>NC_136921.1:100507559-102969249 GCF_949752795.1 Hyperoodon ampullatus
CCATAGAAAACATTTGTGACTCATCGGAAGAGGTAAAAATATCAAAGTTAACAGGAGTTTGGAAGAAGTTGATTCCCACCCTCATGGATGACTTGGAGGGGTTCAAGACTTTGGTGGAGGAAGTAACTGCAGATGTGGTAGAAATAGCAAGAGAACTAGAATTAGAAACAGATCCTGAGATATGACGGAATTGCTGCAGTCTCATGGTAAAACTTTAACGATTGAGGAGTTGCTGTTCATGGGTGAGCAAAGAAAGTAGTTTTTTCTTTTAGATGGAATCCACTCCTGGTGAAGATTGTTGAAATGACAACAAAGGATTTATAATGTTACATAAAGCAGTGGCAGGTTTGGAGAAGACTTACTCCAATTTTAAGGAAGTTCTACTGTGGGTAAAATGTTATCAAACAGCAAAACCATAACTTGTGAAAGGAAGAGTTGATTAATGCAGCAAACGTCACTGTTGTCTTACTTGAAGAAGTGGCCACGGCCACCCCAGGCTTCAGCACCATCACCCCGAGGAGTCAGCAGCCATCAACAACCAGGCAGGACCCTCCACCAGCAAAAATATTATGACTCACTAGAGGCTCAGATGATGGTTAGCATTTTTTAGCAATAAAGTATTCTTTAATTAAGGTATGTATAGTGTTTTTATACATAATGCTATTGTATACTTAATAGACTACATTATAGTATAAACATAACTTTTATGTGCACTGGGAGACCAGAGAATTCCGGTGACTTGCTTTATTGTGATATTCACTTTATTGCAGTGGTCTGGAATTGAGTCTGCAACATCTCCAAGATATGCCTGCATAGGGATGCAGGAAAGAGTAGTGGATACCAGTAAATTGAAGGGAATTCCAAGTATAATGGGAAATGAAGGTCACAAAAACAACAGCTATGTACCAGGCTTAGAGGGCAACAATACAGACTGGAAAGGGCTCTGGGAGAGGTTTCTTCATGAAGATAAGATTTATAAATAACTGAATTGTCTTAACATTTCAGGATAGTTTGGGGCCAAATTTATAATAAATGTATAGAAAATGGAGATAGATAGCAAGAGAGAGAGAAATAAATATTCCAAGGTAAAGGAAAAATAAAAAAGGAGTGGTTTGGAATGAAAAAACAATTGTGGTATATAATTACATGGTTTACCTAGTGATGGCACTTGCATAATTACAATAACGTATAATTGAGTGGGTGGGGTGGGAAGGGAGGTAAATGGCAGGAGGAAGGGTGGTGAAAGAAATAAATCTTCTTCTACTGATATAGTGAAAGTCCAATGCATAATGCCTAAAACTGAAAAACTGAGGCAGAAATAAAGGCATTGTATTAAATGAAACAGAGGTAAATACCAAAACAAAAACAGAAAGAGAAAACAGCTAAAACAAAGTAAATCAATCGCCTCTGAAGAAGGGGAAACTGGGGAAATGTTGGGGAGAGGGACTACTCTTTTCTGGGCAACTTTATAGAACAATTTGACTCTTTAAATATATTACTATGATAAAAAAATTTTAAAGGCAATATTTTAATTACCACATTAATCAACGAAGATAAGTTTGTTATATGTTTCTCCTTTCTTTCATCTACATGAGAAAAATTCCTTGGAGAAAGCTTACTGCCTTTCTCTATGCCCTACAAATGTCCCCACCAAAGTCTGCCAGAGACAAAATATATGAAATTAATCGTATTGGATATCCTTACCTTACTTCACCCATAGATTCATTCTTTTGTTCATTCTATACACACTGTGTTCTTTCACTGCGCCAGGCATTGGGCTAGGTCTAAGAAAATCAGACCCATAAACAGATGGATAGATATAGATATATGGATGCATGGATAGATAGATAGATAGATAATGGATAGATGAATTCTGCATGTGTGATAAGTTGAAGCAGATGCTCTATGTGACCCACCTATGTGCCTCTGACCTTAGCAGTTCTAATGAGCTCAGCAGTTTCTAACTGCCAATGCCTATATTTCTGTGTCTTGTGTCTTTTTCCAGAATTTCATAAGGTCACTTCTACCTGCATGTGCCTCTCCTAGGGGGCTGCCCCTGTGGAATCCATGGTGGGGAGGAAAAGAGAGTAAGATTTCCACAGGAAGCACCAAGAGGGAGAGAAGAAGGATTGAGTTAGGAATACTCAACTGCTTCTCTCAAACTTGCAATTAGGAATCCTCCTCCACTCAATGGGCACTGCTTCCACATCATACTCACCCCCAATAATCATCATTTTTTTAATTAACATAATGGACATACCATGAACCTACCATCAGCCAGTCATGTGACTTTCAACACAGTCCTGATCCTAATATATGAGAACACTTCTTTGTGAACATTGACAGGCAGTGTGGGCATTGTCCCCAGAAGACTCCAAAATAGAAGTTAATTCCAAGGTCACTCTGTACCCAAGATTGAAAATGAATCTGCTTTTCTATTTGCCATTCTAAAATAGCTCATCTAAATTTTACAATGATATTAAAAACCTAGAGATATTTCAGTCATAAAATGCCAATAAACTATTGATAGATGTCCCAAATTTGAATATAAAATCCCTCTCAGTATGAAGTTCCCAGGAGAAAAGTTTAAAGTATAAAGAAATCAATCTCCAAAATCCAATTTTGTTCTCAAATTTATGTCCAGATAATTTTTTAACTAAAAGTTTTCATATGCATTAGTTTTGCATGCAGTTGTAACCAATAATATAAAGAGATTCAGTGTATCCTTTACATAGTTTCCTCAAGTGACATGATCACTTATAAAACAATAAAACAATTTTACCACCAGGCTATTGACATTGATGCAGTCAAGATACAGAACATTTTCATAACCACGAGGATCCTTCAGACTGCCCTTTTATAACCACACCCTACCCACCTCTCTCCTACCCTCATCCCCTCTTTAACTCTTAACAATCACTAATTTGTTCTTAATTTCTATAATTTTATCATTCAAAAGATGTTATATTAATGGAACCATATATAATGTGTAACATTTTGGGATTGCGATATTTCATTCACCTCGTAACAGTATTTTTCATAAAGCAAAAGTTCTCAATCTTAATGAAGCCCACTTTATCATTTTCTCCAGAATTGTACATCTGGTGTCAAGTCTAAGAACTCTTTATCCCTAAGTCCCAAAGATTTTCTCCTGTGATTTTCCTAAAGTTTGATAGTTTTGCATTTATGCCCATGATCCATTTTAAGTTAATTTTTGTATAAGATATGAGACTTAGGTGAAGTTTTGTTTTGTTTTGTTTTGTTTTGTTTTTTCCTATGAATGTTTGAGTGCTCCAACACCATTTGTTGAAAAAGGTAGCACTCCTCCATTGAATTTCTCCTACACTTTTGTGAAAAATCAGTTCGGCATATTTGTGTGGGTCTACTGCTGGGTTCTCTATTCTGTTCCATTTAACTATATGTATCTAGCATTCCTCCCAGACCATACAGTATTTACTGGAGCTATATAATTTTGAAATTGGGTAGGCTGATTACTTTATTCTTTCAACAATCATTTTAACCACTCAAGTTCAATTGCCATTCCATAAATTTTTTGTAATAATCTTCATAGCTACAAAAATATCTTGCTGGGATTTTGAAAACAACAGGGTTAAACCTATATACCAATTTGAGGAGAATTGTTATCTTTACTATTGGGTCTTCTAATTCATGAATGCCTTCTTTGATATTACTTAGGTTTCTTTGATCAATATTTTGTAGTTTTCAAAATTACAAGCTCTATACATGTTTTGTTAGAAATACAACTAAGTATTTCATTTCCTTGTTAGATTTACAGATTTAAATTTTTGTATTTTAATTTTTGGTGCCCATGTGTTTATTGCTAGTATGTACAAATACAATTTATTTTTGTATGCTTATCTGGATTCCTATGATCTTGCTGAACTCACTTACTAGTTCTAGTGTTTTGTAGATTCATTGGAATTTTCCACATAGACAATTATGTCATCTGTGTATAGGGACAATTTTATTTTTCTTTCCCATCTATATAAGTTTAAATTCCTTTTCTTGCCTTATTGTACTAGCTAGAACATTCAGCACCTTTTTGAATAAGAGTAATGAGAGCAGACAATTTTACAATGTTCTCAATCTTAGGGGGGAAGCATTCAATTTTTCACCAATAAGGATAATGTTAGCTGTAGGTTTTTGTAGATGCTCTTTACCAATTTAAGTTCTCCTCTATTCCTAGTTTACTGAAAGACATGTTTGTTTGTTTGTTTTGTTCGTTTGTTTTAATCATGAAAGGGTGTTGGATTTTGGCAAACCATTTTTCTGCATTGATTAATATGCACATGTGATTTTTCCTCTTTAGCTTAATATCATGATGGATTACATAGATTGATTTTCAAATCAATCTGACCAGCCTTCCATCTTTGGAATAAACCCTACTTTGTCATGGTATATAATTCTTATTATATATTCTTGAATTCTGTGTTTCAATATTTGTTAAGAAGTTTTGCATCTATATGCATGAAGATTATTGGTCTATGGTTTTCTCTCTCTTTTTTTTAAACTGTCTTTGTCTAGTTTTGCAATCAGGATAATTGCTAACTTCCTAAAAATGAATCAAGAAGTGTTTCCTCCTCTTCCATAATCCATGAGAAATGGTTTAGATTTGATAATGCTTCTATCAATATCTGGAAAAATTCCCAGTAAAATCATCTGAGCTTGGAGGTCTTTGAGTAGAGTTTTGAAATTAAGAATTCAATTTCCTTAATAGTTACACAGCTATTCACAGTACCTATTTCATATTGGATGAGGTGTGGTATTTTGTGTTTTTTGAAGAATTGTCTAACTTGTATATTTATGTGCATAGAATTTTTTGTGGCATTCCTTTATTATCCCCATGATGTCTGCAGGAAATGTGGTAATATATTCTGTTTCATTTCTGATATTAGCAATTTGTAACTTCTCACTTATTTTGTTAGTTTTGCAACATATTTTCATTTTTAAAAATCTTTACAAAGATTAAGTTTTGTTTCATTGTTTTTTCCAATTATTTTAGTTTTCAATTTCATTAATTTCTGTTCTTACCTTTATTGTTTCCTTCCTTCTATCTGCTTTGGCTGCATTTTGTTCTTTTTCTATGTTCTTGAGATTGGAGAATAAATTATTGATTTATGATGTTTCCTATTTTCTAATGTATGAATCTAATGTTATAAATTTACCTTTCAGCATTGCTTTAGCTGTGTCTCACAAATTTTCATATGTTGTAGTTTCATTTTCTTTCTGTTTAGTGTGTTTTTAAATTTCCTATGAGACATTGGCTATGGATTGCTTAGACGTGTGTTGTTAGTTTCCATGTATCTGGAAACTATACTTTTATTTCTATTAGTGATTTCCAGTGTGATCAGAGAACACACTTTGTATGATTACAATTTTTCTAAGTTTTTCTGAAGTTTGTCTTATGGCCCTGGATAGTATTTATTTTAGTATATATCCCATGTGCACTTGAAAAAAATGTTATTCTGCTATTTGGGGGCAGAATGCTCTATAAATGTCGATTAGATCCTCTTGGTTGCTGATGTTATTGAGTTTTCCTACATCCTTTCTGTGTTTCTGTTTATTTGTTCTATCAGTTGATGAGAAAAGAATCTTAACATCTCTTAACTATAATTGTCAACTTGTTTATGTCTCCTTTTAGTTCTATCAGTTTTTGCTTTATATATTTTGCAGCTCTGTTGCTTGGTCAAACACATTTAGGATTACTGTGTCATCTTGGTTGAATGATCATTTTATAATTGTATAATGTCCCTCTCTGTTTCTGGTAATTTTCTTTCTCTGAAGTCTACTTTATCTGACACTAACATAGCCATTTATGTCTTCCTTAGATTAGTATATGTATGGTACTATTTTTTTATCCTTTCACTTTCAACCTGCCTAATTCATTGTATTTGATGTGAGTTTCTTGCAGGCAGGATATGGTGGGTCATGTTTTAAAATCTACTCTTCTAATCTCTGTCTTTTAATTGGCATACTTAAACCATTTACATTCAAGGTAATTATTAACACATCAGGACATAAGTCTGTGCCCTCTGGGATTTTCATAGGTCTGGGATATATGAGGGGAAAAAAAAAGAAAAGAAAAGAAAGAAATCTCCATGAAACTCTACCGTGTTGTTCCTCAGGTCTGAGGTGCATAGCCAGGCTACCCTCTTCTCCCCACTTTTCAGAGGCTTCCTAGGTTTGTTTTCTATATAACATCGAAGATTTTTAGTTTTATTTAGCAAAAAGAATAGGAAAACATGTCTCTTGCATTTTTCCCAGAAGCAAACTATCCAAAGAATTTTATGTTATCTCCCTACTTCAAATTCTGCTCAGATTTATAGCTCATATTTTATTCTCATGCTGAGAAATCCTTAACATCTGGAGAGTGTCAGGATTCTGTCAACAGCTGGAGCGTGAACTGTCTTCAGCCAAGAAACAGTATCATTCTTCCAGCAAGTCCAGAGCTGAGTTGATCATCCCATAATCTCTGGCCTCATTTTTTTTGGACTCACAGTGAGGCATGCGAGATCTTAGTTCCCCGACCAGGGATGGAACCTGTGCCCCCTGCAATGGAGTCCTAACCACTGGACCACCAGGGAATTCCCTCTCGCCTCATTTTTATAATGAGTTAAACAGTTAACAGAACATATACAAGTATCACAATATTGGCTTCACACCCACAGATGGAAGAAAAACTAAGATATTCCTCAGATAGAACTCAGATAATGCATGTTTCTTAGAAAAAGTGCCATCTCCCAAACAACGTGCACCTGAAAATTCAATGGAGTTTGAGGGAAAGTGAGGATGGGTGTAAAATTCCTCTTTGTTTCAGCCTCTCCCAGTTCCCTGTGCTGACATCTAGGACCCAGGACCTGTGCACCTAAACACAATTTGGATGAGTATGGATGAGTGTGGGGTACAGTGAACATACATTTAACTTTTTATTTTATATTGGAGTATAGTTGATTTACAATGCTGTGTCAGTTTCAGGTGTACAGCGAAGTGATTCAGTTATACATACACATGTATGTATTCTTTTTCAGATCTTTTCCCATCTAGGTCATTACAGAGTATTGAGCAGAGTTCCCTGTGCTATACAGTAAGTCCTTGTTGGGTATCCATTTTAAATATAGTATTGGGTACCTGTCAGTCCCAAACTCCCTAACTATCCCTCCCCATCCCCCCCACCCTTCTCCCTGGTAACCGTAAGTTCATTCTCTAGGTCTATGAATCTGTTTCTGTTTTGTAAATAAGTTCATTTGTGAACATAGATTTAGTTTAAAAAAATAGTGCTATAACTCAGTTGGAAAAATGGGGGGCCTCTGAGGGTAAAGAAATAGGAAAGAGATGTGGTAAGAGATATAAGAGGGCTAAATCCTAACCTCATGTATCAACAAATGATACATGAAGATGATAATTACAAAAGCAGTAATATTGGCATTATATTTAGAAGTATGACAGTAAAGCCAAGAAGAAAGTCAAAAATCTTGAAACTGAAGGCTGGGGAGTTATGCAGTGAGGGGTCAGCTGCTTTATTGTGATCTTTCTTAGGGCTGTTTGATCTTTTAACCATGTGCATGCATTACAAATCCAAGTATAAAAATTAAGAGGTTGATCCTGTGGATGCCCCTCTGCCTGTATCAGCTAAGGGGTGCCCGTCTCTTCTTACCACCCACCTGCTTTTCATGCATGCTGACCTAGCTCACACCATATCCCACTGCAGTGACTGACAGGCCAGAACACAGGTCAAGACTGCCAGGTTTTCTCAGTCTGTCTGGTTCAAATCTTGGCTTTGAAGCCAACATTCAAGTCAAATCAAATGAAATCAAATCAGCAAATGCTCATGGTGCACCCACTGAGAAGTGTGGAAAGGAATGTAAACCCATCCCTGATGTATAAGGGGCTACAGTTAACAAGTCAATATTAGGAGTCAAGAATACAAGCATCTCCATGAGGCCTTCAAAATGCACATTGGTCATAAGAACTGCCAGCCACAGAGCTGTGAGGGGCATTGAATAAAGTCTGGTCCTCCTTCCTCATTTAACAAAGTAGGAAACGAAGGCCAAACAGGGACTATACCCTGCACGCAGCCTGCTGTAACTCACAGGGCCTCAGGTGAGCTGCAGAAAAGTAAAACCAAAAGCTTTCACTCATGCAGAGAACAGGGGCGGGAGCTTAGTTTGCAGACCTACCTGGATGTCAGATCTGAGTGTGAAGAGTCTCTCCCTGGCTTCAAGCTGCTCAGGAGGCTGGTGGGAGCTCTGCTCAAGCCAAACCCCTATTTGCATAAATGGTTTTTATCTCCTAAGTATTTTGCACATCTGTCCTCTTTTCTTCACCGTCAAGACCGTCACCACCTGGTCCAAGCCACCTTCCTTTTTCCCTGGACGGCTGCAACTGTTTTTAAACTGGTTTCCTCAAATCCTCTCTGACTCTTTGTAATCAGTTCTTTGGACCATAGCCAGAATAATATTTAAAATAAGCAAACAAACACATGTGATAATGCCAATGATTTGTTAAAAGCCCTTTAATGGATAAAAATAAGAAACAAATCAGACAAAGCAACCCTTTGAATATGGTACCCAAATTCTGTCTGGTCCATTACTCCTCCCCCATTTCCTCAGCCTCCTGGGGGCCTCCCTGCCTCACCCACTCACCATCTTTAAGTCTCTCCTAATCAGCGTACTCCTACCTGCCACAGGGCCTGTGCACATGATGCTTCCTTTATCTGGAGTGTTTCCTTCCTCTCTTCACTTAATTAAGTCAGATATCAGCTGAAGAGACATGTTCTCAACAAAGCTTCTCTTGACCCACCTGACTAGGCCAAACACCTGGCTAGGACTTTTTAAATTTTACACTCAAGTGTGTTCTTTAATCACTGGCTATCTCTCAACCAGGCCGATTCTACAAGAACAAGAATCATTTCTTTTCTGTATGATGATTATAACCATAACCTCAGTTCACTATCAATTACTTAGCAGATGGTAGGTTAACATTTTATCAATGACTGAATGAATGAATGAAGAATCTGAGAGAAACCTGTTTTTCTTAATCTTTTTTTAAACTTTTTATTTTATATGGGAGTATAGTTGATTAACAGTGTTAATTTCAGGCGTACAACAAAGTGATGCTGTTATACATATACATGTATCTATTCTTTTTCACATTATTTTCCCAATTAGGTTGTTACAGAATATTGAGCAGAGTTTCCTGTGCTATACAGTAGGTCCTTGAAGTAAGTCTGACAGAGAAATAGAAATATCTTATGATACAGTTTATCTGGGAAATCTAAAAATAAAATGATACAATGAACTTATTTACAAAACAGAAACAGACTCAGACTTAGAGAATGAACTTATGATTACAAACCTGTTTTAAATTGATGAACAAGGCATTAGTGAGAACCCTTCCCTTGCGCTCCATCCTTTGTTAAATAGTGTGCATGCAGACAAAGGGGAAAAGACAAGGTTTTGTTTGTGATTCAGTGTCAAAACAAGAATAAGAAAAGCTGCATGTCTCTGTCTGTACAACACAGCACATGCTCCTCAAAATGAAATCACCCATTGGCTGTGGATGACTTTCAGTGTGAAAGGTTGACCCTAAATGTTTTGATTCATCCCCTTGTCCCTCAGCTGGTGACCTTTTAGTCAAAGATAGATGTCCAGTGCTCTAGCAGCTTCTGGTGCTGTCTCTTAATTAAAGGGGGCTCAAAAAGCGCCCAAGGATTTCTCAGGCTCTTGGCAGACAGAGGCCCCGCAATGATCTTTCTGAAGCCCCGGCAGAAAACCAGGAGGACCTAACAGGACAGGCTTCCAAAATAGACAGAAAGTCCCTGCAGAGGCCACTCCCTGCTGAGATGTCTTGGACCTGAGGGTGCCAGCAGCTGGTGACCCAGAGCTTAGCCAGGTAAGTGCAAAGACCTTGTCACCTAACAGCAAGATGGCACAACAGGAAAAGAGCATCACAAATGGTGACTAAAGTTTAAAGTTTCAGCCTCACATGGGCACATAATTCAAGGCACAATTTGCCAACGATGTGACCTGGGTGTGTTTTTACCTGAGTCTGAGTTTTTTGGTACATAAAATTGTTGTAAAAATAGGGCAGTCATGGCTATGAATTGAGATTACCTGTGTAAAGTGCTCAGGAAAGCACCGGTCACAGAGCAGCCCTGGGTCAGGGTTAGAAAGCACAGATGACAGAGTGGATGCCTTGAGTTCCAGCACCAGCTGGGTATCTGAATATTGTGACCTTGAGCAAGTTGCTGGGGGTGGGAAACTGGGGCTGTGGTAGTGAAGAGCATTGTAGTGGTGGAGGAAGCGGCCAGGCTGAGTTAACGTCTGATGGGAAGATCCATTAAAACAGCTGCTGTTGTTGCTTCATATCCTTGCCAGCAATTGGTATTGTCTGTTTCTTTTTTTAATGTTAGCTATTCTAATAGTTCTGTAGTGGCATCTCGTTGCTTTATTTGCAATTCCTTATGGCATATGATGTTGGGAATCTTTTCATACCCTTGTTTTCCATTTTATATCTCATTTAGTGAGATGTTCAGATATTTTGTCCATTTTTAATTGTTTTTATTGTTGAGTTTTAAGATTTATATATTTTGATATGTCTTTCATCAGATATATGTTTTACTGTTTTCTCTTACTCAGTGGCTTTTCGTTTTCTTAACAGTAATTGGAAGAGCAGAAGTTTTAAATTTTAATAAAATTCAACTTATCAAAAAAAAAAAAAAAACAGCTGCTGTTGATGAAGCCCTGGCTTCATGCACCTTCCAGGCACTCACATCTAGACTTTCTATTCTCTCTCTCGAGGTAGGAGACCCTCACAGTGGTAACTGCGTCTGTACTTGAGTCTGCCCTGTTTTCCTGTTTTCAATAAACAGCAGCCTGAGAAGACCACCTGCCCAGGTCCCTGAGTCAGGGAAGTTCTGTACGGGCAGAAACCCTCCAGCATGCTCCATGCTGTTATTGGGGACAGGGGCTTCTTCCTGTCATCACGCCCGCCAGTGAATTTCTCCACGCAAGTTCCCTCACGCTCTGTTAATCTCCAGATTCCTGCAAACACTGCAGGAGAGGAAAGCAATGCTGAAGCCCGTTTCTTCTCCCTCCTGCCCAGGCTCTGTCTCTCCAACTAGAAAGTATTCTAAGTGCAGATGCACACAGCTAATTCCCCACCTGGCAATAGCTGCTGGGAAGCATAAAAAGTAGGTTAGCTCATCAGCATCATTTGTCCCAAGGGGATACATGACCAAGCAAGAGAAAAATGTGTTAATTTGGCCACAAAAAAAAATGTGTCTCTCAATGAATCATGGTTACAAAAGGAGTTTGAAGTAAACCACTCCAACCATCCATTATTCATTCAGCCATTCATCCGTTTGCTCATTTAACAGATACTTAGAATCAGACCCTGTGCAAGAGAATGGAAATACCGGGCTTCCCTGGTGGCACAGTGGTTGAGAGTCTGCCTGCCGATGCAGGGGACACGGGTTCGTGTCCTGGTCCGGGAAGATCCCACATGCCGCGGAGCGGCTGAGCCCGTGAGCCATGGCCGCTGAGCCTGCGCGTCCAGAGCCTGTGCTCCGCAACGGGAGAGGCCACAACAGTGAGAGGCCCGCGAACCGCAAAAAAAAAAAAAAAAAAAAAAAAAAGAGACTGGAAATACCAAACCAAAAAGGAGATCCATGTACAGGAGAAAGTTCACAGGGCTTTGGCACTAAACTGACCTAGGTTTGAATTTAAATTCTGCCTTTTACCTGCTGAATAGCCTGAAGTTAACTGCTTAACATCTCTGAGCCTTAGTTTCTTCATCTGTAAAATGGGAATAATAAATAGCGACCATTGAGGGTATTGTACAGTATAAATATGTCAAATGTCTACAAAGTGCTATTATTATTATCACTGTTATCAGTGTTATTGCTACTATTCTAAAGAAATAATAGACTGCCCTTGAGAAAACCAAAAATGAATAAGTCAGAACTGGCATTTGTGATTATAACCTATTATTTCACAGAACTCCCTTTCTAGAATGAAAGAGGGAGGAATACAAAGGTTGAGAGACATTCATAAGACAGAAATTCAGTAGTTTTAGTATCAGGCATAGATGGGTTATCCTATCTCCTGCATCTGTCAGCAACCATAACCATCAATATCCTATTATTTATTACTCAGCTTTGCGGGCCTGAGCAAAGAAAATGTAGTAGGTAATAGGAAATACCCCCATTCACATAGGCAGATGGCTGAGAAAGCAGTCAGGGTCAAAGTGCACCATGAGCTGAGCTTCCATCGGCAAGTGAAACTGTGAATACAAAGGCAAGTGTGCCCAGGGATGTGCACATGGGATGACAGCTCTTCTCCTCCATTGGGTCCTAAAATTGGCACACAAACATTTTTAAAATAAGGTCACTAATATACAAGTGAAGTGAGATCATGTTTGCGTGCTTATTAGATGCCAGGCATTATGCCAATATATTTGTTAGTTATAAAAATTAACCATTTTTAAAACCATTATATTATGTAACACAACAGCCGTGTGAGCCATTATCATCCTTATTTTACAACTGATGGTGCAGAAAGATCAGAGATATGGAGGAACCTTCCTGAAGTCACACAGCTGGTGAAGCCAGTATTGGATCGTGGAGCTTTCTGACTCCAAACCAGGGACTTGCTACTGACACAGCCCCTTCTACATTGTGGACTCTTCCCTGTTTGTCCATTCAGTTTCTTTGGGGGCGTGGGAAAGGGTTATGTTTAGTACTTGATATACCACAAATGTACTTCCTGACTTGAACGAAAGAGGTGACCCCTCTTTCTTTAATGGTGTAATGATTCTGAACCTAGCAACTACTAGGTTGAGTGTTTGATTGGAAATGATGCTTAGAAAATACTTCACAAAGAGCTGTAGTAATCTGTTGTATGTAAGAAGGACCAGAGATCCCACTAATCCTGGCTTTTGCCTAAAATCCCTTTCTTTAATGATTTTTTTCACTTCATTAAACAAGATGAATTCCAAATCCTATTTGAAAGTGTTTATAATTTTATGCAGCTGTATGTTATTGCCCAAGATAAGTGGGTTACCTTCCAAGTTCAATGTGTGAACCAATATTGTGTAAACAAAGGAGTATCCTCACACTAGATCTGTACAAAATTTGTCCAAAAAGCTGTGGGGCAGGCACAGCCTCACCCCATTTTACAGATGAGGAGGTCGAGGCTTTTGGGTTTGAACATCTTCAAGAAGACCTCCTTTTTCATTCAACAATTAATTTGAATTCGAATTTGAACCCAACATAGACAGACCCTTTCCATTACCACACAACCTTCCTTTGTACATGTCCAGTTTTCTTTATCAGGATTTCCTGGCAAAGTCTCGGAGCCATGATGTTTTGTAAGTATTATTAAACTTGACCTAAGTCATTATTATAAATCTTGCCTAGTCGCAATGGCAATAATCGATCTGGCTGCACTCCTGAGACACCTCAGGTGACACCATGATGGGAGATAGAGCCCACCGCACCTCTTGGGAACATTGGAAAAACGATGGCAACCTGACTGTTGCTAAAATCCAAGGAATGTTCCATATAGTAGCATGGTTTTCTGGGCTGCTTGCTGGAGGATCACAAGACCTGTCAGGACAAGGCCCTCTCTTCTGCACATGTCCCAGGACAGGTTTCAGAAGCTCTTGCCCCAAAGTAGCAGCACTTCCTTTGCAGTTTCTTTCCTTCCTCTTCTATTCTGGCTCAGTGGGGGGATAGGGAGTCTGGCTGTAGCCACCTTGATTACCTGGGGTGCTGGCAGTCACCCCTGCATTTTGTTTCTGGGATATGGGCAGATGCAGACACTCCACTTCTCCTTTGTGTGGGGCAGTGAAGCCTAGCGTGTCCTCTTCAGCATGCTTTGCTGAGCCGCGGGGGCCGGGGAGGCCTCTGCTCTGTTGGCTTATTCCCCAGAGCTGCCCAAGGACACTGTGTACCCCAAAGAGCATTCACCTTCCTCACAGGGACTCATGTACCCTCACTTCATCTGCCAGCTTCGTTCTCTCTCTCTGTCTCTGTCTCCCTCTCTCTCCAGGGTTGTCCTGGGAAATCCTACTTTGCTGACAGTCCACGCTCCACGCCCACTATCTCTGCTATCAGAGAACAGCTTGGCCAGCAATTCTCCAGATTGCCGCCCTAAAGTAACAGGGTTTCTTTCAGAGTGAAAGAAAAGCAAAATAAATGTGGGAAATAACTTCACAGGCTGGGGCAGCAGGTGAAAGAATGAAGAGCAAGGTCCCAGCCCTGACCCATCAGAGAAGCAGCCCTGCCCTGAGAACGGGCTCTGGTGGACCCAACACCTCAAGGATCTAGTTCATTCCCCTTGGCTGCCCCCTGTAGACACAGACCTGTTTACTCATGCAGAGCCTTCATCTCCGTGTTCGTTCTCCCATACCCCCTTCCCACCTTTCATGGGGGAAGGGTCTTTTTCAGGTAAAACCAATCCATTTGGCTTTACTTTCTGCCCTTTCTCTCAAAAACAAGTGTTTCCCAATTACGTAGTTGCTCTGCCACGATATGAGTCCAGAGGCGGTAAAAAGTATGTGTCACGCTCTGTGGAATGCCCAGGCTTGCCCCACAGTGCGGTTCCATCAACACTTATTGGACAATTACTCTATGCCAGGACATGCATAGTCTTTACTTGACTATGTAGAGGATCATCAGACACAATCACAGCCAACAACAACAAAAAAAGACATTCTCTAAGGTGGTCATCTTAGTCACCTGGGACCCCTATAACAAAATATCATAGGCTGAGTAGCATAAATAACAGACATTTATGTCTCACAGTCCAAAACCTAGCAAGGCAAATTCCATCAGATCTTAAGACTCAGAAATAATCCTCCTTGACTTAATATTCTACCTTCCAGGCTTCCATTCATTGGCCAATGAATTTGACTGCAGTGAGTCAAATTTCAAAACACAAGACCCCTTTCTGTCAGTGATTGGTAGTATGGGGCTGCCAAACTGTGTGTCCTTCCTTTGTCAACAGCTGTTCCTGCATCAGCCAACATCCAAACATTAAAATTCAATGGTACAAGCCAGACAAGGAATATTTAAACCCATATCAAGCAGGCTACAAATGTAGGGGAGGGCAATGCAGACTGCTCAAGGAAACAACACTTTATACATGCAAACCCACTCAGGAAACTGCATATCTCTGGGTAAGTCAGAGAGAATGAAGGTGAAAGGAGAGATTTTAAAACCTTTTGTCCATCAGCAGGTTTTGTGTCATTTCTGTTAGAATTTCACATCTTTGTATAGTTCATGTCCATGATTAACAGCTAGATCTGGGCTCACTGAAGCGGGGGACCATGTCTTAATCGCCTCTAAGTAAGCACATACTCACAGCAACCCTCTGAGTTAGGAGATATTTTTAGCATTTTGTGAATAAGGGAACTGAAGATAAGCAACATAAAGAAGTAGTTCAAGGTCACATAGCCAGTAAGTGGCTCAGACACGTTTTCTTTCTCCAAAGTCAGTTTTCTAAAATATACTCCCTGGTACTCTATCTGTCCTGTGAAAATGTGCCTATAGTTACTGAATCTCTTTTCTTTTGGTTTTACAGGGGGCGTTAGCATTGAAAAGGCTCACAAATGTCCTTCAGTAAAGACCTCATTTACCTTTGTTTAACTCGGATCTGCTCAGCCCCATGTGACTACAGAGACCTTTTATCATGTCAAATGCACCTTGAAAGACTCTGAACCAGTATCCTGATGCCTCCCCCTTCTCCCCAGTAAAAAGCTGGTTCTCTGGTCCATGAGCATGAAAAAGCAACCCAAGATTTGACAGATGGATGAGTAAAAGCCCAGGAGACAGTCCAGGGAGGAGCGGTGAGCTCTGGCTGGAGTCACTGGTCACATGTAGGTGTGTGAATGTAAGTTTAAGTTACCTAAAATTAAATAAAATAAGATTTCTTAGTCACATCAGCCATGTTTCAAGTCTACAAAAGCCAGATGTGGCCAGTAGATAACGTGTTTGACAGCTGAGGTACAGAACATTGGCATTATGGCCTAAAGTTCTATTGGACAAACAGGGCTGGAACTTAGAGTCAAGGCCTTCCTATGGACTTGAATTAGCCCCACTTGTAGAATTAGCCCCAGTGACCTGATTAAAAAGATTCCAGGCTTTGTCCTCTAACCTCTGTGGCCATCCTCAACTATTGGAAAGGGCTTAAATGCTGGCTTATTTTCCTTCTCTGAAGACGAGACTATTGCCTGCACTTTCTTCTTAAGGGTGATGGGAATAAAATGTGATAATATATACAGAAACAATTTCAATTCATATAATATCTTTCTGGCTAAAACTCAAAAATATCATTATGTCCCTCTGAGAACTATGCTTTCTCCATATTTAGAAACATAAATATTCAGATACCTATATAATCCCTTTTGAATGAAGACCAACATTTATAAGTAATGAGTTTTTTAAAATCCTACTGCTTTTTACTGGCTCCATTATCAAAATGATGCTTCTATAGCTATGTTGCCTACCACTGCCAGGCAAGTTTTCCTAAATATCCATTCTTCCACACCCTCCCCTTCTCAAAAGCCACCAGTGGCTCCCTACTGTGTATAATTCCAACTCCTCCTCACTCAGGCTTTCCAGCCATCAATGCGGTCCACTCCCCACCCTCACTCAGCCTCTTCCATAAACAGCACAGAAAGATCAGTCATGGACTGCCTTCTCTTAGAGGGACAAGAATGATCAAGAACCATGCCTCAGAGAACAGGAGGAGGAACTAAGGCCATGTACCCACTCCCGTGCCCTTGTTCACAGCCCTCCCCTTCGGGATGTGGTCCACATTTGTCAGTCTTCACAGACAGTGGGTCTGCAAACAGGAAGTCTGAAGGCAAAAAGGTCATGTTTTCTCTAATTTTCTTCCTAAGGTGTCTTATCAAATATATAAGTTTGCTAAGCACGAGTCTTATCAGGTCTAAGGGGTAATATGTGTCCTCCTTACTTTAAGCCATGCTTCACACACCCTCAGATCACTATCCAAAACTTCTCTTTGCTCATGTTCCTTTCTCACATTTCATCCTTCAGTAAATTTTGTTGCCCTTTTGGTTAAAGTCTCAGACTCTGAGCCTGGCATTCAAGGCCCTTCACGATCTGTCTCTTCAGGCTTATTGCCACCATTTCTTGTACTTGAAATTGCAGGAAGACTAGGGACTTATTGTCCCCTGGGTTATCACTTCTATTCTTTCTTTGAGCACATTGAGCATCCTCCTTCTTTGATTCTATACCTTCAGCTTCAAGGAGTGCACTGGCTTTCTTTAAACCCAGAATGAAAATCGAACTCCCCATTTTGACCTTTAAAGCTTTCCATGTGGGTCTCATTAGCTTCATCGGTCTCATGCCATGCCACTCACAACTACCTTGGTCACGAGGACACAGCCACACTCAGTCCTTGACTGAGCTACACTTTTACCACCTCAGAGCCTCAACACTTCCCGCCAAGTGCCTCTCATTCACTGCACTTTGCTGCACTCCACTTACAGCAGGCATCACTGATTGACATCATTCACTTATTGTTTTATTTGTGCAGGGTGTGTGCTAAGCTCACTGCAAAGTTAGAAGTCATAACTTTTGCTATATCTTAGACTAGTGCCAGGTACCTAGTACGTAAGTGCTCATAATGATATAATTAATAATTGAATTGGGCTGCCATGGACATAGCAAACAGTTCATTTTGTCCTTCTTTTATCCACTTATTACATAATAATCAGTATCTTATAGTTATCTCAATTGTGACAGTTATCACACTACTTACTTACCTGTGGGCCCCTTAGACTGTGAGCCTACTAAAGCCAAGACAGTGCGCTGGTTATGTCTGCATTCACATTGGCTACATAGTACCTGACATGCAGAAGAACAGTAATCACAAAGCATATGCATGAAAGAAAAAGTAACAAAACAATCAAGTATTTTAAAAAGTGACATAGTCCTAGCAAGGATGAAGAGGTACAAAGAAAGAGAGAAATAGCCTAATATATTAAAGATGTAAAACTTGATATAATTATATATTACAGATTCATGAGCAAAATAAATCAGATAAAAGATACACACTGTAAGAGTCCCTTTATATAAAGTTCAAAAATAGGCAAGATGAATGTATGGTATTTAAAATCAGGGTAGCCATTAATTTGGAAAGTTCTACCACCACCGAGGAGGAGGCGTCAGGAGGGTGTTTCTGTGATGCTGATAGTGTTATGCTTCTGGACCTGGGTCCTGGTTACAAAGGAGTATTTACCCTTGTGAAAATTTATCAATCTGTATACTTATTAGTATTTATGTTATACTTCAATAAAGAATGCAAAAGAAGTGAATGTGAAATGAAAAAGTTTTCAAATTTCCCAGCATACCTGCACTAAAGGTGTTCTGTAGGTAGAAAGAAAATGTCCTTAAATGGAAGCTCAGTTTACTATCTTTTCTGCATAACAAAGTTAATACCTCACACAACCAAATTTATTACTCATCAGCAGTGATGGGATAGGAAAGAACAGCCCTTAGCAGGAACGTGATGGATTCTTATGGAAGAAGTGAACAGTGAAATGTGGAGCTGATCCACACAATCATGCATAAAGCTTCTGCCCAGACATTTTATAATCACATCTGTTTATATCCCACTGCCCAAGGCCAAAGTCAATAGAGGGGTCATTAAGAATCATAAGCCTCATGCAATTGACCGCCCTCAGATGCAGGAGAGAATGAAGAGCAACACAAAAGATAAATCTAAGTGATTATTGACTAATTAATACAAACAGCCACAACACCAAAAATCTGAGATGTGTAACTACATTACAGAAAATGTAAACACTGAAGAGCTATGTAATAGGAATTAGTCAGGAGGTTGAGTACTCTGAAACCTTTGTACCATCCACAAAGTGAAAAAGACTAATTTTATTAAACTTTAATAAGTCTGTAATTAATCTTGTAGTCTCTATGGCAATTGCTAATGTAATAATTAGGAACATATAACGAACAAGAAAATATGATGAAAGTGTTACAGTAAAAATAAATTTAAAATAAGACAAAAAGAGAGAAAAAAAGAACAGAGATGAGAAAGGAGAAGTAGAGGAACAAATGGAAAGAAAATATATCAACAATTACTCTAAATGTTAGTGAACTAAACTTTCTAAGTAAAAGGCAAAGAGCATCAGTGTGGATTAAAAATAATAAAAATATGCTGCTTGTAGGAGACTCAAGTTGAATAGTAAGAATGCAAAATGATTGAAAGAAAAAGGCTGCAAAATACTACGCAAACACAAATCAAGAGAGTGTTGATATGCCTATATTAATATAAGGCAAAGCAGACTTTAAGGCAGGAAGCATTACTAGAGACAAAAAGAATAAAAAGATGTTTTAATTCACCAGGAAGATATAACAAATGCACCTCAGTATGCACGTAATAGCATAGCTTCAAATATGTGAAGCTAAAACTGACAGACCTAAAAGTAGAAATAGAAAAATATATAAGTATATTGAAAGCTTTCTCAGTAATGGATAAAACAAATTGCTTAAAATATCAACCAGTATACAGAAAATTTCAACAATATTACCAAACTTGATTTGATTCATAAACATAGAATACTGAACGTAGAGTTCCATTCAAATGTACACAGAGTATTTATCAAAATTAACCATATATTGAGCCATAAAGCAAGTCTCAATCTTATACAAACTCTCTCAGAGAACTGAAAAAGAAAGACTTCTTCCCAACTAATTTTTTGAAAGAAAAATACTCTGGATGTTAAAACCTGTCAAGAACATTACAAAAGAAGAAAATAACAAGCTAATATGTCTCATGAACACAAATGCAAAAGTCCTAAACAATATATTTGTGGACCAAATTCAATGAAATATAAAAAGAACTATTATAACTGTTATATAAAGGTATTGGATTGGCCACAAAGATCGTTCGGGGTTTCCATGCCATCTTACAGAAAAACGTGAACGAGCTTCTTGGCCAACCGAATAATTTTATTCCAGGAATGCAGAAAAAAAAAAAAAAAAAAAAAAAAAAAAGCCTTCACATTTGGTTCAACATTCAAAAATCATTATAATGAACTACATTAACAAAATAAAGGAAATAGTTACACAATATGTCAATAGATTTGATAAAATTCATCATTTATGATAAAAAAAAGTCTTCACAAAGAATAGAAGTGAACATAATTAATCTGATAAAGAGTTTCTACAGAAACTCTACATAGATATAATACTCATTTGTGAAATGTCAAAAGTTCCCCACTGATATCAGGGATAAAAGTCAGGGATTCTTGCTATTCAACCTTATATGGGGCATTCTAGTTAGTAAACTTAAGGCAGGAAAAGAAATAAAATTTTAAGAATTTGAAAAGAGATGACAAGCAGTCATTATCTTCAGGTGACATGACAAAGTAACCTACAGATAAATTAATATAATTTATAAGTTAATTTAGCAGAATAACTGGATGCAAAATCAAATGTAATTCTCTATACCAGAAGAATTATAGTACAAAATGTATGTACTGTAATTTTAGAATGGTGCCATAAAAATAGTATTAAAATACATAAATACAGCAAAATATGTACAAGATCTATATATTGAAAATTAGGAAACTTTCACTGAAATTTTAAAAGGCTTTATCAGTCTGTATTTGACTAAAGAAATAGAACTGAATATATATTTGATATATTATAAGAAATTGGTTTATGCAATAGTGACTAAACAAGTCCAAAATCTGTAGGAAAGACAATCAGGAAAGGAAGTTCATGGGCAGGGCTGAAGCTATCATCCAGTTGAAATTTCTCCTCCCTCCTGGGGAAATTTCAGCCCTGCTTTTAAAGGCTTCCAATGGAGTCAATAAACCGCATCCAGATTATCCAGGATAATCTCCCTGACTGTCAACTGTTTAGGGCTTTAGTCACATCTGCAAAATTCTTTCACAACAATGCCTAGATTAGTGTTTGAATAGCTGAGGACTGCAGCCTAGCCAAGTTAACATATCAACAAAGTGAACACAAATGACCAAATAAATGAATCTCCACACATGGACTGGAAGATTTTGTATTGTACAAATATTAATTCTCCTCAAATATAGATCTGAAGACATCTTAATCAATATACTTGCAGTACCTGGAAAATAAGTTGATTCTAAAAATTTATATGTTACCTTAAAATGACAAGTCTAGCTGAGACAATCTTGAAAAAAGAAAAAAGAAAATGGAAGATAAAAACTACCAGATAGCCAGGCTTACAGAAAAGCTACAATAAATATGTTATAGATAGTTTAACAGACCAATAAAACAGAATAAAGAGTCAAGGACAGACTGACACATGAAAAACTGATGCATGACAAAGTTGGCAACAAAGAACACTGGGAAAACAATAGGTTTTATTCAGTAAATAGTGATGGGTAAACTGGATAACAATACTCCTACCTCACACAATATACTTACATCCAAATGTAAATAATAATAATAATAATAATAATATTTTCATAATATATTAAAGGCAAATAGCTTCATGACCTTGGTGTAAGCAAAGAGTTTCTAAACAAGATTAAGAATAATCTTAATAATCTTATTAAGTGTAATGGAAAAGACTGATAAAACTGGATTTCATTAAGACTAAGAAATTTGAGTCATTAAAAGAAACCACTAAGAGATAGTAAAAACTCGTCACAAGATGGGAGAAATTATTTGCAACACATATAACCATAAACAATCTATATACAGAATATGTAAAGAATTTGTAAGCTTTGACAGGTAAACCTACACAAATGGTCAATAAAGAGACATTTCTCTAAAGAAAACACTAAAAAGTTATAACGCAAATGAAAATTGCTCAATGTTATTTATTCTCAAGAAAAGCAAATTAAAACCATATTGAGATACCAATACACAGGAATTAGAAAAGCTGAAGTTTAAAAAGACTGACATCTTGCGTCTCCCTCCCATCCTCCCTATCCCACCCCTCTAGGTGGTCACAAAGCACAGAGATGATCTCCCTGTGCTATGCAGCTGCTTCCCACTAGCTATCCATTTTACATTTGGTAGTGTGTATATGTCAGTGCTATTCTCTCACTTTGTCCCAGCTTACCCTTCCCCCCCCCCACCATGTCCTCAAGTCCATTCTCTATGTCTGCGTCTTTATTCCTGTCCTGTCCCTAGGTTCATCAGAACCATTTTTTTTTCTTTTTTTTAGAGGAAGGGGATATGGGGATATATGTATACATATAGCTGATTCACTTTGTTATACAGCAGAAACTAACACAACACTGTAAAACAATTATACTCCAATAAAGATGTTAAATAAAACAATTTTAAAAAAAAGACTGACATCAAGCATTATCAAGTATATGGAGCAACCAGAACTCTAAACAAACCTATCGGGATGTAAATCTGTACAACTTGGGGTAACTGTTTGGAAGAACCTATTAAAGTTGAACATACTCTATCACTTAGCAATCTGATTCCCAGGTATGAACTCACTGAGACGCACATGCGTACTGAAAGGCACATCAAATGTGATCATAACAGCATTATTCCTAAGAGCTCCAAACTGGAAACTATCCAAGTGTCTAAACTATCCAAATGGATAAACAATTAAATATTATAAATATGAATAATATCTCATTAACATAAAGTTGAAAGAAAGAAGGCAGAGACAAGTAGTAACTGATTGTTGTTAAAAATCCTTGTTTAAATTGTTAAAATCTTGTTAAAAATTTTAAACACCTTGTTAAAAATCAGGATAGCTGTTACCTGGAAAAAGGAAGGAGGTTAAGATCAGAATGGACTGTGGGGAGGGAGGCTGAGGTGCTGGAAATGTTTATTTCTTGTCCAGAGTATCTGTGGATTTACTTTTATTTAATTGACAAGTATATTGAGATAATTATAAATCCACATGTATTAGAAATAATATTAATTAAGAAATAATGCAGAGAGATCAGATCTCATGTGCTCTTTACCCAGTTTCCCCTAATGGTAACATTTTGCAAAACCATACTACAGTATAACAACCTGGATAACTACATTGATACAATCCTCCAATTCAAATTCTCCCTGTGTATTTTTACTATTTGTGTGTGTGTGTGTGTGTGTGTGTGCGTGTTTGCGTTCTGTGTTGTGTTTTAGTTCCATACAAATTTAACACATCCATAGGTTTGTGTATCCATCACCTCAGTCAAGATACAGGACAGTTTCATGACCACAGAATACCTTGCGTTTCCCTTTCATAATCACAGCCACTTCCCTCTGCCAATCCATCCCTAGCCCCTGGCAACCCCTAATCTCTTCTCTATTTCTAAAATTAAGTCATTTTAAGGCGTTATATAAATGGAATCAGGCAACACATAACCTTTTGGGTTTAACTTTTTTTTTCTTTTTGAAATAGCATGTTTCCTTTGAGATGCATCCAAGTGTCAATAGCCTTTCCCCTTCCCCATCCATTTCTCCTTCTCTCCGCTAATTCTCCTCCTCCTCTTCCTCCTTCTCCATCTTCTTCTTTTTTTTGAGTACCACAGTTTGAGTTTGCTTAACTATTCTACCTGTTGAAGGATGTCTAGCTTCTATCCAATTCTTGCTATTATGAATACAGCCGCTATTAACATTCACGTACAAATTTTTATGTGAAAATACATTTTTACTTTAAAACATTGTAACATCTTTATTCTAGTCTCCATGTGTTCTAATTAGGTACGCACTTTTATTCAAATTTGTGTTGCTCTAATGGCGATGTATAATTTCTCTCTGGCTGCTTTTAAGATTTTCCTTTGTCTTTCATTTTTTTCACTTTTTAATATTTTTAAATATTTTTTATACAATTTTAAAGGTTACTTTCCATTTACAGTTATCCTAAAATATTGGCTACATTTCCCGTGTTGTACAATACATCCTTGAGCCAATAGCTTGTATCTCTACTCTCCTACCCCTATATCGCCCCTCACCCTCAACTGGTAACCACTAGTTCATTCTCTGTAACTGTGAGTCTGTTTTTTTTTTGTTATGTTCACTAGTTTGTTGTATTTTTTAGATTCCACATATAAGTGATATCATACAGTATTTGTCTTTCTCTGTATGACATTTCACTTAGCATAATGTCCTCCAAGTCCATCCATGCTGCTGCAAGTGGCAAAATTTTATTCTTTCTTATGGCTGAGTGGTATTTCATTGTATATATATACCACATCTTGCCTATCCATTCATCTGTTGATGGACGCTTAGGTTGCTTCCATATCTGTCTTTAAATTTTTGAAGTTTAATTAGTATATGTGTTGGCATGGTTTTTCTTGAGTTTATCCTGTTTGGGGTTTGCTCCAAATTACGTAGATTTCTGTCTCACTAAATTTAGGAAGTTTCAGCCATTATAATTTTGAATACTTGTTTATCTTCACTCTTTCTCCCCTCTTTCTGGAACTTTGTATCCTTTGTACCAAGGATAGGTTTATTATTATTATTATTATTATTAATTATTATTATTATTATCCCTCATGTTCCTGAGGCTCTGGTTATTTTTTTTTTTTTTAGTCTGTTTACTACAAATTATTCAGATTGAGTAATTCTGTTGATAGGTGCCCAAGTTCATTGACTCTATATTCTGTCATTTCCACTCTACTGTTAAGCCCCATGAGGAGGTTTTGTTCTAAATTTCTGTTGATTTCTCGTATTATTTTTCCAGGCTTTATTGAGGTACGATTGACAAATAAAATTGTATATATTTAAAATGTGATCATTTCCATTTGATTATTTTTTCATAGCTTCTATTTCTTCACTGAGATTTTCATTTGTTTCAAGAGAATATTTTTGAAGTATTTTTACTATGGCTGCTTTAAGATTATGGTCAGATCATTCTAACACCTGATGTGTTACTGTTGGCATCGTTTGACTGCCTTTTCTCATTCAAGTTGTGATTTTCCTAAATGTTGCTATGGTGGGTGGTTTTCTATTGTATCCTAGACACTTTAACTGTAATGTAGAAGACTGGATTCTATTTAAATCGTATAGTTTAGCACATGTTTAGGTTTAGCACATAGCTCCTGGGCTTACTTTGTGGGCTCTGGTTCCAATGACAATTTAATGACCTGAACCTCTGGGATGTTATTTTGGTCTGCCTGATTTAAATGGGGCCATTGGGACACCCAATGGGCAGCTGGAGAAAAGCATTTCTGCAGGAAAGGCTACTTGATATCTCTTGGAAGAGGAGTGGAATTTGAGACCCACAGGGACAGAGATTTCCCTGGCTGGGTGTTTGTTGTGGTTGGTTCTGCCTTGCCTGTGGAGATTGGAGAGCAGCCTCTGGGCTGGGCACTTCATGTATCAGGATTCCCCCCTGACAGTGCCCCTTAGCTATACTGGTGTATCTGGGCAGTCAGTTAATTACTATCAGTTCTGATATTCTAACAATATTTAGTGAGGATAGCCACTAATTACGGGAAAAAGTTTCAAGTGAAACACAAGATATAACCATACAAGTACAATCTCTTAATCATATCAGAACAAATGTGTTTGCTGCTGTTGGTGGTGTCTTTTCCAGACTTCTTTCTGAGAGTAAAACCTTGAAGCCAGGAAGACAAAGCCTGCCTTTCAGCACTGCTTAACTGTGTCTTGTTCCACTAAAACTGCAAGACTTGGCAAACTGCTAAATGTGAGACTACTCTATCCCTCTTTGATATACATTTTTCTCAGAGTTTTGATAGTCTCCTCTTCATTTAAGACTCTTTATACAATATTATTCTTTAAGGAACTAGAGGAAAGAAAACACCTCAGTCCTCATATCTTGGAATATAACTAACATCAGCAGGTATTGACCACTTGCTATGTGGACAGCACCATGCTGTGCCTAGGACACAGCCCTGCTTTGATGAAATCCCCCAGAGAACTGCAGGGGCCCACAGGTCCCTGTCTTAATGGGTCTACTTAGTGGTCACAAGAAGAGGAAATGACATCAGGCCGGGTGACCAACTGGCCTTCATGTCAGGAGCTGGACTTCAGCTGGATGCCAACTCCAGCTTCTTTCTCTGGACCAATTGTTTTGTCTTCCTGCTGTATTAGAGAAACAAACATGCACACATTAAAGAGTTAAATAAAATTGTAAAACAGTCTGTCAGTCAAGAGTTCAGAAAGCTGTAGTTTGATTTTTGAAATATCCATATAACACATGCGCGCGCACACACACACACACACACCCCATTTAGATACTCTGTGTAGTATGAATATGCTTATTTAGTTAAGCTCTGTATAAAGTATGTTCAGTTGTCATAAAACCCTCTCAGTAGTATCTTTCCCAAGTTGGTTCTCACAGAGAATAGGAGCAAAAGTCCTGGGTTTGTACTTGGACCCAGTTCCATCCAGCCTGCCTCTTAATAACCACGTGCTCTTGGGTATTTCCTCCCTTATAAAGAGGAACATCAATACATGGTTTGTCAATTTTACAAAGTGTTGGTGAGGCTCAAATTTGCTAATGCAGGTGTAATCTCCTAATAAATTATTAAATAATCCATTGTAGTAATTTATCATTGTTCTCCCTAAATACCCATTTCCAACATCATTGTCTTCTTCTCTTGTATGTGCTTGCCTAGTTTTCTAGGAGGGAAAGGAAAGATTGACAATTTGAGTTCTGAATCCCAGGTTGCTATCTTGTCTAGCATTATTGAAAATACTACTATGGCACTATAAAAGTAGAGTGGGGACAATTTGAGGTGCTTCAATGCATACACAGCAATGCTAGGAACCATTTAATACGAATGAAGAAGGAGAAAATGAAAGTGAGACATTTCCAAACATGTTTTTTTTTCAAAGGAAGAAATCATAAAGGCTGGCTGACAGCTGTTGACCTTCTTATCAGAGCAGTAGATCTTCTCTGCTCCATCCCGTTATAAATGTTATGAATCCAGCCCAAATGGAGACGTACCGGTGACGGCTCAGCACAAAAATTGTTCATTCATTCTCCGCAACTCCTTTTGTCACTGGGGTGGTAAGGAGTATTATGTCACCTGCAGATGGTCCTGCACTGCTTAGCAAGTACAAAGTTGAGGACAGTCTGATGGGTGCGTGCATCACTCCACAAAGAGCAGGCTGTCTCAGTGGTAATCTGGGGAAACAGCTTGTGTGGTTGTGCTGTGTCCTGCAGGGAAACCAGTGGCTTCAGGAAGCTTGGACAATGATTCACGATTTTCTACGGCACCTGTTTTACTGTCCTTTGGAGCAGGCTCTCAGTCACCCTGTACCGTCATTTATAGAGCCCTTTACAGTTCATTAGATAGCTCTAAGAGCAAATCCTATGCAGTGCTGCCTTACAACACAGGTGTCTTCTAACTTGGGGATGTAATGGAGAGCAGAGAAAAATAGACTGTAGGAAGGCCCAGCCTCTGGCACACATAAAGAACTGTGGTGTGGGGGTGGGGAGGAGGGACTGTGGGGACATTAGGCCCAAGCTCCACAGGAAAGGCTTTGGGTAGAACCAAAGAATCCATGACTAGAGTGTGGTCAACACAAGAAATGGACATTCACGACACCTGAGCACAGCTCTGTTCTTTATCCATAGGCATTTTCCCTCCCCTTTAGACATCACATTCTACCATTCTGGCAGTCTATCAAGGTGCTTACCATGTGCCCAGCCTAGCACCCAGATAACTTCAAGGCACTTCCCAGTTCATTCAATATTCATGAAATATTTTGGCAAGGTTGGTTTTCAGTTAAGAGAAAGCTAGTATTATGTCCTGTTTCTCTACCTCATATACCTTCTAGACTACAGGCATATTATCACACATATGACAATATGAAATGACCACTGTGGGCTGCGCAGACTTTCCCCTCCCTCAACCCCCTGTGAAAATATTGAAATTGCCAGTCCAAGTTTCCCTTCCTCTTTCCCTCCCCTACCTCTGCCTTTCAAAGGACTCTTGCTCTCCAGCACCTGTTGTGTGACTTTGGTCTCCCAGGCCTGTGGAATGGAGATGATCAGCAGGAAGTGGTCAGACAGGAATCTACACTGTGGGAGACTAGGTCAATGTTCCCAGCACAGCACTGGGAGATGGAAAAGAGGGCAGGAAGTAGGGTGCCCTGGCTGTGGACACCAAGGAGATGGTTTTATGTTTTATATGCAGGTGGGTTTGGTGAGTGAAAAATACTGGAGAGGGTAAGGTATAAAAAATAGAGATTTGAAAAAGGGAGCATGGAAAATATTGCTGATATTGAGCTTTCACTCTTCTTAATATCCTTGAAGAGGAGCTGATGAGGAAAGCTTGTGTTGCTTTGCCTTATAAGTTGAGCCCTTTGAACTTGACACCACTCAGGGTGGAGCACCAATGTCTCAGACTTACATTTTCTGTGCAAGAGGCAATATACGTTCTGGGAGGAGAAACTCTCTAAGCTGAGTCCAGGGAGGAAGGGTCTAGGACAATCTCTAAGGACCCTCATCACCCCTAACCACCAGCACCTACTTAGGCTGGAGATCACCTTTTACTCAGAGTTGAAGAGCCTCTGAGAATGGGCACCAGATCCTTCCGGGTTGTGGGTGAAGGGATAGGAGAGAGATGATAGAGCTGAAGGGAGACTGATTTTTCCATGAGGTGAGTCCCATGGAAGGAACTCCACCCTAGAAGCCTGTCTGATAGGCAAAGAAATCCTGTTGATGAGAAGCTGGAGTAAGGGGAATGCCTCCTGCAGGGGCTTTGGTAAAGAAGAAGAAGCCAAGGCTGAGCCAGGTGGCCCCAAAGTAACCAACAAATGCTCCCACACTGAGGGGCCCAATGGTTAGTCAAAGGCAGACAGAGAAACATTAAGATCCACACCTTGCTATGCAATGAACATGGGCAGGTAAGTCAGAGCCATCTGCCTCTGTTCTCTCTCCCTCCATGAGGTGATGGGGAGGTGCCCAAGAACAGTCCATATCCCCTGCTCAGCCCATCCACACCAAGAGTCAGAGCCACAAGTCCAGCCTGCACTGGGTGGAGGGAAGGAAAGCTTTTGTGAAGCTGGTGATTTAAAAGGAACATGGCTGAAACTTAAAAAACAGAAATGAGACTCTTTATCAATCAAAAACGTGTGATAGGAGAGTTCTGGAAGCCTTGGGGAACTGTTGAGGTGGCTACTCTCAATTGGGAAGGGAGTTTCAATAGGCAGTCACTGGAGAAGTAAAACCATCTTCTAGGTAGGAGCTGGAGGCACTCCTAATGACACCAGGTACATTCATTCACACGTTTTCTTCCCCACTGGACTGTAATCTCCCTGAAGGCAAGGACCCAGTCTGCACCATCTCTTAGCCACTTGCAAAAGTCCTTCACAAAGTGTCATTCTGCAGACATTAGAGTTATCTGCTTATTTGACCATGTCTCCTGCAGACTGTGAAGTGTCTTCTCTGTGCCCCCAGATTCAAGATCTAGAACAGAGGAGTCATTCAATAAATGCTAGCTGGGCTGTAGAAGTTATAAAGACAGATACCAACTATGATGGGCAGAATGATAGATCTCCCAAAAGGTCCACACCCTAATCCCTGGAACCTGGGAATATGTTACCT
The DNA here is from genome assembly GCF_949752795.1 of Hyperoodon ampullatus. NCBI lineage: Eukaryota > Metazoa > Chordata > Mammalia > Artiodactyla > Ziphiidae > Hyperoodon > Hyperoodon ampullatus. The sequence goes on from NC_136921.1 coordinate 100,537,103, forward strand.
TACATGGCAAAAGGGATGTAATTACAGCCCCATCATACACACCACAATTACAATTACTTTACACATGCAATTGCATTAAGAATCTTGAGATGGAGAGATTATTCTGGATTATCAAGGTGGGTCCAATGTAGTCACAAGGGTCTTTATAAGAGGGAGACAAAAGGGTTTACATTCAGAAAAAGGAGATGTGGTGACAGAAGAAGAGTTTGGAGGATTAACTTTGAAGGCAGAAGAAGGAGAAGTCAAGGAACGCAGGCAGCTCTGGATGCTGGAAAAGACAAGGACACGGATTCTCCCCTGTAGCCTCCAAAAAAACGTGGCTCCGCCCACACCTTGATTTTAGACTTCTGGCCTCTAGCACTGTAAGATAATAAATTTGTTTTGGGGGCTCCCTGGTGGCGCAGTGGTTGAGAGTCCGCCTGCCGATGCAGGGGACACGGGTTCGTGCCCCGTTTCGGGAGGATCCCGCGTGCCGCGGAGCGGCTGGGCCCGTGAGCCGTGGCCGCTGAGCCTGCGCGTCCGGAGCCTGTGCTCCGCAACGGGAGAGGCCACAGCAGTGAGAGCCCTGCGTACCACAAAAAAAAAAAAAAATTTGTTTTGTTTCTAACCACTGAGTTTGTGGTACTTCGTTATAACACCAATGAGAAGTTAATATACCAATGGATCACCAGAGACATTGCCTCTAAAGACTCAGAATAAGAAGTGCCTGGAATGTCCAGAAACAGATACCTTGTGCAGCCCCCTTCCCCCCACCAAGTGGTAAACAAGCAATCAGTACTGGGACCTGCCCAGCCCCACAGCTGCTCATCATACTTACATTTCACAAAAACCCTAGCATGTGGACTTGTGCTTTCTGGATGTCTACTTTCTCACTTAAATTTCTATGACATCCTCTTTATCGCTTTTTCACAGCATTGCCTTCCCTCATTTCTCTGAGGATACAATGAATAGGCTTTTTTCCTTCTCCCTGTCTCTGTTTCCTCTAAGTGTGTTTTCTGTTTGTTTTGATCTTTGTCATATTACAGGCTCTGTCGGATGTCTGAAGATCCTTGGCTTTCTGCTTATATTAGGAGTGAAGAACTGAAATGTTCCAGGAAGCTCTGAGCACTGCAGGGCAGGGTTCTCAACCTCGATGCTGTTATTGTTTTGGAAACAAGAAGTCAAGGAAGCCCAAGTGAAGCAGTCCATATAAGTCAGCCTTCCAGAACATATGGCATAGAGCATGTGACAGAGATGGGAGGAGGATGCAGGGAGCAGGAAACAGATGATAACCTGCCTAGGTATCATTATCCCCATTTTCAGGTAGGAAAACGGAGGCTCAGAGAGATTAACTGGGCCTGGTCATAGCTAGTAAACAGCCAAGAAGAAATTGAATTTGGGAGGCCTCTATTTTGCTTAAACGTGAGGGTGGTTTTTGTTGAGATTAAATTAGTGGAGTTTGAGGAAAGCAGATTGCCCCCAATTATGTGGGTGGGCCTCATCCAATAAGTTGAAGGCCTGAATAGCAAAAGACTGACTTTCCCTGAGCAAGAAGGGATTCTGCAGCAGACGGCCTTCCAACCAGAACTGCAGCATCGAGTCTTCTCTTGGTCTCCAGTCTTCTGACTCACCCTGCAGATTTGGGACTTGCAAGCCTCCATAACTGCATGAGCCAATTCCTTAAACTAAATTTCTCTCCCTCGCTCTCTCTCACTTCCTCTGTCTCTCTCTGTCCCTCTGTCTCTCTCTCTGTGTGTCTCTCACTTCCTCTGTCTCTCTCTCTCCCTCTGTCTCTCTCTCTCTGTGTCTCTCACTTCCTCTGTCTCTCTCTCACTTCCTCTGTGTCTCTCTCTCCCTCTGTCTCTCTCTCCCTCTGTGTTTCTCTCTGCCTCTCTGTCTCTCTCTCTTTCTTCCTAAGGCCTTTCCTTGGCATGTAGACAGCTGCCTTCTCCCTGTGTCTTTACCTGTTCTTTCCTCTGTGCGCATCTGTGTCCTAATCTCCTTTTCTTATAAGGATACCATCACATTGGATTAGGCCCACATCAATGACCACACTTTAACTTAATTACCTCTTTAAAGACTATGTCCAAATACAGTCACATTCTGCAGTACAGGGGATTAAGGCTTCAACATATGAATTTGGTGGGGTGGGGCGGACACAATTCAGTCCATAACAGCAACTTTTTCAATAATCCTCAGCTTAGAGAGACCGATGTTTGTTAGCATTTGGACAGCTAGTGAGCAGTGCAGGAAGACTTGAGCTGCCATCCAGTCTCTGCAGAGCTGGCCGTGTTCTTTCTCACAGCTGCTTCGCTTCCCTCTCCCCAGATTCCCACCTGGCTGCACGGAGGCTCCTGTCACCACAGGTCCCGCAGGGAATAGTTGTAACCATTAGCTTCTGAGTTAGCCCAGAACCTGTCACGGCACAGACCACTCCAACGTCCAGTAAGAGCCGGTTTGTTGCCTCTCCTGATGACCTCAGATGAGAGATAGACCCCAAGGCCCTGGAAGAGAAAGGACTGAACAGGTCCTGTGTGGTATCCACATTGTTCTTATAACTGCCTTCTCCATGTTTATTCTCTATCTCAATCTCTCCCTTTCTCTCTTTTCTCCCTCCTAAGTCAGTAACCATGAATGTCCTGCCAGCACCCTTGCCCATCCAGCAGAACTACAACACTAACCTACCCACAGTGACCTCAGGGTGACACTAGAAGACACAACTAAGCTTTCAGCCAGGCACATCCATCCACACTGGCCCATGCACAGCCCAACTAGCATAAAATGGTCTTTGGGCTGATTGCACCACTTGTTTTTGCACTAGCAACTCCACAAAGAGCAGACTTAATTTATGGCCTCATGAACCTTTGTAAAAGGACTTCCAAATTTAGGCTAGTCACATTCCAACCTAATGAGAGTGCATGGCAAGAATGCTAATCATTTTAAATATAATTGTGCCCATTCTAGGCTATTACTTTGTCATCACCATGTGGTGTGTATGATGGGGCTGCAAGGCATTTTCTAGAAGCAGCCAGACGTACTCACTTGTCTAAACAGGTGTCATCTCTCCTTTGTTGTCCTTTTCAATACTTTAAATGTAAGTATTGAAAAGTAAGAGTAAAAAAGGAATTCTGTTGTAACAACACCTACAACATTTTTGCAATTTGATGGTTTGTTGCCCTTTGCTGGGGAGTGGGACATCTCTCTCCATCTCCTCCAGCTCTTTCCCAGATATACCCAGGAGGTGAGATACCTGTCTGGAATCACAACCTGAAGTTTACTTCTCAGAGCCTGAGATAAAGAGGGAAACACATGTGAACAAGCTGATCTATGGAGGATAAATTGTCCAGTTGGTATTGTTAAGACAATGAATACGTTCCAAACAACTCTCTGGCGATTATTTACCAATGATGTATGACAAGTTGCTGTTTGTACAGGCTTATAAAATGTTACAGAGTTTCATTAATTTGCCCTTAATTAGCTGTGCAATTTTGCTAGTGATCTCATCTACATAGAGTATTCTGCCCTCAGAGATGCCAGCTCACTGACAAAGCCTTATGAATAGCAGCCCATTGTGCCTTTGCCCATGTGACACTGGACATCGCTCAGCTCCGATGCCCCTCCCACTGCTTTTCTACTTATGTTTCAAAGTGGAGCAATCTCATATAAATGAATAATAACCCCACATATGAAGTGAAACTGTACGTTTATTAGAAAGGTAGGAATTATAAAATTAGCGAATCTGTTCATTGTGTGCGATTGCCCCAGAGTAACGAGGCTTCTTGTCATTAACTGCCTTTCCTCCAGACTAGCTCAGACACATCTCTGCTATCAGCATGTCTGCTCTGCTGATCCAATCCTCGACCACACTGACAGTGAGGGCCACTGACCCCAGGGGCAGGGAGCTTTGGGGAGGAGCAGGCTGGTCGGAAGATGCAGGGTACTGAGCACAGAGTTACACCATCCTGGGGAGAATTTCTGGACCTGGTCCTTGCTGCATGACTGCAAGCTGCAGGGGTCATTTTGCCTTTCTGAATCTCTGTCTATTCATTTGTGAAATGGAGACAGGATTACATACTTTGCAGGAGTGTCAGACGATTAAATGATGTAATTATGGAAGGTATTTAAGAGTAGAGACCCACAGCAATGATTTAGCTCTCCATCACTAGAGCAGAAGAAAATGAATCCAGTCATTGAAAGCAAAGAATCGAGGGAGAAGCAGGCTTGTGAGGGTGAAGGGTAAGACTCTTATAAGCCCCCAAAGCTGAAATAGAAATAAAGGCCATTTTAAAAAAAATTCTTCATTTTTAAAAAATGCTTCTTCATTCCCCAAATGAGAAGAAACAAGGTCAGCATTGTTTGCAGCACCTTCACCTGTAACACGTGACTGTAGCCCTTCTCCACCAGCCCAAAGCAGGCCTGGGAGCACTGGCCTCCGTGGCAGCTCCAGGTGACCCACCAGGAGATGACCAAGAGCATGCCTGAGGTCAAGTCAACTAGTTCAACAAGCACTCCCCGAGCCCCACTTGGTTTTAGACTGAATTTTGGGTATAGACATAAGCTCAGCCCTCAGCATGTTCTCAATCTATCCAGCGGCACATACGTGTGGATATGTACAAATTGTTGTGATAAATGAATAAAGATTTTAAGTATGGAATGATATGAAAACAGCCAACTAGCCCAGATGGGAGGGTCAGCCTCCCAGAGGAGAAAATGCTGAGGACCCCACAGGAGCAGGAGGATGGAGGTGTGAGGGAGGAGCACCGCGTGTAAATCTACAGGGGATTCATACATTGAAAACACAAGTGTGGTCTGAGGGAGGATGTGGACAAAGATGAGGCTGAAGCAGGAGGCTGGGACACATCATGGGGACTTGGAGGGCCCACCACAGAAGGTGGACTTCATCCTGCAGCAGCCAGCTTCCTTTCTTCTCTCTTTCCTGGTGTTTATTAGGAAATATTTCAAACTTTCAAAAAGTAAGGTGAGTAATATGACAAACAAGTGTTGATATGTTTGTCCTATTTGCTTCATGTTCTGTTTGACAAATAAAACACTTTAGATTATTGTAATATCCTTCACACCCCTATCATATCCCCTACATTTCCTCTCCCCTCTTCCTTGGGGGAGTCACCATGAAGTTAGTGTTTTTACAATTGTACCTCTTTTATATGAATTCGTAAGTAGCATATAATACTTTTTCTAAGTATTTTAAATTTACAAAAATGACATACTGTGCTTTTCAATAGCAAGCTTCTTTCATTTGGCTTTATTTTCTGAGACTCATTCATTGTGGATCTAGATCATACATTTAAGTCTGCATAGTATTTAATTGTATTAATACATCATAACTTAATTATTTTCTTACTGATAAACATTTATATTTTGTTTTGTCTTTTACTTTATTACAAACCAGTCTACAATGAGCCTCTTTGACATGCCTCCTTTGATGTGCAAGAGCATCTGGAGAATATTTATTTATTAGTAGAACTGAAGAGACCTAAAGAATGTGCATCTTCTCTTTTACAGACATTGCCAAATGGCTGTCTAATGCAGTTATACCAATTTTCACTTTCACTAGTAGAACCCACAGGCCTTCATCCTTACTAACACTTTAAACTATCAGACTTGCTTTTTTGATTTTTGGGTGTTTATTTCCAGTCTGATGAGAATGAAATACGATTCCTTTGTTGTTTTTACTGAGTTTGCCTGATTTCTAAGGAGGTGAAGGATTTATTAAATGTTGATGGACCAGGTGGTTTTCTCTCCTGCACATATTTTCTCCCAGGTATTGTACTTTGTTGTACTGTTGGGTTTTATCTTGATTTGTAGGAGTTCTTTATGTATTCTGGCTACCAGAATTTGCTTGGCAAATAGCTCCTTCTATCCAGCAGCTTTTTAAAAATTGTGCTTATTTTGGCTTTTAGGGAGCATAACTATTTTATTATTCCAATATATAAAATTTATCAATATTTTCCTCTGTGTTTTCTGCTCTTTTGTCTTTTCTAAGAAACTATTTCCTGCCCTGATATAGTAAAGATGTATTTTCTTTTAAACTTTCATATTTTTATTTTTTGCATTCAAATTATTAGACCACAAAGGACATACATTTCGTGTAAAGTGAGCTAATTTTATTTTTTATTGTAAACGAGCCAATTGTCCCAACACATAAACTGAAGAGTCCAGACTTTCCTCCATCAATTTGCAATGCTGAGTTGTCACATTGTCTATATTCCTGGGAGTGCTCATTAAGCTGGGGTTTCTGCTAAGCGATAGGGTCTTACAACGTGTCTCCCAAAATCCGTACAGTTGGAGTGAGGCCACTGGAGAGACAGGGGGGTTAAAGTTGGGATGGGGGTATCCACGCTTTCTTTAGTTAAAATAGCTGCAGGCACTTCTATCTGTCTTATATATCACAGCACTAAGGTGACGACCATATGAAAGTCTCCAGCCTCTCTTTCCCTCCCTTTTACGGGGGGTTCAGCTTATTCATTTCTCCCACCTTCCAAGGAGAGAGAGATTTTCCTCCTAAACTGTTATTTTACCTACTGTGAAGTAGAATTGGGGAGAAAAGAGAAGGTGACAGGGACACAAGACGTGCTAGGTTAGAGCTGACTGAAGAATGTTTCTGAGTTTGGAAGAGTGTGTATGGTGTTAGAAAATCAGGAGGGAGAAAAGGGGAACATGAGGGGTGTTGCAGAAACAGGTGAGTGATTAATGACCCACCTGTCACTTAACACCCTCCAGGAGGTGCAACTGAGCTACAGTCCTTTAAATTTATTTTATTATTTCTTTTTGGTGGCAAATTGCACTTCAGATACAACAATGCTTTGAGTCTGAACTACATGAGTATTGATTCCATGGAAGATTTCATTTAGAAGAAAAGTCATGACTAAGATGACAGATTGGAATTGCAGCACAGCAGTAAAACTGGCCACTAGAAAGCATAGGCAAAAGGATGAATTATCTTCTGTTTGGTTCTATCTAAAGGGAAGGCTTATGTCATATCATGGGGCCAGCAACATTGCTCAGGCCCAGCCCCAGCTGATACGTCTGGACAGTAGGATCCATGGCGGTGGCAGCACCTGTTCTATTGCCTATCCCTGCTTTTACTGAAAACCTCTATGAAGTCTCCATGCTCCACTATGGAGTTGTCTTAGAATTGAAAAAAAGTGGGTGGTTTCAAAAATTAGATGTTTTCTTCTTTTTGAATATGTATAATAGAAAAAGAATATTTATGATTGGCTCCGTGTCTTGCAGAAATGGATCTCAATGAAGTTTCTTTGTTTGCAGAGGGTCAGTGAGAAAGAGACAGAGTGAAAAGATCAGAGGGAGGAGGCTGAAGCCAGCACAGTGGAACAGAGCATATGGAGACTCCTAGAGAGAGAGCAGGCCTGGGACTGGTGGGTTATAAGAACACAATTTTGTTTTTCTGTGTGTGCTGCAAGGTTACCCGTCCTCTGGCTTTCCTAGAAACCTTCCTCACAGCATACTACTGCTGCTGGTGTCAGAGTCAGGGTTTCTCTTATTGTGCTGTTGTGTTGTGGTCATTGATGGATGCAGTAAAGAGCTGACTCTGAGCTCATGGGAAAATAGAAGCTGCCACATAACATGGGCCACCTTCAGACAACATTGATAGACAAATGAATCATTCACAATGATGGTGAACAAATCCCACCTCAACAACTTGTTTACTTAGTTGATCATTTTTATCTTTATTGGGAAATGTCACACAATGAATCACTGTTTAACATTTAATTGTAGGATCATTTTTCATACTGAAATAACTTGGCAACTAAAATAAAACTTTATCAAGATTTATGATAAAACTGTAGACAGCACCAATTGTCTTTGGGAAAGGAATGTCCTTACTTAAAAATTGTTGTTTTCCAGGGTACTTAGTGTCCCCAGAAGAAGTAAGCAATGCAATTTAATTTTTATGTGTGAAAAATATTTCCATTGCAGAAATGGTCTGACAAATTATTGAAAATGAGAGAAAATATTTTTGGTCAGTACAATGCATGTCAATAGTATACAGGCATACCTCGTTTTATTGTGCTTCACTTTATTGTATGTCACAGATATGGTAGTTTTTTACACATTGAAGATTTGCAGCAACCCTGAGTCTAGCAATTCTATTGGTGTCATTTTTAACAGCAGTTGTTCACTTTGTGTCTCTGTCATATTTTGGTAATTCTCAAAACATTTCAAGCTTTTTCTTTATTATATTTTTTATGGTGATCTGTGATTTTTGATGTTACAATTGTAGTTGTTTTGGAGCACCACAAATCCCTCTGATATAAGACTTCGAATGTAACTGATAAATGTGGTGTGTGTTCTGACTGCTCCACTGACCAGCTGCTCCTCCATCTGTCTTCCTCTTCTCAGGCCTCCCTATTCCCTGAGACAGAAAAATATTTAAATTAGGCCAATTAATAACCTTACAATGGCTTCTAAGTGTTCAAGTAAAAGGAAGAGTCACATGTCTCTCACTTGAAATCAAAAGCTGGAAATGATTAAGTTTAGTGGGGAAGGCATGTCGAAAGCTGAGATAAGCTGAAAGCAGTTAACCAAGTTGTGAATGCAAAGGAAAAGTTCTTTAAGGAAATTTTAAGTGCAACTCCAGTGAACACAGGAATGGTAAGGAAGCAAAATAGCCTTATTGCTGATATGGAGAAAGTTTATTAATGGTCTGCATAGAAAATCAAATCAGCCACAACATTCCCTTAAGCCAAAGCCTAATCCAAAGCAAGGCCCTAACTTTCTTCAATTCTGTGAAGGTTGAGAGAGGTGAGCAAGCTGCAGAAGAAAAGTTTGAAGCTGTCAGGGGCTAGTTCATGAGGCTTAAGGAAAGGGTCATCTCCATAACATCAAAGTGCAAGGTAAAACCTCAAGTGCTAATGTAGAAGGTACAGCAACTTACACAAAAGATCTGGCTAAGGTAATGGATGAAGGTGGCTACACTAAGAAACAGATATTTACTGTAGATGAAACAGCCTTCTGTTAGAAGGAGATGCTATCTACGGCTTTCATAGCTAGAGAGGTGAAGTCAATACTTGGCTTCAAAGCTTCAAAGGACAGGCTGACTTTCTTGTTATGGGCTATCACAGCCAGTAACTTTAAATCGAAGCCAATGTTCATTTTCCATTCCAAAAATCCTAGGGCTCTTAAGAATTATGCTAAATCTACTCCGCTTGTGCTCTATAAACAGAACAACAAAGCCTGGATGACATCTGTTTACAACATGGTTTAATGAATATTTTAAGTCCAATGTTGAGACCTGCTGCTCAGAAAAAAAAAAGAGATTTCTTTCAAAATATTACTGTTCATTAACAATGCACCTGATCACCTGAGAGTACTGATGGAGATGTACAATGAGATTAATGTCATTTTCATGTCTGTTAACACAATATCCATTCTGAAGCCCATGGATCAAGGAGTAAATTTTACTTTCAAGTCTTATTATTTAAGAAATAAATTTTGTAAGGCTATACCTGTCATAGATAATGATTCCTCTGATAGATCTGGGCAAATTAAATTGAAAACCTTCTGGAAAAGATTCACCTTTCTGATTCCATGAAGAACATTTGTGATTTATGAGAAGAGGTCAAAATATTAACATATACAGGAGTTTGAAGAAGTTGATTCCAACCCTCATGGATGACTTGAAGGGGTTCACGACTAGTGAAGGAAGGAACTACAGATGTGGTAGAAATAGCAAGAGAACTAGAATTAGAAGTGGAGCCTGAAGAAGTGACTGAATTGCTGCAATCTCATGATAAAACTTTAATGACTCAGGAGCTGCTTCTCATGGATGAGCAAAGAAAGTGGTTTCTTGAGATGGAATCTACTCCTGGTGAAGAGACTTGGAAGATTATTGAATGACAACAAAGGATTTATAATATTACATAAAGTTATTTGATAAAGCAGCATCAGGGTTTGAGAGGATTGACTCCAATTTTGAAGAAGTTCTACTGGGGGTAAAATGCTATTAAATAGCATTGCATGCTACAGATAAATCATTCACAAAAGGAAGAATCAACTGATGCAGCAAACTTCATTTTTGTCTTATTTTAAGAAATTGCTGCAGCCACCCCAACCTTCAGCAACCACCACCCTGATGAGTAAGCACCCATCAACATCAAGGCAAGACCCTCCACCAGCAAAATAATTATGACCTGGTGATGATGGTAAGAATTTTTAGCAAAAAATATTTTAAATTATGGTATGTACATGTTTAAGACATTATTGTACTATTGTATAGTCTATTGCACACTTAATAGACTACAGTACAGTATAAACATAACTTTTATATCACTGAGAAACAAAAACTAATGTGACTCACTTTATTGCAGTATTTGCTTTATTGCAGTGGTCTGGACCTGAACCTGCAAATATCCCCAGTGTATGCCTGTGCACAAATTCAGGAATAAGAGCAAAGACATAGTGAAAGGCCAGCAAATAAAATCTGAGAAGGTGATGGTCTAGTACAATGACTCTCACACTTGAGGTACATCAGGATCTCCTGGAGATCTGTCCCAACAATGTTGCTGGACTCTATCCCCAGAGTTTCTTCTTCAGTATTTCTGAGTTGAAACCAAGGCATTTTCATTTCTAACAAGTTTCTAACTGATGCTGTTGGTCCAAGAACCACACCTAGAAACCAGATGTGATAGAAAACATGTTTTGCGTTTGAAGTCAGTCTGTCCTTGATTCAAATCATTTTGGCACCATTTACTTACATATCACCATGGGTGTGGTTTTAATTTATCTGATTATTTTCTCTTTTCTTTTCAAATAAAAGACATCTTTCAAGATGAGCATAGGGATTAAATGAGATTGTGTAAATTACATAGTTGAAAGGTATCAGTGTTGGCATTTAATAAATAATAAAGATTTTGCCTAATCTTCATTGAAAACCTCTTCCAAATTACTAAATATTTGCCTGTTTTAGGAAACTATGTAGGAAAATAGAAGTTTCTTGATATTAAATGCTTTATTCATTCTTTACAGAAGCATTTGAGTACTTACTGTATATCAGACATTAGGCTAGTTACTGCGATTTGCCTTGTTATATAATTGTTTTACTAACTAGGCAATAATCTTACCTTTTGAAAAACTCTGTCTTGGAATAAAACTAAATGAGCTAGATGTCAGTGTGGAGAATCTCCATGAGCAGGAGGGGAACTGGCAATGCACAGGCACCTGGAGCTGCAGCTGCCACCTACCCCTCCCATTGGCTGTGAAATGGGGTGACTGGACTTCGTTTGTTTATCACCGTTCTTACAAAGCTAGTCCAGGGCAGGTTCAGTGTTCATTTACATGCATCTGCCAGATTCTCTGATGTTTCATGGTTTCTCCACTTAGTAAATAATTTGCACTTAAAGATAAGCATTTCCTTCACTGTGTTAAAAATGAATGTTTCTAAGCACACATTGGACAATCTGCTCTGCTTGAACAGAACAATTTTGCTCATGAAACATGTTTTAAATAAAGGCGATGGTGCAGATGCTGTTGATTTGATATTCTGAATCTGGCCCATCACTTTCTCTTGTGTGATTTTGGTAAAGGGCTTGGTCTTATTTTCCTCCTCTAATGAAATGAAAAAGATAATTTTTAACTTGCAAGACTCTTGTAAGTACAAGATGTAATTTATATGGAGGACTTTTAATGAATTTAGTATATTTCAAAACTGTTTTTAAGATATTTGTGACTGAGGTATTTAAGATACACATGTGCTCCTTGATTTCAATTACTCCAACCCCAGGACTTTCTGCAGGCCTCAGACTTTATTCATTGGTGTTTACCTTGAATTCCAGGGTCTCCAACCCACTTCTTTTGCCAAACCTCTTAACAATTGAGTAAGTAAATAAGCAAAAGTATTCTAGCAGATGATTCTTATAAGGCAAGACAAGGCAAACCTATAGTCTTCCCACATAACCTGATGACCTGATACTCACTAATAGGTAAACTTTGTCACAACCAGTTGTCTTTCCCCGACCTCCTTCCATTTCCACCTCCTGATCTGTCTCCTCTCTTACCTCTCACTTTTACTTCAGTTCACCTTGAACAATCATCCTACAATATAGAAAATGTGTACAGTGTATATAGATATGGAGGGTAGTGCACTGTACTTGTCAGACACCACCTAAGTAAAAGAGTTACAGGAATAGAATCCTGTAATAGATACATTAACACTTTCCCCACATCTTTATCTTTTTTTTCACAACCACCAGGAGCTAGGAGTGTAAGAGATTGGGGAGGGAGAGGTTTATACCTGGGAATAAAAAAGAGGATGAGACATCAGGATTGGGCAAGGTGAGCCTCACATCTCAATGAAATCTGACAGTCTCAGTCAATCTAGCTGGTAGCTCGAGAGAAAAGATTGCCTGAAAAGAGAGTCCTATATTAGTTTGGAATGTCCATACTCTGGTATCTCATCCATGTTTAGTCACTGGCTGGAGCTGCTAAGGAAGAGTAAGAGCTCAGAAGCTGAGACTGGCTTCTGAAATTTCTAACCTCTGGGGGCTGTCAGCTAAGTTCACTTTTTTCAGGGAGGTCTGAGAGGTGCTTCCATACCATTGGAGTGACAGTTCTGTCAGCTGAACCCTGGTCTGCCTGATTCCAAAGCTGATGCTTGTTCCATCATTTCACCCAAGTTCTTTGTTTTACATGGGTGATGAAGTCCACTAAGGAGATAGGGCTGGTTGCATTTGATATTCTTGTGATTCCAGAATCTCAGGAGGATGTCCATAAATACATTTGAAGGTATTCCTCAAGCCTTGGTTCCATCTCTCACCTGGTATTTCAGCCCCACACACATGTGGAGGAGGCTGAAGTTGGCCAAAACCACATTCTCCAGTCTTTCTTTCCCAGGAGCCTGGTTTTGAGGTGACAGACATTTGCCCAGATATTAATAAAAAATTAGTTATTTAATACTGTTGTTTATATCACCCTTTATTGATATAAGGAAAATATTTAGAAAGAGATAAGGTGGAATTCAGGCACCAAAAAATTAATATGCAATATTTGTTCTGTTTGCTTTTAAAAGGCAGTTTTTAAGATTATTTCCTTATATTAGCACTAGTTATGATCATCCAGCTCCATTTTTCTCCCTTCCTTGCCACTGTTTTGGATTACAGTAAAAGTCCACAGGCTCATGCCTGGTAAAAAACTATAAATGGATTCAGGCATTTGAGAGGATCCTTTTCAAGTAGAAAGCAGAAGCCACACCTAAACTCCAAAGTAAATTCAAAATTCTTCTTTGTAATTTCCAGTTTCAGTTCTAATATACAGAGATCTTGGGTAATAATTCCCAACCTTGTTATAAGAAAAAGCAGGGCAAACTGAAAATCAATAACTTTACTTAGGTCCATCAAAGAACTGAACCTGCAGGGCAAACTGCTACCCCAGGATCTGGAGAAACCAGAACTTAGAGTGAATGAGACATGGCTGAGGTCTACTTACCTCAGGTGAAGCTGCTGGAACCAATACCTAGTAGAAACATGTAAATGCTAATTTTGACAGATAATTGGAGGATATGTGTGGACTAATCTAAAACTAAAACGCTCTTAGGAGCCACAGTCTTAGGGCACCCCAGAATTTTATGAGCTTTAACTCGGAGAAAACAGCTAGATTCTTGTGGTGAAGATCTAGAAAGATACCTTCAGGCCTCTAGCAGAAGAAAGAGAAGAATAACCAATGTGAAATAAGCCCAGAGACATTTCCATAACAAAGACCTAGTCTCCAAGGGAAATAACTTTGCCAGAGACTTGTCCCAGGCGGGGAAAGTGAATTACTTCCATCCCAGGACCCTCTAGTTTCAAGTCTCATTTAAGGGTAAAAAATATCAAAAGGGATTAGGTCTTCAAGGAAACAGATTGTGAATTCTGTAGTTAGAGGACAGAGAAATCAAAAACCACATCAATGGAGAAATATTTTTGAAGGTCACATTCTAGGGAAAAAAACTAAGATTTAATAAGAAAATTATAGAATGCTATTTCTAAACCACACTTTGCCTTTACACAAAAAAGAAACCAATGTAATACAATAGCAGTAAATTGAAACTGAAAAAGTTATGAGTCATAACATTCTCTCTGAGGAGGAGTATAAAGGAAAACCCTAAGGTCTAGTGTTGACTAAAACAAGGACATGAGAGGAATTTGAAGCCCCTGGTACCTATAGCTTCAGCAAACATTAAACACAGCCCAACTACTAATCAGAGTAACATAAAGCCTCACACTTAAGGCCTATTTAGCTCAATTTCTATTGCCTGATTTGAAATGGCTGGATTTCAGAAAAAAATTACAAGGTATGAAAAGACCCAAGAAAAAAACATATTTTGAAGAAACAAAGCATTATAAGAACCAGACCTAGATATGACACAGATGTTGGAATTATCAGAGAACATAAAAGAACTATGATTAATTTGTTAAGGTCTCTAGTGAAAAAAATAGACAACATGCAAAAGAAATAAAAATGTTAAGAAAGAATCAAAAAGAAACAGTAAAAATCAAAAATACTATAGTAATAATGAAGAGTGCCTGCATGGTCTCATCAGTAAACTTGATGCAGCCAAGGAAAAAGTCAACACATGTGAAGATAAGACTACTGAAACTTCCCAAACTAAAGTGCAAAGAAAAAGAAAAGTAAAACAAAATAATAATAAATAAAACAGAACAAATCATTTAGGAAATGTGGTATAATATCAAAAGGTGTAATACATGAATAATTAGTATATCAGAAAGAGAAGAATGAGTGAATGGGGCAGAAGAAATATTTGAAATAATAATCGTCAAGAACTTTCCAAAATGTAAAATAAACACCAAACCACCATAGATCAGGAAGCTCAGAAAACAGCAAACAAGAGAAATACTGCCCTCCTCCCATACACCAACACATATTGTATTAAAGTTGCAGAAAACTAGAAAAAGAAAAAAAGAACAAGGCCCAAATTGGGGTGGGGGGGGCATTATATACAGAGAAACATGGATATGAATTACAGTGGACTTCTTATCAGAAACCATGCAAGCAAGAGAGTGGAAAAAATATCTGAAGTATGGAAAGAAAAAGCCACAACCCTGGAATTCTATATTGAGAAAGATACTGTTCAAATGTCAAAGAGAAATATTTTTCAGAAAAAAATAAACAAATTTTAAAAACCTGAGAAAATTCATCATCAGCATACTTGCCCATCAAGAAGTTTTGAAAAAAATTCTTCAGGTGGAAGAAACATTATGTAAGTCAGACACTAAGATATATATAAATTAAGGAAGATAATCATAAAATTAATAAATGAGTGTATAATATTTTATTTTTCTAATCTTAATTGATTTAAAAGGTAACTGTTCATGGCCAAAAGGCACATGAAAAACTTCTCAGCATCACTAAATATTAGAGAAATGCAAATCAAAACTACAATGATGTATCACCTCATACCAATTAGAATGGGCATGATTGGAAAATCTACAAACAACAAATGCTGGAGAGGGTGTGGAGAAAAGGGAACCCTCTTGCACTGTTGGTGGGAATGTAAATTGATAAAACCACTATGGAGAACAGTATGGAGGCTCCTTAAAAAACTAAAAATAGAATTACCATATGACCCAGCAATCCCACTATTGGGCATATACCCAGAGAAAACCATAATTCAAAAAGACACATGCACCCCAATGTTCATTACAGCACTATTTACAATAGCCAGGTCACGGAAGCAACCTAAATGCCCATCAACAGACAAATGGGTAAAGAAGATGTGCTACAAATATACAAAGGAATATTACTCAATCATAAAAAGGAACAAAATTGGGCCATTTGTAGAAACGAGAATGGACCTAGAGATTGTCATACAGAGTGAAGTAAGTCAGAAAGAGAAAAACTTAATGCCTATATGTGGAATCCAGAAAAATGGTACAGATGAACCAGTTTGCAAGGCAGAAATACAGACACATATGTAGAGAACAAATGTATGGACACCAAGGGAGGAAAGTGGGGTGGTGGGCGGTGGTGGTTGTGGGGTGAATTGGGAGATTGAGATTGACATATATATACTACTATGTATAAAATAGATAAGTAATAAGAACTCGCTGTATTAAAAAAATAAAATTCAAAAAAAGTAAATAAATAAAAGGTAACTGTTTAAAATAATAATAGACAATATGTTGTGTGATTACGGTATCTGGACAAATTGGATGAATGACAGCAATATCCAAAAGGGTGAGAGGGAGAAATAAAGAACACTGTATTATAAGGTACATCCACTGCATGTGAAATGCTATACTGTCATTTGAAAGTGGAGTTTTATTAGTTAAAAATGTATATTGTGAACACTAGGGCAACTACAATTTTTTCAAAATAATGTTTGATATGGTAAGCCATGACATAAAATGAATTTATAAAAAATTCTCAAAATAAGAGAAGACATCAAGAGGAGAAAAAACAAGGGAGAAATGCAATCAATAGAAAAGAGTTACAAATATAGATATTAATACGTCATTAAAAATACCAAAGTTGTCAGAGTTGATTTTAAAAAAAGACTCAACTATAAGTTGTCTATAAGAAATCCACTTTAAAAGTAAAGACTCAGGTAGGATAAAAGTAAAGGAATGGTGAAAATATACCATACTAACATTAATCAAAAGAAAACTGTAGTAGCTTTATTAATTTCAGACAAAGCAGACTTCAGAGCAAGAAATAGTATCAGGGATAAAGAGTCATATTACCTAATGATAGAGGGTTTAATTTGCTAAAAAAAAAAAAAAAAACCCACAACAATCTTAAATACATATGTACTTGAAAATAAAAAGCATCAAAATACATGAGGTAAAAACTTATAAATCTGAAGGAGAAACAGACAATTCATCTATTATATTTAGAGAGTTCAACATCTGTCTTAAAGTAATTGATAGACGATGCAGGCAGAAAATCAGTAACGATGTAGTTGAACTGAATGGCACCATCAATCAACTAGACCTAATTGACATTTATAGAATGCTTCATTCAACAGTGGCAGAACACACATTCTTCTCAAGCTCAAGTGGAACATTCACCAAGATCTGGGCCATAAAAAACTCCTTAACAAATATAAAAGAATAGATATCATACAAAGTATGTTCTCAGACCAAAGGGGAATTAAACTAAAAATCAATAACAGAAAGATAGTTGGAAAGTCTCCCAAGTATTTGAGAATTAAACACACTTATTAATAACACATGAGTAAAAGAATTCTCAAAAAATATTTTAAACTACATAAAAATGAAAAATAAATTATCAAAATTTGTGGGATGCAGTGAAAAACAGTACTTGTTGGGAAATTTATAGCGATAAATACATATATTAGAAAAGAAGAATAAATTAATAACATAAACTTCCACCTTAGGAAATTAGAGAAAGAACAACTTAAGCCTAATGCAAGGAAATAAATAAATAAATAAATAGAAAAAATACAGTAGAATTCAATGACATTGAAATTAGTACGATAGAGAAAATCAATAAAATGACTGAATAGTTCAATAAAGTGATAAATCTCTTGTCAAGCTAAACAGGAGAAAAAAGAAAGAATTTGCAAATTTCAATATTAAAAATGTAAAGGGATCATTGTAACTGATTGCATGGCAATTAAAAGAATAATAGGACTTCCCTGGTGGTGCAGTGGTTGAGAGTCTGCCTGCTGATGCAGGGGACACGGGTTCGTGTCCCAGTCCGGGAGGATCCCACATGCCGTGGAGCGGCTGGGCCCGTGGGCCATGGCGGCTGAGCCTGCGCGTCCGGAGCCTGTACTTCGCAACGGGAGAGGCCACAACAGTGAGAGGCCTGCGTACCACAAAAAAAAAAAAAAAAAAGAATAATAAAGGAAAGCTATGATGACTCTATTCACTTAAGTTTTATAATTTAAATGAAATGCAACAATTATTGAAAGATACAAATAAGCAAAATGCATACAAGGAAAGAAAAACAGAACAGCCCTTTATCTATTAAAGAATTAGTCACTGTCAAAAAACAAATTACAAGGCTAAGGTAGTAAACTCTTCCAAATATTTAAGTAAGAAATAATAACAAATTTTCATAATCACTTCCAGAAAATAGAAGCAGAGGAAACATTTTCTACTCATTCTATGAGGCTGACATTACTTTAAAACCAAAATCAGATAACACACAAGAAAAGAAAACTACAGAGCGATATCTCACACGTGAAAACTCTCAACAAAATATTAGCAAATTAGGGCTTCCCTGGTGGCGCAGTGGTTGAGGGTCCACCTGCCGATGCATGGGACATGGGTTCGTGCCCCAGTCTGGAAAGATCCCACATGCTGCGGAGCGGCTGGGCCCGTGAGCCATGGCCACTGAGCCTGTGCGTCCGGAGCCTGTGCTCTGCAACGGGAGAGGCCACAACAGTGAGAGGCCCACGTACCGCAAAAAAAAAAAAAAAAAAAAAAAAAAAAATCTTTTCAATTCCAGTGTGGAATTAAACTAGAAATCAAAAACAGAAGGAAAACTGGAAATTTTACACATGCATAGAAATTAAACAACACACTCTTAAACAACCAAGAGGTCAGAGAAGAAATCACAAGGTAAATTAGAAAATACTTTGAGACAACTGAAAAGAAAATACAACATACCAAAATTAATGGGAGGTAGACAAAGCAGTGCCCAAAGGAGATGTATTGCTGCAAATGTCTACACTTAAGGAAAAGAAATATCTCAAATTAGAAGCCTAACTTTACACCTTAAAAAGGTAGAAAAAGAACAAAATAATACCAAAAGTAGCAGAAAAAATGGAATAATAAAGAGTAAAGATAAACAAAATAGACTATACAAACAATAAAGAAAATCAATAGAACCAAAATTGGTTCTTTGAAAATATTAACAAAATTGGCAAAGCTTAATCTAGACTGAAAAAAAGAGCAAGAACTTACATTACTAAAATAAAAATAAAATTGCGCTCATTACCACAGGTCTTACAGAAATAAAAAACATTTTAAGAGAATACTGTGAAAAATTGTATGCCAAAAAATTAGATAACCTAGATGAACTGGACAAATTCCTAGGAACACAAAACTACCAAAACTGACTAAAGAAAAAAAAAAGAGTATGTGAATAGACATATTAGAAGTAAAGAGATTAAACCAGTAATCAAAAATCTCACTGCAAATAAAAGGCCAGGACGAGGTGACTGTACAGGTGAATTCTACCAAACATTTATATAACTTAATATTTCTCAAACTCTTCTAAAAAATAGAAGGGCAAGGTAACATTTCTTAATTCATTCTGTGAGGCCAGAATTACCCTGATTATCCAAACAAAGACATCAAGAGGGAAAAAAAAAAATCTACAGGCCAATTTCCTGTGAATATAGATGTAAAATCTTCAACAAAATACTAGCAAAATGAATACAGCAACACATTAAAAGCAATTACACACCGTGACAAACTGGGTTCTCCAAAGAATTCAAGGTGGTTCAATATATGGAAATCAATCAGTGTAATACACAACATTAATAGAATGAAGGGAAAAAGGCATATGATAATGTCAACTGACACAGAAAAAACATCTGAGAAACCCAATACTCTTTCAGAATAAAAACACTCAACAAACTAGTGATAGAAAGGAATTTTCTCAACATGAAAAAGGTATATATGAAAAAAATCATAACTAACATTAAATTTGAAAGACCAAAACTTTCTCCTAAGATTAGGATCATGACAAGGATGCCTCCTTTTGTTACTTCTATCCAACACTGTACTAGAAATTCTAACCAGAGATATTAGATAAGGAAAAGAAATAGTTGGCATCCAAATTGGAAGGAAGGAAGTAAAACTAATTCTAGGTGCAGATAAAATGATCTTATATATAGAAAATCCTAAAGAATACACACACACACCAAAAATACCTTTTAGAGTTAATGAATGAATTTAGCAGTTTCAGGATAGAAGGTCAACACGCAAAAATCAGTTGTATCCCCATACACTAATAATAAACAATCTGAAAAAAAATTAAGAAAATAAGTAATTTACAACAGCATTTAAAATATAAAATACTTAGGAATAAATTTAACCAAGGAGGCTAATACTTTAAACTACTAAACATTGTTGAAAGAAAATAAAGAAGACCTAAATAAACAGGAAGATCCCATGTTCATAAATTGAATGAATTAATATTGTTAATATGGTAAATTCCCCAAAGCAAGCTACTGAATCAGTGCAATCCTTATCAAAATCCAAGTGGCCTTTTATGAAGAAGTGGAAAGGCTGATATTGAAAATTCATATGGAATTGCAAGGGACCCTAAGTAGACAAAACAATCTTGAAAAAGTAGAACTTTTTAGATTACAAAGTTGAATTACTGACACTTTCCAATTTCAAATCTTATTACAAAGCTACAGTAAGCAATGAAGTGTAATATTAGCATGAAGATAGACATATAGGCCAACTGATTAGAATCAAGTGTCCAGAAATAAAACCATACATGCATGGCCAATATGTGTAATTTATCACAATACACACAAATGAAGGAAGTATCCAAAAATTATCAGCTAATATTCACTCCAAGTCAGAAGTTACCTCACTCGGTGTGGAAATAATGAGGATACATTTAAGAACCAATAGATAAGAACAAAAGTAAGTGAAGAGTTGAGATAACAGGAGTATAAGTGCAGGAAAATTAAAGAGAAAGCTGCATATGAAAGAACAAGTCCTCCTTGTGACACGAGAGAAGAGAGACCTTAAGTTGAGCAATGGGGAAAGTGACCTTAAATATCTCAACAGTAGGGTTATTCTGCTAATAAGTGACCCAGGATAAGCTAACTCATTCAATTATTAATACAAAAAAATGCCACATTATTTTTAAATTTAAAAAGAAAGAAAATCAGAGCCTGTTAGTAGCAAAATAAAACTTACCGGAAGATAAAGCCACAAATCAGAGGAGACTAGCAACACAACATTTCAACATGTTTTTTAAATGAGCAAATACAGTTAAGAAAGAACATCATGAAATGCTTTAAAACAAAAACAAAACCTTAGAGAATTCATGGACAGACAATAGGAAAATGTAGGGAACTCACAGAATTCAGAAATAAATGAACAAAAAAGACAAAATCACTTCAGAAATGGAAACTGGATTACAGGGGGAAAAAAGATAATTGACATCATTGAATCTACATAAAGTTATATAAAGGAGATTCTAAAATTGCCTGGAAAAATAAAAAGAAATAATGAATTATCCCCAAAGTAATAAGCATAGAAGATAAGTAAATGATATAAAAAATATGTTCATCTGCAGGTCTTAGCATCAAAAAAAGGGAAGAGAACAAATATTTAAAACCATACATCTCAGGGGCTTCCCTGGTGGCGCAGTGGTTGAGAGTCCGCCTGACAATGCAGGGGACACGGGTTCGTGCCCTGATCTGGGAAGATCCCAAATGCCGCGGAGTGGCTAGGCCTGTGAGCCATGGCTGCTGAGCCTGCGCGTCCGGAGCCTGTGCTCCGCAACGGGAGAGGCCACAACAGTGAGAGGCCCCGCGTATCGCAAAAAAACCCAAAAAAACAAAAAAAACATACATCTAAAACCTACACTGAAGGTGGGGGAAAATTTACATAACTTTGGAAATAAGTGGAGTCTGCAAAACTAAATGTAAAAGGAACTGCACATAAGCTCTGCATCCTACATGATAAAGTTGTTACCTGTGGAATATGGGTGAATCATTCTAAAAACATATATGTACACTGGAACTAAACAATTAAATACATGAATGGCAGATGTGGTCATGTTTACACTGCTGGAGTGAGATATTACAGACAAGAAAGGGGAGGATAGGATGATCCATGGGGTAATAGATATCAGTATAAACTCATGTTTAGATCAATATAGATACCAAAGATTACATATATAAATATTTGTATATACTATATCAGTTAGTATATGAAAATATATTTCTTTTTCATATCAGATGAAAGGGCCTAGAATCAGTGAAACTCCAGTAGCAATTACTACAGCTAGTGCACTAGATTCAGGTGAACTTGTTTTTTGATACCTCCAAAAGAACAAATCATGTATCCTTGGAGAATGGGCTGATTATAAGAGTAGTTTCAGGGAATTTACAATGTTAGCCTAGAACATATGTTCCATAAAGTAAGGAAGTCCAACCCCAAAAAAGGGGGTATGACAAAGTGGTGCAAGAGCCAACTGGAAAAGCTTCCATGGCCAAGGCTAAAACAATTTGCACAAAAAAGTAATACAGGATTATAACCCATAGAGTAAAATACATACCCATGAGCCTATACTTATGCTATTAAATTATTGAATACATAAATAAAAGATTGGAGAAAAGACAAATATACTGTGCATAAGAATTCTAAGCAACTTACATAAAGACTGCCTTCAAGGAAGTTAAGCACAACTTCCCATTCCTTAACTGAGAGCTTCCACATTCTGACTTCCATCAAAGAGCATAGTATGGAAAGGAGGTAAAATTGTAACTTTACACTATCTCGACTCAGCAATTTAGAAGTGGAGAGGAACTTCCTCAATTTGATTTTTTAAGAAGCAACAAAATCCAATAGCTAACATCATACTTAATGGTAAGAAAGATAATGTTTTCCCACAAAATCAGGAACAAGGAAAGGGTATATTTTCTCAACACTCCTATTCAGTGTCATAGTAGAAGTCATAGCTATTTCAATAAGACAAAAAGGTGAAATAAAAGCTACATATTGGAAAGAAATAAATTAAATGATCTTTATTTACAGATAACCTGAAAGTCATGTAGATATTTCCAAAGAATCAACAGATATATTTTGGTACAAATAAACAAGTATATCAAGGTTGCAGAATACAAGCTAAATATACAAAAATAAATTTTGTGTATATCAGCAATAAAAATTGTAATTTGAAAATAATTTCCATCTACACTAGCAACAAAAATAAAATTGAAATACTTATGTATGTCTAACAAAATATTTATAGGGTCTACAAGTAGAAATTTTTTTAAAAGTGATTAAAAAATCAAAGAAGATCTAAATAAATGGAAAGATTTCACGCTATGGATTGGAAATCTCAACATTATTAAGATGTCAGTTCTTATCAAATTGATCTATATATTCAACACAATTACAATCAAAATCCCAGCAAGCTTTATTTTTTTAAATTGAGATGAAATTCAAATAACATTAAATTAACCATTTTAAAGTATACAGTTCAGTGGCCTTTATTATATTCACAATGTTGGGCAACCATTACCATCACCTATCTCTAGAACTTTTTTCATCTTTCCATCCTGAAACCACAGAATGTTGCATCATCTCAAAATGAAACCCTTTACCCATGAAGTAGTTACTTCCCATTCTTCTCTTTGCCCATATGCAGGCAACCACTAATATACTTTATGTCTCTATGGATTTACTTGTCCAGATACTTCATATAAATGGAATCCTATAATATGTGACCATTTTTTTCTGGCTTCCTTCAATCCACATAATGTGTTTCAGGCTCATCCTGTGTTGCAGTATCAACATGTCATTCCTTCTTATAACTGAATAATATCTCATTGTATGAATGCACAATATTTTGTGCATTTCTTCATCCATTGATACATATTTGAGTTGTTTTCACCTTTTGGATATTGTGAATATTGCTGTTAAGAACATTTGTGCATAAGTCTTTGTTTTTGGTACGTGTTTACAATTCTTTGGGGTATATTGCTAGGAATGGAGTTTCTGGGTCATATAGTAATTCTGTAGTAATTTTTTTAAGAGCCACCAAACTGTTTTTAGTAGCAGTTATACATTTTACATTCCCACCAGCAATGTATGCGGATTACAGTTACTCCATATCCTTAACAACATCTGTTCTCTATTTTTAAAAATTATTATCACAGTTATCCTAGTGGATGTGAAGTGTTATCTCATTGTGGTTTTGCTTTACACTTTCCTAAAGATTAATGATATTGAACACATTTTCAACTGCTTTTTGGCCATTTGTATATCTTCTTTGTAGAAATCTCTATTCAAGCTCTTGGTCCAGATTTTTTTTAACATCTTTATTGGAGTCTAATTGCTTTACAATGGTGTGTTAATTTCTGCTTTATAACAAAGTGAATCAGCTATACATATACATATATATCCCCATGTCTCCTGTCTCTTGCATCTCCCTCCCATCTTCCATATCCCACCCCTTTAGGTGGTCACAAAGCACCAAGCTAATCTCCCTGTGCTATGTGTCTGCTTCCCACTAGCTATCTATTTTACAGTTCATAGTGTATATATGTCCATGCCACTCTCTCACTTCGTCCCAGCTTACCCTTTCCCCTCCCCATGTCCTCAAGTCCATTCTCTATGTCTGCATCTTTATTCCTGTCCTGACCCTAGGTTCGTCAGAACCTTTTCTTTTTTAGATTCCATATATATGTGTTAACATACGGTAGTTGTTTTTCTCTTTCTGACTTACTTCACTCTGTATGACAGACTCTAGGTCCATCCACCTCACTACAAATAACTCAATTTCGTTTCTTTTTATGGCTGAGTAATATTCCATTGTATATATGTGCCACACCTTCTTTGTCTATTCATCTGTCAATGGACACTTAGGTTGCTTCCATGTCCCGGCTATTGTAAATAGAGCTTCAGTGAACATTATGGTACATGACTCTTTTTGAATTATGGTTTTCTCAGGGTATATGCCCAGTAGTGGGATAGCTGGGTCATACAGTAGTTTTATTTTTAGTTTTTTAAGGAACCTCCATATTGTTCTCCATAGTGGCTGTATCAAATTACCTTCCCACCAACAGTGCAAGAGGGTTCCCTTTTCTCCACACTCTCCCCAGTGTTTATTGTTTGTAGATTTTTTGATGATGGCTATTCTGACTGGTGTGAGGTGATACCTCATTGTAGTTTTGATTTGCATTTCTCTAATGATTAGTGATGTTGAGCATCCTTTCATGTGTTTGTTGGCAATCTGTATATCTTCTTTGGAGAAATGTCTATTTAGGTCTTCTGTCCATTTTTGGATTGAGTTGTTTGGGGTTTTTTTGTTGTTGTTATTGAGCTGCATGAGCTGCTTGTAAATTTTGGAGATTTATCCTTTGTCAGTTTCTTCATTTGCAAATATTTTCTCCCATTCTGAGGGTTGCCCAGATTTTAATTGGGTTGTTTTAATTGGGTTGTTTTAATTGGGTGTGACATAGGATTTTGAACTCATTGTATTGAATGTAGATATCCAGTTGTCCTAGCTCAAGTTGTTCAAAAGACTATTCTTTCTCCATTAAATGGTCTTGGCACACTTGTTGAGAATCAGTTGACCATAAGTATAATGATTAATTTCTGGAATATCAGTTCTATTCTACTGGTCTACATATCTAGTCTTATGCCAGTACCAAACTGTTTAGGTCAGTGTAGCATTGTAGTATGTTTTGAAATCAGGAAGTCTGAGTACTCCAACTTTGTTCTTTTTCAAGATTGTTTTGGGAACTTGGGGTCCCTTGAAATTCTATGTGCCATCAAGCTTTCTGTAGAGGTGAAAAATCAAATTCTAAAGTGTATATGAAAAGGCAAAAGACCTAGGGTAACTAACACAATAGTGAATAGGAAGAACAAAGTTGAGGACTCAACTATCTGAGACTTACTGCATTACTCATACTATTTGAGACTTACTACTACAAACCTAAAGTAATCATGATAGTTTGGTTTCAGGAAAATAAGAGACATGTAGATTAATAAAAAAAATTAATGGAAATCCCAGAAATAGACCCACTTATATTCAAATGATCTTTGAAAAGGAGCAGACTATTTCAATGGAAAAGATAATATTTTCAACAAATATTGCTACAATAATTAAACAGTACTATGAAAAAATACCTACACACAGGCCTTATGACTTTCACATAAATTAATTCAAAAAGGATTATAGACTTACACATAAACTGCAAAACCATAAAACTTCTTGAAGAAAACATAAGAGAAAATCTAAGTAACCTTGGGTTTGGTGGTGAGTTTTTGCATGTAACAGCAAAAGGATGATCCTTGAAAGAAAAAGATTAATAAGTTCAACTTTATTAAAATTAAAAGCTTTGTGCTGTGAAAACAATATTAAGAGCATGAAACTGCAAGCCATAAATCTGGAGAAAATATGTGAAATATACATATATAGTAAAGGACTTATATCCAAAGTATACACCAAAAATCTTAAATGTCAAAAATAATGAAAGAAATAACCCAATTAAAAAATGGACAAAAGACCTGAACAGACATCTCATCAAAGTAGATACATAGTAGATGGAAAATAAGCATATAAAAAGATACTCAGCATTTTTTGGCATTAGATAATTTCACATTGAAATGAGGTAGCATTACACACCTATTAAGATGATTAAAATCCCCAAATGGAAAATGTCAAATACTAACAATAATATGGAGCAATAACTCATTTATTGGTGGGGAAATTTAAAATGGTACAGCTACTTTGAAAAACATTTTGACGTTTTCTTACAGAGCTATGCATAGTTTTACCATAGCATACAAGAAACGTGCCTCTAGGTAATAACCCAAATGATCTGAAAACTTATGTCCACATAAAAGCCTTACATGCATGTCTATAACAACTTTATTCATAATTGCCAAAACCTGAAAGTGATGAAGATAATCTTCAGTAAATGAATGGATAAGCAAACTGTGGTGTATTCTTCAAAAGGGTAAAAAGAATCAGCACTTAAAAGACATAAGGCATCAAGCCATAGAAAGACGTAGATGAATCTTATATACATATCATTAACTGAAAGGAGCCAGTCTGAAAAGACTACATATGATATGATTTCATTATATGATATTCCAGACATGGCAAAACTACAGAGACAGTAAAAAATCAGTGGTTAGGGGTTTGGATTTGGGAGGCAGTGGAATGAGTGAATCATATGGGATTTTTTAAGGCAGTGTAATTATTTTGTATGGTACTATAATGGTAGATATTATGAGCTGAATTGTGTCCCCACAAAATTTGTATATTGAAGTTCTAACTCCCAATACCTCAAACTGTGAATATATTTGAAGACAGAATTGTAAAGAGGCAATTAAATTAAAATGGGGACATTAGGATGAGGCTTAATTCAATATGACTAGTCTCACATAAGAAGAAAAAATTAGGACACAGAGATACATAGAACTAAGACCATGTGAAGACACAAGGAGAAGATGGCCGTCTCCAAGCCAAAGAGTAGGCCCTCAGAAGAAACCAACCCTGTTGACACCTTGGTCTTGGACATCCAGCCTCCAAAACTGTGAGGAAATAAATTTCTGTTGTTTAAGCCTCTCATTCTGCGGTACTTTGTTGCAACAGCCATAGCAAACTAATACAGTGGATTCATGACATTATTCTTTTTTCAAAACCTGTAGAACTTTACCACACAAAGAGTAAGTCTGAATATAAGCAAAATTCAAAAAAAAATTTAGGAGGTTGGAGGATTCTGGTATGAAATACAGAATGTGACAAAACAATTTAACTCTATTGCAACCTCACTGATGGAAGAACCTCACTGACAGGAGTGGGGGGAAAGTTGCTGACCTAAGTAACTTTGGGAATGTGTGCAAAAGAAAATGCATGTAAGCACAGAACTCTTAATGATAATATTTTTCCCCCACAGGGGTGATCAAGGCAACCTCCAAATTTCCCTCAGTTTGACCCAACTTTAGACAAGCTTCTTTCTGCCTGTACATCCCTGACTTCCCTTTCCTTAGAGCATTTATTTTAGAAAACTTATAATTGTAAATTCTTGCTCTGTCCATTTTGAAATATATGCAAATCTTCTCCCAGCATCTTGTTAGTTCTAAAACCCTGGAAATATCTTTCTAAGAACCTGGGAACCATCGCTTCAAAATGCAGTCATCAAGGAAGATAAGACTCCTTTCTCCAATTCTCTGTTGGAGAGAAGGAGCCTAACTTTGGTGCCAATTAGCAAACACAGGTGGTCCAATCACAGAGAAAACCATTTGCAAACCCAGAAATAACTCAATGTTTTCCACACATCCCATTGATCAACAATCCACCCAACCTCATCCAGTACTTTCCTATTAGCTCACCAGCACTTGGACACCCTCCACATTTTGCTTCAGGGGAGTTGAGTTCAGCCCTTTTCCCCTATTGCAATAATATCAAATAAAGTTTTCTCTGCTTGTCTGTGTCCGCTTCATATTTTACTTTGACAGGGGTACAGGCTAACAATTCTGATATGTTATTCATGAATTGAGTAATTAAGTAAATAAATGGTAGATGGTGGGAGCCAAGTTCCTCACTGTTGGAGTGAGAGGATACATATACTATTAGAATGATCCATGAGGTTAATGGATTAGAGTTGTAGTAAGTTTACAGTGGAGAAGGCTGACAAACAGTTGCCAGCCAGATGTTCATGGTTAACATCAACAATAAGTCATTTAATATGATGTGATGAAAATATCTTCCCAAAAACATATGACCCCAATCTAATCATGAGAAAAACATGAGATAAAATTCTAATTGAGCATATATGGGAATTCTCTATACTATCTTCACAATATTTCTGTAAATGTAAAAATGTCCTAAAATAAAATGTTTATTTTTTTTTAATTCCATTCTTATTTTAGCCAAAACTTCCAAGCTAATTTGAACATTTTGTCTGGAAAAGAAAATGAACTAAAACAGCAAAATAATTTTGAAAAAAAAAAAAAGAAAAACGTGAATGGACTTTCCCTCTCTGACAATACGAATACTATAAAGCTATAGTAATCAAGACTGTGGTACTGGGGAACTGAGAGACACATATATTAATAGAACAGAATAGAGTTCAGAAATAAAGCCACCAAGTAAGGTCAATTCAGTTTTAATAAAGATTCAAAGGCAATTGAATGGAGAAAAGAAAGATTTTTTTTTCCAAAAATGGTGTTGGAATAATTATGTATCCTTAAAATAAAATAAACCTTGACCTATATGTCTCACTTTATGCAAAATTAACTTAAAATGGATCATGGATCTAAAAGTAAAACTATAAAACTCCTAAGAAAAAAACATTGGAAAAAATCTTTGTTGTGTCTTTGAATTAGTGAAGATTTTTACATACATCACTAAAAGCATGATCATAAAAAGAAAAAAAAAATAATAATTGGACTTCATCAAAATTTTAAAAACTTTTGCTCTGTGGAAGACATTGGCCAAAGTATGGACAAACACACTATAGCCTGGGAGCATATGTTTGCAAATAACAAATCTGACAAAGGAACTTGTATTCAGATTATATAAGTACTCTCAAAACTCAACAATAAAGAAATAACCCATTAAACAATGGATAAAAGATATGAACAAACACTTTATTGAAGAAGAAACACACATGGTTACTAACTGCTGGTAAAGATGCAGACAATTTGAAATCTCATACACTGTTGGATGGAATGCAAAATGATAAATCTTCTATGGAAGTTAGTTTGGCTCTCTCTTATATTTCAAATATACACTCACAAGTATGACCCAGTGGTCTCACTATTAGGGATTCATTAAAGAGAAATAAAAACATATGTTCACCAAAAAACCTGTATTTGAATGTTTATGACATCATTAGTCATAATTGCCAAGAACTGAAACAGTTCAAATATCCTTCTTCGGTTGAATGAATAAACAGATGTGGTATATCCACACAATGCAATACTATGCAACATTCAAAGTAATGAACAACTGATATACCCATCAATGATATATCTCAAATGCATTATTGTAAGTGAAGAAATTCAGATTCAAAAGCTCACATTGTATATGATTCCATTTATATGGCATTCTAGAAAAGTCAAAACTTTTGAGAGAAACTACATCACTGGTTGCTAGAGGTTATAGGTAAAAAAGAGTTTACAGGGGGCAGCAAAAAGGAATGTTTGGGGATGAGGGGACTTTTCTTTATCCTGATTGTAGTGATGGTTTCAAGACTCAATACATTTGTCAAAATTCATAAAACTGTACTCCAAAAAACAGTGAAATTTGCTATATTTAAATTAAAAATTTTTAAATAGTAAAAAGAAAATTTTAACAATAGTTTATTCTGGTAGCAGCATGAAGGATTTTATTTTCTTCATTCTACTTTTCTTCAGTCTAAAAACTTTTAACCAATGTGTGTATGACATTTACAGTTTGAAAAAATATGTTTATTAAAGATATGGCTGCAAAAATTTTTTTTAAATGTTATCAGAATTGTGAAGGAAGAGATCAAACCATCCTTACTTTGAGATTATGATAGCCTATATAATATTATGTAACAACTAAATGGGAAAAGAATTTGAAAAGGAATAGATACATGTGTGTGTGTGTGTATATATATATATATATATATATAAACTGAATCACCTTCTGTACACCTGAAACTATCACATTATTAATCAACTATACTCCAATATAAAATAAAAGGTTAAAAAAAGAATATGCTATTAAAAATAAATAAATAAAACAATTGTGTTGCATTTGGAAATTTTAAAAGGACATTTTTTAGCTACAGGAAATTGTTCAAATGATAATGGGGTGGTGATAGTGTGCTGTTCTTAACTCATCCAAATGCAAAATTTTTTGGATAAACATTTAAAAAGAAGCCAAGTCCTATTCTTGAAGCAATTCATAAACTTCACTACTAAGATAGTATATCTTTTCAATTTGATCTTGTGCTTATATTTTTTTAATTCAGAAATAATTGTTCTGAGTTGTAAATTGTAAGGTGCTATTTTTAGAAATGAATTTGTCTCTGTTTCATTTATTTTTTGGTTACATTTTAATCTTCATTCTTGCTTTATTTTTCCAGAAAGACTGCCAAATAATATAATATTTCTTAAGATTTCTAATCTATCATGTATTTAAATGGACTTTCAAAGAAACCATTCTACATGTTGTCTAAAATTAAATTAGAAAATGTTTTAAATAAAAAGGATCTATGGATAAAATCACAACTAAAGAGAGAGATTAACATGCTGACTGGATATAAGAATATACAACACAAATAATACATCTACATATCAATAATTACCAACTATAATATATAATGAAAAATTTTTTCAAAATAGTTACAAAAACTATTAATGTCCATAGGAATAAATACATGAAAGACAGTTGTAGGGAAACTTAAAAGTCATGACTGGAAGCCATTAAAGAAAACCTGTATATATGGAGAGATATAGCATATCCATAGATTTAAAGGTTCAGTATCATTAAAATGTCAATTGTTCCCAAATTTATAAATTCAATGTCATTCTAATAAAAATCCCATAAATATTTTCATGAAATTTTACAGGATCCTATAATTTTATAAAGGGGCCAACAAGACAAAGAGAACCAAGGCAGTTGTAAAGAAGAATGTGGTGTCTAGCCCTATTAGGGCATACGATAATGAAATTAAGACAGTGGAGTGCTGATGTAGGATCAGAGGTAAACTCAAGTTGAGAACAGAAAACTCAAGACACAAAATCATGCACACATTCTATGTGACAAATCAATGCAGAATGCATGGGCCATTCAATGCAAGGAACAGTTAATTAGTTATTTAAATATTTCAGAAGAAGCCATAGGAAAAAGTTTTTCTGACTTCTAGGTGAGGAAAAAGAAGTTTCCAAAAGATCTTAAAACTTTTCCAAAAGAACAATCCATAAAGGAAAAGATTGATCATCTTTGACATGTTAAAATAAAAACTTATGCAGAAGACATAATAAATAATATGAAAAGATAAGACAGTGAAGGAGAAAATAAGTGATACACATACTTGTAAAAGGATTCATGTCAAATATATATGTCTAATAAATCAAAAGGGAAAAAGCAAACAATTCACTCAACAAATGGATGGAGGATATGAATATGCAATTTGAATGGGCAATAAATATGGTAAAGTGCTCAGCCTGAACCACTAATCCACAAAAGGCGTGCCTACCACGTGATCAGCAAATTGCTTTTAGGTAGATAACTGGTTCTTAAATGCTTCTTACCTTGTTCCATGTAGAAGACCCATTTATTTATACCATGGCCCAATATACAGAACAAATAGGTGTGTATGTGTGTGTGTGTGTGTGTGTGTGTGTGTGTATGTAGTGGGTGGGTCAAAATGTTCATTTGGCTTTTTCTGTAAGATGGCTCTAGTAGCACTTAGTTGTCTTTAACTTCATTAGAAACAATTTTGTTAGATTGTATGTGACAGCTGTCATATCAGCATGCATCTTAAAAAAGACTTATCAAAATTGGTGAATTTTTGTGTAGCCATTTTCATACTGAAGATGGAAGAAAAACAGCAACATTTTTGGCATATTATGATTTATTATTTCAAGAAAGGTAAAAACTCATCTGAAACGCAAAATAAAAAAGATTTGTGCAGTGTATGGAGAAGGTGCTGTGAGAGATTGAACGTGTCAAAAGTGGTTTGAGAAGTTTCATGCTGGAGATTTCTTGTTGGACGATGCTCCACAGTCGGGTAGACCAGTTGAAGTTGAAAGCGATCAGATAGAGACAATAATTGAGAACAATCAATGTTATACCATGCAGGAGATAGCCGACATACTCAAAATATCCAGATCAAGCATTGAAAATCATTTGCACCAGCTTGGTTATGTTAATTGCTTTGATGTTTGGGTTCCACATAAGTTAAGAGAAAAAAAACCTGCTTGACCATATTTCCACATGCAATTCTCTACTGAAATGGAATAAAAATGTTCCATTTTTTTAAAAAATTGTGATGGGCAATGAAGAGTGAATACTGTAAAACAATGTGGAACGGAAGAGATCGTGTGACAAGTGAAATGAACCACCACCACACCAAAGGCTGGTCTTCATCCAAAGGTGTTGTTGTGTATATGGTGGGATTGGAAGGCAATCCTCTATTTTGAGTTCTTCTGGAAAACCAAATGATTAATTCCAACAAATACTGCTCCCAATTTGACCAACTGAAAGTAGCACTCAATGAAAAGCATCCAGAATTAGTCAGCAGAAAATGCATAATCTTCAATCAGGATAATGCAAGACTGCATGTTTCTTTGATGACCAGGCAAAAACTGTTTCAGCTTTGCTAGGAAGTTCTGATTCATCTGCCGTATTCACCAGACACTGTACCTTTGGATTTCCATTTATTTTGGTCTTCACAAAATTCTCTTAATGTAAAAAAGTTAAATTCCCTGGAAGACTGTAAAAGGCACCTGGAACAATTCTTTACTCAAAAAGATAAAAAGCTTTGGGAAGATGGAATTATGAAGTTTCCTGAAAAATAGCAAAAATTATGAAGTTTCCTGAAAGTGGAATAAAAGGGTGTTCAATTGTTCATTGTTCAATAAAATTCTTGGATAAAATGAAAAATGTGCCTTTTATTTTTACTTAAAAAACCGAAGGCACTTTTTGGCCCACACAAGGTATGTATATGAGTGTGTATTCCATTAAATATACTCATCCTTCTCATGTGTGATGCACTGTATTTTTTAATTCCATCATGCTACCTTCATTGTAATGCTGGCTTTCACCCACTTGACCCATAGGTCAAGACTCGCTATTTGAAAGACACTCTACCTCTAAAGCTCTTATTCACACATACTAGTAGATATGTACAAAAATGTTTACTATAATTTTGTTTGTAATAAACACTTGGAAACATCTTAAATGTCTTCAACAGAATAAACATCAGAGTGTTACCATACATACACATCTGCAGTAAAAATTTTTAACATGTAGTAAAGGTTTTAAAACGTGTGGGAATGCTGAAAGCCAAAGTCGGAAAGCAGATACTTCTGGTGGGTCGGGAGGGAAAAGGCACAAAAAAGAGCTTCAAATGTATATCTACAAAGTTAGGGTTTACGGAGATATGCCAAAAATATGGCAAAATGCTAACATTTGGAAAAGTATATTTTTCTGTATACTTTATATATTTTATAACTTAAAAAGAGGCAAGGAGACCTTCAAGATGGTGGAGGAGTAAGATGTGGATATCACCTTCTTACCCACAAATAAATAAAAAAATATATCTACATGTGGAACAACTCCTACTGAACACTGGCAGAAGACCTCAGGCTTCCCAAAAAGCAAGAACCTCCCCCACATACCTGGGTAGGGCAAAAGAAAAAATAAAAAAGAGAGACAAAAGGATAGGGACAGAACCTGCAACTCTGGGAGGGAGCTGTAAAGGAGGAAAATTTTCCACACACTAGGAAGCCCCTTCACTGGTGGAGACGGGGGTTGGTGGGGGGGGAGCTTTGGAGCCACGGAGGAGAGTGAAGCAATAGGGGTGCAGAGGGAAAGTGGAGAGATTCCTGCACAGAGGATTGGTGCCGACCAGTACTCACAAGCCTGAAAGACTTGTCTGCTCACGTGCCAGGGCAGGTGGGAGCTGGGAGCTGAGGCTTGGGCTTCGGAGGTCAGATCCCAGGGAGAGGACTGGGGTTGGCTGCGTGAACACAGCCTGAAGGGGGCTAGTGCATCACAGCTAGCTGGGAGAAAGTGCAGGAAAATGTCCAGAACTGAACAAGGGGCAAGAGACCATTGTTTTGGGGTATGTGAGGAGAGGAGATTCAGAGTACCATCTAAACTAGCTCCAGAGATGGGCGTGAACAGTGGCTATCAGCATAGACCCCAAAGACTGGCATGAAATGCTAAGGCAGCTGCTGTAGGCACCAATATTCCAGTGTGCAAGCACAGGTCACTATCTACACCTCCCCTCCCGGGAGTCTGTGCAACCTGCCTCTGCCAGGGTCCCTTGATCCAGGGAAAATTTCCCCTGGAGAACACATGGTGCACCTCAGGCTATTGCAATGTCACACTGGCCTCTGCTGCCACAGGTTCACCATGCATTTCGTACCCTTCCCTTCCCTCGACCTGAGTGAGCCAGAGCACCCTAATCAGCTGCTACTTTAACCCCATTCTTTCTGAGCAAAGAACAGACACTCTCAGGTGACCTACACGCAGAGGCAGGGCAAAATCCAAAGCTGAACCCCAGGAACAAAGAAGAAAAGAAAATTTCTCCCCCAGCAACCTCAGGAGCAGTGGGTTCAATCTCCACAATCGACTTGATGTGCCCAGCATCTCTGGAATACCTGAACAGACAACAAATCATCCCAAAATTGAGGCGGTGAATTTTAGGAGCAACTGTAGACTTGGGGTTTGCTTTCTGCATCTAATTTGTTTTTGGTCTTATGTTTATCTTAGTTTAGTATTTAGAGTTTAGTATCATTGGTAGATTTGTTTATTGATTTCGTTGCTCTCTTCCTTTTTTAAAAATATATAGACATTTTTTTTTTTCCTTTTTCTCTTTTTGTGAGTGTGTATATGTATGCTTCTGTGTGTGATTTTGGCTGTATAGATTTGCTTTTACCATTTGTCCTAGGGTTCTCTCTGTCTGTTTTTTTGTTTGTTTGTTTGTTTTGTTTTGTTATGTTTTTGTTTTATTTTTGTATACTTTTTAGGACTTGTTATCACTGGTGGATTTGTTTTTTGGTTTGGATGCTCTCTTCTTTCTTTCTTTTTTATTACTTTTTAATTTCCAATATTTTTTTTTACTTTTTATTTTAATAACTTTCTTTTCTTGTCTTTCTTTCTTTCTTTTTTTATCCCTTTTCTTTTGAGCCATGTAGCTAACAGGTTCTTTGTATGCCAGCCGGGTGTCAGCCCTCTGCCCCTGAGGTGAAAGAGCTGAGTTCAGGACATTGGACCACCAGAGACATCCTGGCACCATGTAATATCAAACGTTGAAAGCTTTCCCAGAGATCTCTATCCCAATGTTAACAGCCAACTCCACTCAATGACCAACAAGCTACAGTGCTGGACACCCTATGACAAACAACCAGCAAGACAAGAACACAACCCCACCCATTAGCAGAGGGGCTGCTTAAAATCATAATAAGGTCACAGACACCCCAAAACACACCACCAGACATGGTCCTGCTCACCAGAAAGGAAAGATCCAGCCTCATCCACTAGAAGACAAGCACCACTCTCCTCCACCAAGAAGCCTACGCAACCCACTGAACCAACCTAAGCCACTGGGGTCAGAACCAAAAACAACAGAAACTACAAACCAGCAGTCTCAGAAAAGGACACCTCAAACACAGTAAGTTAAGCAAAATAAGAAGACAGAGAAACACACAGCTGATGAAGGAGCAAGGTAAAAACCCACCAGAACAAACAAATAAAGAGGAAAAAAGCAGTCTACTTGAAAAAGAATTCAGAGTAATGATAGTAAAGTTGATCCAAAATCTTGGAAATAGAATGGAGAAAATACAAGAAACGTTTAACAAAGGCCTAGAAGAACTAAAGAGCAAACAAACAAATAATTTTGAACAACACAATAAATGAAATTTAAAATTCCCTAGAAGGATTCAATAGCAGAATAAATGAGGCAGAATATGGATAAGTGACCTGGAAGATAAAATAGTGGAAATAATTACCACAGAACAGAAAAAAGAAAAAAGAATGAAAAGAATTAAGGACAGTCTCAGAGACCTCTAGGACATCATTAAACCCACCAACTTTCAAATTATAGGGGTCCCAGAAGGAGAAGAGAAAAAGAAAGGGACTGAGAAAATATTAGAAGACATTATAGTTGAAAACTTCCCTAATTTGGGAAAGGAAATAGTCAATCAAGTCAAGGAAACTCAGAGAGTCCCATACAGGATAAAACCAAGGAGAAACACTCCAAGAAACATGTTAATCAAACTATCCAAAATTAAATACAAAGAAAAAATATTAAAAGCAGAAAGGGAAAAGCAATAAATAACATACAAGGGATTCCCCATAAGATTAACAGCTGAGCTTTTAGCAGAAACTCTGCAAGCCAGAAGGGAGTGGAAGGACATATTTAAAGAGATGAAAGGGAAAAACCTACAACCAAGATTATTCTACCCAGCAAGGATCTCATTCAGATTTGACGGAGAAATTAAAACCTTTACAGACAAACAAAACCTAAGAGAATTCAGCACCACAAAACCAGCTTTACAACAAATGCTAAAGGAACTTCTCTAGGCAGGAAACACAAGAGAAGGAAAAGACCTACAATAACAAACCCAAAACAACTAAGAAAATGGCAATAGGAACATACACATCAATAACTACCTTAAATGTAAATGGAACAAATGCTTCAACCAAAAGACATAGACTGGCTGATTGGATACATAAACAACACCCATATATATGCCGTCTACAAGAGACCCACTTCTGATCTAGGGAAACGTACAGACTGAAAGTGGGGGGATGGAAAAGATATTCTATTCAAATGGAAATCAAAAGAAAGCTGGAATAGAAATTCTCATACTAAACAAAATAGACTTTAAAATAAAGACTATTACAAGAGACAAAGAATGACACTACATAATGATCAAGGGATCAATCCAAGAAGAAGATATAACAATTGTAAATATTTATGCACCCAACAGAGGAACATCTCAATACATAAGGCAAATGGTAACAGCCATAAAAAGGGAAATCGACAGCAACACAATCATAGTAGGGGACTTTAACACCCCACTTTCACCAATGGACAGATCATCCAAAATGAAAATAAATAAGGAAACACAAGCTTTAAATGACACATTAAACAAGATGGGCAAATTGATATTTATAGGATATTCCATGCAAAAACATCAGGAAACACTTTCTTCTCAAGTGCTCGTGAAACATTCTCCAGGATAGATCATCTCTTGGGTCACAAATCAGCCTTGGTATGTTTAAGAAAATTGAAATCCTATCAAGTATCTTTTCCAACCACAATGCTATGAGACTAGATATCAATTACAGGAAAAAAATTGTAAAAAATAGAACACATGGAGGCTAAACAATACACTACTAAAGAACCAAGAGATCACTGAAGAAATCAAAGAGCAAATTAAAGAATACCTAGAAACAAATGACAATGAAAACACGATGACCCAAAACTTTTGGGATGCAGCAAAAGCAGTTGTAAGGGGGAAGTTTATAGAAATACAATCCTACCTCAAGAAACAAGAAACATCTCTAATAAGCAATCTAACCTTACACCTAAAGCAATTAGAAAAGAACAACAACAAACACCCAATGTTAGCAGAAGGAAAGAAATCATAAAGATCTGATCAGAAATAAATGAAAAAGAAATGAAGGAAACAAGAGCAAAGATCAATAAAGCTAAAAGCTGGTTCTTTAAGAAGATAAACAAAATTGATAAACCATTAGCTGGACCCATCAAGAAAAAAAAGGGAGAAGACTCAAATCAGTCGAATTAAAAATGAAAAAGGAGAAGTAACAACTGACACTGAAGAAATACAAAGGATCATGAGAGATTACTACCAGAAAATATATGCCAATAAAATGAACAACCTGGAAGAAATGGACAAATTCTTCGAAAAGCACAACCTTCTGAGGCTGAACCAGGAGAAATAGAAAATATAAGCAGACCAATCACAAGCACTGAAATTGAGACTGTGATTCAAAATCTTCCAACAAACAAAAGCCCAGGACCAGATGGTTTCACAGGTGAATTCTATCAAACATTTAGATAAGAGCTAACACCTAAACTTCTCAAAC
Organism: Hyperoodon ampullatus; assembly: GCF_949752795.1. NCBI lineage: Eukaryota > Metazoa > Chordata > Mammalia > Artiodactyla > Ziphiidae > Hyperoodon > Hyperoodon ampullatus. The sequence goes on from NC_136921.1 coordinate 100,575,566, forward strand.
TCTTCCAAAATATAGCAGAGGAAGGAACACTCTCAAACTCATTCTATGAGGCCACAATCATCCTGATGTGAAAAACAGACAAAGATGTCACAAAGACAGAAAACTACAGCCCAATGTCACTTATGAACAAAGATGTAAAAATCCTCAACAAAATACTAGCAAACAGAATCCAACAGCACATTAAAAGGATCATACACCATGATCAAGTTTGTTTTGCCCCCAGAATGCAAGGATTCTTTAATATATGCAAATCAATCCATGTGACAGAACATATTAACAAATTGAGGGGTAAAATCATATGGTCATCTCAACAGATGCAGCAAAACCTTTTGACAAAATTCAACCCCCCATTTATGATAAAAACTTTCCACAATGTAGGCATAGAGTGAACTTACCTCAACATAATAAAGGCCACATATGAGAAACACACAGCCAACATCGTTCTCAATGGTGAAAAACTGAAACCATTTCCTTTAAGATCAGGAACAAGACAAGGTTGTCCACTCTGACGACTATTATTCAACATAGTTTTGGAAGTTTTAGCCACGCCATCAGAGAAGAAAAGAAATAAAAGGAATCCAACTCAGAAGAGAGGAAGTAAAGCTGTCACTGTTTCCAAATGACATGATACTATACACAGATAATCCTAAAGATGTTACCAGAAAATTACTAGAATTAATCAATGAATTTGGTAAAGTAGCAGGATACAAAATTAATGAACAGAAATCTCTTGCATTCCTATACACTAATGATGAAAAACCTGAAAGATAAATTAAGGAAACACTCCCATTTACCATTGCAACAAAAAGAATAAAATACCTAGGAATAAATCTACCTAAGGAGACAAAAGACCTGTGTGCAGAAAACTATAAGACACTGATGAAAGAAATTAAAGTTGATACAAACAGATGGAGAGATATACCATGTTCTTGGATTGGAAGAATCAACATCGTGAAAATGACTAGACTACCCAAAGCAAAGCAATACTACCCAATGAATATACTACCCAAAGATTCAATGCAAGATTCAAACTACCAATGGCAATTTTCACAGAACTAGAACAAAAAACTTCACAATTTGTATGGAAACACAAAAGAACCCAAATAGTCAAAGCAATTTTGAGAAAGAAAATCAGAGCTGGAGGAATCAGGCTCCCAGACTTCAGACTACACTAAAAACTTACAGTCATCAAGACAGTATGGTACTGGCACAAAAACAGAAATATTGATCAATGGAAGAGGACAGACACCCCAGAGATAAACCCATGCACATGTGGTCACCTTATTTTTGATAAAGGAGGCAAGAATATGCAACGAAGAAAAGACAGCCTCTTCAATTAGTGGTGCTGGGAAATCTGGATAGCTACAATTAAAAGAATGAAATTAGAACACTTCCTAACACCATACATAAAAATAAACTTCAAATGGATTAAAGACCTAAGTGTAAGGCCAGACACTATAAAACTTTTAGAGGAAAGCATAGGCAGAACACTCTGTGACATAAATTACAGCAAGATCCTTTTTAACCCACCTCCTAGAGAAATGGAAATAAAAACAAAAATAAACAAATGGGACCTAATGAAACCTAAAAGCTTTTGCACAGCAAAGGAAAACATGAACAAGACAAAAAGACAACCATCAGAATGGGAGAAAATATTTGCAAATGAAACAACTGACAAAGGGTTACTCTCCAAAATTTACAAGAAGCTCATGCAGCTCAATATCAAAAAAATAAACAAACTAATGCAAAAATGGGCAGAAGACCTAAATAGACATTTCTCCAAAGAAGTTATACAGATTGCCAACAAAAACATGAAAGGATATTCAACATCACTAATCACTAGAGAAATGCAAATCAAAACTATAATGAGGTATCACCTCACACCAGTCAGAATGGTCATCATCAAAAAATCTATAAACAATTTAATGCTGGAGAGGATGTGGAGAAAAGGGGACCCTCTTGCACTATTGCTGGGAATGTAAATTGATACAGCAACTATGGAGAACAATATAGAGGTTCCTTAAAAAACTAAAAATAGGGGCTTCCCTGGTGGCGCAGTTGTTGAGGGTCCGCCTGCCGATGCAGGGGACACGGGTTCGTGCCCCAGTCCAGGAAGATCCCACATGGGCTAGGCCCGTGAGCCATGGCCACTGAGCCTGTGCATCCAGAGCCTGTGCTCCACAATGGGAGAGGCCACAACAGTGAGAGGCCCACGTACTGAAAAAAAAAAAAAAAAATTAAAAACTAAAAATAGAACTAGCATACGACCCAGCAATCTCACTACTGGGCATATACCCTGAGAAAACCATAATTCAAAAAGAGTCATGTACCACAATGTTCATTGCAGCTCTATTAACAATAGCCAGGACATGGAAGCTACCTAAGTGTCCATCGACAGATGAATGGATAAAGAAGATGTGGAACATATATACAATGGAATATTACTGAGCCATAAAAAGAAATGAAATTGAGTTATCTGTAGGGAGGTGGATGGACCTAAAGACTGTCATACAGAGTGAAGTAAGTCAGAAAAAGGAAAACAAATACCATATGCTAACACCAATATATGGAATCTAAAAAAAAAAAAAAAAAAAAAGGTTCTGAAAAACCCAGGGGCTGGACATGAATAAAGATGGAGATGAGGACACCGGGAGGGGGAAGGGTAAGCTGGGATGAAGTGAGAGAGTGGCATGGACATATATACACTACCAAATGTAAAATAGATAGCTAGTGGGAAGCAGCCGCATAGCGCAGGGAGATCAGCTCGGTGGTTTGTGACCACCTAGAGGGGTGGGATATTGAGGTTGGGAGGGAGACTCAAGAGGAAGGAGATATGGGGTTATATGTATATGTATAGCTGATGTACTTTGTTATACAGCAGAAATTAACACACCATTGTAAAGCAATTATACTTCAGTAAAGATATTAAAAAAAAGAATCAAGAATAGAGTTGAGTTTTGCTGTGACTACATGTGAAGAGACACATGTAGTAGGTGGAGTAAGGTAAATATCACAGAACTGGGTTTTTTGTGTTGTTCTGCTTTGTTCTTCTCTAGAAGAAAGATGGCCACCCTTTGGCCAACCCTCCCCATGTTCCAGTCACTTCCCATTTACTCCATCTGCTTTAGTACTTACAATGGTTGTGACTGATGGAGATTATCATTCCCATTTCACAGATGAGGAAACTGAAACTCAGAAAAGTTGAACATGCTAACCTGCCTCAGGGTTTGGAGCTCACAGTGGTGGAGCTGGCGTTCAAACTCTGGGACCCCAGCTCCTAGACTGTTTTTCCCACTACATGTCACTTCCTCTAAACGTTAGAGAGGAGACTGGAGCCCAGTGTGGGGCTCAGCACTGGGGTCACACTGTAGTGTGCCAACATGCTCCCATTCCTGAAACACAAAAAAGCAGAGACCTCTTCTTCTGAAGCTCAGAGGAAAGCTTGGAGGTTTTCCTGGGAAACCATTCGGTATCAAACGATGCAGAGAAACCCCAAGGCCTCACTGCCTCAGGGCTCAGGTGATCCTAATGCGTCTCCCTGGAGTGGGACCCAAGAATCAGCCTGACCATCAAATCTAGCTGCTAAGAGGAGATACCTATGACAGGAGGGTCTTGGGTCTGTGTCAGCAACTCAAGTATCTGGGGATCCACCAGTATCCTGTCTGCTCCTGTGTAAGATGGGCATGGTGCTGTGGGCACTGTCTCCCAAGGAGGGTTGATTTGATGAGGTAACAGGCATAAAAGTGCTCTGTGAACTGTGATACGTAATACATTTGTAAGATTATTATCTTTCACTGTGCTTTGCAAAATCACTCAGTAGGAAAAACACAACTAAAAATGTGGATCTGTGCCCTCTGAGAACCACAGTTACTTGGCCCAGTTGCCACACTAACAAAGTGCATGGTCCCACCACGCTCCACCCAAGACAGATCCAGCTCATCCCTGCCTCCCTGGCACAAGGGAGAACTCTGAATGACCTCTAGTTCCCCCAGTACCCTGCACTTCAGAGCACTCAATCACCACTGGTCCCTCTGCTTGTCTGTTCAGTGTCCCAACACTGAGCCATCATAAGGGTCTCAGGCCAGAGGAGCTCAGGCTTCCTCCTTCAGGCCCACCGACGGGAGACAACATGCCAGTTATATGTCTCTCTTCCCACTGTAGGACTATGGGCGTGAGAGGAAACAAAATGTCTAAAAGAGATGACTTGAATTTATAAAGTGCAGCCCATTGTGGCTGGGTCCAGGCCCCAAGTGTCAAGACCACACTCAACTGTGAGATGATGTGAAGTATGTCAACACTATTTGCTTATTTCACCCACCAAGGTCAAGCTTCCTTTATCCCTGGGAGCCCAAACCATTTTCCCTAAAACCAGGACACTTATTATATCCTGAAACATGAGCACATCTCCTAAAAAAGTCACACTTTCTTCACAGCCCTTCTGCCTTAGGGATCTGCCTTCTATTACATGGTGTATTCATCTGCCAGGGCTGCAGATGAACAAAACCACAGACTGGGGAGCTTAAACAGAAATTTGTTTTTGCACATTTCTGGAGGCTGGAAGTCTAAGACCAAGGTGTCAGCAGAGTTGATTCCTTCTGAGGTTTCTCTCTTTGGCTTATAGACAGCCATATTCTCCCTGTGTTTCCACACGACCTTCCCTCTGTGTGTGTCTGTGTCCTAATCTCCTTTTCTTAGATTAGGGCCTATGCCAGTATCATACTGAATTAGGGCCTATGCCAATGTCTTTATTCTAACTTAATTACTTCTTTAGAGGTTCTTACTAAGTACAGTCATGTGTTCGGGTGCTAAGGCTAGGACTTCAACATACAAATTCTAGAGGAGACACAATTTAGGCCATGACATAGTATAACTCTCCACATGCCCTGACTTCCCCATCCAGGCTAGGCACCTGTTTGTTTGCCCCCAGAGACCCTTTTGCCTCCCCATAAGGTAGCACTTGGAATGCACTAAAGACAGTCGTGTTTTGCCTGCATCCAATCATCCAATCCCCCCAACTCCCAGCAGAACACCAACCCATTGTCAGCAAGGTGCTCTCTTTCACTTGGCGGCCAGGGCCCAGGAAAGGCTGGCCTAGTCAGTGAGGTGGTCATCATGGAAGGCACTGTGGTCTCTGACTACTGTGTCAACCCTCTCCTCTCATCTCCCAGGCTGCAGGTGCTGCACACTGTCATTGAAGCATCAAAGCAAGGTTAATCTTTAAAGTCCTGTTTCTAAAATTCCACACCACGTTCCCATTGTAAAAACCCAAGATAAGTCTGTAGATTTTAACACATCTACCTTTTCATCACTCTGAGCGCAAAGAAAAGTATGAGAGCCGATTTTCTGCTGCCTGCTTTTCAAGAGCTTCTGCATCTGTCACATTCCCTGAGCTCCTGGCTCTCTGACTGACATTCGACCATGTTTAGCTCAAATACCATCTTTCCTGGGATCTTTTTCCCAGGCCAAGAATCATTCCATCAAAACATCCTATAATTATTTATGGGAATATCTCACTCTCTTAGGAATCTGCAAGCTTCTTGAGGGCAGAAAACTCCCAGATTTATCTCAGTATGACCAGAGCTTGACACAATTCTCATTTGGAAATACTCAAAAGGTGTTTTAGGAGTGAATGGATAAATGAGTTTATAAAAAAAAAAAGCTGAAGCCAAATTTGTCCTCTCTTTTCTAAGTATGCTCTGTATCATTTTACCTTTATAACTTTATTTTCTCCATTCCTTCTGCCCAGAATTTCTTTTCATAAACAGTTAAGAAAATTCTAAAACTTATTCAAATGTTTTTCTAGATTCTAAAACAGTGCCTGGCACATATGGGCCTCAGTAGAGATGTGATGAGTTACCTTGTTGCAAAATGAAATTCTTCCTTAGATCACTCCAGACTCATCATCTCATCACCTTCCCTTCCTCTCAATTACAGTAGAACACTAATAAATTCATTCATTCATTCAACACTGTCCTCATCTAACCCTGGGCTACATAGATGCAGAAGATGATGTCTTTCTCCTCAAACCATTTCTAGGCTTGTGAAGAGTGTATTGTGTAAACAAACAAAAATGCACCCAAAGAAATCCACAGGTGCTGTGGGAGCAGAGTCTAAAGAACCAGGAAATGATAAGTTCTTCCCAGAGTCAAGAGGATGGTGGGCAACATGACCAGGGCAAGGTGAGCCATAAGCTGAACTTAAAGGACAGTCTGAGAGGGGTGGAGGATGACTGTAAAGGCAGGAGATGTGCCTGCTGGGCATGCCTGGGAGGGCTCCAGGAATTCAAGATGGCAGGAGTGTAGAGGGTTAAGGAAGCGTGGACAGCAACAAAGGTAGAAAGCAAGCAAGCTGTGGTCACATCATGAGGGGCTGTGTGCATCCTGCTTAGGAGCCTGGGATTTTTCTGGTCATCTCTGTCTTCATTCATCTTCTTTGGAGTCATGCACAGCACCTATAAAATTGGGTAAAGGAGACACTAAGGTGTCCCACAGAGAATGGCCCCCCAAAAAAGGACTGCAGAAGAACAAGCAGAGAGTCGTGCAGAAGGTAAGCGGAGCCAGGGAGAGGCTAGACTGGGGCAGATGTGGTCAGAAAGGCACAGCAGGAACCCAGAAGGCAAAGGACAGGTGCTAGGGCGGGTGCAGGGGAGGGAGATGTGGGAGCCTGTGCCCAGGACTCCATGGGGAGGGCGTGGTTCCACAAAGCTCTCTGTATTTTTTCAAGTGCTTATTCCACTCATGACACTTTTTTGCCACTTCCTTGTACCACAGATATTTGTAAACTCCTTCCTATGAATGGTAAATACTTGGAGGACAGGTACTGTGATTAATTCACCTATAAAAGTGAAGTCAAGGCAAGCCAACAGGACCAAGGCCAGACCTCACTGAGGTGTCTGTCTGCCATTTAGCATGTTCACTTTTACACAGAAGGAAGTTAGTACCAGTCTATTGCATGAATGAAAATTGAATGAGTCAATGACAATGATAAGGTAGAGAGAAGTAAGAAATGTGATGAATAAGCAGATTTCACTAATTGTCAAAGCTATGTGGATATATTATGTGGTAACCTAAACACAACAAAAGAATATTGTTTTCAAAGATTAAACCTAGATGTGTTTCTGATGTATTTATTTCATCTTAATATATTTAAAGTCCTAAGTTCTCAAACACTGGCCCTTGTCTCAGTTATCATCTGCTGTACTATAATTAGACCCCAGCTAATGGCTTCCCACAGTACTGTTCCTGGTTCAAGAAGTAGAACATTGTGATTGAATAGTGATGTCAACCATGGGCACATGCAGGAATCGTGGGACACATGTGATTTTGCCATAACTGTGCTAAGCCTTCCGGGGTGCTAGGAGCTGGGAACTCATTCAGTATTTTAACTGTTGGCCTAATCACTTAATCTGAAAGCACAACCTATTCATTATGACTTCTGGAAGCAATGAGAAAAAGTAGAAGGAGATGATTGGGCGTTAATTCCAACTTTGCTGCTCACAAGCTGGGTAATCACGCACATTTTTTTTTTTTAATGTCATGAATATTTATTTATTTTGTTACCTAAGTTTTTTTATTTTTATTTTTATTTTTTTTATTAGTTTCTGCTTTATAACAAAGTGAATCAGTCATACATATACATCTGTTCCCACATTCCTTCCCTCTTTCACACACATGTTTAAAGACTCTGGGTCTCATTTTCTTTTTTCTGAAAAATGGGGATCCTTACTCAATCTGTGAAAATAGTGTATCTATGGCACCTGGAAAAGTGCTGAAGAGGAGTGACTTCAGGCTGCTTCCCTCTGAACAGCCCCACACCTCACTCTGTGTGCTGCACAGAACTCAAAACCGTCCCAAGATTTCTAGGGGCTCACTCCTACATACTCAATCAACACTGATGTAGGTGCTGCTGTGGAGAGACTTTACAGTGTGATTAAGGTTCCAAATTGGTTGAACTTAAGACAAAAAATTAGCTTTGGTGAGTCTGACTAATCAGGCAAGTCCTCAAATGACACTGGGGTCTTCCTTGGAAAAGGGGTTCATGGCATGAGAGGAAGTCAACCTGAGAGATATTCTACTCTATTGACTTTGAAGATGTGGGTGGCCTCCACGACTGAGAGAAGTCCCCAGATGACTGCTAGCAAGAAAACAGGAACCTCAGTCAGAGAGCCACAGGATTGAATTTTTCACAACCATGTGAGCTTGGAGGAGGATCCCGAGCTCCAGATGAGACCAGAACACTGCCAACACTTAGACTTCAGCCTCACAAGATTGAGCATGGAGCTCAGCCATGCTGTGCCCAGACTTCTGGCCTACAGAACTATGAGTTGTGTTGTTTTAAGCCACTAAGTTTGTGGTCATTTGTTATGCACCAACAAAAAACTAATGCACCCGAGTCCTTCTCTTGCCAATTTTACTTTCTTGAGCTTTAAAATATTTCTCATTTTAAAACTGTCATAAAAATAATATTCCTGCAAGGAAGACATATCTGAACACATAATACCCTTTAATACCCTACAAGGAATAGCTGCAGTGAGGCTCAAGATAATCCCACCAAGTGAGCTGTGTCCTTCTATCATTTCCTGATGGTTAGCGTATTACCTTACTTTGCTTTTATAATAGTGCTTATGGTCAGTTTTCTGAGAATGAAATTGATATACACTTATAGAAAAGTTGGAAGCCACAGAAAAGAAGAAATAAGAAAACATAAATCATCAATAACCCTACTCTCAGAAGCAATCCCTGTTAATATGTTGACAACAATCTTTATATAAAATAAAAATAACAAATGTAAGTGAGGATGTGGAGAAAGTCAACCATTTATATATACATGCATATACTTAAAAAGATAAAACAATACATACTCTAATGTTTCTTAGATTTCTTTGATTGACTACAGCCCAATAGCATATTTTATTACTTGCATTACTCCAAAAAAGCTTTTGCATTACTCCAAAATAACTTCACAAAACATTATGTACCCTTACTACCTACAATAAATTCTGATAGTTTCTGTTTTTCATTAAAAATATATATATTCCTTGCATTCTAGTAAACTGATTGCAACACCCACTAATGTGTTGTTACCTGTACTTTGAAAAACATTGCTATATGCAATTTTGTATCCTGATTTTCTACCTTTCATCATTTCGTGAAAATTTCCAATGCTATTAAAATTATTTTAAGCATATTTGTAATCACTTTATGATCTTAAATCTTATTGCATTACTTTATTTATTTTACATCCTTATTCTCCTATGTTTGAATATTAGGTTGCTTCAAAATTTAAAATTGAAGTAAACATTTTTCTTGACTATTAATCATGCTTTGTATGTTCTTCAACATTAATAGCAAGAAGTAAAACCACTAGAAAGCATGCATATCTCCATTCTAAATAGTATGGAACTAGGCAAGGGGCCTAAATCATAAAATTAAGTCATTTCATGTCCTTCCTCCCTGTACCCCACTTCCCCTGCCCTGATCCAGTTTGCCAGGAGAAATAGAGTCTGGAGAACACTGTTGTTCTCAGACATCACTGGCCTGAAGGCTAGAAAGATTGGAAAGAACACTGTGCTGTGTTTTTCTGGATCAGGTAAGCAAAACAGGAGGGACCTCCACCACAGGCACCTGAGCAGCACCATGGTCGTCAGCTCCACAGCCGCCAGAATGTTCTCATTGCTCATTAACTGTTAGCACTGTTAGTTCTAATGAACTGTGATTTTCATTGCTGCTGAAGCAGACTGGCATCTTCTCCTCCCCCAGCAACCAACATCCAACATAAGTGTCCCCCACAGGAGCCAGCATGCTTGCTCCATCACCTCACCCGCCTCTCCAAACCTGTTTCCACCCTGCACAGCCGGTGAGGCAGACAAGGACCTCACCACACTCCCCTCTCCTTCCATCCCTCCTTCCCTCCATCTCTCTCTCTCCTCCCCATCCCCGCCCATCCCACAATTAATGCGACCGTTAAAGCAGAAAATTCACTTCTCTCTGCACTATTTCAGTATGAGTGTAAATCTCCTGAAATAAGCAGTTGTTGGGCTGTTTTCATGGGAGCAACTGCACCTGCTTTTGTCACTTGGTGACACCAGCTGGAAGCAGGGTTCATCTTACATGATAAAGGCCTCTCCAGAAGGCCCTCCTTATCTTCATCAGAGGCTGCAAACGTGAGGCTCTGAGCATTAGGGTGCAGGGAGGGGGCTTAGGCATGTGTATATGTGTCCAAGTCAGCACATCTCTCCATTAACAGGAAACTTAAGGGCGTACGTTGTTTTCACCTCTCAGTGCTTTTAACTCTGTGCTGGTCTAACCTTTCTACTCTTGGCTAATTTCTACTTAGGCTGCAAGTTCAGTCTGGTTGCCTCCCCCAGGAAAACTTCCTCTGACTTTCCTCTTCAGGGCTTCAACAGAACCTTCATGTACCACTCACAAGGGAGCATAGTCACTCCTTTGCTTGTCTCAAGACTGAATCTTAATTTACTTTTCTATCACTTAGTGTCTGTCACATAGGATGTGCTTAGTGAATTTTTACTGCAGTGAACTGAAAAGGTACAGGATTATCTATTCACAACATTGAGGTTCCTATTAGAAAATGGGCACAGTTGCTAATTCTCCCTTAATTCTGACCTCTAGGTGCTAAAGGTGTCATTTGTCATAGTAAAGAGTAGTGAAAAGCTCTACTTTGTCTTATAAATTTTTTTTGGTTTAAACAATAGAAATTTACTGTCTCACAGTTCTGGAGGTTTGAAGTCTGAAATCAGGGTGTCAGCAGGGTGGGCTTCTTCTGAAGGCTGTGAGGGAAAAATCGGTTCCAGACCTCTGTCCTTCGCTTGTAGGTGACTGTTTCTTCCCTGTATCTCTTCACAGTGTCTCCCCTCTGTGTGTGTCCATCTCTGTGTCCAAACTTCCTCTTCTAATTAGGACCCCAGCCATATTTTATTAGGGCCCTCTCTAATGACCTTGGGCTTAGTTACAGGAACCTGAGCAACATCATAATTTTCCTAATTACACAACTTTATTACACACCTTTAATAACTACATTTGCAATGACCCTATTACTAAATAAGGTTACATTTCAAGGTACTGGGGGTAGGACTTGAACATATAGATTTTGAGGGATGACACAATTCAACCCATAACATATGCCAAAGAAAAACTGTTCATTTTTCATGACAAATAAAAGTTGTTCTTCAGGTCCTCAATCCTAACTAAATCCAATTCCAGTCAAGTGCTTACTGTGTAGAAGACAATGGACTAAGGGCAATAGAATGGAAGGAACACACGTTTCTCTGCCTTTGAGGATCTCGGGGTGGGATGACAAAATAACAGTTTCCTGGCACATAGGATGCACCCTATAAATGTTTAAAGAATGTTGGTCCTGCTCTGGGGGTCAAGAGCCCCAGATTTTAGACTACTGGTTTCACCACTTGTTTGCTTTATAGCATTCAGAAGCCACTTCCAGCCTCTGAGGCTTTGTCTTGTAATTTAGATCAAATAAAGAAGGACATGATTATAGCAGGATACAATGCAACTGAAATAACGCCACGCCTGAGGAAAGAGCACTGTTGCCCGTGACCTTAATCAGTTTGTAGGTCATGTTTGCTAAACAGATTCTAATTTCCTTCTGCCAAATCAAGTGAGAATTATTGTTTTTCATTACCATTTTTAGGAAGTAGCATTTCTATGATTTCCATTAATATATGTTCTCAGTTACAGGTATCTTTATCTTGTTTAGTCTGCAGAATAATGTGTTAAATAGTGTTCAAGGACCACAAGTCCATGGGACTCATCCAGTACGTGGAAAACCTGAGGCCACTGGTCTCACAGGTGATGTCATGATTCCATCTTCTAGTGGTACTGGAAGCCCCATTCACAAATATGACTTACGAACACTTTTGTTGTTTTGTCTCCCCTATCCTCCCCCACACACAACTAAGCCTGTCCCACCAACAGGCAAAAGTACTTCCAAACATGGATTTCACGTGTGGGAGAACAGTGGTGCGGGGAGATAATTCCTCCAAAAAGTAACATAAGAAATACTTTCAACACTGGCTGGCATGCACACATTCATAATATATTAATCTTCTCATTGTAACACCGAAAATAAAAGGATAAAGTAAAACAATGTATATTTTAAAACTATATCAGAGAGGTGTGGACGCAAAGAAGCCTAAGAGAACTACACTCTAAAAAAGATAAGCTCTTCTTGGTGAGCAGAGACTAGTAGCCACTTACCTCCGTGGAGCGTCTGTTGAGTCAGGGCATGAACAGGCAGAGAATTTGACTTGGTTCAGGAAAAACTGTGGATAGATTGGAATCTGTAAGAGCCCAAGATGCAGAATGAATTTCCCTCTAACACATTTGCCCCCAAAAAACATTTGCTGAGTGTGACATGTAAGTACCATGATGGAAGGCTGGGGACTGAGCAGATAAAGGAGAGAAAGGTATTGGAATTTTTAAGATATGCAGAGCCTCTACAGGGAGGGGCTCACTCTTAAGAAATTTAGGCAGAGTTAACTAAAATTAACTAAATGTGTAACCCAGACCTGATACAATTCATTCCTGATTGACCAGTGTGACCACCTACTTATCATAGCTACCTGACAAAGGAAGATGAAGCTTATTCTGGAGGAAAATAATGTTTATTCTTGTATCCAGAGGTTTCCATAACAACTCCACTGAGACATTTTTGACATACAAAAGTTATATATATTTAAGGTATACAACTTGGTGTTTTGATATGTGTATACATTGTGAAAGTATTACCACAATCAAGCTAAATAAGTTATCCATTACCTTTACATAGTTACCATTTTGTGTGCTTGTGTGTGTATTAAGATTTAATTCAAGATCTATTTTCTTATCAACTTTCAAGAATACAATAGAGTATTGTTAATTATTGTCACCATGCTATACATTAGATCCCCAGAGCTCATTGATGTTGCATAAATGAAACTTTAGACCCTTTGACCAACATCTCCTCAGTTACCCCTGCCCCTGACTACCACCATTCAACTCTCTAAGAGTTTGACTATTTTAGATTCATCATATTAGTGAGATCATGCAGTAGTTGCCTTTCTGTTTCTGGCTTATTTCTGTTACAAAATATCCTTCAGGTAGATCCATGTTATTGTGAATGGCGAAAATTCCTTCTTTTTTTAAAGCTGAATAATACTTCATTTTACATACATATATGCCATATTTTCTTTAGCCATTCATCCATTGACAGACATTTAGATTATTTCCATATCTATGCTATTGTGAATAATGCTGCAGTGAACATGGGAGCGCAGATATCTCTTTGAGATTCAAGCTTTTTTCTATAGGAAATATGACCAGAAGTGGGATCATCCGGTAGTTCTATTTTTAATTTTTTGAGGAACATCCATACTGTTTTCCATGATGACTGGGTCAATTTACATTCCTACCAATAGTGCACAAGGGCTCCCTTTTCTCTACATACTTGACCACACTTGTTATATTTCATTTTTTTTTAATGATAGCCATTATAAATAACAGGTGTGAGCATATATCTCATTGCGGTATTGCTTTGAATTTTCCTGATGATTACAGATGTTGAGCACCATTTCATGTACCTCATGGCCATTTGTATTTCTTATTTTGAGAAATGTCTATTCAGTCCCTTTGCCCTTTTAAAAATTATTATTATTATTGCTATTCAGTTGTATGCATTCCTTACATATTTTGGATATTAAAACTTTATCATATATGTGACTTACAAATATTTTCTCTCACTCCATAGGTTATCTGTTCAATATAATTGTTCACTTTAATTGTTTCCTTTGCTAATTAAAAGCAGAATCTTTTTTTAAAACATCTTTCTTGGAGTATAATTGCTTAACATTACTGTGTTAGTTTCTGCTGTATAATGAAGTGAATCAGCTATACATGTACATATATCTCCATATCCCCTCATTCTTGCGTTTCCCTCCCACTCTCCCTATCCCACCCCTATAGGTGGTCAAAAATCACCGAGCTGATCTCCCTGTGCTATGTGGCTACTTCCCACTATGTATTTTATATGTGGTAGTGCATGTATTTCAATGCCACTCTCTCACTTCTTCCCAGCTTATCCTTCCCCTTCCCTGTGTACTCAAGTCCATTCTCTACGTCTGCATCTTTATTCCTGTCCTGACCCTAGGTTCTACAGAGCCATTTTTTTTCAGATTCCATATATATGTGTTAGCATACGATATTTGTTTTTCTCTTTCTGACTTACTTCACTCTGTATGACAAACTCTAGGTCGGTCCACCTCACTACAAATAACTCAATTTTGTTTCTTTCTATGACTGAGTAACATTCCATTATATATATGTGCTACATCTGCTTTATCCATTCATCTGTCAAAAGGACACTTAGGTTGTTTCCATGTCCTGGCTATTTTAAATAGAGCTGCAGTGAATATTGAGGTACAAGACACTCTTTGAATTATGGTTTTAGCAGGGTATATACCAAGTATTGGGATTGCTGGGTCATATGAGAGTTCTATTTTTAGTTTTCTAAGGAACCTCCATATTGTTCTCCATAGTGGCTGCATCAATTTACATTCCCACCAACACTGCAAGAGAGTTCCCTTTTCTCCACACCCTCTCCAGCATTAATTATTTGTAGATTTTTTGATGATGGCTATTCTGATCTGTGTGAGGTGATACCTCATTGTAGTGTTGATTTGCTTTTCTCTAACGATTAGTGATGTTGAGCATCCGTTCATGTGTTTGTTGGCAGTCTGTATATCTTCTTTGAAGAAATGTCTATTTAGGTCTTCTGCCCATTTTTGGATTGGGTTCTTTGTTTTTTGATATTGAGTTGCATGAGCTGCTTCTATATTTTGGAGATTAACCCTTTGTCAATTGCTTCATTTGCAAATATTTTCTCCCCTTCTGAGGGTTGTCTTTTCATATTGTTTATGGTTTCCTTTGCTGTGCAAAAGCTTTTAAGTTTCATTAGGTCCCATTTGCTTATTTTTGTTTTTATTTCCATTTCTCTAGGAGGTGGGCCAAAAAGGATTTTGCTGTGATTTATGTCATACACTGTTCTGCCTATGTTTTCTTCTAAGAGTTTTATAGTGTCTGACCTTATATTTAGATCTTTAATCAGTTTGGAGTTTATTTTTGTGTATGGTGTTAGGGAGTGTTCTAACTTCATTCTTTTGCATGTAGCTGTCCATTTTTCCCAGCACCACTTATTGAAGAGGCTGTCTTTTCTCCATTGTACATTCTTGCCTCCTTTATCAAAGATAAGGTGACCATAAGTCTGTGGATTTATCTCTGGGCTTTCTACCCTTTTCCATTGATGTATATTTCTCTTTTTGTGCCAGTACAATACTGTCTTGATTATTGTAGCTTTGTAGTATGGTCTGAAATCAGGGAACCTGATTCCTCCAGCTCCGTTTTTCTTTCTCAAGATTGGTTTGGCTATTCGGGGTCTTTTGTGTTTCCATACAAATTGTGAAAATTTTTGTTCTTGTTCTGTGAAAAATGCCAGTGGTAGTTTGATAGGGAGTGCATTGAATCTGTATATTGCTTTGGGTAGTATAGTCATTTTTACAATGTTGATTCTTCCAATCCAAGAACACGGTATATCTCTCCATCTGTTTGTATCATCTTTATTTTCTTTCATCAGTGTCATAGTTTTCTGCATACAGGTCTTTTGTCTTCTTAGGTAGGTTTATTCCTTGGTATTTTATTCTTTGTGTTGCAATGGTAAATGGGAGTGTTTCCTTAATTTCTCTTTCAGATATTTCATCATTATTATATAGGAATGGGATAGATTTCTGTGCATTAATTTTGTATCCTGCTACTATACCAGATTGATTGATTAGCACTAGTAGTTTACTGGTAGCATCTTTAGGATTCTTTAAGTATAATATCATGTCATCTGCAAACAGTGACAGTTTTATTCTTCTTTTCCCATTTTGATTCAGTTTATTTCTTGTTCTTCTCTGATTGTTGTGGCTAAAACTTCCATAACTGTGTTGAACAATAGTGGTGAGAGTGGGCAACCTTGTCTTTCTTGTTCCTGATCTTAATGGAAATGATTTCAGTTTTTCACTGTTGAGAACGATGTTGGCTGTGGGTTTGTGATGTATGGCCTTTATTATGTTGAGGTAAGTTCCCTCTATGCCTACTTTCTGGAAAGTTTTTATCATAAATCGGTGTTGAATTTTGTTGAAAACTTTTTCTGCATCTATTGAGATGATCATATGATTTTATCCTTCAATTTGTTAATGTGGTGTATCACATTGATTGATTTGCATATATTGAAGAATCCTTGCATTCCTGGGATAAACCCCACTTGATCATGGTGTATGATCCTTTTACTGTGCTGCTGGATTCTGTTTGCTAGTATTTTGTTGAGGATTTTCACATCTATGTTCATCAGTGATATTGGCCTGTAGTTTTCTTTTCTTGTGACATCTTTGTCTGGTTTCGGTATCAGGGTGATGGTGGCCTTGTAGAATGAGTTTGGGAGTGTTCCTTCCTCTGCTATATTTTGGAAGAGTTTGAGAAGGTTAGGTGTTAGCTCTTCTCTAAGTGTTTGATAGAATTTGCCTGTGAAGCCATCTGGTCTTGGGTTTTTGATTTTGGAAAATTTCTAATCACATTTTCAATTTCAGTCCTTCTGATTGGTCTTTTTATATTTTCTATTTCTTCCTGGTTCAGTCTCGGAGGTTGTGCTTTTCTAAGGAATTTGTCCATTACTTCCAGGTTGTCCATTTTATTGGTATATTGTTGCTGGTAGTAATCTCTCATCATCCTTTGTATTTCTGCAGTGTCAGTTGTTCCTTCTTTTTCATTTCTAATTCCATTGATTTGAGTCTTCTCCCTTTTTTTCTTGATGAGTCCGGCTAATGTTTTATCAATTTTGTTTATCTTCTCAAAGAACCAGCTTTTAGTTTTAGTGATCCTTGCGATTGTTTCCTTCATTTCTTTTTCATTTATTTCTGATCAGATCTTTATGATTTCTTTCCTTCTGCTAACATTGGGTGCTTTGTTGTTGTTGTTGTTGTTATTCTTTCTCTAATTTCTTTAGGTGGTTGTTTATTTGAGATGTTTCTTGTTTCTTGAGGTAAGTTTGTACTGCTATAAACTTTCCTCTTCGAACTGCTTTTGCTGCATCACATAGGTTTTGTGCCATCATGTTTTCATTGTCATTTCTTTCTAGGTATTTTTTTATTTCTTCTTTGGTTCCTTCAGTGATCTCTTGGTTATTTAGTATCGTATTGTTTACCTCCATGTGTTTGTATTTTTTACTGTTTTTTCCTTGGAATTGGTACCTAGGCTCATAGCACTGTGGTTGGAAAAGATACTTGATATGATTTCAATTTTCTTAAATTTACCAAGGCTTGGTTTGTGACCCAAGATATGATCTATCCTGGAGAATATTCCATGAGCACTTGAGAAGAAAGTGTATTCTGTTGTTGTTTTTTTTTTTCTGATGAAATGTCCTATAAATATCAATTCAGCCCATCTTGTTTAATGTATCATTTAAAGCTGTGTTTCCTTATTTATTTTCATTTTAGATGATCTGCCCATTGGTGAATGTGGGGTGTCAAAGTCCCCCACTATTATTGTGTTACTGTCGATTTCCTCTTTTATGGCTTACAGTATTTGCCTATGTATTGAGGTGCTCCTATGTTGGATGCATAAATATTTACAATTGTTATGTCTTATTCTTGGATTGATCCCCTGATCATTATATAGTGTCCTTCTTTGTCTCTTGTAATAGTCTTTGTTTTAAAGTCTATTTTGTCTAATGTGAGATTTGCTACTCCAGGTTTCTTTAGATTTCCATTTGCATGGAATATCTTTTACCATCCCCTCACTTTCAGTCTGTATTTGTCCCTAGGTCTGAAGTGGGTCTCTTGTAGACAGCATATACACGGGTCTTGTTTTTGTATCCATTTATCCAGTCTATGTCTTTTGGTTGGAACATTTAGTCCATTTTCATTGGAGGTTATTATTGATATGTATGTTCCTATTACCATTTTCTTAATTGTTTTGGGTTTGTTTTTGTAGGTCTTTTCCTTCTCTTGTTTTCCCTGCCTAGAAACGTTCCTTTAACATTTGTTATAGAGCTGGTTTGGTGGTGCTGAATTCTCTTAGGTTTTGTTTGTCTGTAAAGGTTTTAATTTCCCCTTCGAATCCTAATGAGTTCCTTGCTGGGTAGAGTAATTTTGGTTGTAGGTTTTTCCCTTTCATCTCTTTAAATATGTCCTGCCACTCCCTTCTGCCTTGCAGAGTTTCTCCTGAAAGATCAGATGTTAACCTTATGGGGAATCCCTTGTATATTATTTTTTTCCCTTGCTGCTTTTAATATTTTTTCTTTGTATTTAATTTTGAAAATTTGATTAATATGTGTCTTGGTGTGATTCTCTTTGGTTTTTTCCTGTATGGGACTCTCTGCACTTCCTGGGCTTTATTGCCTATTTCCTTTCCCGAATTAGGGAAGTTTTCAACTATAATCTCTTCAAATATTTTCTCAGTGCCTTTCTTTTTCTCTTCTTTCTCTGGGACCCTTATTATTCAAAAGTTGGTGTGTTTAATGTTGTCCCAGATGTCTCTGAGATTGTCCTCAGCTCTTTTCATTCTTTTTTCTTTATTCTATTTTGCAGTAATTATTTCCACTATTTTGCCTTCCAGGTCACTTATCCGTTCTTCTGCCTCAGTTATTCTGCTCTTTCTAGAGAACTTTTAACTTTATTTCTTGTGTTGTTCATCACTGTTTCTTTACTCTTTAGTTCTTCTAGGTCCTTGTTAATATTTCTTTTATTTTCTCCATTCTATTTCCAAGATTTTGGTCACCTTTACTATCATTACTCTGAATTATTTTTCAGGTAGACTGTCTATTTCCTCTTCATTTGTTTGGTCTGGTGGGTTTTTACCTTGCTCCTTCATCTCTTGCATATTTCTCTGTACTCATTTTGCTTAACTTACTGTGTTTGGGGTCTTCATTTCACAGACTGCAGTTTAATAGTTACCATTGTTTTTGGTGTCTGCACTCAGTGGGTAAGGTTGGTTCAGTGGTGTGTGTAGGCTTCCTCATGGAGAGGACTGGTGCCTGTGTTCTGGTGAATGAGGCTGGATCTTGTCTTTCTGGTGGGAAGGACTGAGTCCAGTGGTGTGTTTTGTGGTGTCTGTGACCTTTTTATAATTTTAGGCAGCCTCTCTGTTAATTGGTGGGGTTGTATTCCTGTCTTGCTAGTTGTTTGGCATGGGGTGTTCAGCACTGGAACTTGCTGGTCATTGAATGGAGCTGAGTCTTAGTGTTGAGATGGAGATCTCTGGGAGATCTCTCTCTGATTGATATTACGTGGTCCAGGAGGTCTCTGGTGGTCCAGTGTCCTGAACTCGGCTCTCCCACTTCCAAGGCTCAGGTCTGACACCCAGCCAGAGCACCAATACCCTGTCAGCCATACCACTCAGAAGAAAAGAAAGAAGAAAGAAAGAAAGAAAATGAAATAAAATTATTAAAATAAAATTTTTTAAAATATTATTCGCATAAAAACTAAAAACAGCAATTAAAAAAAAACAAAAGAGCAACAAAACCAATAAACTAATTCACGAATGATAACAAGTGCTAAAATCTAAACTAAAATAAACATATAGATCAGAAACTAGTCAATAGCATACAGCAAACCCCAAGTCTACAGTTGCTCTCAAAGTCCACTACCTCAATTTTGGGATGATATGTTGTCTATTCAGGTATTCCACAGATGCAGGATACATCAAGTTGATTGTAGAGATTTAATCTGCTGCTCCTGAGGCTCCTGGGGGAAATTTCCCTTTCTCTTCTTTGTTAGCACAGCTCTTGGGGTTCAGCTTTGTATTTGGCCCAACCTCTGCTTGTAGGTTGCCTTCTGAAGTCTGTTCTTCGTCCAGACAGGAGGGGGTTAAAGGAGCGGCTGATTATGGTCTCTGGCTCACTCAGGCCAAGGGGAGGGAGGGATACGGAATCTGGGTCGAGCCTGTGGTGGCAGAGGCCGGCGTGATGTTGGAACACCTGAGGTACACTGTGTGTTCTCCTGGGGAAGTTGTCCCTGGATCACGGGACCTTGGCAGTGGCGGGCTGCACAGGCTCCCAGAAGGGGAGGTATGGATAGTGACCTGTGCTTGCACAGAGGATTCTTGGTGGCTGAAGCAGCTGTGTTCATTTTTCATGCCCTTCTCTGGTGTCCACACTGATAGCCGCAGCTCATGCCCATCTCTGAAGCTCATTTAAGCTGTGCTCTGAATCCCCTCTCCTCGTGCACCCTGAAACAACGGCCTCTTGGGCATGTCCAGACTTTTTCCTGGACACACTCCTGGCTAGCTATGACGAACTAGCCCCCTTCAGTCTGTGTTCACGCAGTCAACCCCAGTCCTCTCCCTGGGATCTGACCTCCAAAGCACGAGCCTCATCTCCCAGCCCCCACCCGCCCTGGCGGGTGAGCAAACAAGCCTCTCAGGCTGGTGAGTTTGGTCAGCACTGATCCTCTGTGTGGGAATCTCTCCACTTTGCCCTCCGCACTCCTGTGGCTGCACTCTCCTCTGTGGCTCTGAAACTCCCCCCTCCACCACCCTCAGTCTCTGCCTGCAAAGGGACTTCCTAGTGTGTGGAAACTCTTCTTCCTTCACAGCTCCCTCTCAAAGGTGCAGGTTCCGTCCCTATTTTTTGTTTCTGTTTTTCCTTTTTTCTTTTGCCCTACCCAGGTACTGGGGATTTTCTTGCCTTTTGGGAAGTCTGAGGTCTTCTGCCAGCATTCAGTAGGTGTTCTGTAGGAGTTGTTCCACATGTATTTTTGATGTATTTGTGGGCAGGAAGGTGATCTCTGCATCTTGCTCCTACACCATCTTGAAGGTCCTCAAGCTTTTTTAATTTGATGCAGTCTCACCCATCCATTTTTGCTTTTGTTGTCTGTGCTTTTGGACTCATGACCAAAAAATTGTTGTCAAGAAAAATGTCAGGAAGCATTTTCCCTATTTCCTTCTAGTAGTTCTACAGTTTCAGGTCTTACATTTACATCTTTAATCCATTTTGAGTTGATTTTTATATATGGTGTGAAATAAGAGTCCAGTTTCATTCTATTTTATGTGGTTATCCAGTTTTCCCTTGGCCATTTAATGAAGAGACTATTCTTTCCACATAGTGTGTGCTTGGCAACCTTGTTGAAGATCAGTTGACTGTAAGTGTGTGTTTATTCCTTGGCTCGTTATTTCCTTCCATTTGTCCATGTGTCTCTTTTTATGTCAGTACCATAATGTCTTGATTATTGCAGTTTGTATTATATTTTGAAATCAGGAAGTGTGATACCTCCAGTGTTTTCTTCTTTTACAAAATTGCTTTGGCTGTTTAGGGTCTTTTGTGGTTCCATATGAAGTTTAGGATTGTTTCTTTCCATTTCTGTAAAGAATGAAATTGGGATTTTTTATAAGTATTGCACTGAATCTGTAGATCACTTTGTGTGGTACAGATATTTAAACAATATCAATTCTTCCAATCCATGAACACAGCATGTCTTTCTATTTATATGTGTCTTCTTTAATTTCCTTCATTAATATTCTATTGTTTTCAGTGTATATATCTTTCGGTTCTTTGGATAAGTTTTTCCTTAGTATTTTACTCTCCTTGTTGTTATGGAATTATTTTCTTAATTCCCTCTTCAGATGGTTTGCTGTTAGTGTATTGAAATTCAACTGATTTTTGAATGTTGATTTTGGATCCTGAAACTTTTCTGTATTTAATAGTTATAACAGTTTTTTTTAATTGAGTCTTTAGGGTTTCCTATATATATAATTATATATTATATATATAATATATTATATCTCTTTGCCGTCATGGCAAAGAGATAGTTTTTCCTTTTCCTTTCCCATCTTGGATGCCTTTTATTTCTTTTTCCTGTTTAACTGCTCTGGCAAGGACTGCCAGTATTATTTTGTTTTGTTTTGCTTTGTTTTGTTTTTGTGGTATGTAGGCCTCTCACTGTTGTGGCCTCTCCCTTTGCAGAGCACAGGCTCCGGACGTGCAGGCTCAGCAGCCATGGCTCACGGGCTCAGCCACTGTGTGGCATGTGGGATCTTCCCAGACTGGGGCACGAACCCATGTCCCCTGCATTGGCAGGCAGACTCTCAACCACTGTGCCACCAGGGAAGCCCTGTCAGTATTATTTTGAATAGGAATGGTCAAAGTGGGTATCTTTGCCTCATATCAAATCTTAAAGAAAAAAACCTTCAATTTTTCCCATTGATTATGATGTTTTCCCATTGAGTACTGATTATGATGAATGGATGTTGAATTTTGTAAAAATGTTTTTTCTATATCTATTGAGATAATCATATAGATCTTATTTTCATTCTCTTAATGTAGTGTATCAAACCGATCAACTTGTGTAAGTTAAAACATCTTTGTATTCCAGGGATAAATCCCATTTGATCAGGGTGTGTAATTCCTTTACTGTGCTGCTGAATATGGTTTGCTAGTATTGTATTGAAGATTTTGCATCTATGGTCATTAGGGATATTGACACATGGTTTTCTTTTCTTGTGATATCTTTGGTATCAAGGTAATGCTGGCTTCATAAAATGAGTTTGAAAGTGTTCCCTCTTCAATTTTTGTAATAGTTTAAGAAATACTCGTATTAAATGTTTGAATGTTTGGTAAATTCACTAATGAAAGAATCTGGTCCTCGTTTTTTCTTTGCAGGGAGGGTTTTGATTACTGCTTTTTCTGCTTCCATCTCTTTGTCTTTTGTCTGTTCAGACTCTCTATTTCTTTTTTATTTAGTCTTTGTAGGTTTTACATATCTAGGAATTTATCCACTACTTCTAAGGTATCCAATTTGTATGTAATTGTTCATAATAGTATGTTCTGATCCTTTTTATTTCTGAAGCATTCATTATTTGGTTTTAATTGGGCTTTCTAAGTGTGGATTTCTATTTCTGTACATGGGTTTGGGAAGTTTTCAGCTATTATTTCTTAGAACAAACTTTCTGCTTCTTTACACCTCTCTTCCCTTTTTCTGGGGCTCCCATAGTACATATATTGCTTCACTTGGTGAAACCCTATAGCTGTAAGCTACCTTCACTCTTTTTCTTTCTTTCTTTCTTTTTTCTCTTCTGACTGAATGATTTTCAATGATCTGTCTTTGAGTTTCCTGATTCTTTATTCTGATTGATTGAGTCTGCTGCTGAATCTCTCTATTAAATTTTCAGTTCAGTTACTGTATTCCTCAGCTTTATTATTTTTATTTGGTACTTTTTATATTTTCTCTCTGTTGAAATTCTAAATTTGTTCATGCACTTTCCTGACCTTGGTGAACATCTTTATAACCATTATTTTGAATTCTCTGTCCAGTAAATTATATTACCTCCATTTCATTCAGGTTAGTTTCTAGAGCTTTTTCTTGTTCTTTTATTGGGAACATATTTTTCTGTTTCTCTACTTTCCTAGACTTTCTGTGTTGGTTTCTGCACATTAGATGAAACAGCTACCTTACCCAGTCTTCGCAGGCTGGCCTTGTATAGACGGACCTCACCAATCAACTTGGCCAGAGAGCCTGAATGCCTCACAAATCTTTGTGCTAGTCTAAACTACTGTCTTTGTTCTTAGTGGCTTCCAGGGTACTATGCTATACCAAGTATTTTCAGTACCCTGAGACAGGCAAGATAGAAGCAAATTCCTCATGTATTAGCCAGCAAAGTTGGGACAATATATCCAATTTCTTCTCTCCTCAGAGAGCAGGTGGGAACTGGAGTTTATCACCCACTCACTCCACACTGATCCAGGAATAGGAACTGCAGCACACATGCTTTCAAACCATACTGTCTTTCAAACTGTTGCTTTGCTGTCACCCTGAGAGGCCTAACAAATGCTGGGACTCATCAGCTCTCAGAGACAGGCTCTTGGGCAACAACTGGAAAAGTCAGGGTACCAGGTATATAGTCCAGATTCTTCCAGGTAGAAGCTGGAGGCTTGGTTTTTATCATTGGAGCAAGCTGCGGGGAGAAGCCCTGGGAAGTGCCCACATACCTGTTCAGATTCCCAAAGAACCCTGTCAGCTCCCAGATGCAGGCTAGTTAGAAGCCAGACTATGGGCACCAGCTGGAGAAATCAAAATACTAGATGTGAAGTCAAACCCCTTCCAGGAAGAAACTGAGAGCTAGACTTCATTTCCTGCTCACTGTGTGCTGAGTCAGGGAGAGATCCATAGGAAGTACCTGCATGCCCATTTAAAATTGTTCTTTGTTCTCTATGGCCCCAGAGGCTAACAAATGCTATGCTGTGTCAGCTCCAAGATCTAGTTAAGTTAGGAGCTAATCCCTCAGACGGTGGTCATAAAAGTTGTGGTGCTATATGTGTGGTCCAATTCTTTCTGGGAAGAAACTATAGGCTTTGTTTTATCACTGGTGTGAGTTGAGGAAAGATGCCTCAGGAAGTACCCACACACCCATTCAAGCTCTCAAAGGACAGTTTCAGCTTGCAGATGCAGTCTAGTTAGAAGCCAGACCCTTTGACAGCAGCCAGAAAAGTCAGAGCTTAAGATTTGCGGTCTAATTCCTTCCAAGGAGAAGCTGGGAGTTGGGCTTTATTGCGTACACATTCTATAGTAAGCCAGAAGAAAGAGTCATGGGAAGTGCTCATGCATCCATTTAAATCCACTTCTTTGTTCCTTGTGGTCTAAGAGGACTAGTGAATGCTAGGCTCTGTCAACTCCCAGAAATGCACAAGGTAGTATCCAGTCCCTCAAGTAGCAGCAGATTAAAAGTAAAATAACACATGTACCAGGCAGTCTGGAAGACTGCGTGCATACACAAGGCTAGACTATCTTAGGAGTGATCAGAGAGGGAACATACAAGTTTTTAATGAAACAAAAACATAAACTCCAGGAACTGTGACAGCAGTCTCCAAGTCATACATACATCCAATGATAAAAGGTAAATATCTATCTGCTAAAGGGGCTTAAGCACAACAATTGATCAAATTGACTTACACTGACTGAGGCAGCTGCTAGGTAACCAGGCTAAAAGATATTGAAAATAAAAGTAATAAATCTGAGCAGACATATTAGAGGCTACACACACTACGATAGACCATACGGTAGGTCATAAAACAAGTCTTAATAAACATAAAAGGTTTAAAATCATACAAAGCATATTCTCCAACCACAAAACCATAAAATTAGAAAACTAGAAAAGGAAATGTATGAAATTCACAAAGATGTGAAAGTTATTCAAAACACTCAAAATAATTGATGAGTCAAAGAGAATTCCCTGTGGAAATTAGAAAATAATTTGAGATGAATAAAATTAAAACACAATATACTAACACTTATGGGATGCAGCCAAAGAGTGCCAAGATGCAAATTGATGGCTGTAAATGCCTATATTAGAAAGGAAAAAAGATCTCAAATCAATAATTTAAGAAATTAGAAATAAACAGCAATCTAAGCCCAAACAAGGCAGATCAAATAATAAAGATTATATTGGAAATGCATAAAATAGAGAATAGAAAAATGATTGGGAAAAACTAAAAAAAAACAAAAGCTGTTTAAGTCTCAACAACATTAACAAACATTTGGCTATATGATGAAGAAAACAAAGACTGGAAAGTAAACTACCAAAATCAGGAATAAGAATATATAACTACTGACCTTACATAAATAAGGGAATATTGTGAACAACCATGCTGTACCCCTTAAACTTATACAGTGCTATATGTCAATTATATCTCAATAAAATGGAAGAAAAAATAAATGAATGAACAAAGGTTATAGAAAAAGAAGTCTTTTTTAACATATGAACATAGTCGCTGGGATGAACCCTCCCAAAGCAATGGCATGGGAGACTGTTTCCCTTGTAGCAAAGACAGATAGGAAGCCATATGTGGTTTACAGCTACTTGAAGCCCTCTTAGCCATGTTAATGTCCATTAGAAATAATACTATATATATATATATATATATATATACACACACACATACAAATATATATGCACACACACACATATATATACACACATACAAACAATATATACACAAACACACACACACCCCATAAAATCAAGTCTCAACCATCAGGCCTCCAGCTCTCTGTGCTAACTCCATCCACGACATTTATTCCATATCTCAGGTTTCTGGATGACAGCTAAGGTAGATTTGAGTGTCTCTAAGATGTATTCTCCTTACTAAAGGATACAAGATTGTTTATTACTGAGAGGTTAACATACAGGAAAGGAAGAAATAGACATATTTTGCTAATTGAAATGAGAGGTGCATAAAATATGAATTATGAGTGTTTCTGTTCTCACAGACACCCTAGAGCCTCAGTTTGCACATGGTCTCTTGTTTTTCCTTGAAAACACATGCTGGTGATTCATGGCAGAGCTTTGGATTCAATTATCAACACTGCGAAGTAAACTGGCTTTTCAACAAAGGCAATAAATAATCTATACATGGTTTAATGTAAAACAATGAATATCTTATTCTTAGCAAAAAAATGTGTCCTTTCATGAAAACACTTACACAAGCAACCCAGAGCTATCTCTATGGCAGGTTATTTTTGAGAATCTTTATATTTTCTTTAAAGGGGTTGGAGGAGAAACCACTTAAGAAATGCACAGTGCAGTGGGGGCCCTGGTGGCAAATCACACCTCTAATGAAGGCACCAGGCTAACAGACCATCTGTGAAACAATGTTGCGATTCAATTGAAAATGGTTTCCTGGCACTCTGTGCAAATGTGCACGTGTTTCTCCTGCTTGAGGCCAACTACCCTACTGTTTTTGCTTTTCTTTGGAGCAGCTAATGTGTATGATTGCAAATTCTTTAAACACAAAGCCATTTTTTAAATAACATATATTAAGCCTGTTTATATCCTATATTAAAGAAAATCATGTACCCAGTTCTTCCTCTTAATGAAGGCAATAATGATGTTGACAGATGATATAAGCTGCCCTAGGAAATGGGACCAGTCACATTAGGATCGATTTGCCCATGGTTCCTTCTTTGGCTGCAGCCAAGGTCTAGCAAGGACATTTAGGATCCCCGGGGTGAGGGAGGGAGAATTCTTCCCTCTGGAACACCAGGGGCTACAGAGACAAAGAGCAATGGTGACTGCAATTACATAGGAACTCATCCTTTTATTGATAAAAGAAATGACTGGAAAAGGTCCCAGTTAAGCAGAAAGACTGAGTGGGGAGCATCTGTTCTCTATGCTCCACCGTACGTAGGGTGAAGTATCTTGCATGGCTGCATTTGAGAGACTGTGGTTGCCATTCCTGGTGGCTGTCCTGGAATGCTATTCCTTTTGGCTATAAGTCCCAACCCCATGATCACAGCAGTGGCCTAGTGACCTAGGTTTGGACAAATGATAATACTCCACTTTCTTGAACACAGTGACAGCTCTGGGTATATATATATATGTAACCTAGGCAGGGCCAGTCAACAGAATAATTCATTTTTTGACAGAATTGGGAAATAATGGGGAAAATAAATCTGGGAAGCAAGCAGCTATCTTCCCCCACTACCTGAAAGGGTCCATCAGCAGAATGAGAAGGAAAACAGCACAGAAAAAGAAGAACAAGAAGATAGAGAAATACAGGGTGAGAAGGGGATGTGAGGTCAGATAGCATCAGCTTGGGTTCCTGGATTGAGCAGCGCCTGAAGCTAAACCTCTCTGTGGACTTCTCTGTAACATGAGTCAACATATCACCACTTTGCTCATGCAGTTTTGAGTTGGGTTTTCTTTCCTTACAACTGAAAAGAGTCCTGACTAATCAAGTTCTAGTTCCTGAATACAGGCAGCCAGAAGGAAGACCTCTAGGGGCCTCTGTTTTAGACAGTACACACTGCAACCCTTACTGGGGTTTTTTGACAAAAGCTGGCGCAAGCTCCAAAATGATCAAAACAACGTCACCACTCCCTGCCCTCCACCCCTAAGTCTATTCTATAACATTAAAATTGGAATACTAGAAAGAAAGCAATAAGACCAACCTACAAGCTGCAGAGTTAGATTATAAACCCAGTTCTCAAAAGCCTTACTAATAGAGTAAGAGCAAAGCTGTCATTTGGTATCTTCATGTGGTGAAGAGGGGCAGTTTCCCAGGAGGACAACAGCTTCTGACCAAGGATTGGAGAAGCATAAGAAAGGGAGACAGGAGGTGGGAGCCAGCATCACAGATCAGGTCCAGGACCAAGGAAGGAAGTCTGGAAAAGTCTCCAAAGACCAAAGACTCAGAGAGAAAAATCCAAGACAGGAATTCACAGATAGAAGCAAAACAGTGAAAAGCACATCAAGAACAAACACAGCTGGCCTTGGGTGATTGACTAAATGGTGTCATCTGCACCTGGCCCGTGCAAGCCCTCAGCAGAATGGTGCTGAATCTACAGGGGTGAGAAGAGAGGGAAGGGTAGAGAGGGCACAGGCCATTAGTGTACTGGAACAAAGACATTAAGCAAAGCCCTTGATAGACTCAAATGAAACACCGAAGCCCCTAAAGAGCACAGACATTAACATCTGGAAATAGATTTGGGTGATTTAAGAAGGAGCATGCTGCAGAGAAATCACTGGTCCATATCCCAGTTTACTCTGGGATGCCTTCACCCAAGAGTGACAATCAATTCTCATGAGGGCAACAAGCCTGGTCTGATGGACATTGACCCTGCAATGTTACAGGATTTTTCATGGAATAATTGTGATTATACTGAGCATAAAGCTCACTGCACCATGATGAACCTCTGGTCTGGAATATATTGCCTCAGACAGCCATCCGGATCCTCTGCAATCTGCAATCAACATAGCAGAAGACTACAGCAATCACAGGGAATTCCAGAGAGTACATTTTCTCTATAATCCACCATGTCACACTTGGAGAGTGACCACAGGATGGGCATCTACCTCCTGCTCGTGTCCCTTGCAGGACACAGGACAACATCCCAGCAGAAAAGACTGCATGGTTGTTCTATGCCAGAAGAGAAGGATGGATTGGAAATGAGTTTCTGTGGGCAATCCTGGCATGTCTGTGGGCTCATGTCACCCACGGGTGAGCTGCTCAGTGGCACCAGAGAAAGAAGGACATCAGGGCATCACAAGCCCCTAAGCAATTCCTGCACAAACAAATGGAGTGACACTCAATAAAATGATATGCACCATTTTCTGAATAGCTTTCTTAACTATGGAGAAACTTCTGGAAAGTATAAACAAGTGCATCCGAGAGTAAGCAAACAGAAGTCACCTAGGTGGGACCGCTGGGGTCAGGGGCGAAGAAGAGGAGTATGTGTAGCCCTGAGCACTGCTGTGCTCTCTCAGCAAATCACCAAACTCTCTGAGCCTCCCTCTCCTCAACTGGAAACTAGAGGGAGGGTGGCTGGTCTCACAGCCAAAGAGGACCTGGGTCTCTTCTTATTTGGATGCTGATACAAGTACACTAAGCCTCTGCGGTGAAGGGTCACCACCTGCGTGCTCCAGGCTGTCTTGTAGTTGAGGCACGATGCTCTCACTAACTGGGTGTGCCCACACTTTTCTACACAGAACCTGCAAAGGGAACTTGGCTAAGCAATTGCAAGGTCTAAGGATTCGGGGAACTCTGAAAAGTTTCCTGCTGACCCTCAAAATACTTCTGTCCTTTGCCATAAATTTCATCATCAAGCCATAGACATGAAATCAGGTTGGCCCAGGTTTCTAAGAGGCTGTACCACTATCAACTCTGGTCACTTGGGCAAGTACTCACTTTTTTTAAAATTGGGGTATAGTTGTTTTACAATGTTGTGTTAGTTTCTACTGTACAGCAAAGTGCAGTTCCCTGTGCTATACAGCAGGTTCTCATTAGTTATCTATTTTATACATATTAGTGTATATATGTCAATCGCAATCTCCCAATTCATCCCCCAGTCTCCCCCCTTGGTGTCCATACATTTGTTCTCTACATCTGTATCTCTATTTCTGTCTTGCCAACCAGTTCATCTGTATCATTTTTCGAGATTCCACATATATGCTTTAATATATGATATTTGTTTTTCTCTTTCTGACTTACTTCACTCTGTATGACAGTCTCTAGTTCCATCTACATCTCTACAAATGACCCAATTTCATTCCTTTTTATGGCTGAGCAATATTCCATTGTATATATGCACCACATCTTTTTTATCCATTCATCTGCCGATGGACATTTAGGTTGCTTCCATGACCTGGCTATTGTAAATAGTGCTGCAATGAGCACTGGGGTGTATATGTCCTTTTGAATTATGGTTTTCTCTGGGTATATACCAAGTACTCACCTCACCTTTTATAAACTTCAGATTGCATTTCTGAAAATGGGTAATAATATCCAATGGAGTCCTGAATATGAAAGTTTCATAAACCATAAAGCATTAACCAAATGCCATCACCAAAGTTACTATTCAAAAACAATAAATAGTTCAATACCTCTTAGGATGAACATTGCTGAGGCAGGAGCAATACAAGCTTATCCATCATTTATTCACAGAATTACAAAATATTAGACCCAGAGATAACCTGTCAAGGTTTTCCAGTTCAACCCCATAACCTCATAAAAGAGGAAATTAAAGCCCAGGAGAGGTCAAGTGACCAAAATTATATGTCAAACAACAACCACCTGACCCCCTGAAGTCCCAGAGCAGAGTGTCCACATAGCCTTTTTGCTAGTTGGGAATCAGGCCTCCTTAGAATGTTAAATATGAGAGAATCATAAGTGACAGACAAGAATCGTTAGGCCAACGCACCAAAAGCTGATCTCACTGCTCTGTGCATCAGCTGGGAATGTCCGTTGGGAGGCACCATCACAGTGGACCGAGCAGGCTTCCAGTCATCATGGATGAGGGTTCAAACCCCAGCATGGAATCTCTCATCATGGATTTCTCATGTATTCAACCCTGGCAATCATAATGGCTTGATGGGGCTGTGGTGAGGGTTAAATTAAATGAGGAAGTTGACCGTGGAGTCTAGCTGATTTTGTATTCTAATCACAGGAGCCTTCTGGAGACTCCCAGGACAGTCATGCAGCAGAGGGGTGAAGGCTGAGCCTGACAGCAGTCACATGCATCTGGGGTGAGGGTGTCTAGGTCGGGGTGGGACTCGGGAACTGCCCCCAACCCCTCCTAGACACCCAGGCCCCTCCAGACTCCACCCCCACCCACACCAGCAGACATCAGATATCAGAAAATCAGGCACTTACATAGACAAAGCTGAGAAGTAGTGGCAGTTGGGCCCCAACCAAGGGCAGAAGGGGCTTCCAGCCCCATCTACAGAACAGCTTCTGGACCCAGATAAAACCTGGGAAGAATCTAGGAGAACAGGCCTTCCCTTTTCAGGGAGATGAAACAGTCTACCCTCAGGTAGCACTATTTCACAGGAAAGCCCCGAAAGCCTTAGAGAGAAGTTCACTCTATCCAGCTCACTGATGCGGCTCAGGGGCTGGGCCTACATGGGCTCCAAACCTGTTACTGTTACCCCAGAGATGCCTCTCCTAGTCCAGATCCAGGTCAGTCCAAGCAGCTGACCACAGCCAAGGCCTTAACGAGTGGAAATGGCAGAGAAAGGTCATGCCTCGGAGTGTAGAAAAAAATAGAAAATCATGATTAAATGAAAGGTTACCCCACCAAATTGCAGAAGACTAAGTTGTTCAAGATAGCAACAGCCAGCCTCCATCTTTGGGGTCTTTGAGGACAGTGCCAGGGCTCTGTCTGTGCCTACAATCTGCAGAGGTCCTACTCCAGCCACTGCCAATTACTCATTTCAGACCCCTCCCCTGAACTGATGGCTCTTACATCCATCCACTGGCCATGAGAGTGGTTTGGTTTCTATTAAATGATGCTGCTGAGAACTATCCTCTCTCTCCAAAAACAGGGGACAGCAGAATCTATCAAAACATGTTCCATGAGATACCATTTGGTTTGGATGTTACTAGGCTACTCTAGTAGACTCAGGGAAGCTTGGTGCTGGATGTACCATTGAATGGAAAAATGCCACTGATCTCCTGAAGACTGTACTCTTTCTGAGTACTTACAAAGACAGGGGTTCCATCAGCTGTTAAATAGTGCTAAGGGTAAAAGAAAAGGAAGTGGGGTAGGTGGGGTAAAACCATAATCTCTGTACTCAGAGTCTCTTTCACATTTCAGCTCTGCCAATTAGTAGCTCTGTGACCTTGTAAATGTATTTAATCTCTGATTTTCAGTTTCCTACTCTACAAAATATGGATAAGGAAGCCTACCTATAAGGCCATCAGAATCACAGAAAATTTATATAAAGCAGTTATTTCAGTTTCTGTCAAATGATACTTTCAATAATAATTTTGTCTCCTCCCCTTCCTCCCTCTCCTCTTCCTCCTTAAAATCAAATCAAATGTTGCCTGAAATATTCTGTCCCTTTGCCCCAGTTCTGCCTTTTAAGACCCCACAAGAGCAGCAGAACCATGGGAAAAATAACCAGCCAAACCTAGGTTTAAATTCTGGCAGTTATGCCTGGTTGCTAATTTTCTTAAAAGGTAAAGGTAAACATACAAATTCTCTTCTTAAAAACAACCAACCAAAAAAAAAAAAAAAGGAAAAAAACCCTATTTTGTAGTCAAATACAGCTCAAACAAAGCTTGCTAAAATTGGCAAAACATTTCATGTCTGGTTGAGAGGTAATGTAAGAAATGTATTCAGTTCAGGCCATATGTAAAGATTTTATAAAGCAATTAGAGAACCAGCCAAATAAATACAGTTGACCCTTGGACAACACGAGAGTTAATCTGCTTATAAGTTATAGTTGGCCTGCCTCCCCGGTTCCTAGCATCCATGGATTCAACCTACCATGGACCATGCAGGACTGTAGTGTTTACCAGTGAAAAATATCTACATGTAAGTGAACCCGTGCAGCTCAAACCCGAGTTGTCAAAGGTCAACTGTACTCATACGTGGAGGTTGTTTCTCGTCTTGATCTGCATTTTCTGGTTTCAGCACTTGTTCTTTTTGTGTCACTGATGGATCGCTCCCATTTCTGAAAAAGCAAGTCGTCTGGGGACAGGAACCACAGAGACACCCAGCTTTGAGTCTCCAGAATGTGGCAAATAATCTCTTCTTAGCATGTGACAGCTGACATCAACTCCAGTAGAAACATCTCGGGGTGTTGAAGTCTTGGCTTAGATGGCCCTTCTTTCTCCAACACAGCTTCATTCATTCCTTCCACAGGAATGGCCCTCATTAAACTGACCCTCCAAGCCAGGGCCACTTAGAGCAGGGACAAACTCTCTTTCCAAATTGGGTCAGCTAGAGCCCCTTATCTGATTTGGAACCCACAATGAGAGTTGAACCCCTGGAAGAGAAGGAACAGTGACATCCACCTGTGAGCTGCAGGCTGCCACATCCCCCATCATGCTCCAAGAGACTGAGAAAGCTGGGAGGCACTGAGAGGTAAAGAAATGATAAGTAGGAGGAGCTTCAAGATGGCGGAAGAGTAAGACGTGGAGATCACCTTCCTCCCCACAAACAAATCAGAAATACATCTACATGTGGAACAACTCCTACAGAACACCTACTGAACGCTGGCAGAAGCCCTCAGACCTCCCAAAAGGCAAGAAACTCCCCACGTACCTGGGTAGGGCAAAAGAAACAAGAAAAAACAGAGACAAAAGAATAGGGACGGGACCTGCACCAGAGGGAGGGAGCCGTGAAGGAGGAAAGGTTTCCACACGCTAGGAGCCTCTTCGTGGGCGGAGACTGCGGGTGGCGGAGGGGGGAAGCTTCGGAGCCGTGGAGGAGAGCGCAGCAACAGGGGTGTGGAGGGCAAAGCGGAGAGATTCCCGCACAGAGGATCGGTGCCGACCGGCACTCACCAGCCCAGAGGCTTGTCTGCTTGCCCGCCGGGGCAGGCGGGGCTGGGAGCTCAGGCTCGGGCTTCAGTCAGAGCGCAGGGAGAGGACTGGGGTTGGCGGCGTGAACACAGCCTGAAGGGGCTAGTGCGCCACGGCTGGCCGGGAGGGAGTCCGGGAAAAGGTCTGAAACTGCCGAAGAGGCAAAACACTTCTTCCTGCCTCTTTGTTTCGCGGTGCGTGAGGAGAGGGTATTAAGAGCACCGCCTACAATGGTGTGTTAGTTTCTGCTTTATAACAAAGTGAATCAGTTATACATATACATATGTTCCCATATCTCTTCCCTCTTGCGTCTCCCTCCCTCCCACCTTCCCTATCCCACCCCTCTAGGGTGGTCACAAACCACCGAGCTGATCTCCCTGTGCTATGCGGCTGCTTCCCACTAGCTATCTATTTTACGTTTGGTAGTGTATATATGTCCATGCCACTCTCTCACTTCATCCCAGCTTACCCTTCCCCCTCCCCATATCCTCAAGTCCATTCTCTAGTAGGTCTGTGTCTTTATTCCCGTCTTACCCCTAGGTTCTTCATGACCTTTTTTGTTTTGTTTTGTTTTCTTAGATTCCATATATATGTGTTAGCATACGGTATTTGTTTTTCTCTTTTCTGACTTACTTCACTCTGTATGACAGACTCTAGGTCCACCCATCTCACTACATATAACTCAATTTCGTTTCTTTTTATGGCTGAATAATATTCCATTGTATATATGTGCCACATCTTCTTTATCCGTTCATTCGATGATGGACACTTAGGTTGCTTCCATCTCCTGGCTATTGTAAATAGGGCTGCAATGAACATTGTGGTACATGACTCTTTTTTAATTATGGTTTTCTCAGGGTATATGTCCAGTAGTGGGATTGCTGAGTCATATGGTAGTTCTATTTGTAGTTTTTTAAGGAACCTCCATACTGTTCTCCATAGTGGCTGTACCAATTTACGATGTTAAAAAAAATAGGCAAATGATTTGGTTAGACATTTCATCAAACAAGTTATGAATAGCTGAAAAGGATATGAAAAGATATGCAACATCATTAGTCATTAGGGAAATGTAAATCAAAATCCCAATTAGAAACTACTACATATCCACTAGAATGGCTATAATAAAAAATACAAAAGGTACTAAGTGTTAGGGATGCAGAGAAAGCAGACCACCTGTGCATTGTTAGTGGGAACATAATATGGTATAAACACTTTGGAAAATATTTTTCAGTTTCTTAACAAGTTAAACATAAATGTATCATATAATAGACATTTTACTTTTAGGAATCTAACCATGAGAGATAAAGATAGATATCCAAAAATATATGTCCACACAGAGGCATGTTGTAACTATTCATAGTAGAATTATCCATAATAAGAAAAAACTGGAAAAAATCCAAATGTCCATCAACTAGTAAATGGATGAACAAAATGTGATGTATTTACACAATGGAATACTATTAATCACTTAAAAGGAACAAGCTACTGATACATGCTGCAACATGAATACACCTTAAAAACATGCTCAATGAAAGAAGCTACACACAATGGACCACATATTATATGATTCCATTTATATGAAATGTATAGAAAAGGCAAATTTACAGAGAAAGAAAACAGAAGAGTATTTGCTTAAGCCTGGGCATGGGAGAAGAGATTAACTGCTAATGAATATCACAGAATTTTTGGATGATGGAAAAATTTTTAAATTGAATTGTGGTGATTGTTGCACGATTCTATTAATTTACTAAAATCATTGAATTATACATTAATAAGAGTGAATTTTATAGTATGTATACTACTTTTCAATAAATCTGTTAAAAAAAAAAAAAAAGAGCACCGCCTAAACGAGCTCCAGAGACTGGCGTGAACTGCGGCTATCAGCACAGACCCCAGAGACGGGCGTGAGACACTAAGTCTGCTGCTGCAGCCACCAAGAAGCCTGTGTGCAAGCAGAGGTCACTGTACACACCACCCCTCCTGGGAGCCTGTGCAGCCCACCACTGCCAGGGTCCCGTGATCCAGGGACAACTTCCCCAGGAGGACACACAGCATGCCTCATGCTGGTGCAACGTCACGCTGGCCTCTGCTGCCTCAGACTCACCCCACATTCCGTACCACTCCCTTCCCCCAGCCTGAGTGAACCAGAGTACCCTAATCAGCTGCTACCTTAACCCTGTCCTGTCTGAGCAGGAACAGTTGCCCTCAGGCGACCTACACGCAGAGGCAGGTCCAAATCCAGAGCTGAACCACAGGAGCTGTGCAAACAAAGAAGAGAAAGGGAAATCTCTCCCAGCAGCCTCAGGAGCAGTGGATTAAATCTCCACAATCAACTTGATGTACCCTGCATCTGTGGAATACATGAATAGACAACGAATCATCCCAAATTGAGGTGGTGGACTTTGGGAGCAATGATATATATATTTTTTTCCTTTTTCTCTTTTTGTGAGTGTGTATGTATATGCTTCTATGTGCGATTTTGTCTGTATAGCTTTGCTTTTACCATTTGTCCTAAGGTTCGGTCTGTCCGTTTCTTGTTTGTTTGTTTTAGTATAGACTTTAGTGCTTGTTAACATTGGTGGATTTGTTCTTTTGGTTTGGTTGCTGTCTTCTTTCTTCTTTTTTTTAAATTACTTGTTAATTTTTTTTATTTTTAATAATTATTTTTTATTGTAATTATTTTATTTTATTTTATTTTTTCTCTCTTTCCTTCTTTTTTTCTCCCTTTTATTCTGAGCTGTGTGGATGCCAGGGTCTTGGTGTTCCGGCCAGGCATCAGGCCTCTCTGAAGTGGGAGAGTCGAGTTCAGGACATTCGTCCACCAGAGACCTCCCAGCTCCACGTGATATCAAACAGCAAAAGACTCCAAGAGATCTCCATCTCAACACCAAGACCCAGTTCAACTCAACGACCAGAAAGCTATAGTGCTGGACACCCTATGCCAAACAAATAACAAGACAGGATAAGAACCCCACCCATTAGCAGAGAGGCTGCCTAAAATCATAATAAGGTCACAGATACAACAAAACACACAACCGTAAGCGAACCTGCCCACCAGAAAGACAAGATCCAGCCTCATCCACCAGAACACAGGTACCAGTCATCTCTACCGGAAAGCCTACACAACCCAGTGAACCAACCGTAGCCACTGGGGGCAGACAACAAAAA
Source organism: Hyperoodon ampullatus (assembly GCF_949752795.1). Lineage (NCBI taxonomy): Eukaryota > Metazoa > Chordata > Mammalia > Artiodactyla > Ziphiidae > Hyperoodon > Hyperoodon ampullatus. The sequence goes on from NC_136921.1 coordinate 100,612,574, forward strand.
CAATGGGAAATACGAACCAGCATGCTGGGAAAAGGAGACCCCAAACACAGTAAGTTAAGCAAAATGAGAAGACAGAGAAACACACACTAGATGGAGGAGCAAGGTAAAACCCCACCAGACCAAACAAATGAAGAGGAAATAGGCAGTCTACCTGAAAAAGAATTCAGAATAATGATAGTAAAGATGATCCAAAGTCTTGGAAATAGAATGGAGGAAATACAAGAAATGCTTAACAAGGACCTAGAAGAACTAAAGATCAAACAAACAGTGATGAACAATGCAATAAATGAAATTAAAATTTCTCTAGAAGGAATCAGTAGCAAAATAACTGAGGCAGAAGAACGGATAAGTGACCTGGAAAATAAATAGTGGAAATAACTACAGCAGAGCAGAATAAAGAAAAAAGAATGAAAAGAATTGAGGACAGCCTCAGAGACCTCTCGGACAACATTAACACACCAACATTTGAATTATAGGAGTCCCAGAAGAAGGAGCGAAAAATAAAAGGGACAGAGAAAATATTTGAAGAGATTATAGTTGAAAACTTCCCTAATAGGGAAAAGGAAATAGTTAATCAAGTCCAGGAAGCACAGAGAGTCCCATACAGAATAAATCCAAGAAGAAGCATGCCAAGACACATATTAATCAATTTATCAAAAATTAAATACAAAGAAAACATATCAAAAGCAGCAACAGAAAAACAACAAATAACATACAAGGGAATCGTCAAAAGTTTAACAGCTGATATTTCAGCAGGAACTCGGCAAACCAGAAGGGAGTGGCAGGACATATTTAAAGAGATGAAAGGGAAAAACCTACAACCAAGATTACTCTAACCAGCAAGGATCTCATTCAGATCTGATGGAACAATTAAAACCTTTACAGACAAGCAAAACTAAGAGACCTCAGCACCACCAAACCAGCTTTACAACAAATGCTAAAGGGACTTCTCTAGGCGGGAAGCACAAGAGAAGGAAAAAACCTACAATAACAAACCCAAAACAATTAAGAAAATGGTAATAGGAACATACATATCGATAATTACTTAAATGTAAATGAATTTAATGCTCCAACCAAAAGACATAGAGTGGCTGAATGGATACAGACCAAGACCCATATGTATGCTGCCTACAAGGGACCCACTTCAGACCTAGGGACACATACAGACTGAAAGTGAGGGGATGGAAAAAGGTATTCCATGCAAATGGAAATCAAAAGAAACCTGGAGTAGCAATTCTCATATGAGACAAATACACTTTAAAACAAAGACTATTACAAGGGACAAAGAAAGACACTACATAATGATCAAGGGATCGATACAAGAAGATAGAACAATTGTAAGTATTTATGCACCCAAGCGAGGAGCACCTCAATACATAAGGCAAATGCTAACAGCCATAAAAGGGAAAATCAACAGTAACACAATCATAGTAAGGGACTTTAACACTCCACTTTCACAAATGGACAGATCGTCCAAAGTGAAAATAAATAAGGAAACACAAGCTTTAAATGATACATTAAACAAGATGGACTTAATTGATATTTATAGGACATTCCATCCAAAAACAATAAAATACACTGCTTTCTCAAGTGCTCATGGAACATTTTCCAGGGTAGATCATATCCTGGGTGACAAATGAAGCCTTGGTAAATTTAAGAAAATTAAAATCGTATCAAATATATTTTCTGACCAGAACGCTATGAGACTAGATATCAATTACAGGAAAAACTGTAAAAAACACAAACACGTGGAGGTTAAACAGTACATTACTTAATAACCGAGAGATCACTGAAGAAATCAAAGAGGAAGTCAAAAAATACCTAGAAACAAATGACAATGAAAACGTGATGATCCAAACCTTTGGGATGCAGCAAAAGCAGTTCTAAGAGGGAAGTTTATAGCAATACAATCCTACCATAAGAAACAAGAAACATCTCAAACAAAGAACCAAACCTTACACCTAAAGCAATTGTAGAAAGAAGAACAAAAATACCCCAAAGTTAGCAGAAGGAAAGAAATCATAAAAATCAGATCAGAAATAAATCAAAAAGAAATGGAGGAAACAATAGCAAAGATCAATAAAACTAAAAGCTGGTTCTTTGAGAAGATAAACAAAATTGATAAACCATTAGCCAGACTCATCAAGAAAAACAGGGAGAAGACTCAAATCAATAGAATTGGAAATGAAAAAGGAGAAGTAACAACTGGCACTGCAGAAACACAAAGGATCATGAGAGGTTACTACAAGCAACTATATGCCAATATAAGGGACAACCTCGAAGACATGGACAAATGCTTCGAAAAGCACAACCTTCCAAGACTGAACCAGGAAGAAGTAGAAAATATAAACAGACCAATCACAGGCACTGAAATTGAAACTGTGATTAAGAACCTTCCAACAAACAAAAGCCCTGGACCAGATGGCTTCACAGGTGAATTCTAGCAAACATTTAGAGAAGAGCTAACATCTATCCTTCTCAAACTGTTCCAAAATATACCAGAGGGAGAAGCACTCCCAAACTCATTCTATGAGGCCACCATCACCCTGATACCAAAACCAGACAAAGATGTCACAAAGAAAGAAAACCACAGGCCAATATCATTGATGAACTTAGATGCAAAAATGCTCAACAAAATAATAGCAAAGAGAATCCAACAGCACATTAAAAGGATCTTACACCAGGATGCAGTGGGGCTTATCCCAGGAATGCAAGGGTTCTTCAATATATGCAAATCAATCAATGTGATACACCATATTAACAAATTGAAGAATAAAAATCATATAATCATCTCAATAGATGCAGAAAAAGCTTTTGACAAAATTCAACACCGATTTATGATAAAAAAAAAAAAACCCTCCAGAAAGTAGGCATAGAGGGAACTTACCTCAACATAATAAAGGCCATATATGACAAACCCACAGTCAACATCATACTCAGTGGTGAAAAATGAAGCCATTTCCACTAAGATCAGGAACAAGACAAGATTGCCCACTCTCACCACTATTATTCAATATTATTTTTGAAGTTTTAGCCACAGCAATCAGAGAAGAAAAAGAAATAAAGGAATCCAAATCGGAAAAGAGGAAGTAAAGCTGTCACTGTTTGCAGATGACATACTATACATAGAGAATCTTAAAGATGCTACCAGAAAACTACTAGAGCTAATCAATGAATTTGGTAAAGTAGCAGGATACAAAATTAATGCATAGAAATCTCTTGCATTCCTATACACTTATGACAAAAAAATCTGAAAGAGAAATTAAGGAAACCTACCCATTTACCGTTGCAAGAAAAATAATAAAATACCAGGTATAAATCTGTGTAAGAAAAGAAAAGACCTGTATGTGGAAAACAATTAGACCATGGTGAAAAAAATTAATGATGATACATACAGAGGGAGAGATATACCATGTTCTTGGATTGGAAGAATCAACATTGTGAAAATGACTATACTACCCAAAGCAATATACAGATTCAATGCAATCCCTATCAAACTACCACTGGCATTTTTCACAGAACTAGAACAAAAAATTTCACAATTTGTATGGAAACACAAAAGACCCTGAGTAGCCAAAGCAATCTTGAGACAGAAAAACGGAGCTGGAGGAATCAGGCTCCCAGACTTCAGACTATACTACAAAGCTACAGAAATCAAGACAGTATGGTATTGGCACAAAAAAAGAAATATAGATCAATGGAACAGGATAGAAAACCCTGAGATAAACTGACGCACATATGGTCACCTTATTTTTTATAAAGGAGGCAAGAATATACAATGGAGAAAAGACAGCCTCTTCAATAAGTGGTTCTGGGAAAACTGAACAGCTACATATAAAAGAGTGAAATGAGAACACTCCTTAACACCATATACAAAAATAAACACAAAATGGATTAAAGAACTAAATATAAGGCCAGACACTATAAAACTGTTAGGGGAAAACATAAGCAGCACACTCTATAACATAAATCACAGCAAGATCCTTTTTGACCCCCCTCCTAGGGAAATGGTAATTAAAACAAAAATAAACAAATGGGACCTAATGAAACTTAAAAGCTTTTGCACAGCAAAGGAAACCATAAACAAGAAAAGACAACCCTCAGAATGGGAGAAGATATTTGCAAATGAAGCAACTGACAAAGGATTAATCTCCAAAATATATGAACAGGTCATGCAACTCAATATCAAAAAAACAAACAACCCAATCCAAATTGAGCAGAAGAACTGAATGGACGTTTCTCCACAGAAGATATACAGATTGTCAACAAACACATGAAAGAATGCTCAACACCATTAATCATTAGAGAAATGTAAATCAAAACTACAATGAAATATCACCTCACAACACTCAGAATGGCCATCATCAAAAAATCCTCAAACAATAAATGCTGGAGAGGGTGTGGAGAAAGGGGAACCCTGTTGCACTGTTGGTGGGAATGTAAACTGATACAGCCACTATGGAGAACAGTATGGAGGTTTCTTAAAAAACTAAAAAAAGAACTATCATATGACCCAGCAATCCCACTACTGGGCATGTACCCTGAGAAAACCATAATTCCAAGTAGTCATGTACCACAATGTTCATTGCAGCACTATTTACAATAGCCAGGATATGGAAGCAATGTAAGTTTCCATTGACAGATGAATGGATAAAGAAGATGTGGCACATATATACAATGGAATATTACTCAACCACGAAAAGAAATGAAATTGAGTTATTTGTAGTGAGGTGGCTGAAGCTAGAGTCTGTCATACAGAATCAAGTAAGTCAGAAAGGGAAAAACAAATATCATATGCTAACACATATACATGGAGTCTTAAAAAAAAAAAAAGGTCATGGAGAACCTAGCAGCAGGATGGGAATAAAGATGCAGACCTAGCAGAGAATGGACTTGACAACACAAGGAGGGGAAAGGGTAAGCTGGGACAAAGTGAGAGAGTGGCATGTACATATAAAAACTACCAAATGTAGAATAGACAGCTAGTGGGAAGCAGCCTCATAGCACAGGGAGATCAGCTCAGTGCTTTGTTACCACCTAGAGGGGTGGGATAGGGAGGGTGGGAGGGAGGGAGACGCAAGAGGGAAAGGATATGGGCCTATATGTGTATGTATAGCTGATTCACTTTGTCATAAAGCAGAAACTAGCATGCCATTGTAAAGCAATTATACTCCAATAAAGATGTTTAAAAAAATAAGAGAAAAAAGAAATGATAAGTACACAGAAGGTGAAGCTCTTTGCATGTGAAATAGGTTCGCAGGTACTGTTCATTTTCCTAAAAAAAATAGCTATACCTCTATCAGTCATCTATCTGTCTGTGCCTGTGCATTCATACACACACATTCATACACATATGCTCATATATGTGTACATACATACATATGTGTGCTTGTGTGTAATTACCCATATTGGCTAAGGATAGGCTAAACCTGGGGTTGCCAAACAATGGCCTATAGCGAAAATGTGGCCCCAACCTCTTTTTGTATATAAAGTTTTATTGGAACACAACCATGATAGGTAATGAATAGTCATTCACATATTGTCCATGATAGTTTTCAAGCTACAGTGGAATTGTGGCAGAGAACATATGGACCACAGAGCCTGAAATATTTATTATATGGCCTTTACCCACCCCTGATTTAAACAGTCTCCAATGTCATAAATAACTAATATCTTCTGAATATCCATATGTGCCCAGCACCGTAACAGGCGCTACAAAAATGACAAACATAATGTCATATATGCTTCTTGTGTTTAAGTTCTGTGTTTACAAGATGTGCAAACAATTCCCTTCAAGAATGGGGAATTTTGATGACAGTAAACTGTTTTTCTTTCCTTTTCTCCTTATCTTTCTAAACAGCTAACACTTGCATATTTTCATAGAATACACAGCTCTCTTGTTGTTGAATAAATGCAATTCACTGTGGAATTAGTGGACCCTTCACTGTTTTCCCTAGTGAGTTTCTTAAACTATGTGCAATTCTTAACTGAGAGAGCATGTATAATGATTCAGAGTGTGGCATCTGGCCACAGACTGGAGTAGGCATCCCACCTCCACAACTTGAGAAAGTTCCTTAATCTGACTGTGCCTCAGTTTCTTCAACTGTAAAATGGGGGTAATAGAATTGTTTTAATGACTATGTGAGCTAATGCATGTAAAGCCATTAGAATTTTGCCTGACACACAAAACATATTCAACTAGGATTCACTGTTTTTATATTAGGGAAACTATGCCATCAAATATCAACATAAATAATTTGGAAACCTCAGTAATGTTCTAGGTGCTGTTCCAATCCCAGGGAAGGCAAATTTCCTCTTTCCAAGGTGTCAGCTTATAAAATAGAGTTTAATAGGGTTTTCCTTTATATGAGAAATTGTGAGCCCATGTTCTCCTCCAGCTATATCCTTGTATGGGCTGGATGCCCCTCTGCAGAAGGAACAGCTTTAATTGAACAATTGTTACCATCTCCGGGCTGCTCCCACAAGCCACCAAGACACAACTTTGCTGCTTCCCAGGCCAGTGTGACTTCCAAACAGATATGGCAACAAGGGGCCAACAGGGACCCACAAAACACCAGTCTGGTTATGAAGGCTTGGCTACATCAGTAGGAGAAACAAAGGTTTCCTAAGTAGGCACGGATTACAGGTTCTACAAACTCAGTAAAATCCCTTCTATCTAAAAAGCAAATCCTTCCCCTGGTCCTTGTGGCACCATCCTTTGCACAGCACACAACCAGCACCCTCCACCTCTCCTAGTTCTCGCAAACTTGCTTCAAACTGCCTTCCACTTACCAATCTACTTCCTCTTCCCACTCTTCCATTCACCCTCCCACTTCTCTACCAAATGAGTCCTTGCTCATATCAAGGACTCCAATGACCTCCGCGTTGCCAAAGGCAAAGGACGTCTCACAGTCTTCGTGGTAGAGTATCGCCCAGTGGCTTTGACCACTTAGGGCTCCTTCCACCTGCAGATAGATAGTCCTTCCTGAGCTTCACCACCTTACACTCTCCTGATTTCTGCTCACCTCACTGGGAGCTTTCTGAGGCTCCTTTCCTGGTTCTTCTCCACCTGACTTCTGTTTCAGGGGGTTGTGCTGGGACCTGTTCTTTCTCTGTACTCCCTTCCTTGGTGACCTTGTTTTGTTCTGTGGCTATACTGTTGTCTTACATATTTTTGTATGCAAGCTTCCTTCTCCCATGACCTCCAGCTCAAAAAAACAACTCAACTTCAGGGCCTGAGACATCTCAAACATAACGCACTCACCATGACACCCTTGATCCAGCCCTTCTGCCCATACACACCAACGTATTTCCACACACACAAAATTAAAGGTTATCATTAGTTTCTGTCGTGTTCCTCATCCACACCCATCCAATCCATTAAAAGTCTTGTCTGCCTCTTGCGTTTTCCTCCCACCCTCCCTATCCCACCCCTCTAGGTTGTCACAAAGCACCGAGCTGAGCTCCCTGTGCTATGCAGCTGCTTCCCACTAGCTATCAGTTTTACATTTGGTAGTGTATATATGTCCATGCCACTCTCACTTTGTCCCAGCTGACCCTTCCCCCTCCCTGTGTCCTCAAGAACTAACACACCATTATAAAGCAATTATACTCCAATAAAGATGTTAAAAAATATTTAAAAGTCCTATCTGGTTCTCTCTTCAAGGCACACTGCTCCATCCAGCAACTTCCTTGTCTTCTTCCATCCAATAGTATAACCATCACCATGTCTTTCTGGGACTATGTTTATAGACTCCCTGACCTCATTCATTTCCCATACAATTCATTCTCCAAAGAGCAGCCAGAAAGAGTTTTTAAATCGAAATCAGATCATATCACTCTCTGTTTAAAATCCACTAATGTTTCCCGTTGCACTTGCAATAAAAGCCAACGATGGCCCTGCGTGAACTGGCTTCCTTCAACTTTCCAGCCTCTACTTATGTGGTTCAGACCCACTGCCCTGACCATAACTTTAATTTCCACCGTCCTTTACCTCTCTGAAAATATTATTCTCATTGTTCAGGAGTCATCTCAACTCAAATATCCTCCTCTCAGATAAATCTTCCCTGAAGATATTATCTAAGTGAGTCTTCTGTGTGGCATTTTATGCATCTAATGTCCTGTTTTATAGATTTCCTTTCTTTTCTTTCTTTTTCTTGATTCTCGTCCTCTTTATATTGATTTGGCTATTTTCCCTCCTCTTATCTTTCATTCTTTGTTGTTTATTAGTTATACACTCTATCATTTCATATGTTGGCCACAAAATTGAAATACACATACTTACTTTAACGATATCCTTAATTTCTTGCCAATTTAAGAGATTCAGAATGTTTATCACCTGTCACTTTATTTAGTTCCCCCCTTCCCAAATTATATTATTGTTAGGAGTTTTAGGACTAGTTTGACTTTTGAAACTCTAAAAATAGATTATTGCTAACATTTCATACAGTGACTATTTATTTAGATTTTCTCCAGGTTTTTGTCCACTATTCCTTCTTTTACCTCACTGGGATCATTTTCCTTTTTCTGAAGTATATACTTTTGATATGCTTTGAATAGGGACTGTTTTACTGAATTCTGTTTTATTTTTTAATCTGTCTCATTTTTCTTTATTCCTAAAGTGAGTTTGCAGAATATACAATTCTATTTTGACAATTTGAAGATATTGTTACACTGAATATGGGCTTCAATTATTTCCTTATTAACTATCTATCTAGTCATGTTCCTTTGAAGGTACCATGTCTTCTCTCTGCCTCCTTTTAAGACTTCTTTCTTTTTGGAGTTCTGCTGTTTTACTACACTACTCTGTATGCTGCTTCAGGTTCACTGGGTTTCCTAAAACAGAGAGATGGAGGCTTTCATAAATTCTAGAAAGTTCACACTCATTATCTTTTTTACGTTATTTTCTACTCTTCCTGTCCTCTCCTCCCAAGACTCTGATCAATATACTTGAAACCTCTCACTCATATCTCTTGTGCTCTCATAATTTCCATTTTCTTTGCCCTCTGAAGTTCATTCCAAGTGCATATCTTTAAATATATGTTCCGGTCAATGACAGTTTGCTATCTGGCATTACCTAGTCTTATGTTTAACATATTCCTAAGGTGCTTTTATTTTTAATAAGCTTTTTTAAAATTTTGAAATAAGTTTAAATTTACAGAAAAGATACAAAAATAGTGCACAGAGTTCCCGTATACTCCTCACTCAGTTCCTTCATTGCTAACATCTTACATTTCCATGGCACATTTGTCAACATTTAAAACCTGCCAACAATACAATACTACTCACTAAACTACAGATATTATTTGAATTTCACCAGTTTTTCTATGAACATCCTGTCTCTGCTCCAGGAACAAATCCAGGGTATGGGATTGTATCTAATCATTATGCTTCCTTAGTCTCCTCTAAACATTTCACAGGTTGTCCTAGTTTTAATGGTTTACAGTCTTGAGTCATACTGTCCAAGTAACCTGAAGAATGTCCTCCAGTTTGGTTTTGTCTGATGTTTCACTTTTGGTTTGGTTTGTTTGTTTGTTTGTTTTTATGACTAGACTAGATTGAATTTATAGGTGGAGTGCCCTTCTTGTCACATCCTACCTGGAGCTACACGACATCCACAGGTCATCTCTGGGGATGTTAATCTTCATCACTTGCTTAAGGTGATGTCTGCCAGGCTTCTCCACTGTAAGTGACTATCTCCCCCTTTCCTGTTCTTCAGAAGCAAGTCACTATGTCCATCCTCAAGGAAGGGTGTACATTCCTGAATTTTTAAATTCAATTGTTATCTTTTTTGTTTTAAAGTTTTATTTGCTTCTTTTACAAATCTGGCTGGTCAATTTTAACTGTCTCTGATTTCTGTTTTTACTTTCAACCCCATATTTTATGTCCTTAAACATTTGAACATCCTTATTTTATGTTTTGTATCTGGCAAGTCCAGCACCTGGAGGGTTTGCAGGTCTGATTCTGCAGTGTTTTGTTTCTGCTGACTTTCATGCATGGTGGCCAGTTTCCTCATATGTTTAAGGAATTTTACAGTTATAAGCTCAGGTTCCTTAGAACTTTATTTTTGAGAACTCCTTGAGGCTAATGTTTAAAATTATTGCTCCAGAGATAATTTCAGCTTGATTCTGACATTATCTATAGGTACTACCAACTTAGGTCTAATTTACATTAAAATTTTCAACCCCCATCATCTCCGGGCCTAGGCAACCACTAAGCTACTTTCTGTCTCTACAAATTTGCCTCTTCTGAACATTTCATATAAATTAAATCATACAAATGAGATCCTCTATGACTGGCTTCTTTCATTCAGCATAATGTTTTCAAGGTTCATCCAAGTTGTAGCATGTATCAGCACTTTGTTTCTTTTGATTGGCAAATAATATTCCATTGCAAAGATAGACCACTTTTTATCAATTCATCAAGTCATGGGCATTTGGATTGTTTACATTTTTTGGCTATTATGAGTTATGCTACTATGAACATTTATGTACAATTTGTGTGTGTAAGTGTGTGTGTGTGTGTACAAATGTTTTCATTTGGGGGTGTATATCTAAGAGTGATATTGCTGGACTGTATGGTAACTCTATGTTTAATCATTTGCGGAACTGCAAGACTATTTTCCAAAGGAGCTGAAACATTTTACATTACCACCAGCAGTGTATGAAGGTTCCAATTTCTCCACATCTTCACCAACACTTTTTAATTCTCTATCCTTTTGACTATAGCATCCTAGTAGGTGTGAAGTGGTGTCCCACTGAGCTTTTGACTTGCATTCCCCTAATGGCTAATGATGTTGAGCATCTTTTTACATGATGGTTGGAAATTTGTTTATCTTCTTTGCACAACTGTCTATACACATTGTTTGTGCCTTTTTAAACATTGAGGTTTTGTCTTTTTATTATTGAATGTTATTTACCTACTCTTGGTAAAAGTCTCATCAGATATATAACTTGAAAACATTTTTTAACACTCTGAGTTGTCTTTTCTCTTTCTTGATGTTGTCCTCTGAAGCACACACATTTTCTTTTTTTAAATTTATTTTATTTTTGGCTGTGTTGGGTCTTTGTTGCTGCAAACGGGCTTTCTCTAGCTGTGGCGAGCGGGGACTACTCTTCTTTGTGGTGTGCTAGCTTCTCATTGCGGTGTCTTCTCTTGTTGCGGAGCATGGGCTCTAGGTGCGCAGGCTTCAGTAGTTGTGGCAGTCGGGCTCAGTAGTTGTGGCACATGGGCTTAGTTGCTCGGTGGCTTGTGGGATCTTCCCTGATCAGGGCTCAAACCCTTGTCCCCTGCATTGGCAGACAGATTTGTAACCACTGCGCCACCAGGAAAGCCCCCATATTTTCATCTGTTTCAAAAGTGTTCTCCTTTACCTCATGAATCACTGTTATATGAGTGATTTAAAGTCTATCTGACAATTCCAACATCTGAGTTGTCTCTGGGCTGGCCGCTTTTGATTGTATTTTCCCTTGAGAATTGGTCACATTTTCTGAAAAATTTAAATATTATGTTATGCGACTCTGGGTCGTGTTAAAATTCTCTGAAGAATGTTGGTTTTCTGTTGGTTTTACAGTCAGTCAACCCAATTAGGTTTAGATTGCAGGTTCTTCCTTACCTCTGGGCGTGGTGGTTCTGGTGTTGGTTCAGTTTTCACAGCTCTGACTACGTGGTTGTGTCCATCCCTCACCTGTGCCACTCAGATTTGGTCCAGGATGAGGGCTGCGGTTTTCATGGTGCTTCAGTCTTCAAAGTCTTTATCAGGCTTATCTGGGTATGTTCCATACAGGTTCAGCCTAGGGGTGGTTCATACATACATTAGTCTTCTCCAACTCCACTCACCCAGATTTCCCACCCCCCATACTGTCTACCTCCGGGGGCTCATTTTCCTCATTCCTATAGCCAGAGAGACAGAGTTCTCTCAGTTTCCACAACCTGTACTGTGCTACATGATTGTGTCTGCCTTTGGGACAAAGTGGTGAGGGAAAAAAAGAGAAAAAGTACATCTGGAATACACCCCACACTCTTTGTGAAAAGCTCTTTTCCCAGTCCCTCTCTCCGATGGGACGATTTCCTCTTACCTACTCCATGGTAGCACAGTGTGTGACTGGGACTGGTCTTGGAGCAGAGCAGGAGAGAAAAAAATTAGGAAAAGAAGAACAGCTGTGAGGGCCTCCCTGGTGGCGCAGTGGTTGAGAGTCCGCCTGCCGATGCAGGGGATACGGGTTCGTGCCCCGGTTTGGGAGGATCCCATATGCCGCGGAGCGGCTGGGCCTGTGAGCCATGGCCGCTGAGCCTGCGCATCCGGAGCCTGTGCTCCGCAACGGGAGAGGCCACAACAGTGAGAGGCCCGCATACCGCAAAAAAAGAAAAGAAAAGAAAAGAAAAGAACAGCTGTGAGGATTCTCTCCATGCTCCCCAGCTCACGGGGTGTTTCTTCTCTATCCTCTCTCCTGATAAACAGACCTTTCTTGGAGTTTTTGCCAATAGCACTTGCTATATAGTTTCCCATTTTGATTTGTCTTTGGATCAAAACTGAGAATTAAAAGAGGAAAAAGAAAAAAGCCAGGAAACTCACAGCCACCTTCTTGGTCATTTTTCATGTTGGGAGTTTTGACTCGGCTCCCCAGTCTCTCTACTCTTATTATTTTCAGAGTTCTCAGGTAGTGGCTTTTTGTATGTTGTCCAGTGTGTTTGGTTGTAACCACTGTGAAAAATAAGCTGCAATTAGCTTACTTCATTTGGGCCAGAAATGGACAATTTTAAGGCACTTTTAATGATACATCACCTTCTTAATTCCTTGATTGTTTATTGAATGACTCCCATCCCTGACTCAAAGGAGCGCTTCCGTGCAGAAGGTTTGGTTCTTAATTCACTGCTATATTCCCAGCACTTAGAGAAATACCTGGTACATGGTAACTCTCAATAAATATTTATTGAATAAATGAATCTTTATGCATAGTGCTTTCTCAGCACTTTAGATTTTACTTAAGATAATTTCCTAGAAGTTAAATTACAGCCCCCAAGGTGTAATTATCTTTTAGGTTGTATTCATGTTGTCAAATTCTTTGCAAAAGTGTTCCATTCTGCACTAATAAGTGAGAGTCCCTGTGTCATCACACTAAAACGAACTTTTTTTTTAAGCATTTTCTAATCTATAGGTGAAGATGTTATCTCATTGTTATTTTTGTCTATACCAAATATTTTTAACCCAAGCATCCCTGATCTTCTAAAGCAATCTTCATTACCAAGACAGGAGTGCTCTTCCAGAATGCTCTGTATCCTCTGCCTTTGAAACTCCCACCAAAGGGGTTCTTCTGCAGATCCTCTTGCTGGAGAAAGGAGAAGTGTGGTGTTTTTTAAAGCGAGAGCTAAATCATGAATATCCCTTTGCAAAAATACCCCTAGGTTCCACTAACTTCTTAACTGCACATCCCCCCATCCAAAAAAGTGTTGTCAATTCAATTCTGAAATAATTAGAGTGGTACTTTTCAACTAGATAATTTCATGTAACAATCATCTCTTGTGCTTCTTGTTTCCAATACCAAGGTTAGGTCACTTCAATTGAACTAACCTTCTTGTTAAAAACAATTAAAAATGCTGGATAATATTTGGAAAACATTTAAAAGTTGGAGATGAGAGAAATTCCCCAATAATTTTTAAAAATTAAATTTTAATTTTTAATTTTAAAAATCAGAGCCTTTAACCAAGGTAGTAAGCCAAATACTGGGGTTCCAATGTCCTGTGGAAATTTGCCAATACCAAACACCTGACCTTAGATTTAGTGGCTTTGGTTGACCGACCTTATGGCCCAGGAACCACTTAAGCTGGAAAATCTTATAGGTGACATTGTAAGCCTACTGAATTTACCTTCATGGTAATTGAAAAATAAATATTTCCCATGTCCCACTCCCTCTAACCCTAGGAAAGTATAGAGAAAACAGTCTTGGGAGGAGGGAGCAGGAAAAGTAAAAGAAAATGTGGAGGGAAAAAAGTACCTGAGGAGTTTTGTCCTTCACACATATTTTCACTCTGGGAAAGCATATGTGAGTCTCTCATGGGACCTCAGGCCGCACATCTGGTCTGAGGTGGTCCACACGTGTGGCACCAACAGATTTGGAAACAGCAGATACAATACCCCTCTGAAGGAGTATCCACCTTTGTCTTCAGGGAACACCTACCAAACTTTCCAAGACAAGTGACCATCAGGCACTCAGAACTACCTCCCACCTTAATAGAGAAAGTGGAACTGAAGCAGTTCTGACACAGGGTGAACAGGGTCATCCGTATCTCTGCAAGAGGAGGCCAGCAGATCAGATGGTCTGACTCTCTCTCCATCCTCCCTCTAGTCTCCTCCTTGGACTTCTCATTGGCCCAACCAAACCAGAAGCCTAAAAATGTAGTCTATTCAGTCCATTTAGGTCAACTTTCCAGGGCACCAAGCAGGATGGAAAGCAGAGAAGAGCACATGTGAAGGTGCTCAGTGCACACAGGAGGCTGAACAAACACAAAGAAACTCCTCCTGAGGAATTGCTATATTCTGTTCCAAATTACCACCCAAGTTATGGAATTCTGCCGGCCAAACTATTGGTCTGTATATGCGTGTACTGTTTAACAAGTAACTTAGCACTGCCAATAAATGTTCATTTCCTTCATCCTACCATAATTTAAAACACATCCGTCACTGGGATAAATTGCATATTAAATCACTAACAATCCATAAAGGGGAGGAAAAGGCTTCACCCTTCTCTGCATTCCCTCCTCACTCTTCTTAAAAATGAAGGAAACACTGACCTAATGAATCATGTTCTTTGGGGACTACCTTTGCTAGTAAATAGGATCCCTTTGTTTTACAAGGCATGCAAGTGGGTGTAAACTTCTCCAAGGTCTCTGTCACCCACAGACACCACACTGAGTGGAGGATTCCCCCCGGACAAGCACAAGTAACTTGCTCTCACTTTACTTCACTCTGGAACATTAAGACTTTTAAAAAATTATTTCTGGTGCCAGAGTTGGTTGGTTGGTAAAATTGGACACCATAAGCCTAACCCTAAGCTATGTGTTTCAGTCTAACTAGCATCCATTATGAGGATTTAGATGCACTCATCAAGTTGCTAAAGCATCATCGTGTCCTGAGTATATATCTAGAATTTGATGAAAAGAAAGAGTATTCGAAGTTAACATTCTAGGGATCCTGGGTCAAACACAATTAATAGTTACAGAATCACACCCTCCTTTACATCAGAATAATCATCTCTGATATTTGAATCTGATTTTTATGATTGTCCTATGATCTTATCTCTACTAGGATCAACCTTTATTTTAGTCCCTACTCCACTGTATTACAAAGGCTTGTCTTCGCCACTAGATAAAAATCAAGCACACTGTGTTATTTATTTATGTGTCCCCAAACTTATCAGGGTCTAATGAGTAGTAGGTACTCGTTCTTTAATTAATACTGTCATTCAGCAAAATTTTGTTGACCACCTACTATGTGATAGGCATGATACTGAAGCTGGGTAATACAGAAGTGAACAAAGCAGTCAAAAAATTACTGCCCATATGAAAATTATATTCTAAAGGGAGAGACAGCTAGTCTATAAGATATATGGATAAAATATATAGTATATCAAGAATTGATACTAAGGAAAAAACAACAGACAAAGCAGTATACACTGTCACCAGCTACACTGGCTTGTGAAAGCCAACTGTTATATTTTCAGGAACTTTGGAAGGCAGCTGTTGTCACTTTGGTTGCTTAAAATTAGCCTTGCTAGGGACTTCCCCAGTGGTTAAGACTCCATGCTTCCACTGCATGGGGCACGGGTTCAATCCCTGGTCAGGGATCTGCATGCCACATGGTGCAGACAAAAACAAACAAAACAAAACCAAATTAGCCTTGGTAAAAGTATTCACCTTGCAGAAATCAGCAAGCACTACAGATTGGTGCTCCCCATCCCCCCAACCATGGGTCAGTTGTTTCACATTTATCAGAATAGCCTGTACCACTGGCACGAAGAGGAGGAGAGCTCCCTTGTTAGGGAGAGTGGTGAAGGAAGGCACCAGTAGGAAGGGAGCATCTGAGCAAAGACTGCCATGAGGGGAGGGAGCTGGACCACGTGGCTGCCAGAGGGAAGAGCATAGCAAGTGTAAATTGCACGAAGCTGTGTGGAGTGACAAGGGGAACACAGTGGGTCACAAGGCCAGAAGAGTCAAGGGGGCCAGGTCATATTGTCTTACAGGTCACCATAAAGACTGACTTTAAGTGAGACTCAGGTATCAGAAGCTTTTGAGCAGTGTGGTAACATGATTCAGTTTACATTTTAACAGGTTCATTCTGGAACCTGTTCATTGTTGGGAATCAACCAAAGTTAGCAAGGATAGAAGAAACATCCCAGGAGGAAGTTACTGCCATAACCCCGGTAACCCAGGTGACAAGGAGCAGTGGGTGGGGCAGTGTCCATATAGAGTGGTGAGAAGTGGTTGGTTCTTGCATACGTTTTTATAGTGGAACCAACAAAATATGTTGAAAGGCCAGAGACTCCAAATTTTCTTGAGCATCTGGAAGGACCGAAATGCTACTTACCAAAATGGAGAAGACTGTGAGAGGGACAGGTTTGGGAGTGAAGTGATGTGTCCTGGGTAGAGCAGTAGCTCAGGGTCGGAAATGTTTATCAGTTGTCCAGTTAGTGGATGTCTTCAGTCTGTCCTCATACAGACTGCCTTCCCTTCCAAGTCTCCACAAGCATCCTACCTGGAATAGTTGCCTGCCAACTAGTATCTCTGTGTATTTGGAGCAACAAAGTGACATGTCTCATTTTGTCACTATGACCAGGAGCTCTGGCTGACTGTCCATTTCTGTCTCTGAAGCCCTTCACTCTGACTTGAGTGACCCAGCCCTTGGCATGGGTTGGCATGGAGCCGAAGACTTAGTGAGCTGACCTCTTGAAAACCATCATTGAGTTTCCAATTTTTTGATCTGGTCCAAGACCCTGGGAAGGTACAGGATGATGGGCACATAGACATGGATTCTCACTGATGACTCTGCAGTGACCCTTGGTCCTTGGATGTCTGCCCAGAGTCAGGTGATGATGTACTCAGGAGTGTCCCACGCAAAGGATGGCTGGCAGAAAATAGAAGTCAAAGGACACTAATGAAGGAGAGGAGGTGGGGGCAGAAGTTTCTTGTCCACATTGAGAAAGTGTGAAAAGACAAGCAGACATCTGAGAGCCATGTTTGCATGTGTGTGTATGTGTCCTCAAGCGTCAACCATCTCTCTTTCACCTTGGGGCAGCCCGGTGTGGAAGGGGTGGGGAAGGGAGATATTAACATGCAGCTGGGAGTCTGGATTTTATACCGTCATGCTATGTCTCAATTAATCAAAGATATGCCATAAAACTTAACTGGCAGTGCTGCACACCAAGACATGTCATAAAATATTAGCTGATTAATTTCCTTCTAATTTGTATGATCATTAAAATTCTAACTTTAATTCTGTTAATTGTCCTCCAACAAGGAGGCTGATTGGGCTTTCCCCATGCCCTCTGTTACAGTCCTCTTCCCACAGGGTGGCTTCATTGCCTTTATGGTACAAGGTTTCCCTGTCATTCATCAAGGCCCAGAGATAAGTGTGTGCTTATCTCTCCAGCCATTCTGTCAGGAGCCAAGCCTGTGCCCATAAATCAAACATTGAAAGTCATTTGGTATTTTATCAAGATGTCAGGCCAGCTCTGTGAATGTCCCTTCCTCTTAATGAACAATTAAGTTGCTAAAAGCAATAAGGCCCCAAATACATCTGGGCCAGATGGGCCATGGTTGAGTATGTCCTGGATGAACCAGGCGGCTTTCACATTAGCACGCACCGAGGAAGTCCAAGTGCACATCTGCTGTGTTGATGATATGCTTCTAAAGGGCAAAAATGTCTGTCCAGATTCTGCCTCAGAGCACAGGATGGGAAAGGAAAACGGAATTATTAGGAGCCCTGTTCTCTGCAAAACATTATGTTTCAGAACATTTTTTACTCCAGAATTTCACAGTAACTTCACAAATTACATATTCCATGAGGGAGATTTTATTATACTTGCTTTGCATTTGAGGAAACTGAGGCACAGTGGAATTAAATGAAACATTAAAGTCACATAGACTGTAAGTGGTAGGACTTTGAATTCAACTCTATATTACCTCTAAGGTCTTAAACTAGTGGACATTGCATCTATGCATAACAGAAATCCCTAATTTATTGAGCATCCGTGTACCAGGTACAATCCTGGGATCTTTACATAAATTATTTTAATCTTTACCATAGTACTCAGACCTGGATTGAAGTATGCAATCTGCTGAAGAAAAGGACCTTCCTCGTGGTTATGTAATCTTTTCAGGCCACCCAGCTGATCAAAGGCAGAGGCAGACTTCTGAGAAGGTCCAGCTGACCTCAGAGCCTGTGTTTCTTTCACCACCCCAGAGCACAGGATCCTGGCAATTGCCAGTGCTGGCTGTGAAAATGAGCATGCACTTGGCCAAACCTATGTGGAAACCTGGCCATCAGCACGCAGGTCCTTGCCTCCCTGAAGTCATCACGTGGGTTCAACCCAAAAGGATTTGGGGCAAGAGGGCCATTAGCTAGGTTGGGAAGACGGGCAAGGTCAGGGCTGGCAGAGAAGAGCAGGGAGGTGCTGGAAGAAGAAGAATGATGGGCACTTGTCCATTTGGTCAGTGATAAAATAAATATGTAAAAAGCTTGTACAGTGTGCCAGGCTTTATGATAGACAGAAGAACACAACAGTGAGCACGGTCATCCCCATCCTCCAGGATATGCAGGCCGGTGGGAAGAGAAACATGAGCAGGTCATTAATTATATAGTTATGAAGCAAATGTGGTGATAAGACTGAATCCAAGCATGTTGCAAGGTCCCAACTAGGTTGCAGAGTCAGGACAGGTGCCCCAAAGAAATTCTTGCTTGGCAGCTGTTCTAGGGGTATGATTTTAGTTATTCTACTTTTCCCATGCTCTCTGCTGTATTTTCATGGAGATATTTCAGTTCCCAACATCTGGTACTATATTGCAGGTTTCTTTTACTCCAGAATTGCGTAGTAAATTCACGAAGCACGTAAACATGAGACTACTTTCTGTTATTTTTTTAATTTGCTGAAGTGTCTACAATCCTACAAAGTCTCTACCCTTGACCTGGAGTTTCCTTCTAATTACTCAATCCTCAATCTCTTCCCTCCCTTCCTAATCCAAACATTTCCTAACTATATTTCTCTGGTCATATTACAGTTCCCCAAATCTGGCTTCTTTCACCAACAATTTAATGACACTCCTTTAATTAAGGTCGCCAATTGATTCTTAATGTTAAAATACAAAAAGTATTTTTTCAATCTTTTCCCTATGGGATACCACCAATGTATTGGTTCCTATTGCTGCTGAACAAATTACCACAATTTAGTGACTTGGAAAAAACCACAGATTTACGATCTCACCGTTTTGGAGGTCAGAAGTCTGCCTTGAGTGTCCCTGGGCTAAAATCAAGGTGTCATCAGAGCTGCTTTCCTTCTGGAAGTGCTGTGGAAGCATTCATTCCCTTGTTTTTTCTAACTTCTAGAGGCTGCCCGCATTGTCTCATGGCATGTTCAAATCAACAACAACAATGGCGTGGGATGTTCAAGTCCCTCTCACATTGCATCACTTTGACCTCCTCTTCTGTCTCTCTCGCCCACCTTTAAGGACCATTGTGATTACTCTGGACTCACCTGAATAATTCAGGATAATCTCCCCATGTCAAAGCCCTTAATTTAATCACATCTGCAAAGTCCTCTTTGTCGTGTACTGTAAGGTCAGGACGTGGACATCTTTGAAGGGCCATTTTTCCGCCTGCCACAACTAGTAATTCTCTTTTCCTTGAAACTACCTTTTCTATTGGTTTGTGTGACTACATCCTCTTCTGCTTCTCCTCCTATCTCTTTATTTCTTCCATGTCTCCTTGCACTCCCCATTTTTTTTCTACCATTAACAGCTGGGAATCAAGCTGATTATCACTTCATACTTCCCTGGTGACCTCTACTGTGAAAAGAAGGAGTAAGTGTGGTAAGTGTGAGAATTGTTCTGCTAGCAGTAATTTTTCTCTTGCTATTGAGGTCCTATCATACCTTTAGCCATCTAGCAAGTTACATGAGAAACACTCTAGATTCCCCACTTTCCTTCATCATACCATACAAAATTATCATTTAACCATGCAAACTTTAGCCTAAATATAGAATTTATTTTAATGCCAGGACATGCTCTATAAATGGCAGTTCAATAGATGTCTATAGAATGCTAAGATTAGACAAAGTTGAACTCCACAAAAAACTGTTAGAATAAATGAATTCAACAAAGTTGCAGGATACAAAATCAACATACAAAAATCAGTTGTATTTCTATACACTAACAACAAGTTATCCAAAAAGAAAATTGAAAAGCAATTTCATTTACAGTAGGACCAAAATGAGTAAAATACTTAGGAATAAAATTAACCAAGGAAATGAAAATTTGCTACACTAATGAAATTAAAGAGGACACAAATAAATGGAAAAACATCCCATGTTCATGAACTGAAAGAATTAATGTTGTTAAAATGTCCATATTATCCAAAGTGATTTATAGATTCAATGTAATCCATTTCAAAATTCTAGTGGTGTTTTTTTTTCTACAGAAATTTTAAAACTCTTAAAATTTATGTGGAATCACAAAAGACTTCAAAGAAACAAAGCAATCTTGAGCAAGAAGAACAAAGTTAGAAGCATCTCACTTCCTGATTTCAAAATATATCACAAAGCTGCAGAATAAAACAGACACATAATCCAATGGAACAGAATAGAGAGCCCAGAAATAAGTTCATGCATATATAGTCAACTGATAGTTGACAAGAGTTCTAAGAA
The DNA here is from genome assembly GCF_949752795.1 of Hyperoodon ampullatus. Lineage (NCBI taxonomy): Eukaryota > Metazoa > Chordata > Mammalia > Artiodactyla > Ziphiidae > Hyperoodon > Hyperoodon ampullatus. The sequence goes on from NC_136921.1 coordinate 100,633,486, forward strand.
TAGACAATGGAGAAAGAATAGTCTCTTCAACAAATGGTGCTGGGGAAATAGATATCCACATGCAAAAGAATAAAACTGGACCTTATATCATACATTACACAAAAATCAACTCAAAATGGAATAAAGACCTAAATGTGAGATGTGAAAGAGTAAAGCACCTAGAAGACTACACAGGGAAAATGCTTCTTGGCATTGGCCTTGGCAATAGCTTCTTAGATATGACACTAAAAGCACAGGCAACAAAAGCAAAAATAGACTACATGATACCACTTACGAGAAACTTAAGTAGTCAAACTCGTAGAATCACAGTGTAGAATGGTGGTTGGCAGGAGCTAGGTGGAGGGAATATGGGGAGGTATTAGTCAAAAGGCACAAGTTTCAGTTACACAAGATAAATAAGACCTAAAGATCTATAGTATAATGCCTATAGTTAACAATACTTTATTGTAACTTAAAAATTTTCTGAAAGGATAAATCTTATGTTAAAGTTCTTATAATAATGGTAATAATAATGAGAAACAAGAATAATAAGGAGGTGGAAGAACATTTTTGGAGGTGATGGATAGGTTTATGGCATAGAGTGTAGTGATGGTTTCATGACTGTATAATTATCTTTACTCTCAACAAATTGTATACTTATATAAATTATGTATAGATTTTTGTACACCAAAAAATTGTTTCAATAAATTAATTAATGAAAAACAAAGTTAAAAAGTTCTCCTTACTCTAGGATTTATTAAAGACTTTATAATGTTATTAGGCATTATGGAGCTTAATTGTGAGACAGCACATAGACGGACAGTGATGGGCTCCTACCCAAGCTCTGACATGTGTTTCCCCACATCGAGTATCTTCTATACATCATGTAATAAGCTAAGTTCAACTTCTATTATCACACTTAGTCCACTCAACAATTTTGTGAAAATAACAAAACAACAGTAACATTATTATTATCATCATCACCATCATCATCACCAATCTACCATATTGTAGATTTAAAAAATCTCATAAAGGTGAAATAATTTTTCCAGCATCATACAGTTAACCTGTGTTAGAGCTGGGTTAACGCCTGCCTTGGAGAGCTAGTTGTGGGATCAAATGACTTGCTAATGTGAGTCTCTAAGCTCACTTCTTGGTACACAGGAAACAGATAATCAGAACACCATTCTTGTTAACTAAGAATGTTATCAGAGGTCAAGAATTTCTTGACCTCCATTTCTTCCCAAGATGGAGTGACAGGGAAATGATTTACTTTTCCACCTGAAATAATGACAGAAACAAACAGAAAAAAATGCATTAAATGTTTCAAAATGTTGGACATCAGACAATGAAGGTCAGCAATACCTGAGAGATGAGAACAAGCTAGGTAAGCTCTATGAACCCCTCCAACTTACTGCTTTAGAGACTTTCCAGGCTGGGATGTGGTGAGGGGGAACCCAGGCAGACCTTGCTGCTTAATCCTTAAGTTGACAAGATAGAGGCAAGAATCCAGAGAGACCAAGGCAGCTGGAGTTTGCACGACGGTTTATGAAAGAGAGGAGTGTTCATATAGATAAGCTCAGAGAACTACAGAGGCTCCCTTTCAAGTATTCATAAGGGTACTAATCAACACTTGCATAGGGAAAAAGAAACATCTGAAAGAGTGATAGAAGTGTACCAGTGCTCATATAGGGCTGGCATTAGTGCTTATTCCCAATAACCAGAGTGGAAACACTTAGAATTCATGGGTCATTGAGTAGACTACTCAGGAATGTTTTGCCTTATTAGTGAGGAATAATAAGCAGTAGATAGAGCACAATATGATTGTGTTTCTGATTATACAACAATGTGAATATACTTAATGCCATGTGCTGAATTGTGTCCTCCACAAAATTCATGTTTGAACTTTAACCTCCAATGTAATGGTATTTGGGAGGTAGTTTAGTAATTAGGTTTAAATGAAGCATGAGGATGGAGCTCCCATGATGGAAATAGTGTCCTTACAAGAAGAGGGAGAGAGATAAGAGCTCGTTCTCTTTCTCTTTCTCTCTGTCTCTGCCATGTGAGGACACAGCATGGTGAGAGGGGAGGTGGTGATAAACCAGGAAGAGCTCCCTCTGGAAACTGAAAGGACGGCACCTTGATCATCTCAATAGATGCAGAAAAAGCTTGACAAATTTTAACGTTCATTTGTGATAAAAACTCTCCAGAAAGTGGGTATGAAGGGAATATACATCAACATAATAAAGACCATATATGACAAACCCACAGCCAACATCATACTGAATAGTGAAAACCTGAAAGCATTTCCTCTAAGATGAGGAAAAAGACAAAGATGTCCACTCTTGCCACTTTTATTCAGCATCATATTGAAAGATGAAGCTACAGCAGACAAGAAAAAGAAAAAGAAAAAGAATCCAAATCAAAAAAGAAGTAAAACTGTCACTCTTTGTAGGTGACATGATACTATATATAGAAAATCCTATAAACACCACCAAAAATCTATTAGAACTAATAAATGATTTCAGGAACTTTGCAGGATACAAAATTAATATACATAAATTTGTTACATTTCTATACACTAACAATGAACAATCAGAAAGAGAAATTAAGAAAATAATCCCATTTACATTGCATAAAAAAGAATACAATACCTAGGAATAAATATAACCAAGAAGGTGAAAGACATGTACTCAGAAAACTGTAAGATGCTGATGAAAGAAATTGAAGGTGACACAAAGAGGTGGAAAGATATACCATGTTCATGAATTGGAAGAATTAATATTATTAAAATGACCATGCTCCTCAAGGCAATCTACTGATTCAATACAATCCCTATCAAAATACCAGTGGAATTTTTCACAGAACTAGAACAAATAATTCTAAAGTTTGTATGAAAGCACAAAAGACCCCAAATAGCCAAAGCAATCTTGAGAAAAAAAAAAAACCTGGAAGTATCACACTTCCTGATTTCTAACTACAATGCTAGAATAATCAAAACAGAATGATACTAGTACAAAAATAGACACTTAGATCAATGGAACAAAAAAGAGATCCCAGATGTAAACCTACCCCTATAGGGTCAATTAACCTATGACAAAGGAAGCAAAAATATACACTGAGGAAAAGACAACCTCTTCAATAAATGGTGTTGGTAAAACTGGACAACCACCTGCAAAAGAATCAAGCTGGACTACATCATCATATTCTCACATCATACTCAAAAATAAACTCAAAATGGATTAAAGTCTTAAATGTAAGAACTAAAACCATAAAGCTCCTAGAAGAAAATAGGCAGTATGCTGTTTTACACAGGTATCAGCAATATTTTTTAGGATATGTCTCCTCAAGCAAGGTAAACAAAAGCAAAAATCAACAAATAAGACTACATCAAACTAAAAATTTTTGCAGAATGAAGGAAATTATCCACAAAACAAAAAGTTCACCTACTGAATGGGAGAAGATATTTGCAAGCAATATATCCAAAGGAGGTTAATATCCAAAATATACAAAGAACTTGTACAACTCAGCATCAAAAAAAAATTGAAAAATAGGCAGAAGACCTGAATAGACATTTATCCCAAGAAGATATACAGATGGCCAACAGAAACATGAAAAGATGCTGAACATCACTAATCATTAGGGAAATGCAAATCAAAACCACAATGAAATATCACCTCACCCCTGTCCGAATGGCTATTATCAGGACAGGAAATAAAAAGTATTGGTGAGGAGGTGAAAAAAGGGAATCCTCATGCACTGTTCATTGTAATGGAAATTGATGCAACCACTATAGAAAACAGTATGAAGTTTCCTCAAAAGTTTAAAAATAGAACTACATTAGATCCATCAATTTCAGTTCCTAGTACTCTTCCAAAGAAAAAACCTATATGACCAACAATAGACGAATGGATAAAGAAGATGTGGTATATACATATAAAATGGGAACTTAACCATAAAAAGAATGAAATCTTGTCATTTGTGACAACATGAATGAACCTAGAGGGCATTATGCTAAGTAAAATAAGTCAGAGAGAGAAAGACAAATACCACATGATTTCATTTATATGTGGAATCTAAAAGACAAATGAACACACATAACAAAATGGAAACAGCTTCATAGATACAGAGAACAAACAAGGTGGTTGCCAGAGGTGAAGAGGGGAGGAGAAGAAAGTTATAGCTGAGCGGGATCAAAGGTACAAACTTCCAGGTAGAAAATAGTAAGTCACAAGGATGAAGTGTACAGCATGGGGAATAGAGTCAATAACAATGTAATATTTTTGTATGATGACAGATGGAAACTAGACTTATTGTGGTGATCATTTTGCAATGTATAGAAATATTTAATTACTATGCTGTGCACCAGAACTACCATAGTGCGGTCGGTTGATTATACTTCAAAACAAACTCATAGAAAAAGAAAGCAGATTTGTGGTTACCAGAAACAGGAATGAAGGGTGGGGGAGTTGGATGAAGGTGGTCAAAAGTCCAAACTTCAAGTTGTAAGATAAATAAGTACTAGGGATGTAATGTTCAACATGATAAATATAATTAAAACGGCTCTATGTTACATACAAACGTTGTTAGGAGGGTAAACCCTAAGAGTTCTCATCACAAAGAAAAACATACTTTTTTCCTTTTTCTTTTATTTTGTATTTATATGAGATGATGATGTTCACTAAACTTATTGTGGTAATCATTTCATGATGTATGCAAATCAAGTCATTATACTTTATACTTTAAACTTGTACATGCAGAAAACCCCATACCTCTTCAGAACCTGGGAGTCCATAGAAACTGTCCCATGACAGCCTTCCACAGGGCAGGGAGGTGAGCAAGAGATGGCCTTGGAACAGCTCTTCACAGGCCTCCAACCTCTCATGTTCTGATAGGATCACAAGGCATCCTACCAAAACTCCAACAAGCTGCAGTTCAGAATTTTGGCGGTGTAGCCTATATGGAAATTATGAGGTCACTGGGGCACCAAGGCAGAGCCTTCCCTCCAAGTTCACACATCCTCAGGTGGCACCCCGCCTGTTCTCCAAGGAGCAGTGCTCACCTTCTGCTAGGCAGACATCCTTGGCTGCCTTCCCTGTAAGGGGCAGAGGTGTGCAGCAGGGAAGGGGCCCTGAAAGCCTAGAGGACCATGTTGCTGGTGGTCCTGGCTTCAGCATGGAGAAGGGAGTGGAAGAGGCAGGGACACATTGAGGACTGTCCTATTGGTCCATGGAGAGATGAAGGTGGCCAGAACCAGATGAGAGCAGGATGGAGAGGCAGGCACACATTCTGGAGATGAGTGGAGGCAGGATGAGGATGCACCTCTTCATCTTGACAGCGTGTGGAGGAAATGGGGACCGCGGATTCAGATCCCTGCCCAGGCCCGCAGCGTGGCCGCTGCCATTCCAGGTGAGGGAACACTGGTGGGACAAGTTCCAGAGGAATGTGGACCTTCTGCACAGGAGGCCAGGGGCCCCAACAGCAGGGGGTGAGAGTATGTGAGCCGGCACATGAGGATTTTGTCATCCAAAGGCTCAGAAGATGTACATTCAATAAGGATGCTCGGACACTCACAGTGCAGCAAGGTGAGGTAGCAGAAGGGACCAAATAGATGAGGAACCATGACTAAGATAGAGGAGCACAGGACCTGGGGGCACAGACAGAGGATACCAGAGACAGGAGGAGGCACTGCGTGCAAGCTGAGCATTGAAGGGGAAATCAAGTGTATTCCATTAGAAGAATCAGGTGAATAAAGGGCGTTTGAGGGACACAGCAGCTGGTGAGACCCCAGGAGGCAAGTGTAACACCAGGTTGTGCTCAGGAACTCACAAGGGATGGGGGAGGAGAAGCAGCGTCACCCATACTGAGAGGACACACAGGACGGGGGCTTGATGCTCTACCTGTATGGCTGCCTCATCCCCACGTGGGCAGGACCCATCACTTGGGGAGACATTACCTGCTCTTTCCCAAAGCAGCATCCTGCAAACCCAGTGCTCAGGCCGTGGAAGTCCTCTAGAACAGAAGTGGTGATGTCATGATGATACTGAGTAGAAGTCTGCGTGCTCTGGCCACACAGACTTTGAAATATTAGTGCTATACCTCATAGGAAAACTATTTCTGATCATGGATCTGAATAATGGAGGGGGGAAGGAAATGAATTCAGTGTCAGCTAAGCACTGAAAAATGGTTTTTTTTCTTCATGTACTAAAGTGAATCAGAATCCTTAGGAACACTTAAACTTAAAACACATAAAACAAAAAATGAGTCTCATCTGTTTCCGTGGCACTAGATGTAGTGAATCTCAATGAAGGCTTCCCCCGCCTCTTGTGCTACTTTAAATCACATCATGGGTTTCCTACAGCTTAATGTTCAGACATCCAGGTGAAATCTTCCTCTGGACACAGGTTGGCCACAGCCCCGCAGGCTGTTACCCCCTTCTCTATGAGGGCTCCTAAGGTGTTTACACTGCTGGGTCTGCTTCCTAAAATTTTCTAAGATAATGGGCTATCAAGGGCACCTTACATTCTGTGTGTTTACATGTTCACAAGAAGCCCTGACGTGCATGTGCAGTGCCCTCTTCTGTTTGCTAAGTTCACAATTTCTCACCCAACACTCTCAACAGTGTGCTTATAAATTCACACTATTTTGTTACAAATCATATGCATCCTAAGAGATTTTGCCCTGTCCTCCATACAACAATTATGTTTTTATTTTCTTTCCATACTAATAAATATTCATTAGTTTTACTTTGGGAAATAGAGAGAAGTATGAAGAGAAATGGAGTCATACGCAAATACAATGTTAGAACAAAATCCATTGCCTTTCGTTTCTATCACCCAAGTTCAGGACCATGCCTCCTGTATCCCCATGTGGCTCCCATGTGGCCCCCACGCATCCCAGAGCCTCTCTCACAGCCCAGAGCCCTCCTCTGCCTTTCCCAAACCTTCTGGACAAACCTCTCCATCAGCACAGCCTTTCTCCTACTCCCTTAACAGTTCCCAATGCCCAGGGTAATTTCTTTCTGATCTGCCCTTAATTTCTCCTGAAGGCGGAGACCATGAGGTTCCTGAGGGGGTGCCACTCAGGAGACTACTCACGGGAACACACATGCCTTGGCGGATGTACAGCAGGGCAAGTACATGCCACTGCTGGGTTTCCAGGGAGCTGATGGGCAGCCCCTCTTCCTAGCCTGTGGAAATGCAGACTACCAGGATCCCCTCTGATGGGGGATACACTGCGGAAGTCCAAGTTATGGCATTTATCATGTGGAGAACCAAAGTGAGCAGGGTGGGAGTTTGTTTCTTTTCCTCTGACTCTCACTAAACTTTATCTACTATTACTTATATCTAAAGTGAGGTCATTCTGCTGCTTATCTGCAGTAGAAACAAATAAGCCAACTGCTATGACTGACAAAATGTTCAAAGCCAGAAATGCCCACATGTTATCTGCTAACCAAATCCAACAGACACACTGAAACCAATTCCCCTTAAAACTGAGTTCCTCTGCTGAGTTTATAATTAACCTCTCTACTCAAAACTTTACTCCCTTACTTTTCCTGAACCTGATCCCCTCAAGATTGAGGAGTATCCAAGAAAAGGGGGGATTGAAACCATATACAAGTCCCTGTGTCCTAGTCCTTTGAAGTAAAAGACTTGCTTTAGTCTCCCAGGCCTCACTTGAGTCTCAAAAGTCTGCTCAAGAGTTAATAATTAGGAAATGTGAAGATGTAAAAACAAAGAATATCTGTTGGGCTGGGAAAGTGGTAACAATTTAGACTATAAATCCACCACATAGAATCATCGAACTCCCAGTTCCCTGAAAGATAGAGATAAAGGCCTGACACACATTCCTAAGTTGTTTTTACAGGAAGCTGACCCCTGCCAGATGAAAACTGCTGACTGCAACAACACAAACCCTAGACTGGTTGAAACCAGAAGGCTGATGATGCTTGAAACTTCACCTTGATGCCAACCAATCCTAGAATGGTGCACGAGCTGATCACGCACCCTGCAGCCGCTCCCTCACACAGCCTTTAAAACCCTTTCCCTGATAACCATCAAAGAGTTTGGGTCTTCTGAACGTGAGCTGCCCATTTTCCTTGTTTGGTGCCCTGCAATCAATGCCATACTGTCCGTCACCACAACCCACAATCAGTAGATTTGTTTTAGTGTAAGTGGAGAGTGGACTGAAGTTTGGTTCAGTAATGACATTACTGTTTTAAAAGGTGTCATGTGGTTTAATAGAAAAATCACAGTCTTTAGCATTGGGGAGACCTGGCCCACAATGAACTGGCTGCGAGACCTAAGGAAAATATGTTCATTTCACTAAGCCTCAACATTCTCATTATAAATTGAATATCAGAACACTTAATCTAGAAACCACTGAAAACGAAATGTTGACAGTGACTTAACCAGATATCAGCTTACCCTGGATACCAATATGGATCAGCCAGAGAAAGGCAGATAAGCCAAAACTAAGAAACGTTATGGGAATTTTACCTCTAATTGAAAGTTGCACCTGTGCCTTTTCCTTAGTAGCAGCGCCCCTATCTCAGCTTTGCTCACACCCAGCTTTAAGCAAGAGCAACACTGGTCTAACTCTTCAGTTGTAATCATTCCAGCTATTGTTGAAAACTAATTAATGAGGTTTTTTTAATGAGCCTGGCCATTTAGCAGCCACAGCCTCACAAATGCTTTCCCTATTCTTAATTAGGTATCAATAACGTTGTGTCACTAAATACCAAATAAATAGTTAGAAGGAGCTCTTTCCACACTCAGGTGCCCACATACATACATGTAAGTACAGAGATATGAAAAGACCTCCGTCCTCTCCTTGTTCCTCCAACTTCATGTTTCTTCTTAATTGTCTGACCCAACCAAGCGATAGCACTAATTCTGGAAAAAGACACTTTCTAAGGAGACATTTAAGACTGGTTAACACATACGGCTTTTCTGGTGGAGTAGTTTTTACTCAGAGCCCTCAAGAAGGACCTGACATTGCAATGGCCCCAGCTTTGGGAGTGTCTAATGGGCTGACATAAGTAACTACCTATCTGCAAAAGAAGATTCTAATGTCATTAAAAAGTCAGTTTGACTCACCTCACACCCATGAATTGTGGTGTTTAACAGTGTCTGGAATAAAGTAATTGTTCAAAGAATCATTAGTATTATCTCTGACTAATGCCAGAAGTTTATACCTGGAGCTAGATGCTTTTATAATAATAATAGTAAGAATAATAATAATAAATATTATGGAATATTTCCTATATGTAAAAGAATATAACAACTTTAAGTTATAAAAAATCAAATTATTTTATTAATTTCCACCTGGCTCCTTGTTGCCTACTTCCAATCACATCCCTATCTCCTTCTTGAAATGTATGTCCATAATCCCCTTCCCTAAATAAATATAGTTAAATATTTATCACTTAAGAATTTATTATAAATGGTAATGTATATGTTTATTTCTCTATGACTTGCCTTTTCCACCCACCAGTAAGTGTTTGAGATTCATTCATGCTGGTGTGTATGGCTGTAGTTCCTTCATCTTCTCTGCTGTCTAGTATCCTATTAAATGAGCTTTCCATTTATGGATGGACATTTGCTTCATTTACATTATTTCCAGAATTTTTTTTTATCACAAACCCTTCTGCCATAAACCTTTTCATATGTGTCTCCTGGTACAAGTGTGCAAGATTTTCCGTAGAGAAAATTTTTTCTAATAGGCTTAGAATTGCTTGATGATAAGATATGCATATCTTCGACTTTCTAAGAAAATGCCAATTGTTTTCCAAAGGCATTGTGTCAACTTCCACCAGCAGTAGGTAAGAATGTCTTTGCTCCATATTTTCACCAAAACTTAGTGTTGTCCTTTTTTCTATTTCCTAATTGAATGGGTGCCAAATACCACCTTATTTTTTCTGTGTATATTTCCTTGATTACTAGTAAGGCTGAGCATTTTTTACATATGCCCGAATCTTTCATGTTTCTCCCATGAAATGCCTGATCATGTCTTTTTGCCCATTGTATCTATTGGACTGTTAGGATTTTTTAAAAATTTACTTCTTAATATATTCCACATTATATCTCTTTGTTTTATGCATTATAAATGTTTTCTCTCAGTTTGTGGTCTGTTTTTTTCACTTTTTTAGTGAACAGAGATTTGTTTTTATTTGTTTCACCTTTAATGTGTTTAAATGTATCAGCCTTTTTCTTTATAGTTTGTCTTTTTAAATGTCTTATGGAGAAAACCCTTTCTCAAATTCATAACAACCTTTTCCAGATTTTCTTGTAAATTTTTAAAACCTTTGTCTTTTAATTGAGTTCTTTAAACCAACTGTCATTTAACTTATGTAGGATTATTCAGTTGATAGTTATTCTATTAGGATAGAATAAATTTTTCCATCAGTATAACTATCAATTGAATAATCAATTCTTTCCTCTTCATCTGAAAGGTAGTTATGTCATATCATATCTGCATGCATGTGTGGATCTATTTCTGTCTGTCAAACCCTGAACCAGTTTTAGTCTCAATTACTATAGCTTCTCTAAAAGCCTTGCTGTCTAATACATCTAAGTTTGCTTAGCCCATTCTTCTTTGAGAATATCTTTGATGTTTTAGGCCTCTCGTTCTTTCCAATACATTTTAGAGTTAGCTCATCCTTTTCCTCAAGAACTGAGTATAAATTTGGGAAGAGGTAGTATTTCTGTCACATGAATCTGTCTATCCGTGAACATGTTATCCCTACCCATTTACACTGGTCTACTTTGATGTCTGAAAAGTTCTAATTTCTTCTATAACAAGATTATACAGCTCTTGTTAGATTAGTCTTAGTTCATTCATTTTTACTGCTGAGTAATATTCCGTCGCATGAATATACCACAATGTATTTACACCTTCACCTACTGCTGGACTTTTGCTATGAACACTTGTCTGCAAGTAATTGTGGACTTATGCCTTAATTTCTCTTGTGAAAATCCCTAAGTTGAATCTTGTGATAGAGTATGTGTTTAAATTTTTAAGAAACCTCCAAGTGGTTTTCCAAAATGGTTGGATATTTTACATTCTCAGCAGCATTCTCATTCCCTCCAACACTTAGTATGTTCAGTTGCTTACATTTTAGCTGCTTTAATAGGTGTGTCCTAGTATCTCATCATTTATTTCTGTAATATGTTTTATTGATGTGTAACTGATGTTTAATAAACTGCACATATTTAAAGTGTAAATTTTATAAGTCCCAACATATATATATATACCATGACCACCCCACAGTCAAAGTAATGAACATAACTGTCACTCCCAAAAGTTTCCAAGTTCTCCTTTGCAGTTCCTCCCTCTTAGCCTTTCTCCCTTTATCCAAATTTAAGGAACCACTGATAAACTTTCTATCACTATAGAATAGTATGCATTTTCAGGAGTATTGTATGAATGGAATCACACAGTGTGTATTTTTTAATTGATCTGGCTTCTTTCACTTTTTTTTTCTTCTTAAGCATTTACTTATCTTTTTATTGGAGTATAGTTGCTTTACAATGTTGTGTTAGTTTCTACTGTATAGAAAATTGAATCAGCTATACATATACATATATCCCCTCTTTTTTGGATTTCCTTCTCATTTAGGTCACCACAAAGCCCCGAGTAGAGTCCTCTGTGCTATACAGTAGGTTCTCACTAGTTATGTATTTTATACATATTATCAATAGTGTATATATGTCAATCCTCATCTCCCAGTTCATCCCACCACCACCCCCTTCCCCTTGGTATCCATACATTTGTTCTCTACATTTGTGTCTCTATTTCTGCCTTGCAAATAAGATCATCTATACCGTTTTTGTAGATTTCACATATATGCATTAGTATGCGATATTTGTTTTTCTCTTTCTGACTTACTTCACTCTATATGGCAGTCTCTACTTTCACTTACTACACTTCTTTTTGAGATACATCTATGCTACTGCATGTATCAATAATTAATTCCTTCTTTAGCTGAATAGTATTTCATTGCATGGGTATACTATCATTCATCTATTCATCTCTTGATAGATATTTGGGTTGTTTCTAACTTGGGGCTGTTATAAGTAAAGATTCGATAAACATTTATACACAAGTCTTTGTGTTGACATATACTTTAAATTCCCTTGGGATAATACCCAGGAGTGGAATGACTGGATCATATTGTAGATAAATGTTTGGCTTTTAGTCAAACTGCCAAACACTCACCAAAGTGAATGTACAAATTTGTATCCCCACAACCAGTATTTGAGAGTTCTAGTTTCTACTTATCTTTCCAATACTTGGTAATGTCAGTCTTTTTTTCCGTCTTCAACTTTGTTATTATGTTAAAATTTACATAATATGAAATTTACTGTTTAAATATACAGATCAGTGGCATGAAGTACATCTGTAGTGTTGTGGAACCATCACCTCTATCCACCTCCAAAACCTTTTCATAATGCAACTGAAACTTTGTACCCATTAAATACTGAATTCTAATTCCCCCTCCCACCAGCTCTTGGTAACCAATGTTCTACTTTTTGTCTCTATAGATGTGATTAATCTAGGTATCTTTTTAAGTGGAAGCATAATATTTGTTCCTTTGTGTTTGGCTTATTTCACTTAGCATAATGTCTTCATGGTCCATCGTGTTGTTCTTTTTTTTTTTTTTTTTTTTTTTTTTGTGGTACGCAGGCCTCTCACTGTTGTGGCCTCTCCTGTTGCAGAACACAGGCTCCGGACACGCAGGCTCAGCAGCCATGGCTCACGGGCCTAGCCGCTCCACGGCATGTGGGATCTTCCCGGACCGGGACACGAACCCGTGTCCCCTGCATCAACAGATGGACTCTCAACCACTGCGCCACCAGGGAAGCCAGTGTTTTTCCTTTTTAATCTGAATAGTATTCCATTGTATGTATATACCACATTTTTTATCATTACTTGATCTATGGCCTAGCACATGATCTATCTTGGAGAATGTTCCATGTGTACCTGAGAAGAAGCTGTATTCTGTTTTTCTTGGATTGAGTGTTCTGTATATGTCTTGTAGATCTAGTTGGTTTATTGTGTTAAGTCCTCTATTTTCTTATTTACCTTCTGTCTAGTTGTTCTATAATTGAGAGTTCAGTATTAAAGCCCACAACTATTATTGTACAATTGAATTCTGTCCATTTCGCTTCATATATCTTGATGACATTTATCGAGTTTGTAAATGTCTATAATTTTTATATCTTCTTGCTATATTGAAACCTTTCTTAATACATAAATGTCCTTCTTGTCTCTTGCGATTTCTATTGATTTAAAGTCTATTTTGCCTCATATTAGTATAGCCACACTACTCTCTTTTGGTTATTATTTCCAAAGAATATCTTTTTCCATCCTTTTGCTGTCAACATAGTTATATCTTTGGAACTAAAGTGAGTCTCTTGTACACAGCATATAGTTAGATCATGTTTTCTTATTCATTCTGCAAATTTCTGTCTTTTGCTTGGAGAATTTAATCCATTTAAATTTAACATAATTACTGATCAGGAGGGGCTTACTCCTGCCATTTTTTTATTTGTCTTCTATATACCTAATAGCTTTTTTTTTTTTTTGGTCCCTTATTTCCTACATTACTGTCTCCCATATTTGTTTGATTTCTTTGTCGTGAAATATTTTAATTTGCTTCTCATTTTCTTTCGTGTATAATCTATAGATATTTTCTTTGTGGTTACCATGGGGATTACATTTAACATCCTAAAGTTATAACACTCTAATTTGACTTCATACCACCTTAACTTCAATAGCATACAAAAATTCTCCTCCTATACAGCCCCTTCACCATCCCTTTCAGTTACTGATGTTACAAAATCACATCTTTATGCATGTGCATCAAAAAATATAGACTATTTTTAATGCATTTGTATCATATCATGGGGAAAACAAAAAGTGGAATTACAAACTAAAGTTACAATAATACTAGCTCTAAAAATTTCTCATATGTTTACCTTAACCAGGTATCTATTTTTTCATATAGCTTTGAGTTACTGTCCCATGTTCTTTCATTGCAACCTATAAGACTATCTTTAGCATTTCCTTCCGGATAGGTGTAGTGATAACAAATTCCCTCATCTTTTGTTTATCTGGGTATGTCTTAATCAATCTCTCACTTTTGAAGAACAGCTTTACAGGATATAGGATTATTAGTCAATAAAATTTCCCTTCTGCATTTTGAATATATCAACATACTGCCTTCTGACCTCCAAGGTTTCTGATGAAAAATCAACTGATAATCTTAAGAATGCCTTGTGTGCCCTCTTTGGAAAAATGTCTATTCAGGTCTTCTGCTCATTTTTTAATTGGGTTGTTTGTTTGTTTGATGTTGAGTTTATGCATTTGTTCATATATTTTGGAAATTCACCCCTTATTGGTTATATCATTTGCAAATATTTTCTCCCATTCAGTAGGTTGTTTTTTCATTTTATCGATGGTTTCCTTTGCTGTGCAAAAGCTTTTAAGTTTAACTAGTTCCCATTTGTTTATTTTTGCTTTTATGTTCCTATGCTTTAGGCAACAGATCCAAAAAAATGTTGCTACAATTTATGTCAAAGAGTGTTCTGCCTATGTTTTCCTCTAACTGTTTTATGATTTCCAGTCTTACATTTAGGTCTTTAATCCATTTTGTGTTTATTTTTGTGTATGGTATTAGAGAATATTCTAATTTCATTCTTTTACATGTAGCTCTCCAGTTTTTCCAGCACCACTTATTGAAAAGACTGTCTTTTTGCCATTGTATATTCTTGCCTCCTTTGTCATAGATTAATTGATCATAAGTGTGTGGGTTTATTTCTGGGCTCTCTATTCTATTCCATTGATCTATGTGTTTGTTTTTGGAGGGTATTATGCTAAATGAAGTAAGTCAGACAGAGAAAGACAAATACTGTATGATATCACTTTTATGTGGAATCTAAAAAAATACAACAAGTTGTGACTATAACAAAAAGGAAGGAGGCACAGATATAGAGAACAAACTACTGGTTACCAGTGGGCAGAAGAAATGAGGGAAGGGCATCACAAGGGGAGGGGAGTAAGAGGTACAAACTATTAGGTATAAAGTAAGCTACAAGGATATATTGCACAACACAGGGAATGCAGCGAATATTTTATAATAACTAGAAAGAGTATAACTTTTTAAAATTGTGAATTCCTATATTGTACACCTGTAACATATAATATTGTACATCAACTCTAATTCAATAATTTTTTTTTTAATTTCAAAAACTCCTTGTAAATGATCAGTTGTTTTTCTCTTGCTGCTTTCAAGATTCCTTCTTTGTCTCTGTCTTTTGACAGTTTGATTCTAGTATGTCTCAGTGTGGGTCTCTGATTTATTCTACTTAGGATTTGCTGAGCTTTTTGGAAGCTTATATTCATGTTTTTCATCACATTTGGTATGTTTTTAGCTATTGTTTCTTCAAATAATCACTCTGTCCTCTTCCTTCTCTCTTCTCCCTTTGGAATTCCCACAATGTTTATGTTGGCTAACTTTGTGGTATCCCACAAGTCCCTCAGGCCCTCCTCACTTTTCTTCAACATTTTTCTTTCTGCTCCACAGAGTTGATAATTTTAATTGTTGTATCTTCAAGTTCACTAATATTGTCTTCAGCCTGCTCAAACCTGTTTTTAAATAACCCTGGTGAATTTTTCACTTCAATGGTTACAATTTTCAGCTCCAGAATTTCATTTGGTTCCTTTTTGTGTTTTCTATCTCTTCATTGATATTTCCATTTTGTTTGTACATTGTTCTCTTGACCTTGGCCACATCTTCTGTTACTTCTTTGAGCATCTTTAAAACAGCTGTTTTCAAATCTTTGCCTAGTAAATTCACCACCTGGTCTCTCTCAAGGATGTTTTTATTGACTTTTTTTTTACTTTTTTTTTTATTGAAGTATAGTTGATTTACAATGTCGTGCCAATCTCTGCTGTACAGCAAAGTGACTCAGTTATACATATATATATATATTCTTTTTAAATATTTTTTCCATTATGGTTTATCTCAGGATATTAAATATAATTCCCTGTGCTATAGATTAGGACCTTGTTGTTTATCCACTCTAAATGTAATACTTTGTGTCTACCAAGCCCAATCTTGTTTTTACTTTTAAATGGGCTGTAGTTTCCTGTTTATTTGTTTATTTTTTTATTGAAAACTGGATTTTTGAATATTATAATATGTAGCTCTTAAAATCAGATTCTCTTTTTGTCCAGGGCTTGCTTGGTGGTTTTTTTATTTGTTTATTTGTTTGTCTGTTTTTGTTTTAACTAGTGTAAGGTGTCTCTCTATGCCAGAGATAAACTTCAAGTTTCATTAGGTCATTTCTGAGCATGTGTCTTTCCCTGGGCATGTACAGTGACTTTCTAAAGTCCACCATATATGCAGTGCATTTTGAATGTCCTAGTCTTGAAATGCCTGGCTCCCCAACAGGAAAAAGAAAGTGAATGGAAAAAAGAAGACTCTGCCTCTTTAAATCCCCAGCCCATGGCGGTTGCAGCAGTGGTGGCCAGCCTCTTTATCTGTGCCTCCACAATCAGAAGCAGCAATCAGTGATCAGTACACAAATCCCCAATATTTGAAGGACAAGGTCCTCCCTGCCCACTGTGGCTCCAGCATGTCCCCTGCAAGCAGTTCCAGGAAGGAGGGTATGACTGCCTGCTTTGAGGCTGGGGTTTAAGAATGGGTAACCACTACCACACCAAAGCCAAAGTTGACTGAAATTACCAATAATTTACCATCCAAGCCTTCCCATGGAAACTAGAAGTCTTTGGACAAACTCCAGTGTTTAGGGCGTAAGTTAATATCTAATGTGGTTTTACTTGGCATCTCCCTAATAACTATTTATGGGTTTTGCATCTGTTTGCCATTCATTTACTATCTTTGTTAAATTGTCTACTCAAACTTTTAGCCAATATTTTTTAATTGGGTTGTTTGTTTTCTCACTGATGAGTCATAAAACTGGATACAAGTCCCTTATCAGATATAAGATTCCTAAATATTTTCCACAGTCTGTCTTCACTTTTTGCTCTCTTAATGGTACATTTTGATAAACAGAAGTTTTTTATTTTGATGAAATCATATTTATCAATTTGTTCTTTTATTATAGACAGTGCTTTTAGTGCCATATGTAAGTAATTGTTGCCTAACACAAGGTCACAAAGGCTTTTCCCCCCTATATTTTCTTCTAAAAGTTTACAGTTCAGGTTTCTCATTTAAGTTGATTATTGAGTTAATTTTTGTATGTAGTACACAGGATGAATCAAAGATTTTATGCATATAGATATTGAATTATTCCTACAGTATTTGTCAGAAAAAAAAAACACCTTTTCTCCACTGAATTGCCTTTGCACTGTGTTGAAAATCAGTTGGCTATATAAGAATGAGTCTATTTGTAGACTCTATTCTGATCTTTTGATTTATGTGTCTATCTTTATGACAATATTACACTGTCTTGATTTCTATAGCTTTATAATAAATCTTTAATCCAAATGTGTTCTTCATGTTCAAAGTTGGATTTTTCAACGCCTTTGCATTTCCAAATGAATATTAGAACTAGTTAATCATTCTTACAAAAATACATGGTGATATATTATTGAGACTGCATCTGAATTTATAGAATATGAAGAGAACTGACATTTTATCAGTACTGAGTCCTCTGACGCAAAATGATAATATATCTCCTAAATTCTTTGGGTCTTTTAAATATTTTATTTGACAATGTTTTGTAATTTCAACACATAGATCTTTCATAATTTTTTAATCAAATTTACACCCAAGTAATTTATATTTTTAGATGCTGTAAGAGGTTTACTTTTTAATTCAGTTTTAGATTTTTTTTATTGCCAGTATACAGAAATACAATTTTTTAGTTCTATGATTTTTTGGTGTTTTTCTTATCTTTCATCAGCTTTTCTACATAAGCAATCATGTTGTCTACAAAAGAATTCAGTCCTAATTTTTTCTTCCTAATTTAGGTGCCTCATTTGTTTTACCCACCCTAGAAACTCCTTTTTAATTATAACACATGTATATACATAGTTTGTATTTTGCATTTTTATGCAAGCAGTCATATCATCAGGAAATAATGACTATCTATTATCTCTTTTTTTTAATACTTCTATCCTTATTTCTTAGTATATTATTATTTTTCATTGCACACTCTAGGAATCCCATGTGGTGTTATAAAGAAATTCTGAAAGTGATCACTCTTGTCATGTTTCACCACTACTGTTTCAGCATTAAATCTGTTATTTATGGCAGGTTTTGTTATTTGACATTTATCATGTTTTTTATCACAAATATGACTAAATGTTATTATTATGAATACTTATTTTGCAACCAATGAGATGATCATCTTGTTTTTCCCCTTCAATCTGTAAATGTGGTAAATTGTGTTCATAGGTTTTTCTAATCATAAGTCAATTTGGTCATGAGTGCTATCTTTTTATATAAATTCTCTATTTTAACAATATTTTGTTTAGCTTTTTTTGTAATGTTTGTAATATGGCCTGTAATTTTCTTTTCTCATTCTGTCCTTGTCATATTTTAGTATCAAGGAGTTTTAGCCTCACAAATTGCATAGAAAGTGCTTTCTCTTTGTCTAATCTCTACAAGAGTTTTTAATTGGGATTACATATTCCTTGATCATTTTATAAAACAATACTAAAACCATGAAGGCTGAATCTTTTCTTACGAGGAAGGTATATAACTACTCATTCAAATTATCTAATCGTTTTATTAGTATTCAAGCTTCCTATTTATTCTGAAGTGAGTCTTGCTAAGTTATATATTTCTAAGATTTTGTCTAAGTTCTCAAATTTATTGATGTATAGTTCTTCATAGCATTATCTTTCTAAAAACATTTCTGCTCTATTTGTATTCATCCCTCCTATTTATATTGATCATGCTGTCAGAAAATACTTAATTTAATTGGTCTTTTAAAAGACCCAGCTTTTAACATCATTGACTCTTCCTATTTAAGAAATGTTTTATGCTACATTTATCATTTTTATCTTTCACTTTGATTTTATTCTTTCTTTTACTAACTTAGTAAATAGGATGTTTAACTCATTGTGTCATTATTTTTAGAATTTCCTCTTTTCTAATAAATATACTTATGATATACATTCCCTTTTATATTTTCTATACCTGCAACACATGAGTTTTTATAATAGCATTTTCAATATCATTCAGGTCAAAGTACTTTAATTACCATTATGACTCCTTCTTTGCATTTTGAATTATTTAGAAGTGTGTGTTTTATGTTCTAAATAAATGAGTGATCATTTTTTATTGATTTATAAATTACTTAGAAAAAAGTATTTTTTAACATCTTTATTGGAGTATGATTGCTTTACCATGGTGTGTTAGTTTCTGTTTTATAACAAAGTGAATCAGTTATGCATATACATATGTTCCCATATCTCTTCCCTCTTGCATCTCCCTCCCTCCTACCCTCTTATCCCACCCCGCTAGTTGGTCACAAACCACCTAGCTGATCTCCCTGTGCTCTGTGGCTGCTTCCTACTAGCTATCTATTTTACATTTGGTAGTGTATATATGTCCATGCCACTCTCTCACTTTGTCACAGCTTACCCTTCCCCCTCCCCATATCCTCAAGTCCATGCTCTAGTAGGTCTGTGTCTTTATTCCCATCTTACCCCTAGGTTCTTCATGACCTTTTTTTTTTTCTTAGATCCCATATATATGTGTTAGCATACGGTATTTCTTTTTTTTGTTGTGACTTACTTCCTTCTGTATGATGGACTCTAGGTCCATCCACCTCACTACAAAAAACTCAGTTTAATTTCCTTTTATGGCTGAGTAATATTCCATTGTATATATGGGCCACATCTTCTTTATCCATTCATCTGTCGATGGACACTTAGGTTGCTTCCATGTCATGGCTATTGTAAATAGGACTGCAATGAACATTTTGGTACATTACTCTTTTTGAATTATGGTTTTCTCAGGGTATATGCCCCGTAGTGGGATTCCTGGGTCGTATGGTAGTTCTATTTTTAGTTTTTTAAGGAGCCTCCATTCTGTTCTCCATAGTGGTTGTATCAATTTACATTCCACCAACAGTGCCAGAGTGTTCCCTTTTCTCCACACCCTCTCCAGCATTTATTGTTTCCAGATTTTTTGATGATGGCCATTCTGACTGGTGTGAGATGATATCTCATTGTAGTTTTGATTTGCATTTCTCTAATGATTAATGATGTTGACCATTCTTTCATGTCTTTGTTGGCAATCTGTATATCTTCTTTGGAGAAATGTCTATTTAGGTCTTCTGCCCATTTTTGGATTGGGTTGTTTGTTTTTTTGATATTGAGCTGCATGAGCTGCTTGTAAATTTTGGAGATTAATCCTTTGTCACTTGCTTCATTTGTAAATATTTTCTCCCATTCTGAGGGTTGTCTTTTCATCTTGTTTATGGTTTCCTTTGCTGTACAAAAGCTTTTAAGTTTCAGTAGGTCCTATTTGTTTATTTTTGTTTTTATTTCCATTTCTCTAGAAGGTGGGTCAAAAAGGATCTTGCTGTGATTTATGTCATAGAGTGTTCTGCCTATATTTTCCTCTAAGAGTTTGATATTTTCTGACCTTACATTTAGGTCTTTAATCCATTTTGAGTTTATTTTTGTGTATGGTGTTAGGGAGTGTTCTAATTTCATACTTTTACATGTACCTGTCCAGTTTTCCCAGCATCACTTATTGAAGAGGGTGTCTTTTCTCCACTGTATATTCTTGCCTCCTTTATCAAAGATAAGGTGACCATATGTGTGTGGGTTTATCTCTGGGCTTTCTATCCTGTTCCATTGATCTATCTTTCTGCTTTTGTTCCAGTACCATACTGTCTGGATTACTGTAGCTTGTAGCATAGTCTGAAGTCAGGGAGCCTGATTCCTCCAGCTCCATTTTCCATTCACAAGATTACTTTGGCTATTCGGGGGTTTTATGTTGTCATACAAATTGTGAAATTTTTTGTTCTAGTTCTGTGAAAAATGCCAGTGGTAGTTTGATAGGGATTGCATTGAATCTCTATATTGCTTTGGGTAGTAGAGTCATTTTCACAATGTTGATTCTTCCAATCCAAGAACATGGTATATCTCTCCATCTATTTGTGTCATCTTTAATTTCTTTCATTAGTGTCTTATAATTTTCTGCATACAGGTCTTTTTCTCCTTAGATAGGTTTATTCCTAGATATTTTATTATTTTTCTTGCAATGGTAAATGGGAGTGTTTTCTTAATTTCACTTTCAGATTGTTCATCATTAGTGTATAGGAATGCCAGTGATTTCTGTGCATTAATTTTGTATCCTGCTACTTTACCAAATTCATTGATTAGCTCTAGTAGGTTTCTGGTAGCATCTTTAGGATTCTCTATGTATAGCATCATGTCATCTGCAAACAGTGACAGCTTTACTTCTTCTTTTCCGATTTGGATTCCTTTTATTTCCTTTTCTTCTCTGATTGCTGTGGCTAAAACTTCCAAAACTATGTTGAATAAGAGTGGTGAGAGTAGGCAACCTTGTCTTGTTCCTGATCTTAGTGGAAATGGTTTCACTTTTTCACCATTGAGGATGATGTTGTCTGTGAGTTTGTCATATATGGCCTTTATATTTTGAGGAAGGTTCCCTCTATGCCTACTTTCTGCAGGGTTTTTATCATAAATGGGTGTTGAATTTTGTCAAAAGCTTTCTCTGCATCTATTGAGATGATCATATGGTTTTTCTCCTTCAATTTATTAAAATGGTGTATCACATTGATTGATTCACTTATATTGAAGAATCCTTGCATTCCTGGAATAAACCCCACTTGATCATGGTGTATGATCCTTTTAATGTGCTGTTGCATTCTGTTTGCTAGTATTTTGTTGAGGATTTTTGAATCCATGTTCATCAGTGATATTGGCCTGTAAATTGTCTTTCTTTGTGACATCTTTGTCTGGTTTTGGTAACACAGTGATTGTGGCCTCATAGAATGAGTTTGGGAATGTGGCTCCCTCTGCTATATTTTGGAAGAGTTTGAGAAGGATAGGTCTTAGCTCTTCTCTAAATGTTTGATAGAATTTGCCTGTGAAGCCATCTGGTCCTGGGCTTTTGTTTGTTGGAAGATTTTTAGTCACAGTTTCAATTTCAGTGCTTGTGATTGGTCTGTTCATATTTTCTATTTCTACCTAGTTCAGTCTCAGCAGGTTGTGCATTTCTAAGAATTTGTCCATTTCTTCCAGGTTGTCCATTTTATTGGCATAGAGTTGCTTGTAGTAATCTCTGGTGATCCTTTGTATTTCTGCAGTGTCAGTTTTTCTTCTCCTTTTTCATTTCTAATTCTGTTGATTTGGGTCTTCTCCCTTTTTTTCTTGATGAGTCTGGCTAATGGTTTATCAATTTTGTTTATCTTCTCAAAGAAATAGCTTTTAGTTTTATTGATCTTTGCTATCATTTCCTTCATTACTTTTTCATTTATTTCTGATCTGATCTTTATGATTTCGTTCCTTCTGCTAACTTTGGGGTTTTTTTGTTCTTCTTTCTCTAATTGCTTTAGGTGCAAGGTTACACTTTTTATTTGAGATGTTTCCTGTTTCTTAAGGTAGGATTGTATTGCCATAAACTTCCCTCTTAGAACTGCTTTTGCTGCATCCCATATGTTTTTTTTTTGTTTTTTTTTTATTTTTTTTTATTAGTTTCTGCTTTATAACAAAGTGAATCAGTCATACATATACATCTGTTCCCACATCCCTTCCCTCATGCATCTCCCTCCCTCCCACCCTCCCCATCCCACCCCTCCAGGCGGTCACAAAGCACCGAGCTGATCTCCCTGTGCTCTGCAGCTGCTTCCCACTATCTATCTACCTTACGTTTTGTAGTGTATATATGTCCATGCCTCTCTTTCCCTTTGTCACAGCTTGCCCTTCCCCCTCCCCATATCCTCAAGTCCATTCTCAAGTAGGTCTGTGTCTTTATTCCCGTTTTACCCCTAGGTTCTTCATGACATTTTTTTTTTAATTCCATATATATGTGTTAGCATACAGTATTTGTTTTTCTCTTTCTGACTTACTTCACTCTGTATGACAGACTCTAGGTCTATCCACCTCATTACAAATAGCTCAGTTTCGTTTCTTTTTATGGCTGAGTAATATTCCATTGTATATATGTGCCACATCTTCTTTATCCATTCATCCGATGATGGACACTTAGGTTGTTTCCAGCTCCGGGCTATTGTGAATAGAGCTGCAATGAACATTTTGGTACATGTCTCTTTTTGAATTATGGTTTTCTCAGGGTATATGCCTAGTAGTGGGATTGCTGGGTCATATGGTAGTTCTATTTTTAGTTTTTTAAGGAACCTCCATACTGTTCTCCATAGTGGCTGTACCAATTCACATTCCCACCAGCAGTGCAAGAGTGTTCCCTTTTCTCCACACCCTCTCCAGCATTTATTGTTTCTAGATTTCTTGATGATGGCCATTCTGACTGGTGTGAGATGATATCTCATTGTAGTTTTGATTTGCATTTCTCTAATGATTAATGATGTTGAGCATTCTTTCATGTGTTTGTTGGCAGTCTGTATATCTTCTTTGGAGAAATGCCTATTTAAGTCTTCTGCCCATTTTTGGATTGGGTTGTTTGTTTTTTTGCTATTGAGCTGCATGAGCTGTTTATAAATTTTGGAGATTAATCCTTTGTCAGTTGCTTCATTTGCAAATATTTTCTCCCATTCTGAGGGTTGTCTTTTGGTCTTGTTTATGGTTTCCTTTGCTGTGCAAAAGCTTTGAAGTTTCATTAGGTCCCATTTGTTTATCTTTGTTTTTAGTTCCATTTCTCTAGGAGGTGGGTCCAAAAGGATCTTGCTGTGATTTATGTCATAGAGTGTTCTACCTATGTTTTCCTCTAAGAGTTTGATAGTTTCTGGCCTTACATTTAGGTCTTTAATCCATTTTGAGCTTATTTTTGTGTATGGTGTTAGGGAATGATCTAATCTCATACTTTTACATGTCCCTGTCCAGTTTTCCCAGCACCACTTATTGAAGAGGCTGTCCTTTCTCCACTGTACATTCCTGCCTCCTTTATCAAAGATAAGTTGGCCATATGTGCGTGGGTTTATCTCTGGGCTTTCTATCCTGATCCACTGATCTATCTTTCTGTTTTTATGCCAGTACCACACTGTCTTAATTACTGTAGCTTTGTAGTATAGTCTGAAGTCAGGGAGCCTGATTCCTCCAGCTCCGTTTTTCGTTCTCAAGATTGCTTTGGCTATTCGGGGTCTTTTGTTTTTCCAAACAAATTTTGAAATTTTTTGTTCTAGTTCTGTAAAAAATGCCAGTGGTAGTTTGATAGGGATTGCATTGAATCTGTAGATTGCTTTGGGTAGTAGAGTCATTTTCACAATATTGATTCTTCCAATCTAGGAGCATGGTATATCTCTCCATCTATTTGTATCCTCTTTAATTTCTTTCATCAGTGTCTTATAATTTTCTGCATACAGGTCTTTTGTCTCCTTAGGTAGGTTTATTCCTAGATATTTTATTCTTTTTGTTGCAATGGTAAATGGGAGTGTTTTCTTGATTTCATTTTCAGATTTTTCATCATTAGTGTACAGGAACGCCAGAGATTTCTGTGCATTAATTTTGTATCCTGCAACTTTACCAAATTCATTGATTAGCTCTAGTAGTTTTCTGGTAGCATCTTTAGGATTCTCTATGTATAGTATCATGTCATCTGCAAACAGTGACAGCTTTACTTCTTCTTTTCCAATTTGGATTCCTTTTATTTCCTTTTCTTCTCTGATTGCTGTGGCTAAAACTTCCAAAACTATGTTGAATAAGAGTGGTGAGAGTGGGCAGCCTTGTCTTGTTCCTGATCTTAGTGGAAATGGTTTCAGTTTTTCACCATTGAGGACAATGTTGGCTGTGGGTTTGTCATATATGGCCTTTATTATGTTGAGGAAAGTTCCCTCTATGCCTACTTTCTGCAGGGTTTTTATCATAAATGGGTGTTGAATTTTGTCGAAAGCTTTCTCTGCATCTATTGAGATGATCATATGGTTTTTCTCCTTCAACTTGTTAATATGGTGTATCACATTGATTGATTTGCGTATATTGAAGAATCCTTGCATTCCTGGAATAAACCCCACTTGATCATGGTGTATGATCCTTTTAATGTGCTGTTGCATTCTGTTTGCTAGTATTTTGTTGAGGATTTTTGCATCTATGTTCATCAGTGATATTGGCCTGTAGTTTTCTTTCTTTGTGACATCCTTGCCTGGTTTTGGTATCAAGGTGATGGTGGCCTCGTAGAATGAGTTTGGGAGTGTTCCTTCCTCTGATATTGTTTGGAAGAGTTTGAGAAGGATGGGTGTTAGCTCTTCTCTAAATGTTTGATAGAATTCGCCTGTGAAGCCATCTGGTCCTGGGCTTTTGTGTGATGGAAGATTTTGAATCACAGTTTCAATTTCAGTGCTTGTGATTGGTCTATTCATATTTTCTATTTCTTCCTGAGTCAGTCTTGGTAGGTTGTGCATTTCTAAGAATTTGTCCATTTCTTCCAGGTTGTCCATTTTATTGGCATAGAGTTGCTTATAGTAATCTCTCATGATCTTTTGTATTTCTGCAGTGTCAGTTGTTACTTCTCCTTTTTCATTTCTAATTCTATTGATTTGAGTCTTCTCCCTTCTTTTCTTGATGAGTCTGGCTAATGGTTTGTCAATTTTGTTTATCTTCTCAAAGAACCAGCTTTTAGTTTGGTTGATCTTTGCTATCGTTTCCTTCATTTCTTTTTCATTTATTTCTGATCTGATCTTTATGATTTCTTTCCTTCTGCTAACTTTGGGGTTTTTTTGTTCTTCTTTCTCTAATTGCTTTAGGTGCAGGGTCAGGTTGTTTACTCGAAATGTTTCCTGTTTCTTAAGGTGGGATTGTATTGCTATAAACTTCCCCCTTAGAACTGCTTTTGCTGCATCCCATAGGTTTTGGGTCGTCGTGTCTCCATTGTCATTTGTTTCTAGGTATTTTTTAATTTCCTCTTTGATTTCTTCAGTGATCACTTCGTTATTGAGTAGTGTATTGTTTAGCCTCCATGTGTTTGTATTTTTTACAGATCTTTTCCTGTAATTGATGTCTAGTCTCATAGCATTGTGGTCGGAAAAGATACTTGCTACAATTTCAATTTTCTTAAATTTACCAAGGCTTGATTTGTGACCCAAGATATGATCTATCCTGGAGAATGTTCCATGAGCACTTGAGAAAAATGTGTATTCTGTTGTTTTTGGATGGAATGTCCTATAAATGTCAATTAAGTCCATCTTGTTTAATGTATCATTTAAAGCTTGTGTTTCCTTATTTATTTTCATTTTGGATGATCTGTCCATTGGTGAAAGTGGGGTGTTAAAGTCCCCTACTATGATTGTGTTACTGTCGATTTCCCCTTTTATGGCTGTTAGTATTTGCCTTATGTATTGAGGTGCTCCTATGTTGGGTGCATAAATATTTACAATTGTTATATCTTCTTCTTGGATCGATCCCTTTATCGTTATGTAGTGTCCTTCTTTGTCTCTTCTAATAGTCTTTATTTTAAAGTCTATTTTGTCTGATATAAGAATTGCTACTCCAGCTTTCTTTTGATTTCCATTTGCATGGAATATCTTTTTCCATCCCCTTACTTTCAATCTGTATGTGTCTCTAGGTCTGAAGTGGGTCTCTTGTAGACAGCATATATATGGGTCTTGTTTTTGTATCCATTCAGCCACTCTGTGTCTTTTGGTGGGAGCATTTAGTCCATTTACATTTAAGGTAATTATTGATATGTATGTTCCTGTTACCATTTTCTTAATTGCTTTGGGTTCGTTATTGTAGGTATAGTCCTTCTGTTGTGTTTCTTGCCTAGAGAAGTTCCTTTAGCATTTGTTGTAAAGCTGGTTTGGTGGTGCTGAACTCTCTCAGCTTTTGCTTGTCTGTAAAGGTTTTAATTTCTCCATCAAATCTGAATGAGATCCTTGCTGGGTAGAGTAATCTTGGTTGCAGGTTTCTCTCCTTCATCACTTTAATTATGTCCTGCCACTCCCTTCTGGCTTGTAGAGTTTCTGCTGAGAGATCAGCTGTTAACCTGATGGGGATTCCCTTGTGTGTTATTTGTTGTTTTTCCCTTGCTGCTTTTAATATGATTTCTTTGTGTTTAATTTTTGACAGTTTGATTAATATGTGTCTTGGCGTATTTCTTCTTGGATTTATTCTGTATGGGACTCTCTGTGCCTCCTGGACTTGATTAACTATTTCCTTTCCCATATTAGGGAAGTTTTCAACTATAATCTCTTCAAATATTTTCTCAGTCCCTTTCTTTTTCTCTTCTTCTTCTGGAACCCCTATAATTCGAATGTTGGTGCGTTTAATGTTGTCCCAGAGGTCTCTGAGACTGTCCTCTGTTCTTTTCATTCTTTTTTCTTTATTTTGCTCTGCATCAGTTATTTCCACTATTTTATCTTCCACCTCACTTATCCGTTCTTCTGCCTCAGTTATTCTGCTATTGATCCCATCTAGAGTATTTTTCATTTCATTTATCGTGTTTTTAATCGATGCTTGATTCATCTTTAGTTCTTCTAGGTCCTTGTTAACTGTTTCTTGCATATTGTCTATTCTATTTCCAAGATTTTGGATCTGGGAAATAGAATCTTGGATCAGCTTTACTATCATTATTCTGAATTCTTTTTCAGGTAGACTGCCTATTACCTCTTCATTTGTTAGGTCTGGTAGGTTTTTATCTTGCTCCTTCACCTGCTGTGTGTTTTTCTGCTTTCTCATTTTGCTTATGTTACTGTGTTTGTGGTCTCCTTTTTGCAGGCTGCAGATTCGTAGTTCCCATTGTTTTTGGTGTCTGTCCCCCGTGGCTAAGGTTGTTTCAGTAGGTTGTGTAGGCTTCCTGGTGGGGGGGACTAATGCCTGTGTTCTGGTGGTTGAGGCTCGATCTTGTCTTTCTGGTGGACAGGTCCACGTCTGGTGGTGTGTTTTGGGGTGCCTGTGGCCTTATTATGTTTTTAGGTACCCTCTCTGCTAATGGGTGGGGTTGTGTTCCTGCCTTGCTAGTTTCTTGGCATAGGGTGACCAGCACTGTAGCTTGCTGGTCGTTGACTGAAGCTGGGTGCTGGTGTTGAGACGGAGATCCCTGGGAGATTTTCGCTGCTTGATATTATGTGGAGCTGGGAGGTCTCTTGTGGACCCGTGTCCTGAAGTTGGCTCTCCCACTTCAGAGGCACAGCACTAACTCCTGGCTGCAGCACCAAGAGCCTTTCATCCACCCGGCTCAGAATAACAGTGAGAAAAAGTAGAAAGAAATAATTAGTAGAAGAAAGAAAGAGAGATTGAAAGAAAGGAAGAAGGGAAGAAAGGAAGGAAGGAAGGAAGAAAGAAAGAAAGGAGGGAGGGAGGGAGGAAGGATGGAAAGAAAGAAGGAAAGAAAGGAGGGAGGGAGGGAGGAATGAAAGTAAAAGGAAGAGTGAATGGAAGAAGGGAGGGAGGGAGGGAGGAAGGAAAGAAAGAAAGAAAGACAGGAGGGAGGGAGGGAGGAAGTAAAGAAAAAGAAAGTGGAAAGAAGAAGGGTGGGAGGGAGGGAGGGATGGAGGAAAGAAAAAGAAAGAAGGAAAGGAGGAGCAGAGGGAGGGAGGGAGGAAGGGAAGGGAGGAAAAAAAGAAAGAGCAGGTAAAGTAAAATAGAATAAAGTATGAAATATAGTAGCGTTATTAAAATTAAAAAGTAATTATTGAAAAAAAACACAGACCGATAGAACCCTGGGACATATGGTGGAAGCAAAGCTATACAGAGAGAATCTTACACAGAAGATTACACATACACATTCACAAAAAGAGAGCAGGGGGAAAAATCAAAAATCTTGCTCTCCAAGTCCACCTCCTCGATTTGGGATAATTCGTTGTAAAAAGAGGAAAAGGGCGAAAAGTCTGATATCTTGCTAAGTCCACCTCCTTAATTTGAGATAATTCGTTGTAAAAAGAGGGAAAAAAGGGGGGGGAAAGTCTTAAATCTTGTCCTCAAGGTCCACTTCCTCAATTTGGGATGATTCGCTGTCCATTCATGCACTCCACAGACGCAGGGCACATCAAATGGACCGTGGAGCTTTAATCCGCTGCCTCGGAGGCTGCACAGAGAGATTTCCCTGTCTCTGCTCTCACAACTCCCGGGTCTCAGCCTTGGACCTGGCCCCGCCTCTGCGCGTAGGTCGCCGGAGGGCGTCCGTTCTTCGCTCAGACAGGACGGGTTTAAAGGAGCCGCTGATTCGGGGGCTCTGGCTCACTCAGGCAGAGGGGAGGGAGGGGAATGCCCTCTCCTCGCGCACCAGGCAACAAAAGGGAAAAAAGTCTCTTGCCTCTCCGGTAGCTCCAGACCCTTTCCCCGGACTCCCTCCGGGCTAGCACTAACCCCTTCAGGGTCTCTTCCTGCCGCCAGCCCCAGTCCTCTCCCTGCGCTCCGACTGAAAGCCGATACCCGAGCCTCAGCTCCCAGCCCCGCCCGCCCTGGCGGCCGAGCAGACAAGCCTCTCGGGCTGGTGTGTGCCTGAGGGCACCGATCCTCTGTGCCAAAATCTCTCTGCTTTGCCCTCCACACCCCTGTTGCTGTGCTCTCCTCCGCTACTCCGAAGCTTTCCCCCTCCGCCACCTGCAGTCTCCGCCCGCGAAGGGGCTTGTAGTGTGTGGAAACCTTCCCTCCTTCACGGCTCCCTCCCACTGGTGCAGGTCCCGTCCATATCCTATTGTCTCTGTTTATTCTTTTTTTCTTTTGACCTACCCAGGTATGTGGGGAGTTTCTTGCCTTTTGGGGGGTCTGAGGTCTTCTGTCAGCGTTCAGTAGGTGTTCTGTTGGAGTTGTTCCACGTGTAGATGAATTTCTGATGTATCTGTGGGGAGGAAGGTGATCTCCGCGTCTTACTCTTCCGCCATCTTCCTCCGGCTCATCCCATATGTTTTTGATTGTCGTGTTTTCATTGTCATTTGTCTCTAGGTATTTTTTGATTTCCTCTTTGATTTCTTCAGTTATCTCTTGGTTATTTAGTAACGTATAGTTTAGCGTCCATGTGTTTGTGTTTTTTACATTTTTTCCATGTAATTCGTTTCTAATCTCATAGCATTGTGGTCAGAAAAGATGCTTGATATGATTTAAATTTTCTTAAATTTACTGAGGCTTGATTTGTGACCCAAGGTGTGATCTATCCTGGAGACTGTTCCATGCACACTTGAGAAGAAAGTGTAATCTGCTGTTTTAGGATGGAATGTCCAATAAATATCAATTAAATCTATCTGGTCTATTGTGTCATTTAAAGCTTCTGTTTCCTTATTTATTTTCATTTTGGATGATCTGTCCATTGGTGTGAGGTGTTAAAGTCCCCCACTATTATTGTGTTACTATTTATTTCCTGTTTTATAGATGTTAGCAGTTGCCTTATGTATAGAGGTGCTCCTATGTTGGGTCCATATATATTTATAATTGTTATATCTTCTTCTTGGATTGATCCCTTGATCATTATGTAGTGTCCTTCCTTGTCTCTTGTAACATTCTTTATTTTAAAGTCTATTTTATCTGATATGAGTATAGCTACTCCAGCTTTCTTTTGATTTCCATTTGCATGGAATATCTTTTTACATCCCCTCACTTTCAGTCTATATGTGTCCCTAGGACTGAAGTGGGTCTCTTGTAGATAGCATATATATGGGTCTTGTTTTTGTATCCATTCAGCAAGCCTGTGTCTTTTTGTTGGAGCATTTAATCCATTCATGTTAAGGTAATTATGTTCCTATAACCATTTTCTTAATTGTTTTGGGTTTGTTTTTGTAGGTTCTTTTCTTCTCTTGTGTTTCCCACTTAGAGAAGTTCTTTAGCATTTGTTGTACAGCTGGTTTGGCAGTGCTGAATTTTCTTAGCTTTTGCTTGTTTGTAAAGCTTTTGATTTCTCCATCGAATCTGAATGAGGTCCTTGCTGGGTAGAGTAATCTTGGTTGTAGGTTTTTCCCTTTCAGCACTTTAAGTATATCAGGCCACTCCCGTCTGGCTTATAGAGTTTCTGCTGAGAGATCAGCTGTTAACCTTATGGGAGTTCCCTTGTGTGTTATTTGTCATTTCTCCCTTGCTGCTTTCAATAATTTTTCTTCGTCTTTAATTTTTGCCAATTTGATTACTATGTGTCTTGGCATGTTTCTCCTTGGGTTTATCCTGTATGGGACTTGCTGCGCTTCCTGGACTTGGGTGGCTATTTCCTTTCCCAAGTTAGGGAAGTTTTCAACTATAATCTCTTCAAATATTTTCTCTGGTCCTTTCTCTCTCTCTTCTCCTTCTGGGACCCCTATAATACAAATGTTGTTGTGTTTAATATTGTCCCAGAGGTCTCTTATGCTGTCTTCATTTCTTTTCATTCTTTTTTCTTTGGTCTGTCCACAGCAGTGAATTCCACCATTCTGTCTTCCAGGTCACTTATCTGTTCTTCTGCCTCAGTTATTCTGCTATTGATTCCTTCTAGTGTAGTTTTCCTTTCAGTTATTGTATTGTTCATCTCTGTTTGTTTGTTCTTTAATTCTTCTAGGTCTTTGTTAAACACTTCTTGCATCTTCTCGGTCTTTGCCTCCATTCTTTTTCTGAGGTCCTGGATCATCTTCACTATCATTATTCTGATATCTTTTTCTGGAAGGTTGCCTATCTCCACTTTATTTAGTTGTTTTTCTGGGGTTTTATCTTGTTCCTTCATCTGGTATATAGCCTTCTACCTTTTCATCTTGTCTATCTTTCTATGAATGTGGTTTTTGTTCCACAGGCTCCAGGAATGTAGTTCTTCTTGTTTCTGCTGTCTGCCCTCTGGTGGATGAGGCTATCTCAGAGGCTTGATGGGAGGGACTGGTGGTAGGTAGAGCTGACTGTTGCTATGGTGGGCAGAGCTCAGTAAAACTTTAATCCACTCGACTGTTGATGGGTGTGGCTGTGTTCCCTCCCTGTTGGTTGTTTGGCCTGAGGCAACCCAACACTGGAGCCTACCTGGGCTCTTTGGTGGGGCTAATGACAGACTCTGAGAGGGCTCAAGCCAAGGAGTACTTCCCAGAACTTCTGCTGCCATTGTCCTTGTCCCCACGGTGAAACAGAGCCTCCAACACTAGCAGGTAGGTCTGGTTCAGTCTCCCCTGGGGTCACTGCTCCTTCCCCTGGGTCCCGATGTGCACAATACTTTGTGTGTGCCCTCCAAGAGTGGAGTCTCTGGGCTTCCCTAGTGGTGCAGTGGTTGAGAGTCTGCCTGCCGATGCAGGGGACACGGGTTCGTGCCCCGGTCTGGGAGGATCCCACATGCCGCGGAGTGGCTGGGCCCGTGAGCCATGGCCGCTGAGCCTGCGCGTCCGGAGCCTGTGCTCTGCAACGGGAGAGGCCACAACAGTGAGAAGCCCACATGCCACAAAAAAAAAAAAAAAAAAAAGAGTGGAGTCTCTGTTTCCCCCAGTCCTGTCAAAGTCCTGCAATCACTTCCTCCTAGGCTTCAAAGTCTGATTCTCTAGGAATTCCTCCTCCCATTGCCTGACTGCCAGGTTGGGAAGCCTGATGTGGGGCTCAGATCCTTCACTCCAGTGGGTGGACTTCTGTGGTATAAGTGTTTGCCAGTCTGTGAGTCACACACCCACCAGTTATGGGATTTGATTATGCTGTGATTGCGTCCCTCCTACCATCTCACTGTGGCTTCTCCTTTGTCTTTGGATGTGGGGTATCTTTTTTGGTGAGTTCCAGTGTCTTCCTGTTGATGATTGTCCAGCAACTACTTGTGATTCTGGTGTTCTCGCAAGACGGAGTGAGAGCACATCCTTCTACTCCTCCATCTTGGTTCCTCCTCAGCCAGGTAGACACTTTAAATGGTAATTAGTCTTTATATATATATATATATATATATATATATATATATATATATATATATATATATATATATATATATATATATCTCCAACAATGCACATAATATATTTGAAGTGACACTAGCTATGGATAAGGAGACTTTGCAATGTATAACCACACTGTAACACCTTTGGGAATAAAGGGATGCTATTAATAATAAATACAGGGCAACTGACATAGCCAGGACTGTCCCCAGCAAAATGGAATGTGAGGTTACTCCAGCTATGACCAAGTTCGCATATGCAAGCAATGACAACCACAACACAAACGTTTCATATCCTGGATACCATTGTATAAGACACTATCGATTGTACGATGCATCACAACTGATTGCAGAAATGCTAAAATGTGGGGAAAAAACGTGCATGTAGAGTTAATAAAGGATGATATACAACCTGTCAAGGTCTTCCTTATCATTTGGTAAGGGCTTCGTCCTGTCTACAGGGGGCTGCCTTTTCTCCAACCTCTTGTCTGTCTCTCCCTTGGTCTGTAATGATCAATTTCCATCTCTGAGAGCCTTGTATCTCCTGACATGTTAGTGCATTGCAGGAGGCTGAGTCTTGGTCATGAGGTAGGCACAGCCATTAGTGCATTCCATCCATCCTGTTTGGATGACCTTGCCCTCAACTGTCAACATCAGAGCCAAGCCAAGTCTAGGAGGCAGCATTAAGAGCCCCTCAGCTCCATCCACTTCCACCCAACAGGTAAGGTGATGCCTGGATCACAAGAGCTCCCTCTCCTGAGACAGAATGGGATATGGCAGCAGGAGGCAGAGGTCTGTACCTCCCTCTTTGGTTACCGCATCCAACCAGCAGCCCCTTTTTCTCTTTCACGTGCCCACTGCACACCCTCAGTCCCAGGGGAGTGACTGACAGTCAGTACGTGACACACTTTCTTTGGCTCAGGTAAGCTCAGGGTTAGCTGCAAGGATTTGTCAGGTGGATTTGTCAGTTGCCAATTTTTAAGCTTCAAATGTTTGTTAAGTGTTTCCTCTCCACCTGCTCTTCCCTCTGTCCCGATGTTGCCCCTCATCTTCCACACCTCACTCTGGGTGGCAGCAGAGCCCAGTGGTCCATGGAGTCCCAATCTTATGACGCCCCAAGCCTCAGCCCTTTACCTGTGAGCTGGGGATTGTCAGCAGCACTCACACCCTGGCTTTTGTGAGG
This sequence comes from Hyperoodon ampullatus, assembly GCF_949752795.1. Taxonomy (NCBI): domain Eukaryota; kingdom Metazoa; phylum Chordata; class Mammalia; order Artiodactyla; family Ziphiidae; genus Hyperoodon; species Hyperoodon ampullatus. The sequence continues at coordinate 100,667,580 of NC_136921.1, forward strand.
CTTGCAGAGTTGATATAAATCCCTGAGAACATAGCCTGGGACGTGGTCAGTACAGTGTAAGACTAACTCTATTATTAGCATGCGTATTTGCTTAGTCAGTTCCTACAAATGCTTTAGCTCTCAGCTCAAGTGCCATTTTCCCAGGGAGATTTCCTGCTTCCCTGGACCAGGTCAGCCCCTGCGATAAGTTCCAAAGTGTGTCCTCCAAAGTATTTATCACTGTTTGCAGTAGAGTTTGCACTTTCTTAATTACTTAATCAATGCTTGTCTGCTCCCATGGGGCTGTGGGCCCCTGAGGTCAGTGTCCAAGGCAGTTGTCTTCATCATCACGTCCCCTGCACCTTCCAGTACAGTGTCTGGCATAGAGTGTGTTTACGTTAAAGATTTGTTGGATAAGTGGATGAATGATTAATAGATGCTGCATCCATACGTATTGTATTAAAATAAATCTGTGTGTTTCAGTGACTCACGCAGGGGATGGTGTGAGTCTTGAGATAAGCAAAGATTCCCAGGCAATTGAGGAGAAGACAACAGAGGCCACCGCCCGCCTCGGTGCAGCCCACCCACAAGATTCTGTGGATGCAGGTTCCCGATGATCCTGAGGACAGAGGTGGCAGTAGGTAAGGAAAAAGCCTGTGGGCTCTAAGGAAGTCCCCTGTTTCTGGACGCTCCCTTCCTGTTAGTCCACAGGCCTTACCAGGTAAAGCTCCCTCTGCCAGCCCTGCTATTTCTTGGCCACATGAGCTGATAAGAAGCAAGATTCCTGGGCTGGCACCTGGGGATGTGCCCAAGGTAATCTGTCAGCATCTCACTTCTTACATTTACAGGTAGGAAGGGAAGTGGCGTTCCCAGAAGCCAGCAAGCTTGGAGCTGCAGAGGGATCTGTGCTCAGCCTGGGTGCTGATGTGGATCCAGGCTCACAGGGCTGGGCCCTCTGCCCTCAAGGTTTAGGGGGAAATGCAGCACTGCGACCAACCTCCAACCAGACTAGAAGGCAGGCACTTCCATTGCTCACCTACCAGGTGAGATCAGAGGAAGTGAAGCTTGGTGATGAGGACTGGGGAGGGGAAGCCCCCTCCACAGAGCCGGCCAGAATGCCTTATCTAACTTGATTTGTCACGTGGAGCTGGAAGAAAAATTAAATCCCATTTGAGCAGGTATTATGTCACATTCACACTCCGACTTCATGTTGGGCTTCGGAGGGGGAGTGGCTGACTGGACAGGTGACAGATATTTACAGAACACCTACTCAGGCTCAGCCCCATCTAGACACTACATACATGGTCTTGTTTCACCCACAGTAGCCTTGTGAGGAACCTGTCATTTACTATCTATGCAACTGGAAGAGGAAACAGAGGGTCCGAGAAGCGTGTCCTTCTTTTCAGGATGAACAGCTTGTAAGTGGCAACCCAGGAATCGAACTTGGACCCACGCTCCCAAATGCATGCTCTTCCTCCCCCCTGAGGCCTTCGTGACCCAGAAGGGGCTGGACCAGAGGTAGAAGCTGGATCAGAGCCATTCCACACGTCAGACGAGGCTGAGGACTGTCAGAACAGAGCAGGAGGCTGCTGCGCACAGGGGCCTGGAATGCCTGTTCTTCCTCACTCCCTCTCCCTGCTGGGTGTGGAAATGCCCCAGCTGGGCTGAGACAGTGGGTCAGGAGGATGAAGCGGAGCCATGGGAGGGACTTCGTAGGTGGCGTCCTCCGCACCATTAGTGAGCGCAGGGTCGTGGCTCTCCAGCCGGCGATGGTCTGGCCCCCATACAGCCAGTCCTCCTGCCCTGCCCCGACCCTGGCCTTGACCTCTGAGCAAGAGGTTCCTCACAGGTGGGGACAGAGCCTCTGAAACTTGACCGTGATGTGGAGGATGGCAGTGGGATCACCAGCAAGGTTACCTGCAGGGTCACAGACCTCACCTATATTATTTGAAATTTCATACTTTGTCTATATACTTTCTTTTAGAAATATAAGTGTTATTTCTGCTTATAAAAAGTATAGATAATACAGAAGTCCATACAAAGTTCCTTTTTTCCTCCCCAGATACTCCAGCTGGCTGCATAAACTTCTGGACCTTGCTAGCTCATGCAAGCTCTTGCTTATAAAGCTGCATCTACATGGTGCGGGGGCGTGGGGAGGTAGTCCATCGTCTTCCTATGATGCAGCCTCCTGCTCGTTTCCTGTGCTGTTGCATTGCTGTCTCTCCTTCCACAGAGATCTAGTTCGTTCTTTGCAGTGAGCCTTCTTTGTTCTTGCTCATCTGCAGGGAACTCCCTGATTCCCCAGTTGAACATGCTTTGTTCACGCTGCTCTCCTGCCCAGAATACATCACCCACCACCCACCACGGCTCATACCCTGGGTAGTTCCTGAACCGCAGTGCAGGCTCAGCAAGTGGACCCTTCCCAGGTTGGAGTGGCCAGTCCAGGGCAGAAGCCTTCCAGTGTTCCAGCGGGGGAGCTGCCCCCTGCCCAACAGGGCCGTGCGACACCTCTCCGTCTCCCCAGTATCTGGGAATGGCAGGACAAGAGGAAACCCTGGAGGAAGGAGACCAAGCCAGTGTGGGCTCTGGAGGCTCCTCATCACAGGGGAAGAAGCATGTGGACTATGATCCAAATGCTGATGAAACTGGGACATCTGTGATGCTGACGGGTTTAACATCTCTCTGCTCCTCCTCCCAGGTATCCACCCCTCACCCACCACGGAGGAGCGCCCTGCGCTGAGTGCCGGCCCAACAGCCCTGTACCAGGCATCCTGAGTGGGCCTGGTGGGAGCTGGTGGGAGTGGGAAGGCTTCTCAGAGGAGGTGCCTGTGCAGTGGTCCCAAAGCGTCAATAGGATCTTCCAAGCAGAGGAGTGGGCAGGAATGTCCTAGCAAAAGGTGGCACAAAGTTTCAGTTGTGCAGGATGTGTAAGCTCTGGGGATCTGATGCACAGCGATGTGGCTATAGTTTACAAGATCGTATGTGCACTTGAAATTTGCTACCAGGGTAGATCTGAAGTGTTCTCATGACCCACCCAGAAAAAAGTGAAGAAAATGGTAAGTGTGCGAGGTAACAGATGTGTGAATTAGCTTGAGGGGTGATCATTTACAGTGTATAACTATATCAAAACATCAAGTCATACGTTTTAAATATATACAGTTTTTGTTTGTCAGTTATACATCAAGAAAGCTGGAAAAAAAACAAAAAAGAAAAGAAAATGCTTTAAAACTCTAAAAGAAAGTCGACTCTACCTGTAAACTCACATCTAGCTAATTAAACTATGCAGACCTGACTGGTGTATCCGTGCAGCCTCCAGTCTCACAAAGTCACCGTTTCATTATGTCAGCGGACCGTCACTGGCTGACTGAAACCTACAAGTAAATATCAATAGTTACTATAATTCAAAAATTTTAGAAAGGAGCCAGCACAGCACAGTGTGTTCTGCTCAGGGCACTGCAGGGGCAGGTAATGGCACGAGGTGGGCAGGCGAGGCCACGGGTAAGGAGCGTGGCTGTTTTGGGACCGAACAGAATCACAGAAGTGATCAGACTCCTTCTCGAGAGTCCGTGAAGCAGGATGGGTGTGAAGCCAGGACACCTGCTGGGCGGTGCTCCTCCCACGTTCCTGGAGGGCAGAGGGGAAGGGCAGAGAGCAGGGGCAGCTGAAGCAACACTTCAAGGGGTGTGAGGGCTGGGGAGCCTGAGCGAGACCGGCTGTGGTCTCCAGTGGGGCCACTGCCCCGTGAGGGCCGAGACTGACCTGCTGCGTGGACAGTTCAAGGAAGCCCTTTCCAGGCATCCAGCAGGCTTCCGGAGGCTGCTGCCTCTGGGCCCCTGCCATGATGCAGACGGGCACCTGTCTTCTACCTACCTTCTCTCAGGAAGCAGAGAACACTGTCCAGCGAGGCACCTAAGTGACCGAGGGTGGGCAAGGCAGGAGTGTTTTCCTAGCTGGGTGCCCATCGTGATGGAAAAACTGTGATGGCGCTGCTTCTCATTATTTTATTTCCCTAGGCTGCTCCTGCAGGGGTGGGGATAGGGGCTGTGCTGGAGAAAGGTGGTTTCTGCTCATGGCTGTGCCCATATTGGAGACTGACTAGGAGGAAGAAAACAATGGCCCTTCCTGCTCTTCCCACGGGCACGAAGGGCTCAGTTTGATGCGTAGGAATACAAACAAGATGCTGTAATTCAATGGGAAACTGCATCCCGTAAATCCCACTGGTTTCCCCTAACTTCAGGCTCTGTAATTGTTGATGTAATTCCACAAATGTTCATCTTAAACAGCCAGTCCGCTTCTCCCCAGGAAGTCTAACCTAGAGGTGCCTGGGACAGACGGGTTTCCCTGATCTAAACCAGACCCACTAACCAACCAAGCAACAGTTGGTATGTTCGTGCATGAAGAACTTAGGGTCGGGGACTGGTGTTTGGTGAGCCCCAGCCATGCACGGGTGGTCACGTGGACATTTCCATGTAAGGTCTGCAATTAACAGCTTGCCCGAGGTCCGCACACAGTTCAGTGGCAACACTGACCACATTCCAGTGTGGGTCCAAGGTCCCCTGGAGGCCTCAGGTGGGTCCCCGGCCCCTCTCTCCACCCCACACCATCCTGCTCCCCACCCAGAGCAGGGGGCACGGCCATGCCAGGGGTTCAGTACAGAGTACTTGAGAAGCATCACTTGGGACTAGGGCTGAGTTCCAGTCTGGTTCTTCCAGGCCCAAGGCATTCTGCCCCAGAAGTGTCACACATCAGTAGACTCAGGTCGAAAGCCTCTGAGGCTACGGGAGAAGCTTCCAAATCCTTTCACCTCTCAGCCTTTCTCTGGCCCATCAGTCAAACAGCTAATGTCTTTCAAACAACAAACGTAGGTTTCCACACCCAGGTCTACTTTCCTTGATGCTGTCACTGTCACACAGAGGATCCAGGATCCGTAAAGAGGTCTGGAAGAGGGAGACGGGGCGGGGTAGAGATTCTATAACCCTGGTGGTGATAAAGCCCCGTGTGTATGCAGTTTGCTGAGTTTTCTATTTCTCCCCATATTTTCACATCTATCATCCGTCATCCTGTTTGTCCTTCACCAAATATAGGATGTTTGAGGGCCCCTTTTCCTCTGGACCACCATGGCCTCGGGAGGCTCTGCTGTCTGCTCCAGGCCACCAGGCTGTCCTCCGGGGCCATGGACTCTTCCCATCTTCCTGGGACCAGACGGGCTGGACGGGCCCATCTGCAGGCTCTGCTTCCTGCACCCTGCTTTGGCCACATGGCTCAGAATTTCTCCCCCTGAGACCCTGCTGGAGAACCTGGGAGCTGACTGTCGGGCCCAGGGCCCCAAAACCAGGGGTCCGAGAAAGCAGCTGGTCTCCCTTATCATATGAATGATTGTGTTTCTCTCTCTGATCAGTGGAGATGAGGAGTCAGGGGGGCCCCCCCAGTAAGGGCACACAGTGTAGCCACCACCTCACCTACTGGCCCACCCCACTTTCCCCTCCAGCCTCACGGGCTTCCCTGGTGGCGCAGTGGTTAAGAATCCGCCTGCCAAAGCAGGGGACACAGGTTCGAACCCTGGTCCAGGAAGATCCCACATGCTGCGGAGCAACTGGGCCCGTGTACCACAACTGCTGAGCCTGCACTCTAGAGCCCGCGTGCCACAACTACTGAACCCACCTGCCACAACTACTGAAGCCCGTGTGCCTGGATCCCATGCTACTCCACAAGAGAAGACACTGCAAGGAGAAGCCCACACACCACAATGAAGAGTGGCCCCCACTGGCCGCAACCAGAGAAAGCCCGTGCACAGCAACGAAGACCCAACGCAGCCAAAAACAAAATTAATAAAATAAATAAATAAATAAACAAACAAACAAACAAATAAATAAATAAACTTGTATGCGTTGTAAAATCCACCTCAAATCCCTGCTTTTTGTTTACTGAGGTGGTTATAAATGATTATCAGTAATGCAAAATTACTATTATAGGGCTTCCCTGGTGGCATGGTGGTTGAGAGTCCGCCTGCTGATGCGGGGGACACGGGTTCGTGCCCCGGTCCGGGAAGATCCCACATGCCGCGGAGCGGCTGGGCCCGTGAGCCATGGCCGCTGAGCCTGCACGTCCGGAGCCTGTGCTCCACAACGGGAGGGGCCACAACAGTAAGAGGCCTGCGTACCGCAAAAAAAAAAACCAAAATTACTATTATAGCAACAGAGGAAGAGCTGGAGCACACACGACTGCTAGGCTGGGCTCTTTCCTCTACCAAAGGCCTGAGGATGGCTCCGAAGAGGCTGGTGTCATTTTCAGTGGTCGGTGCATTCACGCCCTCCCTTGCTCATCCTTCTCTCCTGATTGCCTGCCAGGCGGCAATCCCTGCCTTTGGGCCTCGCAGCCACACAGGCCAACTACCCTGCACTCAAGGACTCACTTGTCTATGTGTAGGGCAGACACATAAACAGATAACGTGAGCAATGTGAAAATTGGGTGAGTAGCGATTCGTAGGGCACTTGGGGAGCACAGGGGAGAAATCCTAAGGGATGAGGGGCCCAGGGAGCTGGAGGAGCTGCCGGAGGAGCCCTGGACCAATGCACAAGGCTGCAGTTAAGGGGTCACACGGACTCTGTCGTTAGAGGAGCTGGTGGAGGCTTTCTGCTCGGATACCACTGCACTAAGTGTCTGTGGGTCAGCAGGCCAAACAGAGGGCGTTACAGACACTGAGACCCAGCTCCTCTGAGTGCCATGCCCCTGACACTCTCTGCTGGCCTCCCAGGAGCCAGCTGAATCCTACACAGCACATAAGGGCAGGTAAGAGTGCACAGATACTCATACTTAGGCATGTTTAAAACACAGTTCTATTTTCTAAAAATTAGCGAAACTCCAGACGGGCCAGCATACTAGCGTGGTTAGCAAAGAACGTTCACGTAATTGCAGAAACAGGGTGTCCAGCAAATCAACTCAGAGATCCCAGTTCGGACACTGGAAAGTGGCCCCAAATGGATGGGCCCACTAGGGAGACACAGCAGTGATGCTGGGCGAGCCTCAGAGGGACAGGTGCTGTCCAGCTCCACGGGGTGACAGTGGCGTGCTGGATGGGAGGTCAGTGTCTGGGGAGGAGGGCTGTGCTAAAGGCCAGGCAGGTTACATAGTTAGCTTCAGAATCCTGGATGCGTCCTTCCCTTCACTGGTTTTCTTTGAAAGTATTTCCACGCAGGGAGACCTGTCACGGTGAAGGAGACATACCCTTGGAGAGCTTACAGGCTCAAGATGAAAAGAAAACAGGAAGTTGCCAAGGAGGGTAATAAGTGCTGGAATGAATGTTGAGTATGAGCTCTGCAGAGGCAGAGGGGGAAGCTGTCCACCTTCACTCCAGAAGGCCCCTTGGAGAAGCAACCTCTCAGCTCAGGCCTGAGGGCCAGCCATGCTAAGAGGCTGGAGTGAGGGAGCTTAGGATGCCAGAGGCTCCCTGTGCTGTGAAGACAAGTGGCTGACAAGGCTGGAGTGGGAGAGTTAGGTTGAAGGCAGGGTTGGGGGTTGGGTGCCGTGAAGAGTGGGGACCTGCTCCTGAGGCGGGGGATGCTATCAGGGCATCAACAAGGCAGTTATTCATTCATTCGCCAAATTGACAGTTTACAAAGATTCCAGAGGCTTTTGGGTGGAGACCGGACAGAGAAGGCTCTAGCCGGATTGGGTCCTAGGGGAACCTGGACAAGATTGGGTTCTGGATGAGGTCACAGTGTTGGTGAGGGATGGTGACTTTAAGAGAGATTTAAGAGGCAGGAGATGGGGGAGGGGCTTGGTGACGGATTGGAAGTGGGGAGAAGTAGCAGGGATCCTGGCTCCAGGCTGGGACCCCTGGGTGGACAGGGTGCCATGAGCTGGCAGAAGGCATGCAGGGGGAAAGCAGCAGGCCCAGCAAAGTGCCTGCGTGTGGCCCCAGGGTGACCTCCATGTCCACTGCCGTGCTCCCTGAGACCTGCACCCCAGGGACATGCGTGACAAGACATGCGCACAGTGAGGGGTCCCATGTGGTCGTCATGCTTGCCTCATGAACAGTTAGGAAATCGAGGCTTTGCAGAGACATGGATCCCTGGAGTCGTCACCTCCCCCCAACCCCAGTGGTCAGCACCACTGAGATGCCACACTGTTCTAAAGCCTCACGTGAAAGCACAGCCCAACCTAGCCTCGTACCCACCACTGAGCCAACAGCAGGACACAGATACCCGTATAGCACAGTGCTGAGAACCCACCAAAAATTCCTAGGAGAGTGGGAGAAGAGGGAAGAGATACCAAATAATAACTGAGATTCACAAGGTGCTCTAGTTTACTACAGAGCAGACCCTATCGAACTGAAGGGGATGGTGGGACGAATTAGGAGATTAGGACTAACCTATATACACTACCATGTGTAAAACAGATAGCTAGTGGGAACCTGCTGTATAGCACAGGGCGCTAAGCTCGGTGCCCTGTGATGACCTAGATGGGTGGGATGGGGATGGCTGTGGGAGGGAGGTCCAAGAGGGAGAGAATATATGTATACATATAACTGATTCACTTCATTGTACAGCAGAAACTAACACAACATTGTAAAGCAGCTATACCCCAATTAAAAAAAAAACTGCAATGTGAAGAACAGGTTTAGTCCCAGTTACAAATGGGAACAAGGAGATTCAGAAGAAGAAGGAGGATGATCACTTCAGCCATTAAAAATAATACTACCAGGCTTTCCTGGTGGCGCAGTGGTTGAGAGTCCGCCTGCCGATGCAGGAGATGCGGGTTCGTGCCCCGGTCCGGGAAGATCCCACATGCCGTGGAGCAGCTGGGCCCGTGAGCCATGACCACTGAGCCTGCGCGTCCGGAGCCTGTGCTCTGCAACAGGAGAGACCACAACAGTGAGAGGCCCGTGTACTGCAAAAAAAAAAAAAAATACTACCAACATGGAATCAACCTAAGTGTCCATCAACAGATGAATGGATAAAGAAGATGTGGCACATATATACAATGGAATATTACTCAGCCGTAAAAGGAAACGAAATTGAGTTATTTTCAGTGAGGTGTGTGGACCTAGAGTCTGTCATACGGAGTGAAATAAGTCAGAAAGAGAAAAACAAATACCGTATGCTAACACATATATATGGAATCTAAAAAAAAAATAGTTATGAAGAACCTAGGGATAGGACAGGAATAAAGATGCAGACATAGGGAATGGACTTGAGGACACAGGGAGGGAGAAGGGTAAGCTGGGACGAAGTGAGAGAGTGGCATGGACTTATATACACTACCAAATGTAAAGTAGATAGCTAGTGGGAAGCAGCTGCATAGCACAGGGAGATCAGCTCGGTGCTTTGTGACCACCTAGAGGGGTGGGATAGGCAGGGTGGGAGGGAGGGAGACGCAAGAGGGAAGGGATATGGGAACATATGTATATGTATAACTGATTCACTTTGTTATAAAGCAGAACCTAACACACCACTGTAAAGCAATTATACTCCAATAAAGATATTAAAATAAATAAATAAATAAATAAATAAAAATAAACTTGGTGAAAAAAAATAATACTACCAGTTCGTTCCTCAAAATATTAAAAATAGAATTACCATATGAGCCAGCAATTCCACTTCTGGGTATACACCCAAAAGAATTGAAAGCAGGGTCTTGAAGAGATACTTGTACATCCATGTTCCTGGCAGCTTTATCCACGAGAGTCAAAGGCTGGAAGCAACCCACGTGCCCATGAACAGATGAATGGATAAACAAAATGCGGTATATACATACAATGGAATATTATTCAGCCTTTAAGAAAAGGAAATTCTGGGGCTTCCCTGGTGGCGCAGTGGTTAAGAGTCCGCCTGCCGATGCAGGGGACACGGGTTCGTGCCCCGGTCTGGGAAGATCCCACATGCCGCGGAGTGGCTGGGCCCGTGAGCCATGGCGCTGAGCCTGCGCGTCCGGAGCCTGTGCTCCGCAAGGGGAGAGGCCACAACAGTGAGAGGCCCGCCTACCGCAAAAAAAAAAAAAAAAAGAGAAAAGGAAATTCTGACACATGCTACAGCCTGGATGATCCTTGAGGATGTTGAGTGAAATAAGTCAGTCACGAAAAAGACAAATACAGCATGATTCCACTTATATATGAGTTACCTAGAGTAGTCAGCTTCATAGAGACAGAAAGTAGAATGGTGGTACCAGGGGATGGGGAGGGGAACGGGGAGTTAGTGTTCCATGGATACAGAGTTTCAGTTTTGCAAGATGAAAGTATTCTGGAGATGGATGGTGGTGTTTGTACAACAATGGGAATGTACTGAACACTACTGAACACTTAGAAATGGTTACCATCCTAAACTTTGTTATCTATACTTTACCACAATTTTTTAAATGCTAATAATAAATGTAGCAAACAATAATTACAATAATAATAATACCTTCGCAGCCCCAGGCCCCTTCCCCCCACGCCTGCGTGAGGCCTCAGGTAACGGTTTGTCATCATTGCAGTTCATTGGATGCCTTATCAACTCTTATTAATTCTTTTCATGCAGCCCTGTAAACAGACCCTTCATTAAATTATTTTCAGTTAAAAAATAATAGCAATACTGCCAGTAGAGTCATTTTCAACTGCAAGCCCAGCAGAAATGGGTGCCCCATCTGAAGAGATGTCCTCAGCCCTGTGACCCCAGCACTGAACAGTGTCCACGCCAAGCTCTGGAGAGGACTCTGTGCTGAAAGCCAGCCATTGTCCTGCCCCCTGTGCTATTTTTAGACATTTCAGGGGGCTTCTCCTGACTCCACGAGCACGTCCTCGCATGGAGCCACCGGTGACACTTTGATTGATAATCCCCCAGGCTAAGCAGAGGCACCCAATCCTTGTGGTGATGGGACAGCCCATTGTACGTTAGGCCTCCCATTAACTGTGACTCTCCATAATGTAATGGAATAAAAACAGGACTTGGGACTTGGAAAATTAGAGACTGTGCAGCCTTAGGGCAGAGGTAATGAGAAGGGGTCCTGACAGAGAGTGCAAAGCTGGGCTCCGAGAGAAGGTTGCTGCTGTGGCCAACGGGCCTGCCCGGGGTGAGTCTCCTCATCCTGCTAAGCCAGTCCTGAGCAATGGCCCTTGAACCCACGGCCTAAGCTAACAGCGTGGAAGGGCTGAGGTGGAAAGGCATCTTCTGCTCTCTGCCAGCAGCGACGCACAGCACTCGTCGTACCCCCGTGCCAAGCCCCTGGATGCTTTGCAAGCAGAGAGCAGCAAGTCCTCAACCACGTGCAGTGAGAAATCCTGGTGGGCAGCGTGGAGAGAGACACAGGTGTGACCAGGTGTGCCATAAGGGCTGCTAGTGGGCAGCATGCAAAGGGTGCAGGTGTTACCTCTCTCCAGCACCCCCCACCTCCGCTAGGAGCAACTCATTGAAACTTCATGGGCCTCTACTTCCTCACCTGCAAAATGAAAGTAGTAATACTGACCTACAAGACACACAAAGAACACAGAGAAGGCGATGGTATGTGTGACGTCCCTCTCCGTAAGGAGAGGGGCGTGTCAGGAGGCAAGGCATAAGCAGGGGTCCTGAGGGAGCTGGGGGCAAAACTCCCCAACAGGCATAGCTCTCACCTGCTCCCAGTCCCCCCTTACCTCCTGCTGCAGGTCCCTTACTCTCTATAAGTTTCTTACAGCCTAGATCTTGCTGAACTTGTCCCTGCCCCAGGGCCTTTGCACTTGCTGTTCCCTCTGCTCAATGCTCTCTGCCAGGCATCTCCATGGCTGTCTGCCTAACTTCCTTCTGGATGGTGCTAAATTTTACCTTATTAGAGGGGCCTTCCCTGATTTGTATACACACATGTTTGTATCCCCTTTACTCTGCCTCATTTCTCTTTTTCATTCATAGTACTCATCACTATAAATCTATAAATGTAGGTGGGTGTGGTATCAGTCTAGTCCACTGCTGTACCCCCAACACCTAGAAGGGTTCCGGGCCCCTCCAGGTGGGTGTGAATAAACAGAGAAAGAACCAGTGAGCACCACTCCAACAGATGCCCTCCCCACCCTCCCTGATCAGACTGTACTCCCCAGGCCTGACTTTTCCTCCTCTCCTGTCCCCAGGCCTGCCTGCTCACTGCCCATCACACACTGCGTGTTCGTGTTCATTGGCTCTGGTGAGGGAGACTCTCAGTCCAGGCAGTTAGGTTCACTGCCCTGAGTGCCTCTCAGAGAGATGGAAGTGTGCACACAGGCAACGGGTGTCAGGACCTCCCCGCCCTCAGCCAGGCTCCGAATCTTCACAAATACCCGGTTCCATTTCCCCAGAACGTCATCACGTCTGTGTCTTTCACAGAGAGCGTGCACCTGCACTAACATAAAATAAATGATTATTAACACAATCATAAATAATTCAAGCTTGATTCTGCCGATCACTCAACAGCAATATCTTTCCTGGTGGAGCCTGGGGTCAATTCTGTCCTTCTGCAGCACAGCCCCACCCTAGAGGGTAATTAGCAGGCCCTCCCAAGGAAGATGGATTCTCACACTCCCAGCAGAACATATGCAGTGTAATTGGAAAGCAAGAAAGATTAGCAAGGAAGACAGGAAGAGAAAAATGGCAAGAGCTGTGAAATTCACATCAAGCCTGCTTTAATCACAATATGCATTTTAATCACCCCAGGCGGCTTGAGAGATGCGGTTATTCCATGTGTTTCTTTAACAGCCTGCTCACAGCCCTGGAGGTCTGGAGCACTTGACCAGAAATGGAGGCATATGGGCCCCCTCTTGGCCAGGCCTCCGAACTCCAAGGATAGCTGGTCCTGGCCTCAGTTTCCCCACTCTTTGACTCTTGCAGGCACAACCACAGTGTAGCAAATCCTCACGTAAACACCCTCAGACCAACTCTTTGGTTGTTTTTTTCTTTTCAGGTTGACCAGCTGTTGAAGGTGAGGACTCAGCGTTTGGCTCCGAGGCGGAGAGCCCTGAAATGTCCCCAGGCCAACAACTCATCTGACCTTGAGCCTGTCTCCATGGGATACCCGCACTGCCAGGCAGTCCTCTGCTGTCTGGTGGAGCGTTTCCCCTTGAGGAACATGGACCCCAAGCCTCTTCACTCTCAGCAGGACCCCCGAAGAGGGGCTGAAAGCAAGGGCTCCTCCCCCAAGCAGCCAGGATCCCTCCTCCCCATTCCTCCTCCACTCAGACTGGACCTCCCATGCCTCCAGGCATGTCCATTGGCTCCTTCTTCTTTTGTTAAAGTTGTTTTTATTGAAGTATAGTTGATTTACAATATTTCAGGTGTAAAGTGATTCAGATATACATATATTTTCTTTCTCAGCTTCTTTTCCATTGTAGGTTATTACAAGATATTGAACACAGTTCCCCATGCTATACAGTAGGTCCTTATTAGTTATCTATTTTATATATAGCAGTGTGTATATGTTAATCCCAAATTCCCAATTTATCCCTCCTCCCCTTTAGTAACCATAAATTTGTTTTCTATGTCTGTGAGTCTGTTTCTGTTTTGTAAATAAGTTCACTTGTATCATTTTTTTAGATTCCACATATATGTGATATCATATATCTGTCTTTCTCTGTCTGACGTACTTCACTCAGTGTGACAATCTCTAGGTCCATCCATGTTGCTGCAAATGACATTATTTCATTCTTTTTTATGGCTGAGTAATATTCCTTTGTGTATATGTACCACATCTTCTTTATCCATTCATCTGTCGATGGACATTTAGGTTGTTTCTATGTCTTGGCTATTGTAAATAGTGCTGCTATGAACATTGGGGTGCATGTATATTTTCAAACCATGTTTTTCTCCAGATATATGTCCAGGAGTGGGATTGCTGGATCATGTGGTAGCTCTATTTTCAGTTTCTTAAGGAACCTCCACACTGTTCTCCATAGTGGCTGCAACAATTTACATTTCTGCAGACAGGGTAGGAGTGTTCTTTTTTCTCCACAACGTCAGCTCTTTCTTTCTTTTTTTTTTTTTTTTTGCGGTACGTGGGCCTCTCACTGTTGTGGACTCTCCTGTTGCGGAGCACAGGCTCCGGATGCACAGGCTCAGCGGGCATGGCTCACGGGTCTAGCCGCTCCGCGGCATGTGGGATCTTCCTGGATCGGGGCACAAACCCGTGTCCCCTGCAATGAAAGTGCAGAGTCCTAACCACTGGACCTTCAGGGAAGTCCCTAGACTTGCTGACATGAGAACTGGCCTCCTGGGAGTGGCACGTAGGCCGCTGCCAGCTTTGTTGTCACGAATGCAGCAAGTGTTCCCTAATCCTGCTGTGTGTCTGTGTTGTGTCACTAAGGGCAGTAGAAACAGAGGTAAGATGTCTATATCTAGTTTGAAAGATGAGAAACAAATGCCTAAAAACTCTACAGAGAAGACCCAAGGCTGAACTAGAAGCAAATGGCTTTACAGACAAGTGCCAGCCTTCTAGGCAGGTAGCCTGGGTGGAGTCCCAAAGGAGGCAATCCTTCATGACTGGGTGTATGTGACTTTACCTCCCTAAGCCTCCATGTTCTTGCTGATGGAACAGGAATTGTTAAATCTATGTCCCAGTGTCTCAACAGGATGAGGTGGCCATATCAGACAGGACAGGCTGTGTAAACTGTGGTGACAAGCCACTTGCTCACTCACACGTCATGTCCTCGTGCTCCTCTAGGGCCCCAGGCAGACAGGGCACCATCATCTGGAGAGACTCCAGCTGCAGAGATGAGGGAAGAGGGAGACCACGGAAAGTGAGTGCCGGCCCATTTCTACTCTCCGGGGCCACAGCAAACTCACAGCTCTGCCCTGAGTCAGCAGCAGGGTGGGAATGCAGCTCCACCAGGGGTCTGGAAGAAAGGAGAGAAACCAGTCTTTGTGAATAGCTCTAATCACACCACAGAGCCTGGCTAGGTACAAAAGAAGCACTAGCTCCCTTTCCCTCTATTAAGTGCAATCATGAGACTCATTACACTGTTACACTTGTAGAGTCTGTTCTTTCTTAAAAACACTCTCCTGTCCCCAACCATGGTCGAGCACCAGATACAGTGGGACCTACTACAGAAAAGAGAGAGCTCATGGTGGGGAGTATTTCAGAAAGACTCTGGAAGAGGCTGGTGGTCAGGACCCAGATCGGTAGAGAGGATGGTAAATGGGTTCCTTATGGGGAGGTCTGAGCAGCATGAGTGAGCAGACACTGTGGTATGATAGTGACAGCAAAGTGGACCTGAATTTAAATTCTGCAATACATATGATGATACTGAACAGAATGTCTTAATGTTGTAATGTACAAATACTCCTTCCAAATAACCAGTTAATGTAAGGAAATTCGATTAAAAGTCCAAATCGGATTGAGTTTGCATGGAACAGAAATCCATCTATAGTAACTTAACCAAAAATTGATTTATTTTTCTCTTTTAACAGGAAGTTCAAAAATAGACAATCAAGTACTGAAAGGACAGCTGCATGATGCCAAAAGGGTGTCTATGCCCCTTTATCTTTCTATTATCTTTTTAATCTATTCTGTTATGTCAATTGTACAATATGCACAAGGTAGCTGCTGCTGCTCCAGACATATCAGCCACATTCCAGGCAGGATGAAAAAGGAAATTATGCCTATCAGAGGAGTGAGTCCCTCTTAATCAGGAAAACAATTTTTTTCTGGGACTCCCAGCAGGAAAAATATCACTTATATCTAATTGGTAAAAACTGGGTCTTTTGTCACCCATGCTATGAGGGAGTCTAGGAAGAAGAAAGGAATGGAAATTAAATAGGCAGCTAGCAATGAAGAGTTTTAGAACTCAACAAAATAATGCTAAATTTCATCTATGAACACAGAATAAGAAAAAAGTTAAAACATAGCAAGAAGCTAAAATAATTTAAACAATTTGGTGTTGATGGAGGGAAAAAGTCAAATCATTAGAATAGAATAGAAATTATGAAAATAATTCAAGTATATATAAGACTAGTACATGAGAATTGTACATTTCAAATAAATGAGGGATCATGCATTTGGGAAAATGAATTAGGATAGATCTCACCCTGGTGCCATGCATTGAACAAATTACAGGGAAACTAAAGAATTAAATATTAAAGTAAAGCCATAGAATTAGTTTACAGACACATAGATGGCTATTTATGTAATATTGGAGTGGGGGATATGTTTTTAAACATGATACCAAAGACAAAACCATAAAGGAAAAGAATGATCGACTCAGCTATAGAATGTATTGAAAGTAAACATTTCCGAGCAGTGAAAACACAAAATAATAAACAAAGTTAAAAGACAAACATCATTTAGGGAAATACTTGCTATGTTCATCAAACTGTTAATATCTTTCAATGTGTAGACTTTTTGCAAAGCAATAAAAAAAAGAAAGACAAGAAGTAAATGCTTAGTTTATAAAAGAGAATATTTAAATGTGCAAAGGAAAGCAACAGAAAAGCTTAAACTCCCTACCTGTCAAGGGAATACAAATTAAAGCAGCAGCACTTTGTTATTTTTCACCTCTAATTCATACATAAGTTTTAAATCGGTGATTTGGGAGTTGCAGATAATAGGGTTTTTTAAATAATCCTTTATTGTCTATATTGTCTGACTCCCTGCAACATGAAAACAAGTTATTTTGAACCCGAAAAGGTATGCAGGATGCATCCTGGGGTAAGTGGGCGATCGGCCCTCCAGAGCCAGAAAGTGACTCCCTGCCCATCCAGCAGTTTTTGCTGTGATGTTCCTGGCACCCTGAGCAACCCAAGTGTGACACACAGATGCTCAGCACTGAGATCGTGTGGCCACGCTCCCAGAGACTCTGCCCTCTGCTGCCATGGTCAGCATGACGTTTTACTGAGTCAGGTGCCTTCCCATCTCAGATGTCTTCTTGCCCATTGACAGCAAAGCCCTTCCACATGCTCCTTCCTTGACTACCCAGTGCCCTTTGTTCATTCAAGATGTGATGCTTGACCCTCCCTCCATCCAGAAGCTTTCCTGGCCATTCCCATGCCACGGGCCCCAGTGGGGACCCCGCCTCTGTGTCGTCACAGCTCTCAGTTAGCAGAGGTAGGAGTAGGGGGCTACCTTTTCCACGTCTGTACTTTCAGCATCGCACACAGAGCAGGCACTCGCTGACTGAAGGAGAGGACGGAGGAAGAAACTCAGGGAAGAGGGAAGGAAAACGTAGATGCCTGGTGCACAGAAGAAGCTCAGCCCAGACTCTGGGAGCTCAGAGGAGGGAGAGTTCCAGTGTATGAGAAGGGGCTTCCAGGGAGGACACGAGGCCCCCGCTGGATTTATGAAAAGGGTGGATTTGGAGAGCAGAGGCATGCATGGGTCTGGTCTGAGGACAAGGGTGGGCAGGAGCCCTGATGCGGGAGCACAGGCACAGAGGAGGCCAGGCAGCCTGAGCACAGGAGCCCGGAGGACCGGCTCTGGGCTATCTGTCTGCTCAGCCTGAAGAGAGGCGCCCACCCAATGGCAGCTCGGCAAGCACAGGGGTCCGCATCTGTCCCAGGTCAGACAGATCCCATCGATCTCCTGCCCAGACACTTGGCTGGGTTTTCTTTCAGGGCCTGTGAGCAAGCATCCTCTCCTGCACCTGCAGAAAATGGAGCTTCCCAAGCCCACAGGAGCCAGCTTGGCCGGAGCGAGGAGGAGGCCTGGACGGCAGCTGCATAGGTACGATCCTGAGTCACCTAATTAAGGGGGACTGTGAGTTTTTACATGAACAGATGTGCATGTGCTGATGCCCTCAGACAGCACAGGGTGCCAACCACTCACCCATCGGTGCACATGGCAAACACAGAGCCTCGCTGTGCAAGACCCCAGCACTGGGCTAGAAGATGGGGCGCAGGATGGAGGGCTTGTGACCCACCCCTTAGTGTGGGAGCTGGGAGATGAGCCCTCAAGCCAGGCAAACCCCACCAGGGTCTCCCACTGGGCAGCGACGTGGTTAGATGTAGGTTTTGCAAAGATTGTCTGGAAACCATGTATAGAGTGGATTGGGGGCAGATATGCCCCTGGGGGCGGGTGGTGCAGGATGGCGAGGACCCTAACCAGGCAGTACTGGCTGCTGTGGGAATGCACAGGTAGATGTTAGCACTGACAAGAAAGTGTTTCAGCAGATGGGGTGAAGTGAGGGCGTGCTCCTAGGCTCAGATGCCTGGTGGGGGCCAGTGCCTTGAATGGGCCTGCAAACCCAGGAGGAGGCCCAGGTCTGGGGGAGGTAGACTGTCAGGCCTCGCTCTTCTAATGGACGTGGCAATGCCAAGACTCCTGGGCACACACTGTACATTTGCAAATGTCCTCCTGGGTCAGAGGAACTCCCCCCTGGGGCTTCTCTGAGCAAGGCAAGACAGGCCCTCACCTGCTCTGGTCTGAGCTGGAAAGGACTTTTCTCTGGGCACTAGCATGACTAGGATGACACTTCCTATGAGGAGAAGGAAGAGAAGTTTCAAGAGCATTTTCTGGGAGCCATGAGCTGGTAGGAGCTCACCCAGCACACACATAGTGGAGAGAGGACCGGGCTGGCCCTGCGCACACTGAATTCTGTCCTTCCATCCTCAGGCCTGGTCTGGGTGTCAGCATATACACCCTCATTTCTAGTTTTTCCTTCTGCAGTGACTCACCCCTCCGTGACCTAGAACCATAACCCCAGTTCTAACTGTGCACCCATCAGTGGCCGAGCGTGGATGTCAAGCAAGCGGTGAGGACAACCCAGATGCTCCAGGCTGCATGCTTAGAGCAGAACCTCCCCTCCTGTGCCCAGCAAGAGATGCCATCGTGAACTGTGCCCCCAGAAGAGGGACCTGGTCCCCAGCAAGAAAGGGCAAGTGTCACCCACAGTGCGAGAGACACGGCACTTTCCAGCTGGAACTCCCGCCTCACTGAGAAACCTCCTGCACCAGATGCAGTCTGTGGGGCTGGTTCCCATCTCCAGGGTCTCATCAGTCATAGATTCTGTGAGATAACAGAAAAAAATATATACTGGTCTCTGTCCCTAGTTCTTGGTATCGAGCTCCTAAAACCCTTGTAATTTCCTATATGATAAGAGGACGGGGCCCATCTCTTGTTCTAAAATTTGTCTTTGACCTCAGCCCTGACACAGGGCTTCTACAACCTTTGTACATTCCTAAGTGACAAGAGCACTGGGACCACCTTTAGTTATTATGAGGCGACTCTGGGTGGACCCTGAGTGGTGGCTGGCCAGAAAGACCAAGACATGATTAGAAGCTTGGAAGTTTCAGTCCCACCTACCCCCATCCTCCAGAGAGAAGAGAAGCTCAGGAAATGGAGATGGTAATTGATCATGGAGGAAGTTTCCATAAAATCCCAATAGTAAGGGATTCAGGATTTCTGGGTCCCTTCCCCCAGCACCTGACCCTGTGCATCTCTACCTTGTGGCCTTTATCTTATCCTTTAATAAACTGCTCGACATAAGCAAGTATTGCCCTGAGTTCTGGGAGCCACTCTAGCAAATTAATTGAACCTAGGGTGGGGGGTTGGTGATGGGTCACTGGGGCCTCTGATCTGTAGCCAGTTGGTCAGAAGCACAGGTGACCAACTGGCATCCTAAGTGGGGGAGGGGACCGTCTTATAGACTGAGTCCTTATCCTGTGGGACCTGACACTTTCTCCAGGTAGATAGTGCCAGAATTGAGTTATACGGCAGGACGCCCTGCTTGCTGGTACCCTGGAGAATTGCTTGCTGACCAGAAGTGAAGTGTCCTGTGGGAGGCGTGATGGAGACCCAGGAGAAACCCAGTTGGGAAGAACTGGGTTTCTCCCTACACAGGAGGGGAAAACGCCGGTTTTTTCATATATGGATCCTCTACCAGGTGTACAGAGGAAATGGGCCTTCTGGGGTCCCTTGCAGGGCAGCAGCACAGGGGAGACCCCACCTGCCAGCACACAGAGGCCAGAGCACTTGGGCAGCAACGTCCCTGGGTGCGTGGACCCCCGCCGCTCTAAGTCAAGGGGGCTCAGGTCAGGAGGCCTCTGGCACCCTCCCAAAACGTGCCAAGGGTGCTCTGGCCCAGAGTCCACTCCAATGTGTCCCCAGGGCACGGGCCACACCCTTTGGGCCTGTCCCCTCAGTCCCTTTGTGGGGAGCATAGCAGGGCCCAGAGCAACGCACTCTACAGAAGCATCCTCCGCGGGGCCCTCATCCCAGCCTGTCACTGCCCCCCTTCCCACAGCTGCTCTTCCTGTGGCTTCTTCATTGCACCCCACATGCTCCTTTCTCCCCACTCTCCTCGGGGCTCTGGTTTATGGACCCAACACCTAACTGTCAGTGGTTCTACCTGAGGCGGGGCTCTGGTGAGGCGTCCAGACCCTACTTTCTGCGTGGAGTGGAAACCAGAGCCCCTGTGGCATCTTCTTCGCTTGACAGGATGTGCTCCAGTCACACAGGACCAGCAGGGCTGCCCCACACTGCACAGGCCACCAGGGGCGCAGCTGGGGGAGCAGAGAGTGTCGGCAGCTTGAGGAAGCCACATTTTCTTTCACAGCAGATGGGCCTGCAGAGCTCGGACTCGCTATAATTATAACCCCCAACCACCAGGTCTCCCCCAATCCCTGCTCAACCAAGACATCTGGGGGATCCCTCCCACCTCCAGGGTAGCCTCGAGCCTGCTCACATTTTGCACCATTACAGGGAGTCAGATGAGACACACAGGCAGCCCACAGTGCTGTCAGGGCAGGAGCCATAAGCCACAAGCCCCAGGATGTACACAGCCCCCAGACTATCTCCACGACAAAGTGACATGGCCTGTTGCAGATGTAGCTGAATTCACCATCAGCCATGCTTCAGAAGGGACCCTGATCTCTACTGCCTTGTAGATTTTAGGTAGGGTGACCATGTTCGTCATTGTCCAAACTGGAACACTGTTAGAATAAACAAAGGTGCTGTTAATAACTCTGCTGGGGGCTTCCCTGGTGGCGCAGTGGTTGAGAGTCCGCCTGCCGATGCAGGAGTCATGGGTTTGTGCCCCGGTCCGGGTAGATCCCACATGCCGCGGAGCGGCTGGGCCCGTGAGCCATGGCCGCTGAGCCTGTGCGTCCGGAGCGTGTGCTCCGCAACGGGAGAGGCCACAACAGTGAGAGGCCCGCGTACCGCAAAATAAATAAATAAATAAATAACTCTGCTGGGACAACAGGTGTGCATGGAGGCAAGGAAATGGGGACACCTTCTATCTGCCGAGGAGTTGGGAGGGGGCAGGGATCACCTAACTGATTTGAAAGACTGAGCTTTACCATCGGAGTGACAGAAATGTTCCATTCCCAGTTCCCATGACCTTGGGGGCTTGTGCTTTGGCACAGGGGTCATCCAGAGGCCATGGGAGCCTGCCTGAGAGAGAAAGGCAAGTTCATCCAGAAGACACTGTTATTTCTATTCATTACAGAAACTATGCACATTAGGAATGATTACCACCATTTAAAGATGAGGAAATGGGTCTGAGAGCAGTTTGTTAATTCCCCTTAGGTCACAGCTGGCAAGTCCAGGCTTTCCCTTCATTCTGTGTGGCTGCATTCTATTTATGGCCTTAAAAGCTGGTGACAAAACTTGTTTTTCTGTTTCAAAACTATAACAAGCTTAACATTTCCCATCTGAACTCATCCATTTTCTCCTTAAGTCAGCAGTTTCCTCATAATATCTTATCTCTGTCTGGGCACTCCTGTTCTATCTCATCCCTGCAGGACTGAACTGGGGAATTGGATTGTTACGGCTGGATTGTAGCCTGAAGTGAAGACTGGGAGTGCTGCAGCAATGGAAAGCTGGCCAGGACCCAGGGCAAGGATGACCAGGGTCTAGAGTCAGAGCAGCTGTGGGTCAGAGCTAGGTGTGCTAGTTAGAGCCAAGCACCTGGGTAGGGACGCCGTGTCCTCACCTGGGCAGATGGGACCCAGGCCCAGGGAGAGTCCAGGTCCAGGTCTTGGGGAGAGATAAGCAGAAGGTTGGCCGGTGGAGGCCACTGTGGCAGCAGAGAAGGCTCAGAACGGAGGAACAAACAGAGCCCATGTCCTTCCCCAGTACACGGACTTCCACTCTCATTGTAGAGATTTAGAAAATCAGAAAATGTAAAAGTCGAGGAAGAACATCACCCACAATCCCAATGCCCAGTCACTAGCACTGCTGATCTTTCATAAATCCTCTTCGTTCCCTTATCTTTCACAAGTTTTAAGATTTTGTTTTTACCTTATAATAACGTTACTCAATTCTTCACATTCTATTTTATTCTGCTTTTCTTCTGAAAACATTATACAAGCATTTTCCCACCTTATCAAATAGCAAGTAGTAATCTTATAACGTATGTTGCAAAATGTTCCGTCAAATGGATGTGCCCTCATTTCCTCGGCTGTTCGTCTATTAATGGGCATCTGGTCTGTTTGCTATTTTCACTATTACAAACAGCACCCCAAGACACACATGTATTCTTAAAACTTTGTCCTCATTTCAGATTAATTTCTCAGAACTGTACAGGGAGAAGCTTAATACATATTGGGTACATATTGCCAGATTGCTTTCTATAATTTCTAGATTGCTAATTGACAGATATTTCAGCAGTGTATTAAAGGAACATCTCACCTGATCCTTTCCTTGAGGCTTTTAATTCATGGATCAGAAACATTCTATATTTTCTAAGCATTTACTATATACCAGACACTTTGCTGGAAACATATTCTTCCCAGAAGCCACAATGCTGGTCCCTGGTCTGGTTTCAGCTGAGCCCAGATGGGACTCACTCTGGACATGCTTTGGGGATCTGACAGGGATGGGGACCCAGCCTCCTGCACCCCCCACAATCATATATAATTCCGGGACCACAGCCATGGCTGAGGGACCACCATCACCACGTGCTAGGACAGAGGGCCACCAAGTTGTGCCACAGGTGGAATGGTCAGACCAGCAGCCTCATGGGCTTCACGTTAAGTAACCAAGTTGGATTATCCTGACTTATGTAAGGGACAAAGACGAGTGTGAGTGAAGGAAACGTATCAGACTGGACCGTATGAAATTGCCAATAATCTGCCATCTTTTAATCTCCAGAAATGGCAATTTCATACGGTCCAAACTAATACAATTTATAAAAATATTCATCACACAGAGTTTTCAGAAAATTGAGGGCTTTGGAGTTAGAATCCCTAGAATCCCTATTCCTGGCTACATAGTTCATTTGCTGAGAAACCTTGGCCAAGTTGCTCACCCTCTCTGAGTCCATAAAATAAAGACAACTGTGTCCTTGTTTCAGGGTTGCTGTAGAGTTAAGTCAGGGCCTGCATACAGACTAGTGCTCAGAAAGGCCTCCTGCGTGGCCTAAACCTCTGCTCTCTCGATTTTGAAATTATTAACAATTTCTGAACAAGGAATCCTGCTGTCATTTTGCACTGGGCCTTGCAAATTATATATCAGGTCCTGGATCAAGCCACTAAGACTGAAACAGCGGCTGCATCATCATAGGTCCTCAACAAGTATCCCTTCCCACTCCCTTACCTTGGTGTGTCTAAAATGTATTTGCACCCATCCCTTCATGAATCTACTTAACACAAATTCTGCAGTGTAGACATGAAAGAAAAGTTGTGTTTGACGGCTTACGTGTTTCTTGCCTAATGTTACTGGTGGCAAATATCCAACTCAAACAGTCCCAGTCACCTGCCCTAGGTGGGCACTCTGGTCAGCCCCAGAGCTCCTTCCAGCAAGTGAGTCACAGCTCAGAGGGGTGGCCCTGAAGTGGAGGTGTACTCAGTGGGCCCGCAGGGAGCTCTCCAGCAGGAGTCGCTTATCTGTTGGGAGCCAAGTTCAGGGTAAGTTTCCAGGGCTGCTGTTAAAGGATGCTAAGAGGTATCAAAGGCGGGGGAGGGTGGAAAGGTTGCAGAGAGATGACGCTGGAGGCAGAAAATACAGCACAAGTACAGACCTCACAAACTTAGCCTCTCGTCCTCATTGGCAGGCCAGGAAGCTTGGAGCTGACTTTCATGAATTCTTTTGGGATAAAGTCTTCTCTCACTGTACACAGTCTCCCTGGGCAAGTTCATCATCACCCTGCCTCCCTCTCCTTGGCTCCAAGCACCTGCTGGCAGATAAACCCCAGATCTCTATCTTCAGCACTTGTTCTCTCAGGGCCCGCTGGACATTTCTGCCTGAGTGCCCCGCTGAACGATGGGCAGAGTAAATTCAGCCGTGTGGCTCCTCTCTGCTAACTGACTCCCTAGCATAGCACCTTGTGTTTTTGCAGTGTGGTTTCCAGGAACCTTGTCAAACCCTGTGTCCTCTCACCGGTGGAATGTGCATGCCTCAAGTCGCCCAGGCATATGCTGCTCCCCTGTCTTAGTGTGCTCTCAGCCAGCTTCATCTCAGGAACTCCTCCTTGGCCTTCAGGGCTCAGTGCAGAGCTCCTGTAACATGCCCCCTGCCCCAGACCCAGCATCCTGCCCACTTTCCTGCACCCTCTGCTCTAATCCCAGCCACACTATAGCCTCGATGACCACACCTTTGTCAGGCTTCCTTTAGGAGGATTGCTGCCCCCTCTGAATCCTCATCAAACAAGGAATGTGGCATCTGCACAGTAAAAGAAGGAATCAAACCAATATGAGACCTGGGGGTGTTGCAGGCTTTCTTTCTATCACCTGGATGTATATTCTTTGTTGCTTCAACGGGACCTTGTTAATCTCTCCTAAAACTCTCTCTACGTGGAGAATAATTATCATGTTGGCTTGTTCAGGACGGCTCCCTTCTTCAGTGTCCCCACAAATTCTTGCCTATAGATCCCTGGGCTTCCTATTAAGACTAAACAAAACATTAATAAAGTCAGTCCTATTACTTATATAGGACACAATGGTTTCCAGATTCCTTTCTGCAGTTTGTATCATCTAACCCTTCTGTAACTAACCTTCATAAATAATTTCCACAATCCAATACAGATGTATGGTTCCTTTCTCCTATTTCTCCTCTTCCACTTCTTCCTTCTCCTCCCCTTCCTCCTATTTGTCCTTCTTTTTCACCCAGCACCGCTCTTTCTTGCCTTACTACAGTACCTTTAACAGTAAACCTGCAAGTCCAGGGGTCCAGCAAGATCTCTAAGTTTAGGCAACCAATCATCTGACTCTAGGGACAGAAAGAGACGGAAAACTGACCTTTCTTTAGCAGCAGTGGATGCTTAACTTCAGAGACCTGGAAGATTTTCCTAGAATAATATCTTAATACCTAACAATATTTATATAAAATTGATATAGGAAACTTCCAGAATTGCAGAGAAAGTCTGCCAAAAATCCACTCCTTCATAAAAGCAATAAGAACATGCAAAATCAAATTTTTCAGAACTCTAAAAATTAATCAAAGACTTACAACAATCCAAGGAGCATTTATTCAAGAAAAATGACTGAATGTTGGTAAGAACAGTGAGCTGTGTGGTGTTTCAATTTGTCTTATTCCCATCACCCTGTCTCCACCTCGACAGTCATCTTGAAAACCAGCAGTCTTGCAATAAGAGTAGCTGTTGAAGCCAGCATTGTAATAGCAAGTAAAGGAGGCCAGAATCTGAGGAAACTTAGAAAGTCCCATCTGTAGAGGACTGTCACTATGATACATCCAGCTGCTCCCTGGAGGACCCCCCTTTACAGGGCCTATCATTATTTGACCTGACTCAGAGCTCACTCTGCGTAAAAGAACCCTATCTTCAAAGCATTTGTTGAAAACAATTAGTGGCAATTGTTTAACATTATCACTGAGAGAGTGATGTCTGTTAGGGAAAATAAGAGTCTGGCCAAAAGGTTAAACTGAAAGATATGGGAAAAAAGATGCTCATGGGAGCTCTGAAAAGCTTGCATATTCCTGGGGATCTGGAAGGACATGCACATATACAGGGCACTGTGCATACTCAGGAAAGACCTGACTATATACTATTCTCTCACCCCTGGCTAAACCTAAGGACCTGCACAAGCAGGAAGTAAAGGCTAAGGCAAAGTTGAAAATCACCAAAGTGAGAGTACACCCTGGCATCCACTCAAGGTGAGAGCGCACCCCTATGCCCACAGAGCCCCAATATACATGAAGCAAAACTGACAAAATGAAGGCAGACATTGATAACTCAAAAATAATACTTGGAGACTTCAATACCCCATTATAATAATGGATAGGGCAAGTAGGTGAAAGGTCAATAAGGAAACTTGAACAACACTATTAACCAACATTTATAAATCATCCCACCCAAAAACATTTGAACACACATTCTTTTCAGGTACTCATGGAACATTCTCCAGGGTAGGTCATATGTGAGACAACAGAACAAAGCAGAACAAATTCTAAAGGATTGAAATAATACCAAATATGTTCTTCAAGCACAATGGAATTAAATTAGAAATTAATAATTTAAAAAATTGATGGAAATTCATAACTATGTGGAAATTAAACAACACACTCTTAATAATCAATGGGTCAAAGAAGAAATCACAGTGGAATTGGAAAATACTTTGAGATGAATGAAAAATAGAAACACAACATACCAAAGTTTATGGGATGCAGAAAAAGCAGCATTCCCAAGAAAATGTATAGCTATGTTTTTTAAATATTCACATATTTTAAAGAAAGAAATACCTCAAATCAATAATCTAAGCTTCTGCCTTAAGAAGCTAGATAAAGGAAAGCAAACTAAATACAAAGTAAACAGGAAAAAGGACATAAAAATCAGAATGTAAATAAATGAAGTAGAGAGTAGAAAAACAATAAAGAAAATCAATGAAACCCAAAGGTATTTCTTTTAAAAGTTCAACATTATTGGCAAACCTTTAGCTAGATTGATCAAGTAAAAAAAAGAGGGAAGATTTAAATAACTAAAATCAAGACTTTACAGAAAAAATTACAAGTGAATATTATAAACAATTGTATATCAAAAAATTATAAAACCTACATGAAACAAGCAGCTTCCACAAAAGACAAAACTCCAGAAACTGACTCAGGAGGAAATAGGTAGTCTCACTATAGAAGTAAAGAAATCAAATTAGCACATTTAAAATTTTGCACAAACAAAATCTTAGGCTCAGATGGCTTCACTTATGAATTGTAGCAAATGTTTAAAGAAGGAGTAGTAGCAATATTTCATAAACTCTTCCAAAATATAGAAGAGGGAACACTTTCCAATTCATCTGATGAAGCTAATATTACCATGGTTCTGAAACCAGACAAAGATATTACAAGAAAAGAAAACTACAGATCAATATCTCATGAATGTATGTGAAAATATCCTTAACAAAATATTAGCAAACCAAATACAAAAATATATTAAAAAGACTATACACCATGACAAAGTGGGATTTATCCCAAGAATGAAAAGTTGGCCTAACATATAATAAATGATAAATGTAATGCACCATATTAATAGAATAAAGGACAAAACCAAATGATCATCTCAACAGATGCAGATAACGCATTTGACAAAATCCAACAGAACTTTGTGATAAAACACTCCACAAACAAGTAATAAAGGGGAACTTCCTCAACCTGATAAAAGTTGTTATTAAAAAAACCCACAGCTAATGTCATACTAATAATGAAACACTGAATGCTTCTCCCCTAAAATCAGGAACAAGACAAAGATGACTTCTGTCAATTATATTCAGCATTGTACTGGAGGTCCTAGTCATGGCAATTAGGCAAGAAGGGGAAATAAAAAGCATCCAAATTGAAAATAAAGAAGTAAAACTACTTCTATTTGCAAATGACATGATATTTTATGTAGAAAACCTAAGGGAATCATACAAGCCAAAAAACTATTAGAACTAATAAATTAGTTTAGCAATATGGGAGGCTACAAGTTCAAAACACAACCATCAGTTGCACTTCTATACACTAGCAATGAACAATCTGAAAATGAAGTTAAGAAAATAATTGCATTTACAGTAACATCAAAAGGAATACTTAAGAGAGTTAACAGAAGTGCAAGACTTGTATATTAAAACTACAAAGCATTGCTGAAAGTAATTAAATGAAATCTAAATAAATGGAAAGGCATCCCACGTTCATGGATTGAAAGACTTAATATTATTGAGATGGCAACGTTCTTCAAACCAATCTGCAGATTCAATGCACTCCTTATCAAACTCCCAAGTCGAATTTTTTGCAGGAATTTACAAGCTGATCCTAAACTTATGTGGACATGGAAGGGACTCAGAATAACTAAGACAATCTTGAAGAAGGACATGGCTGGATAACTCATGTTTCCTAATTTCAAAACTCACTAAAGAGCTACAATATTCAGGACAACATAGTACTGGAATAAGAATGAATATATAGGTTAATGGAATCAAACTGGGAGTCCAGAAATTAACCCTTACATTTACAGTCAATTGATTTTGCCAAGGGTGCCGAGACCATTCAATGGAAAAAGAATATTTTCTTCAATCAACAGTGCTGGGACAACTGGATATCCTCATACCATAGGCAAAGATTAACTCAAAACTAGATCATCCTGTGTATTTGCCTTTACTGATGAGAAATAAACCCACAAACTTATGGCCAATTAATCTACAACAAAGGAGGCAAGAATATACAAGGGAGTAAATACAGTCCTTCAATAAGTGGTGCTGGAAAAACTGAACAGATACATGTACAACAATGAGACTAGAACACTGCCTCACACATATACAAAAATAAACTCAAAATGGATTAAAGACCTAAATGTAAGACCTGAAACCATAAAACTCCTAGAAGTAAACAAAGGCAGAACACTCTTTGACATAAACTGTAGCAATATAGTTTTTGGATCTGTGTCCTAAGGCAAAGGGGAAAAAAAGCAAAAATAAACAAATGAGATCTAATTAAACTTAAAAGCGTTTGCACAGCAAAGGAAACCATTGACAAAATGAAAAGACAACTTACTGAATGGGAGAAAGTATATGCAAATGATATGACTCACATAACTCAGCATCAAAAAAACAAATAACCTGGGGGCTTCCCTGTTGGCGCAGTGGTTGACGGTCCACCTGCCAATGCAGGGGACACAGGTTCGTGCCCCGGTCTGGGAAGATCCCACATGCCGCGGAGCGGCTGGGCCCATTAGCCATGGCCGCTGAGCCTGTGCATCTGGAGCCTGTGCTCCACAATGGGAGAGGCCACAACAGTAAGAGGCCTGCATACCACAAAAAAACCCAAAACAAAACAAAACAAAAAAAACCAAATAACCTGATTTTAAAAATGGGTACAGGGGCTTCCCTGGTGGTGCAGTGGTTGAGAGTCTGCCTGCCAATGCAGGGGACACGGGTTCGTGCCCCGGTCCGGGAAGGTCCCACATGCCGCGGAGCGGCTGGGCCTTTGAGCCATGGCCGCTGAGTCTGTGCGTCCGGAGCCTGTGCTCCGCAATGGGAGAGGCCACAACAGGCCCGCGTACCGCAAAAAAAATAAAATAAAATAAAATAAAATAAAAAATAAATAAATAATGGGTACAACAACACAATTTAAAAACTGGGCAGAAGATTTGAATAAACAGTTTTCCAGAGAAGACATACAGATGGCCTACAGGCACATGAAAAGATGTTCAACATCATTAATCATCAGAGAAATGCAAATCAAAACCACAATGAAGTATCACCTCACACCTGTCAAAATGGTCATCATGAAAAGATCACAAAGAACAAATGTTGACAATGATGTGGAGAAAAGGGGACACTTTTACACTGCTGGTGGAAATGTAAATTAATGCAGCCACCATGGAAAAGAGTGTGGAGATTTCTCAAAAAACTAAAAATAAGACTACCATATGATCCAGCGATTCCACTCCCAGGTAGATATCAAAAAAAAAAAAAAAAAAAAACCACTAATTTGAAAACATACATACACCCTGATGTTTATAGCAGCACTCTTTATAATAGCCAAGATATGGAAGCAACCTAACTGCCCATCAATACATGAATGCATACAGAACATGTGGCATACATATACAATGGACTCCTACTCAGCCATAAAAAAAAATGAAATTTTGCCATTGTCAACAACCTGGATGGACTTGGAGGGTATTATGCTTAGTGAACTAAGCAGAGAGAGAAAGACACGTACTGTATGATATCATTTATATGTGGAATCTGAAAAATAAAACTAGTGAATACAACAAAAAAGGAGCAGACTCGCAGACATAGAGAACAAACTAGTGGTTACCAGCAGGGAAAGGGAAGAGGGAGGGGCAAGCCAGAGGTGGGGATGAAAAGGCACAAACTACTATGTATAAAATACATAAGCTACAAGGACATACTGTACAGCACAGGGAGCATAGCCCATACTTTATAATAATTATAAGTATAATCATATCATATATAATTATAATAATAAGTACAACGTTTGAAAATCATGACGCAATATGTTGTGCACGTGAAACTTATGTAGTATTGTAAATCAACCATACCTCAATAAACTGGATCACAGACCTAAAAGGTAAGAGCTAAAACTATACAACTGTTTAGAAGAAAACACAGGAGTAAATATTGTTTACCTTAGACTAGGTGGTGCAACACCAACAGCACAGCAAAAAAAGGTAACATAAATACATTGGACTTCACCAAAAGTTTAAATATTTGAGCTTCAAAGCATGAAAAAGAAAAGGGCAACCCATAGAACGATAGGAAATATTTGCAAATCATGTATCTGATAAGGAACTTACAAGCAGAATATGTACAGAATTCTTACAACTCAACAATGGAAGGATAAATAATTCAACTAAAAATAGGAAAAATATTTAAGTGAATATTTACCTAAAAAAGATACACAAATGACCAAAAATCACATGAAAATTGTTAAACATCATTATTTATTATGCATATGCAAATCAAAACCACAGCGAGATATCACTTCATACCCACTAGGTGGCTAAAATAAAAAAGACTGACAATAGCAAGTGTTGGTGATGATGCAAAGAAATTGGAACCTTCACACAGTGATGGTGGGAATGTAAAATGGTGAGGCCACTTTGGAAAATAGTTTTGGCAATTCCTAAAATTGTTAAACATAGAGTTACCTTTTAACTCAGCAATTTTACTCCTAGACATATGTTCAAGAGAAATGAAAACATATGTCCATACAAAACTTGTACACAAATGTTCATAAAAGCATTATTCATAACAGCCAAAAAGTAGAAACAACCTAAATTTCCATCAACTAATTAATGGATAAACAAAATGTGGTATATCCATACAATGGAATATTATTCAGTAATAAGAAGTGAAATATTAATATCCGCTATAACATGAAGGAACCATGAAAATATACTAAGTGAGAGAAGTCAGGCACAAAGTGTCACATATTACGTGATTCCATGTGATTCAGTATGTAGTTATTGAATGGCTCCCATGTGCCCAGCACTGTTCTTGGTTCTTGGTTCTTGACCAAATACAACAGACTTGATAACTATCCTCCTGAGGCTTTCATCCTAATGCAAAAAAGACTTTAGAAACATGATTGTGCACATAATTAATTAAATAGAATTAAAATTGTGATGGGTCCTAATAGGCAGAAGTGTAGAGGACAATTCCTAGTCTGGGTTGTCAGGGAAGGCTTCACTGAGGGGGTGATCCAACTATGTTTTCTGCTCTTCTTTTCACATCACATTATATTGTAAGGATTTCCCCATGATTAAAAACTCTTTATACACATAATTTCCATGTCTTCATAATACGTTTCTTGTGCTGTGTCTCACCATCTCCTGGACAATGGAAAGTTAGTTTATTTCCATTTTTCCCTATTCTACACGTTGTGTCAAGAAGCACCTTTATGTTATATTTGTCGAGATTATTAATTAGCTTAAGGATAAATTCCTGCTAAAGAAATTGCTGAGCCAAAAGATAGGAGCTTTTTAAAGCTCTTCACATGTATCACCAAAATTTGTTTCAGAAAGATTGTAGCTTTTATGCACTGAGTTCTCACCACACCCCACAGTGTAAATTGGAAAGCTCACCTTTCTCTCTCTGCATTCAACACATGGAGCTGCCCAGCCTCAACAGTCATTCCATCCTGTAGCAGAGGTCCAAAAAGAATGTCTTCTTAAGTGTCATTAATGGGCCCAATTCTACCCAAGGGAGTGAGAAAGAATACGTCTAATTGCCATCCCTCCTCCCAGCTCTCCATTTCAGCATGACTGGAGCTCAATGCCAAATCTCAGTATACCCAACCATCTTGCCCCTTTTCCTGCCTCTTTTTTAATGTTGTTGTTGTTCTTCAGTTATTAGCTCTATTATAAATCATGCAGTGATTGTTACTGGTTTTAGTATGTTAAATTTGCTCAGGTTCTACTAGAACAGAGATGGATCTGGACAAAATTGTCAGATAGGTAATTTGGTTTCAGGGCTGACTAACTTCATTTTTCTAGCCTCAGAGAATGAGTTCAGGGCTTCCCTGGTGGCGCAGTGGTTGAGAGTCTGCCTGCCGATGCAGGGGACATGGGTTTGTGCCCCGGTCCGGGAGGATCCCACATGCCATGGAGCAGCTGGGCCCGTGAGCCATGGCTGCTGGGCCTGCGCGTCCGGAGCCTGTGTTCCACAACGGGAGAGGCCACAGCAGTGAGAGGCCCGTGTACCGCAAAAAAAAAAAAAGAATGAGTTCAGACACGCTGGCCTTCAACTCTCAGATTTTCTACTCAATAGTTCTGTTACCATGGGCTCATCTATCTTAACCTCTCCGAGTTTCTGATACTGTGGATAGTCCCTGCTTCAGCAGGGCAAGCGAAGGTGAAATCAGAAAGCATGTCCAAGGGCATTGCCTAACATGCTAGTTCTCTCCATGTACTTCTTTCTAGGCTCCTCCGTGCATGGCATGGAGCACCCAAGCATCCCCCATAGGCAAGACCCCCAGGACCTGTACACAGATCCACACTGGTTTCCACACAATCATCCATGAGCCTCCCCTGAGTCCACTGGGCACAGCACCGTTTGAGCCTTTGTGGGTGTGCCTGATCAATGCAGGCTGTAGTCCTTGAGAGGGTGAGATCTTCTGACCTAACTGGGTACATGTGAAACCCTGAACAACAAGTTCAGAAAGAGTCTTCAGAGGGTTAGGGTTAGGGTTAAGGTTAGGGTTAGGGTTAGGATTAAGGTTAGGGTTAGGGTTAGGGTTAGGAAAGCACTCAGGAAAGCTGTGGGGTGAGGATGGGGGTGGCCTAGCCTGAAGGATGGGTTGGGTTTGGAGACAGATAAGGAAGGCAAGAGGATGAAATTGTCACTTTTCCATTTCTCTCGTAGATTTTCTCCTTTGGACTTACCATGATAAAAAAAACCAAAATACTTCTCACTTACTGATCTTTATTATCTGCGTTTCCACAGTAGAAGAGAAGGCAGAGACTTGTATCTGTTTCTCTCTCTACTGTATGCCCAGTGTGTAGAACCTTGGCTGAAGCTTTTGACGTGCAGTTAGTATTTGTTGAGGGAGTGAACGAATGAATGAATGAATGAATGACTAAGGCTGCTGAGGAAGCAGGAACAAAGGCACGTGCATGTGTATTTTCAGAGAGGAGAAGCTGGGTCTCGGGGGATCAGAGGAGGGGCTCACTGCCCCCCAGAGCCTCAAGGGGCTGGCAGGCCAAGGGCTTGCGTGGAGTTGCAGGACCTTGACTGCATTAGCCCCTCTGACGTGCACACATGCATAAATCAGTGCTTCCATCTTAGCAGGCTCATCAGTGGAGAGCATTTTCCTGCAGCACGTGTGGGCTGAGCCACCTGCCCCCTCACCGAGAAATAGTCTATCACAGCAACTGAGATTCAGCTGTGCCTGTGAATGTCTGCATTCCATGTCTTGGGAAAAGACAGGGAAAAGTTGGCATGGGTGAAACCGTTGACACTTGTTCAGGTGCCAATGAACTGACACAGGGGTGTGGGGTGTGCAGGTGTGTCTGGTTGAACTCCTTTGTGTCAGGTTCACTCCTCTGCCTCTTTGCCACAGTAAGAATGGAAATACAGTGAGCAATAGGGGATTTTAGGTTGCCGTATTTCTCTCCTTGGTGCTGGAGTACTATCGTTCTGAACTTATGACAAAGCACTTGAAAAGTCCCTTCACTAGAGCATTTCTCCTGGTACGTTTAGTGGCTTCGCTGCCGCCTGCCTGAGGAATCCTGTGGCAGATGGGAGGAATGCTGTCTTGGATCCCTTGCTAAAAGCTCCTATGGAGAAAAGATGTCTCACCTTCCAGGACTGAGCATATTTGCAAAGTGACTGTCTTAGATGTGGGAGGCCTCTAGGACCTGAAGGGGGTCGGGGGAGAGACCCTACATTATGAAACCATGGAGCACAGACAGGCTGTGGAAGCCAGGGGCTCTGGAGAGTCTGAGGCCCATGAGAACTGGACAGGAACTCATGGACTATATTTGAACATCTTCTAGAGGAAGACATCTTTGTGTTTTAGTAGGTCACCAGGTGGTTTTGAAGGCCGAGGAGAAAGCTGTGCACTTGTCATGCCTGGGAGATCCTGGCTGGAGAAGAAGGTATGGAATGTCCCACTCTGAGGTGGGACCTCTTCCCATCTGGCTCTGTCAACATTTGAAAGGAAAACTCCCAGAATCCAGTCTGTCCTGCCATCCTACTCACCCTGCCAACAGCTGACCCACTGGGCAAGACCTCAGGAGGCCCTGTGCTATGGTCAGCACTGATTTCTGGAGACGCCCTCACCAGCCCTGTGGCCTCTTCCCCCTTGTCAGCCCTTCCGTGGCCTAGATGGGGCGGGGTCCCAGGGAGCACACTGTGTATCCTCTCCCCTCCCTGTGTCCTGCCATGTCCCTCTTTTCCAGGCTGGTTCCAGACCACTGTCCCCTCTTTCTCTTGCCTTTCACTGAACGCATTCCACACAGTTCCCACCTTAGACTTGTTGACCTTACAAAAAAAAAAAAAAAAAAAAAAAGGACCAGTTATTTTACCAGCAAAATGAGTTTATTCAGGAATAGCAGAGAATTGCAATTCAGGACAAGGAAACTATGGTGAACGATAGGCAAGTCCAGAGGGCAGAGGAGAGGGGCTTGCTTTCTAGAGGAAAAGAGGGAACTGCGGAGGTGGTGGGCCGCTTGTTGTTTCTGGGTCGGGGGAAACCTTTCTTCCCAATGGGGTCTGTGATCTGCTGCTGATGCCTGTGTGAGACCTCCCCGCTTCAGGGCTTCCCCACTCCGCTTTAAATGAGGGTTTCTTTCTTCATTTCCACAGACTCCACAGGGTGCTAGTTTCCTCCATTTACCTGAATAACCTGGCCTCCTCCCCTCTCCTGGGTGCCTGCACACTTGGGAAGTGCCTGCCTCATCCTCTGCTGTCCAGGCTCTGCTAAGCATCTCCCTAACGGGGTCCACTGATGGCCACACCTCCAGAGAAGCTCTGTCCTGAGAAATGGGGGATTCAGGAACACGGGGGATCTGCCTCACCTCAAAGGCTCCTGAGGCAGCCTCTCCTTCCCTCTGTTGATTTACAGAGGAGCTCTGCTGCCTTCACTCTAACCCTAACCCTAACCCTAACCCTAACCCCGGGTTGGCCCAGGCTTGAGAGGTTGACTGTCAACGTAAGAGTGAGGACTTGGGTCAGGGAAGCAGGAGAAAGCTATGGGGTGGCAGGAGAGAGCGCCAGGCTCCTACACCTTTCCAGAGGGATTTGACCATGAGTTTTGAGGTCCTGGAGAGAGGGGTGCACGGGCCCTGCAACAAGGCAGTTCTAGTGGCCCTCAGCACAGTCGCTGGGTGGTCTGGGGAGACTGTTTAGGATTCACTCAGGGGGAGACCTGACAAGGATTCATTTCGCCCTCCTCCACCCAACGTCCCCCAGGGTCTGGAGCAGGTTGGCCTTGAGCATCCTGCCTGACCCCTTTGGCTGGAGCATGCCTCCTGTTGGGACAGGTTTACTCTCAGAGAGCGTCCTCACCTCCAAGGCTCACTCAGAGTAGAAGCAGTTTGTAGCCTCCCAAAGCTAGGACCCCCTCCTTAGCACAAGAGTTTGTCTCTCTCCTTGTCCCTCTTCCCATCGGAGTGGGCCTTCCTTCTGGTCAGCAGTCCTGAGCATCAACTCTAGGGATCCAGGACCTCGGCCAATATGGACCACAGTGTTGCCACCTGTGGACCGAATGAGTGACTGTGATCAAGAAGTTCTGAGGGGGAGGCTCAGGTCATGGACCCTCACTCTACAAACGAAGAAGCCAAGGCAAGAAGAGGTGAGGAGGCCTGCCCATCCATTCTTGTAGTCGTGTAGCACGTATTTATTATTATATTATTAAAGATGAGCTTATGCTGTGACTTAGTAAATCAGCTCCTAGGTACTTCCCATAAAAAGAAAAAATTGGAAAAGTGGCGACTTTCAAAGCTCAAAAACATTCACTGCGAGTTATTTTTGATACTAAAGAAATGAAAACAGTCTAAATAGCCAAAACTAAGCAGATAAATGACAAAGCAACCATGAATGCGGCCAATACAATCCTTGTTGCAGCAGAAGGCTGTTGACATGGAGAGGTTCACAGACCAATGCCAAGTGTAAAGCACAGCTGTCAAACACCACCTCTTCAGGTTCCACACACCCATGGCTCTAGAAGTGACCAAGGAAACACACACAACATTAAATAGGACTGGTGGACATATGGTGATGTTTTGTGTTTTTCAAGAGTATTTGTTTTTAGTTTGAGTGTATTGACTATGTAATTAGAAAAATGATCCACTTTTTAAAAAGCCCAACAACAAGGGAGAGATAGCCAAGTTTTTTCCAAAAGATCTCACACATGATTATTGGAGAGTAAGGACTGAAATTTAGGACATGACCTTTCTGTCCTGTGCTTGGCCCACTGGTCCTCATGAGCCCAGTCAGGGACTCAGAGCTTCCTTCTACCTCAGGCTTGAAATACGTCTGTCCCTTGTCCTCTTACCAAGCTTCCTATTGCTGACAGACAAGGGATTAGTAATACTTTTGGCATGAATGCTCACATGTCTGGACAAGATATTTACATATTAACATGGTTAATTCTTCTATCCCATTTGAAAAACAAGTTTAAGTTTTGCCAACCAGAATCTCACTCTGGGCTGCTGTTAGCAGTCACTTATGCACCTCTGGTTTTGTTACCGAATGCAAGTATTTCGTGTGCCAAACAAACGGAAACATCAGAGTTTGGAGCAGAGAAAGGTTTATTGCAGGGCCATGCAAGGAAATAGGTGGCTCGTGCCCAAAAAAAACCCCTGAACTCCCCGAAGGGTTTCAGCAAAGCTCTTTTAAAGCCCAGGCGTGGGAGGGGCGTGGTTAGTTGTTGCAAACTTCTTGGTGTTGGGATCCTTTGTTCTTGCAGCTGTCTGTGTAGGTCAGGTCATGATGTTCCTGTAAACCTCCAGCAAGACAAATGTTATCCTCTGTTCTGCAACTTTTTACCTTTATATGAATGGACTCTTAAAGGTCAGAGCCTTGAGAATGGGCTATCCTGTATATTTCAGGCTGTAGGCAACATTCTTTTCATAAAAGATGCAGAGCCAGCCTGAGGAAGCACAGGCAATAAAACACAAAGGTTAAAGCAAAAGGAACAGATCTAATATGGAGTCAGTTTTGTTCTTCTCTATTACAGTTTGATCACACAGGTTTTGCACATTTCAGGTTGACATCATTCCTGGGATTTATTTTTTCCTGAATTGACACTGTTTCCCACTTTATTTCTTAACTGTTTTTTGTTATTGTATAAGAAGCCTTTGGTTAGTGGATACTGATTGGTAAGCAACAAGTTTGTGTGCTCCCTGTCTCTTGGCATCCAGCCAGCTATGGTTTCCAAGCCCAGGTGAATCTCAGAATATACAAGAATGGAGATTCGTGCACCCAACCCTTGGCAAATCTGCTACAGTAAGTCTGGGGCAAAGCCCTAAATATTTAGAAAGTGTGTTGCATGATTCTGATGGATGCAAACACTTCCCAAGCAGGCATCAGGAACCACCTTGGTGCATTTTAATATCACCACTGTGTATTCCCTTCGTAGGCACTCTTTCCCCAGCTTGATCTATTGCATTAAATTATACCTCTGTGTGGATATCTTTCAGTTGATGTTGTTTGGCCCTTGGTGATGTATTGCATTGATGTCTTTATTCAGTTCAGGGAAAATGTTTCATTAGTTCTCTGTTAACACAGTCTGAATGTCCTGAGGGTACCCCATGGGACTGTATCCTATCTCTTCATCTGCATCATCATCATCTTCTCCCTTAGTTTTGGGAGAATTTTAGTAATTTGTCTTCTAATTCATGGGTCTGGTTTTGTTTTCCATATCTAATCTATTATTCACCGTCTAAATGTATTTTCAAATAAGTTCATTGTATTTCCATCTGAAAACAGTTGCATTTTCAGAGTGCAGTAGTCTCTCGACTTGAGATTTCTGGCATGTTCTCCTACTTTTTGTTTGTTTGGGGGAGGAGATAATGCTTTGGCATCGTGGAACATTTTCTTTAACTCTTCAAACTGAGACATATTTTGAATGATGGCATTTTTTCTAACCAGTGATTTCATCCATTTATTCACTCTTAGAGGGTTTTGGGGATTCTGTATTTATCCAGTAGTGGGGGTAGATTTGGGTCCTCTCCAAAGGTTCTTGGTCCCTTTCATATCTTTTGAAGGTCAAATGAAAAGTCAATATATTTGTGTTTCAGCAAAATACTTTGGGAAAAATCCTAAGTCTGGCATTTTCTGGTTGTATGATTTTGTATATGTAGCCTTCTTTTTCTTCCATGTTCTGTCTGTATCATGGGGTAGACTTACATGAAACCAAGTCTGTAAAACACCTAACATGGTTCCTGACTCCTGGTGGACGATCGCTCATTGAGGTGGGTTATCATGGCGCCATTGTTGATGTTGCTATTACTTGCTTCCTGTTTCAGGTAGGTCTCTGATTCTTTTAGGACTTGCCCTGTGTACAGGTAACGTTCAGGCCAGAGGTGGGGCCTGAATTCTGCCCTGGGATGTTCTGCAGCACCCCGTACCTTTCTAGGCACACTTTTGGGAGGAGGGAGGGGCAGGGCATTAGTATAAAGGGGAACAAGAAAAGAACAACCACCACTGCCTATTAATACTGATAGTGAATTTCTGCTTCACGGCTGTAGTCATTTGTCTTACATTTAGCAACTGGTACTGATCACAAAATGTACACGTTATAAGCAGATGGCACCCTTCACCACTCACCCACACAGGACTTGGGTTCTGTTTGGGGCCTGACAACCCATCTCTCCTCTGGCCCAGACCTGTGGCTGCTGCTGCTTCGGATCTGTGCTGAATGAGGCTTGAGCCCAGCCTCCTCCCTCCAGTTTTCTCTCATGCTGAACGTCTGCTGCATTC
The DNA here is from genome assembly GCF_949752795.1 of Hyperoodon ampullatus. Classification (NCBI taxonomy): domain Eukaryota; kingdom Metazoa; phylum Chordata; class Mammalia; order Artiodactyla; family Ziphiidae; genus Hyperoodon; species Hyperoodon ampullatus. Next base: position 100,706,780 of record NC_136921.1, read on the forward strand.
TCATGTGATCAGAAGCGATCTTAACAACTTTCCTCCTCATGTGGAACTTAATTTCCTAACTGCAGTTTTATATAGTGCAGAATGAAGACGCTGGGTCTCTGATCTTGCAGGGAAAAAAAAACCCAGATCCTCAGCGGTGTGGGGAGCATGGATCCAATTGACATGTTAATGCAGGACGATGCAGTCCTGGAAGGATGTCAGGTGCTTCCACATATACACTGTGTGTGGCCCAGTTCTGACTGCTGCAGGCTTTGATGTCAAATAAATGGGATAAGGATGGGAGAGTGAAGCCACACCACAGATCTTCTTCCTTCCAACAGAAGGGCAAAAGTTAGCAAAATCCTCACCAACTGCTTACAAACAAGGGAAAGAGTACTTCATTCCACAGCTTGAAAAAGGAAAGCCGAGTTAAAACAGGGAGATCAGCTCGGTGCTTTGTGACCACCTGGAGGGGTGGGATAGGGAGGGTGGGAGGGAGGGAGATGCAAGAGGGAAGAGATATGGGAACATATGTATATGTATAACTGATTCACTTTGTTATAAAGCAGAAACTAACACACCATTGTAAAGCAATTATACTCCAATAAAGATGTAAAAAAAAAAAATTTAGAGTTAAAATGCTCAGCAAGGCACTCTTACCCACAGCCAGAGGCACACTGGACAAAGAAGTTAAAGAAAATTTCAAGAATTCAAAGCCCCCACATTTGGAGAGAAGGTGACTATGGGGTAAGTAGACCAAGATGGAAAATATAAAGATCAACCCTAGGGAAGGGGAGGGGAGGGGAGGGGAGGGGAGGAGGCTCACCTGGCTTCTTTCTGGCTCTCAGAGAGAGGGAAGCACTCCAGGGTTCCCTGTCACTGAGGGCTCCCCACTGAATATTCCAAGAATATTCCACCAAGGGAATAGGGTGAAAAAGTGTATAAAACACAATTCAGCCCTGGAACTGAGCCTCTGCAGGGAAGACAATAATATCAGAGACGGTAGAATAGCTGTCAAGGAAAATTTGACCAATGATATTAGGGCAAGTGTAGGTTAAGGACAAGGCAGACGGACAGAAATGACAGAGTAACTAGATGAACATGTTTCAGGGGAAATTATGGAAAGAAGATAGCACACAGCCTGCAAAGACTGATGAAGAAAGCAGTCTGAGTGAAAATATAACCTGAAGGCAAAAAATATTTCCATGAGTCCTTCACATCAGAGAAAATCTATACAAAGATATGAATGAGTTAGAAGATGAGATTAAAAAGCAGAGAATAGGTTTAAAAGAGTTGTTTTTTTTTTAATCTAGCACCAAAGAACATTATTAACAGAACTAGTAAATTAACAAAAACAGCAAGGAACAAGATAGGTAATCAGTTACTGACATAGAAGAAGACAGGTTTGAGGTGACAGCTATGAAAGCCCAAGAAAAGACCTAGAGATTAAAACAATCATGGAAAAAACAATAGAAATGAAGGACGGGCAAGGGAGAGCCAGATATGACTAATTGGTGTCCCTGAACTGGAAACCTTACAAAAGGGGATAGAATGTCTTTTTAAATATGTAAAGAAGAAAATTTTCCTGAACAAGGGAACATGGACTGGAACCAATCTAAAAGGTAAACTCTATGCTCCAGGAAAACTTAATGCAGAATGAATGCCAGTGAAATAGTTCCTGGTTAAGTTAATAAACGCTAAGGACAAAGGCTTACTTCATGCATTCAGGCATAGAAAGCAAGGGAGAGAGCTGGCCAGGGATGAACCAGACCATGCAGACAGGTCTCAGGCTGCCCCACAGCAGCATCCAGAGTTTAAAAAAGAAAATGGCATGGAGAGAAAATTCTGAGAGCAAGAACACATTACCCAAGATGATTATACCCAGCCAAGCTGGCTTCCAGGAATCATAGTCACAGGTAAACCTACCGAAAAGTAGGCTCTTTTCATGAGACATTAAAAAAAAAGTCAGCCCACTAACATGAACAGAGAAAGGACAGGTAGACCTGGGCAACACTTAAAATCAGACGACAAACAGTTAAAAAGTACATTTTGTATTATGTATACCTTACCATACAATTTTTAACAACCAGGTAAAAGAAAAAAAACAAAAACAAACAGAGGACATGGAGTATGGACTGAAGAGTTCTGAGGGAAAGGAAACATTGTTTACCCACCCAAGTTTCCTTTTGATTACAAAGGCCACAGACGATTCTTGACCGGCAAGAATTTAAGAATCCAGCATCTATGAGACCTTGGAACGGCTCAGTGATAAAATCCAGCCCAGCAAGCAAATAAACCAAATAGAAACTCAGCCAGGAGAGGGAAAGCTATTAGGAAAAGGGCTCCAGAGTATCAAATCCACTCAAATACAGAAAAAGGCTAAACAATGGTGGGAATAATTGTTACATAATAGAATACAAATGCTACTAACCTTGCAAATATCACCAGCAAAAATCACAAGAAATGTGAAAGTATAAGGATGCTGATTTCCTCATCTTTTATAAAGAGCATAATTTAAAATTTCCGAAATTGAAACATGAAATTAAAAACATAAAGAAGCCAACCTCTTAATGTTTTTCACATCCTTGTTCTTGATCTTAGAGGGCACTTTTACAAAATAATATCTTTTGTGCCAAGGCAACATTTATTTGAAGATAGGCAGTTTCCTTCATTTAAATACCACCCCATTTTCTTCTTTTAAATTAAAGTAAAATTTAATAAAATACTTTTATATTGAAAATAGTAGGTGTCACTAAACCCTTTTTTTTTTTTTTTTTTTTTTTGCGGTACGCGGGCCTCTCACTGTTGTGGCCTCGCCCGTAGCGGAGCACAGGCTCCGGACGCGCAGGCTCAGCGGCCATGGCTCACGGGCCCAGCCGCTCCGCGGCATGTGGGATCTTCCCGGACCGGGGCACGAACCTGTGTCCCCTGCATCGGCAGGCGGACTCTCAACCACTGCGCCACCAGGGAAGCCCACTAATCCCATCTTTATCGAAAAGTCTTTCTTTGTTTATCTATACTTGCACCTTTTATGGTTGATATGGGTACAGAGATGTCTGAGGTGAGGGCCACCTGGGGCTGAGATGTCTGTTGCAGAGCAGCTGGATCTGAGATCATTTTAAAACTTTCTTTTTCTGTATTATTTCCATTCTTCATAATGAACAGGCTTCATTTTTTACCAAATCAATACGATTTGAGATGAATAAATTAAAAGAAATCAAATGCTTGAAAATTAAAACAGATGCTGTTTTCTGTAATATCGGGTTTTTTTTTTTTCAGATTTTATTTGGAAAAGGTTTAATACCATCCGGGTGAATAAGGGAAGCATTTATTTCTCCCATGTCTGGAATAGCTAGGTGGTTCAGCCCCACGTCCAGGGTCCAGGACTGGCAGTCAGGTGATTTAGGATGAGCTGGCTAGAGCGACCATGGACATTCTGCTCCCCAAGTCCCTCGTCCTTTGGGTGCCCCATCCCAGGCCTGCTTTCAGGGTGGAGGCAGCAGCACTAGAATAGCAAAGCCCAATTACACAAGTGCTTTTCATGCCTCTGCTTGCAACAAACCAAAAGACGTCAGAGTCAAGTGGTGGAGAAATAGACTCTGTTTAGTTGGGGGAGACTGCAAAGGTCATATGGTATAATTCATGTATACAGGGAGGAGTGAGGAGTTGGTTTCAATACAATATGGCCAGGTAAGCTGTTTCTGCTTATTTTTGCCACTGTAATCAACAAGTCGGTCAGTTTTATCCTAATACCTCTCTTCCAGTAGGATTGAGAGGGAATTGCAATGGCTCCCTAATCCATTTACCCAAGAATGGAAAGTGCAGAGTTTTTTATTTCAAAATATTTAGCTGGAGGATGGACCTAGAGACTGTCATACAGAGTGAAATAAGTCAGAAAGAGAAAAACAAATATCATATATTAATGCATATATATGGAATCTAGAAAAATGATAGCGATGAATCTATTTGCAAAGCAGAAATAGAGACACAGACATACAGAACAAATATATGGATACCAAGGTGAGAAAGGAGGGATGGGATACACTGGGAGATTGGGATTGAGATATATACACTACTATGCATAAAATAGATAACTAATAAGAACCTACTGTATAGCACAGAGAACTCTACTCAGTGCTCTGTGGTGACCTAAATGGGAAGGAAATCCAAAAAAGAAGGGACATATGTATATGTATAGCTGATTCACTTTGCTGTACAGCAGAAACTAACACAACATTGTAAAGCAACTGTACTCCCATAAAAAATTTTTTTAAAAAGAAAATTTATCTAGAAGTTACCAGTTTCTTTAGTTCAAGAACACAGATTAGAGATCCATTTCCAGAACCACTGACCACAGGCTTGGGCAAAGAAGAGCAAGCAAAAGAGTCCAGGAAGAAGATTTTGCTTCAAATAAAGAAATCCGGGGCCCTTGGCTGGCTGGTTGTGAAGGGAGCATACATCAGAGAGCTTGGGGGAAGCAGGGACAGGTCTCCAGCTGGGCTTGCCAGTTCAAGGGCACAACACAGAGACTTCTGTCCCTGAACAACCTGATGGCTACCTTGGACCTGTGTGCGAGCAAACTGATGAAAGGGAGGTGCAAGAGTGAATTCTACTAACCTGTGGGATATTAGACAATAGTTAACTTCTTTAGGATGCAGAGATATTGGGGACAGCTTCTCTGAAGAGGTCTGACATTTCTGAGAGTCACACTTAAACTAGGTTCTAGAAGATGGAGAGGATTTTACACATGGGAGAATAGTCCAGCAACCCCACACACACACATACACATACATACACATATATGCACACAGTTTTGGACTGAGTTTTATTCCCAGTTTTTCTGGTTATCTGCCACAGGATCTCGGACTAGTTACCTAACTTTTCTAAACTTCAGTTTCATCATCTGTAAAATGGGCATAACACAATAACCAAGGCTCAGGGTTATTCCAAAATTCAAAGGAGATGCTGTTTCTAAACTGGCCTATGGTTAGCCCTCAACTGATGGTAGCTACCATGATTATTAATAGATAGATGTCAGGGGTGAGAGGAAGAACATGGCAAAGATGGGAAGAGCAATGCATGCTGATACACCTTCATTTGAGATTCACTATTTGGAAACTGCACTTAGTTTTCTCAGTGCCTCCACGGGCTGGTTCTCAGGTAAGCAAAGGTAATCTGTCCCTGCCTTCTTCAACCTCTGCTGTATTCTGAAGCATTTAAAGGACAATTAAACTGTGACAACTCACTGACGAATAACTGTGCTCTCTGCTAATCTTGTCACATTGGGCACTGGCTAGAGACACAATTAATACAACATGGTTGAACAGCTTACACATTAATTACATGCCCCACTAAAGGTGACAGGGCTGGGAGGCCTGCAGCATCTTAATTTCCCACCCTCTGGGGGTTTTCCCAGTGGAAGTGAGGTTCCAATGTCGGCATGAATCAACTTTGTCATACCAGAGCTCAGAGCTACACCAAGGGGGACTCAGTCCTCTGTGTCCCACAGCCCCCATTCCCAGACCTGGGGCTCTCGCAGCTGGGTAGAAGTGATTTACAGTAAGCCCTTCAAGATGATGTGTTAGCACTCAAGGTCAATGAATTGAAGAGTGTGGCTTAAAAATGTGCAGCACTTTGAGCTTCACCCTCAACCTCAAAAAGAACCTGCCTTTTGCAAAACTAATGGGCTCTGTGATTGGTGCTTCATCCGGGTTCACTCAGTCAAGCCTCACAGCAGCCTGAGGGCTTCAAACAACACACCAATCAGGAACCCCTCCTTCCCCAGCCTCTGGACTCATCACTGTCAGCCAGGCAGGATGCAATTTCCAGACCCTTTTCTATGCAAACGCAAATATATTTGTATAAGCATTTATCATTTTAAATATCATTTAAATTTTTTTAAACAACAGAACCATTTATACATCATTTTCTTTTTCTTGTTTAACAGTATTTCTTTTCTTGTCGGTCCATGTAGGTCTACATCATTCTATTTAACGACTGCATCATACTCCAGAGTAGATGTTGGTTGACTGAAAGAAAAACGCACAACATGAGAGTTGTGAGTTAAGTTTTATTCAGGGTCTTACTGAGGATAGTAGCCTAGGAGACAACCTCTCACATAGCTCTGAGATACTGTTCCAGAGAGGTCCTGGGTAGGCTAGTTTATATGTGATTTTTCTTATGGAATACACTCAGTCAGTAAACATCTTGGTAAAAGATTACTGCTAGTCTCAGAAAACAGACATCTCATGTTGATGATTATAGTACTTTTCTATGTATGGGAAGATGCAAGAAATGGGGCTCATTAAAATTCTTCCTGAAAGCATCCAACTATTCAAGGGCCTGTTTGTACAAAGCACAGAGCATCCTGTTATTGTCTTTCATTTCCTCTGTCTGAAGCACAGGGTGCTTCATCCCATCCTGTTATCACCTTAATCTTTGTCTGAAATACCAAAAGCACTGTGGGTCAGCAACTGCAGTGGGTTAATCTTTGTAGACTTGGATGGAGAGAGAAATGCTCACTGCTGTTCTTTTGTTTGCAATTCCCCCCTTTTGGTCATAAAGTCAACCAAAGTTTGGGAGGCATTTCATGACCAATTTGTCCCACTGCACTAGGAAGGTTCACTTTTAGGTCAAGGAAGGATTTTGTTGATAGACCACTCAATGTGTTATGACCAAACTGAGCCAGTCTAACTGTAGCTATAAAGGTCTCTGGACCACCTGTCTTACTAGTCTGTTATGATCCAGGAAAAATTCACCCTGTTGTTTATTTCCATATCTAGAGTTTATACTATTACAGTCCATCTTAATCTTATATGGAATTATATAGCTGGTTAATCATTTCAAGTCACTTAGCCATCATTATTTTTGGCAGAGACTCAGTTGCATATTGGGTAATATAAGAAAATAAGCAGAATACAAGTATTATAGCTAATAGCATTAATAAGGTCATAATTCATATGTAAAAGTCCAAGAAATCAAGAAAACACTATAAATAAACATACTGGTCTGGTCCAGCATCTTGGGATAACTATCTACTTCTGATGTCACCTTTTTCTTGTCCTGCTGTGGAGATCCTTCTTCTATGTTTGAGCATTGCTTTAAGGTGAGTTTGAGGTTAACAATCCTCTCTGTAGACCAGTCCAGTGCAAGGCCCTTTTTAAGTAGGAAATATGAATCCAAGAGTCAGTTCCCTTTAGTTTTGTTGTGTATGAGCTAGTTAAAAGTACCTGATAAAGGCCTTTCTTCCTAGGCTGGAGAGTGTCCTTTAAGATAACTTTTTCAGTATATATTATCCTGGTTCTAGTTCTTGGGGCATCTGATCTTCACCCAAAGAGAGATTATAGTGATAAACTTCAGAAACAAGCCTAAAAATGTCTTTTCAATAATTCAATTAAATTTTGCAATAATGTGACATAGCAACAAGAAGCCATCTAGGAAGTGAGTCTTAGGAGGTATACATATGAAAACTTAAAGAGAATTAATAGCACTAGAACTTAATATCCACAAAGGTGTATTACTGAAATGTAATTTTTCTCTCTAAAATGATCCTCATTTTCACCAAATATAGCCAAACTAAGGCTAACTTGGTTGCAAAATAAGTCTGGTTTCAATAAACTTGGCCTGATTATTTACATAAGTATATCAAGAAAAGCAATTGATCATATAAGCTGTTTTAAATTTGCTTTGCTGGAACTTTCCATAAGGAATCTCAGGTTGAACTTTAAAAGGCCTCTCAAGGCCAGGAAATTTATGCTAAGGACTTGTCATCAGACTCACCTGTAATACTTATAGATTTGAGTGAAGTCCTGTCTTCTCAAGCTCCCCAGAATATCTTGAGATCCCTGCACCTGTCAGGAAGGGACCTTTCTTATTCATCTGGTAAGGTTGCTGGGAACCCTGTAAGTAAGAAACCAGGTTGTTTTTCTAAAGGCTTTTTTGGCTCCATAAAGTCCATCTTAGTTCTTTAAAGCTGTCTGGTCATATCTGATTCTATGTATGTTCTCAAATACGGCATTCGAGTCAAAGTCATGATAATATAGCCAATGTTTCCATCTATGTCCTGTTATAAGGAGAACAGGTTTTTGTTTTTTTTTTAACATCTTTATAGGAGAACAGATTCTTTTCTTTCTTTTTTTTTGCCTACAAGAGACTCCCTTTATTTTTTATTTATTTATTTATTTATTTTAATTAAAGCATTTATTTAGGCATTGTTTCAATCAATAAAAACACAATACAGGCCACTGCCTTGTTGCCTAACAAAATAGGAGATTGCGGAAGCAGAAAGATGAATTACAACATAGTCTCTGCCAGTAGAAGGCATTTCATTTCAACATAAGAAAGAACTCCTTTGACCAACTAGGTGATAAAACTCAAGAACTGGCTGAAGGAACATATATAATATATAAATGCCTAGAGATTGTCAAAAATAATATTGACTGCTATTCAAGATTGTTATGATCGTTATGATCATAGAACTAGATGATTACTGAAGTTCCTTTCTAGACTGTGATACTAAAACCTGTACCTTAGTTTTTTGGGGTTTTTTATTGAATTTTGAATTTTATTTTATTTATTTTTTTATACAACAGGTCCTTATTAGTCATCAATTTTATACACATCAGAGTATACATGTCAATCCCAATTGCCCAATTCATCACACCACCACTCCCACCCCTCCGCTGCCTTTCTCCCTTGGTGTCCATAGCAGGAGAACAGGTTCTTATTGAACATATACAAATAACTATATTGCCATGAAAATAAGAATACTCACTAAGAGTTTCTAATTCTGGAGGATCAGGTACAGAGAAAAGATAAATGTTTCAATTCTGCTTACAAAAGTATAATTTACCAAATTGTTGTAAGTCATAATTAGCGTAAGGAGAAAGGTTTCCTTATATCTGGAAAGCAACTTTTTTTTTAACTGAGTAATATTTTAGACAAAATTCATAAAATTTATAACCATATTCATCAATTCATTCAGTCCTATGTAATTAATTTTTGTTTATTTTGACCTTCTGTTAAGTTTTATGAAGTCATCAGTTTGTTCAATAGCATTCTTTAATTTCTTACCCAGTTCAGTAGCATGATCTGAAAGTTATCAGAAACCTGTGGTTGTTTAAAAAAAAAGTCATTCCTATAAATCTTCTTGGGAATTTCCCTGGTGGTCCAGTGGTTAGGACCCAGGGCTTTTACTGCCATGGCCCGGGTTAGATCCCTGGTCAGAGAACTAAGATACTGGAAGCCATGCAGTGTGGCCAAGTAAGCAAATAAATAAATAAATAAATAATTTTTAAAAAATAAATTTAAAAATATATAAATCTTCTTGATGAAGCATTTTTGCAAAAGTATAAGAATAAAACAATAATCGTCTATAAATGACAAAAGACTTTAAATGGCATGGTTAGCAACCTGATTAAAATATAATTGACAAAGAAAGTTGGTTATTTCTGTGACATATATTTCAAGATAATAATTAGGATTATGAATGATAATATTATATTAGGACATATCTGAATTTTAGGGATTTCATAAAATTTCTAGAATATTTATATTAATAACATTTAACCATACAATATAACCTAAGAAGGTTTATCATCATTTATTTTAAAATGTTTCTCATGTAATTTAATATACCAATAAGCCTCATTAGTTTAATATCTCTCCGAGATATTTCAGGGGCCCTCTGAAACATCTCAAAGTTAGTTAGAGGTCAAAAAAATTCATTTAAAATTTTATTTGAGGAAGTTTATCCAAGATAAAGGTTTTAAAATACTTGGTCAAATAGGATCATAGGTCTCTGAGAAACAATACTTATTCACTTAACCAAAGTGACAATAAGATTTTAAAGGCAAACATGAAAAGTTACAACAGATCACTTAAAAGGTAAAGAAAATTTTACAATCTTTTATCAAAAACAGATCAATATTCCAAGAGAACTTTGTCCTCTTAACAGAGAGAAAATAAAATTCTAGTTTTGCACTAGCTTACTTTTAATATTAGAATTGTTTCTATCAATTAAGTCCATTTTAACTTGACCTGACCACACATTAAACTCTTTGCCAGGGTTTCTTTTCCACAGACCTTCTACAACTTCCTTTTTTAATTTCAGATTTTGTCCTATGCTTTCCCTTTTTCTTTCTCTTTCTCTCTTAACCTCTCTTTAGGACAAAATTATTTTCTTTTCCCTTAACAAAATGCATTTCTATTCCTTATACCCTTTTAAAAAGTTTCCTTGCACACAAAGATACTTTCCTTATTAATTTTAGTAGTTTTATTTACATAATCCAAATTCTCAACCCTTAAAAACCCCAGTCTCTAGTGAAAACCAAGATGCAAGCAATCATAAACTGTCACACCAGCATTTCCTGATTGGCAGACTTAATGAACATATTCCATAACCTCTGCAAACACACATTTTCTCACAACATAATTTCTTTCCTCAAAGTAGTACAAGGTATGTGTCCAATAAACCCAAACATCTTTAGTTTTTTTCTAATAGGAAGACAAAAGTAGGTAAACTAAGACTTACTTAGCAATTAATGTTTCAGTATTTTACTTGGAAATGATATGGATATTCAATAAACTTCCATCATTTAATTTAATTTAGCAGAACTCTAAAGTTTTAAATTACCAAAAATATTTGGAGAAACTATTTTTAAGTAGACATACCATAGAACATGGTATGTTTTAGAGAGTTCACTTAAAAACTCTTGCTCCATTTGCATTTTAATTTACTTACAAAAATGTCATTACACCAAGTTATTTTTCCTCTTGGCAAATTTTGTAACAAAGATAACATGATCTTATTTGATGTTTAGTAAGCCTATGTACAATAAAATTACATTTAATGTTGTTAACTCTAAAGATAGCCTATTTAATTAAACCAACAAACGAAAACTTCTTTTTATTCACTAAAGATTTATCCTACATAACACAATCTTAAAAAACATTTGGGTTAGTTTCTATTATATTCTTGAGACTATATATGAGTGCTTAATTTTCTTTAAGCCAATTAAATAGCGCTCTTTTACAAATTAATTTTCATAATACCATCCAAATGTAGAAACATATAACTATAATGTACACACAGACAAATAGATAGTCACAATCAGAGATCTCATACCTTCATTTTAAAACTTAGTCATGAATCAGGTATTACAATAACTGATTCACTAGTTTATAATAATAGTTGGAATAAGTTAAGGTTACTCACTTGAGTTTTTTAAAAAGCCTATCTTATCTTTTTTTCTTGCTCAGTCTCAGGAATTGGAGATGGTCTAGATAAGAGTTTCCTGAGAGGATGTGGTAGAACATTTATATCTCAAAGCCACAGGGAGATAATTGTAAGCTCTCCTAAAAGAACTTTTGTTCACTTAGGGTCAGAATTTTGAAAAGATGTTTTATTAAGCTGGTTTTCTCTGTGTACACAAAAACCAGTTTTGGAACGTCAAAAGAGCCCCATCTTGGCCATTTTCAGGGTGAGATTTTCTTTAGTTCCCAGTTAAGTACATGCAAGTATAAGCTCCATAGGTACATAAACACAGCTGTGGTGTTAGTCAGAGTGCCCCTTTCTTCTGATTTGAAGGCTTTGTTTTCCATTTCAGGGTTGTTTGGTCAGGGTAAAATTACTATTGAAAACTGTGGTGGGCTGGCGTGCTTTTTGTGAGTTTAACTCCTCTAGATGTTACCCTAGAGTCATTTCAGCTCTTTTATGTGTCTCAGTTTCTCCTTCCTGCAGTCTAAAACTCCCGAGGGCACTCAGGGCACTAGATGGCCAATTCTTATATGCGTGTGTGTGTCCCCAGATGAGTGAGTTTTTAAATTAATGAGTGGCCTTCCCTGTGGGACCACTGGACAGTATGAGGACTCGACTCAACAACTCTTGTAAATTTCCCAGTTGCCAGAGAAAGCCATACCTGGCCTGGAGGATCTGTGTCCCTTATTTTTGGAGCTGAAAGCTCTCATATGGAATCTTTACTTTTATTCTGACAAGCTACTTGTTAAAGTAGTCAATTCAAGGAAGGATGCCACTTAATCACCCAGTCTAAGCCTTCTCAGTGTCTTTCAGTTGAACAAAGTCATCCCAGTGTCTTTCAACTGGGGAACCCAAGTACCTCTTCTTGAACCTAAATTCAAGAAAAACCTACACCTCATAGCAAGGAGTTTAAAACCGCCCAATAAAACTCAGGAATGTCAACCAAGACAGGAGATCTGAGACCAGGAGAGACTTACCCAGCCATCTTGACTCACTGAGGATATGGACTGGCACAAGGGGCCCTTGCTGGCACCAAGGCTCCAGATCCTGGTAGAGGTCAGGCAAAGGAGAGAAATCTGCTCTGTGTCTCTTCATGATCACCAAAACTGCTGACTGAAAGAAAAATGCACAACATGAGAGTTGTGAGTTAAGTTTTATTCAGGGTCTTACTGAGGACAATGGCCTAAGAGACATCCTCTCAGATAGCTCTGAGAAACTGCTCCAAAGTAGTAGGGGGAGCCTAGTTTACATGTAATTTTTATTGTGGAATACATGCAGTCAAGCATACATCTTGATAAAAGAACACTGCTAAGTCATAAAGAACAGATATCTCAAGTTAATGATTATAGTGTTTTCCTATGTATGGGAAGATGCAAGAAGTGGGGTTCATTAAAATTCTTCCTAAAATGCAGACAACTATCCAAGGGCCTATCTGTCCAAAGCACAGAGCATCCTGTTAGTCTCTAATTTCTTCTCTCTGAAGCACAGGGTGCTTCATCCTATTATTTCCTTAATCTTTTTGTGTGAAGCACCAAGTGCACTGTTGGTCAGTGGCTGCAGCGGGTTAATCTTAGTGGACTTGGATGGTGAGCAAAATGCTCTTCGCTCTTCTTTTGTTTGCATGTTGTTATATGCTTAAAATTTCTGTTTATAAAAAGTTCTGGAATAAGCATCCTTGTGCATGTAGCTTTATGTGCATATAAAAGTTTTTTTTTTTTTTAAAGCTTAAAGTCCTAGAAGCGAAATTTCCTCATCAAAACGTATATGCATTCTACATTTAAACAGAATGGCAACTTCACTCCCAAGAAGCTTCACCAAGCTTCTCTACCCTGTCACCTGCTGTGTACAAGAATGCTTGGTTTTCCACATTCTTGTCATCAGTGAATGTTATTAGTCTTTTTAGTTTCTGCAAACCAGAGAAACAAAACAAAATATAGTACTATGGCTTAAATTTACATGTCCTTTTAAGTTGAACATCTTTTCATATGTTGTTCTTAATATGTGGACTTCCTTTTAATATCCTTTGCCCATTTTTCTTTTCAATTATTTGCATTTTTCTTATTGGTTTTTAGAAGCTCTTCATATATTTATATATAGTAATCCCTAACCTGATGAATGTTGCTTTCCAGAAGTTTGTGATTTGTCATTTATTAATGGTTTTTCTTTCTTCTAGAAGTTATTCTTAGTTTTTGGTAAAATTCTCTGCAAATGTTTTATAAAAAGTATCTAGATTATATGCGCTTCTCCAAAATATTTTTATGTATTTTCTTAAATTTTTCCTAATGCTTATATTTTTTTTAAAAAAATGGCTCTTAAATACAGCTACTTTATTTATGTCATGGCATGAATTAGGTGTCTTATTTTGTTTTTCCAAATTCATAGTCAATTATTCCAACAGTGTTGTTAAAAGTAGTCCATGTTTCCCCCACTGATTTGGGATGCTACTTTAACCACAGATACAGGTAAGAGTACTACAAATCCCTGAGTCTATTATAAAATTTACCATTCTGTTCAATTAATCTGTTGAGCCCTGTGCATGTATTATAAGGTTTCAATAATTTATTAGCTTAATAGTATATTATTTATTAATCTTCTGTGTCAAATGTTCCCTTGGTTATTCTTGTATATTTTCTCTTCCACTTGAATTTCCATGAAAACTCTGGCAGAGCTTTTGTTATGTTCTACAAGTTGGTGGGAAGAGAGATAACTTTTTTAAATACTGAATTTTCCTTCTAGACACATAATGTCTGTTTATTACTATCTCCCTTAATGGCATACATTTTTATTTCATAATTTTGCAATTTTCTTTTTATGTATCTTGCATATATCTTATAAGGTTTATACCTAATTATTTTATGTTTTGTGTTGCTGAATGCATGGGATATTTTTTACTTTAAAATTTCATTTCTAATTCTAATTTTCTAATTTCATTTTCATTTCTAATCAGTTACTGCTGATATATAGGAAAGCACTTCATTCTTGTACATTTATTTATATTTTGTTGATTTGTCAAAATTTTTAAATTTCTTTTTTTGGATATCTTCAATATGCAGATGTGTGCAAATGTTGTCTCCTCTTTCCAGTATTAATTAATTTTAATTCATTAAAAAAACTTTTTATTTGTTCTTTAATCACTTCCAGTATAATGATGAGAGTGGGCATTCTTGTCCCATTCCTGTCCTTAATAATGATGCAATACCATTAAATGTAATGCTTATTGTATGTTTCTGGTAAATGTCCTTTACTGAAAATTTTGCTCCTGTTCAAACCTATTGAATCATTTTTTAAAATCAGAAGTGATAATTGAATTTTATCAAATATTTAGCCAAATATAGAGGTAGTCAAATGATTTGTTTCTCTAATAATGGTTAATATGGTGAACTATCTAAAAATTATCCCTGATTTAGAACCATTCATTCATAATTAGGATGCTAATACCTGAGTTTAATTTATCACTTATTATGTACAAGGAACTATGGTAAATACCATACATGTATCATCTTATTTATGTCCAAGTTATGACATATTATATTTTTAATGCAATGCTGGATCTAGTTTGTTAACACATTATTGGGGACTTCTGCCTCTATGTTCTTAAGTGGCTGGGTTTTTGTTTTTTGTTTTTTATCCTTCTTCATCTGGGGAGTTTTCCAGTCTCATAGAATAGGGAATCTTTTCAACGATTTTCTATGCTCTATGCTCGGGATTTTTTGTTAATATACAGTATGTCTTTTTACTGAAGATTTGGTTTTTAAAATTCCCTGTAAACCTGTCCAGACATGTTGACTTTTTAGGGGTACAATTTTTACCACTTTTAAAATTGTTTCCATTGGTTTTCTATTGTTTCTAAATTCTGCTTTGGACATTACATATTCCTTGTGAATCATTTATTTTCTCTATATGTAAGGTGTACAATGTGATGATTTGATATACATATAGATTGTTAAAGGATCACCACAGTCAAGCTCATTAACACATTCATCACCTCAAAAAGCTAACTTTTTGGGGGGTGAGGGGAGATTAGAACACTTAAATTTTACTCTCAGCACATTTCAAGTACACAATACAATATTATTAACTATAGCCATACCCCAGCCCTGGGCTAACAATATTCTACTCGCTGGTTCCATGAGTTCAACTTTTTTAGATTCTACATATAAGAGAGATCTTACAATGTTTGTCTTTCTGTGTCTGGCTCATTTCACATAACATAATGCCCTCAGATGTTATCCTTTTTTTTTTTGGCTGCACCGCATGGCATGCAGGATCCTAGTTCCCCAACCAGGTATTGAACCCGCGACCCCCAAGTTAGAAGCATGGGGTCTTCACCACTGGACCGCCAGGGAAGTCCAAATTTCATCCATGTTGTTGCAAATGACAGTATTTCCTTTATTTTTAAGGATGAATAATATTTCATTATATATAATATATTACGTATAATGCAATATTATATTTATTATATTATATGATTATATAATATATATGCCACATTTTTTTATACATGCATTCATCAATAGACACTTAGATTGTTTCCATAGCTTGACTATTGTGAATACTGCTGCAGTGAATTGGTAGTGTGAATATCTCTTCAATATCCTATTTTCATTTCCTTTGGATATATACCCAGAAGTAGGATTTCTGGATCGTACGGCAATTCTATTATTAGTTTTTTGAGGAATCACCATGCAGTTTTCCACAGTGGTTGCACCAATTTACATTCCCACCAACAGTTGACAAGCGTTCTCTTTTTTTTTAATTGATATATAATTAACACATAACATTATATTAGTTTTAGGTGTACAACATAATGATTCAATATATGTGTATATTGCAAAATGGTCACCACAATAAGTCTAGTTAACATCCATAACCACACACAGTTATAATTTTTTTTTCTTGTGATGAGAACTTTTAAGATCTACTCTCTTAGCACTTTTCATAGATACAGTAGAGTATTATGAACTCTACTGTCACCATGCTGTACATTACATCTCCATGACAATTATTTTATAACTGAAAGTTTGTACCTTTGACCCCCTTCACCCATTTCTTCCACTCCCCACACCCCACCTCTGGTAACAATCAATCTATTCTCTGTATCACTTAGTTACTTAGGCTCTTTTTTAGATTCCACATGTACATGAGATCATACAGTATTTGCATTTCTCTGTCTGACTTATTTCACTAAGCATAATGTCCTCAAGGTCCATCCATGTTGTTGCAAATGGTAGGATTTACTTCTTTTTTATAGCTGAATAATATTCCATTATATATATATATATTATATAATAATAAATTATTATTATATAATATATATATAATTTTCTTTATCCATTCATCCATCAATGGACACGTAGGTTGCTTCCATGTCTTGGCTATTGTAAACAATACTGCAGTGAACATGGGGGTGCATGTATCTTCTAAGGTTAGTGCTTTCATTTCCTTTGGATAAATACCCAGAAGTGTCACTAACATTTCTGTTTATTCTGTGTGAAATATACTGTCATGCATTATAATTATGGATTTATACTTTGTATCTCTATCTGGTTTTTGCTGTGTCTTGAAGCTACGCTCTTTATGCATAAGTTGCTGATTCTTATTTCTTCTTGTAGGATCATAACTTTCACCCTGGAACGACCCGAGTAGGAGACAATGGCATGTGGTCTTTTGGTTGCTTCTGTGAGTTGCTGTCTAATAGCACTGTGGCAGCTGCAGCCTGGCTGACTGTCCCTACACCTGCCCTGCCCCAGAGAGAGTAGAGAGAGATACTTAAGCTTAGGAATTTGAATTATTTTCTGTCTGATATTAAAATTGTTACACTACCTTTATTTTTGTTAGTATTTCCCTGATGTAAATTTTCTAATTTATTATTTCCAACTTTCGTCATGTCATTTTGTTTTAGGTATGCTTCTTGTAAATTTCAGTCTGAAAGTCCTTAACTTTTGATAGGGAATTTACCTTATTCCAATTAATACTGGTAGTCCATATGTTTAAATTTATTCTTGTCATCTTGTTTAATGTTTTCTTTCCAACAAGTTTTTCTTATTGTTTTTTTCTTTCTCACCTTTGCTGGATTGACTCCATTTTCTTTGTCAAATTTTTCTTATTCTTGTAATTCAGAATTTATTCACCATTTTTTTGTGGTCACACTTAAATTTTTAACAATATACATGTTGTTCTATTGATTTCTAAAGAAAAACAACCTCTTTTTAATGCTATATGTGGAACTATTTTACAGTCAACTATTTTTTTATACTCAACTCTAAATTTTAATAGTTTCTTTGTTTACTAGTCTTTCTTAATTGCCATGTCTTTCTCTAGGATACTGTTTTCTCTATTCTCCTCACAATGCTTCTGACACCAAAATGTGGGTTTTTCACAGTAAGCAATTCTTCAATTCTCAGCAGACACCAAATAGATGTCCCACAATTTTTTTTTTTTTTTTTGGCTGCATTGGGTCTTCATTGCTGCACATGGGCTTTCTCTAGTTGCGGTGAGCCAGGGCTACTCTTCATTTCAGTGCTCAGGCTTCTCATTGTGGTGGCTTCTCTTGTTGCGGAGCATGGACTCTAGGCATGCAGGTTTCATTAGCTGTGGCTCACGGGCTCTAGAGCACAGGCTCAGTAGTTGTGGCACACAGGCTTAGTTTCTCCATGGCATGTGGGATCTTCCCGGACCAGGGCTCAAACCCATGTCCCCTGCATTGGCAGGTGGATTCTTAACCACTGCACCACCAGGGAAGCCCTGTCCCACAATTTAACTAAATTCTGACACTACCTGAAGTTAATGCAGACCCCACAGATTAAGGACTCTGTTCCACAAGACTGCCCCCACTTCAGATGCCAATCACAAGTAAAAGTTGTCACCTGGAATTCTAACCAATAAGCTAAATCATGGGTTTTCACAACCCCTTCCTTGGTTTTTCAATAATTTGTTGGAATGGCCCAGAGAACCCAGGAAGACACTAAGTAAACTCACTTAATACTTACTTACCTTCACTGTTTTATCATAAAAGGATACAACTTGAGAATGGTCAAATGGAATTGATGTATAGGACAAGATGTGAGAAACAGAAACACACCATGCCTTCTCTGGGTGCATCACCATACCAACACATGGATATGTTCACCGACTCAGAAGCTCTTCAAATCCCTTTGGTTAGGATTTTTTATGGAGGCTTCAATAGTTAGGCATGATTGATTGAATCATTGGCCATTAGTAATTAACTCAACCTCCAGCCTCTCTCCCCTCCCTGGAGGGGATAAATGGGGGTGGGGATGGGGTTGGACATGCAGCTGTGCTGAAAGTTCCAACCCTATACTCACATGGTTGCTTCTTCTTGCAAACAACTCCCTCCTTAGGGGCTTTCCAAAAACTCACCTTATTAACCTTATTAACATAAACTCGGGTGTGGTTGAAAGGTGCATCTTATGAATAAAAAAAGACCTTTCATCTTTCTAATTCCAGAGGTTTTTCAGGAACTGGGAACAGAACAAAATATAACAAAAGATGCTCCTATCACTTTTAGGATAGGAAATTATAAGGGTTTTAGGAGCTCTGGCCAGGATCTGACGAAGACCAAAATACGTATTTCTTATTATATCACAGACACATTTCATGTTTTTCTACAGAATATAATCTGGCAATTCTTAGAAGACAGGCTACGAGGTGGCAAATTTCTGAGTAATTGCATGTCAAAGTGTTTTTGTTTTGTTCTTTCATATGAAAGCTAGTTTGGCCAAAGATATAACTCTCAGCTCAAAATTGTTTCCTCAAAAATCTGAAGATATTTTTTCTATTATTCTTTTGAATCTAGTATTGCCCAGGACTAGTTGAATACCCCAGACCATTTTTTGTTCTTTTGTTAAGTTTTTTTTTGAGGATTTCTTTTTTTTTTTTTTTTTTTGAGGATTTCTTTATATTCCAAAAATTCCTCATTGGTGTCTCCCAGTGTAGTTTTTTCTTCATGTTGCTTGTCCCTTCTGCACACCCCTTCACTCACTGGACATATGCCCTAATACCTGTATTTTTAGTTTAATTTTGACTCTTCAGTGTACAGATATTGTAAAATTTTATGTTTATTTTCCTTATCTCTTTTTTTAATTATTATTTTGGTTTTTTGGTACTGCAGTTTTCAAAAATTCCTATTCTGAGTCCCTCCAGTTCATTAAGATAAACTTCAGTTGTATCCATTCTGCTGTTCAACCCATTTACTAAATTTTTTATTGCCAAAACCATTATATATATGAATTTTTTCATATTTACCCCTTCTGTTTTCATAGCAGCAGTATTCTCGCTTCTCTCTCTAAGGATATCAACTGTACTTCTTTTATAGTCTTACTTTTGCTGTTTTATTAGTTCTTTTTCCTCTGGTGTCAGCTCTTCTCTTTGCTGAGTATCTTTGCTGATTTTTGTTGAAGGATGAGGATGGAGGCAGCTGTGGAAAATCTTTCCAAGTGGGATGTATCAGTATTTCTCTCCTGAGCTGGGAATTCATCATTTTCCCTGGGTGTCTCCAGCCCTCCAGGGAAGTTTCTGCCTCTTGACAATAAGCCTCCACATTCATCTCACCATCCAGGGGGACAAATGACTGGGTTGTCACCACTAGGCAAAAATTAGTGGAAGAAGGGATTATCTCCCCAACTGTTTTTCTCATGCTTTCCTCAACCATTCACCATAATGCATATCTTGGGCTTTCTCCTGCTCGTTGTGTCTGTTATGTTTGAAATTAGAAGATTCCTAAGAGTTCTCCCATCTTTTTTCTCTATATTTCATAAGTATGCACTTTGGACTATAGTTTTCTTCATTAATGTCTTCTATGTCTTAGTAATTTCTCAAAATATCTGCATCACTGATGACATTCTCTTGTTATCCAACAATAAGTATTTAATATTTGTAAAATACATTCATTCTATAATTTCTTGATATTGGGAGTATGAAAGGAGGTTGGTAGATAACCTTAGACACCTTGAACTAAACTATCTGCTTCAAGAGAGGCAAATGAGGAATGAAGAAGTCATGTGCTTTGCTCCGGATCTCAGCACCTATCAGTGACAGTGGGGCTTGAACCTGTATATCCGTGATTTCACAGCCTGTGTATTTTCCACTGTACTACATGAAGGCATGTCACTGGCAATGGAGAGCATTCCTGGATGCATAAAAATGTGAGTGGAGTCTCTGTGCTGGTTAGCCTGGGGAACCACAGCTGGTGATTAATAATTAACAGTTGTCGAGCTCGCTTTTGAGAAACATCTCTTAGAACAGTGGAATAGGCACAAGGAGGGAGTGCAAACTGAAGGGGTCAGCTAGGGGTCTGGAGGCAATCTGGTGAGTGAGGGTCAGGGAAGTGTCCTAGATGTACAAGGAGAAGGAGATTATGCACACATACACACACATACATGTCTTCAGTAAGCTGCTGTGGGACAAACTAATATTAAACCATTAGTACAAGTAAGCCCTTGCAAATCTCTTTCTAAAGGTCTGAACCACTCGGCCTGTCTGGATGCCCAAGGTGTCAGCCTGGTTTGCCTGTAGAAGCACTGCTACAGGTATATCTTCTTGTTTGCATTTCTTCTCTGCCATACCTCCCCCCACTCTGGCAAACCTGCTCCCTCAACTTGTTCTCTCTACGTATGGACTCACAGCTCAGGCATTTTAGTTGACAGCCTGATTTGCCATGGTCATTGGCTCTATGTAGCCCAGGAAGTGTTTGTGAGCTGAATAACATCTGACCAGCAGACTCTGAAGAGGGTGGCTTTGCTAGCCATTAAGAATATAGTCCTATATATACACTACCAAACGTAAGGTAGATAGCTAGTGGGAAGCAGCCGCATAGCACAGGGAGATCAGCTCGGTGCTTTGTGACCGCCTGGAGGGGTGGGATAGGGAGGGCGGGAGGGAGACGCAAAAGGGAGGGGATATGGGAAAATATGTATATGTATAACTGATTAAATTTGTTATAAAGCAAAAAAAAAATTAAAAAAAAATATATTAGGTAGATAAACAACAAGGACCTACTGTATAGCACAGGGAACTATACTCAATATTTTGTAATAACCTGTAAGGAAAAAGAATTTGAAAAAGAATATATATATATATATATGTATGTATAACTGAATCACTGTGCCGTACACCTGAAACTAACACATTGTAAATCAACTATACTTCAATAAAATGTACAGAATCTGTATGGTTAAATCAATAAAGTGTTGACAAAAAAAAAACAAAAAAAAAAAAAAAAAAAAAAAAAGAATATAGTCCTGAAAAGAACAGGAGCAGGTAATGCTGTTGATTCCCAAATTCCCAAACTGCTACCCAGGTCAGTTCATGACAATCACAGAAATCTGGACCAGTTCCCTCCCAGACTCTTCAGTGCAGTCACTATGCAGGGAGAAATGTGATGTCCCATCCGCCCACGTATTCATGTCCACCAGATCTTTGTCCTCCTGCTTTGTACATGATTTTCTGTCAGTTCAAGATGTGTGAATAAGATTCATTCCCACACCACAAAGTTAAGTTTCTAGACAATCTCAGCTGACACAGGTCTTGAGAAAAAGGACCCCCTTTGGAGTGACCTCTTGTATGAGCACCTCTGACCCATTACCACAAACCCTTTAAGACCAGACCCACCAAAGGTAACACGAAGCAGATCAAGGCAGCTTTCCTTCTGGTTGGTTGTGTGAGAAAAGGTTCAAATTCCTAGTGAGACATTAAGCTCTTTGCCTAGGCTGATAGCTAACCTCACCTACCTTGTTAATAAGGCTGCTCTCCTAACTCCAAATGCCCTGACTTTCAGGGCCGTGCTCAGATATCTCCTCTTCTCAGAATGCTGTGGTACCTCCAAGCCATGCAGGTTCTCCCCAGGCTTTTACCAGCCAGCTCAGTGTCATACTCATGCATGAAGTCTTCTGGAAACAACACAGCACACACTCACTTGTCTGAATTCCTGCAATATTCACATAATAAAAAATGCCTACCATATGTTCACTTGCTGTAAATCTCTGCCATTAGAGGCTGAACTCCCTGTCAACCACCTTTTTTTTCTTCTGTATGTCCAGCACCAAGCATGGCTCTTGGGGAAGAATAGGCTTCAGAGTCTTTTACCTGGGGATATGGGTACCCTGATGCTGAGAGCACACATGAAGAGCTGGGCAATCATGAGAAAGGTGGAGCCAGCATCAAGGTCAGATACCAAGTCAAGAGACAATGCTGAATTCAAATCTAGAAGATACACAAGCCCAGAAACAAGTGAGTCTGGCAGACAAAGGGCACGGTAGTCTGGGAAAATCCCCAAGTGCTCCCTCACCTCGTCACCCCTTAAGATCTCTAACATACTTAGAGAGCCCACAAAAAAAGTGCCCTGAACCCTGTTGCTGGCTTTTGCTGCCACCACCAAAGCTCCCATTCCTATTTGGTTCACCTCTATGTATTTACACATTACATGCATTACACGAGAAAACACTGTTAACATGTTCCTCTATCACAGTCTATACTGGCTTAACAGGTGCATACAACTGGCCTGTCTTCTTGGTTCCTGCAGCTCCAGCTCCAAAGCTGGTCTGATTCTCAAGGAAACACTACCACTGCACGCTGCACTTCCTACCACTAAGTGCTGGTCACATGGCTCGTTTCCCTCCAGTTTGTGAGCAAAGTGAGACACTGAATGACTGTGTCTTTTTCATCTTTGCATCTCAAGAGCAAGTCATGATGATGTCAAGCCCAATGTTTGGGAAAGTGTCTGGCACATTTTATTGGCACTAAAAAAAATGTCTGTTGGATGGAGAGGTACAGTCTAGTGTAACAGTTATTCTTAAAATAAATTTTGAATCTCCTGGTCCACTTTCATGTCCAGAACTGTCTTTAATCAACACTTTACCTAGGCCCACCCCACAGGTCGGGGGTTAGCAACTTGCTCCTTTCAGGGCTTCTTGCCCAAACTGGAGATGAGTCCATGGGGAGAACATCCATCCAGAGACAGCAGTGGGAAGAGCCTCAGGGACAGAGATGGCAAGGGAGTGGCCAGAGGAGCCAGGGAAACCAGAAAGCACAGGGTCCTGGTGTACAAGCAGAAGAGGACTGCCTGGAGGACAGGTGAGCGTTGGCCAATGCAGGAGGACAATAGGTTATCAGTGGGAGACTCTCTGATGTCCTATAAAAAGCAGTTTTGGTAGAAGTTGAAGCCAAGCCCTGCCTGCCAAGGAGTGAGCTGTGACTGGCTGGTAAAAAGCAAAGCAAGGGGATGAGATTTTCAAGAGCTAAGATAAAGGTAAGGAGAGAATTATGGTACCACCCTGAAGGGGAAACAGGATGTGTAATGGAGTGAAATGGCAACTCTACCCTCAAGCCTACTGATGGGTCTTGACCTGAAATGCTGTCCTATTCTGGTGTGATTGCTATGTGCCATGTAGGAGGAGATGGGCTTCCCAAGAGGAGTCAGTCCTCCAGGTAAAAGGAAGATCCAATGGGGGGGATCCAGGCATCACTTTATTAAAAGTAAAAGCAGATTGCTTAAGTGAGGAGGGCCAACTAGCTGAAGCCCCCCAAAAGATGTTTGGCTGACAGAGTGATTTTTAAAATGTGAATACCTTTTAGGTAGAATAAGAACATTTTGGATGGGAAGAGGTCTCACTACTATCTATTTTATCAGTGTCTGCCTAATGTACACATGTATGTTATTTGCTTGACCAACCTTGAAGGCATTTGAGCTTCTGGCACCTACTCTATAGGGAAATGCAAGTATTGATTAGGTGCTGGAAAGTATCCAATGCCTGAGGGCTTAGGCTAGGAGAGAAAGACAAAACATATGGAAGATATATTCATCCTCTTAAAACTAGGAGGGAAATACTTGGGCCTGAGAGGAGGTGAAAGACAGGGTCTTTTCTCTGGTCCTGGTCTGGGGAGCATAGTTGGCAAAGTGACTGCTCTTTTAGCTGCATGCCTTCCAGCCATCCCTGGGGCTTGAGGAGCTCTGAAGAAGTGGTTCCCAAGTTCACCTGGAAGACAGAGATTACTACCAGTATTACAACACAGGTGTCAATGTGAAGAAAGGGAGTGTCACTGGGGTTTATATGGTGCTGGTAGCTTACATGCTTTTCAACTACTGGCTTTCTTAACAGGAACTCAAACATGAGCGGCTGGCTACACAAGTACCCCTGAAGGGGTTGTGTGTGGAGGACACACTCTGCATTTCTGACCATGACCTCCTTTGCCCAACATCTCTGAATCCTTTCATGTCCTAATTGAGAATTAACACCCAATAAAAAATGACTGGTTGAAAAGAATTTAAGGGCCCTCTCAGTTACTGATGTTTAGATGGTTGATGCAGCCATCAGGAATGGCTCATGACTAGCACGTAAAGCTTCTGGGGGCATTTCCGTTCTCAGACTCCGGTGAATAGCAGAGCTGTGGTCAGCCAGGACTCTGCCACTAAAGGACATTTGGTCTACCACTCTGCAAACTTGAGCCGAGAGTAGCATAAGTCAGGTGTTTCCGGGGAGTTTCAGGTAGGGTTAGAAGTGTCTGAGCTTAAAGTCATGGAATCAAAGAGCCTAAGGCAGAGCAGAAGGAGAGTCCATTTTCTAAGTGTGACCTGGGGTGCTGAGTTCTGCTGCAGTCCAGCCCAGGCAGTGCTTTCAAAGGGGCTTTCCCTTCATTTCACCATCACTCTGCAAAAACGTCCAAGTCTTCCACCTTCCTCCCTGGTGAGGGGCTTGTTCATTTCATGGCTTTGCAGATTAGAGAGGGCTAACATGGTATGGCCCGACACATGGGGGCTGGGACAAATTAGGAGCTGGGCAGCATCTTCAGATGTGGAAGAGTATGACTCCAGTTTAGACATATGACAGGCAAGGGGCTGACCACCCCAAGGGACACTGGAAGGGACAATTCTGCCTCTGGTATGCACCCCAGACTTTTTCCAGAGGCAGGGAGCCAACTTGCACAAAGCATGAGTGCACACTCACACCCCCCAAGGAAATTAACCCAAACATTAAAGTGAATGCTTAGAAATCACAATAAACTGGGGAACAGATTCCAGGAAATAGACTCTGAGGTCAGTGGAGGAATGTGCAGCATGTTCTGTGTGGGTAAGCTGGCACTCAAAAGGTGGTGTGTGATTCCCACACTTTGCTGCTCCATGGGACTCAGTATCTTCAAGTTCTGGGTTCATGGGTTATAAAATACAGAATGTCCCAATTGGCACTGAAGGAACCATGTAGAAGGCAAGGACATAGGAAGGAAACAAATGTCTACGGAACATCTATTTGTGAGGCCCAGATAAAAAGCCAGGCATTTTATCTTCATATCTATTATCTTACTTAATTACTTTCCTCATTTATCAGATGAGGAAACTGAGGTTCAGAGCCCTGAAGATTATCCTGTCTTCACCAACTCTGAAAGGGTCAGAGGCGAGGACAGCAGAGGGCCTGGATGCTCTGTGCATCCACGTAGGAGTGCCCTGGCCTCAAGGGCGGTGTGACCAGAGAAGCACACATCCAACGGCCCACAGTCCTCTAGAGCAAAAGGGACACAGTGGACTGTGTGGGTTTGGGAAGCCCCGTGCCGCAAATCAAGTTCTAAGTTAATGGAAAACATATTAGAGAAATCTTGACTTTCAGTAATGACATTAACAGCTTATGAAAGTAGTGCAATTGACTGTCCTCAGAATGAATCATAATTTACCTTTAATTACAAAGGCAGAACTCAGGTTGGGAGCTGTACCAGTTAAGCTACCTGTTTTGCTATATTTGAGGATGTTGCAGCCCCAAAGAATGGGTTTTTGAAAAATGTACTTCAGCATGGTGTACGTTTAAACAGCACCCAGTATGCTTTTAGTCAACTATTAAACACCTACTGTGTGTGGAAGATAGGATTCCAAAGGAATCCAAGAGAAGCACAAGAAACCCTTGACTCCCTCCTTCCAGAATTCTACCGTATTTCTTCAGAGAAATCACAAGGGCAAATATAATTGTTACTATATCCTGTGTGCCTGGTACAAATAAATGAATAGTCAGGAAGGAATGCCAGGCTGGCATTTTCAGGGAGAAGCCATGGAGGGCTTGGGACTTGAGATTAACAGAGTGATTTGTTTAAAATATAAATCCAAGTATGATCCTGTCCCTAGTTAAAGTTCCTCCAATAACTTCATATTCCTTCTAGGTTTGGGCATGACCTTCTCAGCGTGGGGCTCGAAGCTCTCCCTGTACGTTGCACTCTATCCAGACCCACATTTCATATCCGTTCACCTGTCAGGCATTGTGTCCCACCAATTCCAAACTATTTCAATTTCCTGTCCACACAGACCTTTCCTTTTTCTTTCCCTCTGTATGCCCCCCCCACCTTTGCTTCCTACTCAAGCCTGGCCATCCGTTACCCCTCAAAGAAGGGTATCAATGCATGACCACACGCACATTGCTCCTGCTCAGTGCTACATCATACGCCTCATTCATGCCTCTTCTGTCTCCTCAGAAACACCTTTAACAGTAGGATGTGGCTGAGACGTGTCTCCTCAACACCCCCTTCGGATCCAGGCTCTCCAAGGCAGCCCCACAAGCCTGCTTAGAATCCATACACAGAGCCTCACTCTCCCAGGGAAGCTCTGCATGGCCACGTGAAGCCTGGTATGTGGGCAGGGAGGCAGGGGGAGGCGGGGGCTACTTCTGTGAGGCTCAGCACTTTGCAGACAGCAGCTGGCCCTGCTCATACAGAGCCAGCATTAGGTGCCTTGGGCTCTGGTGCCTGGGATGCTACCTGGATGATTAGAAGGAACTTGGCCATGTAAACACCTTGGGTTGGATCCTGTTTCTACCACGTAGTAGTCGAGTTACCTGGGACATGACTCGTCCGTCGTCCTCAGTCTCCCTTTCCACAAAATGGGAGCAGGAGAATCAACTACCTTCTATCAATGACACGAGCTAATAAGCCCCGAGACTCAGGCCCATACTCAGAAAAATGACAGCTCTCATTCTGTCTGGTCGAGGCTCCCCAGATGAACACTGCTGGATGGCCAGAGTCTGTAGCCACTGCTCCGACCCAGGCCATCTCCAGGGCTGACCCTGCCAGGCCCAGAGAGTACGATTTCCTGGGCCTTCTCCTTGAGGCCTCCGTCTTCAACCCCACTTCCCAGAGGGTCTGCCTGGCACCACCTTGTGGCAGAGACGGGAACTGCAGGCCCACCTCCGGAGCTTGCTTGCTCTCCCCAGTGGTCTGCGTAGCGTGGGGGTGGGGCACCCCTGGAGCTGCCACCGGCCAGATGGTTGTTTTGGACTTAATTCAGGTTAAACTTGGTCCTAGGCTTCTAAGGATACAAAGACCAATGGCCCCAGCTTCGCAGCACCAGGGCATATTTCTAAGTCAGCCCATGGCTGTGGGCCCAGGGTAGGCTGTACCAGCAGCCTGGGCGTGATGCCCGGGCACCAAGTTGCCAGGCAGGGGCGGCTGCCAGCATTCCAGGCTCTGTCCACCCCATGGCTTAAAATCCAGGAGGGTTGAGCAATTTCCTCCACCTGTCCAAACCAGCCACTCAGGATAAATTACAGACTTTCTTTGCTAGTACTTTGCTTCAAGGTCTGCAGTCAGTGCCTACAGAATGGCTTTGCCAACACACGTGTGATCTGAGCCAGCAAACCATGCCCGCAGGACAGAGAGACAACCAAGAGAGAGACGCAGCGAGATGGCGAGTGGGAGACATAGCCCAGAGCTGGATCCCTGGCCCAGGGCCTCTCTTGAACTCTAGACTCCCAGATCCAACCACTGATGGCATCTCGACCTGTGTGTCCACAAGATGACGTATTCAGCTGACCTCACCAGTGGCCCAGACCTGGGCTCTTCCAGGGGCCCCCCCGGCTGAGAACATGGCTCACCTGGGACAGGTAACCTGAGCCAGCCCTAGGGCCCCGGGACCAGGCATGAACAGTTGTCACACAGAGTCCTACCCCACTTTTCCTAATTCCAGAACTCTGAGCTGGTTCAGGGTGACACTGTGTCCAAATCAATATTCTTGTTTCATCAGATGCTGTTTATGCACACGCTTCTGGGAGGGTCCTCCTTCTAGAACCAAAGGAAGAGCCACACTGGAAGGAGCTTCCTCCTTTCTGCCTGATTCCATGTCTCCTGAGCCCAAGGCCTGGAAAGTCAGGGCCATCCTTCATCCCCAGGCCAGCCAGCAGGAGGTGCCGGCCTCTGTGTGTAGGGCCATGGAACAGGAAGATGTGCAGACCTGGTTGCCAGGTGGAGCCACCACCCCAGCCTGGCTCCCCACCTGAACGCCCCTTTGCACTGAACACACACCAGGCTCGGCTCCTGTACTGTGGCAGCCGAGCACACTCAGAGCATCGGTGGCCCTTCTCCTGATCCCCGTCTACACTCTGCACAGTCAATTCTACCCCACCCCCATCCTCTTCTCTCCATCTCTCCTACAGTGACGGTAATTCAACCGTCTCCTAACTGCGCTCGGGTCTTGCCCCAGCTTTGTGACGCTAGGAAACCCCTCACGGACACTAGCTCTGCCGGGAATTAGCAGATCCTGTGGGCCAGGGGGTCCCGTGTCAGGCCCACTGCGTTCTTCCCACTCCTTTGCAGGTATTCACTTTACCTACAAGCCAGGTGCCGTGTGGGAGAAGAAAGGAGAACGGGACCAAGAGGAAAGGGTTAATTGTCCCTCTCCTGATTCTTTCAGGAACAGAACCTTCCAATAGCCTCCAGCCAGAAACCTTCCAATAGCCAGCAGCAACCTGAATTTTCAGAAACGCATGGCACTGTGTGCCACATGGAGTGTAAGCAGGGTGGACGTGTGCAGCTTCCAGAATGGTCCCTTGAAAGGAAGTCGCTTGCCCTCTGTTCCTCCTCCCCTTCTCTTGGGCAGGAACAGAAAGGAGGGCAGAGCTTAGACCCCGACAATGACAGAAAGGACCTGGGTGACTTCTCAGACTGGAGACGCCCACCCACCTGACCACCTACCAGCGTCCACGTTTATAGGAGAGAAACACAGCCCCTCTGTCTCACTTAGGCCACCAGTATTTGGCCTCTGTTAAAGCTTCTGATGAGGAGCTTTGAATCTCCTCGAAGGAACAGGATTTACACACAAAGGTTTGTTAATTGTGCTGGGTTTCCTCCATCTGCCCGTCCCAAGCAGCTCTCCATCATCCTCCCCTGGGATCTGGTCCCTTGAGGGTGACCTGGACAGACTGCAGCTACAGGCTTCCAGTCTGGCTTGTGGATGGGGGGCCCCAGCAGGAAATCGGAGGGCGAGGGAGAGTGAGCTCCCTGCCTGCAGCGCTGCTTTATTTACCAGAGTTTACAGCTCTTACAGGAGGCCCTCTGCAGGTCCAGCTGCCAGTGAGGACCATGCTCCTTGCTCAACACAAAATAGTGAGTGATTAGTCTTTACTGTATATGTTACATCTCAGGGTATTTTGCATTTTATAGGAAAATGTGTAGAGATTAAAGACTTAACTCAAGGAAATGTACAACTAAAGGTACAATTCCAGGCACTGAGGTACTTAAATGAGACACTGATAGGGTGGCAGGAGGAGGAAGTGCTGTCACCTGTCCCCATAGCCTAATAGTACATAAAAGGGACCCAACAGGAGTCACTACAGGCAGAGGCCCTGGAGCAGCATGCCCTGATCTGGAGGCAAAAAGGGGTCTGTTGTCTAATGAGCTTGGGGACACCAGGTATGCTCTCCCTCTTGGGAGACTGTTGATAGGTATATTTTTTTTAATGTATTACAGAGTGGCTTCTTGACCCCTCCTCCCCCCCCAACTCTACCCTCACTCGAGGAGATTCAGCCACAAGGGCCTCCTCAAGCACAGCCAGCACGGTCCCCACCAGGACTCCCGCTAGCTGCCTTCTGCCTTCCATGCTCATCACAAGATCGCCCCGGGACTCCCTCCCTCACTTCTTTCTCATCTCTGATCATAAGGAGACCTCCTCCCTAACAGGGCACCCCACCTTCTGTCACATTCCCACCCCTCACCCTGCTTCCTTCTTCATCATCGCAATCAGCACCAATCTACACTTTACATACAGGATACTGTGGAGACTGTGTTGCCTTCCACACCAGTGCCATGAAGGGGTCATATGAATATTTTGGTTTCTCAGTACATATAAAAGTTAGGTTTATGCTATACTTCAGTCTATTTAGTGTGCAATAGCATTATGTCTTAAAAATGTACATATCTTAATTTTAAAAGACTTTATTTCAGGATTGGAGGGAAGATGGCAGAGGAGGAAGACCCTGAGCTCACCTCCACCCACAGGCTCACCAAAATTGCAACTATTTACAGAGAAACTAATGGTGAGAAAGACCAGAGTCTAGCAGAAAAGATCTTCTGCAACTAAAGGTATAAAGGAGGAACCACAAAGAGATGGATAGCAGGGGCAGAGATGCAGTACAGTCAAGAACCATACCCCAGGGTGGGTGACCCACAAATGGGAGGATAATTACAACTGCAGAGGTTCTCCCCAAGGAGCGAGGGGTCTGAGCCCCACATCAGGCTCCCCAGCCCCGGGGTCCTGAACTGGGAAGATGAGCCCCTAGAATATTTGGCTTTGAAGGCCAGCAGAGCTTATATTTAGGAGACCCAGAAGGCTGTGGGAAATAGAGACTCCACTCTTTAAAGGGCGCACACAAAATCTCAGGCGATCATGGACAGAAGCAATAACGTGAAAGGAGCCTGGGTCAGACCCACCTGCTGATCTTGGAGAGTCTCCCGGAGGCAGGAGGCAACTGCAGCTCCGCTGGGGACACGGACACTGGCAGCAGCCACTGTTGGGAGCCCATTCTACCACGTGGACACTGGGGCTGACAAGTGCCATTTTGTAATCCTCCCTCTAGCTTAGTAGCACCAGGACCCAGCCCTGCCCATCAGCCTGTTGGCACTAGTACTAGGATGCCACAAGCTAAGCAACTAGCTGGGCAGGGACACAGCCCCACCTACCATCAGACAGGCTGCCTTAAAACTCCCAGAGCACACAGCCTCCTTAGGACACGGTCTTGTCCACTAGAGGGCCCAGGATACTGCTCCACACACAAGTGCACAAGCATTAGCCCCAGGACCCCAGGACCCAGCCCACCCAGCAGCAGGCAAACACCAGCTTGGAGATACCTTGGACTCCTCAGCCAGTTGCCCAGGGTCCAGCACCACTCATCAGCAGGCCAGCACCAGCTTTAGGACACACTGGAATCTGCAACCAGCCATGTCAGCAACCAGCCCCATGTGCCAGCAGGCCAACACTAGATCTGGGAACCCTGGCCCTGCAACCAACCAACACATAAACCAGTTCTGCCCACCAGTGGGCCAGCACTAGCTCCAGGACCACCTGGGATTCCACAGCCAGTTGTGACCTGGCCCCACCAACCAGCAGCAAGCAGCCTCCACACAAGGCAGGGTGGGGCAACCAACTGGACGAGGGCCAGCCTCACCTACCAGACCACCCTCAGTAGTCAGCCCACCACAGCAGAAGGGCCCACACAGCCCACATAGGAGGCACCTTAGCAAATAGGATATCTCCTTCAAAAGGCCACTTCTCCAAGGTCAGGAAACATATCCAACCTACCAGACACAGAAATAAAAACAACAAATTAGGCAAAATGAAGTGACAGACTAACATGTTCCAAATGAAGGAACAAGATAAAATTCCAGAAGAAGAGCTAACTGAAGTGGAGACAGAGAGAGAATCTACTCAATAAAGAGTTCAAGGTGATGATTGTAAAGATGATCAAAGAACTCGGGAGAATGGATGAACAGAGTGAGATGTTATAAGCTTTTAACAAAGAGTTAGAAAATATAAAGAAGAACCAGAGATGAAGAATACAGTAACTAAAATTTAAAAAATGCACTAGAAAGAGCCAAGCATAGATTAAATGATACAGAGAAATGGATCAGCAAGGTGGAAGACAGAGTAGTGGAAATCACTGAAGCTGAACAGAAAAAAAGTTTAAAAAATGAGGACAGTTTAAGAGACTTCTAGGACAACACATATATACGAATATTCATGTTACAGGGATCCCAGAAGGAGAAGAGAGAGTGAAAGGGGCAGAAAACATATTTGAAGACATAACAGCTGAAAACTTCCCTAACATGGAGAAGGAAATAGACATCCAGGTCCAAGAATTACAGAGAGTCCCAAACAGGATTAACCCAAAGAGAAAATCACCAAGACACATTGTAATAAGAATTGCAAAAATTAAAGATAAGGAGAGAATATTAAAAGCAGCAAGGGAAAAAGCAACACCTTATGTACAAGGGAACTCCCATAGGCTATCAGCTGACTTTTCAGCAGAAATCTATTGGCATCTTCTGGAAACCCTCCATTGCTCTGAGCTTTATCACAGATTTACAATAGTGGTTTTATGCTCCTTCTGATAATAAGATGCTGAGCCCTGATTTGTCTTGCTCTGAGCCTCATTTAAGTTGAGTACCCTGCCTCTTAACCATGTTGCATCTGCTTTCAATTTTGTACATTTTGCTTTGTTAACAAAATCATGGCAGTAAAACAGGAATTGAGACATTTTGCTTTCTCTCTGTCACCTTCTAATATTACACCATACGCCATCAACAGTTGGACTCTGTCAACAAAACTTTTTAAATCCTTTTTTAAAATATTCATAATGTAGTTTTCATTTATGAAATTCTTCTGATCTTTCACCTTCCCTAGAATCTTATTCCAGATTTGTGTCATGCTTGGCCATTTTATTATACTACTTCCTCTTTAGCATGCATGAATCAATCTCAGAATAGCCTCCTTTTACAGCTCCTTCAACATGTCCTTTCTTGACTTCTCTTCCTCATCCAGACCCCTGAGCTAAGAGTGACCCAGGGCTTAAACCCTGAACCTTGCTCCTTCTTTATCCACATGGTCTCCCTAAAGTATTTGCATCCATTCCAATGACTTTTAATATCAGATATATTCTGACAACTCCACAATCTATCTATCTACTCATGGTCTCACTCTTTACCACAAAATGTATTTATCAAACTGCATACTTGACCTCTCCATTTGGATTCTAACAAACAACCCAATCCCTTCCCACAACAGCACCTGACCTCCCTGTCTTCCACTTTTAGTAAATGATACCCACAATCAACCAGTAGCTCAAGACAAAATCCTAGAGTCAATCTTGTGACCACTTTCCCTTGTGTCATACATCCAATACATTGGAAAATCCTGTCACCTCCACCTTCAAAAAGATATATGAAGTCCGATATTCTTCTTACCTTGTATCTTACCTTGACAAATGTGATGTCATCCTACATGGCCTCCCTACTTATACTTTTGCCCTATAATCTGTTCTCCACATGGGAAGATTCTTTTTCCAAATATTTCCTCAGACCCCAGATGGACCTTCTCTGTCTGCCTCTCCATCTCATGGAACTCTTCCAGTCACAGTGGGTTGCTTTGCCCACTGCCCAGAATATTCTTTCCAGTATAGTTTATCTTCCTCATTTCATTCAAATCACAGCTCAAAAGTCATGTCCTCAGAGACAGCTAAAATCACAAGGCCTATCTACGCCCTTCTTATATAATTACATTATATATCATTTGTTTACCTGTTTACCTCTCCCACCACTAGAAAATAAGCTACCTGAGGGCAGGGGCTTTGCTGTTTCCAGGTCTTCGGGTTCCAGAGTCCAGAGCAGTACCTGCATGGAGTATATCCTCCTTAAACATTTGTTGATTCAGCAGATGATTTCAGTACACCTCCTGAATCTCTCCACTGCAGACTTTGCAGAGAGCTGGGTATGCAAAGGGAGAGAGCAGGGGAGACTTTGGCCAGGATGCTGGCCTACCTTTTGAGTGGGTCCTGAGCATCTTTGAGAGCTGACTGTACTTGGGCCTTGGCAGTGATGGGAAAGGAAAATAAAAACATAACCGTGAAATCAAACACAGTAGGTGTTTGGGCATGGACGTGTCTAGCTGATTTCAAGGAATACCAAAGGCAATACTGTCCACCTAGGAATGCTGCCTGGTTAGAAAAATCCTGGACCTACAAATCATTAATGCACTCAGGTGTAACCCCTATAAGGAGAATATGGCTCCCTGGTCAACTGTCCCCATTTGAAGGAAGATTTGCTTTGACCCTTGATAGTGCTTCTTATGGGGGTCAGATGAGAACTGACTAGAACACCACTACCTCATAAACATACTCAGAGAAACCCGAGTAGCAGCTTCCTTAACATACTTGCATACTCAACCTGAAAACTTATTAGCATTATAGTGACAGATCAATGTGTCACATACCTCCCAGAGCTTGGGAGATGCTAGATGACCAGACCAGGCCATTTCCATTATAGGAATTACCTTTGACAAATCCCCAATGCACAGCCTGTCTTCTGTTCTATGTAGGGCCAGGCCCAGGGATGGAAACCCTGGTCTTTGAAAATCACTGCTTGCAGTATATGAGACTGATGGCAACCATGTGGATGATGGATTGAAAAGAAAACCAAAAGTCAGTCTGCCATCTATCTTTTCCAAATATTCAGGGATTCTACATGATATTATGGAAGAAACACAGAACATTAGATTGGTGGTAACTTTGGAAGCAACAGCAGGTATAGGAGACCCCTCTATAACACCTCTGTCAACACCCGGCCTCAGCTTCAATATCCTCAGGAAGGTGAGTCACAACCTCTTGAAGTGGCAACTTCAAGGTTGACTTCCAAGGTTGTATTCCACAGGTGAGCTACATATTAGTACCCGCCACACTTTCCCAGCATTGCTGAGATAAGTGTTGGAGAGTCAGATGTCTTGGGTGGGACTGCCGGCAACACCCCACGAGGCCCAGATGACTCCTACAGTATAGATACCCTCCTGTGTCCATCCCCACTCTTGTGCTGTCCAGCAGGGTCCTCCCTGCTCTCGCATCCAGACGACTGAAGTGGCCTCTATTCCTTGGTCTCCCAGCCTCTGTTATTTTACTACTAACCCTTTGTTCAGCCTAGTGCTCTTTGCTTTTTGTTCTTTAATTATTTTTAATTTTTATCAAGATTATGCATATAGAACTTTTTAAAAGTACCACAACAGGCCTCTCCACTCCCCCTATTTTTCTCCTCCAGTAGAAACGAAAACAAAACCCTGAGGGGCAGAACCTGAAATCATATGAATGTGGTTATAACAGGGTTGGTCATTGGCCTTCTAACCGCCAAATCCCCAGCTGGCTGGCTGCACGCAACAGTGGAGGGTATTTCATTCACCTTTCAACAAAGTGGCCCCTCCCACTTTACATACAGGACTGATTATTTTTTAGGCACAGCTTACTGTATTATCAGTGATTGGGTTCTATTTTACTTCATGATTTTTTTTGTACTTAGCTCTGTATGACTAATTGCCATGCTCACATTGCTATTTCTTGAGTTTTCCATCTGGCTATCATCAATTGACTGCTCATAATGGAAGATGAGATTCATTGTTCCCAAGCCCCGCCCTACACATGTTGACTTCCCATCCTTCACTTGGTCCAATTTCATTGCCTTATAATTTTAGTTAGCTCAGTATTTGATCTTCATATCATTATCACTGCCTAAATGCTCTTCACAGCTGAGCCATGCGGTATACTATGATTATCTTTTGTTTCCTGGACAATACTTTGCTTTCCCTGAAGTTAATAATTACTTTGTTGTTCCATTTACTTTGTTTTATTTGCACTCTTGCCCTGTTATAAATATCCTCTCAGTGTATCATCATGAAGAATCTCTACTGGAGCTTTCTTTCTGTTTGGTAGCTTCTTTTTTATCTTATTTTTATCTTATTTTTGTTTTAACTTTTTATTATGGAATTGTTTTAATTTTAAATTAAAATTTTTTTAAATTTATTATGGAAAATTTTATTATGGAAATTTTCAACTGTACATAAAACTCCATATATCCACATTTTTGCTGAAATATTTTAAAGATAATCCCAGACATTATATCATTTCATCTAAAAATGCTTTAATTTGTATCTCTAACTTATAGGTACTTTTAAACAATATAACCATCATGCTATTATCAAATCTATTAAATTAATAATTCCTTGGAGCTTCCCTGCCTGGTGGCACAGTGGTCAAGAATCCGCCTGCCAATGCAGGGGACACGGGTTCGAGCCCTGGTCCGGGAAGATCTCACATGCCACAGAGCAACTAAACCCGTGTGCCACAACTACTGAGCCTGCACTCTAGAGCCCACATGCCACAGCTACTGAAGCCCGTGCACCCTAGAGCCCGTGCTCCGCAACAAGAGAAGCCACCGCAGTGAGAAGCCCATGCACCCGCAATGAAGAGTAGCTCCCGCTCGCTGCAACTAGAGAAAGCCTGCGTGCAGCAACAAAGACCCAACACATCCAAAAATAAATAAATAAAATAAAATAAATAAATTTTTTAAAAGCATACATTATAAAAATAATTCCTTAATATCATCTGGTTAACCAGCATATATCCAAATTTTATGATCATCCCCAACATATCTTTCAAGCTGATTGGTTGAAATAGAATCGAAATGAGACCCAAGTATCGAATCTCCTTGTATACTAAGTCCCTTATTCTGTAAGAGTTCCTTCTCCTGTTATCTCAATGTCCTCAATGTCCTTGATTAGCTGAAGTGACCAAGTCATTTGTCTTATAAAATGTCTCGCGTTCTAAACTTTGCTGATTACTTCTGAGTGTCATTTAACTTGTTTTGCTTTCCTTCATATTCCTTGTACCCTGGTAGTGACTCTCAGCCTGGACAGAACATTAGAATCACTTGAAGAGCCTTTTATAATAAAACCCCAATGCCCAGACCAATTAAATCAGAATTTCGGGATGGGACCCAAGCATCAGTATTTTTAAAGTGCCCCACGTGAGCCCAATGGGCATCGGAAGTTAACAAACACTGCCCTATAGAGCAGCATTAGCACACCTGGGAACCTGTGAAATGAAAATTTTCAGGCACAAGCATAGACCTACTGGATCAGAAACTCTGGAGGTGGAGCCCAGAAATCTGTTTTTTTAACAAGCCCCCCGGGGATTCTGATGCTCACAAACATTTGAGAAGCACTGTTGTTGAGGTTTAACTTGATTCATTCATTTTCTTCAAGCATAAAGACTTCATCAGTGGTGTTATATACTTGCTACTGAGGTGGTTCTCAGCCTTGGCTACACATTAGAATCACCTGCAGAGCCATAAAGAAGAATGAAATAATGCCATTTGCAGCAACAGGGATGGACCTA
The DNA here is from genome assembly GCF_949752795.1 of Hyperoodon ampullatus. Lineage (NCBI taxonomy): Eukaryota > Metazoa > Chordata > Mammalia > Artiodactyla > Ziphiidae > Hyperoodon > Hyperoodon ampullatus. Next base: position 100,744,202 of record NC_136921.1, read on the forward strand.
GAGATTATCATACAAAGTGAAGTAAGCCAAACAGAGAAAGACAAATATCTTATGATATCACTGATATGTGGAATCTAAAAAAAAAAAAAAGGTTCTGATGGACCTAGCATCAGGACAGGAATAAAGACACAGACGTAGAGAAGGGACTTGAGGACATGGGGAGGGGGATGGGCAAGCTGGGACAAAGTGACAGAGTAGCATTTACATATAGACTACCAAATGTAAAATAGTTAGTGGGAAGCAGCTGCATAGCACAGGGAGATCAGCTCGGTGCTTTGTGACCACCTAGAGGGGTGGGATAGGGAGGGTGGAAGGGAGGCACAAGAGGGACGGGATATGGGGATATATATATATACATATAGCTGATTCACTTTGTTATACATCAGAAAGTAACACAACACTGTAAAGTAATTATACTCCAATAAAGATGTTTTTTTAAAAAAAATGAGTGGGTATATATATATAGAGAGAGAGAGAACTGATTTACTTTGCTGTACACCAGAAAGTAACAAAACATTGTAAATTAACTGTCTGTCCTCCAATAAAAATTAAATAAACAACAAAAAAGACCATGAGACCTATCAGTAACTCATGACTACTGGTTAACTCATTTAAGAAACTAGAGTTAATTTACCAAAAAAAAAAACCCAAAATGATGTTGATCATCTTTTCATCAATTGGTGATCATTGCCTAGGTTACTTTATTAAGTGTGAAAAAGTGATTTTCAAAATCTACCATTCCTTTTGCATGGGAGTTCTGTAAAGAACTATTCCTCTTTAATTATGAGGTTACTCTACAGTTCATACAAGAAAGGTTGTACAAATGATGGCTTCTTTCCTCGTATTTGTTTTCAAAGTGATGGGTTGAAGACCATCACCATCAATGCCAAACACCAAAGGTGACCAGTGAATGTTTTTCTAAGTGTGATTATGAACTCATAGATTTTATCTATGTGATATGATTTAATACTTGGCAATTATTATTTTTCAATGTTCTAATTGTCCTAGTTTTGATTAGGAAAAGCCCTTCAAGTTGCCTCCTGTGTCCTTTTGATGTGACTCCCCATGAATCACATATGCTCCGTGGAGCTCTAGGTTCTTTGAGTGGAATATGGTATTCAGAAGCCACAATCCAGGCATCAAGTATGCTCATCGCTACTTAATTGTCAATTCTTCTAAACCTGTTCAGTGGACAAAACAAGGAAACATTTTTCAGAAAGAGAAATCATGAGTTTAAACTGGTATTTCCAATTTTAATTTAGGAATACAGGGTTTTGAGTCAACTACTTTGATTTCGTATTTCTCTTATAGCTTGATTCTTAACTACATTATCATATTTACCTATTTGCTTTTCATGCAATACACTTAATTGAATTGTTTTATGATCTGAACTGTGTCCCCCCATAAACCATACGTTAAAGCCATACTCCCAATGTGGCTATATTTCGAGACAAGGACTTTAAAGAGGTAATTAATGTTAGATGAGATCATAAGGGTGGAGCATTAATGCAATCAGATTGCTGTCTTATAAGAGGGGGAAGCAACACCAGCGAGGAAAGGCCATGTGAAGTAGAATGAGCTAGGAAGCCAGTTAGGAAAAGGGTCCTCACCAGAAACCAACCCTGATGGCATCCTGATCTTGGGCTTCCAGGCTCCAGAATTGTGAGAAAATAAATTTCTGTTGTTTTAGCCACCAAGCCCATGGTATTCTGTTACAGCACCCCGAACAGACTAATACAAATGATTTTGAAATAATAATACACTATTAACAATAAGTCTACTGAATTGGTGTTTAAAATTTCTTTGTTGTTTTATTATCCTTAAAATATATACCACTGGGCTTCCCTGGTGGCGCAGTGGTTGAGGTCCACCTGCCAATGCAGGGGACACGGGTTCGTGCCCCGGTCCAGGAAGATCCCACATGCCGCAGAGCAGCTAGGCCCGTGAGCCATGGCCACTGAGCCTGCGTGTCTGGAACCTGTGCTCCGCAATGGTAGAGGCCACAACAGTGAGAGGCCCGCATACCACAAAAAAAACAACAACAACAACAACAAAAACATATATATATATTATATATATATATATATATATATAAAATATATATATATATATATATATATATAAAATATATATATATACCACTAAGGATGTAGAGTCAATATAGTGTGATTTAAAGTAAATTGAAGAAATTCTTTTCTGTGTGTACTTGTGTCACAAACTTGATAAGATAGGTTCAGTAGGTTTTTCAGTTTCTGCTGGGACATGCTCCCATGTGGACTGGTGGTTGTCAACACCTGCTGTGCAGTTGTAATGTCAGGCTCTCTCTTAACCTTTATTCTGGGGATCCTTGTTTCCTGAATTACTATCAACTTTCTGGGTTAGGTTCTTCTTTTTGGTGGTATACAACTTTTAGTAGCTTCCTGAGAGAGGATGCATGGATATAATATTGTAATTTATTTTTTCTACCCTCATATTTGATTAATGGTTTAGCTAGGTGTAGACTTCTAGGTTAGAAACCGTTTCCCTCAGAATTTTTAAATCATTGTTCCATTGGCTTTGGTTTCCAGTACGGAGTTGAGAAGACTGATGCATTCTATATCTTGATTCTCTGCATGAACATTGATTTTCTTTCCTTTTAATAAGCTCTTATATCTTTGCACCCAGAGTTTTGCTATATCATGAGTTTCTGTTTTTCATGCAGGTCTTTTCAATTTGGAAACTCATGCCACTCAACTCTAGAAAAACTTATTGTATTATTTGATGATTTTCTCCCCACTATTTTTTCTGTTCTTTCTGAAAATTCTGTTCTTCTTAACTTGCACTTCTTAGGTTCATCCTCTTATTTGCTTATCTTGTTTGCCAATAATGGCCAGGGTTCTTCTTTTCTCTGTACATTCCTTTTAAAAATGGTCTCCTGTTCCTTCATGGATGCAACTCTCACCTCTCTAATAACATTGATACATTTTTTTCTCTCTACATAGTCTGTTTCTTTCAAGTTGAGTTTGTTTTATTTTTTTTTTCTGTCTTTCAGTTTATCTTGATTCTGCCTTTTACATTGCATGTTGTCTTCAGATATCTTGAGACACTGGATCAATAGTGAGGCAGGGAAAAGTGGATGGGCATTCTCTGTGTCAGAGTCTTGTTGACACTCTTCCCTATAAAGGATCTGACTTGAGCATATCCTACAGGAAGCCTCATTATCAGTATCTTTAGGTTTTTATTTCTCCTGGGCTGGTCAGATTCTTCAGAGAATGCTCTTCTGCCTGAAGAGGGGAAGGCGGTTGTAGAAACACAGGGACAAAGGCATGTAAACATTCTCTCTTGTCCAGATCACACCTCTACTCTCAGTGGGACCTGCTGTCCAGCCCAGAGACCCTCTGTTTTAACCTCTCCAAATACTAAACCTCCATTTCCTTTCAGGGTCGGAGGAGAAGCTGCCCCATCGCAGAAACTTGGGGAGGAAATCTGGGGCTCCATCTGCTTCTTAAATTGATCTGCAACCATTTCTCCTGATTTCATAAATTTCCAGAGGTGCCATATGCTGCAAATTCTTTGGTTTCTTGGGGATTCTACTATGTAAGCCAGGTTGCTTTTTGGTTTTTACTTATGCCAATGAAAAATTCCATTTTCTCAGCTGAGCTACATCACTTGCCACTCACCATCTGCTTTCCAGTTCCCCAAATTTTGTTACTTTTGTCCTTATGGGTTTATGCCTTTTAAAGTGTTTCTTATTGAAGTGTAATATAAAGACAGAAAATTGCATATATCCTAAGAGTCGATCTCAATCAATGTTCAAAAATGGAACACAATCAAGTAACCAGTATCCACATCACAAAACAGAACATGACCAGGATCCCAGAACACCCCTGTAGGCTCCCTTTCAGCCCCAATCTCCCTTCTCTCAATGGTATCCACTGTTCTGACTTCTAACAGCACAGATGAGTTTTTCTGGCTCTTTAACTTTATGTAAATGGAATTACACTGTATGTATTCTTTTGTGTCTGGCTTCTTTCACTCAGCATTTTGTTTTTGACATTAATCCATAATGTAAAATGTGAATGGTTCATTCTCACTGCTGTATTCATTGTTCATTTTTCCAATGTACCATAATTTATTTATCCACTTATGATGGACACTTGGTAGTTTCCAATTTGGGAGCTATTGTTGATACAAATATTCTTGCACATGTTTTTTGGTAAACATACATGTGCATTCCTGTTAGGTCTATGCCAAGGAGTGGAACTGTTATGTCACAGGATATGCATATATTCAGCTTTATCAGACACCGTCATATTGTTTTCCAAGTTGTTTGTATCCATTTACACTCCTACCAGCTGTATATAAGAATTCTGGCTACTCTATTTCATTATCAACATCTTTTTTCATTGTAAACTTTCTGGTGGGTATTGGTGCATTTAAAAAATTCTTTTACTGTTGTTTTCATTGGGATAGAAAAGGAAGTAGACTTTAGTGTGTCTATGTATGCTGCCATATTTATTAGGAAGCTACCCAAGTCTCCCTAAAACACCAATTTGATCATGTCTCTCACCTTTACTAAAATCTTTCAGTGGTTCTCAGGATAAATTTCAAATTTCTTTCCTTAGTCCTCAAGGCCCACCTTGAGCTGTCCCTGGATAGATCCAGCACATCTTTTCCATCTATATGGCTATAACCATGTAGAACATCTTGTAATTAACCAATACGTGGTGCTCTCTTTTAGGCATCTATGCAGTTGCACAACCATTGCTTCTTAAATTGCTTTTTCCAGCCTCCTCTACCTAGCTATCTCCTTGGTCACATTCAATAACCACTCCCGCAGAACACCTTGCTTGAGTGCCCACAAGGTACCCACCTCTGTATTCCTCTACCACCCTGTGATTTCTTCTATCAGGTCCTTTATGATCACCCCAGTGCCTGGGGAGCTCACTGAGATGAAGAACTGTCTTATTTCATTTTGAAGCAGCAACGCCCATCACAGTGCCCAGGGCAGGACACTGAACAAATGGTCCTTTCATTCATTCATTCAGTTAATTATTCAGCAAATGTTTAACAAGTAACTGTCACATACCAGACTCTGTTCTAAGCAGAGGGAATGCCACGGGAAGCAACCAGCAAAACCTCTGTTCTCAGAGGCTGACATTGTAGTGAGCAAGGCAGAGAGTAAGCAAATAAACACAGAAATAAACAGCATGATTAAGGGTATGCAGACAATGTCCTTCTCCAGCTCTCCACCTTCCTCTAAAGACAGTCTCCTCTGCCCACCCTGCTCCAGTGACACGGTCTCCTCTGCCCTGCATCTCTTGGGGTCTCTGCTCTGGCTCCTCCTGGGCCTGGAATGCTCCCTTTACCCCCAAGATGTCTGTGTGTCTGGGTCCCTACCATCATTCAGATTTCAGCTTAAATGTCACCCCCTCGTAGGGACATTCCTCGACCACACAATCAGTCACTATCACAGCATATTCTTTTAATTTTCTACATAAAATATACAAATATCTGGTAGCTTTATTGTTAATGTGGTTTTTTGTTTGTTTTCTATTTCCCCTAAAGCAACTCTATGAGGGAATTTTTTTTTTTTCTGTTTTAACAGCTCAGCTCCTTTTCCCCAGATAATAGTGCCTGATGAATAGTAGGTGCTAATGTATTTGCTAAATGAGTGAATAAATGAGTTCATTGTAGGAAAATCAGAAATTGGAGAATTTTAAAAAAAGAAAAGGTAGCACTCACTTATACAATCCACAATTGCACTCCTCATGATTTAGCCAACAGAAACAAAAACATGTCCACTAAAACACGTTTATGTGAATGGTCATAGCACATCTATCCATAACAGGCAAAACCTGGAAGCAGTCCAAATAGCCATCAATAAGAAAATGGTAAACAATGTGGTATATCCAACAACGAAATACCAACTAGTGAGAAAAAAGGAGGAAACTACTGAGTAAAGCAAGCAGGGCACTAATTTGATTGCCTGCAAGGGGCACAGAATCTTAGAATGATGGGATGGACTATATCTTGACTGTGGTTATGAATACATGGTGTGTACATCTGTCAAAGTTATTGAACTATACTTTTAAAATGGGTACTTTTTAGTGACATAAGATATACCTCAAAAATTTAATTTAAAATTATATTGAAAGGAAAATTTGAGCATGAGAGCACTGCTCACCTCCACTCTCCCCCCAGCCTTACCTAAGATGGTAGCCTTCATCTGTCCTTGTTGGCCTGAGAAGCCCACCCCATACCCCACACAGGGCTGTGCTGCTGTCTTCCCAAGCAGCAGGAGTCACAGGTTCACTGTTGGGATGCTACCTCATCAGACTCCCAGGGTCCAATCTATCAATGGATTAAAGTCCAGTACCTCAGTTAGGCACACCTGGGCCCTGCAGGTGACTCTGTGGGCCATCCTGATGCCAACAGCAACAATCCTTTGTAGCTTTGTCTTGCAAGCAGCTGTGTGGACCAGGAAGATGATCTAACTCCTTGCTCCTTGGAGTGTAATCCCCAGACGAGCAGCATCTGCACCGCCTGGGCACCAGTCAGAGATGCAGAGTCCAGCCCTGGCCCAGAATCTGCCTCGTGTCCTGACCCTCAGGTGACTTGGATGGACAGTAAAGTTTGAGCGACACTGAGCTAAACTTTCTGAGCTTCAGATCTCTCTGTAAATGGTAATAATCATGCCTGCCTTTCCAGTTTCCAGGAGGACTGAGTGAATCACGCCACAAAGCCACCAGCTCAATGGCTGTCACTTACTAGCATTCGTGAACGGCCCCCTCCTGCCTCCTGGCTCCATTCCCCAGTCATTCCTGGCCAGCCTCAGGCCTGGTTAGTCAAGAGATTTGCTGGCAAATCTGAACGGCCAACCTGACAGCTGGGTGGCCAACTTCACAGAGCTGGAAACTTCACTGGAACCTCCAGAGCACGCGGCCCAGCCAGGAGAGGGGGCTGGGCTCACTGTCTGTCAACATCTCATGGCCCACTCCTCAGCCCACCCTGTGCTAATAATGGCAAACACATTTCCACGTTGATCAGATATGGCATTTCCAATTGGGTCATCATCCCCAATGTGTCACCTCTCTCTGAGGATAAAAATTAGATCTTTGTCCCTGAAACTTACCATTATTCATCTGTCTGCCAACACAAAGAGAGACACACCTCAGATGGGACACAGAGATGCATCAGGTAAAGAAAACATTCACACCTCCTCCTCCTCCTGTCTTCCCCAATTTTCCCTCCCCTTCTCCTGCCTCCCTTTTTATCCTTCTCCTCTTGTTCCAGAGCCTCTCCTCTCTGGGGAGATGACTTTCCCTCCAGGCAGTTGCCATTACATCCCAGGCAGTGTGAGGATCAGCCCTGCTGCTGGCCTGGGAAGTGGCTGGTTCACAGGTGTGCCAGGGCCTCCCGGCTCCCACGGGCACCCCAAGCCTCCTCTCTGGACCTCACTGTCACTGCAGCCCAGGGGAAGCCTCGTGTGCTGACAGAGAACAGCAGTAATCCCCAGAATGCCTGCCACTGCACCCCACCACACACCCCCGTGCCACTTACTCTGTGCCAGATAATCCTCTGGACACTCTATGCAGTCTCCACTTAATCCTCTAAACCATTCTAGGACAAGGAGAAAAGATCCTCCCTGTTCAGGTGAGACCCCAGGGAGGCAACCTAGTCCAAATGCACGGGTTGGCAAGAGGTGATCTGGTGTCTCACCGAGCTCTGAACCACTGCATCACGCCTCCTACCAGGAGCTGAGGGCCAGGCTACACCAGGCTGAGTGAGTCAACCCTCCTCCTCTGCCCTCACGGCACACCTGCCTGTAGGAGCCTCTGTGGGGTGAGTGGGAAAGGATGGCGGACCTGAGGTCAGGGAGGGCATGCTGGGGATGCTGGTCCTGGACAGCTGGGGCCGCGGCAGGAGTGCTCGTGGCTCCAACATCTCCCTCTCTTCCCAAGGACCTTGGGGTCTGCCTGCCTGGGGTGTCAAAGCGATTATGTAGCATGACCCTGGCTCTCTGGACCTCCAAAGAGCCCTCCCCTGGCTAAGCCGCCCTGAAAGAGCACTGCTGTCCCGTGTGAGAAGGAGTAAGGGTTAACACCAGACAACCGCAGCGCTTCCCAGGAAGACTGAGCCATTTGGAGCCCCGCTTAGAAATCCAGTGTCAAATGACAGTGTCGCCAGCACTCCGAGCAGTAATTGGCATTCAGAGAGGCTTGGAACTGCAAAACCAGTGATTTTCAGTTGGTATTTTTTAAAAAGCAATTGACATTAAGTGCTGTTTGGAGCCTCAAACTAGTGATTTGCAAATGACATTCAATAAGAAATCATTTACGTCTATTGACATTAAATAGGCGTGAGCCCACAGCGCGCCCGAGGGGCAGCGGAGCGGGGGCGGGGAGGAGCTGGGAGCCGCCTCGGATCGCAGAGGCTTCACCCCAAACGCCCCTTCCTGCGTAGATGCCCTGCGCGAGGAAGGGTGTATCCGGTGCTCCCCACCGTACAGCCCCTTCCCTCCCTGCCCATCTCCGCCCAGCTGCCTCCTGCTCCCGACCCGCTCTCGGCACCGCGACTCCCTCGGCCTGGGGGCTCCCGCTTGTCACGTGGCGCCACCCGCCCTAGGAAGCCTCCCGCTCGTGGACCTCGCGCGCGCTCAGCCACATCACCCCCCTCTGGCTGCCTGGCGAACCTCCAGACGGTGACCGGGAGGCCAGCGCACACCGCACTGCGATGAGCCAGCGCGTCTGCTGTTCTGGTTGAGGAAGTTCATAAACGAAAGGGAACAAGCGCTCTGCAAACGGTCTGGGAACGGAAGGACATGCCCAGGGGTGGTCGAACGCAGCAGCCTACCGCCGTCCCTCCCACCCCCAGCCCGACCCCTGACCCTGACCCCTGCGTGCTGACGTCGTTGCCGACCTTCGGCACAGGCAGAGCAGGGGGCACCACAACTGTGATCTGCAGGCTGTGGGCTACTGCCTTTCTGGTGAGGCTGTTCCCGATCTATTCTGTGTTGGACGAGAGTGAGCCTTATAGTTCCCACAGCTTGATTTTCAGGACACCTGCCAGTGCTGGAGTGTACATACCTTTTGCAATGCCTACAATTAAAAGGTGGTTGCCTATTAATAGTCACATTATAGATGGGACTTACATGGCTGGATGGAGTGCACCTTAAGTGAAAGAAGCACAGCAGGAATGAAGCCTGGCTCCCTGCAAACCAGCACACCTAGCACCACAGCACAGCCCCTGTTAAACTTGAGACCTGGTGGACAGTCCTGTGTAACTTAGTCCCCAGCCATTAGCCCCTTTCCGGGATCCTCTGCCAGCCTTTCCCACCAGGCAGCCGCCTGGAGCAAGTTCTGGAAAGGCGGAGCAGTAGACAGCTTGTTCTGACAGCACTACTGAGAAGAGCAAGGGGACAGTGCTGAGTTGGATCTTGTCCCCAGAATCAGGCAGTGTCCAAATAAAGCATGACCCCTTTCCAAGAAAAAGAAACGTGTCACCAGGGAATGCTCATCTTCTTGGGAACTTGATTTTTCCAAATACTGCTCTTTTGGAATCTGTTGGAATTACAGAAAAGGAAAATCAAAATCCTCTTGGCCCAGGGCAAAAGGGGAAAAGAAACCTAGGTGGAGTAAGTTAAAACCTTCATCTCCTTTCCTTTCTTCCTAGGGGCACACATCAATTGGGCCCAGGGCAATGAGTGGCCCAGCCCTGGCTCAGGTCCTGCCTGCAAGCTAGAGACCTGGAAATCAGCAGGAGGCTCTGGCAGTGACCAAGAAAGAGATGAAGGGCCTGGACCACAGTGAGGCCAAGGGGTGCAGAGCAGGTCTTGCATCACGTGCATCTTCCTCAAGAAAAATACGACTTAAGGTCAGGAACAGCAGATGATTAAAAACCTCTTCCAAAAGTACAAAGTAGTTCAACTGGAATAGTAATAAAGTAAGAGGCACAAGTGTTGGGGTGAAAAGAAGCAAAATGATCTCTGCTGGCAAATGGGATGCTTTTGTACATGGAAGATTAAAAAGAATTGACAGAAAACCACAGAAACAGTACAAGACTTGAACTAAGTGGCTGGTTAAAAGATAAATATACAAAATTGCTTTTAAACCGAGAGCAAAGTTAGAAACAGAGGTAGAAAGTATGACAAGCAGAAGCTATTCACAGCAGCAACCCAACCCGTAACATGTCTTAGAGATACCTTAAAAATAATGTGTCCGCCTGTCTGAAGAATGCCACAACACTCTGTTAAGGGCAGACATGGTTTGAATAGGTGGCCGAACCCACCTTGTTCCAGGACTGGAAAACTGAATATTATAAACATCAATTGTCCTTAAATCAACAAGTTCAATAAAAACCAAATTAAAACCTCTATGGGTTTTTTTTTAAGTAAGATTTTCTGGAGCTAGACAAAGTAATTTACCTGGATAATCAACATTAAAGCAAATACTGAAGAAAATTTCAGTTAGAATAAAGACTTGCCTAATCAAATATTAAAATGTTTTATAAAATTGTGATGATACAATTTTTATTATTTTGGGAGAAAAATTGTATTATTGTTGGAGAATAATAATACAATATGTATTATTAAGTTGGAGAAGAATTTTATAAACATATCACTACAACAAAATAAAGAGAACAAAAATATAGGGGAGTTTATTATATTATGACTGTATCATTTCATAATAGGAGCTAAAGTTAGACCATTTCAATACATGATGTTAGGAGCACCAAATAATCATTTTTTTAAAACGTAAAGTTGGAACCTTCCCTCAGTTACTTGTTATACCAACACTTATTACAGATTTAAAATGAAAATAAAAATGGAGGGAGGCATGGTGAGGGAAGAGAGAGGGGAAAAAAAAGACACTAGAAATACTAAAACTATATGGGCTTCAGTTTAAAATGTTGGAGTTGGGAAGGTCATCTTTAAAATAACAACTAGGGGCTTCCCCGGTGGTGCAGTGGTTAAGAATCCACCTGCCAATGCAGGGGATATAGGTTCAAGCCCTGGTCCGGGAAGATCCCACATGCCGCAGAGCAGCTAAGCCCGTGTGCCACAACTACAGAGTGTGTGCTCTAGAGCCCACGAGCCACAACTACTGAGCCCGTGCACCTAGAGCCCGTGCTCTGCATCAAGAGAAGCCACCACGATGATAAGCTTGCGCACCGCAATGAAAAGTAGCCTCTGCTGGCCGCAACTAGAGAAAGCCCGCATGCAGCAACGAAGACCCAACGCAGCCAAAAATAAAAATAAATTTATTAAATAATAATAAAATAAAAATAAAATAACACCTAGGTATCACCTTGCACAAGACCAAGTCCCAGAAGATACTTGACAGAGAATGGGCTCAACTCCAGCCCAGGAGCACTTGCTTCCTTCGGTGGGTCTCTGGAATGCCTCAATTTTAAATCAACAGAATGTCTAGAGGCCTGGGCAATTTGGTAGGCCTCGAATGCTATTCTAGGGAGTCTTGCCTTTAGTTTGAGAGCCAGGGTCAGAGATCTGAGACTTTACAAGGGCATGGGCAGTCCAGATTCAGGTTACTCTGATGGCCATGGTCTGGGAAGTAGACCTCGGGCTGGGCCCTGCCACACACATCTCTAGGGACTCGTGTGTGTGTGTGTGTGTGTGTGTGTGTGTGTGTGTGTGTGTGTACAAGGATGAGAGTAGGTATAAAGAATAGATACATGTATATGTATAACTGAATCACTTTGTTGTACAACTGAAACTAACACAATAATGTTAATCAACTATACTCCTATATAAAATAAAAAGTTTAAAAAAATGGAGAGAGATTGATTGATTGATTCCTCCAGTTTAGAGCTGGGGCAGAGAATGGCAGGTCCTGAAAATACTCAAACCTACAGATGTTACAGGGCCTCTGAGGCTAGTATCATATGATGCCCTAAAGCCCTCAACAAAAACTCCCTGTATTTTGCATGGCAGGAAAGCAGAGAACCGCCATATTCAGAGAGCTCCTTAAGTGTGGCCAAAGGGCATATCACTGATAATCACATAGGTGGAGTAGTGGGGAGTTTTCCTGACTGCACTATAGAACCTGGGTGTATGAAGCCCCAAGAAAGACTGAGGTTGAATTTCCTGCCTTCTTGGCAGGGACTGAGTAGATCTGGATTTGAGTTAAAGCAAAAAAAGAATTGTGACATCTCTTATCTCATCTTCCCCACTGCAAGTTTTCTCCAGTCCTCATGTTGGTTCCAATATTTCTACCCTCCTCAGTACCTTTCATATGGACATACTCTTCCAGATGTGATTTGACACAAGTAGGACTATCGTATTTCTTGTTAATAATAATAATAATAACTAGTGTATTGAATGTTTATACTTAGCCCCATGCCAAGTGTTTTACATGGATTTTCTCATTTAATTCTTGCAAGAGCCCTGTGGGGAAGATATCATCATCATCATTATTATTTATTATTATTATTACCCTGATTTTACAGATCTAGACACTAGGCTTTTACTAGTGCCACCTAAGATTCTATTCACTTTTTTGTTTTGTTTCATTTTGTTGTATTAGTTGGTTCAAAGGATGCTTGTGATCAATAAAATTCTTTATCTTTTTCCCCATAAAAAAAAAAAAAGAATTGTAACATCTCTTCTTGCATCACAGAGGCTGGGAGTAAGATCCTTAGCTGCTATAGATGTATCACAATCTATTTCACCACTTTACCATTTATATGTTTAGGCTGTCTCATTTTTCTCCATCAGAAATAATTTTTTTACAATTTTATTCATAAGGCTTTTCATTTCCGATTAATTCTTTAATCTAAGTTCCTAGAAGTATAATTACTAAATCAAAGGTATGAAGTTCTGAGGTCATAAGTGTGGGGCCCTGAAAACTATAGAATTAATGTGCTTCTAAGAGGAGACAGAAGAGAGCTCATCCCTTCCCCCACCCCACCCAACAAGGTCTCATCAAAAGGCATATGAGGACATCGTGATAAGTTGTCCAACTTTAAAACTTACTACAGAGCTAATCAGACTGTGGTATTGGCCTAAGAATAGACATATAAATCAGTGGAAAAGGATCGAGAGTCCAGAAATAAACGCTTACATTTACAGTCAATTGATTTTGACAATGATGCCAGGACAATTCAATGGGGAACAAATAATCTTTTCAACAAATGATGCTGGGTCTACTGGATACCCATGTGCAAAAGAATGAAGTTGGACCTCCTTTCACAGCGTACACAAAAACTAACTCAAATGGATCATGGACTGAAAGATAAAAGCTAAAACTGTAAAACTCTTAGAAGAAAACATAGGAGTAAATCTTTGTGACCTTAAGTTAAGCAAAACATTCTTAGATGACACCAAAAGCACAAGTAACAAAAGAAGAAAAGTAGATAAATTGGACTTCATCAAAATTTTAAACTTTTGTGCTTTAAAAGATACCATCAAGAAAGTGAAAAGACAATTCCTCCACAGAATAAGAGGAAAATTTTGCAAATAATGTATCTGATGAGGGGTTTGTATCTAAAATATATAGAGAACTCTTACTATTCAATAATAGAAGATAAATGACCAAATTATGAAAAAGGACCACATTTTAATATATAATATATAAAAGGACAATTCTCCAAAGATGTGCAAATGATCAACAGCACACAAAAACATGCTCCAAATCATCAACTATCAGGGAAATGCAAATCAAAACTAAAATGAATGAATAAACTAGTTTATTCACACCAGGATGGCCATAATGATAATTTTTTAAAAAGAAAAAATAACAACTGTTGAAAAGGATATAGAGAAATTTGAATTCTCATATATCACTGGTAAGAATGTAAAAGGTTTCAGCCACCATGGAAAACAGTGTGGCAGTTCCTAAGAATGTTGAACATAGAAGTTCCACTCCTGGGTATATACCCAAATCCAAATAGGTCCACGCAAAAATTTATACACCAGTGTTCACAACAGCATTACTCATAATTGGCAAAATGTGGAAACAACCCAAATGCCCATCAACTGATGAATGGATAAATAAAATGTGGTATATCCATACAGTGGAATATTATTTGATAATAAAAAAGGAGTGAAATACTGATACATGCTACAACATGAACCTTGAAGTGACAGAAACCAGTGAAGGAAGTGAAAGAAACCTTTAAGTGAAAGAACCTTGAAGTGAAATAAACCAGGCATAGGGACAACTTATTATATGATTCCATTTATATAAAATGTCCTAAAAAGATAAGTCTATAGAGACAAAAAGTAGGTTATTTGTTGCCTGGGACAAGGGGTGGAAGGAAACAGAGAATAACTCCTAATGGGTACAGAATTTCTCTTGGAGCTGATAAAAAAGTCCTAATATCTTTTTGATGATAGTTACACAACTGTTTGAATGTGCCAAAATTATTGAATTGTACATTTAAGTGGACAAATTGTATGGTGTGTGAATTATATATCAATAAGGCTATCATTTTTTTTAATGAGATAGGCATGCAGAGGCCAGCTAGTCAATTCTTGACCCATCCACAGGTAGGATAATTTTTTTAACTATTGTGCAATATCTCTCTGTTTACATTATGTCAATGAACTAATTTGTCTTGATATGTTTGAAATTATTCAGATATAATGTATATAAAGGCAACAGCTAAGCTGTAAAAGCAAGGACTCTACCGTCTATATAATTTAAAACAAAACAGACAACAACAATAAAACTTACTGCCCTCATTGTATTTCACCAGCACTAATTTTTTTGTTGTGGTTTTCTAAAGATTTGTCATCTTAATATGTAAAAAGTAAATACTTCTTTTTAAAAATTTTTATGTTATTTGTTAGCAGTGAGCTAGAACATTTTCCCCAATTGTCTATTAATAGATTATTTGAATGTCTTTTTTCCAATTTGAAATGCTACCATCATAGATGTTTTTAGTTTCTTTGTAGCTACACTTATCATATATATATATATATATATACACACACACATATATGTGTATATATATATATATATATATATATATATATTTTTTTTTTTTTTTTTTTTGCGGTACCCAGGCCTCTCACTGTTGTGACCTCTCCCATTGCAGAGCACAGGCTCCGGACACACAGGCTCAGCGGCCATGGCTCACGGGCCCAGCCACTCCGCGGTATGTGGGATCTTCCCGGACTGGGGCACGAACTTGTGTCCCCTGCATCAGCAGCCGGACTCTCAACCACTGTGCCACAAGGGAAGCCCCACTCATCATACTTTTAATTTTGCTTCTTGCTTTTAAAATCTTAATAGTTTATCATAAAGACGATTTTTTATGTAACTTCAAATAAACTTAATTTCAATAGATACATGATTGCATTTTAGTGGCTATAAAGGGGTTTACCTAGTGATCTCCTTGATGCTGAATATTTACACTATTTCTTTGTTGCCTTTTCATACACTCACTCACATACATGCACACACAACAGCAATACCAATAAAACCCTTGGTGTGAAACCGTGTCCAAATTTAAGTTATTTATGTGGAAAGATGATCAGAAATAGAAATGCTGTTGCTAAAATGTGAGCCATCTCTTGCTGCCTGACACAACTTTACAAAGTCTTTCCAAAAGACTTGTATTAATTTACATTCCATTTCTCTAAAACTTTGAGTGTTTTTGTGTATTATCTGCTAAAAGGAAAAACCTGTGTCTATTCTTAATGCTCAAGAAAATCAGCTACTTTAGGAACCCTTCTGTAAAAGATGCTGCACCACCCTGCTCAGCATGACCACTGGATGAGTTTGTGTTTTCACACCATGTCTTTGGTTGGTGTAGAATCCACACATGTGCTGTTCACACTGCATTGCACTGACCCCAAGTTTAACAGCATGGTGTCTGGAACTGCCAGTCCTAGGACATGATGTGCCTTCTTGTGGGGTGCTGGTTCTGGACCCCTGTTCCCACAGTGGGTATTCTAAACAGGAGCATATTTTCCCAGTGGTACCTTGGGGCGGGGTGCAGAACACATCCTGGTATTGCCAGGTCCCGGACCTGCATGTACAAACTGAAAGTTAGAGACAAGATTATTCTTAAATCTTTACTTGGTGTTTCCTGCCATGTCCCCACAGTGAACTCCACGCACGTATCAAAGAACAGGAAGAGAAAGAAAAATTCAACCACACATTTCACTGCAGGGCACCCTTACAGGGGGCCCTGGAGACGGGGTCAAAGTAATGTCAATCAAAGGGAAACAGCCTTTTACCCAGAGACAGTGTCCTGGGAGAGAGCTGTTCACCCAATTTTCTGCAAATTAGAGTGAATTTGCCTACAAATGTGCTGGAGAGCATCTTCAGATGAAAGAGCAGCAGGGCTGAGTACCACACACAGCTTAATTGAAAGAGTATTTCTGGAGGAAAGCACCATATGCTTTACATTTGCATCCAGACTATAAATATCCCAGTAACAACTTGAGTCCATAAATACTATATTCAGAATGCTTGGCTGGAAACATCTTTCAGTACTCACAGTCATCTGTTTACCAGCGTGATTGTTGATTGTCTTCCTCGTTGTGGAGAATTATCCCCACCCTCAGGGTCATGTTGGGAAATGAGTGGGTGCCCACGGATCCAGGACCTGGATCTGCTCTGAGCCCCTTCTGCCTGGCTCTGAGGTCACCTCAAGACTGAAAGTGACAGATGGCACTTCTTTAGCTAAAGCTTGGGAAGGAAGACACTGAATCTTTAACAGAACTTTACAGAGACTGCAATAAAAGAAGAGCTCTGTGCATTTGCAAAGCTAACCTTTATTCAGAATGTTGCATGTGACAACTAGTGAGAACGTTTTATTCCTCATCTTCACCACAAATCTCTGCTGCTGGTGTTATCTGTATTCCACCAATGGGAAAGCCAAGGCTTGACAAGATTCAGAGGCTCACCCTGTGATTAGTGATTAGCCAGCATTCTAACCTGGAGTTTACTAACACCAAATCCCACTGCAACAAGGGCAAGACAGACAATCCCAAAGCACTGCCATCTGTGTGCCAAGGGATTAGAAACACCCACCATTTGCTTTCTGAATGCTGAACAGTCACATTTACAGTGATTTAACATGCACACTCTTATTTTCTCCTTAGCATTCTCCTAAAAGATATTTAGAGAAGGTGTCAGTGTCTCCATTTGCCAGACAAGAAAAGTGAGGCTCAGAGAGGGTAAGTGACTTGCCCAAAGTCACACAGCTCACAGAGAGCAGATCTAGGAGTAGAATTTCGATTTGCCAGTTTCTATTTCAGTGTCTTTTCCACACACTTAGGATGTGCATGTAACCAGGAGTCAAGAATTGAGGCATGGTCAGCCAGAAGCACCTCTGAATGCACCCAGGCCCTATCCAGGTCTGGGCTACTTGGGAGGGAGGCAGATGTGGCACCAAGTTCCATCAGGAGCGGGCAGGCCTGGGAGAAACCCTGCAGAGCAAACTCACGAAGAACTTTGTAGATCCCTGGGGAGGGGTCCAAGCGGGAGAAACAAGGAGGCTCAAGGAATTATTTGTCTAGTTAACCCTGTAGTATTTTCCTCTCTCCACAGACTGTAAGCCCCAGGAGGGCAGCACCCGGCATGCCGCCCTGACAGCCCCCAGGGACTGAGTCCCACAGAACTGCACAGGGTAGGGGGTCAGGCACCAGGACGAATCAGAGACAGCGACACAGGGCAGCAGCATCCCCCAGGGATGCCGAAGGTCCACACACACTGGGTGCCAAAGAGTCTGCATTGTTTTTGCAAAGGTAAACAGCATGGCCAACAGAACCTATCTGCACCACCATTCCAAACTCTACTTGACAGTGACCAAGAGGGGCAGCCCTGGCTCCCTGCGCCTGACATGCTTGTGGCAAGTGACAAGAAACAGGAAACGAGGACATCTATTTCACATGGGCTTAGGGCCACGGTGTTAGAAAGTGACTGGTGGGGCACTCGTGTTAGTTGGGTTGACGATGCTCTCTCTGCAGGGGGCATTTACAGAGAGCGGGATCAGCCTGCTGTGTTAGAAGCACAAGGAAGCCCCACGAGGCCAGAGGAGAGTGAGGGAGGGCCAGAAAGAAGGAGAGGCTGGACTAGCACCATGGTGACCTTATCCCCATGGGGCAGCGCTAGAATTGTATCCTGAATGTGATGGGAAGGGTGGCAGGTCTGTGTGTTTGGAGGGTCAGGGGGACGGAGGTTGCATGACCTGAATGTTGCTTTCCTAAGATCATGCTGTCTTGTCCTGGGACACAGACCCAAGTGAGGCCCAGTGGGATGGAGCAGTTGATAGCCCTCAGCCATGACTGAGCATCTTAGGACCAGGCCCACTGTCCTCCACAGTCTCTTCCTGCCCTGTCTGGCGGCTCTGTAATAATCTTAGCAGAGAGTTACTCTGATAGAGAACCTCCTTCTTCTCATGCCCCAACCCAGCCACCCCTCAGAGTCCAAAATGTTCCAGGTTCAGTTAAAAGGGCAAACCTGGGAAGCCAACATCAGGAGGCATGCAAGATGCTAACCGACATCAGCCAAAATCAAGGGGAAATGGATGGACGTCGATTTGGGTGATGGAGCAAAGCGTGAAAGCACGATCCTGGCCACGTGGAGTTTGTTCTTATGCGTCCCTCACCCGAATTCTGGAACCAGTGCCGGCACCAGTGGCTGGGAGCACGATATGTGTTAGCTCAGAGGGTCACTGGAACTTTGGCTCAGGGAAGGTTCACACAAAATGAGGCTGAGAAAACAGAGGGATCCTTAGGAGATTTTAGGAGATAGAAATGTTGGGGTGGTTGATAACATGTGCCATCGAGAATGAAAGTCTGCCATGGGCCTGGCAACCCTGCAATCTTGCCGAGAGTGCCAGGCTGCATGATGGATCAGTCTCCAGATGCTGAGCAATTTCTGAGGCACCTAAGCATGTCAAGGTGACCGTGGCATGACCACCTACCATGCAACTCCTCTTTGCTGCAATGTTTGCTGCTTGATCAGGAAGACATGGGCCTTTGGCCTGGGTTGCTCAGCTGCAACACAAACCCACGACATGTGTGACATGGATCTGGGCCCGTTGCACCCTCCGTGTGCTTGGGGGCAAAGAACACAATGTAACTATGCTTACACTGTGGCTACTGCTGTTACTGTTAATACAATCTTTCATCTCTGGTCCAAGAGTCTGGTTTTTCTGTTAGTGTCCATGGAACTGACCTGTTAGCTTGTGGGGTAGAACCTCAGACCTTCACAGAGAGCAACCCTCCCAGTTACAATGTAACTGCGTCTTTTGAAAGAGCCCGGAGGACAGTCCTATCACCAAGGTGAATTGGAGGGGGAAGAGTTGGAATCCTTGGAAAGCACTTTCATGGCTCTTCTCTGCAGGACAAGGGCAGGTGAGAGGAGGGGCCAGGGGGTGGGTCCTTGATTTAAATGCAGGTGCCAAATGCAAGCACGGCAGAGCCATGTGGGAGCATGGATCTGTCGGAAGCAAGGAAGGCATGAGACTGTGACAGGCAACAGCATTTGCGGGGACATCTGGAAGTTCTGCCTCTGGCTAATTAATCTCAGGGATTCAAGCATCAAAACAGATCAATTGGTCAATAAGTTTGTACTTATATAAAGCAAACAAACACCGCTTCCCTGGTGGCACAGTGGTTAAGATTCCGCCTGCCAGTGCAGGGGACACGGGTTCGAGCCCTGGTCCGGGAAGACCCCACAAGCCACAGAGCAACTAAGCCTGTGCGCCACAACTACTGAGCCTGTGTTCTA
The DNA here is from genome assembly GCF_949752795.1 of Hyperoodon ampullatus. Classification (NCBI taxonomy): domain Eukaryota; kingdom Metazoa; phylum Chordata; class Mammalia; order Artiodactyla; family Ziphiidae; genus Hyperoodon; species Hyperoodon ampullatus. The sequence goes on from NC_136921.1 coordinate 100,763,893, forward strand.
GAGCCCGCGAGCCACAACCACTGAGCCCATGCACCACAACTGAAGCCCGCACGCCTACAGCCTGTGCTTCGCAACAAGAGAAGCCACCACAATGAGAACCCTGTGCCCCGCAACAAAGAGTAGCCCCTGCTCACTGCAAGTAGAGAAAGCCTGCATGCAGCAGTGAAGACCCAATGCAACCAAAAATAAATAAATAAAATAAATTTATTTAAAAAACAAACTAACTGGGCTTCCCTGGTGGCGCAGTGGTTGAGAGTCTGCCTGCCAATGCAGGGGACACGGGTTCGTGCCCCGGTCCGGGAGGATCCCGCGTGCTGCAGAGCGGCTGGGCCTGTGAGCCATGGCTGCTAAGCCTGCGCGTCCGGAGCCCGTGCTCCACAACGGGAGAGGCCACAGCAGTGAGAGGCCCGCGTATCGCAAAAAAAAAAAAAAAAAAAAAAAAAAAAACCAAAACCGAGAACAGATAATGCAGGTCCAGTTAAAAGGAATCTCAACTGAGCCCTGAACCAGAGAGTCATGGCTCCTAACTCAAATCCCAGACCTGGATCCACTGCTCACCCACCCCCAGACCTGGGTCTGTCACCCACCCGAGATCTGTGTCTGTCTCCAGACCTGAGTCTGCTTACCCACATGTCACAATCAGTTGGCTGCTCATCCCTGTCCCAGAACTGAGTTTTCCAAATGGACATTTAGAAAACAGTGTGGTGATCACCAGGAACCAAGGTCAGTATGAACTCTTCTCTTATTCCTCTTTATAGCATCATCATGCTGGTGCATGTCCGTTCATTCACTCTGTCTCTATGTGCTGGACACGGTTCCAGTTCTTGGAAATACAGAGGTGAACAAACCAATCCTCTGCCCTATGGGACTTGTAATTCTAGTGGGAAATTAAACATTCTGAATCATTTGCCATGGACTTTGTCCTGGTATTTCAGAATTTTGGCTAAAGCTTCCAGTTGAGAGCAATGGGTGGTAAGTATTCCTATATTCCATGGATAAGCATTAGATAGTACTGATCCTGGTCCTCTCAATCCATCACTCACCTCTAACCCGTGAGAGAGTCCACGTGGGCAGACTTCTTTGAAGATTATATAAAGTGAGCATTTTGTGGCCTCCTCCTACCTCAAGCCAGGTCAAATGAGAGCCTCCACCACCACCAAAGAATTATTTTTAGAGTCTGGGACTGTCAGATGCAGGAACACTGCAGCCTGGATGAGGGCTGAGCTCAAATCTTGTGTGTCCCATACTGTCTTAGGAGAAGAGCCCCCAGTAGTCCTTGGGAGATTACGGCAGTGTCCCCTGGATTGTGGGAGAGGGTATGGCTGGAACTACCTAAAGGCAGGAGGGAGGGGCTGGGCACTTCTGCTGGGGTCAAATGGGATAAGAATTCAGGAGTTTTCCTGGTGGGGACATCCTTGGTGAGGTTGGAGGGACTCTGAGTGGTCTGGGTTCCACTTATGTTAACCGCCCCCACCAAGAGGGTTGCAACCTAAGGTGAGAAGACTCCTGGATGAGCATTCTGCTTTAGGGGATGGAAAGTGCAGACAGCCCTGAGAGAAGTTTCCAAAGAACCCATTCATGAGCCCCATGAAGAGCCAAGGATGCTTCCTGTGACCAAGGGTTTTGACAAGAAAGAACTACACAGAGAGCCAGCCAAGTCAAAAAGCCCTTCATTTCTTTCCTTCTGATCCCTCTCAGCTGCCCCCTAACCCTAAAGGAGCTAGAATGGGGTGGGGGAAGGGGGAGATAGAGCCCAAGAATTAGACAGATGGCACATCAGCTGTGCACTGCTGAACCCCACCCATCAGGTCAGCCTGGAGGAATGCGGGAGTGAGGCTTTAACTTTGTTGTATGATCACAGTTTCAACCTAAACTGGACCAAACGTCTTCCTTCTTAAAAGTCATCAGGTTCTAGACTGTGAGATGCCAATGAGTGATAAGGAAGGGAGAAGTGATGCATTTTGAGGGCCAGTGGGAGTGAATGAAACTCTTCCTTCGTTGCCATCTAGCAAATGTAGTCCATTGAGTAAACCAGTGTTGCAGAAAATATAAAGTCATGTGATATGGAATGATTGAGATGACATAATGCCAGGTAGTGTCTAGTGCTATGAACCAATCAAAAGCAGGATAAGGGGGAGTGGAGCATGGTGGGGAAGAGACGAAGGTAGCACCAGGCAGAGGCTCTCTGCAGACCTGAATGAGGGAGTAGCCATCAGGAGGACCTAGGGAAGAGTTCTCCAGGCTAAGCATCTCTTGAATCCACACCCTCTCCCCCCACCCCCAGCACCACTCTCATTTAAGTCACCTTCATCACCAACCTGGACAACAGCCATCTCCTGACTGGCCTCCCTGGTTCCCACCTTGCAGTCCATCCCCTACCCTAATGTGAGCCTTCAGAAACACAGCCTGCACGTGTACACCTCTAGTTAAAACCTTCAGAATCCTCCATTCAACCTTAGAATAAAATCTCTAAAGCACTAGGGAGGTGTAAGTGGTCCTCATGTATTCCAGTCTGGACTGACCTCCCCTGACCTCCTTCTTATTTCTTCCGCTCACTACATGCCCTGGTCTGGCCAAATATCTTTCAGCTTCTTGAAAGGCCCAAGCTCTCTCTTATTTTCAAGCCTTTGCATATCCTTCATCTACGGATAGGACATTTTTTCCACCCTCTTCACAAAGTTGACTCCTTCTCACCCTCCAGAACTTATCTGAAGACATCAATACATCAAAGAGTCTTCTTGGGCCACCGGGCAAAGGTATTTGCTCCTAAGACATTGTACAAAGCTTTCTCATTCTTCACTGCAATTGTGTCTCTAGTACCTGAGGCGCCAGCATCATTGGTTCCTCTAGGCTAGGAGCAGTGTCTGTATGGTCATCTGCTCATCTCCTGGTGGCCAACATATAGCAGCACTTAAAGAATATTTGTTGAACAAATGACTGAGTGAATAGAAGAATGTAAACCATCAGGAGGAGGAACTCACCCAGGAGAAAGCACCAGGTGAGAAGGCCCACGGGCTGAGGAGAGAGTCTTTACCTGGTGGTCAGGAAGAAGGACCCCTTTCCTTGTGGGTAACACAGTCAGTGGAATGGGGGTCAGGGCCTCTGCATTGTCACATGACCTCTTTGAGCTCTGCATCACCACAACATGGAGGGTGACTATTGGCCCCCACCTATGCTCAGAACGGGCCAGAGCAGAGCCTTAGTGATAGAGACAGGCACCCTCGGAGCTCTGCCTGAGCCAAGATGAGGGGCGGTGGGAGGGCTGCTGAGCAGCCTGGACCTCAAGGTGGACGTACACAGACTGAGACTTGGATTGGGCCTCTTTCGCAATTCTTGAGATTCTTTGAACATTAGTTTTGATGATTAAAGGGCCTAGGTATCTTTAGTCATGTAATGAATGCATAAGAAATTAAAGCCAGACAGGCAAGTGTCAAAAGTAAATTCATGACCTGGCATAAAGTTGAGCAGGCCCTGTCCTTGGTCTCGTAATGCTGGCTCCCTGGCTCCCAGCTGTAGCTCCTAACTTGGGCCTCAGTTTTGCCAAGGAAAAGACACCAAGTTCTACAAGACCCCAAGAAGTTCAAGAAGGGCGAGGGACTTTTGGTTTCTGCTCCAACGTGTAGAGCTTGGAAATCATCACTCTTGTCCTTACAGCAAACGAAAGCTAGACAAATTGAAAATCAACAACTTTTCTAAGAACCATCACAGAGCCAAGGTTGCAGGGCTAACAGTCACCCCAAAATGTAGAAGGACTGGTGCATTCAGAGAGACAGAGCTGAGGTCAGCTTAACCAAGTGGAGCAAAAGCTGCTGGAGTTGGGCTTCCCTGGTGGCATAGTGGTTGGGAGTCTGCCTGCCGATGCAGGGGACACAGGTTCGTGCCCCGATCCAGGAAGATCCCACATGCCGTGGAGCAGCTGGGCCCGTGAGCCATGGCTGCTGAGCCTGTGTGTCCGGAGCCTGTGCTCCGCAACGGGAGAGGCCACAAAAGTGAGAGGCCCGCATACCAAAAAAAAAAAAAAAAAAAAAAAAAAAGCTGCTGGAGTCGTAAAGTGGTAGGAACACTAAAAGGGTAATTTTGATGAATTACTGGAGGCTGAGTGTGGACTAGCATGAGAGGGAGAAATTCCTGGGGCCACAGTCTTAAGGATGACCCTACTTATTTGTGGCCTTTATATCTGGGGACCCCACCAGGTTCTCATGGTGAAGATCCTAGAAAGATTCACCTCCTGACTCTGGCAGGGGGAAGGGAAGAGTAACTATCAGGAAATATGCCCAAAGCCTTCTTCATAACAAAGGTCTACTATCTAAGAGACCACATTAGATAAGACCAGAGCCTTAGCTGGGAGAAGGGAATTCCTACCACTCAACCCTCTCCAGCCTTCTTGTATCATCTAAGGGGATTGGGGAACACAGCCCATGGGAGTAAGGACTTCAAGAATATAAACTGTAAATGTTGCGTCCAGTGAAAGGAGTAGGGTGCAGGGGAGAAAAAGCTAAAGTGTGTACCAAAGCAATACTCTAATTCCTTCAAAGACACAGGCTCACTTGAGAATAGATGACCTGAATAACCCTATATCTATTATGATTTGAATTAACTATTTAAAACCTTCACAAAAAAAAAGCAGCAAGTCCAGATGTTTTCACTGGTTAATTCTGCCAACATTTAGGCAGTAATAATAATTCCAGATTTAGAAGCAAAGGAAACACTTCCTTGGTCATCTATGAGGCCAGCACTACCCTAATAACAAAATCAGATGACTACAAGAAAAGAAAACTACAAACTACATCTGTCATTTATTTGAAAGTAAACTTAAATATCCTCCACAAAATATTAGCAAATCAATGCAATCATGTATAAAGTTTGTATGCCATAACCAAGTGAGATTTATTTCAGGTTTGCAAGGCTGGTTGAACATTCCAAAGTCAATTAATGTAATCTAGCACATCACTGTCTAAAGAAGAAAAATAATATGATCATATCAAATGACACAGCAATAGACAAAAGCCAACACTCATGAATGATATAAAAAACAACTATAAGAAAACTAGAAATAGAAGGAACTTCCTTAACATGATAAAGAACATCCACAAAAACAGAACTACAGCCAACATCATAGGTAATGGTGAGGAACTAGATGCTTTCTTAAGATTAAGAACAGGGACTTCCCTGGTGGTCCAGTGGTTAAGAATCCACTTTCCAATGCAGGGGACGCGGGTTCGATCCCTGGTCAGGGAACTAAGATCCCACATGCGGTGGGGCAACTAAGCCCGCACGCTCTGGAGCCTGTGCACCACAGATGGAGAGCCCGCACTCTGCAACAAAGATCCTGCATGCTGCCACTAAGACCTGATGCAGCCAAATACATTAAAAAAAAAAAAACTCACCAAACCTATTCAACATCACACTAAAAATCTTAGCTAGTGCAATAAGACTAAAGAAAAGAAGGAGGATGAGGAGGAGGAGGAGGAGGAGGAAAGAAAAGAAGGAAGGGAGGGAAGGAAGGAGGGAGGAAGGAGAGGCATACAGATTGAAAAGGAAGAGGTAAAAACATCTTTATCCACAAAAGACATCACTATCAACATAGAAATCCCCAAAGAATCTACAAAAATATTACTGGAACTAGTAAGTCAGTATAGCAAGGTCACAAAAAATAAGGTCAATATACAAAAAAATCCACTGTTTTCCTATGAACCAGCAATGAACAACTGAAATTTGAAAAACAGTGTTTAAATACCATTTAAAATAGCACCAAGAAATAAAATACTTAGATATAAATATGCACAGACTCTGTATAGGGAAAACTATAAACACTGATGAAAGAAGTATAAAAAGATATAAATAAATGGATATTCCATGTTTATGGATTGGAAGGCTCAATACTGATAAGATGTCAGTTCTTCCCAACTTTATATATAGATTCCATATAATACCAGTAACTATTTGTAGATATCTACAAACTAATTCTAAAACTTGTATAGAAAACCAAAAGACCTGGCATATACAAACAATACTGAAGAAGATCAAATTGGAGGACTCACACTACCTGATGTCAAGATACATAATAAAGCTAAGGTAATCAAGACGGTGCAGTATTGGTAAAAGAAATACATAGATCAATGGAACAGAATAAAGAGCCCAAAAAAGACCCACACAAATATAGTCAACTTATTTTTAACAAAGGCACAAAGGCAATGCCATAGACAGAAGATAGTCTTTTTTAAAGTACTGCTAAAAATTTAGATGCCCATATACAAAAAAAAATGAACCTAGACAAAGACCTTACACTTACACAAAGAGAAATTAAAAATGGATCACAGACATAATTGTAAATGAAAACATATAAAACTTCTAGAAAAAATACAAGAGAGAATCAACATGACATTGGGTTTAGTGAGAAGTTTTTGATATAACATCTTACATGATCCATGAAAGAAAAAAAAATGATAAGCTGGACTTCATTAAAATTAAAAACTTTGCTTTGTGAAAACACTTAAGAGAATGAAAACACAAGCCACAGACTGGGAGAAAATTTTGCAAAGCACATATAATAAAGGACTTGTATCACAATGTACATGAACTCTTAAAACTTAACAAGAAGAAAGCAAACAACCCAATTAATAAATGGACAAAATATCTGAGAAGACATCTCATAAAAAAGATGTACAGATGATAAGCATGTAAAAAGGTGCTCAAAGTCATTTATCATAAGGGAAATGCACATCAAAACAACAATGAGGTATCACTGTATACCTGCTAAAATGGCCAAAATCAAAAAACCAATAATACCAATTGCTGGTGAAGATGTAGAGCAATAGGAACTCTCATTTCATTGCTGCTGGGGATGCAAAATGGCCCGGCTGCTTTGGAAGACAGTTTGTCACTTTCTTACAAAACTAAACATAATCTTACCATAGGATCCAGCAATCTCATTCCTAGATATTTACCCAACTGATTTGAAAACTTATGTCCACACAAAAACCTGCATGTGAATATTTATAAGAGCTTTTCACAATCTCCAAAAACTCAAAGAAACCAAAATGTCCTTCAATAAATGAATGAGTGAAAAAGAGTGGGTACATCATTACTGAGCACTAAAAAAGAATAAACTGTCAAGTCACATAAAGACATGAGTGACTTTATTCCCATCTTGCCCCTAGGTTCTTCATGACCTTTTTTTTTTTTTTAGATTCCATATATATATGTTAACATATGGGAATAAAGACACAGACCTACTAGAGAAGGGACTTGAGGACACAGGGAGGGGGAAGGGTAAGCTGGGACGAAGTGAGAGAGTGGCATGGACATATATACACTACAAAATGTAAAACTGATAGCTAGTGGGAAGCAGCCACATAGCACAGGGAGATCAGCTCGGTGCTTTATAACCACCTAGAGGGGTGGGATAGGGAGGGTGGGAGGGAGGGAGACGCAAGAGGGAAGAGATATGGGGACATATGTATATGTATAACTGATTCACTTTGTTATAAAGCAGAAACTAACACACCATTGTAAAGCAATTATACTCCAATAAAGATGTTTAAAAAAAAATGAGTGAATCTTAAATGCATATTCCTAAGTAAAAAAAGCCAATCTGAAAATGGCACATTCTGTACGGTTACATTTATATAACATTCTGGAAAAGGCAAAACTATATAGACAAGACTATAAACAGATAAGTGTTTGCTAGGAGTTCAGCAGGGGTAGGGAACAAGAGATTTTTAGAGTGGTGAAACTATTCTGTATAATGTGATGGCGGATACATGACACTATGCATTCATCAAAACCCATGGAATTGTTCAATATGAAAAGTAAACTTTAATGATTGCAAATTAAAAAAAAATTACTTAGGAGGTCAGGGCACATGACATAATGCATTATGTGATGAAAGAATCCAACTGTATAATACAAATGTATGAAACTACCTCATGAAAGTGGTTTCCTCCTGCTGAAGGTTAAAAAGGTGCTGACCTAAGTAACTTTGGAAATGAGTACAGTCTCTCACAGTAAGATTAAAGGCAAAAGGAACTGTACAGAAGCATTGTATTCTAGCTAATGAAATTGTTTCCTTAAAATTAAATAAATGGATGGTGAACAGTGGGAGCCAGGTTTCTCACTTTTGGAGTCAGAGGCTATGGAGGAGCGAGGGGAGAGGACTAAAATGATTCATATGATAATGTGTTTAAGTTGGAGACATTAATAATATGAACTCATAACTATCCTAACATACAGCTAGATACATATAGAAAACATATAGATAAGTATATATATATGAGTTAGTATACACACAGGTATTTTCTTGCTCTGTCAGCTGAGAAGGCCTAAAAATAATAACAGCTCAGTAGCAATGAGCACACCTAGCACTAGATCTTGGTTTCTAATACCATTCTCCAAGAAAAGGAACCAGAGCTCCTTGAAGAAGTGAGTAATTCTAGACCTAGGGAAGAAAATTTACAATATGAACCTAGAGAACCATATAGTGCCAGAAAGTAATATGGTGCTAAGACACACAATACACAAGCACACACAAACAATGATGGGGTCTATCACAGGAGCCAATTGAAAGAGCTCCTAATGGTCAAAGCTGGAACAATTTGAGCAAAAAATATTTAAAAAGAAGTATTGAATTATAACCCAAAGTGTAAAAAAATATCCATGAGTCCATACTCATATAAATAAATGCTTAAATAAATAAATCGGGGAGAATAGACAAATTTCCTTGCAGAATTCCAGATGATCCATGTGGATACTCCACCCTCAAGGACATGGGGCATAACCCCACTCTGTAAATGTGGGCTGTGCATAGTGACTTCCTTGCAAAAATACAGGAAAAAGGAGGGGAGAAAAAAGAGTGACTTTACCCTGGAGAAACCTGACAAACATGATCTCAGCCAAGTGATAAAGGTCAACATCCACAGTGATACATTATGTTGATAGTATCTATTCTTGATATGATGTGATAAGAATGTGATCTTCCTTTCTCTCTGTGATCTTCCTCCCAGAAACCCCGCAACTCCAATCTAATCATGAGAAAAGGCTCAGACAAGTACCAACTGAGGGACTTTCTACAAAATATCTGACTGTTGTGCCTCAACACTGCCAAAGTCATCAAAGACAGGGAAAGTCTGAGAAACTGTCATAGCCAAGATGAGCCTAAAGAGACATAATGACTAAATGGAACTTGAGATCTTGGATGGTATCCTGGAACAGAAAAAGGACTTTAGGTGAAAACTAAGAAGATTAAAATGTGGACTTCATTTAATATTAATATATTGATATTGGTGAAAAAGATACCATACTAAAGTAAGATCTTAGTAGTAGGGGAAACTGGGTGTGGTGCATATGGGAACTCCATGTGCTACTTTTTTTTTTTTTTTTGCATTATGTGGGCCTCTCACTGTTGTGGCCTCTCCCGTTGCGGAGCACAGGCTCCGGACGCACAGGCCCAGCGGCCATGGCTCACGGGCCCAGCCGCCCCGCGGCATGTGGGATCTTCCCAGACCGGGGCACGAACCCGTGTCCCCTGCATCGGCAGGCGGACTCTCAACCACTGCGCCACCAGGGAAGCCCCATGTGCTACTTTTGTGACTTATCTGTAAATCTAAAACTATTATAAAAGTAATTTGAGAGAAAAAAGGACCAAAGTCCCCACCCCTGCAAGAAAAAAGCAAAGTCTTCCCTTCCCTCTCAATTATTTTCCAATATTAAACAAAGTTTCCCAGTATTAACACAGCAGCAGGATAGAACTGCTAACACATATAAGTTCAGGGGTGCTTATCTAGGAAATGAGATTTCCTGGAGCCAAGAACCTGGTGTTCAGACTCTCCCCATCACCCAGCCCTGCTCCTTCCCACCATAAAAGACTTACCTTTCCTTTGACTTAAAGCTGAGTCTGCTATTACAATGCTCCTAACACAAAGGCCTCAAGCCACCAGCAAAGATCATGGAAGACAGGGTGAGTCACTCCCCACGACTCTACACCCATCGCTTCCTCCAAACACACAGAAATGATAAACAAAAATTAACACACACAGACAAGCTTAAACATGGGTCAGAAATGGGCTTGGAGCCCAGCAGCAATGCTGAACCTGAGTGAAGATGACCTGCGCACAGGAACACAAGGCCGCCTCTTAGAGAGCAGTGTTCTAATACCCTTGCAGGGAAAGGGGCCACACACCTGCACGAGCAGGGCCTGAGTTCCTGGGATGCATCTGGCCACAGAGAAAGGGGAACTGGAGCTGTGGGGCCCCAGGGCACGTGCACATTCCAAGAGGTAAATGATGCCTTACCCGATGATAACCTGTGTGCCCCTCTCTTGGGGGTCGGGAGGAGGGAAGGAGGTAGGACATGACAGAGGATTCATTCTAAGGATCAGAGAACACATTCTATAGCCTTCAACCTTCTAAAGAGGGTAAAACAAGTTCCTGGCAGCAGAAGAAACATGGAGGGGCAAACGTCTGGAAGGGTCAGAGGGAACAGATACTCCAAGGCAGGGATAGGCAAGGTGGGAGTATGCAAACAGAATCCACTCTCTGAGGAGGCAGGCTGGGCAGGGCATGGATCCGAGGTGTGTGCTGAGGATGCTACCAACACCCTTGGTGGAGCCTAAATTCCTTCTGCTGGAAACAAATAGGGCTTTCTCATTGCTATTAAGAGAATATTGTTCATTGTTACATCCTCAGAGCCTAGAATGGTGCCTGTCTGGAATATAGTAGGCATTCAATATTTGTGAAATGGAAGGAAAGAAAGAAGAAAATAAGGAAGAAAGGAAGGAAGAAACTGATGAATGAAGGGAGAGAGAGAGAAAGAAACAATGAAAGAAAGGTAGGAAGGTAGGAAGGAAAGAAGGAGAGAGGGAGGGAAGGAAGGAAGGAAGGAGGGAGGGAGGAGGGAGGGAGGCGGAAGATTTGACTTCCAGTGGACCTTGAGCCTCACTCAACGCTTATTGTAATACATCAGCATCTAAATGACACACCCACAGGAGCCATGACAGTTCTGATGCCGACCATAAAAGGCCAAAAAGTGGGTGGTGGCCCAGTTCCTGAAAATCTCTTCCCCTTCTCCAAAATAGTTGGAATAATCCTCCCACTCATTAGCCTATGAAATTACCCAGCCCATAAAAACTAACCACCCCATATTTCGGGGCCTCTCACCTTCTGAGATGGCCCACCGTCTATCTGTGGAATGTGTTTCTCCCAAGGCCACTCTCACCTTTTGAGATGGACCACATTCTGTCTATGGAATGTGTATCTCTAAATAAATCCACTTCTTACCTATCACTTTGTCTCTCACTGAATTCTTTCTGCAATGAGACATCAAGAACCTGAGCTTCATCAAGTCCTGAAACCAGCTGTGTGATCTCAGTTAAAAGACAGTGGGTTCAAGTCCCAATCTGAGTTGTGCAGTTTCAACCCAAGTCCTGTATTGGGTTTATATGCATTCATTCTCCCCATTAAGCACCATGACAGCCCTTAGCCAGTGGCACTGAGGGGCCTGCCTCTGTCTGTCACAGTCAGGATTTGCCACTTGTGTCATCCGATTCCCATGGGTCCAAGCAAGTTGTGCCTGCTCAGCCTGGGCTGGTCTAAGGTCCTGTTGCAGAAACCCTCAGCCTCTGCTGATGCACTTGTCCAAGCTTCCCTCTGCACACTGTTCTCTCCATGAAAGGACTGCACCTCCCACACCTGCTGGATCGCAGCAGCTTCCTGCTGCCCCCAGCAAGGCAGCGGCCCAGGGAGGACGGATCGTTGCCGCTCTTTTTGCAAAGAAGAAGCATCAAGAAATTTTCTGGGCTGAGAAACACTCTCTGCAAAGGATGGAAAAAGAGGTTCCTCGACACTTGGTGTATAATCACAGTCCTCTTAACAGCCCCCATGAGTTGAGCACCTATAAACTGTGCACTGACGCCATTCACCATTGGTCCTCACAGCATCCCTGCAAGGCCGGGATTAAAAGCTCCACTATACAGATGAGCAGAGTGAGATTCGGAGGGGTGAAGTGACATGTCCAAGGTCACACAGCTAGAAAGCAGGGGAGACTAGCTCTGACTCCTTTCCCTCCTGCCCAGGCCACTTTCCACAGCTCCATACCACATCCCATAACCGCCACCCAGCATCTTCACCAGCTGCCTCTGGTGCCCAGGGCTGACAGCTCATCCCAGCAGGGTCCTAACATCACAGACCCTGGACACAAGCGGGTCAGGTTTAATGTGTCCATGAAAGAGCCTAGCAGTGAAGACATTAATTTTCCCTTGATACCTGATGTCCCCAGGAAGCCCCCTGCCCTGTTGTGGCCGGGCTCTAACCTAGTGGCTAGACTCGAGAGTCCCCAGGGCAGTGGCAGCACCTTTAGGACCAGAACTATTGGGGCCACAAGACCTCATCATGCCCACTCAGTCACACCCAGCCCCCTTGAAGGAGCAGATCTGCCTGGGGGCCTCATAGAGATGACTGCTGTGGGGAGGGAGGTGGACAGGGAAGCTTCTGCTCACACATAACAGCGTTGGGCAGTTATATTCAGTGTCAAGGAAGCTGAGTCCATGTCTGTGGGCAGTGGTTACAACATTCTATGGGCGTTTAATACTAATTCTAACCACTTGCTTTTTTTCTTTTCTCTTTCCTCCCCTGTATGTAGACATTTGTTTTTATACAGTCACTAAACTTTTCTAATTATAGCAAGTGGGAAACAAACCACATCCCACAGCTGGAGATGCATTTTGTTCATAATTAATTAGAACTAATTGATTAGATACCTTTCCTAACGTGCGGTTTTATGGTCAGACTGAAATATGACCCCAATCCACCCTAGCACGACTCCCTGGGTCCAGAGGAGATACTGCTCACAGCAAACCATGAACAAGGGCATCGGGCACCCTCACCAGAGCAGCCAGGCCTGCAGTGGTGACCCTCGCCTCGCCTGGCCCTGACCCCTCCTGGCTGCCCCATGCGCTAGGGAAGGGACCCGGGGCTGCAGCGCCCACTTCCCCTCCTTCATTCTACTCCTACCTCCTGTCTGCCCCTGGCACTGGCATTCTGCAGCAAACAACATCCCCTCTGCAGGGTCAGGGTCTGATCAAGAAGATGGCAAAGTCAGCAAATAAGCATAAAAGTCTACTGAGTGAGGTGGGACTCCAGCCAAAGCATGAACCTCCAAGGGCGATCCCCTCCAGCACTGCCCAGATTTTTCCAGCCTCTCCAGTGGCTGATTTTGTTGTCCTCTCTTTGTAGGTAGCACAGAGCTGGACAGGCATCTAACCATTCCCCTTAAGTTGGTTTTGCAAGAGCAAAAACCACTACCGCCAGAGGTGGGTTTGGCCTTTGAAGATGAAGCCAGAGGAAGTCCTCTGACCTGTCTGCTGCACTTGGGCTGGTCCATACAGCTTTGGCTTCCAAACTCCTGCTAGGTTGGTTTGGTTTGTTATTCACCAAACAAAACTGCGCTCTTTCACATCATATCTGGCTTATGTTCTTTTTTCAACTTCTTCATCTTAGAAATGAGGAAATGGAGGCAGACACAGGATTTGCCCTGTTGTTGCTGACCCCAGAGCCAGCTGTGTCACGTCCTGGACCCGTGGGTGCTGACCCCAGTCCATTGCTCCCTCCAATCCTGGTGGGGCTGCCTTTCCCAATGGGCCCCTTGTAGGCAGCTGGAGACCATCCTGGAGAAGTCAGCCCCCCACCCTTCCCTTCTTCCACAGCCCCCTTAAAGTCACGAGGCCAGCAAAGGTTTCCCTCTTCTCACTTTAAATGTCAGGCCAGGAACTTCCCTGGTGATCCCTGGTCGGGGAACTAAATCCCGCATGCCACCACTGAGAGTCCACATACTGCAACTAAGACCCAGCACAATCTAATTAATTAATTAATTAATATTTAATAAATAAATAAATGTCAGGCCCATCTCGTACTTCCATACAGTAGAGATGATTACAGACCCAAAATAAATGAGTATTTGTATCCGTTTCAGTTAAGAGAAAATGTAATTCAAACTGGCGGAAACAATAAAGGATTCATAGTCTCTTGTAGTGGAAAGGTCTATGGGAGGAGGGGGTGTCCGCAGTTAAAGCAGGGCCCCTCATCTTTACTTCTCTGCTCTCTCTCCCTCCCCCCGACCCCTCCCTGGGCCGGCTGTGACCTCGGGCTGGCTTCCTTCCTGGTCCTAAGAGGGCCACCGGCAAGCAGGGCTTCAGAACAGCCCCTCCTTCAGCCACCAAACTCAAGTCCTGATGCTGACAGCGACTGCTCAGGCCACTGGGCAAGGCAACACCGTGTGAGGATAGGTCCTGGCCTGGGAGAGCAGGAGACGGGGCCGCCCAGGTGGAGAGGGGCGGAGTTATAGGACGACAGCCACCAGGCCCACCACACCACGACCTTCGCTGATTTTCTGTCATTTTTTTAAAGTTTATTTATTTTTCTGATGATACTGAAAAATGTAAAACAAAAGTCAACCAACCTCACATCAAGGGGTTACTGCCATAAATACCTGTGTATTTTCTCCCTATCTTTTCAGGTTGAAATTCGATCCCCAGAATTCTTTCTTTCTCCCACAGTAGTCCCAATTTTCAGTAGGAGGTGTCCGCTTGCTCACGGGGTCCATGGGTAGGTGGGGCTCCCTAAGGCTAGAGGGAGAACCAGAGGCCCAGCCCAGCAGGAGGAGGACCGCCTTCTCCCGAGTGGTCATGTGACCTGGCCCATCCAATCAGAGAGAGCCTCCGAGGGGCCTTTTCTCTTAGAACGCAGGGTCATGGATTTGCCCTCTTTGCTTTGCTACCTGTGAACCCTCGGAACTGCTCTCAACCAGAGAAATCCTGCCTTGGATCAGAATCAAAACACGAGAAGTGACACTGAGGGTTGTAAACATAGAAACAGATACTGATCACTCCGTAGGGGCCCTGCACTGGGCCGGTGCTGAGCACAGCCCAGTCTCCTTGCTAATTGGACTGGGTTTTCCACCAGGTGTATGAATTCTAACAGATTCCTTTTCAACACGTAGATATTGGATCATATATTATTAATGTTTGACTGTCCTCATCCCTAATTATTTCCTTAGGCTATATTCCCAGGCATGAAACCATTAAGTCAAGTGCTGTATTTTCAAGGCTTTTGGATACATATTGCCAAACTGCCCTCCAGAAATGATAGACCAGTCCTTTGCTCTCACAGTGCGGGAGTGGTTTTCTAACCACTTAGTCAATAGATAACTATGATGTTTTGAAAGGCTTTTTAATTTGAAAGGTAAGCTAATTTTGCATTCAAATATATGCATTGTGGGCACATAACCGCAGAGCTCATTCCCACCAAGGCTTCCCATAGGGCACCAGAAAGAGTGTGGGCCCAGAGCCACGCCCATCTGGCGCCCGCCTCTGCCAGCTGTGGACTTACCTGGAGTGGAAAGGTGCCCTTTGGAGATGCCCAGCAACAGCTAAACCCCATTTTTGAGACCGGTTGAGTGGCCGAGTGCCCTCCAGATGCAGAATTGGAGATCCGGAGATCACTGCCTCCGCCAATCAGCACCCTAAGCACTCACTTGGGATTTGAGCCGGTGAACACAGGCCAGTTCTCCGGAAGGATGACTCTCTTCTGGAGAGAGCAGGACGCTGTGTAGGACCCAGTGCCCGTGTGGGCACGCTGCGGCATCCAGGTTCAGGGACAGCAGCCACAACAGCAGCGGATCTGCTGCTCCACGGTGCGCCCTACTGTGGTCCTGGTGCCCGGCCTCCCTCCTCCCAGCCCCTCTGCTAAACCCGGTTCTCTGGTCCTCCTGGTGATTCTGTGAGTTCCCCATATCTTTGAATTAAATCCCTTTCCTGCCTAAAACAGCCAGCCTGTTTCTTTTGCCTGCAATCAAGAGCCCTGGCTAGGATAGTTACAAAATCTCTCTGAATGTGGGTTTCTGCATCTTGAAGCAGGCACACCACAACCCGTTTGAGGACAAGCCAGATGGCAGGCCCTGATGTACAGACAGAGCCTTGGAAGGGAAGAAGGGAGGGAGGGAGGGAGAAGGGCTGTGACCAGGGTGGTGAGGGTCCCCTCCCTCCAGCTTCTGCATCAGTTTCACTCCCTCATGGAAGCCTTCCCGACTCTAACTGATCCAAACCCCAGTTTTTTCCCTTCTTAACAAATTCAAAATTTGAATTTAATTACAGATTTCTCAACTATCCGAAAGTAGAGTGTTCCTACGAAACCTTTCATAAGCTGAAATGGCATAAAGCGAAGAAGCAATTACCTTAGGACACATCTTGCTAACAAAATAAATCGAGATAAACACATATGCTCGCACAGCTCAAGGCTGTGGCAGCTTGATGAAGAGATGCTGAGTGTAGTTCCACAGAAGGAGTTTGGTGGAGCCACTCTTGTTGCTCCCCAGGGTGCAAGCTGCCTCTGTGACAGCTGCTTGCAAAGCCAGTGCTGTTTTTCGCTTTTGCCTTTTTTTTTTTTTTGTAAAAGCAAACATCCTCTTGGGATTTCTTTTGGGTAGCAACAACAGGTACTAATATGGATCTTTCACAAAAGTGAAGTGGTATAAATCAATCTTTTGAAAAGTGGGGATACCTGTATTTACTTGTTAAACTATTTGCTCTGTGTCTGGTCCCACAAGAGTGACATGTCGGGGACTGCAGAAATCAGTTTCATCGGTTCACTCTCGTGTTGCCGTATCTGGCATGGTGCTCAGTGACAGTGTGTGAGTGAATATTGTGCTGCAGATTCCTTCGAAAAGAGTTTGTTGTCACTTTGAGTCTCCCCTGTCACCACCTGCCATTTGTTACCTGAAAGGTAGATTTTGTTATGTTTCCCCCAGATCTGTTACCTTGAATTTCGTCATATGAAATGACCCTTCTCTGAATAGTCTTGTTCTCCCATCGTCCCTCCCATTCCTTTAATTACCATGGTTAAATGATAGATCATGTCCCAATGCTTTAGCAAAACAGCTTACGTTCTGTCTTTTCACTGCTTGCAGGTGACTCGCTGCCGCTGCATCGTGTCTGAAACGTGCCAGAGCTCCAGTGCACACTCGCAGAGTCTTGGGAATGCATCTGTTGCTGCATAACAAACCACCCTAAAACTTGGCTGATTAAAACAATAATGACATTTAATTTGCCCACAGGGTCTCTGTACCACCTAGCATCAGCCGGGGGCTCAGAGGCTCAGCTAGAACCCCTGAAGTCCTGCTGTGTCCCATGTGTGGTAGTCAGAGCAGCCCGAATGGGGCTGAGGCCAGAGCATGTGGCTGCTTGACTTCCTCGCAGTGTGCTGACCAGGTCCTTGGTGAGCTCCCCAAGGCAAAGACTGTGTCCTGTATCACCTCGTAGGACCCAGCCAAGGAAATCCAATAGCATCACTGTAGCCACAGGCCCTCCAGATCCAAGGGGAAGGGACTCTGTGTCATTGTAGGGAGCACATATGGGGACAGGGCAAATACATCAAGGATCCATAGGATACACATACCACCAGCCATGTAGGTTGTCACCCTAGGATGGGAAGGGCTGGGAGACAGCAGTGGGTGCACAGGTGGAACTGGACAGACATGATTCTGTTTTATAGATTGCATTTGGCCACTTGACCTTAGATGTACTTTTCAGTTGTATTACATAAAAGTCTTGAGATCTGTGTTGGTTGTCCATTGCTGCGTGGTGAGTTATTCCAAAGCTTAGTAACTTGAAACAGCACACAGTTATGATCTCATGGCTCCTGTGGGTGGGGAATCTGGGCACAGCTCAGCTGGGTGCCTCAGGGTCTGTCACAGGCTGCAGTCAAGGGCTGCAGTCATCTCAAGGCTGGGCTGGACAGGCCGCTTCCCACTCACCTGGCTTGGTCCTCACTGGCTATAGAGCCCAGGGCCTTGCTCTCTTGCTGGCTGCTGGACAGGGGCCATCCTCAGCTCCTTCCCACGTGGACCTCACCAACAGGGCAACTTGCTTCATAAAGTATAAAGGCTTAGAAGGCACTAGAGAGAGAATACCATCCCAGTCAGAGATATAACATGCCACCTTTTCTCCATATTCTAGGGGTTAGAATTGAGTCACTGGATCCAGTCCACCCACCAGGGGGAGGTGACTACTGGGAATCTTGTCAGACACTGTCCACAGGGTTCCAGAAGCTTTTCCCACCCCCGGACAGGGATCCTCACTCCCTACTTCTCTTGATGATGAAATAGATGTGCATAAATGGTAGGAACACTTCAAACGCTCTTTGGATTGAATTATGATGCTGACCAAGAGTCAGGATGAATGAAACAGTGAGAATTTTACACAATTTAGCTTGTGGAGCTCCTCAAAAACCTGTTAAATCTCATTACCTTTATTTCAGTTGTATTTTAACCCTAATCTCTTCCTATTCAATATTTTTAAATTTACCAAGCATGGGACTTCCCTGGTGGTGCAGTGGTTAAGGATCTGCCTGCCAATGCAGGAGACACGAGTTCGAGCCCTGGTCCGGGAAGATCCCACATGCCGCAGAGCAACTAAGCCCACGTGCCACAACTACTGAGCCTGCCCTCTAGAGCCCATGAGCCACAACTACTGAGCCCACGTGCCACAACCATTGAAGCCCGCGCACCTAGAGCCCAAGCTCCACAACAAGAGACGCCACCGCAATGAGAAGCAGTGCACTGCAACGAAGAGTAACCCCCACTCGCCGCAACTAGAGAAAGCTCGCGTGAAGCAATGAAGACCCAACACAGCCAAAAATAAATAAATAAATAAATGTATTAAAAAATAAAAATAATAAATTTACCAAGCATATTAGGACATACACAGGATAGAAATGGGACTACTGAACCTGTTCATGACTGTAAGTCTTTTTTTAAAACTTGAGAAATCTCTATTTACATGATTGCATTAGAAGTATTTCCTAGAAACCATTACACCTTTCTATGAAATTATTTCTACTCCTTACACATGCATTACCCCTCCCCTCCCTTGTTTGGTGATTCTGTACTGTGTTATCTTCTTCTACAAGTGTGATAGTTTCACATTTTACATTCACTTCTCAGATCCATTTAGAACTAATTTTGGCATAAAGTTCCTTTTTTTTGCCTATAATACTCAATTTCTCCAGCAGTATTTATTGAAAAGATTATCCTTATTTCATTGAATATTTTGTGTGCCTATGTGAAAATCAATTTGCTATACTTGTGTGGAGCTATTTCTGGGTTCTCTATTCTGTTCCATTGATCTGTGTGTTTATCCCTGCACCAATAACATGTCTTAATTACTGTAGCATAAAAATCTTAAAATCAGTTTGACTGACTCCTCCTACTTTATTCTTCTTTTTTAGTTATCTTACCTAGTCTAGTTCCTTTCCCTTTCCATATAAATAAATTTAAGAATAATTTTGTCTATATTTACAAAAAAATCTCCCTGACATTTTGATATGAATTGTGTTAAATCTATATGTCATTTTACATTGAATTGACATCTTAACCATGTTAAATTTTTCTAGTCCATGAAAATGGTATGTCTCTCCATTTACTTACATCTTCTTTGATTTCTTTCTTCATTGTTTTATAGTTTTCAGTATACAAATCTTGTACAAGTTTTGTTATACCTCAGTATTTCATTTTCTTAAACAATTATAAAAGATGGGAGAGGCAGTTTTTTCTGTGCTGTTTTTTCTCCCTGCAATCTTCCTGCACTCACTTATTAGTTCTAGGTGTTTTTTGGTAAATTCCTGAAGGGTTTTTCTACACAGAGCACCATGTCATCTGCATATAGTAACAATTTTATTTCTTCCTTTCTGATCTGTAGCCTTTTATTTCCTTTTCTTGCTATTTTGCAATGACAAAGAAGTCCAGTATTATGTCAAATAAGAAGAATGAGAGTGAATATCCTTGCCAAAGATCCCAATCTTAGGAGGAAAAAGTTGTCTTTCACTATTAAGTTAGAAGTTAGCTGTAGATTTTTTGTAGATGTTATCAAGTTTAGGAAGCCTCACTTTTTTTCTGGTTTTCTAACAGTTTTTATCATTAGTGTTTGCTGAATTTTGTCAGATATCTTTCATGTATTAATTGATATGATCCTGTGACTTTTTGTCTTTAGTCTGTTAATATGATGGATCATATTTTCAAATATTGAACTAGCCTTGCATCCTTGGAAAATACTTCACTTGGTTATGATGCATAATTCCTTTTATATATAGCTGAATTTTACTTGCTAATGTTTTGTTGACATTTTTGCCTCCTAAACGTGCATCTCCCAAATCACCCTCTCCCTGTTGACCACCAGCCACACCACAGCCATCTCTCCCAGGATTGCCCTACCCACACCTGCAATCCATTCTCTACACTGCAGCCAGAGTGATCCGCAAGACTGAACACCTGCCCTTGCTCATCCCCTGCTCAGGGCAGGTCGGTGGCTCCTGGGGCCCTCAGAGAATGTCCAGCCTCTTGATGTGGCAAAGCAGCCTCCCATGGGCAGCACAGAGAGTGCATAAAGCCTTCACTAGGGAACCAACTACCCAGATACAAGTCTGTGTGAACTGGTGAAACCATGTATCTCAGATTAGGACTTGAACCCAAGGTCTTTTAACGGAGATTACACACCTAGTCTCAGGACTTGATGAAGCTCAGCTTCTTGATGTCTCGTCACAGAAAGAATTAAGTGAAAGACAAAGTGATAGGTAAGAAGTGGGTTTATTTAGAGAGAAACACACTCCACAGAGTGTGGGCCATCTCAGCAGGCGAGAGGCCTTGGGAGAAACATGCTCCACAGACGGAATATGGACCATCTCTGAAGGTGAGAGACCCTGAAATATGGTGTGGTTAGTTTTCAATGGGCTGGGTGATTTCATAGGCTATTGAGTGGAGGATTACTCCAACTGTTTTGTGGAAAGGGTGGGGATTTCCAGGAATTGGGCCACCACCCACTTTTTGGCCTTTTATGATTAGCTCGGAACTGTCATGGCGCAGGTGGGTGTGTTGTTTAGCTAATGTATTACAAAAAGCATATAATGAGGCTCAAGGTCCACTGGAAGTTGAATCTTCTACCATCTTGGATCTAGTTAGTTCTAATCAGTTTTTGTCATGTTCTGTGGCTATGTCATTCTTTTAAGTGTTGTGCCCTGCCCCCTTCCGTCCTGTTTCACTGGGACAAGTTCTTTGGCCTCATTGTCCCTCAGACCCCTCAACTGTAAACTGGACATACCAGCAGTACCCATCTCATGGGTTTTTATGGGGATTGAGTGAGATGATAGAGATACAGATAAGTACAGATTGCCCAGCACCGGGCACAAAGCACTCGTCGTTTTCAGTTATGAATAAGTGACTGCCGAGTGGCCCCATCACCCCTCTAGGACACAGTCCACCCTCCAGCCATGCTGGTCTCCTCCAATTTCTTGAGGGTCCTGCGCACCTCCAGCCTTTGTGTGGTTGCCCTTCTGCACCTCTCCCCCAACCTTTGTACCAGCCAAGAGCACTCCTCCTGCACTGATGCCCAGAGCCTCTTGTGCCCCTTGTGCTCCCATGACTCTCTCCCCGAGACCCACCAGAGAACGGTCATGTCTAGTCTCATGTCTAATCAAGTGTCTGCGTCCCTGCCGGATGGAGAGTTCCTTGAAGGCAGGGCTTGTGGCTGATTCATCTTGGCCCCAGCCCTTAGCACAGGGAGGAGCTGGCACTTGGGGAGCAGCTGCTGAATGAGTGAATGGAAGAATGAATGAATGAATTAATGAAAGAACAGATAAATGAATGCATGTCCCATTCTTCAAGAGAGCCCTCCTTTTTCTTCAGCAAAGTTGGCTCACCCTTCCAGGGAAATTTGCCCTGCTTCTGTGGAATTCTCCCAGCCCCCAGGACATAGGGACCGCTCTCCTTCATTCGAGCCAATTTGGGGATTTTTTGTCTGGCAGCCAAAAGCATCTTAAATACCGGCACTGGCAGCATCTCGCTGCTCAGAGGCGGGGAAGGACTGCATGTCCCATGCTTGTGTTTCCTCTGCAACAATTTGTGCCTATTCAGTAAAGACGTATGGAGGACATCTTCTGGCCAGAGCCTGGGCTCTTGTGGGGAGAGAGCCTGGCAACTGTGGTCCTGCCCTCAAGAGGCTACATCCTGCCAGAGAGGTGAGAGAGGGAGCAGCAGGCAAAGGACAGAGACTTCCAGGTATGGGGAAAGCTGAGGGAAGGAAGGGGAGGTAACTTCCAGCCAGAGTGACCTGGGGAGGTTCTATGGAAGAAGTGGCATTTGAGCCAACTCTGAAGGGTGAGGAGGGTTTGAATGAGTGGACTTGAAAGGCAAGGTAGTTCTGGACTGGCTGTGGGGTACCAGCATGAGCTACAGCTGGAGTCCTGCTAGGGAGGCAGAGCAATGTAGCTGCTCATTGCTACATTGAAACCGAGCAGGACCCTGTGGGGCTTCTGGGCACGGAAACCTTTCTGTCCCCTATTTCTTACAGGAAACAGCCTCCAGCCTCCATGACCTTTCCTGGGTTCCCAGGGGCAAATTCCAATGGTTGCTAAAGTTGCTGATAGGAAAGCACGGGATGCAGGGATGGGAGAAGTGCAGCCAGGAAACAATAGTGAAGCCTTGGGGCAGGGTCCTGGTTCTACCTCAAGGGATACACATAACAACGTCTTTAAGCTCTTTAAGATGTCAGCCTTCTTCATCCTAGAGAAAGACCACCCGAAGCTACATTAAAAGAACCAGAGAGGGGCTGCCCTGGTGACGCAGTGGTTGAGAGTCTGCCTGCAGATTCAGGGGACACGGGTTCGTGCCCCGGTCCGGGAAGATCCCACATGCCGTGGAGCAGCTTGGCCCGTGAGCCATGGCCACTGAGCCTGCACATCCGGAGCCTGTGCTCCGCAACGGGAGAGGCCCGCGTACCGCAAAAAAAAAAAGAACCAGAGAAACTCAACAAGAAGATTACCTGAGATAAGATTAGGGGGTGTGCAGGCCCTGCACACCCCCTAATCTTATCAGCAACCTCACCCTTGAATCCTTGCTATGAAACTCCTCATCAAATCCTCCCAGGTTGGGACACACAGTTTTGAGGGTATTAGCCCGCTGTGGCCCCCTTTGTCTGGCAAAGCAATAAAACTATTCTTTTCTACTTCACGCAAAACTCTGTCCTGAGATTCAATTCGGCACTGTTGCACAGAGACTGAGTTTCAGCATCAGTCCCAGCACTTCCCCTTCCTGCTATGCAGTCTTGAGCAAGTCACCTAACCTCTCTGAGTCCCAGAGAGATCCTTTCTCTCAAACAGGAACAACTTTAATAAAAATATCTTTCTTATTGTATTTTGGGAAGAACATCATGATATTTTGAATGTAGAAGTATTTAGTGCAGCTTCTGAAAGGCTTCCCAGAAGAGATGCCTAAGTAAGATTTTGAAGAATGAATAGGAGTTTTTCAGATGGACAAAGGATAGGGAGACATCTCAGAACATAGGGGAAAGCAAGAACAAAGCACAGAGGCATGAAGCAGCTCTGGGTGGATGCTTGCTCACTGGAACACAGAATTACACCATCAGGACAAAGCTCACCAAGATGTACTTCCATCACACAGAGACCTAGGGCTGTGTGGGCCAGAAAGGGTTTTGTTGAAGACGATGGTGGTGGTGATGATGACAACAGAAGGGAGGAGGAAAGCTCAAGAATCAGAAAGAGCAGGAGAGGGCTTCCCTGGTGGCGCAGTGGTTGAGAGTCTGCCTGCCGATGCAGGGGACACAGGTTCGTGCCCCGATCTGGGAAGATCCCACATGCCGCAGAGCAGCTGGGCCCGTGAGCCATGGCCGCTGAGCCTGTGCGTACGGAGACTGTGCTCCACAACGGGAGAGGCCACAACAGTGAGAGGCCCGCATACCGTAAAAAAAAAAAAGAAAGAAAGAAAGAAAGAGCAGGAGAAGCAATGGAAAGAGAAGCAGAGGAAAAGGAAATACCAGTTCCTCTGTCAGGCCTACTCCCAACTCAGAAACTTTGCACATGCTGTTCCCTCTGCCAGGTGTGCTGTTCCTCCAGATAACCATGTGAATTCCCCCCACAGCTCCCCAGGCCTCTATTCAGTGCCTTCTGACCAGAGTCTTTCTTGCCCAGCAGATGCAGAATAGCATCATCCCCATGTCTGTAGCTTCCCTCTCTGGTTTTCTTTGTTTGTTTGTTTATTTGTTTTCCTACAGCACCCATCCCCACCTGACATATTTCACATTTATTCATGTATTTGTTTGTGTCAATCTCACTCCACCAGAATATAAGCTCCATGGGGTCAGCATCTGTACTGTTTTATCCACAGCCCCATCCCCAGGGTCTTAATCAGTGTCTGCCACAAAGAGCGTTCTTAATAATTTGCTCCATAAATGCAAGAAGATAGAGGAGACAGGATGGAGGAGGAGAGAGAGGAAGAGGAGGAGGAGGAAGAACACACCATCACTGTCACCCAGCAGCCGAGCTGTGAAGATGTGGTAGCCAACCACACCAGACATGAGTGATGCAAAAACAAATTGCACATGGGTTAATGCAGGATCTAAACCTCTGGGGGTGGCTCTCAATTCCAGCTGAACACTAGAATCTCCAGGAGTGTCTATAAAAACACCAGTGTCGGGACCCCACCCTGACCAGCTATGCCTGCAGCTAGTGGGGAGGTGGCGGGGAGGGGGGAATACATCCATTTTGCCAAGCTCCCCAGGGATCTTGGTGGGCAGCCAAGATTCAAAACCTGAACCCAGGAAGGGAAAGGACAGACGGAGAGAGAAAAGGGCAGGAGGTCGGGCTGGGTCTTCTGTTAGCAGGGCTGCCCCAGGGAATAGGAGGTGCACTCTTGCCTCCCTGCCCTCCAGCCGCTCTTTCCCTTCTCCACAGGCTGGAGGCCTCCACTGTCCAGACGCTTTTCCATTAGGGAGGAAAGAAGTTTGTCCAGTGACTGGTGAAATTATTAGGGAACAGTTGACCAAAACCACCCGCCTTGATAACCGCTTGCCTGAGCTGTCGCACAGCCGGAGGTCCCAATAAGGAACATGATGCTGCTGCTGAAAATCTAATCAAGAGAATCCGGGAGGGGCCAAAAGAGGGAGGCTTTGTTCTTGCTTTCCCCTATGTTCTGAGATGTCTTCCTATCTTTGTCCATGTGAAAAACTCCTATTCATTCTTCAACACCTCCCAGAGTCCTTCTCACTAGAATCCATCTTGGCTGAGAGATGTGCACACCACCAGGAATGACCCTGAGTTAGACTATGGGCCAAGGAAGATGACTGGCCAGAGACAACCCTCACCATAAAACCTGAGACTGCAAACCACGTGGCAGAGCAGTTCTCCTGGATTCCCTTACCATGCTGCTCTCCGCCTAGGGCCCCTTCCCAATAAGGTGGCTTGCTTTGTCAGCATGTGTGTCTCCTCGGACAATTCATTCCCGAGTGTTAGACAAGAGCCCACTCTCAGGCCCTGGAAGGGGTCCCCCTTCCTGCAACAAAATTGGGTGCCCTCGGCCCTCTATCAGCACCCCAGGACCACCATCTGTGTCGTGGTTAATTTTATGTGTCAACTTGATTGGGCTGAGGGGTGCCCAGATGCCGGTAAAACATTACCTCCGTGTGTATCTGGGAAGGTTTAGCATTTGAATTGGTGAGATGCTTAAAGCAGATGGCCCTCCCGGGTGTGACTGGGCATCACCCAATCCAGCCTGAATGGAACAAAAAGGTGGGAGGGAGGGAGAATTTGCCCTTTCTCTGCTGAGCTGAGACCTCCACTTTCTCCTGCCCTGAGGACAGCAGCGCTCCAGCCTCTCAGGCTTTTGGAGTCAGATTGCAGCTTACACCATCAGCCCCCTTCAAATTCTCAGCCTGGGACTCAGACTGAATTACTTCCAACCTCCAGAACCACATGTACTAATTCATATAGTAAATCTCCTCTCTATGTCTAAATCAAAATAGATATAGACAGACTATTGCTTCTGCTTCTCCAGAGAACCCTGAGGAAAGTCAGAGACCCGGGAAGAAGAAGGAAGCACCACCCCTTGGGGGTATTCACCTGAGGCCCTCAGGCAAGGTGGGCTGAGGTTAAGCTTGTAGGTGAAACCGGGCCACCATTGCCTGTGGGGCTCCTGGGCACAGGAGCCATTCTGTCCAGCCTCTAGGACCTTCCCTGAGTCCCAAAGGGCAGATTCCAACAGTTGCTAATCAGGGAAGGGAGGGGATACAGAGACAAGGGAGGCGCAGCCAGGAAACAATAGTGCAGCCTTGGGGCAGGGTCCTGGTTCCCCCTCAAGGGTTACACATGCAATATTTTTTGAGCTCTTTATAGACCTAAAACCCAACAAATAGAAGATGTCTTCATTCTTTATACCAGAGAAAGACCACCTGAGGCCAGATTAAAGGAACCAGAGAAGCCCATCAAGAGATTACCTGAGACCAGATTAAAGGAGGACAGGCCCTGCACACACCCTAGTCTTGTCAGCAAACTCGCCCTTGAACTATTGCTATAAAACTGTTAGGGGAAACACTGAAACCACCCACCCTGGCCAAGTAAGATAGTAGTCACTTGAATGAGTTATCTTAACAGGAGGTCCTGGTAAGGAAGGCAGAACTAACAAGCTACCACGAACCAGAAGAATTTGGGAGAGGTCAAAAGGAGAGAGGAGGAGGAGCTTCAAGATGGCAGAAGAGTAAGACGTGGAGATCACCTTCCTCCCCACAAATACACCAGAAATACATCTACATGTGGAACAGCTCCTACAGAACACCTACTGAACGCTGGCAGAAGACCTCAGACCTCCCAAAAGGCAAGAAACTCCCCACCTACCTGTGTAGAGCAAAAGAAAAAGGAAAAAACAGAGAAAAAAGAGTAGAGACAGGACTTGCACCAGCGGGACAGAGCTGTGAAGGAGGAAAGGTTTCCACACACTAGAAGCCCCTTTGCGGGCGGAGACTGCGGGTGGCGGAGGGGGAAGCTTCGGGGCCGCGGAGGAGAGCACAGCAACAGGGGTGCGGAGGGCAAAGCAGAGAGACTCCAGCACAGAGGATCGGTGCCGACCAGCACTCACCAGCCCAGAGGCTTGTCTGCTCACCTGCTGGGGCGGGCGGGGCTGGAAGCTGAGGCTTGGGCTTCAGAGATCAGATCCCAGGGAGAGGACTGGGGCTGGCGGTGTGAACACAGCCTGAAGGGGGCTAGTGCGCCACAGCTAACCGGGAGGGACTCCGGGAAAAAGTATGGAGCTGCCGAAGAGGCAAGAGACTTTTTCTTCCCTTTTTGTTTCCTGGTGCGCGAGGAGAGGGGATTAAGAGCGCCGCTTAAAGGAGCTCCAGAGACGGGCACGAGATGAGGCTAAAAGCGCGGACCCCGGAGACGGGCGTGGGACGCTGGGGCTGCTGCTGCCGCCACCAAGAAGCCTGTGTACAAGCACAGGTCACTATCCACACCTCCGCTCCCGGGAGCCTGTGCAGCCCGTTACTGCCAGGGTCACGTGATCCAGGGACAACTTCCCCGGGAGAACGCACGGTGCACTTCAGGCTGGTGCAACGTTATGCCGGCCTCTGCCGCCGCAGGCTCGCCCCACACTCCCTACCCCTCCCTCCCCTGGCCTGAGCGAGCCAGAGCCCCCGAATCAGTGGCTCCTTTAACCCCGTCCTGTCTGAGTGAAAAACAGACACTCTCAGTTGACTTAAACGCTGAGGCGGGGCCAAATCCAAAGTTGACCCCAGGAGTTGTGCGAACAAACAAGAGAAAGGGAAAGCTTACCCAGCAGCCTCAGGAGCAGTGGATTAAATCTCCACAATCAACTTGATGTACCTGCATCTGTGGAATACTTGAATAGACAACGAATCATCCCAAATTGAGGAGGTGGACTTTGGGAGCAAAGATATATATGTATTTTCCCCTTTTTCTCTTTTTGTGAGTGTGTATGTATATGCTTCTGTGTGTGATTTTGTCTGTATAGCTTTGCTTTTACCATTTGTCTTAGGGTTCTGTCTGTCCATTTTTGTTTTTTTCTTTGTATAGTTTTTAGCACTTGTTATCATTGGTGGATTTGTTTTTTGGTTTGGTTGCACTCTTCTTTCTTTCTTTCTTTTTTTAATTACTTAAAAAAAATTTTAATAATTATTTTTTATTTTAATAAAGTTTTATTTTATTTTACTTTATTTTGTCTTCTTTTTTCTTTCTTTCTTTCTTTTCTCCCTTTTATTCTGAGCTGTGTGGATGACTGGCTCTTGGTGCTCCATCCAGGAATGAGAGCTGAGCCTCTGAGGTGGGAGAAACAAGTTCAGGACACTGGTCCAAAAGAGACCTCCCAGCTCCATGTAATATCAAATGGTGAAAATCTCCCAGAGATCTCCATCTCAACACCAATGCCCAGCTCCAATCAATGACCAGCAAGCTACAGTGCTGGACACTCTATGCCAAACAACTAGCAAGACAGGAACTCAACCCCACCCATTAGCAGAAAGGCTGCCTAAAATCATAATAAGGCCACAGACAACCCAAAACACACCACCAGACGTGGACCTGCCCACCAGAAAGACAAGATCCAGCCTGATCCACCAGAACACAGGCATTAGTCCCCTCCACCAGGAAGCATACACAACCCACAGAACCAACCTTAGCCACTGGAGGCAGACACCAAAAACAAAGAGAACTACAAACCTGCAGCTTGCGAAAAGGAGACCCCAATCATAGTAAGTTAAGCAAAATGAGAAAACAGAGAAACACAGAGCAGATGAAGGAGCAAGATAAAAACCCACCAGACCAAACAA
Source organism: Hyperoodon ampullatus (assembly GCF_949752795.1). Classification (NCBI taxonomy): domain Eukaryota; kingdom Metazoa; phylum Chordata; class Mammalia; order Artiodactyla; family Ziphiidae; genus Hyperoodon; species Hyperoodon ampullatus. Next base: position 100,792,559 of record NC_136921.1, read on the forward strand.
ATGAAGAGGAAATAGGCAGTCTACCTGAAAAAGAATTTAGAGTAATGATAGTAAAGATGATCCAAAATCTTGGAAATAGAATGGAGAATATACAAGAAACGTTTAACAAAGACCTAGAAGAAGTAAAGAGCAAACAAACAGTGATGAACAACACAATAAATGAAATTAAAAATTCTTTAGAAGGGATCAATAGCAGAATGACTGAGGGAAAAGAACAGATAAGTGACCTGGAAGATAAAACACTGGAAATAACTACTGAAGAGCAGAATAAAGAAAAAAGAATGAAAAGACTTCAGGACAGACTCAGAGACCTCTGGGACAACATTAAATGCATCAACATTCGAATTATAGGGGTCCCATAAGAAGAAGAGAAAACGAAATGGATTGAGAAAATATTTGAAGAGATTATAGTTGAAAACTTCCTTAACATGGGAAAGGAAATAGTTAACCAAGTCCAGGAAGAACAGAGAGTTCCATACAAGATAAATCAGAGGAGAAACACACAAAGACACATATTAATCAAACTATCAAAAATTAAATACAAAGAAAAAATATTAAAAGCAGAAAGGGAAAAAGAACAAATAACATACAAGGGAATCTGCATAAGGTTAACAGCTGATCATTCAGCAGAAACTGCAAGCCACAAGGGAGTGTCAGGACACATTTAAAGTGATGACGGGGAAAAACCTACAACCAAGATTACTCTACCCAGCAAGAATCTCATTCAGATTTGATGGAGAAATTAAAACCTTTACAGACAAGCAAAAGTTAAGAGAATTCAGCACCACCAAACCAGATTTACAACAAATGCTAAAGGAACTTCTCTAGGCAGGAAACACAAGAGAAGGAAAAGACCTACAATACCAAACCCAAAATTAAGAAAATGGTAATAGGTACATACATATCAATAATTACCTTAAATGTAAATGCATTAAATGCTCCAACCAAAAGACACAGACTGGCTGAAAGGATTCAAAAACAAGACCCTTATATATACTGTCTACAAGAGACCCACTTCAGACCTAGGGACACATACAGACTGAAAGCGAGGGGATGGGAACAGATATTCCATGCAAATGGAAATGAAAAGAAAGCTGGAGTGGCAATTCTCATATCAGACAAAATAGACTTTAAAACAAAGACTATTACAAGAGACAAAAAAGGACACTACATAATGATCAAGGGATCAATCCAAGAAGAACATATTACAATTGTAAATATTTATGCACCAAACATAGGAGCACCTCCATACGTAAGGCAAACACTAACAGCCACAAAAGGGGAAATCAACAGTAACACAATCATAGTAGAGCACTCTAACACCCCACTTTCACCAATGGACAGATCATCCAAAATGAAAATAAATAAGGAAACACGAGCTTTAAATGATACATTAAACAAGATGGACTTCATAGATATTTATAGGACATTCCATCCAAACACAACAAAACACAGTTTTTTCTAAAGTACTAATGGAACATTCTCCAGGATAGATCATATCTTGGGTCACAAATCAAGCCTTGGTAAATTTAAGAAAATTGAAATCATATCAAGTATCTTTTCAGACTACAATGCTATGAGAATAGATATGAATTACAGGAAAAAATCTGTAAAAAATACAAACACATGGAGGCTAAACAATACACTACTTAATAACCAAGAGATCACTGAAGAAATCAAAGAGGAAATCAAAAAATACCTAGAAACAAATGACAATGAAAACACAATGACCCAAAACCTATGGGATGCAGCAAAAGCAGTTCTAAGAGGGAAGTATATAGCAATACAGTCCTACCTTAAGAAACACGAAACATCTCAAATAAACAACCTAACCTTACACCTAAAGCAATTAGAGAAAGAAGAAGAATAAAAAAACCCCAAAGTTAGCAGAAGGAAAGAAATGATAAAGATCAGATCAGAAATAAATGAAAAAGAAATGAAGGAAACAATAACAAAGATCAATGAAACTAAAAGCTGGTTCTTTGAGAAGATAAATAAAATTGATAAACCATTAGGCAGACACATCAAGAAAAACAGGGATAATACTCAAATCAATAGAATTAGAAAAGAAAAAGGAGAAGTAACAACTGACTGCAGAAATACAAAGGATCGTGAGAGATTACTACAGCAACTATATGCCAATAAAATGGAAAACCTGGAAGAAATGGACAAATTCTTAGAAATGCACAACCTTCCGAGTCTGAACCAGGAAGAAATAGAAAATATGAACAGACCAATCACAAGCACTGAAATTGAAACTGTGATTAAAAATCTTCCAACAAACAAAAGCCCAGGACCGGTTGGCTTCATAGGTGAATTCTATCAAACATTTAATGAAGAGATAGCACCTATCCTTCTCAAACTCTTCCAAAATATAGCAGAGGGAGGAACACTCCCAAATTCATTCTACAAGGCCACCATCACCCTGATACCAAAACCAGACAAAGATGTCTCAAAGAAAGGAAACTAGAGGCCAATAACACAGATGAACATAGACGCAAAAATCCTCAACAAAATACTAGCAAACAGAACCCAACAGCACATTAAAAGGATCACACACCATCATCAAGTGGCATTTAACCCAGGAATGCAAGGATTCTTCAATATGAGCAAATCAATCAATGTGATACACCATATTAACAAATTGAAGGAGAAAAACCATATAATCATCTCAATAGATGCAGAGAAAGCTTTTGACAAAATTCAACACCAAATTATGATACAAATCCTCCAGAAAGTAGGCATAGAGGGAACTTACCTCAACATACTAAAGACCATATATGACAAACCCAAAGCCAACATCATCCTCAATGGTGAAAAACTGAAACCATTTCCACTAAGATCAGGAACAAGACAAGGTTGCCCATTCTAACCACAATTATTCAACATAGTTTTGGAAGTTTTAGCCACAGCAGTCAGAGAAGAAGAAGCAATAAAAGGAATCCAAATGAGAAAAGAAGAAGAAAACCTGTCATTGTTTGCAGATGACATGTTACTATACATAGAGAATCCTAAAGATGCTACCAGAACACTCCTAGAGCTAATCAATGAATTTGGTAAAGTAACAGGGTACAAAATTAATGCACAGAAGTCTCTTGCATTCCTATACACTCATGATGAAAAATCTGAAAGTGAAATTAAGAAAACACTCCCATTTACCATTGCAACAAAAAGAATAAAATATCTAGGAATAAACCTACCTAAGAAGACAAAACACCTGTATGCAGAAAATTATAAGACACTGATAAAAGAAATTAAAGATGATACAAATAGATGGAGAGATATACCATGTTCTTGGATTGCAAGAATCAACATTGTAAAAATGACTATACTACCCAAAGCAATCTACAGATTCAGTTCAATCCCTATCAAACTCCCACTGGCATTTTTCACAGGACTAGAACAAAAAATTTCACAATTTGTATGTTAACACAAAAGACCCCGATTAACCAAAGCAATCTTGAGAAAGAAAAAGGGAGCTGGAAGAATCAGGCTCCCCGACTTCAGATTATACTACAAAGCTACAGTAATCAATACAGTATGGTACTGGCACAAAAACAGAAATATAGATCAGTGGAACAGGATAGAAAGCCCAGAGATAAACCCACCCACATATGGTCACCTTATCTTTCAAAAAGGAGGCAAGAATATACAGTGGAGAAAAGACAGCCTCTTCAGTAAGTGGTGCTGGGAAAACTGGACAGCTACATGTAAAAGAATGAAATTAGAACACTCACTAACACCATATACAAAGATAAACTCAAAATGGATTAAAGACCTAAATGTAAGGCCAGACACTGTCCAACTCTTAGAGGAAAACATAGGCAGAACACTGTATGACATAAATCACAGCAAGGTCCTTTTTGACCCACCTCCTATACAAATGGAAATTAAAACAAAAATAAACAAATGGGACCTAACGAAACTTCAAAGCTTTTGCACAGCAAAGGAAACCATAAATAAGATGAAAAGACAACCTCAGAATGGGAGAAAATATTTGCAAATGAAACAACTGACAAAGGATTTATCTCCAAAATTTATGGGCAGCTCATGCAGCTCAATATCAAAAAACCAAACAACCCAATCCAAAAATAGGCAGAAGACATAAATAGACATTTCTCCAAGGAAGATATACAGATTGCCAACAAACACATGAAAGAATCCTCAACATCATTAATCATTAGAGAATTGCAAATCAAAACTACAATTAGACATCATCTCACACCGGTCAGAATGGCCCTCATCGAAAAGTCTAGAAACAATAAATGCTGGAGAGGGTGTGGAGAAAAGGTTACCCTCTTGCACTGTTAGTGGGAATGTAAATTGATACAGCCACTATGGAGAACAGTATGGCGGTTCCTTAAAAAACTACAAAAGGAACTACCATACAGCCCAGCAATCCCACTACTGGGCATATACCCTGAGAAAACCATAATTCAAAAAGAGTCATGTACCACAATGTTCATTGCAGCTGTATTTACAATAGCCAGGACATGGAAGCAACCTAAGTGTCCATTGACAGATGAGTGGATGAAGAAGATGTGGCACATATATACAATGGAATATTACTCAGCCATAAAAAGAAATGAAATTGAGTTATTTGTAGTGAGGTGGATGGACCTAGAGTCTGTCATACAGAGTGCAGTAAGTCAGAAGGAGAAACACAGATACTGTATGCTAACACATATATACGGAATCTAATAAATAAAAAGAAAAATTTGTCATGAAGAACCTAGGGGTAAGACGGGAATAAAGACACAGACCTACTAGAGAATGGACTTGAGGATATGGGGAGGGGGAAGTGTAATCTGGGACAAAGTAAGAGAGTGGCATGGACATTTATACAAAACGTAATATAGATAGCTAGTGGGAAGTAGCCACATAGCACAGGGAGATCAGCTCAGTGCTTTGTGACCACCTAGAGAGGTGGGATAGCGAGGGTGGGAGGCAGGGAGATGCAAGAGGGAAGAGATATGGGCATATATGTATATGTATAACTGATTCACTTTGTTATAAAGCAGAAACTAACAGATCATTGTAAAGCAAATTATACTCCAATAATGATGTTAAAAAAAAAAAAAAAAAAGGAGAGTGGAGAAGCCAGTCCATATGTCCTACCAACCTCCCAGAATCCTTCTCTCTGGAATCCATCGTGGCTGAGTGATGCGTGCACCACCAGGAAGGATCCTGAGTCAGACAAAATATGGACCAAGCAAGATGATCAGCCAGAGACAACCCGGAAACTAACCCCATTACGTTAAATCCCGAGACTGTGAACCATGTGGCAGAGTAGTTCTCCTGGGGTCCCTTACCCTGCTGTTCTCCACCAGGGCACCCCTTCCCAATAAAGTCTCTTGCTTTGTCAGCATGTGTGTCTCCTCGGACAATTCATTTCCAAGTGTTAAACACGAGCCCACTCTCAGGCCCTGGAAGGGGTCTTCCTTCCTGCAGCAAAACTCCTCAACAAATCCTCCCAGGTTGCGACGCACAATTTTTGAGCAGCAGCAGCCTGCTGTGTCCCGCTTTGCCTGGCACAGCAATAAAGCTCTCCTTTTCTACTTAATCCAAAACCCTGTCTCTGAGATTCAATTCAGCACCGGTGCACAGAGGCCTAGTTTTCAGTATTATAGGCACATCTGCTGGCGTTCAGAGCAGAAGCGCGTCTCCCTCAGCCTGCCGGCACCTTCCCAGCTGCCTCCCCTGAGAAAAGGAGAATCAGGGGCTGTTTCTCTTGGCCTTTTCAGTCTCATTAAAGTAGAGTCACTCACCCAAAGGAATGAGCCTGGCTCTGTCTGGGTGGGGCACAGAGAGAGGCTCAGGAAATTGTTGGAGAAAAAAAACAGTGTGGGCCCCAGCAGTCAAGGAGGGCTTCCCGAGGTAGGGGGCATCCACTGTGATAAGAAGAGACAGAAAGGGTACTTCAGAGTTGACTCGCTGCCTGCACTGCATCCTTGAATTAAGCCTGGCTTGTGTCCTCATGCAAGCTGTCCCTTTATTTCCCTCCCATGGGTGAGTGAGGAAAGAGGAGGGGCCTCCTCTGTGGGTGAGCAGCCCCCTTTCCTCAGTGCCCACCTTCAGCGTACACCCCTGTCTAGCTCTGATCTTGCTGCTTCCCTGGCCCCGCCCTTGTGAAGTGCAGGCAGGTTCCAGCTGGAGGAGGGCTCACCCAGGCCAGACTCAATTCGTCAGAGATGAATGGCCCACCTGCCAACAGCCATGATCCGCTTTTTGCCTGACATAATTTGGTCGGGTTTGTTTGATGTGTTTTTTTAAAAGTAGATGAAAAGGCTTCTTATTTTTTTAAGTAAAAAAGCTTTAAGTTGAACCCCTCAGGTACATGAGTGGCCCAGAATTCCTGTGCAGCAAAGAGAAAGAAGATGAGAAGTCTCGGGACTGTCCTGCTCATTGGAATCATGTGACAGTGCTGAGACCTCCCCTTCCGGTGGGCCCAGCCTGGAGACGGATTCTGAGGAGAGGCTCTGAAGCCCCTCTCTTAAAGCCCACTTAGAGCTCTAACTGTGAGGCTCCCTGTTTATTCTCAGCTTATAACCACCAGGTCAGACACTTCCTTCTAAAACAAAAACATTTCTAGTTAGAGGTAGTGATGTCCTCAACTGAAAATAACATCCCAGCCTATGGGGTTGGTGCAGTCTCAACAGCCAGTAGGAAGTAGGCAAAAGTCCTAGGGTAGGCAGCCTTCCTCAATTAAACAAAAACAATAACAATATAACCTTCCTTTAAAAAAGCCATTTGCCCTTCTCCCTCCCCTCTCTTCCTTCCTGGAACTCAGAGGCAAGGCCTAGAGGAGCAACAGCCATCTTGTGATCATGAGACAACATGCATGAGGTCAGAAGCGACATGCAGAGGACAAATGGCAGAAGGAAAGGGAGAGCCTCCCTCCCTAGTTGCATGGCTAAACTCTCAACCTAGCCAAGGACTCCCTGCTGTCACACCTCTTGCTGCCTGAGACAAGTAAACCCTTCCCTAGTCTTCCCACTCTCATCACTTCCCTGAAACTTGCAGACCTATGTGTGATCACTGGCATGCTTCTCTTGACTTCCTGCTACATTGGTGATCCTTAAGGCTCCTTTCGTCCCTGGTTCTCTTCCCTTCTAGCACCTTTACTTCTCTTCTGCATCCTCCCCCAGTCACTCCTCTCCCTGATTTACCCTTTAAATCATTGCTCCTTCAAAAGTGTCATGTTCTTTCCTGCCTCAGGGCCTTTGAACAAGCTGTTCCCTCTGCCTGGACTTTCTCCTTCCCCTTTCTCAGTAGCTCTGACTCATTCTTCAGATTTTAGAGAAGCTTCAAAAGGCCCCTGATTAGGTCAGACCCCATCACATAACCCCATGATGAGCGCATCTTTCCTCTGGGGCCTCGTCATGCTCATAGCTATCTGCTCAGTGCCGCTTCCCAAGGGATCGGAGGCTCCCTGGAGGTGGGAACCAGGCCTCTGTGTCCCATGCTATGTCCCAGCGTCCAGCACAACTCCTAGCACATAGCAGGTGCTCAGTAAACCACTGTTGAATGAATCAACAACAGTGCCCTCACACACTGTGATGAAAACATGCCACACTATGAGATCCCCTAACACACAGGAACCCTCACCTGCAGGGGAGGCTCAGCCTGGAGGGAAGGTGGACACTGAAAGGCAATGGGATGGGGGGTGGAAAAAGACTGTCCGGCCAAGAGAAGGACACAGCACGCCCAAAGGCCTTGCGAGGAGGGCGGTTTTGTTGACAATAGCAGATGAGTAGAAGGCCGTGTGGAAGAAGGGGTCAGACCAGGCCACACAGGCCTTGTGGGACCTGGCCAGCTAGCTAGTCATTCTGGAGATAGTGGAGAGCAGCTTACAGCATGTTATGCTGATACAGTGACCTCAGCAGGTTTGCGTTCTGAAAACCCCCCTCTGCCCCCAGTGTGGGAATGTTGGAGAATGGAGAGGAGACACATGGACCCCCAGACTGTCCCCTACAGTACCCAAGGGCGAGCACCCAGGCCTGAGGCGGGCCATGGGAGACACTCACCTCTGCTCTGTTCCAAGAGTTTTATGTGTGTCAGGGCTTTTAACCCCCAGTAAACCTGGGGTAGGGAAACTGAGGCATGAGCGGTTTAGAACCCGTCCAGGTCACACAGCTGGTTAGTGGTTGGGCCTGACTTGAACTGTGCCTCAGGGTTGCCGTGCCATGGGGTGGTGGTCTCTATGGTGGGGCAACGGTGGGAGAGAAGATTGCAGAGGAAACGGATTAAATGGGATTGAGAGAGGAGTGGGTCTTAAAAGAAAATCTGAATCAAACACGTAACAATGGTAAGATTTGCTAAAACTGGATGTCACAGCCTCTCATGTTTCCCACGCTTGAAACAGTGTGTGTGTGTGTGTCCAGACACATGACATTGTTGCTCCCTGAAGGTCATCAGGGATCTTGGAAACAGCTGTTTCCGTGTCTTACTGGGACCAGACACCAGAAGAGAGCAGACTGAGGAATGTGTGAGACTTGAGAACACGGAGACAGAAAGTCTAGACTATTCTTTGGAGATATTCTACTTTAAAGGGGAGGAGAGACAAAGGTCAGTAGCTAGTGATTGTATAGAGTGGAGATTTTCTTTTAATTTTAAAGAATTAGACATTACAGACTTGAGTCTCCTATGAACCTCTCCCCAACCTCATTCCTCTTCCACGTCCCCAAAGGTAATCGCTGTCAGGAACATACTGTCTGTCATTGTCATGCATGGTTTTTATATTTTTACTACATAATTATTTATCCAAAAACATTTTAAAGGATCATTTTCTTGGGCTTTCATATTTATAGAAATGGTATGATACTGTCTAGATCTTTCTGGAACATGATCCTTTTCTCCTCATCATGATTATAAGAATTATCAAGGCTGGTAAGTGTGGAACTCTTTTAACTTCTCCATGGCATCCTACTGTACACACTCCCCTCATTTATCTGTCTATTGATTGCTGATGTGCAGGGTTCCCCTTGAGCAAGAATGCTGCAGAGAATAGTCCTGGACTGCCTGCAGGCTTCTATGTCTCCAGGGCAGAGACCTCTGGGTGGGATGCCTGGGTCACGAGTGGCATCACAAGAGAGCAGGACTTACACTTCACCAGTGGTGGGAAGTCCCTCCACCTCCATCTCCTTCTGCACTTGGCATTGCTAGACTGCCCATGAGCAAGATTTGAGACTGCTGAGTCACCAACTGGAAAGCTCTGTTGAGAGAGAGATTAAATATGAAGGAGTGAGAAATGTGTATTGGGTGGGAGGTGGGGAGAGAGAGGCTGGAGAAGGGGCTTCAGGGGAGACACAGATCCCTGGAGAATAGTCTACAAGTCAATGCAAAGATCCATTTGGAATATCCCTCCTTCCATTTGGCACCATGATGCCATCTTAGATTTGCCAACTGTGCATGGCAACCTTCCTGACCCCTCCCAGCCGAACCTCTCCTGTTCCCCCTGTGCTGCACCCCCACCCCTGTCGAGACACTGACCACACTGCATAATTGCTGGGTGTCTGCTAGCCTGTTGCCCCAAGAAGGACCCCGAGCTTCTTGAAGAAGGGACTGTATTACTCATCTCCTCAATCCCCCGAGCTTTGCCAGGGCCTGGCACATAGTTGGTGCTTAATAAATAATTTTTGAATTGCTTTAAAGTGCACTATTGTAGCTTCTACCTGCTCATGCTACCTAAATGAGCATGTGGTTTTAGACACATGTACAATTTAAGGGGAAGGAGACACATGAGAGCCAGGAAGAAGGGACCCAGCAGAGTGGCACTGAATGTCAGCGCAAGACTTCTTTTCCCCTAACCTCCCCTGTCCAACTCTCTCTGGCCCTCAGCTACCTCCGAATCCCCCTTCCTCCCTCTTGCCTCTCCTAGTTGTAAAATAAATTAATACTCTTTAGCTTTTTCTATAAGAAACCAATCTCAGTTCTCTCTCTCTCTTTAGAAAATTCCTACATTAATTTATACTGCTTCCAATTGTGTTCTATCTTGCTGAGACCCAAGGAATGGCCCTGAGATCAGAAAAAGGAAAAAGAGAAACCCAAGGTAGGCAGACATAAGACAAGTTGAAAAGTCTAAGCTATAAGGGTAGATATAGGGGAAGAAGTAACATTCACAGCAAGTTCAAGAACGTCAAAACTGAAGTCGGGAGCTGATGAGAGAAAACCAGTGAATGAAATGAGGAAAGCAGAATTCTCCAGTTCTTATTTTACTTTTGTCTTGTCATTCCAGGAAAATGGTCTCAGGAGTAAAGGGTGGAAGGAAAGGCAAACCAAGTCAGGAGACATAGGACGGCTGAGACTGGCCAAATCTTTTTTAATGGATACCTCGAGAAGATGGCCTGGGGGAGTTTTCCCGTGAGTGCCTCCAGGCTCTACACTTTACCCTGTCCTAGCAGCCTCTGAATCATCGATGACTTGTGTGAAGTCACGTGAAAACAACTTTCAAGAAATGTGTGAGGTATGAGGTGGGACATGGGCTGGGGCTGGAGTCTGAGTAGATAAGCAGGTAAGGAAGATGTGTTACAGGACTAGAACTTGAGCCTTGGAGGATGGATGAACTTGAAAGGACTGAAAGTCAGGTGGACTGGCCCAGGGCTCCATGAAGACAACTGGGGGAAGTCTTAGTGGCAAGTCCCCTTGGCAAAGTCCCTGCACCACTGTGGAAGTGGTTGACCCAAAGAGAAAACCAGAAGAGGATATAGTAGGAGTTGCTCGGGAGATGCTGACATTGATGGGAAAACCCCAGGGAGCCTTGCTGAGAGATATGACGTGAATAAATTGTCAGGAGTGTGAACTAAAGATGCTGGCCTTGTCACGAGCATGGCCTGCCAGCCAAGAGCTGGGGTCAGGTCAGGCTTCCACAGACACTGAAGTCTTGAGGTGGGCAGTACAGGGAGTGATTGGAGGAACCCAACCTGCTTCTCCAGGCCCTCTAGTCTGACCTTTGCTAGAGGGTCAACAGAGGTCGTCAGACCCACAGAAGATACAGGGAGGAAAGCTTATGGTAGAGGACAGAATCAAGTTGCAAAATGACTGATGTGCTGGAGAAATGGGCTAAACCCAGTAAGCAGAGCAGATCATAAGGATAAATATCAGGGGTCTTTGGGGCTAAAATCCAACTATCTGAGTAGAAGATGGGGAAGATGCTGTTTAACAATAGCACATTTGACACTTTGGGCTTTTATTCATGTAGTGAGCAAAAATATTGACTCTGCAAAGGTTAACCCAAACCTGGGCTATACCCTGGAAGGTTAGTATCTGGCACAACTAGGTCTTTGTAGACTCAGGTCAGACCACACCTGAGGCTCAGTTCATGGAGTCCCACCTGTAGAGGGGTTTGAGCAGTGAGACCTGGTGGCATATGATGTGGGCCAGGACAACCTATCACAGGAAGAAAAGTCAAAAAACTGGGGAGGTTTCATCTGGAGGCAAGAAGACTCAGAGAGGATGTAAGAGCTATCTTCACATAAATGAAGGGTGCAGTGGTAACAAGGATTCAGACTCGCAAGTTGTACTCCAAGAACTAGCATTAGGACCAAAGGGTGGAAACCAGAGGAGACAGCCTTCGTCTCTAAGGAAGAAATCCCTAGGACCCCTCAGATCTGCTTGAAAGGGAAGCACTGCCTCAGTAGACAGTGTGTTCTCTGGCAAAGGGCAATCTTGCAGGAGATGCTGCAGAGGAAATCAGATGGGGCTAAGCCAGAGAAACGACCATTTCACCTCCAACTCCAAAAGCAGATTTCAGTCTTCTGAAAAATTCTCTCCAAATATTTAAAGATGATATTCATTCCTTGATGACAAAAGACAAAGGAGGCTACATTGTTTATACTGATGGGTCGACACAAATGTCATTTAAGAGGATTTTCATTTGTAAAACATCCTTAATCCATTTAATTAGGTGTCAGAAAGCAGAGGAGAATTAAAACATGCTGTTTCATGGCAGGTGCTGTGGCTGTGCATATTTTTTATCTTTAAATTAATCCTAAATAACAACCCTATGAAATAAATACTTTTATTAGCCTTTAATAGATCAGAAAACTGTGGCTCATAGAGGTTACATAATTTGAAATGAGACTGGGCAGACCATAAATGAGAAATCAAAAACTCAAAATGAACTTCATGAGATTTCAAGCTTCTGATTAGGATATTAAGAAACTGGAAAAAGCATTACTCTCACCTTCCAACCAAAAAATTCTGGATAATTTGCAAAATCACAACTTTTCTTGAATAAGTAAGAGATCTGAGATTGAGGGAGAGAACAACTAACCCAAAATCTAAGGAAAAACAAGCACCTCCAATGAGAGATGGGACACAGCACTTGTTTATTTGAAGCAGACAATGGACACAATGTAAAATGGTAAGAAGAATTCATCTAAAAATTTTAACAAATTGCTAAATGTTAAGTGTGGGCTAATGTAACAATCCTACCCTTTCAGTGAAGGGTTTCAGTGAAGGCTTTTTGGGGGGCAGTAACAAGTCACTCCTACGCCTCCCAGCCAGGGTGGTATCAACAAAGGGCTAGTGAAGAGTTGAAATATCACCCACACTCAGTGCTAATGAGGAGCCTCTTCCCTTCTTGAGTGTCAAAGAGGCAAGTTGAAAACCTGGACTTCTACCCTCATTTGGTAGGTAATGAGACAGAACCCCTCTTCAGTCTCCTGATAGAGTAATGTCACAATAAGCCAACAGAAACAAAAGGGTTAAATAAGACCCAGAGCTTCACAACAGAATTCCAAAAATGTCCAGGTTTCAACATTTCACTGGTTCTTATAACAAGAACCAGCGAAATGTCAGCTTGAATGCAAAGAGACAAGCAATAGATTAAAAAAACTGAGATGATATTTTTGAATTATATTACAAAGATTTTAAAGCAGACATCAAAAAAATGCTTCAATGAGTAATTACAAGTGTGCTCGAAACAAGTCTCAGCAGAGAAATAAAAGATATAAAGAAGAACCAAAAAGAAATTATTAAACTGAAAAATACTATACCTCAAATAATAAAATTGATGGATGGACTCTACAGCAGAATGTGGGGAGGGGGACAGAAAATAATCAGTGAACTTGAAGGTTAAGCAATAGAAATTTCCCAATCAGACCAACAGAGAAATAACAGACTGAAAAAAAAAAAAAATGAACAGAGCCTCAGAGATATATAACATTGTAGCAAATAACCTAACATTGCAAGAAGACTGCAAGAAGAAGAGAATGAGACTGAAAAAGTATTTGAAGGAATAATGTCTGAAATTTTCCCAAATTTAGCAAAGTAAAAAAAGATTTAAGAAGCTAGGAGAATCCCAAACAGGACAAATCTAAAGAAATTCACTCCAAAACATATCATAGTCAAATTTCTGAAAAGTGAAGACAAAGAAAAACGTCTTGAAAGCAGCAAGAGAGTAACTACACCTTACCTAGAAAAGAAAATTTCAAATGACAGCATATTTCTCATAAGAAACTAGGGAGGAAGTAGCACAACATTTTTCAAGTGCTGAGATTAAAAAACCAGAATTATACATCCAGAGAAAACATCCTTCAGCAATGAAGGGGGAAAACAGGGTATTCTCAGATGAAGGAAAACTAGGAGAATTTGTCACCAACAGCCCTACCTGAAGAAAAAAAAAAAAAAAAAACAGCTAAAGGGAGTTCTCTAAACAGAATGAAAATGCTAAAAGAAGGACTCTTGGAACATTAGGGTGGAAAAAAGAACAAAGGAAAGAATCAAAACATGGGTAAGTACAATATATTTTCCTTCTCCTTTTGAGTATTCTAAATTATGCTTAACAGTTGAAGCCAAAATTATAACATGATCTTATGTGGTCTTAAATGTGTGTAGAGGAGATATGTAAGACAATTATCTGACAAACTTAGAAGGTAAAAGGACCTAAAGGGAGAAGTTTTCTGTATTTTATTCAAACTCGTAAAGTGTGGACAACAGTAGGTTGTGATAAGTTATGTATATATAATTTAATACATAAATACAACTAATGTAGCTACACAAAGATACATACTCAAAAGTACTATAGATAAATTAAATGAAAATTCCAAAATGTGTTTAATTAGTCCACAAAGAAAAAGGAAATTTAAAAAAACACATGCAAAACAGAGAGAACAAATAGAAAACAAAAATTTAAATGGCAGATTTAAACCCTAACATATCAATAATTACATTTAATTTATATATACTAAATTCAACAATGAAAAGGCAGAGATTAACAGAGGGGATAGGGCCTCCCTGGTGGCGCAGTGGTTGACAGTCCGCCTGCCGATGCAGGGGATACGGGTTCGTGCCCCGGTCTGGGAGGATCCCATATGCCGCGGAGCGGCTGGGCCCGTGAGCCATGGCCGCTGAGCCTGCGCATCCGGAGCCTGTGCTCCGCAACGGGAGAGGCCACAACAGTGAGAGGCCCGCGTACCGCAAAAAAAAAAAAAAAAAAAAACAGAGGGGATAAAACAATAACCCAACTTTATGCTGTCAACAAATAATTCACTTCAATATTAATGTTATAGGGAAGTTGATGTTAAAAGGAGAGAAAAAGACATATCATGCAAAAATTAAAAGAAAGCATGAGCGACTATATTAATCAGATAACGTAAACTGCAGAGCAAAGAAAATCAGTAGAGACAGAGAGGGACATTACATAATGATAAATGGTTAAATCCACCAAGAAGACATAAGAATCCCAAATGCATCCTCATCAAACAACAGAGCTGAAAGTATGTGAGGCAAATATTGATAGAACTGAAAAGAAAAACAGACAAATGATTAATTTTGAAGTTGGAGACTTCAACACCAATCTCTCAACAATTGTTAGAATAATGAGACACAAAATCAGCAAGGAATAAAACTGAACAAACCATCAACAAAAAGGATCTAATCAAAATGTATAGAAACCTCCACCCAACAACGCAGGATTACACATTCTTTTCAAGCATCCATGGAACATAACCAGGCTAGACCACAGCCTGGGTCATAAAACAAAGCTCAACAAGTTTCAAAGATTAAAATCCTACATTACATGTTCTCTGGCTACAATAGAATCAAAATAACAGAAATAAAATGACAAAGATAAAAGGAAAATCTCCAAGTATTTGGATCTAAGCAATACCTAAGTAAGTCATGGGTTAAAAAATAAAGCCTAAGAAGAACCAAAAAACACATTGAACTGAATGAAAATGAAAATACACCATATCAAAATTCATGCGATAAAGCTAAAGAAGTGTGTATGATTCTGTTCAAGCTGCCATAACAAAATACCACAAAATGGGTGTCAACAGAAATTTAGTTCTCACAGTTCTGGAGGCTGGAAGTCCAAGATCAAGGTGCCAGCTGATTCAGTCTCTGTGAGAGCTCTCTTCCTGGCTTACAGGTGGCTTTCTTCTCACCGTGTCCTCATGTAGGAGAGAGGGAAAGAGAGACAGGGCACTCTGATATCTCTTCTTATAAGGTCACTAATCCTATTGAATCAGGCCCTACCCTTATGACTTCATTTAACCTTAATAACCTATTTATAGAAGCTATTTTAAATACAGTCACATTGAAGGTTAAATCTTCAACCTATGAATTTGAGGGAATATAATTCAATCCATCACACAGTGTACAGAGGGAAATTACAGCACTAAGAAAAGAAGAAATATCTCAAATCAGTTATCTAAGTTCTCAGCTCAAGAACTTAGAAAAGGAAGACAAAAATAAACCTAAATCAAGCAGAAGGAAGAAAATAATGAAGATAAGAGCAGAAATCAATGAAATTGAAAACATAAACCCAATAGAGAAACAAAAAGTTGCTTCCATGAAAATTTCAATAAAATTGACAAAACATTAGCAAGAAAGAAGGGAGAAGATACAAATAAACCATATCAGGAATGAAACAGGAGAGATCATTAAAGACCTGGTAGACATCAAAAGAATATAAGAAAATACGACAGACATCTCTACACATATAAATTTGACAATTTAAATGAAATAGGCCAGTTCTTCAAAAATTACAAAGTAGCATAACTCATGCAATGTGAAATAGAACATTTAAGAGGCCTATGACTACTAAGGAAAATGAATTCATAATTTAAAACTACCCCTAAAAAGTCTCTATACCCATAGTTTCACTGGAGAATTCTATCAAACATTCTACACAATATTTTCTGAAAATAGAAGAGGAAGGAACACTTCCCAGTTAATTTTATGAGGTTAGTATTACCTTGATACAAAAACCAGAAAGAGTACCATAAAAGAAGCTACAGACTGATACCCTTCATGAATATAGACATACAAAATATTAGCAAATAGGATTCAGCAATTGATAAAAATATAGCATGATACAAGTAAAGTATATTCCAGGGATGCAAGGTTAGTTCAATACTGAAAATCAATCAAAAGAATCCATTATCTTAACAGACTAATGAAGAAAAATCATATTAGCATTTTAATTGATACAGAAAATTCTTTTGACAAAATTCAACCTTAATTCATGACAAAACTTCTCAGACATCTGAGAATAGAAGAGAACTTCCTCAATTTCATAAAGAACATCTAGTTGGTTATGAAAGATGCTTTCCTCCTAAACTGGAAACAAGGAGCATGTTGCCACTCCTACACTATCACTCAATATGGTGCTGGAAGTTCTACCCACTGCCATCAGGTAAAAAAGAAAAGGCAAACAGATCACAAAAGAAGAACTGAAACTACCACTACATGCAGATGGCATTATGATCTATGTAAGAAATCCTAAGGAATCTACAAAAATGAAATCCTAGAACTAATAAGTGAGATTAGTAAAGTCACAGGATATCAACATATGAAAAAATGTTAGATGTTATGATAGGATATGATCAACATATGAAAATCAGTTATACTTCTTCTATATTCTAACAATCAACACTTGGACAACAAAATTTAAAATGACTCAAGAAACAAAATGCTTCGTTTCTAAACATACAAAAGACTATAAATCTAAGAAAACATGCTAAATCTAACAAAGCAGATTTTGTGCTCTGAAAAATACAAAATGCTGGTGAAAGAACTTGATGAAGATCTAAATAAATGAAGATAGATATCATTTTTATATACCAAAATCCTCAATATAGTAAAGGAGTCAATTCTCCCCAAATTATTATACATGTTTAATGCAATTCCTATCAAAATCTCAGCATATTTACAGATTTTTAATAGAAACATTTATATAAAAAGGGAAAGGAACAAGAAAAGTTAAACATTTTTTTAAAGAAAAGTAAAGTGGAAGGAATCAGTCTATCTGATTTCAAAACTTGTGTAATCCCAGTAACCCAAACTACATAGTATTTATGGAAGGAAAAACACATAACAATGGGACAGAAATGAGATCCCAGAAATAGACAGATGTAAACATGCCCAACTGATTTTTTACTAAGGTGCAAAAGCAATTCAATCCAGGAAGGCTTTGCAATAAATAATTAGACATGCACAAGCAAAAAGAAAAAGAATAAAATGAACTTTAATGTAAACATCACACCTTAACAAAAATTAGCATGAAATGCAACAGGGACTTTTTGCATGTAAAATATAAAACTATAGAACTTGAAGAAGAAGTAGTAGAAGTAGAAAATCTTTGGGATCTAGGGCTAGGCAAAGAGGTCTTAATCTTGACACCAAAAAACGTAACCCAAAAAAAAAGAAAATTGATAAATCAGACTTCATTAAAATTAAAAATGTTTGCTCTAAGAAAGATCCTGTTAAGGGGATAAAAAGACAAGCTATAGACTATTAGAAAATATTTGCAACCCACATATCTGACAAGGACTAGTACCTAGAATATATAAAGAATTCTCAAAAATTCAACAGTAAAAAAATCAAACAATACATTTAGAATACAGGCGAGGACTTGAAGAGACATTTCACTAAAAAGAATATAAAGACAACAAATAAGCACACGTAAAGATGTTCAGTGTCACTAACTATTAGGTAAGTGCAAAATGAAACCACAGTGAGATATCACCACACACCTGTCAGAATGCCAAAAATAAAAAACAGTGACTGTACCAAATGCTAGTGAGAATGCATAGAAACAGAATCAAACTTACATTGCTGGTAGAAATGTAAAATGGGGTAGCAACTCCAGAAAAGTTTGACAATTTTTTAAAAAACTAAACATACAACTACCAAATAAACAGCAATTGCACACTTGGGCATTTATTCCAGAGAAATGAAAACTTACGATCATGTACAAAAACCTGTACTCAAAAGTTCATAGCAGTTTTATTCATAAAAGTCCCAAAGTGGAAACAACCCAGATATTCTGCAACAAATAAATGGTTAAACTGGTACATCCATACCATGGACTACTACTCAACAATGAGAAGGAACACACTGCTGATATATGCACCAACTTGGATGAATCTCCAAAGATTCATGCTGAATGAAAAAACCCAATCCCAAAGAAATACACACCATGTTGTTCCACTTATTTAACATTCTTAAAATGACAAAATCATAGAAATGGAGAACAGAGTTGTCAGGGGTTAAGGATGGGGTGGAGAAGCAGCTCTGCCCAGATCTGGCACCTCTTTTCTGAGCATTAGCCCTTCAACATCATGGTAGGCCTGGGACAGACAAGGGCTGCTTTCAGCAGAACCAGAATTTGTCTCTGGCCAGAGAGAATCTCCAAAGATGTGTCTGTAGGAGTAGAATAAAGAGAGGTTTGACTCAAGCATACAAGCATTTCAATAAATTACTCTTGATGAAAATGATAAAAATTAGGACTTTTTTCAAATTACCGAGTGTGTCCTGGCATTTAGATTTGGTTTCAACAGGCCATGTCCACCAAGAAATTGCTAAAGTCAGATTCTTAAAAGAGTTTAGGTCCCTCCAAGGAACACTGGGAGCGGGGAATGAAGACCCAGACACCAAGATGGGTGTGAATTCTTTTTTGACAGAATAGTGGTCCTATCATGGTTGTCCTAATCTCCAGAAAAAAGGAGATTAAGAATGGGAAAGAAACAATGCTTTAACTTTGTAAAATGTAGCTCTTAACTTGTGCATTGTTTTTATTTTTTATTGAAATATAGTTGATGTACAATATTATATGTTACAGGTGTGCAATACGGTGAGACACAATTTTTTGTTTGTTTTGTTTTTTTTGTTGTTGTTTTTTGTTTTTTTTTTTGCGGTACGCGGGCCTCTCACTGTTGTGGCCTCTCCCATTGCGGAGCACAGGCTCCGGATGCGCAGGCTCAGCGGCCATGGCTCACGGGCCCAGCCGCTCCGCGGCATATGGGATCCTCCCGGACCGGGGCACGAACCCGTATCCCCTGCATCGGCAGGCGGACTCTCAACCACTGCGCCACCAGGGAGGCCCCTGAGACACAATTTTTAAAGGTTATGCTCCATTTATAGTTATTATAAAATATTGGCTATATTCCCTATATTATACAATACAAACTTGTAGCTTATTTTGTGCCTAATAGCTTGTACCTCTTAACCTCCCACCCCTATATTGCCCCTCCTCCCATCCCTCTCCCAACTTGTAACCACTAGTTGGTTCTCTATATCTGTGAGTCTGTTTCTTTTTGTTATATTCACTAGTTTGCTGTATTTTTTGGATTCCACTTATAGGTGATATCATACAGTATTTGTCTTTCTCTGTCTGACTTGTTTCACTTAGCATAATTGTGCATTGGTTTTAAATTCTAGGAAGGTCTTTGCACTCTGTTGAGCTGTTCTGGAAATCAGAAAAGCAAATCCTCCCCTGAAAAGGAATATGCAGTCAGTCTTGCCTGGAGTGAGGGTACAGGAGCTCACCCTGCAATGGCCATTCAGACCATGGAGCTTTAGAAATACAGGTTAGGATTGCTTTGAGGGTCTTGCAGTCCACTCTTACTCATTCAGCTGACTGATGGGGAAATAGCAGCCCAGTGGTAGTCAAAACGTTCCCTGAGCATCTCCTCATAAACTAGGTCTCTCCTCCCCTCACTGGGTGTTGCGCTGGACAGCTCCAGGCCCAAGTGATGTCTTAGGGTTGGGATGGCGCCAGGCCCTGTAGGGGGCTGAGAGGAGGAAGCAAGTCTGGGCCCTGTTCTCACAGAGATGGCCCCTGAGATGGAGAGAGGGTCTCCAAGCATGACAGAGAAAACCATGTAAAGTTGTCCACTTGCAGTAGAACTAGGTGCTGGAGCTGACCCCAGACTACAGGGGCTCTGAGAAACCAGACCACCTGAGCCCACAGTGACGGCTGCATGGGTGTGGGTGGGTTCAACACCTGCCCAAAGCTTGGGGAGAGTCAACTGATGCTTTGTGGGCAGACTGCATTCTAGCACCGTCACTTAACAGCTGGTGATGCTACATCGCCTCAGTGTCTTCATCTGTAAAACAGGGATCACTCTGGTGAAACTCAACATTGTATTAACCATGTCAGAACCATACAGTGAGTAGAAACGCACAGAGTGATGCAGAAAACCCATGCCCAACCCCTCACCAGGCCTGAAATTCCCCTGTAAGCCTCATTCCCTAAGGGCCTATGGGAGCCATGGGCATTTAATTCCAAGAATGGGGATGCCCTGGGAAGAAGGCACCTACATTTGATGAATTAGCCCACAGCTCCCCGAAGACACTGCTGAAATCAGTCCCCAGGATGGGACATTTGGCCTCCAAGGAGACCAAGGAGGATCAGAGAGGTCCCTCTGCAGGTGGTGCAAGCAGGCCTGGATGGGCAGCCAAGGCCTGCGGGTTTTGTGGCCTTGACTTCAGCAGGAGGGGAGGCCTCTGTCCACTCATTCCAACTCTCCTTCAAACAGTTACTGAAAGCAGGATGCAGTGCTACAGGAAACTCCATTTTCCATGCAGCCCATGGCTTGGGGGGCACGGGGGAATTCACGTGGATTTCCACTGTTATTCGCCATTCACTGTGTGTGGGACTGTTTTTCTCCATCTCTGCAAGGCTCAGTTTCTTCATCTGTAAAATGAGGAGCATAGGCCTCACCTCTTCTCAGGTGTTGACAGGGTTAAAGGGTATGATTTCTGAGTAAGAGGACCCAGTGCAGGCCTGGGACGGAGCAAAGCTGGGTGTTTCTTGTTGGATAAATGAGCAGAGGGAGAAAGAGCCCTCTCCATCCCAGCCACCCTGACCTCCTTGTCCTCCCCTCCTTGGATTTTCAGCCTATCCAGCTGGCCCCCAGACCCCAGTCTAAGCCCCCACCAAGTCCCTCTTCCACGTGGCCACCAGATCTGACCATAGCACCCCTCTGCTCAAAATCCTTCTGTGGCTCCTGAGCACCATGAGGTGGGACCTGGGCACCTTACACTGAATAATTAGGCCTTGTGGGAGTGGAGCCTGTCACACTCCCCAGCTCATCCCACACCATCCTGGCTGACCCCCTACCAACCCCATACCCCAGATCTTGGGCACTGCATTCCCCCAAAGACCCTCCCTTTCAATCCCCCTGGAGACAGACACACCCCAGGCTCAGCTCATGGGCATCTTCTGAACCTACCTGGAGTCTGCTAGGTCCTTCCTATTCAGGGACCCCACGGCTGCCATGTAAATCATAGTGTTAGGGGAACCACTGACCAAAACCACCAGCCCTGGCCAGGCAAGATAGTAGCCACTTGCATGAGTTCTCTTACAACAGGAGGTCCTGGTAAGGAACGCAGAACTAACAAGCTACCACCAACCAGAAGAATTTGAGAAAGGTCAAAAGGAGAGAGGAGACGCCAGTCCACATGTCCTCCCAGAATCCTTCTCGTTGGAATCCATCTTGGCTGAGCAATGCACGCACTACCAGGAAGGACCCTGAGTCAGAATGATTGGCCAGAGACAACCCAGAAACTAACCCCATCATCATAAAACCCAAGCCTGAGAGTCAGGTGGCGGAGCAGTTCTCCTGGGCTCCCTTATCCTGCTGGGCTCCCTTACCCTGCTGCTCTCCACCCGGGTGCCCCTTCCCAATAAAGTCTCTTGCTTCATCAGCACGTGTGTCTCCTCAGACAATTCATTTTCAAGTGTTAGACAAGGGCCCACTCTCGGGCCCTGGACGGCTTCTTGTCAGAAGTGTATCTTTTCATGTCTGTGTCACACTTGGACCATTAGCGGTTTGGGATCAAGCCTTATGTCTTCTTTTTGTATCTCTGTAATCTCAGCCTGAGTAGGGCTGTTCAGTGGATGTTTGTGGAAGGAAGGAAGGAAGGAAGGAAGGAAGGAAAGGATGGAGGGAGGGAAGGAGGGAGGGAGAAAGTTAGTTAGTCAGTCAGTTAGTTTGTTTGTTAATTGCTAAAATGAAACCAAAGAGGGCCATTTGACCCACAGGAGTAGAATCAAGCTTGGCTTTGTGAGCCTGAACTTGAGCAAACTAATCACAGCCTGTGAAGCAGGTTCATGCTCGGCCATAATGCCAAGAAATGAAAGGGCTCCCATCCATCTTGTGCCTCTCTTTTGTTATCCAAATTATAACACGAAAAGCAGAAGCAGCATAATGAGCTCCTGTGTATTCTTGGAGGGGGAGGGGAGAGCAGGGAACAAAGGCCTCAACCTTCCAGGAAGGAGGCTCCCTTATTTTCTGGGCAGCCCCGCTTCCTTTGAAAGCAAAAAAGGAGCACAAATCTATTGCCATGGCAACGGCTCCTAAGCCATCCTGGGAGGTGACAACTTACTGTAAGTGCTCCAGAAAACAGGTTCCCCCAATTTCCAGGCCACACAGGAACAGGAGCCCTTTAAGAGGAATGACAGATCACACCTTTCAACCCACGTCCATCCATAATAATGGATGGGAACACCTCCGTTCTCACCCACCACCTGCTCCATCATGGGATGTAATTCTCCTGTCCTGAACTCCAATTTGAAAGTAGCCTGTAACTATAAACCCAAAGAGCTGCTAAGAACGGCTTATGTGTAAACAGGCAAAAGGAGACATCATCACCTCTTAGTTCACACTGAACACTGAACTTGTGACTGTCAAATGGGGGCAGCAGATGCAGGCATATCTGGGTCCTCCCCCAGGAGTCGATTTTCACCCAAGAGTTACTGGGGCCCACTGGGGCCAGGTCTGATATAGACATGGGGCCAATGACCTTGGCAAAAAGTCCCAGGTTCCAGATCTCAGGTCCCTTCTGATTGCTGGACAGTGGCTTTCCAGGATGCTGCAGTGAGAAGGTCTGGGCTCAGTAGGAAACAGGGTGTTAAGCTACTAACAACATCTGGAAGGTGATCTGACTCAGGAGGCATTTGTATCCCCATTTTACAACTGAGGACACTGAAATTTATGACGTTATATAAATTTACCCAAGAATAAGAACTAAGAAATTCGACCCCAAACCTAACTCGACCCTTACAGCTTTTTCCCTGGGAATTCCCCCTCTCGCCAATCCTCACGGCAGCCTCCCCAGTTCAGACCCCATCTACAGACCGGGGGCCTGCACCTCTGGTATTCTCTCTGCTTCTAACCACGTGACTCCCTAGGTTAGGCTCACAGTTTTCCAGAACAATCCTGCAGAAAACAAATCTCCCCAGGTCACTACCCCTACTTAACCCAAATGCATCCACTACCACTTAATGCCTTGCTGCAGAGTTTCTGACTCAGCAGGTCTTTGAGGGAACCTATTAATCTGTCATTTTGAAAGTTCCCGGGGGGTTCTGGAGATCCCAGGGCTTGGGTCCACATGGCATCCAAAGCCCTCTGGTCCAGGCTCCACCTGCCCCTGCAGCCTCATGGCTCAGCCCTTCCGGCCTAGAATGTGAGGCCCAAGTGATCCTTGACCACCTTGCTTCCCTCCCCTCCCAGAACACACCTCTTCTCTTTCATAGGCTCCCTCCCTCCTCACTTCTTTCCCTCCCATGGCCCCTCGTCCTCATCCCGCAAGACTCATGTCTTACCCCACCAGGGCCTTTGCAGGAATAGCTGCCCTGCTCTGTGCTCTCCAAACCCCACGCTGTCCCTTCCTGCAGCAACGTCCTGATTGTCCCCCTCCTGCCAGCACGTTGCAAGCCCCACAGAAAGATCATGGCCTGCTGGTCTCTGTGTCGCCGGCACCAGGCACAGGATCTGTCACCAAGAGAAGCTTAAAAATAGAGGCAGAACTGAGTTTCCCACTCCACAGCCTCTGCAATTCACCCTTCAAATGAGGGCAGGCTTTTCAAAGCTGCCTTAGACAGGACTCTCCCTGCAGGTAAGGCTCACCTGGAGGGTGTGGGATGGAGGGGCCGTGAGCACGAGTCTGGGGCTGAGACAAGCCTGGGCTTGGGTTCCCAGCTTTGCCCTCCACACACTGGGTGTCCTTGGGCAAACCTCTGCCTGTCTCTGAGCCTCACCTAAGAAACAGATAATGTGCTCTAGTGCACAGGATGGTGGTGAGAATAAAGGGCTGTAGCTTACATAAAGCACCAGGCACTCAGGGGGCCTGTGTGAATGGAAGATTTCTCGTGAGCTGTGTTTCTGCCTCTAAAAATGTCTTAAATCCCTCCCCACCCCTCCCCCTTCCCCTGAGAACTTCTTTATCCGGCACTTGGCATTTTGCCAAAGTGACACATGAGAGCCCACAGGGGCTCTGTGCATGAGACAGGGCAGTCCCCAGTGGCCGCGCACACAGGGCTGAGGGGCACAGAAGAGTAATTGCATGTCCAGGTCCACCTCCTCATGAGGCAGCTCAAGTAGGCAGAGGCCCCGTTTCTCCTGACTGCGTGATCCATGCCATTGCTTTGATCAGGGAGTTTTCAAGTCCAACAGCCTCCTTCCCCAGTCTGCACAGGGTGTTTGTCCCACTCTGGCCGGGTTTGTGGGTAACCTACCCACTCAGCCAGGCCTAGGGAACAGCTTTGCCTGTGACAAAGATTCTTTCCTTGACCAGACTTTACTCAGGCTCCCCTGAACTTTTCAACTAGGCTTATTTCTGTATCCCTCTTTGCATTGTCCAGTTTGGGCAAGAATCCTGATGTCCGTCTAACCAGAACTCCGCCCACACTCAATGTGTGATCACCCTTCATATCTAAGGTTCCTTCCCCCCATCCCCCAGCTGATGTCTGATCCCCCTAGTCTGTCTTACCCCTGATGTTTCCACTGTAGTAATTTTTTTTTTTTTTTTTTTTTTTTTTTGTGGTATGTGGGCCTCTCACTGTTGTGGCCTCTCCCATTGTGGAGCACAGGCTCCGGACGCGCAGGCTCAGCGGCCATGGCTCACGGGCCTAGCCGCTCTGTGGCATGTGGGATCTTCCCGGACCGGGGCACGAACCCGTGTCCCCTGCATCAGCAGGCGGACTCTCAACCACTGCGCCACCAGGGAAGCCCACCACTGTAGTAATTTTGCACCCACGGGCCCGTACGTTGCTCCCTGGCTATAACTCCCAGTTGCCCAGGCTGTATTTGGAGCTGAGACCCATCTCTCATCCCCACTGTAAGACACCATTGCAGTGGTCCTTACACCCATCACCTAGGCCCCCCTTTAGTAAAGTCTGCTTACTGTCTTCAGCAAGTAGCATGAATATTTTCCCCTTTAATATCTGCATGGGGCAGGGAAAGAACATAGCCATGGCCTCAGGCAGCCGTGCACTAGGGTCTCCAGGGCACAGAGAAAACAAGACTCAGCCCCCAATCCCCTCCCAGCTGCCTTATGTCCCATCACAGATTTGCAAGGAGATGTGTCCAAAGGGCAGGGGTGGCGGAGGGGACGGAGAGCTGAGGGCGAGCCATCGGCCAAATCCAGTGCCACCACACCCTGGCTCTCAGGTCCTGGCCCTCTGACCCCTGATGTTAAAGCTGTGATCATGACGGTAACCCCACAGGATGTCTGGGAAGATTACATCAGATCCCATACAACGGGTGCATTTGCTGTACAATCCAGGCCCTGACAAGGGACCGTTGATGCAGGGCACGTGGAAACACTGCACCACACAGACCCCAGGAGGGCAGAGCTGTCATCACAAAGCCCTGAGAGGTTTGTGACTTGCCCAAGGTCCCTTGCTGGGACATGGCAGAGGGGACATTCAAGCAGTTGTCTGAAAACCCATGCAGGGGCTGAGGTGTTGGATAAAAGGACTGTCTAGCTCTGAGACGACACTGCCATCCTAATTGCAAATTGTAGAGCCACGCGCCAGGGGTCCTGTTACAAGCTGCCAGCCCTGGCCTGAGCTATCATCCTACACTCAGGAACCAATATGCGGGTGTTGTTTATTTTATTATTTACTAAGTCATTTGTAAAGCTTAGTGACAGAGCGTTTTGATTGCCTCAGACCCACCATGAAAGGCTGCCTTCCTCAGCTCCCCACTCTGGGCTGTGGCCTTCATTTCTTGTCAAATTACTATAACTGATCTGTACTTACCAACCCTCTGGAAATGCCCATCACAGCTCTAGATTTTGAAGGAGTTGCTACCTGCCCATGAAAACAAAAATTCTAACTAAATAGGAAATGAAATTGTATGAGTTTCCTATTGGACCTGTAATAGATGACCATAAACTTGGTGGCTTAAAACAACACTAGTTTATCATGTTACAGTTCTGGAGGCCAAAAGTCTGAAATGAGTCTCCCTGGGCTAAAATCAAGGTGCTGCTGAGACTGCATTCCTTCTGGAGGCTCTGGGAGAGAACTGTTTTCCTTGCCCCTTCCAGCTTTCAGAGGCTACAGGCATTCCTCGGCTCACAGCCCCTTCTCTGTCTTCAAAGCCAGCGATGGTGGGTTGATTCTCCCTCATGTTGCACCTCTCTGGCTCTCACTTCTGCCTCTTGTAAGGACACTAGTGATTCCTTTGGGCCACCCAGACAATCCAGGATAATCTCCTTATTTCACAGTCGGCTGATCGGCAACCTTAACTCTATCTTGCGACCTTGATTTCCCTTTATCCCATAACATAACATATTCACACGCTCTGGAAATTGGGATGTGAGCATCTTTGGAAGCCATTATTCAGCCATTCAGCCGACCACAGAAATGAATACAAATGCTTGGTCTGGGAAGACTTTTAGGGATGTTTGGTCCAGTCATCTCTCAAACCCCAAAATTCCCTTCCCAGCATTCCCCGTGAGTGCTTGTGAAATCTTTGCTTGAATACATCCAGAGACGGCATACTCACTACCAAATGCCAATTCTACAGCTTTCTGGGCACTGCTAAACTAAAGCCTGTCTCCTGCAACCAGATCCGAGCTCTGTGCTTCGGAAGGCATCTGCATGCATCACTCCTCCATCTCCCCTCTGCAGCTGCACATGGGGTGGGGGGGACCCAGGGGGACCTCCCCACCTCCCACCATTCCAGGCATCCCTTTGTTGCTCCACATCCACAGGCAATGTCTTTTCTTAAACATGGCAGCCAGAGGAAACAAGACAGTAAAGTTGTTATTAAGCTCCTACTCTGCGCCTACACCAAGCCTAAAATTTCGAGTGACATCTATTGGAGCCTATGAGGTTGACATTGTCATTTCCTCTTGCAGATGGGGAAACAGTTGTAGAGATGTGGAGTGGTTCACCTACGATCATTCAGCTAAGCCGCCAAGCAGGGGCTGCATCTAGATTTGCTCTGACCTGGAGCCTGTGTCTGTCCACTCTGTCACATTGCCCCTGCCTCTAGACCATGCTTGCAGCTAGAAAGAGCACTGGATGATGAGACTGGAGATCTAGGTTCCATTCCCAGTGAACTAACTTGTAGTGTGTAACTTGAATCCCAGTTTTCTTTACTATGAATGGGGCTGCCAATAACTCCGCAGGGCAGAGGCAAGGATCAGACAGGCCAGCAGGGAAAGCTTGGGAACCTATTAGGGGCCCAGAAAGAATTTGGGTCCTCGCCACAGGCATGCTACATCTTTTGCTCTGTTTGCACAAGTTCTCTGGCAGCCTCATCTTGCTTCTGGCATCTACCGAGCTAGTTGTTCCTGAAAACGCCAAAGCCATCAAGCCAGTGCTCATCCATCCAGCACTGAAAGGTCCAGAAGAATTCTTAATTTCCGCAGGGAGGTATTCAGTTTCTGGGAATCTAGTCCAACCAAGCTTCCAACATTTTTGACCCTTGAATGTGCTATTTCCATCCAGCAAACTTGATTTGTGCCTAGCGCTGTGGAGGCACCAGAAACCCAGAGATGATGGAGGCCAGCCCCTCCTCCAAGGATAGAGACAGATGCGTGAACAGCTTGTTCCAGCAGGGTGCTGATCACAGGGGGATCCGGAAACAGGGGGGGAGAGCCTTTCGCCCTGCCTGTGGGAGCCCAAGAAGATGCAGCGGAGAAATGTCTGAGTTGGGGCCACCTGGAAAAATGGCAGCACCGTGCATACCAGACATGAGAAACAGTCCACAGATGACTTCTGCCTGTGCCTGAGACCCGAGCTGGGAAGTGACCAGAGACAGCAGTGCACAGGGAAAGGTGGGACTCGGGGCTTGAGAAGGCGATTTTGCTTTTGATGAAAAGGCTTTCCCAGTGAGAAGCCTTCTTCTCAGGGTCACCATTTGTACAAGTGTTTTGTCTGTCTTTTATTTATTCCTGCAGATGCTGGATTTCAGCGCAAATCTCAGAAAATACAGACCACCACAAAACCTTCATCTTCATTAAGAAACTCATGTAAAAACCAGTCTCAAAATGGGATTCCCTTTTGTCCCAAACCAAGTAAAAGAAATCAATTCATATCTTCATCTACAACCCAATGTACTCCTTCTCCATAGACTTTTTAGAAAGCTATCCAGACTCAGGCTTGAGTCCATGATGAGCTAATGCTGTGACTGCTGCTTTTTCTGTCTCTCTGACACAGCGTCATTGGGACTGAGTCTAGGAGGTAATGCTGAGGCCCCATGCGGTGGGGAAGAGTTGTACAAGGGCATGGAAGATGCTTGGGGGCTCTGCATTGCCTTCTAGTCTAACCATGGTGGACAAAGCCTCATCAAAGCCTTCACAAGAGAATTCTGAAAGAAAGAAAATCATAGCCAATACACACTGATACCGGAAGAGTGTTCCAATTGCCCCACCCCTCCCCTACAAAGAACAAGAATTGGGTTTTCCGTTCACCGCTGCAAAGAACCAGGGAGATCCTGCCTTGGGAGAGGAAGGCAATGGGAGTTGAGGGAAAATTCAACTGCACTTCTACAAACTAGCAGCAAACAATCAAAACATTAAAAAAACATCAAATACTTAGGGATAGATCTAACAAAATATGTGCAAAATTTCTATGTTGAAAATCCCCAAACCTTGATGAGAGAAATAAAAGGAGACCTAAAACTACAGAGAAATATAGTATGTGTGG
The DNA here is from genome assembly GCF_949752795.1 of Hyperoodon ampullatus. NCBI lineage: Eukaryota > Metazoa > Chordata > Mammalia > Artiodactyla > Ziphiidae > Hyperoodon > Hyperoodon ampullatus. The sequence continues at coordinate 100,821,735 of NC_136921.1, forward strand.
ATTGGAAGCCTCAACATTGTTAAGATGGCAGTTCTCCCCAAATTGATCTCGATTCAAGGCAAACCCATTAAGAATTTGTATAGGCTCTGGTGCAGATTAACAAGCTGATTCTAAAATTTGTATTGAAAAGGAAAAAATCTTAGAGTAACCAAAACAATTTTGGAAAAAAAAGGAGTTGGAGGAATCTCACACCTGGCCTAAATCCTTGTTATAAATCTCCCATAATCAAGACCGTGTGGTATTGGCATATAGCTAGATGCAGAGAGCAACAGAAGAGAATTAAGGCTCCAAACACTGACCAACACATTTATGATCAATTGATTTTCAACCAACACAGCAAGAAATTCAATGGGGAAAGGAAAGTCTTTTCAACAAACAATGCTGGAACAATTGAACATCCTTATTTTTTAAATGTATCATGACTCTGACACCATATACAAAAAAAAAAAAAAAAAAAAAAGGAAGAAAAACTAAATGAAACATAAACCAAAATCTGAAACTCATAAAAAGAAAACACAGAAGAAAAATATCTGTGTTCTTGGATTAGGCAAAAAAATGTTGTAAATAGCACCTAAAAATCATAGACCACAAATGAAAAAAAACATTATAAATTAGACTTTCACAAAATTGAAACCTGTCTTGAAAGATGCATTTAAAAAATGAAAAGTAAGTCCACAGACTGGGAGAAAACATTTTCAAACGTATATCTGATAAAGGGCCTTTCCAGAATATATAAATAATACTTGTAACTCTATAATAAGAAGACCAACAACTGGGTTTTTTTAATGGGCAAAATATTTGAACAGACACATCACCAGAAAAGATATATGAATGGCAAACAAGCACACAAAAAGGCACAGTCATTACTCATTAGACAAGTGTATTAGTCGGCTAGGGTGTCATAATAAATAACAGCCTGGTGGCTTGAACAACAGAAATGTATTTGCTCATAGTTCTGGAGCCTGGAAGTCCAAGATCAGGGTGCCAGCAGGATTAGTTTCTCCTGAGGCCTTGTAGCAGGCCCCTTCTCACTGTGTCCTCACATGGGCTTTTCTCTGTGCATGCACCTCCCTGGTATCTTTTTTTTTTTTCTTTTTTTAAATCTTTTTGAGGCATAATTGACATATAACACTGTATTAGTTTCAGGTGTACAGCATAATGATTTGATATTTGGGTACATTTTGAAATGATCACCATAAGTCTATTTAACATCCATCACCTTACATAATTACAAGCATTTTTTTTTCCTGTGATGAGAACTTTTAAAATCTGCTCTCTTAGCAAGTTTCAAAGATGCAATATGGTATCAGTAACTATAGTCACCATGTTGCACCTTACATCGCTAGTACTTATTTATATTATAACTGGAAGTTTGTACCTTTTGACCTCTTTCATCCATAACTCCCTCCTCACCTCCACCCCACTTCTGGCAACCAGTGAGATTGTTTTTGTTTTTGTTTTGGGGGGGATGTGGTTCCTTTTTTCTAGATACCACAAATAATGAGATCATGTCATATTTGTCTTTCTCTGTCTGACTTAATTCACTTAGTATAATACCCTCAAGTTCCATCCATGTTGTCGCAAATGGTAACATTTCATTCTTTTTTATATATATATAAATTTATTTATTTTTTGGCTGCATTGGGTCTTTGTTGCCATGCACAGGCTTTTCTCTAGTTCTAATGAGCTGGGGCTGCTCTTCGTTGTGGTTCATGGGCTTCTCATCATGGTGGCTTCTCTTGTTGCAGAGCACAGGCTCTAGGCACACGGGCTTCAGTAGTTGTGGCTCTCAGGCTCTAGAGCGCAGGCTCAGTAGTTGTGGCACACGGGCTTAGCTGCTCCATGACATGTGGGATCCTCCTGGACCAGGGCTCGAACCTGTGTCCCCTGCATGGGCAGGCGGATTCTTAACCACTGCACCACCAAGGAAGTCCCAAGACTTCATTCTTGTTTATGGTTCAGCAATATTCTATTGCCTGTGTGTGTGTGTGTGTGTGTGTGTGTGTGTGTGTATGACATTTTCTTTATCCATTCTACTGGTGGACACTTAGGTTGCTTCCATATCTTGGCTATTATAAGTAATGCTGCAATGAACATGGGGTGCATATATCTCTTCAAGTTAGTGTTTTCATTTTCTTTGGATAAATATTCAGAAGTGGAATTGCTGGTTCATATGGTAATTCTATTTTTAATTTTTTGAGGAACCTTCATACTGTTTTCCATAATGGCTACACCAATTTACATTCCCACCAACAGGGCACAAGACTTCCCTTTTCCCCACATCCTCACCAACACTTGTTATTTCTTGTCTTTTTGATAAAAGCCATTCTAACAGGTATATCTCACTGTGATTTTGATTTGCATTTCCCTGATGATTAGTGATGCTAAGCATCTTTTCATGTGCCTGTTGGCCATCTGTATGTCTTCTTTGGACCTGGTATCTCTTTATGTGCACAAATTTCCTCTTCTTACAAGGACACCAGTCAGATTGGATTAGGGACCACTGTAACAGCCTCCTTTTAACTTAATTACCTCTTTAAAAGGCGATCACCAAATACAATCACGTTCTGAGGTACTGAGGGTTAGGAATTTAACATACAAATTAGCTGGCGGGGGGTGGGTGCTGCAATTCAGTCCATAACAGGAAATGAAATTAAAAGTACAGTGAAAGATCACTACACACTGACTAGAATGGCTAAAATTACAAAGAATGACCATATCGAACACCAGCAACAATGAGGAGCAACTGGAACTCTCATATATTGTTGGTGGGAATGCAAAATGACACAGCCACTTTGGAAAACAGTTTGGCAGCTATTTATAAAGTTAAACATACACTGACCATACACCCCAGCATTTCCACTTCTGTGCATTCACTCAAAAGAAAGGAAAACATACGTCCATGTAAAGATTATTCATAACAGCCCAAAATGAAAGCAATCCAAACGTCCATCAACTAATGAAACAAACACTTGTGATATAGGCAAACAACGGACTACTACTCAGCAATATAAAAGGATGAAGTGTTGCATGGCAATGACATGGATGAATCTCACAAATATTAGTATAAATGAAAGGAATCAAACACAAAGTGATAGTACTGAAGTTTACATTTATATGACATTCTAGAAAAGGCCAAATATAGGGAATAAATCAGGTCAATTGCTGTCAGGGGCTGGAGTGGGAGGAAGACACTGATTGCAAAGGGCTATAAAGGAACTTTGGGGGGTGATAGAAATGTTCTATATCTTGTTTGTGGTAGTAGTTACCTGACTGTATATATTTGTCAAAACTCAATGAAATACACACTTTCAAGGGTTAGACTTTGTGGAAATTATACATCAATAACTCTGACTTCTAAGAATAAGGAAGTTAAGTAAGATACACTTGGTATGTTACATTTGATGAATAGTAATAATAATAGCTACAAATTTAACTAACCAGATGTCCAACCAAAGAGGTTAGAAAAATAACGGCAAAATATATTTGAAAAAGAAGAAAGGAAATAACAAAAATAAGTACAGAAATTAGTGCCATGGAAAATAAATATAAAAGAATATTTTTTAAAACCCAAAAGTTGTTTCATTGAAAAAGCTAATAAAATAGACAAATTTCTGGCACGCATAATGAAGAATTTTATAAAGGAGACATAAATAATATCAGGATTGATCATAACTACAGATACAGCAAAAATCTAAAAATAGAAAAGCAAATGAATAATTTACAAATTCCTAGAAAAATAAAACTTACCAGACAGACTTAAAAAGACTAAAAAGCCTAAGGAAAACCTGTGTCACTTTAAAAATTAAAACATTAATTTAAAATCTTTTCTAGAAAAGAATAGCTGGCCCAGGTGGTCAGAAAGAGTCCCTAACACAAAACCCAGGTGAAGCCCCTGAATCCAGGAAAGGCAGCAGCGTGCAGAGCTTGGGGGGTGGGGGACTTCGCACAAGGCCCCCAAGGCAGCCAGGGCCAGGGGTGGTGCCCGAGTGGCTGGGACTGGGCAAGACTGTGTCCCTACCACCCATTAGGCCTCAGTAAGGATTGTGGTCTTGTCCCTGGGAACAACGAGACCATGGCTGGCTTTAAGGATGAGGATGAGGTGCTCAGACTTGCATTTTCAAATAATAGCTCTGGTGACTGGTAGGGGAGTGACTGGGCAGACAAAGGCAAGGAAAAGGGAGGGCCAAGCAGAGGACTGGTGCTGAATGGCCCGAGGTGACAGTGCAGTGGATAGAGAGGCCCAATGCCCCCCTACCTTACCTGAAGTGTCCACCAGCAGGGACACAAATGCCAAAAGTCGGTCTCCAGGAAGTCACTATTAGAAACGGCACCAAGAAGAAGCAAGGACAACAGCTCTCCTTCTACTTTCTAAGGATTAGGCCAATGAATTAGCTAGTTGTTCACCTGGAGAGTCGAGACCAAAGTTACAAGGGCCAGAACACAGAGTCCAAAACCAGGTGAAACAGGAGGAAGAGTGGGCATGGCTGATGGAAAACAACAGCACTGGACCACCCAGGAACGTCTTCCAATAGAGGTGAGGTAGGAAAGAAATAGGCCTCAGGTTTACCTGTTGCAGCTGGTTTCATGCTGACCCTTTGAGAACCAACTGGAACCCTGATTGAATGAAAGGCAAAGCGACCTGCCCCCCAACCTCCTAATTTTTGTGGTTGAGAGGATTTCCCAGCCTGACACATGTGCAGAAGGGGTCTCAAGCCATCATCTAGGAACTGGCTGCATTGTAATATCATTATAATGCCACAAGCATTGTGGGTTTGAGCTCCACCACCCCCCGTGGTGGGTTTCGCTTGGGTGCTCACGGGGAAGATTCAGAATGGTACCTGGTGGAAGCCTAAATAAGGAATTGCAGATGACACAACCACAGGGGAGGAAAAAGGGGAATCACCCTCATCTAAACCCTGGAAGACTAACCCCATATTAACAACCTAAGCTACCCCTATAAAGGCGCAACTCACTTTGTGAGTTCTCCCATGTGCTCCCCGACACATACTGTGCTTCTAGTAAACTCTGTGCCTGCTTTGCAATCTTGGTACTCTTTGTTGAATTCTTTCTTTAAAGAAGACAAGGACCAAGGTCCTTTCGCTTGCCAAAAACAGAGGCGAGAGCACTGAAGGAGTGCTGCACAGAGCGGGCCCACAGGAAGTGTCTGCAGCAGCCTGCTGGGACAGGGCAGGAGGGAAAGGTCTGTCCTGCATGGGAGCAGGAACAGCTACAATCAATCCTGAGCTTAACACAGGGCTTGAAAAAAAGATACTCAATTATGAGAAGGCCATCTACTTTCCTTTTATGCCTGCTCTGGGCTCAGAACATGTGACCAGGAATGCATTCTTCTAATATTTATTTGATCACCCAATCCCTAAAAAAAACCATTTTCCAGGTGACAAAAATTAAAGCTCAGAGATATTCAGTGACTTTCCCAAGGGTCTCAAGTGCTGAATAGAGGAGCTGGAGATCTAACTTGAGTCTAAAGCTCCTCCCATAATATCACACAGGGCATCAGCCAGGCTTCTCCAGAGAATCAGAACCAAGAGAGAGAGAGAGAGAGAGAGAAGGAGAGAGATTTATTATAAAGAATTGGCTCATGTGATTATGGAGGCTGTCAAGTCCAAAATCTGCAGAGTGGAAATTGCTGAAGAAGCAAGAAAAGTTGATAGCTCTATTCCTGACCATCAGGCAGGAAAAATTCTCTTTTGGGAGGGAGGGTTAGCCTGGTGTTCTATTCAGGCCTTCAACTGACTGCACAAGGCCCATGAGCATTACAGAAGGCAATCTGCTTTAATTTCATCCAAACGCACACTCACAGAAACACCCAGAATTGTGTTTGACCAAATGTATGGGTGCTGTGTCCCAGCCAAGTTGACGTAAACTTAACCATCACACACAACCTCTCAAAAATATTCTTAAATGAATACATGAAGACTTGCTTATTTGGAAAAAAGTTCACATAATTTGAAAAGTTGCATTTTTTTTTTGCAAAGAAGAGCCAACTTTTTCAAAGTCTTATACTTACTTCCATTAAAATTTTACCTATTCAGATCCCGAAAAATTTAGAAGTCAAGTAATAGTCCAACAAAGCCTGGACAGTGGCCTCCCACTGCACAATCCATGAAGAGAGATTCTACTCCGGAGGGAAATAATAAGACAGTTTCCAAGGCCTTTGGCAGCATCAACAAAGAACCTGCTAATTACAAGCTATTCACACAGCCAACTGAAGGCAGGAGGACTGTGATAATTGTTAGCTTTCTATGCCCTGTCTCTGACCCCCTTGGAGACATGGTGCGTGTCTCCCTGGGCTGATGCCTCCTTGATGCTCAGAAGACGGTTCTTGCTCTGCACATCCCAGAAAACTGTCTTGTTCAGTCTCCACAGTAAACCAGTCTGACTCTTCTTCTGGGGAATCCTGTGACCTGTGCTGGGGTCCCTGTGGTCACTCAGAAACACTGCAGAAGAGAGAGCATGAATCCTAGAAAGAAAGGGAGTTGTGTCTGCCCACGACCTTTGTAAAGAGACATCCAGGGAGGTGAAATCCAACTGGAAGGGGGGGCGGTTGAGCGAGGTCTTAATCAGTTCAGATCGTGGCCACCGAGCTGTGAAAGAAGAGGGCAAAGGGGCTGGCTTGGGGGAAAGAACCCTCAGGAGAAGCTGGCAGCACGTGGTAGGGGGGAGGGCAGAAACCATCAGCAAGCAGAGGCCTATCATTAGGATAATTATTATTATTTATTAAACATTTAGGAAGTGCCAGCTATGGTCACAATCTGAATCGTAGAATTAGACCAAAGGCCTCTAGAAAAGTCTCCCTATCTGACTGGGCAGGATGAAAACAGATCATGTCACTGTACTCCAGAAGTATCTGGGGAGGCAAGGACATGCCGTCTGGGCAAAACCCAGCCTCGACCCCAGAGAGCCCTCTTCCTTCCAGGACTCAGAGGCTAGTCACATGTGGCTGCCTCCTTCTCAGCTTTGGCCAAGATCCACAACAGGCCATTGCCACACACACCAGAACCACTTTGTAATTCTGGTCATCAGGTTACTCACACATGGATGCTTCAAGGTGGCAGCTGGGTGGGACCTAGCCAGCTGCCAAGCCCCCTTCAATGTCCAGTGGTCAGGGCGCAATGCTGCTTGGCCAGACCGTTGCCAATGGCAATGGTTTGAGAAACAGCCAATCCCTGCCTGCAAACCATCCAGCACCTGGGGAGGCTTTCCATCTTGAATTACATGTATGCTTTATCTAGAAGCAGAGAAATCCAGGAGTTTAAGAAATGACACTTGTGTGTGAGGGGGGACCTCAGAGGACTGAACGCTGGCCCCGTCATCCCAGCCACCGTGGGCTCCTGCACTGGCTGAAGGACCCACAGTAGCCAGTAGCTGTAAGAGTGGCTCAGGGTAACCCCCTCCCTACAGAGAGCAAGCAACTTGATTTCCAAAAGCTTAACACAGATGATATTCAGAAATCTGTAGCTCGGAGGGGATATTAGTTCATTTCCAGGGTTTAGCTCTAAAACACAAGCTGAGTTATGGCGTATTAGGTCTCAAGCAAATTCACACTGGTGTCCATTACATCGTACGAGGTTAAGAAATATATGGGATGCTGGGGGCATGTATTCCACTAACCAAAATTACACACCAGCTGTGGGTCCTGTCTGCATGGTCGTTCCTAAATCAAGGTGAATGCACACGTTGGAACGATCCCATCTGTGTCTCGGTCACAGCACAGTTCATCTGGGGCAGGAAGAGGGGGTCTGGATAGCTGGTGACTGTCTCTGCAGCACAGCACACATTCGGGTTTCTGTCATAGGGCAGCCGAGCAGCAAACAATCCCGATCACAGTAAATCGTTTTGTTTAATGGACCGAGCAAATCTCCAGGAACATTAAAGTCACATTAAAGTCACAAATGTATTCCCTGGAAAAGCAGAAGGGGAGCAGGTTCCCTCGGAAAGGGGAACTGAATGGACTTGAGGACACGGGGAGGGGGAAGGGTAAGCTGGGACGAAGTGAGAGAGTGGCATGGACATATATACACTACCAAATGTAAAATAGGTAGCTAGTGGGAAGCAGGTGCATAGCACAGGGAGATCAGCTCGGTGCTTTGTGACCACCTAGACGGGTGGGATAGGGAGGGTGGGAGGGAGACACAAGAGGGAGGAGATACGGGGATATATGTATATGTATAGCTGGTTCACTTTGTTACACAGCAGAAACTAACACACCATTGTAAAGCAATTATACTCCAATAAAGATGTTTAAATAAAAAGGCGGGGGGACTGCTCAGAAGCCAGAGAACAGAAGGGGGACTGCTTCTCCCAGACATCCACCAGCACTCAGAGTGGGCGCAGTCTTGGTTTTGAAGCCCACTTTCCCGACACACACACACACAGATCTTCCAAGGCCCACACAACAGCTGCAGCAGACCATGCGTTCAGAGTGTCAGAGCTAGAAGGGATCAGGGACCAGTGGCCTTGTTTTACAGATTGATTCACTGGGTCCTTAGGATAGAGATGTGGGTTCCCAGCCTTCCTCTCATGGAAAAAACACACAATGTGCCCCCTCTGTATCCCTATTTCCCTGGGAAATCATTTGGAATGGAGGTCATGGTGGCTTTGGAAGAGGAAAGCAGTGATGCTCAGGAAGACATTCTTCTTACCCGGCGTCACGGGAATTGCCTCCACCTCTCTCCCCGTCCCTCTCTCCCCACTTCCTTCTCTCCTTCTCTCCCTGCCCCCCTCCATTTCAGACCTAGGAAGAGCTCAGCTCAGCCACTGCTTCCAAATTACACAGCTCATTATGGCACCCACTGTATGCGAAGCTAAGACACACACAAGGGCTCTCTCTCAGGACCACTTGTCAGAAACTGAAGGTAAAATTGTCCCCACCTATGTCCTCATATCTTATATTGCCTGTGACATTTTAAGACACTTGAGAAGAGATGTTACTGTTTGGCCAGGTGCCAGGATCCCACTTCAGTCTATACCTTCAGATGCTTGGGCAGCATTGGAAGGACCCTAATCAGGAGTCTACACCTCAGAAACAGTTCTAGCAAGTTCTTCAGATATCACTAAGTCTGCACCAGAGGATGCTTAGTTAGCAGAGCAGATGTTAAAAGTGGATTTTTACTTGGTGAGATGAAAGTTTAAGATATGGGATTGGCTGCAAAAAAAAAAGGGACAAGTCACACCACGTTTGCACCTAGAGGAGGTGAAGGTAGTAAAGGCAGTTCTTTTGCCTCTTTCCTGTTTGCCCATTTCTGTTCCCCTCTAACCTGGAAAGAACCGAATTAACCTGTTGTTTCTTTTCCTAGATAAAAAGAAGTAAGAATGAAGAATTAAGTAGTTAAAGAATGGCCAGCTCTCTACCCTCACCAGCCCCCTTAGCAATCCTGCAGGCAGATCACACAGGCAAGTTACCATCTGAAGAGAGAGTCAGCCAGTCTGCACACAATGGAGAAGGATGCAGACCCCAACCTCCTGCCTCAATGGTTCACTGAAATTCTTCCCCCTTTTTCCCCTTTACCAACTGTCATGGCTGAGAAGAATCTTTGGAGGTGGTCTGTGGACACAAGTCCTCCATCTTCCCAGATTGCCAGCTTTTCTGACTAAAGCATCTTTTCTTTCTATTGACACTTGCCTCTCTATTATTGGCTTTTGAGCGGTCTCAAAGCCCAAATCAGCAGCAGGTACCTGCTCCCCTATCCCCCTCACCATCTGGGGCAGTGGCCCACAGTCAGCAGAGCAGGAACCAGGTTCTTGGAGAGGGCCTGGCCCTCAGGTTGCAGGCTCTTAAGGCATTTGATCAGAGAAGTTCCAGTCTCTCCCTTGGCAAGATCGGGGACGGCCAAGGTATGGGCTACAATAGACTAACATGGTGGTCCCTTGACCTGTGTTCTGCCACTGTAGCCTTCATGGTTAGGGGGCCCCCAACTCCCTCCCAGCATGACTGGGGCTGGGGGCCAAACCCAGCTGGTGTGGCTGTGTGAAAGGAAGACGGTGCCCTGACCCACGTCTTCCACTCCCACCCAAAGGAGGCCTTCATGCCACCCTCTCTGATTTCTCCGGAGGGCAGCCTGCAAGGGACCAGCCTGCAGAGATTCAACTACCTCTCAAGCAGGTGAGAAGAGCAGAGAAGTCCTGCAGGAAAGGACAGGGAGATCCTGCATGGTTTCTAGGCAGTTCTCAAGACTTATCAAAGGGAGACTAGCCAGGGGGCTCACGTGCTTCCTCCAGCACTTTTAGCGATTCCAGTGGGGGCACGAAGTGGGTGGAGAGTTGGAGTTAATCAGGGCTGTGGATTTTCTGAGAAGTGGAAGGGAAATGCTGGCTCAGCATGAACAGTAGGAAGGATATTCTGCACAGTGTTGCCCACCAAGTGCATTTTCCAGTGATATCACGACAGTATCTCCCACCCCACACTCCTCTGCAGGGTTGCCTGGACACCCCTGCCACTGAGAGCCATGGACTCAGGCCCACCCCTTGGATTGTTTAGGGAGTGGGGCTGAGACTCATCTGCCATTAACAGATGCAACAGACGTGGCTTCCCAGGCTTGGTCAGGAAAGCGATGGGGCCCTGCCCATTTGGCTGGACCGTCACCATGATAGCCCTTAGTGCAGCCACGTGAAACACAGTTCGTGGGAAGTTCTGGTCTTCTCTAGCTTCTTCTAGAGGCCTCCAGATGACTCCATCCTCGAGTCACCGCCACCCCTTCCTGCAGCAGGGATGCAGGGCCAGATTGCTCAGGGATTGGAGGACGGTAACTGATGCCACTGGCCAGAAGGCTTCTCTGTCCTCAACCTGGGCATAGAAGCTAGGACACACCTGACTGGGTCTCCTGCTGGCACCTTCTCACTTGGACCCATGTAAGAACCAAAATCCTGGGGCAGGAGGAAGTAATTCAAACAGAGCATGAAAAGAGCTTTGTCATCCTGAAACACCCCCTTTGAAGGTGCCTGCACATTTGCCCTGGAGCTAGGTCTCAGATTTCTTATTTCCATGGATGAGTGATGCAGCTGCAGGGAGGCTTGTGCCAGGACTTCGGGTCCAGACTAGAGTCCAGAGACACACTCCTAAGTCAGTGGGACATCACCTGCATCCACTTGCCCGTTCTCATTTCCTTCCTTCCATACAATTAACAAAGACTTCCTCTGACCCAGATGCTCCGTGGAGCAGCCTCAAATCTGAATGTATGCAGTGGGTTCCTCTGACCTGGCCATGTCCATTCTGGACACCAGAACCTGGACTCATCTCCTCATGTTAGGGAACCACTGACCTAAACCGCCTGCCCTGGCCAGACACAATAATCATCGCTTGTGTGAGTTGTCTCACAACAAGAGGTTCCCATAAAGAACATAGTGCAGCTGCCAAAAACTAACTGGGAGAATTCAGGAAGGGCCTAAAGGAGAGAGGAGACACCAGCTCATAATATGTCCTGCCAAACTCCCAGAAACCCTCACGCTGGAATCCATCTTGGCTGAGAAATGCACACGCCACCAGGAAGGATCCTGAGTCAGACCAAATATGGACACAAGCAAGATGACTGGCCAGAGGCAACCTAGAAAGTTAACCCCATTATCCTGAGACTTCGAGCCATATGGCAGAGTAGATCCCCTGGGTTTCCTTACCCTGCTGCTCTCCGCCTGGGAGCCCCTTCCCAATCAAGTCTTTTGCTTTATTCATTTCTGAGTGTAAGATAAGAGTCCCCCTTCCAGCAACACTCATGCCCAAGGACCAGTTAATGACAAGTCCAGGACAGGGCTGTTTGCCCAAGACAAGACCAAGCCCTGTCTGGGAGGGACTTTTTTTTTCTCCTGTACAAAGAAATCAGACAACCTCAGGGCCACGCTGGGCTCGGTTCTTCGTTACCAAAGCAGAGGGGCCAAAAAAGAAGATCTTGTCTGAAATACATTGAGCCTTCCCTGCTTTTGTCCCAACCAGTCCCAGGCATCTGCCTCTCCCATCAGGGTGCTCTTTACGATGGTCATTGGAGCTAAAAACAAACTGCCAACACAGTCTGCTTTACAGGGAGACTGGGAATTAACCTCGAGGTGCAGCTGCCCCTTTTTTCCCAACCAAACCCCTGGGTGGCTCCTTTAGTTATGCAAATATGAACCCGAGGTGGGGAATGCCCGCCCCCTGCCTGGGGGAGACTCAATGCAGAGACCGACGGATTCTAAATGCAGAAGCCTCAGACTCAGCAGCTCAGGAAATGGAGTGAGAGGATGCTGCATTTAGAGAAGTGTGTGTGTGTGTGTGTGTGTGTGTGTGTGTGTGTGTGCGTGTGTGTGTGTTTCCAGGAGCCTCTCAGCGTCCCACCCCATCCAGGCTCAGTGAGACCCCACAGTGTGTTCCTGTCCATGACGGAGGACCACCCAGACAAAGGGGCAGGCACTCTGGACAGATGTGTTTGCTTCTTTAGGGTTTTGGAAGCAGAAGAGGCCTAAAGAAGGGGGAGGGCTCCACTAACAAGGAGACAAGCCCCCTCCCCCTCTCTACCCCTCAGTCTAGGATGGGGATGGGGCCAGAGGTGGGTATTTGGGAAGGTGAGTGTGAGGGCAGGTCTACCCCTCTCTAAGAGAAGGGCTGGGATACCTGAGGCAGGACGTGAGGGCCCTGCCCTGCAGTGGAGACCTTGGTTTTCAGCTGGAGGACCCACGAGGTGAGATCAGACCTGGTCAGAAACCAGAGAGGAGGCTGGATTTCAGCCCCTTGTACAGTGAACAACCCACCCACCAGGACAGGACCACTCGGATGACAAAGAGAACCGCTGGAGTCAAACCAGAATAGCCTTTGAAAGCTAACACACCTCCATCTCCTCTTCACTGAAATATTTGGTGGACAAGGAAAGGGGAAAAATACAAAGCAATTCTGACATTTTCCTCTGCAAAACCATTTATCTCCATTGTGTAATTTTCCCTGGCGATTGAATCTTGCCCCAATTAATTAGCACGTTTGCAGTAAGCTAAGCAGCTTTTAGCAAAGAACAAAGAAAGTGTGTGTGTGTGTGTGTGTGTGTGTGTGTGTGTGTTGCCCTCCCCCTTCCTTGGACCACAGCGGAGATGCAAACTGACTAAACCACTGCTGAGCTCCACTTCTGAGAATGGAGGAAAATCGGGATGATTGGGGAGGGGAAAGGGTTGACCTGGTGAGAGCAGGCACAGAACAGAGAAGCAAGGACTTGTCTAATCCTCATTCAGAGGCAGGGAGCAAAAGTCCAAGGAGAAAAAGGAAACAAAGAACAGATTTCCCACGGCGGGCATGCAAGCACAGGACTCCCACAATGATTAATGATGCAATCAGACCTCAGAGGCTTCTCAGGTTTCTGTGCAAATGAAGACAAAATTTAGAAAATGTGGCTGAAACCCAAGCCCCAAAGGTCAGTGGTAATCTGAGGAGTGTCTGCTGAGAACAGGAGGAGAATGGATCTCTGGGGGCTGCTCCTCCTGGGCTCAGACTGAATAGAGGGGATCACAGAATGGGGATCCCCACCACGGGAGGGGCCCAGGGAAGCTGGGGCAAAGCAGGGTCTGGAACGTTTACTGAGTCACCCTCATCACCCGGAGGCTTAGGATAGGATTCAGGGGAGCCCCCGAGGTGGGAGGGAAAATACTACATCTTTATTTTCGCTAACCTCTAGCTGAAGTTAGCACTTCCTTCCATGATGAGTATGAGGAACAAACCCGAGTAGGCTTAGCAGTTCTGTGACTGTCGCTTTAACAGATCACAGGTATGTTCTCTCACATCACAGGTGTGGCAGACATCTCAGAACAGCCTTTGCCTCCTAACTACTTTGAAATTATGGTAGTCTTTAGAACTGTAGTAGAACTTGCTGTAAACTGTGTTAATGAAGAAACACATATGATATCGAATCTCAGATTTGCCTTTTAAATGTTCTGATAACTGTATTTCAATATAATTGGCTTTCTGTATAACCCTAGTGATTTTATTTGATGCGTTTAAACCATTATTTTGAAACGGAGACTAGAGGCTTCACCAAACTGCCAAAGGTAGCTAAAAACCTCACAAAGGACACGGAGCCTGGCTCATGCCTTGCTTTATTCAATCCGCGTGATGTGTTTCTCCAACAAGACGTGAGCGAGCCGAGGTTGCCCGCCTGCATGGGGCAGAGACACAGATTCTGCTCTCTCTAACCCCAAGGCCAACGCACGTGCACCCACAGAAGTTTCCAGAGTACAGGACTCACCTGCAGGTCTCTCGTCTCTCCTCCTCTGGGACCATCCACCCTCTTACTCCCCAGGGCCTGCTCAGCTTCCCCCAAGGACTCACATGGACCAGATTCATCCCCAGAATCAGGGAGTACGTAGGCTGTGTGAGTGGCTAAGGGGGTCTGAGGGTCTTGCTAAGGACTCTTAGCCAGAGGGTCCAGGCCAGACCTGGTCTCCATCAGCCGGTAACTTCTGTGACTTACACTGCATCTGGCACTGAAAATGGCTGCTGAATGTGTGTTGAAGGAACACATAAGTGAGTGTGGGCTAAATAAAGAGAGAAAGTAAGAAAGGGAATAGGTCATCAAAGCTTTCTGTGCCTGCTCTGCGGGAGATGCCAGGACTTCTACAAAAGAAGAGCCTGAGCCCATTCTTTGAGGTTCTTCCAGTGTAATAACCAGGTAGCACAAAAGAGAGAGAGAAAGTGTGTTGAAATCCCTGGTCAGGTCCCATATCATGGATTCAAGGCATACCGACCGAGCAGAGCCTTTGGAACTGCTGGATTTTTTTTTTTTTTTTGTATGCGGGCCTCTCACTTTTGTGGCCTCTCCCGTTGCGGAGCACAGGCTCCAGACACGCAGGCCCAGCGGCCATGGCTCACGGGCCCAGATGCTCCGCGGCATGTGGGATCTTCCCGGACCGGGGCACGAACCCGCATCCCCTGCGTCGGCAGGCGGACTCTCAACCACTGCGCCACCAGGGAAGCCCCGGAACTGCTGGATTTTTAACAAAGTTTTGTAGTGGGGAGAAGCTTGAGCCCTGCTCTGTTTTCTCTCAGCCTCCCCCGCTGGACTGCATGCTCTAGGGTTTAGGACTGTGTTGTAGTGTTTACTCTGTTCCCCTAGCAGCTAGCAGGTTTCTTGCATACACGAGGAGCTTGGACAATGCGGGGAATGAATGATGAACTTACTTCGTTTGTGGGTAGGGGCAGACTGCATTTTCAAGTGGCAGCACAACCTCTCCCAGCCCACATTCTCTTCTCCCAGTGTGACTTTGGCATTGAGAAGGTGGGGTCTGTGTTTCCATTGCCTTGAACTTGGGAAGATCTGGGAGGTGATGCCACGTGACTTCCAAGGCTAGGTCATAAAAGGCAATACCACTTCTACCTGGTCCTCTGGGAACCCAGCCGCCATACTGTGAGGAAGCCCAGACCAGCCACTGGGAGAGGCCACATGCCAAGGTGACCACTTCGAGGTCCCCCTCATAGCCCGCATCATGTGCCAAGCACGTGCGCCTTCAGATAATTTCAGCCTCAGCCTTAAAGCCTTCCCAAGGAGACCCCAGACATCATGGAGCAGACACGCCCTCCCCACTGGGTCCTGTCTGGACTCCTGACCCACAGAATTGTGAGTGTAACTGATGGCGGTCATATGCCACTAAGTTTGGGGGGCTTGTGACACAGCATGGGTAACTGGCTCAGGTGCAGAGGTGGGAGACATGCCCCACTCACCTGAGAACAGCCAGGGGTCCAGGCCTGGAAGGATCACAACAGAGGGGGAACACAGAGGGGCCCGAGGGGCCCGAGAGGGCAGCACACAAGGATTTCTGCCTGGATCCACACGGCCCGTTTTCCAGAGACAGTGGCTGGAGAGAAGAGAGGAGGAGATACAGGGTCCAGGGGGCCCCTCCAGGGCAGGCACAGGGACCAGAGCCCAGAAAGCCTGTGCAGCCACTGACCTGCCTCTCCAGGGCTGGAGAGAAGGCTGGGCACCCGGGCCCAAGGGACATGGCACTGCCATGCTTGGAGGGGTGGTCAGCACCCAGAGGAGCCCCAGAGGGGACCACTGGGGAGCCCAGGTGGGGAGTTCTGTAGCCTCTAGCTCCCCAGCAGACTGCTCTTTCCCTCCAAGGACAGCTCCCAGGACCCAGAGGGGACGGCAGGGGCCTCTTAGACCACACCAGGACATTTAGGGAGGGCACTTTGGAGGAGGCAAACCAGTGCCCCTCCAAATGTTGGGTCTCTCTGAGCCTCAACATTTGGCAGTAAAGGTGGTGGCATCACCTTGCCGAGGTTAGAAAAGACGGTTATGCCAAGTCACCTTTGCAGGGCCTGGCTGGCACTCCCTGAACCCCTGCTCCCCCCACTTCCTGAGAACCAGAGAAGTCAGAAAAGGGAGGAGAAAATCAGCATCCCAGGAGGTCCTGCCTGAGGGGCAGGAATCCACCAGGACCTCAGGGCCACCCGCCTCCTGGGACAGGCCACCAGCTGGGGAGGCGCGTGTTACTCAGCAGAGCCGAGGGCCGCTGAAGAGGGAGCAGGTGGCCACCGTCCCTCCACCTGCACAGAGAGAAGCCCAGTGCGCGGTGGGCCAGGCTGTGTGTTCCTCACGAGAGGCACATTTCCACATGCTCATCCTCAGCCCTCCTGCTCGGGGAGGCGCCCCCATGCCCTCACACCCTCCTCACACACCCCAGAACCCTCGGCACTGTTTCTGGCTGGGTAAACTGCTCTGTGTTGCGCTCGTCTCAGAGCCATTGTCCTGGACGGGTCTTTTTGTCCACGGCTAAGTATCTGAAAGTGTCACCAAATGACTTCTTCTGTCACCCCATGACCTTGCAGTGTGTTCATTTTGACTTAATTGTTTTAACATCCCAGCTTCATGCATGTGGAAAATGCAGGAACGCTGCAATCAGGAATGATGAGTCAGAACTACAGTTCCTGGGCACAGAGCAGAGGGGGCCACACAAGCCGATGGGAGGAAGGAAGGAAAGAAAAGGCACAGCGAGCAGAACACCCAGGGCAGGAGGGGCCAGGTGTCGTGAAGGCACCAGGCCGAGGAGCTCCAGGGGAGTTGTGTGTCTCCCAGGCGGCACGCTCTGCCATTCACAAGCTCCTAGCAAAGAAACATCTCATGCACACACAGCTCACCTGGCCAGGCTCGACAGGATTAGTGGAAGCAGAGCAATGCTGCTGCTGCTCCCAGGAGCTACTAGGAAGGGGGCAGGATCAGGACTGCAGACGCCAGTTCTCTTCCAAGGTGTCCTGAGGCTGGCAGGACAGCCTGCAACCTTGATGCTGTTGGCACTCAGCCTGGGGCTGCTCAGGAACGGGGACCGAGCTCTTCTCACAGAGTTGGATTCAGTCTTTTTAGAACACGTGTCTCTAAAAGAAGAACTCAGAGCAGGAACTTAACTGGTCCTGGGGGTTGTGACAGTGCTTTCCACCAGGAAGGAGACCCCCCTGCCACCTCTGCTGTGGTGCCCAGAACCCCTTCGTCAACCCCTTCATTCACTCATGCCAGTGAAGCCTGGTCCCACACCCACACCAGGGGTCTCTGGAAAAGGTAACATCTTAACTGATTAACCAGCTTGGTCCCCTTCAGAGTTTGGCTTTCTTTGCCATATGCATTGGTTTCCTATTGCTGCTTCTATTGGGGGGTTCCCAGGAACTCCCTCAGTGACAACTGACTAAAAGGACTCACAGAACTCAGAAAAGCATTAATACTCACGGTTATGGTTTATTACAGTGAAAAGAGGGAAGTTAAAGTCAGCAAAGGAAAAAGGTTATCTACAACAGGTCCGGGAGAGACCAGGCACAAGCTTCCAGCTGTCCACTCTGAGTGGTATCACATGGACAGCCCTTAGCTCTCCCAGCTAAGATGTGTGATCACATGTGTGGAGTATGGCCATCTGGGGTGTTTACTGGGGTCAGTCAAACCAGCATGGAGAGCCCATGTGACTGACCTTATCTATTCAATCTCCAGCCCCCACCCCCAGAGGTCAAACTACATACAGCAATGCCCAGGGCCTAGGCAAAGAAAGACAAGCATTCCTCATTGTCATGGGCTGAATTGTGTCCCCTCCCAAAATTCATATGTTGAAATCTTAACCCCCAGCACTCAGAATGTGACTGTATTTGGTTGGAGACAGGGACTTTAAAGAAATGATTAGAATAAAATGAGTCTGTTGGGGTGAGCCCTAACCCTATATGACCAGTGCCCTTATAAGAAGAGGAAATTGGGGCACACAGAGACACCAGGGAAGTGCAAGTACAGAGGAAAGACCATGTGAGAACACAGCAAGAAGGTGGCCATCTGCAAGCCAAGGAGAGAGACCTCAGGAGAAACCAAACCTGCCAGCATCCTGATCTCAGACTTCCAGCCTCCAGAATGCCAGATGTTACCTTTCTGTTGTTTGGGCCACCCTGTCTGTGGTACTTTGATGTGGCAGCCCTAGCAGACTAAGATAGCCTTAAGTCACACTGTTAGCATAAACTGTCTAATATTGTCCTTGGATATTCCAAGGACTCAGAGGTTATCTCCCAGGAACTGGGCAAGTGCGAGTCCTAAAGAATTTTGGAAAGGGCAGGGTTTGTACAACTCAGGCCCGCAGAGAGAATCCTTTACCGCATGCTGCTGTAACAAATAACCACAGCTTTAGTGGCTTAAAACAACTCACAGTCATCATCCTAGAGTTCTGGAAGTCAGAAGTCCCCCTAGCCTGGTATCACTGGACTGAAGTCAAGGTTTTGGCAAGGCTGGTTGCTTCCTGGAGGTTCCAGGGAGGATCTGTTTCCTGTGGTTGTAGGACTGAGGACACCAGTTTGGGTTTGGTTTGATTTTTGGTTTTGTTTTTGCTTTGCTGGTTACAATTGCTAGAGGCTGCCCACATCCCTTGAGTCATGGCCCCTTCCTCTATCTTCCAACCAACAACAGCAAGTCGAGTCCTGCTCATGTTGTGTCTGTCTGGCCTTCCTCCTCTGTCTTCCTCCTCCTTTTTTAATGGCTCATGGGATTAGATCGGACCCACCTGGATAATCCAGGGTAATCTCCCCATGCAAGGTCCTTCAGTTAATCACATCCGCAAAATCCCTTTTCCATGTAAAGGAACATATTCACAGACTCCTGGAATTCGGGTGGGGACCTGTAGGGGAGGGGCATTATTCCACCTGCCACTCAGTCAGCAGCTGAAAGCAATTTGGCTGAACAGAAGGGGACGCCAGGGGCAGGTGCCACACCAGCTCAGGTCTCCCTAACACTTAAGTCTACAGAAGGCTGGCTTGACCCATGCAAGCTCTGCTGAAGATCTAAAGCCCTCCTCAGCATTTCAGGAAACTCTAAGGAGATTTCTCATTCCTAGTCCTCAATAGCTCTGCCTGCCTCCTCCCACTGAATTCTTTCTCTCATCTCCGGGATTTCTCATCTCTGAGTCTTGTAGCTGTCCACAGTTATCTCCTGACAATGATTAAATACCAAATTCAACCCCTTCCCTTGATCTAGACACACCCCAGCGGGCACATAATCACCAAATGCACAGGCCCTTCTGGGCAGCAGGCTTTTAGTCTGTCTGGGAAGACAGGCAGGCCCCCGTGACTGCACAGAAGCCCTTGCCATGGCATAGTACACATTCTTGGATTGAAAGGTCTTTCAGCCAGACTGTCCGAGGCTGAGATCCTTCCCTCCAGTCTCTCCCCTCCCCCACCAGTCCTCACATTTGCTTATGCAAAGCCCCCCACTCTGCATTTCCCACATAGGGCCTCCTGTGTGCATCCAGGGACTGGCTAAGGACCCCTGAGACCCTAAGGACACCTGAGACCCTAAGGACACCTGAGACCCCTTCTTCCTCCCAGCTCTGCCTCTGGCATGTGGGTGGGGGGTAGGATATTTAGGGTGCATCTGGGTACAAGAAACAAAAGAGTGATAATCATGGTTTAAAGTGTTTATTGTCTTTTGGACAAGAAATCTGAAATTGAGTGGTTCCGAGACTCAGTCTGTGGCTCCAACGCATCAGGACTCTGGGCCACTTGACCTTTTCCCTACGAGCACAGAATGGTTGCATTACATCCTCACATAACAGAAAGCAGGAAGAAAGGCAGACAGTGGCAGAAAGAGACTTTTTCCTGTGAGTCTCAATGGTTTTATGAGGGAAGAAAAGATTTTCCCAGAAGTCCGGAGCTGACTCCCTCAGGCCTCACTCTCCAGAACTGAGTTACACACCCACCACTGAACCAGCCCCTGATGGAGAAGTGGGATCAGTACAATTGATTTGAACCAACTGTGAACACACACCCCCATCAGTCTGGGGGCCCACCATCCCCTAAGCACATTGCCGAAGCTGATACCTGAACAAAACGGGAATTCTGGTAAAGAAAAAATGGCTGCAGTGCAGACAGACAGAAGTCTGAAAGCAAAGACTCAACAGCCACTCACTGAATAAATACGATCTGTGGCCTCTCCATGGGTCCTTTGATCTAAGGGCTGGAAAAACCTCTGTGAGCAAGACTTGGTCCTGGCTATAGCCTGGGGCAGGTAGGGCAAATACATAACTGAGGTGCTATAAAGGGCCACAGAAGACACTTAGAAGCCCCCGCATAAACAATGAGGAATCAGAGACTCGTTAGGAACTAGTTAAGAAGTTTCTGCAGTCCAGATAAGCAGTGTTGTGACCCGGACAGGGGTGGGCATGGTAGGCGTGAAGGAGAGAGAGGAGGTGAATTCTGGACCCATGGAGCCTAATAGGGTTTAGTGATGGATTGGTCGTGAAGTATGAAAGAGAGAGAGAGAATGGACAGAGAGAAGTGGGCAAGAGAATCTCCAGATTCCTCCCTGACCAGCAGTAAGGATGGTTGCCCTTTGCTGAGCTGGGAGGAACTGGATGAAGGCAGGTCAAGTCTGAGATGCCCATTAGAAATCCAGGTGGAGATGAGACAGGCAGTTAGGTGCCGAGTCCTGGGGTCAGGAGAGAGCTCCAGGCTGGAGGGACACTTATGTCTCAAAACCATGAGCTTGAATGAGGCATTGGAGTGAGTGTGAGTGAAGATGGAGGAGAGAAAAGGAACAGGACACAGCCCCGGGCCTCCATACTTCTGGGTCAGGAAGACGATCAGAGACCAGGAGAAAAGACAGCAAAGGGTGTCCGTGGAGGGGGGCAGAGAACTGAAAGGACAGTGGCTGTAGAGGTGACCTGCTCCAGCTGTGTCACATGCTGCTGAGAACCAAGGGGGCAGGTTGGCACCCACGACAACCCTCATGGCTCCTACAAGCCTCAGAAGAATGGCCAGTGTCACCTTTACAGGATTCCTGACCATAGACTTGCACATCCCAGAAACCTGAGCTTCTAGGCTGCCTGTGTGTCTTGTTCTCCAATATGATGGGTCCCAGGGCCACCGCTCATGAAGAAAACCTAGAAGAAGGGAGAGGACAACATAAAAAGGAGGGGCAGTCTCAAACGAAATAGCTAGAATTTGATAAACAGATCTCCACAGGTAACTTTAAGGAGAGAGACATCAAATTAGTATTCTGGGGAGATCTGAGAAGATAAGGGCAGCATCCCTAGAACAGGCTGCCATTAAAAAAAAAAATCAGGTAACAAGAAAATCCTCTTGAATACTACACACACTTTGCCAAAATAAACAATTTAATAGAAAGATAAATAGGAAAAAATTCCCAAAATGTAGAAGGAAACATTAGCAAAATAATGATAAACCATATAAAGGATCAACCCAGAAGCTCTGACAACTGACCAATAAAAGTTCCAAAAAGATAGAACAAATAAAATAAAAGGAAGAAAAATTAACCAGAAAGTAATACAGAGAAATTTGCTGGAGTCAAAAGAAGATATGATTCTTTTGGGCAAAAGAGCACATCATCCAGAAAGATTCAAGCGTCACAGCAACATCAGACATTGCAAGCACAGGGTCCTAGAAGGCAGTAGGGGGTTCCTGCGAGGTTCTGAATAGAAATGTACAGGTGTACAATTCTTTACCTAGCCAAACTATTGGAAAATGTGAGGACAAAATAAATATGTTTTTAGAAACACAATGCTTTAAAAACTTAACTCTAAAACTCACTTTCATAGGAAGTTTTTTCTAGCAAAGTGAGAGTGAAAACCAAGAAATACGAAGATAACAACAGCTCTAAACCAAGAGAAAGGTAAAAGTCACCCAGGAGGATAGCTGTGTTGCAGCCTGGGGACAGATCCCCACAAGAACAAAGGGACAAGGATGGAGGAAGGGTGCTGGGAAGGAGACCTCAGAGCGGACAGACCAGGGGACAATTACAGAAATGCTGGGAAATCTATACAAGTCTTGCGAAATCTTGGGGTAAAACACACAATGCAAAAGCTAAAAATGACAACACAACAAGAAGAACAAAAAAGCAACCGGAAGCTACAAGAAAAAACATCTCAGCTGAAAGGCATGGTGCAAATATGAAACAAACTAAAGCCCATGTGGCCTGAGCAGTTAGGAAGCAGAGGGGACCTCCCTGGGCAGAGCCGTAGGGGGTCCTAACACAGCCAAGGGGCAGGAGAAGCCCGCCACACACCCCAGCTGGCAGAGTCAAGGGGAGGCAAAGTTGGGCATTTGTTCTCGGTTTAGAACCCACTTCCAGATCAAAATCACAAGAGCTTTAGCCTTGGGTCCAGGATGGAAACAAAACACATATCCCATCCGTCTTGACAATATGAGTGAAGGCTGAGCTGACCAAGGCTGGGCGCCATCCCAGGGGTGAAAGTGGGGGTGGGAACAGAGCCAGGGTCCCAGCTTCCCTAAGTCCAGTGAGAGACCCGCTTCTAGGCAAAGGCACAACCATGAAGACTCCAGGGCGTGGCCTGAGGCTGCAAATGGCTGGACAGAGGACCTGGGTACACTGATGTGACTCTGTATGGAGCAGGTCTTGGAGCTGCGAGCATCCCAAAACCTCAGCAGGTAAGGCTTAGAGCTGTGCAAAGAAGAGGTGGTGGGTGGCTGTATGGCCTCTGAGCACACCCCCTATCCTTCTCCCGCAGGCTTCCTCCCCTCTGGATTGCCTGCTGCTGCATGAGAGCTGGAAACAGGGTGCTCAATGTGGTCCCCACAGCAGGCTCGTTCCTTCTCTCTCCAGACACTCAGGCAGGCATGACTGCAATGCCTCCACTCCACCCACCATCACCAACCAGCCTGGACATGCCTTCTCCATCACACATCCTTGTCATCCACACCCGTCCCCTCCCAGACCTGCTGCTTCCGGAGTTCTCTGCCATCACAGCTTGGGAATCAGCCTTGACTGCCATGTTCCTCTCCCAGTCCCCATCCATTCCCTCAGGAAATCCGTGTGCCTTTGCCCTGGGAATATTGAATACCCGGATCCAACCCCTTGTCTGAGCCTGCTCTCCCTCCATCCTGGTCCAAGCCCACCCTCATTTCACACCTCCCAACGCATTTCCACGCATCCCTGCCCCTGACAGCCTCCCCACAATGCAGTAGAAGATGGGGGAAGGGCCACAATCTGGAACACAGGAGCCTCAGGACACTGGAGAAGGTGAGGAAAGGGATTCTGCCCTGGAGCCTCCAGAATAAGAAGCAGGAAGGGACCTTGGGGGTTCCTGAAGAGACTCTGCCCAGCATCCGCTCCCTTGGGGCTTCTGAAAGTGGACACAGAGGTTCCAGGTACCAAAGCCTGCTTTTACTCTCCTGGCCCTGAAGTACACCAGCAGGTCTGCTTCCAGAACCTCTCCCGGGGTGAAGAACAGCTCCATGCAGCAGCCTGGGTCAACACACCTCGGAACCTTCCACAAACCTCTCAATGTCTCTGCAATTTGCACCTCACCTGGGGAGCTAGGGAACTTCAGTCATGCTCCCGCCAGAAACCAACACACAGTAGGTGTCCAGGAAATGTCTGTCAACAGCAACCTCCAGTCTCCCTGCAGTTAAGGAACAAGCAAAATATTCCTGGGGCTTTCTCCTTTCCATCACCGCCTCCCTGCTTCAGAAATGGACTGGGGTGAGCTCCCCTTGGGAGAAATCCACCAGGTTCGCTGCTGGTCCTTCCTGAGGGGCCGGCACAACAGCGTGGATGGCTCCGCTCAGCAGTTCAGCGGCAGAGGGCCAGCGTGCACCTGCGCACACACAGGGCACAGGCAGGGGGCATCCTGCTTCTGGCAAAGGCCAAGCTGTGCACCCTGACCCACACCCACACCCACCCTGCAGGTTGCCCTCTGGAGGCCCCGCCCGAGGCACACTCAGCCCACACAGGACATGGTGCATGGCCAGAGAAGAGAGCAAGCCAGCCCCGGTTCCCCCGCCCAGGACCAGTGAGGACACGCGCTCCTGTCCACCGTCAACTCTGGAGGTGCTCAGGGGACGAGAAGGGTCCACACCGCCCTGGGGGGAGCCCACGCACACCCCTTCTCCATCCCATGTCAGCCTCTTTTGTCATCTCGGGTTCTGCTCCACCCACCATGTCCACCTGGCCACCAGTTGCTGAAGATGGAGTCTCCTGGTACTTCTCGTCTCTTCTCCCCTCTCCACCCACCCACCACTGTTCAGATTATGGCTCCAGCACCGTGTCCCTCCTCCAGCCCCTCAGCCCCCCACTGCTGACCAAGGCCACCTGCCGGTACCCCAGGAGAAGGACAAGGTCTTTAAGGCCCCATAGCGCATCCCTCCTGCCTCTGGCCTCTGTGTCCTCACTGTCCCTTGCAGGACCACCTCTGCACATGCCACTGGCCACCGCCCTGCCCCTGCTGCTGAGGTTCTCCCTGACCTGAGGATGCGCCCACAGCTGGATCCAGCGGCCTGGGGGCCCCTGCGCCTGGGGCTGGTCCACCCCTGCGCTGTCTGCCGGACCGTCACTCCCCGCGCCTTGGCCTCCTTGTCTCATGTCTGACCGGGCACCTTCTGGGGTAGGGACCTGTCTTCCACCTGGGCCATCTTGCACCTGACACAGAACAGCTGCCTCCTCATAACACGAGCTCCAGACCTGTCCCCAAGCCAGCCCCATGCCAGCCATCGAGGACGCAGGAAGGCCTGGGGGGTGGGCTTGCCCCAAGCGCCCGGTGCCCCCTTGCACTCTGCCCCCGCATCCACACTCACGTCCACAGGCACACACTCACACACACGCCCATGCACTCACACTGCTGAACTCCTGACACTGCAGCCAGGACTGCCGAAGCCCTGAGGGAAGACAGCCAAGTGGAATTGGACCCTCCCGGCCTTCATCAGAGCACCTAGCAGCTCGGCCCCCTAAGACGTGGTGCAGCCCACTCCCTCCCAGCGCACCTTTTGAATGCACCTGTCCAGATTATTATTTTTTTTATTTTAAATCCCCACTTTCTACACTTTTACAACCTAGGTGGAAGGACGGGCTTTGTGCCCCATGGGATCCAGGGTGAGCTCTAGAGATGGCCCCTCACCTCCTGGGCCTTGTTTCTCAGCTTGTGGACTGGGTAGTGGCATCGGAACCTCAGAAGGGCCCGAGCTCAGACTAGCACTGGGTGCGTCCCTCCCGTGTCACCCACAAGTGTGCCACAGAAGCAGCAACAGCCAGGGTCCAGGAGGAGAGAGCACGAGGCCCAGACCTCCCCCTCCCCATGTGAAAGCTCTCTAGTTCCCGCCAGGCTGAGCCTTCCTGTCTTCTGCTGGTTGGAGCAGCCACAAGCCAGCCCAGCTGCAAGGGGAGGGGATGGTGGCAGGGCAGTGCCCACCCCCCACTGCAAGTGGGCTTCCAAAAATGCATACGGGATGAAGGAGCACAGCCCGCCTCTCAGGGGACACTGGCATGGCCTGACATCTCCTCTCCAGCACCTGGGTCCCTGGGAGCCGCGAACGCTGTGCCTGGAACGCTCTCTTGTCCACTCCGGGCGAGGCTACCATTTCATCCCCAGCATCTCCCAGGGCAGGCCCTCAGCCCGCCAACATACGCAACTCCCAAGTGGCAGGAGCTGTCTCAGAGCCTCTCTGGGCCTTTGCAGCTGACGGCGCCCCGAGTGGATGGCTGTGCTTCGGGAGAACACCGCCACGACCCACACGCCTGATGGCAGCGAGCTGCCTCTTTGTTCGGCTGCGGTACGGCCTCTGCTCGACCTGGGGCACCTGTGACAGTGGGGAACCTCTGCCCCCCAGGAGCCCCTGCCCCCCAGGAGCCCCCACTGGGAGGGGTCTGGGATGGAAGGGTCTGGATGCCACAGCAAACACAGCTCACCAGCCAGCAGAGGACCACACACCGTACTGGCTCCAAAGAGCTCGTGGCCTTTTGAAGGCGTCCTGACCTCTCAGTGGGTCCTCCCATCCTCCTTAGCTGTGTGCCAGCTCCACTCTATCCGTGTGTGTGTAAGTGTATATGTGTGTGTATGTGTGTGCATGTGTATGTACAGAGTGCATGCAAACAGTCCACCATCCATGCTGGGCAATGACTTGATCCCAGGCCCCCCAGCAAGCACAGCATGTCCCTCCATGTGGCCCAGAGCACCCAGGCCACCAGCAGCAGAGGCACGGCCTCTGCCGGGGTACCTGCCAGGTGCTTCCCACAGCGCACCTCACTCAACCTCACCCAGACCCTGGTGGGTGGATACTCCGATCTCTACTTTGAAGATGAGGAGACTGAAGCACAGAGACTCCTGGTAGCTGTCAAAGTTACGGGCAAGGTGCAGCCTTAACCTGCATTTACCTGATCACAGGATGAGCCACTTTACTCAACATCACACTGCCCTCAGGTCCCCTGAGGGCTTCTCCTTCCCCCAGACACTTCTTAACCTTAAATTGCTTCTTTTTGTTCCCTTTCTTTTTCTTAATAAAACTATTAAGAGGAAAAGAAGACGAAGGATACACTTACAAATTATTAACAAAATGTTCATCTTTGGATGGTAAGACTCTGATGGGTTTTGAAAATAAATTTAGATCCTTTAATAAGGTAGATAAGACTAAGCCAATAAGAAAAAAGTCTCCCTTTTCTGCCCGTTTCCCCTACCGTGCCAAAAGCATGGTAGATGACTCCTGTGATGTCTAAGGTGACTCTACAGTGCATGAAATAAATTATGCAGTGGGCTGGAATAATTGCAAGGCCCTTCGCTTCTTCCTTTTGCCCTTAAAATGCATTCTGTAGAGTGTGCTTTATTAAAGTAATCTAAATTTATTCAAATTCATTAGCCAGTTGCTCTCAAAATGTCAAAGACCAGTTCTCCAATTCAAGCCATTTCTGCTGATGGATCCGAGCACCTGAGCAGGAGGCACCAGGCCTTTGCCTCTGCCAGCACCATTGTGGTCTCTGACCAAGCTCTTCTCTCTCCATCTCTGACTTTGGGAGATGCCACAGCAGGCACTGGGCAGTGGTTCACTGGGCAGCAGGCAGAGGGCGTCGCCAGGCCCCTACAGTGCTTGCCCCTCACACAGGCTAAGCATCATTTTGGCCAGGCTGCAGACATGCGTCTTGGTGCTTGTCCCAAAGGTCACAGGGCCCAGTGTTTCCTGGTACATTGCTCAGCACATAGGAGGATCCCCCAACTGTCTTTGGATTTTGTTTATGCTTACCAGGGCAAAATCTGACCTACCACCCCTGGACCAGGCCATGGCACAACTGCTTTTCACCAAAAAAGACACATGCAACAAGAAGCCCCAGGTGATGGGACCTACTTCTCACCAGCAATGTACAAACATCACCATAGTTAATGCTCACAGCAATACTCAACCCAGGAGACGCCTATGCCGTCAGGCAGAACCACTCTGCCACTTACAGGCTCTTGGTCAACTTAAGCCTAATTTGTTACACTTCAGTTTCCTAAACTGTGCAATGGGACATGTAGACAAGAGTCTATAGTGATACAGTTGTTTTGAGAAATAGATCAGTTCATGGGTAGGGCACAGAGTAACTGGTCAAAATGTTGAAAATTGTAATAGTGATGATGGTGATAATCATGGATAATCATAGTGATGATGATGGTGATGGTGATAGTCATGATGGTGATGGTGCTGGTCATGATGATGAAGGTGACAGTGATGATGGTAATGATGGTAATGATGATGGGGACGGTAATGGTAGTAATGATAATGATAGTGGTAATTGTGATAATGACAGTGATGATGGTGATGGGGAAGATAGTGAGGATGGTAATGATTACTGTGGTGATAATGGGGTGATGATGATGGTGAGGGTCACGATGACAGTGGTAATGACAACAATGTTGCTGATGGTAATAATGGTAATGGTGATGATAGTGATGATAATGACGGTGATGGTGATGATGGTGGTGGTGATGACAGTGATGATAATGATGGTGGTGGTGGTGATGACAGTGATGATAATGATGGTGATGGTGATGATGGTGGTGATGATGGTGATGGATGATGAATATAAAAGTAATGATGAATTTACAACAGCCAGGAGATGGAAACAACCTAAGGGTCCATCATCGGATGAATGGACAAAGAAGATGTGGCACATATGTACAATGGAATATTACTCAGCCATAAAAAGAAACGGAATTGAGCTATTTGTAGTGAGCTGGATGGACCTAGAGTCTGTCATACAGAGTGAAGTAAGTCAGAAAGAGAAAAACAAATACTGTATGCTAACACATATATATGGAATCTAAGAAAAAAAAAAGGTCATGAAGAACCTAGGGGTAAGACGGGAATAAAGACACAGACCTACTAGAGAATGGACTTGAGGATATGGGGAGGGGGAAGGGTAAGCTGTGACAAAGAGAGAGAGTGGCATGGACATATATACACTACCAAACGTAAAATAGATAGCTAGTGGGAAGCAGCCGCATAGCACAGGGAGATCAGCTCGGTGCTTTGTGACCACCTAGAGGGGTGGGATAGGGAGGGTGGGAGGGAGGGACATGCAAGAGGGAAGGGATACGGGAATATATGTATATGTATAACTGATTCACTTTGTTATAAAGCAGAAACTAACACGCCATTGTAAAGCAATTATACTGCAATAAAGATGTTTAAAAAAATGTAATGATGATAATGATGGCAATAATGATGATAGCGATGGTGACTGTAGATCATATTACTTGTACTTCACGAGTCCAGAGACATTGAGACATTTTTTCAAGTTCTCAGAGTAGTAAAAAGAGGAAGATCTGGCTGAGTTCACGGTCAGTGCTCTTTCCAAACACCCCATTACCTTTTCCTGATGTTCATTTCGATTCTCAGCCAGTTTCTCGTATCTATTATTCCTTCAGCAGCTCAACAAAAGTCCTCCCCTGCCCATTATGATTTCGTTCACTCTTCCATTTCTCAAGCATCTTTGCATCTGACCTTCCTCACACAGCCCCAGAATAATGAGCTGCTGCCACAAGGAGCATCAGAGTGTGAATAGCCAGACATCCTCACATCCTGAAAATCTGGTCCCTCAGCACTCTGAGGGGTTAATGAAATATGCAGAGGCCGGGTGCTACAAATTGGCATTCAGAGGTCCCACCTTCCCTTCCCTTTCATTTTCCTTTTGGAGAATTTAGTTCTCCAAAATCAATTTATGCTTGTAATAAATATTTAAGCACTTTGCCTGCCAGGCTTGCAGCAGCGCGGGAATGCTCTAAGCTGACAGTCCCAGAGCCTCTACCAGGCCCCACCAGGGAGGATTCCGCCAGGAGGGCTCCGCTGGGACATTCTGGTGTCCTCTATCCCCATGGCTGCTGCAAAGAACACTGATTGTCTTCAGTGTCCAGTCAAGGACCACATCCCATCTGGCTGAGGTTGCCGCCACAGCCTCCCTCTAGGTTTTCACACACTTCTCACTGTGTCAGATTCAAATCTGACCTTATCACGCCCAGCTTGAACCCCTACAATGCCCCCCTCTGTCTGCAGTATAAAGTCCAAACTCATTGACACCCTCCTCCATCCCCTGTGTGACTCCTCCCACCTCAACTCCATTCCACCCTTCTTCATTGCCCAGAGCGCACACAGACACACACACACAGGCACACACACACACACACACACATGCTGATTGCACTTCCAGGCTTTGCCCCCATCTTCC
The DNA here is from genome assembly GCF_949752795.1 of Hyperoodon ampullatus. NCBI lineage: Eukaryota > Metazoa > Chordata > Mammalia > Artiodactyla > Ziphiidae > Hyperoodon > Hyperoodon ampullatus. The sequence goes on from NC_136921.1 coordinate 100,851,656, forward strand.
CTCTGTCTGGGTTCTGCACCACTGCTGCCTGCCTCTCTGGGCTGGGCTAACCCATGGTCATGCTTCAGCTCATGCTCAGCTGTCAACTCCTCAGGGAAGCCTCCCTGGCCCGCCCCTCCCAGATCTCCCCGAGACTGGGGTGGGCAGCCCAACCCGCATCCTCTTGCAGCCCTCCGCTCTGGATCTTCCGTCACAGCCTCCATCATGTGGCACAGTACCTGCCCCTCTGTTTCTCTGTGTCTCTCATTGACTATGGCCTCTTCCAGAACTCAACGAGAGACGCAGGATCAGAGTGGCCAGCTGCAAGGCTCTGAGAAAGCACCTTAAGAGTCTGGCCCCAACAAAGCCTGGTCTAGAGCCCGATTCCACACCCTCCCTACTTCCCTGTTTCCCTGGGCTGCTCAGGGCTCCCTGGCCTGGACCTGCCCCTTTTGGCATTTCTCCAGTCTTTCTGAAACATATCTGTGGTGTCCTGGATCTTTGGACGATGCTCTCAGGTGTCACAAGGCTCTAAGGAACAGAGCCCATGGGCCGACAGTAGACGGATGTTTGATGAGGTGACACAGGAAGTGTCTGCGTCCGTTTTCCAGGTAGTGGATTTCCAGTCCAGTGGCACTCTAATCAATAACGCCTTGCTCTGGATAAAGGAGCCAAAACGCTCCCGACCCAAGCCACATGATTTCAGAACAACTTCTACGAAGCTCAGAGGCCAGGGCTGCATTCATCCCACAGAGAGAACAGGGGTCCCTTCCATGATGAGCAAAGGAGGCAGGCGGCCCCTCTTGGGGAATGCGCCCAGCCGCACCCGCTCTGTCTGGGTGTGGAGCGTCCCACCACGTACACAGCAGGGGGGGGGGGGGTGCCATGTAAGGAGCAGCCGGGCCCAGTCAGCACAGGCGGACAGCAGAACGTGGAGCCCACCCCCTGCTTTTCCCAGGCAGACACTCTGGACCCGTCCCGCCGGCTAAGTCAGCAGAAGCTCCTGAGCTCTTTGTTCTCACCGTCCCCTCTCAGATAGAACGGCCTGAACATGCAGTGAGGTCTGGGAAGGATAGGGGTTCTCGAAAGGCCAGCCTCTCCATGCCCTGGGGTGCAGGGGTGCTCCTGAGAAAAGTGCTGTGGCTCTGACCCTCCCCACTGAGCAGGGCAAGGAAGGCAATCCATCCCCGGGAAGGAAGTGGGGCCTGGATTCCAGCTCCCCAGCAGGCCAAAGGGGAGGGAGGAGGCCCTAGCACCGGCCCCTGGTCCTCCGCTGGTCAAACCAAGGTGGCAGGTGGAGAAGCCAGCCAGGCCCACAGGGCACGTGATGGAGATGCCAGCCCCTCACTCTCACTTCCCTGCCAGCTGTGAGCTGGGAAGGTAACACAGGTCAGCTCTGAGCCTGTAGGAAATGGATTTTGCACAGTCCACCCACTTCCGAATTCGTGAACGGGTGGGTATGTTCTAGGGCTACTTACAAGGCAGAGTGTCAAGCAGCCCAGCGCCCAGAGCTCACGGGAATGTTCCTCCAGAATCCAAAAGAGAAACCCCTCTGGGCAGTGGCCCTTGAGGACTGAGGAAGGAATGCCGATCCCACTGCCCCATCCACTTTGGAGGCCACCCATTAGCACTGCTATTACTGAGGGAAGTGTGTCATCAGCCCCATTTTACAGATGAGAACACTGAGGCTAAGAGAGCTTAAGAAGCTTGGCCAAGGAACCAGAACCCAGGCTTGAATCAGGAACGGCACGTGGCGGGGAGGGCCTTTCTGGCTGCGTGGCTGGGCCTCCCTGCAGCCTTGACTGTAAAGCTGCAAGCTGTAGGCGACCTCACAGGGCTGCCACGTGGACTAGTGTGGAAGCCTGCAGAGTGGCCCGCAGCGAGTGCTCAGGGAGGACCCCCGGGGCCAGGGTATGTGGGGTACAGGCACTGGGGATAGAGCAGCTGACTGAACAAATGAAGTCCTTGTTCATGTGCTCTTCCCGCTCCCATGCGGGGAGACTCAAAAATGCCAAGAGGCAAATGAATATAAGCCGGGCCAGCTAATAGCAAGCGCAGTGGAGAAAAACACACAGGGTGGGTGATGGGGAGGGTAAACAGGGTGGGCAACTGCGCAGATCAGGGACACAGAAAGGCCCTGGTGCCCCCTGAGACCCACAGGAAGAAGGAAGCAAGTGTGTGGATGTCCGCGGCAGAGGGCCACCAGGGCAGAGGCTCTGGGACACGGTGAGCAGGGCACCCACGAGGTCAGGTGAGCCTGTGGCTGGGGCCAGGCTGCAGGGAGGGCCAGTAGGGCTGTCTTCACATGTTTGAGGACCTTGGGTCTCACTCAGGAAGTGGGAGCAGAAGAGGGCCCCGATGTGGCTTAGGTGTAACAGCGTCACTCCAGCCGCTGTGCCAGGTATAGACAACAGGGGACAGCGTGAAAGCAGCACAGCCACGTGGGCAGCCATGGAGGTCACCTTAGCCGGAGTGGCTGGACACTTGGACCAGGGCGAATGAGGGAGGTGGGAGGAGAGGTCCGATTCTGGATGTACTTGCAGATATGGGAGATCAGAGGACAGGGGGCAAGATGGCCCGAGACTTCCAACCTGAGCATCTAGAAAGATGGAGATGGTGCTCCCTGATTCACTTAACACCTAAGAGATCCTATTGCTTCTCTCCGGACATTATCCATGGGGGTCATGGGCATGTGCAGGGAGCCCCCACTGGACGCTGGGAGCCAGGCCATCCTGGAGCCGCCGCAGGTGCTCTCCCCTCCCCCATACCCTGAGCTCTCCTGGCCTTGGAAACAGTGAAACCACATTTGCATCTGAGCCTCCCCAGATGGGCAGCTGGCCAGGTGAGCTCTCAAGGACGTGCCCGGTTTTCCTTTTCTCGCCAGCTCCACGCTGCCCACCTTGTCATCTTACGTGAGATGCTGCTTCGAGCGGGTGGCTGCACACACAGACCTGGCTTCTGTCTGGCGGGAACCGTGGACTGACTGGGTCTGAGGGCCGTGGCCGCGGTAAAGCTGAGAGAACGCCGAGTTTACTTCGCAGTCAATCTCGGCAAACGCTTATCTCTACTGAAAATCCTGCAAGAACGTTAGTGTTCTGCGCTTTTCCATAACCAACTTACCGGCTGCTGCCAGGCCAGGGCGGCCGAAATGCTCTGGCAGTCAGCTGTGTGCAGAGGTAAAAGGTAAAGGGGCCCGCCCGTGTCTCACTCCTCTGGATTAAGCCGTCTGCGGTCCAGGAAAAGTGCAGGCCTTAACCAACAGCTGCTTCGGCACCCGAGGAGTTCTCAGGGACAGAGCGTCCCTGCCCCAGGGCAGCCCTGGGCGCTCTCCTCCAGTTTTTCCTTACCTCCCCATGGCTGCCCTGGGCCTGACGACAGGGATCTGGCTTCCACAACCCAGATTTCACCAGGTTCTGGTGACCTCACCACACTCAGCCTTACTTTCCAGATCTCTACGGGCACAGAAACCACAGCCCGTCCCCCTGGGGTAGGAGCAGTGCAGACCCAGGCCAAGGGCCGGTCAAGGTGGGCCACTATCAGGCCTCGAATGGGGGTGGCTTTCCTTAAACTTTCATCCAGTTTCCAGTCCCTCCCCAAAACCCCTCCTTCAACTCTAGAGCTTTTCTGGGGTTTTGTACCAGTAACAGATGGTCAGCTTTCAGCTTCCTCGGGTCTGCAAAGCCACTTACCCCATCTCCATCCACGTTCAGGCTTCCAAAGTGTGCCAAACTCCTCTCGCCTAGGATCGTGTCCTACCTGGCGTCTTCTTGTTCTTGGGAATTTATGCTCTTTTTACTCCTTTCCTTGTCAGTTAAATAAAATTTTGATAGGAGACAGAATTCTGTGTAAATTCCATTTTCCTTGCTTAAAAAGAAGCCCATTTGGGATTTCCCTGGTGGTCCAGTGGTTAAGAATCCACCTTCCAATGCAGGGGATGCGAGTTCGATCTCTAGTCGAGGAACTAAGACCCCACATGTGGGGTCGCGCAGCAACGAGAGAAGCCTGCGCACCACAGCTAAGAGCCCCCATGCCGCAGCGAAGATTCCATGTGCTGCACGTGCCCGATGCAGTCAAACAAATAAATACATAAATTTAAAAAAATAAATTAATTAAATTAAAAATATAAAATTAAAAACAGGGCTTCTCTGGTGGCGCAGTGGTTAAGAATCCGCCTGCCAATGCAGGGGACTCTGGTTCAAGACCTGGTCTGGGAAGGTCCCACATGCCGCGGAGCAACTAACCCCGTGTGCCACAACTACTGAGCCTGCGCTCTAGAGCTCGCGAGCCTCAGCTATTGAAGCCCATGCTCCTAGAGCCCGCGCACCGCAACGAAGAGTAGCCCCCGCTCGCTGCAACTAGAGAAAGCCCGTGCGCAGCAACAAAGACCCAACTCAGCTAAAAATAAATAAATAAGTAAATTTATTTAAAAAAACAAACAAACAGTGGATTGGGGGATACAAAAAGAAGCCCCTTCTTGCCTTTTGGAAACCCTTCCCTAAAGCTTTTAGTTTTTGATTGCTGTGCAGATCCATTCAGCACACACACATCAGAGGTGCCACTGTGCCAGGTGCGGGGGGGATTCAGAGGGACTCACAGTCCAGGGGGGTGGGGATGGTGACAGGCAACTCAATGCACGCACATGGAGGAGCCCCGTGGGGGGTCAGGAAGCAGCAGACACTCTCTTCTGAGCTGAAGGTGGCCTGGGGACCGGCTCGAGAGCCTACCATCCAGGCACTCTCCCCCCGGGCCCGCCCCGTGCGGTGGGCTGAGTCAGATCCCCGGACCCGCCCACCCTGCCTTTGGGACGTGAGCCCCGCCTTCCCTGCCAGCTCATCTGTCCTCTCCCCAGACTCCACAACCGTGGAGCGCTGCCTCGCTCGGTCTCACCTCCAGCCTCTGCACCTGCGGTTCCAGTGTCCCTCTTGCCCGTGACAGTCCCATTTCTTTCATGTCCAGCTCTGCTCTGCGCACCTGGACACCCTTCTATCTGACTCCACAGGCCCCTGTGCTTCGTTCTGCCCAACCGTTGGCCAGCAGAGCTGTCCTTGTCTGCCCACGTCATCCTCACCCGCCAAAGCTGCCGTTCTCGGGCTTCCCTGGTGGCGCAGTGGTTGAGAGTCCGCCTGCCGATGCAGGGGACACGGGTTCATGCCCCGGTCCGGGAAGATCCCACATGCCGCGGAGCGGCTGGGCCCGTGATCCATGGCTGCTGAGCCTGTGTGTCTGGAACCTGTGCTCCGCAAAGGGAGAGGCCACAACAGTAAGAGGCCCGCGTACCGCAAAAAAAAAAAAAAAAGCTGCCGTTCTCCAGGACCAGACCCATGCCGTTGGAGCTCAGGGGCTGGCTGGTGTGTCCAGAGGACAAGGCATGGCTGGCCCTTGCTGAGCACAGGTGACTGCAGGACAGTAGGAGCCAGAGGCCGGAGCCAGAAGCCGGAGCCAGCAGGCAGTCAAGGGGCTGGATGTGGCTCCAGACAAGACAAACCCCGGCCCAGCCCCTACTCAGGGCTCCATAACTAAGGGGTGGGTTGTCTGTCAGCCCCGGACACACAGCAGCTTGTGGTCACTGGGGTGCTAGCTCTGCCCTTGGGAAGTCCACCCCATACTGAGCACTGTGCTGAGCACTTAGTGGGCTCTCTTCACCAGATGTGGGACATGGGCAGGATTTTCCTCATTTTTGCTTCAAGACCCAGCACGGGTGCCACTGCTGTTTTTGTAAAATAACTTGCCCACATTGTGCTTCCCAGCTCGAGGCCCTGCCGGGGCAGGGGGCTTGGTCCACTCTGGGCACCTCCACAAAGGAGAAGCTCTAGCTCCCGGCTGCCCACCTGGCAGAGAGGAGCCCCCCTGGCCTGGAGGCTTATGCAGAGCAACCCCAGTGAGAACAGTGAGTGCAGGTGGCTACAGCTGTCCTTGCTCCAGCTGGAGGGCGCATAGCCATAGTGGGTGAGAAGGGCAGTGCAGAGCCTCTGCTGCCTGGACCACCCAAGCAAGGGCGGGAAGGGTCCCCGCCCGCTCACTCTCTCAGATGGGGAAACAGCAGGGCAGTGGCAATCCGGGCCTGGGCTCCTGCTGTCTGGCTTGTAGCCCCTCGACTGCTGTCCATGACCACCCCTCCCTCCCGCAACGAACACCCACACTCTCTTCCCCTCTCTGCCCTTTGCTCTCTTCCTCTGGTTTCCACATTGACTTTTCTTCTGGTTTTCACAATGACGCCTGTGCTGTGCGCTGCGCCCCAGGGGCTCCTGGGGGTCCACAGACTCACTGTCCGGGGGCGGCCCTGGAGGCCAGGATGCCCTGCATGCAGAGCTAAGTGGGCCAGCGCTCAGCACCGCGGGTCTGCAGTTCCAGCGGCAGAGGTGCTGGCCTCGGGCTTGCCGGCCCTTTGCTTTCATGGCGGCTTCCCCTGCCCCCTCTTCCCTGTCCCGTCTTCTAAATTCACCTACTTGACTTCCTCCCTCCTCTCCCACTTTCTTCCAAACCAGCAGAATGTTACCTCCTTCTTCCTTTGGAAGGAAAAGAAACTATGTGTAGGCGAGGAAGCCAGTTCCTCCAGACGGCCCAGGCAAGATGCCTGGGCTGCCGGTCAAAATTGATTTCGAAAGATAATTCTATTTTGAGCGAAAGAATAATGAAAAGACATCCCCAGTTGGCCTGGAAACAACCCGATTCCCATCAGCTCGGGTGCCTGGGCCCCGCTCTGTGGCCCGCCCCCCCCCCAGCGGGCACCGCGCTGCCCTAGCCGGTGGCCTCGTGTCCCCAGCGCCCATCTTCCCCTGGCGTGCTCCGAGCCCGCGCCCACGCTTCTCTCCTCTGTGGTGGTGAGGAATGAGGGGCGCCAGTTATAACCCCCGGCCTCTGTGCAGGGGGCGTGCAGCGTGGGGTCTCACCATAGGGCCTGGCGCCTACGGAATGTCTGAGCAGCCTCGCGCCAGGCACAGCAACCGGAGGAAAGTGGATTTGCTGCCACACCAACCAGGCTTGCTGGGTTATTTGAGGACTAAAGTGACAAAGCTGGTGGCGGGGGAGGCCTGGAACCCTGTCTCTGCCTGTGCCGGCAGCTTCCTAGCAACGCCGAGAGGCTGGAGGGTGGCCAGCACCCCTGTCGCGGCTGCACGGCGACCTGCCCCAGCTCACCCTTTCTCCATGGCCAGCACCCACCGGGGAGGAAAGGGGCATCCGACGCACAGGGGAACCTTCCTGGAGGCCAGGGGTTTGCCGTCACCCTCCGGAAGCCCTTCGTGCGGGAGCCCAGTGCTCCTCCTCCCCTCTGCCACCCCCGTCCCCGCCCAACAGCACCCAGCAAGGGCTCAGCGATCGCTCCCCTCCCTCTCATTGCCACGGTCTGAGCATCGCTCCCCCGGGACAGTGCCAGGAGCATCGTGTGCAGGGCTTGGGAAGATTAGGAAATAGAAGAGGCACGGATGCAGGAGACAGGGACTGGGGAAGCAGGGAGCTGGGAGCCCTGGGGAGGGCAGGATGCAGACCGCCCAGCCCCCGCCCTCCCAGACCTTCTCTGTGTACTTTTCTGCATCACACTCACCGCCTTCTAATACTCCACACAACTGATGGCATTGATTTTGCTTCTTGTCTGCCTCCCTTTAAGGACTCCCAGCTCCCTAAGGAGAGGGAGTCTTCTCTCTTCTGATCACTGCCGTATCCCCAAGGCCTGGGGCAGTGACAGCAGCCTTGGATGCCCTTGTGGCCTGGTGGGAGCCCCAGCTTTTTGCCAGGCTTCACCCCGGACACATCCCACACACATCCCCCATGTGCGCTGTCACAGGGAGGCGTTATTCTTCTGGTCTCCAGACCAGGATGCTGTGGATCTCACACCCTGAGCCTCTCCCCTGGGCAGACAACAGCCAGCCCGCGGAGCAGCCATCTCAGAGGGTGCCCCCAGCCCATGTGCACAACCCCTGAGAAGGAGGGACCCTCTGTGCTGGCAGGGAGGGAGGGCAGGCGGAAGGGAGCCGCTGCCAGTGTTTTCCTTATCCCAGTGCGAATGACATTTCCTCCAGCCAGCGTGAGAGTTCCAGATGACGGGCAGCAGGGAACACAGCCACCGTCCGCCCAGCTGCCCCCTCTTGCTCTTGGACGCATCGTGATGGGCAAACACACCTCAGGGGATGCAGTCTTGGAGCGGGCTTGCTTAGGCCCCACCTTCTCTTTAAATGCACAGTATTGGTCCTTCGACTCCTGGATTTTTCATTTTAGTGCAACTCTGGTCACCACTGCTCCAAAAACAATCTCAGGTCAGGAGCAACCTCACTGAAAGCTTAACAAAGTGTAAATGTTATCAACCTGGCATGTGAAGAAGTGGTATATCTGAAGAAATTGAGAGTGCGACAGAGGACAAGAAGATGGGAAGAAGCAGAGAGGTGCCAGCTTTTCCCTCAAGTGCGAGAGAGGAGTCATCCTCCCAGAGTGGATGGCCCAAGAAATAGAGGTATAAGCCCATCAATTGAATGTACCAGAATAACAAGTATATCTCAGGTCATAAATATAAATATTAAAAAATGAGAGGAGGCAAAGGTGAGTACAGGATACTTGAAGTGAGCTAAATTCCTCAGTGTAACACTAAAGACTAGGTATATGCTTTTTAGTTGACAAATCAAGAATAGAAGCATGCTTGGTTTATTAGAAAGTCTTTCTAAAAATAACTTTAGTGGCTACATAATACTTATCTAGGCAATTTAGTAGCGTACTTTGCTAGTTGGACATAACTTTTGCTGTTAGTCAATACTCGGACTAAATTACTAGGAAAAGGTTTAGAATGCTTGACAACACTTATTTAGAGTCAGAGAGGAAATTTCCAGAGAAACAAAAATCATAAGTGGCTAAAAGAGTGATGGGCTACAAAGTGTGTGCTGAAAGAGGCCAGGTGAAGAATTTTGCTTTTTATTTTCTGTTCTCTTGGATTTGAGCCTTTCTCTTTGTCCATGGTTTTATAATGTTCATGTATTGTTTTAAGATTGAAAACAGAATCAACTATACTAAACCTTTTTCTATTAATTTCAGTTCTAGAATTCAGTTACTTTAAAAGCTCAATGTCCAATCAGTTAAGTAACCCACTAATTGCCTGAATAAGACACTCTGCAGCCACTAAAATTATTTTTATGAAGTTATAATAACAATGGAAAAGACTTCTGTTATAATGTAGAAAAAACTGCAGAAGATGAAATTTTATATGGAATAAGATCACAACTATGTAAAAAAAAAGCAGAAAGCAATAAAATCATAACTAGATTTTTTTTTTAATTCGGAAAAGTATCCCAAAATGTTAACTGTGATAGTCTTTTGGCAGGAGGGACTATGGGAATTTTAAAATTCCTCTTTCTAATTCTCTGGCTTTTACATTTTTGTTAATAGAGAACATGTGGGTTGTTTTTTTTTTAATGAAGGGGAAAGGAGACATTGAACTATGAATTCATAGCAGCAGGGACTAAGGGCGTAATTTAACTTGGCAGGATTTGTCTCACACATGAGAAGAGAATGGACACAATTGGGTGATTCTGTTTGTCCTCTTTGCTGCCAACAGAATTGAGATGATGCTAAAAGCATTTTGAGTCCCCCACGACTTGAGTCACAGTCCACAGGAAACTCAGATGATTCTAATAATCCCTGTCACTTGTGTGAAACACTTCTCTGTGAGAGCGGAACTCTTCACAGCATAAGAAAAAGCACAGCATCAGAAACCAGGAGACAGGAACACTAAATCCAGCGTTCCCACAACCAGCGCTGTGACCCCATTCCATTTGCCTTCCCTCCCCAGGCTCTGCCAACTCAGCCCTTTCTCTAACACGGAGCCAGAGCTGTACCATCTCTTGGCTCCCTTGAGATCTTTGCTACCCTAAGGAGCTATAACTCCATAAATGTGCTGGTGACTCAGATCCACCACTAGGAAAAATGTATTCCCTGAAGCAAAACAACTCCATATGGCAAAATGCAGCCCAAAAAACTGACTACAAGACACTGTTAATCTACCTACCCAATGCTCACCCCATAAAGGGATTTTAACATATTTCAGAAATGACCCTGATGGTCACAGCTTAGTTCAGTTAGAATAAACTACATAAAATGGGGGAGAATAGACAAGTTCCAGGGAGGATGGGAAGAAGTGGGTGAGTGAGGGTTATTAACACCTACTAAGTGTTTTCTAGTACTTCACATATCTTATTTAATGTTTACAAAATGGGGGTTAGAGGAAAGGGGAGCTTGGTTGACATGGCTGGATTCCAAAAAGCTAATGTGCCCTATTCAAAATCCAATGCTTTTTTTTTTTTTTTTTTTTGCCACTCAATTTGTGGGATCTTAGTTCCCTGACCAGGGATCGAACCCATGCCCCCTGCAGTGGAATCACAGAGTCTCAACCACTGGACTGCCGGGGAATTCCTCATTTGATCTTTCAACATCCCTAAATATGATGCATTATTTGTGTGCACTAGAAGTGAGCAGATAAATATATTTACAGTGTGTAAATAAAACATTTACAAAAGTGATCATTTTTACTCATGTAGTGAAACCACTAGTTGAAATTTGTCATGACTCATTGACAAATTAATTGCACTAAAGGTAAAAGAGAAATTTGAATCTCAATAGAAAAATTATGCTCTGACTTTCAAGTAACAAAATTAGAGTTTCAAGGGTTTTGGAAGATGAGAGCATATTTCTGATGGGACAGACTGAAGAGGATGTGAATCTGAACTTCTCCATGTAGCTCCTGCAGGTAGATTTTAAGCAGATTTTATGCATAAAACTAGGACTTAATGAAACTTAAAAGCTTTTGCACAGCAAAGGAAACCATAAACAAGATGAAAAGACAACCCTCAGAATGGGAGAAAATATTTGCAAATGAAGCAACTGACAAAGGATTAATCTCCAAAATACACAAGCAGCTCATGCAGCTCAATATCAATAAAACAAACAACCCAATCCAAAAATGGGCTGAAGACCTAAATAGACATTTCTCCAAAGAAGACATACAGATGGCCAAGAGGCACATGAAAAGATGCTCAACATCACTAATCATTAGAGAAATGCAAATCAAAACTACAATGAGGTATCACCTCACACTGGTCAGAATGGCCATTATCAAAAAATCTAAAAACAATAAATGCTGGAGAGAGTGTGGTGAAAAGGGAACCCTCCTGCACTGTTGGTGGGAATGTAAATTGATGCAGCCACTATGGAGAACAGTAGGGAAGTTCCTTCTAAAAATAGAACTACCATGTGACCCAGCAATCCCACTACTGGGCATATACCCTGAGAAAACCATAATTCAAAAAGAGACATGTACCACAATGTTCATTGAAGCACTATTTACAATAGCCAAGACATGGAACCAACCTAAATGTCCATTGACAGATGAATGGGTAAAGAAGATGTGGTACATATATACAACTGAATATTACTCAGCCATAAAAAGAAACGAAACTCAGTTATTTGTAGTGAGGTGGATGGACCTAGAGTCTGTCATACAGAGTGAAGTAAGTCAGAAAGAGAAAAACAAATACCGTACGCTAACGCATATATATGGAATCTAAAAAAAAAAAAAAAGTGGTACTGATGAACGTAGTAGCAGCACAGGAATAAAGACGCAGACATAGAGAATGGACTTGAGAACGTGGGGTAGGGAGGGGGAAGCTGGGGCAAAGTGAGAGAAGCAACAACATATATACACTACCCAATGTAAAATAGATTAGCTAGTGGGAAGCAGCTGCAGAGCACAAGGAGATCATCTCGGTGCTTTGAGATGACCTAGAGGGGTGGGATAGGGAGGGTGGGAGGGAAGCTTAAGAGGGAGGTGATGTGGGGATACATATATGCATATGGCTGATTCGCACCGTTGTACAACAGAAACTAACACAGCATTGTGAACCAATTATACTCCAATAAAGATGTATAAAAAATAATAATAAACAATAAAATCTATAATCACATTAAATATAAATGGATAAATATTCACAATTAAATGGCAGATTCGATGAAAAAGCAATACCCACTTATATGTTGCCTACAAGAAATACGTTTTAAATACAGAGAAAAATACATTAAAAATAAAAGGAGGGAAAAAAGACAAACCTTGCTAACACTAAGCAAAAGAAAGCTGGAGGGGCTATATTAAGATCAGATAAAGTAGATTTCAGAGCAAAATATATTACCATACGTCAAAATGATTATTTCATAATAATAAAGCTGTCATTTCATCACATGGACATAAAAATTATACCAATTTATGCCCCAAATATCAGAGCTTGAAATTACATGAATGTAAGACTGATAGAATAGAACTGATAGAAAACAAGAGAAAATTACACCCAAACTAAGTAGAAGAAAGGAAATAATAGAAATATAAAAACACAGCAGAAAATCAATAGAAATAAATCTATGAAACCAAAGCCATTTCCTTGGGAACAAAAGTAATAATGTTATTAAATGTCTAATCAGACTTATCAGATAAAAACATAGCAGAAAATCAATAGAAATAAATCTATGAAACCAGAGCCATTTCCTTTGGAAAAAAAAGTAATAATGTTATTAAATGTCTAATCAGACTTATCAGAAAAAAGAGAAAGAGAAGTTGCAAATTATCAAAATCATGAGTGAGAGAAGAGGCATTTCTATAGAGTCTACAGATAATAAAAGTGTGATAAGGATGTGCTGGTTGAATAGTGTTCTCAAAAAGTCCTGTCTACCTGACATTTGTCAATGTGACCTTATTGGAAATAAGGTCTTTGCAGATATAATCAAGTTAAGATAAAGTCATAATGGATTGGATTGAGCCCTAAATCCAATCACCAGTGTCCCTATAAGAAAAGGGAAACTTGGACACAGAGAAACACACAGGAAGAACATCATGTGTAGGTGGAAGGAAGAGATTGAAGTAAAGCACTTATAAGTCAAGGAAGGCCCACGCATGCCAGCAACCGCCATAAGCTAGGAGAGAGGCATGGGACAGATTCTCCTTCAGAGTCTCTGCAAGGAACCAACACTGCCAACTCTTTGATTTTGGACTCCTAGCCTCCAGAACTGAGAGACAACACATTTCTGTTGTTTTAAGCCATGGTAATTTGTTACAGAAAACCATTTTCTAAATTAGCCAATAAATTTTAAAATGTAGATGAAATGGACAAATTTCTTGAAAGAAACAAACTACCAAAGTTTACTCAAAAAGAAATCGATAATTTATTTATCCTTATATCTATTAAGAAAAGAGAATTGTAGTTAAAGCTTTTCCACAGAGAAAACTCCAGGCCCAGATGGATTCACTAATAACTTCTGCCCAAAATTCAAGGAAAAAAATAATACCAGTTCTACACAAATTATTCCAGAAAGCTGAGGAGAAGGGAGTACTTCCCAACTGGTTGTATAAAGCCAGCATTACCCTGACGTAATAAAACCAGGAAAAAGATAGTAGAAGAGAATACAACTAGAGCTCAATATCCCTTGTGAATATAGATGTAAAAATTCTTAACAGAATTTTAGTAAATCAAATCCAACAATATATAAAAAGAATAATATATCATGACCAAGTGGGGTTTATCCCAGGAATACAAGATTGGTATAGCATTCAAAACTCAACCAATGTAATCTCCATATTAATAAACTGAAACAGAAAAACCATATGTTCATCTCAATAGATGCATTTGAAATGATCTAACATCCATTCCTGATTAAAAAAAAAAAAAAAAAAAGAACCACTCAGCAAAGCATGAATAGAAAGAAGGGAGCTTCTTCAACCAGATAAAAGGTATACACAAAAATCCTACAAAAACATCATATTCAATGGAGAATAACTGAATACATTCCCCCTGAATCAGGAAGTAAAGGATGTTCATTCTCACTATTTCTATCAACATTACACTGGAGGTTCAAGTCAGTACAATGGGGAAAAAAAAAAAAAAAGCATCCAGATTGGAAAGGAAGAAGTAAAACTATTTCTGTTTACAGATGACATGATTATCTATGTAGAAAATCCAATGGAATTTTTTTAATTACTAGATAAGACGTGAGCTTAATACATTTGTAGGTCACAACAGAAATATACCAAAAAAATCAATTTTATTGCCATATACTAACAATAAAAAGTCATAAATTGAGATTTTTAAAATACCACTTATAATAGCATCAGTAAATATTAAGCACTTGGGGATAAATCTGACAAAATTTCATTGATATCTGTTCTCTCCAAATTAATCCAACATAATCCCAATCAAAATCTCAACAGGATTTTTGTACCTATTGACAAACTGATTATAAAATGCATACATTAAAGCAAAGGACCTAGGATATCCAAAATAATTTTGGAAAGAAAGACAAAGTCAGGTAACCAATACTCCCTGATTCCAAGACTTACTCTAAACTATGGTAATTTGAAGACAGTATGGTGTTGTCATAAACAGGCAAATAAATCCATGGGACAGAACAGAGACAGAGCCCCATCTCGAGCAACCATGAAAAGGGCCTTAGCAGTGCGTCATGGTGTGATGATCCAGGTGCAGCTCAAACACCTCCACATCCCCCTCCGCCAGCATGAGCCTTTCCACCCAGAGGCCAAGGGCAGTATCTGAACTCCTCCCCACCTTCTGTATTTAAAGAGTCACCTCCCCAGGGTCCCAGGGTCTTGACTTGCTAGTGCCATTGACCAGCTGTTGGTCCTAAAGTCCTATGTATTCATGTGACCAAGAGACCTCCCTGGGCCCCACGTGAGACACACAGCTCTGGGTAGGCCTGACTACTTAACATGACTGCCTGCCATGGTAGGTAGTCCCCATGGCAAGCAGGAGAGTGAGCACAGGCTCCCACACCACAGAACCCATTTTGGGTAGTAACACACAAGCGAAGGAAGCTGCAGGATCAGGCTGGGGGGTCCTGCCCACCATGATGCTACTAGAAGCAGGTCACTGACCTCACAGAGCCTCCAGTTTGGTAAAGGAGACAATTCAACATGCCATGGCAAGGTTGACAAGCAAAGCATTGCAGAAGCGTAGGTGTGATGCTGCCACAGCCATGGCCCGAGGGCCTAACTGACCAAGGTAGGGCATGAAGTCCCAAGAGGGGGCATTGATCTCGAGTGGCCTTGGCCTGCAGTGGCTTGAAGCAGGATTCCTGTTCCCAGCAAGAGATTGAGGTCAGGCAGCCGCAGTGATAGCACTGAGTCCTAGCCACCAGACCACCAGGGACCAGTGGCCAGTGACAAGGCCCAGGTCTGTCAGCTGTGAAGAAATGAATTTTCACATAGAGACAGAAAGTAATGAAGCCAGTAAAGTGTTTATTAGGAGGAAAAAGAGTACAGTATGTGTGGGTAGACACAGGCAGGCTCAGAGAGAGAGAGTTGCACCCTCGTGGCAGTTTGAATCATTTATATGGGGGCATTTCTTCTGGGTTTCCTCTGACCAGTCATCTTGCTTTGCATGGTTCTGAGTCCGTATTGGGTATATGTCAGGGTCCTTCCCTGTTTGTGTGTGCATCTCTTAGCCAAGATGGATTCTAGCGAAGAGGCCTGTGGGAAGGTTGACATCACCTACTATGGGGTGGCGCCCTCCCCCCCTTTTTGACCTCCAAGGAGCCTTTCTGCACATGTGTAGTCGGGGAGGTCTCCTTGATATCGAGAATGAGGAATATGTGGTCTCTTATCTCTTATCTGGGCAGGGCCCAGCCTCCTCCATCATCCTGCTTTTATGGAGTTTCTGTCCACAGGGGAGAAAATGTTCAGCCTGGGGCCTATCTATCTCCTGCCTCAGCATTAAACTGCGTCCTCACGGACAATTCGGAGTCTGCTCAGACTGCAGCCCTTTGGGCAGAGTGTTGCTTTATGAGGTCAGTGATGGGAGGAAGCTGAGAAAGAAAGTGAGGCAGTGGGCACTGGAGCGGGGTGGCCTAGTTCAGAGTAAAGGGCAGGCGTTCCAGGGTCGACTGAGAAAAACACACGACGTGAGAGCAGTGAGTTAAGTTCTATTTGGAGACATTACTGAGGACTACAGCCTGGGAGACAGCCTCCCAGTGGCTCTGAGGAACTGCTCCAAAGAGGAAACAGAAGGCTTCTGGAAGGAGCCAGGATATATATGAACTTTTTGCTGAGAAAAACATGCAGTCTAGCATAAAAAGACAACTGCTAATCACAAAGAACAGACATCTCAAGTTAATGATTTTAGTGTTTTTCTATGTACAGGAAGATATAAGATCTGGGGTCATTGAAATTCTTCCTGAGGTATGCATCTAACTAGCTAGGGGCCCCTTTCATCCAAAGCACAGAGTACTCCCTGATTAGCTCTATCTTGAATCCCCCTCAGGGAGCACTGTCATGGGGTAGGTGACAGCAGCAGAGGATGACTTGATCCTTGTAGAACTGGAATGGTGGGCAACCTTTTCTTCTTTGTACCTGGGCCAAGGGAGCTGTGGCAGTAAAGGCAGAAAACTGCCCAAAGAAAGAAACAAAGTGGCCCACAGTGCCGTCCAGAAGGCTCTCAACAACCACTCTTCCACACCCCAAGTTCTGGTTGCTGCCCAACCTTGGCAGCCACAACTCCTGGCCACCCTGTGCCCCCTGTGATTGGAACTGGCACCAAAGTGGGAGCCTGAGCTTGAGTTAGGAGAGCATGGCCTCGGGCAGTGCTCTCCTGGCCCTGCTGAAACAAAGGAGCTTGCAGCTGACAGCCGATGCAGCAAACCTTTGAAAGCCCTTCACTCTTCGCTTGACCCTTGGGGAAGCTAAGCTGTGTCTGCAGGGCTCCCTGCATGGAGGCCACCATTTAGATTCTGGGAACACAGCACTCTCTGTGGAACACAGGGTGGTTCCTGGTGCAGCAGGATTCCTTGATTCACTATCTCGTCAGTTCAGACACAAAACGGGCTCTTGTGGGAGCCTCGAGCCAAGGAGCCGAAATGAGAGAACATGTAAAAAGTAAAAGCAGATGCCTTTGCCTTGCGAAGTCATCAGCCTGAATCATTTATCAACAGCTTTTTCCCTGGCAAAGCAAGAGCGTGAGTTTAGGCTGTCTCCAACGGAGAATGCTGATTCCCCAAACCCTGTCTGTTTTCTTGGACTTGATTAATGGTTCTATTAGTGGCTTTATTTGATCTTCATTAAATTTGGGAACTGAGCTTACACATTCAGCCAGAAATATACTATTCTTTTTCATATTTCTAAAGCTCTTCATGATAATGGTCCAGAACTGGAGTCTGGGATCCTCCACCCATCCACTCCTCATCCTGAGTTTAAGGTGTTTTTTTTTTTTTTTGTCTGTCAATCAGATTTATTTATTGTACTTATATCTGCGATCTAATACATGCTTATATTTAAGAATACTTTAGTTAACTAGAAAGATCATCCTGCTATATAAAGTACTTAGAAATGTTGAGAAAGGGAGAGGTGATATCATTTTAAATGGATAGTTGAGCTTGTAAGAAATTAGGGGAAATTCTCAAGGGGAAAAATCCAAAAGAAATGTGAAAACCAGAGCCTAAGTACCTGAACGGAGTCTGCAGGTGCTCTGGATGAAGATGGGATGAATGCTGATCTTTGCACTGAGTTTAAGTTTTGAGGGAGCGAGTTTATTTGCCTTAGAGCATTGGACATTCCTCACTATTAAGTATTATGGAAGAGTGGGGCAGCTTCTCTGTCTCAAAGACTACACTATTTATGTCCTTTTGCAGACAGATTTTGTGCAATATTTTTGTGATCTTTATTTTCTGTTAATTGGTGGAATTATTGTTTCAATTTGCAGAGGTGTCTAGAATAGATGAAGCTCCTACTATAAATAATAGAGTGACCTTGGAATTTTTACTTGCCAAATTATTGCTGGCACTGAGGAGACCTGGATACCATGATGGAGGGGGAATCCACCTGCCCTCTTTATTTATTTGGCAACACAGAGACGTGGAGTTTGGGTGGGCACCTGACCCTGGCTTTCCCTGAGGTCTTGTGGCTGAAGCATAGCTGCTAATGACCATACCTTGGCTCTGTGAACCAGGTTCTGGGTTCAAGGCTAGTCTGGGACCCATCACTGAGTCCTAGGGGAGGGAACAGACCAGAAATAAATTGGTGGGACATGGAGTGAGACTGAGTCTCAGGACACTCATTCAGTTAAGAGAAAGCCAATCGTAAGTCCAGATTTCTATAATGAACACCAAGCAGTGAGGACAGTGGACTCATGCCAATTGAAGAAAGAAGACAATGGCTTCAATTTTGTACACCTTGGGTCTGGGCTGCTCGTGGCACATCTCATGGATGCCAACTGATATATGAGCCGTCGAGAAGAGGCCAGATTTAACAATATGGATTTGAGGGTTGATAGTACTCATTCACCAAACAAATATTTATTGAAGCCCACTTGGGCATGAGGATCAGAATAAGAAATTCTTGACTAAGAATAAGCCTTGAATAAGAAATCAGTCCCTGACCTTCCGGAGCTCATAGTGTGTGGTGGAGTGGAGAGAATAGACGTTAAGTACATACTCACGAGCATCAGGAGAGGAGCCAAGACATGTGGCCTTGAGTGGAGATGGGAGCTCTCATCCTCTTGGGAGGATGAAGGGATGAGGCTGAGCATGGTCAGGGGGAAGGGACCCGAAGATGAAGGAGAGTCTTGGTATTCTCAATGAACACAGTAAAGCGGAGAGCAAAGGGGATGGAAGCCCTGCAGGGTTACAACAAGAAACAGCTCAGGGCTTCCCTGGTGGCGCAGTGGTTGAGAGTCCGCCTGCCGATGCAGGGGACACGGGTTCGTGCCCTGGTCCGGGAAGATCCCACATGCCGCGGAGCGGCTGGGCCTGTGAGCCATGGCCGCTGAGCCTGCGCGTCCAGAGCCTGTGCTCCGCTACGGGCGAGGCCACAACAGTGAGAGGCCCGCGTACCGCAAAAAAAAAAAGAAAAAAGAAACAGCTCAGAACGGGGTCCAGGAGGGATGGGGACAGATGGTGATGGGAGTGGGGGTGGTCATAGACGAGGGCCATGGTTCTGCCCAGGGTCTCGGCCACCTGGATCTCCAGAGGAGCAGGGACAGGAGGGGATGGAGTACAAGCAGCAGGAATCCCTTCTCATTTCTCTGCCTCTGGCCAGCTGGCAACCATGCAACGACTGGGGAGAGGGTGTCTGTGGATGGAAGGCGAGGGCGAGAAAGTGAGGAAGCAAACTCCCTTCCCCACCCCCTCCAGCAGATGCAGACAGCAAGGATTTTGTTCTCTGGCTGACTGAATCTCTTATTTTTATATGGATGTTGTAACATCTTGCTAGCACAGTCGTCATCCTTGATCTGTAGGTTAGATTTGTTCTTTTATGTTTAATTAGTGGTCAAAAAACCTTCAGGTTATTAAAGAATATCAAAATGTTTACTGAGTCCATTCAGTTTAAGTAAAATTAACTATTCATAACTGACAACAGGATGACACACCACCTAATCGAGGCAATTTTTTTTCCACCTTGTATCCCTGATTGCAAAAACGAATTGATTTAAGGGTATTACAGAGAAAAGGAAAAGGAGCTTTTCTTTAGCACTTCACTATCACCACGAAACCAATGGAAGAACGTGCACTCCTCAGCAGCTCTAAGGCACAGGAAGGCCCCCAGACCGCCCCCCAGAAGGGAGGAGAGAAGGGAGGGAGGGTCTTCTCGTGGCTTCAGCTAACCACAGCCCCCACTCACGTGCAGCCGCCCACAGATGTGGAAGAAGGCCGAGCCCAGGGGAGAGTGAGCCAGTGGAAGAGGACCACGTGGTCAAACCCTCTCTGCTGACCAGTCCAGCAGCTTCAGCAAGCATCACCCACCCACAGGGCTGCTTAGAAATGCAAGCTCTCCGGAGCCCCAGACCTATCGATCAGAATCTGCATTTCAATGAGCCCCTCAGGAGATGCTTGTGCACCTTGCAGTTTGAAAGCTTTGGACTAGGCTATGTGTATATCCCCAGAACAAAGCACCCGTAACTTCAAGGTTCCCAAGAGAAAACTAGTTCCGGAGAGGAAACCTAATTCTCAACAACTCTCAATAACAACCTTATTTGTGATGAGCAGTGCTGGTGGGTGATATGCCTGGCACCATGCCTGCAATATTCCCCAGAGCCCTGGGAACGGATTATATTATTATGCCCCACCCCCCAGTCCAGGTGGGAACTTGGAGGCTCCCAGAAGTTAAGGAACTTGCTAAGTTCACCCAGCTTGTAAAAGGCAAAGCTGGAAATGTATTTAAGTCAGCCCAAATCCCATAGATGTCATGGATTTCCTTCAAATTCAAATTTATTCATGTGGGTCCATGGTATTAGATAGCTCAATGATTCTCCTGAACGATGCTAGACCACACCTTTAATGGTTAAATAAATTTTACTGCATCCATTAAATGGAATAATATCCAACATTCAAAACCAATGTTTTTAAGAATTGTCAATGATACAAGGCAATTTTCATCATGAAATGTTTCTTGAAAAAAGCATAACAGTAAAAAATAACATACATACATATGTAAACACTCAAACCACTCACAGAATGGATGAATAAAACACGGAATATTTATTCAATAAAATGCTATTCAGCACTTAAATATAACTAGATCTCTATGTCACCATTGGCATTTCTCAAAAACATAGTGTTTAATCACGAAGAGTTGCAAAACAAAACTTTTAGTATATTATTTATATGCATTTTTTGAAGCATAGGAAACAATATTCTAAATTATTCACAGATACCAGTACATAATATACAAGCCCCCCCCAAATAGATTGAAAAGATACTCATAGAATTACAGTATTTGCTGCAATGAGCCCGAGGTAGGGGTCAAGGCGATGTCAACTATACGCTGCTTTTTAATTCTTTGGTAAGTAAAATAGACATGATAAATTTGATCTATATTGACAGTTGTTAATTCAATATGGTGGATATATAGTGCTCGTTGTATTTGTAGTTTTCCGCTATTTTAAGATTTCTGTATTTGAACTTATATGCCACAGAAAAGTTTTTAAAAAGCACATAAAATATTAACACTTTCTTCTGGATTGTAATGTTATAGACAATTCTTGTTTTCTTCTTCAGGTTTTTCTGTCCTTTAAAAAATTTCCCTATTAAAATATACGATTTTTATATTCAGTCAAAAAATAGACTCACCTCCCAGTTTTCCAAGAGCTAATCCATTTCATGCCTCCGGGCTTTTGTAGAAAGCAGAGCTTGGTATTGAAGTCAGGCATAGGGGAAAATCGAGAAGTGAATCATGCTGGGATTTGACAGCAAATTTTCTTAAAAAAAAAAAAAAAAAAGAACTAGAAACTCAGAAGATGCAAACTTTTGAGATTAAAAGATTTTAGGGGGCTTCCCTGGTGGCGCAGTGGTTGAAGTACCCTGCCAATGCAGGCGACACGGGTTCGTGCCCCGGTCCGGGAAGATCCCACATGCTGCGGAGCGGCTGGGCCCGTGAGCCATGGCCGCTGAGCCTGCGCGTCTGGAGCCTGTGCTCCGCAACGGGAGAGGCCACAACAGTGAGAGGCCCGCGTACCGCAAAAAAAAAAAAAAAAAAAAAAGATTTTAGTATCACTTTTCTATTTCTATTTTATTTGATGTTTATGTTTGGCCTTTATGTCAATTCTACAGCAAAACACAACCAGGTACCATTCTACACACATCTGGTGCTTCCTGCACGTGGCCTATTTCATCTTTGAAGCAGGCCACATATTTAGGGATTATCTAGTGCAACCCCGCATTTTAGCAGCAGGGAAACCGAGGCTGAGAAAGGTGAAGAGGCTTGCCCAGGGTCAGACAGCAGGACTAGAAATGAGTGTGAACCCTCCCTGATGTTTTTTATTGCTCCACCACAACGCCTCGGTGGCTGTGCAGACAATGGCAGAGCCCAAAATATGAGAAGATACAAATATCCACAAAGAAACGAATTGACATTTATTTTTTTAAGTAAACATAAATTGTGTTATATAAAAGCTAACATAATTATCTTCACTTGGGCCCAGATTTATATCTCTGTACTCCAAATCTAATTACTTCTTTGAGTGAGAGTCTCTTCCTATATTGAATTCACTCCATCCTGGAGAAGTGTGTTTGGATCTCGGAGTGCAAGTGTGCATTTCTCAGCTTGTCTTTTCCATTGCCTCTGACTCTTTCCATGCGGTCCTTTCAAAAGCTGGCCCTTTTCAAAGCAAAGGGCCTCCTTAAAGCTAAAAATAATGTGTATCCCTCACAGCAGGTATCGAACCAGAGACCTGGGTTCATTGACTTGGTGATTGCTTTTCCCTGCTGGGCCACCCCTGGGGCCCTGCGGTGCCCTATGAGGAATGAGCCTGTTTGCAAAGAACAGTCCTGGGCCGGTCCCTTCCATCACTCTGCGTCAGCCTGTTCTGTCCCCTGCCCTCCGCACCTTGGCTCGGTCCTGCTTCCAGAGTCAGGGAGGAACTGATTCCACACTCATCAGAAACTGGACGGCCCATGCTGCCCAGGTCCAGGGTGGCCCAGCGGTGGGTCTCAACCAGCACAGCCCAGACCCACATGTAGCCTTGACTCAAGTTCACGCCCTCTGTCATTGCTCTGCCCTCCGGCCCAGCCAGTCTGACCCTGTCACTACCTCAGTGACCAGCCCACCAACAGGAGACCAGCCTGGCCATCTTGCAGGTCACCAAGGTCCTTCTGGAGACACACGCACACTCATACGGCAAACAAGGCCCGCCAGTGCGTTCGCAGGTGCACACACACACGCACTCCTGGAGCCTGCACTCCCTCAAGCCCCCTGGCCTTCCTCCCACATGGGCTGCTCCTGGGCCTGCCCACGGTCCCCTCCCTGCAGGCTCCATCCAGCTCTTTCTAACCTGAAGTGTCTTCCAGCTCCCAGAGGGAGCTTCACAAAAGTGGGGACCCCTGTGCTTCCTTCCAGCCTCCCAACACAGGGCCTGGCACAGAGCCAACTGGAAATGGAGTCCTACTTCATGAATTTATGCGTCAATAAGACTCATGATGATTTATTTTAAAGATCAGATCCCATAAAAACAAACAGAGCCCACTTGGGCTCTCCTCCTGGCCTCGCCAGCTTCCCAGAGCTGGCCCATCCAAATACCCGCCAACGCCCTCCCCAGGGCTGTAGGTTGAAGGCACCAATATCTATTTTCAAACTTCACGCAAAGGCACCCCTTCTGACCCCCGTCCAGTAGCTGATGAATTCAGCTTCCTGAATGAGGAGATGCCAGGTACATTACAGCTGTGACACTTTGCATCCAAAATTCCAGCATCGTACTGTTGTTACGGTGGTGGTGGTTCCTACTGCCAGCTCTCCTTCCCACATCTAAGCCCAGGGCAGGCACTGGAAGCATTTTGGAGCTCTGCTCTTGCATCCCTGAAGTAGAGAGAGACACGAGGACTTGTGGTCCTGGGACCACTCCCTTCCGATGTCTGTCACAGAGGCCTGGACGGGAAGCAGAAGCAGGCAGCCCTCCCCGAGCCCCCTCTCTGGGCTCACTCCTTCCCCTGTCAAGCCCTCCCTGGCTAGGGCCCAGGAGGGGACCGACCCTCTGCAGGACCCTGCCCCCACCCCATGCCCATGGCCTATACATTCAACAGGCACGTGGATGGCCCCTCGAGCCAGATCCCCAGGTGGGCCCTGCAGACAGGAGCAAGGGAGACACCACCCCTGTCACCACTCTGTTCATTCCAGACAAGATGACCTGAACAGCTGCCATACTACCCCGGGCCAGGTCAGGGAATCAGAAATGAATTACCCTGGTCCTGGGTTCACGGGCTCACAGCCCAGCAGGGGCCACGCAGCCCTCCAGGAACTCAGCAGCCGGCTCTTCTGCCTCAGCCTCTGTGCTCAGCCACATTCCCCTCCAGCACAAAGGGCTCCAGGACTTTTTTACTGAAATGAGGGAAGAGAATGCATGATACTTCCAGACTATGAAAAATTACAAAGAGAACTACTACTGCCTGTGTACCCACCACCCGCAATTAACAGATGTTAGCATCTCTAAAAGTCCCTGGGAGATTTCTGAAACAATAAAATCATGCAGCTACGATTGCATCTGCTGGGTACCCCTCCCCCCGACCCATTCCCTCTCCTTGGCCTGACAGGCAAACCGAATCTGAAGTTGGTATGTGTTCTTCCCATCCTAACAGTCTTATTTTGCTCTATGGATATGCATCCAAAAAGACAAGATAGCAAAGCTTTATTGTGTTTCCTATTTCCATAAAGTCGTACTGAATTTATAATTCTGAAACATGCTTTCTTCACTCACTGTATTCATACTGCAGCTTTAAGCTCTCATGCAGTTGATTCCTATAAATCTAGCTCCTTTATTTTAATTGCTGTTAGAATGTGTGCATGTGAATATAGCACAATTTCTTCAGCCAGTTCCTTCCTGGTGGACATTAGGAATTTTCAGTACTGTAAACAATGCTCAGCTCATGGCCATGTTCACATCTTCCCACGGAGGAGTTCCCCTGGGAAGGGCTCCTCACAGGAGAATTTCTGGGTTATAGGTTTGATGTTTATTCAGTTTTATTAAGGCCCAACTGGCCTCCAAAGGTAGAGCTGAGGTGCAGTCCTCCCAGCAGGGAGCGAGACTCTGTGTCACATGCCCTGGTCACTCTGGTCCTTGTCATGCCCTTTCTAGCTGTGCTCCTTGGTTGAGTTAAGTGGCAACTCTCCAGACATGGCCACTGAGCACCCTGTTCTGTACCTGTTTGACCACCGGGGATGTTGTCCTCTAAGAAATTCAGGGTCCTGTCCTGTGACCAATTCTCTCTAACGTTGCTTATCTTTTGTATCACGTGATTCTCTCCTTGGATGATGGGCTCACTTACTTGGATGAGCTGAGGAAAAACAATGCTCTTTCTCTTCTCCTTTCCTTTCTCTGGTAGGTCCCTTCCTGAACTGAAGTGGCATCCTGAGTGGGCCGAGAAAGACATTCCCTCAGAGCAGGGGTGGAGAACAGCTCCATCGGCATTTGCACCTTGGTGCTGAGCATTGGTTCCCCAGCTCCTGGCTCTTCAGAGGCAGTGGAAAAGAGAACCATTGCCTGCTCTGAGAGGTCTTGCGGTGCTGGAAATGTGGATGCACAGTGACCTTCCTGGCTATCCCAGCCCCGCTCACTGCAGCAACCAGGAGGGGCCTGTGTCACATTTAATAACTCCTAAGTGAATAAAACTTAGTTTAACTGATTATGAATTTGAGGTCTGTAACATAAATTTCAGAAAGCAAAGGAGAAAAAAGGGAGAAGTGACATGAGCTGGAATTGGTACGGTGGCACAGCTCCTAGTGGCTAAGGAACCAACTGAATAATCAGAGAAAGTATGGGGGGCAGGGAGGATGAGGACAGCGGGGAAGGAGAGGAGATGCAGGAGTCCTGAGTGCTCTGGTGGCGTCCCTCTTCAGAGCCAGGAGGAAGCACTCTGGGTGCAGCTCTGCCCAGCAGTCTGGAGGGAACAGCAAAGACTGCTTTCCAGTGAAAGGCAATGAAACAACCCCAAAATAGATGACTCTGCTGAGGTATCTGGGGGGATGTGTACTGGTGTCTGCAACTTTGAAAGGCATCAAAAATAAGAAAGATTGATGGGTGGAAAGAAAGAGGGATAGAGAAACAGTGATAAAGCAATATGGGACAATGTAGATGGAATTTAGGGGTGGATAGATGGAGATTCACTGTGAAATTCTGTCATCATTTCCATACGTGAAATTTTTTAGAATAAAATGTTGGGGGGAACAGGTAATACCTGCTCTTCAAAATTATCATAAGGATTACACGAGATAATGAATATGGAAGGGCTCTGTACACTATAGAGGATTTATAGATTGTTTAAATGATTAAAATGGTATAACGGCATAACAAGGGGAGATTAAAGAGATAAGGAAACAAATGGAGTGACTTTCTGAACCAATAAATAAATTAAAAATAGCAAAGGAGGGCACTGCCCTGGTGGCACAGTGGTTAAGAATCCACCTGCCAAAGCAGGGGACATGGGATCAAGCCTTGGTCTGGGAAGATCCCACACGCCACGGAGCAATTAAGCCCGTGTGCCACAACTATTGAGCCTGGGCTCTAGAGCCCGTGAACCACAACTACTGAAGCCCACGTGCCTAGAGGCCGTGCTCCGCAACAAGAGAAGCCACCGCAATGAGAAGCCTGCACACTGCCATGAAGAGTAGCCCCCACTCGCCACAACTATAGAAAGCCTGCACGCAGCAACGAAGACCCAACACAGCCAAAAATAAATTTATAAAAAAAAAAAATAGCACAGGAAAGACAGGTAGATTATCACATTTCCAGCAAAGAGGAAATACTGAATATAATCAAAATGAATGCAGAATAAAGAGACAAATTGACTAAAGTACTTTTTAAAAAAAAAATCAGTGGACATGAAGAGCAAACAACAAGTAGCCAACTTATGGATAATTGGTATCCCTAAAATAGAGAACCTACCAAATGGAAATAAAAATATTCAAAGGTAAATGAGAAGGAAATATTTCTGGGGAAAAAAAGGAAGAATTGTAGCTACAGATTGCAAGGGCACTCCATATTCCAGAAGAAAATGATACAGGAAAGCAACACTAAAGCATATCCTAGTAAGCTTTATGAAGGATAGAAAAGAAAGTCTTTAGGCATCCAGGCAAAAAAGAAAAAGAAAACATGTAACTCCTTACACAGAAGGAAATTTGGCTGCCTTCAGATTTTTCCCAGCACCACTAAATTCCAGAAGACCACAAAGGAATGTATTCAACATTTGTGGGAAATAAAATGTGACCTAAAACATTTATACTAAGTTGAGCAATAGACAACCTCAAATATGCAAATGCCCAAAATATTGCACCCATGAAGGTCTCTAGAAAGTCCTAAAAACAACCAGCCAGCCAGCCAAGACATACTTGGAGATGCCTGGTACAAGAACTAGAGATAGCCTGGCAGTGGGTTACTTACAGAATCAGGGCTAAAGAGAGTCAAAATATGATTCCAGCAGGTCAGTATTCTGACATTAGCCACATGAGAATGATATAAACTAACCAAACTTGGAGCTATAGGCAGGAAAGGGATTTGGAAGAAAGTCTAAATCTTTTCTTTTTCTCATGTTTCATTCTGGGTTGTCTAAAACTGGCTGAAGGTTGATAAATCAAGAAATGGAGTTCTTAATATTTGTACAAATATAAAACTAAAATATAAGACAATCAATCTCCGTATTACTGGCAGAAAACATTCAAACTACACACACACACACAAAACATTAACACTCAGTAAAGTAACATAAAAAAGACAATAGAACTAAGATCAAACTTGACAGATATTCAATAACTGGATAAATTCATACCTTTAAGATTATATTTGAAAAATCTACTTGCTGGGAAAAAAAAAAAAAAAAAAAAAGAGCTGCACCTAAGCAAAGCCACTGAGAAGCCTGAGAGTAAATGGATGGGCAAAGCCGTGGTGAGCAAGGCTGGGGCTGTGAAAGCACAATCAGTCAAGACAGTTCAGGGGACACATTGTGGAGAGGAAGACACTTTCTAATGATCAAGAGGATAATATACAATAAAGCCCTAACTGTCAGGAAAACGTATGTGCCGAAATAGAAACACAACAGTAGCAAAAAGATTGAACTCACCTCTCTCTGCCTATATCTAATCAATCACAGAAATGCAATGACAGAAGATTAAGGGTAGGGGTCTAGGTCACAAAATGAATCAACAAGTTTCGAACGCTGCCCAGCAAACTGAACGTTACCGCCTTTTCAACACCTATGGGACATTTACAAACAGTGGCACCTACAGACCTCAAGGGCCCACCGACTCCCGGAGGTGTGGGCAGGGTGAGGGAAAGCAGGGTACCTGGGACAAGCTCCAGGTGAAGTCACATCCCACACACCCACCCCCCGCCCCGGGACTGAAGAAATGAGGAAGTGACATGTCGATGTGAACCAGGTGAGGGCAGGGGCTGCAGTGCGCCGGGTCTAGAAAGACCATGACACTGCTTTCCTCCTGCTGCCCCACTTACCTGGGCGCCAGCCCGCCGGCAAGGCTGCTCAGGTGACTCAGCCACACAGCTTGGCCTCCTGGAACCGGATAGGACAGAACTGGGCGGGAAAACAGATGGGGGAGGAGCAAAGAGAATTGGCAGCACACTGATCCAGTCAAGAAAGAAGCAAAAGCAAGCCGCCCCAAATGAGAAGTGAGAATGGGAAATAACCACAGGAAAAAATGTATAAATCATAATAAAAGCAAATTTTGCTCAAACCCATGCCAATACATATGAAACCTGGAAGAAATGGATGACTTTCCAGGAAAACATGAGTTACCTAATTTGAATATAGGAAAAATATGTAGAATATAGAAGGAATTAGCCAATGAATTATTTTAGGGAAATATTTTGTATATCAATTCCATAATCACACACTTTATTGAATTCCCTTATGTTTTAAAAAAGTTCTCACTAGGTTCTCCTGCTTGTTTCAGGTACACAGCTAAGTCACCTGGCAATAATGACAATTTTGCTCCCTTCTTCCCAATTTTTATATCTTATTCCTTTTTATTTTCTAGCTCTATTAACTAGTCCTTTCAGGACAGTGTCAAAGAATCATGATGAAAATGATCATCTTTACCTTGTTTCTGCCATTAATGACAGGCTCTCAGTGTGTCCCTGTTCCATGGAAGGTGGTTTTTTGTTTGAGTTTCTTTCTCTTACTACATGGAGGGAGTGTTTACCTATTCCTATTTTAGATGTGACTGTACATTTTTATCAAATGCTATTTTGGCTTTAATGGAGGTAATCATAGATGGTGTTTTATTTTCCTTGAGACTCTTTAATACAGGAAATTACTTCCCAATTCTTTTTTCTAATATTAATTAGTTCCTGGCAGTAAAATATTCTTGCACTCTTGGAATGCGTTGTACTGCATTATTTTAAAAATATTTTTAGAGATTTCATTTGCTAAAACTTAATTTCAAGTGTTTGCATCAATCAATATGAATTTTTACTTCTGTGTTCTTTGTATCAGGTTTTGGGCTGAATTTTATGCTACCTCCATGACATAATTTTCGTGTTGTCTTCTTTTAAGTTCTAGAATAGCTTACACATGCATTCAAATTCTATTCTTTGCTGATACAGAGTTCAATCTGATGCTAGTGGCTCAATATAAAAATTGGGAAGAAAGAAACAAAATTATTATTATTTGTATACGTGGAAGGACCAGGAGAATGCGTTCAAAAGCTATTTGAACAATAAGAGAATTTAGTTAAGTGTTTAAACATAGAATTATATCCAAAGATAATTAGCTTTCAGGAGAAAACTGCCAGTTAGAGAATACAATGGAAAGATAAAGGTAGCCTTTCTGCATCTAACTTCCCCCCTATGTCCACACAACCCACTCCTCAGAGCTGCCCCCACCGGTGGAGGACACGGATGGGCCTCTCCATCCAAGGCTGATAACCATGTGGTTCTCTCCTAACCTGCTGGACAATTACACACACTGAGAATATCATCTTGATTGGTGAGATAAACATTACATAGACAATTTTTTTTTTTTTTTTTTTGCGATACGCGGGCCTCCCACTGTTGTGGCCTCTCCCGCTGCGGAGCACAGGCTCCGGATGCGCAGGCTCAGCGGCCATGGCTCACGGGCCCAGCCGCTCCGTGGCATGTGGGATCTTCCCGGACCGAGGCACGAACCCGTGTCCCCTGCATCGGCAGGCAGACTCTCAACCACTGCGCCACCAGGGAAGCCCTAGACAATTATTTTTAAATTACATAATTTCTTACAATTTTATTAATGATACAACTATATAATATCTAACCAGCTCAGCAATGTTTTCACTCCATAATGCGGAAGCAACAAAAGTCCCTGCTGGAGACGAAGAGAATGGACTTGAGGACACGGGGAGGGGGAAGGGTAAGCTGGGATGAAGTGAGAGAGTGGCATGGACATATATACACTACCATATGTAAAATAGATAGCTAGTGGGAAGCAGCCGCATAGCACAGGGAGATCAGCTCGGTGCTTTGTGACCACCTAGAGGGGTGGGATAGGGAGGGTGGGATGTATATGTATAGCTGACTCACTTTGTTATACAGCAGAAACTAATACACCATTGTAAAGCAATTATACTCCAATAAAGATGTTAAAATTAAAAAAAAAGTCCCTGCTGGGAGTACAAGTGCCTGTTCTGCCATTTCTTACGGCTTCTGCTTTTGTTATTACTATTAGCATCAATCCACAGTTTATTAGTAGAAATATTTTAAGACTACTCATCGGTTTTATGAGGAAACCTGAGACATAGAGAAAACCATCTGTAAATCCATCTAACTCGGCATGTAGGCGCTGTACCATTCCCTAAGCAACCCCGGAGCCCCGCACGGCCTTTCCACCCCTCCCTACAGAGAGGGCAGGTGGAGCCCCTGTGTCCACTTGTCCAGGGATTATCAGTAACCATGTTCCCCTCCCTGGCACAGTCGGGGCACGTGGCCCAGCATCCCGCAACAGCGGCCTTCCAGGGTGCATCAGGCGGGGTTTGGTGAACAGCCCAGGAGCCTCTCGAGGCATCCCACTTATTAGTAGAGAACTGAAGGCTTTCACGACTGCTGGAAGGCTGGGAGTGAGGGTCAAGGAGGCCACAGAAACTGTCCTGGTGCCCCCTTCACTGAGCAGCTGGCTCTCAGAATTTGTCACCCACTGCCACCCTGAAGGCACAGGGTCCCTTTCTCTTCCACCTCCCGGACCTCACACCAGGGCCTCCCTTCAGCTGCCTCTGCCAGACCTTGAGAAAGGGGGACCCTACGAAGTGTAGTTCTGGGTGCCTGACCTGCAGCGATGCAGAAGAGAATGCAGGAGAGATACAGAGCCTGCAATGGACAGGACAGTCTCTGCCTTTGCCAACTAAGCCTCATCCAAACCACAGGGGCAATGCGGCTTCACCTCCCCACACCCCTCATGCAAACCCACTCAGAAGGGAAGGGGCAAAGGCCATGGTTCTGCCTCTGGAGAACATGCATCCCATTTCCAGCTCAGTCACCGTGCCCATCTGAGATGCTATCGTTTGTGTTTTCTATTAGCGAGGAGTGGATGAGAGATAAGAAAGAAATGGGGAAACACATACAACTACGTAACAAAGCAAAGAAGAACTCATACCTGGCCATTCCAGCCCCCCTTGTCTTCACAGATTTCTGTTCATACCTTCCACGCACACCTCCTTGGCCTCAGCCAGCACCTGCTGACCATGCCCTTTGCCTGCCAGGTGACCCCTTCATCCCTCCATCACCCTGCTTTGCTGCTTTCTTCCATTCACCCACCACGGCACGAAGCTCACGTGTGTCCCCACCGTGCCCCAGGGCTGCCCTCTTCTACACAGCAATGTGGTGCTGTCTCCTGCTTGTCTCTCCCCAAATGCTCCAAAACCTTCACCAACCTCACCCCCGCCTGACAACTGTCCCGCTGCACAGAGGAAACAGAAGCCTCAGCAGAGAGCCTCCACAGGCTGACACCAGCCTCAACCCGCAACCTGCCACCTATCCATCAACCCAGCTTCCTGGGTGCTGGTGGGCACCTCCTCCAGCTCTGCATGCCCACCTCTTGTCCCAAAACCTGTGCCACCCACAGCCTTTGCCACCTCTGTTGATGGCAACACGATGCTTCTGACTGCTTGGGTCAAAAACCCTACCTTCAAAATGCATTCAGCATCTGGCCACTTCTCACCACCTTCACAGCTAACCCCCTTGTCCCATCTGCTGTCAGCATCCAACTGGATCACTGCCCACTCCTCCCAACGGGGCGTCCACAGTCCATCCCCACAGCCCCGGCCAGGCTCCTGCCTCACTCAGAGTGAAAGCCCGAGTCTCTGCGAAGGATCGCAGGCCCCGTGGGCCTGGCCCCAGCTCTCTCCGATGCCTTCCCTTCAGGTGCCCTTGAGCTTTCCAGCCACATGGCCTCACTGTGGCTCACGCTTGCCCCAGGGCCTTTGCACTTACTGCTCCCTTGCCTGGAACATCCTTTCCACAGACATCTGCATGGTCAACACCCTCAGCTCCTTCAAGACTCTGCCGAAATGCCAGAAGTTCGCCATGGCACCTAGGTAAAATTACAATTGGCACCCCCAGGCCATTGACACTGTGCTACTTCATCTCTGTTACAAACACTTAATCACTTCCACCACACTGCATGAATTATGAAACACATTGTGTTTATTGTTAATCCCTCTGCCTCCCCCAAGAATGTAGGTTTATGAAAACAAGGGATGCCAAGCACTAGAACAGTGCCTACTCAGAGGAGTTCCGTAACTATTGGTGAATGAGGATCGGCAACACGGTCAGTTATGCATTTCCAGACGTCAACACCGAGGGAAGAAGCAGCATTGTCAGGGGTGGTCCCCACTGCGAGGACCTCACAGTCCCCGTGGGGAGAAGGCCTTGGACATGAGGACCCCGCGTACTTTCCCGAGAGAGTCCACTGGGTCTCAAGAAGCCCCATCAGCCAGGGCCCAACTTGTGGCTGCTAATGGCTTGGGTCCCCCATGGAACAGAGCTGGTGAAGGGCATGGAGGAGCAGGGAGAAGATGTGGGCATTTCACCCCCAGGGAGCCACCTGACACCTGCCTCCCCGCCCTCAAAAGCTCCCTCGGCTCCCATCAGCTTCCTAAGTTTACCCTTGGAAAATGACTCCTTAGAGGAGCCTACAGCAAAAAAAAAAAAAAAGCCCACTACAGGCAGGCAAGAAGAGACATGGACAATCCGAGACATGAAAGCTGACACTTTACCAGCAGGTCCAGCTGAGTTCAGGATGGAGAGGGGCGCAGCTGCCTGAAGCACAAGCAGGTAACGCAGCCATTGGTGAAGTGGGAGCTGAAAGGTCCTGCATGGACCACTACACCTCAAAATATCACCGAGGGCCACGTAAAGCCCACCAGCGGTCACCCAGTCTCTCATTTCCATTTCCTTCCTGCATGAAGCTCGGGGAAGGGACAGGGAGGGGACGGGGGCGGGGAAGGGGGGACAACGAGCTCACAGCACAATAGCCTAGGAGGTATGCTAGATGGGGGTGGAGATGCGCTTCAATTTTCTGTTCAAAGTATCAGTCATTTTAATTTATTTTGAATGGCAACGACTTCCTGGGGTAAAGCGTTGAGTAGGTTTCTGAAGAGGTACCCAGGTCCAACAGAAAACCAGTGCTGGGTTAACGGATAAGTCCATCCTGAGCACAGAAGGGAGGGGGCGTGGCAGTGCCCAGACTCCAGCTCACTTTCTGCTACACTCTCCAGGTGGTGTGCGCGCATGCGTGCGTGTGTCCGTGTGTGCGCACGCACACGCCAAGACAGCCTGGGGCCCGCGTGGCGCTGAGATGACACCGGCAGTGGTGCTCAGCCCTCCGCTCCTCCTTCAAGCACTCTGGGGCTGGATCTTGAGCGGGGAAGTGACATGGAAAGTTGGAACACTTAAAAAGAAAAATTAAAATAATGACTCCTTTAAGTGATTGAGCAGAAACATTATCAAAATCTAAAAGCCATTCCTATGTGAAACTCTCTGACATTAAGTGGGCAATGGACCTTCTAAAATGAAATCTATTACAAAGAGCAGTCTTAACAGGCAAACACGACCTGCCCAATTTGCCTAAAGGTGAGCTTTTTCCTCTTAGTCCAACAGAGCACATGCTCCCTTAATAGAGGCTGAACATCCTGGGGGGCTCCCCATCATGGAGAAATGGGCTGTTCCCATGTCCTTTCTGCCCCAATTTAATTTGAAGGGTCACTTCAGAATCGAAGACCCATAACATCTCTTTGAGGTCAAATATTAACTCACAAGGGCAGGAAGATGAGTTAGCACAAGTTTTCAGGAAAGCAATTTGCAAATTTGTATTAAGAGCCTTTGTAATAACCCACAGATAATGCTTCTACATAATCTCTCAAAGATGTGGATAAAAACTGACACATAAAGATGTCTGACAAGCATTCACATCCAAGCAAGAAATGGGAAAGCAACCCAAACGTAGAAAGTAGTTAAGCAATAAATTATCACATCAATGGGACATAAAGCAACTATGAAAAATATGTTAACAAAAAAGCTGTTCTAATGATGCGGGGAAATGTTTTTGATTTAATATTGAACCAAAACCAGAAAGCAAAACTTTATTTACAGTATGAGCTCAGTTTAGAGAAAGAAGAAATCATTATGCTGTGCACCTTAAACTTATATGGTGCTGTATGTCAATTATATCTCAATAAAACTGGAAGAAAAAAACGAAAGAGAAAACAAGTTAAAAAAAAAACAGGATAGAAAAATGTGCTAATGCTAACAGCGAATGGGAAAACTGTGGGTGAGTTTTCTGTATCATTACACTTTTGATTTTCCAAATTTACTACAATGAGCACAATATCAGATACAGTTTAATTTAAAACTTATTTTACAAAATGAGGAAGCAGGAAAGGTGTTTCTCTTCAGAGGTGGGAGCCCAAATTAGAAAGGGAAAGCAAGGCGGCCCCATCTCTTTACCTGGATGACAGCTCAGTCCCCTGTGGAACCAAGAAACCAAGTGCAAAGGAAGTGGGGGGCCTCAGGCCTGAGGGGCAGCTCTGAGAGTCAGCTGTGGAATAACGGGGCCAGGGCCTGAGCGGGGAGTGGCCTTCCAAGGACACTCAGCCAGGAGCAGCAGCGCCTGGAATGCTACTCCAGCCCTTGCTAACACCCCTCTGGGGACTTCATGACACCGCGTCTAGAAGGCAGTCCAGAGTGCAGGTAGCAGCTGGCGTGCAGTTAGCAGGCCAGGTTGGAATGCCGGGCTCTGCCACCCTCCAGCCCTGGTTCCATCTCGAGCGAGTTACTCAAGCCCCTCTGTGCCTCAGCTGTGTCATGGGGATGATGACAGTTCCTAATTCACAGAGTTGCAGAGGCCTTGCGCACAGTAGGCATTCAGTCAATATAAGTTCTACCTTTAGGCAGAAAGGTCACTAGCTGAGGGAGGGAGGTGACACTGTCAAACATCACTGATGAAAGTCACACTGCCTCCAAGGTCAATCTGCTGGCCGTTCTCCTGCCCTGGCAGTAGATCGTAAATGTCACTCTGCAGGCCGGCTGAGCCGGTGACCTCAGAGACACCTGGGAACCTTCCAAAAGCTATGAACGCCCCACCTCCTCCCCCAAAGTCTCCGGTTCAGTAGGCCTGGGCAGGGCCTGGGAATCTGCGTGGTAACAACACTCCCAGCAGGTTCTGACTGGCATCCTGCCCTAGGGGCCCCTCGCTGCCAGGGTGCCCACGGAAGGCCACCTTGGGATGAGCATTAAGAAGCACGTTCGGATGAAAAGCTGCCGTTTCTGTTGGAGGAGTTCCTCTCCTACACCCTGGGCATTGTCTGAGGTCCTGGGTCAAAAGAGTCCATCCTTTACTTCCATGTGCAGAGAAACTAAGCATCCATCATCAGTGGGTTCTAGGATTCATTGTGTTTCATCATCGGAGACAAGTTAAAAACACCCATGAGCCTTCACTTCGTCAAGGACTCAAGCTTTTCTGTGTGCATGCTGTTTGAGTGTGTCCATCCAAACCAGCACGGTTAGACCCATAAAAGGGATTTCCAGGCTGGGTCTTGAGCATTCCAGCCCCAGGCACCATGCCCCACGCTCATTCTGTATTACCTCCCTCCTCGTGATAGTTCAAAATTGCTCACAGAACAAGTTCTGCCTGAGATTCCACTCCATGTGGCATTTATTAAGCTGCCTGGATTGTCACTGTCCCAACACAACTCAATTAAACCCTGCATACTGCCACACTAAGATTAAAAGATTAGTGTTCCTATCTGGAGGCTTGAAAAGTCATTTGCCCTAGATTTCAAGTCATTGAAACCCTCTGTACTCATATCATTCAACATAAATGCAGGACACACTCACATAAGGGCCGATTCAAAGAAGTACAGGACACAGCAGCTGTCTTCAGTGGTCTGGCAGGTAGGGAGATAAACCGTCTTAGTCTGTTTGGGCTGCTACAACAAAATACCACAGGTTGGGTAGCTTATAAAGAACAGAAATGTGTCACTCACAGTTCTGGAGGCTAGAAGTCCAAGATCAGGGTGCCAGCATAGTCAGGTGAAGACCTTCTTCTGGGTCACAGATTTCTAGGACTCTCACTTGGCAGAAGGGAGCTAAGGAACTTTGTGGGGTCTCTTTTATAAGAGCACTAATCCCATTCATGAAGACTCCACCCTTGTGACCTAAGCACCTCCCGAAGGCCCCAAACTCATAGTTTCCAGAAGACAAGGAACCAGAGTGGGAAGCAGACATGGCTTAGGAGGAACATAGAGGGCAGAGCGCCAGAACCAGACCCCTGTGAGACCAGGGATACACCCACAATGCAAATGGGCCTGCGAGCAGAGGGGCCCATGCGTGCGATTACCTGGGCTTTCATTGTGCACAGGGGACAGGCCCAGCTGCTGTGCACTGTGAGGGCACCCAGGCCGGGCGCCCCCCAAGGGGGCTCCTGAGAACAGGGAGCATGCTGTGCCAGACCCAGCAGGAGAAGGAATCCGGGCAGGCTGACTACGGACCAGGCAGGAGGGACTTGTGATCAGTGAGGTGGGGAGCCCCCGCCCCGCTGCGACTTCCTGAGAGGCTGCCCAGGAGGCGTCTGTCTGCCTGGATTTGAGGCAGGAGATAGATGGGCCCCAGGCTGAGCCGCTGGAGTTCGTCCCCTGTGGACCAGATGCTCCAAAAGAACAGGAGGGAGGAGAAACTGAGCCCCGCCCAGATAAGAGATAAAAGGCCACATATTACTCATTCTCGAAGTCAAGGAGACCTCCCGGACTACACAGGCACAGAAAGTCTCCTTGAAGGTCAAAAAGGGAGGGGTCTCCACCCCATAGTAGGTGACGTCAACCTACCCATTGGCCTCTTTGCTGGAATCCATCTTGGCTAAGAGATGCGTGTGCACACATGGGAGAACCCTGAGATCAACCAAATACAGACTCAGAACCAGCCAAAGCAAGGTGATTGGCCAAAGGAAACCCAGAAGAAATGCCCCATAAAAGTGATTCAAACTACCACAAGGGCGCGACTCTCAAGGTGAGCCCACCTGTGTGTCTACCCACATGTACTCCTTTTCCTCCTAATAAGCACTTTACTTGTTTCACTGCTTCCCATCTTTGTGGGAATTCATTTCTGCAAAGCCGTACGGGCCAGGGCCTTGTCACTGGCCACTGGGCTTGTGGCTAGGATTCAGTGCTTTCACTGCCGCAGCCTGACTTCCATCTCTGACCAGGAACTGAAATCTTGCTTCAAGCCGCTGCAGGCTGAGGCCACCCAAGATCATATTTAAGTCCCCCAGATTTAAACTTCAATACACAGATACAGAGTGAGGGAGAGCTGGCTGGGCAGAAGCCAGAGGTTTGGGGTGATCTTGGTGTTTGTTTCTTACCAATCTTTGTTCTTTGGTAACAATACCATGTAAGTGTGTGTTTGTGAATTGAGTGGATATGCACTGTGCACCCACCACGTGGTCTAGGAGCTGGGGGCTCTCAAATGAGCAAAACATGCAAACTCCCTGCTCTGGAGAGTGACCACCAGGGTTGGGTTCAAACCCAGGTCAGCTTCCTCCCAAGGGTTGGGCTGTTTCCACCTCACTGTACTGCTTCCCTCCAGGCTGAGCCAGAGGCCAGCGGAGAACAAAAAAAGGGAGATTTTGTAGGAAGATTGCAGCCCAAATCAAAATGCCTCCTAGCAGGAAAAGGTGGGAAGGGTGCTGACCTGGATCTGACATCCAGCCGGGGCACAGGAGCCCTCCCACCATCCCGGAGGGCACTGTTCTGATTATCCCAGGTCTGAGCTGGGAAAGCTGAGGGATCTTCAAAGGCTCAGGCAGACAAGGTGTGGCCCCCACCCGGGTGGTCTGTCTTCCTGAGCCAAGGGAAGAGGCACGTCTCCTGGACAGTGAGGATGGTCCTGCCCTCCTCCAGGGGGTTGCAGGTTCCCCACAGAGGCCTGGGGAAGACACGTATGGAACAAACGGGGGTCGGAGGGCTGGCTGCTAGTGTCCCTCCCAGAGGATTTGGCCCTGCCAAGCCCAGACCCACCTCTTACTAGTACCCAGGGAAAAGGAGGCCCAGCCTGCTGATGGGTCCACCCTTCATCTCAGAGCCACGCACCCAAAGCCCCTCCCGGAAGGAAGCCTGGATCCCGGGACTGCGAGCCTTGGAGGTCAAAGGACAAGCCGAGCTCTCAAAGGAGGCGTCGGGGGAGCCTCAGGGTGTTCCCCATCTGAGACAGGAAGGTCCAAAGTCAGCCAGCTTTGAGCTGGGCCTAAAACCTGTACCCTTGGCCTTGGAACAAGAAGAGGGAAATCAAGATGTGGGTAGGAAACAGAATGATCGTCTTGGGTGGGTCCTGGGAAACTGTCTCCCCAGCCAGCCATGTGCAGACGCTGGGCCCCTGCCCATTCCGGTCATGGACTAATGGTCCTCAGGCCGCTGCAGTTTAGGAAAAGAGGGAGGCGTTTCCTTCCTCAATCCCAGAAGAAGAAGAAAAGAAGGAGAAGGAGAAGAAAAAAAGAAGAATGGCCCAGAGGTTGAAGTCCAAATAGCTTCCTCTGAAAAGGAAGGGTGCTTTTAAGACACATAGAATGAAACCGACAGACAGGCAGACCTGGGAGCAGCCAGAACCCTGCTGGAGAAACACACCAGGAAAGACGCCCCATCCCTGACTCGTGTACATGCCCCCTGCACCGGGAAGGGTCCCTCTGAGTGCTGGGCTAGGTTCAAGTGTGAACATTCTGCGGTCCAGCACCCACGCCACCCATGCCCAGGCCAGCATTACACTCAGGCTGGGAGGGAGCCTGCCACTCTCTACTCCCGGCCCCCAAGCCTGAAGGCTACTTGATTCCATGCAGGTTCTTGGGCCTGGAGTGGGTCCCTAGGTCTGTATTTTAAACAATGCCACAGGGAGTTCTGATGCGGGCATCTGATGCCTACTACCAGCGGGCATCTTCAAGCTGGTATAAACCCCAGCACAGGGAGAGTCCCACCCCGATGTGAGCATCTCCTGCTTGTAAACAGCACTGATTGACACCCCTGCTTTCTTACCCACGAGAACCTGGTCACAGTGAAGTATGTCCTGCAAGGCCCAGAGCTGGTCACTGCCCCCCTGAGTGAGGGCTCAAGGAGGAGGGCCCCCCTACACTGGGAAGAAAGGGAATAACAAATGGGGTTCTCCCCACCCCCACTGCCCTCCAGCCCTGGGGAAGCCAGCTCCCCAGGGACTAATGATGCAGAAGGAATAACAAATGATACATCCCAGCATGAGTTTGATGCCACTTTCTTCCCCTGTGCCCACCAGTCCAGACAGTGGGCCCTGGAGTTTCATTGAAAAGGTCCCTGGAGTCCAGAGAACAACCCATCAGTGGACTCAGAGCAGGAAAGGGCTCAGCACCAGACGAGACCTCTAACAAAGGGGAGCTCCTGCCAACCAGGACCTCCAGCGTCTGAAACCACCTGCTCCCCCAGCCAGTCCAGCTCTTCTGTTGACTGAGGCATGACGTCCTTCATTTCCCTCCAGCCGGTCATCTTTTGAGAACCTGACCCTGGACCACGGCCTGGTGACAGCCTGACACCCTGTTGGCCCAGCCCTGGGGTCCAACTTCTGAGCTGCCTTCCCCAAGCACTCACTCTCTGCCCTGGCTCCCAGCCCCCTCTGCTCTGCCTGTCCCACCCTCCTGTGGCTGGGACCCCACTCTTCCCCACTGGACCAGCCCCTTTCAGGCACAGCCTCCGTGTTTGCTTTCAGCCAACACTCCCATTTGACACCCACTTCAGCTGGCCATCCCAGCGCCCCCATCGGGGGCCACTTCCCTCCAGCAGACACGTCTGGTCCTACACTGGACACCCCAGCTGTGTGGGTGCTGGTGTAACGTGAGCAGCGCCAAGGAGAAAGCTTCTCAGATGGAGAACAGGACACAGGGGAGCTCTGGGGCAATGCTGGAAGACACAGAGGAGGAAACTGCACCCCTCACCACCCCAGAGCTTCCAGAAAGTGGGTGCCTGGACCCAGCCACAGTGGCACCCACCACACAGAGCTGTCGCCAAAGAGGTCCAGGAGACCCCGGCGTGCTGGAGCCAGTTGCACCCTGTGTTCTTCCTCTGAAACAGGGCCCAGCCGGCCTCAAGGTCCGCTCCATGGCCATCTGCTCACCAGTGAGGTGGGGCAGCCCAGACCAGACAGCACTATAGCCCAGTGCCCTGGAGGCTGAGAGGGACAAGAGAGCTCTAGCATGCACCCCAATCTGGCCCGTGATGGGACCACCCAGGGCAGGATTCAGGATGCCCCACGCCCTGTCCCGCCTGTCCTAGCCTGAAAATTTGGAGGCCACACCAGGGCTCCGAAGAAAGAGGCCGCTGTGAGCACAGAGCCACCTTCCTGTGACTTAGAGGGGCCACCTCACTGCCCTCTCCCCACTACGAGGAAGACAAACCCACACAGG
The DNA here is from genome assembly GCF_949752795.1 of Hyperoodon ampullatus. NCBI lineage: Eukaryota > Metazoa > Chordata > Mammalia > Artiodactyla > Ziphiidae > Hyperoodon > Hyperoodon ampullatus. The sequence goes on from NC_136921.1 coordinate 100,892,024, forward strand.
GAATAAACAAGGGAGCAAAGAGCCCTTCCTTGGGACTCGGAGAACGGGGCACAGGAGGCTCAGGGCCTGGCTCTGAGCAGCTCTGGGCCTGGTGGACAAACGCTCATTGCCCTTCCTTGGAGTATCAAATGGAATTGTCACATCTGCTTCCATCCAGAGGCGCAAACCCGGCACAGGCCCTGGTGGTACCCTGATCACTCGTGTGTGACCTGGGCGGGTCTCCCCCAGCCTCCGTCTCCTCCTCAGTAAAATGGGAGGAATAGCAACTCCTGGCCTCCTGCTGACACTGTTGCTCTCTCCTTGACTGACTCTAGCCAGGGTCCTCTGAGCCATCTGAGACCAGGCTTCCACCTGGGCCGAGAAGAACTGCAACTTTCAACGTAAACAATTTCCTCCACCTGCCCACACCCACACTAGGAAACCTGAAGAAACTCTAACACAGCTTCTAGCAGCCTAAGGCCACGTCCCCTAAAAAAGGCCACTGAACACGCCTCGAGGCCACCAAAGGATCTGCCATTCGTTTCAGCCAACACCTGATTGTGGACTCCTGAACCCCTAGTTTCTTTAGAAAGCTTAATATTGTAAATCCTTCCTCCATCCATCCTTCTGTTGAGATGTATATGTATTGATATCTCCTACCACCATGGAGTGTCTTTCTCAAGGACCTGCAGCCAAGCCTTTGAAATGCAATCGTCCAGCAGGCTGGGGCCCTTGTCCCAGTGTGATGAGTGCCAGTCAGCAGACACGGCACCAACACCGCCCAACTTCTCACCTGCTTCTCGCAGTGTTTCGCTTGACTCTGTTCAGACCCCCACTCACCCGCCCCCCTTATTCCCGTATCAGAACACTGGGAACCTCTGCTAAGTCACAATGAAGCTCAGCTGCCCCCCGTTCCCCCCACCAGCCCCCCAGCAGCACTTACACAAGAAAACGTTCTCACCTTCTCACCGCTTTAACCAATGTCCCACTGTGTTTATCTCGGACGCTACCTCAGACTTGATAGGTCGTTTCCTAATGGCTGTGCAGTGCCCAAAAGAAAGGATGTGTGTGAGAGCTCCCTGTACACTCTAGAGAAGCTTCAGAGACACATGCCAGTCGGGGCAATACAGCACCTTTATTGGGCACCAACTGCGTGCACGTTTGTGTACAGGGATGTGAAAATCTCCATGCCCCCAGTCTACCCAAAGGAAGATCTGGAAACATAATCCAGGTCCACCTGACTCCAAAAACTCCATGGTTTCGAGCCAGAACCAAGTGGCAACATGTAAAGGGGCCACAGATGTCAGGTGTGCCGTCTCAGGGACTGAAACACTTTGCACCAACAAAATACCACACTCCACTCTGGCAGAAGGTGTGATGGTGGAGTTTGCCGGGTTTTAAAACACCACTGCAGCCACAGACCCTGTAAGTGGGAGGGAGGGAAAAAGGGGAGGGAGGAGGGGACAGGGAGGGGAGGGAAGGGAGGGCAAGCCTGAAACTTCCAAGTGGCTGTCTCCTGCCCTCTTCCTTCCTCAGCCCTCCACATCCTTTCCCAAAAGGAAACCGTGGGGCGGGGGACAGCCCGGGAAACTGCCTTCACTGTAACTTCTAGAGGAAACCACTTTCTAAGCAGAGGGCCTCAGTGCCGAGCTTTTGTCTGCAGGGAATTTTTCTGTGGTTTATTAGAAGCTGAAGAAATGCTGACAGAGCAGTTTTGCCCACCCCAGCAGGCAGCCAAGTGCCCCTCATTAGACCGGCTTCCTGCGGGCCACGGGGGAAGAGGGGTGGGAGGGCTGAAGAGGGAGGAGGGAGAGGCGGAGGCATGGTCGCAGACCCAGCTGGGGTGGGGGGGTGCTTACAGGACAAGTGGGAGGGACTGGTGGGCCCTGCACCGCTACCTGCCTGCTCAGGGCCACCCGGGGAACAGGAGCCAGAAGATGGGCAGGGGAGCCCTGGGAGGAGGTGCAGGCCCGCGGGGCCCCAGGTTCTGGGTGGCTGGTTCTGAGAATCTCCCCTACCTCCCTCGTGTTCCTTTTGCCCCAGATGAGGACGGGAGATGCCACGTAGAAAACGGACCCTTTTCCCCTTTTCTGGGATCCTTAGGAAAGATCCCAGCTTTTCAGAACTTTTCCTGATTCATAAAGTAAAATTCCATTTTCTCAATCATCCAACTTCCACGTGCTTTAGTAACCTTTTAAAACTGCAGAGGGATCCCTACCAACCACTGAAGGCTCAGAATGCAGCAGGCCCTGAGCGAAGCGTGAGGCTACCAGGTCACAGTTAACGGTCACTGCCCCCCACCCCTCATCAGAACAACCCTCTGAAGTAAGTGTTATCCAGAAGGAATTCCAGGATCAGAGACACTGAGCAACTTGCCAGAGTTACACAGCCAGTAAATGGGGTAGAAGACAGGGGCCCCTGCCAGGGCCATGTTTAATCACTGCTCTAGAATGTGGATTAACTTAGCAGACTGTTTTCACATTCATTCCTTCGTGTGATTCTTATAAAACTTGATGACGATGACGTGGGACTTCCCTGATGGTGCAGTGGTTAAGCCGCCTGCCAATGCAGGGGACATGGATTCGAGCCCTGGTCTGGGAAAATCCCACATGCTGCGGAGCAACTAAGCCCGTGGGCCACAACGACTGAGCCTGTGCTCTAGAGCCCGTGAGCCAAAACTACTGAGCCTGCAAGCCACAACTACTGAGCCCGCGTGCCACAACTACTGAAGCCCACGCGCCTAGAGCCCATGCTCCACAACAAGAGAAGCCACCACAATGAGAAGCCCACACACTGCAACGAAGAGTAGCCCCCGCTCGCCACAACTAGAGAAAGCCCACGCTCAGCAACAAAGACTTAATGCAGCCAAAAAAAATTTTTAATTAAAAAAAAAAACAACAACCAAAAAACCTGATGACGTAAGCAAGGCCAGAATTACCCCACTTACCAGATGTGGAAACTGAGACCCACATAGGGCCTTGCATGGAGCTACAAGCCAGGTAGAGATAAAGCCAACTAGAACCTTGAGAGTCTAAATATTCCATGTCTTGGCCTATATGTCATTCTACCTGCCAGGTAAACTTACCTATGAAAGCGTGTTTTAAAAAAAGATAAAAAATGAATAGGGGTCATGTGATACTGTGACTGGATGGAGCCTGGGTTAGAAGAGATATCACTTTGGCTAGAAGGAGTGAAACCGAGTGGGGCCCTGAGGGGCTCCCGGGCATGGAGACCCTTTCGTCCCCCGCTTCCCGTAGGCAAGATTCCAGCCTCCGTGACCTTCCCCAAGTTCCGAAGGGCAGATTCGAACAGTGGCTGATCAAGGGGGTAGCAGCCAAGAAACCACCTGAGGCAAGGTTAAAGGGACCAGAGAAACTCCTCAAGATTAGGAGACCAGCCACCTGAGATGAGATTAAGGGAGTGGAAGCCCTGCTCACTCCCAATCTTGTCAGAGACCCCACCTTTGAACCATTGTTGTAAACCCCTCATCAAATCCTCCGGGCTGGGGCACATAGTGTTCGAGAGCAGCAGCCCGCTGTGGCCCACTTTGCCTGGCACAGCAATAAAGCTATTCTTTCCCACTTCACCCAAAACTCTGTCTCTGAGATTTGATTTGGCCCCAGTGCGCATAGAGGCTGAGCTTTTGGTAACAGAAGGGCACTCAGGGAGGGGTAAGGAAACTGAGGGGCTGAACTTGGAGGAAGGCAGGAGGGCTGCCAGGAGTGGGGGCAGAGGCCCCACGGAGAGGAACAAGGAGCCCTGGCTGCACGTGCTGCGGGTAGTAGGGGCAGGGGCTCTGTCGGCACAGCTGCCTGGGCGGTGGCCGCCCTCCCACACACATCACCGGATGCGTGGCCTGCGCATGCCTGGGGGCCGGGTGTGGCGGGGGTAGGTTTAGGAGAGCTTCACTGCTGAACACGTACATCTCCACGCTTGAGCTCGAATCCTCATGCACCCAAGACGGGGCGTCATCACCCCTGCAGCCTCCTAGGAAAGAACCCAGAGGCCCCCCCCTGTGATTTCCCCAAGCCCAGGCAGCTTTTACAGACAAGCCTGACCTTCGCTAGTCGTCAATGACTCATTCTTTTAATCTCCCCAATCACAATACAGTGACTTTGGTTCATCGTGTATGTGTGTGCATGTATGCACGTGTGTGCGTATGTGTGCACGCATTTGCCTGTGTGCATGTGTCTGTGGGCATGAGGGATGGGAGGAAGGTCTGTGCAGCACAGCCACACGGGCACCAGCCCAGCAGCAACGCTGCTCCACATTTCACTGCCTGCTGGTACGAGAATGATTACCACGGCTGGGTTTTACCCGTAGATTTTGATGCTAAATAATATTTCCAGCAAAAGTCATGTAAATTGATTTGTACAAAAAGCAGGAGATGGAGAAAAATGGGAGGCTGCCGACGCTGAATTCAATACCGAATAATCTAATATGCCCAATTTCATTTTCTTTTTCTACCTTTGATGTTTGCAAGCAAATCATTGGCGCTTTAAGTTTGCACATATATCTCAATGCAAAATGGTCAAGCAGCAATAAATAAATGTATTATCCAGATAAATGGCTACTGGTCAAGATGAAACCTGCAAAGAGTAGTCTGTGCTTCTGCAATGATATACAAGCCGGAAGTTCATTTATTCTCCCCCAACCCTTGGCTGTTGTCGGCTCTCATAATTCTAGAAAAGGGAAGGGTGGGTCAAGGGGAAGCAAGCATGGTAGAAAGAGGAAGAATTGAAGAACACCAGGCCTCGGGGGTAAGAGAATTACATTTATCAGGCAATAATCATGTCTGGGGCCTCTAGAGCCCCTAAACTGCCCAGAGCCTCAGCCTGATCTTGCTTCCACACTTTACAATGCCCTCACTGACTCTCTGTCCTCTGTTTTCCCACTCACACACGTGCCCACCCATAAACAGGCCATGAGCTCTTTAATAGTAGGAAGTGCATTGATTCATCTGTTAGCTCTCCAGCACCCGGTACACTGCCTGAGATAGAGCAGACACGTGCTGGATACTGTATCTAGGAGGATGGGTAGATGGACAGGTGGGTGGGTTGGTGGGTGGGAAGATGGATGGATGGGCGGATGGAGGGATGGACTGATGGATGGATAATGGTGGGTAAGTGGATGGATGGGTGAATGAAGATGGGGTAGATAGATGAATAGGTAGTTGGATGATGGGTAATGAGAGGGCAGATTGGTGAATGACAGTAGATGATGCGTAGATGGGGCCCACTTGAGTGGGCTAGTGGGAAAGTGGGTTGGTGGTGAGTGTGAAAGAAGAAAGACCCACCAGAAGCTCTCTGGATTAAGTCCTCTGAGACCCTGAGGAGGGTGCCTGTAGTCTAAGTAGCAGGACTGGTTATAAAATAGCATGAACCTTCTGTGAAAGCTTAAACTTCACATCATAATCCTTGCGTCCAAGCCCCATGACAAACCACGGCTTGGCTTCCCTGTGGGCACAGCAGGCCTACAACTGTGCCTTTGAGACCCACCTTCCCGGTGCAGTCACCATCCCAGTACTCCTTGGAACCTCTCATTCAACACAAGAGCTCTCTGCCCCAGGTTCTTTTCCATCTGCACAGCATAAATGAGCCTGCCATGATTTAGGTCATTGATTAAAATGAATTGTTACAGCCACAGAGCCTGCAGCCACAGTATAGAAAATGCATCTGAACCAAATGAGGCTCATCATTCAGGCTGAGGGCACGGAGCTCAGCCCACTTTCTGCTCATCTAATTGCAGTCACCCTCCTTCAGACCCCTGTTCCCATTTTGTCCACAGTAACAGATTTAAAAATGTTGCCAAATGTTTTATAGAATTCACAATGCCATTTATTTAAGAGCACTGGGTCTTATGGCTTAGTGTATCTGCCCAATGAAACTGAATGTCATCAAGCCATGACTTGTTTTTAATGAACCCATGAAGGCTGCCAGCAATCACTGTTTCTTTTCAAAAATACTACCCACTCTGAATGTTTCTTCGGTCAGATAATAAATGCTGACCACAAGGATGAGCACAGGAGAGTCTGGTAAAATGCTTAAAATCATATGTATGCCTCAACCATTTATTACAATTCCAGCCATGAATATCCATCCCCTCTGCTTTTATGTAGCCTCTGCCTGCAAGTTGTTTTCAAGATGCTTCACAGACTCTAGTTGTGGAGTTAGGATGACAGCACCCTCACTTCGTAGCTGTGTAATGTTAGAAACACATTGGCCCACCTGTCTGGGCCTGAACTTCCTCATTGTAAAGGGTAGTAACTGTAACAACCTCATGAGGTTATTGTAAGAAATAAGGGAGAAATAATGAGGACAAGTCAGTGTTGACCAAGAAGCACCAGCTACTGTATGTGGGCTTGCGGTCTGCAGGGCACTGGATCACTGTTTGACCTTCTACAGCGTCCTCCACCGGAGTCTCTTTTTTTTTTTTTTTTTTAACATCTTTATTGGAGTATAATGGCTTTACAATGGTGTGTTAGTTTCTGCTTTAAAATAAATTGAATCAGCTAAATATATACATATATCCCCATATCTCCTCCCTCTTACATCTCCCTCCCACCCCTCTAGGTGGTCACAAAGCACTGAGCTGATCTCCCTGTGTGATGCAGCTGCTTCCCACTAGCTATCTATTTTACATTTGGTAGTGTATATATGTCCATGCCACTCTCTCATGGACTCTCTCTCAAGGGTAAGTCCCAGCTTACCCTTCCCCCTCCCTGTGTCCTCAACTCCATTCTCTATGTCTGCATCTTTATTCCTTTGCTGCCCCTAGGTTTTTCAAAACCATATTTTTTTAAATTCTATATGTATGTGTTAGCATACAGTATTGTTTTTCTCTTTCTGACTTACTTTACTCTGTATGACAGACTCTAGGTCCATCCACCTCACTACAAATAACTCACTTTTGCTTCTTTTTATGGCTGACTAATATTCCATTGTATATATGTGCCACATCTTCTTTATCCATTCATCTGTTGATGGACACTTAGGTTGCTTCCATGTCCTGGCTCTTGTACATAGAGCTGCAATGAACATTGTGGTACATGACTCTTTTTGAATTATGGTTTTCTCAGAGTACATGCCCAGTAGTGGGATTGCTGGGTCATATGGTAGCTCTATTTTTAGTTTTTTTTAAGGAACCACCATACTGTTTTCCATAGCGGCTGTTTCAATTTACATTCCCACCAAAAATGCAAGAGGGTTCCCTTTTCTCCACACCCTCTCCAGCTTTTATTGTTTGTAGACTTTTTGATGACAGCCATTCTGACTGGTGTGAGGTGATACCTCGTTGTAATTTTGATTTGCATGTCTCTAATGATTAGTGACGTTGAGCATCCCTTCATGTGTATGTTTGCAATTTGTATATCTTCTTTGGAGAAATGTCTGCTTAGGTCTTCTGCCCATTTTTGTATTGGGTTGTTTGTTTTTTTTGATATTGAGCTGCCTCTATATTTTGGAGATTAATCCTTTGTCGGTTGCTTCATTGGCAAATCTTTTCTCCCATTCTGAGGGCTGTCTTTTCATCTTGTTTAAGGTTTCCTTTATGTGCAAAAGCTTTTAAGTTTCATTAAGTCCCATTTGCTTATTTTTGTTTTTATTTCCATTTCTCTAGGAGGTGGGTCAAAAAGGATCTTGCTGTGATATATGTCATAGAGTGTTCTGCCTATGTTTTCTTCTAAGAGTTTTATAGTGTCTGGCCTTACATTTAGGTCTTTAATCCATTTGGAGTTTATTTTTGTGTATGGTGCTAGGGAGTGTTCTAATTTCATTCTTTTACATGTAGCTGGCCAGTTTTCCCAGCACCACTTACTGAAGAGGCTGTCTTTTCTCCATTGTATATGCTTGCCTCCTTTATCAAAAATAAGGTGACCATATGTGCATGGGTTTATCTCTGGGCTTTCTATCCTGTTCCATTGATCTATATTTCTGTTTTTGTGCCAGTACCATACTGTCTGGATTATTGTAGCTTTGTAGTATAGTCTGAAGTCTGGGAGCCTGATTCCTCCAGCTCCATTTTTCGTTCTCAAGACTGCTTTGGCTATTCGGGGTCTTTTGTGTTTCCATACAAATTGTGAAATTTTTTGTTCTACTTCTGTGAAAAATGCCATTGGTAGTTTGATAGGGAATGCATTGGATCTGTACATTGCTTTGGGTAGTATAGTCATTTTCACAGGTTGATTCTTCCAAACCAAGAACATGGTATATCTCTCCATCTGTTTGTATCATCTTTAATTTCTTTCATCAGTGTCTTATACTGTTCTTCATACAGGTCTTCATACACATCCTTAGGTAGGTTTATTCCTAGGTATTTTATTCTTTTTGTTGCAATGATAAATGGGAGTGTTTCCTTAATTTCTCTTTCAGATTTTTCATCATTAGTGTATAGTAATGCAAGAGATTTCTGTGCATTACTTTTGTATCCTGCTACTTTACAAAATTAATTGATTAGCTCTAGTAGTTTTCTGGTAGCATCTTTAGGATTCTCTATGTATAGCATCATGTCTTCTGCAAACAGTGACAGTTTTTCTTCTTCTTTTCCTATTTTGATTCCTTTTATTTCTTTTTCTTCTCTGATTGCTGTGGCTAAAACTTCCAAAACTGTGTTGAATAATAGTGGTGAGAGTTGAAAGCCTTGTCTTGTTCCTGACCTTAGTGGAAACGGTTTCAGTTTTTCACCACTGAGAATTATGTTGGCTTTGGGTTTGTCATATATGGTTTTTATTATGTTGAGGTAATTTCCCTCTATGCCTACTTTCGGGAAGGTTTTTATCATAAATCAGTGTTGAATTTTGTCAAAAGCTGTTTCTGCATCTATTGAGATGATCAAATAGTTTTTCTCCTTCAAATTTGTTAATATGGTTTATCACATTGATTGACTTGCATATATTAAAGAAACCTTGCATTCCTGGGATAAACCCCACTTGATCATGGTGTATGATCCTTTTAATGTGCTGTTGGATTCTGTTTGCTAGTATTGTGTTGAGGATCTTTGCATCTTTGTTCATCACTAATATTGGTCTGTAGCTTTCTTTCTTTGTGACATCTTTGTCTGGTTTTGGTATCAGGGTGATGGTGGCCTTGTAGAATGAGTTTGGGAGTATTTGGATGGAATATTTTTAATGATTCTATTTAACCTCCTTTGTCAATTTATTGGCCATAACTCTTTGTGTTTGTGTGTGGTTGCTTTAGAGTTTATGGTATATGATCTACTCTTAAGTAATATTATTGTACTCCACATATAGTATAAGGTCCTTAGAACAGCATTTTTCTATTTCTCCCCCTCCCATCTTTTTGCTCCTTTTGTCATATATTTCACTTCTGCATGTGTTATAAAGCCCACAATATAGTGGTATCATTTTTTACATTGAACAGTCAATTTTCCTTTTAAAAGCTTTTTTTAAAATATTCTATATTTACCTACATCTTTACAATTTCTGATATTCTTCATTTCTTTTGTGGATCCACATTTTCATCTGGAATCATTTTCCTTTTTCCTGGTGGACTTCTTTAATATACCCTGTAGTGCAGGTCTTCTAGTGATAAATTCTTCCATCTTTTGACATTCCAAGAAAGTTTATTTCACCTTATCTGTGGAAAATATTTTCACGAAGCATAGAATTCTAGGTTTACAAGGGTATTTTTTCCAGCACTCTAAAGGTGTCACTCCACTGTCTTCTCCATTGCATTGTTTCCAGTGATAAATCTACTTTCATTCTCATATTTGTTCTTCTGTACATAACAGGTCTTTTGCTCCAACTGCTTTATGATTTTCTCTTTATCACTGGTTTTAAGCAAAATGATTATGATACACCTTGATGTAATTTTCTTATTTATTTTGTTTGGGGTTCATTGAGCTTCTTGTGGGTTTATAGCTTTCATCCAACTTGGAAATTTTTCAGCCATTATTCCTTCAAATATTTTTTCTGTCCTTCCCCCTCTCCTCTCTTTTGGGGACTCCAATTATACATGTTTAGGTCTCTTGAAGTTTTCCCACAGTTCATTGTTCATATTTTTTTCACTCTGATATTTTCCTTCTGTTTCATTTTGGATAGTTTCTACTGCTATTTCTTCAAATTCATCAGTCTTTTCAGCATCAATCTGTCATTCATCCCATCCAGTGTATTCTTCATCTCAGATATATTCATTTTTACCTCTAGAATCTTGACCTGTGTTTTTTATATATTCTCTACCTCTACTTAACATGCTCACTCTTTCCTCCACCTACCAAAGCATATGGAACAAAGTTATAACTCTTTTGATGCTCTTGTCTAATAAGTCTATTATCTGTGTCATTTGCAGTTCTGTTTTTATTAGTTTTTCTCTTGTCATGCATCATATTTTAATGCTTTGATGAATAATTAGTAATTGTTGACTAGATAGACATTGTGAATTTTACTTTGTTGTTTATTGAATATTTTTATTTTTAAATATTCTTGAACTTTTGTCTAAGACACAGTTTACTTACCTGGAAGCAGTTTGACCTTGTCAAGGCTTACCTTTAAGATTTGTTAGGCAGAACTAGAGCAGCCGTTATTCTGGGGCTAATTTTGTTTAACTTCAGAGGTTATACCCTCCTAGGTACTCTATCCAGTTCCCCATGAATTACAAGGTTTTCCACCAGCTGGTGGGAACACAAACTCTTCCCAGCCCCCTTTGTGAGCTCTGAGGGTTGTTCCTTCTGTTGCTTTCAAGTGACTCTTTCCCTGGACTTAGGTTGTTTCCTGACATACAGTATGCTGACCAGCACTCAGCTCAAGACCTAAGAGGACCCTCCATAGATCTCTTCTCCAAAACCTGCCCTGAAAACTCCAGTTGCCTTAGCCTCTCACAGGTCCAGCTGTCTCTTCAATTCAGGAAGACCACAAGGCTCTGCTTGGATTCAACTTCCCTGCACAGTGGCTGAAACTCCCTACAGGCAGTAAGTGATGAGTCTTAGGCTTCACTTCATTTCTTTACTCTTCCCCATGGATCACAGTCCAGTGCTGGAAAACCATTGTTTTATATATTTTGTCCGGTTTTTAGTTTTCTTCAGATGGGAAAGTGATGGGTAATAGGAATATTTAGACTACTCCTTCTGTTAAGTGGGCTCCTAAATCTAGGGGAAATTTTAGGAAAAAGGCAAGATGCTAAGCTCAAAGGATTCTCATCTCTTGTTGCATTCCAAGGAACCCATGAGAACATAATTAATAGATGAAAATATTTTTCTACAAGACTTTCCAAACTAAGTTGTATGGTTGGAGAAAAATTCATTTAGAGAATGGAGTGGGTATGAGATAAAGTCCTTTTGGGAGGGTCATCCAGTGATACCTCAGAGGGTCCAGATGGCTTAGCAGGGCTGGGTAGGAATGGGAGGGCAGACGCTTTCTGCAAAAACTTCCTCACACAGGAACACAGGAATCCCCACCCCAGCCAAACAGGGCCCCACAGTGTTCCCTGCCTGATGATGAGAGGCATCTGCTTAAAGAACAAATCCCATCATGCCCTCTCTGCTGTGGACTCTTCCATGGATTCCTAGAGCCCTTGAGTTAAATCCCCAGGTCCTCTGCTTTATGCCTAACTTCTACCATGGCCTGGCACTGCAAGATGCCAGACAGTTAAAAAAAAAACAGCCTTTATTTTTTAGAGCAGTCTTTGGTCCATAGCAATTTTGTGCACAGAGTACAGAGATTTCCCATAAACCTCCTGCTCCTCCAAGTGTACAGCCTCTTCCATTATCAACAACCCCCCCCCCCATTATCAATCAGTCTGGTCTTGGGGCCTCACATGAGTTACTTACTCTCCCTATGCTCAACTTCCATGCCTGTAAAATGGGGGAAAGAGTACTGGGACGGTTAAATGAAGTAATTCACGTAGATACTGAGAACAGTGCCTGGCAGGTAGGAGTCCCTCCTATAGGTGGGTTATTGTCAGCATCACCCTGCACTTTTCCTCATTCAGGAAGGGGCCAGGGAAGGAATCCAAGTCCCCAGAGGACAGGGGCCAGGCTTGCAGAGGGATATGTACACAATAGGTGCTCAATAAAAACTGCGATCAGGCAGTTTGACAAGAGGCAGAGGGAACTATGACACCCTGTGCCCACCTTGTGTCAGCATGGAGCTTGGAGATGTAGCTTGTGATTTCCCGAGTCCGTATGACAACCCAAGGTGGACACACAGCCCACCCCACAGAAAAGGGGACTGACCCAGAGAAACCAAAAGGCGTCGAGTCACACTGCAGTGAGAGCAGGCAGGGCGCGAGCCCAAATCCACCTACCTCCCACCTTGGGCTGATCTTCTGCCATGCACTGACCTGCAGAGCAGGCTGGGGCACATGGAGTCCTCAGAACGTGGGGACAGTCCCTGTGATGGGAGGGCCCTTGGCTACAAGGGGAACCCGAGTTCTTCTCACCTCAGTGCAGGGCTCCCAGGAGAGTTTGCCTCTCTTTCCAGGATGGCCTCATCTCAAAATGCTGTCACTCCATCTGATTAAAAAAGTCCTACTAATTCCAATGGCTACCTTTTGATAATTATCCTCGATAAAAGTTCAAAAGTTCAAATTAACCAATCACTGCATAACATCTCACCAGGAGATAGAAGAACAAAGGGGAACCAGCCATGGGGAATTGGATGAAAATGCTTTCTAAAAATATAATATTATTTTCTGCAAATGTGCAGTACAGAAGCCCAGCCTAACCCCCATCCTCCACACCCCTTCCCAGCATTTACCTGCAGCAGTAATCAGCCCACGGCACCAGCATCCATCTGTAGCTGCGACAGCTCCATGACTGAGGTGACGTCGTGCTTCAGCCCATTTCTCCTGGGAGGAGCTGGGTGAGGAATGAATGTGGAGAGACAGTCATGACCTTCAGGGCCCGGGACAGCCCTGGCCCCCGGAGCACGCTGGACGTGGCAGCCTCATGTTGCTCCTCAGGCTGCCTGCCAGTGGAGGGCCCACCTGCATCCCTCAGGTCACCTCACACACACCCCCAGCCAGCTGCTGGCTTGTTTCTTGCTCCCTCTGTGCAGATGAGGAGTCCAGTTTATGGCGGGACACTGTGACTGCCTCTACCTGCATACTCATCACCGTTCTCCACATCATCACTCACTGAGGACCGACTGTGTGCTGGGCACTAAGGGAATGTCTGCAGGAGGTTCTCTAGGTCAGAATCACCATCACTACCTTACAGAGATGGAAAGGCTGCTGATGGAAAAGTGACATCCTGGCTCACCCCAGAAAGGCACAGCAAGAATTCTGAACCCTGCCTGCCTCACCCCCTGAGCCCCTACTCTTCCCCTTCTGTCCTGCCGTGACCCTGGGCTGCAGGACTGCCCAGTACCTCCCTGCAAAGGGGCTGTCTCCAGGCACAGAAACGAGACAGCCATGCACTCTTGGGTGTGACCCCCAATTCCACATTGCTGAGATGGTAATTGAAGATGACCCCTGACCCTGGGACTTCTGAAGCTGGATCTGCTGCTACCCAGCTTGGGGCCCTGGAGAGTCATCTCCCCTCTCTGGGCCTCCGTTTCCTCATCTTAAAAATGGACAACATCCATGGTCCTTTCTGGAGCTAACTCTGGCTGTTTAAATTGAGTTCCCAGAAGCAGGCCCTGAGACAGGATTCAAGTGGAAATCATTTATTTGGGAGGAGCAGGGATCCCAGCAGGAGGGGAGGGAGACAGGAGAGGGAAGGCAGGAAGGTGTGCTGATGAGACCTCGGTCCCAGGCTAGCTGGAGCGGGCTCACACCTGCCCTCAGGCTCACACCTGCCCTTAGGCTCACACCTGCCCTCTGCTCACATCTTCCCTGGGTTCACACCTGCTCTTTTGTTCACAACGGTTCATGGGGTGCATCTCCTCCCAGCTTCACCTTCAGTGATGTCACGTGCTGGCTGATATTAGTCATGGTGGGAGTTTTCACACCATGGAAATCTGCAAACACTACAAATCCAGTTCATCCCACCCCACAACCCCACCCCTGAGAACTGGTTAATAAACACTTAACAGCACACCACCAGCTTCATCCTGTCGGGAAACAGTGTAAAACATAGGCCTCAGATTCATCCCACCTCAGGGTGAGGGAGCTGGAGAAGTTATACAAAAGTCCTGAGACTCACTTGTTGAGGACCACTTAGGGGAGTTTAATTCCCTGTATTCCCATTGGCTCCCACACATGGGACAGGGCAGCCTGTGTGACTGTAGATAAAGCCCTCAAATAAAACTAGAAGAGACTGAAGGCACAGGTAACGCCAGGCTGGGCGGGGCCAGGAGAAGGGGACTCAGGGGGCTGGGCACGGGCATGGTATAGAGGGTGCCTGGCACTTTGCTAATTCCCCGCTCTCCACGGCAGAACTCCGGGGGAACAGGTGAGCAGGCAGGCAGAGCCTGGCTGGGGATGGGAGGGGATGGAACCAGGGACCCCTCCTGGTTCAGAGGTTTAGAGGAAACACGGTGACACTGAGAGGTCTAATTAGCACACACTGAATTTAGGCTGCTCTGGTAAAGGAATGTTGCTTCTCTGGCCGGTGTGTGTTTCCCCGGCTCAGCCACAGCCTGGAGGGCTCGGGGTGGGCCCCACTCACAGCAAAGGGTTTCCATGGCAGAATGGAGAAGATGGCAGCGTGAGTCATTGCTCAGCTCCGGGTTCACATTCATGCAAACAAGTTACCAAGTGCCTGCCCCGCGTCAGCTCAGTCAGGACCGGAGATGACAAGACCAGTCAGGGGAGCCTCTGCCTTGGAGCCCACGTGCAGCCAGGGCGAAACCCTCGTGAAATAACACATGATCCCACGCTCCCCGTATCATGGGCTCCCTTCCACTGTCCTCTGGAAGGAGAGGAGAAACTCTGGGAGGGTCGAGAAGGATGCACTCTGGTGACAACTCGCAGGGACATGAATGAGTGGGAGGAAGAGCTGGGAGAACCTCCCCGCGAGGAAAGCAACACCAAGGTCCCGAGACCAGACTGGCAGCTTTAACGAGCAGCCAAGGAGCCAGTACACTGGAGGAAGGAGACAAGGAGATGGGCAGGGGAGGTTACAGAAGCCGAGTAGACATTGAACACGAGCATTGGAGGGAGGTCTTCGGAAGACAGGGAGAGGGATAGGGACCAACCTGGGCTACAAGTTAAACAAACAAACAAAGCCCCTTGGGGCTGCTCCAAGAAGGGGTAGGAGCAGAGAGACCACTTGGCAGCCTCCTGCAGTGTCGCAAAGGGATGCCCGAGCCCAGGACAGAGACAGCACTCCAGGAGCAACGGGGTCTGACCAATAAGAGATGGAGTCCCTGGGGCTTCCCTGGTGGCGCAGTGGTTGAGAATCCGCCTGCCAATGCAGGGGACACGGGTTCGAGCCCTGGTCTGGGAAGATCCCACATGCCGCGGAGCAACTGCGCCCGTGAGCCACAACTACTGAGCCTGCGCTCTAGAGCTCACGAGGCACAACTACTGAAGCCCACACGTCTAGAGCCTGTGCTCTGCAACAAGAGAAGCCACCACAATGAGAAGCCCACGTGCTGCAATGAAGAGTAGCCCCGCTCACCACAACTAGAGAAAGCCCGCGTGCAGCAACGAAGACCCAATGCAGCCAAAAATTAATTAATTAATTACTTTAAAAAAAAAAAAGAGATGGAGTCCCTGCATGAGTGATAGGATGGGTCGGTATCACCTCACCAGGTACACCCCCCCCCACACACACACACACACACATACAGAGCCATGGGGGCTCCTGGGCTGGGGGAAGAGAGGGCAGGGAAGAAGGCAACAAGGCTGGGTGCTGCTAAAGACCTCCTGCCCTGCAGCCCACCCACCCCAGGTCACTTCCCAAAGCAGGGATGATAGAACCCCCAGAAAATGGAGGCTACCCCCAAAGCTGTGGGAATGTGCGTCCCATTTCCTGTGGGAACCCCAGGAGGTGGCAGAGAGGCCTAAAGCAGCCCCCCACCCAGTGCTGTGTCTTACAGGATCAACAGCCCGGTGGCCTCAGAGTTCACAGAAGGAGACTCAGAGTTAAGTGTTGGGTGTCAGTGACCACAGACCAAGGAGGACATGGAAGTACCATCAGATGCCGGCAGGGAGAGATGCCAATCACCAGGACCAAGCCTGGGCCAGACACACTCAGCAGAGGGCCCTACTGCAATGCTCCCTCCCCACTGGCTCTAAAGCTCCACCCCAGCACCTCAAAGTCTGGGGCAGGGGGTTGTGGTCAGGGAGGAAAAAGAGAAGTTGGTGAATGAGCTTGAACTTGCAACAGGACAACCTGAAGGGATGGGAACACGTGGGATAAATGAGCTTGTCATCATTATGTTTCAAATACTGAGGACTAACTGAGATCCTACAAGCTCTCAGAGAGGATATAAAAATAAGCGAACATGAGTTAGATACAGTGGTTTGAGGGTCACAATGCAACAAGTGTCTTATTCGTAATTCTGAAAACCAGAAAAAAATAGAGCAATACCTTCAAAATTTTAAAGGAAAATAATCTTGATCAGAGAATTCTATACCAGTAGTTTGGTTTTATCAGGAGTTAGAGTATAAGACTTTTTCAGACATGCAAGTACTCAGGTTGTCCTCCCCTGCACCCTTCCTCAGCAAGCCCTCAGGGGATGGGCTTCTCCAAAGTGAGGCATCACCCCTCCAGGGCTGCAGGAAAAAGGGGTCCAATGGGACAGACAACGGAAAGGGGTTCCCAGGTGGGCCATGAAGGAGACCCTAAGATGATCGAGCAGCAGGGCCAGGATAGCCAGAGCAGCTGGGGAGGTCAGGAGCTCTAAGGAACACTTTGCAGGAAAACAAAATTGATAGAACAGCTAATGTATTGGAACACAGTGAGAGGGAATTTACGCCAACAGGGAAGAAGCATGGACAACAGAGAAGAGTTTGGGGATAAATTAGAGACAAGTACGGAAAAAAATCAAACAAATGTAAAATATAGAACAATTATTAACTCCAGGTATAGCAAAAAAGTTATGCAAGAAAGGAAAAGAAAACTAAGCAAATGAAAAATATAGAGCAATCATTAACTCCAGGGAAAACTAAACAAAACAAAAGTTATGCAGGAAAGGAAAAGAAAACTAAGCAAATGAAAAACATAAAGCAATCATTAACTCCAGGTAAAACAAAATGTTATGCAAGAAAGGGCTTGCCTGTGAAAAGCCTTAACATAGTCACACTGTAAATAATGAATGTTCATCTTGTCAAGGATGATGAGGCTATCCTTCAACTCTAAAATAAAATGCAAAGCTGAACTTACTGCTCACTTGAGAAAAGGAGGGCTTTGCTGTCCAGGCAGTCTCCCAGAGCACGGAGCCAGGAGTGCAAGGACTGGCCATCCATCCAGACTGTGGATGATGTCATTCCTCATCACTTGAAGGTGACTGGATGAGACACAATATGGTTGATTGGCTGGCACACAGAGGCCACTTAATTGACTGTGTCCATCTCTGATTGGCTGAGTTTCAGCTAGGAGCTGACACTGATTGGTTGGCTGCAAAGCATGTTCCTTGAAGTCAGCTGTTGTCTCTCCATTGAAAAAGTTTTAAACCGCTCTGCTGTTATTTGTTACCATGGCTACAGAACAATGGGTCTTTTCCTAGGAGTGTGGGAACTTCTGTGCTCTCAATCCATGCAGAATCCATGCAGAATTAGGATGTAACTATGTGGTTGATAATGGGGGATGGAAAGTGTTAGAATATGTGTGTGGTGCTGCCTAGAATGAGTGTGAATGAAAAATAACTCCCCACTTTCCATGGTAAGAAGTAAAAGAATAATGCCCAGAACTGGAAAATTAAAAGTTAGCAATGTAAGCATTTTATTTAGAATTGTGAACGTAACATCAAAAGAACTGTTGAAAATTGGTTTTCTCTGGGGAGCAGGAAACAATGGGGCGGGGCAAGGAGCCTGCTGTTTTGCATAACAAAACTCGTTGGGCTGTGAGACTCTTTAAACCCCATGTATTCCTAACTTTGATAAAAGTTGTGTGGGTTTTTGAATAAGATTTTTTAAATTTTTCACTTAGAAGTTTTCAAAATATACACTGAAATGTTTTCATACAAAAAGAGAGTTCTGTTTCTAGCACATCAATGCAGTTAGCAAGAGTTTGGTACCCAGTTTCTTCACTATTAATAAATGAAGGATGCACCATCGCTTTCCAGGCACAAAACTTCCCCTTTCTTGACATGTCTCGCCTCACTGTGACATCTGAGGATGTGGAAAATCTTTGGGTGCCTGCCTCACAGTGAGAGAGAGAGTGTGTGTGTGTGGGTGCGAGTGAGAGAGAAAATGAGAGAAAGAAAGAGAGAATGAAGGTATAAGAGTGAGTGAGAGGCAGCCCCAAGTCTTAGTCTACAATGGACTATAAGTTTCTTGGGTTTTATCTGGCTCCTTGACGCCACTCAGGACCCTCCCAGAATGGCTGAGCTCGGTCAAGGCCATCCCTGTGTCTCCCTGCCTCTGAGTTTTGCCCTCTCCCTGGAGCCCTCTTCTGTCTCCCTCCCCGCCCCCTAGACTGGGCTGGGTGTCTCATAAGAGTGTGCACTCACACACATGCACAGGTGCACACACACGCACGCATACACGGCACCTCCTTTCTCCCTCAGGGACTTTAGCCCTCACAGTGTCCTTTCTGCTAAGTGCCTGTCCGTCACACAGACCTGAACCCCAGATCCCAGGATGAGAACAGCATTCTATGCGTCAGCGTTTCCAGGCCCCCAGCACAGGGCCTGGCCAGTAAAGGAAAAAGTAGACTAAATAATTCCTTAACCTAGAGGGTAATTATACAACTTTTCTCCCAAGACTTTGGAAGAGCTTCCTGTGCCCCACGCCCCAGGAGCAGTGGCTTCGCTCCCTAGAAGCTGCACCCCCTGCCTTCTGGTCAATGTGGACGCCATTTAACCCCTGGCTGCCAGCTCCCCAACCCCAGGCAGTATTCCAGGGCCAGGGACACAAATGGGTTCACCAGTGGCCTACTTGACACTGTCCCCTGGAAACCTGGCCCCTGATCTCCCACCTGGTCAGGAAGGGCAAAGGTGTGACAAGGTCAGAGGGCATGTAGGTGGCAGCAGAGAGGAGGACGGGTCACCGTGCAGAGGTGCAGAGGCCACACTGTTCTAGAGTGAGCAGAACTTCTAGCTAAACCTTGGTCAGGCAAACTGAGCCACTTGTCACCCTAGTGGCTCTCTGAGGTCCTGGCCCCAGAGGCCTCCACCACATCACTGTGGCCTTGATTGGACATCATCAGGGTTCCTCAGGCTCGGACAGGCCATTCTGATGGTCAAGTGCAGCCCAAAGTGATGTAGAACCCTTTGGGGTCCCCTTTGAGATTCCCCATCCCTGTGAGCGTCCCATCACCAACAAGAGAGAATCTCTTCATTTCTAGTAGATTTTGCCCCCAGAAAAGGAAGGTTGCCCTTTTCCCTTCCCTTCGTAATGGCTCTGCAATTAACAAAAGGAGACCCTGATACTATTTTAAAGAAAGCAGATCCTGGATAAATCCCACACACTCAGCAGTTTGCATGAAATGCGTTTTGAGGATGGGCCCTTGGATTGGAATAGATGAACTGCCTGGTGAAACAGAGGCCCCTGGTGAGGAGAGTGACCCCAGCCTCAGGAGGGGACTGGCAGACACAAAGGTGCCCCCCATCCCTGCCGTCAGCTGCCTCAGGATGGCTGCTCTCAAGCCCTTGGGTCTAACGGCCCATGTGCTTGCCTTGTGGGCCTCAGGCACGGCTGCTGGGCAGGACGTCAGAGACAGCGAGGCCGGTGGCCAGTGCCTCCACCTCTCTGTTCAGTGTCCTGCCGGGACTCCAGGACTGGAGCCTCTGGGGTTGTGTCCCCTCGGTGCTGTCCTAGGTCGCGCTGCTTCCCCACGTTAACTGACTCCAGGACAGCTGCTTCTCTACACTGCTCTGGACCTTCACATGCACCTGCCAGGTGGGCATGGCCCTCCTCAGCTTATAGGTGAGCAAACTGAGGCACGGGAGGAAAGAATGTGCCAGTCCTTAGCCAAGGGAGGAGCCGGCGCGTCAGACTTTAAAGCCCTTTCCGGGAAGCCTGAACTGACAGCTTTGAAAGCTGTACCTTCTCCAACGAGCCTTTCCAGGCCACTGGCAGCTTAGCCTGGCCAAACCTTGAAGGTCCAGGGAGGAGTGAGGATCCCCATGGAGGGGGCGAATTTCAGGGTTACTCACCGATAAATGCCCTGGACTTGGGGGAGACAACTGGCTCTTGATACAATCCTGTCTCCCATCCAGGCCCCAGGCTGGGGAGGGGTGTCCAAATGTGGCTGGTGAATCAATGAGCTGTGTGGGCTTCTCCCCAGGCTGCATGTCCCAAAGGAAGCGCACAGTGGCTTAGACAGCCCCACCCCCAAAACTCTCGTGTCTGGATTTTAGGTATAATAGATAGCTTTATGGGTGAATTAACTTCCAGAAACTTCCTCAAACCCTGTATCCCTGCCAAAGCCCCTCAAGCCTCTTACTTCCACCGCTGCTCTGAAATCCCATTTCACTTCCCAGTTGAAAGAGCCAGGTCCTGGGGGGCTAATTCTGCAGTCTTAGCTGTATTTGTAAGCCTGCTCAGAGAGTGTGGTGAAATCCAAGGGAATCAGCACATTTGAATTCAAAATTTAGATGTGCCAGCTGTTAGCCCAGGCCCCAGGGATGAAGCTATTTAATAAGAAGTCAGGGCTGTTCCCTGCTCTGGCAGAGGGGCTTGCAAGGGGCTGGACATTCATTCATGTGTTCATCTTTTCCATTGATGAATGGTTACCGGTCACCTGCTCTGTGCCAAGCCCTGCCCTAGGCTCTGGAATTCAGGACAGGTGACCTCATTCCGCAGCCAGGTGAGATACAGCAGGCAGGAATGTGAGATTGTGTGCTAATAGGAGGGGCAAAGCAGGCAGGAGAGAGAGGAAGTGTGGGATGGGGAGCGTGAATTTTGCAATGCCCCATGAGAGGTGGCTTTTTAAGAGGGAAGGCCGTGGTGGAGCTGCAGTGTGGACACCTGCGTGGGAGGTATCGTGCAGAGTAACCAGCAAAGGGCAGAGGTCCCTGGGGCCTGCAGGGAGCGGGGGGGAGGGGAAGCCAGGTTTGGGGAGGAAGTCATAAGCCTGCTAGAGAGCCTGGGGCAAGGCGGACCTGGAGGGGCGGAGCAGATGTAGGACATGGTCCGACCTGGAGGATCACTGTGCTGCTGTGATCGGGCAGGACCGCAGAGGGATGAGGACAGAAACGTGCAACCCTCTTAGGTGACCACAGTGGTCAACTCGGCTGCCATAGCAAACCCCACAGACGGCCGTCTTCTGTGTGTCCACGTGGTCGTCCCTCTGCATGTGTCTGTGTCCTAATCTCTTCTTATAAGGACTCCAGTGATATCGGGTTAGGGCCCACCCCCAATGACCTCATTTTACCTTAATTACCTCTTTGAAGTCTCCATCTCCAAATATGGTCACATTCTGAGGTGCTGAGGTGGGGACTGCCACGTGTGAATTTTGTAGGAGGCAAGTGGGAGGGTGACACGATTCAGCTCACACAGTGACAATGACAGGAATCAGGTGAAAGATCACGGCTGGGACCACCACAGTGGCAGGGAGGTTGGTGAGAGGGAGTCTGACCCTGCAGGCAGGTGCCAAGGTATGGTGTGGGAGCAGTCTGCCCCCAGTGAAGGCAAAAGGGGTGCATCGCCCTGAGAGAACTCAAGATCCAAGAATGGGCAGTTCTAAATAATATCACTGAGAAAATAGTTCTCCTTCAATAATATTGTATTTGTCTAATTTTTAAAGAATGCTGCATTTACTATTGAGTTTTATTACTACAGCCGTAAACGTCAAATGTGCACATTTTATGATGTATTCTTTAATCAGCAATGTGTTCCACGTGGAGGTTAGTTCAGAGAACTGTCAGTTGCAAGGTTGCCCTCCCCCAGCTTCTGGGACAAGGTCACGCATAAGTTTCCATGGTTCCCAACCACACAAGCTCACTTAGGGCCCAGATGAGGGCTCCAGACCCTGTGTTTAAACTGCAGAGTTGAAACAAATATTGACAGCACAGCAATTATGAAGACAAGGCCACAGAATGTGAGTTACTTCAACTCTGTCATTCCCTGTGACCACTTGGGATAGTTTTTTGCGTTTAAAATATGATTTTTGTGTTTAAAATGTATTTAAAACAGTGCAAACTGTGAGGTGTGACATTTTTGTTTTACAAGAACATATTTTAATTTATACACGAACTATTACCAATTGTAAATAATATATTTTAAATTGAAATTTAGCCTTTTCTAATTGTTGAGAGATTGTTTTAAAACTAAAGAATTAATAAAGGAAATAAAACATTACATCATTGATATCTTGTGTCAGTTGTCTGAACTGTACCTCTTTTGGCTGATTCTGCTTTATTGAAATTCACTAATTTTTTATCAGCATGATTATATACACAAAGTTCAGTTTAAGAAAATTTGCACTCTGCACTTCATTTCTTGGACCTTATTATTTGCTTTATTTCATGATTATTACTGAAAATAATTTTGTCACGTAGAAGAGAGATGTCTGTTAGTTCAGGCTGCCATAACAGTGTCAATGAAAACATGTTGCCTGCCATATCAGTAAACAAAGGATGTTGCAGCCATCAAGCCATCACATTACAGCCTCCCCCAAGGTGAGCCCTGAGGGAACTCAGCATGGAACAGAATGCCCGCCATCTAGCAGTCAGCCGCTGAAGCCATCCCTTCACAACGGTGCACCCTGAGGAGACTCAGGATGAGAAATCACAGGATGCTGGCCCCAGAGAGCTGAGGTGCGTATCAAAGGAATTATTTCAACAAGCCCAGACTCTTGCATCTTCCCATTCATAAAAAAGTGCTAAATTCATTAACTTGAGATGTCTGGTTTTCTTTAACTAACAGTAGTCATTTGATGTTCCGACTACCTGGTCTTTGTTGAAAAAACTCCTATATATCCTGGTTCCTCCATTTCCTTTTGGGAGAGACTGCTCAGACTCCCAGAGCATCTGAGAGTCTGCATCCTGTGCTTAAGTCCTCAGTTTTGTCCACCAAATAAAGCATAATTCTCAACTTTTAGGTTGTGCATTTTTTTCAGTCGACAACAGAATACCATAGACCTGGATGATTTAAAAAACAGACGTTTATTCCTCATGGTTCTGGAGACTGGAAGTCCAAGATCAGGCTGCCAGCATGGTCTGGATCTCTATCAGGGCTCTCTTCCTGGTCATTTTGGTGAATGCATGCAGAGAGAGACTTTTCACGTGTCTTCCTCTTTTAAAATGGCACAAATCCTATCCTGGGGGCTCCACCCTTGTGACCTAATTACCTCACAAAGACCCCCCCCTGCAAACATCATCACACTGGGGATAAGGGCTCCAACATGTGACTTTGGAGAAGACACAAACATTTAGTTCACACAAGGGCAATACTAAAAAACGGAGTATCTGTCAGTGTCAAATGTCCTGGAATTTGGATGTAGAGCCAGCAGGTGAGAACTGAATTCAAGTGTGAAAGCAGGAGGGTAGCCATCAGGGGTGGCCTGAGCATGGAGGGCTGCACTGGGACACTGCAGGAGGGGCAGGTCTGGCCCAGGTGGAATCAGGAATTTGCTTTTCAGACATGTTCCCTGTTGAGGTACCTGCTGGACATCCTAGTGGATGTTTCAGGTGGGTGGACAGATACCGAGGCTGAGAGCCCAGAGGCGAGGGTGATGTGGGAAACACCAGTATTTCCTTGGGATTTAAAACCAAGAGACTGGAGGGTGTGGCCTCAGGCAAATAACAAAATCACAGATACAGCTCTTTAAGGCATCATGGACATGCTTCAGAGAACAGAATCCCTGACCTAGTCTGAGGGCACAGCACGTGACCTTGGGAAGCACAGCAAGGTGAGGCTGGGTTAGCCAGCCAGACAAAGGCCTGGAGAAGGGAGCAACACTGGACTTTCAAGAAGCAGGAAAAAGCTGGTGGTGAGTGGACCCAGGAAGCCAGGGCACCGTCGTGAGAAAACACACCACGGACCTGGGAATTTATCAGCAGAGCTACCAGCAAGGATTGAAGAGTTCTAAGTCGCAAAGTGACACGATCCGAGGAGAGTTTTTAAAGGCTTGAATAAGCTGCTTTGTGGAGAATGGATTAGAATGGCAAAGTAATCCATCCAGGTGAGAAATTACATGTTTGGACTAGAGGGAGGTCTGGAGAGATGGGGAAAGTGGATAGTCTGGGAACCATGAAGCAGGCAAAACGGCACAGGAGGTGATGGAGTACAGAAGGAGAGCGGATGGGTTAAGAAGGATTCCTGGGTTTTGGGGGGGAGGACAGTGCCCTGTCCCTGGGGAAAGATAAAGGTGTCAGATTCAGGGGAAAGTCCAGCTCAGTTGAAACATATTCAGTGCTGGCACTGTTGACCCCACAAGGAGGTCTGGATTGGAACTTCGAGGAGCAGGCTGGGCAGGAGAGGGGAGAGCTGGCTGCAGACAGGGTGGTGAATGGCTGGCGGGTGATGCTATGTGGGTGGATGAGGTCTCCCAGGAGAACAGACCCTGAGCCAGGAATGAGGACAGAGGCCAGTCCTTAGGGTCCAGTGGAGGTGGGGTAGCCAGCAAAGGAGAGAGAGAGAGAGAGAGAGAGAGCAGGAGGGATGGAACGAGGGAGGGAGGGGGAGGTGGAGGTGGAGAAAAGCTGGGCGTATCCCGGCCACAGAGGGGAGGGGCTGCCTCAGGAGGGACGGAGCTGCGTGCTCTGTGAGACAGGGTAAGATGCAAGGACCAGTGTACAGGACTAATGGCCACTGCCGTTCCTGATGACCCCAGGAGCAACTCCTAGCAGAGAGCTGGGAGAACCATACGTGAGTGGGCTGAGGAGTGAAAGGGAAGTGAAGCAAGCCAGCAAGGGTAGACATCTCTACAGAGAAGTCTAGTGCCGGACTCCGCAGTGGACAGCAACTGTGGTGATAAACACCCGACCCCGGGGCGGTCAGTGAGCTGACAGAACTGGGGGCATTCTGCATATTCACTCCTGTAATCCCTGTAATGGCCTATAAAACAAACAACCCAATCCAACAATGGGCAGAAGACCTAAATAGACATTTCTCCAAAGAAGATATACAGACTGCCAACAAACACATGAAAGAATGCTCAATATCATTAATCATTAGAGAAATGCAAATCAAAACTACAGTGAGATATCATCTCACACCAGTCAGAATGGCCATCATCAAAAAATCTACAAACAAATGCTGGAGAGGGTGTGGAGAAAAGGGAACCCTCTTGCACTGTTGGTGGGAATGTAAATTGATACAGCCACTATGGAGAACAGTATGGAGGTTCCTTAAGAAACTAAAAATAGAATTACCATATGACCCAGCAATCCCACTACTGGGCATATACCCTGAGAAAACCATAATTCAAAAAGAGTCATGTACCACAATGTTCATTGCAGCTCTATTTACAATAGCCAGGACATGGAAGCAACCTAAGTGTCCATCATCAGATGAATGGATAAAGAAGATGTGCCACATATATACAATGGAATATTACTCAGCCATAAAAGAAACGAAATGGAGTTATTTGTAGTGTGGTGGATGGACCTAGAGTCTGTCATACAGAGTGAAGTAAGTCAGAAAGAGAAAAACAAATACCATATGTTAACGTATATATACGGAATCTAAGAAAGAAAAAAAAAAAGGTCATGAAGAACCTAGGGACAGGACAGGAATAAAGACACAGACCTACTAGAGAATGGACTTGAGGATATGGCAAGGGGGAAGGGTAAGTTGTGACAAAGTGAGAGAGAGGCATGGACATATATACACTACCAAACGTAAAATAGATAGCTAGTGGGAAGCAGCCGCATAGCACAGGGAGATCAGCTCGGTGCTTTGTGACCACCTAGAGGGGTGGGATAGGGAAGGTGGGAGGGAGGGAGACGCAAGAGGGAAGAGATATGGGAACATATGTATATGTATAACTGATTCACTTTGTTATAAAGCAGAAACTAACACACCATTGTAAAGCAATTATACTCCAATAAAGATGTTAAAAAAAAAAAAAAAAAAGTGTGACAGACATTCCTGAACCAGAGTCAAGGAGACTGCGGCACAAACAACAGTTAAAGCCTCATAGCCTTTAAGAATGTAGGGAGGGTTGTGTCTGAATTTGAACCCTGGGGTGAGATTAAGCCTGAGTGCCTGTGTTGAACCCATTACCAGGAAGGTGGTGCAACCCGCAGAAGGAAGAGAGGCTCTGGCCTGAGGCAGTATCCCTGTCCCAGGTCTCTCTGGGCCCTCGTTTCTAACCTCTACTCTTCTTATTTCACAGAGTTTCTTGGTAGATGAAATGAGATTCAGGCATTTGTTTAACAAATGGAGCTTACACCTCATGGGGGCACCCAGACAATAATGAGGAGATGTGGACAGATCTGAGGCCCAGGTGAAAGCAGAACCATTGGGACTTGCTGGTGGGTCAAATGTAGAGTGTGAGAGGGTGAGAGGAATCAAGACCACTTCTAAGAGTCGGCATTGAGGAACTGGGTGCCGTCTACAGAATTGAATAAAACCAGGAGAGGACAGATTTCAAGGGAAAAATTAGCAGTTGAGTTTGGGGCATGTCAAGGTTGAGAAGTCAGGGGTAGCCTCTGAGTTGTGACCCAGAGAAGGGCCAGCCCACAAG
The DNA here is from genome assembly GCF_949752795.1 of Hyperoodon ampullatus. Taxonomy (NCBI): domain Eukaryota; kingdom Metazoa; phylum Chordata; class Mammalia; order Artiodactyla; family Ziphiidae; genus Hyperoodon; species Hyperoodon ampullatus. Next base: position 100,918,643 of record NC_136921.1, read on the forward strand.
TACACGCCTGCCGTGGGGCTAGGACCAAGGTAATGGGTGAGCTCCAGGGGAACATGGGCACAGTTGCAAAGAGAGTCTGAGAAGGAAGAGGGGAGACGCAGGCAGAGTGGGACCCCAGGAACCAAGAGGGGGGACGGCTCCCAGGAAGCCAGTCTTTTGGTGTGACGCTCCTAAGAGGATGGGCAGCCTGGGTTCGACGACACGGGGGCTCAAGGCCAGGTTCAGTGAAGGCGGTTGGGTAGCAAGGCCAATGAGCAGGGTGTGGGATGCATGGGTGGTGAGGAATTAGAGTCAGTATCAGAAACAGCCCTGATGATGATAAGGACTAATAATGAACCCAACATGGAGCCCATGTTATTTTCAACATTGAACTTCCAGTCTGTGCAAAATGTCACTACTTACAGAGAGGAGACCCAAGGCCGGTGAGAGCAGTGAGACCAAAGCAGGACAGGAGTTTGAGTGTGAAGCCCAGGAGCCCGCCTTCCACTCAGGGCCTGGGCATCTTTCAGGGTTGCCCCAGGCTAAGCACGAGGGTAGCTGAAAAGTTGAAATCCCCGGGGCCTCTTCACACCCAGAGAGGACCCACCAGCTATACGCCCACTCCCTGAGCTGGCTGCCACTCACAGTTCATCTTCTACCTCATTTATCCATTCATGCATCTATTTGTTTAAGAAGCCATTATGGGCTCTGGTCAGACCTGTACTGTATCCAAAGACTTGGGTCAGAATTGGACCCTGATCTTGCTCAGGAGGGCAGACACGAAGGCAAAGCAGAGGGCGATGAGCTCTGGTGTGGAAGGTGGCATGGGGACTGGGGAGGGGAGTCACGGGGAGGGCCTCACCTAATCCTGTTGGGGGGAGAGGTGGGGAACTCTTAAGGGGAGGTGACACATGGGCTGACCCTTAGTAGCCAAATACTGTCATCTGGTAAAGAGCACAGCGGATTCCAAGGGCTCCGAACGTAGAAGAGGAGAAATCCCACTCAGCCTGGCAGGTTTGGAGCTAAACTGGAGATGCTGGGCCTTGTTGGAAAACAAGTCCACCCTTCTACTTGTTTCTCTCAGTAGTTCTGGGAGGTTAGGAGAATGTGGATTATTAACTCTGCTCAGCAAATGATCAGACAAAGGCCCTGACTCAGCTAAGATCACAAGCAAAAGTGGTGGCAGGGAGAGAACAGACCTTAGACAGTGTTCAGGGTGCACCAGGCTCTCCCCTGACACTTGGCACACATGCTCTCTTCACTGTCCTGGCTTCATGGAGGAGGTGTCCCCATGGGATGGGGGAGGAGGTGAGACTCAGGGAGGCTGAGTGCAGCTCACAGGGCACACCTGCCAAGGGCGAGAGTTATCCAGTTGGCCCCCTGGCAAGCTGTCCCTACTATAGGCACCCACTGCTTAGAAGGGAAGCCCCTGGCTTTTTGAGCCTGCTAAGTTGAGGGGAACCACAGTGAAGCCCTGGCACGCTGCAGACCCTGGAGACTTGGTGCCAGCAAGATAAGGCTTCACCTGAAGCAGTGACCGGTCAAAGGGACAAGAGCTGTCCACAGCCTGTTTCAGGACCCTTCTATCCGTGCCCTGGGGTTTGATGTCCCTCTGAGCCAGGCCCCCTCCTCTTACTGCTCTGCCGGCCTTAGGCCACCTAGGTCTCAATGTCCCTCAATGCATCCTTGGGCTTCTCCCACAAAGGTTCTGTGCCTGGGAGGTGAGCCCACCTCCCTGCAGACCCCAGAGGTCTGGATGCAGCAGGGGAAAGTAGATCTTGATCCAGGTGAAGGTATGTCCCAAGCTCCCCTAATTCGTTCAAGGATGACAAGTGGTCCAAGGAGCCTGGGCCTTTCCCCAGCCATGATCCTTCCTACTCAGGAACACAAGCTTCACACGGAGCAGCCTCAGATCCCTGCAGAGCAAAGAGAGAAAACCAAACACCCTGTGATACAGCCAATCCACCCACAGCCCTGCCAGCTCCGCTGGAAGCATGCCCCAACTCTGGCACGATCTAGAGGCAGACACAGCATCAGGGAGGGTTGCTTCCCAGATGGGAGAATACAGCACATTTGCATGCTCCCGGGAACCATCCAATAGCAAGGGGAATGATGGGAGAAAGAGAGGGAGAACAGGAAGCCCTGTCCCAGAGTCCCTGGCACCTACGCTGAAGGTTCATCCTCCCGTAGCAGACAGGCAAACTGGCACACTACAGCGGACTCTCTTCCCAGTCTAGAATCCTTGAAGGGCCCTGAACAGCAGGTGTTTTTTGAAATGAAAAAACCACCACTGGAAGACACAGTAACCTTGAGACCCAATGAAGGACTCATCAAAGCATAAGTCTTACCCTAGTTCGGGAGAGTATGCATTTCTTCTCATTGACAAATTTCTTGCTGTGTCTTTAATGAAGAGAACAAGCAACAGTCACTCAATAAGGATATAAAACAATAATAACACTGATGACTAACATGGGAAACATAAAATAAATGGACTAAAAGGATGAATAATAACATGTCCATTCAGCATTCTACTGAGCTCCTACTATGTGCCAGAACATGTTCTAGGCATTGTGAGTACAGCAGGAACCAGGAAAGCTAGAGGGATGAAAGAGCTAACAGGCAATAAGTAAATAAGTTAAGCAGAAGGCGGAGCTAAAGCACTCTTAAGGTCCTTGTAGTATCCTGGGACAGGGTGCAGGGCTGATTACTTTTAGACTTGTTGACATGTTAAAAGTATATGTGCTTAATCTATTTCAAGTCAATTTTTGTAAGTGGGTAAGGTAGGGGTTTAGTTTCATTCTTTTACATGTGTAAATTCAATTTTTCCAGCACCATTTATTCAAGAGAGTGTCTTCTCCATTGAGCATTCCCAAATGTAATATCAGATGCCATAAAACTCCTAGAAAAAAAAATAGGAAAAAAGTTCCTTGACAGGGATCTTGGTAATGATTTTTTGGATATGATACCTAAAGCAAAATTAACAATAAACAAGTGAGACCATATCAAACTAAAAAGCTTCTGTGCAGCCAAAGAAACATTTAACAAAATGAAAAAACCCACAGAACGGAAAAAAAAGTATTTGCAAATTATATATCAGATATGGGCTTAATATCCAAATTATATAAAGAACTCATACAATTCAATAGCAAAAAAAAAAAAATCCACCAAATAATCCAATTTAAAAATGGGCAAAGACGTACATAGATATTTTTCTAAAGAAGATATAATGAAGGACAACAGGTCCATGAAAAGTTGTTCAGGGAAATGCAAATCAAAACCACAATGAGATATCACCTCACAACTGTGAGAATGGTGATAATCAAAAAGACGAGAGGTAAATATTGGTCAGAATGTAGAGAAAAAGGAACCTTTGTGCGCTGTTGGTGGGATTGTAAATTAGTACAGCTACTATGGAAAACAATATGCAGGTTCCTCAAAATATTAAAAATAGAATTACCATATGATCCAGCAGTTCCACTTCTGAGAATGAAGGAAATGAAGACACTATGTCAAAAATATATCTGCACACTCATGTTCATAGCAGCACTATTACAATAGTCAGTGCACGGAAACAACCTAAGTGTCCAGCAACAGATGAATGGATAAAGAATATATGATATATATATATATATATATATATATATATATATATATATATATATATACACATATATATAATAGAATATTATTCAGCATTAAAAAGAAGAAAATTCTGGGACTTCCCTGGCAGTCCAGTAGTTAAGACTCCACGCTTCCAATGCAGGGGACACAGGTTTGATCCCTGCTCGGGGTACTGAGATCCCACATGCCACAAGGCATGGCCAAAAAAATAAAAGAAGAAGAAGAAAATCCTGTCATTTGTGACAACATAGATGAACCTTGAGGACATTATGCTAAGTGAAATAAGTCAGACAGAGAACATAGATGGACCTTGAGGGCATTATGCTAAGTCAGACAGAGAAAGACAAATACTGTATGGTCTCACTTTTACGTGGAATCTGGAAAAAAAAAAACTCATCGAAAGAGATTATACTTGTAGTCACTAGAGGCAGGGAGTCTGGGGTGCGGGGTAGGAGAATTTGATGAAGGTGGTCAAAAGGTATAAAGTTCCAGTCATAAGATAAATAAGTCCTGGGGATATAATGTACAACATGATGATTACAGTTAACACTGCCGATGATATATAGAGAAGTTGTAAAAAGAGTAGATCCTAAGAGTTCTCATCACAAGGGGAAAAAAATCACTTTTTTCTTTCTTTTTTTTGTATCTATATAAGGTGATGCATGCTAACTAAATGAGTGATTATTACGGTAATCATTTCACAATATATGTAAGTCAAACATGCTGTATACCTTAAACTTACACAGTGCTGTGTGTCGATTACATCTCAGTAAAACTGGGAAAAAAGTTTCTGTAAAAAAGTTGAAAAAGTTTCCATGTGATCATAAGATGATAGAAAGAGAATGCATAACTTTCAAACAAGCAGAAGAAAAAGAGGCATAAGAAAACTCACTTGTGCCAGTAAAAGGCAAGAAAGAAAGGAGAAAGTCAAAGTAAAAGCAAGACAAACAGAAGGCACAAAATGAGGTGCAAAATGTGCTAGAGGGAAACTTAAATAGATCAGTAATCACAGTAAATGCACATTGACTAAACTTTCCTGTTTAAAAATAAAAAACAGAAATTTGGGTTAAATTAAAAGAGTAATCCAGAAATAGGTTGTTTACAGGAATCACACATAAGGATACAGGAAAATTAGAAGTAAAGAATGTAAAAAAAAAAAAATACCAGTGAAATACTAATCAAAAGAAAAGCGTTATTAAGTAGAGACTACTCTAATGGAAAAAAGAAAGAATTCATCAAAATGATGTAAACATTCTAAACTATAGACAACTAAAAACATGGCTTCATATTTATAAAGCAAAAATTGACCCAGTTATGAGGGGAAAAAATCCACAACCATACTGAGACATTTTAATTCACTTCTCAGTAATTAGCCATTTAAACATACCAAAAAATTGTAAGAATATAGAAAATTTGAGCAACACAATTAACCTTGATCCATTGGACAATCATAAGGCACAACAATCAAAGGTAAAAAATTCTCAATAACACTTGGAATATTAACAAGAAGTTGATCATATACTAGGCCTAATGCCAGCCTCAACAAATTTTAAAGATGATGCATGATGCAATTAAGTTACAAATCAGTATCAAAAAAGTAACTAGAAACAAACAAAAACATACATTTGAGTATGTAGAAACATATCAATGAATAACTCATGGGCTAAAAAAGAAATCAACCTGTTAATTAGAAGATCCTTAAAAATGAACAATAACAGAAGTACTACATATCAAAACTTGTGATGGTACTTAAACAGGAACGTAAGAGCCATGGATGCTTATATTACATTAGGAAAAAGGCCTGAAGACTAATGAGCAGGACATCAACTCAGTGAGAAAAACCACTGTGTAACCCAAGGAAAGAAGAAGGTAGATAGTGACAAAGACCAGAAACTGATGAAAAACAAGATCTCAGTTTGAAAAATCAGAGAATTATTTAAAACTTCTTGCAAACTTAGGCAATTTCCTAACAAATTCTGCTCACCAAAACTGACTCAGGAAGAAATCGAAAAGCTGAGTACACTCATAGCCATCAACGTTATCAGCGTTTTAAAATCTATGGGGGTGGAGGGTGGGCAGGGATGTGAGGGGGGACTAGAGACAAAGAGTGAAAGAAATCAAGCACAGATGCCAGGTGATCTTAGGGTGAGTTCCAAAAGTAAGTCGAGAAATAGACAACCCCAATATTTTACAAAATATTCAAATAGATAGAGGGAATGTTCCTCAGCCCATTTTATAAGGCTAGTGTAACCTTGATATCAAAACCAGACAAGGATAATACAAATAGGAAAAATTATAAGTTGGTTACACTCGTGAGCATAGATATCCATATCATAAATAAGATATTAGGAAACCAAATCCAGTCATGAATAAAAACAGCAACACATCATGACCAATTTGCCACCAGGAAAGCAAGATGGATTTAATATTAGAAAATATGTCAGTGTAAAAATTCACCACATTAAAAAGTTGAAAAGGGGGCTTCCCTGGTGGCGCAGTGGTTGAGAGTCTGCCTGCCGATGCAGGGGACTCGGGTTCGTGCCCCGGTCTGGGAGGATCCCACATGCCGCGGAGCGGCTGGGCCCGTGAGCCATGGCCACTGAGCCTGCGCATCCGGAGCCTGTGCTCCGCAATGGGAGAGGCCACAACAGTGAGAGGCCCACGTACTGCAAAAAAAATTTTTTTTAATTTAAAAAAATTTAAAAAAAAAAAGTTGAAAAGGGGGGAGATGATAACTTCACTACAGATGGATTTTTTAAAATCAATGAAAAAGCACCTCTTTACATACTGGAAATAGGAGGGAATTTTCTTAACTGGATGAAGGCTATCTGTATCAATCTATTGCAAACATTATATTGATTAGCATAATTTATTTAAAGTCAGGCATAAGATCTACTATCCTTGTTTCATTCCTCATTGTACCAGTACAATAAAACTTTTTAAAATTTATATAAGGTTTAGAAAAGAAGAAACATATATTTTATTATTTGCAGATATTATGGCTGTCTACATAGAAAAATCTAAAAGAATCTACAAACTTAGCACTAGTAAAAGAGTTCAGCAAGTTCTCTGGATAGAAGATGATACTTGTATGTGGCCACACACACACACACACACACACACACACACACTAGCACTATTAAATTAAAAACTGTAAATTTTTGAAAGGTACAGTTACTTCTAGCAGCAACAAAAACCATAAGATACTTAGGACTAATTCTAAGAACAGTTGTGCAAGACTTGCACACCTAGTTGTTCTGGGCAGCCATGAAGTGTGTACATTGCACAACTCCAGGGCATCATTACATAGACTGAGTTACACGGCCTGCTCAACAGGAGCTCAGCATTACAGAGAAAGTTCTAAGGCAGTATGGAAAAAAATTAAAGGAAACGTAAACAAATGGAGATTTTTGGCATGTTCATGGATAAGAAGATTCAATATCATAAAAATATCAATTTTCCCCAAATTATGCTGTAGATTTAGTGTAATTCCAATTAAAATCCAACAGGGTATTTCATGGCACTTGACAAAGTGTTGAGTATTTGAGCCCAAAATAACACCAAAGTTTTCAATGAAAAGAAACAGGGGGACTTCCCTGGTGGTCCAGTGGTTAAGAATCTGCTTTCCAATGCAGGGGATGCGGGTTTCATCCCTGGTCGGGGAACTAAGACCCCACAACTAAGCCCACACACTTCAACTACTGAGTCTGCACCCTCTGGAGCCCCCGTGCCACAGCTAGAGAGAAGCCCGCACACCGCAACTAGAGAAGCCCACACTCTGCAACCAAGATCCTGCATGCTGCAACTAAAACCCGACGCAGCCAAATAAATATAAATAAATAAATATTTTTAAATTGGGGCACGTCAAATCCTTGCTTCCTGTACTGGGGTTCAATTGTTGTGCTTCTCTGAGTAACATCAAACAGTCATTCACTGAGTATCTGCCACAGGTCATCTCAAGAGCCAGGCACAGAGAAGCCAGGGATAAAAAGTCCTGTCCTATCTTCTAGAATCTCACAGTCTAAATGGAGACAAGGTGGCATGCACAATTACAGCAGTGCACAGAGCCTGCCAAATGGATGTTTGCACAGAGGTCTGTGTAGCATTTGAGGAAAAGGCCTCTGGGATTGGGGAAATTCTGGCTTTCATATCCCAAAGTAAATATGGCCTTTTGCTGCACAAGTCCCCTTCTACTGTCCAGTTCCCAAAACTACTGGAAGAGAGAAAATCATGATGGAATAATATGGACAGAGAGACCTGGGAAATCTAAATTCCTCTACCAGACCCACCCCTAATACACTCTAGGATCTTGGGCTACCGTCTACCTGACAGTCTCACTTGAGTATCTGATGCTCATCTCAAGCTCAGAACTCATGATTCTTCCCTTAACTTGCTTGACCTTCCCAGCTCTTCTCTAGCCTTCCGATCGCTCAGGTGAAAAACTTTGGGGTCATGGTTGCCTCACCTGTTTCATTGCACCCCACTCCCAATTGATGAGGAAGTCTTGATGGCTTGATAGTTAAAATATATCCAGAATCTGACCACATCCCTCTATGCTTTCACCCTGGGGGGAGCCGCCCTCACCTCTCACCGGGATTATTGCAGTAGCATCCTTAGGACACCACCTGCTCCTCTCTGGCCTCCATACACAGAGACACGGTGACCTTCATAAAATAAAGTTCCGATCATGTTATTCCTCTGCTTCAACCCTCCCTTGGTTCGCATCTCAGAGTAAAAGCCCAAGTCGTCACCATGATCAACAAGCCTCCACCTGCTGCGGGCTCTCTTACCCTAGCTACTGCTTCCCCAACTCACTCTGCTACAGCCACACCAGCCTCCTGGCTGTTCCAGGATCACTGCAGCGGTCCGCATTTAGGGCTTCTGCTGTGGCTGTTCTCTTTGCCTAGGACATACTTCACCCAGATACCCACTCCCTCACCTCCTGCGACTCAACGCCACCTTGTCATTGAGGCTTGCCCTGACCACTTTATACAAAATTGCACCCCACTTCCTGCCTTCACCCACCCCAGCCCTCTCGATCCCACTGACTCTGTTCTAAATTATTCAAGCACTATCTCCTTCGAACATGCTGTGTAAGGTCCATGATTGATTACGTGTCTCCTCCCTGCTGGAAGGCAGCTGTGCCAAGGTGGGTAGCTTTGTTTACTTTGTCCAGTGCTGAGGACAGTAGCTGGCCCATAGGAGGCACCCAGTGAACAGTCAGCTTCCCCATCCTTTAAATTCTGAAACCTGAAACCTGCCTCAAAAATGCTTATTGCTGCAGCATCAAAGGAGAACACTTGTAAAACAGCTAACACTGTGCATGGAACAGGTAGGGAGAACCCCAGTCCCTCACTTCAAGCAGCTCTTTAATAAAAGGTGAAAAGCACCGGTCAAGTGTGCGGGGGTCCTTGGGCAGCTGTAGGACCACAGTGCCCTCTTTACCTACAGGCATTGGCTGCATTTTGTTGGACTCTTACTTGCTGTCTTAGCTCAGGCTGTTCAACAAAGTACCACAGAATGTGTGGCTTAAACGACAGACACTGATTTCTCACAGTTCTGGAGGCTGGGAAGTCCAAGATCAGGGTTCCTGCCAATTCAGCCTCTTCCTGGCTTGTCCATGGCTACCTTCTTGCTGTGTCCTCACGTGGCTGAGAGGTTGGGCTCTGGTCTCCCTTTCTCCTCTCATATGGAGGTTAATCCATCATGAAACCCCATCTAAGTGCTATCACCTCCCAAAGGCCCCACCTCCAAAGACCATCACAATGGGGGTCAGGGTCTCAACCCATGAATTGTAGGGGGACACACACATCAGTCCATAACACTCGCTCAGTGGGTTTCTGCACAGAGGTGGAAAAAGGCCCACAGAGCTGTGATTTGGCTGTTGGCACTTCCTCTGCTGAGCTGAGGGCCTAATGATGCAACATCTCCCCCAGTGTGACCAGGAGATGAGAGAGGGGTAGGGACAGCTTCCAGTCACTCTGCAGAGTAATTAAATCCCTGCCCCAACTCTCCTGGCAATATGATGCAATTACATGTTACACACACAGGGTGCAGTGGGGCCGGGCGCTGTGTGGATTCAGGGTGCCATCCCTCCCACACGGCGGTGCAGTTAATTTATTGTCTTCTCCACAAGACAGAGCCATGGCTCGCTGTAACTGTGCTAATCAGAAATCATCTCTCTGATCCACTTCCCTGTCTTACTTGTCATGATCACATTCTGGATGGGTGTGGTCTCCAGCTGGAATATTTGGCCCTTGGATGGCTGGGCTGAAATGTAGCCCAGTGCTGCCAAGGGATTCCCAAGGGTAAGTGAATTTTGCATTTTCTCCAAGAGTGAATTCCAAGAATCATAAAGTGGGAGTGCGCCAGCCCTAGGGGCGGGGTCGAGGCCTGGGCTGGGGCCTGATGTTTTCACCACCATTCCAGACTGAGCTGGGTCATCCAGAGACCATGGAGGCAACTGCCTCTCAACCCCAGACACAGGAGGAAACTGCTACCTAGAGCAAAATATGGCCTGTCTCCCCAGCACCTCTGAACCTGACGGTGGCTTTGCGGTTAGGCTGAACAGAGGTAGGCCCTGCTGTGAACAAGCCCTGTGTCAGAGGGCACCGTGAGGTATCCCCCTGGGTCTCACAATAACCCTGTCCCCCATGGGTTACACAGGACACAGATCCCCAGAGAAGCAAGGGGAAAGGCCGGGTCACCCAGCTGTCAGCGTCGGAACTGAGATGAAACCCCAGCACAGCCCACTGTCAGAGAGTGGGGAACCCCAAATTGCTAACATTCTTCCCTCCTGAGCACTCTGATCCTGGGGGGTGACAGGGGAGGAAGGTCTCAGGAAGGGTGCACACAGGCAAGCAGCCTTCTGGACAGTGTGCAAGGCCAGGCCCGGCCAGAAAGCCAACAGGTGTGGCTGACACAGGAGCAGAGAAGACGCTGGGCTTCCTGACCCTGGAGGTGGACTGGGGTAGGAGCATGAGGTCCTGTGATAGGGCAGGTCCAGAGGTGGGAGGAGAGGATGAGGGTCCCCAAGGAAAGCCAGTTGCTAGAGAAAGCTAAGCCCAGAGCTGGGGCCAGCCCCTCGCAGCCCTTTGGAGCTCGAGAACCCAGAATGTTGGGGCGAGAAGAGGGAGGGTGGAGTGGGGCTGCAGTTTCTCCCAGGTCCAGCCCCATGATGCCTTGGGCACCCCGAGGTGACCCCTCCTCCTCAGGTCTCGGGGCTCCCGGTCCGGGTAGGGCAGAGAGAGGGGCCACACCAGATAGGAATTGCAAAGGGGGTCAGACCAGAGGCTGAGAACAAGCTCCCCATCACACCTTCCCCTTGCAACTGGTGGTCCCTGAGGCACCTTCTACTGGAAATTGGGGTCCTCTCCTGGCCAAATAAGGGGATGACTTGCCCACCACCCCAGCTTTGTCAGGGTGCAGGGGGCGACCTCTGAGGAGGGCATGAAGGTCGACAGGTGAAGACTGCCTTGTGCACCCATGCTGGCTGTGCTCACTCAGGGGACAGCCCCTCCCCAGCTGGCAGCTGGATGGGGCTCCATGGCCCCCAGAATGCTGAGCTCATTTCACCCTTCCTCCCATCGCATGGATGAAAGGAGCTGCCTGAGGTCACAGGGCTGGGAAGGCCCCACCAGCCCCAGGCCCCAGGCCCCAGTGTCACACTCAAACCCCTGACCTCCGAGGTGAGCACATGTCCCCTTTTAAGCCCTCCAGTTCTGAAGTCTGGATTCTCTGCAGACAGCCAGAGCATGTGGCACCAGAGGGCAGCCCTGGACAGACAATGGCCCTGCCCCTCCTGTACTGCCTTTGGGTCCGGACTGGTGCTGGCTGGGCTGGCATCACCCCAGTTGTTGATCGGAGCCATGCTGCACCCAGCTCCAAGGCTATAAATGAGCACATCATTCTTGCATGAACTAGTTAAGAAGTCGCCACTGCAGGTGCTAGAATTACCTTATCTTTGCACAACAGACATTTTTACAGGAAAAGTTGAAATGTTTTTCATCCATCAAACTGCCAGGGTGCTACACAGGGAGCCCCACTTTCCAGAGGTTTAGTCTTGAGCCTAATTTCCAGTGCACAAAAGAATGAGTAGCCCTGGCCCCATTCATGGGCTGGGTCACCTCAGGTCACAGCACTGCAGGCTGCAGGGGTCAGGTGCCCAGACCCAAGGGGCTTCATGTGGGGACCCCAAGTATGCTGTGGTGTTGGGACCGTGGGTTGCCAGGTGACAGCCTCCTTTGCTCAAATTCTGACCCTACTATCTGTGACCTTGGGCAAGTCACTTCACCTCACCTCATTTGTAAAATGGGGATAATCTAAGTGAAATAATGCATGTAAATCATGCAAAGATAAATAAATAATGTGTGTGAATAATGTCTGAAAAGCACATGGTCCTCAATAAAAGGGAATAATATCCCCTGTCTTAGTCCACTCAACTACCATAGCAAACACCACAGGCTGGGTGGTTTAAACAAAAGCCCTATCTCACAGCCTGGAGGCTGGAAGTCCAACATCAAGGTACCATCAGGGTTGGTGCCTGGTGAGACCCTCTTCCTGGCTTGCAGGTGGCTGCCTTCTTGCTGTGTCCTCACATGCCCTTTTTGTGTGCGCAGAGGCGGGGCGGGGGGGCTGGTGTCTATTCCTCTTCTTGTAAGGTAACCAGTCCTATGGGATCAGGGCCCCATCCTTATGCCCTATCTGCAAATACAGTCACATTGAGGTCTAGGGCTTCAACATATGAGTGGGAAGGAAGGAGGGGACACACAATTCAGTTCATAAGAACTGGAGTCCTGAAGACAGTCATTCAGCCATTTGGCCAGTGTGGGGTCCCCAGTGGATGTCCAGCACTGAGACACTGTGAGGACTGGACAGGAGAGAGTGGCAGCTTTGGGTTTATGACCTATTGAACCAATCATGTTCTCCATTTGCCAGTGGGGCCTGAATTCAACAGATTTGTTGCATGGAAATCTGGAGCCTCCCATGTGCAGACGCACACATGCGCAACATCCATGCAGTACCTACGATCCCCAGCCCGTGCTCTTGCTCTTCAGGCCAACACTCCTAGAACCCCTAAGAACACACCTGCTCCCTCACTGCACCCCCCCCATGCCAGGATGACATGAGAGCTGGTTCTTTCCATCAGCAAGGAGTCTAGCAGGTTGAGTTCTTGTACTTCATGTATCCGTTGGTACACCAGAGGCACTGAATAGAGAAGAGAGGGGGAGAGACATCTCAAAGCAACTCTTCTGGAAGTTCCCAGACAAGCCCCACCAGCCCCACCAGCCCCACCACTGGAAGCTGTCACTGCTGGAGACACACCGGGTTCCTGGAGCTGCACATGCTTCCCTAGTAGGGGTTATGTGTAAGTGGCATTAACATCGTGTAACCAGGGAGAAACTGCAGGTCCAGAGGCTAAGTCACTTCTCCATGTTGGCCAGGCCCAGACAGAAGGGACCTCCAGCCTGTGAAATTCAGGAGCCCACACTTATTCTACATGTTTGGAATGTGACTGCTGGGCAGAGCATAAGAGGGACCCTACCCTGCAGCCAGGTAGGCCTCAGGGACCTCTGGACACCTGACAGAGTATAACTGGACAGGTGGGCTCTGAAACCTGGGACCAAGTTCTGGAAGGCTCACAGTGGGTGCTCCATGGGGCTGTGCTGGTGAATGTTTAACAGCCAGCTCTCTAAAGTAAATGGAGAAAATCCCTGTGGTGTGACATGAACCAATCCTCATGGTGTAAATATTCCCCATGGTCAATTTCAAGCTACCCACAGTTTGATGACCAGCTCTCAAAATTTCTAAAAATGTGACCACTGGCTCCTGGGTGTCATTCTGAGGCAGCTCCAGTGCAGCCCTGGCCTCTGTGCCACAAGCAGACAAGACACATAGCAGGTCCCCCAAAAAAGGTGCAGCAGTCATACAGTGGAACACACAGGCCACTTGGAGCACCTGGATCTCAAAGGGCAAAGGGGTCCTTTCCCTGGTGCTGAGAAGGGAAGGAGAGGCCACAGTGTGGAAGGGACAGCTGCCTATGACCAGAGAGGGCATGAGTCAGGTAACATGAGCCTGTCTGTGCCCTGGTGGAAGGCCCAGCCCCGACCACGGAAGGTAGTTCTGAAGAGGCCCAGCCCTCCCACCCACCCCCAGCAAGCAGCCAGGAAGGGCTCACAGTTCCTTCCCCTCCTTGGTGCCTGGTCCCTGGTTGGGCTGCTGAGGAGGCAGGTCACAAGGAGGACCTGAGTCAGCCTCCCTTCACTTACTCAGACACAACTCAGACCTAAGAAAGGGAAAAGAACAGTATGACAGCGCCTGTGTCTGCACCACTGTAACCTATGAGGCCTTCCCAAAATACACCCCCACCCATGTCCTCCACCTGTCTATTGTCTGTAGAAAAACTTTAGTCAAAGTATAAAGTTAAACTTCCGATTGTTGTGTTCTTTCATCTCTATATATATATTTTTCTAACATAGCTGTTAGTTTCCTAGTCTAATTTTATTTTTTACTTTGTTATTGTTCTCCTTTTTTTTTTTCCCACCCCGCATGCATCAAGCCAAAGATCCTGCAGTGGGAGCTCTTAGTCTGAACCAGTGGACTAACAGAGAACCAGTGGACTAACAATGGAGTGAGGTCTCCTGGAGGTCCTCACCTCAGCCCAGCTCTACCCAACAGCATACAAACTGCAGTGTTGGAAGCCTCAGGCCAAACAACCAGTAAGACAGTAACACAATTCCACTCATTAAAAAAAGGGAAAAGAAAATAAGACAGCAAAAAAATATGTCACAGAAGAAGGAGCAAGGTAAAAACCTAGAAGACCAAGTAAACAAAGAGGAAAGAGGCAATCTACCTGAAAAAGAATTCAGAGTAATTATAGTAAAGATGATCCAGAATCTCAGAAATAGAATGGAGGCATGGACTGAGAAAATACAAGAAAGGTTTAACAAAGATCTAGAAGAACTAAAGAACAAACAAACAGATATGCACAACAAAATAACCGAAATGAAAAATACACTAGAAGGAATCAATAACTGAATAACCGAGGCAGAAGAATGAATAAGTGAGCTGGAAGACAAAATGGTGGAAATAACTGCCAAGGAGCAGAATAAAGAAAAAAGAATGAAAAGAATTAAAGACAATCTCAGAGACCTCTGGGACAACACTAAACACACCAATATTCAGATTATAGGGGGCCCAGAAGAAGAAGAGAAAAAGAAAGGGTCTGAGAAAATATTTGAAGGATTATAGTGGAAAACTTCCCTAACATGGGAAAGGAAATAGTCACCCAAGTCTAGGAAGTGCAGAGAGTCCCCTACAGGACAAACCCTGGAGAAACACACCAACACATATATTAATCAAACTAACAAAAACTAAATTCAAAGAAAAAATATTAAAAGCAGCAAGGGAAAAACAAAAAATAACATACAAAGGAATCCCCATAAGGTTATCAGCTGATTTTTCAGCAGAAACTCTTCAGACCAGAAGGGAGTGGCAAGACATACTTAAAGTGATGAAAGAGAAAAACCTACAACCAAGATTACTCTACCTGGCAAGGATCTCATTCAGATTTGACAGAGAAATCAAAAGCTTTTCAGGCAAACAAAAGCTAAGAGAATTCAGCACCACCAAACAAGCTTTACAACAAATGCTAAAGAAAGTTCTCTAAGTGGGAAACACAAGAGAAGAAAAAGACACACAAAAACAAACCCAAAACAATTAAGAAAATGGTAATAGGAATATATACATCAATAATAACCTTAAAAGTAAATGGATTAAATGCCCCAACCAAAAGACACAGACTGGCTAAATGGATACAAAAACAAGACCCATATGTATGTTGCCTACAAGAGGCCCACTTCAGAACTAGGGACACACAGACTGAAAGTGAAAGGATGGAAAAGATATTCCATGCAAACGGAAATCAAAAGGAAGCTGGAGTAGCAATACTTGTTTCAGATAAAATAAACTTTAAAATAAAGACTGTTACAAGAGATAAGGTAGGACACAACATAATGATCAAGGGATCAATCCAAGAAGAAGATATAACAATTATAAATGTTTATGTGCCCAACACAGGCATACCTCAATACATAAAGCAAATGTTAACAACCATGAAAGGGGAAATTGACAGTTACACAATGATAGTAGGGGACTTTAACACCCCACTTACACCAATGGACAGATCATCCAAAATGAAAATAAATAAGGAAACACAAGCTTTAAATGACACAATAGGCCAGATAGATTTAATTGATATTTACAGAATGTTCCCCCCAAAAGCGGCAGAATACACTTTCTTCTCAAGTGCACGCAGAACATTCTCCAGGATAGGTCACATCTTGGGTCACAAATCAAGCCTCAGAAAATTTAAGAAAATTGAAATCAAATCAAGCATCTTTTCTGACCACAATGTTATGAGATTGGAAATCAATTACAGGAAAAAAACTGTAAAAACCACAAATATATGGAGGCTAAACAGTGCACTACTAAATAACCAAGAGATCACTGAAGAAATCAAAGAAGAAATTTAAAAATACATAGAAACAAGTGACAATGAAAACACAAGAACCCAAAACCTATGGGATGCTGCAACAGCAGTTCTAAGAGGGAAGTTTATAGCAATTCAATCTCACCTCAAGAAACAAGAAAAAATCTCAAATAAACAATCTAACCCTATACCTAAAGCAACTAGAGAAAGAAGAACAAAGGAAACCCAAAGTCAGTAGAAGGAAAGAAATCATAAAGATGAGAGCAGAAATAAATGAAAAAGAAACAAAGAAAACAATAGCAAAGATCAATAAAACTAAAATCTGGTTCTTTGAGAAGATAAACAAAATTGATAAACCCTTAGCCAGACTCATCAAGAAAAAAAGGGAGAAGACCCAAATCAATAAAATTAGAAACAAAATAGGAGAAATCACAACTGACACTGCAGAAATACAAAGGATTATAAGAGACTACTATAAACAACTATTTGCCAATAAAATTGACAACCATGAAGAAATGGACAAATTCTTGGAAAGGTACTGTTTTCCAAGACTGAAACAGGAAGAATTAGAAAATATAAACAGACCTATCACAAGTAATGAAATTGAAACCATAATTAAAAATCTTCCAGCAAACAGAAGTCCAGGACCAGATGGCTTCACAGGCGAATTATATCAAACATTTAGAGAAGAGCTAACACCTATCACTCTCAAACTCTTCCAAAAAATTGCAGAGGGAGGAACACTCCAAAATTCATTCTATGAAGCCACCATCACCCCGATACCAAAACCAGAAAAAGATATCACAAAAAAAGAAAATTATAGACCAGTATCACTGATTAACATAGATGCAAAAATCCTGAGCAAAATTCTAACAGACAGAATCCAACAACATATTAAAAGGATCATACACCATGATCAAGTGGGATTTATCCCAGTGATGCGAGGATTCTTCAATATATGCAAATCAATCAATGTGATACAACATATTTACACATTAAGGAATAAAAACCATATGATCATCTCAATAGATACAGAAAAAGCTTTTGACAAAATTCAACACCGATTTATGATAAAAACTCACCAGAAAATGGGCATAGAGGAAACCTACCACAACATAATAAAGGCCATACATGACAAACCCACAGCAAACATCATACTCAATGGTGAAAAACTGAAAGCATTTCCTGCAAGATCAGGAACAAGACAAGGATATCCACTCTCACCACTTTTATTCAACATAGTTTTGGGAGTCCAAGACACGGCAATCAGAAAAAAAAAAAGAAATAAAAGGAATACAAATTGGAAAAGAAGAAGTAAAACTGTCAGTGTTTGCAGACGACATGATACTGTACATACAGAATCCTAAAGATGTCACCAGAAAACTACTAGAACTGATCAATGAATTTGGTAAGGTTGCAGGATACAAAATTAATGCACAGAAATATCTGGCATTCCTATACACTAACAACAAAAAATCAGAAGGAAAAATTAAGGAAACAATCCCATTTAGCATTGCAACATGAAGAATAAAATACCTAGGAATAAACCTACCTAAGGAGGAGAAAGACTTGTACTCAGAAAACTATAAAATACTAATGAAAGAAATCAAAGATGATATAAACAGATGGAGAAATATACCATGTTCTTGGATTGGAAGAATCAACATTGTGAAAAAGACTATACTAACCAAAGCAGTCTACAGGTTCAACACAATCCCTATCAAACTATCAATAGCATTTTTCACAGAATTAGAACAAAAAAATTTACAATTTGTATGGAAACACAAAAGACCCCAAATAGCCAAAGCAATCTTGAGAAAGAAAAGTGGAGCTGGAGGAATCAGGCTCCCCAACTTCAAACAATACTACAAAGCTACAGTAATCAAGATAGTATGGTACTGGCACAAAAACAGAAATATAGATCAATATACAGGATAGAAAGCCCAGAGATAAACCCACACACATATGTTCACCTAATTTATGACAAAGGAGGCAAGAACATACAACAGAGAAAAGACAGCCTCTTCAATAAGTGGTGCTGGGAAAACTGGACAGCTACATGTAAAAGAATGAAATTAGAACACTCCCTAACACCATACACAAAAATAAACTAAAAATGGATTAGAGACCTAAATGTAAGACCAGACACTGTAAAACTCTTAGCAGAAAATATAGGAAGAACACTCTTTGACATAAACCACAGCAAGATTTCTTTTGATCTTTCCTAGAGTAATGGAAATAAAGACAAAAATAAACTAATGGGACCTAATGAAACTTCAAAGCTTTTGCACAGCAAAGGAAACCATAAACAAGATGAAAAGACAACCCTCAGAATGGGAGGAAATATTTGCAAATGAAGCAGCTGACAAAGGATTAATCTCCAAAATTTACAACCATCTCATGCAGCTCAATATCAAAAAAACAAACAATTCAATTAAAAACTGGGCAGAAGACCTAAATAGACATTTCACCAAAGGAGACCTACAGATGGCCAAGAGGCATATGAAAAGATGCTCAACATCACTAATTATTAGAGAAATGCAAATCAAAACTACAATGAGACATCATCTCACACCAGTCAGAATGGCCATTATCAGAAAATCCAGAAACAATAAATGCTGGAAAGGGTGTGGTGAAAAAGGAACCCTCCCGCACTGTTGGTGGGAATGTAAATTGATACAACCACTATGGAGAACAGTATGGTGGTTCCTTAAGAAACTAAAAATAGAATTACCATGTGACTCAGCAATCCCACTACTGGGCATATACCCTGAGCAAACCATAATTCAAAAAGAGACATGCATCACAATGTTCATTGCAGCACCATTTACAATATCCAGGACATGGAAGCAACCTAAGTGTCCTTCAACGGATGAATGGGTAAAGAAGATGTGGCACATATATACAATGGAATATTAGTCAGCCATAAGAAGAAATGGAATTGAGTTTTTTGTAGTGAGGTGGATGGACCTAGAGTCTGTCATACAGAGTGAAGTAAGTCAGAATGGAATCTAAAAAACAAAAAATAGTACTGGTGAACCTAGTTGCAGGGCAGAAATAAAGATGTAGACATAGAGGATGGACTTGAGGACACACTGAGGGGAGGGGGAAGCTGGAGTGAAGTGAGAGAGTGGCTTGGACATATATACACTCTACCGAATGTACAATAGGTAGCTAGTGGGAAGCAGCCGCATAGCACAGGGAGATCAGCTCGGTGCTTTGCGATCACCTAGAGGGGCGGGATAGGGAGGGTGGGAGGGAGACGCAAGAGGGAGGGGATATGGGGATATATGTATACATATAGCTGATTCACTTTGTTGTACAGCAGAAACTAACACAGTATTGTGAAGCAAGTATACTCCAATAAAGATCTATTTTTTAAAAAAAGAATAAATTTAATCAGAGAAGTGAGAAAATGCAGAAAGGTAAACAGTAAAGCAAGACCAAATAATACTTTAGCCATTAAACAAAGTCAAGTATCTTTAGTTCTTCCTCAAGGACTAGAGATAATATTCTGAGTCATGTCCTTTGAGCTGTTTTACAGATACTGAAACCCCCATCAGGTGCAAGAAGTTAACTGCATGCTGCCCCCAAGCACGTAGACCCCAGACCGGTTGGAACCAGAAGGTTAATGATGCTGACTCCCGATGACCTCACCCCCAACCAATCAGAAGAATGTCCATGAAATGAGCATGCCCTGCCCTTTGAACACTCTAAGACTCCTCTCTAACCCCTCAGGGTGAGACACAGTCTTGAGGCTGTGGCTCCCTTTGCCTGGCAAAGCAGTAAAGCTCTTCCTGTCTACTTCACCCTAAACTCTGTCTCGGAGATTTAATCCGGCACCGGTGTACCGAGGCCAAACTTTGGCAGCACCACCCAGCTTAGAATACAAAGGCCTCCGGTCTGCTGGAGTGGACCCCTGCCCATCCACTCTCCTGCGTTGGGGTTTATCATCCCACTGAGGGGATGTTACAACCCTAAGCAATACCGAGCGCTGTTTGGCATATTTTAAACCTTGTCTAAATGGCCTCAGACCTTCTGCAATCTTCTGCAAGTTGCTTTGCAGTTTGTTTCTTTTCTAAGGAGACGGGTGGCCAGCAGTGGGAAGATTCCCGGTCTTGGAGCCCAAGCCTGCACTTGGCAGTGTGACTACATCAAATCACACAGCCTCCCAGCCTCAGTTTCTTCATCTGTAAAACAGATGGGGAGGCAGCGGGCTATGCCCGACCCAGACACGGTCCTTCTTCTGCTCCCAGCGCTGACGGCAGCCCCCAGCCCCTGGCACCTGTTTCCTAGCCCAGAGCCGTCTCGGAAGAACTGCCTGAACTCTGCCGCCTGGCCCACCCGGCAGACAGCGGAGTCTAAAGGGTCTTCTCCATTTGTCCCACATCACTGCTTCAGTGGCTCCCCCGGGGGACCCTGCTCTACCCGAGGTCTCTGTCTTTGGCTGACAGGGGGTTTTTCCAGCCCTTTGGGGCTGCAGGGGACTCAACCACCCTTCCCAGAGAGAAGCTGCCGGTCTCCTGGGCCTGGGCCAGGCTCTGGCCTTCACATCCCCCAGTGTTCACCCCTCCAGCCGCTCCCGAGCCACCGGCCCGACACCAGCTCCAGGCTGCTGCTTCTCAGCCTCCTTTGCTGTTCTCAGCTCTTCTCCAGCCTGTCGGCAGATGCCCAGAGCCTCGGTTTTGGAGCACATCTCATCCCACTTCCGTAGGAATGCCTCCCTCACCAGGGCTTGAAATACCAGCACCACAGCAAGGGCTGCCAGGTTAGCACTGGGCTGCAGACCCCGCCCCTAAACACAAGGCCTCAGCCATCCAACCCCCTCCTCCTGATGCAGACCAGGAGCCCTGACGGTCACGTCCAAAACTAGACTGTCCCCAAAACCTACTCCATGCGAGCCCCCACTCAATGACTGGCACGATTATCCTTGCACTTGCTGAGACCAGCACCTTGGGAACGCGCTCATCCATTTCCTTTGGCTCATCCCTCCTGGCTTATCCTTCAAAACGCATCCAGAGTCGCTATCTTTCACTGTCCCTGCCACCCCGCCTGGCCCGGGGCAGCTGTGACCTCACTGCAGGATTGCAGGAGCCTCTGCTGGTTCCTCTCACTCACCCCAGCCCACCTCGGAGGTCTGCTTGACCCAGAGGTGGAATGAGCCTGTTAAAATCTACATCAGGTCCCACCACCCTCTGCTCAAAACCTACAAGGGCCCCCTCTTCACACAGGGCAGCAGCCAACGTCAGGACCACAGGACCCGGCCCCCATGCCCCTCAGACCACAGTAGCCACGGCTCCCGTGGGCCCAGAACACACCGGCTGCAGCCTTGCCTTCTGCCTCCCAGGCGAGGCCCTGCCGCCCCCGCTTCATGCCCTGGAACCTTGGCTCAAACCTCCACTTGTCAGTGAGGCCTCCTCTGGCCTCCGTGGTCCCCCCAACTCTTTCCCTGCTCCCCTGATCTCCAGAGCGGGTGTCACCTGCTCGCATCTGTTCCCAGTCCGCCTCCCCTCCCTGGAAGCTCCGCGGCACCCTCCGTCCATGGAGAGAAGCTGCAGGAGGAAATCTCAGCCCAGGCCCCAGCCGTCCTCAGCCCCTCCTGCCCACAGCCAGCAACACCCCCAGGCCTGATGCTCACACCCACTCCCGCAGCCCTGAAGGCTTCAGCCCTTCTCCTGCCCAGGCCCCTTCCCCAGCTCGCTCCTTTGTGGGTCACTCTCCACCCCAACTCCCCAGACTCCAGCCATTCCCCTGCACAGCCCTGGGCCCACAGCGTGAGAACGTCTGTCCTCTCAGCAGGACCCGAGGCCCCAGGCCAGGGCCTGGGCACAGAGGGAGAGAAAGGGAGGCGGGGAGGGCGGGGAAGCCTGAGGGTCTCAGGAGCTGGGGGTCGTGGGGGGCTGGGGGCAAGCTGTCCTGGGACGGGCTTGTTCCACGGTACCTGGAGAGGCCCTCACAAGAGCCGCCTGGCCGTGGGGAGCTGCAGCCCTGACCGCCGACACAGCACAGGGGAAGGGAGCCCTTTGTCTCTCACTCGTGTTGCCCCCGAACCAGGGCGCTCTGAGAGCCGGGCCACGCGTAGATGGTGTTTCCCCTGGTTTGGATGCGACCATTTGTCTCAGAGGGTGGGCAGCCTGCTCCTTCAGCGGCCGTGCCGCCCAATCACAGCACGAGTTGGTCCTCTCTGCCCTCGGGAGGGACTCCGGCCTGGGTCCCCTAGCCTCTCAGCCTCTCCAGGATAACAGAAGACCAGGCCGGGCCAGTAGGCCCAGAATGCCACTGAATCCATTTTAATATTGGAACCCTGAGCTCTCGCCCAGGTAAAGCTTCTTCCTTCCACCAGCTCGGGCCTGCCTTGGCCTGGACCTGCCGTGGAAGTGGGTGCCTGGCCTTCTCTTTCCTGCCCTTTTCACTGCACCCGCCCCCGCTGGTGGCTGCTGTTTAGGGCAGCTCCAGGGCTACGGAGGGTGGTCTCGGGGAGTGGGACTGGGGACACAGTGATAGGGAAAGTCGACTTGATGGGCCCAGCTGGGGAAGCTGACTTACTCCCTTGGACAGTTTGAAGGTTTCTCAGTGGCCGCTGGCTGGAATCCTGGCACAGGCAATGCCCTCCTGGGCTGGCTGCTCTCAACCCCTCTGCTGGGGCCCTTGGTCTCCTTCAAGGCAAACCTCACTGGTGTTGGGCACCCACCCTTCACCCCACCGTTGGTGGAAGGGGACCGCGTTTCCATCAGGCTCCACGTCCTCCGCCTGGCAAATCCCTAATAGTCTCCGGCCTTTGGGCTTTCCCAGCAGTGGGGGTCACTGGTGCTGGTCCCCAAATAAGCACACAGTAATTTTCCATCTCCAGGCCCACCATCATGGTCACACGATTCACTTTGCACGATGACATGGGGACGGCTGTGAGCCAGCTGTATCACTCCCAGGAGAAAGCGTTAAGGTCCAATGCGCAACTCGCCACATCCTTTTCTTTCAGCCAGGGTGATAGCAGGAGAATACATAAAAGCTGATGGAGGGTCCCTCAGTGACTATGTGACCAGAAACCTCCACCAGCCCATGCTGGGCAAGGAGTATGAATGGAAAGAAGCATCATGGTGTGAAGTTCTGAGCTTTGGGGGTGTTCCTTACCCCCAGCATCACCTAGTTGGTCCTCATACACCAACCAAAATCAAACCAGACCTCGCATTCCCTACAATCCAGTGCCTCCCCCGAAGCCATCTCCCTCTTGCTTGGGGGAGGGGGTACCCTTCCCCCACTGCTCCCCTTTGGGGGCGGTAGGCACAGCACACAGCAACCCTCCTACCGTGGGGTCTTCAAATTCCCACACAGCCAGAGGCAGGATGTGGACCAAGGCGGGCACAACTAGCCTCACCGTCTTGCAGGGTGCCCCTGGAACGTGGCCTGGCATCCTGCTTCAGGGAGATGCAGGGCTCTGGCCTGGTTGTAACAGGAGCCAGCGAGCAGCATCTTCAGCCTTCTCCCACTGCCCCTCAGACCTGCGTCTCCCGCCCCAAACCCTGTTCCCTTAGATGAAAGTTCAAGTGGGTCTTGTAAGTCTCCGGATCTTGCTGGTATAAGAAGACGTTTTCCTGTCACTTTTAGCCCAAAACAGCCTTCCTTCCACGACTGATGTGTCCCATTAAGTCAAAGTCAGAGACCCTTGCTTGGTGAGAGCTGCCTCTTCTCCCCCGGGGGGCTCAGAGGCAGGACCCCCTGCAGGGCCCTCTCTGCACGGGAAATGTCAGGCCCCACCTCACTGAAGGGGTGTCTCCGGAGCCTCGGAGATCCCTAAAGAACCTCTCCAGGCATAGCTGACCTCACCTGAGAGCCCAGCTCTCCCTTCGCTGGCCCCTCTGGACGAATGTCCCAGGCTCGGGCACATCAGTGCATGGAAACACGGCCTGCAGTGCGTCCTTGACCGCCACCTTCCCCAAGCAGCCTCCCACTTGGTGTCAGTTTAGGCCTGACTTAGCCAAGTGTCCAATGTGGCCCCCTCCTGGGGGCACCTATCAAAGGCTAAGGGTCTTCCTGAAACCCCTCTGGCCTGTTCGAGACGATGTGGAGCAAGCCAACCACTTTCCCCAAAGAAAACTTCCTCTCGTACCTTCACACTCAACCCTTTAAAGTCAAGAGGGTGCCCATTCTTTCACCAGGT
The DNA here is from genome assembly GCF_949752795.1 of Hyperoodon ampullatus. Taxonomy (NCBI): domain Eukaryota; kingdom Metazoa; phylum Chordata; class Mammalia; order Artiodactyla; family Ziphiidae; genus Hyperoodon; species Hyperoodon ampullatus. The sequence goes on from NC_136921.1 coordinate 100,942,888, forward strand.
ACTTATTGAGCATTTACCATGTGCCAGTCACCACTGTGGGGACCAGGGATACCTCAGCGAATGAAACAGACAAGAATCCCTACCTTCATGGGGTGGCCCTTCTGCTGGAGGAGATAAAAAGACACACAATAGACTACTATACATAAAATAGATGACCAACAAGAACCTACCATATAGCATAGGGAACTGTACTCAGTACTCTGTAATAACCTGAACAGGAAAAGAATCTGAAAAAGAAGAGATGTGTGTACATCTGATTCACCTTGCTGCACACCTAAAATGAACACAACACTGTAAATCAAATCTACTCCAATAACTAACTAACTAACTAAATAAATAAAACAGTCAGTTACAATCCCCGAACTACCTCTTTGCATAATAAAGATCTCCAAACCTAAAAATAATAATAATAAGACACACAATAGTGCAGCAGATGGCACAGCATTAGAATGCCACTGTCCTGTGGAGGAAACACCAGAGAGAGGGTGCGGAGTGAGACTGCAGTGGAGAGGGAACTGCCACTTTAAACATGAGCCTCAGGGTGGGCCTCAGGGGGAAGGTGATGCTGGAGCAAGGGCTTGGGGAAGGTGAGACAGTGGACCATGGAGGAAAGCATTCTGGGGCAGTGCAAAGGTCCTGGGGCACATCAGGCCCGGCACACACCAAGCAAACAAGGAGGCCAATGTCGACAGAATGGAGTGAGACAGGGGAGAGAGGTAGGTGTTGAGGTTAACCAGCTCCTGCGTGGCCAGATGACACAGGCCTCGGAGACAGGAGGAGAGAGGAGGAGTGGGGGGCGAGTCTCTGAGCAGAGGAGAGGCGTCTCGCGTCGTCCATTGTAAAAGGATCGCAGGCAGTCTGGGGTGCCAGCCCTGGACTGGGCACCGCAGACCACACCTCCTGCAGCAAGCAGGGCGCCTTCAGTGTCAGGACCCATGGCCACACTATGCCAGGAGTGACCACGTAGAGGCATGTCCGCCTTCAATACCTCCTGTTCGAACGGACGGTGAGCTGAAGACGGGTCATCAAGTTCTCATCAAGAGGGGTGGGCGGTTAGTGGATGACGCTGGGGCCCTCACGGGGCCCCTCGCCTCCCCCTGGTGCTCACAGCGTCCTGGCCGACAGTCTCTGCCACCTGTGCCCCCTCCTCCCTTCTACCCTTTGCATCTGCCATCTGTCTGTCACCAAGACCCAAATAGCACTTCGCAGGGAGCAGCCTCGTGGGCATTTATGTGAACTGATAGCGTATCCCGAGAGAGCTTCCCTCACCCCTGCCTTGGCATGGGGCAGGATGCATGCTGAGAGACGCGCCGCTCATCCTCACAAGGACCTCACACAGCAGGGAACCCTGACTCACTTCACAAGTGAGCAGAACAAGGCCAGTGTGGGTGCAGCCAGGACACGGGATTCTGTAGCCTGCCCTCCCTCAACCACAGGTAAAGAGAGAACTTTACTAACTCCCGCTTGGCAGGTAAGGATTTAGCTATTTCTGCTCAGATGACAGATTCCTTACCAATTAGCAGAAAACTGTGGAAGGTTGGTAGCAAAAGTGAATTTTAAGGGCTTCCCTGGTGGCGCAGATGTTGAGAGTCCGCCTGCCGATGCAGGGGACACGGGTTCGTGCCCCGGTCCAGGAAGATCCCACGTGCCGCGGAGCGGCTGGGCCCGTGAGCCATGGCCGCTGAGCCTGCGCATCCGGAGCCTGTGCTCCACAACGGGAGAGGCCACAACAGTGAGAGGCCTGCGTACCGCAAAAAAAAAAAAAAAAGTCAACATTTGTAAGGGCAACTCTCAGGGTCCCGAAAAAAAATTGGGCAGACACTTGGGTAAATGTTCATTCAGATCAGGATTCTGTACCCCTTCTCCTCAGGAAGCGTCAGGCACACATTCACCCAGCCCTTGATCCCCACATTCAATAACCCAGTGCATTCTATCAACACCCACTCCCAGCTCAGACATGGAGGGGGTAGGGTGCTTGCCCTTCTCAGGGAATCCCACCCTCTGGGCTTCATCCACACCCCTCTGGTCACCTTCCTTCTACCAAACGTGACCCCCTCAGGATGGGAAATCTGCTTTTACAAGCTTCCCAGCCCTATCTTTATGCTCTAAACTTCACGTGCTGAGTCCTTCTCTTTCAAAAACCAGGCTCTTAACTATTAAAAACCTAGGCTTGCAAGGCTGTGTCTCTGCTATGTGTTATAGGGGAAGATTTTGAAATCAAACTGAGACTCTTGGTATATGAGTCGGTGTTCTCCAGAAAACAAACCAATAGGGTGTGTGTGTGTGTAAAGAAATTTATAACGAATCAGTCCATGTGATTATGGAAGCCAACAAGTCCCAAGATCTGAAGTTAGCAAGCTGCAGACCCAGGAGTGCTGATGGTGTAGTTCCAGTCCAAATGCCAATAGGCTTGAGACCTAGAAAGAGCTAATGTTTCCATCTGAGTCCAAAGGCTGGATGAACTGATGTCGCAGCTCAAGGCAGTCCGGCAGAAGGCATTTACATGTTTGTGCTATTCAGGTCCTCAGCTGATTGGTGAGGCCCAGCCCCATGCGGGAGAGCAAGCTGCTTTCCTCAGTCTATCAATTCAAATGTTAATTTCAACTCCCTCACAGACACACCCAAAATAATGGTTGACCAAATGTCTGGGCACCGTGTGGCCCAATCAAGTAGACGTATAAAATTAACCATCACACTAAGTTCCAGGCTGTACCTGTCTCTATGCACTGGAGCCAAGGCACACAGGGAGCAGTCATTTCTGGGGGAATCTGGTACAAAGAGCTTGTGTAATATCTCTAAGGTTATCCTGCTACACTGAAGTCCAACTCTAGGTTTTTACGAGCAGTCTTCCCCCAGCCATAAATTCCCTCCTTCTGCTTTGTGGTTACCCTAGTCTTACTGACCACTCAAGTCCCAGCAAAATGTTCACCCCTACAGTCTGAATCCCCCCTTCCCAGAAAAGTTGCAGGCAGGGCTGATAGGGGATAATCTCTGACCAAAGCTGGGGGTGAACTGAAGACCAGTAGTCAGCGTCCAGCTGGATCCTGATGGCAGACAGGGCGAGCCGACATAGACCAATAGCTGGGTGCTGGGGCCAGGGATGGGAAGGCAGGAGAGGAGAGCCCACAGAGCAGACATGGGCACCCACTCAGGACTTCCCTGCTCCACAGCAGCGGTCCCCAACCTTTTTGGCACCAGGGACCAGTTTCATGGAAGACAGTTTTTCCACGGATGCTGCGGGGGTGAGGATGGTTCAGGCGGTAAGCTGAGTCCTGCCCAGATAAGAGATAAAGAGACCACATATACCTCATTCTTGAGGCCAAAGAGACCTTCCTGTCCACACATGCACAGAAAGGCTACTCAGGGATCAAAAAGGGGCGCCATCCCATAGTAGGTGATGTCAACCTCCCCGTAGCCCTCTTCGCTGGAATCCATCATGGCTAAGAGATGCACATGCGCACAGGGGAGGACCCTGAGATGTACCAAATATGGACTCAGAACCAGGCAAAGCAAGATGATTGACCAGAGGAGACTCAGAAGAAATGCCCCATAAAAGTGATTCAAACTACCACGAGGGTGCGACTCTCTCTCTGAGCCCGCCCGTGTGAGTCTATTCACACATACATTTTTTCCTCCTAATAAACACTTTACTTGTTCCGTTACTTTCTGTCTCTTCATGGAAATTCATTTCTACAAAGCTGACAGGCCAGGGCCTTGTCACTGGCCACTGGTCTTGTGGCTAGGATTCAGCGCTATCACAGCCTGACTTCAGTCTGTGGCCAGGGAACCAAAATCCTGCTTCAAGCTGCTTCAGGCTGAGGCCACCCAAGATCATGGGGACAGGATGCATCCAAGACAACTTTGCCTCCTTCACTAACCAGGCAGGAGTGCAGACACCATTCCTCTGCCGCCATCAGCTTGAGACCCAAACCTGGCCCCCCCTGCTCTATTGAAGGAGACAAAAGGGACTCATCTATAGGGCTGGGCCCAGGGTTATGGTTATCTCCACTGCCAGTAGCCCCCTTCCCTGTGAAATGCATAATGCACCATAAGCACTGCTCAGAGGCAGATAAAAATAGCTTTGAATCAAAGAGGTAGTTTCCTTATTTTGTCTCCAAGGACACAGATCAGAGGGCTGGACGGCATGTGGGCAAATCAGTTTTTGTTCTTGGCAGGAGTTTCAGTGCTTTTCCTCCACAAGCACAGAAAAGTCTGCCAATGTCGATATCTGAAGCTGAGATAATAGGCTGGAGCAGTGTTTTATCTTTTCTTGACCCACTCCTAGCCTTCAAGGTCTCTGCTCTCCTTCTGTAGACACACAGGATAAGCCAGACATAACAGCAAGAGCAGAGAAGTCCACCAGGCCCACTGGACCGATGAGGCTGTGTAATGATGACCATCTCCCTCCACTGCAGACATCTTCCGCCTGCAACTCTGCAGACCCATAGCAGCAGCCCCATTTTACAGGTGGGAAAACCGAGGCTCAGAGAGGCCACATTATTTTTCAAGCATCAGTGCTAAGTCCAGCTACCCTCAAAGCCTGAGGCCTTTTAAGACTGCAGATGTGGAATCACTATCTTGGCTTTGCCTCCTGCCTCCTCCACTTAAAAGCTGGAACTGAGCTTCCCTGGTGGCGCAGTGATTGAGAGCGCGGAGCCTGCGTGTCCAGAGCCTGTGCTCCACAACGGGAGAGGCCACAACAGTGAGAGGCCCGCGTACCGCAAAAAAAAAAGCTGGGCCACAGAGATCCAGGCTCTTAATCTCTCTGAGCCTCAGGTTCTTCATCTGTAAAATGGGAGTCAAAACTACTTCCAGAGCTGTTTGTAACTCAAAGGAGATCGTGTAACGGAGTTTTGTATTCTGCAAATTGACATGTAGATACTAGTTATTGTAATTCTTATAATTGAGCACTTAATGCACACAAGGCACTGCTCACCAGGTCCCTAGGAGGCAGGTATTATTAATATCCCCACTTTGCAGCTGACTGATTGAGATGCAGGAAGGCTAAGGCCTTGCCCACAGCTAGGAAGAGGCAAAGCCGTCACTGGAACAGAGGCAGCTGGCTCCAGAGTGGGCAGTGAAGCCTAAACATGGCGATGGTTACCACAGATGTATTTTCCTATGCTGAAGACTGTTAAGGGTGACGGTGCCTTGCAAGAGTATCTTCGCCTCCCTTCAAATCCTCCCAAAGGTTTATTCTATTCTGTAATACAATCCTCAGTCTGGGGAAAAAAAAGATCTGATAAAGAAGTCACACCAAGGTGTTGCTGCTGATAATGCGTCTGTAACCAGCAGGAGTGTCTGCATCCAAATCAAAGCCTGGAGGGACCAGACAAGACAAATAGAAGGCAGACAGAGGGTCATCGGCCCAGCACCCTCCCCAAGGGGGCGGGGGAGGGGGTCAGTGGGGCGAGGTGGGCGGGGCTGGGAAGAAGAAGGCTCTAGCTCACGCTCCTGGACACTCACCCCAACAGTGCGCTGGGCTAGGGAGCAAGTCCAAGTACACCCAAGCCCCACACCAGCCCCTTGGTTCCTAATCGAGCGCGAGGACGTGGGAGGGGTCTGAGCATACAAGCCACGCCCTGGGGTGGAGCCCCCGCAGAACCACCTCCTAGCCCCGCCCCCAACTGCCCAGCGTCAGGGGGAGTGTCAGAGCATTCCTTCATCTGTAAGACGGTACGAGGGCCTCTCTCCCGGGCGGTTAGGAGGGTTAGATGAGATGCGTGTATACGAGTCGTGATTGCAGAGCAGATGATCACAGGGGGCCATTGCCCCCTCCACCCCCATGCAAACTCCTGCCCACACCCATCGCGCCTGCCTCCCGGGCTCGCTCACCTCATGGCGCTCTCACTGCTCTGTTGAGTGGGTGCTAGACATTCACCCCAATGACTAGCACCCACTCCCTCGTGCCTTTGGCCAGAACAGGGTGGGCGGTCCAGATGCCCCAATCCCTGGCAGGCAGGGCCAAGGACCCATGTGCCCATGGGAGGACATGAGCAGAGCTGAGCCCAGGATTTAACCTGAGACCCAGAAGAACGCTGCCTTTTAGCTGGACTTCCCGGAGAAGAGCTGAGGCCGGCTGCCTCGTGCCATCTTCTCCACGGAGTACTGAGGAGTGAGACATGTATGAAGAAGAGAGAGGAGAGGAGAAGGAAAAGAGAAAAATATGCATTTATACGGTCTTGTATAGTTAGACAATTGCAATTGTATACCCTTCCTTTTCCCTCACTCTGACTCCGCTCCCTTGGCCCCTTATCAGGCTTCTTCAGACCCCCTTGTGACATTCAGGATGAGGAGTATCCAGGTGCCTCTCCCAGCAGCTGTGGCAGCTACCCTGGAGGGTGAGCCACACCAGAGCAGGAGAAACAAGGGAGGCCATGGTGAGCTCTCTGCCTTTGGGGACTGCCTCCAGGGAATCACAGAAAAATCATCATCATGGTTGAGCTTCAACTCTATGTCAGGACCAGACGAAGCAAGCTACATACAAGATCATTAGCCTCACAACAGCCTGGCCAGGAAAGTGTCATCATTCCCATTTTGCAGATGAGAAAGGTTAAATGACTTGCTTAAAGTCAACAGCTGAGATAAGATTTTAACACTTTTGGGGTTTCCCTGGTGGCGCAGTGGTTGAGAGTCCACCTGCTGATGCAGGGGACACAGGTTCGTGCCCCGGTCCGGGAAGATCCCACATGCCGCGGAGCGCCTGGGCCCGTGAGCCATGGCCGCTGAGCCTGTGCGTCCGGAGCCTGTGCTCCGCAATGGGAGAGGCCACAACAGTGAGAGGCCCGCGTAACGCAAAAAAAAAAAAAAAAGATTTTAACACTTTTGTCAGGTTGCAGTGCTAGAGTAAGATAACCTTCCCAAGACATTGGAGGGAGTGCATATTTGATCCATATTCAGGCACATTTCTTGAATCTTCATTCAACGGGTGTCTCCAGGAGGTACCCTGATAAATCCAGCTGGTTTTAGTCTGTTTCTCTGATAGAATAAAATGATCGGGAGGGGAAGTGTGTATTGCTGTTTTTAAATTATAACTCCCTTTACCTTCCCATGAAATAATGAAACTCTTTTCTAAAGGGGAAAACATTAAATCACATCCATGTTCTGTCAAGACGGGCAGCATCACCTCAGACTACAAACGGTTCTGTTACTTTTCAATAATTTTTAAAGACCTTTTCCTCATTATAAAAATAATACAAGCATCAAAATGGAAGTAATATATAATACGTTAGAGGAAATTTGAAAACGCAGAAAAGTATAAAGAAGAAAATATAAATCACACAAAATTCCTCTATTAAAAAACAACCAGTATTACAATTTTGGTGTATTTTCTTGCTTTTCTCAAGTCCACGGACATTATAACCTGTAGGAGTGGTTATAAGACTTCAGGTGGGAAGAAGGGGGTGGGTAGGGCAGAGCTGAGCGCTGCTGGCTAATGGTTTGACACTTTCTGGAAGCTCAGCCCCCATTTCCTCATCTGCAACCCCCATGGGCTTTGATAAACACACAGGTGTGAGGGAAAGCAATTTTTATGAAAGTTTGCTAGTTACTCTCCTTGACGGCAGGGACCCTGTTTTCATGCCCTTTTACGTGCCCAGAATTTAGAAGACCGCCTGGCCTGTGGAAGCCTTCTACATAATTTTATTTTTTAAATGATGATGATCACTTCTCTGCTTTTTGGCTAAGATCAAGTGTAGTATCTGTTCCTATCAGTTTAAAACGGTGATCGTGATGAAGTCTTTTGAATACACTGGCGTCCAAACATTTTACCACATTTTATTATACAAATGTTCATGTTCACACTTTTTTAACAGTGTGTCATGTATTTCAAAGAAATCTGATGTGGAGCCCAACCTGATAGCATTTACAGAAGCAATGTAGCCCCTGTTAAGGGGAAGGGTATAAGAGCCCACCCTACACCCTCTTGTCCCCAAGGTATCCCCCACAGGGTCTTCATGGAAGCTTAGGGCACGATTTGAAAAATAATTTCAGCAACAGTTTGCAAACCACTCTTTTAATTATTTGATGGCAGAAATGGGGCTCTGGGACACAGCAAAGTAAAGGAGGTTTCAGCCTCTCCCAGAGCCCCATTCAATGGCCACTCAGTCCTTTCCCTCATTCCAGCTTCCCCAAGAGAAAAGGGGCCACAGCAGGCAGTATTGTGGGGACAGCAGCTGGCGTTCACCAGCCTGAGCTGAGGCCCTAACCTCACCTAACCCTCAAGGCACCCTAAAAGTCCAATACCATTTGTACGCCCATGTTGCAGATTAAAAAAGAATGAATGCTTAGGGAGGTTAACTAACTTGCCTCAGATCAATAACTAGTGAGTGAAGGATTCAGAATTGCACCCAAACCAAAGTCCATGCTTGTGGTCACTCGTACTGGAACACACTGGGGGCATTCAGAAAGAGGCACAGCAGAAACACCCAGACGGGAGGAAGGAACAAGCATGCTAAGGCTGGGGTGCCCAGTGCCAACCCCCCCATGCTCCCACCCCTACCTTTGACAAGGCCTTTGGTGGATGGATACCAAAACTCCTCCCTTCTCCCTAGATGGGAAGCCGGAGGTGGTAACCCAGGTAGCACAGTGTGGAGGATGGAGCTGTCTGGGCTGTAATGCAGAGAAGTGGGGGAACCCTGATGTCCCCATATGTGGCCCAGGCCCGATCACCAGCCCAGAGCACATGGAGGACCCCAGTGAGGGGGCTGGGCTGGGAACCTCGGCCCCAAGAGCAGGGCCTCCACCACATCCCTGAGAGCAGAGAATCAACCCAGCAGGGTTGGGGGCTGGGGGCGGGGGTCCTGTCTAGAGAATCAGCCAAGTCCGCACTGCAGGATGACAGCCATTTCCATAGACGCCCTAGGGCTGCCTGGCTTTGCCAGGCACACCCCACTGCCCTTCTCCCATCCCCCTCCCAAGTGTCTGGGTGGAATCCTTGCTCTTTTGATGCACTTCCTGATGTGTTTTTTAAATGGTGCCTACTAAGTGCCTGGCACCCTGCTAGGGGCTGGGTTGCCATCAGACACCCGAGTGGAGAGACAGACAAAGAACAGAAGCAGCACAGGTGGGGACAGGGCCCGGAGCTGACCAGGACTCTGGGTGCTGTGGGGAAGCTCAGTGCAGGCCGGGAAAATGAGACACACACAGGCAGACCCCAGAGGTCTCTGCAGCCCCTGCCCTCGACTCTGCCAGGCCTAGCTGGGAAGCCACCGGGCCTTTTGTGTGCCAAGGGGCCAGCAGCCTCCAGGGATGAGCTGAGGACCCCCTGGGGTGAGTCCAGGAGAAGGGTTGGGTGGGATCCCTTAGCATCCCAGGTCATCTGGGGTGGGGTGGGGTGGGGTGGAGTGGGTCCAGCCCCAAGGAGAGAGGGTCAGAGAGGATCGACAAGTCCAGGCAGGGCCCTGGTGGGGGGCCCTGGAGCAAGGGCATTTGGAGCTTTCCCTAGCCTGGGGCAGTGTACTGGCCCCTTGTCCAGACCTCCCAAAGGAGTCAGTCCTCATGCTTCAGAGATACCTCCTGAGCTCAGAATGAAGCCTGCACCACGTGAAAGGCTGCCAGTACCCTCATGACCCCACCCTTGCCTTTTTTGGATTGAGAGGCCCAGCACACTCTGGTAACGTGAGGATGCTGCCCACCCAAACCAGGCCTGGAAATGTGCTTGCGCTTCCCCCATGCAACTGGTACCCTTCCTTCCCCGGCAGAGGGGACGTCTTGGGGACAGGAGTGTGCCGTGAGAGCTCATTCAGAGCTCAGCTTGGGCTCAGCCCCTTGAGGAACAGGAAGGAAAAGGGGGGCTGGGCCAGGGAGCGAACAAGACTCGCTCCACGTACATCACCCTTTCCGCTGGGCCCCGTGCCCCTTCACGGTGTCCTCTCCACCTGGTGAGGTCTGGGAGCTTCGTGAGATGGGGTGTGATGGTCCCTCCCCAACCGGCGTCCAGACAACGTGGAATTAACTCATACAAAGGTCTACTCTGCACCCAAGATGGCACCAGACACTTCTAAATCCTCAGCCAGCCTCTGCCCAGGGCCAGACCGGCTTCTCCTCAGGCTAGTCTAGGATCCTACAGACGCAGAGTTAAGACCCCAGGCTGGACTCCCCAAGGCTCTTCTACCTGGGGGCAAACACTCAAGGGAGTTGATGTCTCCTGACTGGGTGGGGCCGGGATGATGGTGAGGATACACCCGTTCTCCCCTTTGGGCATCTCCGCAGTGCAGCCCTTTGTCAAGACAACAGCTACAGGAAAAGAATAGCCCTGTCATCAGCAATGAGGCTGAGCATTCCACATAGAAATATAAAACAATTTGCAAAATCTGGTTTGGGTTCCCTCTAACGTATATGTCAATGGAAATCGCCAACTCTGTTTTCAGGAAACCCAATAACCTGTCAGGTGTATTGAGCATGATCAAGAAAGACATCTCTTTCAGCCTTCTTGCAGTACATCATTAATCTCCTTTAACAGCCTGGAGGCAGGGGAGCATGTCTGTGGGCAGTGTGACTGCCCTTTCACTGGTCCTCTCAGCCACAGCCCTCCACAGATAGACGCTGCCCCCAGAATGAGGAACTCAGCTGCCCAGAGCGAGCTGCACAAATCAGGAACAATCTGACATCTCGAGGTCAGCTCGATGGAAAAATCAACACGAGTATCTCGAGGTGACCGATCTTCCCATGATGCCACAGGTGCTTTCCAGCCGTGGCGCTGCCAGTACAGCCCCAGGTCCTGGTGGGACTGAAGGTGGGAAACAGACAGAAGGGAGAGAACAGAGCAAGAGGCAGTCAAGCCAAGACTGAGGGGGCTCTGCAATCTCTCCCAGACGTCGCTCTGCTGTGATGCACAGATGATGCTTGGAGCTGGAAGAGATAGTTTGCTTCAATAGTTTGTATCATTTTCCCAGAGAAAACTGAGACCAGAAGGGGAACCACCCTACTGGTTCACCAGGTGACAACGCTGGGAGGGGAATTCAGATCCCTTGCCAGCACGTCCTCGGATGGACAGAGGCAGAAATCCAGTTCTCCACCCAGAGGCAGGAGCAAATACTCAGTAAGCGGGATAGGTGGGCAAGACCCTGTGGAGGTGCCCCTCTGCCAGATAGCAGATGAGAAACAGAGAATCACGCAAACCATTATTTAATATGAATTGTGGTTGAAAGCTCATGGGGCTAAAAGACCTTATAACCAGGGGGTCTAATCTAGTCTGGGTCTGGCAGGCAGGGGGGACTTGCCTAAGGAGGTGTCATTGAACCTGAGACTGGAAGGTTAGCCAGACAAAAGGTGGGCAGAGACCCGGGAAGAGGGTGTCTCCCTCCCCCCGCTCCCTCTCCCTCCTCCTCCAAGAAAGCTGTTGCTCCAAACCAGCTGGCCACACTGCTGGGCTTCATGCCCAATACAGGGATCACTGTCCCACTCCCAGGCCTCCTGCAGTCACATCTCTCGCCTTCCTCCCATCCAACGCTTCAGGTCCTGCGCTCCCGCTAGGATCCCAGCCTCCTCCAAACCCGTCGCCGTGAGTGTGCTGTGGGCTCCATCTCCAACAGCGCCAATCACACGGCTGGACATACGATGGACTTCCAGCAACGAATGAATGAATGGAGTAGTGGGCCCATAAATGTGGCAGGATACAGAGCAAAGAAAACTCTGGGATGTCTGTTCTTGCCCAGCAAGCGGCCCAGAGCAGCGGGTATGCTTGTGAGGCCTGAACAAGAGCCCAGTCTCCTCTCCACAACAGAGCCCTTTTAAAGCCTGTTCCCTCAAGGTGCTTCTCTGCTTAGTGGTCCAAAGCACAGCCTTACGGAAACTCCCTTACGTCTCAGCCTGATAGGGCAGGCACCAGACGGACGGGAAACAGCCATCTCGTCCAGATATGGTCTCCCACATCTGCTGACCCCACAGACTCCCAGGAGTAAGGGCTGCAGGGAAGTCAGTAGACAAATATCCTGGATGACAAGACACGTTGCCAGGACCTCTGATGCAGCCTGTGACCTGCCCACCCACGTGGGTGGGGAGGAAAGGGTGATCTATCAGCTGATAGATCAGCACAAACCAGTCACTTGAGCTTGGTGATCTACACGTGGGAGGAGGTGCTGGTGAGATGGAATTTTAAAGCCAAAACAGCTTCTTCTGCATCTAAGAGTAGAGACAAGTCACCTTGCAGTCCATTCTTGTTTTCTTGGAAACCACAGGAGTGGTCCCTCTCCAATTATGACATCAGTGAAGAACGCTTGCTCCAGAAAAAGCTAGAAGAGGACCTTTAGCTTTCTCTGTTGTGCAATCTCCAGTGTAGAACCCTGGGGCCCTCTTGAAGAGAAAAGAATAGCATCACAACCCTGCAGCCCAGGCGTGTATGCAGTGCAGCCTGAGTGGGTCCCGGAGCAAGGCCCGCACTGTAGCAGTGGACCAGCATCCACCAAGCTATGCGAGGCTTGTGCACAACAGTGACACCACGTGGTGGCAGCAGAAACCACAGTACCTCTGGCTTGATTGGTTCCCCAGCTCTCTCTCCCTGGGTGTCTGGAAGCAGGACCAGCTCCAGAGATCTGGGCCAGATCAAGGAGTTTCTGCCTTTCCTACTAAGGAAGGCTGGTGAAGACTCCAGAAGTTCCTGCCATGTACCCATATCTCCCTATCTCTCCCAGGCTGGTAAGGGGCCATCCCAGTTTGGCATACTCTGTCTTGTTTGATGCCCATAACCACCTGGGAGGTGTGCACCCATACTGTTGTCTGAATTCTGCAGGTAAGAATGTTCAGTGGTTAATGACTTTCCCAAAGTCACACACCGCAAATAAATGGCAATGCTGGGATTCAAACCAGGCTTGTCCTACTCTGGGATCCACACTCCTTCTGCACCCCACAAGGCTCTCTCTGCCCCCAGCAGAAGCCAGGAACAACAAAGCATCTCAGGGCCGCATTGCTTCTGGGTATTTTGTCCCTTTGGGTTTAGCCCGGTTAAAGCTTCCCTGGAATCCTGTCCCTACCCACACCTTCTCCAGTCAGTGTGATGTCTTTGACATTTGGTTCACATGTGGCCCCAGCCCCTTAGATCATAGACCATGTGTGTCACATGGCATGGGTTTGTGTGTGTGTGTGTGTGTGTTTCCATTTTGCTTAGCTGGCACAAGAAACGTGTCTAAGCAATCAGCATAACTTTTGAAAATCAATTTGTATTCTGTCAGCCCGAGTATCATTAACAACCTCCGTTAATACAGCAATCATGAACATCTGGAAACGCAGCAGCTGTTCGGGGAACGAGGTATAAAAAACACTAGGATGACAGCTTGTTTTTCATAGGCTAGATTGGCTCTGTGCAAACGGGAGAGGCAAACAGACAAACCAGAGAAGGAGGAAGGGAAGGGAAAAGGGAGGAGCTGCTAGGCCCCAGGAGCGGCTTCACTGAGAGAAGGCCCTCACTCCGCAGCTTCTCTGAGCCTGGCTGCCCTGGGGTAGGTACCTGTGTGCTCAGGGATCCCTCTGGACAATCAGAGAGGCCAGCAGTCCAGCGTCTGGAAGCCTCTGTGTGGATGAGCATCCAGAGACGGGCAAGCTGGCTGAGCAGGTGGAACGGCCGCCCAGTGCAGGAGACATTTAGGCCTGGCCTTGATGTCGAGGGAGCAGGGGAAGGTGGACTCTCCAGGCCAGAGGGGCTGAGGTCCTAGGGATTCTGGGTGTGGCCAGAGCATCAGCCTTGGAGTTGAGGGGATAGAGGCCAGTCCACAGGAGGCCTGGGAGGCCCTGATGGGGGTGCACACTGGGTCCTGGAAGTAGGGGTGACAAAGGTATTCTTAAAGCCACATCAAAGATGGGACAGATGAGGCGGGGCCAGGGGCCCAGCCTCAGGCCTCTCCCCAGGCAGCACTGCTGAGCCCCCAGGAGGATTCAGCAGGCGACAGGGCAGGTAAGGTCTTTGTTCCCCTGAGACCCACAGACGGGGAGCAAGGTCAGCAGACTAACATGATGCCTTCCCTGGGGAGGGTGTTCCTTCAGATGGAGCTGCCTTGAGCGGTTTCTCAGAGAAGACTGGAGTGGGCAGAGCCTGAGGCCGGGTGAAGCCTGACCCACAGCTTCGTGGGGATGGGGGCTCCAGGCAGAGGAACTGGAAAAGGCAAAGGTCAAGTGTGCTCAGGAAGAGAGCACCCTGAGGCCCGGGCAGGTGAGAGGGAGACTGGTAGGAGAGGAGAGGCAATGGGGAAGGGCCCACTCTGGCCCACTGGCTGCAGCTCGGGCCCTGAGGACCATATGACCCCACCAGCCTCTCACAGGCTGCCCCCTGCAGAGCCAGGGCCCCTCCTCCTTCCAGCCCAGCCCTCACACCCCAAGGCCATTTCAGAGGGATGGCGGCTGGTGGGGGAAGGCTGGAAGAGGGAGTGGCCCCAGCCACTCCTGGTTGGTTTATAATACTGTTCAAGTCCTCTATTTCTATATTGCTCTTTTGTCCCAGATGTTTTATCTGTCATTGAAAGCAGGGTATTGAAGTTTCATATTATTATTATTGGAGAACTATCTATTTCTTTCTTCTATTTTGTCAATATTTGCTTTATATATTTTGAGGTTCTGTTGTTTCATGTGTATACATTTATAATTTTTCTATCTTCTTGATGAGTAGAAATTTTTATAAACATGTTCTTCTTTGTCTCACTGTAGTAATTTTTTACTTAAAATCTATTTTTTTCTGATATTAGTATAGCCACTCCAGCTCTCTCTTTCCTTCCTTTCACTTTCATCCTATTTGTGTCTTTGGGTCTAAAGTAAGTTTATTGTAAGCAGCATAAAGTTGGATCATTTTTTAAAATCTGTCCTGCCAATCTCTATCTTTTATTTGATTGGTTTAATCCATTTACATTTAAAGTGACTACCAAGAGTTAACAACTTACTTCTGCTATTTCGTTATTTTTTTCTATGTCGTATGTTATATTTTTCTTAGTTTCTCCAATAATACCTTCTTTTGTGTTTGACTGATTTTTTTCTAGTGTACCTTTGTGATTCTCTCTTCATTTACTTTTCTGCATATTTTTAAATTTATTTTCTTAGCGCTTAGCATGGAGATTACAATTGACATCCTAAATTTATAACAATCTAATTTCAGTTCATACCAGCTTAGTTTCAATAACATACATTAATTCTGATCCAATCCTACTTCATCTTCCTTTTGTGTTATTATTGTCATAAATTACATCTTTATACATTGTATGCTCATTAACATAGATTTGTAATTATTGTTTTAAGGAGTTGTCTTTTAAAGCATATAGGAAACAAAAAGAGGAGTTACAAACCAGAAATGCAATAATGGTAATTTTACATTTACCTATATAGCTAACTTTCCTGGAGATCTTTATTTGTTCACACAACTTTGAGTTACCATTTAGTGTCCTTTCATTTCAACCTGAAGTGCTCTCTTAGCATTTCTTGTAGGACAGGTCTACTAGCAACAAACTCTCTTACATTTTGTCTAAGAATGTCACAAGAATTCCCTGGTGATCCAGTGGTTAAGACTCTACACTTTCACTGCCAAGGGCCAGGGTTCAAACCCCGGTCAGGGAACTAAGATCCCACAAGCCACATGGTGTGGCCAAAAAAAAAAAAAAAAAAAATCAAATGTCCAAGGCTACAGTAATCAAAACAATGTGGTATTGGCACAAAAACAAGCACATAGATCAATGGAACGGAATAAAGAGCCCAGAAATAAACCCAAGCATATATGGTCAATTAATCTACAACAAAGGAGGCGAAAATATGCAGTGGGAAAAGATAGTCTTTCAGTAAGTGGTGCTGGAAACAAATGGACAGCTACATGTAAAAGAATGAAATTAGAATATTTTCTCACACCATATACAAAAATAAACTCAAAATGGATTAAAGACCTAAATGTAAGACCGGACATGGTAAAATTCCTAGAAGAAAACATAGGCAGTCCACTCTTTGATGTCAGTCCTAGCAATGAGTTTTTGGACCTGTCTCCTCAGGCAAGGGAAAAAATCAAAAAGAAACAAATGGGGGACTAATTAAACTTAAAAATTTTGCACAGCAAAGGAAACCATCAACAAAATAAAAAGACAAGCTACAGAATGGGAGAAGATATTTGCAAATGATATATCTGATAAGGTGCTAATATCCAAAATATATAAACAAGGACTTCCCTGGTGGTCCAGTGGTTAAGAATCTGCCTTCCAATGCAGGAGACT
This sequence comes from Hyperoodon ampullatus, assembly GCF_949752795.1. Lineage (NCBI taxonomy): Eukaryota > Metazoa > Chordata > Mammalia > Artiodactyla > Ziphiidae > Hyperoodon > Hyperoodon ampullatus. The sequence continues at coordinate 100,959,060 of NC_136921.1, forward strand.
CAGGTTCAATCCCTGGTGGGGGAACTAAGATCCCGCATGCTATGGGACAACTAAGCCCACGTGCTGCAACTACTGAACCCATGCACCACAACTAGAGAGAAGCCCAAACGTCGCAATGAAGAGCCTGTGCACGGCAATGAAAAATCCCACGTGCTGCAACTAAGACCTGATGCAATCAAAATAAATAAATAAATAAATATTTTAAAATACATATATATATATAAACAGCTCAAATAACTCTGTATCAAAAAAATAATCCAGGGCTTTCCTGGTGGCGCAGTGGTTGAGAGTCCACCTGCCGATGCAGGGGACACAGGTTCGTGCCCCGGTCCGGAAGGATCCCACATGCCGCGGAGTGGCTGGGCCCGTGAGCCATGGCCGCTGAGCCTGCGCGTCCGGAGCCTGTGCTCCGCAACAGGAGAGGCCACAACAGTGAGAGGCCCGCGTACCGAAAAATAATAATAATAATAATAATACAGTTAAAAAGTGGGCAGAAGACCTGAATAGATATTTTTCCAAAGAAGACATGCAGGTGGCTAGCAGGCACATGAATCAGCAGGGAAATTCAAATCAAATCAAAACCACAATGGGGTATCACCTCACATCTATCAGAAAGGCTCTCACAAAAAAGACAAAAAATAATAAATATTGGATGTGGAGAAAAAGGGACCCTTGTACACTGTTGGTGGGAATGTAAATTGGTGCAGCCACTATGGAAAACTGTATGGAGGTTCTTTTTAAAACTAAAAATAGAACTACTTTATCATCCAGCAATTCCACTCCTGGGTATATATATGAAGAAAATGAAAACACTAATTCAAAAACTACATGCACTCCAATGTTCAAAACAGCATTATTTATAGTAACCAAGATATGGAAACAACCTAAGTGTCCATCAACAGATAAATGGATAAAGAAGATGTGGTGTGTATACACACACACACGCAATCGAATATTACTCAGTCCTATAAAAGAATGAAAATTTTCCATTTTCACGAACATTGGTGGACTTAAAGTGTATTATGTTTAGTGAGGTAAATCAGACAGAGAAAGACAAATACTGTATGTTTTCACTTATGTGTGGAATTTGAAAAATAAAACGAATTAATATGACAAAGCAGAAAGAGATTCACAGATATAGAGAACAAACTGGTTTTTACCAGTAGGGAGGGGGTGGTGCCAGGGAAACATATGGGAAGGGGATTAAGAGGTACAAACTACAGTGTATAAAATAAGCAAGATACAAGGACATAATGTACAGCACAGGGAACATAGCCAATATTTTATAGTAACTTTAAATGAAGAATCATCTATAAAAATGTCAAATCACTGTGTTGTACACCTGAAACTAATATAACATTGTAAATCAACTATACTTCAACTGAAAACAAAGAATGTCTTAACTTCTCCTTCATTTTTGAAGAATATTTTACTAGATACAGAATTCTTGGATAGCAGGTTTTTTTCTCTCTCAGCATTTTTTTTTTAATATTTAGTTAGTTAGTTAGTTAGTTGTGCCAGGTCTTAGTTGCGGCAGGCAGGCTCCTTAGTTGTGACATGAAAACTCTTAGTTGTGGCATGCATGTGGGATCTAGTTCCCTGACTGACCAGGGATCGAACCTGTGCCCCCTGCACTGAAAGCACAGAGACTTATCCACTGCACCACCAGGGGAGTCTCTCTCTCAGCATTTTAAATATATCATTCCACTGCCTTCTGGTCACCATGGCTCCTGATAAGAAGCTGGCTATTAACCTTATGGACTACTTTTTATACCTGACAAGTTGCGTCTCTCTTGCTGCTTTTCTTTGTCTTTAACTTTTGATGGTTTGATTATGTGTCTCAGTGTGGTTCTCTTTGAGTTTCTCCTGCTTGGATTTCCTTAAATTTCTTGTTATTGTACATTCATGAATGTGTACATTCATGTTTTTCCTCATACTTTTTGAGATTCCAGCCATTATCTCTTCAAATATTTTTTTCTGCCTTTCCTCTCCTCTCCTCTCCTCTCTTCTCTCCTCTCCTCTTCTCTCCTCTTGCCTTCCTTTCCCATCCCTTCCCTTCCCTTCCCTTCCCTCTCCCTCTCCCTCTCCCTCTCCACCTCTCTCTCTATCCCCCCTCCTCCTTCTGGGACTCCCATAATATGTATATTGGTCTATTTTATGATATCTCATTGGTTCCTTAGGCTCTGTTCGTTTTTCTTCATTCCTTTTTCTTTCTGTCCTAATTTCAGTTGCCCTACCTTCAAGTTCACTGATACTTTCTTCCACCTGCTCAAATCTTCTTTGGAACCTCTCAAGTGAACTTTTTATTTTGTCTAGTGTACTTTTCAGCTTCAGAATTTCTATTTGGTTACTTTCTATAATTTCTATCTTTTTATTGATACTCCCTACTTGTTCATACACCATTCTGATTCCTTTAGTTCCTTGTCCATGGTTTTCTTCAGTTCTTTTAACATATATAAGACAGTTAAAGTCTTTGCCTAGTAAGTTTAATGCCTGGGCTTTCATGGGGATGGTTTCTATCAATTTCTTGTTCTCCTGTTGAGAACTGGACATTTTGAATACTGTAATATAGTAACTCTGGAGATCAGATTCTCCCCCCTCCCCATGGATTGCTGTTTTTGTTGTTGAGGGCTGCAATCATCTATTTGTTTGGTGACTTTTCTAAACTATTTTATGCAAAATCTATATTCCTTGTTTTATGTAGTCACTGAAGTCTCTGTTCTGTTGTCTCTGTGGTCAGAGAGTGACCTGACAGTGATTTCTTTGAATGCCTGGATCCAACTAAAAAAAAAAAAAAGACAAGGAAATAAAAGACACTCTGTCTCTTTAAATTCTTTCAACAGACGCTGTTCAGGAAGGTGCTTCAGCCAGAGGGGTTGAAATAATGACCAGCACCTATGCTGGCCCCTCATTTACCCATCAAGGCAGAAAAAAGCACACAATCTTATATTTGGAGGGGAAGCTTTATTGCCCACCCTGGCACCAGCAAACCCACCAGGAAGACAGGCCATCTGTCCCATAACTGCTCGTCACAAGCCTGAAGAATGGAGGATGGTAGCTGCTACAGAAACACCAAAATTTACCAAACCCTGTCTTCATCCAGCACTCCCCTGGATGCCTCAAGGATTTGACTAAATTCCAGAGTTCCAAAATAGTTGATTCTGACAGTTTATGCCAGTTCAGTAACTGTTTTGGTGGAAGGACCAGTTCCTGGAATTTTCCGCTCTGCCATCTTCTACAACATGTAACTAGTTGTTTATCTACCATTTTATGGATCACTTTTCTACTTTTTCCATGGTTATTGCTATATTCAGGCTTTCCCTCTCTTTTGGAGTAAGTTTTGGTCATTTGTATTTCTTTGGGAAATCATCTATCTATTGAGTTCTATTTAGCAACTTCCTGACCCCATTTCAATCCCCTCCACATCTGAGGTGCTGACCCTCCTTTCCAGCCCCTGTGCTTTAGGTTCCTGCTTCCTCCCCACCACGAAGAGGCAACGCTCTCTTTGCAGGCATGAGGTTAAATGTACAATAAAAGGTTTTTTTCTCTAATTATAGTTCAATTTCTAAAGTTTTGCAGACTTTTTAAAATTAATTAGACCAAATTCAAGTTTATCCTTGAATCGATCACACTCCACTCACTTGCATTCCAAGAGAGTTTCCTGAGTGTTTGAGGAATGGAGTTTCTGGGAAGGGTGTGGACTTGCACATTAACCCTGGGTCTGCCTTCAGGAAGCCGTCCTGCCTGCAATGCCAACCACCATGTGTATCCTGGCAAAACACACCAGGGCCAGCAGGACCAGCTAGTGATTTATCTCTTTTGTTGGGGGTTTTCCAAAGAATCAGTTCTACTATTTATTTATGGCTTGGGGTTTCTAATTCATTAATTTTTGTTCTTAACTACTAATTCCTTTGTCTGATTTCCTTAAGTTTACTCTGTTCTTCTCTTTTTAACTTGAATTGAAAGCTTACTTTATTTATTTCTCCTTTCTGCCTAACATTGAAAGCATTTAGGGTCATGAATTTGCTTCATCATAACTTTGACAGATCTCCTAGGTCTTGATATATAAAGTTTTCACATTACCGTTTTCTTAGTATTCAGCAATTGTAGTTTCAAATTTGTCTTTGATTCAGAAGTTATTTAGGAAATGATTGCAGTGTTTTTATGTTTGTTTAAATTTCACATAGATGGAGGTTTTTGCTTGTACTCTTGTTATTAGTCTCCATTTTCACTGCACCAGGTCAAAGCACTGACCTATGCAATTTCTATTAGGAGGAATTTGCTGAAAATTTTTTTCTTGCCTGTTGCATAATGAATGAAATATTTTTGTAAATGTCCCATGAGCACTGGGGAAGAGCATGGCTTCTCACACATACAGAGTCTGGTATATAAGTTTTGGGTCATCGCCCTGATTACACCACTAAGAGTCTCCATGTCCTATTGATACATCCAGCCCTTAGAGCTATTCTACAGTTTTTCACTGTTATTGTGTTTCTTTCACATTTTCCTTGTGTTCATGGGTGCAGCTGAAGGGAGCTAATGTCAGCAAAGAGGCCTGATGTTATTCTGGCATGCTGTTGTTTACAAAGAAATACAAATGGAAAAGGTCACTGAACAGAGAGGCAGCATATCCACAGTTAGTAGCTGGAGCCCCTGTGTGCTCCACAGAGCTCAGCCTGCCCACTCAAGGGAAGGTGACACCCTAGCCTGGGACCTGCTGCTCGTAGGACATCCTTAGGCTGCTCCATGTTCCAATTCTGGGGCATGCCCAGCGTGTTAGGAAATTTTCCAGATTCCATTGTTTTGGGCAACCTGTCTACAGAAAGGGCTTGGGGGGTTATGTGGCAATATGGCAGCAAGTTAAGGGAATTGTACTACCAGCCCCTGCTTAAAACCATACCCATCCTCCCCCCAATTCTGCCCCATCAATAGCTTTAGCCTCTGCGTCCCCTTAGAAAGAGAACTAAGATGCTCAAAGAGGAAGTGTTCAGTATGACTTTCAAGGGCCTTCTGGGTCTTCACGTTATACAAAGCCCAGTAAGTTACCCAGGCTCCACTGACTAATCCAGTGTTAGATGGAAAAGAAGTATGTTTTTATTCCCTCTCACCCCTTTCTTCAAGTTTTTATTGGCCTTCGGAATTTTAGAGTCAGTTTCTCTTTGTTTTTATTTTCACTAATATCTTTTAATGACTTGTACTGAAGAAGTAGTACAAGCTTCACAAATAAAACAGGAAAACATAAATTAAGGGCATAATGGAATAACCCTATACACCCACCATATTGGCAAACACTAAAGGCCTGACAGTACCAAGTATCAGCAAGCCCCACGGACCCACAGGAACTCTCAGACACCAGACACTGCTAGGAAAAGTGCAAAGTGGTACAAACACTTTGAAAAACAGTTTGGCCTGGACCTCCCTGATGGTCTAGTGGTTAAGACTCCACGCTTCCCACGCAGGGGGCAAGGGTTCCATCCCTGGTCAGGGAACTAAGATCCCGCATCCTGAGTGGTGCAGCCAAAAAAAAGAAAAGAAAAGAAAAAGACAAACAGTTTGGCCTTATCTAGTAAAATGGAAAATATGCTTGCTTATGACCTAGAAATCCCAATTCTGTGTGTATAGCTCAAAGAAATGTGAGCACATGTACACATATAAAGGATGACCACAGTGGAAATATCCATATTAGTCAAATGTCGGGCACAATCCATATAACCATCGAAAGTGAAATGGATAAATAACTTGGGGTGTGTTCATACCATGGAATGCCATATGGCAAAATAACCAAACTACAATACATACGACTTTCTCAAACATTATGTCAAGTGAAGCAGAAAGATGCAAAAGAATACAGGTAGAACTGTGCACAATCTCCAATGCAAATCCCCACCCCAAACTCCCATCTTCTATTATACCAACTACCCACCTACCTTTCCGCGTGCACCTCAAACTCAGCGCATAACATCTGAATTCCTCATCTTTCCCCTCAGAGTCCGCTCCCCCCATCAGCTTGGTTAATGGCAATTCCACCTTCCAGGTCTCAGGCCAAACACCCTGTGGTCATCCTTGCCTTCTCTCCTCCTTCTTGTCTAAATCTAACGCCTACTGGCTCCAAAGTCTATCCAGAGTCTGCCCTCCAACTCCTCTGCTGGACCCCGGTCCAAGCCTCCATCCTCTCTCACTGCACCAGTCAACAGCAACTACACCTTCTGCTTCTCCCAACACCGACAAGATCATGACCCAACATGGTCTGGCCTACTTGGACCTCTATTGTGCTCCTCACTCACCCTCTGCTCCAGCCACTTTGGCTTCCTTCCTAAGCCTTGGACATGCCAAGCATCGTCCTGCCTCAGGGCCTTTGCACCTCGGTTCCCTCCATCTGGAGCCCTCTTCCCCTTGTACCCACGTGGCCCTCTCCATCACTTTCTTCAAGCCTGTGTTCAGATGTCAGCCTTGGTGTTGAGGCCTCTTTGGAATGCCCTGTATAAAACGGCCCCCTCCTCCTCCCTTGGCATTCCCATGCCTGGGCCCCAGTCTAGCTTGTTCATACTGCCCACCATATTCTGACGCTGTCTGCAACTTCCTTATTTCTTTACTGTCTTCCCCAGCCCACCACCACTTCTAGAACATCAGCTCCACGAAGACAGAGATGTTTTTTCTGTTTTGTGCATTACTGTCTCCCAATGTCCAAAGTACTGCCTGGGACATAGTATGTGCTTATTTTAGCATAGCCTCCTTAGAAATCAGAGCCTGAGGTCAAACGTGTGTAGCAACACTTCCAGAGAACAAGAGTGAGGGAAAGAGGAGTGAAGCAGGAAGAAGGGAAAACAAACCCTGACGGCGCTCAGCCAAGTGGGACACAGCCTGAGGGCAGAGCGGCTGCAGGAGGGGGCAGACCCTGAGGTTACGTGCTGGCTCCTCTCACTGGCCAAAGTCCACTCCCCAGGGCACTAACTTGCCTTCATCCCCCGTCTCTCAGAGCAGCCCCTGTGGGTCCACTGGGTCAGATCTGAGCAGGGAGCTGCGGAGATGGGATTCGGAGGCTGACGCTCACTCTTGGCCCCAGGGAGGCCCACACACTGTGGCCACAGAAAGCCCAAGAGCCATCACGAGGACCGACCACTAAGCCAGGAAGTGAGGCGAGTGGCCAAGGCCAGGCAGATCCAGGCCCAAGTGGACGCTGGGGGACAAAACAACTGGGCCTGATGGACGGCTCCATATATTTGCTGGTAGATGAATCCACTCTTCCCAGCTAACATGAAATGTCACTTTAGCATAGAATAAACTGTTGGGGTTACTCATCTTAAATCATTATTTTACATTATTTACTTTATCTTCCATTATTTTAGGAAACACTTTATCCTGCTTTCCGCTATTTACTTATGGCTTCATGGTTTGACAAAGTCAGACCTGGTTGCTTCCTGCTAGCACCTCCGTCTCGGGACATCCCCGCGTCGTTTGTCTGTTCCTCCTTGAACAGCAGGGATTCTGATACGGGGCTCAAACCCAGTGAGCGGTTCTCCTTGGACCCCCACTCTCCACGTGGATGTCTTAACAGCCTTTCTGTCAGATCTCAGTGGCCCCCTGACACCTAGAGGAGGCAGCAGGGCCAGGCTACAGGAAGTCCTGGAGGGTGGACTTCATCTTTCCCTGGGCCAGCAGCCAGGAAGTCTGGGCGGGACGTTCCCAGCTGTGTGATTCAGACCAGGAGGCCTCCACGCCCGCCCCAGGGCTCCCTGCATGTGCCCCAGGTGTGTAGGCGCACACAAAGTCACATTTAGACACTCACCATCACAGCCAGCCTAAATAATGCCAAGAGCGTCCAGCATGGTAAAAGGCAGTGAAAAAACTAGAGACATGATGCCTTTGTTTACAACACAACTCATTTAATTGTAGGGTTATACAGTTCAGTCGTTGATAATAGTTGTGATTAACAACCTGCTTGTGACCCTCTCGGAAGTTTGTTATCTGCTCTGGGTCGGTGAGCCTGTTCCCTCGGCCCGTGAAGTCCTTCAGAAACACAACCTGTGTACCAGTGAAGCAGGGAGCTCTTGTGATGGAGAAAAGCGGGCAACTTGGGGCTTTTCTAAAACAAAATCATTCCAGAGGGGTAAACCACCCGAGCTTTATCTTCAACCTGGAGGGTGGAAGTCTGCAAGCAAAGAAAGACTGGGCTGGGCTGGACTATGGGGAGAGCCGGACAGGAGGCCTGAGGTCGGGCCAGGACCAGGCTGGCCACAGGCCTGGAAGGTATTGAACGTGCAGGCAAAGGAACGGCCTTTGACTCAGTGTCAGCTGTCTGCTGGACGCTGGGCTACACTCAACCGTCCCGCAAGGTAATGTCCGGATTTACAGTCACTAATTAAATGGTTAAATCAACGAGCTTGCACTTAGTGACTAAGTGAGCCCTGGCGGGGTTGGCACTCCCGGGAAGCAGAGGGCAGGTGGGAGCACCATACGGGCCCTGGGCAGGCAGCTGCAGCGCTGCGTGGGCCATACAGGAGGGACAGGGTCACTGTCATTTTGGCCGGGGCCTCCTGAGAAGGGGACGTTTGAGCAAAGCCCAGAAGGAGGTAGGGAGCTGGCAGGGAGACGAGGGTCCCAGGCAGAGGCCCTGCCCAGGGGGCTCACGGAGGAGCTAGGAACATGGGCTGCGAGGAGAGGGTGGGCATGTGGGGTTGGGGATGAGGGGACCTGACCCGAGCACGGCTGCCAGCAGAGCACAGACATGGGGGCCAGCAGGTGTCGGGAGTGTCTGAGCGAAGACACCGAGGTGCTGAGACGGGGAGAGGGAATCCGGCCCTGGGTGCCCACTCCAAAGCTTCCTGCCGCTCCAGCAGACCAGAGCTTTTGAAACCAGAAGTCGGGTTTCCAGTCGGGGAATATAAACTGAGGCTGGACGGAGAGAAGGGAAGGATCAAGAGACAGAGGACACAGGACACAAGTACTGGGTGAGTGATTAGTTTTTATTTTTATCCAAGTTACACATGCACCATAGTTAGAAGGATGGAGCGCTCAGAGGAGGATGCTGGCCGGAGCTGACCAAACCGGGCCAGTGACCGTGTGTGCTGGACACAGGTGTCTGCCAAAGCCCCACCCTGGCCTCTGGCCATCTGACCAGCCGGGCTTGGTCTGATCCGCTGCCCTGAAGTCTGCTGCGGCCTGAGGTCTCACCTAAGCCTGCGGCGCAGAAGCCCCGCTGCTCAAGGGAAGAAGCCCCTCCGCTCCAGGGAAGAAGCCCCTCCTTTCTCACTCCCTTCCCGGCCACCCACCTAGCAAGCCAGGGTCCCCTGCGCCTTCCCAGATACGTACAAAGGCGAGGGCATATTTTTTCCTTGGATTCCATGCTGGGAAATGTGTGGCTGGTGGGAATCCTGGGTGCACACCCTGCTGAAAATAAGCACTTTGGGTCTCCCCAGGCTCCACCTGCCAGGGAGCTCACAGCCACGTTCGAACTCAGCTCTCGGCTTGCAGAAATGACGCAGGTCCTAAATCATCTGCTAATTTGCCTGCTCACTTTTCTTGGATTTACTGTTCCGTCTTCCTTTCTCCTTTTATTTCGTTTTAAATACATTCAGCCTTGTTCCGAAAAAGAAGCAGAAGTTGCTACAAAGTTACATATATAGAGCAAGCGAATGTTAAGCAGAATAAAAAGAGACCCAGGGCAAAGCTAAGAGGGAGTGGGCCAGCGTGGAAGCCAGTGACCCACTCCCGGGGGGTCAGTGCATCACTTCCGCGCAGACATTTCTTCACTCAGTCCTTCCCCATTTCGGGCACCTGTCTGGGCTTGGGGCAGCCTGGGGGGAGGGCGGGTGGGCGACCCAGACTCTTCCTTTCACAGACCTGGCAGGGAAAGGCAGTGAGTCCAGCCCAGCCTGGGACACAGAGACCCGAGGAGTGACAGCGCTAGCCGGCCAGCTCAGGGAAGACAGAGAGAGTTCCTGGGGTGGAATCAGCCCCCTGTGACGTGATCCCAAATGAGGAGGACCCCACGGAGGCGGCACACACCCTGGAGCCCAGACCAAAGGCAGGAGATGAGGTCAGGCTGGGGGCAGGGCGTGTGGACTTAATCCTAGGGCCATGGGCCAGCCTGCCAGTGCCCACTAAGCACCCTTATTTACCTTTTCCCCGGGCAATGATTCTGTCTCTATTTTGTAATTACTGTATTGTATGAGTTCTTGTGAATCGCGTTGAACCCTCTGTGGGAAGAAGAAGGCTTTCGTTAATTAACAAATTAATTAGCAAGTCCTCTGCCAGCGGTGCTTTACACCTGGGCCTGCCCATTCCCAGCACAGCACCAGCCCTGAGCATCCTGCAGCTGGGGGGACTCTGCGTGCTGGCAGGCAGGGTGGCCCCGCTGGGAGATGCTGGCAGCCCACCCTGCCTCTCCCCGCGCCTGTGGGCAGCACACAGAGGCCTGGAGCTCCGTAGCTGGATGCCACCCTCAGGAGCAGCCTGGCCACCTGAGCCTCCCCTCCCACCCCGCCCCCTACCGGCAGGTCCGCCCTGCTTCCCTCCTCCTTCTCCCTGAGCCCCTCCGAGGAACTGGGACCTCCACGCTGCTCGAGCTCCACCCGGAGCTCGTCGCCTCTCCTGGGCCCACGGCGGCTCTGCAGCTGCGCCGAGCTGCAGGCACAGGGCAGAGCCCTCGGCACCCTGAGCCTCAGCCTCCACAGGGGACCCCAGGGGACACCCCTGAATCGGGCCCGGCCGCGGGGCCTCCCTCCTCCCCAGCGTCCCCTGCCCTGGAGCTTCCTGCTGGGTCTAGCCAACACGAGGCCCCTGTGGGAACCCAGAGGCAGAAGCAGGCAGCTCAGAACCTGGCTGTCCCCGCGGCAGGCCACAGCGAGCAGGGCCATGTCCTCTGCCTAAAGCCACTGCCCCCATGAGCGGCTGCTTCCTCCAGCCAGGACTTTCTTCCGCTCCAGGTCGTGCCTGAGCGCCCACCACCCCGCAGGCCTCGGTGGTTGCAGCCCCTGTGGTTGCTCTCTCTTTATGCTCACTGGTTCCCTCCACAGGCACTCAGGTCAAGTGTGCTATTTTCTTTTTCTTTTTCTTTTTCTTTTTTTTTTTTTTGTGGTACGCAGGCCTCTCACTGTTGTGGCCTCTCCCATTGAGGAGCACAGGCTCCGGACGCGCAGGCTCAGCGGCCATGGCTCACGGGCCCAGCCGCTCCGCGGCATGTGGGATCCTCCCAGACCAGGGCACGAACCCGTGTCCCCTGCATCGGCAGGCAGACTCTCAACCACTGCTCCACCAGGGAAGCCCAAGTGTGCTATTTTCTGCTGGGTCCCCTTCTGCCACATCTTTGTCATTCCAAGTTGCCTCAGACAAGACTCTTTTGTTTCCAAGGGAGAGAAATATGCATAAGCCACATTAAGCCCCTGTGTCAGGCGTCCCCAAGACCATCCTCAGGCCAGACAGCTCACTAGATGCATGCACACCACTCAGAAAAAGCTGTTATACTCACAGGTATGGTTTGTGATGGGGAAAGGATGCAGATGAAAGTCAGCAGAGGAGAAAGGCACCTAGGAGAAGCTCAGGAGACACCGGGCACAAGCTTCTGGGTGTCCCTCCCGACAGAGTCACATGGGGACACACTTAATTCCCCCAACAGTGTGGAAACAGGTACAAAGCATTCCCAACCAGGGACTGTCCCCTGAGCCACAGTGGCCAGAGTTTTTACTGGAGCTCTGTCACAAAAGCCTGCAGCACCCACCCAGCCCCAGAGAAAACACAGGCATTTGCCAGAAATCACATTGTCGGGATAAACGTATCTGATCAAACTGGTCCATCGTGGGTGGCCCGAGGACTCAGGCATGCAGAAATACTCTTGCCAGGCAATATATTCTAAGATCTCTGAAGACAGGCCTTTATCTGGAATGGGCAGGGCCTGCCACTAAGCAGACTGAGGAAAAAGCACTTCCCAGAGCTCGGGGCGGGGCTGACAGCTGAGCCTCCAGGGAAGCAGAACAAGCAGGGAGGTCTTCAGGGTTCCCTCCTCCGTCCGCAGGGGCTGCCTTGTCTCTGCTTCTTGCTGTTCCTGCCCTTTTCTCTTCCTCTCTCCTCCCCTGTCTGCTCTCTCCCCCTCCCCCTCCCCCTCCCTGCCAGCATCCTCCCCTTCCATAGGCACGTGGGCCAAAGGCAGCCGCCACAGGCCAGCTGCCTCCTTCATTCGTGGTTCAGGTACAATCTCAGTTGTCTGAGGCCCAACCCCCAGTGACTGGGAGGGCAAATGTGATTGGATCGGCTTGAGTCAGGTGCTCACACCTGCTCCCATCAGCCATGGCCAGGAAGGCAGGTGCAGAGAAAGGCAGTGTGGGCTGGAGAGACTCCCCCAAAACGCATCCGCTCCACAGGCACGGCGCTTAGCACCCACACTGACAGGTGAGACCAGGGGCTCACAGACAGTGCCGGAGGGAGAAAATGCACACCGGACCAGCAGCCCAAGGAGGCCACACTCCCCATTTTAGCCAGAGAAGCCGTTGGCACAGCATCCTGGAACTGACCTTCTTTCGCAGAAAGACCTGAAACAGTCTAAAATGACCTCAGTCTGAGATGATCTGACCTCATGGCCAAATAAGGCACACTTGGACCTAATGCTGCACTTAAGTCTCCTGCGTGGAAATAGCTGGTCCCAGAGACAGGGGACCAGTCAATATGACTAGGAACAAAGGAGGCACCTTAATGAAAAGGACAGGCCTGCAGACCCCTTGTCTTTTGGCCCCACGTTATTAGGCTCCCTCTGGTGGACAGGGTGGGCCTGACTAAGGTTCACAGAAGGACCCTCAAAAGGGGCCTCACCTAGAAGGAGGAAGGAAGCTGCTTAACAAACTCGACCCAGGACCTGGGAGGGGGCTGTGCTGGCAAGCGGGGTGAGGCTGGAAGCGGGACAGCTACTCTGGGCCACGTGCAGACAGAAGTGAGGACCTCACCGCAGGAGAGGACTCACAGCCGGGCAGTGCCGGGACCCAGCCCCCCAGGGCAGGCGCGAGTGTGAGTGAAGGGTCACTCTGTTCTCACCTGAACAGACAGGCCAGGCAAGCTGCCACTGGGCTGCAGGGGCCAGAGTGCAGCTGTGACACTCTGTGGCCAGGCCAGGAAGCACGTGGTGCGCTTAGAAAAAGGACCAACTCCTCGAGTTGAAGGAAGCCCCAGGACAGCCAAGGGGAGGGGAGGTCTCCTCTGAACAAGGTGTGTGCGTTCAGCCCTGAATTGGAGAAATCATCCTGGCAGCTCTCACTACGGGGTACCTAGACTGGTATTGGATTAAAGGTTATTTCTTCCAAGAAATGTACTGTTGAACGTACGAAAGCCAAAGGATGGATGCTCTCTGGGTGGACTGTCTGGACTTAGAAAACAAAGGAGCAACGTTGAGAGCCCGAGGGTCCTTCCTGCTACCCTGCTCCCAGCCGGTTGCAAAGAGGAATGGATTGTACATCCAGGACGCACTTGGCCATCACCATCCCACTGGCTCTCGGAGGCTTCTGTGGCCCCTGACCCAGCCCCTCCAGCAGGGATGTCAGGGCCTCGGCCTCCCAGGAGCCAGGGCAGCACTCAGCAGGCATTTCCACAATCCCTATCTTTCTCACCTCTCCCCCAGGCCAGGCATTTGACCCCCCAGAGCTGCTGTTCATCCATCAGTAAAATGGATAGAATAATATCAATCTCGCCAGGGTGTTATTTAGATTTATTTATTAATGCTGGCAATATACTCAGAGCCCTCAAGATTAAAGCAATAGATCACCCGGAAATATTATCACATCCTGTTGCCATAGAGAAGGGTCCACCCTCCCGCTTCCTCCTCAGAGCCCTGTGCCAAATTAGGCTCCGAGGGTCTGGGGAGCCGAGCTGCACCAACCAGGACATTAACACTAACAACTGTGATAATTAAATTACACAGAGGGGAAGCCCATGAAATATGTATGGGAAAGAAATGGATTTGATTCATTTAGGCAAATGTGCATGTTTTCCCATTAGAAATGGCTCCCCCAAGCCTGGGGCTGGTTCCCTGCAGCACTCATCTCTTTCGACAAGGCAGAGGGATTGGGGACTTAGGTAGGGACCTAAGTTGGAAGCAGGGGTGGGGCAGAGACCCAGGTACAAGCTTCCTGAAAGCAACAGTGCTGCTGGGGCCCAGAACTGAGGCGGGTGGCCCTAGGGCACGGCGGTCCTGGGCAAGACCCTCATCTACCTCTCACCAGCGACTCCCCTGACTTTCCCCCCACCTGCCTCTTCTGTAAGATGGGGCGGCACTGGGGTGACCCAGGTTTTGTTGTAATGATTCAAAGAGACAGGAACGAGGCACAAACTGCCCTCAACGGTGACCCCTGAGAAAAGGGGAATCACCCGCCCCTTTGCACCAAGAGAACTCTAGGCTTCAGAACTGGGTCGGGAAAATTCTCTACATGTGGTTGGCTATTTAACTTCCTGTCTAGCAGGAGCAAGCCGCAGCCACGTGAACTGGGTCCCCGACGCAGAAGCATCAAAACTAGCTGCATCTCCCAACTCTCCCCCATATGTCCCACTGCCCTCACCCTCCCAGCCAGCCCAGCCCAGGATGCTCCTTCCAGGCAGCCACCCTGTCCACCCTGAGTGGCCTTGCTCAGCACAGGCCCAGGGACACCTCCATCCTGTGGACAGGGACCAGCTGTCTCTACACCTCCATGCACCCTTCCTGCCCAGGATGGGAGTAAACCTCAGATGGGACCCCAGCAACTCGTCCCTGCCCTGCCTGGACCAGGAACCTGAGGGAAGTCTGCTGCCAGAGGCCCGGGCCCCTGAAGGGAGGAACTGGAGTCCCAGCTTAGAGCCAGACACACGTGGCACTGACCGCTCCTTCACTAGCTCACCTGGGAAGGTGGCTGGATGTGCCCCGGGCCACAGCCCTCCTGTCTTGGCTGTGGTCTCTTCTCAAGGCCTCTCACAGGGCTTCCCTGGTGGCGCAGTGGTTGAGAGTCCACCTGCTGATGCGGGGGACACGGGTTCGTGCCCCGGTCTGGGAAGATCCCACATGCCACGGAGCGGCTGGGCCCGTGAGCCATGGCCACTGAGCCTGTGCGTCCGGAGCCTGTGCTCCGCAACGGGAGAGGCCACAATAGTGAGAGGCCCACGTACCGAAAAAAAAAAAAAAAAAAAAAAGGCCTCTCACCCCCTACAGTCCCTGTCCCTTGGGATGAATGCACCACACCAGAGCCCCTTGCAGCAGGCACTGTCACTCTGCCCATTTCACAGATAAAGAAACTGAGGCTCAGTGAGCTCAGTCATTAGCCCACGGTCACCAAGCATGTCAGCAGGGGCAGGATTCAGACCCAGCTCTCCCAGAAAAGCTTGTTTTCCTAGCCATGTTGCCCGTCTTGGAGGGAAGGGCTCTGTGTCAGGGGTGGAGTGTGCGCAGGGGTCCTGACTTTGTCCCTTGCTGCACCCCATCTCCCTCAGAAGTTTTACAGAGCCCTCCTCCACCTGTGTGTGCCCCGTGAGGTCCAGGGGAGGACAGCTCGGGTGCCCAAGGGCAGCATTATTAAGGAGCCCAGGTCTCCCTGACACAAACAGAGGAGGCTCAGGGAGGCGCCCTGCCCAGGAGCCACCAAGCACCCCTCTGAGGTCCCCATGGGGCATCCCTTCCCTGGGAGGTCACTGCCTGGGCCTGGTTCTGATGTCACCCTGGATGGATCTCAGTTTAGGCCTTGTGTCCCCCTCAGACCAGGAGCTCCTTGCCAGCTGGGACAGAGCCTCCCCACCACACACAGACACACACACAGACACACACACACACACACACACACACGGTCAAACCAGCTCTTTCTGATTCAAAGCCCAGCGTGCCCTCCCCACCACCTCACCAAGGCTCAGGAGGACCAGCAGAGTCCCTTCCACCGTGACCCTGGGCCCCGTTTCCATGGTCGTGGGGTCAATGAGCAACGTGCTGGTGCCCTTGCACTGCACAGTATCTTAGCAACATCCCTTCACCCGGTGCCATGTGCCAGGCACTGTTCTAGGCACAGAAAAGACTCAGGGAACAAAGCTCAAAGCCCCGCCTTCGTGAACCTCACAAATCCACGTCAGATGGCGTGTGCCCAGGGTTGAGGGGGTGACCAGGGGGCCTCGCTGAGGTGACAGCCAAGTAAACCCCTGAAGGAGGTTCAGGAGCTGACCACAGGGTATCAGGAAGAAGAGTGCTCCAGGCACGGACACGGCACGTGCCAAGGCCCTGGGGCACCGACTTCCCACTGTGTCTTGGTACATGAAGGCACCTTGTTGAGCTCCCAGTGCCCAGGTGGGGGCCTGGCACCTGCCACTTCCTTTACAGTTACTGTATCCCTGGGGCCCCACGACCACCTGACGAGGGTTAGCCCCATTTTGCCGTTGAGGAAACTGAGACTCAGAGATCTTAGATGGCTTTCTAGAGGTCACACACTCGTGTGTGCGACTTGATCACAGGTATCCTTGGCTCCAAGGCCTGTGTCTGTCCATGTGCCCCCCACCCCCTGCCCCACTTAATGCCATGAGTCCAGCTTACCTGGCATTGGTGTTGATATTCCTCTTGGGGAAAGGATGAACAGATGAATGAATGAATGGACCAACAACAAGACGCGCCTTGCAGTCTGGCTGGGCAGGGGGCTGGCCCCGGGGCTCTGTCCAGAGTAGGTCACGGCTGGCTGAGCCCAGTGTCCGCTGAAGCCACCCTGCTGCCAGGCAGCCTCAGGCCAAGCCTAAGGGAAGCAGAACCGTGACCCCAGTCAGCCTCCTCCAGGACCAGGGCAGGCATCTTGGGTTGACTGACAGAGGCTGCACTCACACCTACTCTTGTCTCCAGAGGTGTTCTGATGCACACCTGGACTGCAGTCCCTCAAGGGTGGAAGCAAGGAAAGGTGTCAAGACGCCCAGCACCACCCCTGCCCTCCACTCCAGCCACCACCTCCCACCTTTACCCCATGGGTCCCAGCCACACGTAGCTCCTGCTGGTTCCCAGCAAGAAGCCCCTCGGCCAGCCCTTGGGTATGGCATCCCTCTGCCCAGACTGCTCTTCGTGGCCACTCCTGCTTCTGAGGCTCAGCTCAAATCCTGCATCCCCCAGGTGGCCTCCCGACCCCCGGCTCCATCAATACCCCCTTGGAGACCCTGCCCACCAAGGGTTGACCGCTTGTTATGGCTGCGATGTTCAATGCAGACCTTGTCCCTAGAGCAGCACTGACAGTGCCTCCCTCTGCCCTCCGCCCCCAGGGAGCCACCACCAGGCTCTGCAGAAAGCATGTGGGGATAGAACCAAGCTGTCTTTGCGCATCTCAGGCAATCTGTTTTCTCTTTCCCAGAGTGCTGCAAATCCATTTCCCTGACAGTGATGGGAATGGGTGTTGTCTGTGGTGGGGAGAGCACATTATGAATGATTCCACTTGAGTCCATTTCTAAAAGGAGGAAATCAATACGCTTTTCCTGGCACAGTCTGCTTCCCTCACCTGACCTCTCCGCTCAGGCCCCAGCTGCTCTCTGCCACCACCCTTTCTCCTCCTTCCTTCCCAGAAGGGGCTGGTCTTTTCTCAGAACCACCCACAGACCTCAGGAAACCAGGCTTCTCTTCCAGGGAAAGTGCACTCACCCCCACGGGTCACCAGGGGAGAGAAACTCGATCTGTGCTTGAGAAACCTCCAGAGACCCAGCCTGGGGCCTCCGAAATCACAGTCAAGGGCAGGCCTGCCATTTGCTGGGCACTGCTCGGCATTCACACACATTGTTTACAAAACTCATGGGAACGCCAGGACATCTGTCCCAAGATCTTCCCTAGGACCTCTACCTGGTGGGCAGGCAAGGAAACTGAGGCTCAGAGAGGCAAAGCAGTTCTCCCAAGGACACACAGCTCAAATGTGGCATTTCTAGGTGCAAAGCCTGGTTTTCTTCCGCAGCTACACGAGCCGGCTCCAGGGACTCAGGGCCAAACACCAGCTCTGTCACCACAAGCTGTGTGAGCCTGGACAAGTCACATAACGTGTGCAAGCACCCTCCAAAACAGGCTGGTACAACTGCTTAGGGCAGCACCACGAGTCTATCCAGAAAGGGCCCAGCCAGCCACGCTGCGAATGGGGCAGCTCATCGCTGGCCCTCATCCCATCCTGCATCTGATCTCTGCCTTCTCCCTTCCCAGCAGACCTCCGGCCTGGCTCTGTGCTTCAGGAGGCACAAACCTTTGCCCAGAGATGTCCTGGGCCTCGCCTGGCCACCCCCTGCCAGGAAGCCTCAGCCTGTGTGACAGCAGCTGTACACACCCTTCTGGCCTCAGGCTAACTTTACCCATGAGTGTCCAGTGAGCATTCTCTTTACTTTATGAACTCTCCCTCACCCCAAAGTCAGGCCATTCATTTTTCTGTTCTGCTTTGGAAGCACTTCCAGAAATCCACTTTCTGGAGGCAACATGATGCAGCAAAAAAGAGGCTAACGCAACACGCAGAGATCGGGCTCCAGCTGTGCCACCAAGTGGCTGTGTGGCCTGAGACGCCACCCTTCCCTCTCCAGCCTCAGTTTCTCCCTCTGTAAAATGGGAGGGTTGAGCTAGATGCATCACCAGGGCCCCTCCAGCTGGGGGTGCCGCCTCATTTCTGGGCAAGTCAAGCTGCTGCAAGGGGTTTGGCTGGTCACTGGAAGAGGAAGCAGGATCTCGGAAGGGTCTGACATCAGAGAGTGAACACCCAGCCTGGAGGTTACACTCAGCCCTTCTGCTCACAATTAAGCCCAAGCCAGTCACTGGGCCCCACCCAACCATGAGGAAACCAGGAGGTTCCCCCTTCTGTGTGCCTGGAAGGTGGCCAGCTGAGCACACATCAGGGAGCAGCCCACTGACTGCCACCCACACCCGCGTCTCCCAACCAGGGGCTCGGGTGGAGCTGCCTGGTGATGAGAGGGAACGGGCAGGGGCCGCCTGGCCCTCGGACCAGCTCTGAGCCCTGTGCAGAGAGGAAGGCGAGCCCCAGCCAGACAGGCTCTCGGTGGGAGCTCTCGTGCAGCTCCCTCCTCACCCCTCCCTGGCCACAGCCTCTGCTGGCTTCCCCACTTCACAGTGTCCCCACTCCGGGGATCTGGCCCAGCTCAGGCCCTTGTGGCTTCCCTTGGGACCTAGGTGACTAGTCAGCCCCAAATAGGTTTCCTGGTCCAAGCACCCTCCTCTGGGCTCCTGGCTCAGGCCGGGGGAGAGGAGCAGCCCTGACCACAGGGACCTGGGGCAACGGATGCCCTCAGGAAGGGGCCAGGGGACAGCGCCATCCCCACAGGTGTGACAGGCGGAGGACCAGGGCCTCGGGGCCAGCACCAAGGGCTGGGGGGTGTGGGGAGACTCCAGGACCAGACAACTGGGGACCCTCCTCGTGCCCTGCCCCTGAGCATTCTCCCAAGGGTGCTGTGCGTGGAGCAGCTTCATGGGGACAGAGTAGGAGAAGGAAGACCACGTGGGCAGGCACCTGGGATCCCGGAAATGCAGTGGTTGGGGGGTGGGAAGGTCTGAGGGAGGGGGTTGCGGAGGAGGGAGAATTAAACCTTGGAAGTTACGTGTAGCTTCATCCTCATATGCAGGACCTGCCAGGACCCGGAGCCACCTTGGGGAGGTGCACAGGTCGGGGAGAGACAGCCCTGCGCAGTGACAGCCATGTTTGCTGCACCTTCCAGCAACGCCAGCCTTAGGCAGAAACAAATGTCTGCCCAAGACTCTGACGCTGTTTGTTCGTTGAACTTGAATTCGTCTGAGGAGCCGGGGGCCGGATGAGAGCGGCAGCAGCCCTGTCCTCAGACACCGGACACAGGGTCACTGCCGAGCTCTGATGCCGCAGTCCCTTCCTCCCCCCTCATCCCACGTTTCCAAGGACTCTGCCAGCACCAGGCTGGATGGCCAGCACCCACCGGACCACTCTGACCTGCTGCCCACCAGCCTGGCAGGACACGTACCTCCCGGGAGTATCTGCAGGAGGGCAGCTCACTGAGCCTACTCTGACTGCACATGTGAGGCAATAAGGCTCATAAAAGCTTTGTCTTGACCTTGCTGGCAAATTGCCCACTGGGGACTCGACCCCGCTGGCCTGCCTCAGGAGAAAATTGAGGTCACAGCGGGCAGCAGCTCACCAGCATCCTTCAGGGAACCAGAAGAAGAGCATGCACGGAACCCCCAGCCAGGGCCTCCATTGCAGGAAGCTAACTAAACCCTCCTCCCAACTGGCACCCCTTGGGTCTGCCCCCAGGGCAGGTCCTTCTGGAACCTCTTCTTCTGAGAAGCTTTCTCTACACCCCGGGTGCCCCACCCGCTCTCCTTCACCACAGCCAAAGGCCTGGTCCTTGGTCAGCTGCCCCCAATACACATGGGTCCCCAAGGGCCAGGACCCAGTGTCACCCCCTTGGACCTTACTTAGCCCAGCACAGGTCCAGCCTCAGCAAGATCAGGGTGTTAGTGGGACGGGATGGAGGAATTCACTGATACCCACCTCATACCAACGTGATAATAGCATTTCACCTTCTCTTTATTTTGTAATAACTTTTGTCCTAATCAAAAATATGTAAAATACCAAAAAAAAAAAATTTAAGACAAAAAGGAAAAAAACTCATAAACTCACTGTTCACATAGTCATATATTTCCTTCCAGCCTTTTCGCTGTTTAGGATTGGGGATGATTTTGTTGCCTGTTTTTCATGCTCAAGGTCACATGGCAAGGATTTTTTTGGTGTTAACTCATACGTTTAGTAATCACCGCCCCGCATTCATATTAATCACTCCATGATTTAGATAGTCGTTCCTCTAACGGGGACATTAAGTAGCCGCCGATTTCAGGCCACATAAATAGGGCCCCAGGTCCTCTCTCCGGTGTGAGTCAAGGTCAGCATGTCCAGCGTGCCCAGGGCAGATTCTCACCTGGCCTCCCTGCTCGGAGCACTGGCTTTAGTAAGGCTTTGACCCAGATGCCAACGGCTTTCCAGCAACTATGGCGGGCACCGTCCCAAGAGCAGGTCTGGGAACTGCCTCCTCGGGACCCTCCCCCTGCAGCCCCAGGCCCTGCTCTCGCCTCCAGCCTGAAGGAGGAGGACTTCTTCCCAGCCCGGGCTCCTCCTCTGGACCCCTCGCTCTCTCTGCCCCCCAAACCCACCAGGCAGGGCTGGCCCAGGCCGGCCTCGCACTGCTTGTCTGTGAAACATACCTGATGATGACTTGGTTACCAGTCTGGAAACGAACATACAGCGGGGAGAGTGGCGCCTGCCCGGGATGGAGCCCTCGCTGCCCCTGCAGGCCTGGGGTGCCGTGCCTGCCCCTGGGGAGAGATCTGGGATGCCCCTCCTGAAAGCACATCCAGCCAGAACAGCTGAGGCAGGAACCAGGCTGCCTCGTGTCACGTCACTAGGGCCTCAGGCCCCGGGAGGTGGGGCTCCCTGAGTCAGCGCTTCCCTCCCACGGGGGAGGTGCCTCTCTGCACCTCTCCTCACCGCCCCCTTCTCTTCTCCTGACCAGCTCCCTGCCAGCGGCATGAAGCTCCCTGCTGGCCCCTCCCTGGCCACAGCTTCTGCTGACTTCTCCACTTCACACTGTCCCTATTTGGGGAACCTGATTGGCCCAGCTCAGGCCATTGTGGCTTCCCCTGGGACCTAGGTGACTAGTCAGCCCCAAATAGGTTTCCTGGTCCAAGCACCCTCCTCTGGGCTCCTGGCTCAGGCCGGGGGAGAGGAGCAGCCCTGACCACAGGGACCTGGGGCAACGGATGCCCTCAGGAAGGGGCCGGGGGACAGCGCCATCCCCACAGGTGTGACAGGCGGAGGACCAGGGCCTCGGGGCCAGCACCAAGGGCTGGGTGGAAGATGTGGCCACCGGCCACAGGTGACCAAGTGCGGAGTAGCCCCGGGGCAGGCGGACCCCAGCGGGCTGGGTCATTCTCTAGAAATCGTCCACCCCAGTAGACTCTCTCCAAGCCTGGTTCCAGGATGCCAGGGTACAACCCTCATGAATCCCAGGGATGCTGCCAAGGTGCTTCCAGGCAGCAGGCAGCAGGCCTCTCCAGTCTGTGTCCCTGACCTGCCCTCCTCTTCCCCTGGGGCTCACTGCCTGCGCCCCTGTGAGCCAGTGTCCGTCCCAGCACTGCCAACGCTGGATCCTAACCCTCGCCATGCCTTCCTTTCCCCACACGCTCCCTCCTGCAGCCTTGGCCCTCTGCCAGCTGCTGCCCTCTGCCAGCTGCTCGCCACCACTGCAGTCCTCAAGGCCTGCTCAGAGCCCTACAAGGCTTCGTGCTGTGACCCCTCTGAGATTGCCCCCCCAGGCACCCTGATCCTGCCTCAGCCTTGGCTTCAGCCTTCGCAGACAGGACAACTGTGCCATGGGGAGCCTGGCCAGAGCAAATGAAGAATAGGTCCCCTGGGTCCAAATGTGCAAGGTCAGAGACAGCTTGGGGACAGGCCACTGAGAGCTGCTAGTGGAGCTTTGACTTAGAAGGTACCGGGTTGTCCCACCTTGGGGATCTCTCATCCGTGAGACACAGAAGTGGAGAGGGACCAAGGACCCAGCTGGAGGGTCACTCCTGGTTGTCCCAATTGTGGGACAACCTCACCTCACGCTAATGATGCCACAAAGAGCAGAAACCCCACCAGTGTCGTAAAGGGTCACTGGGATGAGTGCAGCATGGGGCTGTGGGCGTCAGCTTGGGAAGGAATACGGTCAAGCTTGGGAAGGGCTTGAGGATCCCACCTCAGTGAGGCCACGGGGATGCCGTGCTGGTGAGTGGATGGGTATCCAAACAGGAGGCCCAGGAGTGCAGGCCAGCACAAGCCGTGGCCACCCCCGCGGGTGTGACTGTGACCAGCATGCACACACCGGTGTATTTGTCTGCTAGGGCTGCCATAACAGAGTGCCACCGGCCGGGAGGCTTCAACAACAGACATTATTACCTCACCGTTCTGGAGGCCAGAAGTCCAAACTCAAGGTGTCGGCAGGGCTGGTTCCGTCTGAGGCTGTGAGGGAAGGCTCCATCCCAGGCCTCCCTCCTTGGCTGATAGAGGCCCGTCCTCTCCCCATGTCTCCACGGGGCCCTCCCTCTGTGCATGTCTGTGTCCCATCCCCTCTTCTTACAAGGAGTGCAGTCCCATTGGACCAGGGCCCACCCCAAGAACTCATTCTAAGTTGATTGCCTCCATAAGGACCCTCTATCCGAATAAGGTCACACACTGAGGTGCTGGGGGTTAGGACCCCAGCATATGAGTGGAGAGATGCAGTCCAGCCCACAGCACCAAGTCCTCGTAGACTTGTGCTGTCTCACTGCATCAAGGAAGGCCTGGCCTGAGGACAGCAGGGAACCCGCTGGGGGCTCTGTGAGCCTCTGCACAGGCTGCGGGCCACGGGGGCCGTTGGCCGCTGCTCCCCACGGCCCCCCTCCCCGGAGGCGAAAGCGGAGTGCTGGGGGCTAGCCCAGAACCAGCCAGAACCCCGGCAACCCTGTCATCAATCACGAGGCAGCTCACTGCCTGCTCTGGCCTCTAAAGTAACACATCGATTTTTGAGCCAAGGCTTAGTTACCAGTGATGCTGCTAACAAGGGAAAATAAGTCATCATCATTAGAACTGAATCCAAATGAATGAGCTAGCGTGGGTCTCTCTGGGATTTGGAAGGCTGCTTTTTCTTTCTTTCTTTTTTTTTTCTTTAATTGTCATAGTTTGCTGACATAATTTGTCCTAAACTGAAGCAGCATGAAAGAAACCTTTTACCAAACTTGACACGTTACCATTTGGGAAATATCAAGGCATTGATTATTCTGCTTATTCATTGCTGTTTTACAAACCATCCCAAGATTTAGTGGCTTAGGGCAACACATTTTATTATCTCTCACTACGTGGTGGTGAGTGGATGGGTATCCAAACAGGAGGCCCAGCAGAGTGCAGGCCAGCACAAGCTGTGGCCACCCCCGCGGGTGTGACTGTAACCAGCACACACACACACACCAGTGTATTCGTCTGCTAGGGCTGCCATAACAAGAGTGCCACCGGCCGGGAGGCTTCAACAACAGACATTATTACCTTACCGTTCTGGAGGCCAGAAGTCCAAACTCAAGGTGTCGGCAGGGCTGGTTCCGTCTGAGGCTGTGAGGAAAGGCTCCATCCCAGGCCTCCCTCCTTGGCTTATAGAGGCCCGCCCTCTCTCCCTGTCGGGACAGAACTCGGCTGGGTGACCCTTCTGCTCTGCATGACCCTGACCGGGCTTGCTCTGCAGTGCCCAGCTTGCAGCGCAGCTGGTCCAGGATGTCCACGCCCAGGCGCTGCCACTCCCATCCTGGTCTCGGGGCCTCTCCTGCAGGGCCGCCAGGCCTCTGTGTGGTGGCCCAGTGCTCCAGCAATAGGTAATCTGGGCAGAGATGCTGGGAGCCAGGCCCAAGTCCCACAGCAGAGGTGGGGAAAGCAGCCTGGAGAGGAGCCCGGGGAACCAGAAGCCTGGAATGGTAGGTTCTGCTCAGCAGCAGGGGGACGTCGGAGCAACGGTGCCCAGCAGGCAGAGCAATGCCAGACTCTCACCCACACTCACACCTGCCCCCACACACGCTCTCCCTCATTTGCACACTCTTAATCGCACGTACTCAGGCACATCTGCACACTCACAGACGCATAATCGCCCTCACACATCCATACACATACCGATCACACCCACACACATCGCACACATCACACACTCACAATCACACTCACAGACTCTCACACTTAGTTACACACACAATGTCACCACAGCACAAAGCTGTGGACCCCTGGGGGACGGCCATGGAGACACACGAAGAGGAATCACCTCCTCGGGAACGGTTAGCTGGACCTCGCCGTGCGCCAGGCTTGTCCCAGGTGGGGGGCAGCAGGGAAGGAAGAAGAGGGGGGACGTGGGCGCGAGGGCGCAGCGCTGACCCGACGCCGACACCCCTTTCCTCCTCTAGAGATTTGGCTTCATAATTCGCAGACTCCACCCGAGGTGCACCCACAGGGCATCCAGCTGGCAAATCGTTCAGCCCTACTGTGGCTTTTTTGTGTCTCTTAAATTAGTTATCAATTTTTACAACTCAGGAGATAACACATAAAATCTAGATTTCTGGCTTCCCTTGAAAAACTGGAAGATCTTAGAACTTCTGTGATGCCAGCCTGAGTGCTGGGCCCACCAGCTGGCCTCAGCCCTAAGGGGGCCTTTCCAGCTCCAGCCCCCCGACTCGTGCCTGGAATTGGTGACCTCCATGTCATAAAAGGGCAGCCCATAGAGATGTCATTTCCTGCAAAGAGTCAGGCTGGAGAGGAGGCAGCCCTGTCTGCGGCCACAGTGGAGCAAGGCAGGGCCACTAGGCCTGGCGTCCTCTGGTGAGGCCAGGGGGCACACACCTCACGTCTCCCCATTCCCCACTTCCCTCTCCCGGGGCTCCGCACAGCTTCCGGCCCCTGGTGCCTGCCCCATGCCATCCATCCCAGGGACTTGACCCGGGATAAAACACAGCCCAGGTTCTCCAAATTCCACTTCCGAGGTGGAGCCCATAACTCCAAGCGCTGCACAGCCTGGGATAGAGGTTCTGCCCCCAGAAGGGCGACAGTCCCCAGGGCCCAAAATGGCCCAAGGATGAAGGTCTGCCTGGGGACCAGGCTAATGCCAGTCTCCCCACGTCCTCTGCATCCCAGGGCCCTGTCTCACCTCACCAGCCAGGTTTCCACTCCCAGGGGCACCAGCCTCCAGCCTCACCTCTCCACACCCTCCCTGAGAGCACCTACCTGCTCACACAAGGCACATCCATGGCCAGGGTTCAGAGCAAGCGAGATGACCCAGGCTCCACCTCATAGGTGAACAAAATAATTTCCAAACCCCACACAGAACAGGTGACATCAGGTAGTAACACCTGCCCTCAGCATGGTTGTGAGGATGACAACACAGGCCACGACCTGACACCTAGTAGGTGCCTGGGGAGATGACAGCTGCTGGCATGATTATCTTCAAGGAAAAGTTCACATCCTCTCTTTACTAAATTTGGCCAACATCGAACAGTGGAAGAGATTCGTTAATTTCACCATATGTCCTAACTGGAACCATAGCCTGAATCACTACCACTTGCCAGAAGAAAAAGGAGAAAAAGGCAAGCCAAAAACAAAAAGTTTTTTCTTGACTTCCTACGGTTGGAGCAGTTATCAGGTAAACGTCTATCCCCTGATTCTGATTCTGGGATTTTCTCAACAGCCTCGTCCTCGTCACCCACCTGCACTGGTTTTTGTGTCAGCAGTCATCCCCCAGCCCACAACTAAGGGGAACATCTCTGAATTCCAGGAAGAACTATGTGCTAACAGTGATCTTTCAGGCACCGTAGTACAGAAGGCAGTTCACTGAGCAAATCCTCACAAAGTAACTGCCTACGGGTGGTGACGGGCGCATCAGAGCTGAGCCCACCATGGTCCCTGCCCCAGGCAGGTCAGGGCAGAAGAGAGGGGGTGACAGATGCCACCTCTGCCTATGCAGCCCTCTTAGGGGACCCCTGGCAGGATGCTCCATCAGAAGTGCTAGGACCCCTGCAGCTGTGAGCTGCCAGGGCTTGTCTAGACATGTGGCTCTCGGACCAGCCACATGCAGAGGAGGCTGCGATGTGCAGGGGGGCCTCCACCTGTGTTACAGGGGCAGGAAGCCCCAACTCCAGCCTCGCGGAGCGACGTGGGAGCCAGTTGCTCCGAGCCTTCACGTCCATTAGAAAAAGGTTCATAGGTGCCCGGATGTTGAAGAAACAGACCAATAATAATCAAGTCATCTGTACAAGGCACAATGCTTTGCATGTGTTCAGCTGAGTCGGTGAGGAAAGGAAGGAACAGGTACCACTGACACTGAGAGAAGAGATGGCCCACACATCCTCCAGGCCTCACCTGTCTTTGTTCCGCATCCGTGTGCTCTCTGACGTACACCACAGAGATGAACTTTAAGTGCACGCTCCCACCCTTGCCCGTTGCTGGCATCCCCAGGGAGGCCATGGCATCCACACACACGGGGAGGAACCAGGGGTTCATATCCTGCACAAAATTTTGCCCAGCAGCACACAGGAACCAGTGGGCAAGTTCCTTCCTCTCCCCCACCCTCCCCCCGAATCCCAAGGGATAGTCCTGGGTACAGCTTCTCTGGGGCCCTGGACTCAATCAAGTCCAGCACAGTGGACAGCTCCTGCATGCTCCCCCTCCTGCCTTGCCCACTGGCCTGGTCCTGGCACACCCGGCCTTGCACTCCCTAAGAAAAGCATTCTTTGCACAGAGGCACCACATAGCATCACTCACACAGGAGACACATGGGAAGCATGAGTCCTAGGACATCACCGCTATAAGGGTCTTCAGGGCTCCCTTGTTCAACCCCAAACCCCTTCTTTCATTTTGTAGAGAAAGAAACTGAGACGCAGAGGTGAGAATGGAATTTGTCATCCAAGGCCAAACAATTGGAAGCACAACTAGAACTGAAGTCACATCATTTGTCTCCTCAGCCAACTTAGCCGTCCACCCTGCTGTCTCTTGAAATGGCCCCTGGTATGTGTATTTATGACACGGCCCCAGCAAGACAATACTGGGACAAAGGTAATGGCATTTAATGGAGATATCTCAGGCACCTGGAGCTCCAAGAGGTGAGGATGTATCCTGGGGTGAAGAATCGACCTTCCTGAAACTTCTCGATGAAGATCCTGGCTCCTGACTTCTGGTGCGAACCCATTTCCTCTGTTCCCTCTAAGTTCATCGTGGACCCTGGAAATGGTGTAGTAGACGAAATACCAAAGGAGATCTCTTTAAAAAAAAGAAAGGTAAGAAGAAGGTGAGTTGGTCTGGGACTCCAGGATCAAGGAACAGCACAGTGGCAGGAAGTCTTACATCCCCTCATCCAACAAAAGAAGGAGGTCCAAGCCCAGTATTTCCCAACCTCCAACCTAGCAAAGGAAGGCAGCCCAGGTGGGCTTACTCCTCCACTGGATCCATCAGAGGTCCCCTTCCCCCCGCTCCACACACACACACACACACACACACACACACACACACACACACCATTAGATAAGCCCAACACCACCAGCAGGATTGATCAGTTGGGAGACCATCAGAAATAAGTGGCAGTGGCAGCGTTCGTTTCCCATCTGAGCCTGAGACTCCCTTCTCCACTGAGAGACACTAGGGTGGGCGGTAGGCAGGGCCAGCAAGAGAGGTCACCACAGGCAGCTTAGTCCAGAAAGCTCTTTGTCCTTCCCTGACCAGAAACACCTGGGCGGGTAAGTAAGGGCCCCGCTACAGCAAGTGGTCTGGTCTGGGAAGCCCTTTTGTCCCCCTGGGCCCAAGACTCTGTTCCCGTGGAGACACCTGGACATCCAGGGGGCAGCAGTAGAATGATGGCATCACTCCCCTCCCAACCAAGAAACCCTGGGTAGCCTGGCCTGGGAAAACTCCTCCCACACCCCAGGCAGCACCAACAGGAACCAGAGGGAGAGTCCGCAGCACAAGATAAGCCGAGCAGACCAAAGTAGCAGTACAAGGGCTCTGATGGGGCTTCCCTGGTGGCGCAGTGGTTGAGAGTCCGCCTGCCGATGCAGGGGACACGGGTTCGTGCCCCAGTCCAGGAAGATCCCACATGCCGCGGAGCAGCTGGGCGCGTGAGCCATGGCCGCTGAACCTGCGCGTCCAGAGCCTGTGCTCTGCAACGGGACAGGCCACAGCAGTGAGAGGCCCGCATACCGCAAAAAAAAAAAAAAAAAAAAAGGCTCTGAAGTTTCATTGGAACCACAGCTGACAATAGTAGACAGCAAACTGAACCCAAACAGGGTGACTGCCTGCTAAAATAAAAGACTATATAGAACCCAGAGTCTCCTAACATAATAGACAAAATATCAGGAAACAGTAGAAAAAGTATCCATCATGCCAAGAACCGAGAAAATCACAACTTGAATGAGAAAAGACAATCAAACACTGATGAAATAAAATTCATATATTATGGCAAGAGAAAAAAAATTTAAACATAAAATTTTTCTCTGCCTGTTTGGACCTCCTCCCTCCCCTTTAGTATATATGGTTCATCTGCATTAACCAGACCTCCTTAGGAGATAACATTCCTTCTTAATCCTGCAAAGGGTCATGATGACCCAGTACTCGATTTGTACATGCAGATCTGGATTGTATAAACTGTCAATACGTCATCTGATATATAACACTTTGCCTCAGGAATGTTTATAACTGTGCTTCTGAAACAGGAGGGAAGGGAGCACGGCACAAACTTGAAAGGAATGACATAGCCCGAAGACGTGACATCAACTGATTAGAACCAAGTGGGTCCAAGTCAACTTCCACTAGGCCTTGAGCCTCAGTACACGCTCACTGTAACACATCAGCAAGCTAAAGGACACACCCACAGACCCCATGACAGTTCCAAGGCCGACCAGAAGGATCAAAAGGTGGCCCAGTTCCTGGAAATTCCTGCTGCTTCCCGAAATAACTGGAATCCTCCTCCCACTCAGCCTATGAAATTACCCAGCCCTATAAAAACTGACAACTCCATACCCTGCTGCCTTTCTCACCTTCTGAGATGGCCCACACTCTGTTTGTGGAGTGTGTTTCTCTCTAAATAAATCCACTTCTTACCTATCACTTTGTCTCTCACTGAATTCTTTCTGCAATGAGACATCAAGAACCTGAGCTTCATCAAGTCCTGAAACCAGGTGTGTGATCTCAGTTGGAAGACCATGGGTTTTGGCTGGGTTCAAGTCCCGGCCGCATGGGTTCAAGTCCCGGCCGCATGGGTTCAAGTCCCAGTCTGAGTTTTTGGCTGGGTTCAAGTCCCGGCACGTGGGTTCGAGTCCCAATCTGAAGTGCATGGCTTCACTTCGACCTCTAATGGGCAGAACAGTCCTTAGAGCTTTCTGCAAGACTGTCTCCCAGGTTATAATCCTCAGATTGGTTAGCATATAATTTTCTACTTCTTTCTTAGATTGACTATTAATTAATTTTTCATCAACATTCACATGGTGTAGTCAGCAAGACATCAGAGATACCCACCAAAGGACGCCTGGAAACTACCCTGAGCCAGCGCTTGGTACCAGCGTGTGCCCTTTAAGCCCCACCAGCTTCTCAGTACTCCCCAGATATTCTGATGAGTTCACCTGATACCTGGACCGCATTGTTTTTAAGTGATGATCCTAAAAGTTTTTATTCAAACTGTTTTTACTTAATACTTGGAGTCTTAAGGGGCACCAGTGCATTTCCTAGGCAGAGACCTAGGGGGATCTGGGCAGGAGGCCCAGGGAAACATGGGTGGCTGGAGTTTTGTTAAACTTGGCTTAAATTTTTTTTTAAGTTGATATATGGTCTGAACAAACTGTTTGCTAGTGAAATGAGAGATTGACTTATTCAGCTCCAAAGAAAAAGAGACATCTGCTCCTTCTGGCCATATGGTGTTCTCAAACAACCGAGGACTTAGCAGAACTGTCTGAGGATTAATCCTGTGACATGCAGTAGTCCTACAGGGAACCCCTGTAGGACAAAGCAAAAGACTTTACTGGGAAGGGGTGCCTAGGCAGAGAGCAGCAGGGTAAGGGAAATCCAGGAGAACTGCTCTGCCACGTGGCTCACAGTCTTGGGTTTTATGGTAATAGGGTTAGTTTCCAGGTTGTCTCTGGCCAATCATCTTGCTTGGCCCATACTTGGTCTGACTCAGGGTCCTTCCTGGTGGCACGCACATCGCTCAGCCACAGTGGATTCCAGCGAGGAGGATTCTGGGAGGTTGGTAGGACATATGGAGTGGCACCTCCTCTCTCCTTTTGACCTTTCCTGAATTCTTGTGGTTGGTGGTAGCTTGTTAGTTCCACGTTCCTTACCAGGACCTCCTGTTGTAAGAGAACTCACGCAGGTGGTTTACTATCAGGCCTGGCCAGGGCGGGCCGTTTTGGTCAGTGGTTTCCTTAACACCACTACAACTATTAAGTAAATACTGCTCTTCCCGGAATGCGGATGGAGGTGTGCAACAGAGGCTGATAACCTAGCACTCCAAGCAGCCACAGTGGTTCTAGACTATTGGAGGGAGAGACCAAAACAAGTAAAAGAGCCAAACTGACCCAACGGTAACCCCTTGGGGAGGGAGACTTAGCAGCACATATCTGTCCTCAGAAATTTGTTCAGATCATACCTCATATCTGAATTAGACTACCAAATTAATCATGGGAAATTGTGCCTCAAAGGCCAAACAGCTACTGGACAGACAGCCACCTATGGGAATGCCAGCTGACTTTACATATAACACTTAAAGCAGTGATATTTGCAAGCTTACTTCATTAGGAATTAAAGGGAATCCCATCCTGAAATGGTCAAGAGGAGGCTCTTTTGGCATTCCAGAACTGATGTTTGAGTGGACAGTTAGAGAAAACTGGAGAAAGTAAGGTCTTACTCTGTCCGTCAGTCTCCTGGACCCCTGCCTGTAGGGTCTACTGGAAACAAGAGTGTAAGAGTTTTTTTCTTTTCTAAAATTAGATTAGCAGGAGAAAATATTTGTAGGGCTAGTTTCTTTGTTCCTCTGCATTGGAAAGACTTGTAAGTTGTTAAAATTTCAGAGAACTCTCAGCTTAAACTATTGTACCTATTTTAATTGTCATGCATAACCCCAAAAGACTTCAAAATGCCCAAATAGCCTCACTGAAGGATTCGTTATGAAAGATTCATGATATAAAAGATACCCAAGGCAAAAAAACTATAAGAATGATGTAACTAATGTTCCTCTCTGTTTTCCTTTAATTGAGTACTCATTCTAGTAATCCTCTGTCTGAATTGCCTTTCCACTCTGAAGAGGTTATCAAAAGGTTACCTTTAGAAATGGGACCACCTGTGTCTATAGGTGATCCTCTTCAGGTCAAGGCCATATATTAAAAAAAAAAATTCTGGTAGTAAGGGAACAAAGTCCTCATAGGAGAAACTAGCATTTCTCCACCTGTGCCTTAGAGATATAAATGTTCTACCTGGCCTTCTCCAGGAAATCTTATCTAAGCCATCTTTTTAAAATGCAAATTTCAGGAAGGTAACTCTCATGGGAAGAAAGAACAAAAGGGAAATAGGTAATCTGGAACTTGACTTGTCAAAGACAAATACAAATCTTAAGTGTCTCCTCCTTAAATATTAGTAAAAAGGATTTAGCCATCTAAACAGGTGACCTTGATTTGTTCCATCTGCCAGAAACCAAATTTGAATCCAACTTCTTTTGTAACTGATGGGTTTTGTATTATTGTACCTGCTTCATGACTAAAATTTTGGAATGGGAACTATGGGGTCTCTGTTTGCGTCTATTGGTGTGTTTGTATGTATCTGTATATGTGTATGTTGCAGATGTGTAGTATTGTCAAAATTAATTTGTAAAAGAACTCTATTTAATTGACTTAAAGGAAATTGAGCACTTATAAAAATACTCAGAAATGTAAAAGAAGCTAACCCAAATGAATTTCAGGATGATGTTATATAGGAGTAATTTTTAATGAATAAAAACAAGTTTAATGGGACTTCCCTGGTGGTCCAGTGTTTAAGACTCTGTGCTTCCACTGCAGGGGGCATGGCTTTGATCCCTGGTCAGGGAACTAAGATGGCACATGCTACGTGGCATGGCCAAAAAAAAAAAACACAAAAGTTTAAGTTTGTTGGTTTAATTAATACAGACATGTCTTTAGATTCAACAATATTAAGTATAATATTTTGATTATGCCTAGATATACTAGAAATCAAACAAGATCTTATTCCTGTTACAAAATTTGTCAGCAAGAAGAATAACTTGAAAATTTTAAGTAAATGAAATGTAAATGAGATAAGAGTTTTTAGGCAAACTCTTTAGAAATAAGTATGTTTTAGGACTATCTACTTAAAAGTAGTTTCTCCGGATTTTTGGTAATTTGAAACTGCTAAATTAAATTACATGATGGGAATTCACTGAATATCCAGATCATTTCCAAATAAAATAATGGAAATTAATTGCTAAACAAGTCTAAGTTTACATATGTTTCTTAATATAAATTTATTTGTTTACTTATTTATTTATTCATTTATTTATTTATTTTTGGCTGTGTTGGGTCTTTGTTACTATGCATGGGCTTTCTCTAGTTGCTGTGAGCAGGGGCTACTCTTCATTGTGGTGCACGGGCTTCTCACTGTGGTGGCTTCTCCTGTTGTGGAGCATGGGCTCTAGGTGCACAGGCTTCAGTAGTTGTGGCCCATGGGTTTAGATGCTCCACAGCATGTGGATCTTCCCAGACCAGGGCTAGAAACCATGTCCCCTGCATTGGCAGGCGGATTCTTAACCACTGTGCCACCAGGGAAGTCCAGTTTACCTACTTTTGACTTTTTATTAGAGAAAAACTAAAGATATTTGGGTTCATTGGACATGTCTTTTTCCCCATTGAGGAGAGAAATTGGGTTATACAATAAGTTCATAAGTTTGCCATCAGGAAATGTTGGTATGACAAACAGTACATAATTACTTGCTCCTTGGTTTTCACTAGAGATTAAGGTTTTTAAGGGGTAAAAAATAGTAATATATGTCATTAAGAAGGAAAGTAGGATATGCATTTTCAGTAAAAGACGGTATGAGGAATGGAAATGTATTTTGTTAAGGGAAAAGAAAGTAATTTCTCCTAAAGCTGATTATTTCTAAATGGGAAAGAAAATAAGGAAAAAATTAATATAGATATAGAAAGTTGTAGAAGGTTTGTTTTAAAAAATGAGGGGAGGATCTTTAGAAAGGAATTCTATGTGTGGTCAGGACTGACCAAGATTAAAACAAATTTAATTGAGTGAATTAATTTTAATATTAAAGGTAAGATGGTGCAAAACCTGAATTTGATTTCTTTCTCTGTTAAGAGGACAATGTTTTCTTAGAATACTGATCTGCTTTTGATAATAGATTTAAAGTTTCTTTACCTTTGAAGTAATCTGATATAACTACCTGGATTTGCTTCTGAACTCTTTTATTGTCACTTAGTTAAGTGAACAAGTATTTTT
The DNA here is from genome assembly GCF_949752795.1 of Hyperoodon ampullatus. Taxonomy (NCBI): domain Eukaryota; kingdom Metazoa; phylum Chordata; class Mammalia; order Artiodactyla; family Ziphiidae; genus Hyperoodon; species Hyperoodon ampullatus. Next base: position 100,993,034 of record NC_136921.1, read on the forward strand.
TTAACAGTAACCTATGAGCTTATTTGACCAAGTGTTTTAAAACGTTTTGGGGGGACTTTCCTGGTGGTTCAGTGGCTAAGAATCTGCCTCCTAATGCAGGGACTCCAGCACTCTAGAGCCCGCGAGCCACAACTACCAAAGCCTGCGTGCCTAGAGCCCATGTTCTGCAACAACAGAAGTCACCGCAATGAGAAGCTTGTGTACTACAATGAAGAGTAGCCCCTGCTCACCACAACTAGAGAAAGCCTGCACACAGCAACAAAGATCAAATGCAGCCAAAAATAAATGTTTAAAAAATAAATTAAAAACTCCTAGAACTAATGACTGAGTTTAGCAAAGTCACAGAATACAAGGTTAACATCCAAAAATCAATCACATTTCTGTACACTAACAATGAAATGAAGAAAGCAAAATTTAAAACACAGTACCATTTACTATTGCTCCAAAGAAAATGAAATTGTTTTCTATATACTTAACAAAACATGTATTGGATCTCTATTCTGAAAATTACAAAATGCTGATGAAAGCAATCAAAGTCTTAAATAAATGGAGAGATATTCTATTTATTGGATATTCTATGGATTAGAAGACTCAAAATAGAGCTCTATCCACCACCAGTCCCTCCCATCAGAAAACTTGCATAAGCCTCTTAGATAGACTTATCCACCAGGCGGCAGACAGCAGAAGCAAGAAGAACTACAATCCTGCAGCCTGTAGAACAAAAACCACATTCACAGAAAGATAGACAAGATGAAAAGGCAGCCGGTTATGTACCAGATGAAGGAACAAGATAAAACCCCAGAAAAACAACTAAATGAGGTGGAGATAGGCAATCTTCCAGAAAAAGAATTCAGAATAATGATAGTGAAGATGATCCAGGACCTCGGAAAAAGAATGGGGGCAAAGATCGAATAGATGCAGGAAATGTTTAACAAAGACATAGAAGAATTAAAGAACAAACAAACAGAGATGAATAATACAATAACTGAAATGAAAACTACACTAGAAGGAATCAATAGCAGAATAACTGAGGCAGAAGAACGGATAAGTGACCTGGAAGACAGAATGGTGGAATTCACTACTGCAGAACAAAATAAAGAAAAAAGAATGAAAAGAAATAAAGACAGCCTAAAAGACCTCTGGGACAACATTAAACGCAACAACATTCGCATTATAGGGGTCCCAGAAGGAGAAGAGAGAGAGAAAGGACCAGAGAAAATATTTGAAGGGATTATAGTTGAAAACTTCCCTAACATGGGAAAGGAAATAGGCATCCAAGTCCAGGAAGTGCAGAGAGTCCCATACAGGATAAACCCAAGGAGAAACACGCCGAGACACATAGTAATCAAATTGGCAAAAAATAAAGACAAAGAAAAAATTTAAAAGCAGCAAGGGAAAAATGACAAATAACATACAAGGGAAATCCCATAAGGTTAACAGCTGATTTCTCAGCAGAAACTCTACAAGCCAGAAGGGAGTGGCCTGATATACTTAAAGTGATGAACGGGAAGAACCTACCACCAAGATTACTATACCCAGCAAGGATCTCATTCAGATTCAGTGGAGAAATCAAAAGCTTTACAGACAAGCAAAATCTAAGAGAATTCAGCATCACCAAACCAGCTCTACAACAATGCTAAAGCCACTTCTCTAAGTGGGAAACACAAGAGAAGAAAAGGACCTACAAAAACAAACCCAAAACAATTAAGAAAATGGTTATAGGACCATACATGTCGATAATTACCCTAAACGTGAATGGATTAATTGCACCAACCAAAAGACACAGGCTTGCTGAATGGGTACAAAAACAAGACCCATCTATATGCTGTCTACAAGAGACCCACTTCACGGGCTTCCCTGGTGGCGCAGTGGTTGAGAATCTGCCTGCTAATGCAGGGGACACGGGTTCGAGCCCTGGTCTGGGAAGATCCCACATGCCGCGGAGCAACTGGGCCCATGAGCCACAACTACTGAGCCTGCGCATCCGGAGCCGGTGCTCCGCAACAAGAGAGGCAGCAAGAGTGAGAGGCCCGCGCACTGCGATGAAGAGTGGCCCCCACATGCCACAACTAGAGAAAGCCCTCGCACAGAAACAAAGACCCAACACAGCAAAAATAAAAAAATAAAAAAAAAAAGAGACCCACTTCAGACCTAGGGACACATTCAGACTGGAAGTGAGGGGACGGAAAAAGATATTCCATGCAAATGGAAATCAAAAGAAAGCTGGAGTAGCAATACTCATATCAGATAAAATAGACTTTAAAATAAAGAATGTTCCCACATCCCTTCCCTCACATTCTTTATTTTAAAGTCTATTTTATCTGATATGAGTATTGCTACTCCAGCTTTCTTTTGATTTCCATTTGCATGGAATATCTTTTTCCATCCCCTCACTTTCAGTCTGAATGTGTCCCTAGGTCTGAAGTGGGTCTCTTGTAGACAGCATATAGATGGGTCTTGTTTTTGTATCCATTCAGCAAGCCTGTGTCTTTTGGTTAGTGCAATTAATCCATTCACATTTAGGGTAATGTGGGAACAGATGTATATGTATGACTGATTCACTTTGTTATAAAGCAGAAACTAATAAAAAAATAAAAAATAAAGAATGTTACAAGAGACAAGGAAGGACACTACATAATGATCAGGGGATCAATCCAAGAAGAAGATATAACAACTATAAATATATATGCACCCAACACAGGAGCACCTCAATACATAAGGCAACTGCTAACAGCTATAAAAGAGGAAATCGACAGTAATACAATAATAGTGGGGAACTTTAACACCTCACTTACACCAATGGACAGATGATCCAAAATGCAAGTAAATAGGGAAACAGAAGCTTTAAATGACACAATACACCAGATAGCTTTAATTGATATTTATAGGACATTCCATCCAAAAACAGCAGATTACACTTTCTTCTCAAGTGTGCACAGAACATTCTCCAGGATAGATCACATCTTGGGTCACAAATCAAGCCTCAGTATATTTAAGAAAATTAAAATCATATCAAGCATCTTTTCTAGCCACAACGCTATGAGATTAGAAATCAATTACAGGGAATAAAACATAAAAAACACAAACACATGGAGGCTAAACAATACATTACTAAATAACCAAGAGATCACTGAAGAAATAAAAGAGGAAATCAAAAAATACCTAGAGACAAATGACAATGAAAACATGACGATCCAAAACCTATGGGATGCAGCAAAAGCAGGTCTAAGAGGGAAGTTTATAGCTATACAAGCCTACCTTAAGAAACAAGAAAAATCTCAAATAAACAATCTAACCTAACACCTAAAGGAACTAGAAAAAGAAGAACAAACAAAACCCAAAGTTAGCAGAAGGAAAGAAATCATCAAGATCAGAGCAGAAATAAATGAAATAGAAACAAAGAAAACAATAGCAAAGATCAATAAAACTAAAAGCTGGTTCTTTGAGAAAATAAACAAAATTGATAAACCATTAGCCAGACTAATCAGGAAAAAGAGGGAGAGGACTCAAGTCAATAAAATTAGAAATGAAAAAGGAGAAGTTACAACAGACACCACAGAAATACAAAGCATCCTAAGAGACTACTACAAGCAACTCTATGCCAATAAAATGGACAACCTGGAAGAAATGGACAAATTCTTAAAAAGGTATAACCTTCCAAGACTGAACCAGGAAGAAATAGAAACTATGAACAGACCAATCACAAGCAATGAAATTGAAACTGTGATTAAAAATCTTCCAACAAACAAAAGTCTAGGACCAGATGGCTTCACAGATGAATTCTATCAAACATTTAGAGAAGAGCTAACATCCATCCTTCTCAAACTCTTCCAAAAATTTGCAGAGGAAGGAACACTCCCAAACTCAATCTATGGGGCCACCATCACCCTGATACCAAAACCAGACAAAGATACTACAAAAAAAGAAAATTACAGACCAATATCACTGATGAATATAGATGAAAAAATCCTCAACAAAATACTAGCAAACAGAATCCAACAACACATTAAAAGAATCATACACCATGACCAAGTGGGATTTATCCCAGGGATGCAAGGATTCTTCAATATATGCAAATCAATCAATGTGATACACCATATTAACAAATTGAAGAATAAAAACCGTATGATCATCTCAATAGATGCAGAAAAAGCTATCGACAAAATTCAACACCTATTTATGATAAAAAAAACTCTCCAGAAAATGGGCAAAAAGGGAACCTACCTCAACATAATAAAGGTCATATACGACAAACCCACAGCAAACATCATTCTCAATGGTGAAAAACTGAAAGCATTTCCTCTAAGATCAGGAACAAGACAAGGATGTCCACTCTCTCCTCTATTATTCAACATAGTTTTGGAAGTCCTAGCCATGGCAATCAGAGAAGAAAAAGAAATAAAAGGAATACAAATTGGAAAAGAAGAAGTAAAACTGTCACTGTTTGCAGATGACGTGATACTATACATAGAGAATCCTAAAGATGCCACCAGAAAACTACTAGAGCTTATCAAAGAATTTGGTAAAGTTGCAGGATACAAAATTAATGCACAGAAATCTCTTGCATTCCTATACACTAATGATGAATTCTGAAAGAGAAATTAAGGAAACACTCCCATTTACCATTGCAACAAAAAGAATAAAAAACCTAGGAATAAACCTACCTAGGGAGACAAAAGACCTGTATGCAGAAAACTATAAGACACTGATGAAAGAAATTAAAGATGCTACCAACAGATGGAGAGATATACCATGTTCTTGGATTGGAAGAATCAATATTGTGAAAATGACTATACTACCCAAAGCAATCTACAGATTCAATGCAATCCCTATGAAATTACCAGTGGCATTTTTTACAGAACTAGAACAAAAAATCTTAAAATTTGTATGGAGACACAAAAGATCCTGAATAGCCAAAGCAGCCTTGAGGGAAAAAACAGAGCTGGAGGAATCAGACTCCCTGACTTCAGACTATACTATAAAGCTACAGTAGTCAAGACAATATGGTACTGGCACAAAAACAGAAACATAGATCAATGGAACAAGATAGAAATCCCAGAGATAAACCCACACACCTATGGTCAACTAATCTATGCAAAGGAGGCAAGGATGTACAATGGCGAAAAGACAGTCTCTTCAATAAGTGGTGCTGGTAAAACTGGACAGCTACATGTAAAATAATGAAATTAGAACCCTCCCTAACACCATACACAAAAATAAACTCAAAATGGATCAGAGACCTAAATGTAAGACCGGACACTATAAAACTCTTAGAGGAAAACATAGGAAGAACACTCTTTGACATAAATCACAGCAAGATCTTTTTTGATCCACCTCCTAGAGTAATGGAAATAAAAATAAACCAATGGGGCCTAGTGAAACTTAAAAGCTTTTGCACAGCAAAGGAAACCATAAACAAGACAAAAGACAACCCTCAGAATAGGAGAAAATGTTTGCAAACAAATCAACAGACAAAGGATTAATCTCCAAAATATATAAACAGCTCATGCACCTCAATAGTAAAAAAACAAAAAACCCAATCCAAAAATGGGCAGAAGACCTAAATAGACATTTCTCCAAAGAAGACATACAGATGGCCAAGAAGCACATGAAAAGCTGCTGAACATCACTAATTATTAGAGAAATGTAAATCAAAACTACAATGAGGTATCACCTCACACCAGTTAGAATGGGCATCATCAGAAAATCTACAAACAACAAATGCTGGAGAGGGTGTGGAGAAAAGGGAACCCTCTTGCACTATTGGTGGGAATGTAAATTGATACAGCCACTATGGAGAACAGTATAGAGTTTCCTCAAACAACTAAAAATAGAATTACCATATGATCCAGCAACCCCACTACTGGGCATATACCCAGAGAAAACCATAATTCAAAAAGACACATGCACCCCAATGTTCATTGCAGCACCATTTACAATAGCCAGATCATGGAAGCAACCTAAATGCCCATCAACAGACGAATGGATGAAGAAGATGTGGTACATAGATACAATGGAATATTACTCAGCCATAAAAAGGAACGAAATTGGGTCATTTGTTGAGATGTGGATGGATCTAGAGACTGTCATACAGAGTGAAGTAAGTCAGAAAGAGAAAAACAAATATCGTATATTAACACATATATGTGGAACCTAGAAAAATGATACAGATGAACTGGTTTGCAGGGCAGAAATTGAGACACAGATGTAGAGAACAAACGTATGGACACCAAGCGGGGAAAGCCGCGGTGGTGGTGGTGGTGGGGTGTGATGAATTGAGAGATTGGGATTGACATGTATACACTGATGTGTATAAAATTGATGACTAATGAGAACCTGCTGTATAAAAAAATAAATTAAATTAAATTAATTTAAAAAATAAAAAAAGAAGACTCAAAGTAGTAAAGATGTCAATTCTCCTTCAAATTGATTGATAGATTCAATGCAATTCCTATCAAAATCCTAGCAATGTTTTTAGTAGATATAGACAAACATATTCTAAAATGTATATAGAAAGGCACAGGAAGTAGAATATAAACAATCTTGAAATAAGAAAAATTAAGTGGGAGGAATCTCTCTACCTGATATTAAGCCTACATTAATCAGCATAGCATTGGTAGAGGGTCTATATAATACATAGATGAATGGAAAATAATAGAGGGCACAGAAATAGAACCACACAAATATGCCCAAGTGATATTAGACAAAAGTGCAAAACCCATTCAGTGGAAGAATAGCTTTTTCAAAAAACAAAAAATGAATCTTGAACCTAAATCTCACATGTTATACAAAAATTAATTCAAAATGGATTGTAGATTTTAATATAAAACATAACACTATGAAACTTTCAGATAAAAAAGAAATTAGAGAAAATCTTCAGGATCTAGGGTTAAGGATTTCTTCAACTTGACAACAACAGCATAATCCATAAAAAGAAAATTTGATAAATTGGACCTTGTTAAAATTTTAAATTTTCGTTCTGTGAAAAAGACAAGCTACAGACTGGGAGAATATATTTGCAAACCACATATCTGAAAAGGGACTAGTATCTAGAATATATAAAGAACTATCAAAGCTCAACATTAAAAAAAAATAAATCCTGGGCCTCCCTGGTGGTGCAGTGGTTGAGAGTCCGCCTGCCGATGCAGGGGATATGGGTTCGTGCCCTGGTCCAGGAGGATCCCATATGCCACGGAGCGGCTGGGCCCGTGAGCCATGGCCGCTGAGCCTGCACGTCCGGAGCCTGTGCTCCGCAACGGGAGAGGCCACAACAGTGAGAGGCCCGCATACCACAAAAAAAATTAAAATAAAAATAAAAATAAATAAATCCAATCTGAAAATCAGCAAAAGACATTTCACTGAACAAGATATACAGATGGGAAGTAAGCATATTAAAAAACAGTCAACATCATAAGCCGCTAGAAAAATGCAAATTAAAATCATAATGAGAGATCACTATATATCTATGAAATTGGTTAAAATAAAAACTAGTGACATACCAAATACTGGGGGAGCATGCAGAAAAGCCAGATCACTCATGCTCTTGGGTATGTCAAATGGTATAGCCTCTCAGGAAAGCAGTGTAGCAGCTTCTTTAAAAAACTAAACATGAAATTACCATATGACTTGGACTCCATCCTAGAGAAATGAAAACTCGTGTTCACACAGAAACATGTATACAGGTTTATTTGTAATAGCCCAAACTGGAATCGGCCCAGAGGTCCTTCAACAGATGAACGGTTAAGCAAAGGGTGACACTTCATACCATGGGACACTACAATTCAATACATAGAATCTGCATAAATCTCCAGGGAATTATGCTGGGCAAAAAAAAAAGCCAGTACCAAAGGGTTATATGATTCCATTCATATAACATTTTTGAAAGGACAATTCTTTAGAAATTGGAGAAAAACTAGTGGTTACTAGGGGTTAGGGATTGGAGGTGGAGGAGGTGATAGCTACTGGTAGGTAGGAGGGAACTTTGGGGTGTCAGCGCTGTTCAGTGTCTTGACTGTGGCGGTGGATACATGAACCTACACAGGTGATAAAATTGTATAAACACACAGGCACACATGCACATGCACACGCATGATTGTATAAATCAGCCAAAGATGGCCTGTGTGTATTGGCCTCTAGCTTGTTTATTTCTTCACCAAAGACTGAGACCCATTAGGTCAAAAGCCCACAGACAACAAATTCTAATTTTCACACATTCAATTACTCTTAAAATAGCTCAAAGCAGCAGTGTTAGCCATTTAGAAACTGCCTGCGTTGCCTGCTCTCAGTAGCTGTTACCTACTAGTAGGATAAGGCCCAAAGTCACTGTTGTCCTTCCGAGTCTCTGACCCAGGGACACCTGGTGTGCTGTGACATCACCCAGACACACAAGCCCCTCTCCAGCCCCGTTCCCTCCAGGAAGGTCCATGGTCCTCCCCTCCTTCTGAGTATAGACCCCCCATCATAGCCTTGACACAGACCTCTGCTGGGAGGGGCTTCCCCCACATGCAACTCCTTCCAAGCACCACCCAATAACACTTGTGTATTACTGCCTCCCAGGGTCATATCTTTCCCCTTGATCAGCCCAAACCCCTCAGCACCCCCCATATACACACACATGTGCACAATACACTCACACCACAAAGCAATGCAAGTAACTGGGGAAATCTGAGTCAGTGGGTCGTATCAATGTCAACTTGTACTTTGTGATATTATACTATTGTTTTGGAAAATGTTACCCTTGAGGGAAACTGGGTAGAGAGTACAAAGGATGGTTATTTCTTATAGATTCATGTAAATGTACAATAATCTCAATAAAAAATTTCACTTAAAGAAATGTCTGTCTACCTGCAAGCTCTGTCTACTACACTCCCACGGAGATAAGTGACAAGATGAACAGGCCTTTCCTCAGCTGGTGAGACCGACACACACCCTCAATAGCGCACCTGGACGATGGACCACACACAGGCACACACTCACACACATGCACACCTTGACCGGCCCTGCACCAGGGCCCTTTACCCTCACCTGGTAGGGAACCAGGAGCTCAGAGTCCCAGAGCTCTGTGTTTGACCCCAGGCTCTGGCAAGCCATGGCCACTGTGAGCCCCAACAGTCTCATCTACAAAACGGGGCTATGGTTCCACCCTACAGGGTTCTTCCTGGGAGACCAGAGACAACATCTGTGAAGCAGGTAACAGCATCACCATTTCACAGATGAGCACCTTGTGGTCAATAAATATTATAATTATCAAAATACCACACCACACTCATGCAAGAAGTAGGGTCAAAGGGGGAAGGACAGGGGGAGGGGAAATGGGGGTGGTCTGCATCCCTGCCCTGGCAGTTTTGCCCTATGTGCTTCTTCCCCTCCATGTGTCTGGGTCATCAGTAACTTCCTGGGGGAACCCGTGTGCGTCAGCACACACTTACATGCGTGTACACAAGCTCAGCCCAGACTGAGTTCAAACCTGGTCTTTGTTAAACAAATGTTTTCATTTTTCAACACCCCAGTCCCACATTCTACAGTGGGCAGAATTCCCAGAGCTGTCAGGGAAGCTGAGAGCTGGAGATGGTCTGGGATGGACCAGCGAGGCTGGGACGGAGGTGGGGGGGACAATGGGGCCGGGGGGGCTCACCAGTCACCCCCATCCCTGGCACAATGTGCCACACTGGGGCACAGGACCATTGTGGAGACCTCCAAGCCACCACCAAAGGGAAAGCTGTGCTCTGCGTGCCCAGGGCTAGTTGGCGGGGGTTGCGGGGCACAGGAGGCCCCAGGAGGAAACTCCCAGAGGGAGGCTTCCAAGAATCCCCAAGACTTGAACACAGCAAGCACGACAAAGGAGGTGGCAGGTAACCGAGGCGCCGCCTGAAAAGCCATGGCAGAGCTAGTCCTCTTTCTAGAATTGAGTCCAATCCCTCCTCCTAGGCAACTGTGCTCAGCACAGGAAGACAGGAGGGCAGAGATCCCAGCGTGGGGCTGGAGCTGACCCCAGGGGGTTCAGAATGCCAGAACCAGGAGAAAATCATCAGAAACCCAAGCAGCCCTGGTAACATTGTCCTCAAGCACTGATTGAAGGATTGTGTTAAAAACTACTAGGCCAGCAAGATGCCCCCATGGCCCTCTCCTCACCCCACCGTCCTCTGGCCTCCTTTAGAGAGAACTTGGGAGGATTGATGCTGGATTGTGGAGCTGGCCAGGCTGCACCACAGCCCAGGGGCGCCCAGGGCTGCGCACACAGACGGGAGACAGCTCCAGAGACAGGCTTAGAGAGTGCCTTCATCTCTATGCTAATTGGCCCATGCAAGAATTACAGGGTTAATTAAGCATCTCCGCCCTCCCTCCATTTTATCTACCCAGACACCAGGGGGAGAGAAGACAATCACAACCTCTGATCAAATTAGCTGTCCACTGGCTGCTCCGGGCCTCTCCTCTCCACGAGGTGGAGAAACCAGCTCTCAGAGTCAATCATGTTTATTTCACAAGGCATCAGGGCTTTAAAAAGTGATTAGGAATCAAACTCAGGAGCATCCAGCCCCTGAACCTTGTGCTCTCAACTTCCTCGATGCAAAAAGAGTGTTTTATTGCTGCATCTGGGCCACATGCTTCTTGCCTGAGTGGTGTGACCAGTTAGTGGGGAAATGACATCAAGGCAGCAGGCTGGTGGAGACTCACGAGGCAGGTGAAGCAGGGAGCTCCCTCTTATTCTCCTGGGCCCTAGATCCAGCACCCAATGTCTACTAGGGTCAGAGGGGATATGGTTTCTTTTATGTTTCTGCCCCACTGTTTGGCCCCAGGTAAGTGATTTTAATTCTCTGAGCCTCGGGTTTCTTATTTATCAAAGGAGAATATAGCATCCACCTAGCAGAGTAAGACAGAGACATACCATGGGCAGCACAGATGGCCTTTGTAGTAGGCATCAGGGCATAATTGGCATTATGTCAACTTTACTCCTTTGCTTTCATTTCTCCCCTTGCACCCTAGTCTGGAGTACCTGTCACTCCACCCATCAAAGTCCAGCTCAAAGCTCCCCCGACCAAACACCTCCCTGATAGTTCCGTGTAACTCAGCAGCAACCTGAGACATTGTGGAGAGCATGCATCAGTAAATATGTGTGGAAAAAAGGAGCTGGAAGAGGAGGTGTGACCAAGATGGCAGAATAGGAAGACCCTGAGCTCACCTCCTCCCACGGGCACAGAAAAATCACAACTATCTACAGAGCAACTATAGATGAGAACAACCTGAAGACTAGCAGAAAAGATCTCCTACAACTAAAAATATAAAGGAACCACAATGAGATGGGTAAGAATGGTGGAGACATGGTATAGTCAAGACCCATATCCCCAGATCAGTGACCCAAAAATGGGAAGACAATTACAATTGCAGCAGTTCTCCCCAAGGAACAAGGAGTCCAAGCACCATATCAGGCTCCCCAGCCCAGGGGTCCTGCACTGGGAAGATGAGCCCCCAGAGCATTTGGCTTTGAAGGTCAGTAGGGCTCGCATACAGGAGACCCAGAGGGCCATAGGAAACTGAGACTCCACTCTTAAAGGGTGCACACAAAATCTCACACACTCCAGGAGCCAGGGCAGAAGTGGTAATGTGAAAGGAGCCTGATTCAGATGCACTGCTGATCTTGGAGAGTCTCCTGAAGGCAGGAGGCAACTGCAGCTCCCCCTGGGGACACGGACACTGGTGGCAGCCATTTTGGGAGCTTGTTCTACCACCAGGACACTGGGGCTGACAAGTGCCATTGTGGAGGTTTTCCTCTAGCCTATTAGCTCCAGGGGATTACCTGGCCACCAGCTGGTTGGCACCAGTTACCAGACACCCCAGGCCAAACAGCCAGCTGTTCGGGGACCCAGCCCTCTCCACCAATAGGCCAGCACCAGGCCCCAGCCCTCCCCCACTCAGGGCCATGCAGCCAGCCACTCTGGGACCTGGCCCCACCTATCAGAGGGCTAGCTCCAGCCTGGAGACCCCCTAAGAATAAATCTAACCAAAGACATAAAAGACCTGTACTTGGAAAACTGCAAGACATTGATGAAAGAAAGTGAAGACAATGCAAACAAATAAAAAGATATACTATGATGTGGATTGGAAGAATTAATATTGTTAAAATGACCATACTACCCAAGCAATCTGCAGATTCAGTGCAATCTCCATAAAAATACCAATGGCATTTTTCACAGAACTAGAATAAATAATTCTAAAGTTTTTATGGAAACACAAAACATCCCAAATAGCCATAACAATCTTGATTAAGAAGAACAGAGCTAGACTTCAGACTTTAGACTACAAAGCTACAGTAATCAAAACAGTATGGTACTGGCACAAAAACAGACAAATAGATCAATGGAACAGAATAGACAGCACAGAAATAAACGCATGCTTATGTGGTCAATTAATCTATGACAAAGGAGGCAAGAATATATAATGGAGAAAACAGTCTCTTCAGTAAGTGGTGCTGGGAAAACTGGACAGCTACAGGTAAAAGAATCACACAGGACTATTTTCTCATACCATATACAGAAACAAACTCAAAATGGATTAAAAACTTAAATGTAAGTCCTGAAACCACAAAACTTCTAGAAGAAAACATAGGCAGTACACTCTTTGACACTGGTCGTAGCAATATTTTTTTGGCTATCTCTGCAGATAAAAGAAACAAAAGCAAAAATAAACAAATGGACTACATCAAACTAAAAACTTTTGCACAGTGAAGGAAACTATCAACAAAATAAAAAGGCAGCCTACTGAATGGGAGAAGATATTTTCAAATGATATATCTGATAAGGGGTTAAAATACAAAATATACAAGGAACTCGTACAACTCACCATCAAAAAATAAAGAGTCTGATCAAAACATGGGCAGAGGACCTGAATAGACGTTTTTCTAAAGAAGACATACAGATGGCCAACAGGCACATGAAAAGATGGTCAACTAATAATCAGGAAAATGCAAATCAAAACCACAATGAGATATCACCGCACACCTATCAGAATGGTAATCATCAAAAAGACAACAAATAAGTGTTGGCAAAGATGTGGAGAAAAGGGAAACTTTGTGCACTGTTGGTGGAATAGAATTGGTACAGCTACTATGGAAAACAGTATGGAGGTTCCTCAAAAATTTTTAGATACAACTACCATACAATCTAGCAATTCCACTGCTGGGTATTTTTCCAAAGAAAACAAAAACACTAATTCAAAAAGATATATGCACCCCAAAGTTCATTACAGCATTATTTACAATAGCCAAGATAAAGAAGCAATCTGGGCTTCCCTGGTGGCGCTGTGGTTGAGAGTCCGCCTGCCGATGCAGGGGGCACAGGTTCGTGCCCCGGTCCAGGAGGATCCCACGTGCCGCGGAGCAGCTGGGTCCGTGAGTCATGGCTGCTGGGCCTGCGTGTCCTGAGACTGTGCTCCGCAACGGGAGAGGCCACAACAGTGAGAGGCCCACGTACCGCAAAAAAAAAAAAAAAAAAAAAAAAGCAGCAATCTAAGTGTCCATCGATAGATGAATGGATAAAGAAGTTGTGATATGCACACACCACAGACACACACACACACACACACACACAATGGAATACTACTCAGCCATAAAAAAGAATGAAATCTTGCCATTTGCAACTACATAGATGGTCTTAGAAGGTATTACCCTAAAGAGAAAGATAAGTACTGCATGATTTCGCTTATATATGGAATCTAAAAAACAAAACAAATGAATAAACATAACAAAACAGAAACAGACTCCTAGATACAGAGAACAAAGAGGTGATTGCTGAGGGGGTGGGGTGGGGGGGGTGGACAATGAAAAGGAAAAAATGTAACTACAGTGAGGCAATGAATGCTAATTAGCTTGACTGCAGCAATCGGTTCACAATGTATCTTTATATGAAACCATCGTGTCGTATACCTTAAATATATACAATTTTTGTCAATTATACCTCTGTGAAGATGAAAAAAAATTTTTTAATGAGCTAAAAGGGCTTAGAGATCAGACAGTAGACGTCATAAAGGCCCACTGAATGTCCTTGACAGACACCAATCACCTCACCAGCCATTCACCACTGCCAACCAGTCAGAGTTGGCCTCTGAGATAAAGCCATCAGTCAATCTCAATTTAGCCATTTATAAATGCAACTTCAGGGAGAGGCAGCTAGGTAGTGACAGCAATGAGAGTAGATGGAACATGGACCCCTGACACTGTCCACATGCCAGACTGAGTTCATCTATGTCAGCTTCATGTCCCCTACAGAGTGTAACTGTGAAGAGCAGAGATAAGCCCCTTCCCCATATGGACAGCATGTGGTAGGCAAAATTCTCACATGGTCCCCAATATTTCCACTCCCCAGGTGTACATGCCCTGTGAATATAATGGGTGTTACTTCCATGATTAGGTTATGTTACTTGGCACAGCTGACTTCAAGACTGGGAGATTGGGCTTCCCTGGTGGCGCAGTGGTTGAGAGTCCGCCTGCCGATGCAGGGGACACGGGTTCGTGCCCCGGTCCGGGAAGATCCCACATGCCGCGGAGCGGCTGGGCCCGTGAGCCATGGCTGCTGAGCCTGCGCGTCCGGAGCCTGTGCTTCGCAACGGGAGAGGCCACAACAATGAGAGGCCCACATACTGCAAAAAAAAAAAAAAAAAAAGACTGGGAGATTATCCAGGTTGGCCTAGCCTAATCACACAAGCCCTTTAAAAGCTGGTGGCAGAATAAGAAGTCAGAGATTCCAAGCATGAGAGGATTTAATGCACCTTTGCTGGCTTGAGGGTGGATGAGACCACGTGGTGAAGAGTGCAGGTGGCCTTCAGGAGCCAGGAGCAGCTGGGACAGCTGACACCAGCAAGGAGGAGGGAACCTCAGTCCTATGACCACAAGTAACTGAGTTCCACCAACAAAACAAATGACCAAGCAAAGGCCCTAAATAGACACTTCTCCAAAGAAGAAATTCAAATGGCCATGTGAAAAGGTGTTCAACATCACTAATCTTCAGGGAAATGCAAATCAAAATCACAATGAGCTATCACCTCACACCTGTTAGAATGGCTATTATCAAAAAGACAAAAGGTAAGTGTTAGCGAGCATGTGGGGTAAAGGGAACCCTTGTGCACTGTTGATGGGAGGGAAATTAGTACAGCCACTACAGTATGGAACTACCATAGAACTACCATATGACCCAGCAACCCCACTTCTGTGTATACATCCAAAGATATTGAAATCAGGATTTTGAAGAGATTTTTGCACTCCCACACTCACTGCAGCATTATTCACAATAGACAAGGCATGGAAACAACCTAGTGTCCTTCAACAGGCAAAGAAAACATGGTATTTAAACACAATGGAATATTATTCAGCCTTTGAAAAGAAGGAAATCCTGCCCTTTGTTACAACATGATGACTCTGGAAGACATTATGCTTAGTGAAATAAGCCAGACACAGAAAGACAAATACTGCATGATCTCACTTAAATGTGGAATCAAAAACAGTCAAACTCATAGAAGCAGAGAGTAGAATGGTGGTTGCCAGGGTTTGGGGGGTCAGGGAAATGGGGAGAATGTTGGTCAAAGGATACAAAGTCTTTCAAGATGAATAAGTTCTGGACATCTAATATACAGACTGGTGACTCTAGTTATCAATACCGTATTGCATACTTGAAATTTGCTAAGAGGATAGATCTTAAATTAAATCTAACCACACACACACACACACACACACACACACAGATGATCACTATATGAGGTGATAGATGTGTTAACTTGGTTGTGGTGATCATTTACTATATATGTATATATTTAAATATATAATATAATAATATATTAATATAATAATATAATTAAAATAATAACTATATAGTTATTATTTAACTATATATAGTTATTCTATATTAACTATATATTATATATATCATTTAACTATGTATATAGTTATTTATTAAATATATATATGTATAAAATCATCATGTGATACACCTTAAATATATACATTTTTATATGTCAAAAAAATGAGTGAGAAAGCAGATTTTTCCCCACAGCCTCCGGAAGAAAACTCAGCCTGGCCAAAACTTTTATTTCACCCTGAGGGAGGAACTCAGCCACACCGTGCACACTGGACTTCTGACTTGCAGAACTGTGAGTTAGTAATGCTGCAACGTTTGTGGTAATTTGTTACTCAGCACAGAAAACAACTACAGGGAACCCATGCAGCAAATGCTCAAGGAATTAATCGGTGGTGAAAGAAATTGAATCACATTTGGTCTGATGGGGCAGAGAGGGATCTGCCTTGAATTGAATTCTGCTTTATTAGACGCTGGGGAGAGACACAGGATCCACCAGCACGCTCTTGTCACCACTTACGCAAATAAGAAAATTCTTGTTACGCTCTAATGTGAACTAGAATTGGCCCCGACGAGTTAACCCAATGCTGCTGTAGATTTTCCGGAAGAGGCAACAGGTAGCCCCCGTGGTGTCTCTGCCCACGGGGGACGGGGGGGAGGGGGAGGGCTTGCCTTCTTTACGAAGCTTCTTGGACGTTCTTACACTTTCTCCTTTACAAAGCTTCAAATGCCCTGCCGTTGAAGGTGTCCATTACGCCTCACGCCTCTATTTCTGGCCCCTGTGGCCACGGATGCCCCGCAGGCTGTTAAAGAGCCCTCCTCTCCAGCATGTGCATAAGCCGACCCGGCACCCGCTACCCAAGACCTGTCCTCTCTAACAGAATGCAAGCCCGTGTGGGCAGGAGCTCACATCACCACCCCAATGCCAGGCACTGTGAGGCACCAGTAAACAACCTGTACACTGTAAATACCTAGAAAGCCAGCAAACTCCACTTGTACAATAATTAAACCTCTGAGCTGTCACAGCCTGGCGGAGGAAGAGCTTAGGAAGTGCGGTGGCAGCCATGGTTCTTCCTAATGGAGCGCATTTCCCTCCAGACTTGTAGGGGAATGTAGAAGATTGGGTCACACTCGTTACTGGCTCTCCCTCACAATGTTCCACTAAAATATCGTCAGTGGATTTTTTTTTTAACATATAAATCCAAGAGTACTGAGAAAATGAGAGAGGCAACAGCAGCGGATGCAAAATTGCAGTACATTTTGGGATCTAGAAAATGGATGGAGGAGTGTAACTGACCCAGGAGAGCCAGAGGGCTCCAGACTGGTGGACCCAAGCACAGTGGAGGGTGGGTGTGAGGTGCGAAGAGAAACAGGATGAGGGGACGTGTGCACTCAAAACCAGGGGACTTCCCTAGTGGTCTAGTGGTTAAGACTCCATGCTTCCACTGCAGGGGTCGCTGGTTCAATCCCTGGTCAGAGAACTAAGATCCTACATGCCACAGAGCGCAGCCCAAAAGAAAAAGAAAAAAAAAAAAAAAAAAAAAAAAGAAACCAAAACAGAAGAATAAAAAAGAAGGAAAAAATTTAAGTCAGAAAGATATTGCAGACACAGAACAAGAATAGAGTTCTGTGAGAAAAGTAACAGATGCATGAAGAACTCTTGGAAATTACAATTATGATGGCTGAAATAAATGGAACAAAAAGACAAAAAGTAGAGCAAAAAGAGATGGAAAATAGAAGAGAAAAGGTAAGGAACTTAAAGGGTCAATTCAGAAAATCTGCAATCTGACTATACATGATCCAGAAATAGAGAGTAAAAAAGACAGGAGAGGGAAGTGATAGTAAAAATTTCCCAGGTTTCCTTAGTCCACTCAGGCTACTGTAACAAAAATGCCATAAGCTGAGTGGCTGGTAAACAAGAAACATTTCTTTCTCACAGTCTGGAGGCTGGTAAGTCCAAGGTCATGGTGCTGGCAGGTTCAGTGTCTGGGAGAGCCCTCTTCCTGGTTCACTGGTATCTGTCTTCTCGCTGTGTCCTCAGAGGGTGGAGGAGGTGCAGGAGCTCTCTGGGGTCCCTTTTAATGACACTTAATCCCATTCATGAGGGCTCCACCCTCATGACCTAGCACCTCCCAAAGTTTCCACCTCCTAATACCATCACATTTCGGGTCGGTTTCAATACATGAATTTTAGGGAGACAAATTTCAGTCCATAGCACAGGTTGTAAGGTTCAGGTTGAAAGGGCTCACTGAGTGCCCAGCACAGGGGAAGAAAAACCACCTGCAGCAACGCACATCATCATAACCTCTTAGAATGCCAGGCAGAAAGTGATCCTCAAAGCTTCTGAGAGGGAGAAAAATAGAAATTTGCTCATAAAGGAATTTCGGATGGCATTTGACTTCGCAACAATGAAACCAGAAACTAGAAGATAATGGAGCAATGCCTTCAAAATCCTCAGGAAAAAAATAAATAAAAAACTGCTTAATCTAGGATTGTACTTCCAGCTGTACAATATTTGTATTGCTCTCCCAACCTCCAATTTGCCCTCCTGCTATTTGGAAATGTTGAACGGGTAAAACTCAATTTCCCAGACTTGCTCACAGCCAGGGTCCTAGATATAAATCAGGTTCTGCATCGTGGAGGGGCTTGTTCTCACCAGCTTCTGGCAGTCAGTCCTGGTTAAAGGGTCATTTTCCTTTAACAGGTTCCCAGATTCCTTCCTGCTGCTTCGTTGGTGTGACACCAAGCAGTGGCAGTGGTAGAGGTGGCTTTTTCTATATGACTCCGAGTCTGGATGGAAGAGCTAAGGGTCTGTCTATCCTCTGGCTCCCAGGGGTCCAGAGGCTGCTGCCATGGTAGGAGGGTTTCCAGACTCAGGCTGCCTGTTTCAGAGACTGCCTCAGGGAGAACAGCTCCCTCATGGGCAGTTCTGTGTTATTCTGAATATCATTCCAAGCAGACCCACTTAGAAATTGCTTCTTTAGCCCTTCCAACATTGGTGCGAACACCTACAATGATTTATATTACCTGCAGTACAGCTGCCAAACTGCCAGCAAGCGTGAGACCCTGGTGAAAACTGGGGCAGACCCAGTGATACTTGGTCCAGGTCCCCAGATGGCCCCTTCCGGTCCTACGCCACCAGCTGCTGTGCACTTGACTCCCAGGGGCTCACACCACAATGGTCTCCAGGCAACTACCCTCGAACCAGACTGAATTCCTAGAGCTAAGTTTCCCCTACACCCCACCCCTGCCTACAGGTGACCTACAGCCAACGACTGCCTCTTTCAGGACAAACTCTACGGGGTAATTTCCACTCCAGAGCTGCTGCTCAGGCTGACACTGGCGCTCCACCTGAAATCTCCCTGACCTGCCTTCTTCTTCCCTCTCCTGCTTTCCCCACTCCTTTCCCAGTTTCTCCTGGCAGTATTGTCCTAATGAATCATTTTTACACAAACCCATGTCTCAGAGTCTGTTTGGGGGAAATATTTTCAGATGTGCAGGGACCCTAAAAATTTACTTCTAATGGCTTAGGAAGCTATGAGAGGACATGCTTCAGCAAAACAATGGTGTAAAGCTGGAAAGAAAGCCGTGAGACCCAGGCATCCATCCAGAGCATGGTGGCTGGACAGCAGCCGAGAGCCAGGAAGTCCACGTGGGAGGGCCCCAAAGGAGGGAAAGTGATACAATGTCAATTTGACTATTTGGAAAATATTGATTCACATATAACTGACCTGGTAAACCATTTAGAAAAAGTAAATATAGGTACACAGAAAACCAAATAAAGGGAAAATATGCAGTTATTAAGTCCAGGAAACATCACCATACTCTACTTCACTTAGCAGTAAGCAAAATTTACTGTCATAGTAACATAAACACTGACCATCGATTTAACCAAAAGTTGTGATAAAAGTATAGTGAAGGATGGGGGAAGGGCCAGTGCCAGGAGGTCCATAGGGGTCACTCACCATCTTCTACTGCAGTCAGTAGACAATGTTTAAATTGATTAATCAGGCTGCCTTGGTGGCGCAGTGGTTAGGAATCCGCCTGCCAATGCAGGTGGCACGGGTTCGAGCCCTGGTCCGGGAAGATCCCACATGCCACAGAGCAACTAAGCCTGGGTGCCACAAGTATAGAGTCTGCACTCTAGAGCCCATGAGCCATAACTACTGAACCCGTGTGCCACAACTACTGAAGCCTGTGCGCCTAGAGCCCGTGCTCTGCAATAAGAGAAGCCACTGCCTACGCACCTCAACAAAGAGTAGCCCCTGCTCGCTGCAACTAGAGAAAGCCCGCGTGCAGCAACGAAGACCCAACGCAGCCAAAAATAAATTAAATAAATAAAAATTTTTAAAAATTGATTAATCGAGAAATAGCAGGATCCGCATATTATTTAGAAATGTGGAAGTAAATACCAGATGTGAGCATTGCAACAGAAACCTATCTGACATGAATTTGTCTTTCTAAACCCCATCACTTCCAAAAAGATGAGGCATAGCTTCTGATGGAAGACGCACAAACACACATACACACCCTACACAACAAAATGAGGATGGAGGAATAAGATCAGAGCCATGGAGAAAGCGGGGTGGGGGGGGCGTGGTCACTGGGGACAGAAGCACATGCAGAAGCTCTTTCCTAGGGGGCCACCAGGGTCACAGTGTCACAGCCAAGGAGGACTCAGCAGCCATACAACTATGGATGCGCTCCATACTCAGCAGTTTAAAAACTCGCCATCCAGCCCCAAACTCCCAGCCACCATCAGTCGTTACTGCCAAAATCCGCAGTGCAGGTTCCTTTATCTGAGTTGAGTGCTGTTCTCTCTTTAAGGGTAGAGGTACCCTGTTGGGGCTGCACACCACATAGAGCATGTGAAAGGCACAGGCTGGGCCCCAATTCAAGCTGCAAGCCCTTGGCAAGCTGCTTAAAGCCCCAGAATCCCAGCTTCTTGGTGGGGCGGATTCCAAAAATGGCTGCAGTCCTTCACAGCTCCTCCCATCGTCCTGGGCTGGCCTTGTGGTTTGCTTTGACCAACAGGAGGTGGCAGAACTGACATTGTGCCCATACTGAGTCTAAAGCTAAAAGAAGCCTTTCAGCTTCCATCCTTGCTGCTCTCAGAACCCTTCACTGACATGGGAACACGCCCGGGCTAGCCTGCTGGAGAGTGAGAGATACAGTCACCCCCGTCACCCCAGCCAACAGCCAACAGACTTCCAGACTTGGGAATGAGGTTACTCAGGACCAGCGAGCCCCACTCCACCCACCAACTGAACACAGTCGCATGCAAGCCCCACAAAGATTAGTCCAGCCCAGCCCAGACCGCAAGAACCACCTAGCAGAACTGTGGGCTAAACAGATGGTTGATGCTTTTTTAAGCCACTGAGTTCTGAGCAGGTTTGCTCTGTAGCAAGGACAACTGGTGCACTTTCTATGTGAAATGATGATACCAAGGCTTAGTTCACAGGGTTAAGATGTAATGTTAGGGGAACCACTGACCAAAACCACCTGCCCTGGCCAGGCATGATAGTGACTACTTGCATGAGTTCTCTTACAACAGGAGGTCCTGGTAAGGAGCACGGAACTAACAAGCTACCACCAACCAGAAGAATTCGGGAAAGGTCAAAAGGAGAGAGGAGACGCCAGTCCATATGTCCTACCAACATCCCAGAATGATTACTGGAATCCATCTTGGCTGAGTGATGCACACACGACCAGGAAGGACCCTGAGTCAGAGTGATTATCCAGAGACAACCCGGAAACTAACCCCATTACCATAAAACCCGAGACTGTGAGCCACGTGGCAGACCAGTTCTGGGTTCCCTTACCCTGCTGTTCTCCACCCGGGCACCTCTTCCCAATAAAGTATCTTGCTTTGTCAGCACGTGTGTCTCCTCGGACAATTCATTTCCGAGTGTTAGGCAAGAACTCACTCTCAGGCCCTGGAAGGGGTCCCCCCCTTCCAGCAACAGTAATGGTAATATATGAAGTCACCACAGGTGCTCAAAAAGCGTCGCTTACTTTCTAACCCATCTCCAACACCTAAATGCAAAAGAGCTTTTGCCAACTGCTTTTTCTACTGAGGAGGCCAAAGAGTGAGGACAGGGCTCCGAAAGGAGAGAGAGGAAACCTTTAGTGCAGGCTTCATCCACCCCTCCAGCCCTGCTGTCATGCCACACGGCTACCTGATGCAGCAACAAAGCTGCAGCTTTGCAAGCGGCTCTGAAAAGGCAAAGATTTAACCACTGTAATTGGCTTATTGATTTTGCAATCACATTTTAAGACACATAATCTGCCACCGTCTACACTGGCCATTACAGAACACTTCCAGGGGAGTTCTGTCTCCACCACCTGTGGGCCAGACCCCAAGCCAGGAGGCACAAAAAATGACTCTCCCTAATCCTACTGGAATTGTAGCTAGCACAGCTTGGGGCAAGCCCACTGCCATTCCCCAGATGTCAGTAGTGAATTAAGTGATGAAACAAACCCAAGACCTCTCTGCTCTGACCCTGTGAGGTTTATCCACTCACTTATCCATCAGTGTTTGTCTACTTAATGCTGACTTACACAGGGACCTCACTTCTGATGCAGAAACTCGGCCTCTGAGCACTAACACTGAATTGAATCTCAGAGACGGAGTTTTGGGTGAAATAGAAAACAATAGCTTGGGGCTTCCTTGGTGGCGCAGTGGTTGAGAGTCCACCTGCTGATGCAGGGGACACGGGTTCGTGCCCCGGTCCGGGAAGATCCCACATGCTGCAGAGCGGCTGGGTCCGTGAGCCATGGCCGCTGAGCCTGTGCGTCCAGAGCCTGTTCTCTGCAACGGGAGAGGCCACAACAGTGAGAGGCCCGTGTACCAAAAAAAAAAAAAAAGAAAGAAAGAAAAGAAAACAATAGCTTTATTGCTTTGCCAGGCAAAGGTGGCCACAGCAGGCTAATGCCCTCAAAACTGTGTGTCCCAACCTGGAGGGGGTAGTGAGGAGTTTTACAGTAATGGTTCCAAGAGGGCGTGATCAGCATGTGGACATTCTTCTGATTCATTGGTGATGAGGTAAGCAGGAGTCATCAGCCTTCTGGTTCTAACTGGTCCGGGGTCTACATGCTTGTGAGTAGCACACAGTTGACTTCTTTCACCCAGTGCAGGTTTTAGTATCTGCAAAACAGCTCAAAGATATTATTATGTGTGACCCTTAAGGGGGAACCAGGACCCTGCCCCAAGGCTGCACTATTGTTTCCTGGCTGCTCCTCCCTCGTCTCTGCATCCCCTCCCTTCCCTGATTAGCAACTGTTTGAAACTGCCCACTGGAACTCAGGGAGGGTCATGGAGGCTGAATGAAGCCTATTTCCTACACACAAAAATGGGGGACACGGAAAGGCTTTTGTGCCCAGGAGCCCCTCAGGGTCCTTCTCAGTTTCACTTCTCCCTGGGGTAGGCCCTGAGAGGCCATGAGAAGAACATTGGGTTTGGAGTCTGAACACCCGGGCCAAGCCAGTCACTCTGCGTGTCCACAAGACACACACCCTACGGAGCACATTGAACCACCCATGTCATCTGTTGTCTGCCAAAGACCAGAGCGCCACCTAGAAAGTAGGCTTGCGTGCTCTCCACCCAGGGCCCCACCAGAGAACCAGCAGGTGTCCTGGGTCTGCTAAGAGTCTCCTAAGCAGCCAGCTAGGCCCAAGGAGAGACTTGATACCCACTGCCCAAGAGGTGCTTCCAGAAGTGAATTGTTTCAAAACTTTGTGACCCATAGGGCTCATTAAGTCCACACAAGCCCCCTGTTTTACGGGTGAGCAAACAGCCACCCAGAGAGGGGCAGTGGCCTGTCTGAGGGCCCTCAGCTCCTGAGCCCACTCTGCCCACTCTGGGCTCCATGAACTTGACTCTGGGTAACCAGGTATCTGTCTAGAGGGCTTTTAAACTCAAGACTAGATTAACCCGGGGGTTAGTTGGTATTGGTTGGAGACACACTACCAGCTGATCTATGAACAGTTGACCTACATTAATGGTGGCAGCCATGAAGGGTAAACAGAAGATCTACAAAAGAGTGCGGGCTACCTGCACACAACCTTCTTTCTAGATTAGAAAACGCACACTAGGAAAGACTTGCAATGCTGTCCAGGGAGACGGGGCTCACCTGTGCTGACCTCAGCCCCTACTCTAGGTGGTCCATGACCTGTCGCATCACCAGCCTTACTCATTTACTCAGGAGGAGCTGCACTGGATGCTCAGTCTCTGCCCCCACGTAGGCTGGCTCACTCCCTCTCCCTTGGTGTTCCACCAAGCCCACCCTTATGTCCTGGGCAGGAGGGGCCACTTGCTGTTTGGAGGACAGGCCAAACAAGTTTAGGAAGGAGGAGGAGGGCACAGGTCAGGGCAGGTCCCACTGGACTGAATTCCCCCATGTGTGCCCCCAGGTGACCCCAAATCCTCCAGGATGGGTTCCGGTTTTGAGGAGCTTAAAATTCAGAAGCGGAATTCTGACTCTCTCTGACTCCATACATTTCTGTTTCTTCTCCAGTCTCCACTTTATCCTCTGGTTCAGAAAACTCAGCTCAGGTGCCTCTGGGTAAAGGCCTGAAGATCAGGA
This sequence comes from Hyperoodon ampullatus, assembly GCF_949752795.1. Classification (NCBI taxonomy): domain Eukaryota; kingdom Metazoa; phylum Chordata; class Mammalia; order Artiodactyla; family Ziphiidae; genus Hyperoodon; species Hyperoodon ampullatus. The sequence goes on from NC_136921.1 coordinate 101,017,458, forward strand.
CACTGTGGCCACCAATGACTCCATGTGCACCGGGCCTCACACACCGATGATCGATCCTCAGAGGATCTCGGTGCGGGAGCCCAGAAGGCCGGGTCACCGGGAGTCAGCCGGTGCCCTGGCGTCAGGCATCCCAAACTTCACAGGCCAGAATCCAGCCAGAGGATTTCCCAAGAAAGAAGGACCAGTTCTTTCAAAGGCTTCTCTCCACCCACAACAGTGTTACCCAGAGTTCGTTTCACAAAACCCACCTGTGTGTTATGTTAATGCAAGTTACAAAATCAAAGCAGCTTGGCGGCCCTGGATCTGCGAGACATTTTTCATTAGGGATGAAGAGCGACAGGCCAGGCTCTGACTGTCCACATGTGCCTCCTGGGTTTGCAGCAGTAATCAGCACCTCCCAAGGCCTCCCCACCGACACAGCCCAAGCTCGCTGCCCATCCAAGGACACTGCTTGGAGTTAGAGATTCCAGACTCCCAGGGAAAGCCTCTCTCCAGGAGAGACGGACTCCCAGGCACTCACAGAGAACCTGTCACCCCCCACCGCTCACCAGCCTGCTCCAGGGGACACATCCCCAAATGCCAGCGCGCTCTCAGCCCCCTCTCCTGGCCTCAGGAGCTTCCACGCACCCTCCTCACCCTTCACACTCAACCCAAAGTCCTCTCCTTCCAGAATCTCCTCCAACTTCCCTGAGCAGCCAGGCCCTCCTACCCCATACCTCGGCAGCCCTGCTAACATGCAGGGTTTTCTCCTGCGGCGTTTGCTCCTGTGCCGTAATTTAGACGCATTAAGAGACTCGGTGTGCATTCCTCCCAGGCCCTGGTTAAATGCAGCAGCGACAGAGCCCAAGTCGCACACATGGGGGTGACACGAGCGGTGCTGGAACCAGGACCTTCCTCGAAGTGCCTGGGAGCTCAGGCTGCTGGCACACCTTTAGTTTGTGGGTGCTGTTACAAACTGTACTACAGTTTATGTTGATTCTCTAGAAACTCTACAATTTTAGCTTGCAATATCAAAATGCACTTATAGCTATGAAGGCACTAGTACTAGTAAAAGTCGTACAGGAAAAAATTAGCTTTATTCCTGCAAGCAAATTCTCTAGCCCCAAAGGATGGCCTTTCCAGAGTTCCAGGGCCCCTGCTGTGGAGGCCTCGGTCCACTGCCCTGCCCATGGAGTGATTGCACGCACATACACACACACACGCACACAGTGCACACACACACATATACACACATACACATTCACATGCGTGCGCACATGTACTGCACACAGCATTTGATAAAGGAAGTACATAAACCCCAGCCAAAGGCCCAGACCTTCTAGCCATCCTGCCCCCGGCCAAGACCAGCTCGGGTGCTGCCTGAGCCCCCAGGGAGCACAGCTCTCCACCAAGGCCACAACTCCTCTGGGCGCCCCAGGGGCCCTGCATTCAGGGTCCCCAGTCTCATTCAGAGCACAGAGCCCTCTCCAGAGTTGCCCTGCACGTGGGATGGTGAGTTTAAGGATGCAGACCCACAGGTTTCCTTAGACTGAGCTTGGCCAGTGCTGAGAAAGCCACTAGGAAAGCTTCCCAGCCCCTCTCCATGGCTCTTAAGGACTGGGAGCCATTGGGCTGCAGCTCCTCCCGGACAAGCTCCTGGGTGGGGTTATTTGGACCCTTGTTAAACCTGTAAGGACTGTGACTAACTATCCTGGGTCCCAGAGCAGAAGCTGACAGGCAGGGAGGTGCAGGGTCTGGCATGGACCTACCCAGACGGTGGGTACACAGCCAGCCGGCTCACCCTCCAGCTGCCCCTCCCCTTCCAGCTGCCCCTCCCCTTCCAGCTGCCCCTCCCCTTCCAGCTTCCCCCTCCCCTTCCAGCTGCCCCCTCCCCTTCCAGCTGCCCCTCACCTTCCAGCTGCCCCTCACCCTCCAGCTGCCCCTCCCCGTCCAGCTGCCCCTCCCCTTCCAGCTGCCCCTCACCTTCCAGCTGCCCCTCACCGTCCAGCTGCCCCTCACCTTCCAGCTGCCCCTCACCTTCCAGCTTCCCCCTCCCCTTCCAGCTGCCCCTCACCCTCCAGCTGCCCCTCCCCTTCCAGCTGCCCCTCCCCTTCCAGCTGCCCCTCACCTTCCAGCTGCCCCTCACCGTCCAGCTGCCCCTCCCCTTCCAGCTGCCCCTCACCTTCCAGCTGCCCCTCCCCTTCCAGCTGCCCCTCACCTTCCAGCTGCCCCCTCACCTTCCAGCTGCCCCTCCCCTTCCAGCTGCCCCTCCCCTTCCAGCTGTCCCTCACCTTCCAGCTTCCCCTCACCTTCCAGCTGCCCCCTCACCTTCCAGCTTCCCCCTCACCTTCCAGCTGCCCCTTCCCTTCCAGCCGCCCCTCACCTTCCAGCTGCCCCTCACCTTCCAGCTGCCCCTCACCTTCCAGCTGCCCCCTCCCCTTCCAGCTGCCCCTCCCCTTCCAGCTGCCCCTCACCTTCCAGCTGCCCCTCCCCTTCCAGCTGCCCCTCACCTTCCAGCTTCCCCTCACCTTCCAGCTGCCCCTCACCTTCCAGCTGCCCCTCACCTTCCAGCTGCCCCCTCACCTTCCAGCTGCCCCTCCCCTTCCAGCTGCCCCCTCCCCTTCCAGCTGCCCCTCACCTTCCAGCTGCCCCTCACCTTCCAGCTGCCCCTCCCCTTCCAGCTGCCCCTCACCGTCCAGCTGCCCCTCCCCTTCCAGCTGCCCCTCACCTTCCAGCTGCCCCCTCCCCTTCCAGCTGCCCCTCACCTTCCAGCTGCCCCTCACCGTCCAGCTGCCCCTCCCCTTCCAGCTGCCCCTCACCTTCCAGCTGCCCCTCCCCTTCCAGCTGCCCCTCACCGTCCAGCTGCCCCTCACCTTCCAGCTGCCCCTCCCCTTCCAGCTGCCCCTCACCTTCCAGCTGCCCCTCACCGTCCAGCTGCCCCTCCCCTTCCAGCTGCCCCTCACCTTCCAGCTGCCCCTCACCTTCCAGCTGCCCCTCCCCTTCCAGCTGCCCCTCACCGTCCAGCTGCCCCTCCCCTTCCAGCTGCCCCTCCCCTTCCAGCTGCCCCTCACCTTCCAGCTGCCCCTCACCTTCCAGCTGCCCCTCACCTTCCAGCTGCCCCCTCGCCTTCCAGCTGCCCCTCCCCTTCCAGCTGCCCCTCCCCTTCCAGCTGCCCCTCCCCTTCCAGCTGTCCCTCACCTTCCAGCTTCCCCTCACCTTCCAGCTGCCCCTCACCTTCCAGCTGCCCCTCACCTTCCAGCTTCCCCCTCACCTTCGAGCTGCCCCTCACCTTCGAGCTGCCCCTCCCCTTCCAGCTGCCCCCTCACCTTCCAGCTGCCCCTCCCCTTCCAGCTGCCCCTCACCTTCCAGCTGCCCCTCACCTTCCAGCTGCCCCCTCACCTTCCAGCTGCCCCCTCACCTTCCAGCTGCCCCTCACCTTCCAGCTGTCCCTCCCCTTCCAGCTGCCCCTCACCTTCCAGCTGCCCCTCCCCTTCCAGCTGCCCCTCACCTTCCAGCTTCCCCTCACCTTCCAGCTGCCCCTCACCTTCCAGCTGCCCCTCACCTTCCAGCTTCCCCCTCCCCTTCCAGCTGCCCCTCACCTTCCAGCTGCCCCTCACCTTCCAGCTGCCCCTCACCTTCCAGCTTCCCCCTCACCTTCCAGCTGCCCCTCACCTTCCAGCTGCCCCTCCCCTTCCAGCTGCCCCTCACCTTCCAGCTGCCCCCTCACCTTCCAGCTGCCCCTCACCTTCCAGCTGCCCCTCACCTTCCAGCTGCCCCCACCCCTTCCAGCTGCCCCTCCCCTTCCAGCTGCCCCTCCCCTTCCAGCTGTCCCTCACCTTCCAGCTGCCCCTCACCTTCCAGCTGCCCCTCACCTTCCAGCTGCCCCCTCACCTTCCAGCTGCCCCCTCACCTTCCAGCTGCCCCTCACCTTCCAGCTGCCCCCTCACCTTCCAGCTGCCCCTCACCTTCCATCTGTCCCTCACCTTCCATCTGTCCCTCACCTTCCAGCTGCCCCTCACCTTCCAGCTGCCCCCTCACCGTCCAGCTGCCCCTCACCTTCCAGCTGCCCCCTCACCTTCCAGCTGCCCCCTCACCTTCCAGCTGCCCCTCACCTTCCAGCTGCCCCCTCACCTTCCAGCTGCCCCTCACCTTCCAGCTGCCCCTCACCTTCCAGCTGCCCCCTCCCCTTCCAGCTGCCCCCTCACCTTCCAGCTGCCCCTCACCTTCCAGCTGCCCCTCACCTTCCAGCTGTCCCTCACCTTCCAGCTGCCCCTCACCTTCCAGCTGCCCCTCTCCACCCACCTCTGCCTCCCAGCACCCAGCCGCAGGCCCCAGCCCCAAGGCTGAAATCAGACAGCTTTGCACTGGAGCAGGCTCTTTCCTACACTGCATCTCAGGGAAGGGAAAAAAAAATGCCTCACCACTTCCTGATGCATTATTTATCAGGAGCGCATTAACCGTGGGTGACATCACAGGCATTTGAAGGTAATTTGTGGGAAGTACTGTTAAAGCAATGGATTTGCAAATTCCTTGACAGGGAAAACGAAGCACTGAGCAGGCAGAGATGTGACATGGAGACGGGATATTTTTTATGTATTTGGGAATAATTGGTTAAAAGCTAAGCTCTAGCCAGTGAGAAAATGAGATTACTCTGTCTGTAATGCAAAGAAATTGTATACCGTGCAGAACAGCGGGATGAGGGGCTGTTAGGGCCACTGAGAGGCATTTGCTCCTTCTAGGGAAGGTAGGGGGTAAAGTCTTTTCAAATTCAAATCAAGTCCTTTCACTCCTCTTATCCCTCGCCCCTCCCCCCACCCCCTCACTTTGGGCCCTGGGCCTCCGCCTAGACCCCTCCCTTCCCCTCCTGCCCCACTGGGTTTGGTCCATCGTAAATGAGTCATTTATCTAACCAACATCATTCCATCAACAATCTGTGACGTCCAAGGCGTGCCAAGGACCAGGCTGGCCCAGGCTGACCCTCAGGAGCACAGAGGCCACCTAGGAAGCCACAGGAGCACAGGTGCAGTGTGCAGGGACAGGGGAAGGGTAGAGATTGGGCCCCTGCACTGCTCGCTTTCTTCACCTGGACCCTTTCAGTCCCCCAGTACGCACAACTGCACCTTCCTAGCCCACAAAGCTGGCTACCACCTGCTCCTTGGTTCAAATGCATCCTCCTCCAGGAAGCCTTCACTGACTGCCCCAGGCAGACAGTCCTGGATGCTCCTTCCTCCCTCTGAGCACTAGCGTGTTCACTGGTGCGGGTCTCCCTCCCTGAGGGGTGGCAAAAACAGACAGTGCATGCCTGCGTGAAGTTATGCACGCAAGAATGATTGCATGAGTGAGTGAATCACTGCCCAGATCACCTTGCCAGGTCCCTGGATTTCTCCCAACTCTGGCAAAGCACTGGGCTGTGTAGCAGAGACTCCCAGCAGGGCTGCTGGTTTTGCTAGCTGTTCCCACCACCCTGGGCCAGAGGATCTAGCCAGGGGCTCCCCAGTAGGATGGCCCAACAATTGTGGGGAGACTTGGCCCCATAGAAAGCAACCACATATGGAACTTACTCAGCAAGCACCTGCAGCCTGCAGGGGTAGAAACAGACACGGCCCAGGCATCTGAGCAACGGCTTATGAGGCTGTAACCCTGGGGAGATCAGTTGGCCCCGCTGAGCCTCAGTCTCCTCATTTGTGAAATGGAAGTCTTATTAGCGCCGAGCTCTAAGATCGTTAAGGGTTAAAACCACAGTGCATGGCCCCCATTGTGTGTTCACTAGAGGTAGAAACTCTCCCTATGACCACCTCACCCCAGGGCCTTCATTTACATCACACTGAAAACGCCCGCCAACCTGATTTAGAATTTTAATGCCCATTTTGTGTATTATGAAACTGAGGCTCATGGAGTTAAGTTGTTTGAGGTGACTCAGAATGGCAGGAATCTGGCCGGAGCTGGACGTGCCTGTGTCCAGGACCGTTCTCCCCTAGAGACCTCCTTCCAGCGACCCCACTCTTCACACAGCAAGCTGGACTCTAAGGGAGGAAGGAAAGAGGCCTCTGAATGTAACTCAAGACTGTAGATGACCAACTGAGCGTGTTTGTCTGGGATACAGGTTTTCAGTGCCAAAGCCAGAAAGCCGATCACCCAGGTTCTGATCACCTTTAAAGAGCTGGAAAATGCACAAGTCATTCAAAATATTTTGGTGACAGATGGCAGAGCATCGGGTGCATTTCTTTTAAATAGATTGACATTTCCTAAGACTAAGTCTGGGGAAGCAAACAAGAAAGTTTCTGTCCGCCCCCTTGCTTCAGTCCATTTCCCAATGGACAGCCCAACACTGCTGCCTGCACTCCCTCCTCAGGCCTGGTGCTAGGCTTGGAGTGTTCAAGGGTGACCAAAACCCAGTCCCTCTCCCCTCAGGAGCCCCCAGGCCAGAGGTCAAAGGATGAGGAGCAACAACATAGTCAAGTGAAAGCAGAGGGAAGCCTGGGGGACTGGGGGACACATCAGAGGGAGGGGAGATCAGGGAGGGCTTCCTGGAGAAGGAGACATCCTTCTTTTTTTTAAACATCTTTATTGGAGTAGAATTGCTTTACGAGACACCTTTTACCATGAGCCATAAGTAGGAATTAGCAAGATGGCAAGCTGGAACAGCATGGGCAAGGCCCAGGGGTGTGGTAGAGCCTGACCCACTCCAAGAATCACAAATGTGACTGAAGAACACCACAGAATAGGGGAGAGGAAGGGAGAAAATCCAGAGAGATAGATAGATCACACACGAGACCTTTTTTTTTTTCCTCTGAAATTTGATTTTTTTTTTTTAACTTGGCAGTTCATACGACACAGAACTGCCCCAGGTGAATAGATGGATGTCTAACTAATTATTTTTAATAGCTGTGTAATATCCCATTTTGGGAGTGTATTCTGATTTTTCAGCCCTTCCACCTCTGAGAGCAGGCAGGTTATTTCCGATTTATCTTTTGGTGCCACTATGAACAATTCTTTGGTAAACCTATTTCTGTAGGGTGGAGTCCCAGACATGGAATTTCAAATAGACATTGTCATATTAACTTCCCCAAAACGCAATAATAACTAACAATATACAGGAGTGTCCTTTTCAACACATCTTTACAAGTACTGAGTGTTCTGTTTTGTTTAATTATTGCCAATTTAACAAATGCAAAGTAGCAAGTCATTGTTACTTTCATTTTTATTTCCTGATTACTAGTAAAGCTGAAACTCCTTTCATTTGTTTATTTTATTTTTAAAAGATTTCCTCTCCTGGGACTTCCCTGGTGGCTTTGTGGTTGAGAATCTGCCTGCCAGTTCAGGGGACATGGGTTCGAGCCCTGGTCCAGGAAGATCCCACATGCTGCGGAACAACTAAACCTATGCACCACAACTACTGAGCCTGCACTCTAGAGCCCGCGAGCCACAACTACTGAGCCTGCGTGCCAGAACTACTGAAGCCCACTAACCTAGAGCCCATGCTCTGCAACAAGAGAAGCCACCACAACGAGAAGCCCGCGCACTGCAACGAAGAGAAGACCCCGCTCGCTGCAACTAGAGAAAGCCCGTGCACGGCAATGAAGACCCAACCCAGCCAAAAATAAATAAAGTTTTTTTTAAAAAGCAATTATAAAAAAAAAAAGAAAGATTTCCTCTCCTGTGATTGCCCAATTCAAATATTATTTGCACATTTGGACATATTTGGACTTCTGTGTTTTATTTGTAGGAGCTCTTTATTTGTTATAAATATTATTCTTTTAATTGTTATAAGTGTTATCTGGCCCCAGAACTGTTCAAATTATTATTGGCCCTGTTAATCTACATGCGTTTACTGGACTCTAGACTCCCAACAATCTCAACTCTGGTTGCACATTGGAATCCCCTGGGGAGTTTTGAATACTGATACCTGAACCCCACCGCCAGAGACTTCTTGGATTTCAGTGGTTTCAGGTGGGGACCAGAAATCAGAACTTTTTTTACTGCAATAAAATTCACATAATATAAAAGTCATGATACAAACAATTTTAAGTGTACAATTCATCAAAGGAACAGAATTGAGTGCCCAGAAGTTAACCCAGACATATATGGACAATTAATTTACTAGCCAAGAACATACAATGGAGAAAGGACAGTCTCTTCAATACTAGTTTTGGGAAAACTGGACAGCCACATGCTAGAGAATGAAACTAGAAAAAATACAAGAACACAAAAATTAACTCAAAATTGACTAAAGGGCTTCCCTGGTGGCACAGTGGTTGAGAGTCCGCCTGCCGATGCAGGGGACACGGGTTCGTGCCCTGGTCCGGGAAGATCCCACATGCTGCGGAGTGGCTGGGCCCGTGAGCCATGGCCGCTGAGCCTGCGCGTCCGGAGCCTGTGCTCCGCAACTGGAGAGGCCACAACAGTGAGAGGCCTGCGTACCGCAAAAAAAAAAAAAAAAAAAAATAGCCATGATAAACATGCTACAATGATGCTGCAGAAATGCAGTTATGAACATATTTGAAATAAATGAAAAAATAGAAAATCCCAGCAAAGAAAGAGAATACCCAAAGAAGAACCAAATGGACATTTTAGAACTGAAAAATACAATCACTGAAGAACAAATCTCAATGAATGGACTCAAAAGTAGAATGGAGAGGGCAGAGAAAGACTTGGTGAACTTGAAGATAAAATAGAAATTATACAATTTAACAGAGAGAAAACAGAGTGAAAAAAACAAAGAGTGCTCAGGGGCCTGTGGGAATACACCAAAGGTCTGACATCTGTGTCATCTGAGTCCCAGAGGGAGAAGAGATAAAGTGTTAGACTGAAAAAGTATTGAAAGAAATAATGGTTGAAATTTCCACAAATTTGGCAAAATATGTAAATCTACAGACTCAAGAAGCTAAACGAACAGAATAAACCCAAAGAAACCACGTCAAGTATATCATAATCAAATTCCAAAAACTAAAGACAAATAAAAAATCTTAGAAGCATCAAGAGAGAAATGACACCTTACCCTAAGGAATAAATGATTCAAATGAGAGCAGATTTCTCCTCAGAAACCATGGAGGTTAGAAAGAAGTAACACAACATAATTCAAGTGATGAAGGAAAAGAACTGTCAACAAGAATCCCTGGTGGCGCAGTGGTTGAGAGTCCACCTGCCGATGCAGGGGACACGGGTTCGTGCCCTGGTCCGGGAAGATCCCACATGCCGCGGAGCGGCTGGGCCCGTGAGCCATGGCTGCTGAGCCTGCGCGTCCGGAGCCTGTGCTCCGCAACGGGAGAGGCCACAACAATGAGAGGCCCTCATACCGCCAAAAAAAAAAAATCCTAGATTCAGGAAAAAAAAAAAAAAAGCTTTAGGGGAAAGCAAGATATTCTCAAATGAAGGAAAATCAAGAGAATTTGTGCCAGCAGACTCACCCTAAAAAAAGACTGCATAAAGTTCTTGAAAAAGACAACATGATAAAAGAAAGAATCTTGGAAAATCAGGAAAGAAGAAAGAACAACAGACAAAATAAAAATATGTGTAAATACAATAACTTCCCTTCTTCTCTTGAGTTTCATCAATGTTTGATGGTTAAAACAAGACCTCCATCATGGTCTGATATGGTTATCAATGTATGCAGAGGAAATATTTTTAAATTATGTTATAAATGGGGGAGGATAAAGGGGCTTGAAAGGAAGAAAGTTTGATACATTTCATTTAAACTAGTAAAGTGTTGATGCAGTAGACTGAAATTTGTAGCACTAAATGCTTACATTAGAAAAGAGAAAAAGACTCAACTCAATAAACTAATCTCCCACCCCTAGAAGCTAGAAAAATTTTTAAAAGAGCAAAATAAACCCAAGCAAGCAGAAGGAAGGAAATACCAAAGGTAAGAGCAGAAGTCAGTGAAATTGAAAACAAAACAGTAGAGAAAATCAATGAAACAAAAAGCCAGTTCTTTGAAAAGGTCAATAAAATTGACAAAGCTTTACCAAGACTGACCAAAAACAAAGAGAGAAGAGAGAAAAATTACCACTATCAGGAATGTTACAGGAGCTATCACCGCCAGGACTAGAAACTGTAGCCATCAAAAGTATAATAAAGGAATATAGTGGACAACTCTCCACACATAGTTATACAATGTAGGTGGCAGAGACCACTTCCTCAAAAAGCACAAAGCGCCCCAACTCACTTAATATGAAGTAGATCATTTGAATAGCTGTGTAACCCTTAAAGAAATTGAATTTTTAAGTTAAAACTCCCAAAAAAGAAATCTCCTGTCCTATATGGTTTCACTGGAAAATTCTACCAAATACTTAAAGAATTAACACCAATTCTGCACAATCTTTTCCAGAAAATAGAAGAGGAAGGAATACTTCCCACCTAATTTTGAGGCCAGTATTAACAAAATAAGACAAAAAGAGTACACAAAAATAATTACAGTCCTATATCCCTCATGAACATAGATACAAAAACCCTTACCACAATATTAACTAATAGAATTCATAAATAAACCCAATAAAAAGAATTCTACACCATGATCAAGACTGGTCAATATTTGAAAACCAATCAATATTAATTTACCATATTAACAGACTAAAGAAGAAAAATCACAAGATCATGTATCAATTGATACAGAAAAAGACCTTGTCAAAGTCCAATACCCACTAATGATAAAAACTCTCAAAGAACCAGGACCAGAGGGAAATTTCCTCAACTTGAAAAAAATTGTCTATAAAAACCCTATAGCTGGGCCTCCCTGGTGGCGCAGTGGTTGAGAGTCCGCCTGCCGATGCAGGGGATACGGGTTCGTGCCCCGGTCTGGGAGGATCCCATATGCCGCGGAGCTGCTGGGCCCGTGAGCCATGGCCGCTGAGCCTGCGCGTCCGGAGCCTGTGCTCCGCAACGGGAGAGGCCACAACAGTGAGAGGCCCGCGTACCGAAAAAAAAAAAAAAAAAAAAAAAAAAAAAACCCTATAGCTAACATTAAACTTAATGGTGAAAGACTAAATGCTTTCCCCCTAAAACTGGAACAAAGCAAGGATGGTCACTCACCACTGCTATTCAACATCATACTGGAAGTTCTAGCCAGTGCGACAAGGGAAGGGAAGGGAAGGGGAAGGGATGTAGATCAGAAAAGAAGAAGTAAGTTATTTGCAAGTACCATAATGGTCTAGGCAGAAAAGCCCAAAGAATGTACAGAACCACTGCTAGAGCTCATAAGTGATTTCAGCAAAGTTGCAGGATATAAGCTCAACCTACAAAAACCAACTGTATTTCTAGGTACTAGTAATGAACACATGGAAATCAAAACTAAAAATACAATACCATTTACAACTGTGCAAAAAAATGAAATATGTGTAAACCTATAAAACAGGTACTTGATTTGTAACTGAAAACTACAAAACACTGATGAAAGAAATCAAAATCTGAAATGAAGAGACCTACGGTGTTCATAGATTGAGTCAATTTAGTAAAGATATCAGTTCTTCCCAAATTGATCTATACGTTTAATGCAACTCCTATCAAAATCCCAGCAAGAATTTTTGAAGACATAGACAAGATTATTCTAAATTTTATTTGGAAAGGCAAAGGAATCATAATAGCTAAAACAGTTTTGAAAAGAAGAATACTGTGGAAGGAAACACTCTACAGGCATCAAGACCGTGTACTATGGGCACAGGGACAGACACAAAACAGGTGAACAGAATAGAGAACTCCAAAATACACCCACACAAATACAGATAAATGATTTTTGACAAAAGTACAAAAGTAATGGATGAAAGCATCTTTCAACAAATGGTGCTGGAGAAATTACATATCCATAGCCACAGAAAGAAAAACAGAAAAACACCTTGACCTATACCTCCTTAACTCGAAACAGATTTAAATGTAAACATAAAACTATAAAAGTTTTAGAAAAAACCATAGGAGAAAATCTTCAGGACCTAGGACTTGGGGAACAGTTAGACTTGTCTCCCAAAAGCACCATTCATAACAGAGAAAACATGATAAACCATACTTCATCAAAGTTTAAAACTTTTGCTCTGTGAATGACAAAAACGAGCTAGACTGAGAGAAAATATTTGCAAACCCCTATCTGACAAATATCTTGCTTCTAGACTATATAATGAACACTTTTTTTCAATAGAGTTGACATGGGGGTTGGGAAGGATGTCAACAAAATCAAGTAAATAAATAAAGAAAAAATTTTAAAACTGATATGAAAGAATAAAGCAAGGCTAAAGAATGCTATTTATATATAATTTATAAAACGTTAAGTTTAAAATTTTTTATGTATATAAATTATATACGTATAAATATATAGACATTATGTATATAATTTCAGTAGTAAAAATAACAATCCAATTTGAAAATGGGCAAAAAACATGAAGATACATTTCACAGAACAGGATATACAGACAGCAAATAAGCATAGAAAAGATGTTCGGGGGCTTCCCTGGTGGCGCAGTGGTTGAGTCTGCCTGCCGATGCAGGGGACGCGGGTTCGTGCCCCGGTCCGGGAGGATCCCACATTGCTGCGGAGCGGCTGGGCCCGTGAGCCATGGCCGCTGAGCCTGCGCGTCCGGAGCCTGTGCTCCGCAATGGGAGAGGCCACAGGAGTGAGAGGCCCGCGTACAGCAAAAAAAAAAAAAAAAAAAAAAAATTGTTCAGGACACTAACCCCTGGGGAGACTTAGTCAAGACCAGGACAGCTGCATGGTCACCACCCAGTCACCCCCGCATGGTCTCCCCCCCAGCCACAAGGTTCTGGATCGCAGTTGCCCACCCACTGGAAAGTAGAAATGAAGGGAATGAAGAGGCCCTCTGTGACCATCATCACGTTGCGCGGGAGAAAAAGCAAGGGACCAAGGAAGCCAGTCCAAGCCCTGCCTCAGGACCAGCAATGCCCTTCCATCCATTTACTTTTTTACCACGCGGGCATGGCTGGGTGCTAGCAGCTCTCCCGTCCTGGCTGGCAGCCTCCCAGCATGCCTCATCTTTTTCCATGACTGTTTATTAAGCAAATTAATAACCTGGCCCCAGAAAAAAAACAAAAACAAAAACACAAGTTCCTTTTTTTTTTGGCCACATGGCTCTGGCATGTGGAATCTTAGTTCCCTGACCGGGGATGGAACCCAGGCCCCCTGCAGTGGAAGCACAGAGTCCTAACCGCCGGACCACCAGGGAAGTCCAAAACGCAAGTTTCAAGGGCTGAATGCACTGTCATAAGGATGCTTGGCAGGAGATGCTGTGCTCCCTACCCAGAGGGAAATGGCCAGAACTGGGCCAGATGTGCAGCCGGCCCCACAGGAAGGGGAAAGAATGGGGGGAGTTGGTGCTCGGACAGACACAGAGGCCCAGAGCCACCCCCGGGGAGCCTGGTGGGTGTAGCAGGGGACGTCTGAGCCCAGGTCCTGGCAGAGCGGCTTCGCTTCCTTCCTTCCTTCCTGGGAAGCAGCCATGACGAAAGACCTTTGCACTTAGCCGCACCGACACAAGACACAAGCTGGAGGTGGTCGAGGACAGGCAGTAAAAACTTCCTGGAATGTACTTCTGCATTCTTTTCATTCAACAGCGTTTTTCAGGCACTGAGGCACCCCCTCTGTCTGGTATTTTAATCCCGTGGTTTTGAAGCTGAGAATACTGGGGTCAGAGAGCATAAACTGCCAGCTTATCCCGGGGCTAGAGAAAGGCAGGACTGGAAACCAGATCCTCAGCCTCCCACGGCCTATCCAGTGGCCTTGGCCTTGGAGAAAAAAGCAAGGAAGGATGCACGGAGTCAGGACCTACCCACTCCCAGGTCCCTGCAAAATGCCTCAGCACTTTCTGCTCTACAGGAACTCTTGTCGGCTCCAACCTTTGTGAGCACCCATTTAAGAATATTTAAAAGAGGAAAATACGCACTCTCCAACCAAAACCTTTAATGAAATAATCACTGGCAGCATAAAAGGATTCTTTGCTTTCAAAATTCTTTTCGTAACAAAGGTCCTCCCCTAATGCACTTAAACTTTGAGCCAAGGTCCTAAATTCTTATATTTTGTGCCAAGCTCTCCAAAAGCTTGTGGGATCCAAGGCTGTAGGCCCTGCGAGGAGTTCTGTCCAGCTGCCCCTCTCCTGAGGCCCCAGCGTGGAGGACTCCCAGCCAGGATCAGATCAAGAGCCCGCTCTGGTGCTTGTTACCCCTAGAGAAACCCTAACTTCCTGGGCAGTCAAACCCAGCCTGGCTTCCTTGAGCCTGTTGCCTGCAGGGGGACAGTGTCAGCCACGCTCAATTCCCAGCAAAGGGAGGGGATGATCGTTTACCCTCTCAGCTCAGTTGAAACATATCCAGCGCACCTTGGGAACATCTACAGCTGAAATTCAGACAGAAACTCTTAAGACAAGGAGCACCAGGCTCCGGAGAAAAGCCTGACACAGATCATTTGTCATCTCTCTCCTTTGCTGAGACCGTTGTCATTCCAAAACCTCAAATTGAATCAGGTTCCCTTATAGTCTTTTACATTTTGCAGTATAAAAACTGGTCCCCCCAAAAAACCTCTCTCTTGTGTGTTACCTTATTTGACTCTTAACCTTGTGAGGCAGGTATTAGGAAGCCTCCCTGACAAGAGGATACCAAGGCTCAGAGAGGTTAAGGGAAATGTCCAAGATCACACAGCAAAGTAGCAGCCTTTGGACCCACATCTGCCTCCACGCGGTGCTGGTCCCACTGCCACAAGGCCTGCCCCTACCCAGGGCCTTAACATCCTGTCCTCAGCACCAGCTGCTTTCTTTCTGAGTGGGCAGCTGGCAGGCCAAGATTTCAGTTCAGTTATAACAGGTAAGGGAGCCCTGACTGCCACAGAGAGAACAAAAATCAAAATTAAACTAAACTATAATAGAAAAGAATATTTTTGAAAAAGAATGTATATGTATGTATAACTGAATCACTTTGCTGTACAGAAGAAATTAACATCACATTGTAAATCAACTGTACTTCAATAAAAAATATAAAGTTTTAAAAAGCTAAACTAAACTAAACGTTGGGTTTCAGGCTCCCAGATTCTAGATTGCAAAGGGCAAAGGAGAGCCTCATTTACAAGGTCCAATCCTCACTTCTGATTAGTCTCATGAGCATGCTGACAGCTTGTGAAAAGGGACCCTCAGGTGAATCTCTTTTGCTAATTGCTGATCTGGCCCAAGGTCAGTGTGGGGATCCCCTGCAGGTCTCCTTGTCAGGTAAGCAGCACTCAACAGATATCTGGGAACTCAATGCAGGCAGGCACGGGGAAGACCAGGTCAGAAAAACAGAGAGAGGCCGACTCAGAAGGCTTCAGACCCTGGGGGAAGTCTGGGGGTGTCTCAGAGAAAAGGAGCAATCACCCCGCAGGAAGATGGCGTGAACAGCACACACTGCCAGGCCCAGAGGGAAAACATCAGGAATGTCTCTGACTCCCGATTCACAGGGAGGGAAAGTCTCTTGGTAGGGCCTTCACCAGTTGTCTGAGTCCAGGTTTCAAGTTTGGGGCACACGAAGATAGCACATCTCCTTGGAAAAATGACTTCCTGTAAGTCCGTGGAGGACACCAACATGCTGCCCCGTCGCCACGTGTCCAGGGTCATCTCTGGCACAGACAAGCAACAAAGGCTACTGAACGCAGGAGGGAGTGAGAACCAGAAAGCCCTGCTACCCTGGGAGGGGAGCCTTAGCAGCCGTTCTACAAGCCTCTGCCCAGCGATCCAGCCAAGAGCAGCCTGGGGCAGGGCCCCAGAGCCTTGCCAGATCCCGACTGACTTGGATTCAGCGTGGGTGGGACACCCTCAGGGGTCCCCATCCATACAGATAAGGGCCAGCCCCCCACACGTGATTTCCCCATAGACCCTTCTTACCGTTTTTTTATTTTCATAGTCTAGGAAAGAAACTATTATGCATTTGTTTCTTATTAATTTACACTCAAATCATTAAAAACAGGTTTTACAAGAATTTTTAGCATCCACAAAGCTCTCTTTTTAACCCCTTATGAGTCATTTAGTACTCCTTTCTCAAGGAAGAGGCAAATGTATTTTTGCCAAGAATAAAGTCCTCGATTTAATTTTGGTTCAGCATTTAGTCTCAGGCTCATAAACTCCCAACAGGTCTTGGACAGGCTGAGAAAGGAAATTCTCCCCCAGCCCCAAGGCTCCAAATAATAGCCCAAGATTGTAACCAGCAGGATTTTCACACATGGACACACACAAACAAACAGAGCCAAACAAAACTGAGGAATAAAGACTGGATAGGCTTCTACAAGCTTGGCCCCCTCCCACCAATAGAGCTATCCTCGGGAACCTAGATGGAGATTTTCAGCTGAGGCACCTCACACCCTGGACAGCTGCAAGCCTCTCCGTGGGAGATGGAGCAATACCCTGTGCCAAGGAGCATGCACAGCCAGGCAGTGCTGGTCAATGGAACCTGGGCTCTCCTAGTGCTATAGGAGGTGGCAGGCAGCATGGTGCCAAGCTGGCAACAAAGGAAGACTACGCATGTGTGGAACAAGGAGAACTCTGCTTTGTGCACAGACAAGAGAGCTTGGCCATGCAGTAGACCACGCACCCAGAGAGCCAGCACCAAAGGACAACCAAAGGGTAGGTGGAAGAAAGGCGGGCAATTTTGCTGGTGCAGTTGGGTGTCATAACCCTGTAGTGATTACTGAACTGAAATTGTCCCTGATTTGTGCACACTTAGTGTTGTGAACTGAATGTTAGTGTCCCCCCAAAAATTCATGTGGCGAAGCTCTAACCCCCAATGTGATGGTATTTGGAGATGGGGCCTTGGTGAGGTAATTGGGGTTAGATGAGGTCATGAGGGTGGGGCCCCCATAGTGGGATCAGTGCCCTCATGAGAAGAGACCCCACAGAGCTCGCTCAATCTCTCTCCAAGCACACCCTGAGGAAAGGCCATGTGAGCACACAGTGAGAAAGCAGCTGTCTGCAGGCCAGGAGGAGGGCCATCACCACAACCCCACTACACTGGCACCCTGATCTCAGACTTCCAGCCTCTAGACTGTGAGAAAATACATTTTTGTTCCTTAAGCCTCCCAGTCTGTGGTATCTTGGTATGGCAGCCCAAGCAGACCAGACACTTAGTCAGAAAGTTTTACTCCCTGCAAGTCCTAGAGTTTGCAAGCAAGCTGCCAGGACCCAAGAATGAAAACCACCAACCACACTGAGCATAAGGCTGCAGAGTGGACAGGTGAGTCTGTCCCTGTCCACAGCAGGTTTGCAATCTGCTTGTCATCCTGCCTGTGTTGCTGTTTCAGCGAGCATGTCTCCCCCTTCCCCGGCTCAGCCTACCCAGGACACAAGTCCCCTGCACCTTCACACAGCATCTCCCAGGAACCCAAGCCACCTGGTCTCTTTTCAGCATAACAGAGGGCTTCCCCAGACTGTACCTGGAGGTTCCTTTAGAACGTCCTCTGTAACTCTAACAGCACGAGGGCTGGGCCTACCCCCTGAAGGCTGATTCTGTAGCTATGGGAATCTGCATTTGGAGCAAGGGCCGCAGAGGATTCTGGTGAGGAACTGCTGATGAGGTAGAAGCCTTTAAAACCACACAGACCTGACTTTGAGTCCCAGACTGAGCTCTGGGACCTTGGGCTGTTTATACAAATTTGCCGAACCTCGTTTTCTTCACACCTACGTTACATTAAGAAAAAGGGAATCCTGGATACATTCTTCTTCTTGCTGGAAGTGACCCTTTACTAATTCTTCCAGAGGTGCACTGTGCACAATAGATTTCCTGGGTCCTTCTATGTCCAAAAATGTTCTTATTCTTCTATCACACAAAATTGATATATTAGCTGGGTATAAACTCCTAGACTTGGAGTTATTATTTTCTTGTTTTTATTTTTGAAGGCTTTGCTCTATTTCTTATACCAGTTGTGTTAATGAGAAGACTGATGTCATCTGATTCTCATTCCTTTGTAGACAAAAAGTTTATTGTTTTCTTTGTTTTGGTTTTACTTTTTCTAGGAGCTTTTAGGACTCATTTCTGAAATTTCGATATTGGTGACCAACTATGGGACTTTCTTAGCTGTCCGATATTGCCTCCCCTCATTTCTCTCTATTCTTTCCCTCTGGGACATCCGTATAGAGGAATACTTGAATTTCAGAACCTATCTCCATATGTCAACTTTTCTTTCATTTTCCATCTCATTATCCCTTTGTGTTCTAGTCCAGTGCTTCTTAAAATGTAATATCCATACACATTGCCTGAGAATCTTATTCAATGCAGATTCTGATTCTGAGACTGACTGCATCCGTAACAGCATCATCTCCTGGTGATGCTGATGCTGCCAGCCTGTGGACCACACTTTGAGCAGCAAGGTTCTAGCACATTTTCTCCACTTAGTCTTCTAATCACAAGACACTCTTCAGCTCTGCCTATTCTATCATCCAACCATATACTGAATTTATCATTGCCAAAATCTCTTAATTCATTCTTTTTTATAACCACCTGTTCTTGTTTTATGGATGTGAGAGTCTCTTTTATCTACTAGGTCTTTTAATGTCCTAATTTCTTTACTACTTCATTTTCCTGGGTGTAAGTTTTTCCATTCATGTGCTCATTTCTGATGCTAAAGTATCTCTGGTATTTAATGATTCTTAATGGTGTATTTAGCTTGTAGTTGATACACAATTACACTGTCTGCTTCATAGTTTATGAACCTGCCTGGGGGCAGATCTAGAGGTTTTGCAGTGAGGGGGGAGGGGCAAGAAGTACTATCAGGTGGAGATATCTCTACAGCTCATTCTCTAAATTTGGGTAACCCTGTTTGTTATGGGTTAAATTTTGTCCCCCCGCCAAAACTTGTATGTTGAAGTACCTGAGGATGTGACCTTATTTGGAAATAGAATTTTTACACATGTAATTAGTTAAGATGAGGTCATACTAGAGTTGGGTAGGCCCCTAATTCAATATGACTGGTGTCCTTTTGAAAAGGGGAAATTGAAACACAGACACACACACACAAGGAGAGAGCCATGTGAAGATGAAAGTAGAAATCAGGTGATGTTTCTACAGGCCAAAGAATGCCAAAGATTGCCAGCAAACCACCAGAAGCCAGGAAAGAGGCATGGAACATAATCTCTCTCACCAACCCTGCTGACAACTTGACCTAAGGCTTCCAGTCTCCAGAACTGTGAGCCAGGACATTTCTGTTGTCTGAGCCACCCAATCTTTGGCCCTTTATTAGGGCAGCCCGAGCAGACTAATATACTGTCCTACCCAGGCCCCTTCATGCACCTGGGACACAACTTGTCTCTAAACCAAGACCCCACATTCCCTGTTCCCAGTTGGAGACAGACCCCCCCACAACCATCATTGCTACCTGGACCCTCCTGGCTGTTCCCAGTAAAGGGCCCCATGATTCCTTAGAGGTTGCACTGATCCCTGTCCCCCATCACGTTTACCCATGACCAGCACTTTCCCTCAGCCCTGACTGCACACTGGAATCAACAGCCCACAGGCTGATGGCTCCTACTCAATCCAGTCCTGTCTGGTTCCTCTTTGCAGGGATTCCTCACAATTTCTGGTCCCCTGAGAGTTCTCATTCTTTCCTTTCTTTCTTTCTTTCTTTCTTTCTTTCTTTCTTACTTTCTTTTGAACATAACTGCATATTTAGTTAACCTCCTTTTAAAATATCTTTTTTTATAATTTCTTGAGGGTGATGTTTATTCTCAGTCCACCATTTTGAAACACAAGTTGGAAATTCTTTCCCCAGGGAGACTTAGCCCAAAGCAGACTAAATTTAGAGATAAGACATATGCAAGCACTTTGTAAAATGCAAAGGTGTTATCCCTAGCTGATCCCAAGTACTGTCATATGCGTCTTATCATATTAAATGCAAAGTATTTCTCTTATCCATTGCAGCATGTGGGATGGAGGAAGTGATGTGGAACGTAAGGCTCTATGTTTGTGGCTTGTTCTCAGACAGGGGGTGGAGGACTGCCCTGGGCCATCCCTACCCCTGCCTTCCGCATGCCTGGGGGAGTGGTGTCATGTCTGATAGCCTGGTCCCAAAAAGATAGCCACTACCCTGCGCCCGGACCTTCTGTGACCTAGATTCTTACTACCGCCCAATCCAGGGGCAGCTGAGGACAGAGCCTTGTTTCCTCTGCCTTTTGACACCCTGGAGCCAGGAGGGAGACCCCAGCACACGTACGTGTGTGAGTGGACACGTGCACACACACACATTAGTACTTCCCAGTACAAGTCAGTACAAACAAACAGCTGACATTTAACTGACTTTATTTCATCGTCTTATACCCTAAAGGGTTTAAGTCAGTTCACAAAAAGACAAAATAATATGGGGTCAGATAGAGACAAAGTGGGAATTGATCAAAAGTGGGGGACACTAGCTGGAGCCAAGAATGAGGCAGCCCCGCCAGGAGGCCCTGGAGATCCAGACCTTCCTGATGGGCGGCCTCCACCAGGGGAAAAAGGAGACGGGTCGGCAGCACTGCTCGGTGGGGACACGACCTCCGAACAAATGTTTGTTATTCTTGTTTTTAAATAGGTCAGGAAAAGTATGAGTGATAATCCCAGGGAGACGCCAGGGCCTGATGACCCTGGGGAGCCCCAGTGTGGGGACACATGTTAGGACACCTGCCTACAGTCCCCTCCCCCAGGCCCGCCCCTCCCCTAACAGCTGCATCTGCCTCCACATTGGATGCCCACGCCTGTTCCCCTACCCCATCCATCTGCATCCTGAGCCCAAGCCAGGGGATCTCTCACCACAAGCATCGGAGCCAAGACTGCCCTGCTCAGAGATGCAGAGACCTCCCACTGCAGCCCAAGCTGGTCCAAGCGCCCTGTGTCCTCTCCTGGCCCTCAGCCACGCCCTCCTTGTGCCCTGGGGGCTCCAGCTCCTCCGGCTTCCCAGTTTCAGCCCCCACAAGGAGCTTCCCTGTTCTGCTGACTGACCCTCAGGACTTGGAGAGGCCCCCGCAGTATCAGTGAGGACCTGTCTCTTACAGGTAACGCTGCCACGGCCCCCCCGGCAATAGATGACACCTGGCATCCAACATGTGCTCGATAAATACTCACCCAAGGAGTACACTGTTTCCCAGAACCCAGCACAGCCCTGCATACAGTAAACACTCAACAAGTGCAGCAGGACGCACAAGAACACGCTCCACCCAGAGTGCTGCAGGCACCCTCGGTTCTCCAAGGGAAGGGCACGTGACTGTGGGGAGCGTGGCCCAGGAGCTGGGACAAGCGGGGGAGGCCTTCCAGGCAGAGAGAACAGGAAGGGCAAAGCCCGGAGGACACAGCCTGCTCAGGGGCAGCTCCCACCCATATCCGGTTGCTGTCTTATCCTCATTTTACACTGATAAAAGCCAGCGGTTTATTGGTGGTGTTAAACATTCAGGAATTTTGCAAGCCTTGAAATCAGTCATGGTTGAATTCAGAAACTGCCAAACGCTGCAAATTATAAAACAGATAGCCCCCCATCATGCTGCACCTTCCCCCATGCCTTTGCTTTTCTAGGAAAGTTAAACATTTGAGAAGAACAGGCATTATCAACCCATTTTCCAATGAGAATATTAACTTGAGAAGTTCAGGCATGTTGTGGGATAGAAATGGATTATAAAACATGAATTCTGACACATCTGGGGCCTCCTCTACCCAGGAGCCCAGCAGGGAAATCTTCCCATCTTGTTGGACCTTCCTTCTCTAAGCCAGTGGCTTTAGACGATCAGGAACTCCTCCAGATTTTCTCACCTGTGGTAGGTTGTATTTTCCAAGATGCTGCAACACTGTCTCTGGTCGCACATGCTCGTCTTGGCTTATGAGCCTGACACTCTTCCCATCAGATCATGGTGGGTCTCCACCTCCCTCCAATAAACTCCAGGTGGATCTATGGGACCACCTCAAGCAATGTTGGACTGTGGACCTGACACTGTGTAATTTCCAAGGCTGTGTCATGAAAATGCCAGGCACTAGAAGTGCCTGTTCTCTCAGGTCCTCTTCCCTCTGGGAACCCAGCCACCATGCTGTAGGGAGAGGCCCACATGGAGAAGAAGCAGGGTCACTGACCCTCACCCCAATCAAGCGCCAGCACCGACCTCACCGGTCATACAACTGAGCCACCTGCAAGTAGCCCCAAGCCGAACCCCTCCAGCTGGAGCCACATGGAGCAGAGATGAGCGGCTCCAGCTAAGCCCTGCCCAAGCGGCAGATTCCTGAGTAAAATACACAACTGTTCTGTTTCGGCCACTAAGGTTTGAAATGGTTTGTTAAGTAGCAAGCTATAACTAGGATAATAGTCCTCATCAGGAAATTAGGAAGAAATAATAATACCCTCCGCATAGGGTTGCTATGAGGGTCCGTGAGGTAAGGTGTGGTAAGGGCCGAGCCTAGCACCTGGCTCCTGGCAAGTGCTCAGCAAACATGTGTCCCCATCTGCACCCCTGCACCCCAGGAATCCCATGCCCTGCCGCCCCTGTGTTCCATCAGGCTTGCCTGAAGACAGATTTTGTCCTAGGACAAGTTGCAGATTGTTCTGCGTTGGTCTGGTGAATAATAAACCCTTGTCTTTCAGAGACAGAAAGATCTCAGGGATCTCCACGCAGGTCAGCAGACCATCTGCTTCCGAATACAGATTTTCCTGCCCAGACCTCAGAATCAGAACCACAGGAGGGCCCGGGAGTCTGTAGTTTCCACAGGATTCCAGCATGCGCACACACACTCTTCTGCAATCTGCAGTCTACCCTCCACCCAAAGCCAGGTGGGCTCAGCTGTGTCAAAATCCCACTGCACTAGGGCCACCTGCAATGGGCCACACAGCCAGACCAAGGAGTTCACCTGGGACAGGAAGGTGTTGTGACAGCCCAAGCCTGAAGTCAGGCCAGTTTAAGCTCAGAACCAACTTCGCCACATGATCTGTGTGTCCTTAGGCTTCTTGGGACCTCACTCTGCTTGTCTGTACACTGGGATGAGCCTCTTGGGATGCCCATCAAATGAGATGACGTATAAACCTCCTGGCACGGAGAGGACATCTGGCAGGTATCAGGGTCCCCTCCCCATCTTGCAGGTCCCTGTGGGCTTTTCAGAGGACTTGCCATTATGACAGTCGCTGTCACCTGCTTTGACATGGAGCTGCTGGTGTCCGCCTCTCTCCCTAGAGTGGCTCTCAGCCTGGGACCATGTTAGAATCACTGGGGGATTTTAAAAAATGCCAGGACCCAGGCCCACCCAGATCAAGGGAGTCAGCCTGTCTAAAGGGGTGTTTAAAAAACACCCAAGTGAGGGGCTTCCCTGGTGGCGCAGCGGTTGAGAATCTGCCTGCTAATGCAGGGAACACGGGTTTGAGCCCTGGTCTGGGAAGATCCCACATGCCGCAGAGCAACTGGGCCCGTGAGCCACAACTGCTGAGCCTGCCCGTCTGGAGCCTGTGCTCCGCAACAAGAGAGGCCACGACAGTGAGAGGCCTATGCACCACGATGAAGAGTGGCCCCCGCTCGCCACAGCTAGAGAAAGCCCTCGCACAGAAACGAAGACCCAACACAGAAAAAATAAATAAATAAATGTAAAAAGAAAAAGTGAAGGGCTTCCCTGGTGGCGCAGTGGTTGAGAGTCCGCCTGCCGATGCAGGGGACACGGGTTCGTGCCCCGGTCCGGGAAGATCCCACATGCTGTGGAGCGGCTAGGCCCGTGAGCCATGCCCGCTGGGCCTGCGCGTCCGGAGCCTGTGCTCCGCAACGGGAGAGGCCACAGCAGTGAGAGGCCCGCAAAATTCCAAAAAAAAAAAAAAGAAAAAGTGAAATGGTCATATAATTACCATTATCTGGTAAAATAAAAACATATCAGGTCTTTAGGTGAGATTTTAAAAATAAATAAATAAATAAACATCCAAGTGATTTTAATGTGCCCCCAAAATGGCCCTAAAGTATGCACCTGTGGAGCGCAGTTACATATTTTATTCACCCTCAGGGCCTCCACGCCTAGGCAAAAGCTTTTGCACTGCGTATAAAAATAGTAGTTGAGATGAGGTCAGGTCAGAGCAGAGCAGAAAGAGACCTTCCCCACTCCCTCATGCTGGGGGCACACCTTGATTTCTTGTGGGTCAGGCACTGCTTAACACTGGGCTTCCCAGGCCCTCGGAAGTCTGTGCACCTACCCTCGGACCCCAGTGCGAATGGGCCTGAGCATGGCGCCCTACCTCGATGTGGCCAGCGAGCCCTGGCAGCAAAGGATGTTCACACAGGGCCCTGCAGTGCTTTCCTCCCAGGACCCCAGCAGAGGGGTGCAGGCGTTTGCCAGCTCAGGCCCACGCCATGGCCTCAGTGTAAGGAACATGGTGGCAACATATTTTTGTGAAGTTGGGGCGCTCCCATCTTACTCCGTGGCCTCGGTTTTCGAGCAAAGAATAAGGACCACCGGTGGGAGAGACAGTGTTTGGATTGCCAAGCACCTCTCCCTTTGCTCTGGGCACGCGGCCAGATCCAAGTAGGCAGCAAA
Organism: Hyperoodon ampullatus; assembly: GCF_949752795.1. NCBI lineage: Eukaryota > Metazoa > Chordata > Mammalia > Artiodactyla > Ziphiidae > Hyperoodon > Hyperoodon ampullatus. The sequence goes on from NC_136921.1 coordinate 101,041,893, forward strand.
CCCTGAGGGGGCCACGTGGGCAGCCCTGAAACACCCCTGCACGCTCCATCCTCCCGTGGCTGTCATGGAAGCTGCCGCGTGGACACGACACTGGCGGAAGGACCCAAGCCCCTCCCTTGGAGAGGAACCGACAGCCTATCAAAATGCCATCTGGGACCCTCTGTGACTGAGAAATGATTGTCCCTGGATTAGGCCACTGCGATTCGGGATGTATTAACACCTCTATCATCGCAAGCATTTCCTTAACTAGTCATCAATCCAAACACCATCATAAGGGGCAGGTGATTTGAATTATGTGGTCATCTCGACACGGGGATGCTGGCAGCCTCTACAGTAGGAGTCACTTCGTGGATGCTGATCTGTGTCTGTCCCCATGATGTACTGAGGAGTGAAAAAAGCAAGGTGCAGCCCCTTGCGTATGGAAAATGGGCAAAAAGAACACATTAGCTTGTACAGGAATAGAACACTTCTGGAAGAACGCAGAAGTCGGCAACAGTGATACCTCAGATGGGAGTGAATTGCGGGTCGGGGTGAGAGGGAGACTTCTCATCCATGTTCTGACTGCCATGCAATTGTTTTCACCATGTCTAAGTATTTGCTGTTCAAAATAAAACAAGTAGATGTTTTTTAATTTATTTTTTTTGAAGTAGAGTTGATTTACAATGTTGTGTTACTTTCTACTGTACAGCAAATTCAGTTGGTTATGCATATATGTACATTCGTTTTCGTATTCTTTTCCATTATGGTTTATCACAGGATATTGAATTTAGTGAAAACAAGTAAAGTTTTAAAACAATACTTTTAAGCAAAAAGAGCTTTTAATATGAACATATAGAATGTATAAAAATATTTTTTAACAACAGAATTTTTTCAACAGTAAAAAAAATTTACCCTATGAGGAACCTGCATGACACATTGTTCAGTAAAGCAAGTCAAACATTTTTAAAATAAAATAAAGGGCACAACTGAAGAGAAGGCTTCCCCACATCTGGTCCTCCTAGCCCACATCTGGAAGTGCCTCCAACCAGCCCACGGGGACCCTACACCTAAAATGCCCCACACGTGGCCAGCCACCCACCGAGCACACCTGTTACCCAGCTTTGCCCACCTGTTTGCTCAACACAAATGGGGGCTCCGTTAGTATAGCCAGGAGCCCTTTCGTTTATAGAAAAAACATCATGAGATTGTTGGGCTAAAGGATAAACATTAGAAGGACTAATATTAACAATGGCTTTCCAGGTACCAGGCCCTCTTATAAACACTTCACATGCATTAATTCACATAATCCTTGATGGAGGAAGTTGAGGCACAGAAAGGCTAAGTAATGTGCCCAAGAGCACACAGCTAGTGCAAGGCCAACCCAGCTCCAAACCCTGGCCCAGCCCAAGGCCCACACTCCAAAGGTAGCCGGTCACTGGTCATCATTGTGATGACAAATGAAGTTCAAAGTTGCATTAGTAAGTGAAATATGAGGGAGACGTGCTCCCAGGAGCTCCAGAACCTCACCATGGAACGTCCTGGTCAACAACAATGAGCTCTGTTTAAACCTCGTCTCCACCAGTGAGTAGCTGTGCAGCCTTAGACAAGTCCCTCAACCTCTCTGGACTTTGGTTTCCTCATCCACAAAATGGGGAGAATAATAGGTACCTGGTCGGGCTTCCCTGGTAGCGCAGTGGTTGAGAGTCCGCCTGCCAATGCAGGGGACGTGGGTTTGTGCCTCGGTCCGGGAAGATCCCACGTGCCGCGGAGCGGCTGGGCACGTGAGCCATGGCCGCTGAGCCTGCGCGTCCGGAGCCTGTGCTCTGCAGCCGGAGAGGCCACAACAGTGAGAGGCCTGTGTACCGCCAAAAAAAAGATACCTGGTCAAATCACTGTGGGAACTGAGTCAGACAAGGCCATGTATTAAATTAGTCAGCCGGTGTGCTGCACACAGCAGGTGTTTAATGAATGCAGGGTTATCTAGAGTGGTCCTTACCGTTTTCAAACAGGAGTTGTCATCTGTGTCTAAGAGGCTTTCAGCCCCCCACCCAGAGAGGCCCACGTGCTCAGAGCCATCAGGGACCCTTGGGCACAGCCATCAGGAAGCACAGGCTCCGCAGGACAGGGCAGCAGCTGCATGAAAGCCCCGGGTACCAGGCAGGGTCGAAGGGAACGCAGGGCCTTCCAAGGGCTGAGAGCAGTCCCCACAGGGAGGCGTGAGGGGAAGGCACACCGTCCCCTGTCATTTAATTCCCCTGTCAGTCTCAGTCCCATTTTACAGATGAGGAATGAAACTGCTGAGCTCTTAAAGCCAGAGTGAGAAGCTCTGTCCTGGCAGTGGCTCCCATGTCTGGCTGTGCTGGCTTGGCCTCTTCACCATGAAGACACCAGCTATCATGACCCTGGGGCTCACAGAGCTCACTCCCCAGGACAGCTGCACCCCAGAGGCACAGTGTGGCTCTGCTCTGTGACAGAGTTGGCTGGGGGAATTGGCTGGTGGCACCTATGCTACAGGGTCCGCAGTTCACCGCACAGCCTGTGCCAGCAGCACTTGTGTGGGAGGGAGAGGAATGGGACCTGCACACATGCAAAAGTGGTCCCAGGGAGATCCTGTAGGTTGGGGGGTGCGGGGGGGTGCTGCAGAAGGGAAGTCTGGGGGCGGGTCCCCGCAGCCATGGTGGAGAGAGCAAAGCGCAGGGCGTGAGGCCACACAGGGGACGACCCTCGCGCCCACCCCCAGCAGGGACTTCGCCTGAGAGTTGACAAGTTGCTCAGGTACTGAAACAACAAGAACGCCCAACAATAGAGGTTGATCAGTGTGTTATAGTACATCCCTAGGGGAAGTACAATGCAGCTTTAAAATATTACTTAATGAATTTTCATGCCAGCCCAATGTTCTCCACTAAGTGTGCACCTTCTCCACGCCATAAACTCTATGGCACATGGCTACTGGGTATCTGGGGACAAGACCTGAGAACCAGAGAAGTTGGCTGAGCCCCCGGCAAGTCCCTCCAGCCAGCCCCCGCCTTGCCCTGGACCCCTGGAACGTGAACCTCAAGACAGCCCTCCACTGGGCTCCAGGAGGGATTGAGGACAAGTCTCTCCAGGGTTCCACAGAGACCTCGGGGCAGCCACTGAAGTCGTGCGTTTACCCAGGATGGGCTTGTGGGCTCCAGTTCAGTCAGGGACTGTCCACAGACCTCAGTGTCAAGGCTTTGAACCAAGCTGAGGCCCACGGTGGAGAGAGCCAGGCCTCGTCCACCACCAAAGTCTTCAAAGGCTGGTGGGAAGTGTCCTCTGTTCATTTCAACCACATGGCACATTAAGTTCTACATAGCCTCTTGCAAAAATGTTTTCCTCTCTTGATTTAATAAAAGCTGGAGCAGTGCCATCCTTGACAGACAGGCTGGGATCCAGCTCCACGAAGGGAGAGCAAGCTGCCTGCACCCACAGACCAGGCCACGGACCCTCAGTCTCCCGTCCCCAGATGGCACCTCCCGGCAGGCTGTGAGGAAGCTTACACCAAGCTGTCCCTCGGCACTGTGGTTTTGCTCTTCCTTTTCTCCTCCCCCACCTTCTTGGAGCACGATGGGGTAGAGAAAGGAACACAGAGACGAAAGGGAGCAGCAGTCCTGTCCCCTGGAACCCAAGCTCCAGGAAAGGCCCCTCAAAAGGCACAGTGGACACGCCCCACAGCCAGCCTTCCCGCCGCCCTCTGGTCCAGGCCGCTCTTCCCAGGGCCTGGGATGGTTACCCCCAAACTCCGGTGGGGTTTCTACTCAAAAGGCAAGTCTTCCCTCCTCTCACTCAGGAGCCTGGTCCCACCCTCCTCTGCGACAAGGGACAGTTCCCTGACCGCATCCTACTTGACCCTCAGCAGCATTAAACAAAACAGACCATTTCCTCCTTCTGGAAGCACACAGCTCTCCCAATGCCTGGAGAGCACATCTCCTCTTCAGAGCCAGCGGGCTCATCCAACTGCTGGGAAGATGGGCTCGGAGCTGCATCCCCACCAGCCACTGACCCCAGCCCCATAGACCGACCTCACCCAGCCTGCACTCCCGCCAGGGCTGCCTGCGAGCCAGGGACTGCCTGGAGGGGAGGCACAGAGGCTCAGCCCCTAGCCTCCACGTGGGAACGAGGGCCATCCGCCCTGGAGCACCCACAGGGTGGGCCGAGGCCTCCGCTGCGGCCACGTTCCAGCCAGCGCCTCCCTCCAACCAGCTCTCCCTGTGCTCCCCTACCAGAAGGAATCTGCCAGGTGCCCATGTCACCGGGAGGGTGTGGGCACCCCGCCCGTGATGGAGGAGGACCAGGATGCGAGTTCAGGGCTGGCTGTCCACACGGCCTGACAGCAGGAGGTGTTGCTGCAGCACCAGGCTCCCTGGGAGCCGTGGAGAGACAGGAGTCCACTTGACAGAGGCAGGAGGCAGCACCCAGCTTCAGAAGCCAGGTGTGCATGCTGGCACCACGAGATCCAAGTGGTGGCCCACAGCACCAGAACGGCAGAGAGCTACGGAGACAGTTAAAGGACACGGAGTTCCCAGGGGCCAGAGAGACGGGCCCAGATGGGGACTGCTCAGTTTATACAATCAGAATAAATCACGGTTGGAAGATCAAAGACTGAGGACAAAGCCTCCACCAGAAAACTCCAATCCCATGCCCAGTGTCAGGTCCTAAGCCAGAACCACTGACTGGAGGAGAGATTGCGCCTCCAGAAGGAAGGTCCCCAAGCCCACAGCAAGGATGGTCAGCTGTCTTCCTCTGTCTTTCCCCAGGGGGCCTACAGTCATTCACTTGGGTAACCATGTGCTGGGGAGATGGGAATGCCAGGCCCACTGGGATCGTTAGACGTTGATTCGAGGAATGTGTCCCACTGTCAGAGTGGGGTGTGTAGGGACCAGCCATCAGCAGAGTCCCAGCCCAGCTCGGCTCACACTGGGTCCACAGCATCCCTGCACTGGCCTATTGGTCTCCACCTCCAAGTGCTGGGGGCCCCAGGGTGTTCTCCACGCCCCTGTCTTTTCTCTCTAAGCCCTCCCTGCTGCCAAGAACTGTCCTTGATAAAGGCCAATTCTCTTCCACTTCCTGGACTGCCCCTTTCCTCTCTGCTTCCTTCTCCTTCTCAAGAACCAAAGCCTCCAAGGCCCGCTTCTCTGTTTCTGAGGAAAGCTGTTAGGGTGTGGACATCGATAGTCACCTCCGCATTGTAAAAATATACAGGGAAGGCAACGTCGTAATCCAAGAAAAGACTTTCTAATGGTGAATTTCAGGCAAAAAGGCAGAGCCGTGAGGCAGTCAGGTGCTGTTGGGCAAAAAATTGCTTCCATATTTCTTTCAATGAGCACTAAATCAACATCTGGGGGGGAAAAACCTTTGCCTTACACTCTCCTGACACCCTGTGCATTTCTCTAGCACCATGTTATTTAAAAGTATCTTACTAGGATGGTGAACAGCCCCAGCAGCCCTGAGGAGCTCAGTGCTGGCTGTCTACACAGGCCTGACAGCAGGAGATGCTGCTATAGAACCAGGCTCCCTGGGAGCAGTGGAGACTGGTGTTTCCTGTTACCTTTCCTGCACCCCTGCCTAATTGGGAGCTTGCTCAGAGCAGCTGTATGACCGATTACTCTCTGGACTTTAACCTCCAACCAAGCACTGAACAGGTGCCCCGGGACTGGAGAAAGGGACAGAAATAGTAGGTGGGGTCCAGCGCCTCCGGGCCTCCCTCCCAGCCCCAAGGACACAACGGAATCACGGTGTGCGGTTGCCACAGCCCATGTCTGTGTCCTGCACCGGGGTCTGCAGGCTGGGAGCTCTCGGGGGCCGGCGTGCCCAGGCCAGCCTGGATTCTGTGGCAACACCAGCCCAGGTCCTGGTACCCAGAAAGTGCTGGTGGAGTCTAGTGGCTGGGCTGCTACCAGATACGTAAGGAATTACTCCCTTCCCTGAGGCTTTATTTTGAAAATATCTTTAGTAACTTCTAAACAAAGCACACCAACCCACCCAGTCTTATTTGTTTAGTTAAATTAATTCTATTTTAATATTTCCATTAGCCATTTAATTTATTCTGAAACCTGGCACTGCAAAGTAATAAAACCCCTCAAATATTGACAGACAGTAAAGTAAATGTCGCCCAGCTACAACCATCTGTTTTTCCTCCGAATTCCTCAAGATGGAGGGTGTGCTGCCATCATTTATTTATGAGCCTGCCTGGGCCCCTGGCGTCTGCTCTCAGCCCTCTCCCAGTCCCTGAGCCAGGGCTGCTGGATAGGACGCTCTGGAGCTGGTCACAGGGTGAGAGGGAAAGGAGGAAATGGTCTGGAGTGAAAACAAGAAAATCTGCACAGCGGAGAGAAATGGGGTGAGCCTGGCTGAAATCTCAAAGCTCGCTGTTCCCTGCCCCCGGCCCCAAGCCAGCAGCCTTCTGATGTCCTCGGAGTACTGACCGCTGCTCCCCATCCCCGGCCCAGCCCTCCCAGCCCTGCCCCTGGCCAGGAGACCCCTCCTCCTGCCCAGCTAGGCTTGGAGGGGAGGGAAGCGCCGTGCACAGCTGGCCCTGGGGTCCTCACAGAGGCAGAGTCTGACCGGGCCAACAGCTCAGAGCCCTGACTGCACCTTCCTCCCAAGGGTCTGCTTTAGCATTGGGGGTGAGGCTGGAACCCCAGCTCTGAAGCCATCTCCCCATGAGGCAGGCGCAGCATGGCCTGAAGGCAAGTCCTCAGGCAAGACAAAGGACGGAGCCGGCTTCAAATCTTGGGCCCTCGATTTGAGAGCTGTGGAGCATGGCACCTCCCCTTTCACTAGAGTGAGAGATGGGGTTCCCTGTGGGGTTCGAGATATGTCCATCCAGCCCATAACCGGGTCCCGGGAGGCCGTGGCAACATTGCCCCAGATGCCCAGCATCCCAGAAGGAAGGCTGTCGCCTGAGCCACTGCTCTCTGAGCCCGGGGTACAGGTTGGATGTCCCCCAGGCGGGGGGACCAGAGAGGGAGGCCAGGCAGCCCCGCCGGGCACTCGCACACCTGCCAGCGTGCTTGAATGTACCTGGTGTTTACAAGGCACACATACTTATACTTCCTGTGCCACCACGCCCAACCAAGGCAGCCGCAAAGCTCCCCACGCACGTGTCCAGCCATGCAGCTCCAGCCCACTCAGTCCTCTCCCTACCTGCTCCCCTTGGCGCCCCACCAGGCTCCAGCAGCGTGGCTACCCGTTAGCATCCTCCACTGAAGACCCAACTGGAAAGGGGAGGGAGCGCCATCCAGGAGCTCAGCCCTGAGAAGAGTCTGGAGGGGACGGAAGCCCAGGCCACTCGTTTGTCCAGCCAGCAGGCGTGTCAACCCCACGACTTGCTCCAGGGATACCAGACGCTTCAGGGTGCCCGGAGCCCCACGGGGAGACAGGCCAGCAAGGGAGGAAAGAAGCCTCTGTTTGCCGGGTGCTGCAGCGGAGTCTGTGCTCTGGCCAGCCTCCTCAGAGGACAGGAGATGCTCCCAAGAGGAGAGGAGCCTGTAGGTTAGTGGGATCCAGGAGGAGAGGGAAGGGTCCGGGGAGGGGCCAGGGAGCCTCACACAACTCTCTCGACTGGACAGAAGGTGGGAGAAGGGGTCAACGTGGAAGGCCAAGACCTACGACTGGGAAGAAAGCCCAGACGTTAGCCTGTGGGCAATGGCGAGCCAAGGCTGGCTTTAGCCTGGGGGAGGGACATGCTCCCACTTGAAACTGAGAAACATCCCTGGGGCAGCCTTGGAGAGCCGGAGGCACCCCGCCTAGGAGGAGAGGCTAAAGCGAGCGGGAGACAGCAGACTCAGGAAGGGCCTCAAAGGCGCTCTCCAAACAAAGGCCTGTCATGCGCCTTTAGTCTGTGTGGCTGGAGCAGGGCCTCAAGCAGGCAGAGTTAGCCAGCCAGCACCCCGCAGACTGGCAGGAGGGAGGGAGCTCTCTGACCCAGGAGGGGCCCCAGCAGAGTCAGGGAGCCCTTGGCCGGAGCTGTCGGTGAGGACCTAGGTTCAAGTAAGGTCTGACATCCCATCCCTTGCCATAACTGTTCATTGGGCAGCTGCCCCGTGCAGGCACGTGGGGAGAGAACTGCCGTCCTGCCGGTCTGGCCAGAGCTCCCCTCGCACAGGAATGGGAGAATTACATGACGCAGGTGACAACTCCAGGGATGCAGCCAAAGAGGACCGTGGTGCCCGGAGGCCACGGCGGCTGTGAGAGATTCAGGTGGGCAGGGAGGGCGGAGTCCTGGGGGCCCTGGTCCCGGCGTCATCGCCAAGCGGCTCGCCCAACCCTGCCACCAGAGGACACAGCATCCCGCCAGGGTCATCGTCACCCCACATCATTCTCATGACAGCCTTGTGTGTGAGGGAAGACACCCACAGGGGCGAGGCGCCTGTGGGGGGCCACACAGCTGGGGACTGCGGTGTCCAGCCAGCTCCACCCGCCCGCACCCCGCTCCGCCCACTCGCCCCTCCCCCTGCCCGCCCGCTCCGCCCACGGCTTCCCCCGCGGCGTGTGCAGCAGGCGTATCCCCAGGCCCGCTTCACCTCCACCACCCCACACGCCGCCTCCCAGAGAAGTGCCCCCAGACACACCTTGGCAACACCTCCCCCAGCTTTCATCTGCCTGTTTGGGTCTTCGATGATCTCGACAGGTTCTGCTGACGTCATCCCGGGAATTCACGCAGCCCCGTGCAGCCCGTCAGACCGGCAGCTCCAAAGGAGGAAAAGAGAAGTTGCGTGTTCACAGCCAAAAGAGTTCATAAACGTTCCTCAGATTACCAGATGTCTGTAACTTATGGCCAAGGCGAGATGCGTCAGACCCGCGAGGAGCTGAGAGGCTGCTGCGGGGAGGTGTCACCTGGTGAGAAGGCGGCCGTGCAGCCACGGGCTCTGAAGGACGGCGGGGAGGGACAGTCCACAGGGACGTGGGCCCAGGGGCAGAGGTGGGAAGGACGCGCAGAGGCGGCCCTTCGTTCAGTTCTTGTGCCAGGATGTCTGTGAGCATCACACACACACACACACACGCGCGCGCACCTGCACGGCCTCGGGACGCCGTGCAGCCCCAGGGGCCACGGAGTGAGTGACAGCGCCCCGCCCGCAGGAGCCCCTGGGATTCAGCATGGCCCTTCTTGCTGCAGCAGAAACCTAAGGGGCCCCGAGGCAGGGATGTCACCAAAGCTGGGCCGATGGCCCAGGGCAGCTGTGGATACCTGGGTGACCCAGCTCCCCCGCCCGCTGCACCGCGGGGCTCACTCACAAGAGTATGCAGGTCAAGAGCTGGACGTTGTGCGAGACGGCCCCAAAAGGGAATCCACAGTCAGCCTTGGTGCAGGAAGTTGGGGGAAACATAAAAGCAAAGGTCTGCAAGCATCTCAGAACACCGTCCTCCAGGACCCTGGCCGTTTGCCTCCCCATTTTCAGCTGAACACCCTGAGGTCTCGGCGGCCGTGACCTTTCCAAGGTCACACGGGTGGTAAGTGGTCAAGATGAGTTTCAGATCCATACTTGATGGTCTAACACCCACATTCTCCACCAGATGCTCGTCCCTACACTGGGCGCCAATCAGGCAACGGCTCTTGGCAAAGTGTTCGCGTCATGGTCACGCCTTGTATATTCCATCACACACGCCAAATATTTTACTTTAAAAGATAATAAAGAAAAGGTCTCAGAGCCAGTAGAAAGCAGAGGGTTCCTCTCTGTGCACTCTTCACACGGACAGGCAGCCACACTCAGCCAAAGCCCTGAGGAGGACTCTCACCAGGGCAGGCTGTGAGCGTGTCCACGGCCCCTGGCCACCAGGCTCTGGGGATGCTTTCCAGCGCCAGCACTCAGATAGGCATGGAGCTGGAGAGAAGTGGCCCCAACCATTGCCAGCAAAGACACCATGGGGCCAGGGAAGCAGGTACAGCAGTGCCTGGGCCTCTCCCACTGGGGCACCACCTCCAATAGGGTCCCCTGCCCCGAGGAGCTGTGATCTGCTAAGACTCTATTATTTCCAGACAACACAACTCCTGCAGGCTTCTCACTGTTAGCATGAGAAGCCATCTCAGAGAGGGAAGAAAAGAGCATCCAGTGGAGATCACCAGTTACCGATGTTGAGGAAGCAGTCAGCCCGCCCATCGTGGGAGCTGCTCTGAGGACAGTCGAGAACACAGACAGTTTAGGAGCCAAAGGGGCGGGAGGAGGCAGAAGAGGTCAGGACCAGTAGGCTTGATCTAGAGCGTCCACCCAGTGGCGTGGCCGCTGGGCTGTCATGGGAGTCCAGGCAGCTGGGAATAGCTGAGCAGGGAGAGTTCTTCCGGGTCAGACTGGAGGGGGCATCCCTGGAGGTCTTGGAGGCCAGCCTGGCCAGAGGCAGCTGCTGCTCCAAGCACAGGCAGGCTGTGTTCTAGACCTGAAGTCAGAGAAGTAAGATTACATTGTGAGGAGGCCAGAGGAGCCTTGAATGACCAGAGCCCTGTTCAAGCCTGACCACGGGACCTCAGGCAAGCTGCTCAACCTCCCCAAGACTGGTTTTCCCCATCCGTCTGGTACAACTGAGAATTCCTGTCTAGCAGAAACACTGCTGGGAGGAAGTCAGATCCTGTGTTCGCACATGAGACACAGATAATACTGCAACTCCTGGTTACTAAAGGCCTTCTCTGATGGCCTCCTGCATGCATGCGGCATGACAGTTATTCCCATTTTACAGGTGAGACACTGAGGCTCAGAGAGAGAAGGCACCAGACAAACCCACAGAGCTAGAAAGTGACAGGCCCACAAAGCAGGTCTCCGGGCTCCAAAGACACTGCTCTTTCTCTTACAGCAGTCACTTCTTCAGCATAAGTCTATTCCTCAAATCTCCCCCTGCAGAGATAAGAAGTGGGGTCGTTATTAATCTCCAAATTTTCATTCCTTGAAATTCTGGGAAATTTTTCCAAAACTGCAGCAGCACATACAGGAGGCCAGGAGGCCAGGATGCGATGCAGCCAGGCTGAGAAAGAGGAATTCACCCGCCTTGGACATTTCTGGGGGGTGTCCCTCTGTGCCCCTTGACCTTCTCACAGCTGCGAGAAGATAAATGTTTCATTATTCAGAGATGCCTCCTGCCAAGGCAGATCCAGGGCTGGCTCTGGGTTCTGACCACCCCTGACCTCACAGGTCGCCTTGGTGGTGACCCCAAATCCTCCACATTCCTCCCTCTCCAGGTCAGGAATGTCATCGGTTTTGCAAGGGACAGTTTCAGAGGCTCTGCCGGGCTTAAATCACAAGAGTCCCAGGGCAGGGATGGCTGACAGTCATGGAGTCCCCATCAATCTTCCCACAAGATGGTTCAGGCTCCAGCAGAGGAGGATTTATGGGGTGGGAAGGACACAGGACAATGCTACCCCGTCCAGGCCCCCAGCCGGCAGCCTTTTCCCACGGTCGGCGCTGCTGTCCTGATGGAAGGGTCAGAAAGGCCAGCACAGGCACCTCAGTCTCGTGGGCTTACTGGTGGCTTCACTTGCTTTTTATTCTCTTCTGTATGTGTCCAAATTCTCTGCAAAAAGTGCACATTACTGTTTATATCAAGGGAGGAAAGAAAACAATAGGTTGTTTTGTTTTGTTTGTTTGTAAGAGAGCTGTTCTCAAGTGCTAAGACCCGACAGGCATCTCCCGCCAGCCTGCAGGGAACATGGACCCGCGGCAGGGAGCCTAAATGTGTCTGATTTCCCAGGGAACCCACATCAAAAGCCCTTCTCATTCCAGGAACAAATGCTGTGCTGAGAACAGGCACAAACCTCCCCTAGGGAAACCCAAGCGGTATTCCAATCACAGCCCTGAATGCTGCCCGGCTGGCTTCCCCCATTCACCCGGCTTCCCGCTGCCAGTCCCTCAATCTCCAGGGCTGCAACCTTTCCTGATTTCCCTGCCCCGTGAAGCTCCAGACAATCTGGGCCTGGCCCCTGGGCTCTGGCCTAGGTGGACGGGCCAACGTCTGCACCATTTTGGTCAGAAAAGTCTGGGTACTTGGGAGAGGACTTGATGGCCTGGGAGAATGGCCCTCCCCACACAACCCCACCTATATGCCGGCCCTCTTACCCGCCTACATGACCTTGGCAAGTACCTGGCCTTGCCATGCCTCGGTATCCCAATCTCTAAATAGGGTACCGAGAACACCCCTCTCGTAGAAAGGAGTGAAGGAGGAAAGTGCTTAGTCAGCATCTGTCTCGTGGTAAGCGCCCACGCGTTCACTGTCACTGCTCTCAATATTCACATTTTACCTTGCAGCAAACAGGTATTGAGTCCCATCTGAGTCTTTGCTCGAAGCAGCTACCACAGTGAACACTTGCTCCTTCACTGCCACCTTAGATTCTACCCACAATTTGGTGCGGCAAGACAAGAATGACCCTCACCACGTGAAAGGTAAGAAATCTGACTGTACCCATCCACTCTGCCCCAGCCTGTCATTCACCAGAGCCTCTGCAGGGCCTGCACCACGTCAGGAAGAGTGCTAGACCCTGCTCTGTGCTGAGCAACCTCATACTTTAACACAAGAAAAATCAGTTGTTTTTAAGTCACTGGCCACCTGCAGCTGGTTAGTCAGAGCTCCCTGGAACAACACTTGGACGTTACCTGTCAGTTCAGACTAAAAGTGCTCTGTAGTGGATTAGTGATGCCTGCCATGGGCACAGGATGGGCCTGGAGTAGTGAGTCAGGCACAGGCAGTGATTTATGATGGGGTCAGAATTGGAACCCAGATGTCTTGACCTCAATGTAGTGATCACAGGCATGGCACCACCAAAGTGCCTAGAAATTATGTGTAAAGTTTTCATTTCCCATTTTAATGAGAATGTCACCTTTCACTATGGACTAAATTGTGTCCTCCCAAAATTTGTATGTTGAAGCCCTAACCCCCAATGTGACTATATTTGTGCATAGAGCCTATAAGAAGGTAATTAGGGTTAAATGAGGTTATTAGGGTGAGGCCCTAGTCTGACAGGATTAGTGCCCTTATAAGAAGAGACACCAAAGGGCTCTCTGTCTCTCTCTGTCTCTCCCTCTCCCTCTCTCTTTTTTTCCTTTTCTTTTTTTTTTTTTTTTTGCCACACCACGGGGCTTGCGGGATCTTAGTTCCCTGACCAGGGATCAAACCCAGGCCCCGGCAAGGAACGTGCTGAGTCCTAACCACTGGACCACCAGGGAATTCTCCCTCTCTCCCTCTCTTCCATTCTCTCCTGCTACCTGAGGACACAGTAAGAAAGCAGCCATCTGCAAGCAGGGGAGACACACCTACAGAACCCTACCATGCTGGCACCCTGATCTTAGACTTTGCTACTCCAGAACTGTGAGAAAGTAAATGACTATTGTTTAAGACACCCAGTCTATGGTGTTTGGTTATGGCAGCCTGAGTAGGGTAGAAGAACACACCATTTCTACACTATTGCTGAGCAATCAGAACCATGGAATGTATTCCCCACGTCTGCAGCTCTGTTCCTACTGCTGATTCTAACTTCCCCACAAGCATGAGCAGTCACTTCCTTTCTGGGAAACCAAGGGAAGTCCCAGCCCTGCCCCATGCCTCCTCCTCCTGTCCCATGACCTTCTTCAGCACGATCATCGCCTTCAGTCTCGAGAATCTACAAAGAAGTAAGAGATGCTCAGAGGCTTCAGAATAGCCCTCAGTTCACCTCTGCATCCTCAGAGCAGCCCCTTGGGCTCCAAACCCAGGCCCATCTCTCACTGCCCATGTCCGGTTCTTGGAAGAACCATCAATCCTGAAAGCACCCGTCTCTTTCCCACCACAGAGAGACAGAGATCTCAGCCTCCTCGGTGGGTAAGAAGATTGAGAAGATCATTGGCACCAGTGAAGGCCCCAGTCCTGTGTGTCTCCCTGGTGGGTCAGCCATAGTGTATAAAGTTCTGACTGTGACCAACCCTCACCCCTTCATCCAGCAGCAATCACTGAGTCAGGATGACTCATGCCAGCTTGGTGACTGCCACTCTGTGCCTGCGGGTCCCTGCCTGCTTCACCTCTCAGGGCTCATTCCCTGTCTGGAATGGGGCCAGAGATGGTAGGTCCTATTCAAAGGTCACAGAGGATATAAAGCACACACACAGGACAGTGCCAGTGCAGGTGGGCACTCTGTGATGTTAGCTGTTATTGTGCTTGTCATGTTGCTCTTGTACCAGGCACTTTTCACATATGGCCTCACTGAATGCTCCTATCCTGTCACCAAATGCAAATTCATGTGCCCGACGCACAGTGAGGCCAAACAAACTGAAATGTCGGAGTTTGGAGCAAAGAAAAATTTATTGCAGGGCCAAGCAAGGAGAATGGGTAGCTTGTGCTCAAAAAACCCAAAATCCCCAATGGTTTTCGGGGAGAAGTTTTCATAGGCAACATTTGGGATGAGGGCTGCAGGGTGTGTAACTTTCTTCTGATTGGTTGGTAGTGAGGTGACGGTGGTGTTTCCAGGAATCTCAATCATCAGCCTTATGATTTCAACCAGTCTGTGGTCTCAGCATGTAGTTACCATCCTCCACCTGGGTGGGGGCTAAGGCCACCTTCTGCCTGCAGAAGAACTCAAAGATATTGTTATGTGTCTCCCTTGAGGAAGAACCAGGATCCTGCTTTAACTCTGCCCTACTGTTTCTTGACTCCTCCTCCCCTGTTTCTGCATTCCCTTACTTCCCTAATTTGCAACTGTTTGAACCTACCCTTTGGTACTCAGGGAAGGTCTAGGAGGCTGAAGCCTTTTTCCTACAGACAAGAAACAGAGGACACAGAAAGGATTTGTACACAGGAGGACCCCACAGGGTCCTGCTCGGTTTCAAACTCTGCACGGTGGTATCATTAGCCCAGGAAGTGAGGAAACTGGGACTCTAGGAAGCTGAGGCCATGCAGGCAGTCTGAGAACCAGGAATGAACCCTCATTTCCAGAGCCCAGTGGGCAGCGCTGCCAGACGGTGTTGGGGGCAGGAGTGGGGCAGCAGCCGCGGGATCCAACCTCACTGCACCCTGACAGTCAGTGTGTGCTACCCAGGGCCCCAGGGAAGGGAATGTGGCCAGGGCCAAACAGGAGCAAAGGAGGGACGCGGTGAGGATTAGGAGCCAGGGAAGCGTCCCTTACAGAGAATCTGGGCACCTGGCTGAGGAGGGTGCTGGGCCAAGAACCAGCCCTCATCACTCACTTGGAGCCCCTGGGCAGGAGCACAGAGAGGGGAGAGAGATGAGCGTGCGTTTCCCTGGCTCTCGGGTACCAGACCCTTCTCACATTCTCCTCGACAAAGATACCACACAGCCTGCCAATCAGGACCACAACTGTCGGCAGCAGGGCTGAGCTCTCCCCTGACTCAGGGGATCAGAGGTGCTGCCCACTGCCAGGAGTGCTGACCACCAGTCTTCCAGGCCCTTCCGGAGATGAGGGAGCCAGACCTCCCCAAGCAGCTGAAGGTGGCCTCAGCCTGCAGTGGCTTGAAGCAGGATTTCAGTTTCCTGGCCAGAGACTGAAGTCAGGCCACAGCAGTGAGAGCACTGAATCCTAGCCTCTAGACCACGAGGGCCAGTGGCCAGTCAAAAGGCCCCTGGCCTGCTGGCTTTGAAGAAATGAATTTCCACAAAGAGACGGAAAGTAGTGAAACAAAGTGTCTATTAGTAGGAAAAAGAGTACGTGTGAATGGACTCACACGGGTGAGCTCAGAGAGAGTTGCGCCTCCGTGGTAGTTTGAATCACTTTTATGGGGCATTTCTTCTGGGTTTCCTCTAGCCAATCATCTTGCTTTGCCTGGCTCTGAGTCCATATTTGGTTTATCTCAGGGTCCTCCCCTGTGAGTGCGCGCATCTCTAAGCCAAGATGGATTCCAGTGCAGAGGCCTGTGGGAAGGCTGACATCACCTACTATGGGGTGGCGCCCCCTCCCTTTTTCACCCTCAAGGAGGCTTTCTGCACATGTGTAGCTGGGAAGGTCTCCTTGACCTCGAGAATGAGAAATATGTGGTTTATTTATCTCTTATCTGGGCAGGACTCAGCTCCTCTCTGCCTCCGCCATTATCTTTATCTTGGAGCATCTGGTCCACAGGGGACAGAGTCCAGCTGCTCAGCCTGGGGCCCATCTACCTCCTGCCTCAGGATGGCCAGGACTGAGAGAGGGAAGACAGCGGGGGAGAGGAAGGGCCCAGGCCTCCCGCCCCCAAGGGACATGTGACCGTCACTTCCATCTCCACACATCCTAGGGCTTCAGCTGCTCACACCCACCCACTACCTCAGGCCCCAGATATCTGTCTGGCCAGTTGTGAAGCACACGTGAAGCACCATTTTGAGCATAAAGCATAGCATGTAAATATGAACTTTAAGAGTTCAACGCAGTTCCTTCTTTGCGGGTTTTCTCATCCACTGTCTGCCTTTTCAACAGCCCTGTAAGGTGGTTTGGAGAAAGTGCCATTCTATCCATTTTGCAGGTGAGAAGATGGAGTCTCCATGTATGAGTCAGGGTTATTACTGCTGGATGCTGTAACAACTGAAAAGTCTTGCTTAATATAAAAAAATTGCTCATTCCTTATTTATTCAAACCCAGTGCAGATGCTCTAGTCTGTGACTCTCCTGGCCAGCTCCTGCCATTCTGGGAGGGCACTGTCATTGGGGGTCTTTAGGGTCCTCCCTTGGACCCCCTGCATTCTGCTGGTCAATCCCTGAAAGTGTGGAGAACCACACAGGATGTGGTTCAGCCAGGCCTGAAGGTAGGCATGCCCCTGGCCTCAGCCCACATCCCATTGACCAAAGCACAGTCACATCACCCCAGCTTTACAGCCAGTGAGGCTGGGAAACGTTGTCCAGGTGTGCCCAGGAATAGGAACTGGGGCTGGGGCATCAGGCCAGCTCCTGGCAGCCCCAGGTTAGATGCCCAGGCCTGGCTCCGCTCATGCTACCACCCATCCTCCCAGTGGGGCTCCCCACACACGTCTTCTCAGGGTCTGCTTCTGGAACAGGGGCTGAACCAAGACCGTTCAAACTGAACATCTACATGTGGATTTAGCTACAGGATGTGTGATCAATTAAAAACCAGAGAAGTGTAAAGAGACAGGAAGACATTTCAATTCACCTAAGAAGAAATTGCAAGGAGGGAGATTAAAACCACATTTAAATTACAGAAAAAAATAATTGGCAAAGTTCCTGGAATCCAAGTACGTTCCTGTAATGAGTAGAATTCTCCTCTCCTCAACTGCAAAAGCAGTGGGCCTCCGGGAACCGGAGGCCCGACTTAATTACAGTCTAGTTGGATATTAAAGTTGCAGCTACTCAAGTTCAGCAACAGTTGCCTAATTATAAGGTCTCAGGAGGGGAGGTCTATAATCAGTTTTTCAAAGAGTATCTCCTACACGTAGCACCTTCCACAAGGGGCCCCTGGAATCTTTCCAAATGTGAATTAACTTCCCTTCGGGAGGTCCCAGGCCTGTGAACTTCAGTGACTGACAAAATGTGGAGTCTCCATCAGCAGAATAGGTGTGACTCGGATACAGAAGTGTGAGGACATTGATTCAAGGTCCAAACCACGAAAGGGGAGGATCAAAGAAAACGTGTCAAAGGTAGACGGGAGCATGCCTTCCAGGGAGAGTGGGGTGGGGGTCAGGAGACCAGAGACCTGTCTCGGTTCTGGCCAGCTTCCATTTCCAGAACACTCTGTGTTCATGCAAAGAAGGGCCTCAAAATGAGTCAGTGGTAGGCTCTCAGGTTGGGGTGTCTGCACAACAGAGGTAGGACATCCGGATACAGGGAAGTTGGCTAAGGAGGCCCAGGCCCACTAGGCACCAGCTGAGCAGCCCTGGGTCTGGAAGGAGGACCTAGCAATGTGGGGGAAGTAGAGACGCTGCCAAGCAGGGAGGAATGGGGTGGTATCCCCTTTACCTCAGAAGGGAGGAGACACCTGAACAGATCACAATGACACCTGGGGAAGGAGCATCCCAGGGAACGGGGAAGCATCTGCAAAGAGCACCTGGAACAACCTGGCCACTCCAAGAACTGCAGGCATTTCAGGGTGACTGGGGGGTAAACCAGTGTTGGAGGCTGAGGAGGGGCCAGCACGCAGTGGGGGGTCAGGGCTTCCCCTTACAGGGAGGGATTCCAGGACTGGCCCTCCCCTCACCGTCGCCTCACCCCAAAACATGGAAGCATCCTCCGGCCCATGAAGAGGAGCTGCAGCCCTGGCATCTGCTGCACCCTCGCTCATCCACGACAGCCTCGGACACAGTGCCCAGGTCCAGCTGCCAAAACTCTCCAAAATCATCACCTCTACTGCAGACCAGAAGGTGTGCTTCCAGCTCCCACCAGCTTCTCCTCTGCAAAGGGAAAGTAGCTCCGGGGGAAAGTCTCAGCCACCTGTCCCAGCCAAGCAGTGAGTGGCGAGTCTTTCTCTCAACCCCTACCCAGAAGCCTGACCCTCCTCCCCCAAACTCTGCACACAGCTGTGCCTCCTTGCAGGTCCCCCGAGACGTCCCCCTTCCGGGGACATTCCCCAGGCAGGGCTTACAACGCCCTCTCTCCCACAACCTTGCCTGCCCCACAGAGGATGCTCATCCACCTGTCTCACCACCAGCACTGGAGAAACGTGGATCCGTCCCCAGCACTGCACGGCCGAGGGACGGTGCCCAGCAGATGCTGGGCGGATCGTATGAATGAACTAGGGAATTGGTGGAGAGCCGGGAGCTTGGCAAAAACACCTCCTTCCAGATGCAGAAACCTTATCCCCAAAATACTGTGTTCTTCTTTCCTTCCCTCACTCTTCATTCAAACAATTTTTTTTATGACAACATAGTTGTCACTATGACCCATGGTTTATTTGGAGCCACGGGACAGGCAAAATTTTTGTTATCTACTGCTATGTAACAAATTACATGAAAATTAAGAGCTTAAAATATATTTTACATTTATTACACCACAGTTTCCATGGGTCAGAATCTGGACTCAGCCTAGCCTCTGGTGAAGGGTCTTTCATGAGGACACAGTCAAGCTCTCAGCTGGGGCTGCAGTCTCATCCAGGGGTTTGACTGGGGGCTCTGCTCTCAAGCTCTCTCATGTGGTTTTTGACACACGTGGTCCCTTGCAACGTGGGCTTGTCCACAGGGCTCCTCCTTGACATGACAGCCCATATCCCCATGACGAGTGACCCAACAGAGAACAAGAGAAGGCACCCAAGACACAAGCTACAGCCTTTTGCAATCAAATCTCAGAAGTGACATCCCATCCCTTTGGCCGTTCATTAGAAGTGAGCCATGAAATCCCACCCACATTCAAGAGGAGGACATCACACAAGGGTACAGGTCCCAGGAGGAGGGGGTTCTTGGGACCATCTCAGAGGCTGCCTACCGCATTTTCATCCCTGTGGCAGATCTTAGTTTCCTGCAACAGTATCTCCCATCCCACATGCTCTTCTAGAACCTTGCCATTCACCACTAAGAGCCGGAGCCAATGTCCTCACTCTGTGCACCTGAGTCAAACTTTGAGACTTTCAATCCATAGCAAGTGGCAGAAGTGATGGGAGGTGACTTTTAAGACTTCTACCTTGTTTTCTAGAGACACTCACTCATGGAACCCACCTGTCTTGCTCGCCCAAGCAGCCTGTGGAGAGGCATCAAGACCCCAGGCCCACAGCCCAAGCCGAGCTCCCAGTTGATGGCCAGCACCAATGTGCCATGCACATGCGCCATCTTGGACGGGCCCCCTCAGCTGGTGCCGTGAGCAGCTCAATTTGAATATTTATGAGGAAGACAGATTATTGTTATTTTTAAACCACTCAATCTTGGGGTGGCTTGTTACCCCAAGATTGGCTGTAGATAAACAATACAATTCCCAAAGGTCCCTTCCCAGTGAAGGGATGAACCTGAGGGGCCCCTGTCCACCACCCCCAGGCTGAGGCTAGTAGGAAGAACTCATGGACCCAGCCAGGAAGGAGTGGCCATGCGGTGTCCCACAGGTACCAGGCTGAGCTCCCACAAAAGCGTAGGGGTGAGCCATCACCCAGAGTCTGGGAACCCGGGACAGGTGGGGCTGCAGCAAGGCAAGCTCACACCGGCCGAGTCTGAAGCCCGGTGGCAGGCTAAATGGCAGGCCTGTCCCTCTGCAGGGAACTCGGAATGGCTTCCGAGAGGACGTGCACCTGGCCAGGAATGCAAGGTCAATTTCAGCTGCAGACAGCCATTCCCAGATCTGCCGGCAGGGAGGGGGCCATCAGAGTTCCCACACGAGGGTGCTGTCAGGGACAGCTGACCTGGAGTGCAGCCCCATTAAGCTGGGACTGGGCCAGCAAGACTCCACTCCCTGGCTGACCTGGAGGGAGGAAGAGGAGGGCCTTGGAGCTGAATTCCAGCCGGACGCCAGTAACAGAGGGCAGAGATCATGGAGTCTTAGGGGAACTGCTGGTCCCAGGCCCTCTTCATCCAAGTCTCTGGCCCCTGCTTCCCCACAGGTGGGTGGGAAAGCCAAGGTCACATTTCAGGAGAACCTTCACACAAGAGGACCCCTTCTGACCACGTGCAGGTGTCCACGGTGTCTAAACCCCAGCCTCTCTCTGCCCGTCTCAGCCATGTGCACATCTTACAGAGACTTTGCAGATGGTAGTGGCAAATCTGGCAAGAAAAAGGCAGGATGTGGTAAAGTCAAGGAAAGAGCTGCTGTTCTCACACCCCAATCTTAGGGATCAGCAGGGTGGGCAGGTGATCAGCTGAGGAAGAAGAACCCCCTCCCCCACAGCAAGAAGGAGGGGCCCCAGGCCAACACCCAGCACCCAGCCTCACAGGGTGCCCAGGGAAATTGATGAGCAGGAAGACTTTTCTTTCAAAAGTGACCCTTTCTGGGGCTTCCCTGGTGGCGCAGTGGTTGAGGGTCCGCCTGCCGTTGCAGGGGACACGGGTTCGTGCCCCGGTCTGGGAAGATCCCACATGCCACGGAGAGGCTGGGCCCGTGAGCCATGGCTGCTGAGCCTGCGCGTCCGGAGCCTGTGCTCCGCAACGGGAGAGACCACAACAGTGAGAGGCCCGCGTACCGCAAAAAAAAAAAAAAAAAAAAAAAAAAGGGACCCTTTCTGGGATCGTATCACAGGGCCAGTTATCTAGCTTTGTCAGTGTCATCACACACACATCATCATCATCATCATCAACTTCATCATCTTTGCCTAAGAATCATCATAACCAAAATTTAAGAATAAGATAAAATCGAGCTTTTTCAAATATGTTTACATTAAACATCTCAATGTGATGTCCCATGTAAACCTCTTTTAAAAACAATGATATTTGGGTGCCTAAATTATGTGATATCATTTTCTGTGGCCTTTTTCTCGGACGGCGTGCCCTGGGGCAGAGTCCCCTGCCACCATCCCCAGCGCCGGAGAGGCCAGGGAGGAGCACAGCCCTGCACCCGAGCAGAGGCTGGTGGGTGGTCTGGGAAGGCCTGGCTGGGCAGGTTCCATCCGGCAATTTTGGAATAATCTCCCCACACCCGCCCCCTGCCCCGACCCTTGGGGTGGGACTAACCAGGAGACTGGAGCCAAGGCTTGCACAGCTCTTGACTCCCAGGCAGAGTGGGGCCTGGATAGGAAACAGACATGCTTGGAATTCCAAAAATGCACCCTTCTCAGGCCTCTGCCTGCCTTCCCCAGCCTCCTGGGACTGTGAGAGAGTGGGGAGCGGGGCCTGGAAAGCAAACCCAACCCTCTCCCCTCCCAGAGACAGGGTGGAACTCGTGCTCACCCCACCACCACCCCACTCCATCCCCACGGAGTCCAGCCTTGGGATTTCCTGTGCACACCCCAAAGCTGCCTGTGTGCCCAGTGGGCCAGCTCCAAGGGTGAACGCTGGCCCTGTCACCCCAATAATGCAGTTTTCGGTTTTTGTTATTTTTAAACCACTCAATCTTGGAGTGGCTTGTTACCCCAAGATTGGCGGTAGATAAACAGTACAATTCCCAAAGGTCCACCACCACCCCACCCCAGGGCATGATCTCCAGGAGGGACCCCCACCCAGGCCAGCCTCCTGATCCAAAAAGTGTAAACAAGGGGCCATGGCAGAAACCCTAGTCAGACACCCTCCTCCTGACACCTGACAAACTCCTGTTTTTCCTTAAGAGCTCTTCTGAATTCAGCTCATCCAGAAGGCCCTCCCTGTCATTGGCCCTGAGAAGTCAGGGGCTGGTGGAAATAGAGGGCACACCCACCAAAAATCCATGTCCCTGATGAACCCCCAGAAACTGGTCTGGCATTAAGCATAGATTATGTCCCTGAGACTGGGCTGGACTACCTCCCGCAAGTAGGTGTGTGCTCTCCACAGTAGACAAGGGAGGGAAGGCAGGTACAGCAGGGAGCACACAGCAGCCAGGACACAGCAGACGGGGAAAAGCAGCCAGGACACGGCGGAGGGGGTGGCAGATAGGAGACAGCCGACTGGACAACTGCTTTCTCTCTGGCACATCTGCCTATACTAGAGACCCTCCTTGCATTCTTCTTCAGTGCCTGGTGAGGTAGGAAGGGAAGTTCTTGCATTGAGCTGACCGATGAGTCTGGTGTCAGTGGTTTAAGTACATATTGCGTTTATTTCTCCTCCAATCACTACTTTCAGGCATGTGTGTCAAATCTCCCTTTGGGCACACATTCAAGTACAAGAAAATCCAGCCCAAAAGAAAAGTGGCCATGTATCCAGTCTCATTAAAACTCATGCTACTATCCGTGCTCTCCTCACCTGGGCTGGCTGGAGGATTAGGGCTGAGGGAAAAGGCCTCCCTGGCAAAGTGTGTCCTCCGCTTCTAAGGAGGTACCCAGGCAAGGCCCCTTGCTGGTGTATGTGGGCGCTCGTCAGGGAAGTGGTCCTAGGGGTTCCTGCCTGTGTGTGCCCCATCTGCTCTTGCAGTCTCCTACCCGGAGTCCAGCCCTCCTGATGGAAGTCCACAACAGGGCTCAAAACCACCACACATGTGGGGCCCAGTGACTCACAGGTTGGGCAGCATCCAGGGACCAGCCCCTCTTTAGTCCTCTCCCTGCTTAGCGAAGCTTGCGCCAGAGCACTAAGCTTGGCCTGCTTGGCCAAGCCCTGGAAGGACCATGTCCCACCTAAAGGGCCCTCTAAGTTCCAGGAAGGACCCTCTTCCCCTCCCAGGACACTCCTCATGGGCAGCTCCTGTTCCTGTTTATTGATGACTATCTCCTCACTGTATCCTCATATGGCTGGGTGGGAGCAGGCAGGGCGGGAAGTGGTGGGGGAGGTATCATCTCTCTCTCTCCTGCATCCTCTTATAAGGGCACTAATTCTGTTCATGAGAGCTCCACCCTTATGCCCTAATCATCTCCCAAAGGCTCCACCTCCTAATACCATCACATTGAAGGTTAGTATTTCAACATATGAATTTGGGGGAACACAAACATTCAATTCATAAAAGAGATAGATATCCATGATACTGTAAAATTTATGATGCTGTCTGCGGAGGCCTGGGCTGACCTTTCCAGGGCGGTTGAAATATCAAAATTATTTTCATAATAATACTGAGACATTATTTGCCTTTTTCACTGTCAGTCTCTCACGAATAAGCCCAGGCATTTTTCAGAGGCTGATGACATGTAACGCATCCTCACTCTGATAGCTAGTGAAATGTATACTGTGTATTCCTATGTTTTACAAATTTCCCAGTTTTAAATTGTGAGATAGTGAATGCAGATAGATGTAACCATGTTGCTGGTAAGTGTTAAACAACCAGGTATCCAAACAGTAAAGTCCTGATATGTAGCATTTGCCAGTTTCCATATGGTAAATATTCTTACCATGGCAGATTTTAAGCTACCAAGGTAATGTCCCTGAACAGAGTCTTAAAAAGAGCTCACAATCACCTCCAGACAACTGGTGAGAGACAGCTCCAGTACAGCGCAGCCCTGGATAGAGCACACATTAACAGGAGCTCTTTGGGGTCCTCAATAATTTTTAAGAATGTAAAGGGGTCCTGAGATCAGAAAGTTTGAGAACCACTGCTCTACATCACCCCTGACCAAAAAATGTGCAAAGGACAGCCCTGGGTACAGTCAGAACACAGGAAGCTGAGGACCTGGTTTCCAGAGTGCCAGCCTGACAGGGGAGTCCCTGGTGGAGACTCAAGCAAGGGGAGAGTCCACTGGATGGTCAGACAGAATGTGCAACAGGAGGGCTGAAGGGGCAGTGACCACAGGTCTGGAGAGGCGGAAAGAGCAGGCCCTCTGCAAGGGGCTGGAAGCCGGAGAGCTTGGGCTCTGCTGTCAGGAGACCCGGTGTCTGATGGAAGCGGCTGTGGTCAGCCCGTTGACCCGGCCACCCTCGTCTGCTATGAGCCACACTCCTCCCAGAGGACCCCAGAGCCCCACAATGGAGCAGAGGGAGGCTGGCAGTTTGAAGAATGATTTACAGAGGAAGATCTCTCTGGAAGGCCACCAACTAAGCCAGATAGGCTAGACGTGAGGTTATGCACTGACCCTGAGACCAACCTTTGCCAGGCCAAAGCCCAGTTGGTTCGTGACCACCCTGACCCAGTGAGCTCACCATGCTTTTACCCAGCGCCTCCACAGCCCAGCTCTGGTCTCGGAGTTGGCAGCCCCAAGAAGATTAAGGCTGCTCTGCCTTCCCTATTGGGGGATGGGCAGGGAAACCCTGAGGTCGGAGGGACCTCAGGGTACAGACAGCAGCCTGGCCCAGGGGAGGCATCATCCAGTGCACTGGTTGGTGGAGGGAGGAGGGGCCTCCAGGAAGGACCACATGCCAGGCTGTGAAAGAGCAGCAGGAATGCCTGGTGCCTGTGAGGATGGACAAGTGTCCTGGGGTTGGAAAGTCAGTGCAAAGGTGTGAACCAACCCTGGGACTGGGAGAGGAGCCTTGGGGGCCCCCAGAGCACAGAAGACACTGAGGGTGAAACCACGGTCCCGGGCTTGCCCTGAGGGGCACCCTGTGCAGGAAACAATGGTTATAGAGGGTAAGTTCCTTTTGATCGTCCAGCTAAAACCTCCAAGCTGCGAGGTTTCCTGTGTCCCAGAGGGGCCAGATGACCTGGTCCCTGTTTTTTCCACATGCTCTGCCCAGAAAGTTCCCCCATCCCCCATGTCTAGTACCACTGGGATGGGCGTACCCCACCCGCTGCTCCAGATCCCTCTCCCCTGCCATCCTCCCCTCCCCCTCACCGGGTGTCCCAGGCGAATGCCAATAAATGCCCTTTTGGCCCAAGCAGTGTGAAGGTGGTTTGGTTTTAGTGATCAGTAATTAAAAGTCAGATTTTCATTTGCAGGAACATAGTCAGCAATGGGGAAATGAAGAATCAGACCATTGAACAGGAGGAATTAGCAGCTCTCAGGGCTGAGCATGAATGAGCAAACAGTACATGTCTGCTGTAGCATCACTTCGTCTTTGTCATCACTCCCCCCTGTACTGACTTTAAAATGAGTCAAATGCCTTTTACACAAACCATCCCATTTGCTCTTCCAAACCCCTGCAAGATAAGCAGAACCCACCCCTATATATATATATATATATATATATATATATATATATATATATATATATATATGTATGTATATAGGAGTGGGTTCTGCATATATATATATATATATATATATATATATATATATATATATATATAAAAGAAGTGAGAAAACAAAGGCTTAGAAATGCCAAGTAACATGCCCAATGTTGCCAGCTGGTACAGCGGGGCCAGGATTTGCCCCAGGCCTGCTTGACCCCACAGCTCTCAGCCACCAAGACCTGAAGTTCAAGTGTGAGAACCTGGAAGCCTCAGATACACAGTCAGAAACAACACTAATGCAACTCTGAAAAAGCTGAAAGAGGGAAAAATAGAGTGTGGGTTTCAAATACTCGATTTACACACATATTTTGCTCCTTGAGTAAAATAAGGCATTGCCATCGAAGCTTGTCTCACTCACCCCAAACTCTGGAAACCTTCACAATCGTCCCAGAGCTGCAGGATGGCTGGGGCAGTCAGAGGAACTGCCAGACCCCTGTCTGGTGGAGATGGTGGTGAGGGTCCATGGGGCAATGGGTCTAAGCCCACCAGGTTTAACAGCCAGGAAAGAGAATGCAGCTATGCTCTTATGCACGGTCAGCTCCCAGGTTCTCAATCCCAATGCCAGACCCGCAGGAGTGGAGTGAACATAGGGGGACCTACATCCCTGCTTTCCCCCAGCCCCAGGAGGTGAAGCATGTGACCTAGGCTGATCCAAACAGCACATCCCACCCACTGGGCCTCAGTGATCACTTCAGGTGTGAGCATGTGACCCAAGCTCATCTGATAAGAGGGAATCGCACTTTGGCAGGAATTCTAAGACACGGGGCTTTCTCTAGTTCTAGATCATGTAACTGTGCAGGAGTGAGGCCTGGAATTGCAACAGGCATTTCCTACCATGACAGAAATCAGCCTGAGAGGAGACTGGCCATATAATTGAGTACAGAAGGAGAATCACAGAGAAATGAAGGCAGAGTTTTTGAATTTTACTTATAGGAGACTATGGGGCAGGGACCACTGGGTGCCTGCAAAAATATCCATTCTTTCCTCTATTATTCTTAGAAACAGAAATTTGATTTTGCACAGCAATGTGCCCAAGAGAAAAATTACATTTCCCAGCCTCCCTTGCAACAGAGGAGACATGTAACTAATTCTAGCCAATGGTACACAGGTAGAAGTTCTCAGGCAGGGCTTCCAGAAAGGATTCTTTCAAAAGGAAGCCCTTCCAGTCAACAGTTTACTGAAGGTTCTAGGTTTACAGATTGGAAAGGAAGAAGTAAAACTATCTACTTGCAAATGACATGATCTTGTACACACCCTGAGAAATACACACCAAAAAAAACCCTATTCAAGCTAATTCAACAAAGTTACAGGATACAAGATCAACATACAAAAGTCAGTTTATTTCTATATACTAGTGATGAACAATCCAAAAATGAAAGAAAACAATTCTATTGACAACAGCAGCAAAAACAAAATAAAATACTTAGGAATAAATTTAACAAAAGTGTAAGACTTGTGCATTGAAAACTACAAAACATTGTTGAAAGAAATTAAAGGAGACCTAAGTAAATGTAGAGACACCTGGCATTCATGGATTGGAAGACTTAATATCATTAAAATGTGAATACTCCCTAAATTGCTCCACAAATTCAATGCAACCCCTATCAAAATTCCAACTACCTTTTTCACAGAAATGGACAATTTGATCCTAAAATTCACATGGAAATGCAAGAGATTTAGAATAGCCAAAACAATCATGAAGAAAAGGACAAATCTGGATGACTCACAATTCCCAATCTCAAAACTTACTACAACATTACAGTACTCAAGACTGTATGGCATGGCATAAGGTTTGATAGATATATATAACAAAATTGAGATTTCAGAAATAAACTCAAACAGATATGATTAATTGAGTTTCAGTAAGGGTGCCAAGTCAATTGAACAAAAGGTACTTGAACAACTGAATATCCACATGGAAAAAGAATTAATTTGGTACCCTACCTCACACCATATACAAAAATTAGCTCAAAGTGGATCAAAGTCCTAAATGGTAGAGCTAAAATTATAAAAGTCTTAGAAGTAAACAGGTGTACATCTTTATGACCTAAGGCCTTAGGCCTTAGACCTTAGTTTCTTAGATATGACACCTAAAGCACAAGTGACCAAAGTTAAACATAGGTAAATTGGACTTCCTCAAAATGAAACTTTTGTGCATCAAAGGGCACTGTCAAGAGAGTGAAAAGACAAACCACAGAATGGGGAAAATATTTATAACTCATATAACAAATAAAAGTTTATATCCAGAATATAAAAAATTACTAATTTTAAAAAGGACAAAAGATTTAAATAGACATTTCTCCAAAGAAGACATACAAATGGCCAAGAAGCACACACAAAGATGCTCAACATCACTAGTCATAAGGGAAATGCAAACCAAAATTACAATGAAATATCACTTCACACCCACTAGGATGACTTAAATCAGACAGACAATAACAAGTGTTGGTGAGGATGTGAAGAAATTGTAACCTTCATGAACTGCTGATGGAAGTGAAAAATGGTGCAGCCACTTTGGAAAACAGTCTGACAGTTCCTCAAAAAGTTACCCAAAAGTTACCAAAAAGCTACAGGGTCACCATTTGATCCAGAAATTCCACTCATAGTTTGTATATATGAATGGAAAAATGAAAATTTGTCTACACAAACATTTGTACAAAAATATTCATGGCAGCATTATTCATAATAGCTGAAAAGTGGAAACAACCCAAATGTCCATCAACTGATGAATGAATGAACAAAATGTGGCATATCCATGCAACGGAATATTATTCGGCAATAAAAATGAACGAAGTACTGATACGCTCTACGACATGTATGAACCTTGAACATCTAATACTAAGTGAATGTAGCCAGATACAGAAGACTTCCATTTTACTTTGGATTTCTTTTGAAATCCAAAGAAACAGAAAGTAGGTTCATACTTGCCATGGTCTGGAGGAAGACAGGAATTGGTGGGGTGGGGGAGAGTGACTGCTAATGGGTACAGCGTTTCTTTTGGTGGGGAGGGGTGATGAAAATTTCTGCACTTAGTGTTAAGGATGCACAGTTCTGTGAATATACTAAAAACCACCAAAATGTACACTTTAAGATGGCAAACTTAATGGTATGTGAATTATATCTTTATTTTTTTTAAGTGATCCTTACTGTATAAGCCAATTTGAGGTAGATTTTCTGTTTCTTGCAAACAAACACAAAAGACTCTTCTCTGATACTCAATGGGGCTGCCCTACTCTGCTTTCTGCCTTATTCCTCTGCCAGGAAGGCAGTCTGCTTTCTCTTGAATGGGGATGGCGATGAGGCCTGGCTGTGATTGCCTGGGCCACTGGGACCAGGGATGGCCTGGAAGAGCTGGGTGTAGGACTGGAGGTGTCCCCCAACTTTTGAGAAGGAACAAAGTCTGACCCTCTGGTGCACATTTCATGGGTGTTGCTGCCTCAGTCTTCTGAAGGAGGAGGGACCAAAGAGCGACCTCATCAGATTGGCTCATGAACCACCAACCCCCCTTCTGCAGGTCGCTGGCCAGCCCACGTGGTCAGACGCCCGCATGGTTCCATGATACTCTTTCCCAATTTCCTATTGTGGTATTTGTGTTTTCTTGCCATACCACAATGGCCTCCCTGGGCCAGAGCAGCCTACACTGCTTCCTTGAGCAGAGGGGCAGGGGAGGTGACAGGAGCAATGACTAATACACACCATAAGTCACCTCAGCCCATTCTTCAATCTTGTCCTGAAGAAGGCCAGTTACTCTGTTAAGCACATAATACGAGGTGTGTGTGTGTGTGTGTGTGTGTGTGTGTGTAACTTCAGCTTTGGAAATGCCCAGCCTAACTCTCCCACAGCCATGCCTCATGGTGGCCAGCTTTCAGGTCCCCTGCCCACAGTGTGGGAGTGCACAACCTGGGAACATGGCCCATCACCAGGGACACACTGGGCAGCTCCCATCATGGGCGGGAAGTCACGTGGATTCAGACGAGAAGCAGGTGAGGCTCCCTGCCTCCTTGAGGTGATGTCCATTCCATCGCCATACCACTGGTCAGCCACACTGAGGGGCAGCACGTCAGGACAGACCTCAAACTCTCTGTTCTCCAGCTTCAGTCAAAGGAGCGTTATTCGTGGAGGAATGCCCGGAGAACACACATTCCTTGGACTCTTGGAGATCACACCCACCCAAGAGCCGCAGGCCTGGCTGTGTAGTTTGGTCCATCAGGATTGTCTGCTGAGGGCTGTTAAGACAGGCCCAGGAAACCAGGGTTCTGTTGTTATTATGCTGTTGATTTGTTGGGGTTTTTTAGAATCTTTTTTAAAGTATGCATTCACACAGAAAAAGGCACAGAACAAAAAACATGCAGACAGTGAAGTAAACACCCATGTAACCAGCACCCAGAGAAAGAAAACATTGCCAACTCCCTGGAAGCCCCTGGGGCCCCCACCTCACCAAAGATAACTTCATTTAAGTGGAACCTACAATTTGTACTTTTGTGTCAGGCTACTTTCACCCAAAGTTATGCTTGTGAGACCTATTCATGTTACTGCATGTAACCATAATTCATGAATTTTCATTGCTTAAGTATTCCACTGTAAGGATGAACTGTGAATTGACTTTTGGGTCCATTTCCCATTTGGGGCTATTACAAATAATGCTCTCAATAATTTTCTGGACCTGCATCCTGAAGTCCACATATATATACTTTTCTGTTGGGTATATTCCTATAAGTGGAATTGCTGGGTTATTGAAAATGGAGGCCTTCAATTATGTGAAAATAATAGAAATAGAAATAATGCCAAAGTGTTTTCCAAAATGATTGTACCCATTTACACTCCCACCAGCAGTTTGTGAGCTCCTGTTGCTCCACATTCTCAACAACACTTGGTATTGTCAGTCTTTGTAATGTTAACCATTCTGGTGAGTGAAGGTGCTGTATTAGTTAGCTACTGCCACATAACAAAGTACCCAAAAACAGCGAGCATTTATGACTTCAAGATTTCTGTGGCTCAGGATGTCAGGCGTTCCTTTTCTGTGTAGCTCTGGTTCAGAGTGTCTCAGGAGATTGCAGTCAAGACGTCATCCAGGGCTGTGGTCATCAAAGGCCTGACTGGGGCTGGAGGAACTGCTTCTAAGATGCCCACTCACATCAGGGCAAGAGGCCTCAGTTACTCACCACCTGTGCCTCTCCACAGTGCTGCCTGACTGTCCTCACAACAAGACATCAGGTTTCCCCAGCAAGTGAACCGAGGTGGGGCGGGCGGGGAGAGGCCGTAGTGTCTTTTACAACCTGGTGTTGGAGGTGACACACCATTACCTTTGCCATATCCTTTCATTTAAAGTGAGTCACCATAATGGAAATGAATATGAAAAAGAATGTATATATGTATAACTGAATCACTTTGCTCTACAGCAGAAATTAACACATCGTAAATCAACTAAACTTCAATAAAATTAAAATAAATAAGTAAATTTAAAAAATAATTTTTTTAAAAAAGTGAGTCACTTAAGTCCAGCCCACACTCAAGGGCAGGGGGATTAAGTTCTACCTATTGAAAAGCTGACTATTCAAGAATTTATGAGCAGATTTTAAAGCTCGCAGAGGTATTTCATTGTGGTTTTAATCTGCATTTATCTGACTAATGAGGTTGAATACCTTTTCATGTTCTTACTGGCCATTTGGATTTACTTTTTTTCAAAGTACCTATTCAAGTCTCTTTCCCAATTTCCTATTGTGGTGTTTGTGTTTTCTTGCTGAGTTGTAAGAGCTCTTTATATATGCTAGATATGAGACCCTGTCAGCTATATGTCCCCACGATTGTGTAAGCTGTGTAATAAATCTATACACACACACATATATGATCCCTTGCTGGCTCTGCTTCTCTGGTTGAACCCTGACTGAAACACCTAGATTACTTTGCCTTTCCCTTTTAAATCTAAATCCACATAGAGTTGATTTTTGTGTGTCTGGTGCAAGATGGGGGTCAAGGTTTTATTTGTTTGTTTGTTTCCCAATTAGATACTCAATAACCACACTGTTTATTTAAAAAAAAAAAACAAAAAAAAAACCTTCCTTTACTACTGCTTTGCCCGCTCTTTTACAAATCAAGAATGCATATATTCACAGGTCTGTGTTTTCTAAGCTAATCTGTTTTGGCCAGAAAGAAATTCAGTTTCAAATTTGCTGCCCACTTTCAATAATGTGTCAGACTTTATGACATGATTTCTGATACCAATTTACCACTGACTTCACCCTATAATTCAGTCCTTATTTTCCCTTCACGCTGGTGCACATTTAGATGCTCATTAAATCTTGGTTTCCTCCCTTTCCCCTGCTTTGGAAAACAGAGCCCTAGAACTGACCTACACGATGGCTGGTTTTCCTGAGGGGCACAAGGGTGCTGAAATGGTCCTGAAAGCCCCGATGATGCTGATGGGAGAAGGCCAGGTAATGGAGTGAAAGTCTGAGCAAGGAGAGACCTAGCAGAGAAGCACAGCCCACAGATCTGGGCATGGGGGCTGAGCAGGGACAGTCCCCATCCCACAGGGACAGAGGGGTCAAGAGGGTGGACATTATACATAGGCCTTATATTTGTAAATGTAATTTGTTTAAATTATAAACATCCTTTGGAAACACTCCTTTGCCATCATGACGACACTGCTCTTAAGAAAGTGGGTAGGGCTTCCCTGGTGGCGCAGTGGTTGAGAGTCTGCCTGCCGATGCAGGGGACACGGGTTCGTGCCCCAGCCTGGGAAGATCTCACATGTTGCGGAGCAGCTGGGCCCGTGAGCCATGGCCGCTGAGCCTGCGCGTCTGGAGCCTGTGCTCCGCAACGGGAGAGGCCACAACAGTGAGAGGCCCGTGTACCGCAAAAAAAAAAAAAAAAAAAAAAAAAAAAGAAAGTGGGTAAAAACCACCCCCACAACCTAACCCAGCGTTGCTTCTCATCTTTCCTGTGTCCACGTGAACGTGGGGTCTTTCCCACACAGCGTCCTCAGGTCTGACACATGGCAGTGAGCCCCGCACTTCTTCACCGAGCATTTTCACCCACGGCCTGTGGGTTCCCTCCTCCCTTCTGGACTGGCCACAGCGCTGGCCACTATCTGCACCTGCATTAAAGCCACACTCCTCTGAGCTGGTGGGAGCTGCACACAGGAGTTTGGAAAACCAGGTGCAACCCTGGTTAAGTTCGTCACGATTCCTCCACACTGTGAACGAGGATGGAAGTGCAAAACTAATAAGGAATCTCCACATTGTGCCCTGACACAGAGCAGGCTCCCCTATAGCGTGGCTGAAGGACAAGAGCAATGCGGAAAGCAGTGTGTGGAGCGTGCTGCCTTTTCTGCAGAAATTGGGAAAAGGGGGAATTTATGCAATATTTGCTTGACTGGGCAGAGGATATCTCTCGAAGGACATGCAGAAACGTGTGATATCAGCTGCTATAGGGAGGAAGGTGACCCTTCACCAGGAGCCTTTCACAGCTCTTGGCATTTGAGCCGGTGAGTACTCTGCCTGTTCACAAAATCAAAACAATTGTTGTAAGAAAGAAAGAAAGAAAAGAACGAGTGAGGCGTTGAAGTCCTGAAGGGGTGCAGCTCCCCGAGCCGGGCCAGGACCAGGGGGCCTGAGGAGTAGGCTTGGCCGCTCTGGGAGGGGACCGTCACCCGCCAGCCCCACCAGCCCAGGCTGCCACATCCGCCAGCTCCGCCCTCGCAGACGCTGCTCTGGCAGGAGCCCTAATCGGAGGCTGCAGAAGCCAGGCCTGCCAGGCTGCCCAACCTCCCTGGTATTCCTCTTCCCTCACGGCTGCTGGCAAGGCACCTCTTTTTCTTGGCAAGGCACTCTTTGTGAAAAATGTGGTGGCCACAGAGCTGCATCTGCAGACAATGGCTTGGACGTGGTTCGAATTGGGAAAAATCTCTCTACCTCTGTGCTCCAAATCCCCACTCCCTGCCACAGCCAAGCGAGGTACCAAGGGGCAGGGCGAGGAGTGGGCTCCGGGGAAGGGCACCAGGGCTGCCGGGCCAGCACCTGAGGCGGGGGTGGTGGCTGGGAGCGGGCACAGACGTTCAGAGTCCCAGGGGAGACGGGCCGGGATGGGGAGTCATGGGCGTACGTGTACAGGCACTTGCAAGAGGTCTGGGTGAGTGAGCGTACACGTGTGTGCACATCTGGGTACACGCGTGCATGCAGACCAGGCCCAGGGCATATCAAAGAAGCCTTGCCCTGCAGTGGGGCACACGTCTGGGGGCCCTCCCTGTGGGCTTGAGGCAGGTGTGAAATGATCCACCTACGGAGTTCAGCACCTGCTTCACCACTTGCTTGCCGGATCTCTAGAAAATTCTGTTAGTGTTTAACTTTAGTTGCTTTATCTATAACAAGAGGTAATGGTGAGGACTCAAGAAATAGTTTGTGTGAAGGGCCCGGCACACCTTAGGGACACAGACACTGAGCAAATGCAGCCTCCGGCCCCGGCCTCTGCTTCACACCCGCCAGACCCCACCTCACACCCCACGCCAGAGACGTAAGCTCCTGGGAGGCCCACCCTGACAGAGGAAGTAGGCCTTGACACGGAGGCCAGAGGTGATCCAAATACACGGCAGGTTCATGTCAAGATATTCCTGGGGAGAAACAAAACAAGATGTCAAGAAAGAGACAGCAAATTGGCAGCCACAGCCTGGTACTGAGGGTTCGGGCCTTTTTTTTCCAGCTTTGACTCTGGATCCCACTGGTGGACATTTCTGGTCCTAAAAGTACATGGCTTTCCCCACAGGCCAGTCAAGGCCAGGGCTTGTGGCCCAGGGACCAGGGCAGGGCCTGGCATGGGGCAGGTGGAGAGGCACCAAGGTGAGGGGTCAACAGCCCAGGTGATGTCCCCTGGATTTGGCCAGACCTGCCAAGGATGACTGGTACTTGTGCTAAGCCCACAGAAGGCCCACTCTCTGAGAGGGGCTCCACCCAAACACAGCAAGCATGGGGTCCTGCCCCCCCCGCAAGACGGGGCAGGCCAGACACCTGGCCAGAACCACTGCTTCCAACCCTCCGTCCTTCTGGCCTCGAATGTGTAAAGACAGAAGCCAAGAGTCCAACCCACGGGCCCTACACTGAGAAAAAGCAGGTCTGCAGGAGAAAAGGACCAAACGGGTTGAGTACAGAGCCCCGACCCCAGACATATTAGCCATGTGCCAGCCTCTTCTGTCCGCCCACCTGGGCACCCTCCGCCACCCACTGGATGGTCTTGGAAGGCTCCCTTGCCCTCTGGCCCTATGTCACAACCAGCCAGTAAGAGGCACCAGCAGAGCAGGCAAAGAGAGGTCTGGCATTGATTCCAGCAGCCCCCTCCCCGCTGGACCACGGCAGACAGGGTCCAGTGCTGAGGATGTCGCATGGGCACAGCTGCTGGCCTGTAAGGCCACCCCCAGCCAGAAGGCACTGTGGGCTTTACCTAGACCAGACCCTCCGCCAGGCTCTGTGCATACGGACACCACCCAGCACGGCAGCCGGAGCAAGGGGAGGGTAGTTGTATAGTCAGCATTATTAATTATCTTTCTTACTTGAAGAATGAGTGGACGGGGGCCAATGGGGCAGCGCCCTGGTTTGCCTGACACTCTCAGGAGGCTGGCTTCTCAGGAAGGATCCCCTGCCTCCCAGGGCAGCTGATTAACCATACCTGGTGAAAGGGAAGATCGCACTTTGCAAGAAGGGATAACAAAGACACTTACCTATTTTGGCTCAAAGGTAGAGAAAATGATTCCTCAGAATTTGTAAACTCAAGGCTCACCTCACATAGGTTTAGGGTTCAGATTTATTGCACCTCATAACCTAGGTACCACACATCCCAGAAATCACATAAAAAGTGTTCTTCGGCTGGTAACAACCTATGGATACCTGGCAAAATTAAATAATTTTAATTGCTATCCTGGCTATCCAGGTCACAAATAAGTACCACGGAAAAAGCCCTAGCTCACTCACCAAAACTGCAAAACAGGAAGTGAGCCATCAGGAACAAGCATCAAAAGGGACCACAGAGGGGCTTCCCTGGTGGCACAGTGGTTGAGAGTCCGCCTGCCGATGCAGGGGACACGGGTTCGTGACCCGGTCCGGGAGGAACCCACATGCCGCGGAGCGGCTGGGCCCGTGAGCCATGGCCGCTGAGCCTGCGCGTCCGGAGCCTGTGCTCTGCAACGGGAGAGGCCACAGCAGTGAGAGGCCCACGTACCGCAAAAAAAAAAAAAAAAAGGGACCACAGAGAATCAGCCTCCAAATACTTCATATAATGGGGTACACTGATAAGTACTATAAAATGTGTAAAATTATTAAACATATGAAGGAAGAGGTGAGAATTATAAGAGCAGAATATTACATATTAGAGAGGGCAGGTGCTCAGATAAAATGTTGGCTGATACATGGGTTGACATCAGGCATTCCTCATTTCCCAGGAGGATTCTTCTGTCAGTATTGTGTTTGACTGCAAGGAATAGAAAACCCAAATGACCAACAGTGGTTGGTCAAACCAGGATATTTCTCACATAATCAGCAAAACTTTGTGACTTTGAGCCAGGTCTGGTGGAAATTTGACAAGCCTGAAGCATTAACCTCAGAGGAAGGCTTCTGCTGGTGCTGGCTCAACTGCTCACCTGTGGCATCTTGGGCTCAGGCTCCCATCTCTCCACTTGCCTCCCTTAGTAAACCAATGTTTTCCTCATGCTTGCTGCCTCATGGTTATAAGATAGAGCTGCCACTCCAAATATGTCACTGAAAGGGGGTGATGAGTAAGGGTGAAAATCCAGCTACATCTGTCCCTGCTTCCTCAGAAACGTGACCACCACCATTACCACCACCACTACCATCACCATCTCCACCACCACCATCACTACCATCACCACCACTACCACCACCATCACCACCTCCACCACCACCACCATCATTTCCATCACCTCCACCACCACCACCATCACCATCACCACCACCATCACCTCCACCACCACCACCACCACCACCATCACCACCTCCACCTCCACCACCAACACTTCCATCACCTCCACCTCCACCACCACCACCATCACCATCACCACCATCACCATCACCACCACCACCATCACCACCTCCACCACCACCATCACCATCACCACCACCACCATCACCTCCATCACCACCACCATCACCTCCACCACCACCACCACCACCATCACCACCTCCACCACCACCATCACTACCATCACCTCCACCACCACCATCATCACCACCTCCACCAGCACCACCATCACCATCACCACCACCAGCACCTCCACCAACACCATCACTACCACCACCACCACTACCATCACCTCTACCACCACCACCACCACCTCTAACACCACCACCATCACCTCCATCACCACCACCATCACCACCTCCACCACCACCATCACTACCATCACCACCACTACCACCACCACCACCACCTCCACCACCACCTCCACCACCACCATCACCACCTTCACCACCACCGCCATCACCATCACCACCTCCACCACCACCATCACTATCACCACCTCCACCACCACTACCATCACCTCCACCACCATCACCACCACCACTACCATCACCTCCACCACCACCACCATCACCACCTCCACCACCACTACCATCACCTCCACCACCACTACCATCACCATCTCCACCACCATCACCTCCACCCCTACAAAAGTCATAGTTTGTGTCTCACTGGCAGGAACCATGACTTCTGTTCACCACTAGCCTCCAGGGATGCTGGGAAAGAGAGTATGTCACCTGAGGCTGGCATATCATGGACAACAACACTGAGATTCTCTTAGCAGGGAAAGATGAAAGGGAGGAATGCTGTTGAGTCAGCAACTGATGTGCTCCCACAGTCCTCAGTTCTGACCCTCAACCACACACACCATTGCTTCTTCCAGTGATCTAGGTGGAGGGAAGAGGCATGGGGACTATATCAAACCTTTAGGGGGAATTTTTCAAACTAGTGTCCTCACCCCTTCAACACCCAGGCTTCCACAATGTCCCCTGAAGTGTGGTCTCCAAGCCCTATGGCCTATACATTGAATCAATGATATACTGAACGTGAGGGGCCCCTCAGATGTGCCAGGGCTGGCATGAAGTTTAAAGTTTAAAGGGGAAGGGTGGGGGGGAAGGGATAGTTAGAGAGTTTGGGATTGACATGTACGTACCACTATATTTAAAATGGATAACCAGCAAGGACTTGCTATATAGCACAGAGAACTCTGCTCAGTGTTATGTAATAACCTAAACAGGAAAAGAATTTGAAAAAGAATGGATACATGCATGTGTGTAACTGAATCACTTTGCTGTACACCTGAAACTAACACAACATTGTTAACCAACCATGTTGGTTAACATGGAGCTGATGCTCCAATATAAAATAAAAAGTTTAAAAAAAATAAAAATAAAAAATAAAGCCGTACCCTGTGACGACCGGCCCTGGAGGCTAAGTAAGGTCCAGGTTTCCTGGCTGTCCACAGGTCCCCTGCAATCCTCGCACGGTTCACTCCCTCTGACTCTTACAGGTACGCTTCTCCTCTCAGGGACACTTCCTTCCAGAAGACTCTTGTGTGGCAACAGAGGTTGGGCCAGGAAGTTTCTTGACCAAGGGTGAATTTAGGGACCTGCTAAAGAAATAAAAAGTGTTATCTGCAAGAGGTTTTAACCAGCTCAAGAAAGCACACTCTTCAGTCACGTTCACAATCACCATGAAACCATGAACCGTATGTAATACTTATACAATTAATAGAAAGGTGAACTTAATATAAAATGTCTGGGAAGAAGTCTACTATTGGCCATTAGCTTACATAAGGAAGTTGTCCTTATTTGAAAGTAATAAAATTTGATAGAAAGTTAATACTTCAGGCTTGTCAAAAATTCCGCCAGAATTGGCTCAAAGTAACAAGGTCTTGCTGATTCTGGGTTTGATATTAAAAACCACCATGAGAAAGTTCCAGAAGCTGATCCATAAGCATCGCTGGTGGTAGGAACAGTTGTCCACACTGCCCTTGTGTCGAGGCCACAGCCCCTGGTAAAATTTGACTATAAAGCCCAAGGCTATTTTGAGACTGTGTGAGAGCAAGGAATTTGCACAGAATTAAGCGATGAAGCCATTGGGTGGTTAAAGAGCAATTTGATTTTTTTTGTTTACAAGGGACGGAACAAACTCTATCAAAGGCAGGACAGAGCAAAAGAAATTCAAGGAGAAAAATTCACTTGCTGAAAATGCTAAAAGTCTGGGTTAAAAGAGATGTTAGAACTTAAATATATTCGCATGCTTATATCCCCTAACATTCCAATTCCTTACTATTTCCATTTTTTAACACAAATTTCATGCTATTCCAGAACTGAGAGCAACGACCACAGTTATTCGGGGCTGTGGCTACAAGTCTGGATGCCTTGGGAATTGCAAGGGCTGGAGGCTTTTCTTCCAGAGCACGTAGTGCCACGGTTGGTGGGCGTGGAAGGGCCCCACCCACTGGGGGAGGAACAAGAGATGCAGAGGCAGCTCTGCGCTGATGGTGAGAGAGGGGTCATGCCTCCAGAGAGGGGCTGGTAGAGGGAAGCAGAGGCAGCAAGGAGAGGAGGACCAGGTGTGGGCAGAAATGCAGACACTTGCCCCCCTGGGGTTAGAACTGGTCTTAGGTGTGACCCCAGGTACCCAGGTAGTCATCAGGGGCCTGGAGGGATGGACAGCATGCCCAGGTGGTTAAGCGTGGTGGGCAGGATGGAGAACGCCCTCCTCTGTGTCCCAGCCCCCATTT
Organism: Hyperoodon ampullatus; assembly: GCF_949752795.1. Taxonomy (NCBI): domain Eukaryota; kingdom Metazoa; phylum Chordata; class Mammalia; order Artiodactyla; family Ziphiidae; genus Hyperoodon; species Hyperoodon ampullatus. Next base: position 101,081,176 of record NC_136921.1, read on the forward strand.
CCCCAGGCAGCCTGTCCTATCCCCCCACCTACCCCCTCCCAATCTGCAGGAGGGGCTGAGGGACAGGCATGGAGACAGAGACAGGGACCCAGAGAGTCCCGGCACGGCTTAGCTGGGTGACCTGGGCCAGGGACCATGACTTCTTGAGCCTCAGTTTCCTTATCCGTAAAGTAGGCCAGAAGCATTCCTGACCACTTCGCAGACTTAGAACATCACCTGGCACATGTGAGCACCAGATATGTTAGCTAGATTGTTACCCTTTTCCCCATTTACAGAGGAGGTGAAGTGATGTCTCCAAGGCCACTCAGCTGGCGAGGGGTGGACCAGTGGTTCACCCTGCCCGTGTGCTGCTTGCCCTGTGGCAGAAGCACAGGCAGGGCTCCCTCGTGGGCCCGGGGAGCCCCGCTTCCCTGCCGCCCCAGGCTCATCCGTGGCAGGGTGCACGGAGGGCGCACGGGCCGGGTGAGCAGGCAGGCTCGGTGGCTGTAGCGCCACACGTCCTGACATCCTGACCCCAGGTGCTGGCCCAGGAGGTGCCACTCCTCCAGACCCCTCACTTCCCTCACCCCAACGTCCTCATCCGCCCAAGCCCACGTCCTCACACACAACCAACACCTTGTGACCGCACTGTGGTCACAGCTGCGTGGGTGGACCAGTCGTCCAGGGCCCCAGTGTTCTCCCCTCTAAACTAGACAACAGAAGCGCCACCACTGTGAGGATGGTGGAAGCTGGTGCTCCTCGAGCTGCCGAGCGCAGAGCCCACCCAGGCGAGGGCTCCATGGCCTGGCTCATCACCTAAAATATTAGCTGCATTTCCCCGGTTCTCCTCTGGCCAGGTTACCCCACCATTCAGCGGGAGGGGTTTCCACCAAACGCCTCCAACCGGTGAAGAAGATGTGGCCAGGGTGAGTGGCCACAACATCCCTGACCATCTAGGCACTGGCCCCAACCTCCAGCAGCCAGAAGAGGGGAAACGGGATGGCACATACCTGGATTTAGTGAGCTGAACCATGGAAAACCCTTGCTTTACATACCTCAGACGATGTTGGCTAAGATTGAGTGTTTTCTTAAAAAGAAAGGAATGAGGAGAGGGAGGATGTGGCTACAGAGGTGACCCAGTGGGAGGACAAAGGCTGCGGAGGTCCAGCGTGACTGGTGGTCACAGTGAGTTGACTGCCGACTTCATCTCTTTGTCCGATCAGTGCTGATGGAGTGGCTACTACACGCCAGGTCCTGCCCTGTGGAGCCTGCCCTGCGAGCAGACAGGCCATGCCCTCAGGGCCGATGTCCCAGGGCAGTATGACTCACCCACCTCAAAATGTTAAGCACAGGGACTTCTCTGGTGGCGCAGTGGTTAAGAATCCACCTGCCAATGCAGGGGACACGGGTTTGAGCCCTGGTCGGGGAAGATCCCACATACCGTGGAGCAACTAAGCCCTCGAGCCACAACTACTGAAGCCTGCGTGCCTAGAGGCCGTGCTCCCCAACAAGGGAAACCACCGAAATGAGAAGCCTGCACACCGCAACGAAGAGTAGCCCCCACTTGCCACAACTAGAGAAAGCCTGTGTGCAGCAACAAAGACCCAACACAGCCAAAAATAAAAATAAATAAATAAATAAAAAATTTTTTAAATACCAAAAAAAATTCTTTAAAAAAAATTAAAAATATTAAGCAGAGCTCCTAACCATCCAATGTCATGTCCTCTGCACAAGGTTTTTGTGTGTGTTTTAAGAGAATCATGTGCTTTTTCTCACTGTATTCCTAGAATAAATACTATTTTGTCATGGTGTAGTGTTACTGAATTTAATTTTCCCCTATTTAGTGTTTTTACACTTATATACGAAAGTGAACTTGGTCTAGAGTTGTGAGCGCGCATGCGTCCGTGTGTGTGTGTGTGTGTGCGTGTGCACATGTGGGTGCTGACTTTATCAAGTTTTGACACCAAGGAAATCCTATGGGAATTACTTACCTAAAGTTTGGTAGACTTTGACTATAAAATTGCTTGCACCAATGAGAAATTACAATAGAAAAAAGTATTATATTTATAACAGCAATACAAGATAAGTATCTGGATATAAATTTCTCTCCACCGTACTGTTCTTTTTAATTGATGTATCTTTTACATACAACAAAATGCAAAGATCTTCACCTTTCAGTTCAAGAATTTTGACAGTTGCAAACAACCAAATCAAGATCCAGAATATTGGGGCTTCCCTGATGGTGCAGCAGTTAAGAATCTGCCTGCCAATGCAGGGGACACAGATTCGAGCTCTGGTCCGGGAAGATCCCAAGTGCCGCAGAGCAACAAAGCCCGTGTGCCACGACTACTGAGCTCACGTGCCACAACTGCTGAAGCCCACACGCCTAGAGCCCGTGCTCTGCAACAAGAGAAGCCACCACAATGAGAAGCCCACGCACCGCAACAAAGAGTAGCCCCCGCTCACTGCAACTAGAGAAAGCCCGTGAACAACAATGAAGAACCAACACAGCCAAAAATTTTTTTAATGAAATAAATAAATTAATTTTTTTAAAAAGATCCAGAATATTTCCATCACCCCAGAAACTTCGTCATGCTCTTTTTCTGCCAATACCCGAAACACACTTTCAGAATCAATCACCATTATGATTTCTAACACCAGAGGCTAGTTTTGCTTGTTCTAGAAATTCATGTAAATGAAACATACCACATGAACATTTTTGTGTCTGGTTTCTTTCACACAGCATAATATTTTTGAGATTCAACCCCATAGCTGTGTGCATCGATAGTTCATTTTATTGGTAAGCAGTATTCCAAAATTGTATATCAAAATTGTTTAATTCATTCCCCTATGGATGGATTTGGGATGTTTCCAGCGTTTGTTATTTGAATAGAGCTTTAATGCACATTCATGTGCAAGCATTTTTTTTGGACTCTTGTGTAGGTTCCTAGGAGTGGAATTGCTGGGCCATAAGATATGTGTAAGTTTAGCTTTATAAGGAACTGCCATCCTATTTTACATGCCCACCAACAATGTATGAGAGTTTCATTTGCTCCATGTTTGATATTGTCAGTTGTCTTAATTTTTGCTTATCTAGTAGGTATATAGTGGTAACTCCTTGCAGTTTTAATTTGCTTTTACTTGATGACTATTAATGTTGAGCATCTTTTCATGCACTTATTAGCCATGTATACATCTTCTTTTGTGAATTGACAAGTCTTTGCCTGTTTTAAATTGGGTTGTCTGAATATTAATGATTTTTAGGAATTCTTCAGTACGTATTATAAATATGAATCCTTTATCCATATTATGAATATGTTTTCCTCATCTGTGGCTTGCCTGCATGTTTTCTCTTAATAGCATCATTTGATGCTCTTGATGATGTCCAGTTATTATTTTTTGATTTATGATTCATGGTTTTGGTGCAAATTTGGTCAGTGTCTTTGTCTTCCTCAAAATTGTAAATATTCTCCTATGTTTTCTTCAAAAAGATTGATGGTTCTAGGTCCACATTTAGATGAATTTTTGAATTATTTTCTGTGTGGTATTGTTTATTTTTTACACAGATATCCAGTTTGTTTCAGCATGATTTGTTTAACAAGTTTTCCTTTCCCCTTTGAATTAACTTGATTCCTTGATCAAAAATCAATTGAAAGGAAGAGGCATCTGCCCTCCTAAGATCACTGCAGTATCAATCAAACAACCAAGATATGGAAACAACCTAAATATCTGTTCACAGATGAAAGGATAAGGAAAATGTGGTACACATTTAAAATGGAATATTATTCAACCTTAAAAAAGAAGGAACTCCTTTCATTTGTGACAACATGTATGAAACTGGAGGACATTATGCTAAGTGAAATAAACCAGACACATAAATACAAATACTGTGTGATCTCACTTATATGTGCCATATTCTTTTAAAAAGCCAAACTCATAGTAACAGAGAATGGAATAGTGATTACCAAGGTCTGGGGCATGGGGGAAAGGAGTAGATGTTTAAAAAAAAAAACATCAGTTGACCATATTATGTAGGCGTATTTCTGTTCCACATATCCAATGCCTATCCTTATGGCATCCTTTACCACCTTGATTAATGTAGCTTGGTTGGAAGTCTTAATATCAGGTAATGCACCTCATTCATTTTATTCTTTTACAAAGTATTTTGGCTCTTTTACATCCTTTACTTTTTCATATAAATTTTAGAATCAGCTTTCTTCAAAAAGGCTGTGTGGAAGTTTGTTTGGCACTGTGTTGAGTCCATAAGCCAATTTGGAGAAATGGACATCTTCTTGATATTGTGAACTCCAATCCATAAACATGGTATATCTCTCCATTAAGTTGGCCTTTATTTAATTTCTCTCAAAAATGTTTGTGCAATTTTCAGTACGAAAGTCTTGCTCATCTTTCATCAGATTTATTCATAGGTATTTCAATGTTATTTTTAAGTATTTTTAATCTCACTTTTGTAGATTTTTGTATGCCTCCTTCATAAGATTGAAGATATTCTCTTCTAATTTTAGTTAGCTGAGATTTTTAATAATGAATATGTGTTGAATTTTATCTAATTCTTTTCCTGCATTTTTAAAAATAATGATACATTTTTTTCTCCTTTAGTCACTTAGTTTCCTTTAGTCACCACTTTATGGTTGTTAATTACACTGATTTATTTTTGAATATTAGATAAACTTTTTTATCCTTGGCTTAAATCCCACTTGATCATTACATATTTTTCTTTCTTTCTATGTTTGCTGAATTTGATTTGTTAACATTTTGTTAAGAATTTTTTCATATATGTTTATGAGGGATATTAATCTAATTATAATTTTCTTGTCAAGTTTTGGTATCAGTGCTATGCTGGCCTCATAAAATGAGTTGAGAAGTATTCCCTCCTCCTTTATTTTCTCCAAAGGATTATGTCCTTTGGGCCTGGAGTTTTCATGGTAGGAAAGTTTTTAATGATAAGTTTAATATCTTTGATAGACATAAGGCTATTGAGACTTTCTATTCTTGTGTGACTTTTAGTAATTTGTAATTTTCAAGGAATTTGTCAGCTTCATCTAAGTTGTTGAATTTCCTGGCATAGCATTGTTCACAATAGTCTCTCATTACCACTTTAACATCTGTCTGATCTGGGGTGGAAAGGTTTTTTATTTTTGTTTTTGGTTGTTTTTCTTTTTTTTCCCCCCAGCATTTAATGTTGTTCCACTCTCATCTGCCTACCATTTATTCTCTTTTTTAAAATATTTATTAATTTATTTATTTATTTTGGCTGCATTGGGTCTTAGTTGCAGCAACTGAGATCTTCCTTGCAGCACGTGGGATATTTTGTTGTGGCACATGGCTTCTTCATTGCAGCATGTGGGCTTCTCTCTAGCTGTGCTGCGTGGGCTCTAGAGTACGTGGGCTTAGTTGCCCCGTGACATGTGGGATCTTAGTTCCCTGACCAGGGATTGAACCCACATCTCCTGCATTGGAAGGCAGATTCCCAACCACTGGACTATGAGGGAAGTCCCCTGCCCTCCATTTACTCTGATGAAAAGTCAGCGTCATTCTTTCTACTGTTCCTCTGTATATAATGCCTTTTTTCCTCTGGCTGCTTTTAAGATTTTATCTTTATCTTTGGGCTTCAGTAATTTGACTATGACATGCCAAGGTGTGGTTTTATTTGCTTTTACTCTGCTTGAGGGTCACTGAGGTTCGTGCATCAGTGGGGTTATTGTCTTTCATCAATCTTGTTAAATTCTGTATCATCTCTGTTAAATATTTCTTCTGCCCCAATCTTTCTAGCCTCCCCTTCTGATGCTCCACTTACACATTTATTGGACCATGTGGTATTGTCCCACAGATCTCGGATAATCCCTTCTTTTTTTAATATTCTTTTCTTTTGTATTTCAGTTTGGAGATTTTCTCTTGACCTATCTTCCAGTTCACTGATGTTTTCTTCTGGTGTTCATTAGCAAATAAATTTTGTGTTTTCGATAAAGTATTTTTCATTTACAGAATTTCCATTTTGTTCTTTTTTTCTTTTAAAGACTTTTTAAATTTTATTTATTTTATTTACTTATTTTTGGCTGCATTGGGTCTTCATTGCTGCGCACGGGCTTTCTCTAGTTGCAGTAAGCAGGGGCTATTCTTCGTTTCTCATTGCGGTGGCTTCTCTTGTTGCGGAGCACAGGCTCTGGCATGCAGTCTTCAGTAGTTGTGGCTCACGGGCTCTAGAGTGCAGGCTCAGTAGTTGTGGCACATGGGCTTAGTTGCTCCACAGCATGTGGGATCTTCCTGGACCAGGGCTCGAATCCATGTCCCCTGCATTGGCAGATGGATTGTTAACCACTGCACTACCAGGGAAGCCCTGGTGTATTTAACTAAACAGAAAATTAGAACTTCTATATGACAAAATATATGAATTAAAAGATAAATGAAAGTCTTTGAGAAATTATTTCTAAAATCTGTAATAGATATGGGATTAACACTATTAATATTTTAGAAACTAATAAAAATAAAAAATAAACACCCCAATAGAAAAACAAAGAAAATGAGTGAGTAACTTGCAAAAGAAGAAAATAAATGGTCGAAAAGAATGAAAACAGTTCATTGTTATCAGTAATTGAATAAATGCAAATTCAAACAGTGAGATACCATCTTTCACCTGTCAACCTACAACAGTTTGAAAATAGTAAGAGTCCTTCATTCAGTAAATATCAGTTCAGCATCTTCTACATGCACCATCTGTATGTATCCCTGGGAGCTGGAATCCAGAAGTGAATTGACAGTCTCTGCACTTAGGGCCTAGTGTGGGCAAGACAAGGTGATAAATGTAAGGGAGAAAGATAAGGGAAAGAAAGGGGGCTAGGAAATAATGGGGATAGGGGGTGGCTGTTTTACATAAGATGAATGGGGAAGGCAATTCTAATCAAATAGTATCTGAGCAGAGACCTGAAGAAAGTGAGGGCCGTTTGGATGTCTGAGAAAAAATATTTCAGGCAGAGGGATCAGCAGGTCAAGCCAGGGACCAGCCCCTGAGGGCAGGACATGCTAGGAACACTCAGGATTACAGTAGGAAAGCCATACCGTCTGGAAATGAAGGGGAGCATGAAGGATGGAGTCAGAGACCTTGAATTCCTGGAAACTAGTTTTCTCATACACTGTTGGCAGAAATATTCATTGGCAAACATTTCTGAAGGGCAACTTGAAAAGAGTTATCAAAAACCTTAAACCACACATATCCTTTGACTCCAAAATTCAAAACTTCTGAATTTATCCTGAAGCAATAATCAGATGAATGCACCAAGGTATACATAGAAAAATGTTCATCACGGTATTAATTACTATTGAAAACAGGGTAACCTAAATTTTCAACATTTGTGGTTATTGAAATTTTGTATATTAGTACAATGGAATTCTACATTGTTATTAAGCACAATAATATACTTGCACATTTCTTGACAAGGGAAGATGTTCACAATACGTTTTTAAAATGAAAAAGCAGATTACAGAATGACATGTATTTTATGATTCCATTTTAGCCAAAATGTTTTTTTCATATGCATTTGCATACATAGAAAAAAGTCTGGAAATACAAATATCAAAACATGAATGTTGCTGTCTGCTGAGTGGTGGAATTGCAGTAATTTTTATATCTTTAATAAATAACATGCTTATGGGACTTCCCTGGTAGCACAGTGGTTAAGAATCCACCTGCCAATGCAGGGGACATGGATTCGAGCCCTAGTCCTAGAAGATTCCACATGCCACAGAGCAACTAAGCCTGTGTGCCACAACTACAGAGCCTGCGCTCTAGAGCCCGCAAGCCACAACTACTGAAGCCCATGCGCCTACAGCTCGTGTTCCACAACAAGAGAAGCCACCGCAATGAGAAGCCCGCAAACGAAGAGTAGCACCCACCCAGAGCAACTAGAAAAAGCCTGCACGCAGCAACGAAGACCCAACGCAGCCAAAAATTAATTAATTAATTTATTTAAAAATAAATAAATAAATAACATGCTTAATTTTCTTGCAATCACCATGTATTACTTATGTAAGCTAGAAGGAATGTCTCAAAATCAAATGACACACCAAAATGATAAGGGAAAGTGTTTTTAAAAGGTGAGTCTCGGGGAACTGCAAAGAAAAAGAAAGCAAGGTTCTCTTTGACCACTATAAAGATTTTATTGTCTTTCATTTTCACAAGTTTAATTATGATGTGTTGACCTGAATGTCTTTGGACTTATCCTATTTGGGGCTCACTCAGCTTCGTGAGTCTGTGGGTTTATGTATTTTGCCACATATGAGATGTTTTCAGTCATTATTTCTCCAGGTACTCTTTCAGGCCACTCTCCTTCTCCAGCTGGACTCCAACAGCACATGCTACAAAGGTGGGATCTCTTGTTATTGTCCCATGGATCCCTGGAGATTTTGTTCAGGGGGTCAGGGGGGGTGTTTGTTTTGAGTCTATTTTCCCTCTTTTGCTCAGATTGGATGAATTCTATTGTTCTGTCCTCAAGTTCACTGATTTTCTATCCGCATCAACACTCTAGTACTGAGCCCATGCAGTGGGCTTTTTAAAAATTTCTGTAATTGTACTTTTCAGGTATAGTTTTTATAACCAATTTCTTTGCTGAGATTTTCTATTTTTTTCATTTGTTTCAAGAGAATTTGTAATTGCTTGTTGAAGTATTTTTATGGTGGCAACTTTAAAATCCTTGCCAGATAATTCCAATATCTGATTCATCCAGGGTGGCATTAATTGATTTTTTTTCATATTCAAGTTGTGATTTTCCTGATTCATTGAATGATGGCTGACTTTTTATGGTATTCTCGACATTTTCCTTACTACATTTGGTGACTGTACGATCCTACGTTTCATTTTAGCAGTCAGTTGCCAGTTTAGGTTTAGCCTGGATGTTCTGGCCTAACTTTATGGACTGAGTTTCCAATGAGAATCTAATTTCCAGAGCCTTACAGCACTATTTTGGTCTGTTGCTTGATCCTGTGCATGCTGTGTCTCCCACTGGTCCCTACTGGTGCCAGAGAGGTAGATGGGGTTTTCCCAGGCCCAGTCATTTGGGGCCTCTAGGTGGGTGAAGGGATTCTCCAGCCAACAGGGATGAAGGGGCTTCCTGGGTAGGGCCTCTTAAGGGTGGAGGTGGAACTCCCCCTTGCTGTGGGGTTGAGGCCCAGCAGGGAAGGAGAGCATCTCACCTGGCCACTCACTGTCAGGGACCTCCCCAGTGACCCTCCTGTTGGTGCTGCCTGGCTCACCTGTGATTTCAGCAGCACTGCCAGTCCACTGGGGGAGGAACGAGCCCATCCAGGGTCCTTATGTTGCCAGACTAGGGGGCGGAAAATGCCAGGCCCAGGTCCTTCTTCTGTCACTTGGGGTCTGTATGTAGCCCTACCCCTGTGCTGTTCCTCCAGTCCTAGGGTCTCAAACTAGCTCACCCTCCTTTTCTACCTTCCAGAATCCTCCACGGGTTGTCTCCTGTGCCATTTCCAGAGTTTGTAGCTATACTTAGCAAGGAGGAATAGGGAGAAACGGGTCTACTCCACCTTGTCCAGACCAGAAGTTGAAACATTGCTTTCTCTTTCTTTTTTCTTTTTTTTTTTTTTTTTTTTTGTGGTACGTGGGCCTCTCACTGTTGTGGCCTCTCCCGTTGCGGAGCACAGGCTCCGGACGCGCAGGCTCAGCGGCCATGGCTCACGGGCCCAGCTGCTCCGCGGCATGTGGGATCTTCCCGGACCGGGGCACGAACCCGTGTCCCCCGCATCGGCAGGCGGACTCTCAACCACTGCACCACCAGGGAAGCCCTGTTTTATTTTTTATTTAATATTTATTTATTTATTTGGCTGCATCAGGTCTTAGTTGCGGCGCACAGGCTCTTCGTTGTGGCGCATGGGCTCCAGAGCGCACAGGCTCAGTAGTTGCGGTGTGTGGTCTTAGCTGCTCCACGGCATGTGGGATCTCATTTCCCAGACCAGGGTTGGAACCCGCGTCCCTTGCATTGGAAGGCAGATTCTTAACCACTGGACCACCAGGGAATTTCCAAAGCATTGCTTTTTATTTCTCCATCTGCTCGATCTGCTTGACAGCCCCGTCCCAGGGTTACAACAGAGAACACCTGATTTAGCCCCACCCAGTCATTCTAGATAGATCCAATCATTGTTAAGGTTTTATCTTCTTTCTTTTTTTATTTTCTTTCTTAGCTTTTGTTTATGAAAAGTTGGAATCCACGCAGAAGTAGAGAGAACAGCATAATGAACCCACCGACGCCCATCACATTTCATAGGCACCCCTCCCTACGGGAGCATTTTAAAGCAAATTCCGTAAGTGCTTCAGATTGTGTCTCTCATCAGATTGTGATCCTCAAATCCCCCCTTTGGACAGCCTGGTCTCTACTTGCACAGCTCAAGGAAATTCTTTCAGAACTCTGAATTCTTAGGAGCCCAAGAGGGCCCAGAGCAAGAGGGCAGGTGAGATTCATGGGAAGCGGGCTCGCTGCTGGGATTGATGTGGCCACTGTCGCATGAGGGGAGGCTGGTGGAGCCACCCACATGCATGGGCATGGGCTTTACTGCAACCCCAGACCTGGCCCTGTGGCCCACGGGAAGCCACCCTGCCCTGGGACGCAGTCAAGTTCTGAATCCCTAGTTGGGGCGTCAGAAGCCTCCAGGCCTCACCTCAGCCACAAAGAAACCAAAGGCCGCTTGGGAGAACAAATCCAGCCTGCCCACCACGCATAGCCGTCGGGGCTTCCCCCGTTGGCATGGGCTGCCCTGCGGAGCGGACAACACCACCGAGCAGCTCTGAAGGGACTAGGCCCCCCACAGACACCTCTGTATTCACGGACACCTACTTTCATCTTGAACGGTTAAGAGACGAAAGTTTTCGAAAATGTTTATCTCACAACGAAGTCTGCCTTTCAAGCCTACTGGCCAGGTGCAAACTCAGAAAGTCTCATTTTGGAATTCTGAAGCTGAAGATTGCTCCTGCATGCCCAAACTGTCTGAGGCAAGAGGATGCCTCCAGCGAAAGAGGGAGACTTCAGGACCAGGGGATGCAAATGAGATGGGTGTATTAACATATTCAAAACATATTATTCCAATGAAAAAGTGATGAAGGCTCTGTGAGGGGAAACAAGGGCCCAGAGGCACACTCAGTAGGGTCCCAGGGTGGGAAATGCCAAGCCAAGAAGAGTTGGGACAGTGCAGGGGGAGGTGAAGGCTGGACCCCACCCAGAACCTGGTTCTTGGATTCCCCCAGGGCTCAGCTGCCCAGAAGTGTGAAGGTGAGAGGACCCTCGGCCCCAGCTCTCACCAGGCGTGGGATAGTGTCACCTTGGCCAAGACACTTCCACTTGTTCAGCCTTAACGTCCCCATCTGTGAAACAGGGGAATGATGCCCATAGGGCAGCTGAGAGAACTGAATAAAATAATGCCCAGAGGAGGCCAGTCCAAGGGCTGGCACATGGGAGGAGCTGGTCGTCTGTATTCAGTAGAGTGCTTACTACGGATCTTTAGTGTGTGATGTACGTTGGTTCACTTATTCCTTACAATGACCCTATGAAGTAGTCTATCCTCATTTTACAGATGAGAAAATGGAGGCCCAGGGAGCTCAAGTAACCTGCTCTGGGTTACACAGCTGGTTAGACAGAACTGGGAAGTGAATACAGCACCCTGATTCCTAACAGCTCCACTTGACTTTGTTCTTATATGGCTGAGGCCGAGACCCTCCTCCTTGGGCCCCTGCCCCACATGGCCTGAAGCGACCAGCCTGAGGAGGGAAGGAGTGTCCCAAGTCTCAGTCACCCAAAAGCCAAAGTCCCACAAGGAGGCTCTCGTCCAGCCCCAGGGTGGCCGGGATGTGCAGGCAGGCATTGCAATGCAGGCCCCCATCCCTGGGCCTCCTCATCTGAGGTGCAGCCTCTCCCTGCCTTGCAGGCCTCAGCCATGAAGCAGAGGCCTCCATTCCCTGCCTGCTTCCTCCTCGGCTGGCCCTGTGGCCTTGGCCTGGCCTCCCTGAGCCTCAGCTTCCTCATCTGTAAAGAAGGGGTGACAACCGGACTTGCCTGAGAAGTTGCTGTGTGTGCAGATTAACTGAGATGATGCCTGAGAGGCTGGTAAGACTCGTTACCGGCACAGAGGCGGCCTGACTGCCCCGGGCAAGTGGGTCTGAGCTGTGCTCACTCGCCCTGCTGCCCACCTGAGCCAGAAGCAGACCCCTTCCTGACCACCAGCCACGTGCAGCCACCGCAGGGAATTGGGCCCAGCCCAGACCTCAGCCAGGCAGGTGTCCTGGTTCACCCTGCCCACGGTGTGACCCCTGCCCCCTGCAGCTGCAGAACTGAAGTAGATGCTATAGCTGGGGGCTAGCCCTCCCCATCCGTCTTGTGGTACCCAGAGGGGGGTGCCGCCCTCCTCCCATTAGCTGCTTAGAACCCCGGGGCCAGGGCCCAGCTGGGACTGTGTCACAAAAGCCTCCTCTGTGAAGGAGGGGGGTTAAAAAGGGGAAGGGAGAAAAATGAACGGCAAGAACATTCCCATTTGGAGAGACAGGTGGTCACTGCAGAGCTGGGAGAAAGTGACATGGCCAGTCAGGTCACAGCTGGGGGACACAGGAGCAATGCCTCCTGGGGCCTGGTCTCCAGGACAGATCAGCCCCCTCCCCACAGGGCTGCTGGGGCAGGCAGGCCACACAGGCAGCAGCCCGGGGACCCTCTTTGACACCCAGCCCTCTCCATAAGCCGCCCGTATCCCCACCTTTGTGCCCCCAACTGGAGCCCACTAAAGGCCCTCTGACCCCACCCGGGAGAAAAGCTTCCATCAGAAAAATCAACCAGGTGTCACACCAACTCGAATCTATCAGGAGGGTGAATCTTAAATAACAGCCTAAAAGGACAGAGGAATCTGTTAAGAGCCAGGAAGAGAAGTAAGGGGTAGGCCGTTATCTTGCAGGATGGGCGGCTGTCGCAAAAGGGGGAAATGCACCCTAGTGAGATCCACAGGGAAGTCGGTGGAGGGGCCAGACAGTGAGAGGCGACCAGCTAAGCCCAGAGATAGAGAGACACGAGCTGGTCACAAGCCTCACATGGAGTGGAGGGTGCTGACCTCACACACCCTCTCCCCTCGCCAGCTCTGCAGGGCGTCGGGTCCCCGGAAGACCCTCCCCCACCACCCCGTGCCCTGGCCCTGGTGGGGGCAGTGGCAGCAGGCACCCCTGTCCTGGTGGCTCATCTCCATCTCTTCCATTCAGCCCTCTAAAGGGTGCCAACCCCCCAGGGAATAGTCCTACCACTGCATCTTTCCACTGTGCCCCCACTGGCCTCCCAGATGGCTCCCCCAACCCCAGGTAGGTTGGGACCCCTTCTTGGTAGAAAAAACAATGATATAAATGTGGGATGACGTCCTGCTGGGAGCTGGACACACCAATGAGACACCTCTCGCCTCTCACCTCACCGTTAGCCCTGGAATTTCCAAAGGCGTGTCCCTTTACGAGAAGTTTCCACGTATAAGAATGAGGACAATGCTCTCGGGATAACATTATGCCCGACCAGGCCCCACCGAGCTGGCAGAACCTGGCCCTGCCTAGTTCAGGCCCTGCCCTGTCAACATCCCGGTCAGCAGGGAAGCACCTGGGAGGAAGGCGGGCCTCACTGCCCTCTCTGTGGTCCAGGAGGGGAGGGAGACCCAGAACAGGGTCTCCAGTGCTGGGCGGGGAATCCCCACCGGGCAGCAGGCCAGGTGGGTCCCTGCCTCGCCCACCTCCCAGTGCCCTCTACACAGCGGGCACCCGGTAGAGGGTAGCAGGGCCAAGCTCCCAGGTGTGATCGGTTGGCCAGGGTGGGCAGTCACCCGGGTCTAGCCGGGCAAGGGCTGCCGAAGAGCCACTCACACGGGTTTCCCCTCTGGGCCACAACTGGGTCACAAACCTCAGCTTTTGGGGGCGCGTATTAGATGTGGACTATGTTATTTCCATCTGAATTGCTCAGACTCTCATTAAGCTATTTATACTCCCAGCTCCACCACCACCCCCCGCCCCGAAAGGATTTAAGGATGCCTTAAAATCCAGCAGGAGAGAACACAAAAACCAGCCACTGGCCACTCGGCGGTCAGGGCAGGCAGAGAGAGTTAGAGACCGCTGCTCTGGGGCGCCCCTCCCCCAGGCCGGGCCGGGCCGGCCCCGGCCCTTTCAAAGTTCAGGTGGAGGTGGGGACAGCCCTTCGACCCACAAGACCGCGCCCTGGGAAGACACTGCGCAGGCCTCTGTGCTGGGCCGAGGTGGAAGGAACTGGGTACCGCGCATAGCCTGTGGTGCAAGCCAGCCCTGGACACCGGGACAGCTCTGCGGCGGGAGGGGCGGGTGACAAGGCTCCCTGGAGGAGGAGGCCTTAAATAGGCCGGTAGGACTCCCCAGGAGACGGGGGCAAAGGCAGGAGACACAAGGGGGAAGCGTGGGGACCCCTGGAGAGAGAGGCCTCCATAGAGGGGAGGACGCGCTGGTTAAACCAGAGTGGCCCTGAGTCTCCCGGCTCGGGCCCCTGGCGACCCCACCCTCCCAGGTCCCTCTGGGCCAGCCCCTGGGGTCACGGCAGGCCACTCGCGGCCCCCCAGGCCGGTCTAATCGCAGCGACGCCGATTCCGCCGCGATCCAGAGTCCCCCTTAAAAGTTTGTCCCCAAAGAAACCCCTCTCTCTTTCTGCCCCGCCGTGGGAAGCGGGACCATCCCCGGAGGAGGCTCTGAGGACAGAAGGGGCTGCCCTCCTCCACCCCCTCGGAAACAACAATGGGCGACCGACCGAAAGAGAACGAGGGAATCAAGCGTGGAAAATCCCCCAATCCTGCAATGTCAATGCTGGGCGCGCGGCGGGCGGGCGGCCGCGGTGCTGCCTCCACGCGCCCTTCCGCGGGACTGCAGCCCGGGAGGGAGGGGTGCCACGGGTTGATCTCCTGGTTCTCGGACTCTGAGGACGCAGGGCAGGTAGGGAGGGAAAGCTTGCGTTTGGGTTCTTCTGGCTATTTTAGGCTCAAAGGAAATTGCATTTCATTCCTAAAGCCGAAATCTTCTCACTGCTTGCACTTTCCCGAAGCAGAAGTACAACGACTTGTTTTTATTTGATGATCACATCCTACAACTAGCCGTGTTTTTTTCTCTTTCTTCGATATTTAAGCCAGAGATCATACATTAAAGATTTTATGAAGTGAATAGTTAGAGGACAAAGATAGTCATGGATCAGAAGAGCGGCGATTGCTTTTTCCTGAACTTTGAAAACACTCAAAGCTGGGCGCTGCATCCAGCAAACTATTAGCCCTCCTTCTATTCATTCATACACGGTCTTAGGACCGTGGGGAACCTTGGCTACCAGGCCGATCAGGTAGGGAGAGGAAGGAAACAGCGTGTGAGGAGGACCCAATGAGTGCCAGGCGCTTGGCGACGCTGTGACCTCACTTGAGATCCACACCGCCCTTTGATGTATGTGTTTCTCCAGGTTGTCAGGAGGATGGTGGAGGCTCAACAGGGAGTAGGTTGATGAGGCTGCCAGTCGGGGAAGGGGAGAGTCTGTACTCCATCCGGCTCCCAAAGGTCCACTGATTCACTGAAGCAACTTGAGTCCATCCGTGGCTCCTCTGACTTGACTTGGCGATAAACTCACCTATGGCCTTGGGGTCTCACAGTGTGTGTGCAGCACTTAAATCAAAGGGGATAACTGAGTAAAATCCTATAGCCATCTAGAAAGATTTTCTTCCCCCTAAAGGAATTCTAGGAAGAAAGGACTTCTGAGCTGAATAGGAGGTTCCCTATGAGCCATTCTGGCAGGTACAAAGCTGGATTAAACAGCTTCCCTGGCAGAGCTGCTAATCCGAGGGTCAGGAAGCTCTGGCTCCCATTACGGCTCCTGGGAGAGGCAGCCACCCACTGCAGACCCTGTACTAGACCCTCTACCCTCTCTGGGCCTTAGTTTCCCCATTGGGACAGTCAGATTGTCACAAGATGGGGCCGCAGGCCAAGCACAGATGGTTTTGGTGGCCTTTCGGTAACACTCCAGGTTCCTCCTGGACATTCTGGACCACATTCCCATCCGGCAGCAGAGACCATCACCAGGAGCTGAGGAATGGTCCCTCTGGACCCTCTCGCTGTGCCCTGCTCAGGCCTTGGCCCCTGGCCTGGGGGAACCGAGTGGAGTGCAGGGGTGAGTAAGGGCCAGATGGGCCAGGATCAGAATCCCAGCTCTGCTGACTTCACAAGAGTAAGAGGAGCTCTGCCAGCCTGGGGGGCCACCTGGGGTCTCCACGCTGGGCCCAGACACCCAGAGCTGAGGGGACGGGGTGCCCGCAGGGGAGGCTTTGTTCACCCTGCTCTCAGTTTTCTCTTCTGTAAGATGGGTATTATAGTCTCCTCTGCAGATTTGCTGATGGGCTCAGATATGAGACATGTCTGTGCTGCTGCCTCCAGGGCCATAAAGGAAGCCTCCTCAAGCCTCAGCCAAAAGCGGGGTCAAGTGACTGCAGACAGGCAGGTGGCTCCAGGCTCCCCACTGTGTGCCAGCCTCCACTCCTGGCAAGAAGGAGTCATTGCTGGAGAAGTCTGAGCAAGCTACCCGCAGGCCTCCTGGGCCAGGTCCAGTTTTCAGGCAGCTAGAGGATGGGCGGGGGCTTTGGGGCCCTGGGTCACACTGGGGACTGGCCACCCTACCCCACCCCCGGTGGGCCTTAGGTCACCCTGTATAGTGTTCAGGGTGCTGCATCAGAGTGGAAATGCCTTCAGCCCTTTCTGAAAATTGCATGCTTCCCTCTTAGTTGGATTTTTGGGGTGTCAGTCGTTGGTTTTCCAGTTCTCCGGGTTTGCTACCAGAAGGGATTTCTGGCATGATTTTATATATTTTCAACAGTTTCGTTGAAGTAGAACTGACAATATAAACGCTCACAAACCCTCCCCCCGCCCCCATGCTTTCAGGACCCACGACAGAACAGAAACCAGGGGAGCTCCTGACATGGGGTGACGTGGGCATTTGAACCCAGGCCTGGCAGCCGCCTGAGTCCAAAAACTAGGACCCAACCCAGCAGTGCGGGACACTGAGATTCTCAGCAGGTCATTTCTCACCCTGGCCCACCCCATTCCACGGAGGTGCCACAGCTTCTGAGCCCAATCAGGGCCAGGCGGCGTGGGTTTCGGGGCTAATGCGGGGAGTGTGGCTCAGGGCCCAAGCTGGCAGGCGGTGGGGGGGGCAGGCTGGGCTAACGGGGAGGGAGGCCCGCAGGGCCCAGGGGCACCACCGAGGATAGGAGAGGCCCAGGGCCGCTAGACCCTCTGACCCATCTACTAAAGCAAAAGTTAATGTTTTTGTGGACCATCAAAATTTTAAATATTGGTTCAACTTTTTATAACTTTTTCATTGGGATCATAATAAACTTGCAGGGGAAAGCGCCCATTGACTGAAATTCCTTTTAAATAACGAAGGACTGCATAAAGCTGGCCCTTGCGGACACTTCTGCATCTCTCCACGAGGGGGGAGGGGGGAGGAGGGGGAGGAGGGGAGGGGGAGAGGAGGGGGGAGGGGGAGAGGAGGGGGAGGAGGGGAGGGGGAGGAGGAGAGGGGGAGGAGGGGAGGGGGGAGAGGAGGGGGAGAGGAGGGGGAGAGGAGGGGGAGGAGGGGAGGGAGGGGAGGGAGGGGAGGGGGGAGGGGAGGGGAGGGGAGGGGAGAGGAGGGGGAGGAGGGGAGGGGGGAAGGGAGGAGGGGAGGGGGAGAGGAGGGGGAGGAGGGGAGGGGGGAAGGGAGGGGAGGGGGAGAGGAGGGGGAGAGGAGGGGGAGGAGGGGAGGGGGGAAGGGAGGAGGGGAGGGGGAGAGGAGGGGGAGGAGGGGAGGGGGGAAGGGAGGAGGGGAGGGGGAGGAGGGGAGGGGGAAGGGAGGAGGGGAGGGGGAGGAGGGGAGGGGGGAAGGGGAGGGGGGAGAGGAGGGGGAGGAGGGGAGGGGGGAAGGGGAGGGGAGGGGAGGGAGGGGAGGGGGGAGGGGAGGGGAGGGGAGGGGGAGGAGGGGAGGGGGGAAGGGAGGAGGGGAGGGGGAGAGGAGGGGGAGGAGGGGAGGGGAGGGGGGAGAGGAAGAGAGGAGGGGAGGGGAACGAGGGGGAGGGGGAGGAAGGTCCCACCACTGCCGTGGGTCCCAGGCTCCCCACCCCCAACCCTCCCTCGTTCCTTCCCGACCCGCGCCCCGCCCCACGCCCCCAGATCCCACCAAGTCCATCCAGCCCGGGCCCCCTCGCGTTCGGATCTTCAGAGTGCCCAGCGTGCAAAGCCAAGGCTTTCCCTCCCGTGAAGCGGTGAGGGGAACCCAAGCCCCAAGGCACCCACCGCCGCGAGCCCCTCCAGCACAGAAGGGCCGTCCGCGCCCCACTACACGCTTCTCCAGTCTCTCCCCACGCCTCTGAAGACAGAGATCAGTTCCTAGTCCTCGCTGCCCGCCTCGGAGCGGCCTCCCCAAGGCCGGAGACCTGCGTCCGGGGGCCAGGTACCGGCCTGCAGCCCCGGGGCTCTGGGGGCGGAGCCGCGGATCGACGCGGGCGGCGACGGCAAGAGGCGCGGCGGGGGCGGGCCGGGGGCGGGCCGGGGCGGGGCGGGGCGGCGGCAGACTGCGGAGACGCGGCGGCGCGCGGGGCGGCGCAGAGCGTTCTCGGCGCGGCGCGGAGCTGAGCTGACCGGCGGGCGAGGGGCCGCAGGGGGAGCGGACCGGGCCGGAGCCGAGCCGGAGCTGAGCCGGGGTCGGGCCGCGAAGCGGGGCCCGGGCGGGGAGCAGCCATGGCGCCGCGCAAGGCCGGGGCCTGCGCCGCTGCGGGCGGCCTGGGTGCCGAGTAGCCGGGCCGGAGCGCGGGCGGCGGCGGCGGCGGCGGCGGAGGCAGCTGCGCCCGTGCCCCCGGCTCTCCAGGCCCCGCGCCCCGCGCCCGGGCCTCCGGCGATGGTGACACATGCGGCGGCGGCGCGCCGGCGGCAGGACCATGGTTGAGCGCGCCAGCAAGTTCGTGCTGGTGGTGGCGGGCTCGGCGTGCTTTATGCTCATCCTCTACCAGTACGCGGGCCCGGGACTGAGCCTGGGCGCGCCCGGCGGCCGCGCGCCGCCCGACGACCTGGATCTCTTCCCCACGCCCGACCCGCACTACGAGAAGAAGTACTACTTCCCGGTGCGCGAGCTGGAGCGCGAGCTGCACTTCGACATGAAGGGCGACGACGTGATCGTCTTCCTGCACATCCAGAAAACGGGCGGCACCACCTTCGGCCGCCACCTCGTGCAGAACGTGCGCCTCGAGGTGCCCTGCGACTGCCGGCCCGGCCAGAAAAAGTGCACCTGCTACCGGCCCAACCGCCGCGAGACCTGGCTCTTCTCCCGCTTCTCCACGGGCTGGAGCTGCGGGCTGCACGCCGACTGGACCGAGCTCACCAACTGCGTGCCTGGCGTGCTGGACCGCCGCGACCCCGCCGCGCTGCGCACGCCCAGGTGAGCGCCCGCAGCCGGCCGCGCCGTCGGCCCGGGACGGCGGGGTGCCTGCTCGCGGCCGCTCCCCCGGGCCGGCCCTCGCCGGGCGGACCTGCGCCCACCCTCGCTCCCTGCCCTCTTCTCCTGCCCTCTTGGGGACCCCACTCGCCGCGGCCCTTCTGGATCCCCTCCTGATCTCAGGGCGTCCGAGCCCCCAGTGGGTCCGCCGCGGTCCGCCGCTCGAATCCCGCTCTCACCTCCTTCTCTGTGCCTCTTTACTTTTCCGCATCACCCGGCGGGCTGCGCGGAGCCTGGGCTTCCCGGGGTCACCGCCCCCTGCCCGCGGCCCGTCACCTGTCGTGACCCAGCGCTGGGTCCAGGCTGGCCTGTGTCGTCGGGCGGGAAGACGGGTTCCTGTGCGAGTGTAACCCACCTGGAGTGCTCGCTTTCCTGCGCCGCTCTCACGCCCAAATCGGAAGTGAGAGAAGTGAGGTGCCTCTCCCCCTGCACCTGCGGGGCCCCCGGCCCACCAGCCTGCCTCGAGAGGGCTGGGGAGGAGCTGCCAGGGATGGGGGCTGGCTCTGCCGTGCCCGAGTGTGCAGGTAGAACAAAGGCCCGAGTGTCCCCTGGGGCTGGGGGCAGGGAGAAGGCAGTGCTGCGTGCCCCTGCGAGTTGGGCCAGAACCAGGCGCAAGCTCGCTCTGAAAGAAGAGCAGACGGAGGCCTAGGGCAGGTTGGGGGGAGCTGAGCTGGCTGGGGGCACCTATGCAGCCAGGTGCCTTCCCTGGGGGCCCCCATTACTGTGGAGGTTGGGAGCACAGGGCTGGCCTGTGTTGGGGGACAGCTCTCCAGGGAAGCGCATTGTAGCCAGAAACACTCTCTCTCTCCCCACGGTGCTGGGTTTCCAAGGGTTAAACTTGGGAATCTTTTTCTCCTGTTCACGTGGGTGCCCTGCGGGGCCTTCTCCCCGAGATGCCTGGGCTGGGAAGGTCCTGAAAGGAGGTCTTCTTGCCGGCCTTTTGTTTATCTTCATCGTTTGCCTTAAGAGTGCGGTCACAGGCAGGATGGGCGTCGGGGCGCTGTGTGACCCGTGTAGCTGAGTTCCTCACTCCTGGGTCGAAGGTGCAAGGTCTCGGTGTGTCTGGGTGATGAAGCTTTGGTATCTGGCCAGCTCGGAGCTCTCCCTGCTCAGCCTTTCAGTCGTTCTCCTGTTGTCTTTCCCAGATGGTTAGGAAATTGGGGCCATAGAGCTGCGGGGTGGGGGGGGAGTGTCTTCCCACTTTCCCTTGGCTGTCCCCCCACCAACAGTAGCTCCCAGCCTGAGCGGTGATGTGCTGGGTGCCTTAAGGCTACATGGCCACCAGTCGGCCTGTCCAGGGGCCCTTGAAGCATTGCTTCCTGCCCAGCACTTGGTCTGATCTGCGTAGATGCACTTTCCTGGCCTCGTACCATCCCTTCACCCCCTCGATCCCCGGTGTCCCGTCGCTCTGTGCTAGACTGAGCTGGGCCTGGGGGCTTGCAGCCACTTGCCCATCTGTCCTTCTGCCCACCAGGGCTGCAAGCCCCCGGAACTGGGCACTAAGCAACCCACAGAAGCCCAGGTGGGCACCTCTCTGCCTGCAGGAGTCGGGGTGTGGAGGGCGGAACGGTCCTGTCTGCCAAAGGCAATTAAGAGAGCCGGGAGCGGAGAGGGTGCAGACCTCGCTCTAGGCGCTGCCGAGGGGCCCGAGTCAGGCTTGCCAGCAGACGTGGCCTCGACCCTCGTTTGCCACCAGGACACTCGTCCTACAGCCCCACCTCCTGAGACTGATTTTCTCTTTGGGTCACCAGGGTAAAGGGCCCCTGGCATCCCTTCTCCAGAGTCTGTCCACCAGAGCAGGAGGCCCCGCTGCCCCTACAGACAGGCACGGAGGAAATGGGGAGGCAGCCAGGGCCGCCGGGTGCTGCACGAGGGTGGGTGCGTGCGGCAGGGGTGGAAGGCTCCGTGCGTGGTCCGCGTGCGTGGTCAGCCGTGGCTCCCTCCCTCTGCGGTGGGGAAGTTGCTGAGCTCAGCAGCTGCTGGCCGTGGAGGGGGGGTTTCCAGGGTTCTCGGGAGGCCCGCCCTCTGCCGTCCGCTGGAGGAGTGGGCTGTGCCACCAGGCAGGTGACAGAGCCTTGCCGGCCTTCCATGGCGCTCTCGCCGCCTCTCCCTTCAGTTCTGGTCCAGGCGCTAGGTAGATGGCATTTTTAAGGAGCTTCCTGGAGGGGCCGGGGTAGTCTTGGTTTTGTGTGTTTACAAGCCTGTGTGCTCCCCTAGTCGGGCTGGGCCAGAGCGCTGGGGGTTCAGGAGGCAGCTCCCCCATCTGCCCAGGGACCCAGCACCCAGAGGGACGGTGGCAGTGCCCAGCCCCCATGGGGTGCCTGCTGTCGGGTGGTGCCTGGTTTCAGGAGACTCGGGTGTCGCCCTTGCCCTCCTTCCCGCCCTCCCCAGGGCCCTGTGGTGTTGGAGCGGCCACCTGGCTGGTGAACTGAGGAGTGACATGGCACTTTGGGGTCTGGGCCTGGGCGAGAGCCCTTTCTTCCTCCTCTCCGGTCCCCAGGGCCAGCCACCTTGGGGGCTCGGGGTGGGGGGCGAATGTCTTCCCGCTGTGAGGTATGCTTCTAGAATCTCTCCACCGAGCCTCTCCCAGCTCGTGGTGCCGGCGTCCGCAGGGCTTTGGGGCCTGCGGTGCGGGGAAGTGAGGCTTTTAACGGCTCCTGTGCCCACCCCACCCCACCCCACCCCCCGCCCAGCGACGTCAGCCGGGGTAGTTCTGAGATGGGCATGCATCGAGGTGACAAATGGAGATGGACAGGTTTCCAGCGTTTTGCTGGAATATGGTTTGGAACCTGCAGCATCTGTGAGTGCTTCTTGGTGTGGAAGAGAGGAGCAGGTGTGTGAGCAAAGCACTGGCAGGTCCCTGTTTCGTCCTGTATCCAGCAAGGGAGCTGCCACACCTGCTGGCATCTGCCAGGAATGCTTGTAAGGCCCCCGGGGAGGCCTGGCCTCAGGCAGGCGGCCGACCGTTGCCAAGGGCCACTTTGGTTAGAGTGTGCCAGTGCCCCACGCTGCCATTCACCTCGTAGGGTCGGGATGGTGCTCCTAAGGTCCAAAACGTTCCTCCTTCCTCTTCCCGTCGGCCTGAAAGAGACAGAAGAGGA
This sequence comes from Hyperoodon ampullatus, assembly GCF_949752795.1. NCBI lineage: Eukaryota > Metazoa > Chordata > Mammalia > Artiodactyla > Ziphiidae > Hyperoodon > Hyperoodon ampullatus. The sequence continues at coordinate 101,103,794 of NC_136921.1, forward strand.
GACACGGTTAGGGTCTTGCCTCGGTTGCCCTGGAAATGTCCCTAAAATCGTGTAGGCTTCATCTGAAGCCGCAGAGGGCATTTGGGACCCAAGTATGGCTTCCGGGCCACCTTCGTGGGGTCCTCTCTGCAGGTGGGCTCCCAGCATCCTTGATCTCAGCCGGCAGAGGCTGTGCTTCCTCGTAGGAGTGTCCGTCCTGCAGCCTCACTCTGGTCACACACCCTCCCTCCACCATCCCGAGTCCCGTCTGGTTTCAGAAATCTGCCGGTGCTGCCAGCTGAGCCTGTGCCGCCCTCAGCACAGCACGCCCTCCTCCCTCCCACTGCGCAGCCAGCTGCTCCCTTCAGCCTCAGCTTTGCTGCCCCTTCCTTCAGGAAGCCTTCCCAGATAGCACCCTGTTGCCTTAGGTGCCCTTGGCCACTCTCCATCTGCCATCCTGGCATGTCCACGGCATGTTGGCACTGGCCGGAGCCCGAACGGGTGCTGCCTACATGTGGCACCAACAAGAACGTTCACCTCTTGGTCCTGCAGCCTCTCCGGGAGCTGCAGTCAGCGCGCCCTTCCCCCATGTGTTCTGTGGTGAGTCAGGTTCAGGAAGACAGTCTTGAGTGCAGTGCTGGTCCCAGAGAACCTCAGGGGCTTCTCAGTGGGCCCAGCCAGGTTAGCTTGGAGCATTCCTATGGCACCGGACAACTTGGCTTCACAATCACATCCTTGTGTGCAACTAAGGGATAAAACCTGCATTTGCCTGCAGTGGGGCACATGTTACCCAGAGCACATGACAGGGACCAGTGAACAGGGCCCGGACACCTGAAGGAATCGCCCGGTGAGGTCTTGGGTTGAGACGGAAGGAATCCAAGGTCAAGAAATTCAGAGTTAGGTTTTCTTTAAACATGAACAGACAACCAAAAAACCTCTTCTTTTTAAGCAAATGCATGAGAAGACAAACTTTCAAATGACTTACCGGCGATCGTTTTAAATGATGCCCTGGCTTGTGAAATCATCAGGCTCTACAACTCATGTTCTCCTCAAAACACCACAGAACTTGCAAGACCAGGGCTTCCTGTCCTCCTAGGCGCTTCCCTTGTAAATTAACCCGGGGCAGTGCAGAGTGGGCTGGACACGGTGCAGGGGCTTGTGTGCCCCCCGGGTCAGAGAGCCTTCCCGGTGGGTGCAGCTCCCAGCCCTGGGGCCCGGGGGCTGGTAAAGCCCCTGGTCTTCGTCGAATCAGTCAGGGTCTCTTTCTCAGTGGCAGGACTGAGAGGTTTGGCTGCTGCCCTGGGAGAGTGGCAGGCCATCAGCGGGGGCCTGGCTTTGTCACCCTTAAGGGACCCTGCGTCTTTTCGTTTCGTATTCTTTTCGTTTTTGTTATGAAGTAATGACTGTAGTAGATAATGGGCAGTAAAGTATAAAAAAGGAAAGTTACTGTATTCTCTATGCATCCCTTTTCTTTTTATCATAATTGGAACTATAACGTAAATTGTCTACAGATGTTATTCTGTGTCATTAAAAATAATAATTTAGCGGCTACAGGTGACTCACCTCTGGGTGCACCATAGGTGGTTCTCCTCTGGTGTTGAATATGCAGATTTCCCATTTCTGGTTCCTGTAAGTAGCGGCGCGGTGGACATCCTTGTACATAAAGTGTTTTTGCATACCCTTGACTTCCTTTGGAAATTCCTAGGTGTGGAATTTCTGAGTGGAATGGTCTGAATGTTTAAATGCTCTCAATGTAAATATTAAATTACTTTACACCTTATTTTGTAGCCAAGTATGGTATTTGAGTACTCACTTCATTGGTATTCAATACTGTTCTGGGTTTAAAGAGTTTACTTTCTTCAGTGAGCAAACTGTCTGTATCTGGTTTTTATTGAAAAGTCCCGCCTGACAAGTGCACCCTTGAGGGTGGCCCATCACTTTGGCGGGGGGTGGACAGGGCTGTACCCAGCCACCCTGAATGCCGGCCCGTCTGATCACAGATGTGTGCATTTCACCCCTGCCCAGAGCGGAGGTGCAGTTCTCTGCCATCTGGGGCCAGAGGGGAAGGGTGAGCGGCCATGGGGGCCTGAGTTGGGGGAGCCAGGGTCACAAACGGAAGGGTGCAGACGGGAGGTTGGCTCTTGTCCCCTGAGTGCTCCGCGAGTACTTGGAATGGGCTATCTCATTTCCCCCTCCCCACTTCCACAAAAGCATGTGTGACAGTTGTGCCCATTTTCCCCGCAAGGAAGTCAAGGCCCAGAAAAGTTAGGAAGCTGACATCCCGACGTTTGTCTGTCCTATGGCCCGTGTGCCCTCCCCCTTGGTGCCCCCAGCTGGGAACACCAACCTCGGTGAGAACCGCCAGCAGCCATCGCGTCTGTCCCGCCCGGGGCAGAAGGGCTCCCGAGACCCTGGGCGGACACGGGCGGTTTCACGTGCAGATCTGGGTAGTCGGTGGATTGGAGAACATCTGGCAGTCTTCGCCCCTGCGGTAGCAAGATGGGACTCAGGCCACACCCTTCTGGCTCTGGCAGGGCAGCGCAGGAGGGGCTGCGGGAGGCGTCGGCGCTGCTGACAGCCGAGAGCAGGTGAGGCTCGGGGGCTGCAGGCACAGCGGGGCCCGCGCCTCCTGCCGCCCCTCCTGGGTGACCGGGTCCTTCTCAGGTGGTCCTGGTCCTGCAGCTGCCAGCCCCACCCCCAGCCCTGCCGGAAGGGCTGTGGAATTCAGGTCAGGACGTGATTCAGCTGGTCTGCGGGGAGGACGGGAAGGGAAGGGGGCACGTCTGACAGGGGGTCTCCCTGGTGGGCACTTAGAGCCTTGTGGATGCGTCTCGTGGCCGACCCGCTCTCTCGTCTTCCCGGGCCCGTCCTTTGGCCTCGCTGGCCGGCACTCGTAGGTGGGCAGGCGCGTTTGCAGGGTCTCCATCTCTCAACCCTCTTACTCCTGCTTTTTCCAGAACTCAGTGGGCTCTTTCTCTTCCTGTTACATTTTTGCTGTCAGTTTGGTTTGGGGGTTTTGGGTGGGGGAGGGGAGGATGTTATGCAGAAAAAAGGTCCTAAGCACAAAAACAGGCAGGCACGCGAGTGGTGACAGCAGGAGGTGTGACCTGTGGCGTCGGAGGGATTTGGAGGAGGCACCTCCGCGTGGGGTTTTGCAGGATCCGTAGGAGTAGAGACGGGAAGCAGCGCTCTGGAACCACAGTGACTCGCGTCGTCTGAGACCCGCAGCCAGTCACAGGGACAGATGGTAACAAGAGGGCAGTGGGGGCAGGGAGGCGGTGTGCGTGGACAAGGGCCCTCCCAGAGGCCAGGGTGTCCAGTCTGTCCCCGAAGGCAGGCCTGTCACTTTCTGGCTGTGGGACTTGTGGCCTCATCTCTCTGTTCCTCCCGGGGTAAAATGTCCCTTTCCTGGTGTGGTGTTGTCCCAAGTCCCCAGCTTCCAGGCCCTGTTATTTTGGGAAAGCATTGCGTGGCCACATCCACACACCAGAGAGCTAACAAGCTGCTCCCAGGCTGCCTGACCCGGGTGGGCATTGTTGGAGGGCATCAGGGTCAGTGGGGGGCTGGGCCCAGGGAGGAGGCGTCCAGCCGCTGGAGACCGCACACATCCTACCCCAGCCTTGGTTTAGACCTGGGGCCTCTCTTCCTTGATGGGGGAGCAGAAACCAGCCAGAGCAGCCCTGCTATCCCACTGCCAGCGAGGCCCCCGGCCAGGCTCCTAGCCGGCTCTGTGGGTGCTGGCAGCTTTGCTGAGGACACGCAGCCCCGCGGCTGGCCGGCGGCCTTTCCCTGCAGCACTGCCTGCGTCCGTGTCTCTGGAGGCTCCTCCAGGACAGCTGGACTGTTTGGAGGCCCCGCCTCACCCTAGCTGTCGGTCTGTTCACTCGCTCAGCCAGGCACCCAGGGTCTGGGGCCTCGGCTTACCAGGGGCTGCCTGCAGGGACTGACACACCCCGAGTTCTGCAGGGCCTCCGCAGGAGCTCCTGGGCCCTCTCTGGGTGCCCGGGGCTCAGGCTCCGGGGCAGGGTGGAGGTGCGTGGGGACTTGGCTCTTGGGTTCCTTCCGAGAAGCCCAGGCAGCAGCTCTGGGCCCCAGCAGGCCCGACTGGGAAGCAGAGGAGGAGAGAGGAGCCCCAGCAGCCTCTCTCACCTTGTGTCTGGAGCCAGTGGGTCTCATGGGCACAGAGAAACAGCCCTCTGAGCCTCAGTTTCCCCATCTCTAAAATGGGGATATGGAGCTTGTCATTTGGTTCTGTGGAGAAACCCAGTGTCCTGTTACCCATGACCTCCTGTGACTTCCTGGGCCCTCCGGCCCCAGTTTGTGTCCGTGTCCTGTTGGAGCCGTAGCCACTCGTAACCCCGTAGAATTCTGCAATCCAGGGGTGAGCGCAGGCCTCACTGCCCAGGGGTGGGGCCCAGGTCCTCACCTGTATGGGGGCGGCTGTCAGCAGCTTCCCTCAGCGCAGAGGGAGGGAGGGGGTGGGCCTGGGGCACTGTGAGACAGTCTGGCCTCCCGGCCACCCATGAGCCTCTGTTACATGGGTAAAAGGCCCCGGGGTCGGGGTAGGGGGTGGGGCATCAGAGCACATCAGTAATCGTCTGGAAGGGTAGTAACTAGAGAAATTAAAACTCTGGAATTAATTGTTTACAAAGCTATAGAGTTGAAGGAAGTCAGTGGTGCGGGGGACCCACCCCCCTTGGTCACAGGCAGCAGCTGGGACCCCAGCCTCTCTGCAGGCCAGGTCCCTTCACAGAAGTTGTGCTCGCCTGACGCACCAGGGTGGACACCTGAGCTCCTGAGTCAGATCCGTCTGGGTTCCCTGCTCCCCGCCTGTACACGCGGGATACTCGGAGCCACGTTTTCTCGACCTGCCTTGTAGAGCCGTGGGAGGACTCGGGGGACATGCCGGACCCCGGCAGGTGGTCAGCTCGGTAAGGTTCTCTCCACTCTCCATGATAAGGAAGGACAGAGGTCATCTCTGGGCCACTCAGCAGTGAGGGAGCACAAGCAGCGGGCGGCCAGGCCCTGCCTCGGCCCGGGAACCCTGTCTCTGTACCAGGGGTGGTGGCAGAGCAGGGGAGGGGGCCCAGACTTGGAGCCGCACCAGCCAGGTTGAATCCCGGTTCTGCCACCTGCGAGCTCTGTGACTTCTGTGCCTCGGTTTTCCCATTTGTGAAATGGGCGTAGTGACAGTGCCTGTCTCATAGGTAGGAGCTTGCAATTATGCCTTGTTGCTGGGGACTCTTTTTTTTTTTCACAAGAGGCTACAGTGCCTCCCCTCTCTCCGGGGACAGGGCAGAGCCCTTCAGAGCCAGCTGGGAGCTCGGCTCCTGTCTCCACTCTGAGTTGGTCCGCTCAGGGGTCAGCAGGGCACTTCCCTGGCAGCAGCTGAAGTCTAGGCACTTAGCTGGGAGGCCAGTGACGTCCACAAGCGTCACTGGCCTTCCAGCATGATGGCCTGGGGTGTGCTGTGTTTCGGCCATGGGGGGTCTCTTGCTCACCCCAGACTGTGGCACTGGGGACCCCCTGTTCCTTCCCGCCTGTGCCCACTTGACAAAAGGGCTCGTTTGCTCCCCGTATCTCCAGAAGGCCCCTGCCTTCCTGTAATCATGGCCTGTGGGGACAGTGCAGGTTGGTCCTGCTGTGCGGGCAGCTTGCCCGCCTCCCCCTCTGAGGACCTGGAGACCCAACCAAGAAGAAGTCAGTGGTGAGGCGGGGACGGGCAGCAAAGCCAGGTGGGTCCCACGGCCTTACTCCTCTCCCCTCCCCGGGCCCCCGTGTGCCCCGGCCCTGGGCTGCGGTCACCCACCCACGGGCGTCGACGGGAGGGGAGCGGCAGGCAGGCTCGTGTGCTCACGTGGTGTCCGCCGTGAGCTGGGCCGCCAGCACCTCCGCCCCTCCCCACCACCGTGTCCCCTGCCTCCTCTTTTATGCTTTCACTCACGGCAAACACATGTATCCCTTGAACAGCACACAGCACCGTTGGGTGTTACACACTGTACTTGACCTTCTACTCCTTGCTTCCTTCACTGGGCCTTGTTGTTGAGATTTATCTGTGTTGGTCCATGACACGCATATTTAATTCATTGACTGCTGGGTTGGTCTAGACACATCTTTTTTCCTGGGCTTTGTTCTGAGAGCAGACGGGAGGCACGTTTCACAGACCAGGTGATGGTGACCGGGCGTGCCCATCCTCCCCCCGTGCCCCTCGGAGTGGAGCGAGGGAGGGCTGTCCATCCTCAGCTCTGCCAGCGCTCTCCAGACAGGCTCCACTGGCACAGACACACAAAGACAGACAGACAGACACACACACACACACCCGCCCCAGCCATGCCTGAGGTCCCCACCATTGGGCCTGTCAGGTGCCGCCATTTTGGCAGAGCCAGCAGCCAGGAGCTGGTCCGCTATGGTCTTAGCACATGTTTCTTTTCCCCTAACTGGGTGAGACGGGCATCCTGTTGTGTGGTTACTGGCTGCTGAAGTTTCCTCCAGCTGCTTAGCTGCTCACATCTTTGGGCTGTTTCTCCCCGAGAGGTGGCTTGTCTGTATCCTGGTATGAACTTCTGTGCGTGGTGTGCTCGGCAGGCATCTCCTCTTGACTGTCCTTCCCCTGCCTGTGGGTCTGGGCATTTGGTTTACCGGCGCCTGTACTGGGACGGGCTGGGTGGGCCAGGCATGCCCTTGTCCTTCAGCCAAGTGCACGTGCAGCGGGGGAAAGGGAGCGTGCCTGCTGACCTCTGAACCCCTCTGGGACGCCCTTGTGCTGGGGGATCAGCCAGAGGCCCGGAAGGTTGAATGAGTGGACAGGTGGCCGGCTGACCGGCCATCCTCCCTGCGGCAGGAGCGCCCCCAGGGCCTTCCTCAGAAGCCCTGAGCAGTGCCCAGGGCCCCAACTGCACAAGCCCAGAAAGCCAGACAAGTAGGCAGGCCCCCTGCTGCATCTCACTCCCATCAGCCCTGGTTTGTTGAGTTGGAAGAAAGGAAACTGCAGCCAAAACCAGAGCCTGCAGCCCACTGCTGTAAAGTCATGGGCCCTCCCTTCCCCTCCTGATGGAAATCTGGGCAGGGCTTTCCCAGAGTGAGGCCTGCCTGTGTCACGCCCCAGCCGGGTGCCTGGTCCCCCACCTGCAGCAGTCACCCCCCAGGGCTTAGCCCTGCATGGCCCTCCTCTGGAACAGAGCTTCCTGCATCCTCCTGGAAAGGCACGTGGGGGCAGGGCAACCTTGGACCGCAGCAACCCCTCCCCCCGCCAGGCCCCACTTGGCCCCATGTTTGCAGCATTTGCCCCTAGACCACCTCCCCGACCCGGCCTGGGAGGGGTGGCCCGTAAATCACCGTCCGTCTGAGAGTTTGCTCCTGCCAGGGTTCCCAAGGCCCCAGGAAGAAACACAGCATGCATTTGTGGCCCTTGAGCAGTGGGTGAGCATCTCCCCTCTGCCTTGCGAGCTTTAAAGGCTCACTTGTAAATATTTACTTCCCTGGAGTGCTGGCGTCCTTGGAAAACGAGGACCTGCAAACACAGAGGTTCTGTGTTTGCATCAGTGCGACAGGAAGTGGGGTCGGGTGTCGTCCCAGAGCAGTGAGGGTTTTCTGTGAGTCCTGGGTCACGTTCCCTGTTAGGGAACCTGACCCTGGCCGGGGAGGGAGGGGCTGGGGAAGGCTCCGGTCTCCGTGCGCCCCACTTACAGGGTGCTGTGCACCGTGCTGGGGGCGGGGTGAGCAGGTGTCCTCGCCCGGAGGACACAGTCTGGGAACAATAAGTGGCCGTGACCAACAGCCACACTGGGTGCCAGGCCTTCCTCACTCCCACCTCACTGGCAGGGCCCCGCTCTGCAGATGAGGAAACCGAGGCTCCGAGAGCCGAAGTAACTTGTCACCACGGTCACACGTGGCAGAGCTGGGATTCATACCTGGCCTGTGGTCCCAGGGTTTCCTGTTAAGCCCTCCCCATGACAGGGAGCGGGCAGGGTCCCCCAGGAGGGGAGAGCCAGGTGTCACCCAGGCGTAGGGTTCAAGCTCGCCACGCTGCCTGCCTGCACAGGAGGGTGTCGTGGCTGCTTGGAGGGTGGGCTTTCTCAGCAGCCCAAGATGGTACAGGGTCCCGGGGTGGGGCCTCGAGTGACCGCCGACCCCCTCCTTCTTGGGGCCCCGCTGCATGAGTGGCCGCCCGCCGGAAACAGCCGAGCCATTAGGTCTGACGCGTCACTCCCCGGGGGGGAGAGGATCGAGGCCGGTGGAACCAGGGCAGGCGGAGCAGTTGGTCTCCCAGGGGTTTGCAGGTTTCTGATGTCGCCTGTGAGGAAGGGCCCTGCTGGGCAGGCGCGGAGCTGGGAAGCAGGTGGGCCGTGGAGTGAGAGCGCACTTCCCGCCTGCCCGGGGCACCGCGGCCTTGCCTGCCCAGCCTCACGGCCTTGCCACGGTGCTCGTCCCTAGCCTCTGCACCTCTGTCCCGCAGGAGAGGCCGCAGCTCGGGCACGTGCCAGCACCCTCCGTTCCCTCAGCGAGCGGGTCAGCAAGCGAGCAGGTCCGGGCACCGTGTTGCTCAGACAGGTCCAGACGGGAGGCTGCTTGGTGGCCCACGGCGTGGACCCTGCAGAAGTTGAGGGCCGACCGAGCCCTGCTTTCAGACCAGCATCCCACAGTCAGAGAGCCCAGGCCTGGGAGGAGAGCCCTGTTCCTTTGCTTTCCTGGAAGCTTGGCTGGCAGAGCGCCCAGCGGGAAAGATCGTTTTTATCAAATCGGAGGCAGTCACGTTTCAGCCAAGTGGGTCAAAGGCAGGCAGTGGGGCTGGTGGCGGCCTCCCCCGGGCAGGAGCAGACCCCTGTCCTCAAGCATCGGGTCGAAAGGGGGCCCGGCGGGCGTCAGGCGGGACTCGCCACGGGGCACGGAATGCACGCCAGGCCCGCAGAGGCCCAGGACACGCGTGCCGAGGAGGCCCCTCACCTCCTTGGCCCGCCCGAGCCACAGAACGCTCGAGCACCCCACGGTAGCCGTCCTCAGGGCCAGCGCTTCCCACGAGACCCTCTCTGGGCGCAGATCAGTTGAGAGGAGTTGACACAGCTCCGCCCGGACCGAGGGACCCCCCAGGCAGCGGGGCGGGGGCCGTGCCCGCCCGGCAAGGCTGAGGGAGCCCCAATCCCTCTCGCCCTCCCCCAGCCTGAGCCCTGCTGCCTTTGGTCACCTGTCCCTCTGCTGGTCAGGCCAGCGGAGGCCTGAGGTGGTGCCGGCCGTGGAGGGGCCGTCCCGGAGCTGCTGGGGGCGCTGACTGGCCCCAAGGGGGGCCGGAGACGGGCTGGCGGGCAGGGGTGGCGGCCTCCTGCAGAGCCGTGCTGTTCCGCGTCTCTGCCAGAGGAAGTGCCCTTCGGAGGGTCGGTGTGTGAGCGCAGAGCCTGGGGGCGGTGGCCTGCGCCGTGTGTGGCACTTGGTCGCTGGCCTCCCCCAGGTTCAAGGCCGTGGCTGAGTGTGTCCCTGGGACTCAGCTGGCCCTGGCCTCCCCAGCCAGAACCACTCAGAGGTCCCAGCTGGCCCTGGCCACAGAGCTGGCACACGAGCCTGAGCCTTGGGGGCCGGCAGCTGTTGCCTGCTGAGCTAGCACAGAAAACCCCAGCCTTGACCACCCGGGGCTCTGTGCATGGACCCCTCTGGGTCTTTTTAAACTTCTTTAGTGGGTTTTGATGGAGCCCTCACTCTGTGCAGTCTCCAGAAGGACACTGGTGTGGGATCCTGGCCCCCAGCCCTCCCTTCCAGGGCCGCCCAGCCGTGTCTGCAACGGGTGCCCAGCTGTATCTGACGGGCAGCCAGGTGTGGGAGGGCCTGGGGGTCGCGGCATCTGGCATCTCCCTTGGGTTGTACTTGCAGCCCCCCTGGAGTTCCCGGGGCAGGATAAGGGCCTGGGCCCCTCGGGTGGTGACTCTGCCATCTGTCGGCCAGGCCTCACTCTGGTTTTCTCCAGGTGACACCAGGTCGGGGTCCCTTCCCACACGCCCTGCCCTGCCCCAGTCTCGGTGCACCCTGGACCCCCCGTCACTCTGCCGGCCTCTGGGTACTTGGCCCTGGCTTGCGGGGACCCGTGGGCACAGGTACTGTCCCAGGTGCGCTGAGAGGTAGCTGCACTCTTCTGTTACCGGTGGGGAAGCAGAGGTACGGAGAGGCCAGGCGACTTGCCAGAGGTCCCGTGGCTCAGGCAGCAGACCCGAGTGTCCTGGAGCCCCGTCTGTACCACCCACACCTCTGGCTGCAGCTGCTTGGCAGTTGTCTTTCTGGAGCCAGTCCTCAGAGAGGGGGCGGTGCTCTGGTGGGCCGCCAGTCCTGCCCCAGGGAGCAGCGACGTACCGACTTACCGAGGGAGGGCCATCACAGGAATGCAGCCAGCATCCTGGCAGAGTCAGAGGGCGCCCGGAGGCAGCCCGGTCGGCCCCACGTGCAGCAAAAAGGAAGCTCAGGGTTGTGGAAAATTTAGTGCTAGAGCTGAAAACTATTTAAATATTTGCCTTCCGTTCTTTCTTCCTACAACAGAAGCACATACCGTAGCTCGGGAGCTGGCCCAGGAGTCATGGGGCCCAGATGGGGCGTCCTCCTCTTGCGCCTCTCTGGGGAGGCCCCGCTCGGAAGCAGCAGCGCCAGCTCAGAGTGCGGGCCTGGCTGGAAGCCTCCGTGCTGCGGCCCCACTGTGCGCGGCGAGGGGCCGTGCAGTCTGGCAGCCCTTCGGGCTCCCGGGTGCCGAGTGAGCGTTCCTGAGAGACAGGATTGCCTTCGTGGGTCAGGTGGGAGTGTTTTCCGATCAACTGGGGCTCGACGTTATCCAGGGAGAGGATGGTGGGCACGTGGAGGGCTGGCACCCTGCCCCCTGCCCTGCCCCGCCCTCAGGCCCAGCTGGGACCTCTGAGTGGTTCTGGCTGGGGAGGCCAGGGCCAGCTGAGCCCCGAGGACACACTCAGCCATGGTTTCCACTGATGTTGGAGGATGCCATGGGGGCCAGGCTCTGGCGGGCAGGGCCACGGCCTTGAACCTGCACACGTGTACCCGAGGTGGGAACGAGCGCCTCCACCTCGGTCCTGCGCACAGACGGTGCACACGACTGGCAGCTCCTGGTCCGTCGCCCGCTGAGTCTCCACCCGGCTCCCAGCCCCTCCTGCCCCGACGCCTGCCGTGCACACCACCAGGGTAAAGCTGACAGGCCGCCGCCATGGGGAGTGTGCCTTGGCCCCAGCTCTAGTTTGGAGGACTTTTTTGACATGTCTGCTCCATGTCAGGCCAGCCACAGCCCATCCTCCACCACCCAGAGCGGCGGCCTCGGGCTGGGGCTGGACTTCCTCAGGGACACGGGGTCCCCTCCCCAGGGAGAGAGCCGGGTGAGGGGCCTGGGGGGCCTCTCCCGGGGCTGACCCCAGGCTGCATGAGGCACCCACACTGCCACGCAGCCACCCCACCTGTTCCCAGGCACACGCCCGCGCACACTCCCGGCAGCAGCTTGCACTGTGGGGCAGCGGTGACCCAGAAACGTCCTGGAACAAGAATCCTTTCTTCCTTACAAGCGGTTGGCACTTTGAGACATTTCCTCCCCTGTGAAATTCCTTCCCGCTAGCCCCCTTTAAGAGCCGAGTGGTTTTTCCACCCTGTGGCTGGGCCGCGCCTTCATCCCTGCCACCTGCGAACAGGCCAGGACATCAAGGAGACGTGTGTTCGTGGGAAATTCGCTGTTGTTGCAGAAATGCGGGCAGGGGGCAGCCTGGAGCTGAGCGCTCAGCCCCCTGCCCGCAGAGAGCCGGGAGGGCCGGGCCCTGGGCTTTGCAGGAGGCTGTCGTGGGGTGGAAGACCAGACTCCTGGTCTGGACCTTGGCTTCCTGCCTTCTTCCTCCTGGCCTCCCAGGAGGAGGGAGCCTGGCTGATGACAATGACAGAAGTCCTGGTTTCTCGGGCAAGCGTGACGGCGCGGGACACGAGGTAGGGGCAGGCCTTGGAATTAGCGGCGGAAACTCTGGGTCAAAATCTTCCTTGAGGGGGTCCCTGGAGAAGTCCCCCCCATTTTGGGGAAGGTGTGAAAAAGGAGGGGGTCCTGGAATCCATTTGCCAGGCAGAGCCAGGCAGAGCTCACCTGGCTGGGGTCTGATGTCCTGTGCTGCCCTGGCCTGGGCCCCGAAAGGGAAACCTGGGTGTTGGGTGTGGATAGGAAAAGGCCAGCAGGACCCCTGGCTGAGCCCCCACCCCCACCCCGCCCCAGCCTCTGCCTGGCGGATGGGCAGTGTTTGCAGGGCCGGGGGCGGGTGAGAGGCCATGAGTTTCTGTCCACCATAGCCGCACCCCCGACCGCCCCTTGTTGGACTCTGTCCCGACAACCGGGCTCCCTCAAGACAGGCTTGGGCCACCGTGACTCTTTGCTGAGAGGACCTGGCACAGAGTAGGTCGTGACCTTCAGAGACAGCCTAGCTCAGGCCCCCTGTGTTGTGGCCGGGCAAGTGTGACCAGTCTGTGCCTCGGTTTCCCCATCTGTAAAATGGGGCCCGTGCTGCTCTCTCCGATGCCCCTGGGGGTGGGAAGTGCGCCCTGCTGGGGTGCCTGGCGCCCAGAGAGGGCCCCAGAGGAGAGGGCACTGCCCGCTGTCCCTTCTGTCCACCCTCGTGTCCCAGGTCTGAGATCAGGGAATCCTAAAAGGACCACCCGTGGTTTCCCCGTCGCCCTGGGCTCACGGTCTTTGTCGCGTTGACTCCGTGTGTTTGTCGAGAGCGCTGCGGGGGCCGGCGGGGCAGAGGCCTGGGGGCTGCTGCCAGTGAGCCCCACCTCACAGGCAGTTGGGGCTAGGGTCCCCGGCATCGGCGTGGAGTGTAGGGGGTGGCTGCGTGCCCCTGTCCCCACCAGGCGAGGCAGGTGCTTGCTGCGCCCCTGCTGTGTCTGGCCAAAGAACAGAAGCAGGGCTCTCGGCCAGGTCATGCCTGCGGCTGGTGCCCTGGTCTCGTCTTCGGTCCTGTCACCGCCCCCCCATCCCCACCCCGAGAGAGCTGAGGGAGTTCCCCACCCACCGTGGTGGGCGCCGGTTTAGACCAGGCAGGCTCCGTTTGTCACCCCATCACTGCGGGTCCCCTGGAGCGGCTGTACCCAGAGGAGGGCCTCCTTCTTTCCTGAGAAGCCCGCTGTGGTTTTGCCCAAGACTTGCTCAGCCCAGGGCTGGCTGCAGACGCTCCACTGTAGGAGAGACTTCTGTTTTTTTTTGATTGTGCTAACATGTACATAACATACAATTTACCGTTCTAACCATTTTTAAGCGCACAGCTCAGTAGCATCAGGTGCGTTCCCATTGTCGTGCAGTCGTCACCACCATCCGTCCACAGAACTTCTCCGTTTCCCACAGCTGAAACGCTACCCATTAAACACCCTCCCACCCAGCGCATTACAACCACCCTTTTACTCTCGGCTTCTATGCATTTGACTCCTCTAGGGACCTCCTGTAAGTGGACTCATGCAGAATTTGCCTTTTTGTGACGGGCTTATGTCACTTAGCATAATGTCCTCAAGGCTCATCCATGCTGTAGCCTGTGACAGAATTCCTTCCCTGTTTAAGGCTGAACAACATGCCATTGTCCGCATATACCTCATTTTGCTTTTCCATTTGTCCTTCGATGGACACTCGGGTTACTTACCCCTCTTGTTCCTTTGAATACCATTGCTGTGAATGGGCAAATAGCTGTTCCCATCCCTGCTTTCCATTCTTTTGGTATCTATCCAGAAGTGGAATTGCTGAATCACGTGGTAATTATACGGTCTAACTTCTTCAGGAAACCGCCATCCTACTTCACTTTCCCATCAAGAATGCACATAAGGGTTCCAGTTTCTCCGCCTCCGTACCAACACGTTGTCTTTTCTGGTTGGTGACTTGTCACGGCCTAGGGCAGGACGGTCCAGAATGTGGTGCAAGAAGCGCTGGGGTGGGAGTTGCTTGGGGTCTCGGGAGGAGTCTGGCAAGGCCAAGTTCAGACTCCGTGGGCCCAGAAGTTGGGGAAGGCTGGGGTGTGGGACAGCACTATGTGGAGTTTGGGGCAGGAGTCCAGCAGAGGGTCTGGATAGGTGCAGAGAGGAGAGGGCAGCTGCATGGTGTGCTTCGCCCTGCGGTGGTCTCAGCGTGGACCCACGACCGCGGCCAGGCCCACAGCCTGGGAATCCCAGCACGGTCAGTTCAGCTTCTGCCTCGTTCAGTGTGGCCCTTCCATGGTCCGAGGCCAGCTGGGAGACTGACGGGGTCTCGTCGTGGCCACAGACCCCTGCCCTATGGGCACGCAAATCCCTTGGCACTTCCCAGGTTGGTTTTTAATTCCTCGGCCCCCCGTGGGCAGCTGGGAGGCAGCCACGTCTGTGCTGCCTGAGGCCGCCGCACACACGTGGGCTGTATGTGCCAGGCCATCCCCGTGTCCCCTCTGCCTGTCCGTCCCCGGGGCCCCATGCTGGCCGGGCTGGGGGCTGCTGGGAGCATGTGCCGAGCTCTTGTGGCCTCGGGCACCCGGGGTTTATGAAGGATCCCTGCACAGGGTCGTCTGTGGCTCTGGAGGCTCCCGGGTCTCAGGCCGTAGTGGACTTACCGCTCCTCTCCTGGGCGCAGGGCTCTGGACGACAGGCAGGATATTTACGGCCCAGCTGGTGCCACTTGCAGGCTTGTCGCCTTCACTTTCCTGTTTCCTGATTCCCACCAAGATTGGTGTCACGTCAGGGACAGTGCAGGGGCCTTTGCCTCTGAGGCCATCACTCAGCAGCCACGGCCCCGGACGCACAGTGGGAAGCCTTCTCATCTGGCGGAAAGGGCCGCGGCAGCGCCCTGGAGGGCTGGAGGCCACGGCCCTTCAGCTCACTCTCCAGACACAGTTTGGGCCATGTTTTTCTTCTTCCTTGTGAGAAGTTTTAGATGCGTGTGTCCCGACTTCTGAGTCCTCCTGGGGCCTGGCAGTGAGGCCCCCTCCTTGTGTATCCTCACGCCTCACCCCAGAGCCCCAGGCAGGATCGGCCTGGGGTACAGAAGGTGTGGGTCTTTGTCCCGCCCTCCAGGACGCACTCAAACCCCATCTTGCGGCGCCTTCCTCTTCTGGGTCCTGGGGGTGCCTTCCACGCCCAGGCCCACCCTGCTTCCCCATGCGGGCTGCACACACCCTGAGGTGTGGCCTCAGCCAGCAGGGGCTCCATCCCCAGGTCTCTTGGGGCCTATGGTTCACTACTGCAGCTGCTGCTTCCACCTGGAGGGCTCCTTCCTCTCTAGGGGTCGCAGAGCCGCGGTTTCTGGGAAGTCGTGAAGCTGCTCTCCTGACCTCCCCACTCTGTGCCAGGAAGTTGCCCGGTGGGTGGGCGACGGTGGCCGAGGTTACCACCACGGACTGCTTTTGCTCGACGTCTCAGGGAGTGAGCGTCACGCTCCCTGGTCCGTTTCGTTCCCAGCCTCAGAGCCCGAGTTGTTCTCTGGGTCCTCACTCAGGCCCCGTGCCGGCCCTGGGGACCTGGGCAGACGGGCCAGGCTAGTGGGAGAAGAGCCCCATGTTGGGTGCCACGCCATGGTTGAGAGGTGGGCCAGGGTGGAGAGGGTCCAAGGGGGAAAAGGGGAGGACGAGGTTCCCCGGAACAGGACTGGGGAGCAGCGCTGCTCGGCAAGGAGGCGGCCGCGCCGTTGGGCACCGGGGTGCCTGGTCCGCCTGGGGGCCCCTGCCCACACCGAGGGCTTGGCTGCTGGGGCAAGAGAGCACAGCAGGGAGGGTTGCTGAGCAGGGAGCAGCTCCACCGGCGCCCCTGAGACAGAAGCTTTCAGGTCCTGCCCAGCTGAGGGGCCTGCAGCCACACACAGGACCCCAGACGTGGGCCTGGGTACACCCAGGGTGGCCCCCAGGACCCCTTGGCAGCAGGAGCAGGGTCAGAGCAGGAATGGGAGGTGGGGGCAGGCGCTGTCACAGTGGGTGAGGCACGCGGGGCCAGACAGGAGGGAGGCCAGCCTGGACTCAGACCCCTAAGGGAGCCCCCTCCCCCGGGGACCTGGCACGCAGCGGGCAGCCACGGGCCACAGCTGCTCATGGCAGGCATGCGGTCCTCCCTTGAGCTGTCAGCCCTTGCTCCCAAGGTGGTGGTGAGGGGCTAAGTGGGCTCCTATGGCACGGGGACCTCGGTCCTGAGAAGGGCCTGTGTCTCCAGAGAACTCGAAGGGCCTCCAGAGTCCCTCGGACGTGCTGGGAGGACCCGGGCTGGGGCGGGCCCAGGTCCAGCTGTGCCAGGGGCAGGGGTCCGCAGCAGTGGGGTGGCTCTCCATAGGCCCGCCCTGAGCTCCCAGCGGGCCAGGCCCAGCAGGGACCCCACAGACAGGCCTTGGCCATGGGTTTTACCCTCCCTGAGCCTTGGGGAGAGAGATGTGTCCAGGTGGGAACGTTGGCATGACCCTGTGTGTCTGGGGGAAAGAGATACAGGGGGGCCTGCCCTCCAGCGGGGGGATAAGCCTGTGCTGTAGCCCCTTGGACTTGCCTAGAGATGCCCTGAGGGGGTCGACGCCCCACAGTCAGGGTCCCGAGGTACTAAGCCTGGGCTACTGCCCCGCCCTCCCCCAGGTTCCTGCACACTGGCCACGCCCTGCCTCCGAGCCGGGAGGGGGGCCCTGGGTTCTCCCTGCTGCCGCAGTGGGAGGCTGAGCAGCCTGTCGGTGCTGGGGCCTGTCTCCTACCCCGGGAGACGAGTGCTAGTGACCAGAGGCGTAGGTGTGACCAGGCAGAGGCCCGGCCACAGCCCCTTGCATGGCCTTTTTTGGGATCTCCTGCGTCTCGGGCATCCTCCCACGTGAATCAGGCCGTCTTTTCACGATGGAGCCTGCCAGCTGACTGCCCGCCCCCCACTCCGCCCCCGTGCTCCCGGTGAGTCACACCTCGTGCCCTGGCCTGCAGCCCTCGGAGCGCCCCGAGCGTAGGGCCCTACCCACTTCCTCATCGCCACTCCCGTGCTTCAGAGCACCGCTGTCCCCACCTGAGCGCCGGGACACCCCTTGCAGGCCAGCCCGGGCTTCTGCTCGGCGCCCACAGCCAGGAGAGCTCTGGCCTCGCGTGCTGGCGCTGCCCGTTCACGTTGGCATCATGCCCGGGCTTCCCAGTTACACTGTCAGCGTTCCCCCAGAGATAGGGTGCATCCTCCCCAGTCGTCTCCCATCACCCAGGCCTGGAGAGCCCTGCTGACGGGGAACGCTTCAGCCAGCTTCTCCTGGCAAGCAGGTCCCTGAGCTCCTGGGCACCGAACACACTTTCCCCTGTAGTACAAGGCTCAAGCCCTGAGTGTTTCTGTGTCCGGGCTGGTACAGGCCTGGGCCCGCTGCTTCCTCGTCTGCATGTGGTGTGGGTGTCCCTACCTCGAATGCCAGGCCTGAGTGTGTAGTGCTAGATGGGCCGGGATCCCGTCCAAGCCACTGTCCTGCCAGACTTGGGCTCCGGGAAAGGACGGGCACGGGCAGCTGGGGGTGGCCCCTCTCAGGTCACACCCCTCTCACCCAGCTTGGTCCCCGTGACAGTGGGAGGGCCTGGTGCTTCCTCAGCCCCGGCGCGCTGGCCTCCTGCCGCAGCTCTTTCTGTCCAGGCCTTCCTGCTCCCCGCTGCCCAGCTCGGCCTCCCCCAGCTGGCTCCCTCCACCCCCAGATAGGCCCGGGCTCCTCTGCCGGGCACACACAGGCCTTCTCCTGGGTCAGACCCTCTGCCCGCGGCCACCCTGGGGTCAAGGAGGTCGGCAGGGGGATGGTTCGCCCGGGGAAGGCCAAGGGAGGAGCGTACATTCGGATGATCCTGAGCCATGAGGGAGCCAGACGCAGGAAAGGGAGGGCTGAGAACCGCTTACTGGGAGGCACAGTTCTGCTTGGGCAGAAACGCACCCATGGGCCCCTCGGCCAAATCAGATGAAGCGTGAGCAGGCTCTGGGCCCAGGGCCTTTTGCGCTCGGGGCAGAGCTGTTAGAACTCGTCCTTGCAGGGGCTGTGCCCCTCCGGGTCTGTTCCCTGAGCACAGCCGCATCTCCCACAGACAGAGAAGGGGCCAGCTGATTAAGGCAGCGAAGGCCGGTGCCAGGAAGCAGGAAGCAGGCTTGGAGAGGCGTGGCCCCCATCCTGCCACCACGTGAGCGCTGCCCGTCCACTTGCTCCAGACGGGGCACCGGCCTCTGGAGACCCCAGCTCATGCAGCCAAGGGCCTCTCCCTCGGGGGACCAGAAGCTAGCCCACTGAGCTCACTCAGAAGCGGGCACTCTGGCTGACATACCTGCTGAGCTCACCTGGGGCCTGGGGCCCTCCCTGCCCAAGGCCCAGGCCCCAGGTGAACTCAGCACAGGGAGGATGCAGGCCAGTAAGGCCACCACTGCTCCAGTGGCATGGCTGCCCCGAACCCCCAGAACCCTCAGCCCTCCAAGAGCCACCCAGACCCTTAACACCAGGCACTCCAAGACCCAGCAGAGAGCACAGGGCATGCGAAGCAGCCCCCTCCCGCATCCAGGTTTTGAGGGTGAAGCCCCAGCCCGGTGCCTGCACACAGGTGCTCAGCAGAGACGAGGTGGACAGACAGGGTCCTTGTCGTTTTATCACAGGAGTGGAGAGTCGCGGCCCGGGGAGTGGGCGTCTTTGCCCCGTTCCTTGTCTTAGAGGAAATGCATCTGAATCTTCCCCACGAGGACCATGTTGGTTCTGGGTTCTTCTGGATACTTTATCAGGTTAAGGGAATCCCCTTGCAGTCATGAATAATTATTTAATTTTAGCAAGCACTTCTTACACATCTGTTGACGTCTGTAATCCATGGATGTGATGAATCAGATACGTGGATTTTCTCGTATTAAACCATCCTTGCATACCTGGGATTACCTGACTTGGTCATAGTGTCTTTTATATGCTCTACTGGATTTGATTTGATAAGATTTCTGTTTGCAGTTTTTTACATCTATATTGAGAATGAAAAGAGCTGTAATTTTCCTTTCTTCTCATGTGTGTGATTTTGTTGGCCTCATAGAACGAGCTGGGGGTGAGCATGTGCATTTCTTTGCTGTTATCTAGGAGAGTTTGATAATCTGTTCTTTTAAAATTGGGTAGAAATTTTTTTTGTAGGAATTGTCCCCCCCAACTTTTTATTTTGAAAAAATGTCAAACCTACGAAGCAGTTGAAATAGTAGTAAAACTTTAGCGCTTTGACTTAGACACACTGCTTGTTAACATCTGTCATCTTGGCATACATGCCGGTAGGTATGTGCTGTCTCTTGTTCTAACACATAGGAAGATTTTTAACGACTGCTTTGTTTTTTTGTTTTGTTTTGTTTTTAAGCTTATGGGCCTACTTGTGGTTTTTATATTTGACTGACGGCTTCCGTCTCTCTCCCTCTCTCTCCCTCCCTCTCTCTCTCTCTCTCTCTCCCCACCTCTCTCGCACGTTCTCCCGGTGCCCGTACCCACGCTTGGCAACAGCAGATGAGTTCGTTCTGTCTGTTTCCTTCCCTCATGACCCTCCTCTCCTTCCCTCTGGCTGGGCTGGAGGTCCCCAGATGGCCTCCCTCATGTGGGGGGCATGGTGTCTGTATCATGTGGTAAGGAGACATTCCTTGGGTTACCCATCAGGGCCACACAGCAGCTAAGTGGCCGAGCTCGTGGCAGGTAGGGAGCCCCCTTCCCGGTGCGTCCTGCCCCAGCCCCTCCTGGGGACCCTGTGTCTGAGGTCAGTCAGCGGCAGACACACGCACCAGGGGTGGACGCCCCTGATAACTGGGGAACTTCAGCGGCGGACGTTGGCCCGTCTGCAGAGGGCATCTGACAGCGGTGCCCGCCCCAGAGGTCGCAGGAGTAAAGCGAGTGTGTGCCAGCTACGCCCCACCACCAACCACAGAAGCACCTGGTGGAGGGGCCCCTGGGGTGGCCTGGCGGTTCCTGGTTCTGGAAAGGTCCATTTCTCTGGCCCCCAGGACCAAGGGTCACTGCTGAGGTGACTGCCCTCCCAGCTCACGGGGTGGTTGCCCCTCCGGGAGCGCAGGGCCCACAGGCCAGGAGAAAGCAGGGCACTGCAGTTAACCTGGGCATCACGTGGCTTCTGTCTGGGGTGTGCCGTTTCGGCTCTGGATTTCTGTGTCTGGGGAAAACTAGTTTCTGTTCAAAGAGCTTGTGAGGCCATCATCCCCTGGCTGACTCTGCTTGTGTGGGAGGATGTGTGTGCGCGGAGCGGGGGGCACATGCCAGCCTCCCCGTTCACAGGTTCAGTGCGCCCGCGAGAGAGTGAACCAGGAGGATTCGCAGGGGTTCGCTCGTGGGAGCAGGCGTGTTGTGGGGTGTGAAGCCAGCCCCCAGCCGTGGGGTCAGCAGGCTGAGCCTGGACGGGGTGCCACGGATGCCTCCAGTGGTCCCCAGACCACCTCAGGCCCCCCTGACCCCCAAACAGGCGGATAACTGGTGGTCTCGTGGCTTTGGAGACGTCTGCACAGCCACGGGGGAGGCCCAGGGCCTCCCAGGCCTCTGACTCCGAACCTCTAGTGAGAAAATCAGGTTAGGTCAGGTACACAGAAGGCCTTTAATCTGTTGGTTTTGTAATGCAGGCTTGGTTGCATGAAATTGGAAAAATACAAAAAACTGAAAGCAGAAGAAAAAGGTGCCCAGAGCTGCAGGCCCGGGGACGAGCCCCCGCCACGTTGTGTTTCTGCCCTGTCTTTCCCCTGGTACCAGTTTCTGTGTTTTCCAGAGCTGGCGTCAAGTTGTAACGTGAGCTTTGACGCCGTGCGTTTGCTCATCACGCGTACGTAAGTGTGTTCCAGTGTCATTGCAGAGTCCCCAGAAGGGCTGTCCCTGTCGCCGTGGAGTCACCGGGTGTAGGTTTCGAGTTCCCTGTGCTCGTTTTAGGCCCTGAACTGTTTGTGACCTGGAGGGGGCAGTGTCCACCGGGCTGTGCCCTGCTGCGTGGGCCTTCTGTGCTGGGTCTTGACTGCCGTAGGATGTGTCCCTGGCACAAAGACCCAGAGGCTACGGCGGAGGCAGGGGGAGCGGGGCGTGCGTGCTGTGTGCCCGGGGCCACACTCGCGGTCCTCGGCGTCACCCTCCTCGGGCCCCGGCGGGTCTGCAGTTACAGGCTGGGAGGACGAAGGGGACCAACGCCAGCAGAGGCCTGCGGGCAGAACGAGTGAGATGAAGGCTCTGGAGGCAGGTCTCAGGCCCGGTCGGCGAGCGCACGTGAGGACTGAGCAGGGCTCGGCCACCTTCCCTCTTCCCCGGGGCGGGGGCATGCGTGTTCCGGTGGAAGGGAAGCCTCCCCGCTGGTGTCGAAAGCCAGAAAGCGCCAGGCGGGCAGGCACGAAATGTGAATGGCAGCCCCGCGGGGTCCCGCAGGTGCCGGGCTGGGTCACCTCCGGAGCAGCGCCCCCTTAGCTGGAGCACAGCCCGGGAGCCGAGGCGGGAGCCTGGTGGAGTTGGGGGGCGGAGGGAGGCTCCCTACGGCCTTCGGACAGCCCGGAGGAGCACCGCTTGTGACACTCGGTCGAGAGTCCGAGGCTGAGGCCAGGCCCTCAGAGTTTGGGAACAGCAGACAAGCTCCCAGAAAGCCATCCTTTGCTCATTGGAGGGGACGTCTCTGGAAAGGTCCGTGCTTGGGTAGGTGGAGAGTAAGCCTGGCCTCAACTGGGAGGACATTGCCAGTATATCCTCCTGTGGCCCCGACCCCTGGCAGGGCTCCCAGAACCCCCCGCAGCCGCAGCCTTTCTGGTCACCTGCCAGGAGGGGTGGTCAGGGGCCTGGCATCCATCCTGGGTCCCTCGGCATCAGTGCTGTGGGAGGTCTGTTGTGGGTCTGTGCGCCATTGCCAGGCACAGTGCGGTCTGTCCCTGCGTGCATCTGGGAAGGAGACCTCACCGCATCTTCATGGGCGGGGCACCCGAGCCCCCAGTGCTGGACGTGCCCACTGAGAGGTTCTTGCAGGGCGATCACCCCTGGTCAGGAATGGAGAGTGACCGGCACACAGGCTGGAACCAGGGGGGCAGACGTGCTGGGGGCCTGGCTGGAGGCCCAGGCGGGACCAGTCTGTGGCCACACCTGCAGCCACCAGCTCCGCCCCTCGTGGTACCTGGCTCTGGCTTTGGGCCTTTCCTCCCTTCGGTGCGCACAGCTCCCCACAGTGTGTGTTAGCCTGGTGGTTAAGTCACACGCCCCTCCCCCACCTCATGGCTGTCCTGGGGGGCCTTGTGAGGGTCCAGTGGGATCACAAAGGTCAGGGGGCTGGGGGGGAAAGCTCAAGCTTCCTGCAGACGTGGGGTCCTTGCCTTGAGGGGGAGGCAGGGGCCGCAGGCGCCTGGAATGCACTCGGGGGGCCCTCCTGCCTTGGGGACCCCCTTGCCATCCCCCGCCCAATCGGCAGTGCCTCGGATTCTCTGGGTCGCAGAGCCAGGGGCTGAGGTAGCCTGCTCTTGCTTCCCTGAAATTTTGCTAACGTTGTGTAGAAATCAAGGGAAGCTTTTCATCCGCCCACGGAACTCTAGGTGCTGTCAGGGGAGGGGGAAGGCGACTGCAGAGGTGCTTCCGAAGCCTGAACTAGGAACACTCGTTTTCCTTCATATGGATTTTTTCAGCCACCTGGAATTTTGGAACAAGGACGGACATTTCCTTTTTTCCCACGGTTTGATAACAACGTCCTTTCGTCGTTGAAACCAAGACCTCCTTTCTGCTTCTCACCGACCTGTGCACTTAGATGAGCTGGTCTGTGCCGTGGTGTGCCCGCCCCCGGCCTGGCCTGGGCGTCTCCTCTGCGGGAATGCTGCCCCGCCCCCAGCCCTGCCCTCTGCCAGGCCTCCTCCTTCAGAGCTGAGCTCGGATGTCGCACCTTAGAGGCCCTGCCTGACCCTGACCCGGCATCAGGCACCCGATCTCTTGGCGCTTGTTCATCTAGGTGTCTCACGGTCACAGGTCCAGCCCTTCAGATGCTGCAGGGGGGCAGGGCTGCACCGGTCCCACACACAGCACGCGCTCCTGTGACGGAGGAAAGGATAAGTCCAACGGGAGGGGGCCGTGGGGTCCGAGGCAGGGCGTCGATCCCGGACACGGAGGGATGTGGTCCCCCAGCTCTCCGCCTCTGCACCTGCCCGGGCTGCGAGTTCCTCCCCTTTGTGGATCGCCTGGGCTGCAAGGCTGCTTGACACATTCCCTTTCACCTGATCCTTGCAGGAGCCCGGGAGGCACAGGAGGCAGTAACGGGGGCCGAGGGCCCGGCTGGCATGGAGGCGGGGACAGGGGCCGGGGGTGTGTGTCTGTGTGGCAGAGTCTGACGCTTGACCCGCCCCCTCTGCGAGGATGCCTCACGTCACAGGGACAGGATGCAAAGCTCCCTCGCCCTACATGCTCAGCCTCCTTACTGGGACAGCTGTTTTTGGGACAGACAGCGCCCCTGTGTCCCTGCTGGCCCAGGGAAGGGATGCAGGCTCTCAACTCCCCAGCAGCGCCCCGCTGAGCCAGCACTAGGCAGTAATTGGCAGCCAGGGCACCCACGTGGGTAGGGAGACAGCGTGTGAGCCTCCAGGCAGGATTTAGCCTGGCAGGAGATCTGCGGGTGGAGGATGCCGGGGAGGGGCCTTCTGCTGTGGAGGCCTGGCCGGAAGGTGCCATCCCCAGCTCCCGCAGCCTCCCTCACCCTCACCCACTCCCTTTTTGGGTCCTGCTGGCACCTCCACGCAACTCCGACGGCCCCCTCCCGGCGGCTTGTACAGACCGGCCCTGGGGGCAGTGGGCGCACCGCATGCGGGGGCCAGGCCAGCACTCCCCTGCGAGCCGTGTCCATCCCTCCAGGCGCAGAATCCCAGAGGCCCTGGAAGCAGGTGGTCAGAAAGGCCTGCATCTGGAGCTGGGGGCCCATGTGGCCCGTACGCCCCCAGCAGGCTTAGGCCTCCAGCCAGGCCCTCCTCCTTCAGGTGGGAGCTCCTGGGGGCACGGGCTTCCCCCTGGGGTGGGGGGCAAGGGCATAGGGGCAGGGCCGTGGAGGCATTGGACTCAGTGCGGACTCACGGCAGCCCGGCTCTCAGCCCTGCCGCTCCTGCCTTGGCAGGGACACGGGGCCCCGTGAGAGTCAAGCCCTCCCCAAAGCTCTGCGTCTGCATTAGCGTCATCAGCCGGCTGGAGCGGGGCTGGAACCAGAGGAGAACCTGTCCGGGAGGCCCGCCCCGCATCCCACAGCCAAGGTGCCCAAGTCCAGGGCTGGGCAAAGTCCAGGACTTTGGCTCTTCCCCTCCCGGGACGGCCATCAGGAAGACGGTCACAGCTGCTGGGTAAAGTGGTTCGTCGCAGGGCTGGTTCTTCCTCCCTGCAGGTCTGGATGTGTTTTTTCTTTATGCAGACCACTCTGACTCTTAATTAACTCACTGTACTTTAAAGGAAATGGATCGTAAATTGTGTCCATAGTTTAGTTAAAAATACCAGCACTCCTGACTGTTGTTTGGCAAGTGGTCAGCAAGTGGCCAGGGCCAACCTTGCCAGGTGACGTGTTCATGTGCCTTCTGGGGCCTGTGGCTCAGCAGGTGACCGGTTCTCCCCAGGCGGTTACAGGCTCCGGAGGCCTGAGCTCCAATCCCAGCACTGCCACCAGCCAGCTCTGTGGCCAGGTTTGCTGTTTAACCTTTCTGGACCTCAGTTTCCTTATCTGCAAAATGGGAATATTTTCTTCCTATAGGGTGTCTGGCAGTGTCCAGGATGACCAGGGTAAAGCCTTGAGGGTTCACTAAATTAATGCAGTTATTACTGAACCTCTGCTACCCCAGGCCTCGCCCCAGACCTGGCTGGCCTCACCGCTGATCGTGCCTGGGTCCTCGTGCATTGGTCCTGGAGTATATGGTTAGGTTCAGAGACCAAGATAGGGTGGCAATTGATTCCTCTCTCTTTGAAAGGAGCCCAGCGTAGGCAGGGCAGACAGGTGGTGCAGCCGCAAGAAGCACCAGGAACCCAGGCTCTTCTCTGGCCCTACCATCCCCAGAAAGCAAGGCTTCTGCTTCATGGTCCAAGACGACTGCTGGCCCTCTGCAGTCACATGCATGCTGCAGCCAACAGGAGGAGAACGGTGGGGGGGAGGAGGTGTCTCTAAGGACATCCTAATGGCCGAGCTTAGTCACACAGCCACGCCTGGCTACAAGACACTTCCTGGGCTGCTTCCTCCTCAGGGATTTCCATGCTGTTTCCTAAACCTGTGGAGCCACCTGGGGGCCCACGTGAGCGCCGCTCCCAGTAGCTGGACTCTCTCCCCGCTGTCTGTAAGAATTCAGCTCCCTGGGTGAGCCAAGGAGGGCCTTCCCACCTTGTTGGAGGTGGGCAGGGCAGGGAGCAGAATTGTGAGGCCAGCTGGGCCCCAGCCTGAGGGGGGCACGTGCCTCCGGGCGTGCCCCCTGCTGGGGAAGGACGGCAGGGCTCCCGTGCCCAGGTGGCCTTGGGCCGGCATTCTCCTCGCCACCCATCCAGCTGGGACAACCAGCGAGGGGTCTGCGCCCGCCCCAGAGCTTCCATTCTGGTCCTGCCAAGGACTGTGTCCGCTTTAGGCTCTGCCTGTCCACAGCGCAGGGGCTCTGGGAGGACTGGCCCGCCTGTGTGCACACTGCACCTGACCACTGATGCCGCGGGGCTGCTCTACCAACCCGGGTATTTTGGGAAGCAGAGTCAGTTAATCGACAAAAATAACAGCTATGAGTTCACAGCTGCTCTGTGGACACGTTGCCCAGGAAGAAAGGCCTGAGGCGACTCCTACCTGCCTCTGGAGAGGGGCTCCCCAGCCTGCACTGCCAGCTCAGCACTTGCTGATCTGGGTTTTTCCTGCAGGTACCTGGGAGGGGCGCCGTGCTTTGGTGCAGGGAGGTGAGTGCTGGCCAGAGCCAGTAGAGACGGTCCGTTCCATCAGCTGGTCCACTCTCGTGCTGCCCGGGATGGTCCAGCTCCCCAGCCATGCCTCTCGGAGCAGGGCCCGCCTCTCCTCCCACCGGGCCCCTCTCGCATGGGCCCGCACTGCTCACTTAGCCGTGGCGAGGAGAGGGAGGTGACACAGCTGACAGCTGCTGGGCCCTGCCCTGGGGAGCTGTGCCTGCAGCCCCTTCCTGTGACAGGAAAGGGAGGACGCAGCCAGCCCACATGGGCACTCAGCTGCTTCCATCTCACCGTGAGAATCAGAGCTAGATCAGGCTTGGGTTTTTTCTAAGGCCTCAGATCCCTCATCTGGATTCTGTGCTGCGTTGTTCTATGGCGTGAACTGCGCTCTCGGAGCCGGCCTGACCCACATGCAGCACTGTCTAAGGCCAGGGGACCATCGCGGGCAGCAGGCGCTTCCAGGCCATGGGCTCTGCGGGGCACCTGGCCTAGGTGAGCAGCGTGCAGTGCTGACGAGGGCCCAGCTCAGTGACCTGATGACCAAGGTGGTTCACGCCATGACCTCCCGAAGGGTGTCATCTTCTTGCTGGGAGGGGGACCCAGACCTTGGTGAGCAAGCCGGCACCCCCACCCCTGGATGCTCCCCAGGCCCTGGGGTGGGACGGTCATCAGAGCAAGGCTTTGGGAGGCTCCTGCACACCTGAGCAGGCCCCATGGCAAGTTCTCCCCAGGGTCCTCCCTCTGAAGTTCTGGAGACCTCACAGAGTATGGTTTTTTTGAAAATTAACCGTCTGGATACTGGCTTCACGGTGTGGCCTCTGTCCTCATGAAGGGACTCCTGGTCCCTGGGAGACCACAGTACAGAGTTGGGGTAGAGGGGGCCTCAGGTACCCCTCACAGAGTTTCCCTTGCTGCCCTGGGACCCCAAAGCTCGTCCTGGGGGAGAAAGTGGCAGTGAAGCCAATCCCCCTATGGCATTAATTTTTTTTCAGTGACTGTATATCTGGAAGTAATACAACAGTATTTCTTTAAAAAAAAAAGAAAAGGTTGTAATTCTAATGCTAAATAACAGTGTCCTCACCCGCAATTAGGGAGCTGCAGCTCTGCTAGCACTGGTAGAAAAATCCACCTTCGTTTCAGGGTCTGAGTTTGTTCCTTGAGTTAGAACCTTGTTCACAAAAGCCCCGCCCTTGGAGCCCCCAGCCCGGAGCGGAGGGGGCAGCTGGCATCCTATCACAGAGGACACGTGAGCACAGAGCTTGCAAAGCTGGCCCTTTCTGATGGCCTTTTTGCACACCAAGCAACAGGGATGTTTTATAACCTTTATTACTTGATTTCAGTTACGTAAATGACGTGTGCTCACTGCGGGCAATACAGACTATATAAAGAAGAAAATGGGGGTTTTTGTTTTTCTGTTGTTTTTTTGGGGGGCTGCACTGGGTCTTTGTTGCAGCACACAGGCTTCCCTAGCTGTGGCACGCAGGCTCAGTAGTTGGCGGCGTGTGGCCTCAGAAGTTGTGGTGTGTGGGCTTTCTAGTTGTGGCACGCGGGCTCAGTAGTTGTGGCGTGTGGGCTCTCTAGTTGTGGCACGCAGGCTCAGAAGTTGTGGCACACAGGCTCCCTAGTTGTGGCATGTGGGCTCAGTGGTTGTGGTGCATGGGCTTAGTTGCCCTGTGGCGTGTGGGATCTTAGTTCCCTGACCAGGGATCGAACCCATGTCCCCTGCATTAGAAGGCGGATTCTTAACCACTGGACCACCCGGGAAATCCCCAAAAAATGTTCAAGTCACCCATTTGGGCATATGAGTGTTCACTGAACTTTCAACTTTTCTTTAAGTTTGAGTTTTTCGTAATAAAATGTTGGGGAAAATCCATAGTTTCGCTCTTCTGAGAGCCACTTAATAATGCCTTCTGTCTCCGCACAGGTAGGCACAGGCCCTTGTGTGCACCAGCAGCCTTGTGAGCATCTGCGCCCTTGGCTGCAAGACCATCTGCCGTGTGTGTCTGCCATTGACTTCTGCGTCTGTGCCTCCTGTAATGGCCGGCGTGCCACCAGCATCCTGCAGCAGACTTGCCACATCTCAGCCCTTCTCTTTAGAGCAGACTCCTTCTGGAAGCGTAATTGCTGATCCAGCCCCTCAACCAGCCACAGAATTGTGCACCCATCCCGGCTCTCCCGGCTCCCAGGAGGAGGGTCAGGGGTGGGGTTTGGGGCAAAAGAGGGAAGCTCCTCCAGCCATGGGTGTGACCCGAGGGAGGGGAGGGGCCGTTTCTGCTTCCAAGCCTTGCATCAGCCACCCACCTCTGCGAGCCCGGTTTCCTCATCATCGATAAAGTATGCAGGATACAGAGCGGACCTCCCAGTCGGGACTGTGGGCTCAGACTTGCCCGATGCCCACAGCAGCGGGCAGGAGGAGGAGGGGCTTCTGAGGACAGTGAGAAGGGCCCTCTCCCTGATCCCAGCCCTGCGGCAGGACAGGCCCCCCAGCCCCTGCTACTCAGCCACCTCGCAGCTGTCACCTTCCAAGGAAGGAGTGCAAAGCTGCACCTTGCAGAATTTTCCCAGAGGCCGTCTGAGAGTTTGTCATCAATAAAGCAGGGCTTCCTGGCTGCTGGTCCCGTGAGAACTCAGACTCTTAAAACTTTAGAGCTGGCCTCTCCCTGACAGCAGCGTTTGCACCCAAGAACAAAACACATTCCTTGTTCACTAGGATGTACATGATTGTGGGATGCACCGAACCAGGGCACACAAAAATGTCAGAACAGCCAAGGTCACAGAAAGCATTAAACAGAGCATAATTAAATGCAAGGAAGCATGACGCGGTCAGTTCACGCGTGGGCTCTTGGGAGTGGCTGTAGACCGGGCAGGCTAGAATTGTTTCACGGCATGAAGTTTCTTTGAAGTCCTATGTTCTGTCTTTGAATCCATGTGAATTTTGCACTCTGTGCCACTTCCCGTCTGAGCTTGTTTTCCTGTAAATGAACAAGACCCTTCTCTGTCCGGCCCCGCCTGCACCTCAAGCCTGCACTGCCCCCTTCTCAGGTCATGAAGGGCTGTGTCCCCACCGTCTCTGAGAAGCCTTCCTGACCTGCCCCGTGGGTGAGCGGTGCCATTCACCACCTCCCGCTGCCCTTGTTGGTTCCGCCCCACGCAGCCCAGAGCACGCTAAGAGCCCTGCCCGCCTCTGAGCCTGGGCTTATCCTCTGTGAAAGGGGAGAAGTGCCTGGGTCCCGGGCTCTGCCTGGCACGTCGCAAGCCTGTTGGCTGTGGCCACTGGTGCCATTGTCAGGGCCCTGGGGGCATTGCTGGCTTATGTCCTTTGCTGTGCGTCCATGGAGTGCCAGGACAGGGCCACAGGCTTCCACCTCCTTCCTCACCCCATGTCCGCCCACCCAGCTGCAGCCGTTCCCACTGTGGCTCCGCCCACTTCCCAGGGGACAGCCCCCAGCCCAAGGAGTTCCGTGGGCAGCTTGGGTGCTGAAGGCAGAGGTACTGAGTGTGAGGCCCCCTCCCTGTGCACAGGCCGCACGTGCACCCTCGGCCGAGCCTGGGCACTGAACACACTCCCGTGGCCACCACCCAGCCCACGGCGGGGCAGCGGGCCCTGGATGCCGTGGGCTGTCTCCGCGCTGAGCAGGGCACTGCGGTGTCCCCAGTACACAGGCCTGCCTTCCAAGAGCTTGCCCCCATTGGGGTGAGAGGGTGGGGTGAAGACCCTGGGGAGAGGGATGGCGCATGGTGGCGGCCCGAATGACCTTGCACACAGCTGCAGAGGGACGACCTCATGCCACGTCCTGCCGCCAGCAGTGGACCGTGTGGGGTGCCAGCTGGCTGGCTAGATGGTGGGGAGCAGCCAGTGGTGGAAGCTTCAGAGGAAGAGGTGTGCGCAGGGCCTCCTTGTCATCCCTCCGGCCCCAGTGTGTGCCCCGCCAGGGTGATAGCGCTGTGAGTCCTGCCCCCGACTCACAGGCAGGACGGTCTGGGCTGGGGCGTGCTCTGTGCCGCTCCCTGGGTCTGTCCTGGGACGTAGCAGGCAGCCCTCTCCAAGGAGACCGGCCCTGGAAGTTGGGGTGCAGTGAGCTCCCGCTTAGGCCAGGATGTGGGTTAGGGCTGTGCTTGCAGAAGTGCCAGAAGCCTCCCACCCTGACAGCATAATTTGCCCGACAAGTCACTAAATAGGGTCCCTGGTCTCCCGCGTTGGGCTTGGCAGCAGGAAAGGGGAGCCCCAGGGGTGGGGCGCACTGTTTGCACCCCAAGGCCCTCCTGGACGGGAAGCCGGCCATCAGCTGGGAGCCCCAGCTCCGGAGGAGCTGTGGTTCCTTCCCGGAGGCAGGAGCGGCTGGCTCACTATCATGTGGTTAGTTCACAAGCCACAGGGCGGCCCCGCCTGACCCAGAAGCCTGGCCACCCTCACAGTCCCCAGAGGTGATGCCCCCAAGGGGTCCTCCCCTCCCCCGTGGAGCCCCTCCCTCCTCACATTAGCATGTAGGAAGGGGTCAGGGGTAAGGAGAGGGCTGCAGACACCTGGAATTGGCTGGCACAGAGGTGGGAGGGGAAACCAGACGCTTTGAGGAGCTGAGGCTCCAGGTTTGGCGAGAATGCTGGTCCACCTGCAAGGCCAGCAGGGGCCTCGCAGGCTGCCCTGGAGAACCTTGGTTTTAAAACTGCTTTCCTCATCACACAGAGTTTGGGAAATACAAAAGAAGTTGCGTGGACGTACATAGGGAATAAAGCACAAGGACGCACCCTCGCTTCTGCCTTAAGCACAAGGGCGTGATCAGTGCCATGGACGCCACCACGGACTAGCGCGGTCCCTGCCTCCCCCGCCGCCACCCCCCAAGACACCGAGGCTGAGCTCTGACTGGAGGGCTTCTGTGTATCACCTCATCACCTTTTTCTTTTCACTGTTTTCAGTACGTATGTACGTACCACTAAATAGCATTTTCTTTGGTTTTATTTTTAGCAACTTGATAAACCATATCGTTGCGCTCTGTTACATTTTCTTCATTTGCATTCTTTCTGCAACATCGTATTCATCATATTTACCCGAGTTGCCGTGAGTAGCTGTAGTTTGTTCCTGTTTGTTGCTGAGCAGTGTTCTGTTGGAAGAATATACCCCGTTCGTGTACGCATGCCTCTGCGGCGGATGTTTGGGGCTGTCACCAGCAGAGTGCTGTGGACTGTCTTGTCCACATCTCCCAGGGCGCATGGACGAGGCTTCCCCATGATGTGTGCCTAGGAGAGGACTGGGGCGGGGGGAGGAGTGTGAGGGTCACGGGGTGAGTGTGTGTGCGCCTTCCGCCTTCCCGTGAAGTCACTCCACGACAGCTGTCCCAGTAAGCATTTGTCAAAAGTTGGCCTTGCGGGCTTCCCTGGTGGCGCAGTGGTTGAGAGTCCGCCTGCCGATGCAGGGGACACGGGTTCGTGCCCTGGTCCGGGAGGATCCCACATGCTGCGGAGCGGCTGGGTCCGTGGGCCATGGCCGCTGAGTCTGCGCGTCTGGAGCCTGTGCTCCACAACGGGAGAGGCCACAGCAGTGAGAGGCCCGCGTACCGCAAAAAAAAAAAAAAAAAAAAAAAAAAAAGTTGGCCTTGCCCCACCGTGTTTCGCTGCTCCAGTGGGTATCACGTGGCTGAGCGTGCTGTTCCCTTGATGACTAATGAAGAGGAGCGCCTCTCCAGTTTCCACATTGTTTTCGTGTTTTTAGTTACAAGAATTCACACATGCTTCAAGACAAATAGCTCCAAGCGGTTGATGATAAAAACCAACAGATCTACTTTTCCTTTCCAGCGTCCCCAAAGGACCTCTTGCAGCTCTTTTTGGTAGTCTTCATGTATTGACTTCCATGTTTCTGAGTCGTGTATGGTGCTATTTCTTGTTCCATTGATTTAAATGTTATCTGTGTACTTTCTGTTTTGATAGATGAAGTGTTCTTATACCCTTATCCTTCTCCACACCCCACCCATTCTCCAAGGAGAGTTAAAGCTCAAGTTTTTATTCGATCACTTACCACTGTTTATATCATGAAGTCTCTAAAACCATTGTTTTCTTCTGAGCCTAGTGGCATACTTCATTTTTTTTTATGTAACTTTTCATTTTTCCTAGAATTAACGATTGTCCTACTTTTTTTTTTTTTTTTTTTTTTTTTGCAGTACGCAGGCCTCTCACTGTTGTGGCCTCTCCCGTTGCAGAGCACAGGCTCCGGACGCACAGGCTCAGCGGCCACGGCTCACGGGCCCAGCCGCTCCGTGGCATGTGGGATCCTCCCGGACCGGGGCACGAATCCGTGTCCCCTGCATCGGCAGGCAGACTCTCAACCACTGCGCCACCAGGGAAGCCCAGCCCTATTTTTACTTGCTTTGTCTTCCATCTTCATAGACTCAGTTTTTTCCAGGTGATTCCAAAGATCTGCCATGTACCTACCATTCGGTTTTTTTTTTCTTCCACCAATGCTGTTTTGTCAGGTCATCTGTCTGGGCCCCTTTTTCTGGAAGCCCTGTCCCTCTTCTCCTGACAGACCCAGCGGGATGCCCAGTGGACATCTGGGATCTCTCCTGGGTTCAAGCTCCTGTGTCCCACACTTTTTTTTTTTCTTTCTCATCTACTATATGAGATACATACTCCAGTATCTTCCTAGAGCAGGATTCACAGAAAATACATTTCCCAAGCCTTCACGGGTGTGAAGCTTGGCTGGGTATGAGATACAGTTGGTCTGTTTCCCGTCAGCATTTTGAAGCCATCACTTCATTGATTCTTAGCGTATGGTGTTCCATAGAGAAGTTGAGTCCCACTCTTTACGTGTTCTGGTTTTCTGTTCACGTGCTTCATGGGTCATCTCTGTAATCCTGGGTCTGGTCTCCATGTTCATTTGCTGGACAGTGGGCGAGTCACTTCGCTCTAAATGAATTAAGTGCTTGACTTCTCATTGTTTCTTTCATCATCTCCTCCGCCATGTCCTCCCTGTCCTCCTAATGGAACCCTTGTTGGTGAGCAGTTGGACGGCCTGGATGGGCAGATCCTGCTGGAGGGTGAGAGGCAAGAGGCCCCCTGTTTGTGGGCGACCCCAGATGTGAGTGCAGGGGGAACTTCGCTCTGGGGCAGAAACCCTGAAGTTTCCTCTGGGGGGCAGCTGGGGCAGAGGCTGGGTCCCCCATGAGCACGCAGGCCGTTGTTTGGCCCCCTGCCCAGTCCCTCGTGTCTCTGAGCCATGAGCGCCTCCAGAGAACACACACCTGGTTTCGTCCTGGGCAGGGAGCTGCCTGGACGTGGACGGCCGGTCGTCTGGGGGGTCTTCTGCCTCCGCCACACCTACCCTCTGCTCACCTTCGACCAGTGCCCTGGCTCCCCCTTCAGTGGCCGGTAAAGCCGCCCTGTCTGCTGTCGTGCCTAACGGGCTAGAGGGTGCAGAGCGCGTGAGGCGGGAGCAGGAGCTGCACAGAGGGCGGCCGGGGCACAGGCCTGTGGCCACGGGTGCCTGCCGTGCCATGACAGCGGAGCAAGCAAGGGCCGGGGGGGACCGGGAGGCGGAGCTGGGGGTCAGGCGCATGCGCTCCTGAGGAGGCCAGCCAAGTTCAGGGGTGCGCACCCACAGGGGCTCCCGTGCCGTCCAGGCAGGGGCGGGGCGGGTGCTGCGCAGTGACCGGGGGCCGCTGGCCCCGCACACAGGGTCTAGGGTCTGCCTGGACCCTTAGTCTCCACCGCAGGCCGTGTTGGGAGCACAGAATCGGTCACCATGGGCGAGCCCCTGCTCCTGTGCAGCCAGGCCAGCATCCAGGGACGCAGCGATGAGCAAGGCCACCCCACTCAGCGCCCATGCGGTGCACAGGGGAGCCACGGGGTCAGCGTGATCCCAGGGGCTCCGGGGGGCTCAGTCGGCTCTGGCTCCAGCACGCCGCAGGGGGGCTAGCGGCCCCGTCCCCCTCTCAAGGGCGCATTGAGATCTGTGAGGGTCTGGGGGGCAGCTGGACTTCTCCAAGCCCGCACTCGTGGTGGGTGGTGACAAGTGCTGACGCAGGGCTCCAGGCCTACGTGACTGCAGAGGCCTGCGGGGACACAGACGCTGGGGCAGGCGCTGGTGCCCCGCTGGGCACAGTGAGCTCTTGCCCTCAGAGGTCACCTTGCAACCAGGTTGAACCCTGAGTGGCTTCGGTGGGGCCACGTAGACAAATCTTTGTCCGCTGACACGTCGTACTCTGGTTTTCTGTGTCCAGGAGAATCCACCCCGCTGGCCTGCCCGTGTGTGTGCACACGGGGTTGGGAGGGCCGAGGACAGGACAAGGGACCAGCCGGGCTCAGCAGTGGACACGGTGTGTGCCAGCAGCCTGCACGCAGCACTGTGTTTGTCCACGTGTGTTTCTAGGTGTATCTCTGTGTCTGCCTGTCGTGGCCTCTTTAGAAGCAGTTGTCGTGGTCAGGATTTATAAATGTCATATACTAGGTCTCTAGAAGGCTGGCCCTGCGATGAACTGACCTTCTCGTCCTGGCTACATTGAAGGTCTTTGTCACCGGTCCCAGTCCACCTAACCAGGGTCTGCAGAGAGGGGCCTGGCCGCCCGCCCTACCCAGTGCTGAAGCCACTGGGGGTCTCCAGGTAGCTGCCTAACCTCTCAAGGCTTGATTTCCTCCGCTGCGGGGTGCTGAAGGTGCTGTGTGAGAGGCTTGCCCCGAGGCACCTTCTGTCTTGGACCATCTGGCCCCTCCCAGTCTTGTCCCCAGGGAGGCACCACGGCCATGCTTAGCGCACACACAGGAACCAGCTCCCCGCCGCCCCCTCCCTACCGCAGGGTGAGCTGAGAGGTCAGTGGAAAGTTACCACTGTGACAAAAGCCCAAGAGGGAGCCGTGTCTGCAGGACGAGGCTTCCCTGGGAAGTGGCTCTGGCTGAGGTCTAGGGTATGAGTCAGAGTCAGCTGATGAAATAGAGGGAGGACACAGTTCGTGCAAAGGCCCTGGGGTGTCTTCTTGGGAGCCAGCAAGCGGGGGCGGTCCCAGTGGTCAGAGAGGAGCTGGGAGGGCACAGGTGGGCCTTTGTTCTTCTCCCAGGGGCAGCCAGAGCCACCAGGGCACGTTCCACAGAAGCTGGGGGAGGGGACCACACTGGGGCTGCCAGCCATCCCCACCCCACCCCAGGGGCTGGGACGTGACCGCCTGCAGAGGCCAGGAGCGCGCTGTCAGCACCTGGGCTGGGGCAGGGCGTGTGAGAGCTGACGGGAGCCCGAGGCACAAACAGGAGAAGCCGGGCTTCGCCCATCCTGCTCTCTCCTCCCTGCGGACTCCCTCCCCCAGCCCCCTGGGTGCCCTCTGCCCAGGCCTTCTCCCGCTGTCTGCCATCCCCCTAAGGCTGGGGTGACCCCCAGTGGTACCCCGTCACCTTCGCCCTTGCTAGTTACCATGCCCGCACCCCAGGGCCTCCTTGCCCCCTGGGAGATGCGGTCAGATCAGGGCACTGCCAGACCCTGCGACGTGTCTTGTGCCCCCGTGGCTTCCCAGAGGGCGGTGTGAGGGCTGCTCTTGTTGGGCCTCAGTGAGGAGGGGGCAGTGTGGGTGCAGCTTCCATGTTGCCGTCAGGCAGGGGCCGGGGAAGGGGGATGGACCCCCCCAGGGGTGGCGTGTGGGACCCAGTGGGCCCCTGCTGCCCGCTTCCGAGGACACTCGAGGCTGCCCGCCCCAGGCCCTGGTTCCCCTTGGCCTGGGACCTGCCCCGCCTGCACAGGCGGCTGCTCTGCCAGCCCTGGAGGTGGGGCTCCGAGAAGAGCCGCAAACCCCCCCTGGGGCGACCCACGCCCACCAGGCCCGTCACAGTTGCTGGCACTGGGGCCGATCATCACAGCACACCCTGCAGGGACCTGAATCACCCCGAGGGAGCGGGGAGAAGGGGTCACAGCCCTCCTTGAGTCAGGTCTCCCGTGGTACGGATGGATGCCCCTTACCCACAGCGTGGGGAGGGGGCATCGGTGCCCAACTCCTTGGGGGCTAGAACAGTTCCTGGGAGACGATAAAAATTATGAGTTACGGCTCACCCCGGGGGCTGGGTGGTCTCCTGGTGCCCTTCCCCCACTGGACCTCCGCAGGAGCCTGGGGTGGAGCGGGCCCAGTGGGAGGCCCTGACCCAGACCTGCCATGCAGCCTGGGACTGTGAGTGACTTTTCAGTGGCCCCTTGGGCTGCACCAAGCCTGCCACTGTGCCAGCTCTTTAAACGTCCGTGTGGACTCCGGGGCCACTCTCCTCCACCCCCTGCAGGGCAAAGTCAGGTTGTCCCTCCCAAGGTGCGAGCAGGCAGGAGGGCACGCCTGGGGCTCGGGGGAAGGCCCCAGAGGAGACCCCGGGCCAGGCTTCAGGAAGGCACCAGGGCTGGGCCCTGCAGGACACTGCAGCGGTCACACTCGGCATTGTGGTGGTGGCCTGAGACCTTTGCAGGTTACATCACATCTCACGCCTGGATTTCTCATTCAGCAGTGGCCCTTTGGAGACCTGAGATGTGATGGCTGATCTCAGAGGTGAAGCCACCCCCCGGGGGTCCCATAGCCTAGACGCTGAGCAGAGCCACCCGACTCAGGGCTGCAGCCTCCCCACTCCTTCACCCCCCCAGTGGTCCCTGCGTGCCCCACCCCCGCCTGGCACCCCGGCCTCACCTCCCCTCCCCCCGCTCCCCGTCTCGTTGCAGGAAGTTCTACTACATCACCCTGCTGCGAGACCCCGTGTCCCGCTACCTGAGCGAGTGGCGGCACGTGCAGCGAGGGGCCACGTGGAAGACGTCGCTGCACATGTGCGACGGGCGCACGCCCACGCCCGAGGAGCTGCCGCCCTGCTACGAGGGCATGGACTGGTCGGGCTGCACGCTGCAGGAGTTCATGGACTGCCCCTACAACCTGGCCAGCAACCGCCAGGTGCGCATGCTGGCCGACCTGAGCCTGGTGGGCTGCTACAACCTGTCCTTCATCCCCGAGGGCAAGCGGGCCCAGCTGCTGCTGGACAGCGCCAAGAAGAACCTGCGGGGCATGGCCTTCTTCGGCCTGACCGAGTTCCAGCGCAAGACGCAGTACCTGTTCGAGCGGACGTTCAACCTCAAGTTCATCCGTCCCTTCATGCAGTACAACAGCACGCGGGCGGGCGGCGTGGAGGTAGGCGAGGACACCATCCGGCGAATCGAGGAGCTCAACGACCTGGACATGCAGCTCTACGACTACGCCCGGGACCTCTTCCAGCAGCGCTACCAGTACCGGCGGCAGCTGGAGCGCCGGCAGCAGCGGCTCCGGAGCCGCGAGGAGCGCCTGCTGCACCGGGCCAAGGAGGCGCCGCCGCGGGGGGACGCCGAGGAGCCCGGCCGCGTGCCCACCGAGGACTACATGAGCCACATCATCGAGAAGTGGTAGTGGCGGCCGGCGGGGGCAGGTGGGACCAGGCAGACTGACCGACGCACTCGGCCCCCAGAGCTCCGTGG
The DNA here is from genome assembly GCF_949752795.1 of Hyperoodon ampullatus. Classification (NCBI taxonomy): domain Eukaryota; kingdom Metazoa; phylum Chordata; class Mammalia; order Artiodactyla; family Ziphiidae; genus Hyperoodon; species Hyperoodon ampullatus. The sequence continues at coordinate 101,141,032 of NC_136921.1, forward strand.
GCAGAGGACCCCCGTCCGCTCGTCAGAAGACGGACGAACGGTTGAGGGAGGGGAAGGGGTGCGCCTGGCGGGTCGGTTCTTCCCACCCTCCCAGGCCGGGACTCTGAGCAATCAACGTGGGAACCCACTGGGTCAGAGGGAAGGGTGCTCGGAGGACCCCCCCGACCAGGCCTGCAGGGCTGGGAGCAGGTACGTCCCCGCTCTCCCGTCCTCGCGGTCACGACGGCCACAAGTTTGAAGACTAGAAAAATCCAGTGCGGTGGAAGGCGGACCTGCCAGGCCAGATGTGTGGTCACGCCCACCAGGCACACGCCCGCTCCCCACCCCACCCCCGCAGGTAGCTCAGCCTCCAGGGAACCCCCGGGCCCCAAGGCCTGCGTGGAGACACGGCAGCCCTCCGAGGTAGCCTCAGGAATGGAGCTCCCAGCTCACCCATCTTCAGGGTCAGGGCCCACCCCATCTAAAGCCAAGAAGACTCTAGTCCAGCCCCTGGGAAGCCCACTCCCCTCTCTAGCCCAAGGTCAAAACCCACAGTGTGGCTTCATGCTTCGGGTCAAGAGATCAAAGCACATCACCTGGGGTCCCCCACCCCGTTTTCCTCAGTCCCCAGACTGAGGGGCGCTGTGGGGAGGTGGTCCCCATGCTGCACTGCCCCCTTGCATGGGTGGAGGGCATCCCAGGAGTAGGAAGGCCGTGGGTGAGGATGCGTCCACCTGTGTCCAGGCAGACCTCCCAGCCAGACCAGCTCAGACAGGAAGGCGGACAGAAATCAAGAGCTCTCCCTGCCCGCATTGTCCCTTCTGACCCTCTGGGCTTTGTTAGTGGGCTGCCCCCAGTCCCAGGCCCATGACTTGGACGTTTATGTGGGACTTAGACCCATTCCTCCCACAGCCCCGTGTATAAAGTTCAGTCAAGCCTCCGTTGGCTGGAACGCTGCAGACCACAGCCACTGCCCACGAGCCATACTTTGGGGCCATGGTGGTTCAGGACAGCCAGGAAAGGGTGCTCGGGCTTTCAGATTCTCCTCCAGGATTGGAAGAAACAGCTCTGGGTGGCTCCCCTAGTACCCAGATACACAGCCCCCCGACCCTGGGCTCTCCCCGCGTTTTCCTGCACCCTTGCCCCTACCAGCTGGTCAGGTAGCTGCCCCTACCTACCAGGTTCCCCGCAGCCCTGCAGATTGGAGAAGCCATGTTCAGTCCATTGTAGACACTTGCCCCAGGCCCGTCCCTCCTGTGCTCGAGGAGGCCAGGCCAGCATCGCCTCTGGACGTACACCCCCCCACACATGAGGCCCGAGACCTGGTTCTGGGGAGCTGAGTGTGAGCCCCACGCCCGAGGTGGATGGGCATCCCGTCTCCCCAGGAGAGGAAGCACACGTGCCTGGCAGCTGCAGGCCAGATTCGAGGGTGGTGAGGGCCCCGGGCCCCCGGCAGCCTCATGGGCAGATCCTGCCAGGGTTCCCTGCCCCAGGTTCCCCTTAGCCACCCTAGCTGCCCTCCTGTGGAATGAGGGGGTGGGAGCCGAGACCCTTCCGTAAGCACCGGCAGGGTTAGGTGGCCACCCAGGAGCCAGCAGCTTTAGTCTTTGCTTGTCTGGCCTGAGCCCGCCCCACCCCCCGCCCGCCAGCTTCCTGCGCTGACCACTTCATCTTGCAGTCCAAGGACAGCGCAGTCAGCAGGCCCCCGAGAGCGGACACATCATGCTGAGGAGGTGAGTGCTCAGGTGGCTCTTTGTGAAGGTCAGCAGGGGGGTCTGCTCCAATACTCATTTGGGGCGGCCGTGCTCCAGGGAGGAGGGCGGGACACGTTCACGAGAGCTCTGGGATCTTGCACAAGCACCTGCGACGCTAGGGGTTTGCTGTGGCCTCCCACCGGGAGGAGAGCTGTTGTGCGTGAGCCCCCCGGGCACCTGGCCAGTGGCCTGGCTCAAGCAGCCCTCCCCAAGGTGCGCTCCTGAGGGTGTGGCCGGAGTGCAGGATGTGTTTTGTACATAATGGAGTGTTTTAACTCATGGCCCGTTGTCCCAAGTCCCACGGTCTCCTCGGTTTCTTCACTGCATCTGGAAGGAGGTCCTGGCCCCGGCCAGCATCCAGGCAGGGGTGCCAGTGACAGCACCAGCTGGCAGTGCCCCTCGGCCACTTGGGTCTCCCGTCCAGCACTGCCGGCTCAGGACGCCTGCTTTGAGGTAAAGGCTTCTTGTGCCTGCAGCATCTCCTCCAACACCACGGGCTGGGGCTCCAGGGAAGGGCTGGCCTCCCCAGGGCTCTTCCGAGGGCTGAGGAACAGTAGCAAACGTGCAGTGAGCGAACAGCTCCCTGCTCCCACCACCCCAGGCCTTCGGTGTCCTCTCTCGGAGGAGGCGTGAGGGACGAGAGAACTGTCCAAGCAATGAGTCTGTGAACGTTTTGGGAACTGGAAGAGTTTCACTTGAACCCAGGAGTGTTTAAAGCTTTATTTATTTATAGCTTCTTATTAAAAAAAAAAAAAAAAGTGTTGAGAAGAAACCTTTTGGTGACTCATACAAAAAAATGAGTTGATGATGGAAATGCAAGTCATAATCATCTAATTGTTTTTGTCTAGGTCAAGATGAATGTTAGCAGATGAAATAAACCCTGAAAAGGAGCGCTGGTGTGTGTGGTCTGTGGTCACATAGCAACGCGCCTGGCGTGGCGCCGTCCCGGTTTGATTTTTCGAAATGAGCATCTGTGAGCTCACAGGAATCACACAGGAGCAGACGGGCTTCCCTCAGGAGGAGGCGGCGGCCCAGTAAGAGAGGAGTTAACACACTGTGTCACTAAGCCTTGCTTTGTGAAAGTAAGAAATGTGACTGTCACCACCGCAGAGAATAACTTAGGGACTTCCCTGGTGGTCCAGTGGTTAGGACTCGGCACTTTCACTGCCGAGGGCCCAGAATCCATCCCTGGTCAGGGAACTTAAGATCCCACAAGCCGCGCGGCGTGACCAAAAAAAGAATAACTTATCAGTCATTAATTATAGGACTTGAAAAGATGAGGCCCGCTTAAGGGAAGACAGAGCAATGCAGACATCGTGTGCTTACTTTCTGAGCCTCCTTCCCCTCAACTTTCATTTTGAAACATTGCAAACGACAGGTTGAAAGGGTAGGTCGTGGACACCATATACCCTTAGCTGAGATTCCCCTGGATTAACGTGTCACATTTTGTTATCCTGCACTCCCACTCGTTTTCTGTCTCTGTGCACACGCATCGCACGCATGCACGTGGACACGCACATTTTTCTGAAACATTGGAAATCAGTTGCAGTCCCCAGAATACTTCAAAATACTTCAGCATGTACCTCCTAGGAATGACATTCTGCCACACACACACACACACACACACACACACACACACACACAAAACCATTATCATATTCCTAAAATTTAACATAATATTAGCTGATGTACAGTCCGCATCCAGAGTTTCCAGTGGTCCGTACAGTGTCCCCAGAATGTTTCTGTGACCTTTGCAGTGCTCAGCTGTCACGCCTCTACTGTGTCCTTTAGCTAGACAGAGCCCCACCCGCCGCTTTCCTTCGTCTGTCTTAGCGTTGGCATTTTAGTATAGGCCGGTTGTCTCTCTTAAGGTCCACGTGTGTCTGTTTTCTCATGGTCAGATTCAGTTAAAGGTTTGGGGCATAAATGCTGCGCAGATGAAGTGGTTCTCTGCCCGCCAGCGCCGATGAATTGTAGTTCTCTGTCCCACGGGACCGGGAGGGAGGCCCTTACTTGATGTCTGGGTCCTGACGTGATCACGGGTCTCACTGCTTTTTCTTCATGGAAACCGATCCGCTGGGCTCGCGGGTAGGGCTGGCCGTTGCTGGACGATGGAGGGCCGGGGGCCTCAGGAACCGGCCCCTGCACTTCCTCCAGTGGGCACTGTCGCACACAAGACTCTGGAAAGGCTGTGTTCAGACCCTAAGGTCTGAGGGTCTCTTCCTCCTCTTCCCACGGTCTCGACCTGGAGGCTCCTGCATCCAGCCCAACTCCCCATCCGTCCCCATCCCCTGCCTGCAGAGAGGAGGGAGGGCAGTCACAGCCGTGCCAGGGGGCGGAGGTGGCCGCTTCCTAGTCACCAGAGCTTCCCCGCCCAGTGTGCTCTTGACCCTCCGGGTCTGTGGGGAGGCGTCCTCTCTCTTCTCGGAGCGGAGCCTTGCAGGGCCGGGGAGCGGACGCCCCGTGCAGACCCAGCCTCAGCCCCCTCCTGGACATCACACGTGGGGCCTCGGCCTGCTACCCGCTCAGCAAACCCAAGGGGAACGTGTCCTCCCGCTGCAGTGGCTCCATTCAGCCCCGCAGAGCCAGTGTGTGAAAAGACAAAGGCCAAATGATCCCTGAAAACACCTCCCCCGCAAAATGGGGGTTTTCGCCTGCCTTCTCCTGTTTAAAGTTGAAGGTCACTTCTGAGTCTTCTGCCCTGTCTGCGGCCTCCCCTGCGCCAGCCCAGCCTGTCACCCCGTCCACCTTGCTCCTCCTTGGCCTCTCCCGCCACCCCACCTCCTCTCCGCCCACCAGCTGCCCCGCAGCCCAGCCTCCCACCCCTGCATCCCTTGCCGTTTCCTCTTCACGCCAGCCGTGCCCCAAGTGGCGGGCCTGCCACCTGCGTGCTTTCCCTGGATCCTCAGCCCCGACCTTCAGGCGAGCTCGGGACCGCTCAGTGCTCCACATCAGGTCCCTCCTAGGGAAGGCTGTCCCGACTTGCCCACCCACCCAGGCAGGTGCCCTTGGCAGGGACACAGGAGCATGCTCCCAGCCCAGAGCACGGGAGATCCGTGGGGGCCATCACCAACCCAAGAGTCTCTTTCCAGAACACGCACCTGGTCCCAGGGACCTCCTGAGGACTCGGGGTGCAGGTCCTGGGAGCCTTGGCCCAGCACCCCCGGCTGAGCAGGCCCCCTGCCCTGGTGGGCGGGGATGGGCGGAGGGCTTCACCCTTGGCGTGGGGGGCTGGTCTGGGCTCCCCTCCACGCTGCCGCAGCAGGCGGAGCCTCTGGGAGTACACCCTGTTGTCAGGCCAGGTTCGGAATCCAGCTGGACCACGGTCCCGGGTCGGCCCTTCCCTGTGAAACAGGAAGGCTGCTGTAAGGGGTCACTTGCTTCCGGAGGACGAGGCGCCGGGCGCGGGCGGGGCCACAGCGAGCCACGCCTTCATCTCGCCTCCAGCCCCGACCACCAAGCCATGGCTGGGGAGGCCTGACGCTGCCCACGACCCGCTCAGCCTCACCCACTGCACTGCCCCCACGACGAGCCAAGCCACATGGGCCTCAGGTCCCCTGCGGAAACAGCTAAGGACTGTCCTCTTCCTTTCTTCCCCTCAAAGGACCGTGACAAATTTCCAGGTCCCCCCCCTGCCAGCCCCATCCATCGCCCCGGCCCCGGTCAGCGCCATCTGGTTTCCCGCCCCTAGGAGTCAGCTGGGTCACCCAGCTGCCTGCTCTCTCTCTGGCAAAGACAAGACCCTCCTGGCCCCACGCCTGCTGGGCCTCCCGCTTCCCTGCACCCCCAGCCCAGCCCACCTGGTCCCGGGGTGTCTCCCCTGGCCCAGGCTTCAGGTGGGACCCCGGTTCCTGGCGGGCCCAGAGGAGGGGTCTGAATACACAGCACTGCCCAGACTTGCCCCCAAACATGCCCTTTTTAGAGAAATTGCTCATGTCCTGACTTTAAATTTCCATTCCCTCTGAAGTGTGATTGAATTTTTAAAATATGTCCCTTCAAGTTAGCAGTCTCTCCCGGTTAGAACCAGTGTGTTAGGAGTCGTCCTCTGAGTCCCCTCCCCTCTGGGTGGCATCTGGGCATACGGGACATTCCTATCCCCCAGTGACGGGTGGCAGGGCGCTCACACACACACACACACACCCGCCTCGTCCCCCTGCCTCCTCGTCAAGAAGGCCATCGGGCCCCCGGCCAGGACCCACAGCCTCTCCTCACCGACTCCACTGCAGGGCGTCCAGGACAGTCGGCACTTGGGATCGTCCTCTTGGCTTGGATGAGGCACAGAGGTCTCCCCCGGGGGCTGACCCTCCAGCCCCTCCTGCTGCTGTTACTGACCAGGGTTCTTGGCCTCCTCAATCAATAGAAATTGTTAAGAGACCAGACAAGAAATTCAGGCAAGGCTTTACTGGGGCCCCTGCAGCGACAACACACAAAAGTTTCCCTTGCTCACTTGCTCCCCGAGTGAGGGGCGAGCTAGTTCCTTACATGGGGTGAGGGTAGGGGTGGGTCCAGGGGTCAGGCCGGAGGGGTAGCTTAGGTGGTCTGCCAACCCCTTTGGTGGTGTTGAGTGCAGGGGGCATGCGCGGTACCCTGCTTTTGGTCCCGACCCCCTGCTTTTGCTCCTGTCTCTTTAGAAGTGGCAGTTAGGGGTTTTTTGGTCTTTTTGTATCTTATTGTCCAGAATTTGCCCCAACTGCAGGGGCATGCAGTTATTTTTAGTCCCGTATAGTTTCTTTGTATTTTGTTGCTTGGAGACATTTGTCTAGGTACAAGCACTGCAGCAAAGGGTCCCAGATCCCAGCTCCCAGCCTGTCTCACTGCCCCGGGGAGCCCCACACACACTGGCAGGTTCTTAACCTCCCCCCAGACAGCACTGCAGCAAAGGGTCCCAGATCCCAGCTCCCAGCCTGTCTCACTGCCACGGGGAGCCCCACACACACCGGCAGGTTCTTAACCTCCCCCCAGACAGGTGTCCCCAGCCCACCAGCCGTAGGAGGCCAGCTCTCTGCCTCGGTTAGCCTGCCACTCCGCTGCAGCTAACCCGTCCTGCAAACAAATAGCTCCAAGGCCCCAAACAGGCCACACGCAGTCCCCTTTCCTTCTGCTTCCCTCTCAGCCCGGCCACGCTGTTTCCAGTGTCTGACCCTGGCCAAGGCCACTGGCATGGAGCACTGAGACCTCCCCTTCTACTCTGCCTGCGAGGCCCCCTAACCCCGGCCCCCAGCAGCTTCTCCCTCTGAAGGGCCTGTTCTCGCTGACCCCATCCTCCCACCCCACTCTGTGGCTCATCGAAACCCTGGGATTTCTCTGTAAAAGGAAGCCTAGGGACTGTGGAAAACACTTCTTTCGCAAACAAAAAGCCAAGCACTCAAGACACAGCCTCTCCAAGACAAGAGAGCCGGCCTGGAGCCTTGCAGCTGGGGCTCCACAGGCTGTTTTGTCCTGTGTCACCCTTCCGCAGAAGCCGCAAGGCCGGTATTCAGGCCCCGGGGGGCTCCGATCAATATTGTGTGCTGAACAGGTCAGCCTGGTGTTTTCGCAGTGCCGTCGAGGAGGGGGGCGCCTCACACAGGGTGCTCTAAGGGACTCTGGCCAGAGGACTTCCTGTGCAGCAGAGGCCGTGTTGTACAGTTCACACATTGTTCTCTAGGAAAGATGTTTAACGCACAGTCTGCCCTCGTGCTTCCAGAGCGCATTGAGAGGTCCTGCACAGGACCTGGCCCGGACTCTCTGCCCATTTCCAGCTGGCAATCCACACAGGAAGTGATCTGTCCACATCAAAGGATTTTAAACCTCTGGCATTGCAACAGAGCCTGCTGGTTGTCCCCTGATACTTGTCCCGCACTCCTTCCTTAGCAAGAGAGCCTCCACGGATCAGTGGGCGCACAACCAGCCAGGGTCAAGACCACACTTCCCAGCCCCTCACAATGACACATGGCTACACTACGGAACTCTGGCTGACAGAGTCTTAACCACTAGACCACCAGGGAATTCCCCCTTTTGTACCTTTTGAATTTTGCAACATGTGAATGAATTACCTTTTTGAAACATAGATGGCTGAAGATAAAAAAACAAAAGTGAAATGGAAGATAAATGTTCAATTCACAACGGCGATTTTTCTCAGAGTTGGCAGAGCAGGGAGCAGGTGGGGCTTTGGCTAAAGGAATAAGGGAATTTCAGCTTTATCTGTAACACTTTACATGTTATAGTTAGAAAACAAGGCACACCAAAGAGTAACAACTGTCACTTCTGGGTGGTGGGTCCGGGGGCGGAGGTTGTCATGTTATTTTCTGTACTTTCTGTATGGTTTTCTGTGTCTCAAAACAAAATCATCGGGCTTCCCTGGTGGCGCAGTGGTTGAGAGTCCGCCTGCTGATGCAGGGGACACGGGTTCGTGCCCCGGTCCGGGAGGATTCCACATGCCACGGAGCGGCTGGGCCCGTGAGCCATGGCCACTGAGCCTGCGCATCTGGAGCCTGTGCTCCGCAACGGGAGAAGCCACAGCAGTGAGAGACCCGTGTACCACAAAAAAAAAAAAAAAAAAATTCATCTATGTGAAAAGCCTGCATGCAAGGCAGGCACAGAAGCTCAGGAACTCGGGCTGGCTTCAGGCTCCTGATGCAGGAAGGGGCCCAGGGAGACAGCCAGGCCCAAGAAGAATTCCTGGCAGAGACGTGGGACTGAGGGATGCGGGGCTTGGAGCTTTTGCTTCATGTCATTTTACTGGATGAATATGGAGCAGTCATGACGGTGCCCAGTGTGGACCCAGCCTTCCCACACGGCTGTTTGTCCCCTTCACTGGAGCCCAAGTGGAGGTAGAAATCAGGTTCCCCACCGGCCTCTCTCATCACCCAAAGTGGGGCTCCTCAGTACCGACCTTCGTGGGGGCCTTATTACCAGCCAACGGGGTAAAGGCCTCCCCTGACACCTCCACCCCCAGCAGGGATGCTGGGACCACGGGTAGTCTAGGAGCCCCACTGGGCCTTTGCCACTGAGGGTGCGAGCAGGGCCACAAGGTTTTCTGTGCTGACTGGCTGAAGCAGGCTGGTTACTGCCTAAGCGTTTTCCACTCTGCTAGGCCGCCCCTTTCCTAGTCTTTTGGCTAAGACAGCAGGCTTCCCTGGGGCTCTGCTGTCTATGCCCACTGGCATCTCTGGGTTCGGGGCTGCTTCTGCTCCATCTCTGGGATACCTGAGGCAAAAAGAAAACTCAGGAACTTACTACCATGTCATTCCTTTGGCCTCAAAGTCCCTAGCTGGTGTGTTTCTTCTTTGCGTTCTAGAGCCTAGGTAGATACAGATGATCGATAGATGATGATAGATAGATAGATAGATAGATAGATGATAGATGATAGGTAGATAGAGTTGATAGATAGACAGATGATAGATAGATGATAGATAGATACATAGATAGTGTTGAATCTAGGTAGTAGGTGTATGGGTGTTTATCTAATTATTTTTTCAACTTTTATACACGTTAGAAAAATTTCAGAAGAAGAAGCTGGGAAAAAATGTTGGATCGGCAGTTGTGTTTAAACGTAACACTGACCAACAATTGTAGAACATGAATCACTAGCTTGAATCGAAAAACCCACAACTTCATTTTTATTTATGTGTTTACATGTTTCTTTTCACAGCACAGTGCCCGAGGGTTAGGGATCAACAAGTTGTGAACAGCCCTGCCACTGTGCTCCGGGGGCCACAGACAGCCAGTCCCTGCAGGAGTGGCCTCCCAGCTTCCTGGGCTCTATGTATTTCCATACATTCAACTGGTAGCCAGACAGCTTCCTGGGAGGCCAGTGCTCGGCACTTAAGTGTCCTGGGGCCCCTCCCCACACGCACACTCGGCCTCCCTCTTGGGCAGAAATGGCTCCACTTCTGAACAAGAGACGCACTGCATCTCCAGCCACAGCTGCCCTGTCACACCCCAGAACGGTCAACTCAACCTTGGCCCATGAGCTTCCTGGCCAGCAACCCCGAGCTCAGGATGGCCACACAGGGCCAAGTGCTAATGAGGCCTCTTGATTTGTGTTTCTTTCTAAGTGGATTAATCAATCAACCGATTTGTGTCTACCCTCAAAGCACATCTAATCCCTTCTCATCCCTGTCACCACCACCCCGGTCCCATTGATCACAGCAAGAGCCTCCTCCCTGGGCTTCTGGCTTCCCTCTGGACCCTCCAAACAGCAGCAAACTGAGCCATACCAGTTTACTTCCCTGCTCAAGATCCTCTGGTGGCTCCCTCTGGGGAAAAGCCCAAGTATTAAGCACGGTCTACAAGGCCGCATGTCAGGGGTCAGCAGACTATAGCCCACAGGCCAAATCTGGCCCACAGCCTATTAGTTAAATACAGTGTATTGGAACACGATCACTCACATTCATTCACTATTATCTATGGCTGCTTTCCTGCTGCAAGGGTTCGTCTGGAACCACCCTAGATGTTGCCATGAAGACATTCAAGTAGCCCCGTGGAGCGGCCCACTTAGAAAGACCAAGGACCCCAGCCAACATCCAGGCCTGTGCTGCCAGCCATATGAGGGCACCACGTGGAATGGGGATCCTCCAGCCCAGTGAGCCTCTAGACGACTGTGGCCCCAGTTGACCTATGACCTCTGACACCAAGTGGAAACTGCCCAGCTGAGTCTTTCCCAAGCTCCTGGCCCACAGATTCTATGAACACAATATGCAGTTGTTTTACACCACTTGCATCAGGCCTGCTGGTAGGCCTGTTCTGCCATTCTGCCATGTCCATATGGTAAGCACAACTTTAATTACATAAAAACGTCTGTATGTATGTGTATGTGTGTAAATATATTTATGTGTGTGTAACACTGTATAGAAATGTGTGAGAATGGGTTTCCTTTATTTTATTTTATTTTTCTTTTTTAAATTTTTTTTGCGGTACGTGGGCCTCTCACTGTTGTGGCCTCTCCCGTGGCGGAGCACAGGCTCCGGACGTGCAGGCTCAGTGGCCATGGCTCACGGGCCCAGCCGCTCCGCGGCATGCATGCCCGGACTGGGGCACGAACCCGTGTCCCCTGAATCAGCAGGCGGACTCTCAACCACTGCGCCACCAGGGAAGCCCGGTTTCCTTTATTTTAATCCTTTTTTTTTCTTCTTTGCTTGGCTCCACATACAGCCCTCCTCTCCCATCTCATCTCCCACATACCCTATATTATAACCTAATTTCCATATATTAGGTTCCATATATTCTCCATATGTCCCTCCATATTTGTATGTAATAATAACCAAGCATATAGATGCATTTTAATACATACGTACATCTATGCATCTGTATGGATAAAGGGTGTTGGCTAGTTGGCTTTACAAAGAGGGATCCCGTTTCACACTTTTCTGCATCTTGATTTTCTCACTCAATGATATCTCATAGAAATCCCCATGAAACCTTCTGCTCAAGCATTCGCTGGATCTTCTTTGTGGCTGCCTTATGTTCCATAGGTGGATGAGCATAGCTTCCCTGTGCACACAGCCTCACCCACTGTGTTTATTTCTATTACAATGGCCCAGAGTGGCTGCTGGGCCTGGTGCATTTTTTTTCTTTTTAAAGATTTTTTTGATGTGGACCATTTAAAGTCTTTATTGAATTTGTTACAACATTGCTTCTGTTTCATGTTTTGGGTTTTGGGCCGAGAGGTATGTGGGATCTTAGCTCCCCAACCAGGGATTGAACCCACACCCTCTGCATTAGAAGGTCTTAACTGGTGGACTGCCAGGGAAGTCCTGGGCCTGATGTCTTTTAAATTTTAATAGATGCTGCTCAGCTGCTTTCCAGGAGGTCTGATGTCCAGGAAGACCTGTGCTTTTTCTTGCTGTGGACACAGGCCCGCAGTGTGCAGGGCTGTCACGGCTGCATGGGGACCAGCCTGCCCCAGCCCCCCACATGCTCCACATAGCTTGGTGCAAAGCCTTCTGCAAAACCACGTCCCATTGTTTCTCCAACTTTCCTCAGGCCCAATTAAACTTCATTAGCTGATCAACACGACTAGATGTAGATAAAAATCACTCCCAAATTCCCCTGGAGAGTTTTGCTCTCAGAGAAGAAACACTGCCCATCAGTGGTCCAGGGGACAAGGGCAGCTTGGGCCTCCACCCCTGCCCTTCCCCTCTCCACATATCCCGGCCCCTCTGATGTCCTGCTTGTCCAGAGGGACCTGCCAAACCATACACACCTGTAGCCACCCGGCCTGAGAGCAGGTGTTAATTGTTAGAGGCAGAACCATCTAAAACAGGTGTCCCTAAACCCTCTCAGATCAGACAGCCCTTGGCGTCTCAGAAACACCTAAGGGGTCCTTTTTTTTTTTTTGCGGTCCGCGGGCCTCTCACTGTTGTGGCCTCTCCCGTTGTGGAGCACAGGCTCCGGACGCTCAGGCTCAGCGGCCATGGCTCACGGGCCCAGCCGCTCCTCGGCATGTGGGATCCTCCCGGACCGGGGCAGGAACCCGTGTCCCCTGCATCAGCAGGCAGACTCTCAACCACTGCGCCACCAGGGAAGCCCCTAAGGGGTCCATTTATTAAGTAGTCAGGTCCAAACACTTAACAAGTATGTATATGCTAATAACTTAGTAGCTGTCTAAAAGCTGTACACATGCATTTTAAGAGACTATTTTTAGTTCATTTTTACATAACTGCCATTAGTTACTGACTGGGTATGTGGGCTTGCTGGGCGCTGCCCAGCTTCCCAATCCTCGCAATCAGATTGTACGCCGCCTGGCCCACAGTGACTTCTAAAACCCATCTTTTGCGTGGGTACTAAAACCTATCTTCGCGAAGACAGGGAAAGCGCCGCAGCATCACCTGGTGTGGAGACCTCGAGCCAGCAGCTCCCCCCATGTCCACCGGAGGGCGCTGCGTGCTCCCGGAACTGAGCATGCGCGGCCCAGCCGCTCCTGCCTCCCGCTGGCTCCGGGCTCCCCCGCCGGCTCCGGACTCCCCCGCCGCTCCCCACTTCGCCAGTGCCTGCAAGAATCAGGTAAGGTCAGGAAACAGAGGCGGGTCCTGGGCTGGGACGTCGGCTACCCAGGTAGGAGCCTGGCTCGGGGAACGTCGCTAGCATAGAGCACAGGCGCCGTGGCGCCTGCTCCCGGGACCCCATCTGTGCGCAGCTTGTCCCCGCGCACGCTGGGGTCAGAAGGGGTCCGGGTGGTGGAAACACGACCGTCCTCGGACACCGCCGGGGGAGGACCCTGACGGACCGCGGGGACCGCGGGCAGCCCATCCTGGGCCACGTGACACAGAAACCGAGGCCGGACTCTCTCTGGCAGCGAGCCAGGTGTGGTCCACTGCGGCGTCCCCACAAGCCAGGACCGGCCCCGGGTCTGCGGCCTCTGCAGTCTCGGGAGCCATCCAGGGCTGGAGACCCGGCCTCGGAGACAGCTGGGGACACAGAAGATGCTCTATAAAGGCTTTTAAAAGAACGGACTACACAGAATGAAGACAAAAGATACACAAGCAATATTCACAGTATTTACTTTTTTTTTTTTTTTTTTTTTTTTTTTTTTGCGGTACGCGGGCCTCTCACTGTTGTGGCCTCTCCCGTTGCGGAGCACAGGCTCCGGACGCGCAGGCTCAGAGGCCATGGCTCACGGGCCCAGCCGCTCTGCAGCATGTGGGATCTTCCTGGACTGGGGCACAAACCTGTGTCCCCTGAATCGGCAGGCGGACTCTCAACAGCTGCGCCACCAGAGAAGCCTAGTATTTACTTTTGAAGTGAGAATATAGACTGCTTTTCTTGTTTTTCTGCACCTTTCAGACTTTCTAAACTACATAGGTATCACCAGAATAAATTTTCTTAAGCAGTGCTTTGCTCACAAAGTCGTGCATTCCTCTCCATCTAGGAGGGCTAAAGTCTGAAAAGGGGATCGCAAACTCAGATGCATCCAGATGCCTGGTGAGTTGGATAAATGAGGGCAGAGCTGAGCATAAGGCAGTAGGGAGTGGTGGGGACTGCAGAGAACCAGCTGCTCTGAAGGAAGAAGGCTCCTCCAGCTCCAGATCATCTTTAATCTAAGGCAGGCCCATTTTGAAGATAAGGAAAAGGGGAGGCAGAGCCCAAGATGACAAAGCAAGAAGCAGCTGCAGGGCGCTCGTGGGAGGGGGCGGGCGGTGCAGGGGCGCGGGCGCCACCTGCCGGTCCATGTGGTTGCGCTTTCCCACGCCACGCCCGTGGCCCAGCCTGCTGCAGCATCTCTGGCCCATCGGGGAGGAACAGGGGGCTGCTCCCTGGCCTCATTTCACCCGCACAGCAAAGCCGTTTGTCCGACCGCGCAGAGGTGTTGTAAGAGGGGTGAGGGGGCAGTGGAAACACTTGAAGGGTGTGCAAATCTCCAAGTATCAATATGGAAAGCATACCAATGAAACTTAAAAGGGTGTACACAGGAGAATCTTTACGACCTTGGGGCAGGGAAAGATGTCTTAAACGAGACAAAAAAGAGTGTAAACAAAAAGGAAGAGATTGATATTTAAAGCTTGTCTACATTAAAATTAAGAAGTTCTGGTCCTTAAAAGACACTGTAAAGAAAATGAAAAGCAAGCGGCAAACTGGAGAAAAGAAAAAGATATTTGCAATACATATACTTGAAAAATGATTTCAACCCAGTGTGTGTGTGCGTGTGTGTGTGTGTGTGAGTGTGTGTGTGTATATATATATTTAAGTCTATGAACCAAGAAGAAAAAGACACAACTCAACAGCTTAAATCCTAATATTTCCTACTTCCTAGGAAAGGAACCAGGAGAGGGCCAGTAAATGTGTGAGAAAATGTCCAGCCTCATTTATTTTCAAAGAAACATAAATTAAAACAATGATATTCAATATCACACTCATTAGATTAGCAAAAATTAAAATTTCTGTCAATATAGAGTGTTAGGAAAGACTTAGGAAAAAAAAGAACTTTCATGCACGGCTAGTGGAATTGTGAAATGGAGCAATCACTTTGGAATACGGCTTGGCATCTAATAAAGGTGGACGTAAAACAAAGGTGCCTCCCCACCGCCCAGGATTCCACTCCTCATATATGTACCCAAATGGAATGCAAGCACATGTGCACCAGGACCCATGTAAAAGAATGCTTGTGGTAGCAATGTTTGTAATAGTAAAAAACCTGAAAACAACCCAAATGGCCTTACTGGAGAGGGAGTGGATAGCCTATACTCAATTTAATATGGACGGACCTAATACATTGCTTTAAATTAAATATGCAGGATGGAAAACTATTAAGAAAAGTAAGGGAATGATTAATACAAATTTTAGAAATATAATAACCTCTAGTAGGAAGAGAGGGGGCTATGATTAGAGAGAGGCATGTGGGATGGGGGGAGGGGAGGAGTTGCTTCTAAAGTCCCTGTAATGTTTTCCTTCTCAACCTAGGTGAGATATATTTTATTTTGAATCTTTAAACTGAACAGATGTGTTTTTTATACACTCTTATTTGTATAGGACATATTTCAAAATTAAAATTTAAGAAGAATGTAATGTAAAACACCATACAGATATGTACTACAGCACATTTTCTATGTGTTGGTCCATTCATATCCATTGTTAAACACCCGCCATTGGGCTGGACCAGAGAGGGAAAGAATTTTCCCTGGCTCTCCAGCCCTGCCTCTTCGTGCCTCCAGTCCCCACTGATATGAAAAGATGTGCAGGACCCACACACCGTAAGGTACAAAACATTGCTGAGCTAAATTAAAGAAGACCTAAATAAATGGAGAGAAGCTGTGTTCATTGGTTGGAAGACACAGTATTGTTAAGATGTCAGTTCTCCCCAAATTGATCAAAGGTGAATGCTGTCCTAATCAAAATCCCAGCAAGCTTTTTTGTAGAAGTTGACAAGTTGACTCTAAAATGTATATGGAAATGCAAAAAACCTAAAATAACTGAAAAAAAGACTTACGTTACCTGGTTTCAAGACATTAGGAAGCCACAGAAATCAACACAGGGTGATATGGGTGGACATATTGATGAATGGAACAAAACAGAGAGTACAGAAATAGACCCACATATATATGGTCAATTAATTATCAATAAAGGTGCCAAGGCAATTCAATGGAGAAAAGGTAAGCTTTTCAACAAATAGCAATATGCAAAACAAAACAAAACATCTTGATCTTTACCTCACATCATAAAAAAATTAACTTGGAATGGATCATAGATGTAAGAGCTTAAAGTATAAAACTTCTAGAAGAAAACATAGGAGGAAAACTAAGTGACTGTGGTGGTTTTTAAAGAGATGTTCACAAATTCTCTGATATTCCTTCTTTCAAGATGTGGAGCTTAATTTCCCTCCCCCTGAATGTGGGAGAGACTTAATGATTCAGCTCTAGCAAATAGAATTTGGCAGAAGTCATGGGCTATCACTTCCAAGATTAGGCTATTAAAAGACTGCAGCTTCCACCTTGGGCTGGTTTGCTCACTCTCCCTCCCGTCCTCCGTCCCTCCCTCCCTCCCTCTCATTATTCACTTTGGGGACTGCCAGCTGCTGTGTTATTAGGAGAGGCCCATATGGTGAGGAACAGAAGGCCTGCCATCAATCATGTGTGACCTCTGAAGCAGATACTCATTTCGAGTCTTAAGATGCCTGCAGCCTCATAAAAGACTGAGCTGGAACTATCCAGCCAAGTGGCTCCCAAATTCCTGACTCATGTGAAAATAACAAATGTTTGGTTTTTAAGCTGCTAAATTTGGGGATAATTTATTATGCAGCAATAGATAAGTAATACAGTGATCTTCAGTTTGGCAAAAATGCCTTAAAAATGACACAAAGAACATGAACTATAACAGGAAAAAAATCCATAAATCACATTTTATAAAAAGCAAAAACTTCTGCTCTTTTAAAGAAGCTGCAACAGGGTTCCAAACAAGATGATGTAGACACCATTTTCCCATGTTCCTTCCACTAAGTACAACTAAAACCCTGAACATAATACAATTGACAATCATAAGAGGACTGTCTTAGCTTGGGCTCTTATAACAGAATACCGTACACGGGGTGGCTTAAACAACAGACATTTATTTGTCACGGTTCTGGAGGCTGGGAAGTCCAAGATCAAGGTACTGACAGATTCAGTGTCTGGTGAGAGCTGGTGGAGAGGGAGAGAGAGAGAGAGAGAAAGAGAGAGAATGAGAATGAGAGAGTGAGAGCAAGCTCTGTTACCTTCTCCTGGTCTTTTTTTTTTTAACTATTTATTTAATTTATTTATTTGGCTGTGCCAGATCTTTGTTGTGGCATGCGGGATCTTCGTTGTGGCATGCAGGATTTTTAGTTGAGGCATGAGGGCTCTTAGTTGCAGCATGTGGGATCTAGTTCCCCAACCAGGGATGAAACCCAGGCCCCCTGCATTGGGAGCACGGAGTCCCAACCACTGGACCGCCAGGGAAGTCCCTCCTCCTGGTCTTAAAAGGGCACTAATCCCATTATGGGAGACCCACCCTCATGACCTCATCTAAACCTAATCACCTCCCAAAAGCCCCACCTCCAAATACCATCATATTGGGGATTAGGACTTCAACATATGAATTTTGGGATGACACAAACATTTAGTCCAAAACAAGGACTTAAAGATGGAAGGCAGACTGGCTATGTGATGGTAGCAGACAACTCAGGGCAGCCCAGATATGGTACTTTGGCCAACATGTGGTCAGTGGAGAATGAATAGAGAGAGTTCCCCTGCACCCAGGAGCAGCAGGTGGCCCAGACTGGATTGCTTTCCCTCTAGCCATGGTGCCAGCAGAGACCAAGTGGTGATTCCTGACTCTAGCCCCCCACCCAGTGGTAGCAGAAAGCCTATGGCAGCACAGCAAGACCAGAGGACCTGGGGCACTTTCTTCCCCGCTGCCTGCTGTCTTAGCCAGGCTGGAGTCTGGACTTCCACCACCACCCAGCAGCCTCTGAGACTGCAGAGCTTTCCTTCCATGTGGGTAGCATCACTGGCAAAGGAGTGGGAAGTTTGGACTTCTCCTGACCCAGCAGTGGCAGGCAGTGCCCCTCACCCTCCAAACGAGGGAATGGTGGGAGGAATTTGGAGAGAAGAGAACTGGAAAAAGGGATTTTCTAACCTGTATAGGTTATTCTGGGCAGACAGCTGATTGACCCACATGAGAAACTGGCCAGAATGAACTCACCAAAAGGTTTGAGACCCAGGCTTTCATGGCAGCCTTTGAATAGCACACAAACAAAGCAGACCAGAATAGCATTGCAAGAACTCAGAAACAAATTGTCATTGGAACCACAGTCCACAAAAGTAGGCCAGGACCAGCATGCATCCTAAACAGGATGACTGCTAGAATAGACTATTTAAATAGGATCCAGAGTCTTATAATATCCACAATGTCCAGGATACAGGTAAAAAAAAAAAAAATCACCAAGAACCAGGAAAATCACAACTGGAAGGGGAAAAGACAACAAATGCCAACACTGATATGGCTCAGATATTGGAGTTATCCGACAAAGATTTTGAAGCAGGCATCATAAAAATGCTTCAGTGAGCAATTATGAATACTCTTGAAACACAAAAATAGAAAATCTGAGTAAAGAAATAGAAGATATATAAAGAAACAAGTGAGAATTAAAGAATTTAAAAATTCACTAATCAAGATTAAAACTCACCGGATGGGCTCAATAACAGATTGGAGAAGAGATAGGAAGAATAGTGAAGACAGATCAATAGAACTTATCCAATCTTACCAACAAAAAGAAAATAGATGGGGGGAAAAAAAAACCGACCTCAGAGACCTGTGGGACAACAATAAAAGATCTAACATTTGTGTCACAGAAGTCCCAGAAGGGGAGGACAAAGTGTGGAACAGAAAAAAGAAGAAATAATGGCTGAGTACTTCCAAAATTTGGTGAAAAGCATAAACCTATACATTTAAGATGTTGAGTGAACCCCAAAAGGGCAAACCTAAAGAAATCCACCCCAAGACATATTATAATCAAACTTATGAAAACTAAAGACAAAGGAAAAAGTTCTGAAAGCAGCTACAAAGAAATAATGTGTTGCCTATAGAAAAACAATTCAAATGACAGCAGATTTCCTATCTGAATCCAAGGAGGCCAGAGTAAGTGGCACAACATTTTCAAGTGCTGAAAGAAAAGAGCTGTCAATGCCAAACTATATCCAGTGAAAATATCCTTTAGAAATGAGAAATGAAGTCTTGCTTAGGCAGAGAAACACTAAGAGACTTTGTCACCAGCAGATCTACTCCTGAAAACTGGCTAAAGACATTCTCTACACAGAAAGGAAATGATAACGGAAGGAATCTTGGAACATCAAAAAGAAAAAGAAAAAAAAAGAGAAAGAGAAAGTGAAATGGTAAAAAAAGAAAATAGGGGTAAATATAATGTTATCATTCTCATAGGTTTTTAAAATTATGTTTGATGGTTGAAGTACAAATTATAACATGATCTGATGTGATGCTTAATATATTTAAAGGAAACACTTAAGGCAACTATATTTTAAAAGTGGAGACGGTAAAAGGACCCAAATGGAAATAAGGTTTCTACACTTTTCTTGCAGCAGTAAAGTGTCAGTACCAGTGGTCTGTGATAAGTTGTGTGTGCATACTGTCATACCTAAAGTAACCACTAAAAAAAGTATATGTAGAGACATGAAACTGTGAGAAAATCATAATTTAGTTCCCCACAAATGTTCAAATAACCCAGAGGAATACATGAAAAAGGGAACAGAGGAATAAGAAACAGAAGAAACAAACAGAAAAATATTAGAAATATTGATGATCCCTAAATCTCTTACTTGGATATGTACATAATAATCACCTCCTTTGAGCCAAGCCTTTTGATTATTAAACTAAGCTCTAAAATCATATTTATTTAAACAAATCAAGATGGAATCCTAAAAAATGCCCAGGCAGCCCAAAGAAGGCAAGAAAAGAGAAACAAAGGAATGAGAAACACAGAAACAAACACAAAACAAATAATTACATGGCAAATTTAAACCCTAACATATTAATAATTACTTTAAATGGAAATGGTTTAAGTCTTAGCAATTAGAAGACAGAGGTCGACAAAGTGGATTATAAAAAAACACAATCCAACTATATGCTATCTACCAGACACTCATTTCAAACATGACAACATAGGTAGGTTGAAAGTTAAAGGATGGAAAATGATACATCAGGCAAACATAAATTTAAAAAAAAAAGCATGAGTGGATATATATTAATGAAGTAGATTAAAGAGAAAAAATTACTAGGGACAAAGAGAAATATTACATATGATAAAGGAATCAATTCACCAGGAAGACATAATGATTCTAAGTATGTATGCACCAAACATCAGAATCTTGAAATACATGAAGCTGAAAGAAGAAGTAGACAGATCCACAACCATAGCTGGGGACTTTTACACCCTACTCTCAGCAACTGATAAAACAACTAGACAGTAAAGACAGAGAAGAACTGAGCAACACTATCAAGCAGGATGTAACTGACATTTATAGAACATTCTAGCCAAGAGCAGCAGAGTGCACATTTTTTTCAAGTGTATATCCCGGGTCATACAGGAAGTCTTAACAAACTTAAATGAACTGAAATTATATAGCATATACCCCCTTACAGTAATGGAATTAAGCTAGAAATCAATAACGGAAAGACAACAGGAAAATCTCCAAACACTTTGGAATTGAACTATCCACTCTTTTGTGATGGCTAACAGATTCTGGTCACCAGCGCTAGCCCCCACCACTGCAACGCCAGGAGGTGGGAGAGATCACTAGCACGGCTGTGAGGGAGGAGCCAGCTGCCCCTCAGAAGCGGTGACACTATAGAGCCATTTTCTAGGCAGCGGAGTCCAGCTGGCAGCGATGCCAGCTGGGGCTGTGTAAGCAGTGTTGGGGATATGAATGACTGAGCCACTCAGTTAGAGGTAATGTGTGAAGTCCTTCCACTGGGAACAGTTTTTTGTAAACATGCTAAGCCATGGGGTGTGTGATCTGCTACTAGGTGCAGAATAGCCAAGGACTAGATATACTATAATAGTGTCTGTACTGTAGTCAGCACAAATCTCTACATTTTGTTGAAACAAATTTGCTTGTTGGAGCTTTGGTTAAAATACACTTTAATTCCTTTCAAAAAAAACTTCACACTTACAATATGAAAATAAATGCTTCTTTAATGAATAATTAAATGAAAACTATCCAGGACCTTACAGGATTTTTAGTATGTACCATGTGTATCTTAGAAGACAGGACATTTGCTTGCTGGGATCATTAGGATATGACTGAAAATGGGAGACAGTAATTCATAAAACAGTTACCTAACAGCTTTCCCAAACAGTAGTTCCCCTGAAGTTAAAACAGGAGATAAAATTAAATAAAAAGAAGAAGTCCTCAATGGAATTAAAAAACATAGAACTGAATGAAAATGAAAACACAACATGTAAAAATTGGTGAGATATGGCTAAAGCAGTGGTGAGAGGGAAATTTATACTACTAAATGCTTACATTAGAAAAGAGGAAAAATTCATATCAGTAATCTTGGTTCCCACCTCAAGAAACTAGGAAAAGAAGAGCAAAATAAACCCAAAGCAAGAAGGAAGGAAGGAAATAATAAGAGCAGAAATCAGTGAAATTGAAGATGAGAAAAAATCAATGAAGCAAAAAGCAAGTCTTGAAAAGATTAATAAAATTGATAAATCTTGAATTAAATTGATAAAAAGAAAAAATACAATTTACCAATATCAGGAATGAAGGAGGGAATATCAGTATAGATCCTGTAGCTATTAAAAGGATAAAAAGGGAATATTACAAAAACTCTAGGGGCTTCCCTGGTGGTGCAGTGGTTGGGAGTCCGCCTGCCCATGCAGGGGACACAGGTTCGTGCCCCGGTCCGGGAGGATCCCACATGCCACGGAGTGGCTGGGCCCGTGAACCAGGGCCGCTGAGCCTGCGCGTCCGGAGCCTGTGCTCTGCAACGGGAGAGGCCACAACAGTGACAGGCCCGCAAACTGCAAAAAAAAAAACAAAACAAAACAGTGGTTAAAGTGGTAAATTTTATGTTATGTATATCTTACCACAATAAAAAAAGTGCAAAAAAACCATGGATTTGACAGACTAAAAGAAGGAATAAGTTACTACGTTATTAGACTTGGCGATTTTTTTTAAATAACAACAATCATTTCTTTTTTTTTAATTGAAGTATAGTTGATTTACAATGTGTTAGTTTCAGGTGTACAGCAAAGTGATTCAGATATATATATAAAAGAATCTGAAAAAGAATATATATATTATATATATATATATTCAGATATATATATATATGAAAAGAATCTGAAAAAGAATATGTGTGTGTGTGTGTGTGTGTGTGTGTATATATACTATTACAACATATTGAGTAGAGTTCCCTGTGCTATACAGTAGGTCCTTGTTGGTTATCTATTTTATATATAGTAGTGTGTATAATTTAGTCCCAAACTCCTAATTTATCCCTCCTCCTCCCCTTACCCCTTTGGTAACCATAGTTTTTTTTCTATGTCTGTGGGTGTGTTTCTGTTTTGTATATAAGTTCATTTGTATCATTGTAAATTGAGGTTTTGATTTGCATTTTCCTTATGATTAATTAGGATATTTGAGGATATTTTCATGTGCTTATTGGTCATTTGTATATCTTCTTTGGAAAAATGTCTATTCAAGTCATTGCCCATTTTTTTAATTGAGTGGGTTCTTTGCTTGTTTTTTGTTTTGTTTTTGCTGTTAAGTCATAGGAGTCTCTATATATTCTGGATATTACTCTCTTATCAGATATGATTTACAAATATTATTCTTGTTCTGTGGCTTGTCTTTTCACTGTCTTGATAGTGTCCTTTGGTACACAAACTTAAAATTTTTTTGATGAATTCCAGTTTACTTTTTCTTTTACTATGTGTGCTTTTAGTGTCATAATTAAGAAACCATTGCTAACTTGGTAGGGTTCAACCTCATTCTTTTGCATGTGGCTATACAGTTGTCTCAGCACCATTTTTTCAAAACAAGGCCTTTACCCCAACAAATTGTCTTGGGACTCTTGTTGAAAATCAGTTAACCATATATGTGAGAGTTTATTTCTAGGCTCCCTATTCTATCAGTCTATATCTCTATCTTTATGCTACTGCCATACTCTTTTGATTACTATAGCTTTGCAGTAAGTTTTTAAAATTGGGAAGTGTGAGTCCTCCAACTTTGTTCTTCTATATCAGGATTGCTATGGCTATTTGGAGTCCCTTGAAATTCCATATGAACTTTAGGATGAGTTTTTCTATTTCTGCAGAAAATGCCAGTGGGATTTTGATAAGAATTGCATTGAGTTTGTACATAAATTTAAGAAGTACTGTCATTTTAACCATAGTAAGTCTTCCAATCCATGAATGCAGTATGTCTTTCCATTTATTTAGGTATTCTTTAATTTCTTTCAGCAATGTTTTCTAGTTTTCAGTGTACAGTCTTTCTCCTCCTTGGTTAAGTTTATACCTAAGAAGATTATTATTCCTGAAGCTCTGCAAATGGAATTGTTTTCTTAATTCCTTTTTGGATTGTTCATGCTAGTGTATAGAAATATAGTTGATTTTGTGTGTGTTGATTTTGTATCCTACAGCATTGCTAAATTCAACTTTCTTTGTAGATTCCCTGGGGTTTTATATTGGGCTGGCCGAAAAGTTCATGAAAACCCGAAAGAACTTTTTGTCCAACCCAATACATATCGTGCCTTCTGCAAACAGAGATAATTACCTCTTTTTTTCCAATTTGAGTAACTGTTGTTTTGTTTTTCTTGCCTAATTGCTCTGGCTATAACTGCAGTACTATGTGGAATACTGACAAAAGTAGGCATCCTAATCTTGTTCCTGATCTTAGGGGGAAAGTTTTCAGTCTTCCACCACCGAGTCTATTAGCTCAGTTGGGTTTTTCATATCTGGCCTTTATCATGTAGAGAACATTCCCTTCTATACCTAGTTTATTGAATGTTTTTTTAAATCATGAAATGGTGTTGGACTTTATCAAATTCTTTTTTTTGCATTGATTGAGATGATCATGTGGTATTTTTCCTTCATTCTATATTCTTCGTGGTATATTACAATGAATAATTTTCATATGTTGAACCACACTTGCTCTGGGGCTAAATCCCACTTGCTCATGGTGTATAATCCTTTTAATATGATAGAATTCTATTTGGTAGTATTTTGTTGAGGGTTTTGGCATCTGTATTTGCTAGGGATATTGGCCTCTAGTTTTTTTGTAGTCTATGTCTGGCTTTGATGTCAAGAAGCTAGCCTATGGAATGAGTTAGGAAGTGTTCCCTCCTCTTCATTTTTTTGGGAAGAGTTTGAGAAGGATTGATTTTCATCCATCTTAAATATTTGGTAGAGTTCACCAGTGAAACCATCTGGTCTTGGACTTTTCTTTGCTGGGAGGCTTTTTAAATTACAGATTCAATCCCCTTGTTATAGGTCTAGTCTGATTTTCTATTCCTTCTTGAGTCAGTCAGCTTTGATAATTTGTGTGTTTATAGGAATTTTCCCTCTTGTCGGCAAACAATTGTTTATAGTATTCTCTCATACTCCACTTTATTTCTGTAAAATCAGTAGTAATGTCCCCACTTTCATTTCTAATTTTGACTGAGTCTCTCTCCCTCCTCCCCACCCTCATCAACCTAAAGGTTTGTAAATTTTGTTAATATTTTCAAAGAACCAACTTTTGATGTCACTGATTTTTCTCTATTGTTTTTCTACTCTCTAATTCATTTATCTCTGTTCTAATGTTTGTTATTTCCTTCCCTCTCTGCTTGTTTGGGTTTAGTTTGCTCTTCTTTTTTTTTTAGCTCCTTAAGATTTACATTTAGATTATTAATTTGAATTTTTCTTCCTTTCTAATGTAGGCATTTACTGCTGTAAATTTCCCTCTTAGCACTCCATCCCATCAGTTTTGAAATATTGTGTTTTCATTTTTATCTATCTCAAGGTTTTAAATTTTTTCTTTGTGATTTTTTTTCTTTGACCCATTGCTTATTTAAGAGTGTGTTGTTTAATTTTTGTGAATTTCATTATTGTGAAATTTCCAGTTTCTCTTCTATTATTGATATTTAGTTTCATTCCATTGTGATCAGAAGTTACTTTGTATGATTTCAGCCTTACAAAATTCATTAAGAATTGTTCTGTAGCCTAACATATCATGTGTCCTGGAGGGTGTTTCATGTGGAATTGAGAAGAATACATATTCTGCTGTTTCGTGGAGTGTTCTGTTTATGTCTGTTAGATCTAATTGGTTTACAGTGTTGTTCAGGTCCTCTACTGCTATTAATCTTCTGTCGGACTGATCTATCCTTTTTGAAAGTGGGTACTGAAGTGTCCAACTATTACTATAGAACTATTTCTCCCCTCAATTCTGTCCATTTTTTGCTTCATATATTTTAAGGCTCTATTGTTAGGTGTGTACAAGTTTGTCATTATTATATCTTCTTACTGGATTGAACCCTTTGTCAACATATAATGTCCTTCTTTGTCTCTTATAACTTTTTTTGAATTAAAGTCTACTTTATCAGAAAATAATATAGTCACTCCAGCTCTCTTTTGGTTGCCATTTGCATGGATTATCTTTTCCTATCTTTTTACGTTCAAGCTCTTTGTCTTTGTATCTGAAATGAGTCACTTGTTGACAACATATAGATCATGTTTTTGAAAAAAATTTTTTCCCAATCTTTGCCTTTTAACAGGAGAGTTTAACCCATTTACATTTGAATTTAATACTGATAAAAATATTTACTTCTGCCATTTGGCTTTTTGTTTCTCAATTCCTCAATTACTGATTTGGCAGGGGGCATTTATTTGAACTTTTGAAGTGTACCAGTTTGATTCCCTTCTTTCCTTTTATATATATATATATATATATATATATATATATATATATATATATATATATATATATATTTTTTTTTTTTTTTTTTTTTTTTTTTTTTTTTTTTTTTTTTTTTTTTTTTTGCGGTACGCAGGCCTCTCACTGTTGTGGCCTCTCCCCGTTGCGGAGCACAGGCTCCGGACGCACAGGCTCAACGGCCATGGCTCACGGGCCCAGCCGCTCCGCGGCATGTGGGATCCTCCCAGACCGGGGCACGAACCCGCGTCCCCTGCATCAGCAGGCGGACTCCCAACCACTGCACCACCAGGGAAGCCCTCTATATATTTTTTAATTAATTTCCTAGTGGTTACCTTAGGAATTACAATTAACATCATAAACTTATATAAAAACCTGGTTTGAATAATACCAACTTAGTTTCAGTAGTGTACACTCTGCTCCTGTATATCTCTGTTCCTCCCCCATTGTTTTGTCGCAAATTATATTTCTATACATGCTGTGCTCATTAACAAAATTTTTACTTTATTTTATGTATTTTCCTTTTAAGTCATATAGGAATAAAAGAAGAGTTATAAAGTAAAAGTAAATGATACTTGTTTTTATATTTACCTAGGTAGTTACCTTTACCAATGTTTCTTCTTACGACTTTAAGTTACTGTCTTGTTTCTTTTCATTTCAGCCTGAAATATTTATTCTCTTTAGCATTTCTTGTAGGGTAGGTCTACCAGTAATGAACTCCCTTGGCTTTTGTTTATCTAGAAGTATCTTAATTTCTCCTTTATTCTTCAAAGATAGTTTTGCCAGATATAGAATTCTTATTTGAAAGCTTATTTTTATTTTTTAAGGACATAAATATGTCATCTTACTGCCTTCTGATTTACATAGTTTCTGTTGAGAATTTGGCTGTTAATCTTATGAGTATCCCTTGTACATGATGAACTGCTTCTCTCTTGCTGCTTTCAAAATTCTGTCTTTGGGTTTCAACAATTAGACTATGTATCTTGGTGTAGATTTCTTTGAATTTATCCTGCTTTGAATTCATTAAGCTTCTTGGAAGTGTAGATTCATGTCCTTCAACAGATTTGGGAAGATTTTGGCCATTATTTCCTCAAATACGTTTTCTGCACTTCTTTCTTCTCCTTCCGGAACTTCAATGATGCATATGTTGGTAAATTTGATGGTGTCCCAGAGGTCCCTCAGACCCTGTTTTTCTTCCTGCTCCTCAGGAAGCTTGTCTAGTGATGCAGTGGTGAGAGGATAATTTCAATTGTCTTTAATCTTCAATTCTCGCATCCTTTTTTTCTGCTTTCTCAAATCTGCTGTTGAACCATTCTAGTGAATGTTTCAGGTCAGTTAGTATACTTTTCGGCTCCAGAATTTGTTTGGTTCCTTTTTATAATTTCTCTCTTTTTTAAAAAATATTTTCATTTGGTTCATGTCATTTTCCTGATTCCTATTAGTTCTTGGCCCATGACTTCCTTTAGCTCATTGAGCATATTAAATCAGTCAACTCAATATCTTTGTCTAATAGTTACAATGTCTGGGATTTCTCAAGGATAGTTTCTATCAAATTCCGTTTTTCCTGAAACTGGGCCATACTTTCCTGTTCCCTTGTAAGTTTTTAAACTTTTTGTTGAGAAATGAACATATAATACCCAGAGAGTATTATGTTAGCTTTGGAAATCTGATTCTCCCACTCCTCTGGGATTCGTAAATTTTGCTTGTTGAGGGTGGCACCATCTGTGACTTTTCCAAACAATTTTTGCAAGGTATGCATTCCTTGTGTGTGGTACCTGAAGTTTCTGTTCCATTATCTCTGCAGTCAACCAGTGACTTGAGAACAATTTAATTGTCTGTCTCCAACAAGGGAAAAAAACGCTCCTGTCTCTTTAAATCTTTTTTTAAAATTTAAATTTATTTATTTATTTATTTTTGGCTGTGTTGGGTCTTCATTGCTGCACGCAGGCTTTCTCTAGTTGCAGCGAGCAGGGGCTACTCTTCGTTGCGGTACACGAGCTTCTCATTGCAGTGGCTTCTCTTATGGAGCATGGGCTATAGGCACATGGGCTTCAGTAGTTGTGGCACATGGGCTCAGCAGTTGTGGCTCACGGGCTCTAGAGTGCAGGCTCGGTAGTTGAGGCACACGGGCTTAGTTCCTCCAAGGTGTGTGGGATCTTTTTTTTTTTTTTAGATGTTGGGGGTAGGAGTTTATTAATTAACTTATTTATTTATTTTTACTGTGTTCGGTCTTCGTTTCTGTGCGAGAGCTTTCTCTAGTTGTGGCAAGTGGGGGCCACTCTTCATCGCGGTGCACAGGCTTGTCACTATCACAGCCTCTCTTGTTGCGGAGCACAGGCTCCAGACACACAGGCTCAGTAGTTGTGGCTCACGGGCCCAGCCGCTCCGCAGCATGTGGGATCTTCCCAGACCAGGGCTCAAACCCATGTCCCATGCATTAGCAGGCAGATTCTCAACCACTTGCTCCACCGGGGAAGCCCCGCGTGTGGGATCTTGCCGGACCAGGGCTTGAACCCATTGTCCCCTGCATTGGCAGGCGGATTCTTAGCCACTGCGCCACCAGGGAAGTCTGTTTAAATCTTCTGATAGATAACCCCAGGGTAAGCCACTGCTACTGAGGGCCAAAACCAAGGCAAGTTTCTATGCCAGTTTCTCAGGCATCACTAGACAAGCCCAAATGCATAAATCCAAATGTTTTGAGGACAAGGTCACCACTACCCATCCTGGCACCAGCCAGCTGCTCCAAGAACTCAGCCAAGATGCTGCTGAGGAATCAGGAGTGGTAGTTGGCTTGTGCCTGCCCCTAACTTACAAAAGATCAGAAGCCTCTCCCTTCATGAAGTGCTCCCAACCAGCACATGAAGTGCTGGTTGTTATAAGTGTCCAAACATGTTCCAGAGTTCCAATTTATTGCGGTTGATCTTTCCACCTTAATGGTTGACTCAGCAGAGTGACTGACCCCAGATCTTTGTAGCCTGTCATTTTGCTTGTTGTCACACCTACTCTGTATTTTTAAGTAATGTCATTAGGTGCATACCTATTTAGGATTGTTAATGTCTCCTTGATTAATTGACTTGTATCATCATAGAATATCCTTCTTTTTCCTCTGGTAATTCTTATTGTCTTGAAGTTCACTCTGTCTAATATGAATATAGCCACACCAGTTTTCTTATTATTAGTGTTTGTGCGAGGCAGTTCTTAATGTCAACCTATTTCTATTTAATATACATCTCTATAAATTGCTTTTTAAAATACAATCCGAAAATCTCAGACTTCTATTTAGAGTGTTTAAGACCATTAATATATAATGCAAATATTGACTTTTTCGGTTTAAAGCCTACTGTTTAATTTGTTTTACTGTTTATCTCCTCTACTTTTTCCTTCGCTTCTCCTTTCCTGCCTCTTTTGGGTTGATTGAGTTTTACATGTTTTTTTTTTAATTGAAAATTAAAATTTTCCTGTCCCTCTTGTTTTTTGTTTGTTTTGTTTTGATTTTTGGTATAACTATATTTTTTCAAATGGTTACTCTAGGGAAAACAATATGCTTTCTCAGCTTATCAGTTTATCTTGCATTACTGTCATACCAATTCATAATAATGTAAGAACATTATAACTCCCATCCTTTGTGCAACTGTCATGTATTTTACTTCTACATGTTATATACCCAAAATATAGGTAACATTTTTGCTTTAAGCAATCAACGGTCTCTTAAAGGAAAAATAGTATATTTACCTACATAATTACTATTTCCAGCGCTCTTCATTCCTTCCTGTAGACATGAATTTCTATCTAACTGGCATCATTTTCCTTTTAGCCTGAAGAACTTTTACCATTTTTTTTTTATAGTACAGGTCTACAAGTAATGAATTCTCTCGACATTCAGTTATCCTGAAATAATTTTATTTCATTTTCACTTTTGAAAAATATTTCCCCCACATAATGTTAAGACAGATTTTCTTTCTTTCAGCACTTTAAAAATGTTATTCCACTGTCATGTTCTTTTTTCCTGATAAAAAGTCAGCTATCATTCTTTTCTTTTTTAAAATAAATTTAATTATTTATTGATTTTTGGCTTTGTTGGGTCTTCATTGCTGCATGCAGGCTTTCTCTAGCTGTGGCGAACAGGGGCTACTCTTCAGTGCGGTGCACAGACTTCTCATTGCGGTGGCTTCTCTTGTTGCGGAGCACGGGCTCTAGAGCACAGGCTCAGTAGTTATGGTGCAGGGGCTTAGTTGCTCTGTGGCATGTGGGATCTTCCCGGACCAGGGCTCGACCCCATGTCCCCTGCATTGGCAGGCGGATTCTTAACCACTGCGCCACCAGGGAAGTCCTCAGCTATCACTCTTATTGTTATTTCTGTGTATGGTATGTCTTTTTTGTTTTCCTGACTACTTTTTAAAGATTATCTTTGGTTTTCAGCATTTGACTATGACGTTCCTAGGTGTGACCTTCTTTGTATTTATCCTGCATGTGTGTGTGTGTGTGTGTGCGTGCATGTGTGTGCATGTGCGTGCGCTGGTTTGGGGGTGGGGGGTAACACACAGTGAGGCCGGACAAAGATCAAGAGAAAAGCTAGAAGAGTTTTACAGTTTTGTTATATCACAGTTCACACCATGCAGGACCACTCGGGGGAAACACTAGAGTTGGTCACCAGGAAGAAGGCAAGGCAGGAACTGTGGGCAAGAGCTTTGTGGTTTTCCCAGGAATGAATGGGTGAGGCAGGGTAAGACTGGCTAATTTGAATATTTCAATAAGCTTTGGAGCATAGGAGCTGTCCCTGCATGTCTTATATCTGGTCTTGGGTGATTAGGGTGGGTATATAGTGGCCCAGAGTTGAAGAGTCCAATAAGTGAAGTGGTTGAGGGTGTGGACTAGATTGGCTGTTTAAGAGAACTGACTGGCCTTTAGCCAGGGCCAAAACTGGGTCAAGAGAGCATTTTTAAGAAACTGTATTTCCGGAGTCACTAAGGCTCTTGGATCCATGAATTATTTTTAATCACACCTTGACAAGTTTTGGCCAGTATTTCTCCAAACATATTTGTTAAACTGCTTGATACTGCCTCACAGGTTATTACATATATTCATTTATTATTTTTCTCAATCGTTTTTCCCTCTTTGCTCTTCAATTTGGATAATTTCCATTAACCTGTCTTCAAGTTCTCTGATCCTTTTTATTTTTTTTGCAGTGTTTAATCTTAAGCCTACCCATGAAATTGGTTTTTAAAACTTTCATCTCTCCTAAAATTCCCCACATCTTCATCCTTTGTATATATCCATTCCTATTGTTTCTTTAACATATTTATAATTATTTCATCTTTTAATAAATTTTATTTATTTTTGGTTGCAGTTGGGTCTTCGTTGCTGTGTGCAGGCTTTCTCCAGTTGCAGTGAGCAGGGGCTGCTCTTCATTGCGGCACGTGGGCTTCTCACTGCGGTGGCTTCTCTTGTTGTGGAGCACGGGCTCCAGGTGCACAGGCTCTAGGCACACAGTAGTTGTGGCTCGCTGGCTATCGAGCGCAGGCTCAGTAGTTGTGGCGCACGGGCTTAGTTGCTCCACGGCATGTAGGATCTTCCCGGACTGGCATCGAACCTGTGTCCCCTGCATTAGCAGGGGGTTTCTTAACCATTGCACCACCAGGGAAGTCCCTATAATTATTTTAAAATTCTTATTCAATAATTTCAACATCTTGGTTGCCTGCAGATCTCTTGATTTTTTCCCCCTTGTTTTTGTGTCCTATATTTATTCCTGTTTCTTATGTCTGATTTGTGATTGTATACTGGATATTCTGAGTGATATATTGTAGAGACTCTGGATTCATTAATTTTCCCATGAAAACTGTTGAGTTGTAGTAGGGAGTTAAGTTACTATTGGATCACCTTGATTCTTCGAAGGCTTGACTTTACACTTTATTAGAGTGGTTCTATTTTAGTTTTGCCCTTAGTCCTAGGGCCTAGACCCGAGTTCAGCGGAAAGTCCCAAATATTTACTGAGCCTCTCTAACTTGGTGGGACATAATGCCAAACTTTTCCTCCCCAGCACCAGACATCTGCTGAGCTTTTCCAGCCTTCCAGCTGTTGCTCTGTTTGGCCCTCTTGGAATCCTGCTTTGTTCAAGTATAATTTAGGAGTCAGCCAAGGATTTGAGGGGAGTATGCATGGCAAATTCAAAGCTCTGTGGCTTCCTCCTTTCTGGGATTCTCCGCCTTCAATTTCCAGCTGCTTGGGCAGCCTCTGAACTCTGACTTGGTTCCTCAGCCCTGTAGAACAGCCACTTTTTGTTTTATTCCCTGTGGGCCACATGAGGAATAGTTGCTTAAATGTGGATCTTATCCAGTGTGTTTCTCTTCTTTCAGTGGTTGAGTCCCCTCCAGTTTTTGCCTGTCTCTGGTCACTTTCCAGTGCATTTCAACAATGTATATAGTTACTGGTTGGTCTGATACAATGCTCTTGCCACTGATGGAAGCCAGACTATAATCCAACTTCTTTTTACCTCTTTATCTGGTTGATGGTTATACAAGTGTGTTTACTTTGAAAATCTATCAAGGTGTATGTTTATGTACTTGTACCTTCAAATGCTATACATCAATAGTAATTTTCTTACAAGAAAAAAGTGATTTCATGTGGGCACCCAGTTTAAAACCCCTCAGGGGCTTTCTGGTGGCTCTGGATCAACTCAGATCCCCACTCCAGCACCTCGCTCCTGGCCATGACTCCAGCCCCAGAGGTTCACTTGCAGCTCCTTAAATGAGATACACCAGCTCTCCATCCTCCCTGTACCCCCACCTCCCTCATTCTACATAGATAATGCCTACTGATTCCCCAAACTTGAGTTTAAGCATCCTCTCCTTGTAGAAGCGTTTCCTGACCACCAAATCCCTCCTTCCCTCCTCCACCGTAGGTGCCCTCTGTCATGTTCTCACAGCCACAAGGTCCCTCTGCCCAACCTCCACCTCTGCAAGCGCTCCCATTACACCAGCTTGCAGTGTCCAGTGAGCACCTGAATGGCAGGAACCGTATCTTCAACCTCACATCCAGCCCCAGTGTAGGAGCTCAGAGAATTTGCAAAATGAACAAAGTCCAGGCCATCCTTCCTGTTATGGTTAGTGCTTCTGGGGCAGCTTGCCTGCCAGATCCTGCCTGGGGCAGTTCCCCAAACTTGGGGACCTAGGAGAGGCCTGGGTGCTCCCCTGAGAATCTAGAGAATTGGCTGCACCTGGACCAGCTGCTCACCAGACAAGGCGTTCAGGTAAAGCTCTTCCTCCTGTCCAGGCCTGCTGCTTCTGTCAGATGGAGGGATGGAACTTCGAGCTCTAACGACTTACCTTTCCTAAGCATAAAAGCTGAATGACGGACCAGATGGTTTTAAAGAAGAGAAGGAAAAGTTTATTGTGTCGAGCAGACCTTATTTTCATTATAGTACCAGAAAATTCGTTATCAATCCATTTCAGGCGCAGAGGGCCCTGCAGACATTTACTGCCCTGGTGCTTGTTCCCAAGCAAGGGGCAGCGCCTGGACCTTTGTTGCATTTAATGGAACAGGATTACAGTAAAATGGAAGAGTTACAAAGTTTTTTTTTTTTTTAAGTACACTGTTTCTTTAAAAATTCTAATATTTTTCTTTGTTTTTTCCATGTTTACCTTATTATTAGCAAAAACAACTAGTTGGAAACCACCGTACTTGATAATCTTTTCTCAAATTGCTGACCTTAGGTTAATGTATTTTGCTATTTTTATTCTGAAGAGGAATTATGTCCATTTCTCTGGAAATCTAAAAGGTGACACGTAAGGCAATGCATAAATTACAGGTGGGATGAAGGCCTTGGCTCAAACCCTAACTTGTGTCCTACTTAAATCTGCCGCATTTGGCCTCTGTGTTGCTAGGTAATTGGATAAGACTCAGGAGCTGGCCTCACTTTCGGACTGCTTCTGGGGAGCATGCAGGTGCCTGAAGCTGATTTCGTGGTTTGTTTTTATAAGCTGTCAGCACTCAGTGACACCCTGAGAGGGAGAGACCCTCTACTCAGTGCCCTGACTCACCGCCACCCAGAAGCGTCATTTCTGTATTAGACTGAGAGGTCAAAGACCAAATAATGAAAGAGAAATTGGTATCCTCCAGATACTCTGAAGTACCAACAAAGACCTGAGTTAATGACGTCGAATTTGTGGAATTCAGTCAGGTTATTACCAACAGGTTATTACCAAAGTCCTGATAAAGATCCTTGCTCACTATAGCAAGACTGGGAAAATAGGAATTTAAATTAAAAAGGTTATCCCACCACACTAGACACAAAACAGCAATACTCAGGTTGATTAACCCTTATCATCCCACGTGTCCCCATAAAATCAAATGCTTAAAAAGCTAATTATTAAAATTACACAATGGAATATATTTAAATAACTTTGCACACAACACACCCTCCACTGTTACCAAGAGAAAACTTTGCCAAAACATTTCCACTTCCATGATATTTGATACCACAGCACGAACATTTTACTCAGAAAAATGCACGAGATGTCCTCTTGAAACCCTTGAGTTGAATTCTTTCTTTTAATCATCCATGGCAATTTCAGGAAAAAACCAACAAAACTGCTTTCAAGTAGCCAAATTTACTCCCAAGGGGGTGTCAGGGAGGAGGAACCACCTTATACTCGCTGCTGTGAGGGCGGGGTCTGACCCGTTCCAAGTTACGAGGTCAGTAAAGTGGAATTTCCAGCCAAAGGAAACTGGGATTTTCATTTCCCTTCCAGTCTCTTCTGGAAACCGCACTGCTGTCCCTGGCCGTCAGCCCTTCACGCAGCAACCCTGCAACCAGACAGGCATTGTTCGTTCCATCAGACCTTTCACAGGGCTCATGATATGAAGGCGTGAGGACAGCAGAGTCGATTAAGCTGCTTTCTTGGAAACTACTACCTGGTTTTTATGAGATCTTTGCTCCCCCACCGCCCCCCGAGCTGAGCTCACACAGTACGTGGGCCTACCAGATGCACGTGCGCTTGGTAGGCAGGCAAACAGCTCTACGTTTCAATTTGAAGTGCCCTTTTGACGGGTTCAGCACGCCCTCAGGCGTGTGGAAAACTGCCGCACCAGTGCTCTCAGCGTGGCAAGTATTCAGGACGCTTTTAAACGAAAACACAGGCACGTCCCCGCAGCTCTGAGAGCAGACCGCGTGCACCCATTCTGACCTCCATCAAATACCACTGTTCGCAGGACATAAAAACCCACACTGTTGCGTGTTGTTCTGATGTGTCACATTATGTCACATCGCTCTGGCACTGATTCAGAAAGAAAAAGTTTCCACTATGGCATGATGAAGGGGAAAGAAATCCATTACGTATGAAAAGATGGTTGAAAACAACGTACTGCGAGTAGTTTCCAGAAGCTTGCACTTCTCGGTGAAATCAGTTCGTGTTTCTTGTGAAAAATCTCTATCTTTCCCGTCACAATTTGCTTTCATACGGTAGAGAGAACAAAGCTGACCAAGACCGAATTTTAGTGGCGGTATCATTTCCCAGGGTGCTAGAGGTTCGTTTTGGAAGTTGCTCATGCCACGCGAACCAAGATATTCCTGGCACGAGAAGGAGGGCCCTAGGCCATTTCAGAAGCAAGCGGGGTCTCGCATGTTTAGATTCAACTGTTAATAAGACTTAAATTTAGGGTGGTGACAAAGAAGGGGCAACGAGAACACACACACACTACACAGAACAGATTTCACCTCCTCATGTACGATACGCGTCAGAGCCCAGGCAGAAAGACGTGGAAAGGTGGCCTGTTCCACGTCCCAAGGGAACCAGCGTTTAGAAAGCACATCCCAGTGACTTTTGTTATTTCCCGCTCAACCTCCCAGAAAATGAAGTGGGAAAACGCACAACTGCTCCCGTGGTTGTAGACAGAAGTGGCGGTGGCAGTGGCAGCCTCTCTGAAGGCTTAATTAACCCTCAGATGGACCTGAGTGCATGTTTTCCACTCTCATTGATTCTATCCCTTTAGCTGCTCTGACCTGGGGAGGAACAGCGTGGGGGGAACTCACGCTAGAGCCTTTGTCAACAGCGACACCTCTGAGGGACCTTTACGGTCTTGGATCGATTTATCTAAAAATCTTTCGGGCTCCCTCCTCCCCAGTTTTTTAATGGACCTATGAAAGCACGCTCCAAAGCTCCCTTGGACTAAGAGACTCCCGAGCTAACTGGCGTGTGAATATAGAAAACATTAATTCCTCGATATCTGTCCTAAGACTTTGGAAGGAGGCACACAGTCCACGGAGTACTCTGCTGCCGTGCCCCGCAGCCTGGGCAGCCGGGGGGCAGGACCTGCAGCCTTACAGCCACGCAGGCCGACAGCACCTGCAAGACTCCTTGTGGGCGCCTCCCGGCCCTGCCCACCCAGCAGGAAAGGCTGCTGCGGAAGTGCCCTTCTGGGCTGCTGAAGTGAAGACACGAAAAGCCATGACCAAAGGGCCAAACCTGCTTCAAGATGCAACTCTGTGGAGTCAGAACGGGTGGAACGCTGGCAATTTCTGCAAGTCAAAGGCAGCCCACCACACTAAACTAAAAGGAATATAGAACAGTGTATAGAAAAAAGGGAATTATACAAGCAGAATCTCTCCCGATCTCAGATCTGGGAGTCTTCCGTAGAGAAAAGTCAAAGCCAACTTCCCCGGGGTCTGAGAGACGAAAATCCTGTGGAGAAGAAGAGGGTAAATGATGCGGTGACCTTCCTGAGGGAGCCCTGAGCCCTTCAGGATGGATCACTAGAGGGGCTTACTATGGCTGTATCCAGTAAGGAAATAACAGACTTCTTTTATAAGAAAGTGGGAAGAGAAAAGCAAAGACTTTCACAAATTAAAAAACTGCTTACAAAACAATTACTTAAAAAGTTCACTGGGGCTGGGTGGAGAATAAGGATAACGTCTTCATTTCCAATTAGTCACAACGGTACCCACGGTCTATAAAAGAGAACGGCCGATCTCCGGCCCTCCTTGCCCTCACCCCAGCGTTCCAGAGCCTCCTACTCCTGACATTTTCCCTACCCTCAGCCCAACCCACTCCCATCCTAACCCCAAATTAACCTGCCCCGAGCTGAGCCTGAAGACACATGATTGTTGATTGGGTTTCAATTTGACAGTGAACCTGATGCTGGGGAAGGGCACAGGGGAACGCTGGCGCAAACCCCGAGGTGCGCAGACCTTGGGCAAAGCTTCTGACAGCCGATGTGGGTGGCACCTGCCCTGCGGCCCAGGCTGCAGACTGAGCTCTGCTGCCCGTAGGCTGAGGTAAGGAAGGACGCGGTGGCTCTGGCTGGTGGCTTCCCGAGACACTGTGGCACGTGTCGGCTCCTGGGTGTGAGCACCACAGGGCTCGTTTTCTTCCAGTTGCCTCTGCCATCTTCCCTTCTGGTTAGAAGCCTGCTCTTTATAGAGTCCCCCAAAGATCAGCCCCTTGTCTTCCTCTGAGGTATGAATCCAGTGGAGCCTTGACTCCAGAGATCCAGAGCCGCCAGCGTGCAGGAGTCAGGATGAACGGTGCAGCACACCTGCCCAGCCAGTTCATCAGCAGTTGTATAGACAGATTGGAAAAAGCTAGCATTTAATATAAAAAGTGTTCTTCAAATGGTGTCATTCCCTATCCTCCTCTGGAGATCATAATTCTTCACGTTTCTGAGGTCCTACGGAAAAGGAGAACAATTGAAAAGAAAAGGAATTATTGTCAAGTTATAAAAGTACAGACTAGGGACTTCCCTGGCGGTCTAGTGGTGAAGAATCCGCCTTCCAACGCAGGGGACGCGGGTTCGCTCCCTGGTTGGGGAACTAAGATCCCACACGCCACGGGGCAACTAAGCCCGTGCACCTGAGCCCGCGTGCCGCCAACTACAGAGCCCACGCGCCCTGGAGCCTACGCGTCCCAACTAAGAGCCCACAGGCTGAAACGAAAGATCCCGAGTGTTGCAATGAAGACCCGACACAGCCAAAAAAAAAAAAGTACAGACGAGGCATTTTCTGGTACGAAACCTATTATTTGTGCCCCTACCTCTGCTGTATCTCTCTTTTTAAATTTTTAGGCGCTTTGATTTAGTGTGTTTGTGTTATACTTTGAAAGCAAAAACAAAGTAATAAAGACATTTTTATTTTTAAGAACACGGAAACTACCTGCATACCCCTAACTCCATCTAAATATTGTTTTCACAAGTACAGTATTTATTTCTAGGAAAAATGCATATATTTTTAGTCAGCATTCTTCTTTTTTTTACTTAATAACATATAAACATTTTCCTATGTAGCAGTGTAGCTCATTTACTATTTTCTATTTTTGGGTGTTTAAAACTGTTTGTTAATGCCTTTGGTTTACAAGTAATAATAAAATAAATTTCTCCATGTATATAACTTTCATCTTGTATTGAATTATTTCTTTCAAGGTAAATTCTCGAGAGAGAGAAATTACTGGAGATATAAGCATTTTAATGGCTCCTGATGATCGACTGACTGCCTTCTAACAAGGATTGTTCTAGTGCACAAAGCTTCAGCAAGGTTCATCACCATCTCCCTCAACAAATGGCATTATCAATATGTACGTTTTTTTCTATGTAGCATGTATTAATGATAGATTCCTTTAATTTGATTACTGTTTCCTCAAATTCATTTATATTTGTGTTTTCCTCTTATTTAAACAGTATGTCTACATTCTTTGCCCATTTATCTATGGAAATCCTTGAGGTTTTACTCATGAACTTAATTATTTTTATGGTGAATATCCAACCTTTTAGCTGTGATTTTAATATCATGCCATAGTCTTCAGAATCACTCAAGATCCATGTTCTATAATTGCCTTTTGAGAATTCGTTTTGAGCTGAATAAATTAAAATCCAGAGCCCAGCTTATTAATGCATTTACAAAAGGTCACTTTTGTATTCTACTGATTTTTTTAGAATGGCTACCATTCGAGATGTACATATAGTAGGGAAAACATTATATGAAGATTTAGTCCTTAGAATACTTTTTTTCAAATCAGTATGTTCTCTGTCTTGATCCTAAATGGGTTCATTCACTAGTGCCTGGACAGATTTAATTAAAAACCAAGGAATCTGACAAGAGATCCCCCAAATAATGTCAGGTTTGGCTTGTGTATCACAAAACTCATGAACCTAAATAACAATAATCACAATGAAAGCAGTCTTTCTTCAAAAAAAGAAAAAAAGAGAAAGAAAGAAGAAAAAAAGGGCAGCAATTGCATTAATAAATACGGTTTAGAACCCAACTGAATAAGGAAAGTGAACAATATACACTAGCAGATGTCAGGATGGAAGGATTAAATAACTGTTTCTTCTAGTCCTTTTATTCATTATTCTGCTCTTGCAACAAACAGAAATCAGACAGGCCAAGAAGTACTTGCCTAAAGCCAAGAGGCTGTACGTACCTTCTCGGCGCGGTTCTTGTGCCGGTGCGTCTTTATGAAGTGCTCCTGTTTCCTTCTCCTCCTGAAAGCGTGTCTGTAGCTGTTTGATCTCCTGATCATAGTCCTGCCACTCTGGGACAATTCGAACAGCAGCCTCCAGCTTGGGCTCTTTGGTCATTGGATTATTACACTGTGAAAACCAAAATAACACACTTCAACTGAGCTGAAGGAAGGGTATGTTACACAGAATTCAAAGGTGTTTCTGTTCTTGGGTTACAAGTCCTTACTGGACAAAAAGAACAATACAGAGGAAGCAAACGATATTAGCAGAAGCAGTGTGGTAGTGAGTGGGCTGTACAAAGCTTCTGCAAAGAAGCTGTGGAGCGCTACTGGAAGGCAGGAGAAGAAACACTGGAAACATTACAAGGCACAGAGTGATCTGGAAGATCAGTGGTAACTTCACCAATTCTAAGTAGTGAAAACAACCCCATCACATACTGGAGGATTTGGCTTCCTGCTGAGGTTGCTGTAAGAAGTTCTGCAGTCCCTGAACTACACAGTTAAAGAGTAAGACTAAATTATCTAGTCATCCATCAGACTGGACTAAGATGCAGAAAAGAGCCACCGACAACTTACCAAATCAATTGTTTTTGCCCTTTTCTTAGAGGCATCGTCACACCATGTTTCACACCAAAGCCATTCTTGAGGGAGTGATTTAATTGGCACCTGGTGGATCATGTTATTGGGCAAATCCTGTTCGGAAGAGAAGATAAAAACACAACAATCTAAAGTTCTAGGGGAATAAACAACAAGGTCCTACTGTAGAGCAGAGGGAACTATATTCAATATCCTGTGATAAACCATAATGGAAAAGAATATGAAAAAGAAAAAATATACATATGTATAACTGAATCACTGTGCATTACAGCAGAAATTAACACATTGTAATCAACTATACTTCAGTAAAATATACCATATGTTTAGAAATAAAGTCCTAGGGGAAATTTAAATAAATGCACAGCAAATTAGCTGCTCATTACATATCACATGTCAATCACAAATTTTTAAAACAAAGGGTCAGTACGAAAAACCTTAGAGAAACTAAAATATTTATTTCCGGTGTTTTTAAAATCCACAAAGTTTAGAGGATCCATAAAATATCTACCCACAATAAGCATCTGAAAAACTTTAGCTTAAAACTCACAAATAGCCCGCATCTAGATTCCCTCCATGAGGGCAATTCTAAGAAAAACAGTACTGCCTTCTAAAAGCCAATTAAGCATCGAGTGTGGCTCTTGTACTTCAAGGTTTTGCTTAAAGGAAGCTCTGAATCCACCTTGTCTACTGAGGCTTGATCCCAAGTAGATGAAGCCCACATGTTTTCTAGCCAGCTGTACTCTATGCTTTGAAGCTTTTCTCTCAGGAAAACTTGTGCGTTTGACACAATAAAACGTTCCATTGTCCAAAGACACAAACAACCAATACGATCCGATAATTTCACTTCTGGGTATATACACAAAAGAACTGAAAGCAGAGACTCAAACGGATACCTGTACACCGATGTTCATAGAGGCATTATTCACAAGTCAAAAGATGGAAATAAGCTAAATGTCCATCAACAGATGAATATCCAAACAAAATGTATATACATACAATGAAACAGTATTTGATCTTAACAGGAAGAAAAGTTAGATACATGCTACAGCATGGATGAATCTTGAAAACATTATGCTAAGTGAAATAAAAAAACACAAAAGGAAAAATATTGTATGATTCCAAAAGTACCTGGAATAAGCAAATGCATACTGACAGAAAATAGAATAGAGGTCACCAGGGGCTGGGGGCAGGAGAAAAGGGGGGTTAACTGTTTAATGGGTACAGAGTTTCTGTTTGGGATGATGAAACAGTTCTGGAGATGGACAGCTGCACACTGTGAATGTACTTAATCCCACTGAACATTTAAAAATAGTTAAAATGGTAAATTTTACCACAGTAAAAAATAATCAAGGTAAAATACAGATACCTTCGGACAACGAAAACTGAATTTGTTACTAGTGAACACTAAGTAAAGGACCATCTTCATGCAGAGGGAAAATGATCCAATATGGAAGCCCAGAAATGCAGCGAAGAATGCAGAGTAACCAAAAGGGTAACTATGTGAGTTAGTTCAAATTTAAATAGATACCGACTGTATTAAACAAGAAGAATAACTTCTTCTGGGGTTTAAAATATAGACAGATCTAAAATACATGGCAA
Source organism: Hyperoodon ampullatus (assembly GCF_949752795.1). Lineage (NCBI taxonomy): Eukaryota > Metazoa > Chordata > Mammalia > Artiodactyla > Ziphiidae > Hyperoodon > Hyperoodon ampullatus. The sequence goes on from NC_136921.1 coordinate 101,182,273, forward strand.
CAAAGTATTTAGGTTGAGATAAGGATAAATGGAGTAATGAGTTCTAAGACGATGACACTCAAAATGTAGTCTGTGGACTGGCAGCACAGTTTGCTAGGAATGCAGATTCTAAGGCCCAACCATATACCTACTGAATCAGCCTGTGGGGGATGGGGCCCAGGGATTAAGGCTTTAATAAGTCTTCAGGTGATTTTTTTATATATGCTAAAATTTGAGAAGAACTGATGTTTTTGCACTGTCTGGTAGATGAGTAAAATACACTAATTAACATTAGCCTTTGCAAAGTGAGAAATGCATACTGTAATCTCTAGGCTAATCATTAAAAAATTATTTTAAGTGTATAGTTTAATAGAGGGAAAATGGAATTACGAAAAAATCCTCAATCAATCTGAAGGAAACTGACTAAGGAGAAAAAAGAAATACAGGACATATGGAATAAGCAGGAGGACTATGGAGAAGCCAAACTTGTTGGTGATTACATTAACTATAAATGGACTGATGTTCAAATTAAATGACTGTCACAACCACACGAAAAAACAAACCAACATAAGCTATTTGTAAGAAACAGAACTAAAACATAAGGATAAAGAATGATTGAGGGGCTTCCCTGGTGGCGCAGTGATTGAGAGTCCGCCTGCCAATGCAGGGGACACGGGTTCGTGCACCAGTCCGGGAGGATCCCACATGCCACGGAGTGGCTGGGTCCGTGGGCCACGGCCGCTGAGCCTGTGCGTCCAGAGCCTGTGCTCCGCAACGGAAGAGGCCACAACAGTGAGAAGCCCGCGTACCGCAAAAAAAAAAAAAAAGAATGATTGAGAACAGAAGGATAAAAAAATATACCATGTAACACTAACTAAAAGGAAAACCAGCATAGCTGCACTAATACTAGATGAAGCACACTTTAAGCCCCTGCCCAAAAAGCATTAACAGAGATAATAAAAGGTTAATTTGTCAGACATATATATGACTTCTAAGTTTTTAGGCACTGAATGATAGTCTCTAAGCACATCAAGCAAAATTTGACAAAATCAAAGACAAGAAAGATTTCACAATATGGAAAGAGATTTTAGCACAATTCTCACAGTAAATAATAGAAAAACAGACAGACAAAACACACACAACATACCACTAAACCTCACCTAATGGACATACATAGAAAAACATTATACCTAACATCTGCAGAATATAAAACCAGTTGAAATGTTTACCAAAACTGATCATATCTGGGTCAGCTCAACAAGCAAAGCTCAACAAACTTCAAATGGCTGAGATCATACACAATACTTTCTCAGACTAGAGCAATTGGGCTAGAACAACAACAAAAAAAAACCCTGGAAAATCTCCATGTATATAGTGAAAGAAACAAGAGGGGAATTTAAATATCTATTAACGAAGGCAGTAATGGAGGAACTGAGAAACACAAAAGACATACAGAAAACAAGTAGGAAACTGGCAGATGTAAATCCTACCACACTAATAATTACATTAAATGTAAACTCTCTAACTGAAAGCCACATGGGTTGCCAGCTCACATCTATCAATTTGACAGATTAACAATAAGTAGTACTCAAAATTACATAGAGCATCAGGAATTCTTACACTGCTGATGGGAGTATAAATCAGAACTACTTTGGAAAACTCTTTGGAATTATCTAGTAAAGATAAACCAATCTGATGACCCAGCAATTCAACTTGTAGTTGTACACACAATTGAAATATGTACACATGTGCATCAACCAAGACATGTGCATAAACAATGATCACAGCAGCATTATCTGTAGAAGACAAAAATGGAAAACCCAAATGTACAATAAACAAAACATACTACCACTTCACACAACAACATGGATGAATCTCACTAACATAACATTAAGCAGAAGTTAGACTCAAGAGTACATATTGTATAATCCCACTGAGACAGGCAGAAAAAAACAGGTAAAACTATAGTGTTTAAGGATACATGTGTAAGTAGTAATTCAATACAGAAAAGCAATGGAGTGATTACCACAAAAGTCAGGATGCTGGATACTTCGGTTAAAGAGGGTGGTTCCTGGGATGCTAGTAATGTTGTATTTCTAAAACTGGGTGGTAGTACATGGGCATGTGCTTTGTGGTAATTCATTGATGCATATGAATATGTATATATTTATAAATTTTTGTTTTGTACACTCACTTTTCTTTATGGGTGCTATGTATCACAAATGCTTAAAAATGTTTAAGGCAGACTTAAGCAAAACAAAATATGTGAAACTATGTATCTAAAACACAAACTATAATCTCACCTCTAAAAAATGTTTAGCATTAATAAACAGTGACTCATCCAAACTTCTTTAAAAACACCATGGTTGCTGATATGGGAAAAAACGGGAAATTATGATACTATATTCTATGCTGTGAATCCTGAGCTAGTTAGTTCCTAAAGAAGAGAAATACACTGACCCTAGTAGGCAGAGAGACAAATTTATCAGATTAGCTGGGTACAAAATGAAAAGATAGGGTAATGGTTCTGAGTGGCAGTGTCCTCCTTCTATCTCCCTCCCCAAACCAACCTCAGGCCCATGACATTTTTCACCACTATGTCCTCTCTTGAGGACAGATAAAAATGTCAAACACACACACATACACACACACACAAATTCCTTTCCATGAAGACACAAAACACTGTCTCAACAGAGGAGAGAATTGAGAAGCAAATACTACTTCATTTTCTGACACAACATTGTATACCCATCACTGAAACGGTTAACCAAAAAAATGGCCACTTACTTGATCAAGATTTGAAAGGCTGTTAGGATCCTGACTCAGACCTTGGTACTGTCCCCTGAGTCTGTCACCAGCAGCTATTTTCCTAAACTTCTTCAGATCCACGACATACAATGCACTGGACAGAGAAAATCCATTTGTTATAACCATGGATTATGGCAGGAAAAGTAACCGCACTGATTAATGGAACAGAGATCAGTAGGCAAACATTCCGGCTTCTCTTTGAAAAGGTAAGCTGAGGTCTACAGTGGAGCTCAGAGTCAGTCTGTGCTACTTCAAAGATGGCTAAGGAAATTATTACAAAACCCATATTCTGGTACCACAAGCTCACTTTGTCACTGTTCTTTAAGTAACTGCCTTCCAAAGGAAATCATCTCTGACAAAAGATTCCTAGCAAATGTCAGCAGATTTGGTAATAAAGACTGATAACCATTAGTCAAAGATATCCTGATGATGTCTTAAATGTTAGAGGAAAAAAAAAAAAACAACCAAATGTTACAGTTCTTTTGGGCCAAGAACATAAAGTACGATACTGAAATCACCACACCCCAACATTTATCTCTACATGTGCTGCTTCCTACATACCTCCCCACTCTCCAAATCACACTCTGCCCAGAAAAGATAATGTAGAAAAGCAACAAATGCCCAACAGACACATTCACTGTTTAACCTAGGAGTTCTAGGAATTTATCCTACAGATATACTTGAAATATACACAATTATGTATTTAATTATTCACTACAACATTGTACGTCATAGGAAGACCATAAATAATATATATACTGGAATAATATGTTGATGTAAAAAGGAAAAAGGTCTCTCTCCACATATGGATATAAAGTCTACTAGAGACATCAAGTAAAAAAAGCAAGGCACAAAACTATAAATAGGATAGTATATATTTTGTGTAAAAAACAAGTCATAGTTGTTTACCTAAGAATTAAGAAAGTCTGGAAGGACACACAGTAAATTAATAGAGGATTTTATCTGTTGTGGGAGTGGAAACTGGGAAGAAGGGAGACAGAATGGGGAAGACTTCTTTTCACTGTGTATTGTTTATAATTTTTAGTTCTGAACCACATTAATGTATTACCTATTCACAACTTTAAACATACAAAATTACTTTTAAACAACATCAAACAACAGCATTAGAAGTGCTCCTTCTTTGGCACCTGATATGATACTTCCGCCCAGATAAGTGACTGGCCCAGTAGCCCGACTTCCAGAACCTGTAGCCATCCATCTCCCTGCGGCTGTCACAGAAAGGGGTGTAACCGTAGGGAGCACCGTCCAAACTGAAATCTCGCAGCTCTTTCAAATCTGTTCGCACAATCTGAAGAAGAGAGGATCACAGTCATCTGTTAAACAACTATGCAGACAACAGGGTCCAGAAAACACGGCGGGGAGCTCAGGGATCAGCGGCACAGGCACAAGACCCAGCTCGAGCCTCGCTTCCTCCACTGATTAGGCTGACCGCCCTCACTAGCATGTTAAGACACTTAGCCTGGTCCTTGGCACAGAGTATTCCAGCATTCAAAAAAAAAAAAAGCGGAAATAAAACAAATTAATAATTGCTACATTGCACAGCCTCTCTGTGACTCAGTTTCCTCATCTAAAATGGAGATCTCACAGGGTTGTTGGGAGGATTACATGAACTAACGGGGAATGATGGGGAATGACGCCTGGCACACAGTAAGTGCTCAGCAAGGATTAAGTGTGATTATATTAGAACTAGGAAAGCGTGCTTCAGGCTGAGCCAGTTGTGATATAAGTGAGCCAGAGGGGACAGAATTCCCAAGAGCTGGATGAAGCTTTGTCCAAATGACTTGCACACATTACATCACTTCCATTCATATGAGGAACTCAGGTTTTAGCCAGCTCAGGATAAAGGAGAAAGGCTGTAGGGTAGAAGTATATTTACACTTTTTGAGTTTGTATGCTCTAAAATTAGAAATTTTAATTTTCTAAAATTAAGTGTGTTCCTTTTAATTAAGTCAAATCTTGACAGCAGGATGACCTTCTGAAGAGTTCCACATTATCAAGGCCACCTACTTGCACTTCCTCTCTCTTACCCTTGTCAATAACTTCTAGCTTTGGGGCAAATAATTGGAGATGATGGCAAGCACTGTGTTAAACTGATGAATTTTCCATTTGTTAGTTTGTATGTTAAATGAACTCAATTGAAGATACAAAACTGCATACACAATGCAATCACAACTGTGTAAAAGAGGCAACAGGAACAAAGATGAAAAGGACACGTGTCGAATGCAAATTTTAAAAGTGATCACATCTGGGTGATACATTTCCATATACTCTAAATAATGTAAACTAAGCATGTATTTTTCCATAATTGGAAAGATAAAATCATGTAAAAAAGGAAAGCAAGTCCAATGCCTTTAATACAAACTGCTGAAGCCCAGTCTTTAAGAGCTTACCTGATCGGCATCCACAAACAGGAACTTGTCAACAACCAGCGGGAAGAGCACATCCAAGAAGAGGATCTTGTAACCCCAGATGATGCGCTGTTTCTCAGTCTGCTGATGAAGCCACCGGGGCCATTTGTACTGAACAAGCTCATATTGAAAATTGTATTTGTTTGCCATATAAGGTATAAACTCCTATTTCGAGACACAGGGAACAACAATCATTTACTTTAAGAGAAACAAGTCAACCAACCACGATTACGGCACAAGTAAAACACATTTACCGTATCAGTGGTCTAATGAAGAAATGTGACCCTGACTCACTCATGACTACATATAAACTTTTGTCAAATCCCCATTTTTTTATGGCTTCTAATCACCACATGAGATGACAGAAATCTTTAAGTGAAGGCTTTTAGATAATTAATTTCTCTGTGTGTGTGTGTGTGTGTGTGTGTGTGTGTGTGTGTTTAAGGGAAACGGACTTTATCTGTCGAAACTTGATTTCAGTGAAACATTTTTTTGAGTTTGACTTTAAGCCTTTCTCACCACTAGGTCTAGCCTGGGGAAATGACACGGCAAACCCAAGTACTCTGAACAAGGTTGCTGCCATTAAGTCTTTCAGATTCTACATGTAAGTACTTTCAGGGGACCAGAAGTTAATCACTTCTCTCGGAGAGATATTACTGAGTACATTAAAAACTGCTTGAAGAAGAACAACAACAACAAAGATGCAAATAAATCAATTTAGATGACAAATACTAACTGATATAAAGCGGAAAACTTTCCAAGCATGTTTTTGTTTTGCACAGATGATCCTTTACTTCCACAGATCACTGGGTAGTTGTGCATGACAGAACTAACCATCCTTCTCACTGGAAACCTGTACTGTGCTCTCTAATTAAACAAGGACATGCACGCTCAGAGGAGGAATGTTACTCCATCAAAACAAAAGATACAGACTCTCCTCCTATGTTATCCAAGCTTCAAACAAGTCATAATTTTGTGTTCAGTTTTATAACAACTATTCCCCCCAAACAGACCAGTCTGGAAGAATAATCCACATAGAATTATGTGGGTGAATCAGGGTAACCAAATACAAGGAAAAATTTTAAACTATACACATAACGTAGAAGTAGCGAAAGTATGTTACACTGTACATATCTCCTTAATAGGACTGTTTTCCTTTTCGAACCCTGAGGAACAAACCTTAAACGTGGGGGACAAGTAATTCTTCAAGAACCAGAATTTCACAGGAGTCTTGGTGTTCTTCAGTACCGATAGCATCATTATGCTGTCAAAGAGAAGCAAAGAATAATAACAATTGTCCAAATCTTTTCAATCTCAACAAAGCCAAGGAGAGTCCAGCAGGAGACCACTCAGTGTTCTTTGCGGCAGAGCTAACTGGTGGCTTAATTAGACAGAGAGAGACCCTGAGTAGGGGACCATGGAAAACTGCCCTTACTCATCTTTAAAGCGTTATCACTGGACGGGGAAGGACTACTTATTACCTATAGTAACATACCGAACTGATAAAGGCACATGTTTTAATTATGTTACAGCTTTAAATAAACTGCTTCATGAACTGACACGTTAGTTAGCGTACAAATGAATCCTGGAGGCTGTGCTTAGCTGACGACATCACCCTAAAAAGAAGCTGGAAGAGCCCGGCGGCTCTGCGTCCCGGCACTGCCCCCCACGGCCTGGACGGGGCCTGCCAGGGAGGAGAGTGGGGCGAGGTAAGGGGACGGCAAGTGGTTACAGCTTCAGGATTCCCTACTTTGGAAACAAACAAAAGCAAATTCTGAGTCAAGGAATTTAATTAAATTCAGTTGTTACTGACATCTGACATTACTATTCTAGGTGAGATATTATTTCTTGGGAATATGAGAGCTAAACATGAGTAAAATGACATCTCAATTAGTTGCTATACTAGATTTGTAGTGGAAAATTACAAGGAAAAAGAACCCTGGCATTAGGAAAGTCACTCTCAGGCAAAGGCCTTCCTGACCACTGACAACAAGGCGCCCTGAGGGCCTTTCCCCTGGCAACTGCTGTGTCAACCAGCCCAAGCCTGTGCCTCTCCTCCGCTCTGGCTGTGCGACCTCAGGCGAATCCTTCCACCCTCTGAATCTCAGCCTGTCTATGAAACGGAATTAAGATCCCTCCTGGCTCTAACATCCTACGAATCTTCAGAAGGCAGGTCCATGGCCCTATTCCACCTCTATTCTCTCCGTTAACCTCCTAATTTCTGGTTTAAGTGATGCTTGGTGGACAATTAAACACCATTCTTTATGATGTGTGCACAGTGATACTGAAATATGTTTATAGCCTTGTAATAGCTACACAGATGCCTTTAGCTCCCCTTCATGAGGCTGGCTGGATCAAAACAAATACAATTATATACGGTAATCTAGTCACAATCCTTAGAGTGTGTCAAATACACAGAAGTATAACAGGCAGAATCCCATAAAACACGTACTCCCTAAATAAGAATCCTGTAACAAATTCATGCATATATTCTGAAATAACCAACATGACTAACCGAAGAAATCTTTCATAGAGATGACCAGACGCGACAGAGAAAATATTAATTATGTCATCTTTCTCTTGTTTCACTTCCTCAGTCTTCTGTCCTCCTGTAAAGCCCCTATAACAAGAAAGGTAAAAACAAGAACACTTGAAACCCTGGTACAGACACACCACCCTTTAAGGGGAGAGGGAAGGAGACAGTGCTTCCCCATCCCTGTTCCTTCCCGAGAGCGCAAGGCCGGCGAAAGCAGCCCACAGGACGAGAGGTGGGGATGGCTGCCCAACGAGAGGGAGGCTGCCCATAGGGCCTCGTGTAGCTTCAGGAGAAGACTGGACACAGGCTAGTCCACAGAATGCAAGACATACAATGGAAGGTTAACTGAGCAATTACCACTCAGCTCTCCAAACAGCAGGCAAAACCCAACAGCAGTCAAGAACTAGGGCACAGAAGTAACCCCACCACGAGGGGACGATAACCTCTTTCAGTTAATCAGCGGGAAACACTCATCTAGTCTACGTACAAGTGCAAGATGTCGTTGCACAGAGCAGAATCTGAAAAGCCCAAACAGGATTATTATACTCAAAAGAAGGGAGGGATGGTGCTTATACATCAGTTTTTCCTTAAAAACATTACTTCTCTAGGATGCCAGTTTACCATTTGAAGGAGTCCCAAAATCCAGATTCATTCTCATTAGTTCCGTCGCTCAGCAAGTCTTCATTCACCATGTCTGCCTTCTTCTGAACCTGCAACCAGTCACACGTGACGGATCTGATCCCCCTACTGGGTCTAACAGGCATTGGACTGATCTTCCCCGGACGCACACTGTCCACACTAGGGAGGGAATGATCCTGCCAGCAGGTACAATCCGCCCCGAGTCCAGATGTATTCAACAAACCGTGCTCATCATATCACATGAAAATCTTAAGTGAGGAGACAGCAACCTCTTTTAATTAGACAATAACTGTTTTTGGTTTGAAAAACGGGCAGAGAACCTTATGGCCTGAGTGAAATCAGAAGCACAATTCAGCAAGCTAACCGCTAGTTCTAGGGAAAGAGGGCAGCACACACGAGCTTTAACTGTCAGGAAGGAGTCATCTCATGTGACAGCCTTGTATCAGGGCTGACTAGTACAAACAGGGGTCGAATCTTCTCGACAGCACAGGGATCATTTTTCTGCTCAACCGTGTGTCGTCTGCTTTCGATTTTACTGTGTATAATGATTATTTATCCCATAATACCTTTTACTTGAAGTTAAGGCACTAGGAACTTCAAAATTCTGAGAACAGAAAGCAGAAGTGAAAAGAAATTAAATAAGGCTACCATTTATTATTGGTGTTGAAATTCTCATTGGCATCCTTTCCAATCTTCTGAGAATAAAATCATGAATAATACTGTGAACTGTGGCTGTATAAGCAAAGCAGTATCTATGAAGACATCTGATGTAAAACGAGACTTGTACTGCTCACTGAGATAACCCAAAAGGTGCAATCTCTCAGGTGAAGAAAGCCACAAACTCATATTTACAAAAGACATTTTGCATTTCAAGCGCATTCCTATGAACGCTACAATAAAATTCCAAAGGTGAATTAAAGTCTTGGGCTGGTTTCTTTCTTTTTTCTTCAGCTTTACTGAGATGTAATTAACAAGTAACACTTGTAAATTTAAGGTATACAACGTGATAAGTTGGTATAGGTATATATTGTGAATATATAATAACAGCACTATTTCTGGAGTTAACACATTCCATCACCTCACATAGTTTGGGGCTGGTTTCAAGATACATATTTTTACATAATAGCTACCAAATACCAAGTTACTGCTACTTTCACCAACTTTAACAGAGTGGCTGCCTTAATGTACCAAACTCACCTTCACTTTAATAATTTTGCTCTTGAAGTTGTTGAGGACAACAACAACTTCATCGGCGTCAGGTGAAGAATCTGTACCGTCGTGACTTAGAAAAGAAAGGAAGAAAGGAAGACAGACATCACAAATCACAGGTCTCAAAATGCAGTGAATGGTCTGATATCAACCCCCCATATTTGTCCATCATCTTCATGTGATTTCTGAACAAATTATTTTCTCACAATCTGCAGGAAACCCCTTCAAGCTACGCAGAAGCACTTGTCAAAACCTCTATCCTTCCACGCTGAGCATGCCAATCGGTCACAGCCCAAACTTCCGTCTCGGGTCCCTCTTCGAATGACCTTCCACAGAGTGAGAGGCCCCCAGTGCTGGCAAGCACATCATGAGCACGAACCACTGTCTATGTTCACAAGGTCTGAGCCGAGCACAGTGCCCTTCGATAAGGGAGTGTCCAGGGGCCTGGGACCCTGCACCGTCACCGGAAACGCATCACTACTGCTCTGTAATGGGCAAGCAGCGAGACATGGCTCTACTTCAGAGTTCTGTAAATGCTTCTACTCTGTCCTTCCTGCAGGCACACAGCCAAGCCTAGGCCCTGCACTCCATCTGGCGCCCATCCTCTGGAGGAAGAACTCTAACGAGCTCTGTCTGCAAGCAGACAGGGCAGAGGAGGAAAAACTGAAAACAGTATTCCCCTACTAATCAACTGTAATGCCTAAAATTACCAGTCACCAAATTTTAAGGTGATAACTACAGAAAGCCACGATAGAACTGGATTCACTGTCATCCAGCAGAGAGCAAAGTTCTCGGGCAAAGGTGAGATCCTGACAGGGAGCATGAAACATTCCAGAGCCTGGGAAGCACAGGAGGAAGAGAGCCCGCGACCGTGAGGTGCTGGCTACCGTAGGAGGACTGGCCAGGAAAAGGGCACACAGCAGGGATGGAGTTTAGAAAGACAACACATAAGCTTTTGGGGAAAACATTCATAGGCGAAAACCCTACTATGTACAATGAAGATTTTACTGTAATACAAAAATCTTCTACTTTCTTGGTAAGAAATATGCAGAAATCCACATAGCTTTCATGTGGGTCAGTAAAGACTATGAAGCTACGATGAAGACACAACAGGATGTTGTTTTCAAATAAACTCTAATGGAAATCATTCCCGAAATGAATTGGCATAAAGTCTTCTCACATAGCTTAATACTAATTTAAACTGTGTTAAGCAGAATTTAGATCACACCTTTTTAAAAGGCAGTATAATTTTTTTAAACTAACAGTCACTTGTAGCAAACCTTAAAGCAAAAAGCAGGCTACCGACGATGCTCTGGGAGTACTTCTGTACCACCTCAGACCTGGAAAGACAAGTGCTCGCACCAAGGTTCCATGGCCAAAGCTTACATGTCTTGTCAATCTGCAACTCACTCAGGGTAGAGAAATATACTATCCAGGGTTGAAAAGTCTGACTGTTCTTCATTTCTTTTCTCCTTTCTTGAAATGACTCACTTTCTCATCTGCCTATGGTTTTCATCACAGTGACAGAATGATTTGATCCTGGGATACTGTTAGCACAAAAGAATGACCAAAGAGTCAAACTTGACTATACATATTGTTAGTATTTACACTGCTTGTTATCCAATTATACCCTAACAAGCCTCCCACATTTAATTTCCTAGAAAAGCACCGTTTCATCACACATACAATTGCACATTAAATTCTTATTGCCTGGGTAATTGCCAGTGTAGTGTTCAATTCAAGCTGATTCTCATTGCAGAATGGTCTAAAAAAAATGTACCTGCATCACTTAATCCTACCTGTAGATTCTATAAATGTCTTCAGAACGTCCCTTCCTTAGTCTGAGAATCCAAGCTCCTGGGTTGGCTTTTAACTGAAAATAGCCCTAGGACAAGAAGACAAGACAAATTTTAGTGCTCTTAAAAACATCAAAATGCTGTTTCTGAGGGACTGTTATTTCTTTTTCTGAAATAACAGTCACCTTTATTTTAAATAAGATGGTTAACAAACGAATGCAACTCTTAAAATCTACATATTAGAAACACTAGCAAAATACTGGCCCGTCAAGCCAAGAAGCCTGCCCTTTAGCTGTACTTCAGTGAAGAAGCAACGCATGATGTGTGAATAAGCTTCAAATCTCAAAAAGAAAAAAGAGAAAGAAGGGAAAAATGCTGTCGGCTCATAAGCAATACTTTTTCAGGAGCCAATCTGGTTAGGGTAGAATATTCTAGCATGTTTTCTTTTAAGTTGTCATGTAATTCCAATCTACAAGTTTAACTAAACTGTTGATTTTTATATTGACCAAATTCAGTCCATCATGAATTTTAATCTCCCTCATGTTCAGAATGCTAATTGCTCTGTCATAAATTGCAGTGCCCCAATTAACATGACTGAGTATCACCACCGGATGTACTGATTGTTTACCAGATTAGCCATAACAATAGTGTCCACGATGACTGGCTTGGCTGAAGTTCCTAAGGTAAACTGCAGTCCCCGTGGGGGCTGGCCGGTGGTGATGTCATAGCAGTGACCTTCCAGTAACAGGTACTCCAGCTCATACTCAGCAGCCACTACACTGTCCACCTGCAATATCAAAATTAGATCACTTGAAGACCACTCAGCAATAAAAAGAAACAAAGTACTGATACATGCAACAACATGGATGAATCTGAAATGCATTATGCAAAGTGAATGAAACCAGACATAAAGGGCAACATACCATATGATCACATTTATAAAAAATTCAACAAGAGGCAAAACTATAGGGATAAAAGCAGATCAGCTGTTGCCTGGGGCCAAGGGGAGGAGGAGGGGTTCCCTGCAAAGGGGCATGACAGAACCTTCTGGAGTGATGGACATGCTCTGTATCTTGATTGTGCTGGTAGTTAACAAGAGTACACAATTTTAGAAACTACGGTGGGTTGGAAGGAGAGTCAGGAAAAAGGACACAGAAAAAAACAATAAGGAGATTATTCCAAAAGTACAGAGAGGATAAGACGCTAATCTACAAGAGGAGTACTGGGAAAAAAGCATGTAAGATAAAACTGCCAAATGAACGAACAATCTAAAAGCAAATAATGGAGAAGACAGATAAAACAATCCTACAAGGGTTAGCTCATATGAGAAAAGAGAAACAATGAGAAAGATCAGAAAAACATCAGAGAGCAATGCAAATTCATCTTGGCCTTTGGAATATAGCTGAAAATATTGCTATTCTAAATGCAAACGTCCAAGATGAACTTAATGGCTCCATAATGGCATAAAACCGTTCACATGCTGCACCGACTGCCTAAATTACTGCTAATTTCTTGCAGAAAATGGGATACAACTACAAAGTCTTAGGGCAGCTTGGCTTTAGCTAATTGAAGAGTTTCTACCCCAGGCTAGCTCAGGCTTGGTTTTATGACCCTACCTAACCCTAACAGTGAGCTACTTGGAGCTTAACAGTTACTGCAATGCTCCACATGCTCACAAGTCTCAGGCTCTGTATTCTCAACGGAGTGCAGAGAAACTGGAGGAAGCCTAAGAAAGAGGAGCAAAAACTCTGGGAGATAAGGAAGAAACCTACTTTGCTTTTGTTTTTTTGTTTTGGGTTTTTAAAAAATATTTATTTATTTATTTGGCTGCGCCTGGTCTTAGTTGCAGCATGCAAGATCTTCGTTGTGGTGTGTGGTAACTTCAGTTGCAGCAGGCAGGATCTTTTTTTTTTAGTTGCAGCATGCGGGATCTAGTTCCCAGACCAAGGATCGAACCCAGGCCCCCTGCATTGGGAGCACGGAGTCTTAACCATTGGACCACCAGGGAAGGCCCTGGAAGAAACCTGCTTTGCATCTGATCTATACTTCTGTGCACTGTTCTTTAGTGCTTTGTGTGGTCTCTTCAACAAGAGTTGGTTCCTCAAGGGTTCCCTATTTGTTAAAAATATGGTGTGTACGTATGTACACATACACACGCACGTGCACGCACACTTTCTCTCTCTCTCCTCGCCACCAACTTAGTACCTACGGGTTTCTACTTAAAGAAACTAGAGTAATTCAACCTCATGATAAGAGGGCTGCTAATTCCTTTGGTAACTATCTTTGAGTTTCCAGTCTCCCCAATTCCCAAGAAGACAGAACCAGAAAACAGGCTTTAATTGTAATAAGAGATATTTAAGGCAGACACAGAGACAAATGTTTTAAAAAAGGAAGGAGGCTCTGAGGCACCGTAAGCTCCCTGGAAGTAAAGACCATGTCTTTTAATTCCTTTGTTAATATACTCTGAGCTAGGTGTAGAGTGAGGGCTGGGAAGAGACATCAGTGAAATGAAAGTACACTATCTTTGAAAATGGATTAGGGAAAAAGAACCAGTTACCTTAGAGACTTCAAATACAGTTATATGGAAATAAATGAAACAGAGAACAGAAAAACAATAAAGAAAAACCAATGAAACCAATGGCTGGTTCTTCGCAAATATCAACAAATGGACAAACTTTTAGCTAGACTGACCAGGAAAAAAAAGACGGAAGAGCCAACTTACTGAAATCAGCAAGGATAAAGGAAACATCACTATTCAATAAAAAAGACTATAAGAAAAGGCTATGGGGGCTTCCCTGGTGGCGCAGTGGTTGAGAGCCCGCCTGCCGATGCAGGGGACACAGGTTCGTGCCCCGGTCCGGGAAGATCCCACATGCCGTGGAGCAGCTAGGCCCGTGAGCCATGGCCGCTGAGCCTGTGCGTCCGGAGCCTGTGCTCCGCAACGGGAGAGGCCACAACAGTGAGAGGCCCGCGTACCGCAAAAAAAAAAAAAAAAGAAAAGGCTATGAATAACTATATGCCAACAAATTAGAAAACCTAGATAGAATGGATAAATTCCTAAGAGACACAAACTTTGAAAACTGACTCAAGACAAAATAGAAAATCTAAACAGACCTATAACAAGAGATTGAATCAGTAACTTAAAAATTTTCCAATCAGGCAAGAAAAGTATATAAAAGCCATCCAGATTGTAAAGAAAAAGTAAAACTCTATTTGCAGATGACATGATCTTATACAGGCTTGTATACTAAGAACTACAAAATATTGTTCAAAGAAATTAAAGACCTATATAAATGGAAAGACATCCCATTTTCATAGTTCAGAACACTTAGTATTGTTTAAGATGGCAATCTCTCCAAATTCATCTAGGGATTTAATGCAATCCCTATTGAAATCCCAGCAGCCTCTTCTGCAGATATTAACAAGCTGATTCCAAAATGCAAAGAACCCAGAATAGCCAAAACTATCTTGAAAGAGAAGAACACAACTGGAAAACTCACACTTCTAATTTCAAAACTTACTACAAAGCTACCGTAAATAAGACAGTGTGGTACTGGCCTAAGGACAGACACAGAGACCAATGGAATAGAATTCAGAGCCCAGAATTAAACCTTCACATTTAGGGTTAACTGATTTCTGAAAAAGATGTAAAGACCATTCAATGGGGGAAAGAATAGGTTTTTAAAACAAATGGTGCTGGGGCAACTGGATATCCACATGCAAAGAATAAAGCTGGAACTCTGCCTCATACCATGTACAAAGACGAACTCAGAATGAATCTAAGAAGCAAAATTTAAGAGTTTTAAACTGTGAAAGGCCTAGAAGGAAACACTGGAGTAAATCCTCGTGACCTGAGATTGAGCAACAGTTTCTTAGCTATAACTCCAAAAGCACAAGCAACAAAAAATAGGTAAATTAGACTTCACGAAAATGAGAAACTTTTGTGCTTCAAAGGACGCCATCAAAAAAATGAAGACAACCTGTAAAATGCAAGAAGATATTTGTAAAGCATGTATCTGACAAGAGACTTGTATCCAGAATATACAAAGAACTCGTACAATTCAACAATTAAAAGACAAGCCAGGGCTTCCCTAGTGGCGCAGTGGTTGGGAGTCTGCCTGCTGATGCAGGGGACGCAGGTTCGTGCCCTGGTCCAGGAGGATCCCGCATGCCACGGAGTGGCTGGGCCCGTGGGCCATGACCGCTGAGCCTGTGCATCCGGAGCCTGTGCTCTGCGGCGGGAGAGGCCACAGTGGTGAGAGGCCCGCGTACCGCAAAAAAAAAAAACCACACAAAAAAGACAAGCCACTTTTTAAAAATAGGCAAAGGATTTGAATAGACATTTCTCCAAAGAAAATACACAAATGGCCAATAAACACATGAAAAAATATTCAACATCATTTGTCATTAGGACAGGAATGAAAAATGATGCAGTCACTTTGGAAAACAGATTGGTAATCCCTCAAAAAGTTAAACATAAAATTACCATATGATCCAGCAATCCCACTCCTAAGTATATACCCAAGAGAAATAAAAGCATATCTGCGAAAACTTGTACACATATGCTCATAACAGCATTATTCATACTAGTAAAAAAGTAGAAACAACCCAAATGTTTATCAGTGACATATAAATAAATAAATAATAAATAAATAAAATGTGGTGTATCCATACAATGGAATACTATCTGGCAATAAAAAGGAGTGAGGTACTAATACATGCCAAAACATGAATGAACCTTGAAAATAATTTACGTGAAAGAAGCCAGTCACAAAATATATGACTCTATTTAGGTAAGAGTAATAGAACAGGCAAATCCATAGAGAAAGAAAGTAGATTAGTGGTTGCCAGGGTCAAGGGGAATGGGGAGTGATTACTTATGGGTGTGGAGTTTTTTTTAGGGGTGATGAAAATATTCTAAAATTAGACAGTGGTGATGGCTGCACAACTCTGTAAATATACTATAACTACTGAACTGTACACTTTACAAGGGTGAATTTTACGGTATGTGAATTAGATCTATTAGGCTGTTATTTATAAAAATACAATTATACCTGAACACTACTGTCTCAGAAGCCCACCTAGACTGTGATCCAGTCTGTTCAGTCAGAGACTACCACCACTACATCTTCAACAGGCTTTACATGTGGTTAGACACTGGGAAGCAAAGATATTCTTACCTCTTCTAAGTAAATGTTATCAAGGTCATATGGCGTTCTGACAGACTCTACCATCCAACTCTCAGGTGTGTTCAAGTTCAGAGTGAACAGAGGAGACTGTGGCATATCCAAAAATTTTGCTATTGGACCCTTAGCAAAGCTATTGTCTGAAGTAAAAGAAATCTCTGCTTCCAAGACGTAACGGTAAAAGCTGAAATGGAAAAGAAAGATGTGAATTTTTCAATGCAACCACAGTCCTTGAGTTTATATGCATCCACACAGGTAAACAACTGGCTTAAGACAAACTGGATTTGGAAGGGCTTCCTTCCAGACTGAGAAAAGTGTTTCCAAAACTACCTCTTGACCTAACTGTACCGTCCTGTGGTTGCTGCAGACAGGAGAGGAGAGCAGGGGAGGTGGGGCTGGGAGGGGAGGTCCTTCCTTCCTGCCCTGTTGGGGGATGGGGGATGGGGGCAACCGCTGCTGGAGTCAAAAGCACGTCCTGAGCACTTGCCTCCCCTTGGTGAAAGAAACTCACTTTCCTCTCTCTCAAAAACAAAGTCCTAAATGGTGGCTGAGTTCTCGGGCATGCCCTGAAAACACTGTATGCAATCATTTAAACATTGCTCCTATCCGAGGATAATGGTGAAAGCTGGAACCCTTCCGTCACTTTCAAACACGGCTTCAGTTCACTCAGAATCTAACCTATAGAAGCCAGCGCATTTGCAAGGTGGCAATTTACCACAGTCCCCAGATGTGCTACACTATTACTACTGACTGCTTTCCAGGCGACCTGTTTCACAAATGACCATTCCAAAGCTCAGAGAGTATGCAGATAAGCCTGCCTTCCTTTCAAGATACATGCAAATGAGCCACATACATTCCAACTTAGAAATGACTGCTCTTCTAAGAAGAAGTATAGACAAGTGTCTTTCTACACCACAGCACATTTTAACGTAAATTTAATAGCTACAATGATTCAAATGTTTTTAGAGAATTATGTAATTCTGACCAAAACAAAAAAAAGGAAAGAAAGCAAACCACAGGTGCAAGTGGCCTGGGTTAATTCCACTTTTTTTTTTTTTTTAATTTATTTTTGTCTGCGTTGGGTCTTCGTTGCTGTGCGCGGGCTTTCTCTAGCTGTGGTGAGCGGGGGCTACTCTTCCTTAGGGTGCTCAGGCTTCTCGTTGCAGTGGCTTCTCTTGTTGCGGAGCACGGGCTCTAGGCACGCGGGCTCGGTAGTTGTGGCTCACAGGCTCTAGACCACAGGTTCAGTAGTTGCGGCACACGGGCTTAGCTGCTCTGCGGCATGTGGGATATTCCCGGACCAGGGCTCGAACCCGAGACCCCAGTGTTGGCAGGCGGATTTTTAACCACTGCGCCACCAGGGAAGTCCCTAATTCCACCTTTAAATGCTCCCACGCTCACACTAAGTTCTTAGAACTTTTGATTAGTTCTTAGAAATTTAGGAAAACTGAACTTCAAAATAAGTGATTTTTTTCAAACATGAGGTCCATATATAAACCCATATGATCCTTGACATTCAATTTCAGCTTTCAGATTGAGTGTGATTTTTTTCCAGGGGTTGATTTCTTAACCACTTTGTTTTACCTTTTTAAAGGCATGTCGGAAAGTTTAGATTGGCAGTTCATAAATACTCTTAGATTCATGTTGATCAGCTGAGTTAAAACCTAAAAGAGCAAACCAGATGACAAAACATAAAAATTTTCCCTACAAAGTGACTGATATTTCAGATACAATATTTACATTGTCTCTTCAGAAATGTATCAACACTAAGTTAGGAGAGAGAACATTTCTTAATATCTCAAGCAAAAATACAAAGATAATAAATGTTATAAAGTCTGCACTGGATAAATCCCTAGAAATCACAGCTCTAGTGCACAATCTAAATCACACATACATATCACATGGACAAAAACATGGGAAATAGGTCATTGCAAATAACTGCTCCCCACGTATGTGGGGAAGCAAGACAGGCAATGGATATAGCTGTCTACACAAGGAAGAGTTTAAAGGTTCATCAGTGCAGCTTACAGACTATCATAGGAAAAAATACATACAAATACCCACAAAAAAGGTTAACTGATTATACTTCAATAAAACTTAAGAAAAAAAAACACAACTCAAAAAAAAAATTGAGGCAACTAAATTTTTGGCAGAGTTCTTCAAAAAATTTTTAAATTTCAATATCTTATAACATATCTAAAAGACATTCTGCAGGAAATTCCCTGGTGGTCCCATGGTTAGGACTTGGTGCTTTCATTGCCGAGGGCCCGGGTGCAATCCCTGGTCGGGGAACTAAGATCCCACAAGCCGTGCGACGCAGCCCAAAAAAATAAAGACACGTTACAACAAAAAATGCTAGTTATAAGAAAGGAAAATGATAAAGCAGAATGCTTTTACCTTTTTACTCTTCGCCAATATAAAGTATGGCAATAATAAATTTAATTCAAAGACATTTTGCTCTGAATAAAGATAATTTTTTTTCTTAATTACATGAAGTAATCAACCAAACTTGTACCTACTTTCAGAGGTTATTAAGTTGTTTTCAGAGCCATTACTAATCTTTATGAAAACATCTGCTCTGCCCAATATGCCCTGTAGCACTTTCCAATGCCCTTTAAAGATAACTAAGGGAAAACGATGCTCGCAGAGAATCTCAGGGTATGGGACCACTTCCGGTAAATACGATGTGACACAGATGACAGGAACTGCCTCTGCAGTTGTCCCTACCAAAAGCAACGGGGCAAGTCTCTGCGCTTCTCTGGTGACAGGGTCAACAACGGCCACGACATCAAAGTATGTCTCCCCTTCCTTTGGCCTCAGTTTAATTGCACTACAGAGAGCAAAAAGATAAAACGTTAATCTGGAGGCAAACAGGAAACAGTTGATTTCTTTGAGGGGGATGGGGTGGGGAGATGACACATCCAACACAACCAATCAGCCCTCTTAACATTTCAAAAAAACTTTAGATCTAAAACAACAAGGTTATGTGGTGGTCAACTATGTGATTACGTCTACCACAAAGTTTAAAAACGCTCTAAAAGCTTCTGATGTTTGGTTTTGACAGTTACATTATGCCAATTTTTATTTCTTGGCAAGAAGGTTATAAGGAGAGAATAAATTGACTTTTTTAAATAGTAAAAGGAACATAAGAACATTACAAAAACTTGCAAAAGAGTGAAAAAGGAAATAAATAATCCTAAAATCTCACCATCCCAACTCAACCACTTTGTGGCATATTTCTACATAGTCTTCCTTAATGCCTATGTAAAGATGAGATGCACCTACAGGATATCAGCAATTTTATAATGATTTCACTCCTTCCCCCAAAAGTTTCTTATAAAGATTTTTCCATGTTGTTATACATCAATGTCCTGAATAAGAAATAGTCTTCGATTTACCAAATGAACCTGCTGTAGTTTACTCAGCTATTCCTTATTGCTGGGCATTTACTTACTTACTTACTTAATTATGTATTTTTACATCTTTATTGGAGTATAATTGCTTTACAATGGTGTGTTAGTTTCTGCTTTATAACAAAGTGAATCAGCTATACGTATACATATATCCCCATATCTCCTCCCTCTTGCGTCTCCCTCCCACCCTCCCAATCCCACCCCTCTAGGTGGACACAAAGCACCGAGCTGATCTCCCTGTGCTGTGCGGCTGCTTCCCATTAGCTATCTATTTTACATTTGGTAATGTATATATGTCCATATTGCTGGACATTTAGATGCCTTTCAACCTGTAAAGAACTTCTCACATCCAGTTTTTTTCACACTTGGAAATTTCTTGAGAATTAACATAGTCCTAGACATGGGATTACTGAGTCATAATGACACAAATATTTATGTGGCTAATATGTGGCTAATATGAGACATATTTCCTGAAGAACTAAACAATTTTACAAGGCCAAGAAATGAACTTCACTACATCTTGTCAGCATTAAGTTATACAATTTTTTTGGCTGCTCTTAGTTAAGTGAAAAAGGACAACTCCTAGGATTTCTGGGGAGAACATGCATTTCCCCACATGTAATTTCTAGTTACATGGCCTCCTTCTAAAGCCACTTTGACTTAGGTGGCTTAAGAGAAGCAGGAGCCTCTGATACATTTTAAAAAGGAATAAACTTGAAAGGATTTAAAAATACATCCAATTTTCCCAAAACATTAATTGCTTAATCAATGCTTATCTTTGTTTACTCTGAACACTATTTTAATGTGGTTTTGAAATTAATCACCACTTTTATGCAAAAACATTTACCCAATGGGATGAAAACAAAAGTTCAGAACAGAACATAATAACTAATAAAACTGTGTAAACACAGTTTAAATGGTAATGAAGGTTATTTCAAATCTTAACTGTTTTGGACATAACCATCAGAATAGCTTTGTGACTGTACTGCAACACCTGCTTTCAATCTTAGATTAATAATTCCAGCTACCAATAATTATTCCAATACATTTTTTTTTACTCTAATACAGCTGTTCTCAAAGTGTGGCTCTAGACTAGCAGCATCAGCTTTACCCAGGAATTTGTAAAAAAAAAACAAAAACAAAAACAAAAACAAATTGTCAGGCCCCAACCCAGACTTACTGAACCAGCAACTCTGGGGGTAGGTCCAGCAATCTGCATTTCAACAAACTCTCTAAGTAAAAGCCAAAGTATAAGAGCCACTGCCGTCAGATAACTTGGGCCTCTGTGGTACTCTAGAATCTAGAAGGAAGAGCGCATTAGAGAACAGCGTTATACAAACTCTCCCAAAGGAAACGAGAAGAGGGGTCCCAAACAGTCCTCTAGAGCACAGCGTGTGGGTCAGGCCCCTAAGCCTGGCTGGTTTGGGGTAGAGCTCTGTACGGCATACCCATGTCCTGGGCCAGTGCTCTAGGTGACCCACAACAGACATCCTCAGAAACTGACCCCCACATCTCTGCAGCAAAAAAGAGGGCAAGACAAACACCAAGAAAAGAGGAATATTGGTGTGGAAATGCAGAACAATATAAACTGACAACACGATGTTTAAATACACTTGCTGTATTCATCAGAGAAAAGACCAGAATAAGGCTGAAAGTGACAGACACAGAAGCAACATTAGGGGAATCACCCACACTTTTGAGAGGCGAGTAGACCAAACGTCAAGGAACGCAGCGCTTCGCCAACCTTAAGGTACGCAGGAGTCACCTGGGGGATCCTGTTACAATGAAGATTCTGATTCGGGAGGTCTGGGCTGCGGCCAGAAGACACTGCCTTTCCAACAAGCTCACAGACAGTGCCCTGTTCCATGGACCACACTTTCAGGGAAAGGGTATACATAACCAGTAATTCAGACTTCTTGTTTCTTGCGTAAATGAGAAACTGCTGACTTGAGTATAACAAACACTCATTTAACTAACACGACCCCAATAAAAATAACTTCTCTAATTGAAATCTGTATCATAATAGAATTTTTAATTAGGACATTTTAATTATATATGACTCATGGAGAAAACGATGTGCTAAATAGGGAAGAGGTCTCGCTCAGGTCTTGGCTATGATAGGCAAACAAGACGGCAGGTCAATTAGGAATGTTTCCTGTGGTAGTAACCAGACCATGTCACTTCCTGAAACCATACAGAGTAAGGAGAGGATGGTGCTAGTGGGCAAAATCCAACCAGGGTGATTACTAGCAAGGAGCCGCAGCCAGTGAGAAAGGAGAGGATCTCCATTCTAGCCTGGAGTCATCAGTTCAAATTTTATCCCCACAAGGACTGGCTGTGAGAAAGCACAGGTCAATGAAACCAAAGTCCAATTCACTCCAGACTAATTAAATCAGAATCATAGGATTCTGATAGTTTGCAGGCTTCTGCACCTAAGGCCTCCCTGGTGATCCTAAGGTGCAATCAGGATATACACCTTCCTGGATACATCAACTGTAGACATTCTTCCTCAAGACAGGTTAACCTTAAATCTAATCATGAGAAAACAACCCAGACTGTGGGACATTGCACAAGACAACTGGCCTGGACTCTTAAAAAAGTCAATGTCATAAAAGACCAAAAAAACCCAGAAAACAAAAAAAAACACCCCAAAACTGCTTTAGCTTAGAAGAGACTAGAGACACAACAACTGACTGCAATGTGTGATCTGGACCAAACAAGCAAACAGCTGTAAAAAGTCATTACTGGGCATTGGAGAAATTTGAAAATGGACCGGTATCACATAATATTACTTTATCAAGGTTAAACTGCTGAGGTATGCTTAACAGTACTATGGAGAGACTCCTAGTACTCAGGAGATATATGCCGAAGAATTGGGGCACGATATATAATGATACCTGCAACGTACTTTCATATGGTTCCCCAAAATGTGAGTGCATGTATGTTTGTATGCAAGCATATACTATACACACACACGGATAACTGTGGCACAATGTCTACAATTGGTGAAGCTAGATTAAAGATATTTGGGTGTTCACTATAACAGACTTTCAACTATTCTCTAGGTTTGAAACTTTTCAAAATAAAAAACTGGAAAACAAAAGAGAAGGACTTCCTTATAATGCTATACTTATTTTTATTTTACTGAAAACAAGATAGTTTTCAATAAAAGATGAGACACATGCTCTAACAACCTGTTTATTCTTTAATACCAGAAAATGACAACTGGTCGGTTTCATTAAATGCTTTCTGTTTTCTTAAAGGGTATATTCAGAACTATTTCAGATTTATTTAGAAATAAATGTCAACTTTTATGCAACTGAAATCTGTTACATGAGTTTTATATATGAATATATATAAAAACCACATGCCAAATTTTCCATTCCTGTAAGAGCTTATATACACACTTTATATGGAAAAATAAAGGAGCTGAGGTAAAGGTAAATATGCACAAATTCAACACTGATTCTATACCTGTGTCTGTCTTCGAAAAACTGGTACTCGATTCTTGCATCTCCTTTTGGTTGAGCTGACAGGAGCGCATCCACCTTCATTACCAAGTCACTCGCCCTGAAAGATGTGGTTGGTGAAAATTTAGCATCTCTTTTCCTGAAGGTTTTCCAATTGTTGCTGAACATAACATAATCAACCTAAGTACTGAATGCCAACAAGCTGGTCTGAAGAAAATATAAACTTTGTATCAACTGGCATGAGAAAAAAGTACAGATTTTGTTACTGATAAGTTTTATAGCCCTGGGGTAGGTGCTGATTTTTCCATATGTGAAATGGAGATAATGCCTACTTTGCATGGCTCTTGTAAATACTGCACTGGCGAAACATAGAAAATAAAGCACCTAGCTTAGGGCCTGGCCCATAACTCTCCCTCACCCTCTTCTAAATAACTTTATTATTTTTATGATCATTAGAGTAATAATTTACCGAAAAAACATTCAGGAAAAAAATATAAGGAGAAAATGGAGATACACACAATAATAGCATATTCAAGAAATAAGTATTGATAACATTTTAGTTCATCATTCTTCCATATTTTAAAATATATATATCTACACACATAAAAGTGGTACTATATTATTTGGTAACCTGATTTTTCATTTAATAATATAAACATTTTGTTGGATAATAAGTATAGGGGTACATCAATATTTTCAATGACTGCATAATATTATATTTATGGATACATCATAATCTATTTCACTATTACAATCAACATCACGGTAAACAACTTAGAAAAGCATTTCTACTTTCCCCGCCCCTCCTAACTTGATTTCTAACCAAGGAAGATCTTGAACTAAATCATGAGACTGAAAAAATGCTCTAATCTGTTGAATTGAGGACTAAATTCTAAGAATGCTAAAATATATTTGAATATATTCGTGAATATATCTGAACTGGAATCAAGCCTATACATTCTCTCATCGAACCAAACAACTATATCAAATTACATCTTTTGGTACGTCTCAATAGTAACTCTGAATACATATAAAACAGGCCATTTGTTTCCTGTGATGTGTCAACATTGTCACAAAATATGTCCAGGGATCCTTGGTTATGTGGACTGGGATGATCAAAGAGGCCATAGGTGAGCTCCGCAGGGCTGATGATGGCCTCTTGGCTGCAGGTCTGGGTCACGCATGAGAGCTGTGGCTGTCATGCACGACCAAGGTGGAGCAGCCCTGGCACTAACGAAAACCTTAGGCAAGCAAGGTCCCTCTGAGAACCCTAATAGTTTTAGCATCAATCTTCTGGCAGCCCCATGACTACCTTATTTCCCTAAATTCAACCAGGACAGATCCAGAACCATCTCTGCTTGGTAAAAGGTCAAGTCTTCTGTGCATAGTCTGGCAACTATATAGTCCACAAGGACTCCCAGGGGCTCCCCCGAAGCCTCCACAGAGACAGGGAGTGGTCCAAGGGACACCACACCAAACCTAAGCCTATGACACAGTGGCTTCAAATCAGGGGGTACCTCCTGGCCTGCATCAGGGAAGTGTTTCCTAGGCTAAAACAAGGGGCATCACTCAATAACCAATGAGGAGGTGGAAGGAAACCTCTTTATCTGTAGCCCCAGTTTGGGTGAAATGAAAAAAGATTCCTTTCCGTATCACACAAAACTTGGCAAAGAGACTACTTTCACAGCTATCAAAGTCAACACTTCACTAAGACGTGCATCTTGAACTCTGCAGCATCATGGTGTATGAAATAGATGAAGAAATAAAACAGAAGAACTTTAAAATTCTATATCCTCAAACAATGCATCAAAGAACACTATCAAGAGAGTGAAAAGTCAACCCATGGAGTGGGAAAAAATACCTGCATATCATATAGCTATAAGGATTGATATCCAGAATATAAATGAACTCCTACAACTCAACAACAACAAAATAAATAATTAAAAATGAGCAAAGGACTTGGATAGATGTTTTCCCACAGATATACAAATGGTCAATAAGCACACAAAAAGATGCTCAACATCACGAATCATTAGGGAAGTACAAATCAAACCACAAGGAGATACCACTTCACACCCACTGGAATGGGTATTATCAAAAGAACAGAAAATAGTAAGTGTTGGTGAGGATGTGGAGAAATTAGAACCCTTATGCATTACTGATGGGAAAGTAAAATGGTACAGCCTCTGTGGAAAAAAGTATAATGATTCCTCAAAAACTAAACATAACCATACATCCTCCAGCTACACATTCATTTGATATTTAATGCAGAAACCATGTGAATGTGACTATGAGCTTCAGTTACACAGCAGGTACAAAGACCAGTCAAATACTTATTTTTTTCCATTGAGAAATAACTCATTAAAATATATAAACTAATAATAACACTGAAAGAATTAAAATAACAATCAAGAACCAACAATAACCAACTCATCATCACTTTTGGAATATACAAGAAAAAAACCTCATTATTCCATACTAGTAAATAAAGAAAAAGAAACATTTAACTTGTCTTTTTTTTCCTGAATAAAATAAAACGGAAAAGTAATTAAAGAGATAATGAGGGAAAGTTATTTCTTTACATAAGTATTCCAAGGAAATAAATAAAATCATCTCTCTACTTCTGCATATGTTTGAAATTTTCCACAATCAAAAGTTAAAAAAAAAAATCAAAATGGAGAGAACTAACCCAGTTCTTTAAGCAGCTGGCTACAAAATAAATTAACTCGTTTCAACAGAAGTATAAATAAACACTTGAATTGAAGACCATTATTATATTTTAAAGCTGGAGATAAAACATCTTGTAATAGGTAGCATGAGGAAAGTCCAATTAATATAGCCCCTGTGACATGAACTGATTCATTTCTTCTATGGCAAAACTTACACATCTTCTTCTACCCGAAGCTGTTGAATATGAGATTTGATTTTCTGTCCTGAAGTTTTTAAGATGATATTTTCTAGGAGGTGGAAATCGTCTTGATTAAAGAGTTCACTGTCCTCCAGTGGCCCAATGATCTGTGAAGAAGAGCAGGGTGGTCAGTGCTGGAATCAGCGGGCTGCAGAGAAGTCCTTGGTTGTCCTCAGGCTACCTTACAAACCAAATCACTTTACAGACCCGAAACATGTTTACATCTAAGTCAAATCAATGAAAAAAGTGAAAAAACCCAAATCAACTCATACAGTTATTCACTTATCAATTCCTCAACTACACAGAGTGTATGTAGACTTGAATACTTTACAGTATTTTTACAGTAAGCAAACTCTGAAATAAAATAGCAGTATCATTTCCATTAATTCTCACTGAATATGAATAAGAAAGCCAAAATAAGAAAGCCAAAATGTAGTGGTAGATATGAGAGATTTCACCCCTAAGGGCTAAGAGTTTAAAGTTTGGTATGTCCGCCATAGTCTCATTTCCCTGGCTGCAGATATTTATGAAATAGTCTAAGCATAAACCAATTAAGTTCATACAGACCGCACAAACCATAAACATGTTCCCCACATGGGACGAGTACTTTATGAATCACAGGTCTTATGGATTTGGGTTCTGAGAACCACCACACTCTCACCACCTTACACAATGGCAGGACAAAATTAAACAGGAGGAAAGTTTCACATAGGACGTTTATGTCAAAATGAGCCAACTTCCTTTGCAACAAGGGAGCAGAAATGATCATCAGCACTGCACGAGCCCTAATCACCTTTGGAAAAAGTGGCTGTTTGAAGAGTTTACTAGCTTCAGAGGAGAATGCTGCCAAGACTGTCCACTGATCTAACTTGAAGCCAACCTTGTCTCAGGACAAAGTTCTCACCCTTCCATTGCTGATCACTGCCCTCTGTCCCTCCTTCAGCTTCAGGACATCCCTGCAGTACATGGCATGAGACAAAATGAAATCCATGTTGGAAGACTCAAAGACCTCTTTAAAAAGACTGAAATCCATGCCCTAGGAAAGTAATTGTTATTAAGGAAAAGTAATTGTTATTAAGAAAACCATGAAAATGAATAATCATATGAATAAATCATAAAATGCTCTTTTAGTGGAACGTAGTGACTAATTTTAATAATTAACACTACGATGTCTCCGTTCTCCACTCTCTCTCCCATTTTTTCCCAACCTCCCACTTATCAAGTAATGCTTATTTCCTTTTCCTGTTCCTTTATGTAATCGTTCAATTGGCAAACTATAATTCATGATACCTTTATTCTGCATTTTTAAATCTTGCTAATTTCAAGTAAGAGTCTTTTTTTAAACTGAAATATCAAGTACATTCATCATTTTATAAGAAATCTTAAAACTACAAAACAGTCAAAAGTATGTAACATAAATAAAATGGGCTTATATTGGAAATACATCAAGAACACATAAGCCTCTAACTCATTAAGTAGCTTAAGTCTCTATAAACAAATATTTTTCTTTGTTCTACAAACAAATCAAATATTATCTGTCTTTTAAAAACTTACAAAGCCAATGGCTTTGTGCTTGAAACATATATAAGCTTATATCATGCACATCTTGAAGCCTAGCAAGTTTAAAAGTAATAAAGGGAATATGGCAGAATTGTTATTTCTTGGTAAGACCCTTCCAATTAAAAAAAAAAAATCATCTGAGCTCAGAACTACAATCACAAATCCTGATCATCAACAGGAACAGGACACATCAGCCCATGGGAATGAACTTCTGAAATAACAATACAAGGCATCCTCGTGCCACACACAGACTTACCCCAACGGAGAACTCCCCAATGTCAGCTCCTGCAGCCAGCGCCTCTGCAGTCTCCTCCTTGGCCATTTTTGTGATGAAGTTCTTAGCAGCGTTGGAGGTCTGTGTTTGGAGAGCTGCCCAGATTGCTCTGGAGACCTGAGTTTTCTCATAACTTATATCTTCACTAGGATTATTGATCATGCTTACTCTAACATTGTTACTGGATTTCTATTTACAAAAAGGGAAATGAGAGTTATATGGTAGAAGTCTTGAATTTAAAAAGCAGCATTAACATCAGTCATATCCCATAAGTAGCAAATAACACTTAAGTCCTCTGCATACAGAGTAAAATTAAAATGCTATAATCAGGCCTTCAAACCCCTGCATGAATTGGCCCCCAGCCTACCTTTCCAACTTCGTTCCTTACCATCCCTGTAAATACGGCATACATGACAGACCGTCAGAGTCCTGTATTTCCCCAACACATTTTGCATTCTTCTAATGCATGTTATGCCTCACATTGGTATGTGAACCCCAGTTACACCCATCTTCATTTCCTTAAGTCCCAACCCTCTTGAAGGGCTCTGCTCAGACCCTTCATTCACATGGCCTTTCCAGATTTCTAGTAAAAATTAATCTCTCCTTGGGTCAAAAGTCAAGAATCCATGTGGGAGAAGATATCTGGGGCCCACAAAACCAAAAAAAGGGCCATAAGCAACAGAAATTCATAATCATGTGTATCTAAAAACATGTACAAGAGTATTCACTGCAGCATTCTTCTAGCCCCAATCTAGAAACAAGCCAATTGTCCATCAAACAGACTAAACAAACAAAACTTTGTGGTACAGCCATATGATACAATACTGCACAATGAAAAAGAACTAACTACCACTACCTGTAATAACGGGGGTAAATCTCCAAAATGTTGAGTAAAGAAACCAAACACAAACAAATACGTATTATAAGAGTCCATTTAACTAAAGTAAAAAGCAGGCAAACCTAGGATGTGAGAAGAGGGACAGGGGAGGGCTGGTGATGTGGCCACAAGCAGGGGCATGCTTTCAGGACTTCGGCAATTCTGTTTCTGTACCTGCGTGGTGGTCACATGGGTGTGTTCACTCTGTGACACTACATCCTATTGATCTGTGCATGTCTTTTGAACCTATATTTTACTTCAATTACTCCCTCCCTGTTCTCCCACTTTTCACCACTTGAGCATTTGTGAATTTGAGTTAGAGTGTGTTATATGTGTATCGTCCTTCACCTGGACTACTCCTGATACAACTGACCGCACCATCCAGTCTGTTCCCTTAGACAATAAAGGCACTCAGCACATCAGTGAAGCTGAAATCACCTGGATATTTCAGTAAGCCTCCTTGGGACGCAGAGTGGCAAGGGGACACAGGAGGGGTGTGAAACTTGGATGAAGATCCAATCTGAAACTGCTCAGGAAAAGGAAATGTAACATCTCTCTCTCTGACAATGACAACCTCTAGAAGGGGTGATTACTTTTCAACAGTTCACCACTGCCCATTCACTCCACTTCTACGGTTTATATGCTGCACAGCTTTCAGACCACCCATATGTGCATCCCTCTGCATGCCGACACCTACTTCTATTATACACGTGCTAATGTGCCTCTGTGGTATTTCTCCCATATCTGGACCTCTCTCAATATAAGGACACTGTCTCTCCCATACAATATACAACACAAACTTTGCAGCACCTCTGCAGCAAGAACATGAACAGTCATACAATAAAAACTTGTCTATGATGACGATCTTCTTATTTTTTCCTCTAAAAGAATCTATTCCTGGGACTTCCCTGGTGGTCCAGTGGTTAGGACTCTGTGCTTCCACTGCAGGGAGCCCGGGTTCAATCCCTGGTCAGGGAACTAAGATCCTGCAAGCTGCACGGAACAGCTAAAAAAAAAAAAATCTATTCCCTTACATAAAGCCAAAATATTGCAGTCTTCTGTTTTCTCACTAGCTGCCAGACCTCTGAAAAAACAATGCTTCTTTCCCTCAAGCACCAAAAAAGCAGGATCCAGCCTCCCCACCAGCACATTATCAGCACACATATGCCCATGAAGATAACTGCAGCCTCAAAGATACAGAATGAAGCCGTAGATACTTGCCTGATGTTTAATAGCATCATACAATAATTGCCTTCCAGGAGGGCTATCAAAATCCCCAACAATCCAAAAAGTTACTGGCCTAATAAAAGAATCATCTGTAGAAAAACAAAAACAACATATTGAGTAGGAGGGGAAAAAGCACATCCTCTGTTTCAGTATTGCTATTAAGCCAAGTAATTTCTGAAAACCATGCAAAAAGTAAGAAAATGACAAGTTTAATAAAGATACAAAGCAAAAGTTTTGAAA
The DNA here is from genome assembly GCF_949752795.1 of Hyperoodon ampullatus. Taxonomy (NCBI): domain Eukaryota; kingdom Metazoa; phylum Chordata; class Mammalia; order Artiodactyla; family Ziphiidae; genus Hyperoodon; species Hyperoodon ampullatus. The sequence continues at coordinate 101,212,824 of NC_136921.1, forward strand.
CTTGGATACTAGAATGAAAGCAGGGTAACTTGCCATGTGGCTTAATTAAAATCTAAGAACATGCACTTATTAATTCTATTTTGATTTGGGTATCTGTTAGCATGGAAAATGAAAGAGAGTCTTTGAACGTGTGGATAACATATTATAGTCTTTAATCATATTCATTTATTAACTTTCTGAAATATAATTTTTGGCAAACATTTATACACAGAATTTATCTGCATTGATAAATTATCTGTTATCCACAGGTTACAGAAACATCCCAATAAAGTGTCAATAAATTCTGAATTACAGTGGTGCCTGAAACCACATAAGATAATTAATTAACAAAAGGAATAGAACATTCTGAAATTTAAAGTTACCATAGATTTCCTTGGAGGACATTCCTGGACAAAAGTAAAGGAAAAAGAGTAGAAGAAAAGAAAATGTCATTTCTCTAATTAATGCCAACTCTAAGAGTCAAATTTTAAATAATGCCCAACATCACCTATGCTTCTTTTCGCTCCTTAGTCCCACTAGGGTTACAGCACTGTTCCAGGACCCCTCAGAACCAATTTCTTTGAGGAAACAAATGGAACAATTGCCTGTACTTAAACATATATCTGGGAAACCATAAATTCTCTCTGGGAGAAGACCACAGTAGATAAAAATAGCTGCCTTAGGGACTTCCCTGGCGGTCCAGTGGTTAAGACTCTGCGCTCCCAATGCAGGGGGCACAGGTTTGATCCCTGGTCAGGGAACTAAGACCCCACTTGCCACATGGCGCAGCCAAAAAAAAAAAAAAAAAAAAAAAAAAATAGCTGCCTTACATGACAGCCAGTGCTCTGAAAGGGTAATAAGTGTGACCAGAGGGGAAAAGCACTGTCTGCCATTAAGAGGATATCATTTTACACAATTTTAATCTGAATAAATAACTCTGCATCAAAATCAGTTTAAAAACGTGCACAAGGATTTCTTGTACCAAGCTGATCTTACAAATCCTAAAAACAATTAACCCAATATTGTCATTGAAGAGACAAGTCAAACCAATTTTCAATCCATTAACCCATTTTTACATCATAATTCTTTTTCCATTTTGAACCATGAAAAAATTTTTCCTTTTACCTTTAATGTCTAATATAAAATTTAAAAAGACAACATCTGAATTTTCAAATATATATAAAAAATTAAATTTTAAACAGATATTTTCTAGACTCAAATAATTATACAAAGTAATAAAAGAAATTATGGAATCTCTTTCCCAACAGACACTAAAAATTAAGGTTTTTGTAAATACTAAAAAAAAAAAAGGAGAAACAAATTGAATCCAAGGTAAGCCTAAAATGTATTACCTTTCTTGGTCAGATAATTCATACTATTGGCTATAGCAGCAGTCTTGCCTTGGGAATCCAAGACGGTAAATCTAGCATAATCATCCACAAAAAAGTTATCTGAAAGAAAAATTAAAGTAGATTTATAATTAATATGCCTAAATTCAATCTAATGTTAATATTCAATTGATAATCTCATTTGACCATAATATACATTTTAATAAAATGCATGAGCGAAATATATTGTTTCACGTTTATTGAACAAGTTCACAACATGACCCACCCCATTAATCACATTTTAAGACACAAATAGAAAATGTACACATCTCACACATAACTCTCAGATATGTGTTTGTCAGTTTCATGGTTTAAATTTATTCTATTCCCACTCTTTTCACTTTACACCTACAAGATGATCTTTTAAAGAGACCCCCTTAACTTCACCTCTCCTTTCCATAGTCCATCCCCATAGTAAACGCTTCCCTATCCAATTTGGGGGTAAGAGGGGATGAATGGGAGAGAAAATATTTTTTTTAAACTCTTGTTTGAGTTATTTCACATCTACCAAAGTAACATTTTTAACCTTAACAGAAACAAAAGGTCATTTTCAGATATGTTTCTTTCCTGATTAGTGCCTATGGGCAATGCTCTTATTAATCACTTCCCCCTCAGAGAACTCTTGCTAAAATTCCAGTTTCATCAAGTCATTCCCTTGCTCTCAATACTTTGTAATTTCTTCCTACCTACAAACTGGTCTCCAGCCCGGTATCATAAACCCCTTCTTTATCTCCAGCAATCTTCCCAGGCCTTTGCATTATTTACTCCCCAATACAAATGACCCGTTTCTTGCAGTGTCCTCCAAGCACATCTTGCTTGCCCACCCTCCCATGTATTTGTCTGTCCACCCACTAACCCATCTATCCTTTCATTCAACAAAGCACTCCAAGGGCCTACTATCTGTTCAGTCAATAGTCTAGCAAAGGTAAGCAATGGTAAATAAGACAGACACTGCCCATGACTTCATGTAGCAGAGGGGAGGAAGCAACATGGCCTTAAAACTGAGTCGCCGGACAGCAAAGGCCAAGAGCAGCGTAGATGATGGAGCTATGACAACTGGGTTAGGAGGATGCCAGCTGCTCTTTCACTGGGAGCTCCAAAATGCTCACCAAGCAAACCATCCTTGCCACTGTGGACTAGCATCATTTCACAGCTGAGGACTATAACACTCAGTGGAGAAAGATATCCAAAAACAGAACTATTTTTATGGTCCTTATTCATGAGTACTGCAAAGATAACTCTTTATAATTTAATTTAAAATGATGGAAACAACAAAAACTCAGGACAAAAATTCATAATACTGCTTGCCTTGCTCTACTAACACTTCTGGTAAAAAGCACTTTCTTACTACTTTCTTTTTCAAATATAAGCATACATGTGCATTTTTCCTCTGCCTCTATTTAAACATTTTCTTCTGTCTGAAAGGAAAGGAATTTAGTTTCAAGTAGAACAGGGGTAGTTGCAATAAAGTAACAACCATAAACGGATCTATATATTCACTGTATTCAACTACAACAACAAATACACTTGGTTTTGACTTCAACATTACACATACCCTTTCTTCCCCAGTGAGATTTCCTGAGCAAGTGGTAACTCTACTGTATTTCCAGCAGTTTGTTAAAGTGGCCTTAAGAGTCTCCAGGAAGGCAAAAGGAACAAATTGTACCTGGGCTTAACCTTTTAAAAAGGTATTCTTGTGGAAACAACCTAAACACTCATCAACCAAGGAACAGATAAGCGAAGTGTGGCCTATGTATACAATGGAATATGAATCAGTCATAAAAAGGAATGAAGTCTTCCAGAACTGTCAGACAATGAAGTTATATTTATGTTTGTGATTTATGATATTTATTACCTGAAAAAAAAAAAAGGAATGAAGTTCTGAGACAGGCTACGACATGGATGAACCTTAAAAACTTTATGCTAAGTGAAAGAAGCCAGTCACAAAAAACTTCCAATTATATGAAATATCCAGAATAGAAAAATCCATAGAAACAGAAACTTAATTAGTGGTTGCTGAAGGACAGGAAAAGGGGGAAATGCAGAGTGACTACATCCTTTCTTTTGGGGGGGATGATAATGTTCTAGAGTTAGTGTGATGCCCACACAACTCTGAGAGTATATTAAAAACTGTGCACTTTACAATGTACACTTTGAAAGGTTGAGTTTTATGGCATGGACACCAGGGATCACCAATCCCTGGGCCATGGACTGGTACCTAGGAACCGGGCCGCGCAACAGGAGGTGAGCGGCGGGTGAGCGAGCGAAGCTTCATCTGTATTTACAGCCGCTCCCCATCACTCGCATTACTGCCTGAGTTCCGCCTCCTGTCAGAGCAGTGGTGGCATTAGATTCTCATAGGAGCACAAACCCTACTGTGAACTGCGCATGCGAGAGATCTAGGTAGCGCTCTCCTCATGAGAAACTAATGCCTGATGATCTGAGGAGGAGCTGAGGCGGTGATGCTAGCGCTGGGGAGCGGCTGCGAATACAGATTATCATTAGCAGAGAGGTTTGACTTGCATGGAGACCATAATAAATCAACTGCTTGCAGACTCATAGCAAAACCCTATCAGTGAGTGGCAAGTGACAATTAAGCTGCATCTGGTGGCAGGCTTTAAGTCAGAATCCGACACTTATTTTAGTCCATGTGTAGCCCAACCCACACCTGAGCCCCAAGCTCAGGGCTCCCACTGATTCTGCATCGTGGTGAGTTGTATAATTATTTCATTATGTATTACAATATAATAATAATAGAAATAAAGTGCATAATAAATGTAATGCACCTGAATCATCCCGAAACCACCCCCCCACACCCTCAGTCCATGGAAAAATTGTCTTCCACGAAACTGGTCCCTGGTGCCAAAAAGGTTGAGGACTGTTGATGTAGCTTTATTTGTTAAAAAGGCATTCTTAAGTTCTCAGAGTACAGCTACCTGAGATATCTGTCGACATCATCACTGACTGACTACATAATGAGAAAGAAGACAGCTGCTTACGAGCTTTAGGACTGTGAGAAAGTCAACAGTCTAGGTCCACTCTTACCACCTAATGCCTACGTTCAGTTGGCATTTAAAAGGCACTGAATATCTTTCAAAGTTTACAAAGATTTATCCAGGAAGAATTTCTCTCCTTTTGGAGGAAACTCTTGTGAATTCAGAAGCTCATATAATGAACTCAAGGTGAACGAAACTGTGTCACAATCTTGGGTTATCAGAAACTCTGAACATTACAATCCAATAAATGCAAAGATTCTGAAAGACAAATGAAAAAGGCCCAAAACTGTTCCTGAAATACTCCTTACTTGTTGCTGTTAAATCCAGGTATTCTCTCTCAGCTGTCAAAATCCTAGAGTTGATTCGTGGAACAACATTTGGCTGATTCATGATATATTCTACCACATCTTGATCATGGGACAGTTCACCCTAGAGTAAAAAAAAAAGAAAACAGGGTGTGGGTGAGATGCACATTAAACAAATATGATCAATAATAATTTATTAGGACCTAAAAAATCATTAACTTTATAGTATCTTCTTATGTACTGGTAATAGCTAAAAATAGAAGTTACCACGTTATAGGTTCCTGTCATTGCCAAGCAAGGCACTGTATGTACAGTATCTCTAATCCGTTCAACAATGTGAGGAACACGTGGTACCTATTTAAGAAAGGTTAGATAACTTACTCAAAGTCACAGAGCTAATGAGAAGTGATTATGAAATGCAAACCCATGTTTATTTGATCTCACCACAGAAACAAGCAAGCTCTAGAAATTAGTTGAAGAGTTAATACAAGCAAAAATCCATCCTGAGATCTACTCAGTTAGCTTCTCTCTAAAGAAGAAAGCCAAATTACTTCTCTCAGGCAGTTAATATACTTAAAAAAAAAAAAGAAATCATCCCAAGCCTTTTTCAATCTCAGGCATTTCAATCTCAAGTAATCCTACATTTCCAGAGTCACAATTACACTGGGGGAGAAGAAATCATTAACTAAATAATTAATTAAAGAATCATTAATTCTTCCCTTTATAGTTCTCGTATTATAGAAATACTTGTACTGCATGAGGGTGATCTATTGTAAATGGCTGTGGAAACTTGCAAGTTTTTCACACTTAATATATTTCATACAAAACCATATTTCAACATGATTTTCAGGGGGAATAGATGTGAATCAAATATACACAATCAAGTCTTAAAAATTCCACTCAGGGGCTTCCCTGGTGGCACAGTGGTTGAGAGTCCGCCTGCCGATGCAGGGGACACGGGTTCGTGCCCCGGTCCGGGTAGATCCCACATGCCGCGGAGCGGCTGGGCCCGTGAGGCATGGTCGCTGAGCCTGTGCGTCCGGAGCCTGTGCTCCGCAACGGGAGAGGCCACAACAGTGAGAGGCCCACGTACGGCCAAAAAAAAAACAACGTACAGAAAGTCTCAGGGATATTTTCACTACAGCAGAACCTGCTGGGAGTCTGCATATCAATTATGAGTGGTGTATAGAAAACTTTATTGCCTACTACAGGACTACAAAAACGTAAGCAAACCATGCTCTTTCAAAATCAGCCTTGAAACAGTACTTACCAAGTACACTGCTCTTTGAAAGAAGGTTGTAGTCTCCAGGATTTTGTGCATTGTGATGGTTTCCAACTCATCAGGGTCCAGCTGCTCCTTTTCAAAGGGCATTCCATTGAACAGGACAACAGGCAGTGGACCAACTCCAGTCTGCTCATAGTAGCCTCTTGCTTCCTGAAACACATGGGACCACAAACAGCATATTTTTGTCCTTCCTGAGACAAATGGAACAAAGCGAATTTTTCACACATACACGCTCTAACAAGAAAAGAAACAACAGCAGAAATATGGAAACCAAGAAATAACTAAAGAAAAATTCTTTTAAAAATATATAAAGAACTGGGGCTTCCCTGGTGGTGCCGTGGTTGAGAGTCCGCCTGCCGATGCAGGGGACAGGGGTTCGTGCCCCGGTCCGGGAGGATCCCACGTGCCGCGGAGCGGCTGGGCCCGTGAGCCATGGCCGCTGGGCCTGTGCGTCTGGAGCCTGTGCTCCGCAACGGGAGAGGCCGCAGCAGTGAGAGGCCCGCGTACCACAAAAAAAAAAAAAAAAAAAGTATATATAAAGAACTAACACAACATTGTAAATCAACTACACTCCAATAAAAATTAATTTAAAAAATATATAAAGAACATCATAGTTAATATCCTACTAGGTAAATCTGAGTTTAAATTACTGAGTTTTAATAAAACCACAAAACCTTATAAATCAGGAAGTGGTTGAAGATGGGGATGAGGGTAATTTTAAGCAGCCCAGGCTACTGGACCTGAATTACATATACTACAGCCCAAACTATACAACAGACTTTTCTGCAATGATGGAGATATTCTATCTTCACTGTCCAATGCAGTAACCACTAACCACATGTAGCTATTGAGCACATGGAATTAATTAATTTCCATTTTAAAAGCTCATGTGGCCAGAGGCTACTATAATGGGCAGCACAACTATAGACTGTCATAAATTATTAGTGCTCCTGGGCAGATTACTTGAGATGAAATATTTACACTCAATTCTAAATTTAAAAGGGTCCACATCACTAAACAAGAAGTTACACCTACAGAAAACAAAACAAGGCTGGTGGGAAAACAGTGCTCAAAAATTGTTCTATAATGTACTAAGCTCAATCTTTTGCCTTCTCCAAGACAAAAGAGGTTCCTTGGCAGGGAAGTACCAGGCAAACAAACCTATCTGAGACTTTTCCAACAATCGACATAGGTACATTCCCCCAGATATCAACCACAGAACCAAGACTAAGATTTTAGAGTAAAAACTATATTACTACCCAAGATACAAAAAAAAAGGTCCTTAAAGCATTCTTGTTAAACATCTTGTAACTGCTATCTTCTGAAAATAGCAGAATTTAAAAATATATAACCATTTTAGATAGCACAAATAGAAAAGTACCTCAATTCAATAACTAATACCAGTCATCAGCTTAGTTTCAGATCTAGCCACAGTGATAACTGACAGTGCAGACTTATCTGATGGACTATCATGGCACAATGAGAAAGGCCTTCCAGGTTGATTTCTGCCATCTCTGTATATCATGGTTAAAACTTTTAAAATGTACACTCCCAAAACTGTTACATTAATTCTGTTCTTTGACATCTCACCTATCTCAAAGAAGTTCATAAAAACTCAATTTTAATATACTTTGAGCTTTGAAAATCAATCCCCCAGGAAAACAGAACAAAATCCACATTATAACTCTCAGTGACATGACAATAAGAAGTAACACTGGTTTTCTCTGAACGTGGCAACTGAGTAAAAGGCAAGAGTGGGAGGGAGATGTTTTGACTATAAACTTTCCATTTTTGCAACCTGCAAATAGATTATCAGACTAAAACTTAACAGAATGCAGGCCAATTATCAGAGTCACACTTAAAAATTACACGTGAGAATTTCTATCAACTGATCACTAAAAATGTTAATTACACATAATTTTAAAACACTGACTAGAAAGTCACGAATGAGCCATTCATAGATGATAACTGAGATTAATAAAGACTCAGAGTTAATATGCCAAATGTAAAATGTCTGCATGAATAAGTTACAACTTTTCTTACACTGGCTTTCAAACATATAAATATGCACCTATCAGACTATATTCTCTTCAGTTCAAAAGATCTACTTTAATGTACTACGTAGTTTTAGAAGTGATTACTTCTTTCAAATATCAGGCATAGACGATAACACAGCTTCAGATTTACACAAAAGGTACAGATATTCCTAAGTGTAATAACATTTGCCAACCGCACTCATTCCTCCTTTAAAAAAAAAAAAATGCACTCGGGCTTCCCTGGTGGCGCAGTGGATAAGAATCTGCCTGCCAATGCAGGGGACACGGGTTCTATCCCTGGTCTGGGAAGATCCCACATGTTGCGGAGCAACTAAGCCCGTGCGCCACAACTACTGAGCCTGCGCTCTAGAACCCGCGAGCCACAACTACTGAGCCCGTGTGCCACAACTACTGAAGCCTGTGTGCCTAGAGCCTGTGCTCCGCAACAAGAGAAGCCACCGCAATGAGAAGCCCACGCACCGCAACGAAGAGTAGCCCCCGTTCACTGCAACTAGAGAACGCCTGTGCGCAGCAACGAAGACCCAACGCAGCCAAAAATAAATTAATTTAAAAAAATGTAGTCATTCCTCCTTTTCAAAAAAATCTATTTTTCTTGGGCTTTTTCATATGAGGGGTACAGCTCCTGCTGTAAGATTTAAAAAATCTTATTAATCATTAGATTCTTAGGACCTCTGGGAATCTCACAACATCCTTCTCTTGACAGTGTATGCCTACCTACTTAAATAGCTAGGTAATTACGATCTGTTTATATGGGAAGGGCCTCTAACCAGTAGAGATGAGGAAAATAGCCAAATCTGGGAAACTATTGAGGAGTTAGGTCTGTGATACTCCCACTGGATTCTTCAGCAAAATCAAGATTTCAATGCATAAAAGACAACGTGTAAAAATACCCTTTTCCCCAATTTGTCCACTATAGTCAATGTTTTTCAAGCAAATCCTTTTGATATAGCAATCATCCACAATAAAAAAGGCAACATGTACTTTTTCTTCAATAGGATGATAGAAAACCAGAGTTAAACATTTTCCAAAAGTGAAATATAAGAAAATTCCATTAGTTTTCTCAAAGATTCCCAAAGTGGCTCTTCTTTCCTTTTATTTCACCTTTTTTCTACAGAGTACTACTCATGCTGTTTGTGAAAAAGTGAAAAATCACTACGTGCCCATATCAATATGATTTTATTTAAAAAAAAAAAAAGGTAAGTGCTGAACAGAAGGTTGCAATACAATAATGGAAACACGTTCAGTCTAAACTGAGTAGCTCTCATGACCAGCTTCAACTCCAAACCTTAAACCAAGGAGATTTAACACTGAGGCAGGAGTGATGTCAGTATCACGGCTGAATAAGACTTCCCTCCCTCATTAGTGTCTCCCCCACAGAAAAACAACAACTTGGCATCTATCCACGGACAAAAGGGTCTTTGTGGGAGCTTTGGAATTCAGCACCGTATGCCAAGTGGCCCGGGAGAAGTGTTGCCCAACCGTGCAGCAGGTAACATGCAGACGGACTTTGACCCTGGCTGTGGGCTCTGCATTGATCCATGAGCTGGCTCCAGGGAACCCCTGGGAAAAACTATCTTAATCAATCACCCATAGACAAGACAGCCTCTGTGAAGTCCAGGTTTCCAGCAAGAAGTTCCAGGACACCACTGGAGCAAAAAAATATGAATTTGGACACACTGGAGAGGGTAAGAGAACAGTCTGACTTTACTCACATCACCCCTCTCCCAAGGCAGTACAGCTTAGGGCCACAAGAGATCTTCTGAGCCTATGATTTCTCCTACAAGGGACATAAGAGCAAGGGCTGAGCACTCAACTTCCCCAGCTATGTGGGATACCACCAAAGAGGCCCATTTCTCTCCCGCTCCATTCAGAATACTGACTTGTGAGTGGCATCACCGTGGGGGCAGAGGCTGGGAGGACAGCAGACAGTGCGCTCCTAGGGCTTTTAAGGAAGGCAGATCCTACTTACTGCATCAACAAGCCCACCTGTGAGACACCCAGGACACCTCATCCACAGATGCCCCCGGACGGCTCACGGGCACCCCGCAGGGCTCTGCACACACCTGACCCCCATATACCCACACCCTGTGGCTGGCTCCCACTGCACAATCCTGACAAGGGCAGCAAGAGTGAGCTTTGCCAGATGGATAGTGAGGATGTACGGAAAGCCAATCCACATCAGTAGGCCAGAAAGAGACAAAAAACTTGAGCTGTAGTGCCACTTTGGGGAAAACAAAAAGGAGGTGGCCTGTCAGCACCCAGCCTGGGGGCAGTGTAGAATCAAGAGGAGTTAAACAAGTCCAGACTTCTGCACAAGAGGGAACAACCGCATGGAGCAGGTGCACCCACAGACATTCTGAGAAAGCCTCAAAATTCCTAGCAAGGCTGAAATGGAAGGTATTTCTCTCCCAAAGCAGAGTAAAGACTGGTAGAAGTGACTGCTACCAGTCACTTCCGGGAACAACTTAAAATTGAAAGGAGGGGCTTCCCTGGTGGCGCAGTGGTTGAGAGTCCGCCTGCCGGTGCAGGGGACATGGGTTCGTGCCCCGGTTTGGGAGGATCCCACATGCCGCGGAGCGGCTGGGCCCGTGAGCCATGGCCGCTGGGCCTGCGCGTCTGGAGCCTGTGCTCCGCAATGGCCACAACAGTGAGAGGCCCGCGTACCAAAAAAAAAAAAAAAAAAAAAAAAAAAAAAAAAAAAAAAAAATTGAAAGGAACATGAAAAATCAAGAAAGCATAACATCACCTAAGGGTCGCAATAATCTTCCAGTAACCAATCCCGAAGACATGGAGATCTGCAATTTACCCAATGAAGAATTCAAAATAGCTGTTTTTGGGAGACTCAGTGAGCTACAAGAAGACACAGAAGGACAATTCAACAAAATCAAGAAAACAATACACAAACAAAATCAGAATTTTTTTTTTAACAAAAAATCAGAATTTTAACAAAGAGAGAGAGCATAAAAAAGAACCAAACAGAAATTCTGGAGCTGAAGAATATAATGAATGAAATTTTAAAAATGATATAGCATTAACATCAGAGTGAAATCAAGCAAAAGAAAAAACTCTACAAGTTAGAAGACAGGAACTTTGCAATTATCCAGTCAGAGGACAACAATAACAACAACAGCAACCGAAGAATTAAAGAAATGGTATATGGATAATTTTCAAATTACTGGAGTTCCAGAGAAGATGAGATAGAGAAGGGGGCAGAAAGCTTATTTAAAGAAATAATGGATAAGAACTTCCCAAATCTGGAGAGAGATTTGGATATCCAAGTTCCTGAAGATCACAGGTCACCAAAGAAAATAAATGTGTCTCCAAGACACATTACAATAAAACTATCAAAAGTCAAAAATAGACACTCTTAAGAGCAGCAAGAGAAGAAGCAGCTTGTAACTTACCAGGGAAGGCTAACAGTGGACATCTCAGTAAAAAAGCTGCAGGCAAGGAGTGAGTGGGATGATACACTCAAACTGCTAAAAGAAAAACCTGCCAACCAAGAATACTCTACCTGGCAAAGTTATCATCCAGAAATGGAGAAGAAATAAAGACATTCCCAGACAAACAAAAGCTAAGTGAGTTCATCATCACCAAACCTGCCTTACAAGAAATGCTGAAAGGAGTCCTTCAAGTTGAAATGAAAGGACGTTAATTAGTAACATGAAAACGTACAACACACTGGTAAAGGTAAGTATATAGTCAAATTCAGAATACCCTAACACTGTAATATGATGGTGTATTAACCACTTAACTCTATAAAGGTTAAGACAAGAGTATTCAAATGAAGCAAGAGAGGGCCCTCAACCATGAATTTTGTAGCAATGCCCTCCATGCTCAAAGGGAATGCGGGATGGATGACAGCTGCCTGAATTCCCCTCTAATGATGATGCTCTTCATGAAGAACACTCCATCTTGCTGTTTTTCAATATAAAGAATATGCTGATGAAAAGCAAAACAAAAAGACAAGAATACTAAAAGTAACTAGATATAATTTGTTATTGAATACACAACATAAAGAGTTAAGCTGTGATGTCCAAAACAAAAAAGGGGTGGGAATAAAAGGGTAGTTTTTATATTTGATCAAAGTTAAGTCATCAACATAAAAGAGACTGTTTTATCTATAAAATATTTTACATAAGACTCATAGTAACCACAAAACAAAAATCTACAGTAGATTCACAAAAGCATACCATTATGGAAAATCATCAGTTCACAAAGGGAGGCAGCAAGAGAGGAAAAGAGGAACAAGGGAAATATAACTCAGCCTCAGATAACTAATAAAATGGCATTACTATGTCCCTTATCTATCAATAACTACTCTAAATGTTCCTGTATTAAATTCTCCACTCAAAAGGCACAGAACGGCTGGATGGATTAAAAAATAAGACCCAACTATATGAGCCTACAATTCCTTGCGGCTTTAAGGACAAAAACTCAAAGTGAAGGGATAGAAAAATATACACTTACGTAAGTGGAAACCAGAAGAGAGCAGGGGTAGCTACATTTCTATCAGACAAAACAGAGTTTAAGCCAAAAACTGTAACAAGACATAAAAAGGTCATTATATAATGATAATGGGGTCAATTCATTGAGAAGATTTAACAATTCTAAATATATATGCACCCAACATCAGAACACCTGAATATATGAAACGAATACTAACAGATCTCTAGGGAGAAAAAGATAACTATACAATGTTAATAGGGGAATTAAAGATATGGAAGCAGAAAACCATAATTCAAAAAGAGACATGTACCACAATGTTCACTGCAGCACTATTTACAACAGCCAGGACATGGAAGCAACCTAAGTGTCCATCAACAGATGAATGGATAAAGATGTGGCACATATATACAATGGAATATCAGTCAGTCATAAAAAGAAATGAAACTGAGTTATTTTTAGTGAGGTGGATGGACCTAGAGTCTGTCATACAGACTGAAGTAAGTCAGAAAGAGAAAAACAAATACCGTATGCTAACACATATATATGGAGTCTAGGACAGGAATAAAGACACAGAGGTAGAGAATGGACTTGAGGACATGGGGAGGGGGAAGGGTAAGCTGGGATGAAGTGAAAGAGTAGCACTGACATATAGACTACCAAATGTAAAACAGATAGCTAGTGGGAAGCAGCTGCATAGCACCGGGAGATCAGCTCAGTGCTTTGTGACCACCTAGAGGGGCAGGATAGGGAGGGTGGGAGGGAGACATCAGAGGGAGGGGATATGGGGATATATGTATATGTATAGCTGATTCACTTTGTTATATGGCAGAAATTAACACAACACTGCAAAGCAATTATACTCCAATAAAGATGTTAAAAAAAAATAAAAAACAAAGATATGGAAGCAACCTAAGCGTCCATCAAGAGATGAATGGATAAAGAAGATGTAGTTTACAAACACAACGGACTCCTACTCAGCCATAAAAAAGAATGAAATTTTGCCATTTGCAACAATATGGATGGACTTGGAGGGCATTATGGCAAGTGAAATAAGTCAGACAGAGAAAGACAAATCCTGTATGACCTCACTTACATGTGGAATCTATAAAATACAGCAAACTAGTGAATATAACAACAACAAAAAAAAACAGACTCACAGATACAGAGAACAAATTAGTGGTTACCAGTGGGGGGAGTGAAGGGCGGAGGGACAAGATACAGATAGAGGATTACGATGTATATTATGGGGACTTCCCTGGTGTCGCAGTGGTTAAGAATCCACCTGCCAATGCAGGGGACATGGGTTCAAGCCCTGGTCGAGGAGGATCCCACATGCCGCGGGGCAACTAAGCCCATGTGCACAACTACTGAGCCTGCGCTCTAGAGTCCGCAAGCCACAACTACTGAGCCTGTGTGCCACAATTACTGAAGCCCGCATGCCTAGAGCCTTTGCTCTGCAACAAGAGAAGCCACCGCAATGAGAAGCCCGCACACTGCGAAGAAGAGTAGCCCCTGCTCACCACAACTAGAGAAAGCCCGTGGGCAGCAACAAAGACCCAATGCAGCCAAAAATAATTAAATAAATGAATTTATTTTTTAAAAACTGTAATAAATTTTTTAAAAGACATATATTATATATACATAATACATATCTTCCGGGATAACCTAGAAGAAATGGATAAATTCCTAGAAACATGAAACCTACCAAGATTGAATCATGAAGAAATAGAAAATCTGGACAGACCAATAATAAGTAAGGAGTCTGAATCAGTAATGAATATCCTCCCAACAAAGAAAAGCCTAGGACCACATGGTTTCCTTAGTGAGTGCTACAAAACATTTAAAGAGGAAGTAACACCAGTCCTTCTCAAACTCTTCCAAAAAACTGAAGCAAACCGAACATATTTTATGTGTCCAGAGTTACCCTAATAACAAAACCAAACAAAGACAACACACAAAAAAGAAAATTACAGGCCAATATCTCTGATGAACACAGATGCAAAAATCCCCAACAAAATACTAGCAAACTGAATTCAACAATACATTAAAAGGATCATATAGGGACTTCCCTGGTGGCACAGTGGTTAAGGATCCACCTGCCAGGACTTCCCTGGCAGTCCAGTGGTTAAGACTTCACCTTCCAATACAGGGGGTGCGGATTCGATCCCTGGTCGGGGAGCTAAGATTCCACATGCCTTGCAGCCAAAAAACCAAAACAGAAGCAATATTGTAACAAATTCAATAAAGACTTTAAAAATGGTCCACATCAAAAAAAAAAGAAAGAATCTGCCTGCCATTGCAGGGGACACGAGTTGGAGCCCTGGTCCGGGAAGATCCCACATGCTGCGGAGCAACTAAGCCTGTTCACCACAACTACTGAGTCCACGCTCTAGAGCCCATGAACCACAACTACTGAGCCTGCATGCTACAACTACTGAAGCCTGCGCGCCTGGAGCCCGTGCTCGACGACAAGAGAAGCCACCGCAATGAGAAGCCCACGCACCGCAATGAAGAGTAGCCCCTGCTCGCCACAACTAGAGAAAGCCCGCACACAGCAATGACGACCCAACGCAGCCAAAAATAAATAAAATTTTTTTAAAAGATGATCTTCAAAAAAAAAAAAGAAGGATCATACACCATGATCAAGTGAAATATATTCTAGGGATGAAAGGATGATTCAACATCCCCACATCAATCAATGTGATACACCACATTAACAAAATGAATGATAAAAACCACATGATCATCTCAATAGATGCAGAAAAACCATTTGAGAAGATTCAACACCCACTTATAATATAAACTCTCAGTGAAGTGGGTATAGAAGGGACATACCTCAACGTAATAAAGTCCACATACAACAAATCCACAGCTAACATCATACTCAATGGTGAAAAACTGAAAGCTATCACTCTAAGATCAGGAACAAGCCAAGGATGCCCACTCTTGCCACTCATTTTCAACACAATATTGAAAGTCCTAGCCAGAGTAATGAGGTAAGAAAAAGAAATAAAACATGCCCAAATTGGAAAGAAGAAGTAAAACTGTTACTATTTGCAGATGACATGATTTTATGTGCAGAAAACCCTAAAGACTCCACCAAAAAATTATTGGAAGTAATAAACAAATACAATAAAGTTGCAAGATATAAAATCAATATACAAAAATCTGTTGCATTTCTATACGCTAGGCAGAAAGAGAAATTAAGAAAACAATCCCATTTATAATCACAATAAATTTAACCACGGAGGTGAAAGACGTACCCTGAAACCTGTAAGACAATTAAAGAAACCAAAGAAGACACAAATAAATGGAAAGATATTTCGGCTCATGGCTTGGAAAATTTAACATTGTTAAAATGTCCATATTAAGGGACTTCCCTGGCAGTCCACTGGTTAGCACTCTGCACTTTCACTGCTGTGGGCCCTGGTTCAACCACTGGTTGGGGAACAAAGATCCTGCAAGCCATGCCTCATGGCCAAGAAAATAAATAAATAAAGCCAATTAAAACCACACACACAGGGGCTTCCCTGGTGGCACGGTGGTTGAGAGTCTGCCTGCCGATGCAGGGGACACGGGTTCGTGTCCCGGTCCGGGAAGATCCTACATGCCGCGGAGCAGCTGGGCCCGTGAGCCATGGCCGCTGAGCCTGCGCGTCCAGAGCCTGTGATCCGCAACAGGAGAGGCCACAACAGTGAGAGGCCCGCGTACCAAAAAAAAATAAAAAACAAAAACAAAACACACACAACAACAAAAAAGGTATTTCCCTGGCCGTCCAGTGGCTAAGACTCCACACTCCCACTGCAAGGGGTGTGGATTCAATCCCTGGTCAGGGATCCCACATCCTGCATGGTGCAGCCAAAAATAAATAAATAAAATGTCCATATTACCTAAGACAATTTACATTACAGATTCAATGTAATCCCTATCAAAATCCCAAGGACATTTTTCACAGAAATAGAACAAAAATTCTGAAATTTATACAGAAACAGAAAAGATCCTGAATAACCAAAACAATCCTGAGAAAAAGAACAAAGCTGGAGGCGTCACATTTCCTGACTTCAAACTATATTACAAAGCCATACTAATCCAAACAGCATGGTATTGGCAGGAGAACAGATGCATAGATCAATGGAACAGAATGAGAGCCTAGAAATAAAACCAAACATATATGGACAATTTATGACAAAGGAGCAAAGAACATACGATGGAGAAATGATATCTCTTCAATAAATGGCGTTGGGAAAACCGGACAGCCACATGCAAAAAAAAAATGAAACTAGACCACTACCTCACGCCATACACAAAAATTAACTCAAAATGAATTAAAAACTTTAATGTAAGACCTGAAACCATAGAAGTCTAAGGGGAAAAAAGGCAGTATCCTCTCTGATATCCATCTTAGCAATATTTTTCTAGATATGTCTCCTCAGGCAAGGAAAACAAAAGCATAAATAAACAAATGTAATTATATCAAATGAAAAAAGCTTCTGCACAGCAAAGAAAACCATCAATAAAATGAAAACACAACCTACCCAATGAGAGAATATATTTGCAAATAATATACCCAATAAGAGGTTAATATGCAAAATATATAAAGATCTCATATAGCTCAAGAACAACAAAAACAACCTGATTAAAAAATGGGCAGAGGACCTGAATAGACGTTTTTCCAAAGAAGACATACAGCTGGCCAACAGGCACATGAAAGGTGTTCAACATCACTACTCATCTTGGAAATGCAAATCAAAACCACATGAGATATCATCTCACACTTGCCAAAATGACTATTATCAAAAACACAGGCAATAACATATGTTGGTAAGTATGTGGAGAAAAGAGAATCCTCTTACACTGTTGGAATGTAAATTGGTACAGCCACTGTGGAAAACAGTATGGAGATTCCTCAAAAAAAAATTAAGAATAGAATATGATCCAGTAATTCCACTTCTGGTTATTTATCCAAAGAAAGTGAAAACACTAATCCAAAAAATTATATGAACTCCTATGTTCATCATGGCATTGTTTACAATAGCCAAGATACAGAAACAACCCAAGTGTCCATCAACAGATGAATGGATAAATAAGATGTGGGATATATATACACACACACAAACACACATACACACAATAGAACACTTCTCAGTCACAAAAAGAAGATGAAATCTTGCCATCTGTGACAACACGGATGGACCTTGAAGGTATTATGCTAGTGAAATAAGTCAGACAGAGAAGGACAAATACCATAGGACTTCACTTACATGTGGAATATAAAAAAGTAATAAACAAACAAAACAAAATAAATGAACAAACTAAACCAAACAAAAACAAACATGTAACAAAGTAGTGAATACTGGGGGCGGGGAAATGAGTAAACAGGATCAACTGTACAGTGATGAATGGAAACTAAATTTTTGGTGGTGGGCAAGCTGTAGGGGATACAGAAGTAGAAATATAATGTTGTACACATGAAACTTATATAATGTTACAAATCAATGTTACCATAATAAAATTATATTAAGTTAAAATAAGTGGAAGGAAGGAAGGAAATGAAAACAAACTGAATGACTAGAAAAACAAAAAAGTGAAAGGCTAAAAAACAACTGGTGTTGAATTGGGTGTGGGTAAGACTTGAGAGGGAGATTATAAAATCTAGGATTCTGTACTCAGATAAAAGAGAAAGTATAAACAGTGCATTATCAGTATGGTTTCTAATGAAATGATAGCTCAGATCTCAAACAAATGAACCAAAGGCCTTGTCCTTCATTCAAAAACATGAAAAAAAGCTGGTAAATAAACACACTCTTTTATTGTTTTAAATTGTTTCAGAAATGTATTTTGATTCCTTGCCTTAACATTTGTTTTCAATAAACTGACCACCTTGTTCCTGCTTACAATAAAGGTCCTTCACTATATTTAATGTCTCACTATTATCTTTAAATAAAGATTTTAAAATATTTCCCTATATCCTTATTATGAGACTTTGCCATTCTGTTTGTTACATTTCCTATTGCATTTCCATCTTTAGCCTAAGCAATTAAATACATGACACACATTAGGCACACACATCATACCTGACAAGCATACATCATATACTTCCAACAGATTTTATCCAGAACATATATCACTCAGGTACTACCAGTGCATTATAAAGAGAAATTATTTTTCAATTGTATAGTTAATAGGCCAGCTAAAAATCAATGATATCTTCACAAAATTGAAATATAAACTATATTTGCAGAGACAGAAAAGTGACCAGGTTTCTAAATTTTTAAATGCTAAGTGCCTAAATATTTCACCATCACCACCTTTATTAACAGTAACCCCCAATAATAAGGAGACGTAAGGAAAGTATAGTGTTGCAGTCAAATGAGAAGTGCCAGAGAATGTTTACCTTCCGATTCTGATCATAAGCAGAGTCAATCCCCAAAATGCTATTCACTTCCACATATGGATATTTCTTCTCCAGGACACTGACCACATGTTCAACTTTAACTTTTTCTCCAGTCCTTACTTTGTTATATATCTGAAGAAAGAAAAACCAGGTAACCAACTACACTTTCACATGTAAATTTTAGAGTATTTATTACAAAAGATTTCAGAATGTAGAGGAAAAATGAAAACAATAGCTAATTCTCTTAAAAAGAGCAAGTGGGCCATATTGGCAATTCTCCCTTTTCCATATACTTCCTTATGCCTTCTTATGTTAGAAACTACATATTCTTAAAATGACTCAATCAGTTCATATTCACATTAAGTCCCAAACGCAAAAATGTGTTAATTTTTTAAAAATCCAAATACTTATAAGTAACCCTTGAAATGGGAACTCATGTCCATGAAGTTTAAGGGGAAAAAAGTTTCAAAATACGTATGGCATAGTCCTTGTTTTTAAAAGGCAGACATAAGACAACAAAACTGTGTCTGTACATGTACAGTTAAGCATCTAGAAGGATGCAAGCTTTTAACAGTGGCTGCCTTTAAGGATTAAGGAGGGCAGAGACAGATTTTTTAATCAACACACTTTAATATTATTTTTTAAAAGTTTTAATAATGAACATAACTTTTTTTTACTTTTGCAACTAAAAATAAAGAAAAAGAAATGAAAACTCTTTATCCTTTCCTTTATACACACAGCTGTGAGGGGAAAAAACTTTAAAAAACAGACTTAAAAACCCTTATTATCCTCAGCAACTTCATTGGAACTTATTTCATTCTCCAGAGCCTACTGCTAAGTAAGGTCCACCACCATTTCTCACAGAGATCACAGCAACAGCTCACCAACTAGTATCCCTGCCACTTTCTTTACCCTTCACCAGATCCATCTCCATACATGCATCAGAATGAGGTTTTAATTGGAGTTTAACTCTGTGATCTGGACACCTATTACCCAGCCTAATGGCCTCAATGACCACTGAGGTCCCCCTCTCCACTCTGCTCTCACAATATTCTGCTCAAGTCATACTAATAACCTGGAGTCACTACCTCTGATTTGCAGCCACTGTTCAACTGACTCCTGTTTTCCCTCCTACACTCAGCTGGGACAACTTCCCACTCCACAAAAATGTCCGTGGCCATCCCTAGTGGAGTGAGGTCCTAGTGCTGCTGTAGCCAGCGGTGCCTCCCACACTGTACCAAATCATCTGTGTGGAGGCATCCCCCACTAGACTGTAAGGTGTTTGAGGACGGGGGAAAATCTTACTCTTCTTTGTATCCCTAGAAGCTGGTATGGGCCTGGCAAAGGGTGCGTCTTTAATAAAAGTTGGCCAAATAAATAAATGAACATTTCAATTAATAAAAAATGCCCCGACTGAATCTCTAAACAGTAAACATAATAAACATAATAAACAGCAGGCTGAAATCATGTTTATGGGTAAAATAAAAGTCATGAAAATAACTGCTTTAAAGATAAGTTTTTCAATAATTAACACTAATCTGTAAGCAAAAGAACTATTACTGGTAAACTTTTTATACTCAAAAATAGAAAAAAAACAAAAAACAAGGAGAGTTCTCTGTTTGAACTTGAGCAAGTATCTTAAAAAATATATATAAAAATCAGGGTATTTCACAGTTTCTAATTAAAATGGAGAAAACAGTTAATAAGAATTTTATGACTTGAATATTAAACTGATTCCTAACAAAAATATCATGATGATCTTAAAAGGGAAGAAAGCAAAGTTTTTTTAAACAAGTAGAGAACATCACATTTACCGAAAGGCATTAATCAGTGATTTCAAATCGCCAAAAGGCAGAAAACGAAGATACCTTAATGTATTAGTATCTAAGGAATCTTAGCTGAAATCACAACATCTATTATTAACATTAGTGTATCAATAAAGGCAACTCTGGAAATACAAAATGCATGAAGTTAGTGTGAATAATTTGCCTTCTTCTCTTTCCAGAAATATAGAATCTCCTTACCACATACTGTTTCTTAGAGTAAGTTAGATTTTTAAAAATTATTCGCCATTTTGAACATAAACATACGTGTGTCAGAGTTTGGAAGGCATGATACTCATCCACTTCTTGGGCAACATAATTATATGCTCTCAGAATAGCCACTCCAGCATCCTGCATCCCATCAACATCTTCAGAGTCATTAACCACAAAGATTAAACCAAGTCTGGGGGAGAAAGGGAAAGGCAAAAAGAAGAAAAAGAAACAACTCGAAGAATGCAACCAGTTAAAAAAGGAAAGGCATCCTCTCTTGAAAAACACAGTTCACATCATACTCTAACATAGTTGGCAAAGGCATTCATCACTTGCAGAATAAAAAAGCAGGTTCCCAAAGGTGGCTTAGACTTTTTAACTATTAAAGCAAGCTGTTTCAATATCATGAAATGAGGCCATTACTGACGTTTAAGGTATTGCCATAGTTTTAGATGGAAATTTGTTCTGTTTTTAAATAAAAATTAGGGGAAGTGAAAATTCTCAGAATGTGAAAACATATAGAAGGGGGGGTGGATTTTGAGATTTCATACCAGCAATTTGGGCATCATAGGTAAATGGAAAGCATAAAAATATTTACTACTGTCCTTAGGCAAAAAGCTACACCCATGCTGAAATGGGCGATTGGGACTGACATGTATACACTGATGTGTATAAAATTGATGACTAATAATAACCTGCAATATAAAAAAACAAACAAACAAACAAAGCTATACCCAAAGTTAAAGTTTATTACATTTTAAAACTTAAAGGAATAAACCACAAAGAGCTACCATTACACATCTACAGACCGGCCAAAAA
Source organism: Hyperoodon ampullatus (assembly GCF_949752795.1). Classification (NCBI taxonomy): domain Eukaryota; kingdom Metazoa; phylum Chordata; class Mammalia; order Artiodactyla; family Ziphiidae; genus Hyperoodon; species Hyperoodon ampullatus. Next base: position 101,234,529 of record NC_136921.1, read on the forward strand.
AACTTGCACTGGCCATTATAGAGGCCACTAGCCTCTATCTTAGAGCAAAAGCAATGAAAAAAAGGACAGTCTTTAACTCAAATGGATCACAGACATAAATGTAAAACACAAAATTGTAAAATTCCTAGAAAATAACACAGGATAAAATTAGGTGATCCTGGGTTTGGCAATAACTTCTTAGATCTAACATCAAAAGCACAACCCACAACAAAAAGAACTGATAAGCTGGACTTCATTTAAATTAAGAACTTCTGTTCTGCAAAAGAAACTGTTAAGAGAAGGAAGACAAGCCAAGATGAGCAGAAAATTTGTGCAAAACACATATCTGATAAAGGACTGATATGCAAAATATGCTAAGAACTCTTAAAACTAACAATTAAAAAAAAACACAGGGCTTCCCTGGTGGCGCAGTGGTTGAGAGTCTGCCTGCCGATGCAGGAGACATGGGTTCGTGCCCCGGTCCAGGAAGATCCCACATGCCGCGGAGCGGCTGGGTCCGTGAGCCATGGCCGCTGAGCCTGCGCATCCAGAGCCTGTGCTCCGCAACGGGAGAGGCCACAGCAATAAGAGGCCCACGTACCGCCAAAAAAAAAAAAAAAAAAAAAAAACAGTTAAAAATGGGCAAAAGATCTAAACAGGCACCTCACCAAATAAGGCATACAGCTGGCAAATAAGCATATCAAAAGATGCTCAAAATCATGTCATTAGGGAATTTCAAATTAAAACCATAATGAGATACCACCATACACCTATGAGAATGGCTAAAATCCAAAAAGTACTGACAACACCAAACTCTGGAGAGGATGGGGAGCCATAGGCACCCTCATTCATTGCTGGTGAGAATGTAAAACAGTACAACGACTTGGAACACAGTGTGGCAGCTTCTCAGAAAACTAAACACACTTTTACCATAAGATAAAGTAATCACACTTAGCAGTATTTACTCAAATGTGCTGAAAACTTATATCCATACAAAAACCTGCATACAAATGTTTGTAGCAGCTTTACTCATAACTGCCCTAATCTGGAAGCAACCAAGATGTTGTAAAAAAAAACTATAGGACATCCATATAATGGAATATTATTCAGTGATAAAAAGAAATGAGGTATTAAGCCACAAAAAGACATGAACAAAGCTTAAAAGCATACTGTACTGCTAAGTGAAAGAAGCCAATCTGACAATGTTACATACATCATGATTGTGGAAAAGACAAAAACTATGGAGACAGTAACAATATCAGGAGCTGGGAGGGAGGGAGGGAGGGACAAACAGGTAGAGCACAGGGCATTTTTAGGGCAGTGAAACTAAGCTATATGATACTATAATGGTGGAAACATGTCATTATACATCTGTCAAAATCCACAAAATGTACAGCACAAACAATGAACCCTAATGTAAACTATGGACTTTAGTTAATAATAATGTAGCAATACCAGTTAATTAATCAACATTGCTCTAAAAAAATACAAAGTCTATTAATTTTTTTAAAAAGTACAGCCTAAAAATATATGATAAACATATATCAAACATCATGCTCTCAGGAGGTATGTGTAGAATTTGTGTATGCATGGATGAGGTAGTTACATGTATGAGGTAGTTGAGAGGGCTTGTTTTTAGATTATAAATTGTCTTTGTCTTTTTAAAACCCCTCTTATGACAGAAATCAAATGAGTAAGCGCCAGGCAGAAATGACCTAAATATTATTCTTATGAAAATAAAAATAAGGGCTAGAACCTAATTATCTCCTCACAAAGTACTTTCCTTTCCCAAGTATTCAATTTTTAAAAAGGGCATCAGAGTTGTTCTGTTAGCTAAGTCCCCAAATCCAGACTACTGTTTCTCCCAGGACCAGTCCCTCATCAAGTACCAGTAGGGAGGCTCTCAGATTTGTCCCTTCCTCTCCTCGGTCCCTGCCAACAACTCCGTATACCACAGCAACTCATACGAAGGAAAACAACCGCTCGTCTGCCTTGGTCTTTCCACCAACTGTTCACAACATGCCTGTGAGTTAAGTGCCTTCTTCTCACCTACCTTTGCAATCTGAAGAGCCCATGCCCTCTTCCCGTCCCTCAATGAGATTCAGTAAATCTTTAATTAATGCCCACTGTGTACCATAAGCCAACTTCTTTTGTGTCCTTATATTCCCTTTTCATCAAAACATAGCTCTGGCTGTAATCCTCCACCTAACCATGTGGTATTCATGTTTACATTAAAAATTTCATTAAACTTAAAATCTCTGCTTTTCCATCAATGAAAACTCGCTATTTTCTTCAAAGTCTATCTTAAATCCAACTTTGCCATGAAACCTTTGTCCTTCCCAAATATCTGTCTATAATCTTTTTTTCCCCTGAAATTCTAAAGCACTTAGAACTAGTAAGGACATAACCTAGCACTTGATTGAATATCTTACTGAAAGTAGGCACAGTATTTTTTCCAAGAGGGTAGAAATGTGGCTTATGTTCCACTCACAGCATTTAGCTCAGTGCTGAGTATGGAACACACAATAACATTAATTAGCTAAAGAGCTCTTTTCTTCTTTATTTTCATGTTTTCTAAGAATTCAAATTTTATCAACATGTAAAATTACCACATACTATTCAGAATGTGGGAATATCTTAATCCTTATATGTAAAACCTTCAAACATTGTTCTGAAAAGGTACAGTGGAAACCCCAGCCATTTAAGTACCCCGTTGGCAGATTTGGTAACACAAGTGAAATAAATGTGTCTGTTTGCATCTATAAAAAGCTGTGTATACATTTAGTCCTTGACAGTCTGACAAAAGTTCCTGGCAAAGCTCCTTACCTCTGCTGAAGGTAGGCTTTGTGATGTGAACACTTACTTAGGAAAATTCCCTAAGCAAGCTGAGATCACATGCTATTTTTACACAGGCTATTTATTAATAACTCAATGACGGTAAGATTCTATTCATTGAGAATCAAATTCTCTCCCCCAAAAGACACCGGCTTCATACTGAGCAAAAGATGAAACTGCCCTTAACGATCCCCATGATTAATTATCCTACAATTCAGTAACACCAGACTTGTTAAGAATGACAAACAAAACCTCAGCTAAATGAGATATACCATCAAATCGATAATGGTGTTACCTTAGTGGTATATGATTACTGAGGAACATCTCAGCTGTGTTAATCAACTCTGCAGTGCTCTCATGAGCAGGATCAACTATGAAAACCTGTAGGGGAAGGGAAAGGAAAACAGGAAACGACATTTATTCAAATGTCACTGGGCCAATAAAAATGCCTTAGTCTTTACACTTGAAGGCCACCTTTTTCCAGCTACTTTTGAACCACATAAAAAAGAAGTTATACAAAGAGCAGTTACCCTCCCTCTGTATTCAAAGAATGTGGTACTGAAAGGCTAAGTGATTTTCTCATAATCTTACGCTAACAACATGGGAACTGCATCCAGCTGGCTAATACATGTCCTTTACTACACCTAACAAAACCCAAATTTTATTAACTCTCCCACCTTAGAAAATGGAGATTAGCTTCCTGTGTATTCATTTCAAAGGGTCTATGAATTAAGAATTCATTTAGAACCCAATTTTTAGACCACAATCGTGGCTATCATGTATTAAGTGCTCATGATGTACTTTAAAAAATAATAATTAACCCATTTAATCTCATTTAATCAAATAAAGTTCTCATTTCATAAACTTTAATAAATTATCTCATATGGTAAGAGTAAAAGAGACTGAAATTTTGACTGGGAAGGAAAAAAGTGGTTTCAAGAGTGAGGCAAGTATAGAGGATCGTTTCCCTTGAAACTTCTGAGGAAGCCAACCTTGGCCATAACCTGCCCCGTCTCTTTAGGAACTACATGAGGTAAAAGAAAGACATAAGAGCGGAAAAGAGCGTCAACTAAAACCCTTTTCCTCTATCTCTCTAAAGCAGTGGAATAAGGATTAAAAAGCAGAAGCTGATGAAGATTTATTTCAGGGAATAAATTGAACTATTAAATTTTAGAGATTAAGATATTCAAGAAAAACGGTAGTAATATATTCATCTTCTGAGTAAAAAAGAACAACTATCTTAAAACTTAACACAGTCTAAACCGTGAGATTAAGGATGAGGAGCATTTCCTTATACACTGACATTTCACAGCCCTACAAACAATCAGTACATTTCCCAACCCTTTCAGTTTGAATATGGAGCTAGAAAAAGAGCGTATCTAGTGGTGGTGGTGGGGAGAAGCAGCTAGTAAAGGAGAGAAGTGAACATTCTAGATATGACAGAAAGGAGGGGAGAAGGCAAGGAAGAAATAGAGATCACAGCCCAGCAATAAGGAGTTTTACTTACCATGTTGTGCAAATTCTTCCTGATCTGTCGGATAACACCGGGAAAAGTGGGGCGAAGCAACTCTTGTAGACTAGAAGGCCATGAATTATATCTGCTATCAACCTCCAGGTTGTTGATCCACTACAAAAAAAAAAAGAACACAACATTGTGCATACACTTTAGTCACCACTAGTGAAATTTGCAGAAATAACAATAAGACTTTAAATTATTTCAAGAAGAATCACATGGGAAAGACCATTTTTGAAAATATAAAGATCAAGTAGAGGGCTTCCCTGGTGGCGCGGTGGTTGAGAGTCCGCCTGCCGATGCAGGGGACACGGGTTCGTGCCCCGGTCTGGGAAGATCCCACATGCCACGAAGTGGCTAGGCCCGTGAGCCATGGCCGCTGAGCCTGCACGTCTGGAGCCTGTGCTCCACAACGGGAGAGGCCACAACAGTGAGCGGCCCACGTACAGCAAAAAAAAAAAAAAAGATCAAGTAGAAAAACGAGTGACTAAAACACAAGCCACAGGATAGGAGAAGGTATTTGCGGCCTACGAAATCAATAAAGGACTAGTGTCAAGAATATCTATAGAAATCTAATATATCAATTTAAAAAAGGCAAGCAACATAAGAAATGGAAATGAGTCAAGAATATAAATAAGAAATTTACAGAGGAAATTTAAATGGGGAATTAACACAAGGAAAAGCGTACACCTTCACTAGTAATCCAAGAAATATAAACTAAAAGCACAATGAAATTTCACACTGATTAAACTGAAAAAAAAAATTTTAAGTTTGTCAATAATCAGGAATAGGCAAAAATATAGAACAATGGGAATTCTCACCCAATTCTGGTGTCTGGAAGTCACTTTAGAGAAGATGACCTAATAAAGTTGAAGCCTTTATTACTACTCTACCACTAAGTACTACAGCTCTAGGTGTCTACCCCAAATATATTCTCACATGTATGCACGAAGAGAGAGGTACAAAAAGAGCAGGGTGGGGATTCCCTGGTGGTGCAGTGGTTTAGAGTCCGCCTGCCAATGCAGGGCACATGGGTTCGTGCCCTGGTCTGGGAAGATCCCACATGCCGCGGAGCGGCTGGGCCCGTGAGCCATGGCCGCTGAGCCTGCGCGTCCGGAGCCTGTGCTCCACAACGGGAGAGGCCACAACAGTGAGAGGCCCGTGTGGGAAAGTATGTGTATATTACCTTGCTTATGTAAACAGAGTATTTCTGGAAGGATATACAACGAATTGACAATGCCTGTTGCTTCCAGGGAGAAAAACTGGACAGCTGGGTGAAGAGATTTTTCCAATACACAGTCTTTTGTATGTCTTAAATTCTAAACTGTGAATTTATAAAAGATATTTTTAAAAATCAGTAAAATATAAAACATGCTGTGATAAACTAGATCTATATGTATCAACCTACATAAGCCTTGAAAAAATTATTGAGTAATAAAAATAATTGATGAAGGATACTGATATGGCATTTTTCAAAATTTTAAAGCATACAATAGGGGAGAAAACGATCAAGTAAGGGACAGGAGGGGTACACGCCCACTTCAGAAGAGGAATTACCTGCAGGGAGGAGAGGGGTGGAACTGGGAAGAGATATAAAGAGGGCTTTGACTGAAACATTTTTTTCTTCCAAGAACACATGAAATGATTAAATGTTAGCATTTAGTAAGTATGGCGATGGGTCCTACGGTTGCTAATTATGTTAGTCTCTTTACTCTTTGTAATGAAAAAATTTTTAACAGGAAAAAAATGACACAACAGTATTCATCAAAATAACAGTTACACCACCAAGTGAGAAGTCAAGTAGTGAACATCTACATTCTATATTATTCCCCTTTCCAAACACTTTCCCTAAAATCAGTGCAGGACAGACACCAAGAAAAGGGGACTGGAGAGCTGAGGGTGCCAGGAACGTCTCCGTCGCCGATCTCACTTCCACCACGACTGCCCGAGACAGCGCTGCTCCCTCTGGTCTCTTTACAGCGATATTAATCTACATAAATCCTTCAATATAAAATATCAAAGGCCTGTTAAAGGAGGTTGGTAGCTAAAAACTGATATTTTTAAACAAAACCACACAAGACTTGCATGCAACTGAGAATATACAAACTAAACACTTTCCCAAGAGATGCTCAGCCAAATTCCTAAAGAGATACAAAAGTGGAAAAATCACAGTCTTAACTACAGTAAACCTAATAGCTCAACTTTCTGGAGCATTTAAGAGCCTACTTTACTATATACACATAGCCGCATATATGCAGTTGTTGTAAATCTTTGATGCCGACAAGAGTTAAGAGGAATAACTTACCTCTCCTAAAAGACAAATGTGAAACCATAATAAAATACTTGGCCAGACCACTCCCTGGACACACTCACAGAATACCTACCGAAATAGCAGGGCTCCTGATGTCTACAGCATAGTCGGCCTCAGAGGGCTGGATGTTCAGTTTCAAAACATTATGCAGAGAAAGGCCTTCTATTCCCAATCTATGCAGACCCTCCATCACCCGAGCTTCATTCCTCAATATATCAAACAGACTGAAAAAAAAACAAATAGGTATTTAGGGGAAAGGGCTTTAAAAAAAAAATTCTCACCATGAGAAAAATATATCAGTTCAAACTCAATGCCCTACCAAACGAGTTGAGAAATCAAGAGGGAGCTCTTCCCTTGAATCCTTTTGTCCAAATATGCAGAACCAAGTAGGCAGGAGTTGCTTCTTGGCTGATGTTTATTTATACTTATCTACGTATACACTGTGTATAGAAATTATCTCTAAATTATAAACACACAATTTGAGGATGAAATAATCCTAAATGTGGATTTTACATTGCATGTTTTTAAAAACACTAAAGTAATCTCCCTGTGATATTTCTTACAACTGCAGATGAATCTAAAATTATCTGAAAAGCTTACTAAAAAAACACCAAAAAATATACTAAATAATTTATGTTTAATATATGTTTCAATATCAGCATCAATTCCCACAGGCACACACACATATGATCACAGAAAGTGGTCTGGAGGAATTCACACCCAACTTAAGAGGTTTGCTGGGTAAGGAAGAAGAAATAAGAAGACTGTTCCTTTATCTCTGCATTATTTAAAACTGTTTACAATAAGCAAGTACACAGTTTGCAATACTCTGGAAAATTAAAGAGATTTTTTTAATAAAAAATAAAAACATGGGCAATCTTTTATTGTGTCCTTTACTAATTTTTTACTACCTTTGAAAGCAGTATATGGTCATAAAAGCTCAATGAACATAATGTGAAAAGCATCTTACTGTGGAAACTGCTTCTTTTAAAGCATTAACCAACCACAGCTTTTGTTTCACTATTATGAAGCCACAGTATCAACTGTGTCAATTTTAATATCAAAGATAAAATTAGAATTCTACCTGTCTTCTGCACCCAACCCCCAAAATTCATAAGGAAAATTTAGAGCAATTTAGTCCTAAACCACATTTTAACAAAACAAAAAGGTATCAAATATATGTAAGACAGATCACCTTCTGAGACACCAGAGGCCGCATTTTGCATAAACCTACTTCATACTGTTCTCAGAAACAAAAGAACCTGCTCTCTTCTGTTTCTATGGTTAACAGGAAAACTAAGGCTCTGAAAGGGCACCCTCCAAAGACACCTGGGCCTTAAATGTCCAAGGCATCAGATGTACATTAAGATAAAAAATGGCCAAGTATCACCCTGCCCATCCCAGCCAGAACATGTGCCTACCTAAATGCACACACTGGGCCTGAGAAGTCATCAGGCTTTGCAATCTGTTACATCAAGGAGGAACAACAGTCTGGACGTGTCATAAGGAGCCACACGTTATAAAAACTTTTCAGGGTGAAAGATATTATCCATACCTGAATATATCCTGCGTCTCTAAATCAATATGAAGCCCGTTGATGAACAGTGCTGAATCTCCAGGCTGTAACCCTAAAGTTCCCTTGAAATACTGAAATATTAAAAACTTATTAAGGAGCAGGAAGAGAATATTTAACAGAAATTTCCATGTTTCTGGTCTTATTATACATACAAATGTTGACAATGATTAATACAACTGTTTCCTACAATACTGGGGACAGGGAGAGAGTATTAAATAAGCCAAGCACGGAGAGTTACTTTTTGGGTGCCCTTCCCGGTCTGTGGTGCCAGCCAAGGTTGTGCTAGCGGTCACTGACAGCTGGGCCTCCTGGATGAAGTCCAGGGATCCAATCTAAAAGGGTTTCAAAACCCCACACCTCCCTTAAACTTTCAAACTAAGGCACGCCAAGAAACCTTGAGGTGCGGAGCTAAGGACAGCACCTACATACACCTGAGCTCTCCAAGACCACCTCCACGGGGCCCTTCAACTGCTGCTCTCTGACGCGGTGGAATGCATGTGACCATGCAGCCCCTGCAGCCCTCAGACCCGCCTGACCCACTGGAAACGCTGCTTTGATGCCATATCATACACAGCTTCTGTTGGCTTATATCCTTTCCAATCAATTCCTCTTTCTCGGCAAGGAAACTGGAACGGCTGATCATATACTCAACAGCACATAGTAGAGAAGGGAAGAAACGTATCAGATACTAGGGACAGAACATGGATCCCTTAGCTCTCCCAGGGCTGGGGGACAAGGGCAGGGATCGCTGAGCTCCCTTCACTCCCCCCCACTCAGTGGACAGAGAGAAATGAACTCTAAGATCTAGGACTGCGTGGGAAAAACACAAAACAATGCAGAAGCCACGGCTTTTGCTTCTCTGCCCTGCCAGGATAAAATGGCAAGGAAGATAAGGGGATAACAGAAATTTGCATCAACGAGAATCAGAATTTCTTACAAGGGAAAGAAAAACTCCACATCCACTCATTCCCAGGCTGCGAATACAGCACGCTGTGACTGTGGGAAAGACTGACTGGGAACTATGTGAAATGAAACACAACAGAGGATGGGGATCCCATTCTGAAAACGGGACTGCACGGAAACCAAATGCTCTGCCCTACTGGGCTTCTACAACTCCGGCAGCCAGAACTCACCCTCCCAGCAGCAGATCAGAAGATCCTTTTCGGGAGACTAAACAGCTCAAGAGGAAAGGTTTAAAGATTCTGTCACTGGAGTTCCCTGGGAAACGACCATACCACCACAGCCTACAGTCACAAAGACGCATCCTTTGGGGCTTTCAATCAGTTTTTTATTGCCTCACTCTCTAATATGAGCAGTTAGCGAGAGATCACCAGACATCTAAGGAAAGCCTCTAACATTAAAGACAAGAGAACAAGACAAAAAGAAAGGCAACTTAAGAGGGAACAGACTATGCAGAGAAAAGAAAACACATACATGAACCATCAATATCTTCAGAAGGATAAGACAACACCATAAAAAGAATAATTCAAGAATAACCCTTGTAAATTAAAAATTTGACAAGAAAGAAATCTCAGCAAGTGGTCTGAAAATCCTTCCCAGAAAGTTTAAAAATAAAAGACAAAAGAACTGGAAAACAGGAAATAAAAGATTTTTAATTAGGCCAAATTAGTCAAGGAGATGTAACATCTTAAGAATAAATAGGAATTCTAGGAAAACAGAAAAGAGAAACAAAAAAGAGACGAAATGCAAAGAAATATGTCCAGAAAATTTCCCAATACTAAGGGAAAGGATTTTCCAGATTTAAAGGGCCCACCAACCACCCAAGAGTACAAAGACTTTTTAAAAAGGCATTATCACTATGGAATTTCAGATTACTAGGGTCAAAGAAAAGACCCTACATGATTCCGGAAAGAAAAGCCAGATCTCATACAAAGGCTTCAGACTTCTCAAAAGCCATAATGGAAACCAAAATTCCAAGGAGCAATGACTTCAAACTTCTAAGTGACTTCCAACCTAGAATTCTATACCCAGGCAAGCTATCAATAAAAACAGAAATGGAAGGGACTTCCCTGGCAGTCCAGTGGTTAAGACTCCGCGCTTCCACTGCAGGGGGCATGGGTTCAATCACCAGTTGGGGAATTAAGATCCTCCTCGCCTTGCCACTCAGCGCAGCCAAAAACAAACAAACAAAAAAACAAAATGGAAAACTGATTTCTCAGAGTCTGAAATTTACCTCACATGCAACCTTTCTCATGAAGTATGATTTGCTGCATCAAAATAAGGGAGTAAACCAAAAACAAAGAAGACATGGAATCCAAGAAATAGGAGATCCGAAAAAAGAGGTTAAAGGAAGGTCCCAGGATAACTGGTATGTACTAGACATAAAGAACAACCAGTCCATAGTGAAGCAGATCAAAAATTGATAAAACCGGGCTTCCCTGGTGGCGCAGTGGTTGAGAGAGTCCGCCTGCCGATGCAGGAGACACGGGTTCGTGCCCTGGTCCAGGAAGATCCCACATGCCGCGGAGCGGATAGGCCCGTGAGCCATGGCCGCTGAGCCTGCGCGTCCAGAGCCTGTGCTCCACAACGGGAGAGGCCACAACAGCGAGAGGCCCTCATACCGCCAAAAAAAAAAAAAAAAAAGGAAATTGATAAAACCATGACAAAAACACGGGGATAGTAGAAAGATGGGGAAAGTGCCAATATGGAGTACTGGTAGACAGTGGGAGAAGTGGGGAGAGCAGTGAAAGAAAGTCAGACCTCATCCTTGTAACAGAAGGCCAATACATAAGATTGGAAACTGAGAAAGTACCAATTTAAGCTTGCTGGAATCTGGAGATAAATATCCAAAGAATCAACTAGGAGTTGAAAGCAGATGCTTCTGGGAAGGGGGTCACACAGGGAGTGAGACATGTTGATGGGGGTGCTTTTTTCTAAAGAAACAGGTAGCACCATTTGATGCTTTGAATTATATATTCATGTTCAACTTTGATTAACTACTGAAAGTATAAAAAAGATTGCAGAAATGAATCAAAATATCATCGTCTTTAATAAAAGAAGAGTAAAACTATTAAATGTCACTGATTTAACTCACATTTCCACATCTTTAAGGATATAATACAAAACAGAAAGGCACTATTTTCCAATGGTTAATACCTTCTGATTCTCTTCCACTTCGGTTCTAAGTTCTGAACTCACAGCTGTTTTTGTTATTGCTCTAAGGAAATAAAAACATTATCAGTGCTTAGTTTAGTATTTGATATATAAGACTTCAATTTCCCTATACGAAACAACACACTGCTCCATAAATTACAAAAAACTAAATGGAAAAAACCTTAAACCTTTACAATTGATAAATATATTCCTCCTCTCAGATGTGTGTATTTGTTCATTATCACAAGATATAAAACCAAGGAAAAGTAACAGTAATAATTGCACTTTAATGCGAGTGCAGTTATTTCCAAGATCTTAGTTAAATATATGTAACTCTATTCCTGTATATGATCTCGACAGCTCACAGGCTAAGGACATTGTTCAATAACTTAAGGCAGCAGACCGTTCAAGCTATTTAAGCACATGTGCATCTTCAATAGCATGCTTGATTAAATGATAATGTACTATAGGATCCTTAAGTCCTGTCTAAGAAATATTTTCCCAAGACTAATCAAATAAACAAATTTACAAAACATCCCATATCAGAAGTCAAAACACCTCATTCAGTGACTCAAGAAAAGGACTGACAATTATTTAAGTTTCTGAAAATGTGGCTTTTAAAACAGGTTTGCCTTGTGTTTATGAGATGTGGAGGACCATTACACAATTGAAAGCAATAGCAGAAAAGCTGCATTCAAAATCTTAATCTGTCACTATGAACAAGTCAGCCTCTATGATTCATTTCCTTCGTCAAGAATGAGTAAGATGATTGCTTCCCTGGTGGCGCAGTGGTTGAGAGTCTGCCTGCCAGTGCAGGGGACAGGGGTTCGAGCCCTGGTCTGGGAAGATCCCACATGCCGCGGAGCAGCTGGGCCCGTGAGCCACAATTACTGAGTCTGCGCATCTGGAGCCTGTGCTCCGCAACAAGAGAGGCTGCGATAGTGAGAAGCCCGCGCACCACGATGAAGGGTGGCCCCCGCTTGCCACAACTAGAGAAAGCCCTGGTGCAGAAACGAAGACCCAACACAGCCATTAATTAATTAATTAATTAATTAAAAAAAAAAAAAAAAAAAAGAATGAGTAAGATGATATATAAGAAACTCTTCAGGAAGAAAAACACCCGAGTCCATGCCAGACCCTAAGTTAGTTACATTTGCATACATTAAATTTTGTTAACTCATCTAATCCTGAAAGGTAGGTGTTGTTATTTGTTTTACTGCTGAGGAACATGATTATTTACAAAGTTCACACAACTAGCAAGAGGCAGTGGCAACAACACAACCTAGACTGCTCTCTTCAACCACACAACACAGGGGCTTGTCGCCTTCTCGGGAAGATGGGCCATTAACAGTACAGTGCTGGTAGTAAGACAACTTTAATTTCCTAAGCATTTTCATATTTTAATGGCTTCATTTTATGCATAAACATGAAGATAATTAGGCATATGTTAAAAAGAAGAATGTCTCAAAGCCTTATTACTCTATGTTACCTGGCTTTGGTAGGAAAATTTTGACTAAGATCCTTCATAATCACCAGAGCTAACTCAATAGGAGCGGCCAAGATTCGGGCAGCAGTCTGAAAACTTAGATCTGCAACAACATCAAACGTAAGTTAAAGTGTATTCATCTCCAGCAATGAGAAAGAAATAGGAAAAAAGCACATTTATTTCCCACTATTTTCTTGGTAATTAAGAATGCCCTAGAATGCCATTTCAAATCATGCCCATGGTTGAATTGAAGGTTTTACTCACTTCATAGGCCCCTAGAGTGTTTACTGTAGCCGTTCCTTGATCTGCCTGAATAAACACTAAGGCATATACCAACACATTTAGCACAGGATTAATCCACCCCAAACTCTTTTCCTTCTTCTGGATTTACAACATAACACAAAGTACAGCAAAAGACTTTAGTAAATTATGCTGGGAAAGAAAACCTTGATACATAGTTCTTTGGACCAGAAAAGCACACATACATCCTGCCATACTGACATGCCTTTAACATCCAACTGTGTAATAAATGTATACATATAGAAAGATTAAAACAAACTTGTTTCTAGTATTACAGGCTTATGCACCTGGTCACACAAAGAAAGATCTGGTAACTCATCTACAAATATATATTACTCTGCAGAGTGTTATTTGTCTACAAAAGGACTTTCTTCCTTTCTTTTCTAATAAATCAGGATTAATCACATGATCCTTAAAATTTGTGAATAAATACAATTAAATTCAAATTCTGTTTTTTTAAATACCATAAAATTTAGAATGATTCCTCTACGTTTTTATTACCTTGCAATTGCCAAACTTTTAAAGGTGCCATTTCATTGGTGCTCTCAACGAGATGCTTTCTGAGTTCTTTCAACTGTCCCTTCAGGTCAGGGTGCAGGTCTCTGAAAGAAACATAAAATCAATCCTTTTCAGGTGTCTTTTCTTTCCCAAAGCACATTTAGAAGTTGACCCCAAATTTATCTCACAACTCTCCCACTTAGTAATAGGAAAATTCCTACAATATAGGAAAAATATTAAATTTTTCTTAAGAAACAAGTTAATATAGAAAAGTATGAGTTAATTTAAAAACCATAAAATTTACATGGGCTTCCCTGGTGGCGCAGTGGTTGAGAGTCCACCTGCCGGTGCAGGGGACACGGGTTCGTGCCCCGGTCCGGGAAGATCCGGACTGGGCGGAGCGGAGCGGCTGGGCCCATGAGCCATGGCCGCTGGGCCTGCACGTCAGGAGACTGTGCTCCGCAACGAGAGAGGCCACAGCAGTGAGAGGCCCGCGTACCGCAAAAAAAAAAAAAAAAAAAAAAAAAAACCATAAAATTTACAGATTAAAAAATGAATCACTACAACAGCGACTCTCTATGTTGGGGGAGGGAGAGGAGTGGGACTGAGAGTAGGGAACAGAGGGGACCTCAACTCTATCTGCTGTGTTTTACTCACCTTGGTTCTTTCTTTCTTCAAGTAAAAGAAGGTGTTATGTTGCAGGAAAAAAAACCTTGATAAACAATTCTTTGGTACAGAAAAGCAAGTACAATAGAAACAGTCAATTCTGGGTGGTGAGTACAGGGGTATGTTATATTATTCTCCATCCTTTCCTGAACCTTTTTAATTTCTCAAAATAAAATTGGAAATACCTTGCTACCAATCCCAAAATGAGTTTCTTTCAGCTACACACTCATAAATCCTTTAGTCACATGAATATAATTCAAGCTAACCAAGATTATTGCGTTTTGTTTAGTTTTATTTTGAAATACAGTGCATTCTATTTAAAGTTAGTAAAACAGAAGTTTTCAGAGGCAGAGATAGATCATTTAGATCAGACAGACAGATGGAACAGAGTAATCCTGTTTTTAACAGTAGAAACTCAAAATTTCTTAAATGCAACCTGCTGAAAGTAAAATATTTACTCAGATCCTTCACCATCCCACCAATCCATTCCAGTTACTACACTTTTCTTCATGGTAAAAATACCTTAAAATGGGTCACTTACTTTAGTTAAATAACCATTCTGAGTGTCCAAAAAGGAAATTGTCTTCAGTATTCTACATACTACCTTTGTGCTATAAACACATGAAATCATAATGCTATCCAAAAAACAAACATATAAAACATGAATATGAAAATGGATTCTGGAAACCTGGATGCAGTAAAAATGGAACCTGACTGCATATTAATAAGGCCATAACTGATGTTCAACACAAAGAAATGTGCATTTGCACAGGATGAACTCAACATATGCACAGTCACTCAACATCAACAAAGTCATCTCTACTGAACTGTGAGTCTAGCTGTCATTTCACTGGGTCAAATGTTAAAGCTAAAATATATGAAACTGCACCTACACATACTATTTCTATTAAAAAAAAAAAAAGCACACCATAGATGTCCTAATTAAGATTTCCAGATAAAGCAGAATTCAGGGCTCTGAACAATGACCAAATCATAACAGAAATAACTGCAACATTTAAAATAACAGCTAAGAACATTTTTCAGCTATAAAATTCTATTATGCTTTCATAAAACAGTTATGGAATTTTCTTCAAAAGGCCACTTCCTATCCTCTTTCATATAAAGCAAATTGTAATAAAATGTATTTCAACTGAACATATATAAAATCTACCACACCTCCTACTACAACTCTTTTGCAATTTTTCAAACTATGTTTAGTATAAGTAAATAGCTATAAATACAACATTGTAAATCAACTATAATTCAATAAAATAAAATTTTTTAAAAAAGAGATAAGAAATAAACAAGCAAAAAAATAAATAAATAATAGCTATGACCTCTCTAACATAAAATACATTTGATTTTCCTCAGGAAAAGAATGTATAAAACAATTAGATTTCTCCTATTATGTGAATCAAAAAATGGCATGTAACTTTATGCTATCAACTACAAGGTCCAGAAAATAAATCAATTTAAGCCATAAGCAGGCAGCCATAGTATCATGTAAGAATAATGTGCTTCAGAATTGCCAGAAATCATAAACTGTACTACAAACTAACTGGTCATCTCCTCATATCAGATTACATACATAAAGTATTGTTGGGAGATCTGTAACTCAGGCAGTAAAGAGAAAGATGATGCTTACAATGTGAAGAAGGCTGGAGGTTTAAAGAGAATAAGACCCTTTCCCAAAAGAATATACATACCTTAATCTTCCAAAGAGAAATCCCTGAACTTCATCAATAGGATCATTTTCACCAATCACTGTGGTGTTAACTTCAGTTCCTACAAAAGCACAGCAAATACATGTCTAATCACTCAGATTAGAAATAAAAATATTAACTTCATAATATTTGAAAAAAATTTGAAACACCTGAAACTATAATAGCATTTAAAATGTTGAATACCTCAACTAACATAGTGGTTAACAAACACACATAATAAATGAGTTTTTGATATATCCTGTGTTCCTGGATAAAGAAAGAATGTGTTTTTCCTTAAACTGTGGAAATTTTTACATGTTAAATATTTCAAAATTAATACCTTTAAAATTATGAATAATGGATTTTTCAATATCAAAATTCTGAGGAATTTGCAACTAGGCAACTTAATCCTAAATACAATTATTGAGGACAGGATAATGAAGTACGAGGCTATCTTCCATGTACCAAAACCAATCATTTTTACTTTTAAAACAAGCTCAAAAGACATAAAAAGATTACGCATAAAACTTGTTGAAATAATGAATTCAAAACCCTAGAATATTACAACAGGAAGTATCCACAGTAAACTGTTCCAAGTGCAGAAAATAATATAAAAACATGAAACTGTTTGTTAATTATATGATAGCTTAAGATTTCACATTGGGTCACAAATTAATTACTATTTGTGAACTACCTATCATCAATAACAATAGCTACTACTTACTGAACTCTTTTGTGAAAAAAACTTTGTTAAATTCTTTACCTCTACATCTTATTTTCTCCTCAAAAATACTTTAAGAGGCATATATCATTATCTGAACTCTACAGAGAAAAAAATAGGGCCTAAAGAATTTGTCACCCAACTCAGATATAACAGAACCAAGATTCAAACATAGGTTCATTATACTCCTAAATCTATTCTTTTTCATTAAAGAAACAAATTCCCCTTTAACTCATATTTAAAGAAAAGAAAACACATTGGTCTTGATTTACAAATTCACCTTTCACCTGAGTATCATCCTTGGCCTTGTACTCAGTGCTCTTAATGGCCAACTCCACACCATAGCCAGAGAGGTAAACAGGCTCCTTCCTGGGATTCTGCAAGCAGAACAAGTATTCCACCATCACCACTCAGCTCTCCACGCATTCCCACCTAGCTCTTTATACATCACAGCACACAGAGCCTGACCATGTTAACGTCACATAGCCATCACCTAGGATTACACACTCAAAACATGCTTGAACTTCCATGGGAATCCTTAGATTGTGGATCCTGCCACAAGTGTGGGAACAGGAATTCCAAGGTAGAAACAAAACCAGATGAAGGGGGCTTCCCTGGTGGCGCAGTGGTTAAGAATCCGCCTGCCAATGCAGGGGACACGGGTTCGATCCCTGGTCCGGGAAGATACCACACGCTGCAGAGCAGCTAAGCCCGTGCACCACAACTACTGAGCCTGCGCTCTAGAGCCTGCGAGCCACAACTACTGAAGCCCGCGTGCCCTAGGGCCGGCGCTCCGCAACAAGACAAGCCATCAAAATGAGAAGCCCGGGCACCGCAACAAGGAGTAGCCCCCACTCGTCACAACTAGAGAAAGCCCACCCGCAGCAACAAAGACCCAAGGCAGCCAAAAGTAAATTAAAAAAAAAAAATTAAAAAAAAAACAAAAAACAGATGAAGGGATAGTGGAAAGGGCAAAGGTCACCAAACCACGTGAAGAAATGGAGAAAACAAAAAAGCAGTTCCGGAACCTACACAGGGTTGAAAACTGGTGAGGTTTCAAACCTAGAAGTGCTTTGTTGAGACCGTGTGTGTAAATGTGTGTGTGTACATTTTTTTACTGACTTGAAATGTCTTCAGGCAGGGTTAGGGCTGACCTAATGTCACAGGCTTACCATCATCCTGAATGAAGATGGCCCTTTAAATACCAGCAATAGGGACTTCCCTGGTGGTCCAGTGGTTAAGAATCCACCTTCCAATGCAGGGGACGCAGTTTTGATCCGTGGTCGGGCAACTAAGATCCCATGTGCCGCGGGGCAACTAAGCCCGCACACTCTAGAGCCCACACATCACAACTAGAGAGAAGCCCACATGCCCCAACAAAGAGTCCATGTGCTGCAACAAAAGATCCTGCGTGCCGCAACTAAGACCTGACACAGCCAAATAAATAAATAAATATTTTTAAAAAAACGGCAATAGAGCAAGGCAGGGGGGCGCGGTGTCTAAAACTGGATATTGATAAATCTGTTTCTGCTCATATAAATTTTCATTTAAAATTTTTATTTTACTTTCCCATGGACTTAACATCCGATATTTACTGAGCTTAATATGACACAGAAACTTTAAAGGCCAACGATCTTTACATATAAATATTTTAAATGCTAAATGCCACACAAGGTTTCAAAAGCTTAATTTTAAATCAATTCTGCCTGATTTTACCTCTTTAGAAATCCTCCTTTTTCTATCAAATAAAAAGATGTCAAAAAGAAAAAAAGAAGGGTTTGGAAAGGAAGTGAATTCAAGAATCAGTTCCATAGTATGATGACCATATTATATCTGGACCAAATTAAATACAATTTACATGGTTCATTTTGAAATAGAACGTAGGGAATTCCCTGGCGGTCCAGTAGTTAGGACTCTGTGCTTTCACTGCCCAGGGCCCCAGGTTCAATCCCTGGTCGGGGAACTAGGATCCCAGGAGCCGCATGGCATGGCCAGGGGAAAAAAAAAAAAAAAATCAAAGCTGAAATAGAATGTCAATTTTATACAGCAGTTTTTAGGCATATTGTTTTACATTTCTTCAGAAAGACAAGCAAAGTACCTCCTATGTGCAAATAACAGATTTGATGAAAATACTACACTTCCCAAAAAAGTAGTTCAAATCATTTTATAAAGGGGGAAATTATTAGCTGAAGTGCTAAGGTTGTGGTGGGCAAACTAATATTTAAAACAGTTATAAAATAAGTCAATACTTACAGATATATAATGTCTGAATACGTAATTGATTTTGCCTGCACTGCTTTTTGATACAAGTTGTCGGTGAAACTTATAAAACTCCTCAGAGCCAATCTCAGAGTAGAAAATAACCACTGAGCTTTCAGGATTAGATGAGGGATATCTGTGATCTCCTTTGAACAATAAAGGTTTTGGTCTGAAAATAAATATTAAAAGCTTAAAATTGTTAACTTAAAAAAGCTTTGAAACATTAAAAACAGTACAAAATGAACCTACAGCAATGATAATTTAAGCAAACATTATAAGCATCTTAATATAAAAAGTATCACAGTCTTAAATAGTTTTCAGTTAGTAAGAATACTGAAAACAAAACAGGTATCAGTCTTATTTGTTCATAATTAAAATTAACGAATGTACATTATATAAATACTAACCTTAAAATGTAGACTTTGACTAATAATTGTTACCAATTTCTAGAGCAGGGGGTAAAAAAGCCAGAAAAAGGATACACATCCAGCCCTCATAGTACTAAAACTTTAGTAAATTATTCTACCATATAAATATAATGTAATTATCTTTTTATCTGAAGACCTAAGCGCAAATAATGCAAAAAAGCAGAGGATAAATCTAAGCGTATAACTTACCAATTACAGTATCTCCCTCCTCTATCATTTTTACTATTATGATCATCCTACTACTGCATCTAAAATTTAGGTTATCCTCATAAATTTTAAAACTCCCCCCTCAAGAAAACTTCTCTAAGAGTGACATCAAGATATTAGCAGATCTTAATGCACAGACTTTATGACCTACCAATCCTTCTTAAGGAGGTATACCTACATGTACTAAGTGGAAAATGCCCCTTATAAAAATAAACCTACCTACCTGTATAAATTTATAACCACAGAAAAAAGTATAAAAGAATGGATGCCAATCCATTAAAAATAGTTACCACCTCGCAGAAGAGGAGACATTATCACTCTTTTCTTTATAAAGGTCTGTATTATTTTAACAAATTAAAGAAAGAATTTTTCAAGTCAGTCAATTTTGTTTTCCCCAAGGAAACAGCACTTTACTATGCAGCCAATTTTGAATGTCCATACCTCACCCCGAGACAGCTGAATGCTCACTGAGTTTCTGGTAATCACCCTGAGGAAAAAGCACTCAGACCATTTGGTGGGCAGAGGCCAGGTGCTGAGCAGATGATCTCACTAAAGAAGAATTTCCCCACCTAAAACACCCCCTGGCACTTCTGGTAAAGCAGGGCAATATCACAGAGAGAGATCACTGTTATACAATGTATAACAGCATCGGAGGATGTACAGAGGGGTTATTGCCCTAGGCAGACAGCAAGAGGTACCTATTGTTATTTGTCCACCACAGGAAACCTACCTTTAAGCAAAAAAACATCAGGCCACTGATTACCAATTGAATATCCAAATTAAGCTTGCAATTAGCTTAAATAGTCTCCTTTGTCTGAAACTAATACTATCCTGAGAGATCATTATCATTAATATCATTACTCCAGGCACTGGCTTTAATACGCAGAATATTCTTTACTAAACTGATGACAAAGCCTATGTAATCTCTCCGATACAGTCATTATTAAGTAACAATAACAGTAAGTACTCTTATTATCTCTATTTCGAAACAAGATCAGGAAAGAAAGGTTATGTAATTTGCCTAAATTCACAAAACTATTTTAAGTGATGGAGCTGGGATTTAAATCTAGTTGGTTCTGGTTCCAGAATTCACATTCTAAACCACTATACCTACGGACTAAAAAACCCATAAGAAAAATCAGATGGTGGACCTGATATAGGAGAAAGCACAATGAATGCAGGACATTTAAATAAAGAAACACACAATCTACCTTTCAGAAGCTGTTAGTAGAAGAGTCTCAAGGGTATCAAAATCACAAGTCCTCTTTCCATGCACTGAAAAAAATGAACTACATCCTTCTGGTGGAGGTTCATCAGCTGCTATCTGTCATTTAAGAAACAGGACATTTTAAAAAATAATTTCTAACCAAAAACAAGATAAAAACATGAATATTCTAAATAGGTAATAAAATGATAATAAAACAACATCAGTAAAAGCAAAAATTAACATCTACCGAACACCCATTATGTGACAGAAAGAGCTTTATGCTTCACTGCTTTCTTTGTATTATTTCATCTAGTTCCTCCCAATATCACTCCATGAGGTAGGTGTTATTATTATCCCCAAAATAGAACTTTAAAATTCTATCTCAGAAGATATCAAAAGATATCTGGGGGGGACTTCCCTGGTGGCGCAGTGGTTAAGCATCCGCCTGCCAATGCAGGGGACACGGGTTTGAACCCTGGTCCGGGAAGATCCCACATGCCGCGGAGCAACTAAGCCCCTGCGCCACAACTACTGAGCCTGTGCACCTAGAGCCCGTGCTCCGCAACAAGAGAAGCCACCACAATGAGAAGCCCATGCACCGCAACGAAGGATAGCCCCCACTCGCTGCAACTAGAGAAAAGCCAGCGTGCACGCAGCAGCGAAGACCCAATGCAGCCAAAAATAATTAATTTTTTTTAATGTTAAAAAAAAAAGATATCCAGGGAACACAGTATGTACTTTGTAGAAAACTAAGCTTACAAATGTCGATTTTAAGTGTCAAAGTATAACAACGCAGTCCTAATTAAGTATAATACGCAGATTAATGTGAAGCCCCTCCCTGAAACAGGAAGAATGACACTGAATCTAAAAAACCAACAGGGCCTAAAAAAAGAGTACAGATGGAAAGGTAAAATTATCCAAGGAGCACACTAAGATATTCAAAGGAAAGGCTGAATGAGACGTGGGGTATGTTTAGAGTGAAATGCACTAATGCCCAGGCACAATGAGATAAGTCCACCTGCAACTTAAACGAGAGGCACACTGACAAGCATGAGTGTAGAGATGGGGAAAGGAAAGGACATAATGACAAGGCCTGGGTACACACTGATGTCATTTATGTAACATATTCCTACTGAATGTCCTTTTCTACTGCTGGAATACAAATAATTAAGAACAGAGGGGGGGAAATGGAAAGCCTGCTATGAAAAATTAATTTTAAACCTTTCCACTACATTTTTCTTCTTTTTTGTAAATTATTACAAAACTTACAAACTTGTGTTTGTAAGAAGAAAGAACAGTACACTAAACCCCTGTGTACCCATGACCCAGCTTCAGTAATTATCAATTCATGGCCAATCTCATTTCTTCCACCTTCCTACCACACTCCATTGGATCATTTCGACACAAGCTCCAAACAGCATTTCATTTATAATGTTTCACTATGTCTCAATAAAACACAGAGGTTTTTTGTTTTTTTCTTCCTGGCCGGCCGCATGGCTTGCAGGATCTCAGTTCCCCGACCAGGGTTTGAATCCAGGCCATGGCAGTGAAAGCCCAGAATCCTAACCACTAGGCCACCTGGGAACTCCCAAAACACAGAGATTTTTTTTTTAAAACATACTACCATTATCACACTTTAAAAAAAAAGTAATACAATTCTGTATTGATGGCCACCAGCAGCATAGTTTTTCAATCTTCCCAAGTTCTCCCATAAAAACAAAGCAAAAATGAAAACAAAAACCAGTGGACCACATTTATGACAAAACTAGGTGGAAGGAAACACCCATGATACAAAACACAAAAATGACCTGCGGTCATCAGAGGCCATGGAAGCAGAGGGAAACTGCAGAGATTCTGATGATCCTGAAAACAAGAAAACCCCAAAACAGCCAAAAGGTTTTCACTGGAACGCATGGTGGGCCGACGGGTTTTGTTTCACCTAGTACAGGTAAGCACAAGGCAGGCTGACCACTGTGAACTCATAACTCACAGGCTAGGACGCCCTTCCAGGAAAGGGCCCCACTCTAAGGAGAAACTGTTGAGGGCAGAATAAAACGCAAGTAGGACAGAGATAAAAGCCAATAAAAGAAAAAGTCCAAATATAAAAGTGCAAGAGGGGAACAGAGTCAGGAAATTTCAAAAAGCAAGCTACCTTTTTTTTAAAGCCACCGTATTTTAACATAACATAAAATCAACAGAATAGGGAACCATGCCGACCTCCAAAAGTTAAGGAAAACTAATTTCACAACAAATTGAGCAGAAGTCTCAGTGTCGAATCCCATACAAAGCTATTGTAAGAAAAGGGGAGGGGGGAAGAACAGAGTAACACCCTTATTCTTACAGACGAGTGCTGTAAAGAGAAATTTCTGCAATGATAGCAATCTATTGGGAATTCCCTGGTGGTCCAGTGGTTAGGACTCAGCGCTTTCACTGCCAGGGCCCTGGGTTCAATCCCTGGTCAGGGAACTAAGATCCAGCAAGGCCCTTGCTGGGGCCAAAGGAAAAAAAAATGTATAGGGCAAACAGTGTAAGTTATTCAACAGAAAAGAAAGGGATAGAGGGAGAACCTATAAATTAAGAGACCATCCACCCCCCCAAAAAAATTAATAAATTTTTAAAAACTGGGCAAGACTAAACTCTATTGTTTGGAGATGAACTCTTGGGCAATGAAATCTTTTTTTAAAAAAAACAAAACAGGGCTTCCCTGGTGGCGCAGTGGTTGAGAGTCCGCCTGCCAATGCAGGGGACACGGGTTCGTGCCCCAGTCCGGGAAGATCCCACATGCCGCAGAGCGGCTGGGCCCGTGAGCCATGGCCACTGAGCCTGCGCGTCCAGAGCCTGTGCTCCACAACAGGAGAGGTCACAACAGTGAGAGGCCCGTGTACCGAAAAAAAAAAAACAAAACAAAACAGCAAATGATTCCAACAGAAGAAAGTGGTTCTTTCTGAAGGGCAAAAGTCAGCTGTGATGGGGACACAGCACATGAAGGGCTTCCATGGTGCCTGGCTAAATTCAATTTCTTGACCGAGGTGAAAATTACAAGAGTGGTCACTTCATAATAATTCTTTATACTATATATTTCTTGTGAGTCATTTTCTATGCTGGTTTTATTTCAGAATTAAAAAAAAGGTTTTAAAATTAACATTTCTTTTATACCAAACATACAATCAGTATACACACCTTTGATTCTCTTGCTCTCTATTTTTTACGAGTTTGTTCAACTCAAAATCCAACAAGGGGCTTCCCTGGTGGCACAGTGGTTAAGAAGCCGCCTGCCAATGCAGGGGACACGGGTTCGAGCCCTGGTCCGGGAGGATCCCACATGCCGCGGAGCAACTGGGCCCGTGCGCCACAACTGCTGAGCCTGTGCTCTAGAGCCTGCGAACCACAACTGCTGAGCCCGAGTGCCACAGCTGCTGAGGCCCACGTACCTAGAGCCCGTGCTCTGCAACAAGAGAAGCCACCCAATGAGAGGCCCGCGCACCGCAGCGAAGAGTAGCCCCTGCTCACCACAACTGGGGAAGAGCCCGCGCGCAGCAACAAAGACCCAACGCAGCCAAAAATAAAAATAAATAAATAATTTTTAAAAATCCAACAAGATCCACACGTTGCATTAAGTTGACACCTTTTTAAAATCTCTCTTGAAGCTCCTCCTTCCCTCTTTTCTTTTCCTTTTAACTTACTTGTTGACAAAATCAGATCATTTTACTACAAAGCTTTCCTCATTCTAGTTTTTCCTGACTGTATTCCTGTGATACTGTTTCACATTTCCTATCTGCTGTATTTCCCGTGAACTGCTTTTAGATCTACAGGCTATGATCACACTCAGGGTTAACTGGTTTAGCAAAAACTACATCGCCTCTCTCTTCAGCTGTGTTGCATAAATAAAGTCTGGTAGTCAGTTTTTTGTGTACATATTTTATTTTTCCTTAAATGAAAATGAGTGCAAATTATATTTTTTATAATACGTTATTTGAAGATTTAACATCATCAATTTTGCTTATTATATATAAACAAATTGTACATCCTAGACAATTTCAGGTAGAAAAGGTATAGTTCTGTAACACAATGCCAGGACAACTGCAATACAGCCGATCAAGATATGCAACCACTAAAGAATACTGTCACGTGTAAGCACTGAACTCACCTGCTGGAAGGCTTGAATTGTCGCTGAGTAGGAGTGAAGAGACAGACAAAATTTCAACAGATTCTGCTGTAGTGGTGACAGAAACTGAAATGCAACTTCCAATATTGCATGATAATAGGAATAATCAGTACCTGTCAGGAAGAACATTAACCAAAATAATTCTATATGACTAGAGGTATCCAAATACGATAGTTCATAAAGTATAAAGCTATGTGTTACAAAAGCATACTGATTGCAAAATGTTACCACTATACTGTCCTGAACTGCTGTCAAATGTTTAGAATTCCTTGGAGTACACCATGCAATTGGACTTTTCTTCTCTTTGTTCAGACTATTCTCTCTCCCTGGACTGCAATTCTCCCACTTACAAGGATGACTAACTCCTACTTTCTTCCTCAGGAAGAATTCAGCTGTGAGAGCACCTATTCCAGGGAGGCACCGCCTACCCCTACCCCATGCCTCACTGGACCAAGTTCATCTCTTCTTTGCTCCCATAATACTTCTTCGCTTACCTCTTTCACTTAGCACATCATTTACTCATTTACCTATTTACTAACTGCCCCTCCCAAAGAGCCTTTGGGCCCCCAAAGCCTGAAACTGTGACTTGTCTTTGTATCCACAGTGTCTGCATATGTTATCTGTTCAAATAACCCAACAAGACGGAGCAGTGTGATGAGGAAGTACAAGATATTAAAGGATACTAATGAAACTGTAGTTTGGGGAGAAGCATTAAAACAACTGGAACACATTATCTGAGGGGGAAAAAAACGCATGTACCAGTATGAAAAAATCCCCAGGATATATTAAACGACAAGCACAAGGTACAAAACAATGTATATAGTACGCAATTTTTTCTTACTCTTAGAAAGAATAAGAAATAGGCATACATACTTATGTATTTATTGTAAAAAAGAAAAAAAACACTGAAGGCTAAACAAATTAATTTAAATGGTTATAAAAAGCCAAGAGAAACAGGAGGAACAAGATTTTTCTGCGTATAGCCTTTTGTATAGCTTTGACTTTTAAACCACTATTATCTATTCCAAAAAGAAATTTAACAAAAATATTTAACATTTAAAAAAGCAAAACGTAAAAGGTTCTATATGGCATTAGCACCTTCTAAGTAGAAAAAGAGATCAGAAAGAAATATCTTAAAATGTTGCCAGAATGTTAATGGTGACTATCTTTGGGTGGTGGGACTGTGACTAGTATTTCAAATAAAATGGTTAACGTACTTTTATGGTCACTTCCAAGAATTCATACTCCCCTAATTTTAATAACCAGGAACACATTAGCATTTATATTGAAGAAATTTCATTTTAAATGTCAGAGTTCAAAATTCATGACAAAACTCACTTTGATGAATTTGTTTTACGAAATCATAAACTAAAATGATTTTTTTGATAACTCAAACAATTCTAGATGACTCCAAATTATGTAACTAAAGGTTACAAATTATGTAAGCAAAGCTTGTTCAAAACTTTTATGCACTTAAATCACGAAAAAAGATTCAGACTTGACTTTTTAAATATGTATTAATTTTTAAATATCATAAAGTTAAAAATCAATTGGTCAAATATTAACAGCAGTCACATAATTTTTACACATTTTCTCTTCAACAAGGACTTATGCCTGTCAATGTAATACTCAAGGTTTTAACTACTCATGTATCAGCATCTTTGACTATTAATGTTCATACTCTATGTAGCTTATATTGAATTGGAAAATGTTTGTGAAAGCTCATCAAAAACTGTAAACAAGTGATACAGTTTACCTTGTCATTAATTTGACACCTTGACACTCCAGTTGTGTGTGGCTGGCATGCATAATGGAAAACATTCTGGATGGCACTAACTTAATGATAACAAACTTAACAGATAATAGATCAGTTGTATAATTAGTTCATAACAAAAGAAAGTGAATCAAATCTGATGGTTATTAAGTAAATGCTAAATGATTTTAAATGAATTTGACTTCCACAAAATATTCATGTAGCACTTTCAATAAAAGAACACAAAGGAACAAAAACAAGGGGAGAAACAAAAAAAAAAATCAAAGGTAGCTCTTATCACCAAAGTTATAAACTTTTTCAAAAATAATTACTAGTTTGTGCTGACTCTGCTGGCTACCATCACAACTCTAGTCATTAAAGATAAGAATGTATTCCATTAACTGCCATGCCACACATACTCTGAAAGAGGTCAATTTTTCTAATATATTCCCAGACACCGAAGTTAAAGAAGCATTTGCTTCAATTTTACCGTGATGATCTGATGATCCAATATTTTGACTGGCTTCTACAAAATTCCAAAATTTCTCTTGACTGTCTTCTGCTAAAAACTCACTGAGAGAAAAGGGGGAAATATCAGAAATAAAACAACTTAATGAAATCTTCTAATATAAGCTATATTACTAAGGAGAGTAAAAATAGATTTTTAAGTTACCATATGTCCAAAGCTTGGCTTTTATTTGATAATATATATTATACACGAACATGTATAACATATATTTTCTAATGATAAGCAAGTCTTACTAGCTTATTAGCTATTAATAATTAGCTTAGTAGTTTATTCACTTAATAGTTTAATAGGTATCCCTAAAGAAACCTAGAATAATAGAAATGTTGTAACAACAGGGAAGTCCCAATATAAAGAAAGGTTATGAAATCTCATTTGTGAAAATGCTGTCAGTAGTAGAAGCAGAATTAGGAAATGGATAATTCTAGTACTAGTTCTGCTCACTCACTTTCTGAAATACCTTGCAAAGAACAAAACAATATGTTTTTGCCTAAGTTTCTCCCGAAGAAAACATGAACCCTAGAAAAATTTCTAGGAGACTAAAGGCAGCATGTCGTAATCTTTTTACATCCACAAATCCAAATTTTCAAAATCACCAAATGTTAGTTTAAAGTTAGCACTGATTTAATAAAATCAGGTCTTAGAACTTAATGCCATCTTAAGTTTTTCCTTGACTTTACACTACTGTACTGACCTAAAATAAAATGGCTATTCTACATTTCCCTGCATTCAAGAGCCTAAAATCCCTTAAAAGAAAATGCATGTACTAATTGAATGATTCATGTCAATCGGTAATCTTCTCCTCCAAGGCATACCAATGTAGTGGTGGTCTTTCCCTGTCTGAAAGCAAACTACAGATCTGGATCTCAGCTTACCTAGCCAAAGCAAGACTTTCCCATTACTTGTCAACACTGGGCTGTACAACTCTCACACTACTCCACAGCTAGACACAGAAATATGGCAACATAAGAAACATTTCCTGGTAATGCACAGCTTCTCTAAAAATAGGTTTCTGAAAATACCCATTATCATAATGTATTAAATTATTTAGTGCCTCCTTGAGTGTGGCATTTTCTAGGCTTTCGAGTAACTGGCATAGACATCATACCAACCTTATAATAGTTTATAGTCTAAGAAAACAGGTACTAAAACAGATTATGATATGCAAGTAAATGCTTTGTATTCTTTGTAAGAATACAAAGTGAATCTTAGCTTAGATTCCTACAGAGGCCATATGCACATAAATATATACTTTTCATATAATTACAGGAAAACTTCTTAAACATACATTCTTTTTCACCCCACTGCATAAATAAGTCTTACAACGTCTAAGTGTCAAACAGCCTTAAGAAAATTAATTACCAGATCCACTGAAGTAATCCATGGAAGACAGGAACAATACAAGATATTATTAAAAGGAACACCCCCATTTGTTTATAGTATGCTTAAGTTTGTTTGCTTTTTGTTTTAAATTGTTTTTTAGCTTCTGATACCTGAGTAAAATATCGATAAAACTTCCACTGAGTAAAATATTGATAGTTTTTACAGATGACATTATACGATGTCTGGGATTTGCTTTAAAATATTTTAGCGGGGACTTCCCTGGTGGCACAGTGGTTGAGAGTCCGCCTGCCGATGCAGGGGACATGGGTTCGTGCCCCGGTCCGGGAAGATCCCACATGCTGCAGAGCGGCTGGGCCTGTGAGCCATGGCCACTGAGCCTGCGCATCCGGAGCCTGTGCTCCGCAACGGGAGAGGCCACAACAGTGAGAGGCCCGCGTACTGCAAAAAAAATAAATAAATAAAATAAAATATTTTAGCGGGAGAAGTTACGAGGGTGGTGGTGGTGATGGTTATTGGACTTGAGTTGACAGTCACTAAAACTGGGTGACAGGTAGAGGAAGAGCACATTATATATATGCCATTCTCTCCACTTATAAACTTGTTAACTTTCTTACGGGCACAGAGTTAGTAAATCAAAAATCTGGAATTTACATTCCAATTTCAATCACTCAAATCTATCATGCTGTATTCTCAGGCCATTATAATATCTCAATAAATGACTGTATAAGCACTCAATAAATGACTGCTTCAACTTTAATAATAGAACTTTATTTACACAATATTTCTGTTAGTAACTATAGCTGCTCAAAACATACTCAAAGCTCTACTTCAATTAAATATATATCACTTCATGGACAACCAGAAAGCTACAAACCCTTCATTAGCATCAGGTCCAACCTAAAACTACACACGGGGACTTCCCTGGTGGTGCAGTGGTTAAGAATCCGCCTGCCGATGCAGGGGACACGGGTTCCAATCCCTAGTCCGGGAAGATCCCACATGCCGCAGAGCAACTAAGCCCATGTGCCACAACTACCGAGCCTGCACTCTAGAGCCCACAAGCCACAACTACTGAGCCCATGAGCCACAACTACTGAAGCCCACGCACCTAGAGCCCATGCTCCGCAACAAGAGAAGCCACCACGATGAGAAGCCCACGCACCGCAATGAAGAGTGGCCCCCGCTCGCCACAACTAGAGAAAGCCCACGCGCAGCAACAAAGACCCAACACAGCCAAAAGTCAAATAAATAAAATAAATAAATTTATTAAAAATTTTAAAAATATTTAGTCCCTAAGGGCCAGAAGCAAGGAAGACAAAATGTCTGTATTAGCTACATGCCTCGATGTGTGGAAAAAGATTCTGTCCCTGCACCCTTCCCCCAATGGACAGTGCTGGGACCCACCATCAGTGTCTGCCATGGACCCAGGAGGGAAGGAGAGTGGCCTCAGCTAGCTCTGGAGGTGAATACAGAGTAGTTCCAAAAAAGCACAGCAGTGTTTTTGAGTTGCCTACACGTCCCATTTCCTTGGCAAACTGTTCGCAAATAGCCACAGAAGAGAAGTAAAAATAATGAACCACAATGGCAAATGGCCAGGATATCATGAAAAGGCGCTATGTTTGTTATGGGTAAGTTGCAGTGAAGTAAACAGTTTACAATACTCACTTCACAGAGATCAAAGAAACTGAAAAAAAACTGATCAACTAAGGCTGACAATTTTAGCATACTTCCTCAGAAGTCCATAAGTATATGCCATAAGACTCTTCTAAGACAAACACCAAGAAATTTGTTAGTGTAAGTGAGAGTAATGCAATGTAATCCAGTGAAGAATGTTAAGCAGAATACCATAAAACATCCGTTACGGTTTAGTTGCACAAAATTATTTAGAAAGTGATAGTAAATTTCAATGACTTAGGTTGACACCAGATAAAACATCCAAAATAAGATTAGCAGAAAGGAAGAAAAAATGTTCAGCTACAAGAGTCCTGGCTCAGGCAGTCCAGGACCTCGCACGACACTTCACCGTTACAACAACCAAGACCTAACAAAGCGCGGACATTTGAGGGGCTCAACCTATTTATCAAATTAGTTATTGTGACATCACTATGAAATACATGCAGTGGAGTCTGGGGGTTTCTGGGGGCGAGACGGGGTTGTTGGAGTTTTGCGGGGGGGAGGGGGTTTGCCATTTTATTGCTGAGGAAAGGGAGGCACAGAGAAGTGATGGGAGAAAGTCTGTTCAGCAGAAAGTCGGGGAGGCTCCTCAGCAAGTCAAGACGGGCTCCTACGCGTCCCACGTTCCCACTGGCCTCTCCTCAATACTGTACCAAAGGAGGCTTTGCCTTAGAAGGCACAACTATCCGTGTACACTATCAACACAACAGACTCTTCATTCACATCTTCCTAGGGATCAAGGGGAAGATGTCAGAAGATAAAATTAGACCACAAAGTTAACTGATATAACACAACAGTTCAAATTTCCAGCTGTATCAAATTCTGAAATTTACCAAATGCTTATGGTTCACCTACCTAAACGTATGCTGTAGAAAGATTCTCTACAGGTCCTAGCTATATGTTATTTGAGATACAATAAAAATAAGTTTCCCTCTATAAACAAAAAACTGACTAAAAGAGAGGTATCTGGTTATATTTATATTACAAACACTAACTAAAACATACACTTGGGTTAAAATCTCCTAAGAAATCATTGACTATATTGCATTTTATTAATTTTAAGACACTGTCAATTCTGTTTTACAAGTTTGGGAGATCGTTTTTCTTTTTTTTTTTTTTGTCCGCACCACATGGCATGCGGGATCTTAGTTCCCTGACCAGGGATCAAACCAGCACCCCCTGCATCGAAGGCACAGAGTCTTAACCACTGGGTTGCCAGGGAAGTCCCTGGGAGATCTTCTTTATTGAGAAACTGAGATGTATGTTTTCTTTTTTTCCTAAAAACATATGTGTGGTTTCTACGATCCATCTACTAACTCCTTCTTAGGGTTCACTTGAGCTGTTGTCAAGTTTCCTTCAACTTTTATTTTCTTCTGTACTCCCCAGACCAGGGAATCTCTTCTAGTTTGAGAGATAACAGTGGGAACCTTGATGTGATTTACTACATATTTGCTATGCTCTAAATCCCTTCAAGGCCTAGGCCTTTGAAACTCATTTTCTGCACCAAGACCCTAGGAACAAAGCGGGATAGAAATGGCCATGTAGGGGATCAGGCAGACAGGCACGAATCATCTTCTAGAGTTTCCTGTAGCCCCAGATGGTACAGTCCCAGCAGAGGAGCACTAAGGTAGAGATGGGATAGGAGGCTGGGGGGTCCAGTATGTTTCAGGAATAGCAGGATGAAATGCTGCCCAAAGACACTGTCAATTTTAAGACATATCATTGTTTTATGAAACACTGAGTGAAAGATGCCACCAATTTTAAGATAACATCTTGATTTGATTAAATGCATCCTGATTTTGGAGATGCTACAATTGGAGAAAATGTGGCCACTTTCTCAGCTTCCCCCTGCACTCTCTTATCTTGGGGTCTCCTTCCAAGTTCTTGGGAGGGGCATGTCCTCTTCCCCCACCTTGCCAAGCTCTCTTCTCTTCCTTTTATTAAACACCTCTTAACACCTTCTTCAAATAAATAGAAAATTTCTTTTAAGTACAACTCTCTCTTCCCTTATTACCACATTTACACTTTCCCTGGAAGACAACATAATAATTTAACCAATTCAATATATTTGTCTAAAGAAATCCCTAAAGATCTCTATCATCAATTCAGTCCTAGCCTGCTGACAGACAGAGTCTGTGTTCTAACAGTCTGTGAACAGCACACAGCACAGTGCACGCTGAAAGAAGCTCTTACTAAATGCATATGATGAGAATCTCACTCCCTAAAAAGCTCCTGAATATTCACTAGCAGAGCCTACATTTTCACTCAAACATGTGACAGAAAAAAAATGTCTTCTTACCTGGTTTCTAACAACAACGGAGTGGAAAACCATTTTGTTGTAAGAGAGGTTGTAATGGCTTTTGAATCTGCCTTTACTGAGGAAAACAGCCATAGTCCAGTGAGTACAGTCAGAAGGCCCATTTTATGGCAAACCCCTAAAAAGGGAGAAAAAAAAAAGTTTCATTACAAGGCAATGTTTAAACCTGAATCTTAATAATTAGAGATACAAAATAACATGACTATCACAGAAATAAAAACGCTTCTGAAATATAACAGCACCTACTATCTAGATAGTTCAGCAGTTGTTTGCTGATGACTGACACACACTAAAGGTGTGTCGTTCATTACACTCTCTCCTACAAAGGCTGCACTTCATCTCCTGGGTGCCTATACCATACGGAGATATAAAAGTCAGCTGGTGGCCCAGCAGGTTGCACACAATCATACTTTATGAAGCAGGAGAGTAAATAAAGCTTAGATAGATGAAAACACAAATGAAGGGCGTTACAGGGTGAACTGTATTCCCCCCAAAAGAGAGAGTGAAGTCCTACCCCACCCCAGTACCTCAGAATGTGAACTTGTTTGGAAATACGGTCGTTACAGAGGTAATCATGTTAAAATGAGGTCATCGGGGTAGGCCCTGGTCCAATGACTGGTGTTATTAAAAGAAAGGGGCGGGGCAGGCAGGGGGCGGGGGAATGTGGGCAGAGAGACAGGCATGCAGAGGGAAGACTACATGAAGAGACACAGGGAGAATGCCTGGTAAAGACGGGGGCAGACACTGGAATTACACTGCAAGCCACGAACACCTAGGGCTACCAGAAGCTGGAAGAGGCAAAGAAAGATCCTCCTCTGCAGATTTCAGAAGGAACGTGGTCCTGTGACACCTTAATTTAGAACTTCTAGCCTCCAAAAATTTGTGAGACAATAAACTGCTGTTCTAAGCCACCCAGTTTGTGGTACTTTGTTATGGCAGCCTTAGGAAGCTAATAGGGTGAGTCTCGAATGTAAAATCAAATATAGGTTCTGGAATGAGGAAATGTAAGAACTCAATAGATCCCCATCTATAAAATAAGAAAGTTGGGGTCACTAGTGAATCAGCAGGGCCACAAAATGCAGGCCTCCTAAATTCCCAGCAGCAGCCTCACCAAGCATGCCGAGATCCTTGGTGTCCACATCATTTCAGAAAAGGTCTCCGGCTGCAGACTTCTTTGATCTGTTTTTTCATCCCTGGAAGTCTGCCTAACAGAACCCTAATCAGACTTCCACCGTGATATAAAAAGTCAGCATCCAAGTTCCACCCATTTGAATGGGAACCCAAAGGGGACATGAATATGTGGGAAACACTAAACCAAACTTGTGCTTCTGAATGTTAAGGTCTGGTAAAGCTCACCCCAATTCCTCGACGCCAGTTATAATATACACTGTTGGGGAGAGACAGCCCATATACCGGAGCAACCAGTCAGTATCCTCCTTTTACAAAAAGCCTTATCGTTTGTGCCAACATCTTGCTTCATATGACACACAATATCTCTAAAGAACAATGGTCCGAAGAGAAATGAATTCTACCAAATAGAGAAGTTGCTTTTAAAAGAGTCTGAAGTTCAGGCACTGCCAGCTTCTTTGGAAACAAAAAAAAAATTAATTTGAACATCCCATTTATAAATAAACACTAAAAAAAAAATCAACATCGATAAAGACTAGGACTAACCAAACTAGACCTCTGACAATGAAACCTGCTGGCCCTGATTCCTGGCTTGGGGGGGGCGGTGGGCAGGGGAGGAGAGGTCGAAGACGAGGCAGGCCCCTCTCGGAATGTAGCAAAAGTTACTGACATTTCCCGCAGAGGAGAAAGCAAGGACCCAAACTTTTCCATACAATTTCAGCCCACTCAACTCTCCCCGACACTCTCCCCTGGAGGCCCACGGACGTAGCCTCAGAAACCTGCTCCTCATGATAGAACAAACACGGGTTAGCAAGAAGAGAAAACCTTCAGAGTCAGGCACCTGTGATCAATTCCTGAGTTTGCTACTTACTAGCGGTTTAACCACAGGCACCTTACCTGGTAACTCCCTCGCCCGTAGTCTCCCACTAAAATAGGAATAACAGTATCTGCCGCAACATGCGCCACGAGCGAATTGAGAAGGCAACGTGAAAGTCACTTTGTAAAGTGTCAAGTACTACACCAGAACTAACTGCTCCAGTTCAAATATGTAAGGAAGAGAAAAACTAGAAACTGTCTTCTAAATTATAGAATAATAACTCATCGTTATTACAAGGCCTCAAAAATATGCCTTGGAAATATATCCTCTGTGGCTAGGAAAAAAAAATCAAAAACATCCTCCCCCCAAAGTCACTAAGTTTCTAAAGCAGAGACAGCGCATATGAACTATGTCCAAGCAGTATTAATGCTACAGCTGTGTTCACCATTTTTCCTGAAGGGACCTAGACGTGTAATCCCCCAACAGTGCTGATTCCAGACGAGAAATCAGATGCCGCTGCACAGTACTCCCAGGCCGAGGGGATGCACAGACTGGGGAGGGGACAGGGAGGGACCGAAGGCCCCAGGAAACACCCGCACTTACAGAGCAATTACTCCGGGCGAATCACTCTGGACAGCGCCACTGCCAAGCGCTCTGCAAACGCGTTACCCAGCCCTTCCACACAAGGCCCCAGGAGACTGCAGCTCCCGAGGGGGGCGGCCTCGTCCACTTTGTCCACCAGAGCCAAGAGCGCAGGGCCTGGCAAACAGCAGGCAGTCCATGAATACGCTGCATAAAGCGTGAAACACCATCGTCCCTACTTGAAAAGTAAGAAAACGGCAGCTCGGAGAGGCTAAGTAACTTGCCCGACTAACAAATAGCAATGTTTGGAACCCACGTCTGCCTGTTTTCGAAAGTTCCACAATACCATGCTCTCTGCCCTGCTCCTCTGGCTTTAAGAAGGGGTAAGAATTCATACTGTGTAGACCCAGAATGAGCAAAGGGCTTTATTACAAGACCCAAGGCAAGTCCAGAGATTCTCTAGGGGCAGAGTCCTTGGGACCCACGTGGCTGAGAGACGTAGAGCTTCAACTTGAAACCAAGGGTGTGAGCCTGAAGTTGGGAGCAAACCAAACCAAGCAACCAGCCTGAACAGATCCATGCTTGGGCTGCCTCTGGGGACTGAATGTGAGCTCCTCAAGCGCAGGGAGTTTTGTCGGCCACACTCACATGCCTAGCACAATGCCTGGTACACGGGAGGCACTCAAAATAAAATAAACACAGACTTTGTTCATTAAGGGATGAATGAAAGCCACTAGAAGAAAGGGAGGTGGCGCCAAGAGTAAAGGCGCTACAAAAAGCCTAAGACTTCAGAAGGGTGGAAATGAAAACTCTACATACCATGACTCACCCAGAGATCCCCCTGCCCTGTTTTAAAGAGACAGAGAGTTTCTGGGGTACAATACAGCATCAGTAGAGATGGGAAAGAGAGGAAAGCTACACATTAAAGAAGAGCTTTCCCACCCCCAGACCCCACATCATTGATTACCACAGGTAACACCAGAGGAAAAGGTTGTCCAGAGAAGTAGAAATGAGAACGTCACTGAGTGGCCTTCTGTTTGAGGACGGCTTCATTCTACGAGATCCCTTATCACTCTGACCCTCTGACCTTAAAAGCAACCCTTAAAAGCTGTGAAATAACAGCTGTCAGAATCTGCAGCGTGGCACTGCATGATTATAGGCATCATGCTTCCAGCATGATGGATAAATTAAAAACAGTCTTTAAAGGTTCTAAGCCCAAAAGATTCATCTGTAAGATCTAGTGTGTGGCCCGGTTTCTTTAAGACACTATCTCTTGCTCATTTATCAAAAATATTAATCAAAATTATATTATGGCAAATGTTTTTCACTTTTGGAAAACAGAAGAGGCATAAAATTATAAAGCATCATCAACTTTTTCTTTTTCCATTTTTAAACTGAAGAAAATAGCTAACAAACTCAAAAAAAAACTTGCAGGGTGCAAGTTAATAAGTAGCCATCTGAGTTTCAACATATATGATAACAGTGAGGAAAAATAACAGGAAGTACTCTTCTTGAGAAGTAAATTTACTTCTGAAAAAATTAAACTTAATATACACTTATACCTATTAGCAAAACCCATTTGCTGTGAACCACATACATCCAATTTCGGGTTAAAATTAGATACTATACATGTAATATGAAAATGATCGCAAGTAACTGGAGAAAAAGTCTAATGGTATTTTCTCCATAGTTCAATTTATTCTCCTCAAGTTAAATATGCACTGTGAAGATGCCCTACTACTGTACAAAGCGACGTTTATTTCCTTCAATAAAAATGAGTTTCAGCTAAGTTTAACAAAAGCAAGTCAAATGGAAAGGCTACAATCAACCCAAATTTTGTATTGTTGTCATATAGCTATTTAAAATGTCTTCAAACATCACACAGTAAAGTTGGCTGGCCAAGTACACGATGAATGAATGTTTCCAATATAGTGTAACACAGTAATGCATAAGACCCCAGGACTTTGAATGAACAAAATATGCCAGTTCTCAAATCGGGCAAGAAATGCGAAACGATCTAGAGATCCTGGCCAAGGAACACGAAGAGCTCCCACCCATAACTTATTGGCGATGTACGCAGATCTTTCTCTTCTGGCAGGTCCCACACTAAAAGTGAAACCGGATCATCCAATTTTCAGCCACCAGATCCTCGTATTAAATGAAAACGAAACCAATATTCATCACCCGAATTCATTTTAGGGAAAAGAGAAATCTATAAAAAAAGATCCATTCGTTCTCCAACCGGAGTCCTGCAAACTGCTGGTTCGCAGCCCACTTGGGGTCAGGCTTGGACGAAATTCACGTTAGGGCACTTCCCCCACCTCCGTCTGCACCTGGGCACACGGGTCTCGAAGCTCTTCAATGAAGGCTCAAAACGGCTAAACAGAGCCCGCGACCACCCTCGCAGAGACGGTATGTGCCCAGAGGACACCGAGGGACAACTCGGGAGACTCGCAAAGAAGGGGAGGGCTGGGATACAGGAGGGGAAACTGAGTCAGGGAAGAAACGGAAGCTCAAGGTGACCGGGACACAAGGTGGCCTCGCTCCCCAGACCCTCTCTCCGCCCGCGAGAACTCCCCACAACCCTCCCCCACGCCAGAGGTACCTGTCACCGGCCGCGCAGCGGCAGCACACGCGCCGCCCGCAGCCCCTTTCCAGTCCATGCCGGGACCGCGCTTCGTCCACGACTGCACCTGCAACAACGCCGGGGCGGGGCGGCGCAGCGGCGGGGCGGCAGCAGCTGCGCCAGTGAGCGGCCTACACGCGCCTTTCCCGTGACTCCGCTCGCAAGCCGGCCTCGCAAAGATAGAGCCCAGACGCCGACCGCCCTTTACTTCCGCTTCCTACTGGCTGGAGACGGAGGACTTCCGGCTACCGAGTCGCGGCCGGAGCCGCCTAGAGCGCCACTCGGCCGCCATCTTACATCCGATGAGGTCCCGCCTCTCTCCTTGCTCTCTGCAGTTCAGTGTGGTTAGGAAGGCGTCGGTCTTCGAGGTCTTGGGGACTCGTAAAGGGGGATAGTTGAGACCCAGAAGCTTTACCACATGGTGAAGCTGGGTTGGGGTTTCGTACTTTTTTCTCTTTTGGGGAGCTTCAGTCTATTTCCTTAAACCCTTCTATTAAAAGCACTGTTGCACAGTATAGGATAAAATGACTCACTGTTTCGGAGCACCTTAGACTTCATCTTAAACCGTAAATTTTGATAGCTTCCGTTCCAGGTGATAGGGACAGAGTAAAGGGACAAAGTAGGTGATTAAATAGTTACTCCCACTAGGGGATTGTAAGTAGAAAAAAGTATGGGAAACCCCTGTAAGTTAGTTTTCCCTCAAGAAAGCAGGTTTACTTAACCACAAACCAAGCAGGCTTGCTTAGCAACAAAACCATGCAATAGAAGCACAAGACATGCCCCCAAACAAGAGAACAATGGTGGCATGAGACCCACATCCTGCCCAGTGAGCTCAGTAAGTTAATGACCCCTAGAACATATAAAAAACAATAATTTATGGAAAGGTAACATTTCACAATGAAAGATGCTCATTGTTCTGAGACCTAAAATAATTTTTCCATAGTGCCATGATAGTCCTAGCTTGACCATGTAGGGACAAGGAAACTCCCCTGCCCAACCTGGAGGAGGAGCTGATGATGGAAGCATGATGTCTACTCAAGATCGAGGAGGAAAGTGGTCTTTTCCCCCTCCCCACTTTTCCTTTGATTATAAAACTGTAGCCCACTAAGTTCTCGGGGCACAGCACCCTCTCGCCCGTGGGCTTGTAAGCCTCACAAACGTCCTATTCTAACAAATCACTTCATATTCTAATAAATCACTTCTTATTCTAATAAATCACTTTGCCTCTCGCTGAATTCTTTCTGCATTGAGACGTAAAGGACTGGAACTCTTCGGAGCCCCCCCAAAATGCCACTTAGCCGTTTCACAGGGAGCAGGGGAAAGTGTCTTTTTATTTTTACGAGACGATTTTGCTTATTTTATATGGGCAGTGGCAACTTAATCTGCAAAGGTTACTTTGTCCTTTAAATTATTTTTTTTTCAAATATAAATTACTATCTAAAATTATTTTAGAATATGTGACACTGGACAGATCATTTTAGCCACCTGGAAATGAATACGTCTTTGGAGGATATGTTTTTAACTCATAAAGTAAACTAAAATCCAAAAATACATTAAAAAGTACATAGAAAGTGTAAAATTTTAACTGACTTTTGATTATATGACACAAACAATCCTTCTCTTGAGAATGGCAGAGCAAGGACTAAAAACACTTGCCTGAATCTGATAGGAACTTAAGAACTTCTGTAGCTGACTACTGGGCTTTCTGTTCCTTGCTGGACTAAACGGAGTTCAAATAATTTGAAGGAATGGAAATCACTGTTTTAAAATTTATTTCTTGAGGGAGATTTTGTGTTAGTAGATTTCTGTTGTGTGTTTTGTATCCCTTTTAAAATCGCTTCAGGTGATGCTTCCATAAAAAAGGAATTGTTGGGCTTCCCTGGTGGCACAGTGGTTGAGAGTCCGCCTGCCGACGCGGGGGACACGGGTTCGTGCCCCGGTCCGGGAAGATCCCACATGCCGCGGAGCGGCTGGGCCCGTGAGCTATGGCCGCTGAGCCTGCGTGTCTGGAGCCTGTGCTCCACAACGGGAGAGGCCGCAACGGTGAGAGGCCCGTGCACCACAAAAAAAAAAAAAAAAAAAAAAGGAATTGTTGTTTAATTCACTGAATTACAGAGTTAGTTTTTCACTCTGTTTTAACTTGGTCTTCTACTATTTTTTTTTTTTTTTTGCGTTACGCGGGCCTCTCACTGTTGTGGCCTCTCCCCTTGCGGAGCACAGGCTCCGGACGCACAGGCTCAACAGCCATGGCTCACGGGCCCAGCCGCTCCGCGGCATGTGGGATCTTCCCGGACCGGGGCACGAACCCGTGTCCCCTGCATCGGCAGGCGGACTCTCAACCGCTGCACCATCAGGGAAGCCCGGTCTTCTACTACTGATGCATGAATAACACCAACATTTGCTTAGTTATAGCATACAATCAAGTGATAGTGCAGAACTTCTAAGAAAGTTGGGTTTCTCTTTTTCTAAAATTTTCTCAGAAAATTCAGTGCTATTTTGTTTGACTAAACGCAGATTTTTTTATTGTTTTAACTTCTTATTTTGAAATAATTACAGAATCACAGGAAGTTGCAAAGATAGTACAGTGAGGTCCCATGTACCTGGTTCTCCCAATAGTTACATCTCAAATAAGTATATTACAGTCTCAAAACCAGAAAATTGACATTGGTACAATGTGTTTGTATAGTTTTGTCATTTTATCACTTGTGTAGATTTGTGGAACCACCACCAAAATCCAGAACTATTCCAGCACCACAAATATTTCCAGTGGGTTAGGGGGAAGGAAGGACAAGTAGGTGGAGCACAGAGGATTTTTAGGGCTGTGAAACTATTCTTTATGATATTCTAATAATGGATACATGTAGTTATACACTTGTCAAACCCACAGAATGTACACCAGGAACCCTAATGTAAACTATGGACTTTGAGTGGTAAGGACGTGCCAATGTAGGTTCATCAATTGTAGCAAATGTACCACTGTGGATGATAATAGCTGAAGCGGCTGGGCATGTGTGGCATTGGGGGTATATGAGAACTCTCTGCACTTTCTGCTCATTTTGCTATGGCTCTAAAACTGCTCCAAAGTCCAAAAAATGAAGTCTTTTTAAAAGTGAAAATCATAAATGTTAAAGGTGGAAGGAATATAAGAAATAAACTAATCCTCTATTCTCATTGAAAAAATGAGTAAAAGTAAGACTCAAACTTTTAAAAATAATTGATAGACTTTATATTTTTAGTAGTTTATATATTTTTTTTAATTTTATAGGAGTATAGTTGATATCCAATGTTGTGTTATTTTCAGGTGTACAACACAGTGATTCAGTTATACATATACATATTCCTTTTTAGATTCTTTTCTCATATAGGTTATCACAGAATATTGATCAGAGCTCCCTGTGTTATACAGTAGGTTCCTCTTGGTTATCTATCTTATATATAGTAGTGGGTGTATGTTCATCCCAAGCTCCTTTAGTACAGTTTTAATTTTACAGAATAATTGAGCAGATAGTACATACAGTTCCATATAACCATCCCACCCCAACACCTAACAAACACCCAATACCAGTTTCCCCTAATATTAACATCTTGCACTGGTGTGGTACATTAGGGTTACGTATATATAACGGAATATTTGGAATAATTTTCAAACGGAATAATTTCCAAGCCACTTATCTGAAAAAGGACTTGAATCTAAAATATATAAAGGACTCTCAAAACTCAGTATTGTGGAAATAATACTGATACATTATTATTAACTAAGGTCTATAGTTTACATCACAGTTCACTCTTAGTGTTGTACAGTTTTATGGGTTTTCACAAATGCATACATAATTATCATTACAGTTTCATGCAGAATAGTTTCACCCCTCTAATAATCCCCTGTGCTTCACTATTCACCTCTCCCCCAAAATCCTGGCAACCACTGATCTTATCACCATCTGCTATAGACTGAATATTTCTGTCGCGTCCCTAAATTCATATGCTGAATCCTCCAATGTGATAATATTTGGAGGTGGAGCCTTTGGAATGTGCTAGATCATGACGGTGGATCCCTTATGAATGGGGTTAGTGCCCTTATAGAAAAAACCCCAGTGAGCTCCCTTGCCTTTCTCCCATCTGAGAACACAAAGGGAAGTTCTTGCCTGTGGTCCACTTTGTCCATTAAAGTCTTTAGCATATTATACAAAGTTACTTTAAAATTCTAGTCTGATATTTCCAAAATCTCAGCCATATTTGAGTCTGATCTGATGCTTTATCTCTTCAGATTATATTTTTTCTTGAATTTCAGGGTGGCTCTAATTTTTGCTTGAAACACAGACATGATGTACTGGGTAAAAGGAACTGAAGTAAATAGACCATAGTATGAAGTTTTATGTTTTTTTGGCTAGGAGTTAGGCTGTGTTTACTATTTGCTGTAGCTGTATATGTCAGAGACCTAAATTTCTTCCACTGCCCTTGTTTTTCTCTCCTCTTTTGTATTGGGTTTCCCTAGAAGCTGCTTCTTAAATAGAGTCTGGACATTGTAGTTCTTTCAGCTGTAATCCACCTTATTATACAGGAGCCCTGTTGATATGGTGGTGAGGTTGATGGAAGGGAAAGCTCTGAAACCCTATGATTAGCTCTCAGCTTTTAGAAGGCCTGTGCCCCTGGACTGTGACCTTCATAAGTGCTTTTCCCATTTGTATGAGATAGGGTAGCCAGAGGGGGCTGGAGTTGGGTAATTTCTTCCCCTCCAAGTCAGAAAAAGCTATGGTAATGGCTTTTTCCTTGCTGGGTAGGACGTTTTTCTGGAGAATTCTCTAGGCTTGTTTCAAAATGATTACTTTCCCCCTCCCCCAGGCCAAGCATGAAGGGATTTTTCTAGGGTACCCACTGTGAGAACCTGGTAAGTCTCCTGAGGCAAACCCCACAAAAGTGTGGGAGCCCTCTCACCTTACTCCGGGTCCTCAGGAATATTTAACTCTCAAATTAGTCTAGACTCAGCCTCTAGAAATTCACCCAAATTGCCTGTTCAGTGTTCCTACCAGTTACTAGTTGCAGCCGCTCCTACTGCATGTAAGCTGCTCTGTATTCTCTGTGTTTGTCCATCTCTCCAGTTTTGGGGGTGGCAGTTTGTCCTCTGACTTAATTCTCTCTTGATTTTCAGCTCATTCAGTTTTTTCTTGTTGTGAGGACAGGAAAGATGACTCCCAAACACTACTCATAGAGCAGAAACCAGAAGTTCCAGACAGACCACTTGCAAGGAGTTGGTGACAGAACCCAGGTCTCTAGATCAGTGCTGTCTGATAGAAATAAAATGTGAACCACATATGTGGTTTAAAATTTTCTAGTAACCATGTTAAAAAAGTACAAAGACACAGGGAACTATATTCAACATCCTGTGATAAAGCATAGTGGAAAAGAATATAATAAAGAATATATATATGTATAATGAATCACTTCACTGTACAGCAGAAATTAAACACAACATTGTAAACCAACTATACTTACATTTAAAAAATGTAAGAAGTACAAAGAAATAGGTGAGATTAATTTTAATAACATTTTATTTAACCCAATATATCTACTACATTATCATTTAAATGTGTAGTTATTTTAAGAGTTATTAAGATATTTTACTATTTTTTGTACTGTGTTTGAAATCTAGCATGCATTTTGCATTTACAGCATATCTCAATTCAGTCGTTTTTTAAAATATTTATTTATTTATTTGGCTGCGCCAGGTCTTAGTTGCGGCACACGAGATCTACTTCCCTGACCAGGGACCGAGCCCGGGCCCCCTGCATTGGGAGCACGGAGTCTTAACCACTGGACCACCAGGGAAGTCCCTCAATCCAGTCATTTTAAGTGCTCAAGAGCCACAGACTCTGCTACACCCCATCAGTCACCATAAAAAATTAATAGCAAGAGTAAACTGAGCGCATCCTTACCAGGACTGTTCCTTGAACACACAGGCACACTGCTCTGCTTATCCCCCCCTGCCTGGATTACCTTCTTCCCTTTTCTCCACAAGGTTTGCTCATACTTCACTTAGGTCACTGTCAACATCACCTCTTCAGAAGGACTTTCCTGACTACCCCACCTAAAATCCATCCCCCAAACTGTTACACTCTCTTCTCCTTCACCTACTTTATTTTTTCCATTCTGTATTTGTCTATAGTCTGCTATCCCCTATTAGATGTCACCCCATGAGGAAAGGGACATTACTTAGTTCCACGCTATGTCCTCAGCCCCAGGACAGTGCTCATGCAACATCCAATGATGAGTTCCAGC
Source organism: Hyperoodon ampullatus (assembly GCF_949752795.1). Taxonomy (NCBI): domain Eukaryota; kingdom Metazoa; phylum Chordata; class Mammalia; order Artiodactyla; family Ziphiidae; genus Hyperoodon; species Hyperoodon ampullatus. The sequence goes on from NC_136921.1 coordinate 101,278,537, forward strand.
CACATCACCCCCTTTTGTCCGTGAAGACGTACTCAACGGAGGAGATGTTCTGCCCTTGCTGTTATTCTCACCCAGTCAGCTTGTGGGTAAAGGACCTGCCTTGAGATCAGTGAGTCCCCTGGAGCTGCTTAAGAGACATAGCATAGAATCCTCCAGGTTTTAAGCTCTGTTTGTCATTCAGAAAACTAAATCGTACTGTTGGCCCCGTGTGCTTTTTCTCTTAACAGGGGGTTCAGGGGACCCAATGGGAGAGTTATGTCCTGCAGGGGTGCTGGCCCTACAGTCAGACCCTGACCCTTGTAAGCCAACCAGATAAATTATCATTTAAATGTGTAGTTATTTTTTTAAGTTATTATTCTATTTTCTGTACTAAGTGCTTGAAATCTACTATGCATTTTGCATTTACAGAGTTGCCTTACTAGAGTGCCCAATGAAGAAAAGAAATTGCCTGGCAAAAGAAATTCCCCAAAAGTAAGTTAATAAACATAGTAAAAACAGGGTATCTAAAAATAGCCATATGAGTTAACTGTAAATGCCTACCTATAAGTATTTTACACTGCTTTATCTTTGATTACATTTACGTGTCTTGCTTCTACTTGTATTATTCTGTCAAATAAACTCTTATTTTACATCTCCTGTCCAGCATCTTATTCTCTCACCTTTATTGATTGGCCCCATAATGGCTCCACTAATTTATAAAAAGGAACTGAAGTTCCTTGGGGACTTTTCAGTTGTTCATTTTATCACTTCAGAGAACTTGATGGGCAGTGTTTGGGTCTGTATCACTGTCCCCAGCTCTGCTTTATGATAGGCCTCTGTTGACCCTTGTGTCTTCCCCCTTCCTAAACTCTGGTTCTTTGTGTGAATGTGCATGTCCATTTATATAATGTTCACATGCTCCTGCAGTGAGGTGCCTATTTATTGTAAGGAAGTCTAGTCTGCATTTGTCCTTGGAACTCTTAGCACTTACTGTCTCTACCACTTATTTAGCTACTTCTAAACAGTGACACATGCTCCTCAATCTTACCAAATTGTTGGAGGAGTACGTAAGTTTGGTTAAAAAAGAGGAAGGAATTAAACTTTGAACTGCCAAAGGAAAAGGGAGGGGTAAAAAGAATGTGCTCAAAGAAAGAGAGGGGAACAACACTCAGAAAGAATCTTATGGCCAGAAACCAGGTTCTAAGACTTGTGGTTGCCAAGGGGGTGAGGGAGGGGGGGAGGGGTGAATTGGGAGTTTGGAATTAGCAGATGCAAACTATTATATATAAAATGGATAAACAACAAGGTCCTGCTGTATAGCACAGGGAACTATATTCAATATCCTGTGATAAACCACAATGGAAGAGAATATGAAAAAGAATATATATATATATATATATATATATATGTGTGTATAACTGAATCACTTTGCTGTGTAGTAGAAATTAACACAACATTGTAAATCAACTATACTTTAAAAAATAAATTTAAAGAAAAACAGTTTCTAAAGGGAGACATAGGTGGAAAACACAAGTTATATAAATGAGAGACAGCTTTTATAAGGTTGGCAATGGGGGCTATGTAGAACCTTCAAAGCAAATCTTCAGAAAACTGAATTCACTGTTAAGGGGGCTCTACGTACACCTTTGCATAATCTTGAATGTAGTATATGAAACTTGCTAGGAACTGTAGGAATCTGAGATCAACAAAGAAATTGGTTGCAGAAAGCAAAGTTGATTTAATGTTCGTTTTCTACATAGAAAAGGAGTGCAAGACAACAGATGCTTATAGTGTCACACTGCGAAGTTGAAAAGGTGGTCAGGTTAGAAGGCCATCACTGCAGAAGACCAACCCGAAGGAAGATTGTCCAGCCATGAGAATCAGAGGCTACTCCAGAGGGGAAGATGATTCCATCAGGGAGGTCTGGGGGATGAGGAATCACCGAGGTCAGGATAGTGGCTCCCTGAGATTTTGGGGGGTCAGATTCCCTCCAGTTCCTAAAACTTGGGGGAGGTGAGAGATGACTGCTGGCAAACAAGCTGTCTCACCAAGGTGAGTTCCCTTAGAAGATTTGTATACCATCCAGCAAATAGGATGATCTGACTTCCTAGAAAGTCTCACTCATCCACCCCAAAGTGCATTTCCAATGTCAGATGTACTGTGTATTTTGTCTTGGGCACGAGAGTAGCAACAGAGACACCTAGGATCATCCAGTTTGTGTGGCGTGGCCCCCAGTGACTCACGCCTTCCTATTACAATGTGATTTTGCCATTCTTTCCATCAAGAAGTGGAATCTAGGGCTTCCCTGGTGGCGCAGTGTTTGAGAGTCTGCCTGCCGATGCAGGGGACATGGGTTCGTGCCCCAGTCTGGGAAGATCCCACATGCCGCAGAGCATCTGGGCCCATGAGCCATGTCCGCTGAGCCAGCGCGTCCGGAGCCTGTGCTCCGCAATGGGAGAGGCCACAACAGTGAGAGGCCCGCGTACCACACACACACACACAAAAAACAACTCAGTTGTAAGTCTCATACTTGCTAACTATAGATAAAATTCTCCTACATTTCACAGATGTGAACTATATTATGTTAAAATTAAATGCAACATAATACAAAAGAAAACAATCAAACTAAAAAAGAAGAAAAAAAAAACGAAAGGAAAGAAGAAATACAAAATCAACCGGAAAACATGATTTAAAATGGCAATGAAAGGACTTCCCTGGTGGTGCAGTGGTTAAGAATCTGCTTGCCAATCAGGGGACATGGGTTCAATCCCTGGTCCGGGAAGATCCTACATGCTGTGGAGCCCACGAGCCACAACTACTGAGCCAGTGCCCTGCAACTACTGAAGCCCGTGTGCCTAGAGCCCCTGTTCCACAACAAGAGAAGCCACCACAATGAGAAGCCTATGTACCAAAACAAAGAGTAGGCCCCACTCACAGCAACTAGAGAAAGCCCACATGCAACAACGAAGAACCAATGCAGCCAAAAAAATAAATAAGTAAATTTATTTTTAAAAATGGCAATGAATACATATCTATCAATAATTACCATAAATGTCAATAGACTAAATGCTCTGATCAAGAGAAATAGAGTGGCAAACTGGATAATAAAAGAGCCTACAATATGCTGCTGATAAGAGACCCACTTCAGGGCAAAGGACACACATATATTGAAAGTGAGGGAATGGAAAAAGATATTTTGCATAAACAGAAGTAACAAGAAAGCAGGGTGGTAATACTCACTTCAGACAAAAGAGACTTTAAAACAAAGGCCATAAAGAAAGATAAAGAAGGATACTATATAATGATAAAAGGATGAATACAAGAAGTGGATACTACACTCATTAAAGTATATGCACCCAGTATAGGAACACCTTAATACGTAAAACAAATACTAACAGATATAAAGGGAGAAATTGATGGGAACACAATAATAGTAGGAGACTGTAACACCCCCCCTGACATCAAAAGACAGATCTTCCAGATAGAAATTCAATAAGGCAAGAGAGATACTAGATGACACAATAGAAGAGTTAGACTTCATTGATATTTTCAGGACATTACATCCAAAAAAAAAAAAAAACCCCAAGAAACAGAATACACATTCTTTTCAAGTGCACATGGAACATTCTCTAGGATAGATCACACTCTAGGACACAAGAGAAGCCTCAACAAAGTTAAGAGGATAGAAATTATTTCAAGCATCTCTTCTGACCACAACAGCATGAAACTAGAAATCAGGCACAGAAAGAGAAATGAGAAAAAAATGATTACATGGAGATTAAACAACATGCTACTAAAAAACCAGTGGATTAACGATTAAATCAAAGAGAATAATTAAAACTACGTTGAGACAAGTGACAATGAAAACACAACCATACAAAATCTATGGGATGCAGCAAAAGCAATCCTTAGAGGGAAGTTCATAGCAATACAGGCCTTCCTCAAAAAAACAAGAAAAATCTCAAACAACCTAACCTACCACTTTAAAAATTAGAAAAAGAAGAACAAACAAAACCTAAAGTCAGCAGAAGGAAGGAAACAATAAATATCAGAGAAGAAATAAGTAAAATAGAGATAAAAACAATAGAAAAAATCAATAAAATCAAGAGCTGTTTTTTTGAAATAATAAACAAAGTCAACAGACTTCTGGCCAGGCTCACCAGGAAGAAAAGGGAGAGGACCCAAGTAAACAAAGTAAGAAGAGAGATAACAATGGATACTGCAGAAATACAAAAATCCATAAGAGAATACTATGAACAATTATATGCCAACAAATTGGACAATCTAGAGGAAATGCACAACTTTCTAGAAACATACAGCCTGCCAAGAAGAAATAGATAATTTGAACAGACCAATCACTAGAAGTGAAATAGAATCTTTAATAAAAAGCAACAGAAAACAAAAAAACTCCCTGCAAACAAAAGTTCAGGACCAGATGGCTTCACTGGGGAATTCTACCAAACATACAAAGAACTTATCCTGACCCTCTCAAGCTCTTCCAAAAGACTGAAGGGAAGAGAACAGTCCCAAAGACATTCTATGGGACTTCCCTGGTGGACCAGTGGTTAAGACTTAGCACTCCCAATGCAGGGGGCCCAGGTTCAATCCCTGGTCAAAGAACTAGATCCCACATCCTGCAACTGAGAGCCCACATGCCACAACTAAAAGATCCTGCATGCTGCAACTAAGACCTGGTGCAGCCAAATAAATAAATAAATTTTTTTAAAGAATAAATTAACCAAAGACATTCTATGAAGCTACCATCACCCTAATAACAAAACCAGACAAAGACACTACCAAAAAAGAAAATTACAGGCTACTATCATTGATGAATACACATGCAAAAATTCTGAAAAAAATATTAGCAAACCAAATCCAACAGCACATTAAAAAGATCATACAGGGAATTCCCTGGTGGTCCAGTGGTTAGGACTCCACACTTTCACTGTGGAGGGCCCAGGTTCAACCCCAGTCAGGGAACTAAGATCTCACAAGCCACATGGCGTGGCAAAAAAAAGAAAAAATAAGATCATACACCACGATCAAGTTGGATTCATCCCAGGATCACAAGGATGGTTTAACACATGCAAATCAATTAATGCGATATAACACATCAACAAAATAAAAGACAAAAACCACATGATCACCTCGATAGATGCAGAAAAAAATTGATAAAATTCATTCATGATTAAAAACTCTCTCCAAAATGGGCATAGAGGGAACATGTCTCTATACAATAAAATCTATTTATGAAAAACCCACAGCCAACATAATACTCAATGATAAAAAGCTGAAAGCCTTCCTGCTAAAATCTGGAAGGATGCCCACCCTCACCACACCTATTCAACATAGTATTGGAAGTCCTAGCCACAGCAATCAGACAAGAAAAAGAAATAAAAAGTATCCAGATTGGAAGGAAAGAGGTAAAATTGTCACTATAGGCAGATGGCATGATACTATGTAGAGAAATCCGTGAAGACTCCACACAAAAGCTACTAGAACTGATAAATGAATTCAGTAAGGTAGCAGAATACAAGGTTAACATACAGAAATCTGTTGCATTCCTTCACACTGGCAAAAAAATATCAGAAAGGGAGTGTTTTTTTAAAAAATCCCTTATAAAATCACATCCAGAAAATGTACTTAGGAATAAAGCTCACCAAGGAGATGAAAGATTTATATGCTGAAACTGTAAAACATTGATAAAGGAAACTGAAGATGATTCAAAGCAATGGAGAGATATCCCATGCTCTTGGATTGGAAGAATTAATATTGTTAAAATGGCCATACTACCCAAAACAATCTACAAATTTAATGTGATCCCTATCAAATGAGATTTTTCACAGAATTAGAACACATAATGCTAAAATTTATATGAAACCATAAACGAGCCAGAAGTACCAAATCAATCCTGAGGAAAAAAAACAAAGCTGGAGGCATAACCCTCATAGACTTCATACAATACTGCAAAGCTACAGTAATCAAAACAGCATGGTATTGGCACAAAAACAGACATATGGATCAATGGAACAGAACAGAGAGCCCAGAAATAAACCCATATACTTTTTGGTCAATTAACTTTCGACAAAGGAGGCAAGAATATACAATGGAGAAAAGGCAGTTTCCTCAGAAAGTGGTGTTGGGAAAGCTGGACATGCACATGTAAATTGATGAAGTTGGAATACACCCTCACACCATATGCAAAAATAAACTCAAAATGGCATAAAGACTTAAATATAAGACATGACACCATAAAACTTCTAGAAGAGAACATAAGCAGAACATTCTCTGACATAAATCATAGCAATGTTTTCTTAGGTTTCCCAAGGCAATAGAAAGAAAAGCAAAAATAAACAAATGGGATGTAATCAAACTTATAAGCTTTTGCACAGCAAAGGAAACCATAAACAAAACAAAAAGACAACCTAAGACTGGGAGGAAATATTTGCAAATGATGTGACAAACAAGGCCTGTTTTCCAAATTAAACAAACTACTCATACAACTCAGCAACAAAAAAACAAACGACCCAATCAAAAAATGAGCAGAAGACCTAAATAAGTATTTCTCCAAAGAAGACATAGAGACAATGTCTCTATGGGCATATGAAAAGATGCTCAACATTGCTAATTATTAGAGAAATGCAAATCAAAACTACAATGATATATCACCTCAATCCAGTCAGAATGGCCATCATTTAAAAAGTCTACAAATAATAAATGCTGGAGAGAGTGTGGAGAAAAGGGGACCTTCCTACACTGTTGGTGGGAATGTAAATTGGTGCAGCCACTATGGAAAACAGTATGGAGGTTCCTCAAAAAACTAAAAATAGAACTGCCATACGATCCAGCAATCCCACTCTGGGTCATATATCCAGACAAATCTATAATTCAAAAAGATACATGCACCCCTACGTTCATAGCAGCACTATTTACAATAGCCAAGACATGTAAGCAGCCTAAATGTCCAGTGACAGATGAATGGATAAAGAAGATGTGGTATATACATATATACGATGGAATATTACTCAAGCCATAAAAAGAAGGAAATAATGCCATTTGTGGCAACATGGATGGACCTAGATTTTATCATACTAAGTAAAGTAAGTCAGACGGAGAAAGGCAAGTATCATATGATATCACTTATATGTGGAACTTAAAAATATATACAAATGAACTTATTTACAAAACAAACAGACTCAGGGACGTAGAAAACAAACATGGTTACCAAAGAGGAAGGCGGGGGAGGGATAAGGAAAGTTTGGGATTAGCAGATACAAACTATTTTATATAAAATAGATAAACAACAAGGTCCTACTGTATAGCTCAGGGAACTATATTCAATATCTTGTAATAAACCATAATAGAAAAGAATATGAAATAGAATATATATATGCATCAGTACAACTGAATCACTTTGCTGTACACCAGAAACTAACACAACATTGTAAATCAACTATACTTTAATAAGTTAAATAAAATAAAATAACATATTTAAAAATTAGGGGCTTCCCTGGTGGCACAGTGGTTAAGAATCTGCCTGCCAATGCAGGGGACACGGGTTCGAGCCCTGCTCTGGGAAGATCCCACATGCTGCAGAGCAACTAAGCCTGTGCACCACGACTTCTGAGCCTGCATTCTAGAGCCCGTGAGCCACAACTACTGAGCACAGGCACCGCAACTACTGAAGCCTGCATGCTCTAGGGCCCAAGTGCCACAACTACTGAAGCCCATGTACCTTGAGCCTGCGCTCTGCGACAGGAGAAGCCACCACAATGAGAAGCCTGCACACAGCAACGAAGAGTAGCCCCCACTTGCTGCAACTAGAGAAAGTCCACGCGCAACAACAAAGACCCAATGCAGCCAAAAATAAATTTTAAAAAAGTTTTAATTAAATGCTATAAATCCACCCACTGCCTTTTGGTAATGGTCAAACTGATCATTTACCAGTGAATCAAATGTCACCTATAGACAAAAGTTTGAGACACCAATAGTAGCAAATGCACATCCCTTGTACCATCTCACTCACAGACTTGTCAAAACTGGCATTAGCATTTGTCACAGTGGATGTAGTTTCGGAGTAAGAAACTGTGAAATGCAGTGTGACATTTTCTGTTCTTTTTTTTTTTTTTTTTTTACATGTCATAGCCCACAGATTTTTGGGTAGTTGGTCCACAGATTTGAAAACACTGGCTTAGAAGCTTTAACCTTTCAAATAGATGCAGTATATCGTTCCCTGCCTGTATTAGCTTTCTATTGCTGCTCTTACAAACTACAACAAAATTAATGGTTTATAACTACACACTTGTATTTTCTTACAGTTCTATAGGTCAAGAATATGACATGGATCTCGCTGGGCTGCATTGCCCTCTGGAGGCTCTAGGGAAGGACCCTCTTCCTTGCTCATTCAGGATCTCACAGAATTCAGTTCCCTGGGGTTGTTTGACTGAGGTTCCCATTTCCTTGCTGGCTGTCATCTGGGGCTACCTTTAGCTCCTAGAGGCCTCTCTCTGGTCCATGCACGTGGCTCCCTGCAGGTCAGAGCCAGTAACAGGACACCGAACACTTCTCTTCTGTTCTTGCATCTCTCCCACTGCAAGTCAGAAAGGTTCTCTGCTTCTGAAGACTCGTGTGATTAGATTGTGCCCACTTAGGTAATCTCCCCATCTCAACCTCCATAACCTTAGTCACATCAGTGAAATTGCTTTTGCCATGTCAGGTACCATTTACAGATTCCAGGGATTAGAACATAGAAAACCTTGGGACTCTTATTCTGCCAACGATGCTAACACATAGGTGCATGCTTACATACGTACATTTTATTGATAACAAAGCTTAGGACTGTCAAATGAAATTATTTCTTTATCATACTTGAGTATGTTGTAGACGCAGTGTTTTGGGGAGCTTTGTAAGCTTCCATCTGGTGCTTTCTCCGTAGACTTCAAAGTGCCATTTGCTTTTCCAGATGGTGTTTTAACATTTATACATAAATCTGGGTACACACAATAGCACACAGGAGTCACGTTTAGGTGTAAACTCAGAAGAATACTAAAGATAAAAGAGAGGCAAATCCCAGCCAGTCTTTACTTGTAATTTGTTAGATGTGAAAAGGAAAACCTGAATTTTTCAGGTTTTCCTTAAAGTATCCTGAATGGGACAGTTGGTTCTTTACCCAGTATCCAAAGAATCTTCCTTTAGGCTGCAAACCATCTTATGTCAGCTGTGGAGGTGCCTACTATATACTTTCTAGTGTCCATGGCTCAAGACTCCAGAATCTTTTGAGATCAAACTAGTCACTGGCCAGTTGTTGTGAGGTAGATTACGTTTGGCTTTCACATAGTCTCTGGTCTCTGTGACCACCACTGACTTCCAGCAGCCATACCTCTGGGTCCTATTCCAAAGCCCTTGTGTCACAGAATGCCCCACACCTTTCCTTGATGTAAGAGGGATGGTATATCTAGCAAACGTTCTTTCATTCATTCAGTTAATTAATACTCTGTGCCAGAAAAAAATCCTTGGCCCTCAAGGAGCCCAGGCTATGGGGAGAGACAAAGACACAGATGATTATAAAACAGGTGAAAGGCAAAGACAAAGGCCATTTTAGGCCATGGTTGTGTGCAGAGGAAGGGCACTAAGCCAGCAAAGAGAATCAGGGAAGGCTGCCTGTAAGCTGTTAACAAGTTTGATTACTTCTCTCTTTTATATGATCATGCTTTTCATTATTAAAAAAATATAATCCATTGGACAAAGAAAATTGGGGAAACTCACATGTAGAAAAATTAACCTATACCTCTATCTTCCAAGCATGTCTTCATTTTAAAATTTCCATCTATTTCCTTCTATTATTTTTTCTATTCATAGATTTTTTTTTGCTTTGGGAGATTTTATTTTAATGTATAAACTTTCACATGCAAGCAGCATTTTCTGAACCTTGAAAATTTAGGGACATCCCTGGTGGTCCAGTGATTAAGACTCCGCACTTCCACTGCAGGGGATGTGGGTTCGATCCCTGGATGGTGAACTAAGATCCAGCATGCTGCACAACACGGCCAAAAAAAAAAAAAAAAGGAAAGAAAGAAAATTTAGCTGATCACTATCACATAGATTTGAAAATCCACTTGACATTACTATTTCACACAAATTCCTGGTGTAACTTAATTTTCGAATATTTGGGGATTTTCCACATATTTTTCTGTTATTACTTTGTAATTTAATTCTGTTATGGTCAGAAAACATGCTTTCTATAATTTCAAATTATTAAAATTAATTATAATGTGTTTAACAGATAAGAATATGGTCCATCACAGTGAATGTTCTGTGTGTACTTGAAAAGAATAATTCTGCTCATGTTGGATGAAATGCTCTAAAATGTCAATTAAGTCAATTTGGTTGATAGTATTATTCAAGTCTTCTTTAATCTTACTTATTTTCTGGCTGATTTTCCTTTCTTTGTTATCCAAAAGGTAACATATTTTAGATATTCTTTTGCACTTTACTTTTTTTAACTTATATCCTGGAAATTATCTACATGTTCATGGAAAACTTCCTCTCAAATTTTTTTCTTTTTATTGTTATAATTTAAATATGAACAGTTTAATGAACAGTTGTTTGTGTTTTAACAAACACATTCAATCGTGTAATGATGACTACAGTCATGATGTACAAAAATTCCATCACTTCCCAAAATTCTCCCATGCCCCTTTGTAATCAAACTTCTCCCACCATCCCAAGCCCTGGCAACTACTTCTCTGTCTCTATCCCTGTAATTTTGCCATTTCCAGAATATCATAGAAATGAAATCAGTGTGTAGCCTTTCGAATCTGGCTTCTTTCACTTAGCATAATCTGTGTAAGATTCACATATGTTGAATGAAACAATAGTTCAGGGACTTCCCTGGTGGTCCAGTGGGTAAGACTCTGCGGTCCCAATGCAGGGGGCCTGGGTTCGATCCCTGGTCAGGGAAATAGATCCCGCATGCATGCTGCAACTAAGAAGTCTGCATGTCGCAACTGGAAAAAAAAAAAAGATCCCACATGCTGCAACTAAGACATGGCACATGGCACAGCCTAAATAAATAAATATTTTTTTAAAAAGAAAGAAAGAAAGAAACAGTAGTTCATTCCTTTTTGTTACTGAGTAGTATTCCACTGAATGGCTGTACCACAATTTTTTAGCCATTCACCAGTCTTTGAACATTTGTGTTGCTTGGTAATCATGAATAGAGCTACTATAAGCATTCATATATGCATTTAATGTGAGCACTTGTTTTCATTTCTTTTGGGTAAAGCAGTAATACTTGCTGGATAATAATGTAAATGTAAAATTAACTCTATAAAAAATTGACAAGCTGTTTTCCAGAGTGACACAAGATTTAAAAAAGCATTCACTTTCTATAATTAGGAAGATCCTGAAAGTAAATACCTCTTTATGTTTGGCACCCTCACTTTGCCTCACTTGCCTCACCTAGCCCCAGCCCTGTCTCTAATACATATAGGACTATTCAGGTTATCTGTTTCTTCTTGTGTGAACATTGGTAAATTGTGTCTTTCAAAGAATTTATCTATTTCATCTAAGGAATTAGGAAACTTTTTCTATAAGTGACCAGATAGTAAGTATTCATAGGCTTTGTAGGTCACATATATTCTTTGTCACATCTTTTCTCCTTCTCCTCCTTTTTTTTTTTCTTTTGCAAGCTTTTAAAGGTATAAAAATCATTCTAGGCTCATGAGCTCATTGGACCCAAGAGCCATAATCTGCTCCTGTCCTAAGTTATCAAATTTAGGGGCATAAAATTCATAATATCCTTGCTTCTTTTTTTTTTTTTTATAATGCCACATGGCTTGTGGGATCTTAATTCTCAAACCAGGGATTGACCCGGGCCATGGCAGTGAAAACACCAAGTCCTAACCACTGGACCACCAGGGAACTCCCAGTTTGTTTCTCCTTTTAATAACTGTAGAATCTGTAAAGATATTTCCTTTCTTATTTCTGGTATTGATAATTTGTGTAGTCTTTTTCTTAATCAGTCTAATAAGAGATTTATTTATTTTAATTGCTCTTCTCAAAGAACCAGTGTTGCTTTCTTTGGCTTTTTTTCATTTATTTTCTCTTTTCATTTTCAATGAAATTTGCTCTTTATTTCCTTCTTTCTGCATGATTTGGGTTTAATTTCCTTCTCTTTTTCTAGTTTCTTAAGGAGAAAACCTAGATTATTTATGTGAGACTTTCTTCTTAAAGCTGTAGACTTCCCTCTAACTACTTAGCTGTGCTCCACAAATTTTTATTTTGTATTTTTATTTTCATTAGATTCAAAATGTTTTCTAAATTCCCTGCTTCCTCTTTGACTCATGGGTTATTTATAAATTTATAAACTTCCAAATTTTGCATTATGGTGCAGAATTTGATCTAGTGTGGTGAATGTTCGATGTGCAATTGAAAAGAATGTGTGTTCGGCTCTTGTTGGATGGAGTATTCTATACATGTCAATTAACTCAGCTTGGTTTGTGGTGTCATTCAAGTCTTCTATATTCTTACTGATCTTCTGTCTACTTTTTCTAGCAATGACTGAAACAGAAGTGTTGAAGTTTCCAATTATAATTGTGTTTTTGTCTATTCCCTGTTTTTAGTTTTTTCACTATTTAATACATGTCTTTTAAAGCCCTTTATAGCAATATATATTTACCATTGTTATGTCTTCTTGGTGAATTGACCACTTTATCATAATGGAATGGCTCTATCTTTGTTAATATTCTTTGCCCTGGAGTATATTTTTTGACTGTAATATGACCAATACAGCTGGGAATTTTGTTAGTTCTTAATATTTGCACTTATATCTTTTACTTTTAACCTATCTACCTTGCCTTTATCTTTAAGGTGGGTTTCCCTCTTTAAAGTGGCCAAAAAATAAGTCTTAAGAAATTTAAGAAGTTTGAAATAATATCAACCATCTTTTCTAACCACAGTGGTATAAAACTAGAAACAAATTACAAGAAGAAAAATGGAAATTCATAAATACGTGGAGATTAAGCAACATGCTACTGAGCAACTAATAAGTCAAAGAAGAAATCAAAACATAATTTTTTAAAATCTTGAGACAAATAAAAATGAAAATACAACATACCAAAACTTATAGGATGCAGCAAAAGCCCTTCTAAGGGGAAGGTTCATAGTAATAAATGCCTACATTAAGAAACAAGAAAGATCTCAAATAAGCAACCTAACTTTATACCTCAAAGAACTAGAAGAAAATAACAAGCAAAGCACAAAACTAGTAGAAGGAAGGAAATAACAAAGATCAGGGTGGAAATAAATATGATAGAGACTAAAAAGACAATAGAAAAGATCAATGAAACCAAGATCTGGTTTCTTAAAAATATAAGCAAAATAGGCAAAACTTTAGTTAGACTCACCAAGAAAAAAAGGAGAGGACTGAAATAAAATTAGAAATAAAAGAGGGGAATTCCCTGGTGGTCCAGTGGTTAGGACTCGGCGCTTTCACTGCTGGGGTCCTGGGTTCAATCCCTAGTTGGGGAACTAAGATCCTGCAAGCTGGGGGATAAAAAAAACACTTACAAAGGATCATAAAAAACTGTTATGAACAAATATACATCAACAAACTGGACAACCTAGAAGAAAAGGATAAATTCCTAGAAATGTAAAACCTACCAAGAATGAATCATGAAGAAATAGAAAATCTGAACAAACTTCTAATACGAAGATTGAAAGAGTAACCATACCTCGAATAAACAAAAGTCCAGGACCAGATGGCTTCATTGGTAAATTCCACCAAACATTTAAAGAAGAGTAAATACCAATACTTCTACAGCTCTTCTGAAAAATAGAAGAGGAAGGAGCACTTCCAAATTCATTTTACAAGGCCAGCATTACTCTGATACCAAAAGAAGACAAAAACACTACAAGAAAAGAAAATTACAGGTCAATATCCCTGGTGAACATAGATGAAAAAAATTCTCACAAAATATTAGCAAATCGAATTTGACAATACACTAAAAGGATCATACACCATGACCAAATGGGATTTATCCCTCAAATGTAAGGATGGGTCAACATCTTCAAGTCAATGTGATACACTACATTAACAAAATGAAGGATAAAAATATATAATAATCCCAATAAATACAGAAAAAGCATTTGAAAAAATTCAACATCCATTTATGATTAAAATAAAAAACTCTCCATAAAGTGGGCATAGAGGGAATGTACCTCAACATAATAAAGGCCATATGTGACAAACCCACAGCCTACATCATACTCACAATGAAAATCTTAAAGTTTCTCTTTTCTCCTAAGATCAGGAAAAGGATGATCTTGTCACTTTTGTTCAAGATAATATCTGAAGTTGTAGCATGAGCAATTAGGCAAGATAAAGAAATAAACATCATTCAAATCAGAAAGGAAGAAATAAAAAGTATTTACAGATGACATAATATTATATATAGGAAACTGTGAAGACTCCACCAAAACACTGTTAGAATAAACGAATCAGTAAAGTTGCAGGGTATGAGATCAATATACAAAAACCAGTTGCATTTCTATACACTAACAATAAACTATTAAAAAGAGAAATTAAGAAAACAATACCATTTACAATTGCATCAAAAATAATAAAATAACTAGGAATAAATTTAGCCAAAGAGGTGAAAAGACCTACTCTGAAAACTATACTACATTCATGAAAGAAATTGAAGAAGACACAAATAAATGGAAAGATATTCTGTGCTCATGGATTAGAATTAATATTGTTAAAATGTCCATACTATCCAAAACAATCTACAGATTCATTTGAATGTCTATCAAAATTCCAATGGCATTTTTTACAGAAATAGAACAAGCGATCCTAAAATTTGTATGGAACCACAAAAGACCCCAAATAGCCAAAATGATCTTCAGAAAGAAGTTCAAAGCAGGAGGTATTACACTTCCTGCTTTCAAACTATACCACAAATCTACAAAAATCAAAACTGTATGGTATTGGCACAAAAACAGACATATAAATCAATGGAACAGGATAGAAAGCCCAGAAATAAACTCACATATTTATGGTCAATTAATCTATGACAAAGGAGGCAAGAATATACAAATAGAGAAAAGACAGTCTCTTCAGCAAGTGGCTCTGGGAAAGCTGGACAGCTACATGTAAAAAAATGAAATTAGAACATTTTCTAACACCATATACAAAAAAAATAAACTCAAAATAGTTTAGAGACCTAAATACAAGACCAAAAACCATAAAATTCCTAGAAGAGAACATAAGTGTAACACTCTTTGAGATAAACGTAGCAGTATTTTTTTGGCTCTCTCTCCTAAGGCAAAGGAAACAAAAACAAAAATAAATAAATGAGACCTAATTAAACTTAAAAGATTTTGCACAGCAAAGGAAACCATGGACAAAACGAACAGACAACCTACCAAATGAGAGAAAATATTTGCAAATGAAATGACTGATATCAGGTTAATCTCCAAAATATATAAACAGCTCATACAATTCAATATCAAAGAAACAAACACCCTGGTTAAAAAATGGGCAGAAGACCCGAATAGACATTTTTCCAAAGAAAACATATAGATGGCCAACAAGCACATGAAAAAATGTGCTTAACGTTGCTAATCATCAGAGAAATGCAAATCAAAACCACAATGAGATATTACCTCACATCTGTCAGAATAACTAACTATCACCAAAAGGCCACAGATAACAAATGTTGGTGGGAGTGTGGAGAAAATGGAACCCTTGAATATTGTTGGTGGGAACCTAAATGGGTGCAGTCACACTGTGGAAAACCAGTATGGAGGTTCCTCAAAAAACTAAAAATAGAACTACAGTATGATCCAGCAATTTAACTCCTGGGTATACATCTGAAAAAAACACAAAAACACTAATTTGAAAAGATGCATGCACCCCAGTGTTCATGACAGCATTATTTACAGTTGCCAAGATATGGAAGCAACCTAAGTGACTATCGATAGCTGAATGGATAAAGAAGATATGGTGTGTACATACAATGGAACATTACTCAGCCATGAAAAGAATGAAATTTTGCCATTTGAAACAATGTGGATGGACCTGGAGGGTATTACCCTTACTGAAATAAGTCAGACAGAGAAATACAAATACTGTATGTTATCACTTATATGTGGAATCTAAAAAATAAAACAACCTAATGAATATAACAAAACAGAGACAGACTCACAGATACAGAAAACAAACTAGTGGTTACAAGTAGGGAGGGGCAAGATAGGAGTAGGGGATAAAGAGTTACAAATTACTATGTATAAAATAAATAAGCTACAAGGATATAGTGTACAGCACACAAACTATAGTGAATATTTTATAATAACTATAAATGGAGTATAATCTTTAAAAACTGTGAATCATTATGTTGTATACCTGAAATTTACATAATATTGTAAATCAATTATACCTCAACAAAAAAGGAAAAAGAAAGATAGAAAGATAGAAAGAAAGATTTCAAAAAAGGCAATCTATGGAATGGGAGAAAATATTTGCAAACCATAAATCTGATAAGAAGTTAATATCTAAAATATATAAAGAACTCATACAATATAATAGCAAAAAAAATCTGATTTACAAAGATGATTTAAAGAAATGGAGAGATATACCACACTCTTGGATTGGAAGAATTAATATTTGTTAAAATGGCCATACTGGAGACACAAAAGATCCCGAATAGCCAAAGCAGTCTTGAGGCAAAAAAACGGAGCTGGAGGAATCAGACTCCCTGACTTCAGACTATACTACAAAGCTACAGTAATCAAGACAATATGGTACTGGCACAAAAAAAATATAGATCAATGGAACAGGATAGAAAGCCCAGAGATAAACCCACACACTTATGGTCAACTAATCTATGACAAAGGAGGCAAGGATATACAATGGAGAAAAGACAGTCTCTTCAATAAGTGGTGCTGGGAAAACTGGACAGCTACATGTAAAAGAATGATATTAGAACATTCCCTAACACCATACACAAAAATAAACTCAAAGTGGATTACAGACCTAAATGTAAGACTGGACACTATAAAACATTTAGAGGAAAACATAGAAAGAACACTCTTTGACATAAATCACAGCAAGATCTTTTTTGATCCACCTCCTAGAGTAATGGAAATAAAAACAAAAATAAACAAATGGGACCTAATGAAACTTAAAAGCTTTTGTAAAGCAGAGGAACCATAAACAAGACAAAAAGACAACCCTCAGGGGCTCCCCTGGTGGTGCAGTTGTTGAGAGTCCGCCTGCCGATGCAGGGGACGCGGGTTCGTGCCCCGGTCCGGGAAGATCCCACATGCCGCAGAGCGGCTGGGCCCGTGAGCCATGGCTGCTGAGCCTGTGCTCCGCAACAGGAGAGGCCACAACAGTGAGAGGCCCGCATACTGCAAGAAAAAAAAAAAAAAAAGAAAGAAACGAAAAGACAGCCTACAGAATGGGAGAAGATATTTGCAAGCGATGCAAACAACAAGGCCTTAATTTCCAAAATATACAAACAGTTCATATAATTCAATATCAAAAAAATGAACAACCCAATCAAAAAATGGGCAGAAGATCTAAACAGATATTTTTCCAAAGAAAACATACAGATGGCCAATAGGCACATGAAAAGATGCTCATCATCGCTAATTTTTAGAGAAATGCAAATCAAAACTACAGTGAGGTACCACCTCAAGCCGGTCAGAATGGCCATCATTAAAAATCTACGCACAATAAATGCTGGTGAGGGTGTGGAGAAAAGGGAAACCTCCTACACTGTTGGTGGGAATGTAAATTGGTGCAGCCACTGTGGAAAACAGCATGGAGCTTCCTCAAAAAACTAAAAAACAATGAAATAATGACATTTGCAGCAACATGGATGGACCTAGAGATTATCATAAGTGAAGTAAGTCAGACAGGGAAAGATAAATATCATATGATATCACCTATATGTGTAATCTAAAATATGATACAAATGAACTTATTTACAAAACAGAAACAAACTCACAGACATAGAAAACAAATATATGCTTACCAAAGAGGAAGGGGTGGAGGAGGGATAAGTTAGGAGTTTGGGATTAGCAGATACAAACTACTATAGATAAAATAGGTAAACAACAAGGTCCTACTCTATAGCACAGGGGACTATTCAATATCTTGTAATAATCTATAATGGAAAAGAACATGAAAAATAATACACATATGTGTGTACATATATGTATATGTATGCATGTGTATATATATGTATATGAATCACTTTGCTGTACACCAGAAACTAACACAACATTGTAAATCAACTATACTTCAATTTAAAAAAAATAACAGGCAGAGGATCTGAATAGACATTTTTCCAAAGATGATATATACATGGCCAACAGGTACGTGAAAAAGTGCTCAGTATCACTATCAGGGAAATGCAAATCAACCCACAATGACATATGACCTCACACCTGTTAGAATGGCTATTATGAAAAAGACAGGACATGGTAAAAGATGTAAAAAAAAATGTAGAATAAAGGGAATGGTTGGTGGGAATGTAAATTGGTGCAGCTTCTATAGAAAATGATATGGAGATTCCTCAAAAAACTAATAGAACTACCCTATGATCTAGCAATCCACTTCCAGGTATTCATCTGAAGGAAATGAAAACACTAACTCAGGTAGATATCTGAACCCTCATGTTCATTGCAGCATTATTTACAATAGCCAAGACATGGGAACAACCTAAGTGTCCATCAATGGATGAATGGATAAAGAAAATGTGATAGAGATAGAGGTAGAGATATATTTCAAGGACTAGTATTCTGCCAAATAAAAAAAGGAAAGAGTGAAATCCTGACACATGCAGCAACATCGATGGACCTTGAGGGCATTATGCTAAGTGAAATAAGTCAGACAAAGCAAAAAAATACCATGTGATCTCACTTATATATGGATATAAATTAAAAAAACAAAAAACAAAAAACTAACTGATAGGTACAAGAGGACAGATTGGTGGATGCCAGAGGCAGGGGTAAGGGATGGGCAAAATGGGGGAAGATGGTCAAAAGGTACAAACTTCCAGTTATAAAATAAATAAGTCCTAGAGAACAAATATATGTATACCAAGGGGAAAAGGAGGGGTGGGGTGGGAGGAATTGGGAGACCAAGATTGACACATATACACTATTGATACTATGTATAAAATAGACAACTAATGAGAACATACTGCATAGCACAGGGAACTCTGCTTAATGCACTGTGGTGACCTAAATGGGAAGGAAATACAAAAAAGAGGGGCTGGGACTTCCCTGGTGGTCCAGCAGGTAAGACTCCATGCCCCCAATGCAGGGGGCCTTGTTCGATCCCTGGTTCGGGGACTAGATCCCACATGCATGCCACAACTAAGAGTTTGCACGCCACAACGAAAAGATCCCACATGCCACAACTAAGACCCGGTGCAGCCTAAATAAATAAATTTTTTAAAAAGAGGGGATATATGTATAGGTAGAGCTGATTCATTTTGCGATACAGTAGAAACCAATACAACAACTGTACTCCAATAAAAATTAATTTAAATAAATAAATAAATAAATAAAATAAGTCCTGGAAATGTAATGTTATAAATAAAGTAATTGGGTTTCCTCTAGACAGCATATATTTGTCTCCACCTGCTCTCTCTAAGAATTTAAATTCCCTGAGCTCAAGGATTTTGTTGTTTTGTTTATAGCTATATTCCCTGTGCCCAGAAAACTGTTTGGCCTGAAGCAGATATAAAATTTTTATTGAATGAACATCCAGCTTAAATATACTTTACTAGAAAGATTTCTTCATTTAAAGGCATGATATGGTTCTTATCATTCCTCTGGTATTCATGTTGATAGTCCTCATTTTTCTTTCCGATTTGAAAAATGTAATGTCTTCATTTACTTAGTCTTTTTTTTTCCCCTCTGTTCTTTTCTTATGAGAGCAACTTGCCAAGTGAATCTTTGTCTTTTTGCTTTTCAAAGTGATGATTGTTTAGTTCAAATGAATTTCCCTGACTTTTATTTCCCTCTCCTTGAATGTTTTGTGGTCACAGTATATTTTATTGTACTTCAATGTAGATAAGAATCCTTACCTATAAAAATTTTATTTGAACATTAAAAAAAAAGAATTATCAGGCCTGGTGAGGGTTTCCCTAGATTTGCCCAATAGAAGGCAAATACACGGTATTTTTAATACGAATAAATTTCATTAACATTAGACTCTATTAACTTTTTATTTCTTGAATTCCAAAGGCATTTATTGAGCACCTACTATTTGGAGGCCCTGGGTTAGACACTTGTGACACAGCAGTGAATGAAGCAGGTAATGTATTTACCCTCCTGGAGTGTAAAAACTGATAATAAATCAGTAAAGATGTAAATAAATAGAATATAGGAGGGCGGTAAGTATTTTTTTAATTTTACTGGAGTACCGTTGATTTACAATGTTGTGTTAGTTTCAGGTGTACAGCAAAATGATTCAGATATATAAATACATATATCCATTCTTTTTAAGATTTTACCCATGTAGGTTATTACAGTGTATTGAGTAGAGTTCCCTGTGCTATACAGTAGGTACTTGTTGGTTATCTATATTATATACAGTAAAGTGTGTAGGTTAATCCCAAACTCCTAATTTATCCCTCCCCCCATGTTTCCCCTTTGGTAATAAGTTTGTTTTCGAAACCTGTGAGTTTGTTTCTGTTTTGTAAATAAGTTCATTTGTATCATTTTTTTTTTTTTTTTTTTTTTTTTTTTTTTTTTTTTGCGGTACGCGGGCCTCTCACTGTTGTGGCCTCTCCCATTGCGGAGCACAGGCTCCGGACGCGCAGGCTCAGCGGCCATGGCTCACGGGCCCAGCCGCTCCGCGGCATGTGGGATCCTCCCAGACCGGGGCACGAACCCGTGTCCCCTGCATTGGCAGGCGGACTCTCAACCACTGCGCCACCAGGGAAGCCCTGTATCATTTTTTAAAATTAGATTCCACATATGAGTGATATCATATGATATTTGTCTTTCTCTGTCTGATTTACTTCACCTAGGATGATAATCTCTAGTTCCATCCATGTTGCTGCAAATGGCATTATTTTGTTCTTTTTATGGTGAGTAATATTCCATAGTATACATGTACCACATCTTCTTTATCCATTCTGCTGTCGATGGTCATTTAGGTTGCTTCCATGTCCTTGCTATTGTAGATAATGCTGCAATGAATATTGAGGTACATGTATCTTTTTGAAGTACGTTTTTCTCTGGCTATATCCTCAGGAGTGGGATTGCTGGATCACATGGTAGCTCTATTTTTAGTGTTTTAAGGAACCTCCATACTGTTTTCTATAGTGGCTGCACCAATTTACATTCCCACCAACAGTGTAGGAGGAGTCCATTTTATCCACATCCTCTCTAGCATTTATTGTTTGTAGGCTTTTTGATGATGACCATTCTGACAGGTGTGAGGTGATACCTCATTGTAGTTTTGAATAGCATTTCTCTGATAATAAGTGATGTTGAGCATCTTTTTATGTGTTTTTTTGGCCATCTGTATTCTTTTGAGAAGTGTCTGTTTAGATCTTCTGCCCATTTTTTGATTGGGTTGTTTGTGGGGTTTTTTTTTTTGTTGTTTGTTTTTTACATAGAGCTGCATGAGCTGTAGACTTTTAACTTGTAATTCAGTGGTCATTGTATGCAGTTGTCAGACTCTGTCTCTGAGCAGCCCATCTCTCTACTGCACTTCTTCCAGAGCAAAAGCTGAAACTGTGGGAGTGCCCCCATAAGGGTACCAGCCAGACCTCAGCAGCTGGCCTGCACTCGTGTGCGTGTCCCACAGGTCCTGGGGCACCCACAGGCAGCTGTGTAAATTGTTAACCAGATGTGTGCTGGCATCTCATAGCTCTGCGACTCCAAGCTCCCATGCAAAACACTTGTAGGTTTCACCAGGAATAAAAAGATCTTTGTCCCTTCCTTACAGACAGCCAAATGGCACATAAAAAGATGCTCAGCATCTCTAATTATTAGAGAAATGCAAATCAAAACCACAATGAGCTACCACCTCACACCAGTCAGAATGGCCATCATTAAAAAGTCTACAAATAATAAATATTTACATATTACTCAGCCATAAAAAAGAATGAAATAATGTCATTTGCAGCAACATGGATGGACCAAGAGATTATCAACTATCATACTAAGTGAAGTAGGTCAGAAAGAGAAAGACAAATACCATATGATATCATTTATATGTGGAATCTAAAATATGACACAGGGGCTTCCCTGGTGGCGCAGTGGTTGAGAGTCCGCCTGCCGATGCAGGGGACACGGGTTCGTGCCCCGGTCTGGGAAGAGCCATGGCCGCTGAGCCTGTGCGTCCAGAGCCTGTGCTTCGCAACGGGAGAGGCCACAACAGTGAGAGGCCCGCATACCACAAAAAAAATAAATAAATAAAATAAAATAAAATAAAATATGACACAAATGAACTTATCTACAAAACAGAAACCAACTCACAGACATAGAGAACAGACTTGTGGTTGCCAAGGGGTAGGGGTTGGGGGTGGATGGATTGGGAGTTTGGGATTAGCAGATGCAAACTGTTATATAGAGAATGGATAAACAACAAGGTCCTACTATATAGTACAGGGAAATATATTCAATATCCTGTGATAAACCATAATGGAAGAGAATATGAAAAAGAATGTATATATATGTATAACTGAATCCCTTTGCTATATGGCAGAAATTAACACATTATAAATCAACTATACTTCAGTAAAATAAATTTTAAAAAATCTTTGTCCCTTCCTTTGCAGTCACTACTTTTCCTTTCCAATTTTTTTATTGTGGTAAAATACACATAACATAACATTTACCATGCTAACCATTTTCAAGCAATTAAGCATTTTTCACTATTTAGCCAATCTCTCACAAATGCTTATACATGAAGGTATAGCGGAAGAGTTCCTCTAATCTGCACTCTGTTCGTAGTGTCTGGTATTGAAACTGGCTTCAGCAAACGCCTGAGTCTAATCTTCTAGCACCACTTATAGCTGAATAATATCAGAGTGGAGAGCATGTCCAAACAGCCTGGTCTGTCGGTGAAGATTATTTGGGTGCATAGAGATGGGAGCCACAGGATTTTACAGTCTCCATGGTTTTGATTCGACCAGAGAGCAGTCACCTAAGTCACAGAAGGGATACAGATGCAATCCCGAGAGGATGGCTGGGTCGATCATGATTTCATCACAAAAACAGAAGCCACTTTAGACAGCCCAGAAAAAATCAGAGGTTTACACAACTGTGCTGGGAAGACTCTGAGATGGCCACAGTGATTCCTCTCTCCTGCTGGCTGTGCACCCCCTCATGTAATCCCATTCCCATAAGTGTGGATGACCTAGCAACTTGCTTCTAACCAGCAGAATGCAACAAAGACATTGTACTCTAAGGACATCAAAGGAGCTCACCTTGGTGAGTAGGTTACAAGAGACTGTGACATCATCTTGCTAGTGGACTCTTTCTACTGCCTTTTCTATTTGTGTTGATGACACACGCAGCCTTGTTGGAAAGGTTCACATGGCACAGAACTGAGGGTGGCCTTCAGGCAGCATCCAGTTGGGAGCCTTCACAACAACAGACCGCAAGGAGCTGAATTCTGCCAACAATCACTTGAACCTGGAAATGGATCTTTTCCCACTCAGGCCTTCAGATGAAGCTCCTGCCCTGACCAACACCTTGATTTCAGCCTTGTGAGAAGCTCTGAAGCAGAGGACCCAGACTCCTGGCTCAAAGACACTAAATAATACATGTGATATGTTTGAAGCTGTGAGTCTGTGGTAATTTGTTTTGTAGTAATAGATAGCTTATACAATAGCTATTGGGAGGCTCAAGGAATGACTGTCCAGGAGGCTGTTACTGTCTCAGCTGTCTACAGCACATGGCAAAGAACTTAACTTCTACCCTGCATCTGAAATTGCCACCATAGATTCTCTTCCGCCTTCAAAATCTTGAGCAAGGGGACTAGTGGTTAAGTCCAGTGGTTAAGAATCCACCTTCCAATGCAGGGGACACAAGTTCGATTCCTGGTGGGGGAACTAAGATCCCACATGACGTGGGGCAACTAGGCCCACGTACCACAGCTACTGAGCCCACATGCTCTAGAGCCCCTGTGCCACAACTAGAAAAAAGCCCATGCGCCACAACTAGAGAAACCTGCGCACCACAGCGAAGATCCCACAAGCCCCAACGAACATCCCAGGTGCCACAACTAAGACCCAACGCAGCCAAATAAATATATAAATAAATATTTTTTAAAAATCTTGTGCAAAGGAAAATATGAGTCTGGAATATCTTGGATGCCATAAAATAAGGAAGTGCTTTAATAAATATGGGGGAATGTCGAAAGGACACAGAGCCAACCAGAAGTTCTCAATGGCCAAAACTCAGGCAATTTGGAAAATAAGCTAAATAATAATAGTAATGGACAATAATTCATAGAATAAAATAAATATCCATGATTCCTTGCTGATATTAATTAATTAATTAATTGGAGAGAAGGGACAACCCTTCCTTATGGAAGAAAACTAGTTACAGAAGTATTTGGGGGACTTCCTGGTGGCGCAGTGATTAAGAATCTGCATTCCCAATGCAGGGGTCCCCGGTTTGATCCCTGGTCAGGGAACTAGATCCCACGTGCATGCCGCAACTAAGAGTTCACATGCCACAACTAAGGAGCTCGCAAGCTGCAACTAAGGAGCCCATGAGCCACAACTAAGACCCAGCGCAACTAAATTAAATAAATTAAATAAGTATTTGGGTTGGCCAAAAAAGTTCTTTCATGTTTCCATAACATCTTACAGAAGGAATACAAGAAATGTAAAATAACCATCAGGCAAATACCATAGCAACAATTGTTGGAGGCAAGTTTCACCAAGGGATGCTAAAATCAGTGGGCAAAATAGGATATTAGCATAATCTCAGAGTAAATGTAAGATATTTATAAATTACAAAGGGGAACAATTAGTAATTTTACATTGGAGAAACCCAGCAAATAACACCTTAGCCAAGTGATCAAGATTCACCTTCTGATGTGATGCACAAAGTACACAACATCCCATGCATAGCTTCAGTCTAATCATGAGAAAATATCAAACTCACACTAAGAGATATTCCACAAAATACCTCACCGATACTCATCAAAAATGTCCAGGTCATGAAAGGCAAGGAAATGAACTGGAGTAGAATAAGGAGACACAAGTTGGAGGAGACAAGGATGTACAAAAACTACATGCAATGTGTGATTCTGGATTGGTTCCTGGAACATTAAAAGGACGTTAGAATAAAACAGATAACCAATAAGGACCTACTCTATAACACACGGAACTATACTTAATATTATGTAATAACCTATTAGGGAAAAGAAACTGAAAAAGAATAGATATATATATGTACATAACTGAATCGCTGTGCTCTACGCCTAAAACTTATACAATATGGTAAATCAACTTTACTTCAATAAAAAACTTTTTTTAAAAAAAAGGACATTAGACAAAAACTGGTGAAATTTCAAGACAGTTTGTGGTTTAGTTAATAGTATTGTACCATTATTCTTTTCCTGATTTTGATAATCATACTCTTATACGATCTTACAAGTTGTTAATATTAGGGGAAATTGGGTGAGGAACATGTGTGAACTCTTTATACTATTTTCACAAATTTCTGAGTCTACATTTTTTCAAAACAAAAACTTGGCGTGCATACATAATCTCCTACTCATATGTAAAATGCCAACAAACAACAATAATTCCATCATCCCGGTTCTGCCTAACATCCTGATACTGGCCCTCACACCATCAAAGATGCTCTTGTGCTCTCCCCAAGAAGGTGAGACCCTGAGCCCTAAAAGTCTCTCTCTAGTAGATGTTCATTCCTTTTCTAGATCAATTACAGTCCAGTTTTGATACATTTTAATCTGAAGTCTAAATTATAAGGTTAGTATAAACACATAAGGTCAGTACTAGCATATCATGCAGAACCATCTATAAACCAAGCCTGAGGGAAAAACTAATCTTTCTCAGTGGATTGGTCATAGGGAACTCCCCACGAGGCCATGGTGTGAGAGAACAGAGTCAGTGCAGCAGGAAGGACTACCATGGGATCTAAGCCATTTGCTCACACAAATCACTTGTGTTTTCAGGACACGTTCATGCACAATTTTATACGTACTGTTTCCGCTTGATGTAGAATTACTGGTATGCATGACCAACTTTACAGCTTCATAGATCCAATGACAAACACCTAGATCATGATAACCAACAGAGGTCAAATAATAACTTAGTTTCCCTTTGGTCTCTGCTAGCACTGAGGAGTAAATCAGGAGCTGTTTCTCAAAAAGGGAATATCTGTCTTCAGAAAATGGTATTACTTTGCTCCAAAATCCTAGAAGTCTGAGCTGAGATTCTCTATTGGGGTTTTCCAGAAGTCCCATCATAGCCATCAAAATATTAGAGATGCTTTGGAACCACTGAATCTACTGCAGCACCTTCTGTTGTTCAGGCTTTCACTCAAAACTGACACATTACATATTACTCAGTAAATGTGTCAAATATATATGTTGCCTCCAGAATCCAAAGTGACCCACCAAACGCTATGCCTCTTTATTAGTGGTAGGGGCACAAGATGCAGTAACTCATTTTATTCGGGAGGGGCATCTCAAAATACACCAGACCAAAAATCCTCTAGGAATATCAACTAAGTGACAAACGTTTGGATTTTTATGAGGCTTATCTCCCATTCTCAGTCATGCAAGTGTATTAAAAAGAAATCTAGGGTATTTGAAGCATCTTCATTATCATATCCAAACAGTGTCAGTGTAGTAGACCAGGATGATGACCTGATGAAAGATTGTTTCCTGTAGACCAGATTATGACATAGAGCCAAAGATTTAACATCTTTGAGGAAAGATGATGAAGGTATACTACTGCTATTGTTACCCAGGGAAAACAAATTCTGGTAGGTTTTTTTTTTAATTGGTATATAGAAGAAAAAAAAATTTGCCAGATCAATTACCAGTTGATCTGATTGCTGCAAACCAGTTACCAGAAAGGTCAATTTGCTCTAAAGAGACATGACATCAGATGCAACTGGAATTAAATTTACAATAATCCTTTGTTCTCTGAAATCAGTCTTTTGCACAAAACTAATAGGCAGGATAAATGGGGAATCACTATCCCTACATCTTTGTTTTCTTTACTGGTGATGTTGATCTCTGAAATTTCCCAGGGAATGTTATATTTCTTTTGTGATGTGTGGGGTAATTCCTGGGCTTCCACTTGGCCTTTCCTACCATAATAGCAGCCTTCGTTCTATGAGTCGGAGAGCCACTGTGGGGTTTTGCCAATTAGTGTGTATAGAGAAAAATATACAGAGTGAGTTCACAGACCACTAGACCTACTGTGAGACAGACTTGGATGAAAACTCCATGTACCACATGACTCCGTAAGTCACCCATTTGACTAGTAAAATGAAAAGTATTACAGTTTTAAGGGTCAAAGTTTAAGATGGGTCAGCAGGGCTGCATTCCTTCTGTGGGCTCTAAGGAAGAATCAGTTTCTCTGCCTTTCTCAGCCCCTAGAGGCCTCCGACTTTGCTTGGATCGTGGCTCAGCACACTCTGACCTCCACTTTTCTCATCACATCTCCTCTCTCTCTGACCCTCCTGACTCCGTCTTATAAGAACCCTTAAGATTCCATTGGTCCCATCTGGATAATTCAGGATAATTTCCCATCTTAAGATCTTTAAGGACATCTGCGAAGTCACCTATTCACAGGTTCCATTCTGGGGCTTAGGAAGTGAACTACTTCGGGAGAGGAACTATTCAGCCCATCCAGGAATCCTTGAAAATTCTGGGTATTTTCCTTCCCACAATACACAATCACTCTGGTAAATGGTCACAGATCCCTTGTGGGAGATGAGGAAGAAGAGTGGCCAAGTTGCAGGGCCTTTCCCCAGGGAGCGTTCCCTCCCCTTCAATTTAAGGGGCCCTAGGGCTGTAAACTGGCTCAGGTGTGAGAATCAGGTGACGGACAATGACCCTACAATGTATAGCTCAAATCAGGTCTGTAGATGCCACAACTAGAACACTTTTACTTCTTAATATCGAGTAAAACTTTAGTGGAGTTCTCACATATTTTATTCCTCATTATCACATTCCCTAAGCCATCAGCAAGGATATCTTGAGTGAAACCATTCTGATTGCTGCTCCATCCATGCTCGCTTTGCACCGTGTAATTATGATTCCATTTCTAATGGTCTTTGGCCTGTACTTGGCCTCTGCCCCTTGGAAACTAGCAGCAGGGAGAACCACAGTTGCCATTAAAAAAGGTAATTTTAGGGAATTACTTGGCAGTCCAGTGCTTGGGACTCCACGCTTCCAATGCGGCAAAAAAAGAAAAAAAAGGTAATTTTGGTTTGTGAGCACAGACAGTCGTGAGAAGAAGAGTAGTCACAAGCCATGTGTCCCCGTCATCTTTCTGTGTGAGGGGTGAGCATCGGAGCACTCCCGATATCTCTTTGGTTCTTTCCGTTCAGCTCGGGATCCTGGGTGACACGTGGTTGAGCCCCAGCCAGTTTACAAAGGCTGACCCAGGCTTGGCTGAAGTTTTTCTCACTTGTGTTCTTCTCACTTCAGCTGTAAAGCAGTGCAGCCTAGACACAGCAGTGTAAGCTGCACCACTTCCCATGCCCACCTGGTTCATCTGAGAGTCCTCCCCAGCGTCAGTGGTCTCAGCAAACTGCACGGGATGAAGGACACATGAGGCTGGAGGCACCCAGAATTGCCCCCTCGGTGCCTTTAGCCTGCTTACATAGCAGTAACCATTGTGCCACCTTATCACTATAAAAGGAATGTCTGACATGCCTACTACGATGATAGACAGGCAGGCTTGGAGGAAATTACTGATTGACCAGGATATAAGCCAAGTTAGACAATCAATGGTGTTGCAAAATCTTGGAAATTAGACAGTCACAACTCTGTGAATATGTCCTGATGTCTTAATGCCTTTCTGGAGAGGGGAGGGGGTGATGCCTAAGATCTCCAAAAATGACAGAAGCACCACATCCCTCCACCTTTATCAACAGAGCACAAGAGCAGACCAACTGTGAGCTGCAGGGAAATCGGAAGAGTCAATTTCTTGTCATTTACAGAGGTGTCAATAAAGGCAGACGTGTATTATTCCAAAGACAGGAGGCTAAAGCAGACTGTTCGAAGGATTTATAACTAGAGTGAGATCTTAGAATATCCGTGTAACATTTTCCACTGGCCATGCTGTAGTGAGGAAGGCCCATCAGTTTGTTCTGAGTGACTACAGCTTGGTATAAGTCCCACTTAACCCTGGGATGCCCCACCAATGTCCTCCCATCTGCATGTCCCCAACACCCTCACTCTTCCATTGACACCCCAGTACCTCACATGTATTGAGCTAACATGTTCCCTTTTGGGCGGCATCTGTGAAAGCTTCCTAGGATCCAAATCCAACCAATCAGATAACACCTCATACAAAATTTAACCCACCCTTAATTAATGCATAAATACTTTTGCTTCTGTAATCTGGCCACTTCTCCCATTACCCTGTCATCACCTACCTCCAGCTGATGAAGCCCCATGTACTTTGAGAGTCCCCACTGGTGTGAGCATTAATAAAGTTTTATCTTTTATGCTTGCTGTTGGTTGTCATTAGCACAGCTATACAGGAAGCTCCTAGATGGTGGACCGCCCAGGGGAGCCCTTTGCGGAGGTCAACACACATGAAATAGGAGAGGTGTGTTGGGAGAGACAGTTCTCCATGGGTCTCTCATTTCTTGCTGGGTATGTCAGGAATGCAAGTCCCTGACCACCCTTTCCCCTGGCCACTTCTCAGGATTGTCTTTGCAACAAGCAGCCTTGAGAGATGTGGTAATGTTTCACCCTGGGGCAAAGAGCAGGCTTGCATGCTGCTTGCCAAAAAACAGGAGGTTCCCCAAGCTCAGTGTTTCCCAGCTGTGACGCAAACTCACTGTGTGCACAAAAACTGTCAGGCCCACATTGCATCACCCCCATGGGACTTGTGGAGGCAGTGGTGAGAAAAAAATCATGCATGTAGGGCTTCCCTGGTGGCGCAGTGGTTGAGAGTCCACCTGCTGATGCAGGGGATGCGGGTTCGTGCCCCAGTCCTGGAAGATCCCACATGCCGCGGAGCGGCTGGGCCTGTGAGCCATGGCCGCTGAGCCTGCGCGTCCAGAGCCTATGCTCCGCAACGGGAGAGGCCACAGCGGTGAGGCCCGTGTATCGCAAAAAAAAAAAAAAAAAAAAAAAATCATGCATGTATAATGCTGATGCTGCTTCCTGTGCTGTGGGTAATAAAGTCCATGCAGTGAAATCTGATCCAGGAGTCTGGTAACTTCTGCCAGCACCCATGAAATAGGAGCAGGCCAACATACTAGCTTGGAGAGAGAATGAAATGAAATCTCAGAGCCCGGAAGGTACAGGAAAAGTGCAACATAGAGCCACAGAAGAAAGCCCAGAAGAATGTGGTCAAGGACAAAGCTGTTGGTGTATAGGCATCTCTCTCTCTCAGCAGTACAGCCTTTTTATAGATAAATACCTGCCAGAAAAGTCTTAGACTCTTTGAAAGGAACTTGAGACTCGCTACTATATTTGCTTCGTAAAAAGAATGAGCACCAACACCACACACTGAAGGCAAACCCTGAGAAATGAAAAAATAAATACAGAAGAGCAGGAAACCAAGATCACAAATTTAAAGAGGTATATCAAGTTCCCTGGAAGAAGTCTACAGCAAACGTAGAGAAATTCAAGGACATTCTACTTTTTAAATTTTATTTATTTATTTATGTATTTGGCTGCATCGGGTCTTAGTTGCAGCATGCGGTGTCTTTTGTTGTGGCTCTCAGACTTTTCGTTGTGGCAGGTGGGCTTCTCTAGTTGTGGCACACAGGCTCTAGAGCACACGGGCTCAGTAGTTGGCGGTGCGGGCTTAGTTGCCCTGCAGCATGTGGGATCTTAGTTCCCCAACCAGGGATCGAACCCAAGTCCCCTGCACTGGAAGGCGGATTCTTAACCACTGGACCACAGCGAAGTCCCTCAAGGACATTCTAATAGCCAATATTCCTGTCTTAGACTTTCCTTCTGCAGAACTTCCTCCTCCTATACCTCTCAGAAGATGGTTTAAATTTAGCATAGAAGACTGTAATAGCGTAAGACAGTTAATATAGACAAAAATGGGAAAACACCAAGCCAGTGATGATCCAGGGGAAGCAAACACCCATAGTATTCTAAGTGAAGAGGCCTGCCTGAGGCTTGGGAGATGGTACCTGTGCTTTTGTTGCCTCTGTGTTTTAATGATTCGTTCTGATGGATTTGGACTAGGTAGACTCTAAGCTCTATGAGGTTCAATTGCTCTAGAAAAAACTAAATGGCTACTGGAAATAAGTTTTTTCAAGCAACTATAATTTTTATTTTCTCAGCTACAGGATAGTAAAGTAAAACAGTATGTTACATGTAATAATCTATTATGTCATAAAATATAATGCAAAATAATATGGAAGCCTAAAGGCTACCTTGAATTTGAAACATTCCTTCCATCATGCAATGGAAATGGTGTACCTTGGTGTGAATACACCATTCATGCATCTAAGTTAAGTCAGTTACACACTTTTAAAATAGCTTTATTGTGACACAATTCATATAACATACAATTCACTAAGTGTACAATTCATTGTTTTTTAGAATCATTGCAGAGTTGTGCAACCGTCACCCACAATCAAATTTTTTTTTTTTTTTTTTTTTTTTTTTTTTTTTTTTTTTGCGGTACGCGGGCCTCTCACTGCTGCGGCCTCTCCCGCTGCGGAGCACAGGCTCCGGATGCACAGGCTCAGCGGCCATGGCTCACGGGCCCACCCGCTCCGCGACATGTGGGATCTTCCTGGACCGGGGCACGAACCCGTGTCCCCTGCATCGGCAGGCGGACTCTCAACCACTGCGCCACCAGGGAAGCCCCACAATCAATTTTTGAACATTTTCATCATCCCAAAACACCTCTGTACCCATGAGCAGTCACTTCCTATTTCCCACCAACCCCCCACCCCACACCATCCGTCAGCTGCCACTACTCTACTTTCTGTCCCTATGGATTTGCCTCTTTTTGACATTTCATATAAATGGAATCATACAACATGTGGCCTTCTGTGACTAGCTTCTTTCACTTATAATAATGTCTTTAAGGTTCATCCATTTGTAGTATGTATCAATACTTCCTTCCTTTTTATGACTGAATAAATATTCCATTATATGGTTGTACCACATTTGATGTATCCATGTATCAGTTGATGGACATTTAAGTTGTTGCTGTTTTTTTTGGCTATTATGAATAATGCTGCTGTGAACATTCATGTACAAGTTTTTGTGTGGACATATGTTTTCATCCATCTTGGTATATCTATGAGTGGAATTTCTGTCCATATGATAACTGTTTCAGGAACTGACAGACTTTTCACAAAGTGACTGCACCATTTTACATTCCCACCAGCAGTGCCTGAGGTTTCCAATTACTCTAACTGCTCACCAACATTTGTTATTGTCCCTTTTACTATAGCCATCCTACTGGGTGTGAATTGGTATCTCATTGTGCTTTTGATTTGTATTTCTCTAATGACAAATGAAAGTGAGCATCTTTTCAAATGCTTATTGGTCATTTGTATATCTTCAGAGAAATATCTGTTCATATCCTTTGCCTATTTTTATTTTATTTTATTTTTTATACATCTTTATTGTAGTAGAATTGCTTTACAATGTTGTGTTAGTTTCTGCTGTATAACAAAGTGAATCAACTATACATGTACATATATCCCCATATCCCCTCCCTCTTGTGTCTCCCTCCCACCCTCCCTATCCCACCCCTCTAGGAGGTCACAAAGCACGGAGCTAATCTCCCTGTGCTATGCAGCTGCTTCCCACTAGCTATCTATTTTACATCTGGTAGTGTATATATGTCCATGCCACTCTGTCACTGCATCCCAGCCGCCCCTTCCCCCTCCCTGTGTCCTCAAGTCCTTTCTCAACGTCTGCATCTTTATTCCTGCCCCACCACTAGGTTAATCAGTACCATTTTTCTAGATTCCATATATATGCGTTAGCATATGGTATTTGTTTTTCTCTCTCTTACTTACTTCACTCTGTATGACAGACTCTAGGTCCATCCACCTCACTACAAATAACTCAGTTTCGTTCCTCTTTATGTTCTTTGCCTATTTTTAAATTGTTATTTGTCTTTTTGTCATTGAGTTATAAGATACTTTGTATATTTTGGATATAAGTTGCTTAACAGCTACATGATTTGAAAATATTTTCTCCCTTTCTGTGGATTTGTCTTTTCACTTTTTTGATGGACACCTAAGAAGACTTTGCCCAATGCAATGTTATGAAGACATACTTCTGTTTCTTAGACTCCTTCTTCTAAAAGTTTTATAGTTTTAACTCTATTTTTAGGTATATAATCCATTTGGAGTTAATTTTTATGTATGATGTAAGCAAAGGGTCCAACTTTATTCTTTAGCATGAGGATATCCAGTGTTGTAGCATCATTCATTGAAAAGATTATTCTTTCCCCCATTGAATTATCTTGGCACCCTTTTTGAAAATCAGTTAATCATAAATGTGAGGGTTTATTTTTAGATTCTCAATTCTTTTTCATTGATCAATATGTATATTTTTATGCCAGTACCACACTATTTGATTACTGTAGCTTTGTAGCAAGTTTTGAAATAAGGAAGTGCAAGTCCTCCTATTTCTTTCTTTTTAAGATAGCTTTGGCTATTCTGAGTCCCTTTCATTTCCGTATAAATTTTAGTTTGTCAGTTTCGGGGGGGCAGCTGAGATTTTCATACAGATTATGTTGAATCTGTAAGTGGATGGAAATCTGTATCTGGATGGAAATAGGTGCCATGCTCTGTACTGTTCTTTTTTTTTTTTTTTAATTATTTTTGGCTGTGTTGTTGGGTCTTTGTTGCTGCACGCAGTCTTTCTCCAGCTGCGGTGAGCCAGGGCTACTCTTCCTTGCTGTGCGTGGGCTTCTCACTGCGGTGGCTTCTCTTGTAGTGGAGCACGGGCTCTAGGCGCGCAGGCTTCAGTAGTTGTGGCACACAGGCTCAGTAGCTGTGGCTCACGGGCTCTAGAGCGCAGGCTCACTAGTTGTGACACATGGGCTTAGTTGCCCTGCGGCATGTGGGATCTTCTCAGACCAGGGCTCGAACCTGTGTCCCCTGCATTGGCAGGCAGATTCTTAACCACTGCACCACCAGGGAAGTCCCTATACTGCTCTTAACAGAAGGAAAATCTGAAGACTGCTGGGGAAATAGTTAAATTTCCCTTTTACAAGTAAAGAAATCAAAGGATTCGTTCTGCTTTTTCTCTTTTAAATGATCTCTTTACCTGATAAATCAGCATGTATTACAGTCATTGACTTTGAATCTCATTTTGCCATTTAGTCTTGGGAGGAATTTAACTTAATTTAATCTAGTACTGGACAGGCCATTGCAATTCTCCCTTGATTCACCTACACAGATATGCAACTTCTACGTTTAACATTCATTTGAGATGTTACCACACCTTCCCTTAACTGTAAACTGCATAATTGTTTTCAAATGTAGGTTTAAATATTATTCAGGTATGGTGAGGCCAACAGATCAGGAAACAGTTGCCATTGAAAAGATGGTTTCTCACAATTCCCAGAGGAGGGGGCATGCCTCACCATGCAGGGCCACATGGGAAGCAGGAGGGTCAGCTAGGAGCAGAGAGAACAAGGGTATAATATGGGCAAGAGCTTTTTTTTTTTTTTTGAGGCCTCTCACTGTTGTGACCTCTTCCGTTGCGGAGCACAGGCTCCGGACGCGCAGGCTCAGCGGCCATGGCTCACGGGCCCAGCCCCTCCGCGGCATGTGGGATTTTCCTGGACCGGGGCACGAACCCGCGTCCCCTGCATTGGCAGGCAGATTCTTAACCACTGCGCCACCAGGGAAGCCCATGGGCAAGAGCTTTTATTGTGGTTCCCAGGGGAAGGAATGGGTGAGGCAGGGTCAGCAGGCTAAACACATTTAGGATGGCAAGTGTGAATAATTTCAGCAGGCTCTGGGGTATAGGGGCTGCCTATTCTAATAGCAGGAGGGGTACTTTTCAATATGATACACATTGTGCTGGGTAGAGACAGTGTCAACACTGTATTGTTAGGAATATGTTTGTTACTAGAAAGGATTGTCGTTCGTATTAGACAGAATTGATGGTACTTGTCAGGAGACTCCAGGGAAACCCCTTTTTAAGAACAGACACTCCATCATTTGCAGAGACGTGGATGGACCTAGAGACTGTCATACAGAGTGAAGTAAGTCAGGAAGAGAAAAACGAATAACGTATATTAACGTTATATGTGGAATCTAGAAAAATAGTCCAGATGAACCTATTAGCGAAGCAGAAATAGCAACACAGACATAGAGAACGAACATACGGATGCCAAGGGGGAAAGAGGGAGGTGGGAAGAATTGGGAGAATGGGATCGACATACACACACTACTATATAAAAAATACTTTTCCTCACTTGGGGTATTAAAATTTTGTAGGAGAAAGTTCTTATTCTTAGGAAATTCATACTGAAGCATTTTAAGCATTTTAAGGTGAAGCGTCTTGATGCCTGAACCTATTTTCCAATGGTCTAGGAGGAAAAAAGTGGGTGTCGACAAACACAATCACACATGAGAGGATGGGTGAGAGCATAAAGAAAGCTGATGTTAAAAATCGTTGTGCAAAATGTTGCAAATTGTTAAATCTAGGTGGGTGGAATCTAGCTGTTCATTATGCAATACTGTCAACTCTTCTATGTGTTTGAAATATTCCTAAATAAAAAAGTGAGAAAAAAAATAACATAGTGATGAAGTGCTTCCAACAGTCAGCTTAAAGGGAAAAACTAAAGCTAACCATGACGCAGAGCATTGTTTATTCCTAGACAGAAGCCTGGATGAGATTAGATATATACATTTGTCCCAGACTGGTTGCTTTCTAGATACACCCACTGCACCCCTTTGCTAAAATCCAGAGTCTCCTTTAAGGGAGTGCTTGGGTCCTGATGGTGAGGCCAGGCTAGCCTGAGCAGTCAAGAATCTATCCAAACACCATTGCGAATGTACTTAATGCCACTGAATTGTATACTTTAAAACAGTTAAAATGGTAAATTTTGTTATATATATTTTACCACAACAAAAAAAATTTTAGAATCAGCTTGTTATAGTCACACACAGGGGGGAAAAAACCTGCTGGGATTTTGACCAGGATGGTAGTGAGTCTCTATCACTTTGGAGAGAATAAGAGCTTTTCACGTTGAGTCTTCCAGTCCATGGAGATGGCATGTACCTCCTTTAAGTCTTCCTTAATTTCTCTCAACGTCATATTATAATATTTGGAGTATAAATCTTGCCATCTAATCATATTTGATTTTTTTTTCTTTTTTGCTGTACACGGGACGCGTGTACAGCAAAAAAGAAAGGGTCAGCAGGAGGGTCAGCTAGGAGGCAGAGAGAACAAGGGTATAATATGGGCAAGAGCTTTTTTTTTTTTTTTGAGGTACGCGGGCCTCTCACTGTTGTGACCTCTCCCGTTGCGGAGCACAGGCTCAGCGGCCATGGCTCACGGGCCCAGCCACTCCGCGGCATGTGGGATCCTCCCGGACCAGGGCACGAAGCCGTGTCCCCTGCAGCGGCAGGCGGACTCTCAACCACTGTGCCACCAGGGAAGCCCCATCATATTTGATTTTAAAATGTTGTTGTAAAACATGATACCTTCTTATTTTATTTTCTTCCTTTTTTATGATTTATTTATTTATTTTACACTAGGTCCTTGTTGGTTATCTATTTTATTTTATTTTATTTTTTAATTTAATTAATTTTTTTTTAAAAGACAGAGATTCTTTATTTAAATCAGCAGACTCAGATTCTTCAAGCCCCAGCCCATGGTGGGCAGCCTTCCCTCCCCGGTCCCCTCCCCATCCGTTAGCCACAGAGAGGGGAATGGAAAATGAGAAGCCTGAAGGCCTCTGCCAGAGCAGGCTGCCTCAGAAGTGTGGTGAGCACAGTCCAGCCGGGGCTGGGGGGGCAGCCGCCACAGACCCCTCCGTATAAATTAAGTCCCTTCAGCCACAGCTGTGGGAGAGGCGTACTTGTGGGGAGAAGGCCATTAGGCAGCATCCCTGACTCCCAGCCAAGGAATGGACAGGGCTTCCCCAGCACAGGGCTCAGGGGAAGAGAGGCCAGAGAGAAAGAGAAGAGGTAGGGTGGGGAGAGAGGGTGATGCCCCCCTAATTTTGGTCCTGGGGAAAAGAGGCCAGTTAGTCCAATTTTGGTGGATTTGGAGAAGGGAATGTATTAGTAAGCATAGTGTGGAGGCCACCATCAGGCACCCCCAGAGGAGACAGGCCAGGCCCCCACCCTGGCAGAGGGGAGGGTGAGAGCTCCAGGGGCCCTCAGGGAATGTCACTGCTAAATATATATATATATATATATATATATATATACACACACACACACATATGTATATACACATATATATATATATACACATATATATATATATTAGCCATTCACGGAAGGCAGGGGCAGGGCTGTGGGTGGGATCAGAGGATCTGTCATGGCATCCCGTAGCCAGTCATGCCTGCCTGTGATGCCCCGCGGTTGGTCCCCATCTGTAACCCAATCACATTCTTGCCCTCCTGCAGCTGGTCGTCTGAGAAGTTCCGAGGGTTCTCCTTGGATTTCTTGGGAAACCAGCTGGGATCTCCAGAGAAGAGCCCATTTTTCTGGGCTACCGCCAGCCCACCCAGGTTCATTAGTGTCCGCTGCACACAGGCCATGTTCTTTCCTTCCCAGAGGTCCACAGTCTGGAAGATGTCAGTGGTGTTGATGCCGTAGCACTCGGCTGCTTGCAGGAACTGGGAGATCTGCTCCATCTGATTGAAGGCCATGGTGAAGGACTGGATCTTCCTCAGTGGGGCCTGCCCCTTGAGGTACAGCCCGTTAATGAGCTCACACAGCACCGTGCCATCCTTGAGCCAGTTCTGGAAGTTCTCGCGCCCAGGCTGGGGCCAGCGCACATCCTTGCGGCACTGGGTGGTGATCCATTGGATCAGGATCTGCTCCAGGTCCGCATCATATTGTTTCTCAATCTTCTGCTGCACCTCCCGGCTCAGGCCATAGGCAGGTCCCCTGTTGGCCATTCCAAAGGGTGGTGGTGTCTGGGGGAAGCATTCACGCGGTCTGGAGAGCTGCGCACTCGAGGCGGGGTCTGCAGCGCAAGTGAAGCGCCCGGGCCGGGCCGCTATCTATTTTAAATATAGCAGTGTGTACACGTCAGTCCCAAACTCCCAATCTATCCCTCCCCCTACCCCCAGTAACCATGAGTTCATTCTCTAAGTCTGTAAGTCTGTTTCTGTTTTGTAAATAAGCTCATCTGTATCATTTTTTTAAGATTCCACATATAAGCAATATCATATGATATTTGTCTTTGTCTGACTTACTTTACTCAGTATGATAATCTCCAGGTCCATCCATCTTGCTGCAAGTGGCATTATTTCATTCTTTTTAATGGCTGAGTCATATTCCATTGTGTATATGTACGTCTTCTTTATCCGTTCCTCTGTCGATGGACATTTACGTTGCTTACGTGTCTTAGTTATCGTGCTGCAATGAACATTGGGGTGCGTGTATCCTTTCAAACCATGTTTTTCTTGGAATATATGCCCAGGAGTGGGATTGCTGATTCATATGGTAGTTCTATTTTTAGTTTTTTAAGGAACCTCCATAGTGTTCTCCATAGTGGCTGTATCAATTTACATTCCCACTGACACTGTAGGAGGGTTCCCTTTTCTCCACACCCTCTCCAGCATTTGTTGTTTGTAGATACCGTCCCACTTTAATTTCTAATTGTTTTCTGATTGTAAATAAAAATGAAAGTGATTTTAAAAAAAAAGAATCATGACCCCCAAATAGATAAATGTTGGCAGTGGGCAGAGATGGGTGGGGAGCCAGAACAGACAAAGTAAATTAAGTAGGGCATTCCTGCCCAAAGGACACTAAAGGTCATCAGTGAACTTAGGATAATGTGGCCCAGACGTGAGCCCCATTCCCCAGGACAGCTGGTGATTCAAGGCTCCAGCCCCCCATTCCCTGAAGGCTCAGAGCTGCTCCTCCTCTTCGTCATTCACGGGGCTCCCTCTAGAGGTCAGAGTGTGCTACTGACATGATGGCCAAGTAGGGGCCCGCAGCACAAGGTGGATGGTCTCTCCCATAAAGGGGGTGGAGGGGGCTTCCCTGGTGGCGCGGTGGTTGAGAGTCCGCCTGCCGATGCAGGGGACACGGGTTCGTGCCCCGGTCTGGGAAGATCCCGCATGCCACAGGGCGGCTGGGCCCGTGAGCCATGGCCGCTGAGCCTGCACGTCCGGAGCCTGTGCTCCGCAACGGGAGAGGCCACAACAGTGAGAGGCCCACGTACCGCCAAAAAAAAAAAAAAAAAAAAAAAAAAAAAGGGGGTGGAGGGAAGGAGATTTAGTATAGTCCTTGCCCACCCCTGGAAGGTATCACTCTCTCCTCTGTGGGAGTGTGGAATTCTCCCCAGTGTTGGTCAGGCGGGTGAACCAAAATGGGAGTGCTGTGTGCCTGTGGAAGTCAAAGGGAGTGAAGATACCAGTTATTGTGAATTGGCAGACTCCACGCTGTGGGGAATGGACACGCTCCATATGGCCACTGATGGTGGGCGATGGAAATGTTGGGTCTGGAGGGTCTTGTATGGGGCTACAAATTCAGGTCATGGGCTGGAAGTCTAAATAAGAAATGAAGCGGTGAGGGAAGTCACAAAAGTAAGTCAAACACCCTCAGGAGGCAGGAACAGGTCCGCAGGGCCTGGGACTGAAGGTTTCCCATTCTGTGCTGCTGATGTTATTAGCTGGTTTTCTAATGGTCACAAGCTCCTTGGGTGGCCAAGACACCTTCTTCCCACTGGTCCTCAGCAGTCCAGAAGTTGTAACCCTGTGGGTCAATTTCCTGGGCCGAGTGTCAGAGTAGGGCCACTGTCCTTGGGCTGCACTCACTGCAAGAGCAGAGGTGTAAACACAGAGGCAGCCTTTGGGAAGATGTCAAGTCAAAGTTAGAACCAAAGAAGTCCTCAGTTAAAAGAAACTGGTCAGAAGGAGAGTCTTGGTCATAACCAAAACAGTGGAAGTGGAAAGAAACATAAGGAAGGACTCAGATGAAATGTAACAGAGGCAGGACCTGAGTCTATAAAAATATACCTGTAGAGATTTTCTTAACCCGTTATCTGTCACAGACCCCCTTTGACAGTCTTGTGAAGCCTATGGACCTTCTCAGAAAAATGTTCTTAAATGCATAAATACCTAGGGATCCTGGGGAAAGAAATTATATACAAACATGGTTATTATCAAAATATATTTAAAAAAACAAATTTGTGCATCATAATACATGTGCTCCTTTATTAATATATTAAATAACAAACTAATATACTTTCAATATAGGAATGGTTGCTATTTGTGTTTTGAGATAGAGTTTGTGTAATGTGATATGAAAATGATTTTAATTGGTGACAAAGTTACAAGTACTGCTAATATTACCAAAATCTGTTACTTCTATTTACAGTGGAAGGAAATGGTAATTTTCAGGTAGACATTAGTGAAAATAAACATGTACCTTCTTCCTATCCAAGTCCACACCCCTGTAAATTCTGTCCACACACTCCACTCCAGTACACTGTTCTAGAGTCATTTTCATAAGGAACCCATTTCTTTTCCTTAGCGCCCTACCCAGGAAAAGTGGAGCTACGGTTTCTCCAGGTTTGCCTAGTATAAGGTTTTAGTTCAATTGGCTTATATCAGAACTGGGAGGCAAAATCCTTCATTTCTTCCAGCCCAATGTTTTTCAAACATTTTGACCTACAACCCATAATAAGAAACGCATCTTGCATTGAGACCCAGCGCACATACACACAACTGAAACTAAAATTTCACAAAACAACACTCTACTATATGTAGTATACGTACAGTACATAGTTTGCTAGGGCTGCCATAACAAAATATCACAGACTGTAGGGCTTAAGCAGTGGAAATTTATTTTCTCACGGTTCTGGAGAATGGAAGTCCAAGATCAAAATGTCGGCAGGTTAGCTTACCCTTCCTCCTCCCCATATCCTCAAGTCCATTCTCTAGTAGGTCTGCGTCTTTATTCCCATCTTGCCCCTAGGTTCTTCATGACCATATTGTTGTTGTTGTTTTTTAGATTCCATATATATGTGTTAGCATATGGTATTTGTTTTTTTCTTTCTGACTTACTTCACTCTGTATGACAGACTCTAGGTCCATCCACCTCACTACAAAAGACTCAATTTCATTTCTTTTTATGGCTGAGTAATATCCATTGTATATATGTGCCACAACTTCTTTATCCATTCATCCGATGATGGACACTTAGGTTGCTTCCATGTCCTGGCTATTGTAAATAGAGCTGCAATGAACATTGTGGTACTGAACTCTTTTTTAATTATGGTTTTTTCAGGGTATATGCCCAGTAGTGGGATTGCTGGGTCGTATGACAATCACTATTTTTTTAAACTTGCTGTAACAAGTTTAAAAAACTTGGCTCATTAAATACCCTGAATGTGTCGAAATCATGTTTCTCCATTGTTTCAAATTTAGCTAAAAACTAAACATAACATAATACAGTCAAGGAAGTGACATCTCCTCACCTTTGCCATATTCTATTGATTAGAAGAATGTCACAGGTCCTGCCACATTCAAAGGAAAGAGATTACACAAGGTCATGAACCCCAAGAGGGGGACCATGAGGGGTCATCCTAGAGTCTGTCCGCCATACACACTCTGGAGGAGACAGAGTCTGAGTTTGGCCTAGGTAATAAACCAGATGAAGGTAATAAAAACAACGAATGTGAGTGAGCTCAAAAGCTTCACGTCCTTTACGTGTGTAGCTTTTAACCTACACAATAAGATTGAGATAAGTAACGGTACTCTCATTTTACAGATGAGTTACCTGGAGGGGACTATATTTCCCTGGCTGGGGAGTTGGGCCAAGGGGAGTATCTGGACTTAGAGGAACCAAAGAGTCAGTATCATTAGACGACCCAGGCTCAGGCTGAGAACCATCCGGGTTCAGTGGCAGAGACCAAACAGAGCTTCACCAACACTTGCAGACCATGCACTGACATTTGACTGACCACCCCAGGACACTTGCATTGAGAACTTACTCTCTTTGTTGGCAGAGGGCAGTAGTTATTTGTTCTCTTGGTAACCACCCAGCAGATGTCGTGCCTGATGGTGTCTGTGTTTAATCCATCCAAACTCTCTTCTGTGCACACTATCTCCAAGAACCCAAGATATTAATGAGCCCCTGCAACTGGCAGGGGGGCTTGAAGACCTGAGAAGTGTGGAAGGTTCAGCCTGGTTGGGGTACAAGAAGGCTGTCTTCAGCATGTCAAGCTCAGGGGATGGGAACCCTAAATCCTAGCAACACAGCCATGGGTGAAACATCTATTTTCCTTCAAGTATCCACTACGTGAGGGACTAGAGACATAAGTGAATAAAGCAGAGACTGTCTCTAGTAACTAAGGAAAATTCGGATTTCATTCATGTACTACGGATGTGTTTGTGATTATACGCAGCAAACATTTATTGACTCCTTCCTGTTGATGGGAGATATAAAGATGAATAATTTCTCTCTCCGCCTAATCCAGGAAGAATACAGCATAGATAGATTAGTGCTATAATAGAGGGACCGAAGAAGTATCCACGGAAGTATCCTGTAGGGTGAAGGGAAGGAGAGGAATTTCACGGAAGGCTTCTTGGAGAAGATAAATCATTTCCTTTGCAGTTAGGCATTGTAGAATTGGTAGCACTCTGCTACATGGCTGCTGAAGAGTGAGGCCTATACAAGGCAAAGCTTGAGCAAAACCCTGGAAGCCAAGCTGTGGGGAGAATTGGTGGAAACTATGGTTGAGAGAGTACTCAACCATACTTGAGAGGTAGGAGGGACTGAATTATTAAGGCCTTTGAACTGGGTTTACGGGTTTGGAATAGATTTTGGTTTTTTTTTTTTTTTTTTTTTTTGCGGTACGCGGGCCTCTCACTGTTGTGGCCTCTCCCGTTGCGGAGCACAGGCTCCGGACACGCAGGCTCAGTGGCCATGGCTCACGGGCCTAGCCGCTCCGTGGCATGTGGGATCTTCCTGGACCGGGGCACGAACCCGTGTCCCCTGCATCAGCAAGCGGACTCCCAACCACTGCGCCACCAGGGTAGCCCTGGAATAGATTTTGAAGTCACTGGAACATCATGGTTGGAAAGAACAGGTTCAGAGGAAGGCTTTAGAAAAAGAACTCTGCGGAGGACAGGTTGAGGGTAGGAAGAGATTTGAGTGAGGCCGTGTTAGTATAATCCAGACAGGAATTTATGAAAGGTTGAGCCGAGGCTACGGAAGCAACTGGAAAGGAGGTGCAGAGGTCCATAGGGTGACTCTGGGAGATGGAAGAGTGGAAACCAACAAGAATTAAACCAAGGGCAGAGAAGATGGTTATGCCATTAACCAAACCCAGAAACAAGGGGGAGGAGTACACAGGTGAGGCAAATCAATGAAGGTGTCTGATATGTTAAGTCTCAGGGGCTTGTAAGACATATTTGTGGGACTGTAGGTATACAATTCAAGACAGAGTTATCGGGCTTCCCTGGTGAGAGGCGGCCTGCCGATACAGGGGACACGGGTTCGTGCCCCGGTCCGGGAGGATCCCACATGCCGCGGAGCGGCTGGGCCCGTGAGCCATGGCCGCTGAGCCTGCGCGTCCGGAGCCTGTGCTCCGCAACGGGAGAGGCCACAACAGTGAGAGGCCCGCGTACCGCAAAAAAAAAAAAAAAAAAGAGAGAGAGAGAGAGTTATCTTCATCACCACGCCGACAAAATATTGAGTCATTTTCGAGAACAGTATTTGAAACTGTGAGAGTGCATTAAACTAGTTAGGAAGATAGTAGAGCATTGAGAGAGGGCTGGAGAGGGCTGTATATGCGAGAAAGAAGAAGTAGAAAGCAACTTAATAGGGACAGAAGTAGAATCAGGAGAGAGTGTGGTTCTGGTGACCAAGGGAAGAATTTTTTTTCTGAGGATAGTTATAGATATATATCTATTCTTTTTCAGATTCTTTTCCCATAGGGAAGAACATTTTAAAGAGGAATTACTGTTGGTAAACTAGACAAGATGAGAACTAAGCAAGGACCACTGGGTGAGGTGAGTAGGTCTCTGGCAACTTTGGGGAGCAGCTTGAGAAGAGTGGCAGAAGCAGAATGGACTGCCTAAGGAGAGAGGAGGCTAAGGTATATCCCATCAGTTACTTTTAGGAGAAATTTGAGAAGGGAAGAGTGTGAGAAAGGAAAGTGCCTTGAGGAAGGAGAGGGGGTATTTGAGACATTCTTGTAGCCACGAGCTACTCTTTTCCTCGCAAGAACACAGCTGTGCACGACAGGAAGAAGGGATGCGAGCCCCATTTATTTCTTAACACAAAACTCCAGATCTAAATTACCATCTGGGACGGGAGGAGGGGGACATTAACTCTATTGTCAGATTCAGATTTTGCTCCGGCAGCTTTGGCTAAGTCTACTGCAGCTGTATAAACTCCACCCCTCCACCCCAAACAAAACAACAAAACACCACCGCCACCCTCCGCTTCTTCGTAATCTGGAAAAA
The DNA here is from genome assembly GCF_949752795.1 of Hyperoodon ampullatus. Lineage (NCBI taxonomy): Eukaryota > Metazoa > Chordata > Mammalia > Artiodactyla > Ziphiidae > Hyperoodon > Hyperoodon ampullatus. The sequence goes on from NC_136921.1 coordinate 101,323,347, forward strand.
CCGAGCAGGTGCACCGTGCCGGAGTCCTGCGCCAAAGGCGCCCTCTCCGAGCCGGCTTTAACCCGAAGGTGCTCGGCTCCCGAGCGGGTCCGGCCTGGTGTGCAGCTCCCGACGCGGCGCGCCGGGCGCAAACCCGACAGAGTCGCTTCAGTTCCGCCCACCCGATCCTCCCACGATGCTCAGGCTTTGCGGGCCGTGGCCTCTGTGGGGACATCAAGAACAGTCAGGAAAGCCCTCGGCCCTGCCTGCAGCCCCTTCGGCCCGCTGCAGTCGGCCTCCATTACCTTTTCCCGCGCCGCACCGCCCTCGGGAAAATGAAACCTTGTGGCGTCAGCTGAGGCAAAAGGGTATGAGCTTTTTACTAGGCAAAGAGAAAATGCAGAACCGACTCTACACAGCAAAGGGGTGTGTTGCCCCGGCCCGGTCGCCCGGACGCCCCGCCCAGGCCCGCCCTCTCGGCACCGGGGACTACATTTCCCAGAGGCCTCAGCGGCCGCGAGGGGCAGGCCCGTCCGCTCTCCGCTCACACTGAGCGGTGACTGGCTTCTCCGGAGGAGGGCGGGGCCTACCCCAGCCAATGGGTGAGAGGCTCGTTACGGCGGCGGAAGCAGCGGCGCTGGGCTGAGGGGTGGGGGGCAGAGTGCTAGCGCCTCGGCGGCGGCGGCGGGTCCGGGAGCCCGAGGACGCCGGCTCCACAGGCGGAGAGCGCAGGAGAGCGAGCTCAAGGCGGCGCGGCGGCCACTCGGCGCAGCACTCAGGTAATGGCGGGACGGGCGCCCGGGAGCGGAGGGGAGGAGAGGGGAGGAGACGAGGGGGCGGGGCGGCCGAGCCGGGCTGCAGCGTCCTTCCCGCTGCGCGTCCCCGGGGAAGGGCAGCGGTCCCTCGTCTCCTGCGGCGCAAACCTGAGCTCTTTCGCGAGCTGAGCACGGCTTTTGGGCCGGCGGCAGAGGCCGGGTGTCCTGTGGCAAGGAAGGGAGAGGCGTCGGGAGGGCTGGGCTGATTCGGGCGTGGGGGCGTGGCGGGCGTGGGCCTTGGCGGGGAAGCTGAGAGGCCGGGGGAGCGCGGGCGGGCGGGCGGCCCAGGGAGTTTGGCTCCTGGAGCAGTTTAAAGTGACTCTCCACATCCGGGCCCTGCGCCCGCCGCTTTCAGACCCTGACCGAGGCGGGGCCTCCGAGCTCCCCGCCCCTTTCGCCTGCGGCGCTTGTCTGCCTCTGCCATTGGCTCAGCCTCGAGAGGTTTGGGCTGCCCCGGCGAGGCTCGTGTCTGATTGGCTGGCAGTCGGCGGGAGGGTGGGGCGGGATCTCAGCGTGCAGGCAGCGTTGGATTGGTGCGGGCCCCGGACTGACGCGCCCGGCGTGGGGCCAATGGGCGGGCGGGGGAGGTAGGGGCAGGTTCGGGGGAAGAGGACTGGAGCGCAGCGGCAGCCGGGCGGCGGGGGTGAGCGGGGCCGGCGGGGCTGGACAGCGGCGGGCCCGAGGCGCGCTGCGGCACGAGTCGTCCCCGCGACCTCGGAGCCCAGCGCTGCCACCAAGATGGGTCCTCCGCGGCAACCCCAGCCCGGCGAGGTGGAATCGGGAGGGGCGGGCGGCGGGCGGCGGCAGGTAAAGGGCACACTGGTCCCGGGGCTCCTCAGAACGCCTGCCCCCTCCCCAGGGATGGAGTCTCAGAGACCCGGAGTGTCTGGAGACCTGTGTTCTCCGATCTCAGCGGGGGGCTTCAGGGTGGGGGCAGGATTGCGGGCGTATCGGGGATATCGGCTCCTGAAGGAGGAGTGGGGGGTCGATTTTAGGGAAAGTGGTGAAGGTCTCGGTTCCCTTTGGCTCAGTGGGGCTCTGTGAAAGGGGCGGGGGAGAAATCCGTCAATGGAGGCCTGTGCAGGAAAGCGTTTGAGAATTCCTTTCGGATCAGGTCTTGATGGAAGGTTTCTGATCCCGTCTTAGGACAGGGCATCTGCCTCCGATTCCTCCTGTGACACACTGATGACAGTTCTGTTCACCTTGGGGTGAGGCTTAAGTCTTTCAAAGGCACATGCCATTTGTCATGAAACTTTACACAGAAGTATATATATTGTGTTAAGACCTGTCACGTGGATGTTATACACAATGCAGTGTCGACTTTTGTGGCAATCCACAGGCATTGGGGAGCGGTGTCATAATATCCCCCAGCACCACATAAACGATTTTACCATTAATTGAACCTATGTACATCAAAAACTTAAACAGTTTACACCATTTCTGCACTGTATATTGAACACAAGTATCATTTTAGATAGATGATGCTACATTTGTTTTTCTAAGGGAAGATGTAGGTACTAAAAATGCTTTACTTTCTCATTATTGATTCTAATATCAGAATCCAGTAATAACCATATGCCTATGCACTGCAGGTGGAAATGAGTTCTCAACAGTTTCCTCGGTTAGGAACCCCCTCCACCGGGCTAAGCCAGGCTCCTTCACAGATAGCCAACAGTGGTTCTGCAGGATTGATAAACCCAGCTGCAACAGGTGAGATGTGTGATATTTTTCTATATTGCTTCCTGCACTAAAAATATTGCCAGTTTTCTAACTTAAAAATTAGCAAATTCTTTGTGGGATTTTAGTAAATACTAGGTTATCAAATTTGAAAAAAGGATATATTACAGTTCTAATTTAAATAGGGCTTTCTTTCTTCCTGTTTTAACCACTTGATTCACATGTACAGAGTGTACATGAAACTTACAGTGAAGCACGCCTACAAGAACTATTTTTTTAAATGTATTAATATGTTCTTATTTAATTAAGGCCCAGAGGTGTAATAATAATGCCATGAGGGAATGCAAAGGTGTGTAAGGTGTAGGTCTTGCCTTTCAGGAGCTTACTGTATAGGAAAAGAGATTTTAAAAAGATGTGTATACGCACATATACTACGCAACTCGGTTTTTAGTTGTATACTCTTTGAATGCTGAAGATCAGTGGCCTCAGCTGGTGATGATTTTGCCCCCCCAGGGAATATTTGGCGATGTCTCGGTACACTTTTAGGTGTCACAAGTAGGGGATGCTCTTGGCATTGGATATTTAGAGGCCCGGGATGCTGCTAAATACTCGACTTAAGCAGGACAGCCCCCAACCCCACAGCAAAGTATCTAGTCCAGTCAGCAGTGCTGAAGTTGAGTTACTCCTTCAAATAATTCTGTATTCTGTGTATCAAGTGGAAAGGTGGCATTGCAAAGTGAAGTAAGGCACTCCTTTTTTTATTCGTCTTTCTTTACAGTCTGATTTCTATGTTCCTCATCATGGTAAATGGTACTACCGTCTCCTTATTGCTCAAACCAGAAACTCAGGCATGGTGTTTAATTGTTCTGTCTTTGTCTCTCACTTGTGAGCTGTGACCTCCTTCCTATTGCTTCGCCTCATTCCTGCCAACTTCATTTTTGTTACAAATTTCTTTCAGTTCTCTTTAGGCTTAAAGTAACTTTAAGCTACTTTATTCCTCCTGCTTAATAGTAGCTGTTCATATTGAACAGATATGAACAGATGATATCTGTTGAACAGCTGAACAGATGATAAGTTCTCAATCTTCTTGACCTTGGAACTTTACACAGTCCAGTTTTGTTTTGTTTGTTTGCCACAATCTTTCATCTTCCTTTGCACACTTATTTATCTGGCTAACTCTTTGTTCTTCCTTGAGGTTTCCTCTCAGATGTCACTTTCTCTGGGAAATCTTTACTGACTCCATCATCCACAGCAACTCAAGGTCGGGCCTCCTCCTAGAATGAAGGCCAGGACCTACCTGTTCATGCTCCTTTGTATGTGCTATCCTTGCTACAGGGTGGAGGTCAACAAATTCTTATAGTGCCACTTCAAGTTCCTGACCCCATAACAAAAATTTTTGACAGTGTTTTATCTTTTGTATGAATTCACAGCAGAATTTTTTTTTTTTTTTTTGGCCAAGCTGCATGGCTTGCGGGATCTTAGTTCCCCGACCAGGGATTGAACCCAGGACACAGCAGTGAAAGTGCCAAGTCCTAACCACTGGAGTGCCAGGGAATCCCCACAACAGAATAATTTAAAGGAGCATAGCTAAAGAGAATTTTTTTTAAATAAAAATCCATTTTTAATTAATTTATTTTATTTATTTATTTTTGGCTGCGTTGGGTCTTCGTTGCTGCACGCGGGCTTTCTCTAGTTGTGTCGAGCGGGGTCTACTCTTCGTTGTGGTGCGCGGGCTTCTCACTGCAGTGGCTTCTCTTGTTGCGGAGCATGGGCTCTAGGCGCATCAGCTTCAGTAGTTGTGGCTCACAGGCTCAGTAGTTGTGGCTTGCGGACTCTAGAGCGCAGGCTCAGTCATTGTGGCGCACGGGCTTAGTTGCTCCACGGCACGTGGGATCTTCCTGGACCAGGGCTTGAACCCGTGTCCCCTGCATTGGCAGGCGGATTCTTAACCACTGTGCCACCAGGGAAGCCCAAAAGAGAATATTTTTGAACATCTATTTGCAAGAATTTTACTGCTCATTAAAAAGGGTATCAATTAGCAATAATTGCCCTCAGGCTTCGTTGCGAAGGAAATCATTGACTTAGACCAAAATTGCCTATAATTTTACTTCTGAAATGTGTATGCTGTTTCCTTCAGTTGCTCTTAAAAAGAAAATAAAAGTTTTCCTTAAGTAGTTAGATGTCTTTCTATATTTCCTGTTGCTCTTATTGGAAGAAGTAATTTGGGATCCTACGCATGTCAGGATTTCAAGTACACATCCACAGTACGGAAATATAGATTACAACCAGTTCTCTTAACTACTGCTTCAAGGTTCTTTTCTGATAAAAATAAACAACTTCAAATACCTAGAAGGAAACGATACATAGTTGCAAAAAGAGCTTAGTGGAAAATGGTCAGTGCATTATATCTTAAACGAAAGTGTCAAAAATCAAAGTCTTCCTGGACAGATAGGTTTGGGGGAAAGTTATGAAATTGTCCATTTCCTTTAAAATTTTAATTAGGGGAAAATCTGGGCAGTGGGGAAGGTTAAAAATCAGTTGATAATGGAAAGACAGAAGTAAAACTCTTTATTCACACGCATCATGTATACAGAAAATACTAAATTTTTTGTTTGTTTGTTTTGTTTTGTTTTTTGCGGTACGTGGGCCTCTCACTGTTGTGGCCTCTCCCGTTGCGGAGCACAGGCTCCGGACGCGCAGGCTCAGCGGCCATGGCTCACGGGCCCAGCCGCTCCGCGGCATGTGGGATCTTCCCGGACCAGGGCACGAACCCGTGTCCCCTGCATCGGCAGGTGGACTCTCAACCACTGTGCTACCAGGGAAGCCCCTAAATGTTTTTTAAAAGCTGTTGGAACTAATAAGTGAAATTACTAAAGGTTGCAGGATAAAAGTTCAGTGTACAGAAATCAATTATATTTCTAAATACTAGTAATGAATAGTGAAAATTTAAAAGTGTCATTTACAGTAGCATTAAAAAAAAAAAAACCCACAGGACTTCCCTGGTGGCGCAGTGGTTGAGAGTCCACCTGCTGATGCAGGGAACATGCGTTCGTGCCCCAGTCCGGGAAGATCCCACATACCACGGAGCGGCTGGACCCGTGGGCCATGGCCGCTGAGCCTGCGCGTCCGGAGCCTGTGCTCCGCAATGGGAGAGGCCACAACAGTGAGAGGCCCGCGTACTGCAAAAAAAAAAAAAAAAAAAAAAACCCACAAAATACTTAGGAATAAGTTAACAAAATATGTGTATGACCTGGGGTTAGAAAACTATGTAAAACATTGCTGAGAGAAGTTAAAGACCTAGATAAATGAAAAGATCTATCATGTTCATGGATTGGAAAACTCAGTATTTTCCTTTACCCAAAGGGATCTTTAGATTCAAATGAATCCTAATCAAATTCACATCAAGTACTTTTCTAAAAATTGAATCTAAAATTAAATCTAAAATATATGTGAAAACCAAAGGACCTAGAATAGCCAGAGCAATTTTGACAAAAAAGAAGAAGAAAGTTGGGGGACTCCACTGCCTTACTTCAAGACTTGGTATAAAGCTGCACTAATCAAGACAGTGTGATATTAGCATAAATCACTGGATCATTGGTACAAACTAGAGGATCCAGAAATAGACCCACACATAATGGTCAATTGATTTTTGATAAAAGTACATAGATAATTCAATAGGGGAATGATCGTCTTTTTAACAGAATAGTGCCAGAACACCAGAATATCCATATGAAAAAAAATAAACCTTGACCTTTACTTCCACTGTGCACATAAATTAACTCGAAATGTATAATTATGGACCTAAGTATAAAACTTAAAATTTCTAAAAGAAAATATAGGAGAAACTGTTTGTTATCTTAGAGTAAGTAAAAATTGCTTAGGGCACGAAAAACACTGATTATAAAGGAGGCAACTAATACACTGTACTTCATCAACATTAAAAATGACTGCTCTGCAAAAGACACTGTTAGTAAAATAAAAAGGCAAGCCACCAAATGAGAGAAGACATTTGTGATAAATGTGTCAACAAAGGACTTACATCTGGAATATATAAAAAACTTGTAACTCAATAGCAAAAAAGGCAAACAGCTTGTTTTTTTTGTTTGTTTGTTTTTAAGGGATGAAATATGTGAATAGACACTTTACCAAAGATGCTGTATAAAGGCCAGATAAACACAAAAGATATTCAACTGTATTACTCCTCAGGGCAATGCAAATTAAAACCACAGTGAGAAACTGCTATACACCCACTAGAATGACTAAAACAAAAAGACTGACAATACCGAGTTTTGACGTGTTTGTCGAGTAAGCAGAACCCATGCATTGGTGGGAATGCAAAGTAATCCAGCCACTTTGGTAAGCAGTTTGGCACAGTATGTTAAAAAAATTTAACGTAAACTTACCATACAACCCAGCAGTCTCATTCCTAGGTATTTACCCAAGATAAATGAAAATGTGTGTCACACATACAGTGACTTCTCCTTCAGTGTTCATAGAAGCATTATTCATAATAGCCAAACCCTGGAAAGAACCCAGATTTTATCAACTGGTGACTGGATAAGCAAAGTTTGGTTTAATCCATACAGTGGAATACTACTCAATGGTAAAAAGAAGCAAACTAGCATTATAAACAGTAACGTGGATGAACGTCAAAAGCATTTTACTGAGAGAAAGAAGCCAGACCCAAAGGACCACGTACTGTGTGGTTCTATCTCTATGAAATTCCAGAAAAGACAAAGCAGTGGTGATAGAACCATCAATAGATCAGTGGTTTCTAAGGAGTCGGGGTGGGAGGGAGGGAATTGACTGCAAAGGGGCATGAATGAACTTGTTAGAGCAAGGGAAACGTTCTATGTCATGATTGTGTTGTGATAACAGTACTGAATACATTTGTGAAAATTTAGTTTTATACAAAAAATTAGTAGATTTTATATGTAAATTGTACCTCAGTTAATAATAAAGCTGATTAAAAAATGGACAAGATATGAACATATACTTTACAAAGGAAGATGTATATGAATGGCCTATGGTCACATAAAAAGAAGTTCTACATTACCAGTCAGCATGGAAATGTTAATTAAAACCACAATGAGATACCCAGTACACACCCACTAGAATATCTGTGTGTCAAGAATCCGTGAGGATGAGGAACAACTGGACCGCTAATACACACTGCCTGTGGGAACATGAGATAATACAACCACTTTGGAAAGTACTTCGGCAGTTTCATATGAAGTTTACCATTTGACCCAGCCATTCTGCTCCTAACTTGTTGGTGAGAATGTAAAAAAAAAAAAAAATCATTGAACTCTCTTTAGAATAGCCATTTTATTGTATGCAAATTATACCTCGATAAAGCGGTTTTAAAAATCAAAATTTTTAAAAAATCTGAATGACCTAGGAGAAGGGTCAATGTATAGCAGAATATAAAATATATTAATCTTTTCTCGCAGCACTTTTTTCCTCCAAGAGAAAAGTTCTAATTTTTTTTCCTGAGGAGATCATTGAAGAAGGACTCAGAGTACACATGGATATTTATTCTAGAGTTGTTGACAATAGCAAAAATTTGGAAATAACCTAAAAGCTCATCGTTGATATAATGGTTTAAAAAGGTATAGTACATCTATTCAATAGAATTTCATTTAGCGCTTTTGAAATGATGCAGTGTATATTCATATTACTTAGCGATTCCACTCTTAGGTGGAATCCAATAGCAATGGTAATGTTCACCAAAAGACATATGCGTGAATATTACTAGTATTCCTATTCATAATAGTAAAAAAAAAACCACAAAAAACCTGAAAACTAACTGGGAGTAAAATGGATAATTTGTGATTTATTCAAGCAATGGCATACTGTACTGAGAATGAAGGAGCTACGGCTACATGCAATAACATGCACAAATCTTATACCTATAAGTGAGAGAGACAAGAACCGGGTACATTTGTTACGAGTATATTTATATAAGTTCAAAAATAGACAACAGTAACCTATAGTTTTAGAAGTTAGCATAGTGAGTATCGTTGGGAGGGACAGTGACTGGAATCAGGCTGAACAGAGGGTTTATGGGGATCCGGTAGCATTCTGCTGGTTGATCTAGGGGCTGGTAACTCAGGTGTATTCCGTTTGTGAAAGTTTATTGAGCTATACACTTGTCTTTATGAAGGTTATAGTTAAATAAAAAGTTAAGTAAATAAAAACCCACCTAAGATTAAGAGCTGAGAAGTGTCTGACGTTTTACCAAAATAGTAACTTGGTGCCTTTAGGGGATAGACTTTGGGAGCAGCTTTACTTTCTTTATAGTTTTCCAAGTAATTAAAATTTTTTACGTAAGTATAATCTTTATGTTCAGAAAAATAATGTCAGTGTTGTTTTGGGAAAATGATAGTGCAAATTAATATTTTCACAGACTCTCCTCTTTCATTACATTAGTTCCTTGATTTTTAATAAATTTTTTTAATCATTGTGTTCTGAATTCACAGCATTTTAAAATTTATTTTTAGTTTTATTTATTTTTGGCTGCGTTGGGTCTTTGTTGCTGCACACAGGCTTTCTCTAGTTGCGGCGAGCGGGGGCTACTCTTCGTTGCAGTGCGCAGGCTTCTCATTGCGGTGGCTTCTCTTGTTGCGGAGCATGGGCCCTAGGCACACGGGCTCTAGAGCGCAGGCTCAGTAGTTGTGGCGCACGGGCTTAGTTGCTCTGTGGCATGTGAGATCTTCCCGGACCAGGGATCGAACCCGTGTTCCCAGCATTGGCAGGCGGATTCTTAACCACCACGCCACCAGGGAAGTCCCAGTTCCTTGATTTTTTTAACTTAATTTTTGAATACGTTACATGTTCTCATGGTCCAAAATTCCAAAAGAAAAAAGAGTATACACTGAAAAGTATCTCTCCTTCCTGTCCCCCACTCACCCACTTTCTTTCCTTTCAGGCAAACAAGATGCTTTGGAGATATGTTATCCGTATACAAATACAAATGTATTTATATTTGTGTGTATTTTATTTACTTTTTCTCCGTTCTGTACCTTGGTATTTTCATATATCTTTTTCACAATATATATATATTATACATTTTCCCATAAGAGTACCTAAAAAGCTTTCTTGTTTTATTTTTATAGTTGCATGGTAGTCTATTGTGTGAGTATACCATAATTTATATAACCAGTCCCCTATTGATGGACATGTAGGTTTTTTGGTTCCTTTGCTAGTATAAAAATACTGAAACAGATAACTTGTACCTGAGTCATTTTACATACATGCTGTGTATCTATAGGGTACAGTCATGCAAGTGGAATTGTTGAGTCTCAAAGGGTGCATGCATTGTAATAATGATAGAGCTTTACTTGTTCACTCTGTAGGGATTTGGACTGAGAAATTGGTTACCTTTTTTGGGGGGGGCGCCACACCACACACAGCATGCAGGATCTTAGTTCCCCGACCAGGGGTCAGACCCGTGCCCCCTGCAGTGGAAGCATGGATTCTTAACCACTGGACCGCCTGGGAAATCCCCAAGTCACCTTTTTAATATTAGGTTTTTATAACTTTTAAAATAAATATTTTAAATGAAATTGTCTTATATCTTATATTACAATTTCAAGTATTTGAGGTCATTCTAGATAGTTTTCAGGCCCTTTGTTCATAGGAGTAGGAAATTACAATCTTGAAAACAAATCCTGTGTTCCATAGGTGTGACTTTCAAGTTTGCTAGCCATGAGGGGAATTTGATGCCCAACTTTTCCTTGTTAAGAAAATCTCACAAGGAAACGGTCAGTTTATCAACCCTGAAACTTAACTGCAGGTGCCACTCCTACATGGGCTGTTATATTATTTGCTATTGGAAGGGCATGACACGCTGTTTCACCCTTCATGTCTTCACTAGTCAACGATGAATCTAGTCGAGATGCTGAAGTCACTGCCAGGGAGCACGTGGGTTCCAGCAGCTCCCTACAGTCCCGTGAAGAGAAGCAAGAGCCTGTTGTGGTAAGGCCCTATCCACAGGTGCAGATGTTGTCTACACACCATGCTGTTGCATCGGGCACACCTGTCACAGTGACAGCCCCGCCAGCACATCTGACGCCAGCAGTGCCACTCTCATTTTCGGAGGGACTTATGAAGGTAATGGAGAGGGTTAAAATTGCACCTTGAACGACAGCTAAAGACTGGCTAGGATTTCTGACAGCGCTCACAGAGTCTTAGGCTGTATCCTAGGATCATAGCTTTTTCTTTCTGACCTATCAGTTCAGCTCCTCTCTGTAACTCAGAGTGGCGCTGTTCTGCAGTGCCTAGTCTCGTGCCGCTGGGCAGTTGGCATCACAGGATCTTTTCTCGTACCCATTTTGACGTTGATTTTATTTCAAGTTATGGGCGTGCTAGTGTAGCTCTTATCTTGGAGTGGCACTCTTCTCCAAGGTTTTGTTTTGATAGCTTGCTAATTTGGGTGTATCAGAATATCGCCTTGTGTATTAACCATATGGATATGTGTCAGTTACTGGGAGTTTTGTTTACTTCCAGCCAAACTTGGGAGGCAGCACGGTATAGAAGAATGAATGTGGGCTGTGAGCCATACAGATCTGGGCTGTATTCCCAGTTCTAGTTTTTACTGTCTGTGTGGCTTTAAGCAAGTGACTTAGCCTTGCTTTGTATGTTTCCACATCTGTAACATGGCAATGCTAGCACTTCAATGGAGAGGCTGTGATGCTAAGAGGTAGAACATATGAGGCTTCGGGCATCCTCCCTGGCGCTCTCCAGGTTTGATTTGTGTACGTGTGTGCAATGAAGGGCATCGCTGGAAACGCTGTTGATCTGTGTCGTGTGGTTTTCTGTTCGCAGCCGCCCCCGAAGCCCACCGTGCCTAGCCGTCCCATTGCTCCTGCTCCACCTTCCACCTTGTCACTTCCCCCCAAGCTTCCAGGGCAGGTTACCGTTACCATGGAGAGTAGCATCCCTCAAGCTGCAGCCATTCCTGTGGCAACAATCAGTGGACAACAGGTTTTTTTCCTCTTAATTTGCTGATTTTCAAACTGAGATGCCAAACTGTTGATCATTATTTACTGAATGCCAGCAGTACATTAGGCACTGGACTAAATCAAACATGAACTGGTCACTGGTATCTGCAAGGGGACAAGAGGAGAGTGGACAGAGAAGGATGGCCTCGGGAGTAAGACCAGTATGCACAGTGGTCTTGTCATTCGGCCCGTACGTAGTGGGTACCTGCTGTGTACGAGGCACCCCCTGCAGTGTGAGAAGCAAATCTAGATGAGACAGCCCGTGACCTTGAGGAGCATAGGAGTCCGGCTGTGCTTGGTTACAGGCACAGAACTCCAGTGGGCTGAGGACAGCCTCACAGCAGCAGTGCTTCTCTAAGGCTGTTCTCTGAGGACAGTGATGTGTGTCTCTTGGGCGACTGGCAGGTTCCCTCAGCAGCCTACCGGTTGTGAACATTTATTTTAAAGTCTCATGTTTTAACTTAATTTTTTGTTTTTTTTTTTGAAATTGCAGTCCTCCTCCATAATATGTATTTGATTTATTTAAATATTTTAAATTACTTACCAATGAAAACTGAATCTCACAACTCACTCCCTTCAAGTTTTCAGGAAAAAAAATGGTATTCCAAAAAGGTGCACTGTGGTTTTTTTCATTTTGTCATACTGCTGAGTCCTCCCAGAAGTGCTGGAATGTCCACCTGAGAAGCACTGGCACCAGGATTGGGCAGGTGTGAGGAAGGGACACTTAGGGGTGAGCTGAAGAACTGACGGGGGAGTGCCCGTTGGATGCTGACGGAATTTGCTTAGAAATCCCGGCTAGCATAAAGAATACGTGAGTGCAGTGGCGTGTAAAGGAAATAGTGAGAATAAGGAAAAATAAGCTATAGGCCAAGACAAAGAAAACAAGGGTAGAAGGCTAATAATATTGAAGATGACAGTGTCTGAAAGTGGACAGTCAAATGTGTCATCAGTGACAGGAACCTAACAACTAGCTAGACTCAAGGCAGTTGATGGGTCCTCCCTGTCCCTTACCACATGCCTGCTGGCACAGGGCATCGTGCAGTATGCTGTGAAAAGAAAACGAAATGTCCTTAAGAGGAACAACATGACCCACATTTGGAGGCAGCTGACTTCCTAGAAGCAATGGCTAAGCACCCGTGGCTAAGACCAGGCACTTGGAAATAACGTCGCATCCTGTTTCTTGCAGGGGCATCCCAGTAACCTGCATCACATCATGACCACAAACGTACAGATGTCTATCATCCGCAGCAACGCACCTGGGCCCCCTCTTCACATTGGAGCTTCTCATTTACCTCGAGGTATAAAGGCTGCATGTTTCCTTCAGACTCTTGAAATGCAGTGACAGGTATACGTTTGGTAGAAGATACAGTAACACAAAGCATCTCCAGAATGAGCTTTTTAAAGTTGCAGGACAGCAGAAATAAACTTAGGTTAATGCACATTTTTAGTGTGGCCTAATAGGTGCTTATTATAGTTGTATTGCAACACATATGTGTATGTGTGTAAACTCAGAGCAGTTCAGATTTTCTGTATGGTCTAAAAATTGTCCTTTATACTGAGGAACCCCTGAAAGCTATGGTAGTGTAAATATGGGCTTCATTTTTAATAAATAAGTCACAGATGTCAATACTGAGTATTTTTGAAGTTTAGTGAAAATGCTTAGTCAAATCTTTTTATTCACATGGCAATAAGATGAATTTATTCTTAAAATTAACTGCTGATAGGTTGTAAGGTATTAAATTTAATGAGTTTTTTCAGTTACTTGATCAGAAATTGTTACCTTCTATTGGAGAGGGTAAAATTATTGTCGGCAAAATCAGGCTAACGAATGCTCTCTCTCAGTGTAACTTAGTGGGTCTCAGAGTGAGGTTTGCGGACTGCAGGGGCATGTGTGTGAGGTCGAAACTAAGACGTGTGCCCTTTTGTCAGTGCTGATATTGGCACTGATGGTGCAAAGGCAGTGGTGGTTCAAGTGAACTCTCACTGGTGGTTAAACTGCTGCAGCCTTGGCTTGAATCAGGGTAATAACAGCACCGTGCTGTGCTTCACTGCTACGTACTTGCAGTTTCAAAAAAAAAAAAAAAAAAAACCAGTTTCATTTAAGAACACCCTTGAAGAAGCAATACAGATTATCAGTCTTATGAAATCTCAGCCCTTGAGCGCACGTTCTCTTAATTTTCTATATGATGAAATGGGAAGTATACATAAAGCACTTAAGCTGAATACTGACATACTGAGCTTATAGGGAATATAATTGTAGCTATTTAAATCATGAGCCCAGAAGCCATACTAATGAAAAAAATTCTGTTTTTCCAGGTGCAGCAGCTGCTGCTGTGATGTCCAGTTCTAAAGTAACCACGGTCCTGAGGCCGACTTCCCAGCTGCCAAATGCTGCTTCAGCTCAGCCGGCAGTACAGCACATCATTCACCAGCCAATCCAGGCACGCCGGGGTTGTGGGTAGTCAGCCAGCAAGCGTTAAGCGCCTACTCTTGAGTTATTCACTCTGCTTGGCACTGTGCGAGTTCTTGAACCTCAAGCGACTTTGGATCTAGTTGCCAAGATGTAGAGAAGGCTGAATTACAGACAGTGTCATGTGATCCGCTGTAGAAATTTAGGAGAGAGGTAGTAAGGGAAGGCTTTTGGTTGGGATGGGTGTGGCAGTGGGGATTCAGAGGCGTGAAGGGGGGCAGCACTCTGAACAAGGCAAGGAAGATGGTGGTGGTTGTACACAGTGTGGAGTGAAGACTAGTTAGAGCTGAGGGATTCTGATTTCGATAGGGCTGTGTGAACCCCTCAACATTTTATGCACATTTTTATGCACATATGTATGCTTTCTGAGGAAGATGGTCCACGCCTTTCAACTTTTTTCAAGGAAGCCTGTGGCCTCGGTACCACTGAAGTATAACGTGTTACTGCGTGATACCGTGTCTGTCTCTAAATTCGGGACTCTAAGATGAAGACTGTAAACTTGATTTTGTACACAGCAGAGAGCTACTGCGTCTTTGGAATATACTGACATATGGTCAAAGAAATATCTTTGAAAGATTAATCTAGCTGAATTGCGTACAGAAGGTAGAAGTTCAGTGCCTTTGTGGCCAGACTGGTAGCATGTATGAAATAGCTGGGTTTAAGATACTACGGAAGAGTGCTGACTGGGATGCAGGTTAAGATACGTCTAGCCTAGAGCTTTCACGTTAAACAAAATAAAAGACCTTGCTAGTAATAAAACACATTTGGAGACTGATTAGGGCCCCAGGAGTATAATGGTAGGAAGGGTTGGAGAAAGAGGAGAACCCAGGGTCAAGAGCTCAGTAGTGAGGAAGACAGCACAGCAGTCCTAGTGTGAGAGGACAGGCTGTGAGAGCAGCGCCGTGGGGACGAGGTCTGCAGGTGAGAAACAGATCAAGAATGGGCAGAGTTTGCTGAGTTAACCTGCACATGGCAGGAGCAGGAAAGAAGGACTACTCAGGAGAGCTCAGATGCCTGGAGAATCTGACGGGGCAAGCGGGTGAAGCCCAGTGTGGAACTCGTTTGTCAGGTGAAGGTTTTACACCCAGATGTAGGGGTAAGGGAAGTATATCCATATGGAAACATCTAGAAAGTATCTGGGCACCCTGCTCCTTCCGCTGATAAAGAATGCTGTTACCACGTGTTTGCCTTTATTGCCCTCAGATGGCATGAGAGCCAGCGTCCAGTTCTGAGTAGGCCCTCTGTGGAAAGGCCTGGGTTGTGTCGTCATGAAAAGTGTCTGCTCCAGGACCAGTGACGGCTCTGTGGGAACCGGAGCTGAAGGGCTAGATTCCAGTCTGTACTAATCGTAGGACAGAATTTTGAGTGTGGTCATATTCGAAAAGGAGGGACTTATGTACTTTCCAACCAGAATTGGATTTTTGGGGATAATTCTGGCTCTTGGCCTTCTAACAACCTCTCTGAAAAGAGAACTTGGTAATCAGAATGGTGAGAATTTATTTTCATTTGGACATAAACACTCTTATTTCGAGACCCAGTTTTCAAATTATACTTGCGGTGTTTTGGGCATACTGTATTTTGCTTTTGCTTTCAATGAAATATGTTTTTCTCTTCTCTTGGTAGTCTCGTCCACCTGTGACCACCTCTAATACCATCCCTCCTGCTGTGGTAGCAACTGTGTCGGCCACCAGAGCTCAGTCTCCAGTCATTACTACAACAGCAGCCCATGCCACTGATTCCGCACTTAGGTATATTTGGGGGTTTGAAGATCAGCCGTGCTGCCATCCTCCCTTCTTCTCTCCCCTTTTCTTTTCCTTCCTTCATTCAACTCAATAAATATTTATTGAGTGCTTTTTTTCCTTTTTTTTAATGAGCTATGTTGTGTTCTAGACACTGAGGATAAAGCAGTGAAAAAATAAAAAGAAATTCTTGCCCTCATAGAGTTTCTGTTTGTAGAAACTGTGGCTGGAGACATTACCATAAAAAAATATATAGTTTTTTAGGGGGCAGAGAGTGCTTTGGGGACAAATCAGGGCGAATGGGATTTGGAGGGACAGGGTAGGCAGTACGGGGAGCTTACTATGTCATGTAAGGTGATCAGGAAGGGCTTTGTTGATAAGAATGCAGTTGAACAGAAAATGGAAGATGTGAAATGAGCCATATGGTTGTCTGGGATAAGAGAGTGTTCTAGGCAGTGGGAACAGTAAGTGCAAAGGCCCTGAGACAGGAGTATGTTGACCACATAAAGGGGCAGCAAGAGGCTAATGGTAGGAGAGTGGCCAGAGATTATTTTAGGAGGTAGCAAGGTCCCCAGGTCATGCCGAGCCTTAGGAACCACTCTGAGGATTTGGCCTGTGCTGGGGGGCAATGGGAAGCCTTAGCAGAGTTTGGAACAGAGCAGC
The DNA here is from genome assembly GCF_949752795.1 of Hyperoodon ampullatus. Classification (NCBI taxonomy): domain Eukaryota; kingdom Metazoa; phylum Chordata; class Mammalia; order Artiodactyla; family Ziphiidae; genus Hyperoodon; species Hyperoodon ampullatus. The sequence goes on from NC_136921.1 coordinate 101,339,695, forward strand.
GCCATGATCTGAAGTAGCTGCATCAGCCTGGTTGCTGGAGAGAGTAGGCTGTGGGGAGGCAAAGTTGGAAGCAGGATGTTTCGAAGAGTATGGCAGGAATCCAGGAGAGATGGTCATTGGAGGTGGAAAGATGTGGTTAGATTCTGAATAGAACTTTGAAGGTAGCGGAGGGGACTTCTGAGGAAGCACGTACAGGGTTATTAGAGAATGAGAACAGTCAGGCTTATGCCAGCACTGGTTGGCTGTGCAGCTGGGAGAGTGGAGTTGCCTAATCTTGAGATGGGGAAGAGTGGGAGGAGTAGGTTTGGGGAGGAATTCCAGGCTCTGGTTTGGGGCACTTTGAAGGTTGTGCTGACTTCTGAGCACCCAAGTGGAGATGTTGAGAAAGCTTAATATATGCGTCTGGAGTCCACAGAAGAGTTTGGGAGGAGATGATTTAGGAAGGCAGATGGGGAGGAGGTTTATGAGAGAAAATGGCTCCCAGTTGAGAGGGCTGTCGAGGGAAGCAGTGTTCTCAAGGGAGAACCAAGATTCATTAGGGTAGGAAGATAGTGCATATATTCACAGAAGAGGTTGAGGATACAGGAGGTTCTGCTAAAGATGGATTGTGAGTCCAGAGGGTATAGTAGAAAGGTTGGGTGTTTGAGAAGAGAAGCCAGTACAATTAAGAGATTTACAGAGCCATACAGGGAGAGAGTCTGGTCAATGAGGGATGGTCTCTGATGCTTCTCGTGAGTGACACAATCAGGGATGAAGGCATCAAGGTATTTGTCCTCACGACCCCCAGGCATATTGTGCTGGTGAAGCTATGAAAGTTGGGGAAGGCAGTGGCATGAGAGTCTTGCCAGGAGCATGCAGCGTTCCAGTGGTCTTTCTTGATGCTTGCCATCGATTACGTGGGTGCCGGGGAAGGAGCCTTCAGCAATATGAACGACAAGTGATTCACTGGACCAAAGAAGGGATGGGGCATGGCGAACAGAGCTGCCGGGAACTAGAGACCATCCGGAAGACTTGTCTACCAGTGGGAAGCAGTCTGAGATGCCTCCTTGGTTTCTTCCTTGCTTGACCAAGTAAATGAAAAGGAAACAAGGGAAAGAAAGCAGATTTGTTTATTTATTTATGGCTGCATTGGGTCTTCGTCCCTGTGCGCTGGCTTTTCTCTAGTTGCAGCGAGTGGGGGCTACTCTTGGTTGCAGTGCGCGGGCTTCTCGTTGTGGTGGCTTCTGTTGTTGCAGAGCACGGGCTCTAGGCACGCGGGCTCAGTAGTTGCGGCACGCGGGCTCTAGAGCGCAAGCTCAGTAGTTGTGGCGCATGAGCGCAGTTGATCTGCGGCATGTGGGATCCTCCTGGACCAAGGATCGAACCCGTGTCCACTGCATTGGCAGGCGGATTCTTAACCACTGCGCCACCAGAGAAGCCCCTAAAGCAGATTTTAAAGAGAAGGTTAAGTTTTGTGATACTGAGTGTATCTGTGGCAACAGGTAGTTGAAGAGATGTCTGTGCTTGAGAAGTTATTAACGTGGGCTACAGTTAATGCTCTAGGTATCTGAGTCTACCCAGCGGGAATAAATGTAATGAGAAGAGGGCCCAGAACAGAGCTCTGAAGAAAATAACACTTACATGCAGAGTAGTGCCTAGGACGTAACTTTAACCACTAGCTCTGTCATTTACTAGCTGTGTGCCATTAGGGAAGTGTTTTTAACTTCCCTGATCCTTAGTCCCCTCTTCAATAAAATGAAGACACTTTACTTCTCGGTAATTGAATTTATTGCCTGAGGTACAAAGAGACACAACAGCCCAACATAAAATAGACTGTGTTATTCATGTTAACTTTATAGTACCTCCAAAAAATTAATATATTCGGATGGTATGATGAAATTCAAAAGGTATAAATGTGTATACAGTGAAAACTAGGGTTAGATTTTTTTTAAACCATGTTGTTGAATTATCTATCTTTTCCAGTGTATTGTTTTTACTAAAAAATGGATATTGAATTTTGTCAGATATATTTTTAGCATATAACTATGTTTTCACTCCTGTAACAAATATTATTGTGTGCCTGATCTGTGCCAGTCACTGCTCTAGGCACTGGAAATACACTAGGGAATTAAACAGACAAAAACCCTAATGATCAGATGGTTTTTCTACTTAAATTATCTGTAACTGTGATAAATTCCTAATGTCTGACTTCCTAGCTAATGGATGTACTGATGGGCATTTTGGCATATGTTGCATGTTTGTGATGGTGTGCCTTCAAGGTGTATTCCTAGAAGTGGGAGTGCTAGGTGAAAGAGCAAATGTCTCAATTTTCCTCACCTAGAAAATGGCAGTAATATTACCTTCCTTGATATGGAAGTTAATATAGAAATATTAATGTGTAAATATGTATATATTAATATTAATTATATGTGTAAATATATGAACTAATATATATAATATATAAACTAATTATAAGCTAATTAATAAATGTGTAAATGTGTATATATTAATACGAATATATAAAGCACTTAATACATGCCTGACATGTAATGGTCATTAACACTTTTTATGTATTAACACTTGTTATTTTTCATTAGAGTAAATGAAAATCAAAGACTAGTATAGTCTATGCTTTCAGAAGCACTTCACGTATCTAAATACTTAATAGAAATACTCTTGGGGGTATATTTTTGTATGAGCCGGACCTCTTAAAATATGAGCCCGTGTAAGTTTGAATTTAGGAGATCCTTTCTGGGAGATTCTGTTGGCATTCTTCTTTGTTACTTAAATCATTTAATCTTCTTTGTTACTTAAATCATTTAATAGATACTAGGTATCTTCAGAATTGTTCCCATAATTAGATTCCTCCATCCTGAAATTTGTGATTATCTGAATTATGTGTACACGTATCTCTCTGAATGCATTTCATTGTAAATGCTGGGAGTGGGCAGCCTTCACTGTACTCTGGTGACCTAAGTCATCAGCTATTAAAAATCCAGCCTTCAATAGTAGGCTTTCTCCTCAGTAAGTTCCACCAGGTGTCATAGTTGCACCTATGACCAGGCTTTCAGCTTTCCTTTGAACTTGAATAATATGCCATTTAGTTCTCTTTCTGTAGAGAGAAAGCCATCCTTTATTCAGTTTGTAAGTTTTATTCACTCGTATCCCACCAGGTCTGATCTTAAGGCATTTTGAGAGAGGATCCCTGTGATGAAACCATTGGTTAGTTTGGATACGTGAGGTCCCACTCACATTTCACCCTTACGGCTCAACTTTTTCATGTTTTCTTCTTCCTAGTTTATAATCACATGGTTCCAAAATACAAAAACATAAAAAGGTATTCAGTAGGGAGTATCACTCCTCTGTCGCACGTCTACCAAGTTCCTATGTTCCTTTCCCTTTGTAAAGTAACATGTTTATAGCTTTTGGGGTATCCTTCCAGTGTTTCTTAAATACAGTTGAATTCACATGCAATTCTTAACTTTTATCCTTTTTACCCCCCAAATTGTTTAATTCATAGATTCCTAAGCTGCCCTCTTAACTGCAGGCCGGCAGTGTGTCAGTCTCATGATTCATATGTTCCTCTTTGGGTTTTTTTCATATAACAACATATGTTGAAAGCTTTCCATTTCAGTACGTGGAGTTTCATTGTTCTTTTAGCAGCAGTATGATGACCCATTGTGTAAATGGATTTGAGGTTCTTTTCTATACTTTACTATCATAAATAATGTTGCAGTGAATAACTTTAAACTCCTGTCATTATGCATGTGTGCAAGAATATCTGCAGGATAAATTCCCAAAAGTGATCAGAGGGTATATGTGATTGTAATTTTGATACCTATGTCTTATTGCCTTCCATAGGGTTTGTACCAATTTATACTCCCTCCAGAATATTTAAAAGTGCCTGTTCCCTTACAGCTTGAACAACAGAGTACCCTGTCAATTTTTTGGATTTTTGCCAATCTGATAGGTGTACAATGATATATCGGTGTCTTTTAAATTACATTACTCTTCCTCTGATTAAGACTTAGTCTTTTCCCTTTGTTAAGGGGCCATTTGTGTTTTCTTTTTAGCAAACTGACTGTTCATATCCTTGGCCTGTTTTTCTATTGGGCTGTTATTTTTCTCATGGATTCCTAGGAGCTCTTCATATATTAAGATCACACTTTCACCTATGAATCTTTTTACTTTGCTTGTAGTGTGTTTTACTGTGTTAGGAGGCTTGCTTATTGGTTTACAGAGTCAAATTTCTTGATTTTTTTTTTATAGCTTTTGGATTTTGAGAGCTGTTAATTGTTAGAAAGCTCTCCCCCACTCCAAGGCTATTAAAGAATTCTATCTTTTCTTCATGTACGTTCTTATTTTCCATTAAACCTTTCATCATTTTCATATTTATCCTGGTGTACTGTGTGAAGTATGGATCAAATTTTATTTTTTCGAAATGGCTATGTAGTCTTCCTAGCATCATTTATTAAGTAGCCCATTCCCTCCTCTCTGTTTGAGATGTCAACTCTGATATACTGTCACGTTTTCTTACCATTTTTGCAACTTCAGTAGCATGCTTCCCAGTTATTTTGACATGCTGTCTATGTTGATATCCCTTTCAATTATGAGGCAGTCATAACTTTATCTTCTGGCAAGGGATGATATAAACTTGGGGGAAGGAAGTCAGTCAGTGCTTCAAGGTCACAGGTTAAGCTTCCGTTAATTAAGGTTTTCTGTAATATTACCTCAACAGTTAGAAACTTAATGTGTATCTTCAGCTTTGTCCACAGTGTGAAACGTGTTCGTTATAGTAATGCTCACTCGAGATGGTCAGAGAGTGTTGATTAATTATATCGAGGATGCTCAGTATGACTAAGGTTTGATTTATTTGGTTCATGGTACATGTTGATAACCTTTTAGAATGAGGCTTCTGGCAGTTTCAGGAGAGAAACTCGATGGGCAGTTAACTTCATTGGTTCACCTGTGGACTTCACAGACCTGTGAAAAATAAAACTCTGTGACTGTGATCCAGCACCAGACAGTAAGTGGCCTTGACTGCCTGCATTGCGTCTGGAGACAAGTCATAGATCGTGATGTCTTTTCTGTCTTCCCAGTCGGCCAACTCTGTCTCTCCAGCATCCACCGTCTGCAGCAATTAGTATTCAGCGTCCTGCCCAGTCACGGGATGTGACAACAAGAATCACGCTGCCATCTCACCCTGCACTAGGGACGCCAAAACAGCAGCTCCATACCATGGCTCAGGTAAAACCAGAGATGAAGAGCCATCCGTATACCCTATGGGTTAAAACCTGTGCAAAACTTGCTAAAAGCCTGGCAATATCGAAGGCAGTGATTGCGTTTAAACGGGATTGGGTGGGAGATGTTCTTGTTTCTAATTGTGTTGTGGGGTGTTCCCCCCACAGAAAACGATCTTCAGTACTGGCACACCAGTGGCTGCAGCAACGGTAGCACCTATTTTGGCAACGAACACCATTCCCTCCGCAACCACGGCTGGTAAGTCGGCAGCCCTGCTCTTCCTGCCAGGGAAGAAGGAGGCATAAGGCGGGGGTTCATTTTTTATTTCTCAGCTTCAGGCAGAGAACAAGAATTAGGTTAGAAAAATTCTCTTTCTTTTTCCCAAGAGCTTTTCTTGGGTTTTTGAGAGTCTGTAATGTGTGCAGAGAGGCCATTGTTGAAGAATTTCCCTTTTTCTCCTGTCCAGGATCGGTGTCACACACACAGGCTCCCACGAGTACAATTGTTACCATGACAATGCCCTCACATTCATCCCATGCTACGGCAGTGACCACCTCAAACATCCCGGTTGGTAAGTGGCGTGCAGCCTGCAGATGGAAGCTTACAAGGAATTTTTCAGCCCCGCTGACCAGGTCTTCATATAGCTGGCTAGTGTTGATTTTTTTTTTTAATTGTTAATTTTCAAAGCAGCACTGACTTTAACTTTGAGTATTATTTCATATACAGATTTGGCATTTTGATGGTAGGGGGAGAAAAAAGAAGATAACTGTCTCTGAGAGCTCAAAGTAGACTACTTTAACTCCACTTTTGACTTATTCATCAACCTTTACCTTTTCTATGTTTACCTTTTAAAAAAGTAAGTTAACTTTACTGATAAAAGTTTGACAAGAACAACAGGATAAGCAAGAAAGAAGCAAAGATCTGGAGTGAAGAGACCTTGTACACTGACAGATTGTTCAGGAAAAATCTTTGGGTGATGCACCAGTGGGAAGAATGCTAACCCTCAAGTCAGTTCCCTGAGGTTCTTATCTGGGTGCCACCCAAGGTACTTCATGACCATCCTAAAATTCCTTCCAGGCTTTGTTTATTCCCCTTTTAAATATGTGTATATTTTCAGTATTAAAACATCTTTGAAAAGTTTCTGGCAGCCAAACGTTAGTGATCAAGATCAGGGATTGGCAAGCTTTTTCCCTAGAGCCGGCTCGTAAATGCTTTAGGTTCTGCAGGCCTCATGGGTGTGTGCAACTACCTAGCTATGGACAATATGTAAACAAATGGGTGTGGCTGTGTTTCAGTTAGACTTTTTTATGGACACAGAAATTTGAATTTCATGTCATTTTCAGGTGTCACAAAATAGTCTTCTTTTGATTTTTCCCCCCCTGCCATTTAAAAGCATGAACCCATTGTTAGCTCCTGGGCCAAAACAGGCATCAGCAAGGTTTGGCCGGCAGGTTGTCGACGCCTGTCGTCGGAGTTGATAGCTTACTGTCACAGCTTCCAAAGCAGAGGCTGTGGCCTATGAGGCAGAACACTTCCTTCTTTAACCCACAAGTCACAGGTTTTAGTTTCTAGTGTTACCTGTGCCTTGGTTCTGTAACAGTGAGTGTGCCATCTTACTCTCCTTCACTCCCAGAGATGTGGGACAGCTGCCATATTTTTAATCTGCTATACTTTTAGAAGTAAGGCTGCCTTTTGTGAGAGGACGCACTGACATACCCGACGGTCAGAAATCTGGTGACCAGACACAGAAGTGTCTTCCCTACCTGCTGTGTCCCAGCACTGGGGTGGTCCCTCCCTCCCTGCTTCCTTCCTTTGCATGTGTGACAGGCTGCAGCTTCCACAGCCCTCCTAGCAAACTTGGAGGGCGCTTTTCCAGAGTAAACGTAGGACCCAGGAAACCCTTGCTCCTCTTTTAAATAACTGGGCCATTCCAGCCCTTAAATTGGTCCTCAGCCCCACAGACGGCTTTTCGCAGAGAGAATAACTGCGGTCTTTCTCACGTTACTGCTCACTCCAGCTTGGCATTGGAGAAACCAAACTTCTGTCACACCCTCTGAATTTAATCTCACTTCTGTGAAGTCTGGCAGTGGGGTAGCGGTTCAGCGTTACTGCACTTGCATTGAAAAAGATAGTTGATTGTTCCATGTTGTCACTTCAGGCTGTTTTCTGGCTGTACCTAACAGTGTCATCCATTATCTGCAGTGCCGTCAAGTCAGAGCCCAGCCCCTTTTCATTTTTATAGTCGAGAGTCTCCCTAGGGAATGTGTAGCTATGAAGAAAATTAGACCAGTAAAGAGGGGCAGCGTACCCTAGGGGGCTGTCTGGTTGTCTTGAACCCTCTCTGTGGAGAATTATTTAGAGGCCAGTTCTTGTTAATGTCGCTGTGTCTTCCTAAGAGTAACACTGTGGAAGTAAACTCACTCAAAGTAGTAGGAGACAAATAATGTTCATTCATTTGGCTAAAACTACCAACTTCTTACCTGTCCTAAGTTACTGTATTGCTGTGTTCTCTAATTCCCCAGCTCATTTATCTTTGAATTTTTACCATTTACTAAGTTCTAGATATGAAAATCATTTGACAGAAGTGTCCAAACAGATTTGAACATCTGCTACTTAGTGTGATTGCTTTTGTCGAAGTTCCATCAGGTTTATGCTCTGGTTTTGTTTTCCTCTTGTGTAGTAACCCAGATATTTGTTACATCATAATGGGATCCCTATACAGAAGGGTCTCAGTTGAGAAGGGAAACCTGCTATTAACCCGAGAGCATTGATTTTCAAGTTGAGGGCATAAGAGCTATATTAAAATCACCTAAGTGGCTTTTTCTAAGTGTCACTTGCTTTCTCTAGGTGAGATTAGATATTGAATTCAGTCATTGTTATTAATAGGAATGTGTTGGATCAGGGGAAAAGCCTGATAACCCCAAGCATAGGGTTATCACCTGCAGTGAAGGCCCATTTCCAATAGAATGCCACCCTTATTTTCTCCACACATGACAGTGGTCTCAGAATTATAAAAAGCATAATCAGATGATCCCAGCCTACAGAAAACAGAGATTATCTTTGAAAATAGCCCCAACTTACGATTTCTGCATTATGTTTTTCCTGAAGTCTTTTTTTTCTAAATAATTGAGGATGTATGGCCCTTTTAATTAGGAAAAAGTAAAGGTATGATTCATGTGTGTGTGTGGTTACCATCTGATGTTAGCTACTCTGCCAAACACAGCTGCTTTTTTATTGGAAGCATAATTTTCTCCTACCTTTTATGGGCACAGTGAAAACACAGGCTTAGTCACTTTTCCCTCAGCACCCTCTCGACTGACTACTGATGGAAAATACATCATGCCAGCTTCTCTCTGCGTTAGCCAGCAGAGGCCATCCTCACTGGTCAAACTGGGCATCTCACCCATCATCCTGCAGAAACTTCTCCAGCTGCCTCCCTCAGAAAATATCTGGGCCCGGGGGGTTGCTGCTTACCTTTGGTGTTCAGTGTGCTGCGCCTTGGGTAACGTGATGGCATCATCCCAGTCTCTAGTGTTTGCGTGCCTGCCATTGGTATTACTTGGGGCTTTACAGATAGAATTAAATTTGAAAACTGTATGATCATTTTGATTTTGCCATAAAATATTATGCAAAGTCACAGGACACTCAAAAGACTTAAGAAATTAAGTGATTTTCTAGAGGAGGCCTCCTTATAGATGAGGAACCTAAGACTTGGAAATTAAAATGACCTTCTCATTACTTACTGGCTACATTATTACTAATTAGTTATGGGCCCCTGAGAAGAATCTAAGGTGTTTGCCATTTCTGTGTTCAAATTTTTGGTGATTTTTTTTTTTTTAAGTTTTCTCCTTTTAAAAAAAAGGTCTCCAAGAAGCCAGGTCAGGGGAAAAGGGCCTAGTTGCTGATGTTTTTGATAAAGTATTAATGTCGAACCCTGCTTTGACAGATAGCAGTGTAAATATATCAGTGGATTATTGGATTGAAATAATTCAGTTGAACCATAGGTACTCATCTTTTCATTTTTTATTTTGATTAAAACTAAAAATCCAGGGTTCTTATTACTGTTTGCATTCTTAAGATTGTTGCTGGCCAAGAATGTTTTGGCATGCCAGTGAAAGCATATGAGCAGTAATGTAATTGGATTATACTTTTTGTAGCTAAGGTGGTGCCTCAGCAAATCACACATACTTCTCCTCGGATCCAACCCGATTACCCTGCAGAGAGGAGTAGCCTGATTCCCATTTCAGGACATCGAGCCTCTCCAAATCCTGTGGCTATGGAAACCCGAAGTGACAATAGGTAGGAGGGAATGTGCCCCATCGTTTCACGAATTGATTTGATTTTTCAGTGAAACCGGTTGTCCCACGAATATGACATGTATTTCCTTATTTTCAGTTTTTCCCCCTGAAAATCTAATACATTGTATAATTTCTTTAATTTTATGAAACTGTGCTGTATTTATTCATTCTCCTTTTGATGAATGTTCTAGTATCTTTTTTTTGACTTGTGTACTTCTCTTTTTAATTTATTTTGAGCCATTTTGAGTGTAAGGGTGGCAGCATCATGACCCCTTATCCCTAAGTATTTCCATTTTCATCTCTAGAGAACAAAGCTGTTCTTACTTAACCACAGTACGGGGAACTGAAACGATCCTTTAGCTTTCCATTCTCTTTCATACATTGAAATTTTTGAAGAGTATAGATAGGCCGTTGTTTTTGCAGAATATTCTTCAATTTGAGCTTGTCGGATTGTTCCTCGTAGTTAGATTCAGGCTGTGCATTTTTGAAGTGAATACCATTAGGTGATATGTTCTTCTCACTGTTATTACATCAGAGAGCTCATGCTCTCCCTTTGTCCCTTTAATAGTTATCTCAACATTAATTACTTAATGAAGGTGATGCCAGATTTTTCTACCATAAAGGTGTACTTTTCTTTTTTGTAAATAACTAATTTGTGTGGAAATACCTTGAGACTATAAGTGTCCTTATAAGCTTTCACTCAGTAGTTTTGCTTCTATTGACGATTCTTGGCTGAGTCAGTTGATGGTTGCAATATGGTGGTTGCAAGATAGTGACTTGTTCGATCATTTCGTTGATATTTATCAGTTGACATTTTGATGTAAAGAAAGTTCATCTATCCCCATTTATTTATTTTGCTGTGTATTTTATTTTTGAACATCTGCATGGGCTCATGGATTTGGTTTTATTTATTCATAATTATAATCCATTACTGTCATCTATTTCGAGGCTCAAATTGTCTCCAGGCTCGTCCTTGGGAGCCCCTTCAGACTAGTTCCTGGGTTTTGCTATGTCCTGCTCATTCTAGCCCTTCCTTACTTCTCACCACATTAAGATACTTGAAGCTCTTCCTGAACTTGGTCCCTCTGAGCCCTGGAATCTGCCATTTCTCCAAGGAGCCCTGGTTCCTTTGCATCATTTAGAAACTAAGATCTAGCCATTAGCTCTGTTTGTTGTTACTGGATTGTCACTTCTTCTAGGCCCTTTCAGCAGGCAGAGAGGTAGGAAGTATATAACATTTTAAAAACTAAGTACATTCTGGTATCTCTGGTCCAGCTCCATTGCCTCCCCCATTCCGTATTTGTATCTCCCTTCTCCCACCCCACGGTGAGAACCTGGTAGAGTGCACATGAAGTAATTTCAGAAATGGATCATTTTAAAATATTCTTGTTTGATTATTGTGGTGTATAGAAATGCTTTTAGTTCTTTCCTTTTTTCTTTTTTCACCAAAGTACAGTTGATTTACAATGTTGTTAGTTTCTGGTATACATCAGAGTGATTCAGTTTTTTATATATATATATGTGATACAGTAGGATCTTGTTGTTTATCTATTTTATATATAGTAGTTTGTGTCTGCTAATCGCAGACTCCTAATTTATCCCTTCCCGCCCCTTTCCCCTTTGGTAACCACAAGTTTTCTATGTCTGTGAGTCTGTTTCTGTTTTGTAAATAAGTTCATTTGTGTCATATTTTCAATTCCACCTGTAAGTAATATCATATGGTATTTGTCTTTCTCTCCCTGACTTACTTCACTTAGTATGATCATCTCTAGGTCCATCCATGTTAAAATATTACTCTCTCTAGGTCTGTATCTTTTGATATAATTGTTTGGGATGCAATTTGGGAAACGTTAGTATGGCAGTTAAAGGTAAAAAGAGTTTGTAGGGGATGGGATCATTTGAAGGGAAAGAAGAAAAAACCTTTTGGTTCATGTTATCTGTGTTCCATCTATAGACCATCTGTTCCTGTTCAGTTCCAGTACTTTCTGCCAACGTACCCACCTTCTGCATACCCACTGGCTGCTCACACCTACACTCCAATCACCAGCTCTGTGTCCACCATTCGACAGTATCCAGGTATGAGCCCCACTGTTAAGATGACTTTTAACATTTTAATTTTTTCATGCAATGAGATAGGAATTGATCAGTGAATATTTCTAGTATGGATTTAATTACTCTAGCTTCTATTTTCGGATTCAGATAAGGCTGAAATCTGAAGCTTTAAGGTTGTAAATCACCATCCCTGAAATCTAAAAAGTTGTTACTTATAAGTGATAGTAGCATGATTTTATCCCACCCTGAGGATAATTATGTTAACAGTTTTTGTTATCCCTTAAAATGGAAGTGCAGTTAAAAACGAATAAAGCTGTACTCTTCTGGGGCTTCTATGGTTTTGTGGGATATTTGTTGTGTTTTTTTTTTGTTTTTTTTTTTGTTTTTTTTTTTTTGCGGTACACGGGCCTCTCACTGCCGTGGCCTCTCCCGTTGCGGAGCACAGGCTCCGGACGCGCAGGCTCAGCGGCCATGGCTCACGGGCCCAGCCGCTCCGCGGCATGTGGGATCCTCCCGGACCGGGGCACGAACCCGTGTCCCCTGCATCAGCAGGCGGACTCTCAACCACTGCGCCACCAGGGAAGCCCTTGTTGTGTTTTTAATGTTAGTCCAGTTATGCTCAAAATTCACTATCCAGTCCGGTAAATAGTGTTCTTTTTGCCAATAAACAATGCTATTTAAACCTCAGGGTTTGTATAGTTTTTCCTGTGAGACCCTCAGCTCACTTCAGGCATAAGAAAGTCAGGTTGTCAGATTGTGGCCATTGCCTGTCTGCTGTGCCATCCAGGACTGCAGCTGCGCCCACATGTGGCCATTGAGCATTTGAAGGGGATCCGGCACAAATGAAGAACTGAATTTTTTGTTTTACTTAATTAAAATGAGAGAAATTTCAAATATGTTTGGAGCAACTTAGTGATATGCAACTACTTTTTTCAAAATTGTAGATTTTATGGAATCAAGATGCAAATCGAATATTTCTGAAATTTAGTCTCTGAATTGAGATGTGTTTTAAGAGTAAAATGTACCCTGAATTTTGAAGACATTATATGGAAAAGAGAATGTAAAGTATGTTATTAATAACTTTTATAGTGATTATATTTTGAAATGATAATTTTTGGATATATTGAGTTAAACAAGATATGTCATTAAAATTAATTTGGCCTGCGTTTTTTTTGTTTGTTTGTTTGTTTTTTTGCGGTACGCGGGCCTCTCACTGTTGTGGCCTCTCCCGTTGCGGAGCACAGGCTCCGGACGTGCAGGCTCAGTGGCCATGGCTCACGGGCCCAGCCGCTCCACGGCATGTGGGATCTTCCCGGACCGGGGCACGAACTTGTGTCCCCTGCATCGGCAGGCGGACTCTCAACCACTGCACCACCAGGGAAGCCCTGGCCTGCGTTTTACTTTATTAATGTGGCTACTGGAAAATCTAAAATTGCATGTGTGACTTATTTTTTCGTTAGGACAGTGCTAGTCTAAAACTTTCAAACACTGAGGGTTTTTTTTTTAATATATATATAAAATTATTTATTTTATTTATTTATTTTTGGCTGCGTTGGGTCTTCGTTGCTGTGTGCGGGCTTTCTCTAGTTGTGGTGAGCGGGACTACTCTTCATTGAGCTGCACGGGCTTTTCCTTGCAATGGCTTCTTGTTATGGAGCACGGGCTCTAGGTGCGTGGACTTCAGTAGTTGTGGCTCTTGGGCTCTAGAGCGCAGACTCAGTAGTTGTGCACAGGCCTAGTTGCTCCGTGGCATGTGGGATCTTCCCGGAACAGGGCTTGAACCCATGTCCCCTGCATTGGCAGATTCTTAACCACTGCGCCACCAGGCAAGTCCCAATACTGAGGTTTAAATAGCTTTGAAAATAGGTTCCTCCATCTCTACATTGTTCTATGTGTGTGTTTTGATTTTTTTTTTTTTTTTTTGCCGGGGGTGGGGGCTGTTTGTTTTTCAAAACTTTCTTTTTAAAGGAACTTTATAACAGTGTTTTTTTATTAACAGTCTTATAAAGTAGAATACTGTTTAATTGACTGTTGTCAAAAGTAGGATGCAAAAAGTATCATAGAAGCATGTTGACAATTAGGAAGTAAATTTCATGCGTGTGTGTGTTACACTAACTGCTGAAAATTCTTAAGTCTCTTTATCAGTAACAGCACTTGCCTTCAGGTTCTCTCCTTCATCTACTACCTTGAATTGATAACTTCTATAACAGTGCAGTCATTTTGCTTTTCTGGAGAAGGTCATTCATGACCACTATGTATTTCTCTGAATGCTAGCCAGCTGAAAATGGCATGCAGAGTCTCTCTTGACCTAGAATCAACTATGCAGACACTGTCATTCTGTATAAACCTTTATTGTAAAAATCCATCATAAGAGCACTGTCTGAAATGTTGGGGATCCTGCCAGTCATCTGTTTCTCTACATTATTCTTCTTTCATCACTGCTGTAGCCCTGATAGATACTAACACAGAAAAATGAATAGTACGTTCAATACTTTATTTCTTCCAGGATCTAACTGTCATTGTTGGTGCAGATGAGGGGTAATATGTTATTTCTCAGACATGTGAATCTAAACATGGATGGACACAAATGAAAAAATGATTTAGTAACCAGCTTACAGTATCCTATTGAATATTTATTGAAACTCTACTTTATGTAAGGTCTTATGCTAGGCTCTGTTTTTAAAGTTGACTTTTAAACAGCTTTCAACAAGCTTAGAGTCTAGTAGGAAGATTAGACATGAAGAGATACTATAATATGCTAAATCTCGAAAGACGGGCTTGAGCAAAGCCATGCTGCTTCTGAGGTAAGAGGTTGTTTCTACTTGAGAAGGTAGGGTTGGAGGTCAGGAGTGATTTCCTGAAGGAAGTGACATTTGGAAAGCATCTTTCAGAAAGTATAGGGCAGAGCCGTAGTGGGTGTTAACATCTGTCACCGTCCAGTTAAAGATTGTTTTTCTTGTGATGAGAACTTTTAAGATCTACTCTCTTAGCAACTTCCAAATATACAATACAGTATTGCTAACTATAGTCGTCATGCTGTACATTACATCCCCATGACTTATTTATCTTATAACTGGAAGTTTGTACCTTTTGGCCACCTTTACCCATTTCGCCCACTCTCCACCCCTGCCTGTGGCACCCACCAGTCTGTTCTCTGTATCCAAGAGCTTGGTTTATTTTTGTTTTCTGCATTTTAGATTCCATATATAAGTGAGATCATATGGTATTTGTCATTCTCTTTGTGACTTATTTCACTAAGCATGATACCCTTTAGGTCCATCCATGTTGGCACAAATGGCAGTATTTCGGATTTTTCTTTTTTAATGGCTGAGTAATATTCCATTATGTGTGTATGGATATATATACCATATCTTCTTTATCCATTCATCCGCTAATGGACACAGATTGTTTCCATATCTTGGCTATTCTAAATAATGCTGCAGTGAACATGGGGATATGTATATCTTTTTCCAGATTGTTTGGATGACCGAGAAGAAAAGTCTTTTGTTTGTTTTCTTTCCACAAACAGTGAGAAATCCCTTATTCTTTTGTTGCTTCCTGGGAATGTTTTTGTTTTCAATTTTGTTGTTGTTTGTTTGTTTTTAATATACACAGTAGATGATATGTTTGCCTGATAGATAAAAGGACAAGTTAATTCTCTCTTCAGTGCATATTTTGGAATTTAAAATTCACAACTACTGTATTTCAGAAGTGCCTGTGATAGTGGTTCTATCAATTAAAGCAAAGATTCTTGACCTGGAGGCATGGATGTATCTCAGAAGTTTTATATTAATTACTTACATAGTTGCCTGGCTCACATTTGGCTTTTAATAAATGATTGCTTTTTTCTCATTTTAATAACATTTCTAGCAATCTGCAGAGAGATCGTATCAATTTGGTGGAAATAGGGGGAAAAAACCTCAATGTGTAGGGTTTACGTAGCACTTTTTTTTTTAACTGAGAGTTTAGATCTTGAACAGTGGAAAAATTGTTTTGATTTGAGTGTTTTTCTCCTTATGTGGACTGTGCTAATCAAAGCTAACATTTTTGTCACTTTTTGCATCATTTTTAGTTTCAGCTCAGGCTCCAAACTCTGCTATCACGGCTCAGACTGGAGTTGGGGTGGCGTCCACAGTCCACCTGAACCCCATGCAGTTGATGACAGTGGATGCGTCCCACGCTCGACATATCCAAGGGATCCAGCCAGCCCCCATCAGTACACAGGGCATCCAGCCAGCTCCCATTGGGACCCCAGGGATCCAGCCAGCCCCCATAGGCACACAGGGCATTCACTCAGCAACCCCAATCAGCACCCAAGGACTTCAGCCTGCACCAATAGGGACCCAGCAGCCTCAGCCTGAAGGAAAGACTTCAGGTAATTTTAATTTTTTACATGGAAGTTGGTGTGGAGGGGAAAGGTACACAGGGTTTGAATCATGGTTCTGCCACTTGCTGGCTTTGTGGTCTCAAGTAAGCTCGCTAGGCCTTAATTTTCTCTTTGTAACATGAGTTGCTTAGAACTTACTTGTCAGGGTCTTTGTAAGCATTAGAAACTACGTACATAAACAGCCTAACATGCATTTGCCCATGGGGAGAAGCGTTCTAAAAGAGCTCTTAGTTGAGAGAGTACATTCACCTTATAAGACTAGTGTTCTCATTCCATTTCAAGATTTTCTTTTTCTTTTTTACCTTTTGGTCGTGCTGCCTGGCTTGCGGGATCTTACTTCCCCGACCAGGGATTGAACCTGGGCCCTGGCAGTGGAAGTGCGGAGTCCTAAGCACTGGACCCCCAGGGAATTCCCTAAGATTTTTTTTTTTGGAGTTGTTTGTAAAGCTGTAAAGATAGGCTGGAATGTTGGTACCATTATTAGGAATTGCGAGGTGGTGGTTATTTCACCAAAACACTGTAGCAGAACATTTCTTGCAGTATACTGTATACTTGATGTATCTTGTCTCACTTCTTAGTAATTATGCTTGTAGAGCAAAGAAAAGAAGTTCTTGATCGTGCATCAGTAGACTTTGTAACCTCTCCCACTTTGCCATCTGCTTTTGTCCTTATCCCTCGTCTTCTTGAAATTGGACAGTCCTAACATGGATACTCTTGATTGTGGTGGTCTGATCGTTGTTTTTTGTCTGACGTGACATTTTAGTAATGTTACTTCCGTTTCCTTCTCTTCATTGTTCTTTCCTGTCCTCCAGCAGTGGTGTTGGCAGATGGAGCCACAATTGTAGCCAACCCTATTAGCAACCCATTCAGTGCTGCCCCAGCAGCAACAACCGTGGTGCAGACTCACAGCCAGAGTGCGAGCACCAACGCTCCAGCCCAGGGCTCGTCCCCACGGCCAAGTATACTCCGGAAGAAACCTGCCACAGATGGGTGAGTAGATCCAGAAGTGCCAAATGACACCTCTAATTCTGGATATAATTGGTGTAAACAGGTAGGCAGTAATCCAGTGCTGATAGCAAACTCAGTTTCCTCCAAAATAACTTGACCGCCGGGTTATTCAGTAGAGGCTTGCCAAGCTCAGACTGCAGGATGGTAAGAATCCAGGAGTCAGTTGGGTGTCACTTTGTAAGCATGTGTTGCGTATTATGTACTTTTAGGAGTTCTCTCTGGTTCTGAGAGTTTAATCCTAGAACCCCTAAAGTAGCTTGAACTGAACTCTTCAGGCTTGTCTAGCTAGCCACAGTAATGTGTGCTGTGTATTTTTTCCTCATTGCCCTAAATGAATTGTTTCTCGGGGCAAGCAGTTTCCCAAGTGTATTAAGGGTCATATTTAGTAGCAGATAGTGTTCTGTGTTGTCATATAAGCTTCTGAGTTGGTGGGTCATAGGTGGGAAGGTATGTGCTCTGCCATAACAGAGACCAGAGTCTCTGTCTTAATACTAAGTCAGTCCATGACACAGTAACCATATCAAAACACAAGGCAGAGCTTGTAGTTAAGATGGCAGATTGAATATGCACTTCTAAATTTCTCTTCCTCTCCAAACCCTACAGAACTTTTAGTAAAGAGGCTTTTTAAAAAGATTGTAGGGAATTTCCTGGTGGTCCAGTGGTTAGGATGCCACGCTTTCACTGCCAAGGGCGCATGTTCCATCTCTGGTTGGGGAACTAAGATCCCACAAGCCACACGGTACGGCCAAAAATAAGTAAGTGGGTAAGTAAATAAATAAATTTTTTTTAAAAAGATTATAAACTCACAGGGATGGGGAGAATAGGAGAAGACACAACAGCAGCAAGACTTTGAAGCTGGAAAGCAAATAGGCAAGTGCTCACTCGCTCCCTTAGCTGTGAAAAAGGTGAACGTTAAGTCTGCAGAGAAGAGCGCTGAGAACCATCCTTGTTTAAATTGTGAATCTTCAAAAGGACCAGGAGCAGAAAGAACTGGGGGTAAAAGGCTGGGCTGAAATCTGTCTGAAAAGTGGTTAGAGCCCTTCCTTTCCTTCTCTGCCCACACAGTGGGGTGCACTGCCCCTCCTCTCCAGCCCCAGTACACTCTGCAGATGGTCCACTGGGATCAGCCAGCACAGTGAAGGGCATGGTGCTGTACCAAAAACGGATTAGGGGACCAAGCCTGTGTGGAGTGCTGAGACTTCTCCCTCGTGGCTGACACGACCCTGGCAGTTGAATTTAACTCTGTTGACAGAAAGTGAGAAGACGCCTGTACTCTGCTTCTAGGGTCCATTCCAGCCCGAGGGGAAAGAGCTAAGGCTACCGACAGTAGGGGTTTAAGGACACTAAGGACAGGGCTCCGATTGCCCTTAAAGTAAACAAGCCCTGCCACAAGCTCAGAGCTGCCAACCAGCTTTTTAGTGCCCCCACTCGTCATCATGAGCGTGCAGCCAAGCATATCAGGTATCTGAGGGTTCTTCTGACAATGCAAGATAGAAGCCACAGTGAACACACTGAAAACAGCAGCTCGGAAGATGCAGAGGCTCGGCAAGGAGAAGAAAACTAAAAACGTAAGAGCACATGACCAGAGACAGACACCGTCAGTACCATCTTCAAAGGACCAAAGAAAACTGCATCCATGAAACAGGAAGGCCGTGCTCCACAAAAGGAGCATTCCGAGAACAGGAATGTGTCCAGAAATCAAAAACTCAGTAGAAAACTTGAAAAGTAAAATTGAGGAAGTCTCTCAAAAGTAGAGCAAAAAGACAAAGAGATAGAGAATAGGAGAGAAAAGACCACAAATTTAAAGAACCAGTTCACGAGCTCCTGCCTCCAAGTGATGGGGTTTCAGCCAGACAGATCAGAGAAGAGGAGAGGGATGACTGAAAAATAATTCATAGAGAATCACCAAAACCGAAGGGTAGGCGTTTCCTGTTGTAACGAACCACGAAATGCTCGGTACAGTAGATGGCAATGGATACAAACTGGCACCAAGGTAAAATATTTTGAAATTTCACAGCGCTGGACAAAATGAGATCTGCCCGTTCTCCCATGCTTCGTCACCTCCAAAGTCCCTTCTGCTGTGCCCTCTGAGATCGTCTGTCATCATCTGAGTCCCCTGTGGCCTGACCTTCTCTGAGCATGGCTTCTTGCTTTAATTGGAACCTGGCTCTTCTTCGGGGTCTCGACTTCCTCGGCTCTCCCCAGGGTGGTGGCTGTCTGTCCCTCCCCATTCCATCCTGTCACTGGGCCTGGAGGTGGGGTGGCTGTCCTCTGTGGGCCTCACTGCCACTTTCAGGCCCTTCCTTCTCAACAGCAGACATGCTTCCTGGTCTGTATTTAGATTTCATAAAATTTGCAATTGAAAGAGTAGTTTCACATAGCCAGGTTAATCCAGACACACTGAAAAGTTTTCCAGTAACTGAATCAAATACCAGTTTTTAAATTCAAATTAGTTTAAATGAAATATAGTTTAAAATCTTGCTCATCAGTTGCACTTGTCACCTTTCAAGTGCTTAGTAGCCCCATGTGGCTGGTGGCTTCCTTGTGGGACAGATTCAGGTTTGATTTGGGGTCTGTGTTTGTCCAGAAGGTACATAGTGTCTGGCTGTGTCGTACCATCTTCAACTTTAATGTAAACAGAAATGATTTCCCAGCTCTCTGGCCTCTCAGTTGCTTGAATGCATCCTCTGCATCCACCCTCCCTCAGCAGGGCACACCCATGAGTGCTAGCACTCCACAGCACAAAAGTTCAGCAGCTTTTTCTGTACCCTAGGGTCCCACAGCCCGCCTCTCTTTCCATGTCCCTGGCAGCGACTCCCAACAGGACCCAGCTGGGAGCCTTCAGTCTATTGGTCCTTACCACCTTTTCACTTTTCCTCACTGCCTTTCCTGGCCTCTTTGTCTGCTCTCCCTGGTTCAGAGTCTGTGGTCCGTTGCAATCATTTCCTCGCGTACAGCCTCAACTTCCCTGTCCTCCTCTTCACTTGGTCAAAATCAGAGTTAAAATGCAACGTTCTGCCTAATTTGCATTGTGCCGCTTGCCTGTGTGCAGCAGAGTGTTGCCTCGTCCGGCTTAACCTCACACACCTCCCCTGGGGTCTCCCGGCGGCCCAGCACAGTCTGCTTTCCTTGGCCATTCCTCCAGACGCCCGTGGACCTCTGCTCTTTTCCAGACTTCCACACCTCCTCTCCCACGTTCACTTGTAGCTAATGAATGTGCCGCCTACTTTTCTCTTTCTGCTACTTGCTTGAGAAAATGGAAACAAGCAAAAGAGAAGTTCACAAGCTAACTGTCGCATACGTGCCTGCCTGCCTCTGTCTCCAGCTCCGCCTCCATCTCTCAGTGGTGTACTCATCACTCAGAGCTGAGCTCTCGGGGCATCTCTCCAGAGCACCCGACTGCATCCCGTCTCACCTCCGTGAGAACAGTGCTCCAGCTCTTCTGCCTCTCTCCTCCATCAGTTTTTTCTTGTTAGTGGATCCTTCACATAAAAAAGTATAAACTTGTCATTTCTTCCACTTTGCTCCACTCTCTACCCCATTTTTTTGCTCCTGTTTGCAATGAAAATGAAGACGTTGTCTCTATTTGCTAGCTCCACTTCGTCCAGTCTCTCTTTCTTTCAGCACTTTCACTGAAGTATAGAAAACTGCACAGATAATGTATGTACAGTGTAATGAGTCAGCACAAATGTATAACTGCTGTATCGGTCAAGAAACAGAACATTACCAGCACTTTCCCCCAAAGATTACTAACCAGTTTTTCTTCTTACCCTATGGATTTGTTTTGCCTCTTTTTGAGCTCCCATAGAATCATATACATTTTTTTGTGTGAGTCCGTCTTCTTTCACTTGGTTTTGGGAGATTGATCCGTGTTACTGCATATAATTGTAACTTTTTTTATGGTTATATAAAATGTCCTTGTCTGAGAATACTTCATAGTTTAACCATGGATATTTGGGTTATTTCCAGTTTAGGGCCATAATGTTACCCCGAACATCTTTGTGCATCACCCTTTGTTTTTTTTTGTGGCACGTGGGCCTCTCACTGCTATGGCCTCTCCTGTTGCGGAGCACAGGCTCCACACGCGCAGGCTCAGCAGCCATGGCTCACAGGCCCAGCCGCTCCGCGGCATGTGGGATCTTCCCGGACCGGGGCATGAACCCGTGTCCCCTGCATCAGCAGGTGGACTCTCAACCACTGCGCCACCAGGGAAGCTCTGTGCATCACCTTTGATGCATCCATAAATGCAGTGCTGTTATGTACCTCGGAGGGGATTTGCTGGGATGTGGGCTGTGCTCATTTTCAGCTCCAGCAGGTAACGCCAGCAGTTTGTCCAGGTGTTTGTACCCATTTACACTCTCACCAGCAGTGGGGTCCTTGGTTTTGTCATCATCGACACTTGTTATTTGGCACTCTTTTTTAAGTTTGGTCATTCTGTGGGTTTATAGTAGTGTATCTCTTTAGGGGTTTGAAGGGCTTGTTTGTACTGAGGAATGGGGGGTTGAGTGGTCTTGCTTTTTTGTTTATTTCTTTTTATTGTGGAAGGTTTAAACATAATACAAATTTGAACATCTGAATTTATACCCATCATTCAACTTCAGTTATTAACTTATCAGTTCATGTTTTATCTGTATGCCTATCCACCACCTTCCACCATATTACTTTGAAGCAAATCATAGGGAACACATCATATTGTTTGTATATATTTGTATATATTTCAGCATGTGTTTATTGAAATACATACTTTAAAAAAATGTAATAACCCCATAATGTTATCAAATATTTAGTCATTCTTCAAACTTCCAGTGATCTCAAATGTCACAAATTTTGTTTTGTTTTATATTCTTTATTTGAGTCTGTATTCTGATAAGGTACACACATTACGATTGGTCGATATGTCTATTAAGACTCTTCTAATATATGTTACCTCCATTTCTTTTTTCCTTGCAGTTTGTCTGTTGAAGAAACTTGGTCTTTTGTCCTGTAGAGTTTCCTCTCCCCTCCCAACTCTCTCCCTTAATTTGTCGATTGCATCCCCATTCTGTTAGTTCCCTAGGGCTGCTGTAACAAATTACCACAATTTTGGTGGCTTAAAACAACAAAAGTTTATTCTCACAGTTCTGATGACTAGAAGTCTGAAATCAACACGTCACAGGGTTGGTTCCTTCTGAACTCTCTCAGGGAGGATCCACTCCATGCCCTGCTTCCAGCTTCTGGTGGCTCTTGGCCGTCCTTTGTGTTGCTTGGCCTGTGGATGCATCACTCCAATCTCTGCTTCCATATCCACGTGGCCTTCCCTCTTGTGTCTGTGTCTCAAATCTCCCTCTCCTTTCTGTTAAAAGGATACCCATCATTGGATTTAGGACCTATCCTAATTCTAGAATGATCTTATCTACTTAATTACATTTGCAAAGACCCTATTTTTTTTACATTCACAGGTACCAGGGATTAGGACTCGGATGGATCATATTAGGGAACACAATTCAACCCACTGACCCCATTGCCTAGTTTCACTTGTTATCCTCTCCTCCACATTTTCTCTAAGTTGTTACTTGAATCTAAAGGCTAGGTGCACTTTACTTTTTCTCCCCTTTTGGCAAGACTCCTTCCTAAGTTGGTGGTTTAGTGTTTTTATCAGGAGAAATATGCTGTGTGAAAGTCAACCTTTTTGAGATTTTAGCAGTCTTATGATCAGTGTCTGGGTGCGTTCATGATTAGGCATTGCAAAGTGGTATGTTCTAGCTGTTTTGTCTCAAACCGACTCTTCTAGCATTTGCTTGCACCACTCTGCCAGAACTAAACGTGTCAAGATCACTTAGGACTTCCACATTGCTAAGCTCCAGTAGTTAGTTGTCAGTTGGAGCCACGCGTGGCCTCTCTACTGCGTGACACAGTGGATCACTAGCTACCTTGATCAACTGTTTTCACTCAGTTCCTCAGGTCAGTATAAATACATAGGTACAATAATGATTGTAACTACTAAACAGATGTAAATTTTATTTTATTTTTTAATTATTTATTTATGTTTTATATATCTATTTATTTATTTTTGGCTGCGTTGGGTCTTCATTGCTGCCTGTGTGCTTTCTCTAGTTGTGGTGAGGGGGGGCTACTCTTCGTTGTGGTGCGCGGCCCTCTCATTGCGGTGGCTTCTCTTGTTGCAGAGCACAGGCTCTAGCTGCGAGGGCGTCAGTAGTTGTGGCGTGTGGGCTCAGTAGTTGTGGCTCGTGGGCTCTAGAGCACAGACTCAGTACTTGTGGCGCTTGGGCTTAGTTGCTCCGCGGCATGGGGGAATCTTCCCTGACAGGGGATTGAACCCGTGTCCCCTGCATTGGCAGGTGGATTCTTAACCACTGCGCCACCAGGGAAGTCCCTAAATTTTAGTATTAAGTACAAAGGAGATGTGTAGGTAGAAAGTAGAAGAACCAGGTAAAAGAGTCGCAATGGTTGCTTCCTGAAGAGAGACGGGCAGGAAGTGGGGAGGCAGGGGGAAGGGATCTGCTGTACGTTATCAAAACTGTTTTAGTACTATTTGGTTTTTTAAATAATCTGCCTTCATTCGTTTGATAAAATTTGAAAATCCATTAAAGAATACCTAGCCATAGGTACACTTAGCCAATGTGTAGTTCTTATCCTTTAATGCCGTCTGGGTTTGTCTCTTTACTCTTTCAGAATGGCAGTTCGGAAAACCCTCATTCCTCCTCAGCCTCCTGAAGTGGCTAGCCCTCGAGTGGAGAGCTCTATGCGGAGTACGTCTGGGTCGCCTAGGCCTGCAGGGTGAGCAATCATCGAGGACAGAAAAGTCTCATACATGTCGCAGGCGCCACATCCTTTGCCTCTAAAAAGAACCACTAGTGTGTGCATCTGAAAGAACCATTTTCTAGCCATGAGATCTGGACACGTTTCTCAACCTCTCTGACCCTTATTCACCTCATTTATGAAGTGGGCATACTTACAACACCTGCCTCATAGGCTCCCTGTGTATTGAAACCACTTAGAACAGAGCCTGCCTCACAGTAAACACCCACTTACTGCTGCCGTCGAAAATGGCATCATGACAATAGTTAATGCATTCTGTTTTCTTTACTCTTTATCTCCTTAATTCTAAAAGTAATATTTTGGGGGAAAAAATGAGACAATATAAAAATATTTAAGGTATAAAGAGAAAATCGTCCTATTCTCCACCCCCACTCCAGTCCCACCCCCCAGAGTAATATTGATTGGTTAAAGTTTTGTTAAGCATCTTTCCACGTCTTTTTCTACATACACGTGTAGATAGGTTGATAGATTCTTAAAAACAGGATTTTGTTGATTGTTTTATGTACTGCATTTTATACTTATGTCTGTAATAGCTTACCATGTTAATATATTTAGATCTCCTTCTTCATAAAACTTCAAAAAAAATTTATGAATGCCATGTGTGTGCCAAGTATCATTTTAGAATCTGGGGATGTAAGAGTGACTGCAATAAAGTGTCCATTCTCCTTAAGCTTACTGTCTAGAGAATGTAGAGAAATAATAAATATGTGAAGAAAAAGAAAACAATGTAAACGGAATATAAGTGATGGGAGGAAAGGGTGATGACTTACAGAAAGGCCTCTCTGAGCAGAGGCTTTAAGAGCATGGAGGAATAAGCCACATGCTCCCTGATGTCAGACTGTGTCAGGCAGAGGAAAGAGCAGGGACTAAGACTTTGAGGTAGGAGTATTTGCAGTCACCACTTTGTACATTAGTGCAGGAATGTACAAATAACCATGTAAACGGAAACTGTGCTGGGTTATTTATAATTGTTCTGTGACCTTAAAAACATTTGTGAAAGTATCAAAAATTCTCTTAACTGTCAGTTAAAATATATAGGGAAATGAAAAACATAGTAAAACTAAAATTTACTTAGTATGCTGTAATTTGAACATCAGAAGCGCTGAGAATTAAAGTGTTTTATTTCTTTCTAAAAGCTAATCAAATTGGAATTCCCTGACAGTCCAGGGGTTAGGGCTCCACGCTTTCACTGCTGAGGGCCCAGGTTCAAACCCTGGTCGGGAACTAAGATCCCACAAGCTGTGCAGCATAGCCAAAAAAAGAAAAAAAAGAAAAAAAAAGAAAGAAATAAAAGCTAATCAGGAGTACAGTTGGCCCTCTGTATCTGAGGGCTCCACATCTCGAGCGTCCACAGGTATCCATGGATTTTGGTATCCGCGGGGGTGGGTATTAAGGGACGACTGTAATTGGAACAATGCTTCCCTTATTCACATTGAATAACTTATGAAACAGAGCAAGACTCCTTCTAAGCTTTGGTGAATTGTCATACTCCTTTCTAAGTTTGGGTCTGCCCTGACATTTTATCCTGTCTTTTTTTTCTTTTGGCTGCATTGGGTCTTCGTTACTGTGAGCGCGGGCTTCAGTAGTTGTGGCACGTGGGCTCAGTAGTTGTGGCATATGGGCTTAGTTGCTCCACGATGTGTGGGATCTTCCTGGACCAGGGAACAAACCCGTGTCCCCTGCATTGGCAGGCGGATTTTTTTTTAAGAATTTATACATTTATTTATTTAGTTAGTTAGTTATTATTTTTTGGCTGTGTTGGATCTTCATTGCTGTGCGCAGGCTTTCTGTAGCTGCGGTGAGTGGGGGCTACTCTTCGTTGTGGTGCGCGGGTTTCTCATTGCAGTGGCTTCTCTCGTTGCGGAGCACAGGCTCTAGGTGCACGGGCTTCAGTAGCTGTGGCACACGGGACTCAGTAGTTGTGGCGCATGGGCTTAGTTGCTCTGCGGCCTGTGGGGTCTTGCCGGACCAGGGCTCAAACCCTTGTCCCCTGCATTGGCAGGGGGATTCTTAACCACTACTCCACCAGGGAAGTCCGGCAGGTGGATTTTTAACCACTGCGCCACCAGGGAAGTCCCTATCCTTTGTCTTTTCAGTGTTGTAAATTATTTCCAGAAGTTCCTTTAATGTGAGGTTGTTGCCAGTATCACTTTCAGGGACATCTTTATCCTTTTATCAAACCATCTGCCTTAACTATTCCTTGGAATCTGGGTGCACATGCCACAGCAGCATCTTTATCTGTGCTGGC
Organism: Hyperoodon ampullatus; assembly: GCF_949752795.1. Taxonomy (NCBI): domain Eukaryota; kingdom Metazoa; phylum Chordata; class Mammalia; order Artiodactyla; family Ziphiidae; genus Hyperoodon; species Hyperoodon ampullatus. The sequence goes on from NC_136921.1 coordinate 101,365,727, forward strand.
AGCTTCACCAGATAGCTTACATTAATCAAATTAATGCTGACTATTGAAAAAATGAATCCAGCCTTTATTGGCTGTAAAAGGTTTTGGTTTTTTGGTGTTTTTAATCCTCCTTGTAATTTCCATCTACTTTCAATGTGGCAGTTAATTCAACACTTTGGTCTGAGTGATTGGGTTGTTGTGGGGTTTTTTTACAGTCTTCAATCCAGAATGGAAGTAAATACTCCGTTTCACTATAGCGGCTTACAGTAAAATGACTTTACCACCTTTTTTATATTCATTGGACTTTCTCAGTGTGGTCCATGCCATAGCTTCGTACAGGCCTGGGTCTCATCCTAAATTATCTTTGCTGTTGCCATTTTCAGATCTTCTAATCACATCCCATTTTACTTCTAGATTTATCACATTTTTTTCTGCATTTTCATCACTGTTGGCCAGTTCTCTTTCAGTCGTTCATTTTTGTAACATTTCATCTGGGTTTATCACTAGGAAACTAGACAGCACAACTACACACTTTGCTGTCTGCATGAACTGAGCAGTAGATGTGCAGTCACCAACCAGTCAACGACATACTTCAAAAGAAGTGATGTGCGATGTGCATGTCTGTAAGTTACAGAGTGATTTGTGGACTGAAGAGCTAGTAGCAAAGATTGCACTTTCTGACGTTACTCACAGTTAATAATTATACTGTAGAAACTGAAATTCGAACAGTGTTGGTGGGGGACTGGGGGAATACAGTTCCATGTATGTATGTGAAAGTCACACGTATCAGTGTTGTGCAAAGTAAGCACTGTCTGTATATTAGGAATAAACAAGGAGCAGCCTAGAATGCAGGGCAGGGTTGTACAGAATGGTTCAGAGGTAACAGTGAGAGCCAGATTATGTACACAGGGCTTTGTGGGCCATTCAGAATCTTTCGGATTTTATTTTGAGTGAGACAGGAGTGCCATCAGAGGGCTAAGGCATAGGAGTGACATAAGTTGACTTATTTCTAAAAGGATTGCTCTGGCTGCTGTGCTGAGATCAACTGCAAGAAGACAAGAGTGGAAGCAATGAGACCAAGTAAGAGATGATAAAACCTTAGACTCTCTTAATGGCTTGGACCAGCATGGAGGTAGTAAACGTCTTCAGAAGAGTTCAGATTCTCAATATGTATTGAAGGTACAGCTGTCAGACTTTTCTGAGTGGAGAGAAAGGGAAGGAGGCAGTGATAGCTGCCAGGTTTTGCCTGAGCAACTACAGATAAGGAATTACCCTTTCTGAAGTGAGAAATAGCAAGGGGAAATCAGGAGTTTACTTTTAGATATTTTATTTTGAGATATCCAAGTGGTTAAACACACCCAAGTGGAGATGTCACGTGCATAGCTGGATATATATTTCTGAAGTATATACAATTCTGGAATTGAAGATAGAGGTCCATGCTGATGATTAAGATTTGGGAATTAAAGCAGGTACTGGCATACCTTGTTTTATGACACTTCACAGATACTGCATGTTTTACAAATTGCAGGTTTTCGGCAACACTACATCCAGCAACTCTATCAGTGCCTTTTTTTTTTTTTTTTTTTCAGCATTTGCTCACTTTGTGTCTCTGTCACATTTTGGTAATTCTCACTGTATTTCAAACCTTTTCGTTATTGTTATATCTGCTATAGTGATCTATAATCAGTGATTTCTGATGTCACTGCTGTGATTCCCTGAAGGCTCAGATGATGGTTAGCTTTTTATAGCAAAAAAGTATTTTTTACAATTAAGGCATGTATATGTGTTTTTTTAGGTGTAATGCTGTTGCACACTTAATAGACTACAGTATAGTGTAAACATAACTTTTACATGCACTGAGCAACCAAAAAATGTGTGTGACTTGCTTTATTGCGATATTCATTTTATCGCAGTGGTCTGGAGCCAAGCCTGCATTATCTCTAAGGTATGTTGTATGTATGCTTTAACACCATGAGAGTGGAAAGGCTCCCATTGACAGTGAGTGTAAATAGAGAAGTGGTACAAGGACCACACCTTAGGACATAACCATCTTTAGAGGTCAGGAAAGAACAAAACCAGGAAAGGAGACTGTATTCCTGTTCTTTGTGGTGTTCCCAGATAGGCTGGTGCCATAATTGAGTCCTCAATTAATGAACATTTAAGTTATTTCCATTTATCACTATAATAAACATTACTACAGTGAATCTCATTATCTATCATCGAGCCTCATTGCAAACATTTCTCAGGGATAGATTTCTGGAAGTAGCATTGATGGGTCAAAGTAAACGTGCATTTTAAATTCTGATTTCCAATCCCTCTACCTTTTTACATGCTTACAAGATATGTGTTCCCATTTCCTGCACATTCTTGCCAACACCAGATATTAAATTTTGCAAACGTAATACACTTATTTTCAGTTGTTTAAGATTTTTCTTTTAAACAAAGTAGCATATGGAGTTACTTTTAAAGTGGTAGAAAAAAAGTAGCTCATGAAGGTGAAGAGCGCCCTGTGATGTATCAATACAGAAGTTTATCCCTTGTGAGCAAAACGTGCAGAAACTTGGGTGAGGAGGGGCTGTTGTAGACTCTCTCCTGGGCTTAGTATGGTTCAGAGAAGCTGTGCTGTGGGCCCCACACAGGCACCCAGGCTGGCCTTTTTTTTTGCAGTTGGCAGTCTGTTTCTGTGGCACCTGAACGAAGAGAGTATTTGGATTGTGAAAAACAACCAGCTGAAAGAGCAGTTTTCCTATCCTCCCACGCCCAAGGAGTCTCACATAATTGGCTGTTTCTTGGAATATCCCAACTCATTTACCGACGAGTAATAACAGAAGGATTGATGGGAAAATAAGTTTAAAAAGTAGGAAAAAAGCAACACAATATACTAGTTTGTTCACTGAGAACACTCACCAGAAAAACATTTACAGGGGACAGATGAAATTTATAACAGAATATTTGTGAATAGAAATTACTGAACGAAATAGCCACCACTTTTATGAAACAGAACACGAGGATGAAATACGAAGACTCCCAAGAATAAATGAGAAAACAAAAAGATGATACATGAGTGGACAGAATTCAGTGAAGATCTAGAAGAAACCATCACAGAATGAAGTACAGTTGAAACAGAAAACAGTGTAGGCATAGCGGATGGAAATGAAAAAAGTGAACAAAAATTTTAAAAGAAACAAAACAAAAACCATACAGAACACTCCGTGATACAAGTAAGATCAAACATATACATGTCAGCGTCTCTGAAATCAATATATAACTTTAAATTGACTGCGTGTTAATATCCTATCATTAAATAATGTATTTTTAAGTTCACAAAATATTGGTATATTGTATAGTGTTGGCAACTTAGATTCAATGAAATACTGAAATAGAGTGGTGTTGTGTAGAGATGGTAGTGGGTAGGTTAGAGGAAGGAGACTTCTCAATACACCTTTTGAAATGTGAATGCTAATTCAAAACAAAACATTAAGAAAAGTTGAAATATTAAAAAACAGTAGATTTAGAAAGTAAATCCAGATGCTAACGAAATAGATATAAAAATTGAATTTTAAAAGAAGTCACATAGTACAATACTACAAGGCTACTATTCATGTTTGCTTAGGTTTTCCCTGCCAGTCACTAGTTCATCCTCAAACTCTCCACCAAACCTATAGAAAAGCTCTGAATAAAGGTGGACCTATAGATCTCTGTGTCATTTGTTCTTGGTAACATCCCTCCAGTCTGCATTGGTTGCTCTTTAGGCAACCAATATAATGTGGCAACTCTGAACATCAGACTCCCACCCCTCCCCAGGTTTGTTGCTATTCCTTGTAGTTGTATAGTGACTTTTCTGAACTAATTCTTTAAAATCTATATCTTTCTCTTACGCAGCCACTGAAATCTACTTGGTTAACTTTGTAGTCAACTAATGAAAGACCAGATTTTCTTTAATGCCTGGAACCAATAAGTCTCCATGTGTTTGCCAGAGAGCTCTGTGTGTGTCTCGGGCACCCTCTCAACACTTAGGCTGGCAGTTGACAGCTCTGCCTGAGCCCTCTCTTCCTGCTTGCACAGAGCCTCACAGTCAGCCAGAGGTGAGACTTAGGGCCTTCTCAGTTCTTCCCTGGGCGTGTGCTTAGCCCTGGGTTTGCACACAGCTCTACATGTATGTGTTGCTTCCTAGACTGCCAGAAATATGTCAGAGCTGTTCAAATCTCTTATGGATATTTCATTCTCCAGCTTTTCCTTTCACGTTTTTTGGGTAGCTTATTGTTTGCCTCAACTGTTACCATCCCTCAGTCAGCTGGGAAACTGATCGATTGCCTCTAATATTTTCCAAAAACACACCTTGGGAAAAGGTCATTTGCACTGACAAGCTCTAAGTCAAGTCAAATAAGACAGCCTTGCAAATGGGAACGAGCAGACAGGTCATATAATGGTAATTCTTTGGTAAAGAGCGTTTGTCGTGGCTCTGACCCCTCTGGTAGCTGCAAGGCTGCTGGTTTTCACTGTCAGTGTGGGCTGTTGGCTGATAAGTCTACTGTGGAGCTGGAAATGGAAGAATGGAAACAGTGCAAGTTAAAACGCCACAAAGTTTACTGTTCTTACCAAGATTCAGCCTGTTTTCTTGAATAGTTTTGCCAGATTGTTGAAAGCCTTTGGTTAATTTCTAGAGTTCTGAAAAAGTTGTTTCTGACTTTCTTTTTTTTTTGCCGGTTTTTTGTTGCTTTTATGAAAGGGGATTTTCAGAGATCCTAAGTCTCATATATTTTTGCTGATGTCTCTGGTTATTTTATCTTTTTTTTGGCTGCGTTGGGTCTTCGTTGCTGTGCATGGGCTTTCCTAGTTGCAGCGAGTGAGGGCTACTCTTTGTTGCAGTGTACAGGCTTCTCATTGTGGTGGCTTCTCTTGTTGCAGAGCACGGGCTCTAGGCACATAGGCTTCAGTAGTTGTGGCTCACGGGCTCTAGAGCACAGGCTCAATAGTTGTGGCGCACAGTCTTAGTTGCTCTGCAACATGTGGGATCTTCCAGACCAGGGCTCGAACCCGTGTCTCCTGCATTGGCAGGAGGATTCTTAACCACTGTGCCACCAGGGAAGCCCTATTTTATCTTTTAATTGTCTTTAATTCCAGAATAATCCTTACGTCTACACCACCCTTATTTTTTTAAATGCTTATCTTGAAATAATTTAAGACTCACAAAAAGTTGCAAAAGTAGTACAGAAATTTCCCATGTACCCTTTTTCCAGCTTCCCCAAATCATTACATCTTACATGACTCTAGTACATTTTTTAAATGAAAAGACTGGCATTGGTACAATACTGTTGACTTAACTACAGACCTCATTAGAATATCACCAATTTTTATAATGTACTTTTTTTTCCTTTGGTGTATACTACTTTGAAATTTTATCACATGAATAGATTTGTATAACCACTGTTATAATCAGAATATGGAATGTTTCATTGCAACAAAGACATTCCCTCATTTACAGTCACACCCTTCCCCCAACCCTAACTCCTTGCCATTCAGCTGTTCTTCATCACTATAATTTTGTCATTTTGAGAGTTTTATGTAAATGGAATCGCATAATTATATATATAATTATATAGCTTATTTTCACTTGGCATAGTACTTTTGAGAGTCATCCAAGTTGTAGCATTGTAGTAGTTCTGTTTTGGTTGAGCACTGTTTTATCATATGGATGTAGCACAATCTGTTTATCTGTTCACTCATTGAAGTACATTGGGGTTGTTTCTAGTTTGGGGCTATTACAAATAAAGCTGCTGTAAACATTCATGTACAGTGCTCTGGGTAGACACACATTTTCCACCCATTTTCATTTCTGTAGGATAAAAATCCCAAGAGTGCAGTTGCTGAGTTGCATTGTACATGTATATTTTTAGTTTTATAAGAAACCTCCAAACTGTTTTCCAGGGTAACTGGACCATTTAAAATTCATACCTGCAACATAGGAGATCCTTTTATTATACAACCTTGTTAAACTCATTAATTAGTGTTAGCAGGTTTTTGTTTGTTTGGTTTTGGGGTTTTTTTAATTTTTATTTATTTATTTTTGGCTGTGTTGGGTCTTCATTGCTGCGTGCAGGCTTTCTCTAGCTGCGATGAGCAGGGGCTGCTCTTCGTTGCGGTGCGGAGGCTTCTCATTGCGATGGCTTCCCTGGTTGTGGAGCCCGGGCTCTAGGCACGCGGGCTTCAGTAGTTGTGGCATGTGGGCTCAGTTGCTGTGGTTCGTAGGTTCTAGAGCACGGGCTCAGTAGTTGTGGTGCACGGGTTTAGTTGCTCCGTGGCATGTGGGATCTTCCCGGCCCAGGGCTCGAACCTGTGTCCCCTGCACTGGCAGGCGGATTCTCACCCTCTGCGCCACCAGGGAAGCCCTAGAAGGTTTTTTGTAGAAATAGTTGCTCCACATTCTTTCCTGCACTTGGTATCATAGGGTATTATATTTTCACCATTCTGGTATGTGTGTGGTCGTGTATCATCGAAGCTTTCTTTGCATGCCTCTAATGGCTAATAGTGTTGAACATTTCTTGTGTGCTTATTAGCCTTCTGAATATTTTCTTTAGCAAATTGTTCATTATTCATGGGTTGTGCCCATTTTTAATGGGATTTTTTGTTTTCTTAGCGTTGAGTTTACAGGCTTCTTTATATTTTCTAAATATAACTCCTTTTTTAGATATGTGTTTTGTTTTTTTAACCATCTTAAGTGTATATTTCAGCAGTATTAAGCATGTTCCTAGTGCTGTGCAACCAGTCTCCAGATATTTTTCTTCTTGCAAAACTGCAGCTGTATACCCATTTTACAGCAACTCCCCATTGTCTCTCATTTCAACCCCTGGAAACCACCATTCTGCTTTCTTTTTCAGTGAATTTGACTACTCTAGGTAGCGCATATAAATGGAGTCCTACAGTACAGTCACCCCTCGGTACCCTCTCAAGGCATTGGTTCCATGACCTGCGCCCCTGCATATATCAAAATCATGGAAGTTCAAGTCCCTTATATAAAATGGCATAGTATTTTCATGTAACCTACACATCTCCAGATTACTTATAAACCTAATACAATGTAAATGCTGTGTAAATAGTAGCTAGCATGCACCAGGTTCAAGTTTTGCTTTTTGGAACTTTCTGGAATTTTTTGTCCCTAAATATTTTCCATTCACTGCTCATTGAACCTGCAGATGTGGAGCCTGTGGGTATAGAGGGCCGACTGTATATTTGTGATTAGCTTATTTTACTTAGCATAATATTCTCAGATATATGCAGTATGTGCTTTGCAGATATATTTTTCAGTTTCTGCCTTGTCTTTTCACTCTCTCGAAATGGTCTTTAGCAAAGCAAAAGTTTTTAATTTTGATGAAGCCCGATTTATCAGTTTTTTGTGCTTTTGGTATCATGTCTAAGAACTCCAGTCATAAAAGTTTTATAGTTTTACATTTTTACGTTTAGATTTATGATCCTTGTTTAGTTCATTTTTGTATATGGTGTGAGGTTTTGGTCAATAGTGAATTTTTTGCCTATATAAGTCCTGTTGCTTGGGGCCTTGAACTTGAGGGGTATTGTCTTGTGTTGCTTTTGATATTCTGAATTTTCAGCAGTAGTAATATAAATCAGTAAAGCTTTACCGCTTTCAAATGAAATATTTTACTTAAAAAAATGTTTGAGAAGAATTTGTAATGACATCGATGACTTCTTATAAAACTGAAAAAAATAGAATATACATTTTTTAAGACTGTATTTGTAGTTACTTTAGATGTCTGGAGTATTTCTGGTAAAACATACTGGAATGTTGTGGTGACCCTGGGTAGAGGGCTGGGTGTTCGAAGTGGAGGGAAGTTATTCTCAATTTGTATTCTTTTCGATCTTTTCCATGTGCATGAGTTTCCTGTTTTATAAGAAGTAGGTTTACAAATGACATGTGAGGTGTGAGTATAGTTGTTATTAAAAAAAAAACCTCCTAAGGCAACATATGCAGTAATGAATTCTTGAAGGGAAAAATACACTAATGTAATGAAAATTGGTTGTCTTTCAGTGATGTGACTTTGATTTCTTTAAAATGTTCTTTGTTTTCTAAATTAATTTTATTACTGCCTATAAAAACGATGGGGATGGTTCTGAAACTTGAATTCCCTTTAAAAGTTACCCTAAAGTTCAACTTTTAAAATCAAGGAATAGAGTTTTAGTTGTGCTGTGTGTTGTACAAAAAGAATTGGACAAATATTCACCTTCTGAGATGATGCAGGTTAAGGCAATTTTCTGTGTTTGCTACATCATCTTTGCTTTTGTGTTTCAGTGCCAAACCCAAGTCAGAGATCCACGTATCGATGGCCACTCCAGTCACTGTGTCTATGGAGACCATGTCCAATCAAAATAATGATCAGCCCACCGTTGCAGTCCCACCCACCGCTCAGCAGCCTCCACCAGCCATTCCAACTATGATTGCAGCAGCTAGCCCCCCGTCACAACCAGCGGTTGCCCTTCCAACCATTCCTGGAGCAGTTCCCGTCACTCCACCCATCACCACCATTGCCACTGCCCCTCCACCGCCAGTGGCTGTGGGCAGTAGTCTCTCCTCCGTTTTGGGCCCTCCTGTACCTGAGATAAAAGTTAAAGAAGAAGTGGAACCAGTGGACATCATGAGGCCAGTTTCTGGTAAGTTCATTCACAGTATGCTCTTTGCTGGCAGTTGCTTCTTCCCCTTTTCCTAAGTCTCCTCAGAGTCCAAACTCTTGTGTGACCCTCAGCCAGGAAGCCTGATGCCTTGATGCCCTTTTGAAATTTGTATTTCATTAGTTATTAATAAATAGAAGAAAACATTACGCTCCTTTTGAAAACTAAAACCATATTGCTACCCTTTTGTAGTTAATTTTCTCACCAAAATCTTGAAAAAGATTATTTCCCCAAGAATATCTTTGAACATAGCTTCTTGTATTCATTAAGAAAATATTGCCATGTAAAAGGGGTTCACAATACAATCATAGCTAAGTGCTGATTAGTTTACAGTGTTTTCCCTGCCAATTTTTGTTGCCTTGTGTATGCAGTACAGTAAGATTTGTGTTGTAGAAAGTAGTCTCTTGATAAATATATTTGTGATTGGTAAACTCTCAAAACTACCATTACCCCTCCCTCTTCTCAACTCTAAACTTCTAGTTTGTAAAAGGCAGGTCACTTTAAAGGCTTTCTTTTTGTTTGTTTGGTTTTCTGTTACTTTAATAACTTAACGTGGAATCTTGCTTTTCCTGACTACAAACGTAACATTCAGTGTGTGACATTTATAAACTACCGACAAAGCTACAGTGGGAAACAAGTCGGTTTGTGCCATAGTTGCCCAGTATCACCCTCTGTCCATGTCGGCATGAAGGCCCTCATCTCCCATGCCGTCTCTTCAGTTATGAGGTGTGATCATGCTGTGTTTACGGTTTTAAACCTGCTGTGTATTTATTTGCTTATTTAGTTTCATTTTATGATGCCAGGAAATATCCTTCTATGGCACCCATATTTAGCCTCAGCACTTCCATTGAAAGGTACTGTGGATAACCCTGGAGGGGAAAGGAAATGGTCTCACTTTTGCTGTTCATCTGGTCTTTCAACGTTCTGGATACTTCCTCTTAACCTCTCGGTACTAGGAAGTTGGCAGTAGTCCTTCCTCAAACTGCAGGGCTCTGCACCGGCCTTTGTCCTGTAGGGCTCTTCACCAGGCACTGATGATACAATCTTGTACAAAACAAGCACAACTCCATCCTCTTGGAGCTTACCTTCTAGCAAGGGCGACAGACGGTAAAATGAAGTAGAGACAAAATATAAGGGAAAGTTAGGGCTGGAGCTGTGATTTTTAAGAATATTTTAAAGGAAAGGCCTTACTGAGGAAATGATCTTTGAGCAGAGACATTAAAGAGATGAAATGATGGCCATGAGGCTATCTGGAAAAAGATCATTTCAGACCAAGAGAGTGGTAAATGTAAAAGTCTGGTGTGCTCAAAGAATAGCAGAGGCAACAGTAGACGGAGCTCAGTAAATGAGGGGAGCGGGATAGACAAGGTCAGAGAAACAGGGTCAAGCCTGTGAGAGCCTGTGGGCCACTGTAAGGCCTTTGGCTTTGCTGAGGGAGGTGGGAGCTATTAGAGGGTTCCGAGCAGAAGAGAGACTTGAGCTCACTTCCATTTTTAACAGACCACTCTGGCTGCTCTGTGGGAAAAAGACTGGGAACAAGGGTGGAATTAGGGAGATGTGTTTAGAGGCTGCTGCATTAATTGCAGGGACCAGTGAAGGTTTCAGCCAGGGTAGTAGCAGTACCAGTAGTATGAAGTGGTGAGAGTCTAGATATATTATTGAAGTAGAACTGAGAGGATTTCTTTATTAAGATGGAATGTTGTGTGTGAGGAACGGCATCAGGCAACTATAAAGTTTTTGGGCTTAGTGTATGGAAGCATAGAATTGCTGGCAGCTGAGGTAGGGGAGGGTGCAGGGGGTCTCCATTGTGTAGGGAGAGATTAGGACTTAGTTTTTAATCTTATCCGTTAAGTTAGACCTCAGTGGTAAGATCATCTGAGGAATGAGCACGATAAAAAACAGAAGCAGTTGTGAAGTGAGCCCTGGGGCACTGCACCATTTTGAGGAGGGAGAGGAGGCTGAAGCTGGCAAAGGAGACCAAGTGGAGGGGCCAGAGTGATAGGGGTAAAGCGTGGAGTACGATGTCCTAGAAAGCCAGGGCAAGGATCATGACTGATGAGAGATCACGTAACGTAAGACTGAGCAGGACCATTGGCTTTAGCAGTATGAAGGTCATGCAGATCTTGAGAAGAGCGGTTTCCGTGTAATGATATTGGCCACAGCATGATGGGGAGTGGGTTCAAGAGGAAGCTGGGAAATAACTGAGAGACAGTGAGTATAAACAACACTTGAGAAGTTTGTTACAAAGCGCTAGAAAAAAGAAGGGCCATATCTGAAGAGAAATGATGCCAAGAGGAAGTTATTTTTAAGACAGGACAAATGAGTTTTGTATGTTAATGGGAGTGATCCAGTAGGGGGAAAAAAGTGATGATACAGGAAAAAGAGATGAATTCCTGGAGCGAAGTCTGAGGAGGTGAGAGTGGGTGGGACCTATTGTGTATGTGAAGGAATCTGTGTCTGCTGAAGTCACAGAGAGAAAGGAAGTGCCTGGTCACAATGCATGTAAGTGGGTATAGCTGGTGGGAATTATGGACATTTCCTTCTGATTATTTCTATATTTTCCAGTAAGATAGAAAGCAGGGTCATAGCTGAGGGTAAGGGTGCTATAGGAGGTGTTGAGGGTGAATGGACTTGGGAGATGCGGGAGGATCGTCCAGCAGCAAGGGCCTGCTCGAGGTCAGCAAGCATGCTAACAGGACACCTGTGCCTGTTGCTGTGTGTTTTTCTCTGGCTACACTCAGCTGCACAGGTGCAAACTAGTTGGAGAGTTGGATTTAACCTGTTGTGCTTTTTGCTCAGTGAGTACAGTGAAGCAAAAGAAAGGACAATAAATGAATAAGGTGAATAAAATTGATGGGAGAATTAAAACCCAGTGAGAGGAGAGAGTGGACATTTCAGGGATGAATGACAGCAAATAAGTGGTATGATTAATGGATAATTGTTCCTAATAGGGTCTAGGAATTGTTGGAGGCAAGTTACTAAGAGAAGTGACCTAGAAAGATAGTTGGTCTATCTTTGGGCTGGAAAGTCAGATGCTAGAAATTGAGATGTGATGACAGAGTGAAGGGTATGACTGTTGGGAGTGGGTGGCTGAGGAAGGGTGGAGGGAAAGGATAGGCCAAGGATATATGGTATAGAAGAGTTGAGGTGAAGTTTTCTCATGATTTGCACGTCCACAGATACATGATCCATACAAGCCCAAACAAATGATGTTAACATTGTACTAAGAATGCTGCTTATCTGGGGGCAGTGGACTGTGATAGTTAAATAGTCCAGGCTCCGAAGCCAGGCTGCCTCTGTCAGCTCCCAGCTGTCCCGCTTCCTCCTTGTGTGATTTTTGCCACGTTTTCTCATCTTTAAATTGGGGCATAATAAAATGCCTACTTACTCAGATTACTTTTAAGATTATATGAGTTAATGGGTTATCTCCTAGAAATCAATGCTCAAAGGCTTGAAAAACAGTGGCTTGAACATGTAAGGTTTTATTGTCTCCCTTGAAGCGAATCCTGAGGCAGACAGTCCACGCATGGTATGTGGACTCCATAAAATCATTAGGGATCCAGGCTCCTATCACCCCTAGCATTTGACCCTCATGCTCTTGATTCAAGATAGCTGCTGGAACTCCAGCCATCCCATCTGGGTTCCAGGGTCACAGGAAGAAGACGAGGAGTGGGTCATGCCTTCTTTCTTTTAAGGAAACTTCTTAAAAGTGCTACAGAGTGCTTGTATTTTCATTTCAAAAGGCCACAAGGAACTGTAAGGGAGACTAGTAAATACGGTCTTCCAGCCAAGTGACAGTGTGCCCATTTCAAAGTGAGGGGTGCTTGTGCTAAGGGAGGTGAAGATGTAAGGCATTAGAAAGCAGTTGGCAGCCTCTGCCACAGTTGGAGTGCTTCGTATGGTGCTGGGCACGTCGGAAGACCCCATAAATGTTAGCTCTCTTTCCTGTCTTCCTCATCTTTCTCATTGATGGAAATCAGGTGACACTTTCCACTGTGTTTGGGCTCTCATGCATGTGTGCACCCTTTTTCCTATGACAGCAGTTCCCCCCCTGGCTACCAACAGTGTGTCTCCATCTCTTGCATTGCTGGCTAACAACCTGTCCATGCCTACAAGTGACCTACCACCTGGTGCTTCGCCAAGGAAAAAGCCTCGGAAGCAGCAGCACGTGATTTCAACAGAAGAAGGGGATATGATGGAGACAAACAGCACTGATGATGAGAAGTCCACTGCCAAGAGTCTTCTGGTGAAGGCAGAGAAGCGCAAGTCTCCTCCCAAGGAGTATATCGGTAATGCTCACTTGAGCTAAATTTTGTCACGAGAAGCTTCCCACTTAAGTCAGGGGTCCATCCCTGAGGCTGTTTCTGTAGCCAGATTTCACTTACGGCTCACCTGCATGAATTATACCAGGAAGATTGTTGCAAATAGATAGTAAGCTTTTTAATGTCTTCTTTTTCTTCTCTTGAATAGATGAAGAAGGTGTGAGGTATGTCCCAGTGCGTCCAAGACCTCCCATTACTTTGCTCCGTCACTATCGGAACCCCTGGAAAGCTGCATACCACCACTTTCAGCGGTACAGTGACGTCCGGGTCAAAGGTCAGTTTCCCCAGAAAGGTTTGGTGTTAACACTTGCAATGGGTCTTTCACTCAGGTATATTGAAATCACAGTAGAATAGAAAAACAGAATCACAGTTTCCCAGTTTCAAAAAGAACCATAAGGGCTTCCCTGGTGGCGCAGTGGTTGGGAGTCCACCTGCCGATGCGGGGGACACGGGTTCATGCCCCAGTCCAGGAAGATCCCACGTGCCGCGGAGCGGCTGGGCCTGTGAGCCATGGCCGCTGAGCCTGGTCGTCCAGAGCCTGTGCTTCGCAACGGGAGAGGCCACAGCAGTGAGAGGTCCGCGTACCGCAAAAAAAAAAAAAAACAAAAAAAAGAACCATAAGTTTTTGTTATAAAATCTCGACTTTATTGTTTAACTTAGATAGAATATACAGTTGAGCATAAAATTTGGAAAATTATCCTTTCCCTCAGAAAGCTTATGTGTACTTTACTGGAAACACAGTCTAATGAATAAATGACAACGTGTTGCCATCTCCCCAAGTGGTCACAGATGACCTCTTTAGCCCTCAGAGTAGTTGAGGGAGAGCTATACTAGACTGTTATTGGACATGGTCCACAGTAGTTCAGGATGCTCAGATATATATGTGTGATAAGCTCCAGGAAGTGTATTTTCCAAAAGACCTTTTGTTCAACATATGTGAAGCTCTTGGAATGGTCCAGTGCAAGCACTCAGTGAATGTTTTTGTGGTTTTGAACTTGAGAATAACATTCTCATAAACCCACTTATAATAAAAATGGCTGATAGTACTTTGCAAATATCTTCAAATATTTCTATGGATAGACTTTGTGTCATTAATCTCAAATATAATCATTGCACAGAGAAGTGTAAATTTTCGGAGAATTGGTCATATTTCCCATTCCCTCAAATAAACTTTACTTGGAAGCTTCCTTGAAGCCTCAAGATGAGTCTGATTTGGATGGTACTGACTAATGCCTATCAGCAGGAGTGAAGGTCCTGACAGTTCACTATCTGAATGGAAGTACAGAGGTGGCTGCACTGCCCAGCTTTTCTTCCTCACAAGTCCACCCTGAGGATTGAAAAGAGGGTGAGATTTCGAAAGAGCGAAAGAGAAATCAGAGAATGTTGGCCTTTGGTGGAAGCAGGATATGAGCCACCAAACATTTCTTCACACCACAGGAATTCCATATCGTAGCAGGAAAATATTTACAGTTTTCCCTGGTAACATTTTAAGCCATAAAAGATTCTTATTGCTCATTGGAACTCACTCTTCAAAAGCTATCTCAGGAAAGGTTATTTGACAGCTGAAAATACTGATGATTCCTAAATCTTCTGTTTGGATATGTACATATTAATCACCTTGTGCCAAGTCTCTTGACTATTAAACTTTAATTGAACTGTTTTGCCTAAGCTTTAAAGTCATATTCCTACAAAGAAATAAAGATGGAGTACTAAAAACAGGTAATTCACAGGGAGGAAAGAAAAGAGAAATAGGAGAATAAGAAGCACAGAAAACAAATAATAACATGGCAGGCTTAGCCTTACATATCAGTAATTACCTTAAATGTAAATAGTCTGAAAGTACCAATTAAAACACAGATGGGCAGAGAGGATAAAAAAAAGATCCAACTATATTATGTCTGTAAGAAACTTCAGATACAGTGTGTCAGTAGAGTGACAGTAAAAGGGTGGAAAAATATGTACAATGCAAAAACTAATCCAAAAACAAGAGTAGTTATAGTAATATCAAATAAAAGTAGACTTCAGAGGAAAGAAAATTACTAGAAATGAAAAAAGGCATTACATACTGATTAAAAATATATAGGCAGCAAAGATCAAGAGCTTCAGAATATATGAAGCAAAAACAGCTGAAAGGAGGAGTAGGCAAACGTGCAGTCATAGTCAGACCTTCAACACCCTCTTCTCGGCAGTTGATAGAAGGACTTGACAGAAAATCATCAAGGATATACAAGAAGTGAACACCACGAACCAACATCTAGTAGACATTATAGGACAGTTGAACTGCAGCAGAATACATATTCTCTCAAGTGCACACAGAACATATAAAGACAGACCATATTTAGGATCATAAACCTCAATGAATTAGGGAGAATTGAAATCATGTAGAAAAATACAAAGTATCTTCATTGACCATAATGGAATCAAACTAGAAACCAGTGACAGATAAAACCTCCAAGCCATGGATTAAGCAACACACTTCTAAATAATGGGTCAAAGAGGAAGTCTAAAGGGAAGTTTTTAAAAATACTTAAAACTGAATGACAATAAAAGAACAACATACCAAAATATGTAGAAGGCAACTAAAGCAGTGCCAACAGGAAAATCTATAGCACTAAATGTTTATATCAAAATAGAGGAGGAAGTACCTCAAACACAGTTTCTACATCAAAAAATGAGAAAAAGAAGAACAGCATAAACTCAAAGCAGGTACAAGGAAGAAAATAGTGAAAAAAGAAATCAGTGAAATTGAAAACAAAATAATAAAATGAAAAAGCGAATTCTTTAAAAGAAAAATCAATAAATCTCTAGCAAGGCTGAAGAAGGTAGAAGAGAGAGGACATAAATCATGAATATGAAGAAGGAAACAGGAGAGACAGCACTGCAAACATCTGCAGACAACAACCGTACACTTACTGCATATGCAAGCATGGCAACAAACAGTGCTTGACACATGATATTCTCTGTCAGAGATTAGCTCAAGATGGCAGAGTATAAGGATGTGAGCTCAACCCTTCTTAAAAAAACACCAAAACCACAACTAACTGCTGAACAACCATCAACAACAACAAAAAGCACTAGAAACTACCGAAAAAGATAGCCTACGGCCAAAGATGAAGAAGCCACAATGAGATGGTCGGAGGGGCGCAGTCGCTATAAAATCAAATCCCATACCCGCCAGGTGGGCAATTCACAAACTGGAAAACAGTTATACCACAGATGTTCTCCCATAGGAGTGAAAGTTCTGAGCCCCACATCAGGTTTCCCAGCCTGGCAGTCTGACAACAGAAGGAAGAGCCCCCAGAGAATCTGGCTTTGAAGGCCAGCAGGGTTTGATTGCAGAAATTCCACAGGACTGGGAGAAACAGAAATTCCAATCTTGGAGGGCGCACACAAGGTTCCATGCACGCCAGGACCCAGGGGTAAAAAGCAGTGACCCCATAAGAGACAGGCAGACCTACCTGCTAGTATTGGAGGGTCTCCTGCAGAGGTGGGGGATGGCCGTGGCTCACTACAGGGACAATAACACCAGCAGCAGCAGTTCTGGGGAGTACTCGTTGGCGTGAGCCCCCCCAGAGGCCACCATTAGCCCCACCCAACAGCCTGTAGGCTCCATGCTGTAACACCTCAGGCCAAACGACCAACAGGGCAGAACACAGCCCCACCTCTCAGCAGACACGCAGCTTAAAGTCTTCCTGAGCATGGCCCTGCCCACCAGAGGAACAAGACCCAGCTCCACCCACCACTGGGCAGGAACCAGTCCCTCACATCAGGAAGCCTGTACAAGCCTAATCTAGCCTCATCCACCAGAGGGCAGACAGCAGAAGCAAGAACTACAATCCTGCAGCCTGCGGAATGGAAACCACAATCACAGAAAATTAGACAAAATGAAACGGCAGAGGTATATGTCCCAGATGAAAGAACAAGGTAAAGACCCCAGAAGAACAACTAAGTGAAGTAGAGATAGGCAACCTACCAGAAAAAGAATTCAAAATAATGATAGCAAAGGTGATCCAAGACCTTGGAAAAAGAATGGAGGCAGAGATCAAGAAGATGCAAGAAATGTTTAACAAACACCCAGAAGAACTAAAGAACAAACAGAGATGAACAACACAATAACTAAAATGAAAATTACACTAGAAGGAATCGATAGCACAACAACTGAGGCAGAAAAATGGATAAGTGACCTACAAGACAGAATGGTATCAATCACTGCCACAGAACAGAATAAAGAAAAAAGAATGAAAAGAAATGAAGACAGTCTGAGAGACCTCTGGGACAACATTAAATGCACCAACATTCGCATTATAGGGGTCCCAGAAGGAGGAGAGAGAAAGAACCTGAGAAAATATGTGAAGAGATAATAGCTGAAAACTTCTCTAACATGGGAAAGGAAACAGTCAACCAAGTCCAGGAAGCGCAGAGCATCCCAGGCAGAATAAACCCAAGGAGGAACACGCTGGGACACATAGTAATCAAACTGACAAAAATGAAAGACAAAGAAAAAAATATTAAAAGCAACAACAGAAAAGCAACAAATAACATACAAAGGAACTCCCATGAAGTTATCAACTGATTTTTTAGCAGAAACTTTGCAGGCCAGAAGGAAGTGGTGAGATATATTTACAGTAAGGAAAGGGAAGAACCTACAACCAAGATTACTCTACCCAGCAAGGCTCTCATTCAGATTCAACAGAGAAATCAAAAGCTTTACAGACAAGCAGAAGCTAAGAAAATTCAGCACCACCAGACCAACTTTGCAACAAAGTCTAAAGGAACATCTCTAAGTGAAAAAGAAAAGACCAAAACTACTATAGAAACAAGAAAATTACAATTGGAAAAGCTCACCAGTAAAGGCAAACAAACAGTAAAGGTAGGAAATCATCTGCACACAATATGATATCAAAACCAGCAAAATGGTGAGAAAAGGAGAGCACAAATGCAGGATGTTGGAAATGCATTTGAAATTAAAAGACCAGCAACTTAAAATAATCTTATTTATATATAGTCTGCTATATCAAAACCTCATGGTAACCACAAACTGAAAATCTACAATAGATACACAAAAAAGGAATCCAAACACAACATCAAATCACAAGAGAACAAAGAGGAAGGGAAGAAAAACCACCTGCAATAACAAATCCAAAATAGTTAACAAAATGGCAATAAGAACACACATATCGATAATTACCTTAAATGTAAACAGATTAAATGCTCTAACCAAAAGACATAGACTGGCTGAATGGATACAAAAACAAGACCTGTATATATGCTGTCTACAAGAGACCCACTTCAGATCTAGAGACACATACAGAATGAAAGTGAAGAGATGGGAAAAGGTATTCCATGCAAATGGAGATCAGAAGAAAGCTGGAGTAGCAATACTCATAACAGACAAAATAGACTTTAAAATAAAGACTATTACAAGAGACAAAGAAGGACACTACATAATGATCAAGGGATCAATCTAAGAAGATATAATAGTTGTAAATAGATATTCACTCAACATAGGAGCACCTCAATATATAAGGCAAATATTAACAGCTATAAAGGGAGAAATCGACAGTAACACAGTAATACTGGAGGACTTTAACACCCTGCTTTCAAAAAATGAACAGATCATCCAGACAGAAAATCAGTAAGGAAACACAGGCCTTAAATGACACATTAGACCAGATGGACTTAATTGATATTTTTAGAGCATTCCATACAAAAGCAGCAGAATACATATTCTTCTCGAGTGCACATGGAACATTCTCCAGGATAGATTACATCTTGAGTCACAAATCAATCCTCAGTAAATTTAAGAAACTGAAACTCATATCAAGCATCTTTTCCAACCACAACGCTATGAGATTAGAAATCAACTACAAGAAAAAACTGCAAAAACCGCAAGCATGTGGAGGCTAAACAATATGCTACTAAACAACCAATGGGTCACTGAAGAAATCAAAGAAGCAAACAGAAAACACCTAGAGACAAATGAAAACGAAAACACAATGATCCAAAACCTATGGGATGCAGCAAAAAAAGTTCTAAGAGGGAAGTTTATAGCAATACAATCTTAGGTCAGGAAACAAGAAAAATCTCAAACAATCTAACCTTATACCTAAAGCAACTAGAGAAAGAAAAACAAAACCCAAAGTTAGAAGAAATCATAAAGATCAGAGCAGAAATAAATGAAAGAGAGATGAAGAAAACAGCGAAGATGAATAAAACTAAAAGCTGGTTCTTTGAAAAGATAAACAAAATTGATAAACCTTTAGCCAGACTCACCAAGAAAAAAAAGGAGAGGGCTCAAATCAGTAAGATTAGAAATGAAAAAGGAGAAGTTGCAACTGACACCACAGAAATACAAAGGATCATAAGAGACTACTACATGCAACTATATGCCAATAAAATGGACAACCTGGAAGAAAGGCAAATCCTTAGAAAGGTACAGTCTTCCAAGACTGAACCAGGAAAAAATAGAAAATATGAACAGACCAATCACAAGTACTGAAATTGAAACTGTGATTAAAAAACTCCCAGCAACAAAAGTCCAGGACCAGATGGCTTCACAGTTGAATTCTATCAAACATTTAGAGAAGAACTAACACCTATCCTTCTGAAACTGTTTCAAAAAATTGCAGAGGAAGGAATACTCCCAAACTCATTCTATGAGGCCACCATCACCCTGATACCAAAACTAGACAAAGATACCACAAAAAAAGAAAGTTACAGGCCAATATCACTGATGAACATAGACGCAAAAATTCTCAACAAAATACTAGCAAACCGAATCCAGTAACACATTAAAAGGGTCGTACACCATGATCAAGTGGGATTTATCCCAGGGTGCAAGGATTTTTCAATATCTGCAAATCAATTCATGTGATATACCATATTAACAAATAATTGAAGAATAAAACCTATATGATCATCTCAATAGGTGCAGAAAAAGCTTTTGACAAAATCCAACACCCATTTATGATAAAAACTCTCCAGAAGGTGGGCATAGAGGGAACATACCTCAATATACTAAAGACCATGTATGACAAACCTACAGCTAACATCGTACTCAACGGTGAAAAGCTGAAAGCATTTCCTGGAGGGTCAGGAGCAAGACAAGGATGACCACTCTCGCTCCTTTTATTCAACATAGATTTGGAAGTCCTAACCACAGGAATCAGAGAAGGAAAAAAAAAAAGGCATCCAAATTGGAAAAGAAGAAGTAAAACTCACTTTTTGCAGATGACATGTTATTATACATAGAAAATCCTAAAGATGCTACCAGAAAACTACTAGAGCTCATCAGTGAGTTGAGTAAAGTTACAGCATACAAAATTAATACACAGAAATCTGTTGCATTTCTATACACTAACAACAAAAGATCAGAAAGAGAAATTAAAGAAACAATCCCATTTACCACCACATCATAAAGAATAAAATACCTAGGAATAAACCTACCTAAGGAGGCAAAAGACCTGTACTCCAAAAACTCTAAGATGCTGATGAAAGAAATCAAAGATGACCCAACCACATGAAAGATATACTGTGTTCTTAGATTGGAAGAATCAATATTCTCAAAATGACTATACCACCCAAGGCAATCTACAGTCTTAAAATTTGTATGGAGACACGAAAGACCCCGAATTAGCCAAAGCAGTCTTGAGAAAGAAAAATGGAGCTGGAGGGATCAGGCTCCCTGACTTCAGACTATACTACAAAGCTATAGTCATTACAACAGTACGGTACTGGCACAAAAACAGAAATACACATCAATGGAACAGGATAAGAAGCCCAGAAATAAACCCATGCACCTGTGGTCAATTAATCTATGACAAAGGAGGCAGTGGAGGAGAGACAGTCTCTTCAATAAATGGTGCTGGAAAACCGGACAACGACATGTCAGAAAATGAAATTAGAATATTCTTTAACACCATTCACAAAAATAAACTCAAAATGGATTAAAGACCTAAATGTAAGATCAGACATTATAAAACTCTTAGAGGAAAACATAGGCAGAACACTCTGACATAAATTGCAGCAGTATCTTTTTTGATCCGTCTCCCAGAGTAATGGAAATAAAAACAAAAATAAATAAATGGGACCTGATTAAACTCAGAAGCTTTGTACAGCAAAGGAAACCATAAACAAAACAAGAAGACAACCCACAGAATGGGAGAAAATATTTGCAAGTGATGCAGCTCACAAGGGATTAGTCTCCAAAATTTACCAACAATTCATGCAGCTCAGTATCATCAAAACAAACAACCCAATCAAAAAATGAGCAGAAGACCTAAATAGGCATTTCAGCACAGAAGACATACAGATGGCCAAGAGGCACATGAAAATATGTTCAACCTCACTAATTATTAGAGAAATGCAAATCAAAACTACAATGAGATACCACCTCACACCAGTCAGAATGGCCATTGTCAAAAAATCTACAAACAATAAATGCTGGAAAGGGTGTGGAGAAAAGGGAATCCTCCTACACTATTAGTGGGAATTAGTACAGCCACTGTGGAGAACAGCATGGAGGTTCCTTAAAAAACTGAAAATAGAGGTACCATATGATCCAGCAGTCCCCCTCCTGGGCATATATTGGAGAAAAACATGGTTTGAAAGGATACATGCACCCTGATGTTCATTGTAGCAGTATTTACAATAGCCAAGACATGGAAGCAACCATAGTGCTCATTAACAGAGGAATGGATTAAGAAGGTGTGGTACATATATACAATAGAATATTACCCAGCCATTACAAAGAATGAAATAATGCTATTTGCAGCAACATGGATGGAGATTATCATACCAAGTGAAGTACATCATACAGAAAAAAACAAATATCATATGATATTGCTTATATGTGGGGGAAAAAAACATACAAATGAACTTCTTTACAAAACAGAAACACTCACAGACTTAGAGAACAAACTTATTGTTACCAGGAGGGAAGAGTCGGGGGGAGGGATAGATGGGGAGTTTGGGACTGACATGTACACACTGCTGTATTTAAAATAGATAACCGACAAGGACCTACTGTATAGCACAGGCAAGTCTGCTTAGTATTCTGTAGCAACCTAAATGGGAGAAGAATTTGAAAAAGAATAGATACATGTATATGTATAACTGAATCACTTTCCTGTACTCCCGAAACAACATTGTTAGTCAGCTGTACTCCAATATGAAATAAAAAATTTTTAAAAAGAAGGAAACAGGATATTACTAAGACTGTGCAGCCATTAAAAGCATAAGGAAATACTACAAACAACTTTATGCTCATAAAGTCAGCTGCTTGGATGAATTAGACCAATTCCTTAAAAGCCACATATTACCAAAACTCAGTGAGAAACAGGCAATCTGAATAGTCTTATAACCATTAAATAAGTTGAATCCATAATTTAAAAGCTTCCAAACGGGAATCTATAGGCTCAGATACTTTTACTGGGAAATTCTCCCAAACGTTTTTGTTTTTTTATTTTTGCCGTACGTGGGCTTCTCACTGTTGTGGCCTCTCCCGTTGCGGAGCACAGGCTCTGGACGCACAGGCTCATCGGCCATGGCTCACGGGCCTAGCCGCTCCGTGGCATGTGAGATCTTCCTGGACCGGGGCATGAACCTGTGTCCCCTGCATCGGCAGGCGGACTCTCAACCACTGCGCCACCAGGGAAGCCCTACCAAACGTTTAAAGAAGAATCAACACCAATTTCCCACAGTCTCTTTTAAATACAGGAGGGAACACTTCATTTTATGAAGCCAATATTTTCCTGATACAGAAATAAGACAGGGAGAGTACAAATATAGAAAACTACATATCAATATTCCTTAATGAATATAGATGTAAAAATTCTTTACAAAATGTTAGCAAATTGAATCCAGCAATTTCTAAGTAGAATTTTACACCTTGATCAAGTAGGATTTGTTACAGCTATGCAAGGTTAGTTCTGTATTTGAAGATCAGTGTAATTCACTGTTTTTAACAGGCTATATTAATTTCCTAGGGCTGCCATAACAAAGTACTACAAGGTGGATGGCCTAAAATAACAAATATATTCTCTTATAGTTCTGGAGGCCAGAAGTCCAAAATCAAGGTATCAGCCAGATCATGCCCTCTCTGAAGGCTGTAGAAGAGAATCCTTCCTTGCCTCTTTTTAGCTTCTGGTGGTTGCCAGCAACCCTAGTTATTCTTCGGCCTGCTACTGCATTACTCCAATTTCTGCCCCCATCTCCAACAGAGCATTCCTCCCTGTGTTTCTTGACTCTTTGGATTTAGGGCCCACCCTAGTTCAGTATGACTTCTTAACTTGATTACATCTGCAAAGACCCTCTTCCAAATAAGAGCACATTCACAAGTACCAAGGGTTAGAACTTAAACATCTTTTGGAGGGACATAATTCAGCCCACAACAGAAGCTAAAGAAAAATCACAGGATCATAGCGATTGATGCAGAAAATTTGTTAGACAAAATTCAAAACGTTTACATGATAAAAATTCAAAAACAGAGAAGGAGGAAGACTTCCTCAACTTGATAAAAAGTCTACAAAAAAACTAGAGCTAACATTATACTTAATGGTAAAGACTGAATGCTTTCTACCTGAGATTACCAAAATGATAAGACTGTCTTCTGTCACCACTCTTACTTAGGATAGAACTGGAAGTTCTAGCCACATCATAAAGTAATAAAAAGAGATAGAAGGCTATACAGGTTGGAAAGGAATAAATAAAACTGTCTATTTGCAAATGACATCATTGTCTACATAGAAAATCTCAAGGATTCTACCAAAAACCCCTGAAACTAGTAAATAAGTTCAGCAAGGTCACAGGCTACAATATCAACATGAAAAAAATCAATTATAATTTTAGATACCTGGAATGTTGTGGAAACATATTGAAAGCATAATGCCATTTAGAATTATTCCCCCCCAAAGTGATATACTCAGGTACAAATCTAGCAAAACATGTACAGGACATGTTTGCTGAAAACTGAAAAATGCTGATGAAAGAAATGAAAGAAGATCTAAATAAATGAAGAGGCATACAGCATTCATGATTAGAAAAACTCAAAAGATGTCAGTTCTCCCTAGATTGACTGATACATTTACTGCAATTTCTACCAAAATCACAGAGGTTTTTGTAAACTTAGTAAAGCTTGTTCTAAACATTATGTGGAAAGGCACAGGGACTAGAATAGGTAAAATAATCTTGAAAAACAACAGAAATTTTGTTACCAAATCTTCTTTAGCTTCAGTACTCAAAACAGCATGGTGTTTGCAGAAGCATAGACGTATTGATGACGGGAATGGAATAAAAAATGCAGAAATAGACTCACACAAATATGCCCAACTGATTTTTGACCAAAGTGCAAAAGGAATTCAATGGAGGAAGGAGAGTCTGTTTAACAAATAATGCTGGACATCCATGTGTTTGGTGGGGGCGGGGGGGACCTCAACCTAATCCTCACACTTCATGCAAAAATTAACTCAAAATGGATAATAGATTTAAATGTAAAACTATACAACTTTTAGGAAAAAAAAACTAGGAGAAGGTCTTCAAAACCTAGGGCATGGTGAACAATTCTTAGACATAACACCAAAAACGCCATCTCTAAAAGAAAAACAATCAACAAATTGGACTTCATAAAACCTTTTTTAATCTGTGAAAGACCCTATTAGGAGGATGAAAAGACAAGCTATAGACTGGGAGGGAATATTAGCAAACTACATCTCTAATAAAGGACTCATGTCTAGGATATATATTAGGAACTCTCAGTACTTAACAGTAAATAAAAACAATAATCCAGTTAGAAAATGAACAAAGGCATGAAGAGCCATTTCACCAAAGAGGATACATGGATGGCAAGCACCTGAGAAGATGTCCAAGGGAATATAAATCCTAGTCCTTAAGTGTGGGCTATGTAGAGACTTTGTTCCAAAGTGTGCAGTGTGGAAGAGGGTGTCTCTCTCTCTTTACAGTGGAGACATGTGACAGACATCACCTCAGCCAGGTGATCAAAGTCAATTTCAATAGTAATGAATCGTGTAATAATACGTACCCTTCTCAGGCAGTGATGACAATGGTACTTCTCTATGTCTCCTCTCAAAAATCTATAACCACTGTCTAATCCTAACAAAAACATCAGACAAATCTAACTAGAAGGTCATCCTACAAAATAGTTAACCAGTTAACTCTTTAAAACTGTCAAAGTCATCAGGAGCAAGGGAAGTCTGAGAAGCCATCGAGCCAAAAGGAGTCTCAGGAGACATGACAAGTAAATGTACTGTGGTATCTTGACTGGATTCTGGAACAGAAAGCAGTAAAATTTAATTTTTAAAAAGCGTTTATCCCTAGCCATTAGAGGAACTTAAATTGAGATGCCTATCAAAATAACTGAAATTAGGGAATTCCCTGGCAGTCCAGTGGTTAGGGCTTGGCGCTTTCACTGTCGGGGACCAGGGTTCAATCTCTGGTCAGGGAACTAAGATCCCACAAGCCATGCAGCACAGCCAAAATAACTGAAATTAAAAATACTGATAATGCCAAATGGGGATGTAGAGAAACTAGATCTCTCATACATTCCTTTGAGCATTTTGAATGTTATCCCACTGCTTTCTAGCCTCCATTGTTTCTCTAGAGAAGTCAGCTGCTGATTTTATTGGGGTTATCTTGTAAATGATGCATCATGTTTTGTCTTGCTCCTTTGAAGATTTTCTCAACTTTGACTTTGAACATTTTTATAATACTATAATATGTCTATTTGTATCTTTGCATTTATCATACTTAGTGTTCCTTGAGCTTCCTGGATATATAGGTTACTGGTTTTCAGTAAATGTGAGAAGTCTTCAGCCATTTTTTCTTTGAATATTTCTCCTCCTTTCTCTCTTTTCCTTTTGGTACTCCTTTATACATGTCTTGGTGCTCTTAATGGTGTTTCATGTTTCTTTGAGGGCCTGTTCATTCTTCTTCGTTTCTTTCTCCCTTCAGTTCTTCAGGGCTGTTGGTCTGTCTTCAACTTTACTAATTCTCTTTTGTACCAATTCAGATCTACTGTTGAGCCCCTCTAGTACATTTTTAACATTTTGCTTACTGTACTTTTTAACTCCAGAATTTCCATTTGGTTCTTTTCTTAAAAAATAATTTATGTCTCTCTACTGATACTCTCTATTTAATGTGACATGATCATCATACCTTCTTTTTCATCATACCTTCTTTTACTTCTTCACTCAGGCTTTCTTTTCATTCTGTGAATTTATTCATAACGGCTACTTTGAAACCTTTTTCTGATAAATCTGACATCTGGTCACTCTCTCAAGCAGTTTCTGGTGCCTGTTTCTTTTTCCCTGTGTATGGGTCATACTTTTCTGTTTCTTTGCATGCCTCATAATTTTTGTTAGAAACTGGACATTTTTGATACTATATTGTAGCAACTCTTGGTACTGATCTCATCTCCTCCAAGACCCACCATAATTATTTGCTATTTGCTTGTTTATCTGTTTAGCGACCGGCTGGATTCTTTTAGTGAAGTCTATTCACCTGCACCCCGCCAACACCACCAAGTGTTAAGCCTCTGACGTTACTCCTTAGGGAGGCACAGCTTTGGGTGCCCGCAGTCACCTGGGAAGACAATGGCATTAGTAGGGTTCTCCCCCACTGTTTCCCTGACCACATCCAGCTGATAAACCCCACTACTTGCTTGCCATTTAATCTACTAGAACACAGTACTGGAATTTGACCTTAAACACAAATTCCTCTGCAAACTAATCCAGTCGTATTGTAGCTCCTTGCCAGAATGGTTTCTGAGGTCAGTGTTTGATGTTTGTTCTGCCCCAGGAGAGCTCCTGCCAGCTGTCTTACTCTTTGTTCTCTCCTGAAAACTGGTCAGCCCACAGTCTAGGCCGCGTCTTTCACTGGGTCTGCACGTTTCCTCCTACTTGCCTTCACTACACTCTCACTGCTTTGGGGAGCATTTGAACTTGCGTACTCTGTTGAAAATAGAGCCACCTCCTTTGGGAAGAGATCAGAAGCTTCCTGTGCTATGGCCTGTTTCTCCCTCCAGGCAGAATCTCTGAGCCTAGGGCTCTGGAGGTGGGGCTGGGACAATGACAGCCTCTTCTCCGAGCAACACCTTGTTCTAGGAGGTGAACACTCAGGGTAGGGGAAGAGGAGTGAGTAGCCTGGGGTACGTCCGCTTGGTTTGCCTCTCCTAATGTGACGCCACCATTTCACAAGCCAGGAGAAGGGCTTCTCAGACTGTACTTCTAAGGTACAGTCTCCATCCTACAAGTGGGGTTGAGCAAAAGAAGGGAGCCCCCATGTCAGTTAGACTCGCCTGGGACTTGGCCTCAGCAGCAGGGAGCACGGAGCAGGATGAGGAATGTCTTGCTCCTCCTGGGAGGGGAGCCGTCTCCCTAGCGGCTGGCGGAGAGGGGGCTCTGTGTTCTGGGCTGCAGCGATCTGGGATGGAGTCACCGCCTCTCAGCTGGAGAGAGGAGAGAGGGAGCGGTCTTGGTTTAAATACCACAGACTTCCTGTTCTTTCCACATTTTAGTAGATTGGCTCGAGTAGATGTTTCTGCTTTGCTCTTTGCCCTTAGGACCTTTCCCAGAGGTTTAAAGCCTTATTTAAAAATTTCCCCCAGTTTCACTGGGGAAGCAGCTTAGAAGAACACTGTCATATCACAAGTCAGTTGTCTCTTATACATTGCTGAGCTACTCTGGAAAAAAAAAAGGTTAGCAGTTTTATAAAAACCAAACATACACTTACCATATGACCCAACAGTTGCACTCCTGGGTG
Source organism: Hyperoodon ampullatus (assembly GCF_949752795.1). Classification (NCBI taxonomy): domain Eukaryota; kingdom Metazoa; phylum Chordata; class Mammalia; order Artiodactyla; family Ziphiidae; genus Hyperoodon; species Hyperoodon ampullatus. Next base: position 101,393,485 of record NC_136921.1, read on the forward strand.
TTTATCCCAGAAAAATGAAAACCTGTGTTCACACAAAAATCTGTACACAGGTGTTCATAGCAACTTTTTGGTAAGAGCCAAAATCTGGAAACAACACAAATGACATCAGATGGTTAAACAAACTGTAGTGCCATTGAATATTACTCAGGAATGGAAAGGAAAGAACTATTGATCATGTAATAGCTTAGGTGGATCTCAAGGGCATTGTGCTTATGCTTAGTGGAAAAAGCTAATCTTAGGAGGACACATACCAAAAAGAAAAAAAACAAGACATATCATGTGATGCTATCTATCTAACAATCTCTAAGTGACAAAATTATAGAGATAGAGAACAAATTAGTGGATTTGGGGGTTAATCACGGGGCAGGGGTGGTGTGACCATAAAGGTGTGGCACAGGAGAGATCTCTGTGGTGATGTAATAGTTCTGAATCTCGATTGCGGTGGCAGTCACATAAATCTAAAATGATGTAATGGCATATACTCACTTTACATCAGTGGCAGTTTCCTGGGTGTGATACTGTACTACAGTTATTAAGATGTAGGCAGTGGTGAAGGAGAAATACCTGACCTCTCTTTACTATCTTTTTTCCCCAGTAATAGCTTTATTGAACTATAATTCACGTAGCATACAATTCATCTATTAAAATGTACAATTCAGTGATTTTTAGTATGTTCACAGTTGCACGTCCATCACTACGGTGAGTTCTAAAACATTTTCATTACCCCGATAAGAGACTCCACAACCCTTAGCCATCCTTCCCAATCCTGCCATCTTCACTCCTCCCTATACCTCCAGCCCTGGGCAACCTCTGATCTGCTTTCCATCTCTGTAGATTTCCCAGTGCTGGACATTTCTTATGAATGGAATCATATATTATACAGTCTTCTGTGACAGGCTTATTCCACTTAGTGTAATGTTTTCACGGTTCATCCACGTAGCATGTCTGAGTACTTCATTCCATTTTCCTGCCAAATAATATTCTATTTTATGGATATATACCACATTTTATTTATCCATTCATCACTTGATGGGCATTTGGGTTGTTTCCACTTCTTGATTATTATGAATAATGGTGCTGTGATCATTTGTGTCTACATTGTTTTTATAAATTTATTTTATTTATTTTTAGCTGTGTGGGGTCTTCATTGCTGCGCATGGGCTTCCTCTAGTTGCGGCAAGTGGGGGCTACTCTTCGTTGCAGTGCACGGGCTTCTCATTGTGGTGGCTTCTCTTGTTGTGGAGCACGGGCTCTAGGTGTGCAGGCTCAGTAGTCGTGGCTCGTGGGCTCTAGAGCGCAGGCTCAGTAGTTGTGGCGCACGGGCTTAGTTGCTCCGCAGCATGTGGGATCTTCCTGGACCAGGGCTCGAACCCGTGTCCCCTGCATTGGCAGGCGGATTCTCAACCACTGCACCACCAGGGAAGCCCCATGTATCTACATTTTTGTGGGAACATCTGTTTTCGTTTCTCTTGGACATATACATAGGAATAGAATTTCTGGGTTATTTGGTAACTATAGTTAACATTTTAGCAACTCCCAGACCATTTTCCAAAGTAAATACATTTTTCCCACCGGCAGTGCATGATGATACTTCTGATTTCTCCATATCCTCACCAGCACTTACTCTTTTTTTTTATTACAGCATCCTAATGGGTGGGAAGTGGTATTTCACTGTGGTTTTGATTTACATTTCGCTAATGCCTAATGGTGTTGAATATCTTCATGTGATGTTGGCCATTTGTATATGTTTTTTGGAAGAAATGTCTTTTTGGATCCTTTGCCCTTTTTAATTGGTTTGTCTTTTTATCATTGAGTGGTAAGAATTCTTCCTGTGTTTTAGATACAGGTCCCTTACCAGATATATCTGTAGACTATCTTTGCAACTTCTGTGAAACTAAAAAGTTTTTTTTAATGCTTGTAATGAAATATACACGTCCATCTAAAACTGGTGAAATCTGAATAGGGTCAGTGGACTCTGTCAGTGTCACGGTTGTGACATTGACTGTAGTTTTGCAAGATCTTACCACTGGAGGAAAGTGGATAAAGAGTATGCAGGATCCACAACATTGGAAAGCAATTATAATCCAATAAAGATGTAAAAAAAAAAAAAAGTACACGGGATCTCCCTGTATTATTCCTTACAACTGTATGTGAATCTACAGTTCTCTCAAAAAGGTTAAAATTCTTTCATCCCATTCATGCTAATATTTGCCTAGTAGACAGAGTTTTTTTTTTAATTGCTCTGAGAAGTAAAGTTTGTCAGTTTCAGGTTCACAACCATATCGAAAGAGATCTTACATGTCCCCCCGCCCCGAACATGCACAGCCTCCCCTACCGTCAACACCACCACAAAGTGGTGCATTTGTCGCATCTGCTGAACCTAAACTGACATACAAGTATCACCCAAAGTTCATCATTTACAGTCCAGTTTGGTCTTGGCATTGTATACTGTATCAGTTTGACAAACATACAGGTAGGGTTTTTTCAAGATTAGTTTTTAAAATAATAAAATAAGTTATTTAATTTTAAAAATCTTTTTTAATTATCCATGTACTATGTAATTACATTTTAAGTCCTAGTTAAACAGTGATATTAAAACTTCACAGATACAGCTAAACTCACCTTTGACAGGTGCTCCTCAATCCTAGTTTCTTTCCCCAGTCCAAATGATACAATTCATATTTATTTTACTACAGTGCTGGTTACTGGACTTTTCTACCTACATTTAAATGTGACTCAAGTTGGAGCCCTGTAACTTCTCCAAGATCTAGATTACACCACGGAGCTCCTAAGCTTCAGGCCCAAACTCTCCACATGCTGGCAAGCTTCACACATGAGCAAGGCTCCAACCCACTAAAGACCATTTCCTTCATTTAAGAGTTTAGAGTACTAACTTACTCTCTTTTGAACTCACTAGATTAGCAGAGTATGTCTTTAAAGAATTCTTCTGGTGTGGACAAAAAGAGCTTTTATTCATGTTGTGACTGTATTTTCAATGACTTAAAGATATTTAAGTAAAATTCTTAATAAAGTAGTGGCTTGAACACAAATGACTTTAGCTCTATAAAAATTGAAATATACTTTTTTTTTTCTTTTATGATTCCAGAGGAGAAGAAAGCTATGCTGCAGGAAATAGCTAATCAGAAAGGAGTATCCTGTCGTGCCCAAGGCTGGAAGGTTCACCTCTGTGCTGCCCAGTTGCTGCAGCTGGTAGGTGGTGCTCTAGCAGTTGTTACGTCCTGCTGAACAGAAGGATGGATGCTGGAGACGTCTGAGTTCATAGAACATTTTCTTTAGAGTGATTCCGAAGCGTTCCCAGTTAACGTGGGTCATGGTAGAATTTTTATGTGTGCTGTGTGATATTGTAATTACTGTTATCTATTCTGTGGGTGTAATTGTAATCTAAATATATCTTAGTTTTGGTCCCCGTAAGTGCAATATACTGAACAACTTAAGTTTGTAAGATGTACAGTTGAGGTTCAGTGTTACGTGTTGCCGTGACATCTGAAAAAGAGGGGGCGTCAGATGACCCAACTGTGTAAGCTCCTCCTCCTCACCCTGCTCCTTGGCGTGGGGACCAGGCACAGTTCCCACTTCTTCCTGAACAGTGGGCTTCAGTTCTCTGCCAGCTTGTGATACTCAGATAAGCTGGTGACATCCTCCCGGGAGGACCAGGGGCACCGCTCGCTCTGGCTGCTGCAGTGCCTGCCTCCCACAGCCCCTACTCCTTCACTCCGTTCCCTGCTTGTCATGGAGCGCAGCCCCCATGTGGCCATGCGTGGTGTGCGCTGTCCTCTTCCCCTGGGCTGTGAGGATACTGACTAGTAAACTGCTGTTGATCTCATCTGTCCAACGTGCTAGGTGTTCAGCCCTTTCCATAACCCTAGGCGGGAATCCTCCCTTCAACAAGGTAAAGAGGAGGTGATCAAAATAATAACCTCACAAAGTCTTTCCATCTTTGGAGTAGCAGTGATCTGAAGAACATTGTCTTTTATTAGTATTGTTCTTAAAGTAGTGTAGCATAAAAGCATATTTCTCTGAAACTTACAGACTTGTTTTTCAGAGGGATTGTGAATTCCTGGAAGAATTTTAAAGTTATCCTTGGACTTCCCTGGCAGTCCAGTGGTTATGACTGCACTTCCGCTGCAGGGGGCACGGGTTTGATCCCTGGTCGAGGAGCTAAGATCCTACATGCCGTGCGGTGCGACCAAAAACAAACAAATAAATAAATAAATAAGTTATCCTGGGGGCTTCCCTGGTGGCACAGTGGTTGGGAATCCACCTGCCAATGCAGGGGACACGGGTTCGAGCCCTGGTCTTGGGAGATCCCACATGCCGCGGAGCAGCTAAGCCCGTGCGCCACAACTACCGAGCTTGCGCTCTAGAGCCAGTGAGCCACAACTACTGAAGCCTGCGCGCCTAGAGCCCACGCACCCAGCAAAGAGTAACACCCGCTCACTGCAACTAGAGAAAGCCCGTGTGCAGCAACAAAGACCCAATGCAGCCAAAAATTAATTAATTAATTAATTTTTTAAAAAGTTATCCTGGAAGATGGACTCTGAATTATGGCAAATTGTAATGTAAATTGTTGTTGATCAGTTTTCTTTACTGCATCTTAGTCATTGGGAGAAATGATTTTATCACCCAAACAGATCTGATACCAGTTTACACAGGTGATTCAGGGTGGGTTGTTTGCCTGAGTTTGACAAAAGTATCTCTGAAGTCATGACGCCCTCCCTCTTGTTTGTTGCAGACAAATCTAGAACACGATGTTTATGAAAGACTCACCAACCTACAGGAAGGGATCATCCCAAAGAAAAAAGCAGCAACCGATGATGATTTACACCGAATAAATGAACTAATACAGGTTTGAAGGAGCCCTTTCCCTCTCCTTACTTCTCCCTTTCCCTCTCTCGTCCACTAATGTCTTTAGTAAAAACCTATTACTTCAGCCTGCATTATCAAGAAACACTAAAACACTGTTTCTGTGTGAAAGCCTCAAAATGGCTCAATCCAAAGAAGAGAAGTTCTTTAAAAGCCACATTGTCTCGAAGATTACTTACTGACGCTGTGATGTCCTTTGTTTCAGGGGAATATGCAGAGGTGTAAACTTGTGATGGATCAAATCAGTGAGGCCAGAGACTCCATGCTTAAGGTTTTAGATCACAAAGATCGTGTCCTGAAGCTTCTGAATAAGAACGGGACTGTCAAGAAGGTGGCAAAATTGAAGCGGAAGGAAAAAGTCTAGACCCTGAATCAGGACTTCGGAAACAGAATTTATGAAGAATGGTGTTGGGGGTGGGGGAGGGCTTTGGTTATTTTCAAAGCAGAACATTGAAATTAAGAAAACGTTCCTTAACTCACGCTCGAAAGCACAGGAGCCCATAGCATCCAGCGACGCGGAAGGATCAGAGCGCATCTGACACAGTGGACTCCAGTCTTTCTTTCAGGCGTCTGTCTCCCTCTTACACTTACCATGTCGGACATGATTCCTGATGCATCAGTGTCTCCCAGTTGGAATCAGTGACATAAGTGACTGGCTGGTGTTTTTCGGCCTTCCAGTTGATAAACTGTATTTATCTGCTGGATTCCTGCAGGACCCATACTGAGCCTGGACTGAAAGTACCCACTCAGACCATCTGTTCCCTCTCTACGCTGAAAATTGAACCTCTTCCCGTCACCCCAGTCGGTCCTTACTCTGACCTTCAGATGCCCACGCTGGCCTTCTAAAGCAGTGCCATGGCACCGAGAGACCTGCCACATCTCACTCTAAAGGGTTTGAACTATCGATTCTCGTCATTTTTTTAAAGAACCATTTCAGAGTGAAATTGTTACATTGTCTGTCCTGCGTGTGTCAGAGTTGGGTTTCTGTGGAGGTTCGGAGCAGGCAACACCGTAAGTTGCTCTGAGATCTGTGTTCTGAAGTACATTCTTGGTTATCTGTACTTCTGTGCCTGGTGTGATGCTGTTAATTGTATGTACCACACATCTCCAAACGTTAATAAAGGACTCAAAGAGGTTTTTGTACAGAGCAGTTTACATCTTTTTATAAAGTTAATCGGTGCTGTACTGCACATCGCTCGAGTGTTTACCCTGCTGTAGTTTCTCTCACGTTTTTGAGTCTACTCTGTTAAAGTTTTGTCGTTCCACATCGAGTTCCACTTACCCTCGTATCTTGAAGATGTCACAGATGGTGAAGCCTGTTAGCTTTTGGTTATCTTAAATACGAGACTACATTGTATCCCACTGCAGATAGAAATTGGTCATGTTATAGGACAATTAGGGATAGAGCTTCCAGGAAAGTGGAGTTTCTTTACAAGGTTGCTTCCTGTGAACTAGCTCAAGTGGGAAGGTAGCCCAGCCTTGCTTTTTGCCTTGACCTGCACAGATCTGAGACAGGAGTCTATGCCAAGTCTGATCCAGTCTTTGGGACCAGAGACGGCCCTCCTGGGACGGCCTTCCTGGGACGGCCTTGGCTCTCCTGGGGCAGCCTTCCTCGAACTGGAATGGTAAACTCTCGTCTGTTGTAGGATTGAGGAAGAGAGAAGCAAAGTGGGCTTTCAGCCTTCCCCCTGTTAGGCCACATGGCCTGCATAGCATAAGCTAAAGAGGTTCTCGGAACAGTCAAGGCTGCTTCACTAGAGTGTTTCAACCTGAAGATATTACTGACTATGTACTAGATGATGCCGGTTTAGTGTTGTGTGCAGTATAGTGCCTGTGCTAGCACAGGGCTCCTTGCCTCCATTTCTCATCTGTGCATATTGCCCAGGTATACGTGATGTGCTGGCTCTGAAGGACAGGACCCAGGTACTTTGGATCCTGCTTTACAGACCTGTTCTCTCTAAAAGTATTGTTACCTCTGTTTAAACAAAACTTCGATAACCCTGGTCAAAGGAAGATTGCCAGTACAAGCTTTGCTGTCAGTGCAGGTTAGAACGGTGTTGTTTTCTGTTTTCCCTCGCCTTATGAGGACAATATGATCAGAAGATAGGAGAGGGTGGAGGGGGAGATGAATTATATGTGTGTACAGCATTATTTAAAAACAAAGCACCTTAAAGTATACAGTCTGATAAGATCTTACATACATATATGCCCATGAAACCATCACCACGATCAAGAGAGTGAAGATATCAGATCCAAAATTTTCCTGGTGCCTCTTTGTGATTTCTTGCCTCTCACCTCTCCCTGCCTCACCACCCCGCATCTCCAGGCAATGATTAATCTGCTTTCTGTCACTCTAGATTGCATTTTCTGGAATTTTGTACGTTTCTGTTCTTTGTATGGACAAATGTCAGTACACACCTTAACTGGTGATTTTATGTTGGTTGTACTTTCCAGGGATTTATGACCAGGAGATAGTGCTGAGAAGTCCAGACACCCAGTGGCTCTTGGTCCAGAAAACTATCATTCACATACTTAAAGATGAGAAAGAATTAGAAATATATTTGAGGTAGGACGTCGATATGGTTTCTGTTCTTTACAGTAGAAAATTAAACATAAATCTGGGGGAAAAGGTTTTTCTGTTGTTTTTTTTAATATTTATTTATTTATTTGGCTGAGTCATGTCTTAGTTGAGGCACGCAGGATGTTTTAGTTGCGACATGCAAACTCTTAGTTGCGGCGTGGGGATCTAGTTCCCTGACCAGGGATTGAACCCAGGCCCCCTGCATTGGGAGTGGGGAGTCTTAGCCACTGGACCACCAGGGAAGTCCCTGGGGAAAAAGTTTTAATCCATCTGCTTGGTCTAGAAAATCTTTCATATTACTTTCTTAAACCTAGGTATTTCAAAAGATCATTAAATAGAAAATGCTTTAGAATATTTTCATTGATTTTTATCATAGTAATAATATAGAATCACACAGTTTTAGAGTTTAGAAGTTATTTAGAGGTTATATAGTCCAGCCCAACCTGTGATGAAATGGACACCTTTGAAAGGATGTTAAGTTTTTGTACTTTTTTATAGTAAAATACAGCACAGGTAAAGAAAAGTACATGAAACAAATGTATAGCTTTATAAGTTCTTGAAAGAAGAACAACTTTGAAATGGTCCCCCAGAGTAAGAAGTAGAACTTTGCTAGCCACAAAATGCTCTATCCCAATCACACACTCTACCTCCCCCTAAAATAACCACTCTCTTGACTTTTCCCTCCCAAATAATCAGTTTTATTGTCATGTAATTACAGAGAGTAAAATACCCAAATCTTAAATTGACAGTTTTGTGCATTTTGACACACATATACAACCATGGCTAACATCCAGATAAAGATACATGACATTACTGTAACCTCAGAAGGAGCTCCTTTGTAGTCAAGTACACCTGTGTCCTCCCACCCACACCCATTAGTTTTGTCTGTTCTTGAATTTCGTGTGAATAGAATCACACAGTATGTACTTATTTGTGTCTGGCTCTTTTGCTCAACATAATTTGAGATTCTTCCATCTGTTAAATGTATCCTAAGTTGTTTCTTTTTACTGCTGTGTGACTATGCCACAGTCTGTTTACCCATTTCCCCGCTGAAGGGCATCTTGGTGCTTCCAGCTCTTGACTATTACGAGTAAAGCTGCTGTGAACATTTGAATGCAGCTTCTCGTGTGGAATCTCAGGTTTAAATCAGTTGAGTAAAAACCTAGGAGTGTGATTGCTGAGTCATAAGGTAAAACCATGTTTAGTTTTGTAAGAAACTTCCAAACTATATTCCAAAGCAGCTGTACCATTTTACAGTCCCACCAGCAATGAGTGAGAGTTCCTGTTGCTTCACATCCTCGTCAATATTTAGTGTTGTCAGTGTTTAGATTTTAGCCATTCGAACAGGTGTGTAGTGGTTTCTCATTATTTTCATTTGCAGTTCCCTAACGATATGGTGTTGAGCATTTTTTCAAATGCTCATTTGCCATCTTCATATCATTTTTGATGAAGTATTCAGATCTTTACCCATATTTTAATTAGCTTGTTTGTTTTCTGATTGAGTTTTAAGAGTTCTTTATATATTTTTGATACCAGTCCTCTTTCAGATGTGTGTTTTGCAAATATTTTCTCCCTGTCTGTAGCTTATGTTGCCATTTACTTAATAAATGGTACCTTTTGAAGAGCAGTTTTTAATTTTAATAAAGTACAACATCAGTTTTTTCTTTCATGAATTGTGCTTTTGGATAATAGCTAAAGACTCATCACCAAACCCAAGGTCACCTAGGTTTTCTTCTATGTTTTGTCATAGTGGTTTTATAGTTTTGTGTTTTACATTTAGGCTATAATTATCAATTTTGAGATAATTATTTTGAAAGTTGTATGGTCTGTGTAAAGTTTTTTGGGTTTTGGTTTTCAGGGGTTTTTTGAACATGGATGTCCAATTGTTCCATAATCACTTGTTGAAAAGACTATTCTTTTTTTTTTTTTTTTTTTTTTAAGCGGGCCTCTCACTGTTGTGGCCTCTCCCGTTGCGGAGCACAGGCTCCGGACGCGCAGGCTCAGCGGCCATGGCTCACGGGCCCAGCCGCTCCACGGCATGTGGGATCTTCCCGGACGGGCACGAACCCACATCCCCTGCATTGGCAGGCGGACTCTCAACCACTGCGCCACCAGGGAAGCCCGAAAAGACTATTCTTAATTAAATTGCCTTTGCTCCTTTGCCAGAGATCAGTTGACTGTATTTGTGGAAGTCTATTTCTGGGCTCTGTATTCTGTCCCATTGATCTACTTGTCTATTCTTTTGCCAGTACCACTCTGTTTTGATTACTGTAGCTTTACAGTAAGTTTTGAAGTTGAGAGTATGAGTTCTCCAACTTTGTTCTTCAGTATTGTGTTGGCTATTCTAGGTCTTTTGTCTTTTCATATAAATCTTAGAATCTGTTAATATCTATAAAACAGCTTGCTGGAATTTTGACTAGGATTACATAAATCTAAGATAAAGTTGGGAAGGAATTGACATCTTAATGTTGAGTGTTCTAGTCTGTGAACATGGACTGTTTCCTCATTTATTTAGATCTTTGATTTCTTTCATCAGTCTTGTAGTTTTCCTCATGTAGAGCCTGTACATATTTCATTAGATGTATACCTAATTATTTCGTCTTCGTGTGTGTGCTATTGTAAATGGTACTTTTTTTTTTTTTTTTTTTTTTTTTTTTGCCACACGGCATTGCTTGTGGCACGTTAGTTCCCCAACCTCAGGGATAGAACCTGGGCCCTCAGCAGTAAAAGCATTGAGTCCTAACCACTGGACCACCAAGGAATTCCCTATTTCAAATTCTGATTGTTTTCTGGTGTTATATGGGAAAGCAGTCCACATTTATATACTGTTAACCTTGTGTGCTGTGATGTTGTATTCACAGTTTTTTTGTTGATTCTTCAGGACTTTCTATGTAAACAGTAATTCCATCTGTGAACAAATACAGTTTTATTTCTTCTTTCTCAATCTGTTTAGGTTTTATTTCCTTTTCCTATCTATTGCACTAGGTAGGCCTTCCAGTAAGGTGTTGAGTAGGAGTGGTAAAAGGGAATATCCTTGCCTTGTTCCCAGTCATAAGGGTAAAGTGTTCAGTTTCTCATCATTAAGTATGACATTAGCGGCAGGGTTTTTTTGTAGATGTTCGTTATCAAGTTGAAGTTCTCCCCTCTTCCTAGTTTGCTGAGAGTTTTCAATCATAGAATGAATGGTGGATTTTGTCGTATGCTCTTCTGCATCACTAATATGATCATATGAGTTTTCTTCTTTAGCATGTTGGTATGTTAGATTACATTAATTAATTTTTTACTATGGAACCAGCCAGTCAAACCAGCACACTTGAAATAAATCCCACTTGGTTATGGTGTATAATTCTTTTTACACATAGTTAGATTCAGTTTGCCAACACTTAGTTGCATCTGTGTTCATGAGAGATACTGGTCTGTGCTTTCTTTTTCGTACATGCCTTAAGTCTGGTTTCAGTGTCTTGATAATAGAATGAGTTAGGGAATGTTCCCTCTGTTCTCTTTTCGGGAGGGGATTGTAGAGAATTGGTACAATTTCTCCCTCAAATGTTTGGTCAAATTCAGCAGTAAAAACATCTGGACCTGGTACTTTTCTTTTTTGGGAAATGATTAATTATTGATCCAATTCTTTAAATAGACATAGGCCTATTCAGATTGTCTCTCTCCTTGTGTCAGTGTTGGTAGTTTCTATCTTTCAAGGAATTGGAACATTTTGTCTAAGTTATTTGTGGGCATGGAGTTGTTCCTAGTATTCCTTTATTATTCTTTCCATGTCTGTAGGTACAGTAGTGATAATCTTTCATTTCATTTTTTTAAATATTTATTGAGATATAACTCACATAACATACAATTCACCTACTTGAAGTGTGAAATTCAGTGACTTTTACTATATTCACAGAGTTGTGCATCCATCACCACAGTCAATTTTAGAGTATTTTCATTGCCCCCAAAACAAGCCCTGTGCCCTATAACCATTACTCCTGTTGAGGAGTTTAATCTGTTTTGAGTTAATTTTTGCATCTGATGTGACGTAGGGTGTCCAACTTCATTCTTTTTTTTTTTAATGAAGTATAGTTGATTTACAATGTTATGTTAATTTCTACTGTAGAGCAAAGAGATTCAATTATACATACATATATTCTTTTCCAGATTTTTTTCCATTATGGTTTACCATAGGATATTGAATATCGTTCCCTGTGCTATACAGTAGGACCTTGTTGTTTATCCATTCTATATATAATAGTTTGCATCTGCTAATCCCAAACTCCCAATCCATCCCTTCCCCTTCACAACCACAAGAGTGTTCTCTTTGTCTGAGTTTGTTTTTCTTTTGTAGATAAGTTCATTTGTGTCATATTTTAGATTCCACATAAAAGTGATACCATATGGTATTTGTCTTTCTCTGTCTGACTTCACTTAGTATGAAAATTTCTAGGTCCGTCCATGTTGCTGCAAATGGCATTATTTCATTCTTTTTAAATGGCTGAGTAATATTCCATTGTGGAATTATGGTATATACCACATTTTCTTTATCCATTCATCTGCTGATGGACATTTAGGTTGTTTCCATGTCTTGGCTATTGTAAATAGTGTTGCTGTAAACATTGGGATGCATGTATCTTTTTGAATTATAGTTTTCTCCAGGTATATACCCAGCAGTGGGATTGCAGGATCATATGGAAATTCTATTTTTAGTTTTTTGAGGAACTTGCATACAGTTTTCCATAGCGGCTGCACTAATTTACATTCCCACCGACAATGTATACACCCACACCCTCCACACCCTGTCCAGCATTTGTTATTTGTAGACTTTTTAATGATGACCATTCCTACCAGTGTGAGTTGGTACCTCATTATAGTTTTGATATGCATTTATCTAATAATTAGCAATGTTGAGCATCTTTTCATGTGCCTGTTGGCCATCTGTATGTCTTCTTTGGAGAAATGCCTGTTTAGGTCTTCTGCCCATTTTTTGGTGGAGTTATTTGTTTTTTTGTTATTGAATTGTATTAGCTGTTTGTATGTTTTGGAAATTAAGCCCTTGTCGGTCACATTGTTTGCAAATATTTTCTCCTAGTCCATAGGTTGACTTTTTGTTTTGTTTATGGTTTCCTTTGCTGTACAAAGGCTTGTAAGTTTGATTTGTAAGGTCTCATTTGTTTATTTTTAGTTTTATTTCTATTGCCTTGGGAGACTGACCTAAGAAAACATTGCTATGATTTATGTCAGAGAATGTTTTGCCTATGTTCTCTTCTAGGATTTTATCCAACTTCATTCTTTTGCACATGCCTAGCCAGTGTTCCCACCACCATTTGTTGAAAAGACTATTCTTTCACCATTGAATTGTCCTGGCAATCTGTCAAAGATAAGTGAGATGTATTTGTGAAGGCTTATTTCTGGATTCTCAATTTTATTCCTTGGTCTAGCCTTAGGCCACTACCACACTGTCTTGTTTACTAAAACTTTGCCATAAGTTTTGAAATTGTGAGTTCTACATTTTGGAACTCTTTTTCCATATTGTTCTGGCTGTCCTGGGCCCCTTGAATTTCCAGGTGAGTTTATGAACAGCCTGTCAATTTCTGCAAAGAAGTCATCTGGGATTTTTATAGGTATTGTGTTGAATCTATAGATAAATTTGGAAAAATTTGCCCCCCTTTATATGAAGTCTTCTGATCTGTGTACCTGGACTGATTTTAGAATTTATTTACTTCTAATTTAAATTCTTTCAATTGTTCTATAGTATTCAGAGTAAAAGTTTTTCATTTGTCAAACTCACTCCTAACTTTTATTATTTTCATGCTACTGTAAATGGAATAGCTTTATTTTTTTAATATTAACTATTGTTAATTTATTATACAACTCACTTAACACATTCAAGCAGAAATACAGTCAGGCCCAGAGGAAGACAGTTTCTTTTCTGCCCCTGTGCCCCTTGGTTATTACAAATTTTAATAAGACATAATCCTTATTGTGGTAGATTCTTCATGTCATTACAGCTTCCTGCCATTGACGCATAATTGCTGGCATTAGTACGTGTAGGAAAAATGTTGCGGTATGGTCTATGTAGCAGAAATATTTGTGGCAGGCCCCTTTGATTAGCTTTATTTTTTTATTTTATAATGTTTTATTGAGGTATGATTGATTTACAGTATTCAGGTGTACAGCATAATGGTTTACAATTTTTAAAGGCTATTCTTCATACACTTATAAACTAGTGGCTATATTCCCTGTGTTGTACAATATATCCTTGTAGCTTATTTATTTTATACATAATAGTTTCTATCTCTTAACCCCCTACTCCTATCTTGCCCCCCTCTTCCCTCTCCCCACTGGTAACCATTAGTTTGTTCTCTATGTGTGTGAGTCTGTTTTCGTTTTCTGCTATATTCACTAGTTCGTTTTATTTTTTAGATTTCACATGTAAGTGACATCATACAGATTTGTCTTTGTCTGGCTTATTTTACTAAGCATAATACTTTCCAAGTCCATCCATGTGATTGCAAATGGCAAAATTTTATTCTTTTTTATGGCTGAGTAGTGGGAACAGCTTTCTTGGTTTCATTTTTTGTTTGCTTATTGCTACTGTATAGATACAACTGATTTTTTAAATATTGTACTTATTATTTATTTATTTTGAAACAGCTTGACAAATATAATTCACATACCATACAGCTCACCCATTTAAAGTGCATAATTCATTGGTTTTTGATATATTATGTTATTAATTTTTTAATTGTAGTAAATACATAACGTAAAATTTGCCATTTTAACTATACAGTTCAGTGGCATTAATTACACTCACAATATTATGCAAACTTTACCACGACTATTTCCAAAATGTTTTCATTACCTCTTTGTAACCATTAAGCAGTAACTCCTCATTCCCCCTTCCCCAACCACTGGTAATCTTGAAACTATTTTCTGTCCCTGTGGATTTGCCTATTTTTAGGTACCTCATGTAAATGGAATCATACAATATTTGTCCTTTTGTGTCTGCATTATTTTGCTCAACATGAGCTTTTCAAGGTTCATCCAGGTTGTAGCACGCATCAGAACTTCTTTCCTTTTTATGTCTGAATAATATTCTGTTATATGTACATAGCACATTTTATTCTATCCATTTATCTACTGGTGAACACTTGGATTGTTTATAAATTTTGCTTATTATAAATAATGCTATAACGAAAATTGGCATATAAGTCTCTGTTCAACTGCCTGGTTTCAGTTCCTCTGGATATGTATCTAGGAGTGGAATTTCTGAATCATATGATAATTCTGTGTTTAGCTTTCTGAGGAACCACCAAACTACTTTCCATAGTGGCTGCATCATTTTACATTGCGAAGTACGTTATTCTTTTTGATGCTATTGTAAATTGAATTGCTTTTACAATTTGCTTTTGTCTTGTTCATTGCAAGTATATAGAAATACAACTGATTTTTGTGTGTTGATTTTGTATGTATCCTTCAGGTTTGCTGAATTTATTAGCTCTAACAGTTTTTTGTGGAATCATTAGGTTTTTTTACACGTCAAATCATAACATATGCATACAGAGAGAACTTTACTTCTTCCTTTCCGATTTGGATGCCTTTTATTTGTTTTTCTTGCCTAATTGCTCTGGTTTGAAATTCCAGAACTATGTTGAATGGAAGTGGTGAAAGGTGGCACTGTTGCCTTGTTCCTGATCTTAGAGGAAAAGCTCTCAGTCTTTCACAATTGAGTATGATGTTAGCTGTGGGTTTTCCACATATGACTTTTATCGTGTTCAGGAATTTCCCTGCTATTCCTGGTTTACTGAGTGTTTTTATATTGAGTTTTATTAAATGCTTTTCCTGCAACAATTGGAATGATCATGTGGTTTTATTCCTTCTTTCTAATAATGTGATTTACTTACATTGGTTAATTTTAATATGTCAAACTATACTTGTGTTCCAGGAATAAATCCCACTTGGTCATGGGATGGTCCTTTTCATATGCTGCTGAATTTGGCTTGCTAGTATTCTGTTGGGTGTTTGCATCTATATTCATAAAAATTTTCATCTGTTGTTTCTTTTCTTGTAGTGCCTTTGTATAGTTTTGGTATCAAAGTAATTCTGATGTCATAGAGTGAGTTAGAAAGTGTTTTCCTCTTCTTCAGTTTGTTGGAAGAATTTGTGAATAATTGGTATTGATTCTTTTTTAAACGTTTGGTATAATTCACCAGTGAAGCCATCTGGTTCTGGGATTTTCTTTGTTGTGAGGTTTTTCATTACTAATTCAATCTCCTTACCACTTACATGTTATCTTAATTCAGGCTGCTGTAACAGAATACCATAGACTGGGTGGCTTAAACAACAAACTTATTTCTCACAGTTCTGGAGGCTGGGAAGTCCAAGATCAGGGTGCCGGCATACCTGATGACTGGTGAGACCACTCTTCCTGATTTGCAGTGACTGTCTTCTTGTTGTATCCTCACATGGGGGAGAGCAGAGAGGAAGCAAGCTCTCTCGTGTCTCATCTTATAAGGACACTAATCCCATTCATGAGGGTTCCACCGCATGACCTAATTACCTCCCAAAAGCCCCGCCTCCTAATACATTAGAGGTTAGGATTTCAACAGATGAACTTTGGAAGGACACAAATGTCCAGTCCAAAGCACTTACATTTAATGTGATTACTGATAAAGAAGGGTTTACTTCTGTCATTTAGCTATTTGTTTTCTGTGTATCTTCCATGTTTTTTATTCCTCATTTCCTCCATGACTGCCATTTTTGTAGTAAGTTAGTTTTGCAGTGTACCATTTTGATTCCCTTCTTTCTTTTTCTGTATATTTTAAAAGTTATTTTCTTGGGAGTTACCACGGGGATTACAATTAACATAAAATTATGATAATATGCTTTGAATAATAGTTCTAATAGTATACAAACGCTTTGCTCCTGTATATCCTCCTCTCCCTCTTTATGTTATTATTGTCACAGATAACATCTTTATACATTATATACCCATTATCATAGATTTATAAATATTTTATGCATGTTTCTTTTAAATCATATATGAAAAGGGAGACATTGGGACTTCCCTGGTGGTGCAGTGGTTAAGAATCTGCCTGCCAGTGCAGGGGACATGGGTTTGATCCCTGGTCCAGGAAGATCCCACATGCCAAGGAGCAACTGAGCCTGTGAACCCCAACTACTGAGCCTGCGCTCTAGAGCCTGTGAGCCACAAGTACTGAGCCCGCTTGCCACAACTACTGAAGCCTGCGTGACGCAATAAGAGGAGCCACCTCAGGGAGAAGTCCACACACCACAATGAAGAGTAACCCCTGCTCGCCGTAACTAGAGAAAGTCTGCACGCAGCAACGGAGACCCAACACAGCCACACACACACAAAATATATATATATATATATATATATATATACACACACAGACACACACACACATATATATATACACACAAATATATATATGTATGTATGTAAAAGAAAAGGGAGATATTATATATATAAACTAAACCCAAAGTACAGTAATACTGGCTTTTTATTTACCTATGAAGTTACCTTCACTACTGTTTTTTAATATTTTCTTACATCTTTGAGTTACTGTCTAGTGTTCTTTCATTTCAGTCTGAATAACTCATTTTAGGATTTCTTTTTTTTTTAATATTTATTTATTTATTTGGCTGCACCGGGTCTCTTCATTGCAGCATATGGGATCTAGTTCCCTCACCAAGGATCAAACCCGGGCCCCCTGCATTGGGATAGTGGACCACCAGGGAAGTCCCCATTTTAGGATTTCTTGTAAGGCAAATATAGTGGTAATGAGCGTCCTCAGCTTTTGTTTATCTGGAAATGTCTTAATTTCTTCTTCATTCTTGAAAGATAGTTTTGCCAGATATAGAATTCTTAGGTGACAGTTTTTTTATTTCAATATTTTAAGAATGTCATCCCTTTGCCTTTTGATCTTCATGCCTTCAGATGAGAAATCTGCTGTTAACCCTACTGAAGATCCTTTGTACATGAGGAGTCACTTCTGTCTTGCTGCTTTCAAGATTCTCTCTTTGTCTTTGAGTTTTAGCAATTTGACTATAATGTATTCCTTAAAAAGATGTGGATCTCTTTAAGTTTACCCTGTTTGGGGTTTGTTGAGCTTCTTGGAGGTGTGTATTCATATATTTCATCAGATTGGGGAAGTTTGGGCCATTATTTCTTCAAGTATTTCTTCTGCCCCTTTCTGTCTTCTCTTTCTGGGATTCCTATAATGTATATGTTGTTCTGCTTGATGGTATCCCACAGGTCCCTTAGACTCCGTTCACTTTTCTTCATTATTTTTTCCTCATTATTTTTATCCTCAGATTGGTTAATTTCTTGATATCTAATCTTCAAATTCATTGATTCTTTCTTCTACTTGTTCTGCTCTACTTTTGAATCCCTCTGTTTTTCATTTCAGTTATTGTACTTTTCAGCTCCAGAATTTCTTTTTCATTGCCCTTTATACTTCCATCTCTTTTTTTTTTTTTTTTTTTTTTTTGCGGTACGTGGGCCTCTCACTGTTCTGGCCTCTCCCATTGCGGAGCACAGGCTCTGGACGCACAGGCTCAGCGGCCATGGCTCACGGGCCCAGCCGCTCCACGGCATGTGGGATCTTCCCGGACCGGGGCACGAACCCGTGTCCCCTGCATTGGCAGGCTGACTCTGAACCACTGCGCCACCAGGGAAGCCCGTATGCTTTCCATCTCTTTATTGATATTCTCATTTTGTTCAGATATCACCTTACTAATTTCCTTTAGTTGTTTGTTCATGGTTTCCTTTAGCTGATTAACATTTAAAATAGTCACTGTAACACCTTTGACTAATAATTCTAATATCTGGGCTTCCCCAGGGATAGTTTCTGCAGACTCTTTACTTCCTGTGACTGGACCATACTTCTCTATTTCTTTTTATGTTTTGTATTTTTTGTTGAGAAGTGGATACTCTGAGCATAATGTTGTGGTAACTCTCTGGAAATCTAATACTTCCACTCATCAGGGATTGCTGAGTTTTCTTTGTTGATGGCTGGAGCCATCCTTCTGTAGCTTTTCCATACTATTTTTTGTAAAGTATATATTCTTCGTTGTGTATGTTCACTGAAGTTTCTCTTCTGTTGTCTCTACAGTCAGCCAGTGTATTGACAAAGATTTCCTTAAATGGCTCTCAAAAGAGAGGAAAAAACCAATCTCTTTAAACTCATGTCTGGGAGGCCCATCAGCCCATGGGTTGAAACAATGGCCCACCTCCATGACTGCTGCTCATTTATCAAATCAGAACCCACAACCCCATCTTTTGGAGGACAAAGTCCTTATGACCCACTCTGGGTCCAGCAAGCCACACCAGGAGTGTGTGTAGGCTGCTGTTTCCATAGCTGCCTGCTCCAGGGCTTAAGACTGAGGAATAGCAGCCACCATCTCACTGAAGCTGAAATAGACAAGTTTACCAGCCTCTTCATCCAACTGTCTCTTGGATGGTGCAAGTATTCTACTCTACTGGCTGAACCATGTAGTTACTTCAGACAGTTCCTGGCAATCTGATGGTTGGGTCAGTGGAGGGATAGATTCCTGGAGCTTTCTACTCTGCCATCTTTCCTGATGTCACTACAATACAATTTGAAGTTATTGATATGCAGTTTGGATTTTGTGTGTTCCCACAAACTTGCTAAACTTGTTTATTTCTTCTGACAGTTTTTTACTGTATTCCTTAGAATTTTATATATACAAGATCAAGATCCTGTCATAGGCAAAGAGAGATAGTTTTCCTTCTTTCTTTCCAGTCTGGACATCTTTTATTCCTTCCTTCCACACCTTTTATTCCTTCCTTCCTTCCTTCCTTCCTTCCTCCCTCCCTCCCTCCCTTCCTTCCCTCTTTCAGTAAATATTGAACATATGTGGTGAGAGATAACATCCTTGTCTTGTTCCTGATCTTAGGGGAAAAGCATTGAGTCTTTCACCATTAAGTATGGTGTTAAATATGAGTTTTTCATAGATGCCCTTTACGAGATTAAGTTCCCTTCTATTCCTACTTTGTTGAGTGTTTTTTAATCATGGAACGGTGTTGCATTTTGTCAAATTCTTTTTCCACGTCTATTGAGATGGTCATGTGGTTTTTGTCCTTTATCCTGTTGATGTGTAGTTTATTACATTAATTGATTTTCAGATATTAAATCAACTTTGTGTTTCTTTGGATATATCCCATTTGGTCATGATGTATAATCCTTTTTCTTAATGGACTTGATTTGCTAATTTTTTAAAGGTTTTTGGTATATATTCATTAAAGATATTCTGTGCATTTCTTTTTGTGTGATGTCTTTGTCTATTTTTTTATTAGAGTTATATAGGCCTCAGAATGAGATGGGAAGTGTTCCCTGCTGTCCTTTCTTTTGGAAGAATTTGTGAAGGGTTTGTATTAATTCTTCCTTAACGTTTTTTAGAATTCACCAGTGAAGTCACTTGGTCCTGGGATTTTCTTTGTGGGAAGTTTTTTGATTGCTAATTCAATTTGTTTATTTCTTATAGATCTATTTGGATTTTCTGTTTCTTCATGAGTCAGTTTTGGTAGTTTGTGTCTTCCTAAGAATTTGTTCATTTCATCCAAGTTATCTAATTTGTTGGCATACAGTTGTTTCTAGTATTCCCCTATGCTTCTTTTTATTCCTGTAATGTCAATAGTAAAGTTCCCTCTTCCATGTCTGATACTAGTAATTTGTGACTTCTGTTTTTCCTTGGTTAGTCTAGCTAGAGTTTTGTCAATATTTTTAAAGAACCAACTTTTGGTTTTTGTTGATTTTGTCTGTTGATTTCCTGTTTTCAATTTCATTGATTTCTGTTGTGATTTTTATGACTTCTATGCTTGTTTTAGGTTTAAATAGCCATTCTTTCTCTGTTTCCCTAAAGTGGAAGCTTAGATTTTTTTTTTTTTTTTTTTTTTTTTTGTGGTACGTGGGCCTCTCACTGTTGTGGCCTCTCCTGTTGCGGAGCACAGGCTCCAGACGTGCAGGCTCAGCAGCCATGGCTCACGGACCTAGCTGCTCCGCGGCATGTGGGATCTTCCCAGACCGGGGCACGAACCCGTGTCCCCTGCATTGGCAGGCGGACTCTCAACCACTGCGCCACCAGGGAAGCCCGAAGCTTAGATTATTGATCTTCAATCTTGCTTCGTTTTTTACTTTATGTATTTAGGGCCATAAAGTTACTTCTAAACACTGTTTTCTTAGTTGCAGCATGCAGACTCCCAGTTGTAGCATGTGGGATCTAGTTCCCCAACCAATGAAGATCCTGTGTGCTGCAGCTAAGACCTGGTGCAGCCAAAAATAAATAAATATTATATATATATTTTTTTAATGGTCCACATCAAAACAAACAAACAAACAAAAAACACTGCTTTCACTTCATCCTACAAATTTTGAAAATTTGTAATTTCATTTAGTTCAAAAAATATTTAATTTCTCTTGAAACTCCTTTGACCCATGTGTTATTTAGAAGTATGTTGTTTAATTTCCAAATATTTTGGAATTTTCCAGTTATCTTCCTGTTACTGGTTTCTAGTTTAATTTCACTGTGGTCTGAAAACATTCGTTGTATGATTTCTGTTCTATTAAATTTGCTAACACATGTTTTATGGCCCAAAGTGTGATTTATCTTAGTAAATCAACTCTGGCATTAATGGACTCCTCTATCTTGACATTTATTGTAATCATAGTTTTGCATTTCTCTATGATTTTAATAACCAATTATGTCTATCTAAACATTACAGTTCATCTTGCCTGTTTTCTTATTGTCTTTGATATGCCTTTTATTTTTTATTTTTTTTTATTTTTTATTTTTTATTTTTTGCGGTACATGGGCCTCTCACTGTTGTGGCCTCTCCCATTGCGGAGCACAGGCTCTGGACGCGCAGGCTTAGCGGCCATGGCTCACGGGTCCAGCCGCTCCACGGCATGTGGGATCTTCCCGGACCGGGGCACGAACCCACTTCCCCTGCATCAGCAGGCGGACTCTCAACCACTGCGCCACCAGGGAAGCCCGCCTTTTATTTATTTTTAACACCTTTATTAGAGTATAATTGCTTTACAATGGTGTGTTAGTCTCTGCTGTATAGCAAAGTGAATCATCAATATGTACACATCTATCCCCGTATCCCCTCCCTCTTGCATCTCCCTCTCACCCTCCCTATCCTGCCCCTCTAGGTGGTCACAAAGCACTGAGCTGATCTCCCTGTGCTACACGGCTGCTTCCCACTAGCTATCTATGTTACATTTGGTAGTGTATATATGTCCATGCCACTCTCTCACTTCGTCCCAGCTTACCCTCCCCCCCTCCCTGTCCTCAAGTCCATCATCTACATCTGCGTCTTTATTCCTGTCCTGCCCCTAGGTTATCAGAACCTTTTTTTTTTTAGATTCCTTATATATGTGTTAGCATATGGTATTTGTTTTCTCTTTCTGACTTACTTCACTCTATGACAGATTCTAGGTCCATCCACCTCACTACAAATAACTCCATACCTTTTTATGGCTGAGTAATATTCCATTGTTGATATGCCTTTTAAATCTTTAATCAAAGGTGGCCTTCCTGTTCTTTTTTTCTTAGAATTTGTTTGTTAAGGAACTCAGTCCTTTCCCCACAGTCTGATTTTTGCTGATTGTACTTAATAGTATAGTTAAACGTAATTCTCTGTCCTCTGGATCCAGAGTCTTGATCTGTTCATTTTTGATTTTTGATTTTGGTAGGACTATGTGTGATGTTGTATTCTTTCAACAGGAGTTACTTACTGCCTAATTATCTCTTTTTATAATGTTAGCAGCCAGTAGGAGCATCTTCAGGTTGACTTCTGATTCTTTTTGTTATGATCTTGCTCTCTGGTGTGGCAAGATGTTCTAAACACATCTTATATATTTCCTGCTTCACAAATTGGTCATTTCTCTAAGAATCTGTAGTTTCAATTACTAGGAAGTGGTGTTTAAACATCACAATCTAGGCAGTGGGGCATGATTATTGCTATTGGGTGTGTAATTGTTTCTAGGACTTTTAAATAGACAGATATACAAATGCATATTTAAGTGTAGTGATTAATTGTAAAGTTGCCCCCCACCTCCTTTCCATAAACTACTCTGGAAGCTAATCACTAAGTATAGCCCATGTTCAAGCGATGAAAAATTAAGCTCCACCTCCTTGAAGGCTCTCCCCTCATTATTTTATTTTATTTTATTTTATTTATTTATTTTTGGCTGCATTGAGCATTGCTGAGCACGGGGTTTCTCTAGTTGTGGCGAGCGGGGGCTACTCTTCATTGCAATACACAGAGCTTGTCACTGCATTGGCTTCTCTTGTTGTGGAGCACGGGCTCTAGGCACACAGGCTTCAGTAGTTGTAGCACGCAGGCTTCAGTAGTTGTGGCTCACGGGCTCTAGAGCACAGGCTCAAGAGCTGTGGCACATGGGCTTAGTTGCTCTGTGGCGTGTGGGATCTTCCTGGGCTAGGGCTCGAACCCGTGTCCCCTGAATTGGCAAGTGGATTCTTAACCACTGTGCCACCAGGGAAGCCCTCCCCTTATTTTTTATTTTTAAAATTTATTTTTTTGGCCATGCGGCATGTGGGATCTTAGTTCCCCAACCAGGGATCGAACCCTCACCCCCTGCATTGGAAGCGCGGAGTCTTAACCACTGGACCACCAGGGAAGTCCCTCCCTCATTTTTTAAATAGTTATACTATACCTACAATATCAGAGCACATCGACAGTAGGGAGCATACTACTCTCCCTTGTAATCTTCAATTAGTATTAGTTCTAGAAATAACTATATATTTAGTGCTTACCACCAGTCCTTATGTCAAAGTCTCCATTTTGTTGTTTGAAACTTGTTCACCAGTGAGTTCCTCAAGAAGGCCTCAGAGGTACAATATTCCTTCAGTTCTGGTGTATCAGTAATTGTTTGTCAACACCTTTTATAATTGAATGTCAGTTTGACTGACTTTAATAAAATTCTTGATTCACATATAGTTTACCTTTTTGTTTTACAAAGAGGAAGTGGAAACTTTACAAAGAAAGTGTATATAATCTTTTCATTCAAACTAGCATACCAGTGTTTTAAAAGGCTCACTTATAAGTTAACTTCTACCATTTTAATAGCATGTGATTGGTATTTTTATTTATTTTAGTTTACTTTATTTACCTTTTTTTTTTTTGGCTGTGAAGCTTGCAGGATCTTAGTTCCCCGAGCAGGGTCTGAACCTGCACGCTCAGCAGTGAAAGTGCAGAGTCCTAACCACTGCACCGCCAGAGAATTCCCATGATTGGTATTTTTTTTTTTTTTTTTTTTTTTTTGTGGTATGTGGGCCTCTCACTGTTGTGGCCTCTCCCGTTGCGGAGCACAGGCTCCGGACGCACAGGCTCCGGACGCACAGGCCCAGCGGCCATGGCTCACGGGCCCAGCCGCTCCGCGGCATGTGGGATCTTCCCAGACCGGGGCACGAACCCGTTTCCCCTGCATCGGCAGGCGGACTCTCAACCACTGCGCCACCAGGGAAGCCCCCATGATTGGTTTTTTTTTTTTTTTTTTTTTTTTTTTTTTTTTTTTTTTTTTTTTGCGGTATGTGGGCCTCTCACTGTTGTGGCCTCTCCCGTTGCGGAGCACAGGCTCCGGACACGCAGGCTCAATGGCCATGGCTCATGGGCCAAGCCGCTCCGCGGCATGTGGGATCCTCCCAGACCGGGGCACGAACCCGTGTCCCCTGCATCGGCAGGCGGACTCTCAACCACTGCGCCACCAGGGAAGCCCCCATGATTGGTATTTTTAAAGCACTCTCAGGGATTTGTGGCTATCAGGTTGCTACAATTATTGCATTCAGGTTGTGAATCATCCCTGCTTTTTCTTCTCATTACATTTATCCATATTCTCATAGTTTTCCGTGCTGTGTAATAAGTTATCACAAATACAAAACAACATTTATTATTTCAGTGTCTGTGCTTCAGGAACCCAGCAAAGCATAGCTGCAGCCCTGGGCAGAGTTTCACAAGGCTGCAATCATGGTATCCACCAGGGCTGGGATATCATCTGAGTCCTATTCCAGTCTCACGTGGTTTTTCAGCATAATTAATTTCCTATTGAACACATGACGGCTTGCCTCTTCAAGGCCCAAAGGAGTGCTTTTCTGGCTTCATAGCACCAGAGGCCAGGCAGGCATAGTTACCGCAGTGGACAGCAGAGTCAAAGCAGCAATCTGAATATTTTGACTCACCCTAGGACTCAGACCTATGGTGTTGGTTAGTTAATCATGGGGTTATTAGACATGAAATAGATAGGAAGCCTACTAGATTCTTAATCTGTATAAGCAGAAAAGTTCTAGGTCAAGTGAACAAAAGTCTAGCTCAAATTATAAAACTAGAGAGTCACACCCCCTCAATCAATTCCCAAACTTGAGCCAGTTGACAGATCCAGAACCTTTTGAATGAAGGGGAGTCTGGGTCCCCTTGAGGAAGGACCCCAGTACACTACCAAAAATGTATACTGTTAATCTTTCTCCCAACCTTCCCCAAAGGGACCTACAGCCTTTTATCACTTTTACCAGAATATCTATGCACTGAGGAACAGGGAATAACCAGACCTTTCAGGGACACTGGCTGTGACTAGACAATGATTTCAAGAGACCCAAAAATGTCATGTGCCCTCCAGTCAGAGTAGGAGCTTATGGGGTTCTGGTCATCAATGGAGTTTTAGCTCAGGTCCTTCTCACAGTGGACCCAGTAGGTCCCCAAGCCCATCCTGTGGTTACTTCCCCAGTTCCAGAATGCAGAATTGCAATAGACATACTTAGCAGCTGGCAGAATCCCCACATTGGTTCCCTGACCTTCAGAGTGAGGGCTATTGTAGTGGGAAAGGCCAAATGGAAGTCATTAAAACTGCCTCTTCCTAGGAAAATAATGAGTCAAAGCAATACCCCATTCCTGCAGGGATTGCAGGGATTAGCACCACTATCAAGGACTTGAAAGTTGAAGGGGTTGTGATTCCCATCACATCCCCATTCAACTCTCCTATGTGGCCTGTGCAGAAGACTGATGGATCTTGGAGAATGAGAGTGGATTCTCATGAACAACTAAGTGGTGACTGCAACTGAAGCTGCTGTAGTGGATATGGTTGCATGGCTTGAGCAAATTTACACATCCCCTGGTCCCTGGTATGCAGCTATTGACCTGGCCTTTTCCTCCTCACATGTCCATAAAGCTCCCCAGGGCAGCTTGCTTTCAGCCTTCACTGCCCTACCGGAGGGGTATATCAGCTCTCCACGCTATGTTATAGTTTAGTCCACAGGGATCTTGATCACCTTTCCCTTTCACAGGATGTCACATTGGTCCATCACGTTGGTGACACTATGCTGATTAGACCTTGTAAGCAGGAAGTAGGCACTACTTTAGACTTATCGGTCAAACACGTGTCAGAGGATGAGAAGGAAAGCCAAGTAAAATTCAGGGGCCTCCTACCTCAGTGACATTGCACACAGTTGTGTGCAACATGTCAAGATATGCCTTCTGTGTTGAAGGATAAGGCCTCTCCTATAACCGAGAAAGAGGCAATGCCTATTGAGCCTCTGTATATTGGAGGCAACATAGTCCTCATTGGAGTGTGTTACTTCAGGCCATTTTCTGAGTGACCCCAAAGCTGCTGGTTTCGATTGGGACCCAGAACAAGAGAAGGTTCTACCACAGGTCCAGCTGCTGTGCAAGCTACTCTGCTACTTGGGCCCTATGATCCATCACATCCAGCAGTGCTCGGGTGTCAGTGGTGGACAAGGATGCTGTCTGGAGCCTTTGGCAGGCTCCTGTATGTGAATTGCATCACAGGCCTTTAGGATTTTGGAGCGAGACCTGGCCATCCTACATGGATAACTACTCTCCTTTTGAAAAATAGTTCTTGGCCTGCTACTGGGCCTTAGTAGAGACTGCATGCTTGGCTGCAGGCCACCAAATTGCCGTATGACCTGAGCTATGCATCGTGAACTGAGTGTTATCTGACCCACCAAGCCATAAAGTTGGGTGTGCACAGCAATGCTCCATCATCACATGATGGTGGTATATATATGTGATTGGGTCTGGGCAGGCCCTGAGGGCACAGGTAAGTTACATGAAGAAGTGGCCCAAATGCCAATGGTCCCCATTCCTCTTACATTGCCTTCTCTCTCCCAGCCTGTACTCTTGGCCTCATGAGGAGTTCCCTACAATCAGTTGACAGAGGAAAAAAGACTCAGGTCTGGTTTACATATGGTTCTACATGATATGCAGGCACCACCCAAAAGTGGACAGCTGCACAATAGTCCCTTTCTGGGACATCCCTGAAGGACAGTGGTGATGGTAAATCTTCCCAGCGAGCAGAACTTCAGACAGTGCACCTGGCTGTTCACTTTCTTGGCAGGAGAAATGGCCAGATGTGATTATATACCCATTCATGGCTGTGGCCAATGACTTGGTTGGATGGTCAGGGACTTGGAAGGAATATGAATTTCTCTGGTGACAAAGAAACTTGGGGAAGATGTATGTGAATAGACCTCTCTGGATAAGAGTATATTTGTGTCCTCTGTGAATGTTCACCAAAAGATGACCTCAGCAGAGGAGGATTTTAATAATCAAGGGGATAGGATAACCTGTCCTATGGATACCAGTCAGCCTCTCTCCCCAGCCACCTCTATCATCTCCCAACGAGCTCATGAACAAAGTGGCCATGGTGGCAGGGATGGAGGTTATGCATGGGCTTCCACTCATGAAGGCCAGCCTCGCTCTGCTACCAGCAGCAGGGATCAACACTGAGCCCCCATGTGACACCATCCCCTGGGGTGATCTGCCAGCCACCTGGTGGCAGGTTGATTACATTGGACTGCTTCCATCATGGGAGGGGCAACATTTTGTTCTTACTGTAATAGGCACTCTGGCTATGGATTTGCCTTCCCTACATGCAATGCTTCTGCCAAAACTACCATCCGTGGACTTACAGAATGCCTTATCCGCTGTTATCGTATTCTATGCAGCATTGCTTCAGATCGAGGAATGCACTTCACGGCAAAATAAGTGTGGCAATGGGCCCATGTTCACAGAAGTCACTGGTCTTACCATATCTTCCACTAGCCTGAAGCAGCTGACTTGATAGAATGGTGGAATGACCTTTTTTTCTTTTCTTTTCTTCTTCTTCTTATTTTTTAACTGAAGTATAGTTGATTTACAATGTTGTGTTAATTACTGCTGTACAGCAAAGTGAGTCAGTTATACATATATATACATCTTTTTTTTAATATTCTTTTCCATTATGGTTTATCATAGGACATTGAATATAGTTCCCTGTGCTATACAATAGGACCCTGTTTTTTATCCATTCTATTTATAGAAGCTTACACCTGCTAACCCCAACCTCCCACTTTATTCCTCCCCCAAACCCCTCCACCTTGGCAACCACAAGTCTGTTCTCTATGTCTGTGATTCTGTTTCTGTTTCATAGATAGGTTCATTTGTGTCATATTTTAGATTCCACATATAATGTGGTATTTGTCTTTCTCTTTCTGACATTTCGCTTAGTATGATAATCTCTACTTGTATCTGGAATGGCCTTTTGAAGACTCAATTATAGCACCAGCTAGGTGGCAATACCTTTCAGGGCTGGGTCCAGGTTCTCCAGAAGACTATATATATTCTCTGAATCAGTGTCCAATATATGGTGCTGTTGCTCTAATAGCCAGGACTCACAGGTCTAGGAATCAAGAGGTAGAAATGGTAGTGGTACCACTCACTGTTACCCTTAGTGACCCCCTAACAAAATTTTTGCCTCCAATTCCTGTGACTTTGTTCTGCTGGCTTAGAGGTCTTGCTTCCAACAGGAGGAATGCTTCCACCAGGAGACACAACAATGATTCCACTGAACTAAAAGTGAAGACTGCCACCAGGCCACTTTGCATTCCTCATGCCTCTGAATCAACAGGAAAGGTAGGGAATTTCTCTGGTGATTGATCTTGATGACCATGGGGAAATTGGACTACTACCCCACGATGGAGGTAAAGAAGAGTATATCTGGAATACAGAAGATACCTTAGGGCATCTCTTAGTATTTCCATGCCCTGGGATTAAGGCCAATGGAAAACCACAACAACTCAATACAGGCAGGACTACTTATGGCCCAGACCCTTCAAGAATGAAGGTGTGAGTCACCCTACCAGGTAAAGAACCATGACCAGCTGAGGTGCTTGCTGAAGGCAAAGTGAATACAGAATAGAGAGTAGAAGAAGGCAGGTATAAATACCATCTACAACCACACAACCCCTTACAGAAATGAGGACTCTAATTGTCGTGAGTATATCCTCCTTATCATACCAACCTGAATTATACCACCAGCTTTCTTGTTTCTCCAGTTTGCACACAGGAGATTGTGGGAAACTTAGCCTCCATAACCATGTGAGCAAATTGCTAAAATATATTTCCTCTTATGTATATCTCTCTATATATCCTATTGGTTCTGTTTCTCTGGAGAACCCTGATACATACGGTTTCCATGATTCAGGAGCTCAGGACACATAATCAGGAGCCTGATCAGGGTCTGAAAGGCAACAATTATGGTATCATCCAGGGCTGGGATCTCATCTGAGTCCTCTTCCAGGCTCACATGCTTTTTGGCAGAATTCATTCCTGTGGAACTCCTGGTGGCTTGCTTCTTCAAGGCCCAAAGGAGTGTCTTAAGCCTCTCTTAAAGGGCTCCATGATTAGGTCAGGACACCCAGGATGATCTCCCTTTTAATTAACCTAAAGTTGATTGATTAGGGACCTTAATCACATCAGCAAAATCCCTTCGGTTTTTCCATATGATGAAATCAAATGATGAACGTAAAATCCCATCATATACACAAGTCCCACTCACACTCAAGGCAAGAAGAAGGTCGAGCACACCAAGGGGAAGGAAACTTGGGGGCCATCCTAGACTTCCACCTGACAACCTGATTTAAAAAAATTTTTTTTAAGTGTGTAACAATTGCATTTTGGAAAAAATGCTGCTCTCTTTTGTCTTGAGTTTCTAATGTGAACAAGGTCAAGGGTTAAGTCTGAGGACAGATAGAGCAAAGCATGTTTGTACTTTCTGGCTGTTTTATTGCAGACTGTTTCCATCAAAGGGAAAGGCAGCAATAGACAGCAGCATGTGCTAAGCAGTAAATCAGGTACATGAAATAAAAGTGCTTTCAGGGTTTAGAGAAGGAAATCATCACAGGATAGGAGTGACAGAATGAGCTTAGCAATTGAACTAGATCTTGAAATTGAATGGAACAAACATTTATTAAGCCCTGAGTGACTCTATTGGGGCAGAAAGATGAATCAGACAGTCTCTGCCTTCCAGGAACGTATAGTCTGGAGGGAGAGACAACATGGAACCAAATGAATGTGGGCAGGTTAAAAAGTTGGTAGATTAGAGATAGAATACATAGGGAAGAAATCCCATAAATCATAAAGGATAAATAGTCTTCAGAAAAAGGAAAAAGCAACAAATGGCAAAGCGGAAGGGCAGGGTGCAAGGGGAAGTAATAACGAGAGAGAAAACCACAAATGTGCCAGAGCCCAAGGCTTGGGGTCTTGTACGCCCCGCTACATAATTTTCACTTATCCGTAAGAGTCATGGGAATTCTGGATTTCCCTGGTGGCGCAGTGGTTAAGAATCCGCCTGCCAATGCAGGGGACACGGGTTTGACCCCTGGTCCGGGAAGATCCCACGTGCCGGGGAGCAACTAAGCCCGTGTGCCACGACTACTGAGCCTGCGCTGTAAAGCCCACGAGCCACAACAACTGAGCCCACGAGCCACAACTACTGAAGCCCGTGCACCTAGAGCCCATGCTCCGCAACAAGAGAAGCCACTGCAATGAGAAGCCCGTGCACCGCAAAAAAGAGTAGCCCCTGCCCGCCACAACTAGAGAAGGCCCGCACACAGCAACAAAGACCCAACACAGCCAAAAATAAATAAATAAATTATTTTAAAAAAGAGTCACGGGAATTCTTCAAGGGGCTTGGAGAGGGAAGTGGAGGGCAATAAAGGCACCAAGTAGGATTTTGTTTCCTGCATTTCTTCAATTACCCCTGGGAAAGCTAATTAACATCTCTAAGCCTCAATTGTCGCATCAGTTAAACTGGTATAATAATCATTTCTATTTCCGAGGTGTTGATGAGACGATGAAATGGAATATTCTGTGCAAAGCCTTTAAGATAGTTCCGAAGGGCCAATATTCAGACAGTGATGAATATTTAGCTACTTTGGTCAGAGATGAAGAATCTCTAGGTAAGAAATTAGTAAAGTGATGGGGGAGGGGGAATTGGGTGAAGGAGTTTAAAAGGTACAAACTTCCAGTTATAAGATAAATAAGTCATGGGGATGTAATGTACAGCATGGAGACTATAGTTAACAATACTCTTTAGTGTATTTGAAAGTTGCTAAGAGAGTAGATTTTTTAAATTCTCATCACAAGGAAAAAACATGTAACTGTGTATGGTGATGCATGTTAACTAGGCTTGTGGTGACCACTTTGCACTATATAACATATATAAAATAATTATGTTGTACACCTGAAACAAATACAATGTCACATGTCAACTATATTTCAACAAAACTGGAGAAAATAAAAGAAATTAGTAAAGGGTAACGTTGCAATGATGTTGTCGCAGGACGGGGGACCCCTTCCAGGGCCCGAGATGGGCCCTTGTCTAACACTTGGAAATGAATTGTCCGAGGAGACACACGTGCTGATGCAGCAAGAGACTTTATTGGGAAGGGGCCCCGGGTGGAGAGCAGCAGGGTAAGGGACCCCGGGAGAACTGCTGTGCCACGTGGCTCTCAGTCTCAGGTTTTATGGTGATGGGGTTAGTTTCCGAGTTGTCTCTGGCCAGTCGTCTTTCTTGGCCCACATTTGGTCTGACTCAGGGTCCTTCCTGGTGGCACGTGCATCTCTCAGCTGAGATGGATTCCAGCGAGAAGGGCTCTGGAGGCTGGTGTCTCCTCCCTCTTTTGGCCCCTCCTGGATTCTCCCAGTTAGTTTTCTGCGGCAGCACCATGCTCCTTACTGGGACCTCCTGTCATGAGACAGCTCAGGCAAGCGGGCCTGGCCAAGGAGGGTGGTTTCAGTCAACGGTTCCCTTCCAGTATTAAGGAATGAAATCACTTTGAAATGTGCTTAAAGGTATTTGAAAAACTGAAGGTGGTGACTTTTTAAAGTAATGATGACTTTAATATAAAATTATATATTCTCATTATTTAAAAATGTTAATCTACTCAGAGAGGTACAAAGAAGAAATTAGTGAATCTCCTGAAGTTCTACCACTTAGACAAAAAAGCAGTGTTAACTTATGGTGATCATAGCTCTGGACATTACTCTGTGATGAGGAGTAGATAATTGAGATGAAAGGCAGAAATCATTTTATTGAACGTATTGTACCACACCACTGTTTTTAAAATATAAATAACGTTAAATTTTATTCATTTAAAGACCAAAAAACTTATTGAATTTTAGTACGAGATGTTAATTCTTTTTTTAAATTTCCCTCTCCCAGTATACAATATAGTTTTCCCTGAAATGAACCTACATCTATTGCATATCAAAGAAACAGGCATAAGGAAAAAGTGATACAGAGCAATTGCCATAAAAACCCTTCCTGGTTAAGTTTCTGAACTTTAAGGATAAACAATTCTTCAGACATCCAGACATAAAGAGGAAGCCTCCACTGAAGACAATTCAATGGGGAAAGAATAGACTTGTCAACAAATGATACTAGGCCAACTGGATATCTGCATGCAAGAAAATGATTTGGGATTCTCACCTCATACTATATGCAAAAATTGGATCAAAATGCTTCAAAAACCTATATGTAAGAACGTAAGGTATAGAGCACGCGGCAGAGCAGTCCTCCTGGTTTCCCTTACCCTGCTGCTCCCTGCCCAGGCACCGCTTCCCAATAAAGTCTCTTGCTTTGTCTGAGAAGAACACATAGTACAGTTGGTAGGGGAACCACTAACTGAAACCGCCCATCCTGGCCAGGCCGGATATTAACCACCTGCAAGAGTTCTCTTACAACAGGAGGTCCTGGTAAGGAATGTGGAACTAACAAGATACCACCAACTGGAAGAATTCTGGAAAGGTCAAAAGAGAGAGGAGACCCCAGCCTACAACCTCCCAGAATCCCCTCACTGGAATCCACCTTGGCTGAGGGATGTGCGCGCCACCAGAAAGGACCCTGAGTCAGGCCAAATATGGACCAAGCAAGATGCTCAGCCAGAGACAACCCGGAAACTAACCCCATCACCATAAAACCTGAGACTGCGAGCCGTGTGGCAGAACAGCTCTCCTGGGGTCCCTTACCCTCCTGCTCTCCACCTGGGCCCTCCTTCCAAGTAAAGTCTCTTGCTTTGTCAGCACGTGTGTCTCCTCGGACAATTCATTTCCGAGTGTTAGACAAGAGCTCACTCTCAGGCCCTGGAGGGGTCCCCCTTCCTGCAACACACTGAGTTAGGCAATAACTTCTTAGAAACAATACCAAATGCACAAGTGATAAATGAAAAAAAAATTATTTGAACTTTATCAAAATTTCAAACTTTCGTGCTTCAAACAACACCATCAAGGAAGTGAAAAGGAAATCCTCAGAATGGGAGAATATGTTTGTAAATCTTGTCTCTGCTATGGGACTTGTATCTAGAGTATTTAAAGAACTCTTACAACTCAATAATAAGGTAAATAACGCAAATTTTTAAATGGGCAAAGGATTTAAATAAACATTTATTCAAAGAAGATACATAAATGGCCAGTAAGCACATGAAAAAATACCTAACATCATTAGTTTTGCAAATCAACACCAGATTAAGATACAAATGCACACCCTTTAGGATTACTATAATAAATAAGATGACA
This sequence comes from Hyperoodon ampullatus, assembly GCF_949752795.1. Classification (NCBI taxonomy): domain Eukaryota; kingdom Metazoa; phylum Chordata; class Mammalia; order Artiodactyla; family Ziphiidae; genus Hyperoodon; species Hyperoodon ampullatus. The sequence continues at coordinate 101,426,859 of NC_136921.1, forward strand.
ATAACAAGTTTTGTCCACAATGTGGAGAAATTGGAACCCTCAGATATTGCAGGTTGGAATGTAAAATGGTGCAGCCACTATGGAAAGTGTTCTGGCAATTTATCAAAATGTTAAACATAGTATTATCATGTGATCCAGCCATTCCACTTCTTGGTACACACTCAAAAGAACTGAAACATATGTCCACACAAAAACTTGTATATGAATGTTCATAACACCATTATTCATAATAGCCTAAAAGTAGAAACAACCCACATATCCATCAACTGATGACTGGATAAACAAAATGTGATATGTCCATCCATCATCCATACGGTGGAATATTATTTGACCGAAAACATTATGCTAAGTGAAAGAAGCCAGACACAAATGACCAAATATTTCATGAGTCCGTATACATATGAAATGTCCAGATTAGGCAAATCCATCACAGAGCAATGGATGCCAGGGGCTGGAGAGAGGAGGGAATGGGTGACTGCTACAGGAGAGGAGGTTTCTTTTTGAGCAACGAGAATTTTCCAAAATTAGACTAGGGTGATTGTTGCAAAACTGTACATATACTAAAATCCATCAAATTGTACACTTTAAACAGAAGAATTTTATGGTATGTATTTATATCTCAATAAAGCTGTTTTTTTTTTAAAAAGCAAGTTTCTTCAAGGGGTCAAACATTAGACTTCTCCATGCCAAATGCAATAACAGAAAACTATAGAGCAACGCCTACAAAATTCTAAGGGAAAGATTGACCTAAGAATTTTAGACACCGTGAAGATATCTCTTTAAATACAAGAGGAACAGACGGACTGCTGAAAAAGCTACCCAAAATGAAATCTAGCTAAATAAGAAAGATTCAAATGAAAGAATTCAACAACAGAGGAATCAAGGTAAAAGGACTGAAGGTGAAAATGGAATCAAGTTAAAATTAGAACCATGATTAAACAGTGGGGGAAATATGATTTGAAATAAAATGTAAATGTTACTGACCAGGGTTCTTGGCCTCCTTAATTAATCAATAGAAATTGATCAGAGCCCAGACAAGAAATTCAGGCAAGGTCTTGGGAGCGAGAACAAACAACAGGTTCCCTTGCTTGCTCACTCAGCAGGGGCGAGCTTGTTCCTTATATGGGGTGAGGGTAGGGGTGGGTCCAGGGGTCGGCGGGAGGGGTGGCTTAGGTGGTTTGCCCACCCCTTAGGTGGTGCTGTGTGCAGCGGGCATGCGCGGTACCCGGCTTTTGCTCCTGACCCCCTGCTTTTGCTCCCGGACCCTCAGAAGTGGCAGTTGGGATTTCTGGTCTGTTTGTATCTTGTCCAGAATTTGCCGCAACTGCACATGAATGCACTCAGTTACTTTTAGTCCCTTACAGTTCCTTCGTATTTTCTTGCTCCAGGAGACCTTCTGTTCAGGTGCAAGCACTGCAGCAAAGAGTCCCAGGTCCAAGCCTGTCTCATAAATATTATAAACAAAGGAGGATCATTGACTCCTGTCTTTTAGAGATGAGGAGAAAAATGTTAAACTTCCTTCCTGTTCCCCTCCCTCCGCCTTTTGACTTTGTTGTTTGTATGTATTTTTCAGGTGGTGAGCAGAGGTTCGACTGCTTTTTGTGCCACAGGAACAAACAACTGTGTCATCTCAGTGGCTCAACGGTGCAGGTGTTCTGTGCCTACGTTCCATACCCAACACTGGTTGTCCGGGGTTCCACTCCATACTGTCACCTGGAGACCCGGATCAACAGAGGGTCACTGTCCTGTAGCTGCAAGGCTGGGAACACCTGGCCCTCACTGTCAACACCCCAGGGAATAACCTGCTGAGCGGGGTTCACACAGGCAATAAAATGCTTTAGCCCAGAAGCTGGGAATTCCCTGGCGGTCCAGTGATTAGGATGCTTCGCTTCCACTGCACGGGGTGTGGGTTCAATCCCTGGTCAGGGAACTAAGATCCCCCATGCCACGCTGCACGGCCAAAAAAGAGAAAAGAAAAACACAAACAAACAAAAACAGAAGTGACACATGTCACTTTGACTCCCAGCCCATTGCCCTGTCTTAACTGCAAGTGAACAGGAGAGCATAACTTCCACTGTCCCTGGCAGAGAGGGAAAGCCTGGATACAGGCAAGCTCTAGAAGTGTCATCCATGGCCTTGAATACATCACACTAAGATACAAAGGGTCAGGAGCAGCAGAGATTCCTCACCTCTAGTGGTTTTTTTTTTTTTTTTTTTTTTTTTTTTTTTTGCGGTACGTGGGCCTCTCACTGTCGCGGCCTCTCCCGTTGCGGAGCACAGGCTCCGGACGCGCAGGCTCAGTGGCCACGGCTCACGGGCGCAGCCGCTCCGCAGCATGTGGGATCTTCCCGGACCGGGGCACGAACCCGTGTCCCCTGCATCGGCAGGCGGACTCTCAACCACTGCGCCACCAGGGAAGCCCACCTCTAGTGGTTTTGAAAGGCTTCCCCTTTCCTGGGCCGCCAGTGCCCACAGCCCTGTCCCTGGGTGAGCTTTGGGATCTCGTACCGGTCAGCGGCAGCCTTACTGTCCTCGCAGGTCCCGTGGGAAGATAGTCTTGACTGTGGTTCTCCTGGCACAGCCTTGGAACCCAGTTGATTCTTTCCAAAGATGTCCATGTCTTTCCACAAATTCTTCGCCTTCTCAAAGCAGCCTGGGTGGATTTTTGTCATTTGAGATAGAGAACCCTTACTGGCAGGGTACTGTTATGTAGACGGCAGTTAGATGGCTGGGAAAATGCCCATTTCTCATTAACTTGTTCTGGGCCGAATGAATAAGTCTCCTGATAGAAAAGCCAAATTTGTGGGCTGGGCATAAAAGATTTTACCCCTAGTCCCCAAACGGGGCTCCTACCAGGATTACCCTTGATAGTTTCGCTTTTCCGAGACCTATATTTCCTTTAAGGACAAGAAGAAAAGAAATAATGCATTCTTTCAAATATGCAAGGGCGCTTCCACACATGTCCCATTTCTTTCTCAAAACTGAGGACTTCAGGCGTTTCTTCCACCAATCATTGAACACTACCTGTAGCTCTGCCAGCACTTCAGGCTGAGAGGAATAATTTCTCAAGTACTAAACTGCAGCTAACTGCCAAATGATTTTGTGAAGAAAAGTGAGGTGCCATGCCATTTCCAGCTACAAAAAGAGCATCTACAACCCACAGACTGGGAGATAATATTTGCAAATCACTTATCTGACTTGTTTCCAGAGTATATAAAGAACACTTATAATTCAATAAAAAGAAAACCCAATTAAAACATGGGCAAAGGATTTGTACAGATATTTCTCCAAAAAAAGATCTGCAAATCAAAAATATATACATTAAAAGATATTAGGGGAATGCAAATCAAAACCACAATGAGATACCACTTCATGCCCAGTAGGATGGCTCTCATTTAAAAAGATGGACAATAGGGACTTCCCTGGTGGCGCAGTGGTTAAGAATCTGCCTGCCAGTGCAGGGAACACGGGTTCGAGCCCTGGTCTGGGAATACCCCACGTGCCGTGGAGCAACTAAGCCCGTGCACCACAACTACTGAATCCATGCACTGCAACTACTAAAGCCCGTGCGTCTAGAGCCCATGCTCCGCAACAAGAGAAGCCACTACAGTGGGAAGCCCGCGCACCTTAATAAAGAGTAGCCCCCGCTCTTCGCAACTACAGAAAGCCTGCACGCAGCAACGAAGACCCAACACAGCCAAAAATTTTAAAAAATTAAAAAAATAAAATTAAAAATATCTGTTTAAAAAATAAATAAAAAGACGGACAGTAACAAGTATTGTTGAGGATACGAAGTAATTGAGGGCTCATAGATTGTTGGTGAGAATGTAAAATGATGCAGCCATTCTGGAAAACAGTCTGGCAGTTCCTCAAAATGCTAAACCTAGAGTTACCATATGAAACAGCAATTCCACTCTAGGTGAAGTGGGATGAAAACACATGCCCACAAAGATACATGTACACAAACGTTCACAGCAGCATTATTCATAATAGCCCAAAAGGGGAAATTAGGGCTTCCCTGGAGGTGCAGTGGTTAAGAATCCACCTGCCAATGCAGGGGACACGGGTTCGAGCCCTGGTCCGAGAAGATCCCACATGTCGCGGAGCAACTAAGCCTGTGCGCCACCACTACTGAGCCTGCGCTCTAGAGCCCAAGAGCCACAACTACGGAGCCCGTGAGCCACAACTACTGAAGCCCGTGCACCTAGAGCCCATGCTCCGCAAGAGAAGCCACCGCAATGAGAAGCCCGCGCACCGCAATGAGAAGCCCGCGCACCGCAATGAGAAGCCCGCGCACCGCAAGGAAGAGCAGCCCCCCTCGCTGCAACTAGAGAAAGCGCACACGCAGCAACGAAGACCCAATGCAGCCAAAAATAAATATAATTAATTAATTAATTTTTAAAAATATCTCTACCTTTAAAAATAAAGGGGGGAGGAGTGGAAATTATTCAAATGTCCCTCAACTCATGAGTGGATAAACAGAATGCAGTATATCCATATAATGGATTATTATTCAGCCATAGAAGAAATGAAGTACTGACACATGGAGAGACCTTGAAAACATTAGGTGAAGTGAAAGAAGCTGATCACAAAGACCACAGATTGTATAATTCCATTCATTTGAATGGTCCTGTCCAGAAGAGGCAAATCCATAGAGAAAGAAAGGCACTCAGTGGTTACCAGGGCCTGGGGAGAGGAAGGATGGGAAGTGGCTGTAAAGGGTGTGGGGTGGGGTTTCATTCGGGTGATGAAAATGTCCTAAAGTAAATTGTGATGGTTGTACAATTCTGAATATACTAATAAGCATGGAATTGTACCCTGTAAAAAAGTCAGTTTGGGGGCCTCCCTGGTGGCGCGGTGGTTGAGAGTCCGCCTGCCGATGCAGGGGACACGGGTTCGTGCCCCGGTCCTGGAAGATCCCACATGCCGCGGAGCGGCTGGGCCCGTGAGCCATGGCCCCTGAGCCTGTGCTCCGCAACAGGAGAGGCCGCAACAGTGAGAGGCCCGCGTACCGAAAAAAGAAAAAAAAAAAAAAGCAATAAAACTGTCATTTTAAAAAAGTACACATAAAACAGCTATTTTGCTCAGATATTTTTTAAGGTTCAAACAAGTTTGTTATTCTCATTTTCAGCTTTTGAAAGTGATTGTGTAGGAAGAAAAGAGATCAGCCTCTTGCCATTAAGAGGTGGTTAAATTTTGCCTTGGGGAGTAAACAGATTAGGGCCTAAATCCTATTAAATTTATTCAGTGCTTCACTCCCGTCCCCCTAGGTCTCTCCTCCTCACAGAAGCATTTTCCAAAGGCCTAAGCATGTTGACCTATGGTCGTGTCCAGGGTTTGGGGATAGGAATGATCTCAGACGCCCTGTCCACTGGCACCAGGGACCTAAAGGTTCCGGACACGGTGGGAGGGGCGCACGCCCTCCAGGGCTCCTTCCTCCACACACCCCGGGCCTCTTGCTGGAGGGTCTAATCTCAACATGCACCAAGGCCCCTGCAATGTAACAAATCACAGAAAGACAGCTTCTCATACCTTGGAATAGCGCTGGCCTGGTGCTTTGGAGACTTTGATGGTGCTCTGACGGGGCTGGCGACTCAGTTGTGGCAGGGGCATGTCACTCTACCCTTTGGGGCCTCAATTTCCTTATCTGTAAAATGAAATATTTGGACTCGATAATTTCTAACCCTTGGGTTACATTTCCTTTCTATAACAGATACAGATATGTGTGGTTACAGATAACAAGACTGATATTCAAACTTTGCATTTCCTTCTCTCCTTTTAGAAATATTTCTATTTCCTTATTTTAATAAAAATTAACATCAATTCCAGACATTTTATTAAACTTTGATGTGTTAATTTATAGTAGTAATACTTTATCCTTGTTAAGGGGGTAAAAACTTTCAATGCAGCATTGGCTAGCAGGTCTGGTGAGAGTGGGCCCCGCCCCACCCACTGATGTGAGAAATCCACGTTGGTTCGTTTGTCCCCTCTGCTTTCGGGCAGAGTCACAGAAAGGGAAGAAAACAAGAGCCCGTTCACTTCTCCCTTTGCCCTTCCACATCTGCCTTTCCTCTCCAGGGGAGCCACTGTTGACAGTTGTGTCTATGCCTCCTGTCTTTTTTTCCATAGAGTCACACGCAGATAGATAAACATGTACAGAGACACATCACAGCGATTTGACAGTGATGAAATGGGACCAAGGAGGTCGCTGGCTTTTTCCCTTCACAGTTTCTTAGAGAGTAATCTTTGCTGGTGTGGAGTTCCACCAGGCTCTTTTTCTCAACCACGTGGTTTTCCTTATATGAATGCACCATAGTGCACTCTGGACTCAGTTTCTCTAGTGATGAAATTAGGTGGTAAAAAATTCTTTTTTTGCGTCGTAAACAATGCTGCACCACCTTGTATTCACGTTTTTGTGCACATGTGCGTGATACCTAGAAATGGAGGGGTGATAAAACGTAGTTCTCCAGAGGAAACTGCTAACAGTTGCCGTACATCCTTCTAGTCTTTTTTTCCCAATCTGTGGCATGCAAGTATATATGCATACAGAGAAATACATGTATGTATAGAAATATATCACAGTGTCTGTAGCCTAATGAAAACAGGACTAAGGTTGGATTTTGGTAGGTGCTGCTGAGGTAGGAGATCGATGGGCCCCAGGCTGAGCGACTGCAACCAGTCTCCTGCTGACGCTTCAAGATAAGATACTAGCAGGAACCTTGGGCCCTGACTGAGTGGAAGACAAAGCAACAACATTTTCCTCATTCTCTCGTGGTCAGGGGGATTTCCCAGCCCGACACATGCACGGAGCATGTCCTCAAGTCTAGGGAGGGACCAAAGGAGGGAGGAGCCACCAGCCCATAATATGTCCTGCCAAACCCTAGAAACCTTCGTGCTGGAATCCATCGTGGCTGAGAGATGCGTGCACCTGCCAGGAAGGACCCTGAGTCAGGCCAAATACGGGCACACGTAAGATGATTGGCCAGACACAACCAGGAAAACTGCCCCCATGTAAGAGATCTAAGCACCCCTACTGGGTGCAACTCACTCCTGAGTTCGCCGTTGCGCTCTTCCACACGTACTCGGATTATGATCTGCTTCACAATCTCTGTCTCTCTGCTGAATTCTTTCCTCAAAGAAGGCAAGGACCGAGGCCCTCCTCCCACCTGCCCCCAGCCCCCCGCCGAGATCACCGCCAAGTCACTTTCCCACGGGGCTGCATCACCACTCCCCACTTGTCCACACTCCCTTACACTGGCAAGTGTCAGTAGTATTACAGTCGATGGTGGGAAAATATTCGAATTTACATTTTCCTAACTGCCAGGAGGATCAATCATTTTTACTTATGTTTATTAGCCATTTGCACTGTTTATGTTATTCATTGCCTATTCATATTATGGCCAATTTTGGGGGGGGTTGTATGTGTGTGTATATATTTTTCTTATTGATTTGTGATTAGTCTATAATTGTGTCTTGATGTTACCATCTCATTTCAAGAAAAAACAAAACAAACAAAAGCTAAGCTCCTCATTTGCCCTCTCTTTTTACACTAAGTCCTCTTATGCCTGGGTATGAAACATTCACGCAAGTTAACATGGGCCTTGAAGTTAACCAAACAAGTGTTTTCCCCCAGAACATTCAGGAACATTTTTTCTGAATTTCCCATTTGCACAGCAGCAAGATGACACGCCTTCTGAGCACCTTTCTTTCCCCCTTTCTGCTCAGGTCACCAGTCCACAGGCCCCACTACTTTTTTTTTTTTTTTTTTTTTTTTTTTTGCGGTACGCGGGCCTCTCACTGCTGTGGCCTCTCCCGTTGCAGAGCACAGGCTCCAGACGCGCAGGCTCAGCAGCCATGGCTCACGCACCCAGCCGCTCCGCAGCATGTGGGATCTTCCCGGACCGGGGCACGAACCCGCGTCCCCTGCATCGGCAGGCGGACTCTCAACTACTGCGCCACCAGGGAAGCCCCACAGGCCCCACTCCTTTGAAAGAGCAGGTCTGCAAAGACAGAATGCAGGCGCCCATGGACTACACTCAGATGACACTCCCTCCACAGCACAATTGTCTGGTTCTTAGCCTTAGACACATCTACTCATTCTTTTTTGTTTTTAATAGATTTTTTAAAATTTTTGGCTATGTTGAGTCTTTGTTGCTGCGTGCGGGCCTTCTCTAGTCATGGTGACTGGGGCCTACTCATTGTGGTGGCTTCTCTTGTTGCGGGCACGGGCTCTAGACATGCGGGCTTCAGTAGTTGTGGATCTTGGGCTCTAGAGTACAGGCTCAGTAGTTGTGGTGCACGGGCTTAGTTGCTCCTTGGTTTGTGGGATCTTCCTGGGCCAGGGATCAAACCCATGTCCCCTGCATTGGCAGGTGGATTCTTAACCACTGTGCCACCAAGGAAGCACCATATACTCATTCTTTTCTTTTCTTTTTTTAAATAAATAAATTTATTTATTTACTTACTTACTTATGGCTGCGTTGGGTCTTCGTTGCTGCGCGTGGGCTTTCTCTACTTGTGGTGAGCCGGGGCTACTCTTCGTTGAGGTGCGCAGGCTTCTTATTGCGGTGGCTTCTCTTGTTGCAGAGCACGGGCTCTAGGCGCACGGGCTTCAGTACTTGCAGCACATGGGCTCAGTAGTCGTGGTTTGTGAGCTATAGAGCACAAGGCTCAGTAGTTGTGGCGCACGGGCTTAGTTGCTCTGCAGCATATGGGATCTTCCCGGACCAGGGCTCGAACCCGTGTCCCCTGCATTGGCAGGTGGATTCTCAACCACTGCACCACCAGAGAAGCCCATCCCATCTACTCATTCTTGATCTTTGATGTACAGATACTGTGAGAGTATAATGTGGACCTCGTATACTTAGAACACGATGATGTATGGCCTTTTAGTCATTGCAGGGCCAAAGTGACATGGGAGAGCATAGGGGCTGTAGGAGATGAGACTCCTCCTCACCTTGGTGGTTAAGTAAATCCTGGAAATTGCTGTTACGGGAGTGATATGTGGACATGTCTACCATCATGTGTTGCATAGCGGGGCCTGAGCAAGTGGTGGCAATTGACACTGTGCATGTTTTTCTTTTTTCCAAATGTTTATTTATTTTTTGGCCACAGCATGTGGCATGTGGGACCTTAGTTCCCTGACCAGGGATTGAACCCGTGCCCCTGCAGTGGAAGCACGGAGTCCTAACCACTGGACCTCCAGGGGAGTCCTAATCACTGGACTGCCAGGGAAGTCCTTGTGCATATTAATACATATCATATTTCCACAGGCTTTAGTTGGATGACTTTACCTCCTAAGTTTCACAGGATACCCAAGAGCCATTTTAATCTGCCCTGATGTAATTTCCTGCTGAGTTTCCTAAAATGTCCAGGCTGAGATGCAGGCCAGAGAGGCCAGGATTGGCTCTTGTTGGCAGTGAATAGACAGGAAAAGCTTCCATAAAACATAAAACTGCCATTAGCTTACATTTTCTAAGGTCACCGTGTTTGGCACGATGGTCTTGTCACAGCCATTACCAGCAATGAGCTTAATGCGTGGACGGAGCAGCTGCACCTACAGATGATTTCCTTGAAGGTAGATTGTGAACAGTGTTTCCTGGAAAGCTTCACTTTCTAGAGCAACGTTGAAAGCTTCAGCCAAAAAATGCTTAGGGGTTCATGGCCACTGGAGAATCTGTATCTCAAGCTGCCTGCACATCCATGGTGCAGACTGCAGTAGTGTGAGGGCTTTGTATGCAAGTTTTCCCAGTCATCATGTAATAGGGAAGAATCAGGGGTTTCCCTGGTGGCACAGTGGTTAAGAATCCGCCTGCCAGTGCAGGAGACATGAGTCCAAGCCCTGGTCCGGGAAGATCCCACATGCCACGGAGCAACTAAGCCCGTGTGCCACAACTACTGAGCCTGCGCTCTAGAGCCCGCGAGCCGCAACTACTGAGCCTGCGTGCCACAACTACTGAAGCCCGTGTGCCTAGAGCCCATGTTCTGCAACAAGAGAAGCCACTGCAAGGAGAAGCACGTGCACCGCAACAAAGAGTAGCCCCCGCTCACTGCAACTAGAGAAAGCCTGTGCACAGCAACAAAGACCCAACATAGCCAAAGATTAAATAAATAAGTCTATTTTTAAAAAAAAGAATCATTGTATTCTATCACAAGTTAATCACTAAAAGGGTGTGGCCTATAAGCTTAAATTACACATAATGGCCCATCTCTGGGAACCTTGCCTCCCAGATAATGAGTGTTAATCTAAAATATCTTTATTTAGCTCACAGGAAACATCCCAACCAGGTCCACCTGTGAATGACTGCAGGAAAGAAGAAACACAGCCCCTCTGGAGACTGACCAGAACCAGGAAATGTTTAACTTTACTCCCTCCCCTTTTAGTATAAAACAAGCCTGAATTCTAACTTAGTCAAGATGGTTCTTTGGGATACGAGTCCATCATCTTCTTGGTCTGCTGGCTTTCCAAATAAAGTCACCATTCCTTTCCCCGATGACTTCAATCTCGATTTATTTTCCTCTTGTACGGCAAGCAGTATGAGCTTGGGCTTGATAACAATCACCATCATGCTTACTGCTTACAGAGTGCAACTGTGTGTGTACAGGTAGAGTGCCAGGCCAGGGCCTTTATGTATGTCATTTAACCATGGCAACTCACCTGTTGGGCAGTTATTAATCAGGTGAGAAAGCTAAGGCTCAGAGAGGTAAAGTGACCTGCTTGGTAGATGGAGGAGCTAAATGCAAACCACAAATCTGTGCACTTTGCTCTGTGAACATCTTACTCTTTGTCATGGACTGGTGATCCATTCCTTACCCACTTTGGTCATTTGCATATTCACCTGGCCTTTCATCTAATGAGCAGAGCTGGCACCTAAACTCTAATGAGTATGTCCTGTGTGCTAAAAACTGTCAGGTGCCTTACATATGTGATCTCTTAATCCTCACAGTTCTAAGAGGATTTGAACTTTTTATTTGAATAGTGTCAACTTTTAAAAATTATTTATTTATTTATTTTGGCTGCACCAGGTCTTAGTTGTGGCACATGGGACCTTTGTTGCGGCATGGGGGTCTTTAGTTGGGGCATGCGGACTTCTTAGTTGTGGCATGCGTGCGGGATTTAGTTCCCTGACCAGGGCTCGAACCTGGGCCCCCTGCATTGGGAGTGCAGAGTCTTACCCACTGGACCACCAGGGAAGTCCCTGTCATTTGTTTTTAAAGTGTATTTTTAAAATAAATTTATTTATTTTATTTATTTATTTTGGCTGCGTTGGGTCTTCATTGCTGCGTGCGGGCTCCCTCTAGTTGCAGCGAGAGGGGACTACTCTTCGTTGCAGTGCTTGCGCTTCTCATTGTGGTGGCTTCTCCTGTTGTGGAGCTTGGGCTCTAGGTGCGCGGGCTTCAGTAGTTGCGGCACGTGGGCTCAGTAGTTGCGGCACGCGGGCTCTAGAGTGCAGGCTCAGTAGTTGTGGCGCACCGGCTTAGTTGCTCCATGGCTTGCGGGATCTTCCCAGACCAGGGCTTGAACCCGTGTCCCCTGCCTGGGCAGGTAGATTCTTAACCACTGCGCCACCAGGGAAGTCTCTCATTTATTTTTTAAGTAGCAAGTCCATACAGAAAAGTACATAAATCCTAAGTAAACAGCCTAGTGGACTTTCACAAAATGAACACACCTGTGTGATCACAGCTGATCAAGAAACAAAACAGTGTGTCTTCCCTTCCTCCCTCCTGCCATCCACCCTCTCTCTGGTTAACACATGTATCTCTATGCAGCTCACATGAGGATTTTTTAAAAATAAATTTATTTATTTATTCATTTTTCACTGCATTGGGTCTTTGTTGCTGCACGTGGGTTTCCTCTAGTTGTGGCGAGCGGGGGCTACTCTTCGTGTGCTGCACGGGCTTCTCATTGTGGTGGTTTCTCTTGTTGCGGAGCACAGGCTCTAGGCGTGCAGGCCCCAGGAGCTGTGGCACACAGGCTCGGTAGTTGTGGCTCGCGGGCTCTAGAGCGCAGGCTCAGTAGTTGTGACACGCGGGCTTAGTTGCTTCACGGCATGTGGGATCTTCCCAGACCAGGGCTCGAGCCCATGTCCCCTGCATTGGCAGGTGGATTCTTAACCACTGCACCATCAGGGAAGCCTGATGGCTTTTTGTTTTCTCTGGCCACACTGTGCGGCTTGCGGGATCTTAGTTTCCAACCAGGGACTGAACCCGGGCGCCCAGCAGCAGAAGCTCAGAGCCCTAACCACTGGACCTCCAGGGAATTCCCTCACATGAAGATTTTTGTGTCTGATTTGGAGAAGGTTGCAAATAATTAATGAAACAGCATTTTTTTCAAATACAGGTTTTATATTCTATAAACTCAGAATGAAATTGATAAGCCAGGCCTCACCTGTCACATGGAACTAAGTTCAAAGTGAAAGGCACAGATCATAATTTCAAATCAGAACCTTTGGTAAATGTCCTACAACTTTTTAAAAATAAATTAATTAATGTATTTGGCTGTGTGGGTCTTAGTTGAGGCACACAGGATCTTTCGTTGTGACACGTGGGCTCCCTAGTTGTGGCGCACGGGCTCTAGAGCGCGCAGGCTCAGTAGTTGCGGTGCTTGGGCCTAGTTGTCCTGAGGCATGTGGGATCCCAGTTCCCCGACCAGGGATCAAACCCACATCTCCTGCATTAGCAGGAGGATTCTCAACCACTGGACCACCAGGGAAGTCCCCTACAACTTTTACTAGAATACCCTGAATGTTCCACGTTGCAAGGCATTTCAGCAATACTTATTTTAAATCAACATTTCTTCTACAGGTACCAAGCATCTGATATGTACTAGATAACACGAGTAGGCCTGCCATCTCAGGTTCCTTCCCCACAGATGTCTCCTTTTGGAGCCAGAGAAAAGGCCACCTGTACCTGTGGTTCTGAAACCAACCGTCAGACACTCTCTGACACCAACTAGATGTCCAACAATTCAAGTCAATCCAGTTCTGACCCTAACTACCCAGGTGAGCGGCAGACCCTGCTGGTTTAAGAAGTCAGTTCCACAAGATCTAACCCAGCCCCCGCTTCAGATGCCAATTGCAGGTCCTGGGGGGCCACCCCTACCTCTGCCAGACCAGCTACAGATCAGGGGTTCCCCCAGCCACTCCTCAGCTTCAATACTCACTAGAATGACTCACAGAAATCAGGAAAACACTTTACTCATGTTTACTGGCTTATTATAAAGGATACATCTCAGGAACAGTCAAATGGAAGAGTTGCAGAGGGCAAGGCATGGGAGAAGGGATGCGGAGCTTCCACGAACAGATTTTGGAGGGACACGCACATTCAGTCTATGGCACCTCTTCTATTGTAATTTATTTTTAAACATCACTTCCTTCACAATTATTTGGAAAGGTGTTTAGTTCAGATATCTTGAGGCAGTTCCTGCTTCCTGCCAAGGTTCCTGAAATATCTCACAAAAAGTGTCACTTTGTGATGAGAATTTGGGAGTAATTTTCTGCCAAAATTGTTGAAGTCTCTGGGTCCTAATGATAAAGTTGGCTAATACAGCTTGTTATAATACCGTAGTGTGAAATTTGGGACCAGTACGAAGTTTCCTGTAGGGCAGGTGGATTGATTTTGAGCTCAGAGGATTGGTGGGTTACTTGTGCCTTACCTGGGCCCCATCTCCTCAATGACTCACTCTTCTTGCTAAAAATCAGGATCATCTCAGGAATTCCCTGGCGGTCCAGAGGTTAGGACTCTGTGTTTTCACTGCCAAGGGCGCGGGTTCGATCCCTGGTCTGGGAATTAACATCCCGCAAGCCTCTCAGCGCGTCCAAAAAATAAACAAATACAATTGAAAATTAAAAACAAAAAAATCAGGCGGCCGTCGTACCCTCCCATGGACCTGTCCCAGGGAGGGTGCAATGGCCAGCCCCTCGGATAGACAGAAACAATAACCAGGCCTCTGGAGCCTGCTGTTTTCTTGGCACCGGCTGAGAGAAGTGAAGGCTAACAAAGAAGGGCCAGTTTCCTTGAAGCTGCTAAGACCACATTCATGTCGCTTCTCCAGTAAAGTCTGGAGTGTGAGAAACTGTGGCCTCTCCTGGGTCAGCAACACCCCACATACACACCCCAGTCCTGGCTCTTGGGGACGGAGGAGGCATTACACCTTGCCTGTTTGTTACCCGTCTTTTGAGTCTTTACTCTTTAGAGCCAATCCTGGCTCCACTAATGGAACTGGAAATTTATTCCTTAATGAGACTGATACAAAACAGGGTCAGAAAACTGGGTGACAGCTCCTGCAAAAATCTTCTGATTTCTTTAGGATCTTCCTTTTTTGTGAGGATGGAAGATGGAGCTCAGAGGACGCACAATAATTCTTCCCTAACATACTCCTCTTTCCTGTAGACTTGAGGATTTCAGCTACTCTCACATTCAGGCAGAGGCATTTTTGTTGTCTCATGCCATGTGACCTGTTCCAGGGACCCTTTATATTTTGCCTATTCTTTTTTTTTTTTTTTGCGGTACACGGGCCTCTCACTGCTGTGGCCTCTCCCGTTGCGGAGCACAGGCTCCGGACGCGCAGGCTCAGTGACCATGGTTCACAGGCCCAGCCGCTCCGCGGCATGTGGGATCTTCCTGGACCGGGGCACGAACCCGTGTCCCCTGCATCGGCAGGCGGACTCTCAACCACTGTGCCACCAGGGAAGCCCTGACTATTCTTTTAATAGAAGACATCATTTATTGGCGCACATAAGTGATGAGCCTGGGGGCAGCTTTACCTCCAGGCATGGACTGTTTCCAAGGCTCAGATGATACAATCAGCCTGGTTTCTTCCCAGCTCCTCCAGGTCATAAGCTACAAGGCGGCAAGACCCCAGCCGGCAGTGCCAGGAGAAAGGCAAGCCGCCACTCTTGCTCGGCAACTGTCTTTGGCCTGAATTAGATCATGGGGTCAGGCCTGACCACTCACTGGGACGAGGAGGATGAGATGCCAGGCCTAGTTGCATCCTGACCTTGCCGGGAAGCTGAAAGCTGAGCCGACCTGAAGGCTGGGCTGAAGCATGGTAAAGGTGTGTTCCTTGAGGTCTCAGAGCCCACGGCCCCCAGGTCCTGAGCCTCAAGCTCCCTCTGGGCAGGGCTGGTCAGCCAGAGTTTGTTCATTTTTATGATTGAGCAGTATTCTAAATTTAGGCTAGTACAAATAAAGCTGCTATGACAATAGAATAAGGGTTTTTGTGAGGACATAACTTTTTACATCTCTAGGATAAATGTCTACTGCTGCAATTGTCAGATCATATGGTAAGTATATGTTTAGCTTTTAAGAAACTGCCGAACTATTTCCAAAGTGGTCGTACCATTTGACATTGCCATCGACACTGTATGAGGAACTGAGTGTCTCTGCATCCTCACCAGCATTTTGTATAAGCACTATTTTTTTTTTTTTTTTTTTTTGCGGTACGCGGGCCTCTCACTGTTGTGGCCTCTCCCTCTGCGGAGCACAGGCTCCGGACGCGCGAGCACAGGCTCCAGACGCTCAGGCTCAGCGGTCATGGCTTACGGGCCCAGCTGCTCTGCGGCATGTGGGATCTTCCCGGACCGGGGCACGAACCCCCGTCCCCTGCATCGGCAGGCGGACTCTCAACCACTGCGCCACCAGGGAAGCCCTTCAGGACTTACTCTTAACAATGTTCCTTTATATCATACATACATATAGTGTTAACTATAGTCATCATGTTGTACGTTATATCCCCCATACTATGTATCTTATAGCTGGAAGTTTGTGCTTTTTGACCCCATTCTTCCAATTCCCCCTCCTCCCACACTCCTGCCTCTGGTAATCACAGGTCCGATCTATTTTTCTATGAGCTTTTTTGTTTGTTTTTAGAGTCCACATGTAGGGGAAAACTCAGTTCTGATGGGGGGTTTTGAAGCCCTCTCTCTGAGTAGGCAAGAGATAGGCACATGTAGAGGAGATCTTGTATCTAAATCGGGCTGCTGGCAGAAGCTGCACTCTTGTTGTCCTGTCAAGGTGCGGAGTCAAAAATACGTCTGTGTTTAGAGGTTGGAAATACCGTATTCACTCCCAACGAACACGGGGAGTGGGTGGGTCCGGGGTGTGCCCACTTGTACCCACGTCTGTCCACTCCTGCCTCCCTGAGCAGAGAGGCTCTGTTCCCCTCCCCGTCCTTGGCCTCCTTTGCTGTTCTCCCTGCATCCTCCTTCCTACAGCTTTGTGTAATTTGGAAGAAAAATAATCACGCATTGAGATGTCTGGGCTCTCTCTTTCTCTGGAGAAACGTGTGCCAGGGTCCTGAGGCTCTAAAGCTTAGGAACTGTTTCTTCATCAGTTAAGATCCCTGCCCTGAGAAGTAAGAAAATATTTATGACCTTTGAAATTCACTCACGTATTCGCTCTTTTGGACGGACACATTTGTGCCCAGTGCTGTAGCGATGTGATACTTCACGCTTTGACATGTTCAACGCACCAGCTGCATGGCTTCAGCTGGAAAGGCTGCATGAATTCTGCTGGGCAGTGAGGGACAGGGGTCAGTGAGCAAGGATTCGTGACGCTTTCAGGCATACTGAGTTGCTTTTACTCTGCCGTGGTGTGCACCCTCAGTGACTGAATGCTTTCTATCCCTCTGTGTCTGTTCAGTGATTTCCGTTCAACGTGGTTACTTCTGTTTTCCCTGAGCACACCCCAAGCTAACTGCAATCTTCCTGAGCACGAATCAGTCTCTGGGCTTGTGGCTTCTCACCAGCTCCTTCCTTCTGGGTCCCCGTCTCCTACCTTTACTTTTGTATTGGTTAGATGTTAACTGTTTATTCAGTGTCATTCTCCCCCATCACGTCTGCACGTAAAGATCTCCTAACAGAACAGTGAAGGAGAAAAAGATGGTAGTCTTCAGTTGTTCTCATTTGTTTCCATCTCTGAGAAACACAAAGTAATTATATTAAGAGACTCCTTGTAACATCTGTAAGGCATTGACTTTTGGAATGTGTCCCACTGACCTCAGGGAGAAGAAGGGAAAGTATATCTGACCTCTGGCCCTTTCCTTCCCCTCCTGTGTACCTAAGCACTGCAGCTTTAGGAGCTAGAAGCTCAGGAAAGTCAGCAAGCCCTAAGGTGCTAGACAGTTCAGGACGGTGCCAGCCTTCAGCATTATTGGGCTAAGGCCCCAAATGTCTAAGGTTTCAACACAAACCTGAAGGAACTGCTACTGGCATATTCTCAGAAAAACCAGAGGGCAGTCTTATTTTGGTGGAAACTTGAAGCGATGGCTGTACCATTATTTACCTATTATTGCTCAGGCCAAGGCTGCCTTTCTCTATTCTGTTCTGCGATGATAGGACTGGAGTCTATAAACTACATTTCCCAGACGCCCTTGCCATCTGATTTCTTTTCAGGTTCTGCCAATGGGAGGCGCTGGTGGGAGACTGGAAGGTGGCAGGGGAGATGAGCATCCCTTCTCATCTTAAGCTACTGTCAAAGGCCCGAGCACCAGCTGCAACAGTCTCTCAATCCAGCGCCAGCTGGTGGTGGCCCATCCCTTTGGTTTGAAAGGCCTATAGCATTTCAAAGGAAAGTTTCTATTTCCTGGATCTTAATTGATAGGATACTCATTACCAGGATTAGGGGTCACTTCCTACCTCCTGGAGCACATGTGAGTTTCTAATGCATCTGAGGTACTTGCCACTTCCTGCTCCTCAGTCTGTGCAGCAAGATGTCATGAATGTAATGGATCTGTGTGATGTTCTGTGGAATGTCAGGAAGATTAAGTTCTCTGCTGGCATGATGACGACAGTGGACAGTGAGAAGGAGAGGTGACATAACCCCGAGGCTAGACAAGTGAAGATGTATTGCTGACTTACCTCCTTCCCGACTGGGTCCTGACGGATACAATAGCCATTTTTAGGATTTGCCATTTGCAGATGAACTACACTGAGGTTGCCAAAAAAAAAAAAAAAAAAAAAAACCGAGGAGATTTTGTAAAATATCTTAAATCGCTAGACTTGGAGAAGGGGACAAGATTGTTTTAAAATAATGCTGGAGAGACAAATTGTGGCATATTCATTCAATATGTATTGAATGGCATAGTAGTCTATGCAGCAAAGAAAAAGAGTGAACCATAGTTGCATAGAACCAAAGTGATGAATTCCTAACACATAATGTTGAGCAAAAGAAACTAGACACAAAAGAATCCATACTGTACGAGGCTATTTCTCTGACATTCATGAGCAAGGAAAACTATTCCATAATGGTAGCAGTCAGAATAATGGTTATCTTTTGAAGAGAGATTAATACCTGGGTGGAGGCTCATGGAAGCATTCTGGGCTGCTGGAAATTTCTACGTCTTAATTTGTATGGCGGTTACACATAGGTACACTAATGGAAGAATTCACCGAGCTGTACACTTAAGAGTCGCGCATTCTACATGCGTATCTCTCAATAAAAACCAGTACAAAATTCTCAGTACAGACTAGACATTAAAAGTATTTATGGGGCTTCCCTGGTGGCGCAGTGGTTGAGAGCCCGCCTGTCGATGCAGGGGACACGGGTTCGTGCCCCGGTCCGGGAAGATCCCACGTGCTGCGGAGCAGTTGGGCCCGTGAGCCATGGCCGCTGAGCCTGCGCATCTGGAGCCTGTGCTCCGCAATGGGAGAGGCCACAAGAGTGAGAGGCCCTCATACAGCAAAAAAAAAAAAAAAAAAAAAGTATTTATAAGATAAATGGATGTGTGACTTGAGCTTTCCAACTTGGTTTCATTTATTCCACCAATAATGCTAGTAGAAGCTTAGAAACTTTTTGATGAATTGTGTACCCAAGTGACATACAAAGTCTAAAAACACATCTTCTCAGAGTAATATGGTTTAACTCTACCACAAACAAAATATTGTGAGTCTTATCAGTTTATTTAACCTACATATTTCTGAAATACTCACATAGACATTTGTATATACAGATAAAGATTTATTTTAATCAGGTAAGTATTCACCATCTCTTTTAAGTGTCCAAACGGACTTATCCTGTGGAGGATACACAGGAGACAAGCACTTTTGTGGAGGCCAGAGCACAGAGGCAGACTTTGTATCTCCTACCAAGACCAGACTCATGTCAGTCTGGAAAATGGGACAAATGAAATCTATAACACCTACCAATACATCCCGTGAAATCTTATTTCATTGCCACAGGCTGGTAAATGCCTTTGGTGCATGAATGCATTGCCCATCCAAGGTGCACATCCCAAAGAATGTATATGTTTGGTGTGCAGGCTAATTTCATGCTTATTCAACACCCTACTAATGAGGCTCACAGTTATGCGGCATTTTTTGACATGCTAACCTTATAATAGCTTTATAATGTATAAACTTATTTAAACCTCATAACAACTCTGAGTTAGGGACTGCTACAATCTCCATTTTACTGACATACAAACTTGCCCTCGGGTCACAGGTATTCATGGCAGGGCTGGAATTTGAAACCATGTAGTCTGATTCCATTCTCTCTCTTTGTATTTTATAAGTTTATTTATTTATTTACTTATGGCTGCATTGGGTCTTCGTTGCTGCACGTGGGCTTTCTGTAGTTGCGGCGAGCGGGGGTTACTCTTCGTTGTGGTGCGTGGGCTTCTCATTGCAGTGGCTTCTCTTGTTGCAGAGCTCAGGCTCTAGGCACGCAGGCTTCAGTAGTTGTGGCACGCAGGCTCAGTAGTTGTGGCACATGGGCTTAGTTGCTCCGCGGCATGTGGGCTCTTCCTGGACCAGGGCTCGAACCCGTGTCCCCTGCATTGGCAAGCGGATTCTTAACCACTGCGCCACCAGGGAAGCCCTTCCATTACCATATATTCTTAAGCATTCAAGGTAAGAAATGATGGCAACCTATGCTTCAGGGAGGCAGATGATTTGTTTTGGGGTATCTTGATAGAGTGGCACAGCTATATCTCAGCAGATTGGGGTGACATTTCAGGACCATGCAGAGCGCTTGAGCCACTTAGCTTTCCTGCAGTTGCCCTTTCCCAGCTGTATTATTTTCCCACTGCTTGCTGTCTTTCTTCTTCACTTAATCATTCAGGCTACACATAATTATTGTATGTCTACTATGTACCAGGCTTCTGTATTATGTGCAGAAAATGAGAAAATAAGACCCAGCCCCTTCCATATTTATGGCATAAATTGCCCTCATTTCTTTCTCTTGTTCCTAAGTTTACTCTGTTTATCTTTTGCACCAGTTCACTGTTGCTTGCTGATGTGAGGTGACCCCAAAGTGACTTTTTAAAGTCCTGACCCTTTGCCTTTTGGCATCAGTAAACAACACCGGCAGTGTCTGGATCCTACTTCTCAGTAAAATGCCACTGACAGCTCAAGGCAAGGTTTGTTTTTGTTTTGAGAGTGTTTCAAATCCGACTTGGTTCCATCATTTACCTCCTGGCAGCCTGATAACCAGGGAGCAATAACTCCCTTATCTGTGGGCTGTTTAATGACAACATAGTACCACCCTGGGAGCAATAGCCTAAGGCCCTTTTCCAGATGCCATGTTTTAAGACTTTCAGCTGGAAAGATCTTCATTACGTGCAATTTATTCTGATTAGTTAAAGTCAGGATTTGGTCTTCTAATTCAGAAACAAACAAATGAACTCTGGCTTGCTGCCTCCTGCATTTCTGGCTCTAGGCCATGTGATCATCTAATTTGTAGTTTTTCAGGCCGACAGAGGTTAGAAACTGGCCAATGTGGGCCTCAACAGCAGATAAGCTCATCAAGACTGTGACAGGAATTATGAAGACTGCTATAGATGGCTTAAAAAAAATCGACCTCCCGTTCTGCAAGGCATCATTGTCTCTTTCTTCCACTGCTGTGCTTTGCCAGGTTCTCTGTGAGTCCCAGGTCCAAGAGGCACCAATCACTCTCGGTGTTTGCTGCCTACAGGTAATTATGCTAAAAGTCTTGTAGTAGTAGATCTTATTATGCTTTAGTACATTATGCATTCCAGAGCAGAAGGTTTTTGCTGGAAAGCTTCACTGTTAGATATGATTTGCATTTTTTACTAGGTACTTTTCTTTGCTCCTTGAAGGCAAACACGTTAAGGATTCCTTTGTGCATAAACAAACCTGTGGGGTT
Source organism: Hyperoodon ampullatus (assembly GCF_949752795.1). Classification (NCBI taxonomy): domain Eukaryota; kingdom Metazoa; phylum Chordata; class Mammalia; order Artiodactyla; family Ziphiidae; genus Hyperoodon; species Hyperoodon ampullatus. The sequence continues at coordinate 101,447,961 of NC_136921.1, forward strand.
GAGTGTGTGTTCTTAACAAGACTGGCAATACTTTAAAATAGGGCATGCCTTTACTGCAGGGCCTAAACGGTTTGTTTGGAGTGGTTAGGGTGAGGGAGCAGGGAAGAAATAAAAGATTTTTAGGGCAAATCCATCTGCAATTAAAATAAAAACGCTAAGTCGTCCAATCAGATAGCAAGCATTTGAAAGTAAAATGATTTACTCCTAATTTTTAAAAACTGGGTTTTTTTGTAGGGCTCTATTTGAGGCTCTTGCCCTGCTATAGTGCTGAGGAATGTGTTTAGTCGACCTATTGAATTAAGCCTGTACTGTGGGTAATTCCACCTGAGTCGTCTCCAGGCTGGGGACGCACAGGGTCAAGTCGGACAGGTGGGCTCCTGGCGCCACCCGGGTGTAGTTTGCCCCTTCCCGTCCACGAGGAGGCTGGCCTGGAGGCCGAGCCTAGAACACCACCCCGCGGGCCTGGCCGGAGCCAGTGGGTCAGCTGCATTTAAAGCTGGTCTGAGCTGCGCCTTCCTGGCTGCTTTCGAAGGCTGCGGCCCGGTCGGGGGAAACGACGCGAGCGTCGGCGCTCGGGTAGAAAAGCCGTGGGCAGGTGAGTGTTGGGTCCTAACGCGGGAGAGGGCGGAGCAGCGAGGCCGGGACACCCCGGCTGGCGTCCCCAGCCGGCATCTGGGCCGCGTCGCGGACAATGCCGCCCTGCCGCCCACACTACAACTCCCGGCGCGCTCTGCGCTCGCTCGCAGAAGCCAGGGAGGCCCGGCGTGCACTGCGCCGGCCGGCCTGACAGCCGGGCGCTCCGCTCGGCCCGCTCAGCGACCTGGGTTCGGGGGAGAAACCAGCCGGCCGGCCTCCTCTCGGTGCCTCACCGCCCGGCCCTCTTTATTCCAACTGCCGGGGACTCGGCCCGAAGAGTGGGAAGCAGCCTCCTAAATACAATCCCGTAGAGTCGGCGCCAGCCAATAATGTGCACGGAGTCAGTCCACGTGACAGTAGCGGGGTGGTGCTCCGGTGACTCCCAAATCTCTATGGTTTTGGCGACTCGCTAGAGGGCGTGTGGACCACTGGAGGACTCCCTACATTCTTCCTCCATTACCTCACTGCCTCCGGTGGCTGCTGGGATACCGGAAGACTCGGGTCCCGGCTCGGCTCAGTCCTCCAGCTGCCCCGGGGAATACCTTTAGCAGTTCTTTCCTACCGCTACCGCCGCCCCGCCGCTTCCTCCTCCGCCCGCCCCACGCCGGCCTTCTTGGCTCCGCCCCGTCCGCGCCGCGCGTCTGGCCCGCCCGCGGCCCGCTTCTCTCGGGAGCCCCCACCCAGGTGCATGGCTCCATGAAGCAGGAGGAGGAGGCAGAGCGCGAGAGGTTCCGTCTGCCCCGGCTGCGTCTGGGCCAGGAGGAAAGGTGGGAAACTCGGTCCGCGCCGCTCCCTCCTTCCCCGTGCCCGCCGGGCCGGCCTCCCTCCAGATGCCGCCGTGCGCGCCGGGCCTCCTCACCCCGGGGCGACCGGAGGGGCCGGGGAGCGGGTCCCCCCGGGTTCGGGAAGAGGGTCCCGGGACAGCGTTGGGGGGAGCTCCCGGGCGGCGGTGAAAGGAGGCGGCAGGCGGGGCCTGCGGGCCGCGTGTGCCCGCCGGGAGCAGGGGGGTCAGGAGGCGTGCTGGGGAGGGGGGGTGGGCGGACACCCCTGCCCCCGGGCCGCGAGGCGAGCCCGGGCGAGGCTCCAGCTCCTTTCTGCACTCCCTCCAGGAAGCAGTCTCGGGTCGTGTAAAGTTTGGTGGTCTCCGGCGCCGCCTGGCGGCCCTCGCCCCCAGTCCCACCGCCCCCTCCCCCGCCCGACGTCTGGATTCCACCCCCGCGGCTCGGCCCTCGCTGCCCTACCAGTCGCTGGGTCGTCCCGCTACTACTCTCGGCGCCCCGCGCTCTCCTTCCACCCCCTTTTCCTTACCATTCACCTTTCTTTCTGCCTGTTTGGTCCCTCCCCGCTCTGGCCTCTCCTCTCCCCACTGGATCTCGCCCTTTCCTTGCTGAACTCTGTCACACGCACGCTTTCGCCTCTTCTTCTTCTCTTTCTTCCCAACTCCACCCTCATTCTGTCCTTCCTAGTCCACGCAGAGCCCCCGTTTCCATCATCCCTCCGCCTGACACTCTTGTGGGTTTTATGCCTCCCTCCTTCCCAGGCTGTGAGCTTTGCCCTTCATTCCTCGCCCTCCTCCATCCCCCGTCCTGATCTGAACTCTTCACTTTGCCACACTCCCTCACCCTTATCCCTCTGGGCCTATCCTCTTTCACTGCCCTCTCCTAGGATAGAGTGGGTGGGGCCTGGAGTCTCCTGTTTACATCTTTGGGAATAACTCACATCTGTACTTCTGGGGGGTGGGGAGAGTTGGTGAAGAGATTACGAAGAGATTTGTGCCAGCCGAAGAGTGGGATGGGTGACTCTCACCTGCAGTTATCATCTCCACCTGGGATAACAAGATGGCCTGGCCTCAGGACCCTGGCATGCTGTCCAGTAATCTTTCAGCACCATCTTTGCAGAGGATTTGGGAATCTGTTTGTATTCTGAAACCAGTGGAGAACCTTGAAATGGTGTATCTTGGCCTGAGAACAAGTTTTGATCTAAATTAGTGGTGGAGGAAGTTTTAATGTGTGTTTTATGTTCAGGTTCAATAAAACCTTTGATCCCCCCCTGTCCTCCCTTCTTGGTGACGGCACCAGGGAGGAGATGATCTTGTGCATGGGGCTGCCCTTGCTGCCTTATGTTTAGATTTTGAAATGTTTTGAATTAAAGAAAGCCTGTTCCTTAGCTTTTTTTTTTCTTGCTTTCTAGAAGTTGCTCTGTTGGGTTGTAGTTTTTCAGAAACCATCTCTTACCTCGGCACTGCCTTGACTTTGTTCATTCACTGCACCTGCATTTCCATCTTAGGTACAGGAAGAAGGAATGGAATCGGAAGGAAGAAAATTCATTTCAGAGACAAAATAGCTCCCCTCCTCTGTTATAGCTGTTCCCCTGGCAATACAAACTTTCTGCTTTCAGTGAGTATTACCTTGGACATACTTAGACTAGAATTTTGTTGCTTTTGCTCTCTTTTTTCGTTTTAGGCCTCTGCTAGGACTTCAGGATGTAGGTTTACTTTGTTGGCTTCTGTTATTCTGCTTCCATGAGGGTGTCCTAAAGCTGATGAATCCTTCCACTTGCTCTCTTTATATGTAAAGACAAGTTGATTTTCCATAATCCCATTCGAGTGACCTAGATGGTGGTGTAGTATTACACTTACCCTTCGTGTACATAAGGTCCACCTCCCTCCCCTTCCCAAATTATGCATTTTTTAAAGACAAAGATCATAACTTGTAGGTGAATGCAGTTCCTGTCAAGGTCAATTATTGGGTGTCTTCCACATGGGTATAATCTTCAGAGATTTTTGGAACATTTTGCCCCGAATCTGCTAGGGTGATACTGTTTTCTTAAAAATAATTAAAAGTCTACATATAAACCAAGTTCTGGAAAAATTTTGATTACTGCTGCGTTCCCCTCAAGTTTGTTAATAATGGTATGCAAACACTTGTAAGAGAGTTTTCCAGATTGCTTCGCATCTTACTGGAGGCTCACAGCCACTCAGTGAGGAAGGTAGAGGACGAATATTTTCATTTTACAAATGAAAGAACCAAGGCCCAGAAGGATCTGGCACCCTGCCACAGCTCACATAGTAAAGGGAGGGGATCTAAAAAGAAAACAGAGCATTCGACTCCTTGTGGCCATATTTTTCCTTAAGCTAAGTTGACATGAAAGTGTATAGTACTGCGTATTTTTCCAAATCTGTAAATTTTAAAAGCAATTGTATAGGTAGGTCTCTTTTTCGCAGGGAAGATTTTCACACAGCAAATGTTTTGGATGTTTATGTGTGTATGATGGGCTTTCGTGTAGAAATGATTATTTGAAATGATGACCAGAATGTGTGTGGGTCTTTCATCTGTTTCTTGGAATAGTTCCATAATAAGTAGGCCAGAGTTATAGCTCAGGTGCCGTTTCACTGCTCAAATAATTATTAAATTGAATTTCACTTCAACTCTGTGTCACAAAGGAAACAGCAGCCTATTCCCTTCTGCGTAAAGCTTGGTTTGAATAGACATCCGGGCAGTAAATAATAACAGAAGAAAATGCAGAGACCCCTTTTTTCTTTGCTTTTTGCCTACCTTCCAAATCCATTTTCTATGTTATAAGGTCATGCCCCTGCATAGGCTGTTTTGAGGCTTCAAAAGGTGACTCTCTCTCTATTTTTTTTCCACCTCCAGACTTTTCTAGATGTTTTAATCTGGTTATTGTTGGAAATCTAACTACTTTAACTCAGTAGTTCTGTTAGTACTCAATATATATCAAGATTTCTGTAACAACAACGTATTTAGCAAATGTAGTTTCTTTTTAGTGTATGGCTGCAAGCTTAAAAGAGGACCCTTGTAGAACAGAACTGTGCACAACTCTCAGCCCAACGTTCCTTGTATTTTCTGGCATCTCACAATGAAAAAAACAGCGGATGACTTATTAGAAGCATGTGTCTCCAAAGAGGAAAAGCATCAAGGTCATTAGAGTAATAACCCCATGTTAATAATATGATCTTTTAATGTATTTACAAAACAAGTAGAGTCACGGTTGTAGAACACAAACTTATGGTTACCAGGGGAGAAGCGGGGGAGGGATAAATTGGGAGATTGGGGTGGACATATACCCACTACTGTATGTAAAACAGGTAACTAGTAAGAACCTACTGTCTAGCACAGGGAAGTCTACTCAATACTCTGTAATGACCTATATGGGAAAATAATCTTTAAAAAAAGTGGGGGGGATATATGTATATGTATAACTGATTCACTTTGCTCTACGTCTGAAACTAACATGACATTGTAAATCAACTATACTCCAATAAAATTTTTTTAAAAATAATATCTTTGAGCCTACATGGTAGTTCTTAATAGAATTTTATTATGAGGACATTTATCCCTCTAGAAATTGTAAGAACTCAGAGCTATGTTATTTATATAACTAACCCTACTTTTATCGGTAAAGGTAGTCCTAGTATTAGTAATAGCAGATGCTTTAATAAATAGTAGTTCTGTGCCAGAGAACTGCTAGATGCCTTTCATGTCTTAGTGAATTGCTCACAACTAAGCCCTCTGTGGTAGCAGGAGGCCAGGTCCACAGAGATGTGACAGCCTGCCTGAGTTTGTACCTGGTAAGTCAGATTTGGTATTTGAGCCTAGACAGTAACCCCAAAGCCTGGGCTGTGTCCTCCGAAGATGGGAGCTGCTCTGGGAAGGCACCAGCTTGTTGTTTTTAGTGGACTTAGGAGCCTTGGAAGGGACCCCCAGCAAGGGAGGGAGGCCCTCCTGCCCAGCCAGCCACATCTGTCAGGGTGTCCTCACATCTTCCCCTCAGAACTGGTCTCCACACCTTGTTTATGTTTATAACATCAGCAATTTATGAGACATCATTTGTATTAACTCCTTTTTAAAAAATTTTTATTGGAGTATAGTTGTGTATTAACCCCTGAAATTGTAAATTGCCCTCCAGACAAATAATGCTCCCTTGGGTAACTCTTAAAGCACCCCATCTTTGAAAAAGAAAAGAAAATTCTTTTCAAATGCTGTTTAGAAACTAGGTGTGTCCTTTGGAAGGAAAGCCTTGAGCAACCTATAGTTAAACAGCACCCGCAAAAAAAACCCCCAAAAAACAGCACCCGCGCCCAAGTCTAGGACTGACCAGTTACTGTGTTTTAGCTGAGAAGACAGCTACCACCATAAACCAAACCAAGAAGTTAATGTAGGGGATATTTGACGTGTTTTTTATTTCTTTTTATTTATTTATTTTTTCTGCGGTACGCAGGCCTCTCACTGTTGTGGCTTCTCCCGTTGCGGAGCACAGGCTCCAGACACGCAGGCTCAGTGGCCATGGCTTATGGGCCCAGCCTCTCCGCGGCATGTGGGATCTTCCCGGACCGGGGCACGAACCCGCGTCTCCTGCATCGGCAGGAGGACTCTCAACCACTGCGCCACCAGGGAAGCCCTGACGTGTTTTTTAGAATGAATTGTCCATGTTGGCTCTCCACCTTGCTATGAATTAAACCATTCCTTGGTTTGCGCTGAGTAGAGCTGACGTTGTGTTTTGCTTTGTTTTTGTTTTTGGTTTTTTTGGCCGCACCGCGAGGCTTGCGGGATCTTAGGTCCCCAGCCAGGGATCGAACCCAGGCCCCAGCAGTGATAGTGTCAGGTCCTAACCACTGGACCGCCAGGGAATTCCCTGAGTTGACATTGTTGATAATAATAGATACTTGTATTTTGGTCACTTTCAGCTTCTGACACACTCAACAGTCAGCACCTCACAGTGAAACAAGAGTATCTGAAGGTCAGGTTGTGCCATAAATATTCTTTTTATTAGAAAGGCTAACTTAAATGGAATTGCTGGGAGATCTGTAGATAAGATTGTTGGTGTGTGTACCATGTGCAAGGCACTGTGTTAGGTGTAGCGAAAGAAAAAAGACAAATGCAACTCGGCCTCTGAGACTAAAGGTGTTGGTGAGTTCATTGCTGGCTGGAATTTAAGTGGCTTTGTAGGCCACTCGGCCCAGATCAACAACGCACTGCTCAGCTTTCCCACAGAGGGGGCCAGAGAGGTGCCTTTGTTGTGCACCCTCATGAAGGCCAGGACCCCTTGAATATTGCGTCAGGTAAAGGGTGTGGTGACTTTTTCAACAGTGAGAGCAACTTTACTTCATTTGACACTTGCTAGGTTAGGCAGTCTTAAGAGGTAAAACAGTGATTCCTGTTATTTCCTCCAGCTTTTTGTGGAAGTATGGGTATTGTCTCCATCTGGTGGAAATCCAGTTTTAACTAGTTCTTTTTCATTGTTCGTTCTAAAGTGGACAGACAGTAGGAAAATGACATCACTACCGTTGGCCCTTAAAGTGGCCCTTGAGTTTAGCTTTGGAAGAGTAACCAACGGAAGGCTCCGAAGGGTCTTAGTGATATATGTGTTTACAAAGCAAGGGTTTTTTTTTTTTTTTCTTTGCGGTACGCAGGCCTCTCACTGTTGTGGCCTCTCCCATTGCGGAGCACAGGCTCCGGACGTGCAGGCTCAGCGGCCATGGCTCACAGGCCCAGCCGCTCCGCGGCATGTGGGATCCTCCCGGACCGGGGCACGAACCCGCGTCCCCTGCATCAGCAGGCGGACTCTCAACCACTGCGCCGCCAGGGAAGCCCTATGGAACAAATTTTTAAAGAAATGCCTTCTAATATATTTTTGAGGCAGAAGGTCTCTAACTCTGCCTTTGGTCACTAACTGAGAATATCGATTGAATTGTTTGCTTAGTGGCCTCCAGAGAAAGCTCGGGCCTAAGGAACCACAAGATTTGGGTGGGATCTACTGATTACAAATCATAGTTGGGGAGGGGAAATTGTTAAATATATCCTCTTGGTGTCGGTTGTGATCATGCCCCACTGCAGGTCAGTGATAGTACGTGATGTGTAGGCAGAACCTTCCTAGGCTTGAGCTCACCTGCGTTGGCACGGTTTGAAAATCCCTTCTATTGCTCTGTTGTAGGATGTTTCACAGTCAGGTAGCTGATAGCACCTGCAGAGAAACACCTGAGTTGCCACTATCTCGTGACATTTCACCCTTCCTTCAGGTGTGCTCTGGTGTAAGGAGAATGAGGAAAGATTTCTTTTTTTAACCTATTTTATCCCTCCTCTTTGCCTCTTTGAATTTTGGGACTCTCTAGAGGCAGAGCCTCAGGGCCCTGTTGGTGCTGTTAAAACTCTAGCTCTCGAGGATGGGCCCTCTGCTTCATTCAACACGGGTCCTAAACCCCCTGCACACAGTTATGCACAAGGTGGAAAGTCAGGTAAGAGCTCAGAGGGCAGTGCCGTCCCTTGTGGAGTCAAGGGGCAATGGCAGGGGTACTGATGATTGTCAGGGGGGTGGCGGAGATACTGGCTTTGGGCCTAGGTTTTGGTTTTTTTTTCCCCTGCTCCATTTTTGTTGGCAAGATTTTGCAAACTATTCTTTTAGTTTTTAGTATACCCTTGATTTTTTTTTTTTTTTTAATCATGCCCTTAGGAAAGGGACTGAATCCAATGGATATTATTGGCAGGCCTCATTCTTCTTTGTGGTTTGGTGGGAAGACCCAGGCTTTGGAGTCTTACAGATGGATTGTGGTCCAAATCCTGATGCTGCCACTTAGCGGCAGTCTGGCTTTGGGCAGATTATCTTGCTCATTAAACCTGAGTTTCCTCCTTTGTAAAATGATGGTAACGTGGTCCTCCTTGCTGAGTGGTTTTGAGGATTCACTGAAATCCTGTTTCAAGAGCACCTGTTCGATGCTCTAAGCCCTGAGTGCCCAGCGAAGTCCTGGCCTTCCGGGAGTTTCCATCCTGGTGGGAGCAGGTGATAAGCCCAGATGATAAGAGCAGCTGACTTTATGCCAGACGCTGTATGGAAGCCGCTGACACATATTAAACTCAATTCTCCTAACAGCCCCATGAGGCACGTGCTCCTGTTATTCCCAGTTTGAGGGAACTGAGGCATAGAGGTTAATCCTGGAGGAACCAGGATTTGAACCCAGGCCATTTGGCTCTGGAGGCAACAGTTTTTGTTTTTTTTTTTGTGGTACGCGGGCCTCTCACTGTGGTGGCCTCTCCCGTTGCGGAGCACAGGCTCCGGACGCGTAGGCTCAGCGGCCATGGCTCACGGGTCCAGCCGCTCCGCGGCACGCGGGATCCTCCTGAACCCGGGCACGAACCCGTGTCCCCTGCATCGGCAGGCAGACTCTCAACCACTGCGCCACCAGGGAAGCCCTGGAGGCAGCATTTTTAACCGAGATCTTCTCCCTCTCTTAACAGTCCGAACAAGGCAGTGATATCCGTGCTCAGGAACGATCTAGTCATTGGAGGTTTTACGGCATCAAGTGCATGAGGCTTTCTCAAAAAGAAGCCCCTGTTTCAGGCCAGACATTGAAGCATGCAAGCTGTTATTCCTCTGCTAGAGACAACTTTCATCTTCCGAAGAACTGCCTTAGATACAAAAATGTGTTTGTTAGGGGTCAGCATATATCAAGAACATAAGCAATATTTGTGAAATGTTTGTATCTCATTCAACCTAAAGCGGCAGGTTGTTTTTTGTAGAAATTACAGCATTGCAAACGGGTACGTGCATCTAATTTGATGTAAAAGGTTGTAGAATTTACAATCAAAATGCTATACAGTAGAGCAGTGCCTAAAAGGCAATTGTGTGCTACGTGTTCAAACCACAGGGAAAATTTTAAGTAGGGATTATATATATTTTTTGAGTGGGAGGGCTACAACTAGCAGGTAATGACTTGAGGAGAAACAAAGTGTACTTTTCTCAAGTCAGCAGAATTTTACAAACTTTGGTATCATCGACGTTGAAATAACTAGGATCTCTTTTCCTGAGCCTGCTGATTACAGACACAGACAACAGAAAGGATCTTGGTCACGTTAGAGCTATATATCTTTACCTTAGGCTTTTTGAGAAAAAGAATTTAGTGGGAAAAGATTCCTTCCTCCCCTTAATCAGTTGGGGCTCTCCGGTTTCCTGGGCCATCTGATGCCACATTTTGGTAAGCTAATGGCTTTGCATCTGTCTGCCTTACTATGACAGGGCAGAAATGGCTACCTCACAAAAAGGCTGTGAAGCTTGGGTCATTTGTGTGAATAAAGGTTTCTGCTAGGTTGTAGCTTTTTCTGAATGGGGTCTGGAAAGGACAGAGGTGTAGAACTTGGAGTGAGTTCAGAGGAGAACCAAAGAAAATGAGTAAGGCTGCGCAGGACAGCTGTGAGGACGGAAAGGTGGGAGGGGAGCCCGGCGTTAGGAAGCGTGCTCTCGTCAGAACAGCTGCTGCCTTTCGTCTCCACAGAGGTCCAGGGCTAAAATTACACAGATAAATTGAGGTTAGTGATGAGGAAAATGCGGAGAGGATGTGGTTAACAAGGAAAGCATGGAAGTTCCTCTGGGGTCCTTTAAAAATAGGGTGGTTCAGTCTGGAGCCTCTAAAAAGGTAGAGAAAGCGTCCTGTTGAGGAGCCCGACAGGTCAAGTGCAGTCTCCCAGTCGGTCTTGAAACATCCCCATTCAGCTGCACGCTGGCTGCCACCCCGCCCTTCTTCCTGCCCAGGGAGTCCTGGGCAAGAGGGAGCTGCTTGTGGCCTGCCTCCGTCCGTGGCGATGATAACCTTTATGGAAAATGGAAAATAGCTGCCCCTGAGGAAGAGGTTAGGCGCCTTCGGTCTGGAACTCAGGGTGTCTTCTAGCCCACTGGTCTGCCACCCTTTGCACCCAGTGTGACCTGGGCAAGAGAGAAGTTGATGGCTCCTGCCCTCTCCATGGAGACCCTTTCTCTTTGAATTTTGTGTTCTCCTTGCGGCTAACCATTTGAGTTAACGCTTGCGTGTTCTCTTCTGGGTTAGGGTTCCACAGCATTCCAGACCTCAAGCACTGGTTCAGGATGGGAAAAAGACGCTGCGTCCCCCCACTGGAGCCCAAGCTGGCAGCAGGCTGTTGTGGGGTTAAGAAGCCTAAGCTGTCTGCAGGTGGGACACACGGTCACGGGAGCCAGTCCACCGCCGTCCCCGGCTCCAGTGCGGGGCCTCTTCAGAACCACCAGCATGTGGACGGCGGCGGTGGTCGCGAGAACGTGTCGGACTTAACTCTGGGACCTGGAAACCCTCCCATCACACGGATGAACCCCGCATCGGGAGCGCTGAGCCCTCTCCCCAGGCCCAACGGAACTGCCAGCACCACCAAGAATCTGGTGGTGACCGCAGAGATGTGCTGCTACTGCTTCGACGTCCTCTACTGTCACCTCTACGGCTTCCCACAGCCACGCCTTCCTAGATTCACCAATGACCCCTAGTGAGTAAAGCGGTCGCGTGTCGGGGATGCTGAGAAAGGCATGACGCCTCTGTCGGGGGCATTCTCTTGAGAGAGTCTGCTACTTACAAAAAGCTTAACATGATTCGGGCAAAGGTTGTTGGGAATAGGATGATGAGAAATGTGCAGCCAATGTCTAGAACTCTCACTGGGCTCAGTAATGGAAGGGTACTTGGCTGTGTTTGCAGGAGTGGTTGGCTTGTCAGAGTAATGGTCCGGGAATCAGGAGGGTTTCGTTCTTGGTCTTCTGTTGGTTCAGATGGCAGTGGGTAGGTCATTTAACCTCTCACGTGGAGAAGTCATACCATCACACCATTGTGGACCCGAGCACCGTTGAAGCCCAAGTGACCTGCCAGGGTCTGGGTGCCAGGTGGGAGACTAGGAGCTCATTTAGTGGAGCTGAGACGCTCTTAACAAGGGTCCCCTCACTTGGTTCCTTGTCAGCCCCATGGGGCTGCCGGCACTCCACCAGCAATGTCAGAATTTGCTTTACTGTTTTTAGTTCAAGACTCTGTTATGTGTCCCAAGTCCCCTTGAGGTGTCAATGACCTTAATAAGGAATATGTGTAAAGGGTAAAGTCAAGTGAAGATGCTCATGCCAATGCTTTCTTTCTCAATTGGAAGCAGCTTTGAGGTGGCTTTAAAGAGCACTGCTGCTTTTTTATTTTTATTTTTTTAGGAGATGCTCTTAGAGCATTCACTGACTGATCATCATCCCACGACTGTTAATGCCGTACTGAGGCGGTGCATAGCCCCACTGGGCAGGGAATGGAGGAGTATGAAGAAAAAGTCCTTGCTCTCGGAAGACTTGAGTTGGCAGATCACACACAGAAGCTAACTAGTGTTCACACACCGTCTGGGCAGAGGTGGAGAGGAAGTTACTCCTGTGATTGTGTCAGAGGAGAAGAAATGCAGAGAAAAATGTGCTCACTCTGTAGGGAAGTATGGCCGTGCGATACCGTGACCAGAAGAACCCTGACTGAGTCGGTGGAGAGTCTAAGCCTTGATCTGAGTGGGATCAGGTGTGTCCCTTGCAGGAGAGGGACATGGGCTTGGAGAGCAGGTGGTGGCCGCAGCCGTGTAGGGTGTGGAGACAGCGGAATTCTTGAAGGGTTTTGGAGCAGGTTTTGGAACATTAACTTTGGCTGGTGGTGTTCAGGTGTTTTACTGGAAGGGAAAGATGGGTAGGTGGGAGAGCCTGCTTTGTAAGAATGATCACCGTTAGATAGCTTAAAAAATGTAAGTTGCTTTTGAGAAGTGTTAACTCAGGAATCAAAGAGGTAAGGGCATAGGAGTACGGAGGAATTTCAGGAGGAGGGGACAGCCCTGTAACCTCTGCCTAAAACATCTGTCAGCGTCGATCGGATGTAGCCTAATGCAGCATGACTTGGGCCTAGAAAGTGGTTAACTTCTGCTAAGAATAAGCTTTTTATTTTATCTTAGCTGCGCCACGTGGCCTGCGGGATCCTCGTGTCCCCACCAGGGATCGGACCCGAGCCCTCGGCAGTGAACGCGCAGAGTCCTGACCCCTGGACTGCCGGGGAGTTCCCCAAGAATAAGCCTTCTTGAGGAGACGTTTTCTTTTTTTCTGGAATTTATGAGCAGGAGAGGCAGAAATAATGACGGGCACGCTGTGGGGTTGAGCGGAGGAGGTGTGCAGGCCCCGTGTGTCTTCATGAAGGTGGAACTGGGAGCATAGACGCATGAAAAGAGAGTAAACAAGAGGAGAAAGACATGGAGAACTAGAAGAAGAAAGAAAGAGTTGAGTCCTGGGCAGAGGAAGAAGAGAACGGCACGTCCGCGTGGTGGTAGAGCGGAGCGAGGCTGTGAGCAGGGGCCTTTCTTCTCGTGCCTCGTGGCGATTTCCTCTCCATTTACACCCTGGGGCTGCGCGGCTCCGAGAGGGCAGGGAGGGCAGGGCCTTTCAGACAGCCCGCATCAGAACACCATCCTTGAGGGGAAGAACAGAGGAACAGGGAGAGAGCCGAGGTTGTCTCCTGCCCTGATTGATGTGTGCTTGCTCTTTCAGTCCGCTCTTTGTGACGTGGAAGACAGGGCGGGACAAGCGGCTTCGTGGCTGCATTGGGACCTTCTCAGCCATGAATCTTCATTCAGGACTCAGGGAATACACGCTAACCAGGTAATGGCAACCGCACGTAAGACTGGTAGATGATTGGCAAAAATGGAGACAAACTGCCTGTCTCTTCTGAGTGGTGAAATCCGAGCGTTCTCTTTGGGATAATCAGGAAATGTAGGGCGGTTAGTCTGGTGAGTCACTTACCAGTCCAAGTACAGGCAGTTAGTGGCATCAGGTTGTTTCCAGCATGTTCGGGCTGATGGATAGTGGATGTTTTCTGCAGAGCTCAAGAGCCGTAAACATTCGGCACAGGACGTTAGCTCCCAACTCTGGAGCAGCCTCACTTCTGTTTTCTGTCCCCTCCAGTGCACTTAAGGACAGCCGATTCCCCCCCCTGACCCGAGAGGAGCTGCCTAAACTTTTCTGCTCCGTCTCCCTCCTCACTAACTTTGAGGATGCCAGTGATTACCTGGACTGGGAGGTGAGAACAGCCGCATTTGGAACTCTGCATCTCTCGTTGCATTTGGGTTCGGGTTAGTACATGGTAATGTATCTCCTTCATTGAGTGAGGGTATGAGAATGTGAAAGCTGAGTTGGGAAGGAATTGCAGGCAACTTGGGTGACAGAAAAGGTGCTACAGTATTAGAGGGAGGAAGAAATGGGAAGGCTTTCTTCTCCCATTCTTCCCAGTCTCCTCTGTTCCACATCCTTTTCCCCTGTCTAATAAGAAATAGGAATGGGGATAAAGGAGAACATTCCTGATTCTTTGTGGTAAGCCCTTATCAGGAGCCATGTGTGCAGAGTCAGGAACCCAGATCAAAACCCTGTGGCATGTTCTTTTAATGGAGCAGATTAAAGGTGGAATATTCAGGATCTTTGGATGAACTGCTGAGAGAATTTATTTCTGTAGCCTCTGTACTCTCAGAGAGGTGGATGCACGTAGACTCTCACTTTCCCTAAAGCAGCAGTTTCATGCCTGAGAGAGAGAGTAAGCCATGAAAGGCAAGAGCCTCCCCTTTTCTCAGCCCTGGGTCAAGCTGGTCAGGGGACAGTGTCGATTTATATGAGGATAATTGAAGTTCCACTAGAGTGAGTAAATGCCATTTACTGGTTGTGTGTTTTTGTAGGTTGGGGTCCATGGGATTCGAATTGAATTCATCAATGAAAAAGGCGTCAAACGTACAGCCACATACTTACCTGAGGTCGCAAAGGAACAAGGTGAGTTGGACAAATGGAATCTCTGTGAATTATACTGTTCACAGTGCTGCCAAGTAAAGGGCAGGAGAGTGGAGTGTGTTGCCTTCAGCCTGACTGTAACTAAGAATGAGTGCCTTTCTTCCTCTCCCCATATCTACCAAGTTCTTAAAGAACGAGAAACTCCCCAAAAGATACAGGAGCTGGGAAGAGAAGAGGGGTAAAGACTTCCCGTGCCCAGCTGCTCGTTTCACGTACTTGCAGTGAGTAGTAGTATTTCTTGGCCCCCAAAACTGCAGTGGTTAATTGTAGGAAAATTCCAGCAATCAAGTTGGTCATATTCTGGAGTTCATTGTAAAGGGAGGTTGCCCGTATTAGTGGGTTTTGTCCTTTGGGTCGTGAGTTACTACACAGTGTTACAATTAGAAGAATGTAGAACATAATCTCTCCTGTTTTTCTGAAAGAACTCAGTAGGTACTTAGTTCTTACAGTGGGACATGAAAGGTAGGAAATGGGTCGAGCAGGTTTTCTCTTTCAAAGCATAGTTAGAAGAATACCTTAAAATGCTGCTCGTGCAGTCTGGTGTACGACCCAGTTTTCTTTCTTTCTTGGAACTGGTCTGTTTTTTGAAAATAATATGTATGTGTTAGGTGTGAACCTGGAATAGGGAAAAATATCCGGTTCAGTCTATCAGTGAACTAATTATGTGGAGAGGGCTTGCCTTGTTGGTTCCCATCGTGGTTGTGTTTAAACTTTTTCAAAAGCAGTGAGGATATGGCATAAAAAGGAGGAAGCCTTTTAACCACTTCATTGAGATCATAAATCTGGCATTTCTGTCCAAGGAGGCACACCAGGAGTTACTTCCTAAGAGTGAGATGTGGTGATGATATAGGTAAATACTCAAGCACTTTTGCCATTTGAAACTGGTTGGGAGAATTAAAAAATCAAGGCACCTACCGCAGTAATTTAGGGGGTTCTCTTTGGTCTCCAATTTGATATATTTGGTTATATCTGTTGAAAATGTTTCAAGAACAACACAGCAGTAGATGTGTGAACACCTTCCCATCCTTCCTAAAGGAATAGTTTCCTTCCTGCTGTCAAGTCTCTGTAGTAGAAAACGACTCCTAGAAATCATCGAAACGAAGGAAGGTCACACGAAGGAATACAAGCGCAGAGTATGAATTCTCTCTTCTCGCAGAACAGCCCTGGTTACAGTACTAGGCCAACAAGCTGGTCTACGCTGGGACCATGTTTGCTCCTAGATAGTTATTCTGGGATCATGTCTGACAGGAAAGACTCAGAAGCAGGGGGCCTGGGGACAGCCGATAGTGACGTGTGTTGGGCGTCATCTCACATCTCGGATTCTCCTTGGACTGCCAGTGAGGCAGACGGGGCTCCAGGGACGTGGGGCTCCAGGGACGTGGGGCGGTGCCCAGGCTTGCTCTGCCCACAGCAGACCTGGCTGCTTCTGTCACTGTGGTGTTAGAGCACGGCCCATTCTTGGGTCGCTGTGCGCTGACCTCAGTGTGCCTGCCTTCTCCTCAGACTGGGATCAGATCCAGACGATAGACTCCTTGCTCAGGAAAGGTGGCTTTAAGGCTCCGATTACCAGTGAATTCAGAAAAACCATCAAACTCACCAGGTAAGCCACTGTCTTATTTTCCTTGTCATTTTAATTCAGTTGGGGTTGGATGGAGGATACTTTTGACAGACAGGGGAAGAGAAAAATTTTCTGTTAATGTCTCTAAACCAAAGAAGTATGGGTGAGGTTGAAGCTCTGAGGAAGCAGTGGCAGCAAAGGCAGAGACTCCCCAGCATCCTGGGCGTGTCCACGGCTGAGCTGCTAGTACAGTGGGAGCAGACTAGCCGCTGAGCAGGTCGTGGGTGTCTTCGTCAGACCCACCTGCTGGGAGGCTGAGCGGGAAGGCTGAGGGCAGGAGAAAAGGCTCTCAGTACAGAAGTCCAGGGTCAGTTGAAGTCATCACATGTAGTCAGGTGGCCTGTTGGTGGAATGGTTCCAAGGAAACGCCTCTGCCTGTTTGCGGCTAATACTTCTATGGGGAGGCTGCCTAGTGTAGGAAAACATGCATGGACTGGACTCTGAGTCCCAGCTCCACCACTTCCTAGCTGTGTGACCTGGGCCAGTTTTTCCACCTCTCTGAGCAGAAAAAAAAAAATTTCCTGTCTGTAACAGGTGAATGATAATGGCTTGGGGTTGTTTCAGGGTGTGGTAAGGTAATGTATGAAGAAATTCTAGTCCAGGGCCAGGCAACATTGTAGGTGGTCAGTAGATGTCAGTCCTCTTCCCATCCCGACTGAAATCGGAAACACTGAAAGGTTTAGCTTCTGTGGGGTTTCTGTGGACCTCTGTTGGCCTGTTCATCTGTAAAATGCTGAATAATCAATATCGTAACCTCACAGGTCTATTTGGAAGATAACCCCGTGTTTTTGAAATGCTTTGGATTCCAAAAAAAGAAAAATCTTCAAATACAAAGCATTATTATTATCATTATTATTATAATTTATTTGAACAGCCATTTCCCTGTCAAAATTCAGGAATAATCACCTTGCAGTGGAGGAGTGATTACAGTGGGAAAGAGATGGCTCTGGGTAAGGATTGTCACACCCAGCTCCTGTGGTCTGTAGTAGGCTCCATAGGTTTGTAACACCCCATGCTTCGCATCCTGACTCATGGCTCTTTCCAGAGCAAGGCCAAAGTGCTATGAATTCTGTTCTGATGACCCTGTGATATGATATGGCATATTCATCTGGAAAGTGAGACCCATCCTCTATAGTCCCAGGATCTTTTAACCTGCTTCGTCAGAATTTGACCCAGAATTAGGTATCTGTGCCCCTTTTAGTTTATAAATAACTTGTTTGTTGCTTTTCTGCAAGTTGAGGTTGCATTTCTGTCAAATTTATCACATTTTAATCTGAAAGTAGATATGCATTTTACACTGGGCATTGGTGCAGCCATCTTCCAGTCTGCTACCCATGTAATTTGACCTTGAAATTCTTCATCCAGACCCTAGTAGCAGATTGCTTAAGAGCAGCCTGGCGATAAGCCTATGAAGTGTTTAAAGGTGGGATGTGCAGAAAACAGATTCTCAGGGGTGAATTGTGAGTGTGCTTTTCCATCTCGTCCATTTGTAATAACAACACTGTTCTCTTGTGCCGTCGTCTCTCATTCTCTGTAAGTAAGATTGCTCTTGGTCTTCCATTTTTTTCTTTCAAAATGTGGAATAAGCGTTTGGTTTTCTCTGCCGCGTGACTACAGAATGCAGTGTTTGGGGTTCCTAATACCCTCTCCTGTCTCCTTGCACAGGTACCGAAGTGAGAAGGTGACAATCAGTTACGCAGAGTATATCGCTTCTCGACAGCACTGTTTCCAGAATGGCACTCTTCATGCCCCGCCCCTCTACAATCATTACTCCTGACACACGGCTGCATGACCAGTCCCACCCCCCCGTGGCCACCAATGGCTATGACATCATTGGAGCAGATGCCTCCTCTTCCTGGTCCAGTTACTTTTATTACTGCACCATTTTATGATGCTAGCTTCCGTTGCCAAGTCTGCCTCCAGCCGACTGAGGGGGGCGGGGTTACATCGAATGAAACAGAACTTGAGGGGCCCAAGCCTTATCTCAGCCTTTCCTCAGTATGGGGTTCCGTTGGATTGGGGCTCCTCCATGACTAGTGAGAATTCCGTGTGGGTTCAGAAGACCTTGGCTGCAGGTGCCGCTGCTGATTTGCTGCCTGTGTGTTGGCCACTCAGTGGAAGCTGGAATTGATGGTCCATGAAGGCTTAGCCCACACACACCCCTGCAGCCTCCCCAGATCGAGTAGGTGTATTCCCCTGGCAGTCTGGGCAACGGAGACCAACAAGAAACGTTTTTAGGTTATTTTAAATTCCTTTTTTTAAACTTCCAGTGTATTGCATACCACGGGTTGATCTCAACCTCCATGCTTCATAAGTGGACGCCATGTTAGGGTCGAACGTGGGCACCCTGAGTCGTTTGCGGCTCCTGGACAGAGACCCACCTCGAGATCGGAAGCCCTCTGGATGGCGTTGCAGATCTCATTGCTCAGTTAGCCTCAAAGGTTTTAATTCTCATCCCACTATCGGTTGGATTTTCTGGCACTCTTCCTGCATCGAGTCTCCTGGTATTGAACAGAGCGCTGTGGTGTAGCCTGCTGAGGAATGGACTGGGATGCCCGCGGGAGGTCCTGATGGCATCGCTGCGTGCAGTGTCGGGGGAGAGACCTCTTCCTTACCACCCGGCTACCTCACTCCTCTACTGGTGGCAGTGCCTATAGCTGGATCTAGGTTCTCAGAGGGCAGAGGTGTTCAGACAAGCACTTAGGTTGGGCTCTAGAAGGGCACGTCGGCATAGGAGAGAACCCAGGGTCTCTAAGCTGTTTTTCTGTTCAGGCAAACATCCTGAGAGACCTTTAAGCAGAGGAGTTCCTTTTTCTAGTTTGCCTGTAGAAGTGGGAAAACTGTTGCTGTTACAGTCCTTACAGGACTTTAGAACAAAGCTGTGTCATTAAACAAGGTGAATCTTTATCTTGTCTAACATGCCGGGAATCTTCACCCCACCATGGCAGAGTTCCAAATAGCTCATTTTATTCTAGGTCATTCATACTTTCATGTGGCATATTTCCCTTTCTCGTTGTTGCTGATTCCAAATACCTGTCAGCAAGTTTCTCCTCCCTCTTGCCTATTCTTCACTCATATGGTGGCAAAGTTCATAGAAGCTGGGGACTTGGAAGACGCTTTGAAAACATGGTCACAGAGGCACTGCTGAAATGATTCACAGGAAGAGGCGGCCACTTGGAAGAAAGGACCCTACGGGTGATACACTGGTTTTCAACAACGTGTTTAGAGAACTCTTGACGCGGATTGGGTGTCAACCCAGTGAACACAATGTTTTAATTTATTTTTAATGTTTATGTGGTAGTGGTGTGGCTTTCTGAAATGGGCAGATGTTCAAGTCAAAGGGTCTTTGGAGTTTGCTTCTGCCAGGAACGGGGGAGGGGGAGCAGGGGCACAACCTGAGGAACGACACACGTGCTGTTCTAGGCGTCGTCGTCTCGTTTCTTGAAGAGATGGGTAAGGGTGAGCAGGTGAGCTCGGCACCATCCTCTGCCGTTGGCGAGGGTGCGGGACGGGCAAGGGAAGCGCCGGCTGACGTCTGGATGCGCGCGGGCTGGGCTGCACGCCGCCGCCTTTCCCTCGCGGTGTTCATGAAAACAGGCTTCCGAAGAGGAAGGGTTTGTTTCGTGATTTCCTGCTGCTGAGAATAATAAATGTCTTGTTGCAAATAAATGTGACGGCAGTTACTCTTAGGTGCCATGGATCGATGTCAGGGTGGTCAGCAGCTCTGGACTAAACCGCCCACCTCCAATTTGTACAACAGTATTGATACATAGGGCTACACTCATTCCTGTTCAAGTCTTCTATGTTGAAAGTCGTGTTTAATTTCTAAAGTTTAAAAAAAGCAAAAAAAATGGTGCTAAACTTTCACCCCTGAGCACGCTCAGTGAGACTGGTCATGCAAGCATTTTCAGTGCCATGCTCTTTCAAGCCTATTTCTTCTCGTAGAAATGTTGCCCTATTTGTCTTCCCCAACGTATAGTTTGTTTTTTATTTTATTGAGGGCGGGGTAGGATACCTGCCATTTAAGAAAATGAACAGAAGATTTAAAAACCCAGGAAATGGGGGGGTGGAGATCAGTGCACAAGAATCGGGCTCCTGAAGCCCCGCACCACACTGACGAGGGCTCCGCGGGCTCTCTTCACTTTCTGGAGTGAGGAAGCCTGACTCCCTGCACATTCCTTCACGCCCCCATCCAAGCCCAGCAGTGGAGATGCTCTAGGTCCTCTTGCCTTGGCGAGGGGACTCAGGAGTCGACCGAGGAAAACTGTTTGGCCCCGTGAGGAATGGCACTGTCAGTGTCTGTCCCGAATGGAGCCTAGTCAGGAAGTGGTCTGGAAGTATACGGTCAAGGTTACCTCCTGAAGGTGTATGGCAGGTGGCTCTCAGGAAAAATACTAAGTCTGGATCATCCACGTGGCAGCTTTGCGTAGGGAGATGACAGCTCCGAACTGGAACTGACCTGCCTTCTACGTGCTTAACCACAGCAGTGATGAGGGCGGCCAGTCCACGTAGGGGGAGTGGTGGGTTTAAGGAGAAGGGAAGGTTTTTCTGCTCCGTGTTTCCTTTGTCCATGGGCTGCTGAAGCTGAACAGTAACCACTGTTTTCAAGGAACCAGCCCCACCTTGGCTGGTTTGGTTCGGAGTTCGTTTCATCCCTAGCTGTGAGTGCCTTTTGGTCTGGAAGGTTGGCTTGTCTCATAATACCCACAGCTAGGACATTCTCTCTGTAATTTCGAATTGTCCTTGTTCTCCATTAACTAAAAGAGAATGTCTGATCACTAGAGTTCGTCGGTGTTGGATTGTTTCCACTGTGAGGTTCTTAAACTTTTTCGCTTCATGATATTAAAGCAACTCATGTTAGAGACCCTTTCAACATGAAAGGTTTGTAGTTGAGACGTTACATATATTTTATTGTTTATAATAAATATCATCTGTACAAAAGTCCTGGGTGTTAATTTTAATATTTGCACAAGATCTGTTTTCCATGATATGTTAACACCTAAAATTTCACTAACTGTTGATGTTATTTTCTATTGAGATTCTGGAGCCTAGGGAGCTATTTGTTCTTTTTGTTTATTTTCATTCTTATTTCCCTGAAGCAAGAGACTTTGTATGGCCTTCAGTGCAAAGACTTTAGACCAATTCTTTGTATTACACTTGGTTGCCTCTTGGCTATATAACTTCTGAGTGCAAATCATTGAACTCTTTAACAAAGTATTGTAGAGAATAAATCATAATGGGTAAAAATTGTTCTTTGTCTTGCCTCTTTTTTTTTGAATAGTAGTAATAGTCATTATTATTATTTTAGTCATTATATTTTTTATTTTATTTTATTTATTTTATTTTGGCTGTGTTGGGTCTTCATTGCTGCGCGAGGGCTTTTCTCTAGTTGCAGCACGCGGGCTTCTCATTGCGGTGGCTTCTCCCGTTGTGGAGCACAGGCTCCAGGAGCGTGGGCCTCAGCACTTCTGGCACGTGGGCTCCAGAGCGCAGGCTCAGTAGTTGTGGCGCACGGGCTTAGTTGCTCTGCGGCACGTGGGATCCCCCCGGACCAGGGCTGGAACCCGTGTCCCCTGCACTGGCAGGCAGACTCCCAACCACTGCGCCACCAGGGAAGCCCCCAGTCATTTTATTTTTAAAGACAGCCAACCAGATCATATTTTTTCAGCCTGCATGTTTTTGTGTGGTGTTCGTGATACCCAATAACCTTGCACTTTTATTTATTTTTTCTTTGTGGTTGGTAGTAATGCCATTGGTTTATTAGAGCCAACTTTTCTGAACTAAGGTTTGTGAACCCTTTAAAATTTGGATTTTTCTAGAAAGAAGGTTCATAGTTTTCATTCGGTTCTCCAGTGAAACTGACCTTGCCCAGAAAGCTACAACCTGAACTCGGGGGTGGGGGGGTGCTCAAATTTAAGATGTTATTTGGTGAGGTTAATTAACCC
Source organism: Hyperoodon ampullatus (assembly GCF_949752795.1). Taxonomy (NCBI): domain Eukaryota; kingdom Metazoa; phylum Chordata; class Mammalia; order Artiodactyla; family Ziphiidae; genus Hyperoodon; species Hyperoodon ampullatus. Next base: position 101,469,768 of record NC_136921.1, read on the forward strand.
AAACAAAGACCCTGGGACGTTGGTGTGGTCTGACCTAAAGGAAAATGTTTCTTGCTTTTGAATGGCCCAGAAAGGATGAGGTGTGTTTGGAGAAAATGGCAAGGAATAATTTTTCAAACCTTACAAACATTCATATGCTGATATTGTTAGTCTTTGGTTTAAATTTTTATTTGCAAGGATGTAAAAAAATTTTTTTTTAACATACCCAGTTCTGAAGCCCTTACAACTTGGCCACAGGTATACGCTGTCAGGGTTAGATGATAATTTTGGAAATAGATCACAACAACTGGTTAAACACAGACTTTGGTAATAACTCTGGGGTGCGTGAGAGGAATTCTGTTCCTTCAAGAGAAATTATAGTTCTAGAGATTAGTATTCCATATTTGCAGTTAAACAGCATGGAATTCCATATTGTTTTGTTTTGTTTTGTTTTTGGTGGTGCTAAAATATATATAACACAAAATTTGCCATTTTAAACTCATTCTGTTGTCTGAAACGTGAACTAAGCCATGTGGTCAGAGATCGGTGGTTCTTGTGAGACTGAGGGTGGAGGAAGTGCTCTAAAGCTGCTTCCAGATCAATCTAGGGTCTGTGACCTTGGCTTGAATATCTGCCTTTGAAAGGCACTCGCTGGGCTGGTTGAAGAACTTGACCCTGAGCCAATACAGTACAAAGAACCATAGTAGCTCTTGAGGAGCATAATGACCTCTTTCTCTGTATCGTTCCATATCTCTCATACCCCTTGCCACTTTCTGTCTTCTATGATGGAAAATAAGTTCAGATCTTGCATCAACCACTCTTAGTGAGCTCCTTTTGGGGACAGCTCTAGGACTGATTCATCTTTTTAACCTCAGGGCTTTGCACTTAAGTATTTATGATGGTTTTCCTGAATGAAAATGTGGACAAACCAACCTATGAAACATCACTATGTATTATTTGTTATTCTCCTTTCTTCTCTCTTCACCTGTTGACTTCTCTCCTGCTGTGTGTGTTGGGTATCCGGCTAGCCCTGGGGGCAGCCCATGGTAAGTCCAGTAAGTAGTAGTTGCTCTGTAAAGCCCTGTTGGATGGATAGATGAGAGAAAGGGGCCTATGCTGAGTTCAGGACCATTTCCCACACCCAGCTGCTGCATGTCCCCAGACTCCTCGGGACATCGGTCCACAGCTGTAATGAACTGTGTAGGAAAGCCCTTCAAGGCGGTAATAAGCTCTAACATACTATATAACCTGCCATTAATTCACCGGATACATTTCTTCTGGAAATACAGATACAAGGTAAATTAACTTTGTGAAAATTATATTTATAAATCAAAGGAATACAGGTACATATTCTCGTCTGGTAATATCCTCATTCATTTTCTCTTAACAGAGTTCACATGATACCTAAAGGTGGTTCACTCCTGAGCCAAGTAGTGCACTGTGATTATTTCCTTCATTGTACAGCCATCTGTTTTCTCTCAAGTTGGAAACTTTTTCATTTGCTTATCTTTTTAAAAATTAATTAATTAATTAATTAATTTTTGGCTGCATTGGGTCTTCGTTGCTGCCGGCGGACTCTCTCTAGTTGCAGCGAGCAGGGGCTACTATTCGTTGCGGGTGTGCAGGCTTCTGGCTGTGGTGGCTTCTCTTCTTGCGGAGCATGGGCTCTAGGCACGCGGGCTTCAGTACTTGTGGCATGCGGGCTCAGTAGTTGTGGCTCATGGCCTCTCGAGCGCAGGCTCAGTAGTTGTGGCGCACTGGCTTAGTTGCTCTGCGGCATGTGGGATCTTCCTGGACCAGGGATCCCAGGGATTGAACCCGTGTCCCCTGCATTGTCAGGTGGATTCTTAACCACTGCGCCACCAGGAAAGCCCCTGCTTACTTTTCTAAGTATCATCCAAATGTTCCAACAGGCCTCTCAATATCACTATCCACATGTTGAGAAGTATTGGAAAAATTCCACTACAAATCAAACATTTTAAATGCATAAGGCATTGTAAAAAATTACACTGTATGTTTTCGGAGTCACCTACCCAGCTTCCCATCAACGACAGTTCCTTGGGTCGGTCAGCGCGTTCCTGCATCTCATCTAATCCTTCCCTACGCCCTGGGAAGCAGGTGTCCTCATCCACACTTCACCGGTGAGTTAGCTGAGGCTCAGAAAGGCCAAGTGACCAGTCCCCACGACGCGCGGCGAAGGGCGTACTGGAGAAGAGAAGGACGGTTTCTCCGGAAGCGGCCAGCGCAAGACGCCCCTCGGCCCTCCGGGAACCCCCGCGACCCCGCGGCTCTGGCCTGTCTCCGCTTCCTTAAAGGAAGCTCAAGGCCGCTGCAAGTCCCTCGGCCCCGCCCGCCCCGTCGGGGTCCCGCCCACCCACAGAGGCCCCGCCCACCCACCGTGGCCCGCCCATCCCCAATGGAGCCCCGCCCCGTTTCCAAGACCACGCCCCCTCCGTGGCCGCGGCTCGGCGCTTCCGCTTCCGGCGGTGTGGGCTGCGGTGCGCGGCAAGACGATGGCGGCCGGTGGCAGTGATCCGCGGGCTGGCGACGTAGAGGAGGACGCCTCACAGCTCATCTTTCCCAAAGGTGCGGCCTGGGGCTGCCGGACTGCCCCCGTGGTCCTGCGTGGTCGCCGCAGGCCTGGGCAGGCGCGGCGAAGGGTAGGGAGGAGGGGGATGCGGGCCGGCAGGGTAAGGTGCCGCGGGAGCGGGCCAGCCGGAGTCCACGCCTGCAGTCCTGGAGCCGTCGGCGCCCAACTCCACACCGCCCCTGGGCGGCCTCTTGCTCCTGTTTAAGTAGTTTGTTTTATCCGATGAGCTGCGAAGTGCTGGAGGGATGTGTCAAAGATAAAGCTGGCACTAAAGGGGAAAGGACAGATTTTAATCAGTAATATACTATTGCAGTAGGACAGAGAGTCAAGCGTGGACTCATCTAAACTTCGATCTGTAGAGGTGACTGGGCATTTTAAAGGGAGAATGAAGGAATAAGGAGAGGAGTGAGCGGGGCCTCAGTAGGGTCGGGGAAGTGAAAAATTACGAAAAGCGGGAAGCGGGGTGTGGGTCCATTTGAAACCCCTTTGCATTTGTTAACTGGCGGTTAACTCCAACCCTCCCACACCCCTCGCTCTGGGCTGGGAGACAGGGGCCCTGCCTTAAGGTGTTGGCTGGAACAAAGAGTAAGTTATTTTGGCAGCCTTCAGTTTTCATAAACAGCCACTGTAAAGAGCTAGAGTCATCCCAGGGATGCGGCCTGGAGCTATTAGAAATCTTGTTAGTGTTTGAAATGCATTTATTTTATTTTTATTTATTTTTGGCTGCATTGAGTCTTCGTTGCTGCATGTGGGCTTTCTCTAGCTGTGGCGAGCGGGGGCTGCTCTTCGTTGCGGTGCGCGGGCTTCTCATTGCGTTGGCTTCTCTTGTTGCGGAGCACGGCCTCTAGGCGCGGGCTTCAGTAGTTGTGGCACGTGGGCTCAAGAGCTGTGGCACACGGGCTTAGTTACTCCGCGGCATGTGGGATCTTCCCAGACCAGGGATCGAACCCGTGTCCCCTGCATTGGCAGGCGGATTCTTAACCACTGAGCCACCAGGGAAGCCCTCGTCAAGTTTCTGTGGACCAAAGTTGAGTCCTTGGGGAGAAGAGGGCGCACAGGAAGGAGCCTGGAGTTTGGTCAGGGAGAGAATCTTTGTCAGATGGCTGGGAGTAAAGCACATTTTGCTATCAGAGAACTTACTCTTTGCAGTGTGATGTGCTTAATTTGTAATTTAAAAACCCAAACTAAGGGCTTCCCTGGTGGCACAGTGGTTGAGAGTCCGCCTGCCGATGCATGGGACACGGGTTCGTGCCCCGGTCCGGGAGGATCCCGCATGCCGCGGAGCAGCTGGACCCGTGAGCCATGGCCGCTGAGCCTGCGCGTCCGAAACCTGTGCTCCGCAACGGGAGAGGCCACGGCAGCGAGAGGCCCGCGTACCGCAAAAAAAAAAAAAAAGTAATAATAATAATAAAAAATAAGTAGAAGTAGAAAGCTTAAGATTTTAAAGTATCACATCTTACAGGTACTGGAAAATACAAAGTAAGCGGGGGAAGCCTTAACAGTATCCTCCTTTTAAAAAAAATTACTATATCCACAGTAAAACATGAAATTTCACACCTTTTCACCCAGAGGAAACGACTGTAAATAGTTTAGTGCTTATGCTTCCAAACTGTGCTCATTTATAAATATATACTTATACATATACACTTTATTCTTTGCAAAAATAGAATCATGCTATAGAAATCATACAGCTTTTTAAAAATTTCATGATATATCGTGTAGAACTGTTTATTCTTTCAAAGGGCTAGGTAGTACTTAATGGTTGTACCATAATACTATTTATCTGTTTATAGACATATAGTTTGCTTCTAGTATTGTATTTTATAGACTCTAGGTGAAATACTTCCTTCCATAGGATAGCTTCTTGGAAGTTTTGGGCATAATGGAAATATATGTTTCTTTTCTTTTTTATGGTGTAATAACTAAGAGGGAGATGGTTTTCTTAATTTCATGATAAATTAAACCTGTTTTTCATATTTAGGTTTTGTCTAGGTACTTTTTATTCAGGTTTTTGTTTGTTTGTTTGTTTTTTAAATGCTGTACAGTTAGAAATTCCCTGGCAGTCCAGTGGTTAGGACTCGGTGCTCTCACTGCCGGGGGCCCCGAGTTCAATCCCTGGTCGGGGAACTAAGATCCCACAAGCCACGCGGCATGGCAAAAACAAAAACAAAAACAAAAAACCTGAAAAATACTGTACAGTTGTGGGATATGAAGCCTCTGGATTTCTGTAGGGACAGAGACTTGCCGATGGTCTCAAAGGCAAAAGGAACGTTTAGAAGCTGACTTTTGGAGGAATATTTTCAGCTGACATTTATGCTTCTCACAAATAGAGTTTGAAACAGCTGAGACACTTCTAAATTCAGAAGTTCATATGCTTCTGGAGCATCGAAAGCAACAAAATGAGAGTGCAGAGGATGAACAGGAACTTTCTGAGGTCTTCATGAAAACTTTAAACTACACAGCCCGTTTCAGTCGTTTCAAAAACAGAGAGACCATTGCCAGTGTACGTAGGTGAGTGCTGACAGAAAGTTTTATTAATCCAGACTGTTAGACATCTGCACGTAGAATGCTGTCGCCGCCTCCCCCGCTCCTCCCCACCACCCCGTGGGCATCATCTGTACGATTAATGTAAGTAAAATAATGTCTTCGTCAAAATTTTGAAATAGCTTATATGGTCAGAATCCTCCTTGGCCACCTTTTGCTGTACCGCAAATCCCAGTTACCTCCGTGCAGAGTGACTGCTGTCAGAAGTTTGTTGTTAGCCCTGCAGAGCTTGTTCCATACATTGGCATACACACCATAAACACACAGCATTGTTTTATTTTGCTTTTTTGCTTTTTTTAATAAAGTGAGCTTATTTATTATTTCCCTGATGTGTCCTAGAGATCTTGCTATGTTAATAAGTATAAATCAGGAGCATTCTTTCTGGATCTTTGCTTCACCATTCAAAAGGTGACCGGCTTTTAGCATTTTTTCCTAAGGCATTGCTTCTCAAATTGGTCGGATGTGCTCTGGGAAACAGTGAGGTGCTGGGGTATATAGGAGGCCCCAGGGAAAACAAGAGCTGTTTTAGCATTTCTTTGATTTCTTCGAAGATGAACATTGTCTCATGTGAATTAATCATTTGAAGTTCTGATATAATTTGAGCCACTAGAGAAGTCTGTTTTTATAAACTGGGTGTCATCAGTGTTACTTGGTGGTATGGTTTAAAACATTTCTGCATTAAAGCAAACGGATACCAGTATATTGTGAAGTAAAACAAATGATATATATGAACTCTTTTTTCTAATACTTTAGTTGTATTTATTTATTTTTATTATTATTTATTTTGGCTGTACCACGCGGCATGCGAGATATTAGTTTCCCGACCAGGGATCGATCGAACCCGTGCCCTCTGCATTGGGAGCTCGGAGTCTTAACCATTGGACCACCAGGGAAGTCCCTGAATTATTGAAATAAATCATGAGACTTAAATCCTTGCAGTTGCAGAAAGTCATTTGTGCCTATGCCCCCGAGTTGGCTGTGGGTACTTGTTTGCTTTACTCTGGTGAAATGTTTGAGAAGTACTGTCCTAAGGAAAAGCAAGTGGACAAAAAGATGTATATATGCAAATATTCTTCAGAGAGCTATTAATAATAGTCACAGTTTAAAAAGAAACTAAATATTCAACAGTAATTAAATAAATCGTGGTAAATCCGTTTGATGGACTACTATATTGTCATTGAAAATTATGATAGAAAATGAAATTGAAGGATGTTCACATAATTTAGGTGTGCAGAAAATGAAGTGATAAAGCTGTATATGAAGTATAGCCTGTTCTGAAAAGTGTGGGTATATGCATGGGGAAAAGATTACATACAAAACTGCAGTGTTGAACCAAAAAGATGACTTGAATAAATGAAGGTGGACTTAAACATTCACGAATAAGAGGTCTTAATACTGTAAAAATGTCATTTCTCCTCAAATTAATGTATACATTTAGTGCCATCCTAAATCCTCAAGGTAATTGATATATATTCTCAGATATGCTCGGAACTTTGTAAGTAGGGTTTTGGATGACAGTGCATTCATTGTTATACCATCTTGAACATCTGTAATTTGTTTTGTGGCTGTTACTGTTATTCCACTGATAAAGCATAATTTGCCATATAATGCAATTAAGATGAGGTGGTAATAGATCATTATAAATAAACATACAGTGGCTGAGGCAAGGCGCCAATCACCTGAATCCTACCAGTGGGCAGCACAGGCTACCTAAGTGGCGCCAAGAAAAATATATCTTCCGCTGTGAAAAATAAATAATAATAAGTTAATTAACGAATGCCCCCCCCAAAAGATCTAAAATTTGTAAGAATGGTCAGAAAAACTTTTTAAAAAAATAAATTTATTTATTTATTTATTCATTTTTGACTGTGTTGGGTCTTTGTTGCTGTGCGTGGGCTTTTCTCTAGTTGTGGTGAGCAAGGGCTACCCTTCGTTGTGGTGCGCGGGCTTCTCATTGCGGTGGCTTCTCTTGTTGCCGCGTGTGGGCTCTAGGCGCGTGGGCTCAGTAGCTGTGGCTCTTGGGCTCTAGGCACACAGGCTCAGTAGTTATGGCTCACGGGCGTAGTTGCTCCGTGGCATGTGGGATCCTCCTGGACCAGGGCTTGAACCCATGTCCCCTGCATTGGCAGGCAGATTCTTAACCACTGCGCTACCAGGGAAGCCCCAGAAAAACTTTTAAAAAGGAAAAGGAAGGGGAGTTTGCCCTATAAGCTGTTAAAATACATTAAAAAGTGACAGTAATGAAAATAGTGACACTTTGGCCTGAGAATAGATAGATGATTGGAGCAGAATAGAAAATTCAGGAACAGATACAAATCCAAATCTATTATGTTTTATATGAGTCCAGTGTATGGCAAAGATGGTACTGTATGTTACTGGGAAAATATTTTTAAATGAAGTTGTAACTCTGTATACCTTATACCAAAATAATTTCTGAAGGAATTAAAGATTTAAATGTAAACTATCATGCATAAAAGTGCTATGTGTGGGGGCTTCCCTGGTGGCACAGTGGTTGAGAGTCCGCCTGCTGATGCAGGGGACGCGGGTTTGTGCCCCAGTCCGGGAGGATCCCGCATCCTGTGGAGCTGCTGGGCCCGTGAGCCATGGCCGCTGAGCCTGCACATCTGGACCCTGTGCTCCGCAACGGGAGAGGCCACAACAGTGAGAGGCCGTGTACCACCAAAAAAAAAAAAAATGCTATGTGATAACTTAAGTGAATATACAGTTTTGGATCTGGTTAGCAGGACTTTAAATGAGGGGAAACTTGATGGACTATTATAGCTGGCTGTAAGCTTTGCAAAGGCGAGGACTTGATTATATTCATTATTGTAGGCACTAAATAATTTTTAGTTGAGTAAGTAAATGAATTTACATAAATATCTTTAAATAAAGTGCCATAAGTAAAATCTAAGTGTGAATAAACTGGGAAAAGGATTGATATCCTTAATGTTAAGAGCTCTAACAAATAATTAAGAGATGACACCCAGTTTATAAAAATGGATTTATTAGTCTCTAATGACTTGATTTATATCAGAACTTCAAATGACTATCTAATTCAAATGAAATGTTCATCTTCTAGGAAATCAAAGAAATGCTAAAATAGCTAAGTAGGTTTAAAAAGAATGGGAATCAGCTCGGTGCTTTGTGACCACCTGGAGGGGTGGGATGGGGAGGGTGGGAGGGAGGGAGACGCAAGAGGGAAGGGATGTGGGAACAGATGTGTATGTATGACTGACTCACTTTGTTATAAAGCAGAAACTAAAAAAAAAAGAATGGGAAACCTGGGACTTCCCTGGTGGTCCAGTGTTAAAGAGTCCACCTTCCAATGCAGGGGACGCGGGTTCGACCCCTGGTTGGGGAACTAAGATCCCACATGCCACAGGGCAGCTAAGCCCGTGCAGCACAACTACTGAGTCCACACGCCGCAACTACTGAGCCCATGTGCCTCAACTAGAGAGAAGCCCGCGTGCTGCAAACTACAGAGTCCATGTGCCCTGGAGCCTGCGCGCCACAACTAGAGAGAGAAAAACCAGCATGCCACAGCTAGAGAGAAGCCCACATGCTGCAACGAAGAGCCCACGTGCCACAACGAAAGACGCTGCCACGAAGATCCTGCGTGCTGCAACGAAGACCTGACACAGCCAAAAAAAAAAAGAATGGGAAACCTAGTGTAAGAAGTAGAGGCAAGAGGCACCATCTTTTACTGCTGGTGGAAGTGTAGTGTATATTGGTAAAGCCCTTTTAGGGCACTGTCTCTCAGAAAGAAGCCACCCAGTTATATCATATCATATCCTGTGACTGAATAATTCTGCTTCCAGGGATTTCTCTTTAAAGCACACAGTAATCAATCAAGTGCACAAAGAAGTATACATTTACAATGATGTCTAGAATGCATTATTTTTTATTTTTATTTTTTTTTTGCCGTACGCGGGCCTCTCACTGTTGTGACCTCTCCCGTTGCGGAGCACAGGCTCCGGACGTGCAGGCTCAGCGGCCATGGCTCACGGGCCCAGCCGCTCCGTGGCATGTGGGATCCTCCCGGACCGGGGCACGAACCCGTGTCCCCTGCATCGGCAGGCGGACTTTCAACCACTGCGCCACCAGGGAAGCCCTAGAATGCATTATTTTAAATGATGAATAATTGGAAACAACAGAAATGTTCAACAGCAGGAAATATGATATATAAATTTATGGCACAACTTTTCAGTGCAATGCCATGTTCAAGGTAAAGTTATGTGTGTACTAATATGGAAAACAGCTTCTGTATTGTTGAGTGAAAAAAGGCCAGTTACAGAATAACATTTGTTATAATTCCTTTCGGGGTTTTGTTTTGTTTGTTTTTTTGTTTTTAATTATGTAAAGGGGGGTGGACTCTCTACGAAAATGTTAACAGTGGTTATTTCTGGGTAGAATTTCAGGTTATTTTCCCATGTTGGGGTTTTGGGGGGGTGGTATTTTTTTATAAATGAGCATGTGTTCATTTTACAACAAATGCCTCCATATAATACATACACTACATTATGAACCTCTGCCTGCGTAACTAAGTTTACAGTATTTTCTTTACAAAATGAAAATAGCTTTATTAGGTGACGAAAAGTTACAAAACAGAATGAGTGAGTTTGTATTCTAAAACATAGTAATATGTTTGGAATGGCATACTAAGATGGTAACATTGATTTTGTTTAGGTAGTGACTTTCAGTTTTCTGTCTTTATTTTCTCAATTTTTTTTTTTTTTTTGTACGTGGGCCTCTCACCGCCGCGGCCTCTCCCGTTGCGGAGCACAGGCTCCGGATGCACAGGCCCAGCGGCCACAGCTCACAGGCCCAGCCGCTCCGCAGCACGTGGGATTCCCCCGGACCACGGCACGAACCCGCGTCCCCTGCACCGGCAGGCGGACCCCCAACCACTGTGTCACCAGGAAAGCCCCTATTTTCTCAATTTTGAACAATAACTAATAGGCTTGTAATCGAGTGGTAAGGACAGGAAATGTTTGTTTCTGAACAGATAATTAAGGTCCTCTCTGAAACCAGATTTACCATGGACGACCTCTGTTTTAAGAAGTCGATGTGTGAGAATCCAGGATATGATTTGTATTGATGTTCTTTTTTACAGTTTGAGCTAGAAGTACATTTAAAATAAGATGCAGTTTATACATAGATTTGTACAAAGTAAGATATGCCTGTATTTATTTCTTAGATACACTTAAAAGAGAATTTTCTCCAAGTCAAAATGCCTGGTAGATTGGGGACATCTGACATCATGTGTTTGACATACAATTAATAACAAAGGAAGCAAAGAACAGTGGTAGGAAGAGCAAAGAGCAACAGGATACATTCGTGGGGGAAAGCTTGTATAGTCCTCGAGGTAGAGAGCAGTTTCTCAGAAGTTATCATCGCAAGCATTCTCTGCCTTGGTGTGCTCGCCTCGTTTTCACTGTCTCTGCATGATTTCGTTGTAGCTTCCTGTTCTCCAGGAAGAGGAACAGGAAGTGATTTGAAAGTGGGATTTTGCAGCAAACCTAACCATAATGGGAAGATTGCAAGTGCTTTATTTTTTCTCTTCCTTGCTAGCTACATTTGATGCCCTTTTTCCTATTCATCATTGTTTGATTTTGTTTGTTTGTCTTGATTTTCTTCCCTGTGATCAGCTTGCTGCTCCAGAAGAAGCTTCATAAGTTTGAGTTGGCCTGTTTAGCCAACCTTTGTCCAGAGACTGCTGAGGAGTCCAAGGCTCTGATCCCAAGGTTAGGACTGGTTGTGAAAAGCTCTATGTGTATTGGATAAATTCTTACAAGTAGAATTACTGTGTCTAAAAGCTGTGTGCATTTAAAATCTAGATAGATACCACCAACGTTGAATGAGTGCCTTTGTAATGAGATTGATGGTTTTATAGCACACCGATTGTTGGCAAAAATGTGTAACAGCTGAAACTCTGGTACACTGATGACAGGAGTGCAAATTAGTACGGTCACTTTGGAGAGCAGTTTGGCTACATCCAGTAAAGCTAAAGATGAATATACCCCATGACCCCAAAATTCATTCCTGGGTACGTGTCCTAAAAGCAATGCATACGTAGTTTAAAAGAAGACATGTATTCCAATGTTTATTGCTGCATTGTTAGTGATAGCAAAAACTGGACAACAATCAAGACTGGAGAAATCATTGTATGATCATACAATGTTTATTATATAGCAGTGAAAAAACTAGTGAACTAGGACAACGTGGAATAATGTCAACAAATGCCAAATTGAATTTTGAGTGAAAAAATTGCAGAAGGATACATACGGTACAATGCCATTGCTTATAGTTTAAAACCAGTACTGCATATTGCTGGTAGATACATTTACATATACTATAGTAAATATTAGTATAAAAGTACATGTAGGGCTTCCCTGGTGGCGCAGTGGTTGAGAGTCCGCCTGCCGATGGAGGGGACGTGGGTTCGTGCCCCGGTCCGGGAGGATCCCACATGCCGCGGAGCGGCTGGGCCCGTGAGTCATGGTCGCTGAGCCTGCGCGTCCGGAGCCTGTGCTCCGCAACGGGAGAGGCCACAACAGTGAGGCCCGTGTACCGAAAAAAAAAGTACATGTAGGGATGATGAATACCAAATTTAGGATAATGGTTACTTCTGGGGAAGGAAGAAAAGGAATTGGAATAGGGGAGCACACACAGAGCCATCGATTTGTGTCTGTCATGTTTATTAAAGAATCAAGGGGGGAGGGAATTCCCTGGCGGTCAGTGGTTAGGACTCTGAGCTTCCACTCCAGGGGGTCCGGGTTCAATCCCTGGTCGGGGAACTAAGATCTTGCATGCCACACAGTGTGGCAAAAAAAAAAGGGAATCAAGTGGGGATAACTTTTAAAATTAGCTTATTTTCTATACCTTTTATATGTTTGAAATACTTCATAATGTTTTTTAAAGGAAAGAAATAAGAGTTGAAATATAAAGGTGTCGGCGTTTAGGGGTAAGCGGAGAGGTGGGCCAGTGGTGTTCAAAGATTAGCACGCACGAAAGAAGAGGGTGGGGAACAGTGTTCAGTCGCTGCAACACTCACTTCTTTTGGTTTTCTTCTTGTAGCCTGGAGGGGCGGTTTGAAGATGAGGAGCTACAGCAGATTCTTGATGACATCCAGACCAAGCGCAGCTTTCAGTATTGATCCCAGATATCACTGCTGCTGGGGGAACCACATCACATCCCCAGCACAGCACCACTGGCCCAGGATCCAGGGCTGACTTGCACAGAAAATCTATTGCAGAAGACACTTGGGCTTCCTTTGGATAGAACAACCCAGTGCTTGGTCTTGGTTTAGGTTGCTGTTTCAGGCTCGACTGTTGGACCCTGATGGCCAGCGTAACCTTGGAGAGGCCTTGCAGTGGCTGCCTGAGCTTGCCTCTGGGAAGGGTGAGGTGGGGTGACGTGCATCTAAGCCACACTGCTGACGCCTCATATCACGGTCTTTGGCCCTTGTGTTATTTTTGATTCCTAATATTTCATGTTTTAATTTCAGTGTGTTCATAGTTTTTGAAGCTATACTAGAACATGTAAAACTGGTATGGGAAACAGTCTCACCTAAATGCAAAAGGAGCAATTAAACGAGACCTGTATCGTTGTTTGAAATTCTTAAAGAGAGGATGATAGCGCCTTGGTGTCCTTGTGCTTACCCCAGGAGACAGGGAAGAGTAGTTACACCTGAGGGTAACTGCTGAGCGCTGTGGGGCACATAGCCTTGAGATGGACAAGTACTGTGCCTTTCTTCTTGGATTGCTGCACAGCATAGATTTGGAGTAAGTGGTCTTTAAGCACTTACTTTGTCACTCCCAAATTCAGATTTTTCCTTCCTGGGCCGGATGTGAAGGAGTGAGCACTTCATAGTGTCCTCATATGGGGCATCGGGTCCAAACCTCTGGCCTCCTGCTTAGCAGCAGGTGTTCTGTGATGGAGGAGACGTGGGAGGAGGGCACCTGCCACTTCCCGAGCCACTACGGTGGCGTCACTCCATCTGAGGCAAGTTGAGGAGAAAACACTTTTAATTACTACACACTGCGGCTCTGAATTTTCTGAAGGGAAATACGCCTGTTTTCTTCACAGTTTGGGGATTTTTCTTTGAGGCACTTGTTGGCTCCAAGTGAATTCATGGTCCAGAGAAAAGGCTGGGGAAAGACCAAAGCTGGCTTTAAAAGTCAAGGTTGTTTTATGTCAACTGCTGACTAAGGCAAAAATAAAATTTCTTTAATAAAGTCTTTCAGTTTCTGAAATGACATGGTTTCTGAGTCACCAATATTCTTGTTTGTTTTGTTTTATGGTACACAGGCCTCTCACTGTTGTGGCCTCTGCCATTGCGGGGCACAGGCTCCGGATGCGCAGGCTCAGCAGCCATGGCTCACGGGCCCAGCCGCTCCGCGGCATGTGAGTCACCAATATTCTTGATGATTATTTGAAGGAAATGTCATTCATACCTCAATTAGAGAAGCATTTGAGGAAATAATCTTTTCATCCTTGGGCAACTTTACTTCTTTGAGACTCAGTGTTCTCAATTGTAAAATGTGGATAATAGTTTCTGTGCCACAGATGTTTTTAAAGATTGAATGAGAAAATTATGAAAAAGAGCCTATTGGTGTCTGACATACACTATACCCCAGTAAAAGTTAGCTGTTATTAGTCAGCTTGCTTTGTAGAAATCAGTGCAAGGGGGACTTCCCTGGCGGTCCAGTAGTTAGGACCCTGCACCTTCACTGCCGAGGGCCCTGGTTCGATTCCTGGTCAAGGAACTAAGATCCCACAAGCCATGTGGCACAGCCCCCCCAAAAAAAAGAAAGAAAAAAGAAATTAGTGCAAGGAATTGGTAGCATACCCACTGGTACTGGTATCACACTATGAAAACAAACCCAACTGCCTACTCAAAGTCTGCAGAATTATCTTTTAAGAGAGTCAGTTCTGGGCTTCCCTGGTGGCGCAGTGGTTGAGAGTCCGCCTGCCGATGCAGGGGACACGGGTTCGTGCCCCGGTCTGGGAAGATACCACATGCCGCGGAGTGGCTGGGCCCGTGAGCCATGGCCGCTGAGCCTGGGCGTCCGGAGCCTGTGCTCCGCAACGGGAGAGGCCACAACAGTGAGAGGCCCGCGTACCGCAAAAAAAAGAAAAAAAAAAAAAAAGAGTCAGTTCCATGGTTGGCACCAGGCAATGAAACAAAAAGAACAGGCCTGGATGGCAGACCCGAGCTGTAATCCAGGCCGCGTGCGCTCGGTGGCAGGAGCAGGGCGGTGCTACCGTCTCCACGGGGTGCCCGCCTGTGAGCCCCCTGGGAGTATTAAACTGTGCGAAGTGGCTGGCATATCGTTAGGAACTAATAAATGGCAGGTAGTAAGGCAGCTAGAAGCAGTTTAACACAACAACAACAACAACTCATACCAGGGATTACAGGTAAAAGCAGCCTCATGCCATGTTACAGACTCAAAGCCTGGTCTGTGCCTTCTGCTGGTCAGGGTTCTGTCTAGTCCTGGACAGCAGCTCACTGTCCAGTGAACAGGAGGCCCTGCAAAATCTTTAATTATCTGTGAAACATAGTTAGACTCACTGTACTGTTTGCAAAAGCAGAATTCAAAACAAAGATGTCATGTTGTCAAAGCCTCACTTCACCAGAAAGCTACATTAACCAGAAAAGCTTTTCTGAAAGCTCTCGTCATCTTGGTTTTATAAAAATGTATTAAACTTGAGTCTTGAAAAAGCATTACTGGATGGGGCTTGAGCACAAGCCATTCTTATTAAAAATAATTGTTTTAAGCTTATTACTAAAACCATTGAAGCCTACACAAAGACTTCTGTGTGAATAATCATTGCAGCATTATTCATAATAGCCGAAAACTGGAAACAATTCCCATGTCCACCAGTTAGTGATTTGATCAGCAAAGTCTGATACAGCCATACAGTGGAATACTTTTTAGCAATAAAAAGGAATGAACTAAAAAAACAAAAACCCAAAGCATTGAAGCCCACAGGATATGCCAGTGGGGTGACATTTTTTCAGTTTTTTTTTTTTGGATTTATTTTATTTTATTTTATTTTTCTGCTTTATTAACACATTTAATCAGTTATACATATACATATGTTCCCATATCCCCTCCCTTTTGCGTCTCCCTCCCACCCTCCCTATCCCACCCCTCCAGGCGGTCACAAAGCACCGAGCTGATCTCCCTGTGCTATGCGGCTGCTTCCCACTAGCTATCTACCTTACATTTGGTAGTGTATATATGTCCATGCCGCTCTTTCGCTTTGTCACAGCTTACCCTTCCCCCTCCCCATATCCTCAAGTCCATTCTCTAGTAGGTCTGTGTCTTTATTCCTGTCTTACCCCTATGTTCTTCATGACATTTTTTTCCTTAAATTCCATATATATGTGTCAGCATACAGTATTTGTCTTTCTCTTTCTGACTTACTTCACTCTGTATGGCAGACTCTAGGTCCATCCACCTCATTACAAATAGCTCAATTTCGTTTCTTTTTATCGCTGAGTAATATTCCATTGTATATATGTGCCACATCTTCTTTATCCATTCATCCGATGATGGACACTTAGGTTGTTTCCATCTCCAGGCTATTGTAAATAGGGCTGCTATGAACATTTTGGTACATGACTCTTTTTGAATTATGGTTTTTTATTGTGAAAATCTTTAAGCACAGAAAAGCCGAAAGATTAGAGCATTGATCATACCTATGTTTTTCACCTGCATTTAACATAATATTTGTCATATTTGCTTTATTATATTTTTCTAGGAAGCGTGTGAAAGCATGACACTTCATTGAAAATTTAAGCATGCATTTTAAAAATACACTTTCCTCTGTTAAGTACAACTGTTGCACTTAGGAATATTGACAAGAATTTCCTGATAACTTAATATTCAGTTCAAACTTCTCCTGAGGAGGGTTCTGGGCCAGTAGGCAGTCCCAGTGTTGGTATATTTTAGTATATAAAATCAATCGTCATTAAGGATCTAAACTGACACTTATGAGAAATATTGAAGAAATACATGTGGCTACTGCCCTCAAGTTGTTGGACGAAAATACCCCTTTGCAACCCCTGGGTGGAAAGTGGGCCTAGACAGAGTTCAGGCCCTAAACAGTGATTGGTAATGTGTCTGCCTGTGGCTCTCCGTGCCTGTTCCTTCAGCAGCAGCAGAAGGGCAGTTTGGGACTAAACAGAAAGTGTGAGTGGCGACGGCAGGGTTGAAGGCAGGTCTGTCTACTGGAATCACGTTCAGACTTGGGTTCTGTGCGCCTAGCTCCCTGTGCGTGGCTCCCAGGGGGTGCTAAGTAGTGAGTATTGAGTAAATACACTGCCCCCGTTTGCCGAAGGTTGACTTGGAGTGCAGGGAGAACGAGAATGTACCTGAAATAATACAGTTGAAGGAGAGAGACGGGGGGAGGTGGGGAAGCAGCCCAGAAGACACCTGGGCATTTTGGAAGACGAGGCAAAGCTGCCCAACAGAACTTTCTGCAAGGTAGGAATATTCCGTATCTGCACTGTCCAGTGTGGTGGCTGCCTGCCACAGGTCGCCCTGGAGCACTTGAGGCTAGTGTCACTGGACTGAGGAACTGAACTTCAGTAGACAGCAACACAGAAAGATTTGGTCACATAGGCTAGTTTCCATTCAGTCAACTTTCTAGCTGTCTCAATTGGGATAGAGGCATTTACAGAACTGGCTGTGCTTGAGCCTTCTTTGCAAGCAGCTTTTATACATGCATGCATGCATGCTTCGCCGGGTCTTAGTTGCAGCATGTGGACTTCGCTGCAGCTTGCAGGATCTAGTTCCCTGACCAGGAATCGAACCCAAGCCCCCTGCACTGGGAGTCTTAACCATCGGACCACCAGGGAAGTCCCATGAACCTTCAATTTTATTTAAGTTTTAATTTTTTTTTTTTTTTTTTTTTTTTTTTGCGGTACACAGGCCTCTCACTGCTGTGGCCTCTCCCGTCGTGGAGCACAGGCTCCGGATGCGCAGGCTCAGCGGCCATGGCTCACGGGCCCAGCCGCTCCGCGGCATGTGGGATCTTCCTAGACCGGGGCACGAACCCGTGTCCCCTGCATGGGCAGGCGGACTCTCAACCACTGCGCCACCAGGGAAGCCCAGTAATAAATATTTTTAAAATTCCTGATTCATACTGCCAAATTACTTTCCTAAAGTTAGAAGACAACTTGTCTGTTTTGAAGTCGTGTTCTGAACTTCATATAAGTGGAATCATCCATGTCCTCTTTTGTGTCTGATTTAACAGTATCTGTGATATTCATCCAGTTTGTTGCATTTATCGGTAATTACAGGCATACCTTGTTTTATTGCACTTCACAGATATTGCATTTTTTTCCTACAAATTGAAGGTTCGTGGCAAGCCTGCATTGTCAGATCATGGTTAGCATATTTTAGCAATAAAGCATTTTGAAATTAAGGTATGTATTTCTTTTAGACAGTGCTCTTGCACACTTAATAGACTAAGTACAGTGCAAACATAAACTTATATGCACTGAGAAATCAAAAAAAAAATCGTGTGACTCACTTTACTGCAATATTGGCTTTATTACGGTGGTCTGGAACTGAACACGCAGTACCTCCGAGGTATGCCTGAATTTCCTGTCGCTACATAGTAGCCCACTGCATGACCACACCACAATTTATTTACAACTGCTGATGGACATTGGGGTTACCAGTGTCTGGTTATTACAAAAAAAGCTGCTATGAACATTCCCGTGCAAGCCTCTGGTGGACGCATGCACTCAGTCCTCTTGGAGGGGAACTGCTGAGTCTCAAGGGGAGGGTATGCTTAGTTTTAGTACTGGAAACAGTTTACCAAAGTGGTCGTACCCTGGGGCTCAGTTTTTATAACTTGGTCTCCACTCAGTGAGGAAAGGCGATAACTCAGAGGCACCGGGAACGCGCGAACTCTGTATGCTTGACTCAGCTCGGCGCTTTCCTTCAAATTCTTAAGCTATTGTCAGGCCGGACCCCCAATTCCACGGATGGATAAACAGACTTAGCAAATGCAGCACCGCCCCCGGACAAATTTCTCATTAAAATTTTCGAAAACAGGGTACTTCTGAGAGCATCAAGGTTAGCTCACAATGTGAAAAAAGTACGGCAGCACCACCCTCACCCGCTCCCGCCTCGGGCGACGGCGCCGACCTCCTCTCAGTTGGAACAAAGGAGTCACTCAGCTAAGCCGCGTGGGGTTCCGGTCAGGCCCCGCCTCTCACCTATGCACAGGCGCAGATTGAGCCCTAGGGAGCCCGGCGGCTCCGGCGCTTGTGACGTAGTAGCGTACGCCGGTGCGTGCTGACGCACGGGCGTGCGCTCGGTGGCTCATAGGGGAAGATGGCGGCTGCTCTTTTGGAGGAGTGGGATTGAGAGGGGAGGGAGGAGGCCAGACAGGAGAGACATTCCTGACTGTGAAGACGAACATTTCGCTCGCTAGTCATTAGGAGCTCTGCTCAGCGCCACAGGGTGAGTGCGGCGGCGGCATGGGACCGCTCGCCTGCAGCAGGCGGCGGCACTCTCCGCCATTTTCAAGCTCGGCCGTTGCGTGCTTTGGGGGCCTGGGGGGGTGCCTGGGGATGGGTTGGAAGAGCTGGGAGGATCGATCTCCCGAGGGCTCTTTGAGGCGGGTTCGGGCCTTAGGGGACGGGGCTAGAGGCTTGAGGCAGACCGGGAAAGGCGGGCATGGTAGGACTAAGGCCCTGACTGGGGACCGGTGGCGACGAGAAGACATAGGTAGGGTAGGCCACGGAGAAAACTGGGAAGTTTGGAGGAGGGAAGCGCGTTAAAACTGGGGCGGGAGTGGAAGGGGTTGGGCCGAGAGTGGAATGGAGTGTGGTTTTGAGTGGTTGGGTGAAGGGGTCACGGGAAGTTAGTTAATGGGAAACCTGTAAAACGGCGGAAGGTTTAGTCTCGTTATTATCGTGGCTGGAAGTCGCTATTTTAACAGGGATAAGTCCACAGCTTGACAGGCAAAAATCCCTTGCTCCTTTGGAATAGCTACATTAGTATTTTGTTTGGTTTAGATCATGGTCCCTGCAAATGTCCCTTAAGAACCTCCCGCACGTTTCCGATTTTAAGACTTCTGGCAACTAGATATTTAGGTTCTTAGAAGGCATTCTCTTTTTTTTTTTTACGGAGAGGAAAAAACTGGTTACTTGGTTGTAAACCCTAGTGGTTGGTGGTCCTTCCGGAGAAAGGAGAAGGAGGCGGGTCGATAGGGAATTCCGTAATTGGACCTGTTTAAATCAAGTCAGAAAAGCACGGATTATTTGTAGAAAGCCTGTCAAGAATGTTTTGAAGTAATTTCCACACAGATGACATGAAGTTGACTGTTCGGGAACTTTTGAAGACGAGTGTGAACAAAAAGCCTATGTTAAAAGGAATACCTCTTGTTAGCACTGAGTTGACTTTCAAGTACACTCTGGAGATTCAGTGTACGCAGCATTTTTTGCCTGTGAACGTGATGCAGTGGTCGATCTGTTTAAGTTAAACAAAACTTCTAGAGACTGTTAGTTAAAAGGAAACATGTTCATTCTTCCCCTGATGGCAATTTTCTGTTCCTCGTCTTAATTGCTTTTGACGCCTATCTTTTATAACCATAAGATACTTTTGCACTTTTTAATTGGTCTCCTTGCCTAGAAGGCGGCAAAATACTGTATCGGTTTGAGTTTGTGTTGAGGCATCTAGTTCCGTACTTGGCCTTTTTTCTTGAAGTTTAGGGAAAAATTTTATCTTTGTGTATATGGGGGAAGAATTTTCATAGAAAGTTGGCCTTACATCACAGTGCTTTAGGAAAAAGTAAATCCTTATCCCTGAAGTTGATGGCTTAACCTGCATTCTTAGGTTGGTGAAAAATACTAAAACGACAGATTTTGCCATCACAATTTTACCCCGACCTAAGGCTTTAATTATACTTTTAGTAACCACTTAAGGTGCTTATTCAAAGCTCTCTTTGCTAAGTAATAAGTCCGTATATTTTTCACACTACTTTGGGAAAAACGTGCTATTTGATTATTGCTGAAGTTCGAACTGTTCCATATTTCAGAATAAGAAAGAAGAAGGTAAGGTAAAGTAAAGCTTTGTAACTGTAACAAATATATTGACAAAGATATCAGTGAAAGCTTTTCACTTAGGAATCTATTTATGTAATCCTTTTGAGGTTGCTTAGCAAAAAAAAAAGCACTTTTAGATAAAGTGTATTAATTAGCTAGAGCCTGCAGATTAGAAATCTTCATTATCAAAGTATGTTTAATTAAATGTCATAAACTTACCAGTTGTTTAAGCATTCCAGATTTGTTGTTTAAGATTCCAGATTGTCCTAGTTTTCTGCCAAACATTATTCCAGGATTTTATTTGTGTTGAAACTGTTTCTTGTGCTGAAACTTTTTCTTTTGGAATAGTGGAAGTTTTTCTGAGACTCTTAAGTATGTATAGTATTGGCAAATCTTTACA
Source organism: Hyperoodon ampullatus (assembly GCF_949752795.1). Taxonomy (NCBI): domain Eukaryota; kingdom Metazoa; phylum Chordata; class Mammalia; order Artiodactyla; family Ziphiidae; genus Hyperoodon; species Hyperoodon ampullatus. Next base: position 101,490,354 of record NC_136921.1, read on the forward strand.
TTACTCTCATCCTTTCTGGCCCTAGAACATTTTAGTATTTTCTGGTAGTGACTGACTTTATAACGTTTGTATTGTACCTTATGTTCATAACTTGAGTGCTTGTAAATTCCCAGAGCTGGGTAGTATTGTAAAGGCCATGGGTTTTAGCAGTGGACAGACCTAGATTTGAATGCCAGGCTCACCACTAACTAGCTTTTCTACATTTGGTCATTTACACTCTCTGAACTTCAGTTTTCTTATATATAAAAATGTTAATTATAGTACTTATTTCAAAGGTAAAAGAAAGTGTCTAGTACATAGTAAGCACTCAGTAATTTTTGGCATTTTTCTTTCTGTGACTTTAACTGATGAGGTCACTTTTTTTAAATTGAGGTATTAATTTCAGGTGTACAACATAATGATTCGCTATTAGTGTATATTGCAAAATGATCATCACAATAAGTCCATCACCATACATAGTTACAGTTTTGTTTTCTTGTGATGAGAACTTTTAAGATCTACTCAGAAACTTTTAAATATGCAGCATAGCGTTATTAACTGTAGTCACGATGTCATATGTTACATCCTTATAACTTACTTATTTTAGAATTGGAGGTTTGCACCTTTTGGCCCTCCTTCATCCATCTTGCCCATTCCTACCTTCCCCATTTTCACTGTGTAAGAACGAACTCAAATATCTTTACTGAAAACTTACTGATAATCTCATTCCTCTGGTAAACTGATTACTCCTTTCCCTGTGTTATTAAAGATTTTTGTGTATATCTCTATTTAATGTATTTTGATTGAAGCAGTATCTTTTCCATTACTTTGTCAGCTCTTTGAAGGCAAATGCTTCAGAGCCTTATATATATATATATATATATATATATATATGTATATATATATTTTTTGTGGTACGCGGGCCTCTCACTGCTGTGGCCTCTCCCGTTGCGGAGCACAGGCTCTGGACGCGCAGGCTCAGCGGCCATGGCTCACGGGCCCAGCCGCTCCGCGGCATGCGGGATCCTCCCGGACCGGGGCACGAACCCGTGTCCCCTGCAGCGGCAGGCGGACTCTCAACCACTGCGCCACCAGGGAAGCCCCTATATTTTTTGTATTTATAAAGCCTAAGCATTATAAAAATGGAGGAATGATTGATTTTTCTACAAAAATTCTCTTCATGACTCTGCTGGGATCCGTATTTCACACAGACCTTGTTTGTTATTCTGCTCCTTGGCCCTTACTGGTGACCTCTTTCAGACTATGCATATCTTGTCCATTCCTCAACATCCAACTAAATCTCTTCCCATTAATGAGGTCTTTCTTCAGTGAGTATTTATTTATTTACAGCTGTCTCTCCGGTTAATCTAAGGTCTGTGTGACTGCCTTCGTACTACCGGGCACTATGCCTTAACGGTTTTGAACAGATTCTTGGGTGGGTTGACAAATGCCTAACTGTGCTTGAAGGCTGACTTTGTTATAGGCACTTGCTCTGTTTACCGTCCCACTTAGTAAGATACTTTTAAGGAGCAATTTCCCTTTATTAGTATGTGGGATAATCTGGTAACGTTTTTCCTATCTTTTTATGTTAGGAGAAACTGAAAACATCCAGAAAAGTTGAAAGAGTAACACAGTGAACATCTGTTGCCTTTCATTTAGATTTATCTGTTATTAACATTTAATCATTTTGCTTTAGTTCTCAGTATACCTCTCTCCTCAACAACCAATTGAAATTAAACGTAGATATCATGCTGTTTGTCCCCTGAATACCTCAGGATGGATCTCTTTAAAATAATGCCATTTTTCTACACTTCATGTATTTTTATTGCAAACTAACCTCCCGCTAAGACTGTATAAAAACAGGAACCATTATTATGCTTAAGACAGTTAGCATTAAGTCTCTGGCATGGACTTTTTAAAGAATGTTCCACATTTGGGATTTTCTGATTAAATGATTAAAATGGCATTTAACATATTTCTCTATTTAAAATTTCCTATAAATTGGACGTTAGATCTAGAGAGGTTTGATTAAATTTGGGTCAGATATTTTTGGCAAAAATACTTCATAGATGATGATATGTAATTGACATTGTATTACATCAGGAAGGACAGAATGTCTGGTTCTCCAGTTTCTAGTGATCAATAAGGTGGTGAGGATTACCAGATGTTAGTTTGTCCCATTGTTGCTATGCTAAGTTTACTTGGTTAGTGTGGTGTCTGTCCATCAGGTTTCTTCGTTGAAAAGGTACATTTTTCCCGTCATCTGGTGGTTGATGATTGTTGGCCTAGTCATTTATTTAATTGGGGGTTATAAAAATTAAATGAGTGAACTTTCTACAAAAATTCTCCTCATGGCTCTTATTTCTTTGCATTTATTAGCTGTTTTCTTTAAAAAAAAGAGCTTCCCCCTCTTTCATGTTTTAAACTTACAAAACATTTTTTATTATTTATTTGGTTGCACTGGGTCTTAGTTGCGGCAGGAGGGCATCTTAGTTGCCGCTCACGAACTCCTTAATTGCAGCACGTGGGCTCCTTAGTAGCCGCACGCGAACTCTTAGTTGTGGCATGCATGTGGGATCTAGTTCCCTGACCAGGGATTGAACCCCGGCCCCCTGCATTGGGAGCGCGGAGTTGTATTCACTGTGCCACCAGGGAAGTCCCTCTGCTTAAACTTTTAAATTTTGAAATAAATACGAACTTATAGAAGAGTTGGAATACTAGTACAAAGAACTCTCATATACTTTTTCATCCCTGTTCACCAGTTGTTAACTTTCTGTCACATTTGCTTTATCCCTCCTTCCCTCCATCCCTTCTTTCTCCCCATCCCATGTTTTTGGGGTTTTTTTGGCCGTGCTGAGCAGCTTGCGGGATCTTAGTTCCCCAACCAGGGATTGAACCCAGGCCACGGCAGTGAAAGCACCTAGTCCTAACCACTGGGCTCCCTAACCACTGGGCTCCCTGGGAATTCCCGCCAGCCCATGTATTTTTTCGAACCATCTGGAGTCCTTCACAGACACCATGCATCTTTCCCCTAAGAACACCATTCTCTTAAATACCCACAGTATTAACAAATTCTACACATTTAACATTGATACAATATTTGATATTCAAATTTCATATTCCAGTTTCTCTAGTTGTCTCAATAACATCCCTTACAGAGTTTTTCCCCCCCTGTCATTTAGGGTCCAACCTAAAATTGAACATTGTGTTTGATTGTCATATTTCTTTAGTTTTTTTTTTTTTTTTTTTTTTTTTTGCGGTACGCCGGCCTCTCACTGCTGTGGCCTCTCCCATTGCAGAGCACAGGCTCCGGACGCGCAGGCCCAGCGGCCATGGCTCACGGGCCCAGCCGCTCCGCGGCATGTGGGATCCTCCCAGACCAGGGCACAAACCCGTGCCCCCTGCATCGACAGGCAGACTCCCAACCACTGTGCCACCAGGGAAGCCCATATTTCTTTAGTTTTTAATGAAGACCAGTTCTGTGGTCTTTTTTCTTTAATGACTTTTTTTTAGAGTATAGTCTATTAGTTTTGTTTTCGTTTTTGGAGAATTACTAATACTGTTTTTTGGTATGTTGTAGTTGTTACTGTTTTTTTAAAAAAATTATTTTATTTATTTAATTTTGTCTGTGTTGGGTCTTCGTTGCTGCACGGGCTTTCTCTGGTTGTGGCGAGCCAGGGCTACTCTTCGTTGCAGTGCACGGGCTTCTCATTGCGGGGACTTCTCTTGTTGCGGAGCACGGGTTCTAGGTGCACGGGCTTCAGTAGTTGTGGCACGTGGGCTCAGTAGTTGTGGCTCTTGGGCTCTAGAGTTCAGGCTCCGTAGTTGTGGCACATGGGCTCAGTTGCTCCGCGGCATGTGGGATCTTCCCGGACCAGGGCTGGAACCCGTGTCCCCTGCGTTGGCCGGCGGATTCTTAATCACTGGGCCACCGGGGAAGCCCCTCTTATTGTTTTTGATGCTTCAATTGTTCCAGATTTGGCCAGTGTGAGTCCCTCTTCGAGCTGGTTCTGTGTCACTTTTTTTTTTTTTCTTTTGGCTGTGCCATGCGGCTTCCAAGGATCTTAGTTCCCTTACCATGGAACAAACCCATGGCCCCTGCAGTAGAAGTGCAGAGTCCTAAACATTGGACCGCCAGGGAATTCCCTCTTGTGTCCTTTTTGACTAAGCCTGATTAATCTCTGAGGGCTTTCTTGGTTTTTGCAAAACAATAACCCAGGTCTTTCTTTTTTTTTTTCCTTTCTTCTTGTTTTTTATATTTTTCTATTTCTTCAGAAAGCCCCGCTTTCTTTTGATGGAAAATGATATTTATAAATTAAAATTTGAGTGCTAGGTAGTATATGTGCTGTTACTAGAGTGTCTTTGCTTCTAGGCTCCTTTCAGTGGACAGAGCTAGGAAACGTTTTCAGAAATCATCAGTTTATATTATAACGTTATTATTGGGATTTGCTACAAAGAAAGTAGATTCAGTTTACATCCTGTTGAGTGCAGTTGATTTCTTTTCCGTCCTTTTTTTCCTTAGAATGTATTCTACTAAAAATGAACAGAGAACTGTGTTCAAAAGTTACAGTACTTTACTGTGGTTTCAATTTGCATTTCTCTGATGATTAATGATGTTGAACATCTTTTTCATATGCTTGTTGGCCATTTGTATATCGTCTTTGGAGAAATGTCTCTTCAAGCCCTTTGCCCAAATTTTAAGTGAGTTACTGGATTTTTTTTTTGTTGTTGCTGAGTTGTAGGAGTTCTTTATATATTCTGATAAAATCTGATAAATCTGATAAATCCTTATCAGATTTGCAAATATTTTCTCCCATTCTGTAGGTTGCCTTTTCACTCTTTTGATTGTGTCCTTTACTGCATGAAAGTTTTTAAGATCGATATAGTCCCATTTATGTGTGTGGGACCCTTGTTTTTTCGTAACAGTATATCCAAGAAATCATTCCAGGGGACTTCCCTGGTGGCGCAGTGGTTAAGAATCCGCCTGCCAATGTAGGGGACACGGGTTCAATCCTTGGTCTGGGAAGATCCCACATGCTGCGGAGCAACTGAGCTCGTGCGCCACAACTACTGAAGCCCACGCGCCTAGAGCCTGTGCTCTGCAACAAGAGAAGCCACTGCAATGAGAAGCCCACGCACCACAACAAAGAGTAACCCCCACTCGCCACAAGTGGAGAAAGCCTGCACGCAGCAACGAAAGATCACGCATGCCTCAACAAAGATCCTGCGTGCCACAACTAACACATGGCGCAGCCAAAAAATAAAATAAGTAAATTTAAAAAATGTTTAAAAAAATCCTTTGTTTAAAAAAAAATAATAGATATATGTTTCATTGGTTAAATTTTTTTAACTTCACTTTTAGGTATTTGGTTAAGTCTCACTGATTATATCTTTAGTAATCACTGTACTTTTGAAATCCAGACTGACTTGTTTGGAGGGAAATACCAAACTAAGACAGTATGTGTCATAGGGTAAAGACACAAATGCCAAAGACTGAGGAACTAGTTAGGCTTTTAGGCCAGTGTGGGTAATAAAACCAGAAACTGAGAACCACTGTTCCGAAATCAAGAGGCACTCAGAGCCTTAAGTTTGTCAGTTTCATCTTGCTGTTGACAAATTTGAAATATTCAAGACTGTCTCTTTAGGGTTCTTCCTTTGGTAATGATTATGTATTTTGTTAAATGCTTTTACATACAATTTAGTTGTTAAGCCAAGTTTAAAAATGAGCTGAAAGAAACTGGAAAATGGTTGCTTACTCCCTGTGTAATCTTGAAATTTTAGAATTATTTTACTTCTGTAAGTCATCAGATCTAGACCCTTAAAGAAACAGGATTGAGGAGATTAAATTTGTTCGTAATCACACAGTTAGTGGAAGAATCCAGGTCACCTGAGTACCAGTTTAGTGTTCTTTTCTCCACCTTTACAAAAACACCAAAAAACAAACCCCTGAACATTTCATAGTGTAACTTGGGAGAGTTTTTTTGGTTCATCGTCTTTGGGAGAGAGCTAAAATTATAAGTTTACATAGCCAGAAAAGTCTGAAATAGGAAAATCTTCCATCAGTTAGTAAGTGGTGACATTATTCTGTGGTCCTGAACTTGACATATCTAGCTTTGTTCAAAATTGACTATCAAACTGGGACTTTGGTATGTTTCTATTTTAGTAACCTAATGATTTCAGCCTTTAACTCTGCCAGATAATCATAGGATTTGGCAGAATATTTCCTGGTAGATTTTAAAAAAATTAGTCAATTAGGTCGCGCCGCAAGGCTTGTGGGATCTTAGTTCCCTGACCAGGGATCGAATCCCTGCCCCCTGCAGGGGAAGTGTGGAGTCCTAACCACTGGATCACCAGGGAATTCCCTCTTGGTAGATTTTATCCACACACACCATATCCCAAGTGTGTAGCAAGGTGCCTCTCTCATGTGTTTTATGTACTCAAATTATAGTTGATAGTATGAGGGAGGTTTTTTTCACCCACATTTTCTACCCACGATGCTTATTTTCAGATGTTTTTTACAGCAGTTTTGTGCCCAGAGTAGTCATTTCTATTTCTGTGCCTATGTTCATAGCACTACTTAGTAGCATTACTTATATAAGTTATTTTATTTTTATGCATTTATTCATTCATTTATAAACGAATTACCAAAAAAGAAAAAAAAAAGTACAAAGTACAAGGGGATATACAGTGATCTATCTCTTCCCTATGGCTATTCTCTAATCCTTTTTCATCTATCTGGTAGCTGTAGTTATCAGTTCGTTGTAAATTCTCCCAGAGATGTTTTGGGTTCTATATAGCAAATGTACTTACTACAGATGTGTATGTGTCCCTTTTTTGTTGCTTTTCACTTACACAGTTGTAGTCTATACACTGTTTTGTACTTTTTTTCACTTAACGGTATATCTTGGAGACCCTAAATAGAACTACCTTCTTGATAATATCAGTAGTTGCATAATATATATTGTATGGGGGGACTTCCCTGGTGGCGCAGTGGTTAGGAATCTGCCTGCCAATGCAGGGGACACGGGTTTGATCCCTGGTCTGGGAAGATCCCACATGCCGCGGAGCACCTAAGCCCACGCACCACAACTGCTGAGCCTGTGCTGTAGAGCCTGCGAGTCACAACTACTGAGCCCGAGTGCCACAGTTACTGAAGCCCACGTGCCTAGAGCCCATGCTCTGCAATGAGAGAAGCCAGCGTAATGAGAAGCCCGCACACCGCAAGGAAGAGTGCCCCCGCTCACCACAACTAGAGAAAGCCCCCGCGCAGCAACGAAGACCTAGTGCAGCCAAAACAAATAAATAAAAAATAAATAAAATACGCAACATTAAAAAAAAAAAAGAAACTGCCAAGCTGTTTAAAAGTTTATATATATAGTATGGGTATTCCATGATTAACTAGTCCTCTACTTAATAGACATGGGTGGTTTCCAGTCTTTTGTTATTAAAAACAGTGCTCCATTGAATAACCTTATGCATATGTGTTTGTGCATGTGTGAGCACATGTGTAGGGATAAATTCATGGAAGTGGGATTGCTTGGTCAAAGTAGGTGCAGTATCAGTGTGTGAATATGGTGGTTTCTCTCACACCAAACCACCACTTGCATTATCATAGGTTTTTTTTTGTTTTTTTATAAATTTATTTATTTTTGGTTGTGTTGGGTCTTCACTGCTGATCGCGGGCCCTCTCCAGCCGCGGTGACCAGGGGCCACTCCTTGCCATGGCGCATGGGCCTCTCACTGCGGTGGCCTCTACTGTTGCAGAGCATGAGCTCCAGGCACGCGAACTTCAGCAGCTGTGGCACGCGGGCTCAGTAGTTGTGGCATGCGGGCTCAGCAGCCGTGCCTCGCTGGCTCTAGAGCGCAGGCTCAGCAGCTGCAGCACATGGGCCTAGCTGCTCCGCGGCATGTGGGATTCTCCCGCACCAGGGCTCGAACCTGCATCCCCTGCATTGGCAGGAGGACTCCTGACCACTGTGCCACCAGGAAAGCCTTATCATAGTTTTTGCCTTCTTGAGTTTCGTTGCTTCTCAGTAAATGATGAGTCATTCTGTAGCATGAGTAGCAACGAGAATTTAAAATCACTCATTTGTCCCTTTTTGATAATTTTCATGTGATATATATTCCTGGGATGATTCACCATTGCCTATAATAGTGGTTTCTGTCCTTTTTGGACCCCATAGGAATCTTATGAAAGTTTTATACTTCTTCCCATTATAAAAAATGTGAATATCCATATTAGACTTCGGCATGGAACTGTGAGGTGGAGAGGTAATTTAAATCCTTTTGCCCATTTATGTATCCATAGACCCCAGTTAAGGCTTCCTGCTTTATTTGATACATATAAACTCTTGTGTCTAGATGAGCATAACGGACATTTCAGAATCTAGTCCCACTGTATGAACTCAGGTTTTCAGCTTCTTCCTCTGCTACTCCCTCTCCCCACTACCCTGTCCTTGAACCATTTTTTAAAAACTTGAGTACCCCTAATAAAACTAATGAAATGTTGTGGGGTTGGCCAAAAAAGTTCATTCAGGTTTTCCCATAAGATGTTACGGAAAAACCGGAACAAACTTTTTGGCCAACCCAATGTGTCAATTATGTCTCAAGACAAAACCCCAAAAGTAGTTCTCTGTTACTCTGCTTACTGCTTCCTCTGCCTGGAATTGCACCTCTTCCCCATCGCCACTTGGTGTAGACTTTCTCTTATTACCCTTATAAGCTAGTTAATCTGACACTTTTGTTTCACGTCAGTGCTCCCCCACTAGTTCTTGGTTCTTCCCATGGCATTCTCTCTCACAGCAAAATATGTAAAGTACGTGGATATAGGAAGATTCAATATTGTCAAGATGTCAGTTCTTCCCAACTTGATCTATAGATTCAACATGCTCCCAATCAGAATCCCAGCAAGTTATTTTGTGGATGTTGATAAACAAACAAAGCTCCTTTTAGTCAGGTAAGTTTCATCAGTGCCTGTTAAATGAATGGTTACTAGAGAACAGAATATTCACACAATTCTAAAGTACTACCCTACAGTATTAAGCATTTTAGATATATACAAAGTTGAAGAAAGAAGTTAATACCATTTATTTGCCTCCTAAATTCAATATTTGTTATAGTTTTGCTGTATTTTCTTGCTAGGGCTGATATATCAAAATACCACAGACTGAGTGGCTTAAACAATAGACATTTATTTATTGTCTTACAGTTCTAGAGGTTAGGTGTCTGAGATCAAGGTGTCAACAGGGCCATGGTCCCTCTGAAGGTGCTAGGGACAGATCTGTTCCAGACCTTACCTGGTTTTTGGTAGTTCCTTGGCCTGTGCCAGCATAACTCCAATCTTTACATGTGTCCAAATTTCCCCTTTTTATAAAGACACCAATCATTGAATTACTGGCCCACCCTACTCCAGTATGACTTCATCTTAACTAATGATATCTGCAACAACCCTGTTTCCCAGTAAGGTACTGGGTGGTGGTGGTTGTGAAGACTTTACCATGTGAATTTTGAGGGGATGTAATTCAACCAGTAACAATCTGTCTCTATATACATACAGACATACATACCTTTTAACCATTTGAGAGTAATTGCACACATGACAAAAGACGCTTAAGCATGCAGTATCAACATGCAGTAACATATCTAAGAAAATTAGCCATAATTTCCTAATATTATGTAATATATGGTCCACATTCAAATAGTCTTTAATAGCTGTTTTTTTCCCCCAAACCAGACAATCATTTGGTTGTCTCCTTGGACATGTTTAACTGGAGCAGTCTTTTTGCTCTTTTACTTTTTATATATATACTTTTTTTTTTTTTTTTTAAAGACTTACAGTGTCGCAGTTGCAGATCAAGCCTCTGTGCTCTGCCAACCTGATTAAGACTAGTTGAAACCACCATTTGCTTTCTCTGTCCAAGAGTCCTAATACAGAAGGCATGTCTCTTGACGGACAGTTAAGAGGGCTGTTACATGTTCTCTGTTATAGTTGTTCTGGAGAATGGACTTTATCTTTGTATGTTATTTTGTGTATGCTACACATTCTGTATTTTAAATTAGATCATTTTAAACAGACCCTTTTAATTTGATGAAAATTCTCTTAGCTCATTACCTGTAATACAGAAACACAAAAATTGTTCTATGAGCAAATACTATGTTTGCTGTACTTCTCCACTGTATAGTTAATATTTTTTCTTTTGTAGTTAATAAGTATCTTGGAAACTGTGTAAATATACTGTTCGTTCTCAAATTTTTAGCATCCATTGCTAGACCCTGTCTGTAGCAACTATTAATGGGGGTTCCAATGACGATTTTCTGTTAGCATATATTTTAACATATACTTATTACCATTTTCATGTGTGCTAGGCTGTATGCAAGGCACTGAGAATATAGAGATTAAAAACATTCGGTCCTTGCCTACAAGAAGTTTATAGTTTAGACAGAAAGGCAGTTACATGGTTTTTACCAGTATGATACATGCTTTTCCATGATTATGCATAATATACTTTAGAAGTGCAGACTGCTGAATAAATTGAGTGTAATAAATAAGCATAAATTTACAAAGGTAATTAAGAACACTGGTATTAGGATTATGCCAACAAAGGTTGTGAGAGTGTTTGGCAAACTTAGAGATTTCAGAATAGCATTTAAAACAAAAAACAGAAATATACTACTAGCTCCTTATACAGACCGTCTTGTCTCTTGTGGACAACTTGGAAAAACCCACGGTGTAAAGAAGACAACAAGGGACTTCTGTGGTGGCACAGTGGTTAAGAATTTGCCTGCTAGTGTAGGGGACATGGGTTCAATCCCTGGTCGGGGAAGACCCCACATGCCGCGGAGCAGCTGAGCCCGTGTGCCACAACTACTGAGCCTTGTGCTCTAGAGCCTGCGAGCCACAAGTACTGAGCCCTTGTGCCACAACTACTGAAGCCTGCGTGCCTAGAGCCAGTGCTCCGCAACAAGAGAAGCCACTGCAATGAGAAGCCCGTGCACCGCAACGAAGCATAGCCCTTGCTCACTGCAACTAGAGAAAGCCCACGCGCAGCAACTAAGACCCAACGCAGCCAAAAAAAAAAAAAAAAAAAAAAAAAAATCAACAAAATATTACCATAAGTCCATGCTCTTATTACCTTCGTTATGTGTTCCTTCCCATTTTCTGGCTTTTGAGCAAAAGTGTGTAGTTCTTTTAAAATAATTGTAATTGTTTCATAATCTGATTTTTCCATTTAGTATTAGATCATGTGCAATTTGTTAAAAATATTTCAAACTTTTTTTTTTTTTTTTTTTTTTTTTTTTTTTTTTTTTGTGGTACGCGGGCCTCTCACTGTTGTGGCCTCTCCCGTTGCGGAGCACAGGCTCCGGATGCGCAGGCTCAGCAGCCATGGCTCACGGGCCCAGCCGCTCCGCGGCATATGGGATCCTCCCAGACCGGGGCACGAACCCGTATCCCCTGCATCGGCAGGCGGACTCTCAACCACTGCGCCACCAGGGAGGCCCCCAAACATTTTTAATTATATAAAATTTCGTGATACAGATACGCAGAAGTAATTTAGTCATTCCTCTCTGGTTGCCTGTTACGCTTGTGAACTGAACTGAAAGACTTTGTTGCAAGACAGGATTTTTTAGTTGCCCACGTAGATCTCTATTAAATCATAGAATGGTTCTCTGAAATTTATAAACATATAAAGGTATTTCTGGAAATCACAGCTAGTTGTAACATGGTTTAAAAATTGCAGAAGTTTCCTTGAATATCAAATATAAGATTATAAGTCATAATCACTCTGTGCTTTACACATTTTAAGTATTGAGTGCTATTAATGGTTCTTAATCCAGTTCCTTCATTTTAGAGATCTAGGAAACAAAGACCCAGAGGTGTCAAAAATTTCTCCAGGATAGGAGAGCCTTAAATAGAGTCCTAGCTTCCATAGTTTGTTGTTCTTTGCACTCTAATGATTCAGTATCCCCTTCCCCCAAGGCTTAGGGATTCTGTGGAGGAGTTGTGAATAGTATTAGAGTGGTGCAACTTTGCAGTCTATCTTGAACTTACTTTTTTTTTTCTTTTTTTGGGGTGTACGAGGGCCTCTCACTGTTGTGGTCTCTCCCGTTGCGGAGCACAGACTCCGGACGCGCAGGCTCAGTGGCCATGGCTCAGGGGCCCAGCCGCTCCGCGGCATGCGGGATCTTCCCGGACTGGGGCACGAACCCGTGTCCCCTTCATCGGCAGGCGGACTCTCAACCACTGTGCCACCAGGGAAGCCCGAACTTACTTTTAAGATGTAGCTTGAAGAAGGAGTTCTTCAGTTGAAGGAGACTTAAAAGGAGAGAATGAGAGGGAATTCCCTGCTGTCCAGTGGTTAGGAGTCTGTGCTTTCACTGCCGAGGGCCTGGGTTCAGTTCCTGGTTGGGAAACTAAGATCCTGTGTGGCACATAGTAAGTGCTGCCAACTCCAGTTGATTCTTGTTATTCATGGTAGTTATGCTCTATAAAGTTGCCACAAACACTGAACTAGCAAATACTGAACCGTTGCTCGTAGGAAATTTAGATTCCTGCGAGCCTCTGTGACAGTATTTGAGTCAGTCAGCCAAAACATAACCTTATTTTATGTGTTTATTTTATTTTTTTTAAGGATAGTTACTTTTTGTTAAGATTAACTTATTTTTGGCTATGTTGGGTCTTCGTTGCTGCGCCTAGGCTTTCTCAAGTTGTGGCGAGCGGGAGCTACTCTTCCTTGCGGTGCACAGGCTTCTCATTGTGGTGGCTTCTCTTGTTGCAGAGCACGGGCTCTAGGTGCGTAGGCTTCAGTAGTTGTGGCACATGGCTTGGCTTAAGTAGTTGTGGCTCACGGGCTCTAGAGCGCAGGCTTAGTAGTTGTGGCGCACAGGCCTAGTTGCTCTGCAGAATGTGGGATCTTCCTGGAGCAGGGCTCGAACCCATTCCCCTGCATAGGCAGGCGGATTCTTAACCGCTGAGCCACCAGGGAAGAAGCCTTGTGTTTCTGTTTAGAGATGCCTTAGTTAATGTATATTGCTGATCCATTAACATTGTTCTCATGGTGAACAGCACTGGTTGTTTACAGCTTTAGTATCTAACTGCATTTAATCCATAAGGCACATCACAGCTTTCTTGCACTCAGGCACACTAGACAGCACTGGAGCACAACACTTGGGGACGGGGAGGGTATACCTCAGTTGGGAACTTGAGTTCTGGGTGATTCAACTCAGCATATGACGTACAAATGACGGCCAAAGACTACAAATGTTGATTTTGGGGCTACAGAAAAAGTTAACTATTAGGCAAATTTGCAAATGTTGAATCTTTGAATAATGAGAATCCACTCTAGTTTGAGCACAGGGAAACAATAAAAATTCCAGAGGTATAAAAAGTATGCCTTTTAAGTTCAGAATCCAAACAACTAAAATGCGTACTGAAAGTTTTTTCCCTGAACCTAATCATGTAGGAGACAAACGACAAAGACCTAAATGTAGATTCCCCAAAACGGTATTCGAAAGACATGAAAGGACAGTGTAAAACTGGGAGTTCTACACTGGTTTTAAAAACTGGGAGTTTTACACTGGTTTTAAAACTGGGAGTTTTACACTGGTGGGAGTAAAACTGGTTAATAAAATTGAAAACTGGAAAAGTACTCCACTTATTAATCAGGAAAACTAAAAAACAACCAAGAAAAAGTGATTTTTCTTTTTAAAACCTAAAGTATCAAAAAAAGTGACTTCAGTAGTTCCTCTTGCTTATGATGGAAATAAGTGGTTCTACAGAAAAAGCTTTATGTACAAAGATGATCAGTGTGATTTGAATTTTAGTAGGATGTATTTTATTTTATTTTTTAATTTTATTGAAGTATAGTTGATTTACAGTGTTGTGTTAATTTCTTCTGTACAGCAAAGTGACTCAGTTATACATGCATATGTGTATATATATTCTCTTCCGTTATGGTTTATTACAGGATATTGAATATAGTTCCCAGTGTTATACAATAGGGCGTTGTTGTTTATCCGTCCTACACATACTAGTTTGCATCTGCTAATCCCAAACTCCCAATCTTTCCCTCCCCGACCTCCTCCCTGCTGGCAACCACAAGTCTGTTTTCTGTGTCTTTGAGTCTGTTTCTGTTTCGCAGATATGTTCATTTGTATCGTATTTTTGTAGGATGTATCTAAAAAACAATTCAAATGTCCAACAGTGGGACATTTAAGTAAATCATGTTTATATTATATATATTATATTGTATATATATATATATATAAAATTTTTTTCTGCCCAGAATATTACATAAGTTTGTTTCAGATGTAACAGCAGTGTTAAAATCAACAAGTTTTAATCTTAACTGAACCGAGTAAACTTGGCTGTTTAAGTATTTTTAAAGTTATTCTCTCCAAAAAACTAAGGGAGCTTTTCTTTTCCATCCCCACATACCACGGTTTCCCAATAGTTCTGTTTTTGGAGGACTTTCAATTGATGAGTAAACTGTTTGCAGATTTTTCAGAACTTCTTTGCCCAAATGAAAACCAATCTGGACAAATTATATATTGCATAGATTTCTCTGCAGTTTTTTCTTTCTTTAGAACCTTATTGCAATTACCATACAGTATAATTTTTACTTTTTGCCTCACATGAAAAACTACCCTGTCCTGAAAAATATGATGGCTATATCCTGTGATCTTCCAGTTAATAGAATTTTTACCTCAGTGATCATTTTTATCATATTTCGAAATAACTAACTCCACCTTGGACATTATTTCCATCTTTACTGACTGACTCATAGGCACATGAACTAGTGCCCAGCTTCTACCTCTTCTACATCCTCTCCTCCATAAGCGGATGGAATTATTTAATATAAGTCTGATGTAGGACAATGAACGCTTTACAAACATACAATTTAAGTTAAAGTCATTGACTAGGGAGCCTACATGCTCTATTCAAAATTTAATATTTTTTCCTCCATAAATAACATGTGCTTAATTGTCCTGAGGCAGCTATTTGGTTTTCAAAAAAACCACATTTAGTTATATATTCATAGGACTGATTAGACAGTCCAGGTGAAATGGTTACAGGAATAGAGAGGCAGCCGTCACCTCACAAAACTCATTTATATATCAAAATCTATTTTGATATGTAAGGCTGAATTCTTCAAACTAATTATGCCTTCTGTAACTCAAGTTTGGTTAAAGTTTTAGTTAACTAAAGTTAAAGTTTAGTTAACTTTTAGTTAACTAAAAGGTGTTAACTAAATTTCTCTTGGCAAGAGCAAGCTGGAACTTATCCATGAAGGTAAAGGTGCTTAATGCTAAACTTTTCTTCTAAGCTTAGATTTGGGCTGCTTAAGAAACTGGTACCCAAGAAACCAGCTTGGTCTTTCTACATTTTTACTATCTTAAGTAAATCATGTTTTATATATATATATATATATATATATATATATATATATATATATATTTTTTTTTTTTTAATTTTTTTTTGCGGTACGTGGGCCTCTCACTGTTGCGGCCCCTCCCGTTGAGGTGCACAGGCTCAGCGGCCATTGCTCATGGGCCCAGCTGCGCCGTGGCATGTGGGATCCTCCCAGACCGGGGCACGAACCCGTGTACCCTGCATCGGCAGGCGGACTCCCAACCACTGCGCCACCAGGGAAGCCCAGTCATGTTATATTTAATGGAACATTTAGGAAGTTGTTAAAAACACTTGCAGATAGTTTTGTAACATGCGAAACTCTTAAGCTGTAATTATTAAGGGGGGAAAAAGAGTAAAAATTTAGGTATAATCCATGATTTCACGTACAGTTAACAAGTAACAATGGTGCCGTATAGTTGTTCCTCACTATGGGGGATTGGTTCCAGGACCCCTGGAGGAGGTGGGGGTCCCTAATATAAAAAGGCATTATAGTATTTGCATATAACCTACACATACCCTCTCCTATATTTTAAATCATCTCTAGATTACTTATAACTAATACAATGTAAATGCTATGTGAATAGTTGTAAATGCAAGAAAAATGCTATGCAAATAGTTATTGGTGTGTGGCAAATTCAGGTTTTTTGAAACTTTCTGGAATTAAAAAAGGTTTATTCCCATCCACAGTTGGTTGAATCTGCAGATGTAGAACCTGTGGATATGGAGGGCTGACTATATATATATATATATATGTGTGTATATATATATATATTTTTTTTTTTTTTTTTTTTTTTTTTTGCGGTACGCAGGCCTCTCACTGTTGTGGCCTCTCCTGTTGCGGAGCACAGGCTCCGGACGCGGAGGCTCAGCGGCCATGGCTCACGGGCCCAGCCGCTCCGCGGCATGTGGGATCTTCCCGGACCGGGGCACGAACCCGTGTCCCCTGCATCGGCAGGCGGACTCTCAACCACTGTGCCACCGGGGAGGCCCTGACTATATTTACTTGCTCCCTCTTCTCTTTACTTTCTCCTTTTTTCACAGATATCTGTCATTACCATGTATTGTTTTCACAGTGGACCAAGGCTTAAAAAATGCAAGTTATGGTTAGGTAATACAGATTTGGCTCACAGTATATATAATATCATTAGTGTCCTATTAATGTGACACTGAGGTGGAACAGGATCTTCAAGTGCCTTCTAATAGTCATTAGGGAGAGGTTAAACTGTGTACAGCATGGTTTTCACTTATTCATTCAGTTTTTTTTTTTTTTCTGAACTCTGAAAAAGTTGAGGTATCATTGACTTATAGCATTTTATTAGTTTCAGGTGTGCAACATAATGATTTGATTTATGTATACATTGCAGAATTATCAGATAAGTCTAGTTAATGTCTGTCACCTTACATTGTTACAAATTACTGTTCTTATGATGAGAACTTTTAAGATCTACTCTCTTAGCAACTTTCAAGTATGCAATATAGTATTATTAACTGTAGTCACCATGTTACTCTTTACATTCCCATGACATTTATAACTGGAAGTTTGTACCTTTTTTTTTTTTTTTTGTGGTACGCAGGCCTCTCACTGTTGTGGCCTCTCCTGTTGCGGAGCACAGGCTCCGGACGCGGAGGCTCAGCGGCCATGGCTCACGGGCCCAGCTGCTCCGCGGCATGTGGGATCTTCCCGGACCAGGGCACAAACCCGTGTCCCCTGCATCGGCAGGCGGACTCTCAACCACTGCGCCACCAGGGAAGCCCGGAAGTTTGTACCTTTTGACCCATTTCACTCATTTCACCTACTGCACACCCCCCTCCTCTGGCAACCACCAGTCTGTTTTCTGCATGAGTTTTGTTTTTTGTTTGTTTGTATTTTAGATTCCACATGTAAGTGAGATCATACATATTTGTCTTTGACTTATTTCACTTAGCGTGATGCCCTCAAGGTTCATCCATGTTGTCACACATGGCAAGATTTCATTCTTTTTGATGGCTGAGAATAATTTTGTGATACATGTATATGTGTCTATAATGTATACGCACATATATATAGACACATTGTTTCCGTATCTTGGTTGTTATAAATAATGTTGCAGTGAACATGGAGTGCATATATATTTTTGAGTTAGTATTTTTGTTTTCTTTGGATAAATACTTAGAAGTGGAATTGCTGGATCGTATGGTAGTTCTGTTTTTAATTTTGGTGGAAACCTCCACACTGTTTTATAGCTTACTCCCCTTGTACTGATAGCCATCAATCTCCAGAGGCTTTTAAATTATTAGTGGCTTGCAGTTTGGGAATAGAAAGTATTGCTTAAGCACATGTGAAAGGACAGCTGTTGTTTTGAAAGTTGTATTTCCTGTTTTAAGTTAATTTGGATTAAAAGTGTTTAAGATAGGGCTTCCCTGGTGGCGCAGTGGCTAAGAATCCACCTGCTAACGCAGGGGACACAGGTTCGAGCCCTGGTCTGGGAAGATCCCACATGCCGCGGAGCAACTGGGCCCGTGAGCCACAACGACTGAGCCTGTGGGTCTGGAGCCTGTGCTGCACAACAAGAGAGACTGTGATAGTGAGAGGCCCACGCACTGTGATAAAGAGTGGCCCCCGCTCGCCGCAACTAGAGAAAGCCCTCGCACAGAAATGAAGACCCAACACAGCCAAAAATAAATAAATAAATTTATATATTTAAAAAAAAGTGTTTAAGATAGACTCTAGATATTAGGTTTGTGTCTTATTCATTCGTTTAAAATAATGTTATGATGAAGCTGATTGTCTGTTCTCCAGAAATATACTGGACTGAATTCTCCATTTGGAGGGACTAATCACATATATGACATGTATGTTGTCTTTCAGTCTTAACAGACCTTCCAGCTGAGAACTTTGTCTTCAGTCTTAACAGACCTTCCAGCTGAGAACTATCTCAGGTTTTTGATTGAAAACTTAATCCAACATAGAATAAGCAACTGAATTTATATTTTTGTCACTTATAAATTGATACTATCCAGTCATTAAAGGAGATCCAGTCAGACCCCTATTGCTTTAGAAAAATTATACACATACCATTTATGGAATAGAAACATATTTTCTTAAAAACAAAACTGAATTCTGGCTTCTATTTCCCAAGTTGAGTGAGGGGGTGAAATTTTGCAGTGTTTTCAATTGAGTTTCTAATGCACGAAATCATCATATATTAACTGTGAAGCAAATGTCATGTACTCTTGGGATAATACATATAGATAGTCTAAAATCCACAAGGTGTTAACTAAATGTCTTTTTTTTAACTGATATACAATATTGTGTTAGTTTCAGGTGTACAGCATAATGATTCAATTTTTTCCACAGATAATATTCCATTATAGGTTCTTACAAGATATTGAGTATAATTCCCTATGCTATACAGTAATCCTTATTGCTTACCTATTTTATGTACAGTAGTTTTTGTCTGTTAATCCCATACTCCTAATTTGTCCCTTTCCCTCTCCCTTTGGTAACCATAAAGTTGGTAATCATAAATTGGTTTTCTGTATCTGAGTCTATTTCTGTTTAGTATCTAGATTCATTTGTATTACTTTTTAGATTCCACATATAATTGTATTGTACAGAATTTGTCTTTCTCTGACTTATTTTACTAAGCATAATATTCTCTAGGTCCATCCATGTTACTACAAGTGGCAATATTTCATTCTTTTTTTTATGATTGAGTACTCTTTCACACCTTAAGCCAGTTGTCTGTTGATGGGCACTTGGGTTGCACCCACGTTTTGGCTAATGTGAATAGTGCTGCTATGAACATTGTGGGGCATGTATCTTTTAGAATTAGACTTTTCATTTTTTCCAGATGTATAACCAAGAGTGGAATTGCTGGATCATATGGTAGCTCTGTTTTTAGTTTTTAAAGGGACCTCCATACTGTTTTCTATAGTGACTGCACCAATTTACATTCCCACCAGCAGTGTAGGAGGGATCCCTTTTCTCCACATCCTTTCCAGGATTTTTTTTACTTGTAGACTTTTTGATGATGGCCATTCTGATTGGTGTGAGGTGATGCCTGATTGTGGGTTTTTAAAAAAAATAAATTTATTTATTTAATTTATTTTTGGCTGCATTGGGTCTTCATTGCTGCACACGGGCTTTCTCTAGTTGTGGTGAGCGGGGGCTACTCTTTGTTGCAATGTGCGGGCTTCTCATTGCAGTGGCTTCTCTTGTTGCGGAGCACAGGCTCTAGGCATGTGGGCTTCAGCGGTTGTGGCTCATGGGCTCAGTAGTTGTGGCTTGTGGGCTCTAGAGCACAGGCTCAGTAGTTGTGGCGCATGGGCTTAGTTGTTCCACGGCATGTGGGATCTTCCTGGACCAGGGCTCAAACTTGTGTTCCCTGCATTGGTAGGCAGATTCTTAACCACTGTGCCACCAGGGAAGCCCCTCATTGTGGTTTTGATTTGCATTTTTCTAATAATTAGCAGTGTTGAGCATCTTTTCATGTGCCTGTTGGCCATCTATGTCTTCTTTGGAGAAATGTTTATTTAGATCTTCTGCCCATTTTTTTTTTGATGGGGTTGTTTGTTTTCGATATTGAGTTGTATGACCTGTTTGTATATTTTGGAAATTAATCCCTTGTTGGTCGCATGGGCTGTAAATATTTTCTCCCATTCCTAGGTTGTCTTTTTGCTTTGTTGATGGTTTCCTTTGCTGAGCAAAAGTTTGTAAGTTTGATTAGGTCCCATTTGTTTATTTTTGCTTTTATTTCTTTTGCTGTGGGAGACTGATCGAAGAAAATATTGCTACGATTTGTGTCAAAGAATGTTTTGCCTATGTTTTTTTCTAGGAGTTTAGTCTTCCTGCTAAATTCAGGACAAGGATGCCCACTCTTATCACTTCTATTTAACGTAGTGTTGGAAGTCCTAGCCACAGCAATCAGACAAGAAAAAGAAACAAAAGGTATCCAAATTGGAAGGGAAGAAGCAAAACTGTCAATATTTGCAGATGACATGATGCTCTATATAGAGAATTCTGAGGTCTCCACACAAAAACTATTAGAGCTAATAAGTGATTTCAACAAGGTAATGGGATGTAAGACTAATATGCAGAAGTCTGTTGCATTTCTGTACACTAATAATGGAATGTCAGAAAGAGAAAAAAAAACCCCAATCCTGTTTAAAATTGTGTCAAAAAACTTAAGCACCTAGGAATAGATTTAATGAAGAAGGTGAAAGACCTATATGCCAAAAACTATAAAACACTGTTGAAGGAAATTGAAGGTGATTCAAAGAAATGGAAAGATATTCTTTGCTCTTGGATTGGAAGAATTAATATTGTTAAAATGGCCACACTACCCAAAGCAATCTACAGATTTAGTGTAATCCCTATCAGAGTATCAGTGACATTTTCCATAGGACTAGAACAAATAATCCTAGATGGGGTTATTATATGGGACCACAAAAGACCCAGAATTGCCAAAGTCATCCTGAGAAAAAAGAACAAAGCTAGAGGTATAACTTTTCCAGACCTAAGACTATGTTACAAAGCTACAGTAATCAAAACAGCATGGTATTGGCACAAAAACACATACATAGATCAGTGGAACAGAATAGAGCTGAGAAATAAACACATGCACCTGGTCAATTAATCTACGACAAAGGAGACTAGACTATACAATGGAGAAAAGACAGTCTCTTCAAGTGGTGTTGGGAAAGCTGGACAGCTGTGTGTGAAACAATGAAATTAGAACATTCCATCATATCATATACACAAACTCAAAATGGCTTAAAGATCTAAATGTAAGACATGACCCTATAA
This sequence comes from Hyperoodon ampullatus, assembly GCF_949752795.1. Classification (NCBI taxonomy): domain Eukaryota; kingdom Metazoa; phylum Chordata; class Mammalia; order Artiodactyla; family Ziphiidae; genus Hyperoodon; species Hyperoodon ampullatus. The sequence goes on from NC_136921.1 coordinate 101,511,530, forward strand.
AACTGGAAGAGAACATAAACTAAATTTCTTGTCCTAAGTCATCTAATTCCCTTCCTGAGGTCATCACTGGTAATATTTGTGGTGTATCTGTCTGTAAGTGATATAATCCTATAAAAACATGAGTATGTTTATAGCTTACAAATGGCCTGCTTTATTTATTTATTTTATTTGTTTTATCACAACCAAGATAGCCAACCAAGGTAGTTTCTTCTTTTTTAGATCCTATAGAACTTTATATTTCCTTCTAAGGTTTACATTCATCAAATGAAAGCATAGCTTGATCATTTTCATCAGTGAATTTGGAAAAGTTAGGAATGGATCAAGTTTTTAATATTAGTTGTATCGTGAATACTATGTGAATATCTTAAATTCCTAATAAATACTGCAGTTTGTTAAAATTTTTTCTGTGGTAGTTATTTGAACTTAACTTTGTAAGGCAGTGGTGAATTCTCAAGGTGAGGCCAGAACTATTTTTATAATAATGCTAAGATATTATTAGGCTTTTTTACTGTGTTGACATTTGCACTTATGGTATAAAAGCAATAATGGATAAAAATGCTGGCTCCTTAACATGATTCAAGGCAGTGGTACCAACTGTGTTAGTAGTCACTGTATGTTTACTGTCACCTCACACTGGTAGTTAAAATGAAAAAAGCATTTTACTTAAGAATGTCATTGACAAGCAGTAAAAATAATTTATGTAAATGTTAAACCTTGAATGTGTGTTTTAAAATACAGTGTAGTGTACTGTGGACGGAACTGTGTCCCTGTGAGAATCGTATGTTGGAACACTAACTCCCAGTGATGGGATTTGGAGATGGGGCCTTTGGGAGATAATTAGGTTTAGGTGAAATCATGAAGGTAGGGCCTTCATGATGGGATTAGTGTCTTTATAAGAAGAGACACCAGAGAACTTGCTGTTTCTTTCTCTCTGCCCTATGAGGACACAGCAAGAAGGTGGCCATTGGCAAGCCAGGAAGAGAGCTCTCACCAGAACTTGACTATGCTGGTACCGTGATTTCAGATTTTCAGCTTCTAGAACCGTAAGAAAATAAATTTCTGTTGTTTAATCAGTGTTTCAGTCTGTGGTAGTTTGTTACGGCAGCCCGAGGAGACAAATACGTACTGTGTGATGAAACGGGAAGTGTAGATAAAGTGCTTTTTCTCGCTTACAAAAGTATGTCATTTCTCTTGAGAGACAATTATGTAATGATAATACTCACTTTTTTTTTTTTTTTTTTTTTTTTTTGCGGTACGCGGGCCCCTCACTGTTGTGGCCTCTCCCGTTACGGAGCACAGGCTCCGGACACGCAGGCTCAGCAGCCATGGCTCATGGGCCCAGCTGCTCCGCGGCATGTGGGATCTTCCCGGACCGGGGCACAAACCCGTGTCCCCTGCATCGGCAGGCGGACTCCCAACCACTGCGCCACCAGGGAAGGCCCTCACTTTTTTTTATGGAACCCATTTTTTACTTAAAAGAATGACAGACTGTTCAGAGAGAGGTGGGGAGAGTTTAGAGAAGGAGGTGCCCAAATTAACCATCAGGAATGAAAGAAGGGCTATCACTACAGAGTTTACAGATATTAAAATGATAATGGAATAATATGAAAATTCTATGCCCTAAAATTTAATAACTTGAGTGAAAATGAACAATTCCTGCAACAACACAAACTACTAAAAGTCACTCAAGAAGAAATAGATAACCTGAATAGTCCTGTCTCTTTCTCGCTCTTTTTTTTTTGGCTGTGTCGGTCTTAGTTGCGGCATGTGGGATCTTTTCATTGCAGTGAGGGCTGTTCATTGTGGTGCACAGGCTTAATTGCCCCCACAGCATGTGGGATCTTAGATCCCCAACCAGGGATTGAACCCGTGTCCCCTGCATTGGAAGGTGGATTCTTTACCACTGGACCACTAGGGAAGTCCCTCTCTCTCTCTCTCTCTCTTTTTTTTTTTTTTTCTTTTTTTTTTTCGGCTCTGTGGCATGTGGGATCCTAGTTCCCCGACCAGGGATTGAACCTGCGCCCCCTGTGTTGGAAGCACAGAGTCTTAACCACTGGACTGCCAGGGAAGTCCCAGTCCTGTATCTTTTAAAGAAACTGATTTCATAGTTAAAATCCTTTCAAAAAAAGAAACTTGATGTTCAGATGGTTTCACAGGTGATGTTTACCAAACACGTAAGGAGGAAATAATACATGAGAGTTCCCTGGCGGTCCAGTGGTTAAGACTTCCGTGCTTCCACTGCGGGGGCATGGGTTTGATCCCTGGTCAGGGAACTAAGATCCTACATGCTGCGCAGCCAAAAAAAAAAAAAAAAAAGAGGAAATAATGCAAGTTCTATATAGTCTCTTCCAGGAGATATTAGAAGAAACACTTCTCAACTCACTATGTGAGGCTTGATACAAAACCAGTTAAAGATATACAAGAAAATAAAACTATACCAATACTCCTCATGAACATGGATGGAAGAGTTACAAAATATTAGTGACTGTATCAAATACAGCTAATTATAAAATGGATATAATACGTCACAATAAATGCGGTTTATTTTGGAAATGAAAGGCTGTTCAACATTTCAAAATCAGTTGGGGTAATTTACCATATTAATATACTAGCCTTTGTAGATAGAGAATTAGCATTTGATACAATTCTTCATACTTTCATGCTAAAAATTCTTACAAACTAGGAATGGAAGGGATTTTCTTTCACTCATGAAGGACATCTATAAAAGTCTATAACTAATGTCATATTTAATAGTGAATACTTAATAGTGAAAGACAATGCTTTTCCCCCTAAAATTAAGAACAGTGCAGTAAGGCAAGAAAAAGAAATACAAAGGGCTTTTAGAACAGAAAGGAAGAAATAAAATTGCCCCTATTTGCAGATGACTTGATTGTGCAGAAAACCGCAAGAAATCTACAGGAAAGCTTCTAGAACTAATAAGTGAGTTTAGCAAGATTTCAGGTTATATAGACAGTGTATACAATTAATTGTATTTCAGTATGGAAATACAATTAATTGGAATTACAGCAATGGAAATATGTAAAAAATGGTACCATTTAAAAAGCACCAAAAAATAGATATAAGTCTAGCAAAATGTGTACAGGATCTGTGAGCCGAAAACTACAAAACTGATTAAAGAAATTAAGGAAGGCCCAAGGCATTGTAGAGAATTTACCTTTTTGTGGTTTTGAAGACTCAACATTAAGGTGTAATTTCTCCTCAAATTGATCCACCAGATCAGAATCCCAGAAACATTTTTTGTAGGTAATCAATGATAAGCTGCTTTAAAAAATCATAGAATGGCAAAGGAGCACAGATCGCTAAAACACTTGATAAAGAACAACATAGTTGGAGAATCTGATATGAGATCTGACTGATTTCAAGATATTCTTTACAGTTACGGTAATCAAGATATTGAGGTAGATCCCCCACAAAATGTGAAAGACAATTCAGTAGAAAAAAGATGAGTTTTTTTTATAATTGTTTACAGTACAATTGGAAAATGTAAAACAGTAAAATTGACAGAGAAGACAGGAGAAAATCTTTGTAGCCTTGGCTTAGATAGAGACTTCTTAGATATAATTGAAAGCACGAAATCAGTTGATAAGTTTGATTGCATTAAGATGAAAAACTTCTACTCTGAAAGAAATGGTGAAGAGAATGAAAAGAAGTGACAGACTGAGAGAAAATATTCGCAGATCACATATCTGATAAAGATTTTGTATGTAGATTATGGAAGGAACTCTCAGAACTCAACAGTAAGAAAATAACCAGAGGGAATTCCCTGGCAGTCCAGTGATTAGGGCTCCACGCTCTCAGTGCCAAGGGCTTCGGTTCAATCCCTGGTCAGGGAACTAAGATCCCGCAAGCCGTGTGGCGTGGCCCAAAAAACGAAAATCCAATTTAAAAATAGGCAAAAGATTTGAAAAGAAGCTTTGCTGGCAACGATACATGTGTGACAAATATCTGAAAAGACTTCTACATCATTAGTCACTAGGGAAATGCAAATTAAACCTCAACAAGATACTACTTCTCTACTATTAGAATGACTAAAAAGCAAAACAAACAACCATGTCCTCCCCCTAGTAGACTATACCAAGTATAAGTGAGGATGTGGAGCAACTGGAACTTTTATGCATTGCTGTTTGGAATGCAAAATGGTACAGCCACTTTGGGAGACAGTTTGGCTGCTTTCCATAAAGTTAAACATAAACTTAACATGACCTAGCAGTTTCAATCCTAGATATTTACCCATGAAAAATGAAAACTCAGGTCACGCAAAAGCTACGTGTGAATGTTTATAGCAATTTTGTTCAGATTGCCAAGCACTGCAAAAAATCCAAATGTTCCTGAATTGGTAAATGGATAAACAGTTGTGGTATGTCCATAGAATTCAACAGTAAAAAAAGGAATTTGCAGTAGCGTTGGCGAATCTCAAAAGTATTATGCTGAATAGAAAATGCCAGACTTAAAAGTCTATATACAATGTATGATTCTATTTATATGACATTCTGTAAAAGACAGAAACTACAATGATGAGGGGACTTCCCTGGTGGTCCAGTGGTTAAGACCACATGCTTCCATTGCAGGGGTCACGGGTTAGATCCTGCATGCCGCACCTAGTGGCCAAAAAAAAACCCCCAAACACACAATTACACGGATAGGAAACAGATCAATGGTTGCCGGGGGCTAGGAGTAGTGGTAGGAGATCTATAACAGCGGGTCAGTATGAAGGAATATATGGGGGTGGTGGAACTGTTCTACATCTTCATTGTTCCATGGTTCTATGCGTTTGTTAAAACTTAGAAACATATACCAAAAAGTGAATTTTGCTGCATGTAGCTTTTAAAAATTTTTTATTTTATTTTATTTTTTAAATAAATATTTTTGGCTGCGTTGGGTCTTCGTTGCCGTGCGCAGGCTTTCTCTAGTTGCGGCGAGCGGGGGCTATTCTTTGTTGTGGTGAGTGGGCTTCTCACTTCGGTGGTTTCTCTTGTCGTGGAGCATGGGCTCTAGGTGCTCAGCCTTCAGTAGTTTGGCATGCTGGCTTGCCAGTAGTTGTGGCACACAGGCTTAGTTGCTCTGTGGCATGTGGGGTCTTCCCGGAGCAGGGCTCGAACCTGTGTCCCCTGCATTGGCAGGCGGATTCTTTTTTTTTTTTTTTTTTTTGCGGCACGCGGGCCTCTCACTGTTGTGGCCTCTCCCATTGCAGAGCACAGGCTCCAGATGCTCAGGCTCAGCGGCCATGGCCCACGGGCCCAGCCGCTCCGCGGCATTTGGGATCTTTCCAGACTGGGGCACGAACCCGTGTCCCCTGCATCGGCAGGCGGAGTCTCAACCACTGCGCCACCAGGGAAGCCCGGCAGGCGGATTCTTGACCATTGAACCACCAGGGAAGTCCCTTGCATGTAACTTTAAAAATAAATTAATCAAGAGTATGAGAAGATAAGCCACAGACTGAGAGGAGATATTTGCAGAAGACATATCTGATAAAAGACTGTTACCCAAGATATTTAGAGAACTCTTAAAACTTAACAATAAGAAAATGTAGAACTCAGTTTAAAAAAACGGGCAAAAGATCTGAACAGACACCTCTCCAAAGAAGATATACAGGTGACAAATAAGAATATGGAAAGATGCCTAGCATCATACATCATTAGGGAATTGCAAATTAAAACAACGAGATACCACTGCACACCTGTTAGAATGTCTAAAATCCAAAACACGGACATCACCAAATGCTGGTGAGGCTATGGAGCAACACAAAGTCTCATTCATTGCTGGTGGAAATGCAAAATGGTGCAGCCACTTTGGACAGTTCGTTAGTTTTTTTACAAAATGAAGTATACTCTTTTAAAAAATATTTATTTATTTCTTTGGCTGTGCTGGGTCTTAGTTGCGGCATGTGGGATCTAGTTCCCTGACCAGGGATCGAACCCAGGTCCCCTACTGTAAGTGTGGAGTCTTAACCACTGGACCACCAGGGAAGTCCCAAAATGAAGTATACTCTTACCAGAGGATCCAGTAATCGCACTTCTTGGTGTTTAACCAAATTAGTTGAAAGTAAATTCATAGAAAAAACCTGCATGTGAATGTTTATAGTAACTTTATTACTAATTGCAACTTAGGTAACCAAGATATACTTTATAGGTGAGTGGATAAACAAAGAGTGGTACATCCAGACAATGGAATGTTAGTCAGTGCTAAAAAGAAATGAGCTAAGCTATTGTGGAAAAGACCTGGAGGGACTTTAAATACATGCTGCTGTGTGAAAGAAGTCAATCTGAATACATTTTTCAAAACCCATAGGATGTACAACACCGAGAGTGAACCCTTATATAAACTTTGGGCTTTGGGTCATAGTGATGTGTTAATATTGGTACACTGATTTTAACTTTCAGTCTGATGCTGAATGTTGTGAGGGAGGGGGACTGTGTGCAGGAACTCTGTGCCTTCTGCTCACTTTTGCTGTGGACCTAGGACTGCTTTAAAAGATAAAAGTGTATAGGAATAAACCTGCCCAAGGAGGTGAACGACTTATATGCTGAGGACTGTAAAACTAATAAAGGAAATTAAAGATGATTCAAAGAAATGGAAAGATATCCCACGCTCTTGGATTGGAAGAATTAATATTGTTAAAATGGCCACACTGCCCAAAGCAGTCTACAGATTCAATGTGATCCCTATCAAATTACCCATTACATTTTCACAGAACTGGAACAAATAATCCTAAAGTTTATATGGAACCATAAAAGCCCAGAATTGCCAAAGCAATCCTGAGGAAAAAGAACAAAGCATGAGGGATAACCCTCCCAGACTTCAGAGACTACTACAAAGCTACAGCAATCAAAACAGCATGGTATTGGCACAAAAACAGATATCTGGATCAATGAAACAGAAAAGACCACTCAGAAACAAACCCACACAACTAAGGTCAATTTTCATCAGAGGAGGCAAGTACGTACAATGGGAGAAAGACAGTCTCTACAGCAAGTGGTGTTGGGAAAGTCAGACAGCTGCATGTAACTCAATAAAGTTAGAACACACCCTCACACCATACACAAAAATAAATTCAAAATGGCTTAAAGCCTTAAGTATAAGACATGGCACCGTAAACTCCTAAAAGAGAACATAGGCAAAACATTCTTCGACATAAATTGTATCAGTGTTCTCTTAGGTCAGTCACCCAAGGCAATAGAAATAAAAGCAAAATAAAAAAATGTGACCTAATCAAACTTACAAGCTTTTGCACAGCAAAGGAAACAATAAACAAAACAAAAAGACAACTTGTGGAATGGGAGAAAATATTTGTAAACTATGTGACCGACAAGGGATTAATTTCCAAAATATACAAACAGCTCATACAACTCAACAACAAAAACCCAATCAAAAAATGAGCAGAAAACTTAAATAGACATTTCTCCAAAGAAGACATACAGACGGCCAGCAGGCACATGAAAAGATGCTCAACATCACTAATTATTAGAGAAATGCAAATCAAAACTACAATGATGAGGTATCGCCTCACACCGGTCAGAATGGCCATCATTAAAAAGTCTACAAATAACAAATGCTGAAGAGTGTGGAGAAAAGGGAACCTTCCTACACCATTGGTGGGAATGTAAATTGGTGCAGCCACTATCGAAAATGGTATGGAGGTTCCTCAAAAAACTAAAAATAGAGTTGCCATATGATCCAGCAGTCCCACTCCTTGGCATATATCCAGTTAAAATTATAATTCAAAAGGTACATGCACCCTTATGTTCATAGCAGCACTGTTCACAATAGCCAAGACATGGAAGCAACCTAAATGTCCATCGACAGGTGAATGGATAAAGATGATGTGGTACATAAATACAATGGAATGCTACTCAGCCATAAAAAAATGAAATAATGCCATTTGCAGCAATATGGATGGACCTAGAGATTATCATATTAAGTGAAGTAAGTCAGAAGGAGAAAGACAAATACCATATGTGGAATCTAAAATATGACACAAATGAACTTATCTATGAAACAGAAACAGATTCACAGACATAGAGAACAGACTTGTGGTTTCCAGAGGGAGAGGAGGGGAGGGGGAGAGATGGAGTGGGAGTTTGGGGTTAGTAGATGCAAACCATTACATGTAGAATTGATAAACAACAAGGTCCTACTGTAGAGCACAGAGAACTAGATTCAGTATCTTGTGATAAACCATTATGGAAAAGAATATACAAAAAAATGTATACATATGTATAACTGAATCACTTTGCTGTACAGCAGAAGTTAACACAATATTGTAAATCAACTGTAATTTTTAGAAGTATGTAAAAATATTAAATAAATTTAAATGAAAAGAATGACAAGCTATGGCATTCAGACTTCTTGAGTATATGTTAAATATTTTTCTTCAAGATGAATGTAAGTAGACTGTTGCTTCAAGGAAAGCAACTGTTAGTATTTGTTGCCAGTGATAAAAATTGAGTTTTCAAGCAAGAATTAGAGTTTTGGAAAACCTGTGTCTGTGAGGTTGAGTTTCCCAATAATTAATAGTTTTTATGATGAGATCAATGCTGATTTTAATAAAAATGATTATTACATGTTTTATAAGAAGTGTGACAGTTAGATGAAATGCCTGATTTTGTGGAACCACTGTTTTCCAAGTGATCAGTGCATGGTGTTGAAAAATCATACATGGTTTAAAGTTCCAAAGTACAAAATAAACCAGTGTATTTTAATATAATAGAGTACAGAAAGCTTATTGATGCGATTTCAGAGGCTGCATTACAATTAATATTTAATAAACTATCACTTGTCAAGCTTTGTTGGAATATCAAAGAATACCCATAATTTTCTGAGAAGGCTATTAAAATAATCTTCCTTTTTCCAAATGTATATCTCTGTGGGTCCAGATATTTTTCATGTACTCTAACCTAAATAATAACATATTGCAGCAGATTGAATGCAGAAGCAGACATGAGAATCCAGCTGTTTTCAGTTAAGCTAGACATTAAGGAGATTTGCAAAAATGTAAAAAACAATGCCAGTCTCTCACTAGTTGTTTCTGGTGAAGGGAAAATAGTTATTATAATAGGTTTATCATTATTCTAAATTAAATTAATAAATACTTTGGATTTCCCTGTTTTAATTTCTAATATGGCAAGTATCTATGGATATAAATACAACAATTAACAAAAATTGGGGGGAAATCCTCAATTTTTAAGAGTAAAGGTGTCCTGAAATAAAAAGTTTAAGAATTTGCTGCTTTAAAGAAACAGTTTCATTGAATTCCCTGGTGGTCCAGTGGTTAGGACTTGGCGCTTTCACTGCTGTGGCCAGGGTTCGATCCCTGGTCGGGGAACTAAGATTCCCACAAGCCGAGGGTGCAGCTAAAAAAAAAAAAGAAAAACTGTTTCAGAAGTAAGCTATCCAAGTTACTTTGTCCAGTGGTTCCCAAATTTTGCCACATTAAGGTATCACCTGGGAGCTTTTAAAACTCTCTGCTGCCCAGTTCATATCCCATACTGTTAAATCAGAATGAAGATGAGACCCTTAAAGTTTGGCCTTACCAACTGCTGACTTCAACTCACACTTGAATCTTTGAATCCCTTATCTTTTTTTTTTTTTTTTTTTTTGTGGTACGCGGACCTCTCTCTGTTGTGGCCTCTCCCGTTGCGGAGCACAGGCTCCAGACGCGCAGGCTCAGTGGCCATGGCTCATGGGCCCAGCCGCTCCGCGGCATGTGGGATCTTCCTGGATCGGGGCACAAACCCGCGTCCCCTGCATCGGCAGGCAGACTCTCAACCGCTGCGCCACCAGGGAAGCCCTGAATCCCTTATCTTTAATTTAGGAGGTCAGTTTATGATTACTTACCTTATCTAGAAAATGGGGCATGGTTTTTGTTTACTTTTACAAAGGCAGTTCACTAATCTAGTGACAGTTGGTTTGTCCAGTTTTTATTGGTTTAGACAGTTGATAAATTACAATGCAGTTTGAAAAGTGTAAGAATGGAAAACCCTCTTTGTATGCTAATGACAAGGGGAAATAAACATATCCAATAACCACTGACTTTATCTCCATTGAAAACCGTTGATGGTACAGGTTCCTTATCCCAGAATCACACTTTTGAAATATTGAGTTGTTACTTTCCAATTGAGTAGACAGTCAGATTTGTGGTCATGTGCATTAAATATTAAAGTTAGCTTTTGAAATGGCACAGAAAACTGAATGTAAAAGCCCAAATACAGTATCAGGTAACATGTATATTAAACTGGTCGAGTGCAGTATCCACTAAAATGTTTCAGTACCCTTGTACCTAAGTATACAACCAAAGCTGCTTACCCCAAGTTACAAAGAATTATGCAGGTAAATCTGAGGCTGAAAGCAATAAAAGTTGGAAAACTACACTGAGAGTTAAGTAAAGTTGATCTTTAATGTTAGATTTAGTCATCAACAAGATACAGAATTGTGAACTTTTAAAAACTACTTATTTAAACAGTTGCCTTCTTGTTTATTCTTTAAAAGATGGAATGGTCTCAACATAATGTCTCCTGATTTGTTCAGGATTCATATTTATCAATGATTGGACATTGAAGAGAGAACATATTGATCACTTTGTTATTGGCCTTTTTTTTTTTACCACTAGTGTAGATCCCCTCAAAGTTTATGGCAGATTAGGTATCAGATCTCTTTTAGGGTAGATTATCCATTTCAGGACCTAATGGTCTGGTGATAATCTTCAGTAGAGGTTCCTAGGCTGAGGTTCTGACCTAGGGGACCAGGTTTGTGTTAATGAGGGTGGTGATCTTAAAATCTTTTGTTATTTTTAAAAGCCCTTCAGTAATTATACTTGCTATCCTAGCTATTTAATGCATCAGTAGTTTGCTTTCGGTTAGAATTTTTCCTCTCAGTTTGGGAAAACAAGCTTTCATGTGCTGATCAGAAAGCTCTGATTAGTGGTTGACACGGTAAGAATTGTTATATTTCATAATTCGACCAGATTCTGTTGCCATAGCTACTGTAGCCAGGCACTGTACCCACACTAGACAGATGCTGTATTTGAACTTCTTTGGCTATGGATTCTCAGTGGCAGCAGAAATTAAGTCATCATAAGCAGAAGATAGCATAAATAAGAAGCTCTGGTTTTCACTGAACGGTTTGTTAACATTAAACCATTTGCTTTCACTTTTGAGAAATTAACAGGAAGGAAATACTTTTTTACATTGTGACCTAGTGTACACACATGTACAACCAAAACGAGTTTTACAGAAGCAGTTCTTTTCTTTAAAATGTGTGGTTCAATCTTGTCTGTTCTATTTTTTAAATTATTAAAGTAATGCTAGTTGTCAGCCACATTGATTTTAGGAACCACCAATAGGATATCACTTCTGGTTTAAAGGAAAAACCCTACTTCAGAGCAATTGATGAACTTTCAGGCCATGGAGGTTTCTTTTCAGTCCTACCCTCCTGAGTCGTAAAGATATTTTTATTCAATTGTGTGAAGCATTTAGCAAATTCATTTTGGATTGAATTTGTCGAATTAGTTAAGGTTTAGCAATGTTATTTTCCAATAAAAAATACATTTGACCCTTGACCAGTGTGGGTTTGATCTGTGCAGGTCCACTTAGACAGATAATTTTCAATAGTAAATACTACAGTACTGCATGGTCCATTTGTTGGTTGAATCTGAAGTTGCAAAGAACCGTGGATATGGAGGGCTGACTATAAGTTATACTCAGGTTAACCCCGCATTGTTCAAGAGTCAACTGTACACCTTTCCCCCTGTGTTTTAGCTGGAGATTGGCTGTGATGGTAAAATTTTTCTCATGGAGTCAGAAATGTTTGCTTGGGGAAGATTATTTTGGATTATGTTTGGTTGGGGAAAAGATTATTCGGGATGTGGTGTGCTGAATGAATGAATGTTACTTATTTTTGTTTATTTACTCTGTCTTTTCTTCCAACCTTCCCCCACCCCACCCTGAATTTAAGCTTCTTGAGGCTGAATTGTGCAGTAAGCATCCTGTGTTATATCCCTATTGCCTATGAATAGTTCTGGTAAACAAGCATAGTAGATTCTCAATGTAGTAGTATTCTAACATTGCTTTCTTTATGAGCTCTTCTGTTTTGATGAACTGTCAATCTTGAGGACAGACTTTATGTGTGTCTCTGTCTTTAGCCTGTCAAGTAGTTAGTGCTCACTGATTACTTCTTGAAATGAATTACATTTCTTGTTACGCTTCCCCATGTCACAGGGTTTTTTCAACAGTTCCTAAGTTTATGTATTCATAGCTAGTAACTAGTAACTGCCTCAGTGAATTTGGTGGTGCCTGCTCATTATTAATTACTTTTGCTATATAATTTTCAGTTTAAGTCTTACGTCTCTCATAAATCTCTTTCTGTTCATTTTGCTATTGTTGCTCTAATTTTGGAGCTTGTGTTACTACTAGTGTAGAGTTTTTATTACTTTAATTAGAAGTTAGTTTCAATAAAATGAGTTATTGTTTAGCACACTTCTACAATGTGAAACTTGTAATGACTTTTCTTTAAGAAAAGCATTTGTGGTTCACCAGTCAGAACGGCCATCATCAAAAAATTTACAAACAATAAATGCTGGAGAGGGTGTGGAGAAAAGGGAACCCTCTTGCACTGTTGGTGGGAATGTAAGTTGATACAGCCACTATGGAGAACAGTATGGAGGTTCCTTAAAAAACTAAAAATAGAACTACCATACGACCCAGCAATCCCACTACTGGGCATATACCCTGAGAAAACCGTAATTCAAAAAGAGTCATGTACCAAAATGTTGATTGCAGCTCTATTTACAATAGCCAGGACATGGAAGCAACCTAAGTGTCCATCAACAGATGAATGGATAAAGAAGATGTGGCACATATATACAGTGGAATATTACTCAGCCATAAAAAGAAACGCAATTGAGTTATTTGTAGTGAGGTGGATGGACCTAGAGTCTGTCATACAGAGTGAAGTAAGTCAGAAGGAGAAAAACAAATACTGTATGCTAACACATATATATGGAATCTAAGAAAAAAACAAAGGTCATGAAGAACCTAGGGACAGGACAGGAATAAAGACACAGACCTACTAGAGAATGGACTTTAGGATATGGGGAGGAGGAAGGGTAAGCTGTGACAAAGTGAGAGTGGCATGGACATATATACACTACCAAATGTAAAATAGATAGCTAGTGGGAAGCAGCCGCATAGCACAGGGAGATCAGCTCAGTGCTTTGTGACCACCTAGAGGGGTGGGATAGGGAGGGTGGGAGGGAGGGAGACGCAAGAGGGAAGAGAGATGGGAACATATGTATATATATAACTGATTCACTTTGTTATAAAGCAGAAACTAGCACACCATTGTAAAGCAACTATACTCCAATAAAGATGTTAAAAAAAAGATATCTTTGTAAATAATGACTATCAATATTTTAAATGTATCAATTCTTCCCAAAGTGATCTAGAGATTTGCTGTAATGACAATTCATATATAAAAGTTGTCTGTGTATTTGGTAGAACATGACAATCATGTTATTAATCATAAAATTAATATGTAAAAAAAAGGAAAATGGAGGAACAACAATAACAAAAAACAAAAACATGAGACATGTACAAAACCAAAGGTAAAGTGTTAAACATAAATAAATCCTACCATATCAATAATAAAAACTAAGTGTAATGAATTAAACAGTACAATCAAAAGTCATATATTGTCAAACTTTAAAAAAAAGTTTACCAGGGTTTAAAAAAATGTTTTCTATAGGAGACGCTCCTTGGATTCAAAGGTCTAATGTGTACAAAGTAAAAGGATGAAAAAATATACATCATGCAAATAGCAACCATAGCATGCTGAAGTGGCTATACTAATAACAGAAAAAATAGACTTTAAAACAAACAAAATTACTAGATATGAAAAGGGACATTTTTTGATAAAAAAAGGGAAGATTCAAAAATTATTAACATGTGTCCTGAATAAGATAAAACCAGAATACATGAAGAAGAAAATAGCAAAATACACGAAGAATTGAAGGAAGAAATAGATAATTCCACAACATTAGGTAGAGGCTTCAGTACTCCACGGTCAATAATGGATAGAACAATTAGGCAGAAGATCAACAAGGATATAGAAGACTTGGACAACACTATGAATTATCAAGACCTAATAAATGTCTACAGAACACTCAGCTGAACAGTAAAATACTCATCCTTCTCAACTACACGTGAAACGTTTTCCAGCATAGATGACATGCTAGGCTAAAAGACAAGAGATTGGAGCCCACATACATTGCTGGTGGGAATGTAAAATGGGTGGCCATTTTGCAAAACAGCTTGACAGTTCCTCCAAATGTTAAACATGGAGTGACCCTATGACCCAGCAGTTCCACTACTAAATATATACCTAACAGAAATAAAAACTTATGTCTGCACAAAAGCTTGTACGTGAATGTTCACAGAAGCATGTTTATAAAGGTGGAAAAAATTCAAATGTCAATCTGACAAATGAATAAACAAAATGTGGAATATCTGTACAATAGAGTAGCATTCAGCTATAAAAAGGAATGAAGTATTGATCCATGTTACAACATGGATGAGCCATGAAAGCATTATGTAAAGTAAAAGCAGCCACTCACAAAAGATCACATATTGTATGGTCCCATTTATATGAAATGCCCAGAAGAGCAAATCTGTAGATGCAGAAAGTAGATTGGTGATTGCCTAGGACTGAGAGGGTTGAGGAGAATGAAAAATCATTGTAAATGTGTAATGGGTTTTTTTGTGGGGGGACAGAAATCTAAAATTGGATGTTGTGATGGTTACACAAGTCTTTTAGTGGTTACACTAAGAACCACTGAATTGTATACATTAAAGCGTTGAAATTATGGTGTGTAAATTACATCCCAGTAAAGCTGTTAAAAAAAAAAAAGCATTTGTGGTTTTTTCCCTGTCTTCATTTATAACCTTGGTAGTATCACATGACTAAGATTATAAAAGGTTATTTTGTGATAGTTGGGACAAGAAGCAGAATTATAATGCTTGTATGGATTTGCATACACACACGCGTCTGGGTATTCCAGTTTGTTCAACAGACTAGTCAGTACATTGGCTAAAAGAATAATGTATTTCATGCAAAATAATATCTTTGAGCAAAAAGGATCTTTGAAGTTATCTACATTAGACTTGTCCAGGTTGAGAAAACAGATCCAGAGAAGTGGCATGACCTGCCTAATTTTGGAGAGTAGTTGCCAGCTTGAAGGCTAAGAATATGCTGCAGACTTTTGTGACTTCAGGAGTCTTTGTATTTGCCGAAAATAGAGATGGGGACCAAAAAACACAAAGTATGAAATCTGTGAACTTAGAAGTGTTATTCAGTGAATCACGATAATATGTTGTACCCTATGCTAGGTGTAATAAGAAGTAGGCACTTGATAAAACTGTGCTGATTTCTTTAAACATTGAAGGTTTATGTGTATGAGAAAGACATGATGAATTCAATGTGTCAGGTGATTTTTTTCCTTAGCAATTTGGTCTATTGTTAGTATGTATTTAATAATCATACGCAAATTACTTATGCTCATTCTGCCTCAGTTCCTTTCTTGCCTACAGCCCTCTTCTCTCCACCCCATCCCCTCCATCTTCCTCCCTCCCGCTCTACCCCAGATATGAGATGAATGTGCTTTGGGGACAACCCTGCCTTCTGGTTTAAATTGTTGTCTTCTGTTAGTGTAGCTCAGGTGTGAGTACTTCAGTGAGTCGAAATTACAGTAATTATTTTTATGAAAGATAAAGCTTTCATTTCTTTTTCTGTATTTGGTTATATATATAGTTCCTTGAAGTATAGTCCTGAGTGAAGCCTGAAAAGGATAGTTTTAATGATTTGATGGATGGTTTTTCTATCTGGGTCATTCATTTTGCAACCTCATATATCAAGTTTCCTGCCGTTGCAGCCATCGAAAGCTGTTAGAGCATTATTGCTGAACTCTTTTGGCAACCCAAAGGAAGAAGAGCTGAAGGAGAGTCAGGAGGTCCAGGCATTTTGCTCTGCCTCTGCCTCTGTGTTAGTCTGCTAGGGCTGCCTGACAAAGTGCCACAGACTGGGTGGCTTAAACAACAGAAATGAATTTTCTCACAGCTTTGGAAGTTAGAAATCTGAGATTAAGGTGTGAGCAGGGGGGTGGTTTCTTCTGAGACCTCTCTTCTTGGCTAGTGGATGGCTTTCGTCTTCCCATGTTTTCACATGGCCTTCCTTCTGTGCATGCCTGCGTCCTAATATCCTTCTCTTATTGGGATACCAGTCACAAGGGTTAGGGCTTTATCTCCAAGTGCAGTCACATTCTGAGGTACTGGAAGTTAGGACTTCAACATACGAATTTGTGGGGGGACACAGTTCAGCTCATAACAGCCACTAAGAGGCTCTGTTTTGACTTTGGGCAAATTACAGTGGTTTGCAGAAGTGAAGCTGGAGTGTGTAAGGCATTTATGAAGACTGCTTACTGTATTGTCAGGAGGTTTTCTTGTTTTATTTTAGGGCTGGATTTTGATTAGAATATAATATTTTTTTTCATTTTCTTCATGCCAGACCTTTTTAATTTTTTTTTTTTTTTGGCTGTGTTGGGTCTTTGTTGCTGTGTGCGGGCTTTCTCTAGTTGCGGCGAGCGGGGGCTACTCTTCTTTGTGGTGTGCCGGCTTCTCATTGCGGTGGCTTCTCTTGTTGCGGAGCACGGGCTCTCGACGTGCTGGCTTCAGTAGTTGCAGCACTCAGGCTTAGTAGTTGTGGCTTGCGGGCTCTAGAGCACAAGCTCAGTAGTTGTGGAGCATGGGCTTAGTTGCTCCACGGCATGTGGGATCTTCCCGGACCAGGGCTCGAACCCTTGTCCCCTGCACTGGCAGGAGGATTCTTAACCACTGCGCCACTAGGGAAGTCCCCATGCCGGACCTTTATTTCTAGAACACAAGTGGTACTTGACCATTCAAGGAAATGTTAAAGGCCTTTTTTACAGAACAAGTTTTACTCAACAAATCTGTAAATGGAAAGGTCTTAAATGAAGGAGTAATATTTTTTCTAGCTTTAACATGTGAATTATTCAAGAGTGTTAGTAACAAGGCATTGGTTGTTTTGTATTTGACTTCAGTCATTTCCTCATATTTCTACAGTAGATCCTTGGTTTGGCTCTTGGTTAGTGCTTTACATCCAGGTACCTGTCACCCAGCTTTAATACCATCAACTTTCTGATAATGTTTCATCTACTCTCCATATAAAAGTTTTTCCAGCAGATTAAACCCCCCATTCTTTAACTGAGGTAAAAGTCATATAACATGAAATTCACTGTCTTAACCATTTTAAAGTGTGTAATTCAGCACCACTTAGTATATTCACAGTGTCGTGCAGCCACCACCTCTGCCTAGTTCCAAACATTTTCATCGTCCCCAAAGGAAACCCCATTCCCATTAAGCAGTCATTGCCTATTCTGCCCTTCCCCTGCCCCTGGCAACCACTAATATGCTTTCTGTCACTATGTATTAGCCTGTTTTGGATTTGGGTATAAATGAAATCATACAATATGTGACCTTTTACGTCTGGCTTCTTTCACTTGGGTAGTGTTTTTGAGATTCATCCATGTTGTAGCATGTGTCAGCACTTCATTCCCTTGTTTTTTTGGTTGAATAATTTTTAAGCCTCTTTTGATACATGTAAAAATCTTTATTCTCATTTGATATCAATAATATTGGAAACTAGAATATTAGGATAATTTTATTCTAATAAAATTAGAAATTTGATGATTATAAAGTGAAAAAATAGTAATTTTAAAATATACTTTCCAAAGCTGCATCCTTTTAGAATTACCGGCGTAGACATCTGAATTAAAGCCGTTAATTGAAATCTGCATGCTGAAACTGAGTTGGATTCATGGGATAGCTGAATAAACAGATTCCTTCACCAACCTTATTGAGGCAAATGCATTCTAATTTAATATACACATCTGAGAATGTGTCTCATCTCATTACAGACGAACATTTGTCAGGGGTCTTCTGGGATTGCTCCAGAGTAGTGGGAGTAATATGTATTAGATGCACATTTAATTGCACTGTTTACTTTTGTTGTCTTGGGAGTCAGGACTTATCTCCCCACCCCCACCCCTCCTCCTGCCCCATTTCCTTTCTGTTATCATTATTAAATGGTTTCAGGAGATACTAAAGGGACAAGGGTGAATTAGCTAGTACTAAGAATATTTTCATCCAGAGGAAATCACAGATTTATTTTCAGGTCCTTTATTTAGTGTCTTGAATGAAGAAAGGCAAATGTAAGAATATAGAAAAATAATGGAGAGTCTAATCATTCCTCTTTTTCAAACAAAAATACCAAAATTGTTATAACACCCTTTATGTGTTTTTTCATGGTCTTATTTTTTTTTCATGGTCTGATTTTTTAAAATATGCTTGAAAATGTGGTTTTAAATCATGCATATTTGTATTATTGGAATGTAAGTTTAATTGTAGAACACTAAAGTTGAAAAACTGTAAGCTCTTAATATTTTTTTCTTCAGATGTTAGCTTAATATTGCCTTATAAATATGTAAATCCACATACTGAGAAATAAGTTTCTGTGGTAGTTTCTGAGCCTGAAATTAGATATACATACTTTTAGCATTCATGTGAAGTAAGATAGTTTATTCCACTTTTTACACTAGTCCTAGGAAATTTAAAAGGACAAAATGTCAGGTTTTAAAATTTTTTAGTGACTCTTGTATAAAATGGGGGTCTTACGATAAACTTAAAATGATGTGTTTTACTATCAAACATCTAATGAAAACTTCATTTTAAAAATGTGAACAGTTCTCAGTGATTTTACCCTCCTTACCCTCCACAATTTACCCACCCCACACGTGCACAACACAATTGCCCCAAGCTGTTATAAACAGTGATTTTTCCTTCCGTCAGGCTAAATTTTACAACAAATACTTATTAGCATTTATTCTGTGAATTGACCTTTTTCAAATGTGTAACTGGTCTCTGCCATTAAATTTAATAGTTCATTTTGGAAATAGATTGACTAAAAGCTAAAAATGGTGCATATTAGGAAAAGGAAGAGAAGTGTAAAAAATGTTCATTTAAAAATATTTTCAGGCAGTGTTACAGTGCTGATATATTTGTGACAGTGCTTTTTCCTTACCCTAGTGTCATAGAAGGAAAACATCACCATGGCTACAGAAATTGGTTCTCCTCCTCGTTTTTTCCATATGCCAAGGTTCCAACACCAGGCACCTCGACAGCTGTTTTATAAGCGACCTGATTTTGCACAGCAGCAAGCAATGCAACAGCTAACTTTTGATGGAAAACGAATGAGAAAAGCAGTAAACCGGAAAACCATAGACTATAATCCATCTGTAATTAAGTATTTGGAGGTAAGTCCAGTTAATGTACTTCAGATGACCGAACTTTGGTTTCTTGAAAAGAAGAAAGTTTTTATAATGCAGGGTAATGAGTATACCTGTGTTTTTTAAATTAGTAGGATGAGGTAGAATTTCAAATGAAGCCAACCAATCACCTCAATAAAAAAGAGTCCTTTTATTTTACTCTTTGCATGCATGAATAATCTCAAAAATTATTAGACTCCAACTTAAAAATATGTTTTGTTCTAAAGGTTCACACTGTATTTCAGAAGAGGGTACTTTTGTCCAACTAGGCCAACTTTAAAACACTTTGTTAAACCCACAGTGTATATGAAATGTTAAGAGACTACCAACATAGGAATATTTGTATTACAACATGTGTTGAGAATAGTGACTTGCATGTCCAAGACACTGGCATCAGAACACGACTCTCCAAGCCCCTCAGGGAAAAGGGCTCTATTTACTTATGAAGGTTGAGCACCTACTACAGTCTTATAGGGTGAAACCAACTCTGACATGGCAAATAAAGGCAGAGTAGGGGTCTGCCTAAACCTGTGTCAGCTTGACATATCTCCCCTTTGAGTTTTTTATTTACTTGTCTTAACCTTTCTTGTATTAAGCCTCTGTGATTTGCTGTTTTCATTGCTAACGCCACGTTAATCAGGTTTTGGTCTCCTCTGCCTCCCGTGAAGAAAATTTGTCTGCTTTTCATTACCTGAGACAAGTTGTTAAAAGACCTATATGCATATTGGGCATAATTAGTATGTTGCAGGTACATAGCAAAAATATTCATTCAGAGGTAAAGACAGATATAGGCTTTTTCAGGTGTTTCAGTTGGAAAACTAGACTAGGAAAGTTTGGGAGGAATTAAGAAAACCAACACCAAGATAAGAGGAATTGTTTTGTGCTGAGGATTTTGAAGGAATTGGGAACGTCTGTTTACCCCTTGTCCTTTTTCCGTTTACTCTAAGGTATGGTCAGTGAGAATGTGTTGGGGTCAGCAGCATCTTGGATGATTGGTTGGGCATAATATGAGTAAAGAAAGGAGGGAAATTCTCAGCAATGTCAGTGTGTTAAGAGGGGAAATCTCTTAAGATACACACTATTATCTATGTTTTAGAACATAATGGAAAAGATTTAGTCTTCTTTTTTCCACATTTAACGACAGCTTGCATTTTGTAAATATTTACTTATGTTTCAAATTGAGTATAATTAGACAATATATTGATTGATTGATTAATTTATTTATTTTTAACAGAATAGAATATGGCAAAGAGACCAGAGAGATATGCGGGCAATTCAGCCTGATGCAGGTTATTATAATGATGTAAGTATAAGATATGTCTTGCTAGCTTAATAGAAACCTCTTTGCTTGGACATTTGAACTATGGGATCTCTAATTCAAACATGGACTTTTCTTATTACATTTTTATAATTAAAATAAAACATTCCTAAAGGGGTAGTATAACATATCTGTGTAAACCATGGGTTATTTTATATATATATATATATATATATATATATATATTTCTTTCTTTCTTCCTTCCTTCCTTCCTTCCTTCCTTTCCTTCCTCCCTTCCTCCCTTCCTCCCTTCCTCCCTCCCCGGTACACGGGCCTCTCACTGTCATGGTCTCTCCCGTTGTGGAGCACAGGCTCCGGACGCGCAGGCTCAGCGGCAGTGGCTCACGGGCCCAGCCGCTCCGTGGCATGTGGGATCTTCACAGACCGGGGCACGAACCCGTGTCCCCTGCATCGGCAGGCGGACTCTCAACCACTGCGCCACCAGGGAAGCCCTATTTTATTATTATTATTATTATTATTATTATTTGCTGTATGCAGGCCTCTCACTGTTGTGGCCTCTCCCGTTGTGGAGCACAGTTTCTGGACACGCAGGCTCAGCGGCCATGGCTCACGGGCCTAGCTGCTCCGTGGCATTTGGCATCTTCCTGGACCAGGGCTCAAACCCATGTCTCCTGTACTGGCAGGCGGATTCTTAACCACTGCGCCACCAGGGAAGCCCGGGTTATTTTTTTTTTAATCTCAATTTAAATTTTCCTTTTAATCTGATGACAGATGAACTTTTGATTTGGGGTTTAAAGCAGTGTCCAGCAAAAGATTGCACTGCCTCAGAGTCTCTGTAACAAGAAAGTTAATTTTAAACTTGGCTTGTTATGAATGTGTTTAATTGTGTTGACTTTGAGAAGTAATTGGGGGAAATCTGGCACTTGCTTTTATTGTTTATTTAGTAATTATGGGCATTTAACTTTCCTGTATCTCCGTTTTCTTCATTTAATTACTATAGACTAATTGTAATCTATTATAATAGTGTTTTGAAAGTCCTATATGGTCCTGAATTTGTCTTTAAATGTTGAAGTAATTACCTTGTCATGTCCCTGGTTTATGCCGTTTGTGATCTTTAAACCCAATTTTCTTTTTTTGTAGCTGGTTCCACCTATTGGAATGTTGAATAATCCTATGAATGCAGTAACAACAAAGTTTGTTCGAACATCAACAAATAAAGTAAAGTGTCCAGTATTTGTTGTTAGGGTAAGTATTCTGTTTGATATTTTTTGGAAAAATTAACTCTGAGTTAGCCTGCAAATATATTTGCAAAGAAAATTAAACATTATTTTAAATGTATATCTGGGATAAAAATCAGTGTATTGCTTGTATTTTTATTTTGAAATATCCAATCATTTATCTACTGTATCCACATTTAGTAAGGTAGTACTTTTGGATTGCTTCATGTTGCAATTTCCATAGAATTCTCTCTGAGCTGGCCATGGATATATGTGTTGCAGCAGGTGTCTGACTTGCTCTTGAATAGGAATGTTTTGTTACTGTTTAGAGAGCAGCATCTCAAGGTGAATGAAAACTCTTAGGGTTACTAGGAAGGAAAACACCTAAGAAGAGCTGAAGACCAATGGTAGACCATAATTGTCAGCTCCATGAAGGTACATTGTAGGTACTCTTCACTAAAATTTTTAAAATATAATTTAAAAATATATATTAATAACATGGTTCAAATTATTAAAATTTGAAGGGGTTTGCAATAAAAAAAGTCTTCCCATCTCTGTCTCCCAGGCATCCTGTTAATATTTCCATAGATAATGGTATAATCATTTTTTTGTGGTTTGCTAGCAAGAATGCACTTGCTGGTTAGCAGTATATCAAGTCCAGAAATGTAGGAAAGTTAATAGTCAAAGTGGAGCAAATAAGAATTGAAAAAAATAATGGGACAGAGAAAAGACAGTCATGGCAAACATTGTGGCAAATGAGCAAAATAAGCAGGTCTTCTTATTAGAGAGTTGTGATAGACAAGCCGGGAGGACTGAGAGTTGCTGGAGGAGACTCTGCTTGAGCTCCATACAAATGTGGTAGTCAGTCTTAGGCCTCCTGTTTGCTTCAGAGGCCTATTACAGTAGAAACCATTAGTAAAGAAACATTATTTGAATGGCTTTTGTATTAGGAGAGCCAACCAGTATGTAGTGTAATTTTGTTTGCCGGGGAATTTGGCAAAAGGAGTATGATGGCAGCTAGTTTTAATATCTTGTTAGCATAACACAAAACCTTTTTGGAATGAATAAAATCTGAGCATTCTGTGTCCTGTATCTTGTTAGATGGGTAAATTTCTCATTTGGGAATCAAGCTATAAGGTCTTAAGAAATTTGCACATAGTAGAGGCAAGTCCAAATTACAAGGTATTAAAGACATAAAGACTGTGGGTCCTGAGTCTACAGTTTGATTGCTTGTAGTATTTACTGGGTTGGGATCCATAGCAGATAACAGAAACTAGGAAAGTAGGAGGATTTTATTAATAATACTCAAAATCGTGATCTGCAGGTAAACAGTAAAAGGCTGGCTTGTTGCATGTATCTGTGAAATTTACCAAACAGACTTCATTTCATGTATCTCATCCTATAAACACACTTGTAGTTTTCAACTCTGTGTCACACTTTTTACTAATAGGATTGTTGTATTGATATTTCATGTATTTACATCTAAGGAAAATGAATGTGTAATCTATAGAAACTTGAAAATAAAAGTAAGAAAAAATGTTGCATTTTGAGTTGATAAGCATATATCACAGATTCCCTTCAGTGTGCAAATTGTGACATTGAAATATTGGGGTACTGTTAGTCATGCCTCTGTTGTATTACATTTTTTTGGAGACTAGATTAGCATAAGACCTGTCACTGCCTGATACTGTGAACGAAGAACTTAAAAAAATATGTATACATGTATATAGTATATATTGTACGTTTAGTTTCCAGGAAAAGTTTGATAGCCTTGATGTCCTTAAATTGGTATATAATACTGTTTTTTCATAAGACACTGGTAACTTTTTTGCCTGAATTGGTTCACTAGCAGCTGTAATAAACCAAATCGTTTATACATTTAATCTTTGAGTTTTTCTGATGGCTGACCATCTTATTTATGTTGGTCTGCCATGTATTCCAGAAAAATTAGGTCTTTGCATATTTTGTTTTGAAATGCTCTTTAGAGTGCCTAGGTGTGTGTAACTTAACAGGTATTTAAAATGCACTTATTGGGGCTTCCCTGGTGGCGCAGTGGTTCAGAGTCTGCCTGCTGATGTAGGGGACACGGGTTCGTGCCCCGGTCCAGGAGGATCCCACATGCTGCAGAGCGGCTAGGCCTGTGAGCCATGGCCGCTGAGCCTGCGCATCTGGAGCCTGTGCTCCGCAACGGGAGAGGCCACAACAGTGAGAGGCCTGCATACCGCAAAACAAAAAATAAATAAATAAAATGCACTTATTATTTTTAATTAATGAGCTAAAGTGCTAGAGCTTTCCTTGCACTGTGTCAATACAAGTTCTTTTCTGACAGAGTACTTATAAATCTGAGCTATAGTCTTAAGTGAAAGTCAGTATTGTCCACTTAATGTCAGTTATTGGATATTTTATAAATAAAGACTTTCTAAGTGTTTTAAAAATTAAGGTTGAGGATTCGTGACCTTGTATAATGTCTTTTTTTTTCCCCCAGTGGACTCCAGAAGGAAGACGGTTAGTCACTGGAGCCTCTAGTGGAGAGTTCACCTTGTGGAATGGACTCACTTTCAATTTTGAAACAATATTACAGGTAACAGTAATCATCAGATGGTAGCATCATCCCATATTACTGTTAAAGAACTTGATATGTAGTTACTTTCTTGGCATTTTAAACTTACAGTTGGACAGATTATTGTTATGAGTTAATATATGGTCCTGTAAAGGCTTCCGTCATATATTCTTTTATATAATGTTTACAAATGTTTTATGTTTTCACAGGCTCACGATAGCCCAGTGAGAGCCATGACTTGGTCACATAATGACATGTGGATGTTGACAGCGGACCACGGAGGATATGTGAAATATTGGCAGTCGAACATGAACAACGTCAAGATGTTCCAGGCACATAAGGAGGCGATTAGAGAGGCCAGGTTTATACACAATATACCATTTTCTGTAGTCCCTATTGTCATGGTTAAATTATTCTCTAAGTGTATTCTGGGTGCAGAGATGCATGGGCTCTGTCAGATTCTGGGAAACTTTCTGCACCCTATAAGCACAATATTTTTCTTTGTTTTCACACATTCACCATTTTGCTGGCACTTTTCTGAAGTAGTGTTGTCCCGGTATCAGCCTTTGCAATATGTTAGAGATGTATTGTCTGCCGCATTTTGCACTGGTTTTCTCTTTTCGTTTATGGTTAATAATGTGTATACGTTATTCATTTTTATTACCTACTAT
This sequence comes from Hyperoodon ampullatus, assembly GCF_949752795.1. Taxonomy (NCBI): domain Eukaryota; kingdom Metazoa; phylum Chordata; class Mammalia; order Artiodactyla; family Ziphiidae; genus Hyperoodon; species Hyperoodon ampullatus. Next base: position 101,536,665 of record NC_136921.1, read on the forward strand.
GTAAGACAAGAATATTTCATTCCAAATAAAGAATTCAGTCTTTAATTATACAACTGAATAAAATCTAAAGCCTACAGAAAACACCTTCAGAGTTCACACAAAATACAAGATAAAAAAGGCTTAAGTGAAGACCCTGGTTGGCTTGGTTATGCCACGACTTCAAAAGGAAAGTACAGTAGGACTAAAAACTCTCACAAGTAACTCTGGATGTGGCAAACATTAATGGATTAATGAGTGGGTTCTTTCAAGCTTTGAAACTGTAAGCAGACCAATGTCAAGAAGACTTTCCTTCTGATTCACTGTTGATAACATCAGTAATGCAAATGTATCATAAGTGGGAGTTTAAAATATTTTCAGTGAGTTGTATATTTTTACATATCAGTGAGATATGTATAGTAGAAATGGAAAAAAAAAGTTTCAAAAACAAGCCTGAAGAATTGCTGCAGCCTCAAAATAAAGCTAAGCAGCATTCTTTACGGTTGTGCCACCCACGTGTGGGAGGAGGTTGACATCTTTATAGAAACATCATCCACTGCAGTCACTTGTTTCTACTTTCAGAATCTTAACAAAAGTTATTGGATAAACACGCTTCTGCAAAGACTTTGCCTTATTGTCCTGACCATACATTGAGTTTTCGCAGTTGGTCCTTTCTTAGGCAAAGGGTTCAGAAGTTCAGGGGAGTTCTTAGATGAGAAACTTGATGGTCTTTTACAGGGAGGAAAAAAATGGATTCCTCCTTTGCAAGCATATTCTTTGGCTTTAAACAGTCAGAAGGTCCCCATGTTAGTTTTCTTCAAAAAGTGCAACGTTCATGGGATAGCTTGCCTGGAAGAAGGTGTGAACGTTTTCCACAGACCTTTTACATAAATCAGAAACATCATATGTAGGGATGTGTAGCAACCAGTCTTTAAACAGCCTGTCTGAAACTTTTATGAAGTTTGAAGCAGAAGCTGATGCTAATTTTTTGAGCAGTATTCCTACGTGATTTAAAAGACTTTACAGGAATATTGCAAAGATAGAATTTGTTTAGTTTCTACATTTAAATCAGCTCCATGTTTTCTGTTGGTACCATAGGAAATACTATACTGGGGAGTGTGGGTAACATTAGTACTAATAATACACTCATAAAGTTCTCTGAATATTGATGATTGAAAACTAAGAAGCAGCTACTCTGTTGAATTCTTCTTTTGATGAGATACATTTGTTAGCTGACAACATTCTCCTTAAGGGCTTCTTCACTGTGGATACTTCCCTCTTCTGTTTATAACGCAGCACAGTGTTTTTATTTTTCCCTGTCTGAGAAGCACAGATAATCTGTTAAATGCTGACTTCTTTCCCCTGCTGTGTGTCTTCATGTAACAGTTTCTCACCCACGGATAATAAATTTGCTACATGCTCTGATGACGGCACTGTTAGAATCTGGGACTTTCTTCGTTGCCATGAGGAAAGAATTCTCCGAGGTACGTGTACTAACAGTACTGATTGGAATATTTAAATAGGGAAGGCATTTGTGGTTTAAATCATCACAATACCACAATACCAGCTTACATCTTCATTCAGTTGTTTTACATACACACCCTCTCAGTCAGGCTCTTTAAAGAAAACAACTCGGTGGTTCACAATCATTTTTGTAGATTTTTACTACTAATATTATCTTTGAATTCTTTGAGCTATAAATTAAATACTCATGTTTCCCTTCTCCTCTCCTCTCCTCCCAGTTACTTACTTATCTGTATGCATCCATTAGGGCTATATTCCTTTTCCTGCCTTGTACCCAGGATAGCTTTCACCAACATACTGACACGATAATTTTATTTATATAGCTCACATTCTCCTGGCAGGCCTTTTACAATATGCATTAACCAAGGTCTCACTAGCTACCCTTCTCAGTATTGGTATTTCTGAAAGGAGGTGGTTTTTCAGTACTACGTGGCCCACTCGTTACTAAGCTTTGGAGGGATTTTTATGTACTTTTATTGATTTCATAATTATAAACTAACATCTATAAATTTCTCTATCCTAGAAAAGAAATCCGTATTTTCACTTGGATTAACTTAGTTTTAGACTTCCTAAGGTGGGGCTGTTGAAATACAGTACATCAACACCATTTATGTGAATTCAGTGCTGTTAAAGTAAGTTAAGGAAATTAACTGTGTGTTTTATATATTCAGTACAAACATTGAAACAAAAAACATTTACACTTTTAACTAAATCTCATTAGTTTATTATTAATTGGGAAGGTAGTTTTCTCAGGTGCTTAATTTGAACCTATACTGATTTAACAAGGCGTACATTCTGTTGCATACTCTTCATTCCAATATGCCATAAAAGTAACATCTTTCTCTGACACATAAATGCAGGGTGGGAGAATGGGTGCCACAGATATTGGGTGTCAAGCAGTTACTATTCAGAGATTGCCCTTTTTGTTCAAGAGTCGGCAGAGTTATCTTGGTTGACTTATAAGTTTTTTATATCTTTTTCAGAGCTTTATTTACAGCATATAGTGTCGATGCTTTCTAGACAAGAAGCTAAGTATTCTTGATATTTAACCCATATTTCAAGACAGTATTTTTTTTAAATCACAATTTTTAAACATTCCTGGCTTTGCACATTTTGTGTGGGTTTTATCCACAGTAATGTATTGTGATAACTAGCATAAGGATATAGTACCTTCACCTGTCATAGTGAAGGGGTGTCCTGACAATGAGGTCATAATATTGTACAGCTTCAGAACTAGGTGGAGCCTTTGAAATCATCTTATCTGAGTTATTGTATGGATGAGCATCATGACCCAGAAGGCTTAAGTGACATGTTCAAGGTAAAAGAAGTCCAGAGCCAGGACTAGCATCCTGTCACTTGACAACTAGCCTAATGCTACACTAATGTTGCATCTTTCCTCACTATTAGTAGAAGTCTTAGCTGCTAAACAGTGATAAGGGAAACAACTTTTTCCAGGCTTTGAAAATCCTAAGAAATATAGAGGAAACCAAATAATTTTATTTATTGAAAGTAATTCTAAAGGATCAAAACCATTAATTTTACAGTGACCTAGGACTATAATAACTGTAAAGTCTGATACAAAACCACTCTGCATCTTGGATTAAATAAAGAAGAAGAAGAAAAGCTGCTATAAGATAGCATTTTCAATCCCAGGTTCCAATGAAGTGTTATTCAGTTTTGGTAATGAAACTGTTTCTAAATAGTGCTTAAGAACTTTTCTTCTGAAATTTAGTGTACATGAGTTATTAGTTAGCAGTTAAATATTTTCAGATTTGAGTCCAGGTAGATTTGGATAATGTGGATGCTGAATCATTACCTGTTGTTCTTATAGCTTAAAAAATACACCAATATCATGTCTATACTGAGAGTTGAATTTTATTTTTTATGTGGGTGTTCTTTTTAAGTTTTCACTATGAAAATTTCAAACATGCACAAGAGTATAATGAACTTGCATGTACTTTTAGGATTTGTATTCTAGCTTATTCATGTTTTTTACTTCCTTTAAACAGTATTCTACTTGTTTTATGGTCATGATTTTTTTCTTTGTATCTCAATGAGTATATGAGAAGTATAAATATATAAGCCAAGTTAATTATACCACCCAAGTAGTAGTTCTGATAGTGGATCTGGTTTAGTAGACGGGTTTTTCCAATTATCCATTTTCTGTAATTCCTCATTTTTCTAAATTTTCTGAACTTTAGAGATGATTATAAAATAGTGAAACCAATGTTATAGTTTTTCTATTCTTCACTTGGTGGCTTGGGGATCAGGGGATGATGGAACTCCACTTGTCTCAAGGATTGATGTGAAATTCTTCAAATAAAATTTGAAGTGAACTTAATTTAGTTCTGTTCGTAGAGAGAAAGGTGGATCACAGAGTTAAGCAGATAGGGTGGCCTCTAAAATGTCAGTTGCCCTATGGAAAGGGAGTGATGTTCATGTAGCCTACATAGGCTGTGTGACGCCAGGCAGGTAGGCATATTCTGAAGGCATGTTAGTGTTGTGCATCAGACCATCACTTGGGATTAAGTTAAGAAAATCCAAGAACATTTTGATTGAGGAGGATGTTTGTGATCACGTAGTCCAACTCTTTATCTAATGCTTTTCTACATCATTCCCCAAAACCAGTTTTCTACTCACAAAACATTATTAGTGATACAATATTCACTACCACACATGAATCTCTTTTTCAATTTTAGGTAGCTCTAATTTTCAGAAAGTTCTTTATTTATATCAGAAACCCACTTTCTTATAACTTGTCCTCCCTTCTGGAACACAAAAAATCAGGTCTGTACTCTTCTACATAGCAGCCCTTTAAGTATTTGAAGACAGCTCTCATGTCTTCTTAATGCAGTCTTTCAGCTATAAGCTTACAGGATCCCTGTGAGTGCAGGATTTACAGTTGCTTTTTAGTGTCCTTACTGAGATTGTTCTTATGCTTCTTGGAAAAAGTAGAAGTTACACAAGAGAAAATCATCAGTATTTTTAACAAAAAATGAGCATCGATCTATTGCCAGATTTGCTACTTTGAAGTTGTAATGTTTGGTCCATAGATGGGAAAAGGAAACACTTGTGAAATTGAATATACTGCAACATTGAGAAGTACCATGTATATGTCCACCCATTTCCAAAGCATATGCAAATCAGCATAATTTATACACATTTATCCTTTTCTAGTATGAATTGCAGCACTCATTATGGACTGGGATTAAAATAACATTTAAGCACCAGGAATACATGAGTCTAAATGAGCCTCTAGGTGTTTATGCACTTGACTCCAAGAGAAATAGAGGCATTAAAATCCATTTATTTAATTAGCATATATTATATGCATGCTATCATAGGTAGAAGAAATTTAAAAGAAAATAAGGTATGATGACCTCCTACCCTCCTGCTTCTTAAAGTTTAGTAGGAAAGGTAAGATATTGTCACAAACAATATTGTTGGATATTAGGGGAGAAGAGTCATGAGAGTATTAGAAGTATAGTTTTTAAAAAAAAGTATAGTTTTATCAGTGTAAAGTTAGAAGCAGATCACTTGTGACTAAAATGAAAATGTGAAAGATTGAAAATGTAGAATCAGTAAGAATACAGAGTAAATTTTAATGAGAAGCATAATTATATATGATATATAACATGTATATTATATATAACTTAAAAAGAATCCAGCTTATCAGCTTTAGCATGCTTTAATTTTGTTTTACCTTCTTGATGTTAACAACAGTAGCTGACACATTACGCTTACTATGTATCAGGCATATTTTAAATACTTCATTTAATCTTACCAGTAACCAGTACTTCATTTAATCTTACCAGTAACCCTATGAGATAAATACTGTTTATTCCACATTTTACGAATCAGTGACCAAGGTACAAGAAAGTTAAGTAAACCTCCCCAAGGTAATATAACTTGTAAGAGATGAGGCTCAGATTTGAACCCATGTTATTTCACTCCAGAGTTCATGCTCTTATTCCTTATGTTAAACTGCCTCTTTTATGTTTTAAAAATATCATCAGCATGGATGTAATAATGTCTTCCTGAGCTGTGATGACAGAATTGTAGAGTTTTTTGGGGGGAAAGGAGAGAAGTGTGGGTAGAGAGAATTTAGGTACTCAAGTTTATTTTACCATTCTTCTTTAAAGCTGTCCATATAGGCTATAGGTTTTCAATGTATATTTAACAACAACAACAAAAAACCACAATGAATAGTTCAAACTGCAGATGAGTTATAAGCTAGGTTATATAAATAGAACATGGACATAAGGAGTTGTACTGAGACTTACTCAGGAGGTAAGATCTGTTTTCAGTTTTAAAATATAGCACTCATGGAGAGGAAATGAACCTGAGTACACACAGCTTATGAAAAAGAATACTGTTAGCATTTTTACTGAGTACACATAGCTTATGAAAAAGAATACTGTTAGCATTTTTACTAAGTCTTGCGTATCCATGCCTGATTGTATTTGGCTGTGGTTCTTAATGAGATAAACTCCTCTGCAAAGATCTTTCGGTTCAAAAAGTGTTTTTTTGAACTGTGTAAAGACATGTTTACAAAGTCTGAGTGTTCAAAAAAATCTCTGATTTTTTTTTTTTTTTCTTTTTCTTTTTTTGGCTGTGCTCTGCGGCATGTGGGATCTTAGTTCCCCTACCAGGGATCGAATCCATGCCCCCTGCAGTGGAAGTGCGGGCCACTGGACCACCAGGGAAGTCCCCTCTGATGCTTTTCATGGGAAATAATTTTACTTATTTAAAGTAAAATTGCCAAACCATGAAGTTTATGATTAATGGACCTAATGTATTTGTACAGAACATTCCACAAAATCCTTTCTGTTCTCTCCAAGACAAAAAACAAACACCCAGCTTCCTTTAAAATAAATAGCCTATAGCAGAATAACTCCTTCCACTAACATAGCATGTTTTAATATTAAAAGTACTTCAGGCACATCATCCAAACAATCATGTGGGCCCATATATATATATTGATTGACACCTGTTTTCTCTTATCTGTGATTCCTTATTTTGAGGAAGCGTTTATTTAAGGCTCTTTTCCCTCTGCTCTCCTGAACAGACTGGATCATGGTAGGTTCTCCTATGTATTGATAAATAACTATCTGGGTATATCATGAGAGGGAAGAAGACTTAATATTTACTTCTAAAGCAAATTATTTGAAGAAATTAGTGTAGTAGTGTCCTGAAATATTCATTTTATATAGTCCATTCACAGTTTTGCAGGAATTGTTTTAGATTTTTATGCTGGGCTTTGTCCTTTCTAACTCTACACTTAAGATATTGCACAAATGTGGCAAAAACTTCTTGAAAATAGATCTTAGCTTTCTTGGGATGCCAGTGCTACACACTGTTACTGTCTTATTCACTGTTATAATTAAGAGTCAAAAGTTATTTCCAGACATTCTTTTGTGTATAAAGATTCCAGGTTTTGTTTTTTTTTTTTGCGGTACGCGGGCCTCTCACTGTTGTGGCCTCTCCCGTTGCGGAGCACGAGCTCCGGACGCGCAGCCTCAGCGGCCATGGCTCACGGGCCCAGCCACTCTGCGGCATGTGGGATCTTCCTGGACCAGGGCACGAACCCGTGTCCCCTGCATCGGCAGGCGGATTCTCAACCACCGTGCCACCAGGGAAGCCCCAAGATTCCAGTTTTTTGACAGCAACAAATTACTATGACTCGTAATCTAGGCAGTCAGTTTTCATCTTTGCATTTAGTAAATATTCTGTAATTGTCTGCTTCAGTCTGCCTTCAGTGAGGCTTAAATTTCTATTTGCTGAGGGATTAGTTACCCTCTTATAGAGCTCCTCAGCTAATCAAGTTTTTGATAGTTTTTAAAGTTAAATTTCAGAGCTTTTGAAAGAGCTGATAAAAGTAGATAAATATATAATACCCTTTTGGCTTCTTCATTTCTACTGGGTAGATTCTTTAATAAAAGTATATGATTAAAATATGGTATCACCACAAATAAGTTATTTGCCAATTAGGGACATTAAGTACCAAAACAAATATTGTTTTTTTCATAGTCATTTTTTTCCCTTTACTCACTTTTTTATTATATATCTGAAAACCATCTTAAAATTTGATTTAAATCATATCTCAGGAATTTCTAAGAAGCACCTACCATGCTGTGATCTCTTTAGTTATAAAGAGACTAGAAGAAGAATTTCAAGGAAGAAATGGTATTTTCTTGGTCATTTATTCTTTTTTACAAATTGTGTCATAAAATAGTCTTAATTTGTCCAGAACACACTACTATGTCTCAAAATCAATCTGCTGAGGCCTCTTTATGTTTTTTTCCGCTGAATATAATTTAATATAGTTCTCTTTGAGAGAAGTTTACCTTCTTAGCATGATTTTAGAATACCATGTTACTTGCATTAGCCCTGTGAACTGTATCTGCTTTAACTTGATGTTTGTAAGTATTGCACTGGTTCTAGGGAACCCCAAGGAAGGCCCAGCCACCACAAGGTGCCTTTGAGCAGGGGTAGGTAGAGCTTCTCCATAGCCCAGTGTGCTGCTTTATTAGAGCCCTCCCCCGACTAGTGCATGCCCCTTTGTCTATACTTCTGAGTGGGCAAAAGTGCAGACATCATGTAGAGATCCAGTTTAGGATATGTGGCTTTAAAAGTGGCCAAGTTGTTGCTGTTTTCAGGCTATGTATTTTTTTCTCCTTTTTAAATTATCTGTTCAAGAGTTAAACCTTCAGTATTTTCTGCACCTGGCATATCCCTTGGACAGCTTGTGGGAATCCTCACTCAGTTTCCAGGTTTGTTTTGTCAAAGGTGGAAACCATAAGTATTCTACCACATTAAAACAATTAGGAAATACTGAGGGAAATCAACATGAGTGCAGAACCAAAGTACAAAGGTGAGTCCAAGAAACTTCATACCTGGGAGCTCAATATTTTATCTGCAGTGGAAACTTTTTATATATTATTAAACGAAAGTAATTTTTGATAACCAGGAGTCATCAAAGGTTAGAGTAGCTGGTTTTGGTCCTGTAAAGCCTATTAATTGCTTTGTCTAATAAATAGTTTTAACTCTTCTGAAATGAACTTCATTGATAATAACTGCTACACATTAAACTTTTTTTAAAAGGCACCAGTGCACATGCATACAGGCTCTGAGAAGAAAAGTTTACAAAATGCTCATTAAAGGACATTACTGCTTCCATTGAAAACCGGTGGTTTGGAAGAGGTCATGCTAAAACAACCCTATTTTTCTAGAATTACCGGAGGGGGTGAAGGAGATTGTAGTCAAACCGTAGTCAATCTTTTGAATTCATCTGTGAGTTATGGTAGAGGATCATGGCTTTATAGCTGCATGATTGGTCATTTCCAAAAAAGTTTCATTGGTTGTTTGTTATCTGTGAGGCAAGTATGCAGAGAGTGCTGCAAGATCCTTTACTTGGCCTCTGTCCTGCTTAACATTTTTTATTAAAGATAGCTTGCTTTGCAAATTTACAGGTAATTCAAAATTACAAGCAGAAATTCTCATCTAGAGAGAACCTCTTGAATCTCATCAGGATTCAAGAAGATAGTGTGATGTTAAACTTAATAGAAAAGTATTATGTTAAATTTTAAATAGAGATGAATGTAAAGTTCTGTATTTAGGTTTTCAACCTCAATTCTGGAGTTTATTAGACTGGTTTATGAGAGTTCATATAAAAACGATCATGGGTTTTAGGTGATAAGTGTGAATTCTTGAGGTGTCATGCCTTCCCCTATTTGTAAAAGTGATGTTCAGAACGATGGGGCTTAATTATTGACGGGAGATGATTAGAATGGAAATCATGAGGAAGAGTAAAGGGAAGTTTAGTATTCAACTTGGATAAGAGAGATTGAAGACAAGTTTTGTCATTTTCAAATATTTAAAGGCTTTTGTATGGAAGTAGGATTGGATTTATTGTATATATGTCTAGAATAAAGGGGTTGGGGAGAAAATAGGACATGATATTTGGATTTAATTATGGAATTTTTTTGTTGAAAAGAGAATGGGCTATTCTGTGAGCTGTTAGGCTTTCCTTTGCTGAAGTTGTGCCATGTTTAGCTTTGCCAACTGTTACGGAGATTATAGAATGCACTCCTTTTTCAGAAGGGTGGTTCTATTTGGTAATAATTAACCTGGATTAGGTTGTCTGTTAACTGTAGTTTCATGTTTTGTTTTGTTTTATTTTTTATGCTGTACGCAGGCCTCTCACTGTTGTGGCCTCCCCCGTTGCGGAGCACAGGCTCCGGACGCGCAGGCTCAGTGGCCATGGCTCACGGGCCCAGCCGCGCAGCGGCATGTGGGATCCTCTCGGACCGGGGACCGGGGCACGAACCCGCGTCCCCTGCATCGGCAGGCGGACTCTCAACCACTGCGCCACCAGGGAAGCCCTGTAGTTTCATGTTTTAAGGCAGACCCAAAAGCCTGAAAGCCAAGCATGTGGATACATTTATTACAAAGGGTTAAGTGGATGGGATATTATCCCATGAGGAGATACTGCCACCTTCTGTTCTAAAAATATTTTTGGTGAGACATTAGATCATTTAATCCTGTTGCTTGAAGTAATAAATGGAGCCTCAAAGCCACCTCATCTTATAAAAAATATTTTAAAATATTTATACTTTTAAATCATATTATACATATACAGTAAAGTACACAAATCCTAAGTGTACAGTATGATGTATTTTTACGTATTTACACACTCATCTAACCACCTGTTAGATCAAGATACAGAGTGTTTTCAGCACTCTAAAGATTCCTTCCTGTCTCTTTTCCACCTAAGCCTTCTATTAGGTAGTTTAGACTTTCAAAGATATTTTCATTAAATTATTTTTCCTTTTTTTCTACTGTTCTTTATTTTGTCATTTTGTGGTTTCTATCATCTCACTTTCCCTTGTGTGGAGCTTTCTTAATTTCCTTTCCTTGATTTGCTTCTGTACTCTTTTGAAAATACTGTTGTACTATTTTTTCTGATTAGCTTCTTTTACTAGTTTCCTGCTACATAACAGAAGTTAGTGTATAAAAAGATAGTATTGTGTATTACTACAATCACAATCTGAATGTGATTCACAGTTTTAGCTGTTAGCAGCCATGTAAGTCACATTACTGTGGTTGTGTCCTCATGTGTATAATGGGGATTAATAATAGTACCAGCCTACTAAGTTGCAAGAAGTAAATGGGTTAATTCATAAGAAGCACTTAACTAGTGCCATAAAGAGTGTTCAGTGGATGCCAGCTATTACGTCATTTCCAAAGCTAATTTCAGAACCTGTTTCCCTGTCTCTGCCTATTTAAGGATTAAAATGGTTATTTCAGAAGTGTATTCTGCTTTTCTCATTTAAATATTTTTCAGCCATTGTCATTAGTTTTTACAGTAGTACAAGTTTTTATTTACAGGTAGTCCATAAATACGAGCACTTGTTTAAACAGTTGTCATGATTTTCTAATGTTTTCAGGTGTAAAAAATTCAGCGCTTAGAATTGGGCAAAGAGTAAAGGGGAGTTTAGATCTTAAGATCTCATTTGGAAACATTTAAAGATTCTATTTTAATTGTTAGATGAATTGAATATTTAATGATTACCTACTGGTCAAGACGCTGAGCTTGATTCTTTTGCTGATACATTTACAAGGCATGACCTTGTCCCTTAAGCAGCATTTTCAGCATTTCCCTAGTTCTTTCATTTCTTCAGATGTTTTGTAAGTTGGCCTGGTACTCTGGGGAACGTAGTGCTGAGTAACTGAGATCCAGCAGTCTCCACAGCTTATCACACTGCAGCAGATTGGGGTAATCGGTGTCTAGATTGATTCCTTGGGACAGCACTTGTTTTTCTCTGAGGAAAGAACAGGGTTTTTTTTCCTATTGACTGAATTTGATCACAGTTTTAAACTTCAGACTCCATTTAGCAATATAATAAAGTTGGGTGAGCTAGTGATAGCTCTGGTAAAATGTCATTTCTGTTTGTCATCTTTGATGAGGAATGTGATAAGCAGTAAGTTAGAAGTTTTGGGGAAAGTGTATTCCACATATTTTTTGTCACAATAGACAGGACTTAAATATAGAAATCTAGTATCAACTGTTTCAGCCTCCTGATCATCCTCGGTCCCCATCCCATCCAACTTGCCAGCTGACAGCCGACTGGCTGGGCGTGTAGCCTATTCTATCCCAGAAGTCTTTGGTGGAGTTTGTTACAGGGTGGGATCTAGATCCTTACATAGGATGTAGCAGATAGGGGCCCAACTGATAAAGTGATTCTAAGAGCAAGCAGGATGATATTACAGGAGGTATTAGAAGTTAAAGAGCATTCATTGTAAGTTTGATGATTTCTGAACATAAATCCTGCTTCTTTCTTGAGGTCATACAGTACACCGCCCGCTTCTAATGTTCTTTCTGTAGGCCCTCAATGTTCTGAAATACTTCAGAAGTTTGGTGTTTTTAATATTTTACATATTTTTTGTAATGGTCAAATCAGATCATTTAATTTAGTTTTCAGAGATTTATGGAAACTTCCATTTACATCTTTTTCAAGTGGCTTAGTCTAATTTTTGAGGACATTTTTAGTTTTACAGATTTAATGTTTTAATGTGCCATGCAAATGTAAATCACCAAGGGTCTTCTGGGTAAAAATAAAATCTTTATTAAAACAAAGATTCAAGAGTACACTAGGCATTTTGTTTGGTTTATTAAATTCTAGCAGAAAAATCATTAAATGTTACTATAAAATACTTTAACTTTTTGAATTAAGTGTTTTAAATGTAGTTTTTTCCTTTATATTTTGTACCTTTTTTTTTTTTAGGGATATAATTGCTTTTGTACCTTTTTTTAAAAAAAGGAAAATCTGCTATCCTTCCACCATGAGAAAATAAGATGCTGACACAGTTCTGATTTGGGAATTGGATATTAGAGATTGAAGCCTGTGAGATGATAGGTGCTTGAAAGACTCCGTTTGGTAGAGGAGAGTTTCAGTCCTGGAGGAGGCTCACCAAGGACCATGATAATTGTAAAGGACAAGGCTTGGCACTGTTATTAAGGTCTAGACTGTAAAGAGAGAGTAGTCAATATTGTGGTGTTTCCTTCATCATTATTTTACAATCACATTTGAATTAAATGTGCTAAAATCCAGCCGGCAATAAATTTGCATTTCTTGAAAAAAATAAATTTAGCAGAGATTTACGGAGGAGGTTACTGTAAAATGTAACTTATGAATATTTAGCCCGTTGTTCCCTAAAATCTTTTATTACCTCATTTACCACAAACTTCCTTTTCCTACTATAAGTTACACAGACATTACATGCTATAATATATATTGTCTTTGAACAAACTTTTAAACATTTTTTATTGCTATATTGAAGTCATGGTTTTCAACTGCATGATGGCATCAGAAGATGAGTTTAAATCATTGCTCCTTCTACTTGTTGAATAACCAGGTTTTCATGATCCATAAAAAGTAAATGGTAATGCCTTTATAACAAGGGAAATCAGATTGTAATATATGCAGCACTTTGTGTTCTACATGTTAGAGGGCAGTGGTGGTGAAAATGTTTTCTCTCACCCAAAATGTCCACACAGTGCAGGTTCCTAGGAAATGATGTGCCTTTGAAGACAATGACTTTCATGTTTGGGATCTCAGACTCCAAACTTACATCTTCTGTGGCCAGGAAGGACACAGTAGGCACTAGGGGAACAGGCATACATTTATGCCTGTCCCCAGCCTTAGACATGAAAATCTTCTGGTTATATCTGGAAGGTAAGGAATGGGTGATTTTTTTTTCATAGTTTTTTTTTTTCTTTCTTTCTTTCTTTTAAAGCGGATTTTATAGTTGATAAGTTAAAAGATGTTTTCTGTTTTTTCTTTGGGCCAGAGAGGGGCTTTTTTAAAATTATTATCCTCAGGTTCTTTAAGACTTCTAGTTTTTAACTTTTGTGTTAAACATATAGTTATGAATAGATTAGCTTTAAAAAGACTTTTGACAAAATGCTGATTTTAGTGTCTAGTAGATTTGTTTGTGTTATAGAAACTTGTTTGTTTTAAGTTGGCATTCTTGGTTTTTTTAACCTCTGTCTGGCTGTGATTAATTCTTACAAAAGTAACGTTCAGCTGTAAAGTGGGAGATTTTTTTGCACATCTAAAAAAATCTTTCAGTGGAAAAGTACATATGAAAATCTTCATTTTCTTCTCATACTAACCTGTTATCTAGATTTTCCAGTAGTTATGGTGAGCACTTTTTTTTTTAAGAGTTATTTTCTTCCACCTTTTCCTTACATACCTTTGGTTTTATTATTGCTGAGTATTTTCCTGGAGCCCTTTTTAAAAAATACTTGTGAATCTGGGTGTAGCCCAGATGCTTGAGCATGCCTCCAGTGGAGATGACACGTGATGAACTCCTGCTCATTCTCCTGGTCAGCTGGGCTAGATAGGCATCTCCTGTGCCTTCTCAGTATGATGGGCAGTAATGCTTTTTGTTTTATCTGAACTCTTCAGCACATACTAGCATGGCTTTGACATTGAAAGCAAAAAGGAAGAAATCTTATGCCAAAATCATCCAAAGCTTACCTCCCTGTGAATTATGAGATGTGTATTAATAAGGCATGTTTTAGAGTCATTTTGTAACCCCAGAACACTTAGTCTGTTTTATTCTACCATTAGTATTGACAAGTGTAAGTGCCTGGAGTCAGAGACCACCAGGAGCATACCTTTGGTTGAACAAATTGGATTTATTACTCGTCTTAAGCAAAGAACACAGACCATAGGGAACCACAGGGTATCCCAGTAAGAAAGGATATTATAAAGATTATATTACAGGATTTGGACTTTGGGTAATTGACGTAAGGGTTCAAAGAAGTGAGGGCTATCACTCTTTTAGCATAAGAGAGATGTTTGGTATTTTGTAGGTTGTGCAGGACCTTGTTTTTGTTTCACGTCATCGTGATCTCAGAATGACTTAATTTGATACAGATGTTTAGTGAGATTGTCCAGCAGGAGAACAAAATGGTTTAGCTGTAAATGTCGGATCAGTTTTTAATAACATGGAGGCTTAGCTGTGAGCCTCAGGTTAGTTCTCAGAGATCAGCAACTGCTTCCCCCACCCCCAGCCCCCCAATAGCATTTAAGTCCAACTGGCTTCTCACTATGTAGGGACCAGCTGGGGGAGGTCAGGATTTAATAGCAGTGACCTGTTAGGTCTGTCACTTGAACAAGCTGTGGTGATACTGACAGGTATATTTTTACAAAGCAGAGCAGTTGGGAATCATGCCAGTTTTCAGCTGGCTAGAAGTAATTACAGGTTTCCCCCACTATCCTAAAGTAGGACTCAGCTTGCCAACTGATGCACAAAATAAATCGAGACAAAGTGCAGGTGCTCGCAGACTACCATGGCTTGCTGCTGAGATGCTGAGTGTAGTTCCTAGGGAAGGGGCTTGGTGGCGCCACTCTTGTTGCTCAGGGTGTCCACTGCCTCTATCTCGGTTTTGCTGCAAAACAGATGCTTTTTGCCATTTTTTGCAAAAGCAGAAATTCTCTTTGGATTTCTTTCTGTTAGCAAAAACAGGTACAAGCATACCTTGTTTTATTGTACTTCGTTTTGTTGCACTTCACAGACAGTGCATTTTTCACGAATTGAAGGTTTGTGGCAATCCTGTTTCAAGCAAGCCTATTAGCGCCATTTTCCAATAGCATTAGTTTTTAATTAAGGTAGGTACATTTTTTAAGACATACTGTTATTGCACACTTAATAGATACAGTATGTGTAAATATAACTTAAGTACTGGGAAATCAGAAATTCGTGTGAATTGCTTTATTGCAATATTTGCTTTATTTTGCTTTATTATGGTGGTCTGGAACCGAACCCACAATATCTTAGAGGTATGTCTGTACTAATGTAGATCCTTCATAAAAGCAAAGTGGTGTAAAGCGAACTTTCGAAAAGCACGGGGTAACTTTAGTGGGTAAAAACATGTCCTTTTTTAAGAAATAAGATGGGTCAGTTTTGCTGCATTAATCTCTCTGGGGATCTTAGGGTTATTTTACTAAATTTAGTGTCTAGGAATTAGTTTTTCATACTTTAGGAGTTCTTTAGATCTGGGAAGAGTCAACTGTTTATTTTCTCTGTTGTCTTTGTTAATGTAATACATAGCAGTATACACCAAAGGGATTTTAAAGGTTTTTAAGACTATGAACACTGTTTAAAAAAGCCTTACAATTAATAATTATAATAATTGTAAAATTCTTTATGAACTCTCAGGTTGACTTAAGGCAAAAAAAAGGACCATGTTTTGAAACTCCACCCTGTAGTTTATTCATGTGCATCAAAGATCACTGAAAAGAAATGTATATTTATTCATTTATTTAAGTAATTGCTGTGCACTGTGCGCCCAGCTAGGTGCCAGGCCCTGGGTTTGGAGGAGGGAGTCAAGCACTTATTCTTGTCTTCATGAGCAATACAAGTGATAGCTGGAGATTTTTGGTTTAAAAGCATCACTTTTTTTTTTTTTTTTTGGCGGTACGCGGGCCTCTCACTGCTGTGGCCTCTCCCGTCGCGGAGCACAGGCTCCGGACGCGCAGGCTCAGCGGCCATGGCTCACAGGCCCAGCCGCTCCGCGGCATGTGGGATCTTCCCAGGCCGGGGCACGAACCCGTGTCCCCTGTATCGGCCGGCGGACTCTCAACCACTGCACCACCAGGGAAGCCCTAAAAGCATCACTTTTAATGGTATCTTAATTTCATATACTAAAGTAAGCATTGTCTTATTGTATTATAGTGCATAGAAAAATATCCCTATGATTAATGAGGTAGTTCTTACCATTTTTGTGATTTTGAAAGTGGTAGCTTTTAAAAATCATGTATTTGTGGAGCATCTGCTCATGCAAGTATGGAGATAATTTTTTTTAAATGTGAAGGTCTTCAGAACAAAATTTGTCTCCTAGAAAACTGCAAGATAGGCTTCTTCTGTTGAATCTTTACCTTGAATAATAAACTGGGTGTATTTTTAATACTGAATCTTTTTGTCATTTGGTAAAAACTGAGAAGTTTTAATACTAGAAAAGTTAGGTTTGTAATTAAGACTTGACTGTGGGTACTTATTAAAAGTATAGAGCACATTAGGATAGTGTCACATGATTAGAGAATTCAAAATGTCTAGCTCCATTAGACAAGCAAGACACACTATAGGCAAACCAGTCTCTTTATGTGGTACTACTAGTTTTGCCATTGGTCTATAGAATTTTCCTATAGAAATAAAGAACATAATCATATTTTGTCATTGATATCTTCATGATAGCTTTGAATGTTTATGAGAATCTCAAAAACCTTTAAGAAAGGATTTAGATTGCAAAACTTTTGAACTCTTGATGCTTTTAGTAGAGCAGTAGTAGCATTAGAATATGGTTGATTTGGGCCAAATGTAGATGCCAGAATACATCTTCATGTAATTTAGGCACAAAGGTTTGTGGTACATTCTCTTGATTTAAAGTGTCTAGATAAGGTTTTGTAATTTAAAATTAAATCTGGGCAGCAACCCATTTTCATGATCCCCACAAAATTCACTTTTCCTGTTATTTACTATAACCAGTAGATTTGCATCTATGTTTTCTTTGTAACTATCCACTTACCATAAGGGTTGTTGTGAAATAGTGCCAGTTTACTGTGTCTTTTTATAGTCAATGATGAGTGTAAGTCTGTTTGTAATGTGTCATTTTTTTTTCTATAAAAAAGGGAGGGGTAAATTTTCTGTTTGTGTATTGCTACCTTTAAAATATAGGAGAATACAGGAATTCCCTGGTGGTCCAGTGGTTAGGACTCTCCGCTTCCACTGCAGGGGGCACGGGTTCAATCCCTGGTCGGGGAACTAAGATCCCGCATGCCATGCGGCACGGCCAAAAAAAAAATTTTTTTTTTAAATAAAGTATAGGAGAATATAGTGTAATTGCTGTTTACAGTGGTTAAGTGACAAGGAAGAAGAAATCATTAATGTTGTCGAAACCTCTTCTCCAGCTGCTCCAAAATTCTGGCTACAGTCATAGTTTCTCCTTGGGCAATCCTTGTTTTTTCATCTGGGGTACTTTAAACATTACTCATCTGAGAGCAGCAGGTCTGGCTTTGAATCCCAGCTCTGCTATTGGGCAGGTCAGTCTCTCTCAGTATGCACTTCCTCCTCTGTAAAGTGGAGCTAATGGTACCTACCTCACAGGGTTGTTGTGAGGGTCCCAGAAGTACACAGAAGAAGGCACTTCTCATGTTGTAGGCATGAAGTAAATGTTGCTTAAGGTCATATATGTGCTAGGAAAGATGCAAAAAGCATGGAGGGTGTAAAGAAAGTAACACATTTAAGTTAATTTAGTTTAAGAGGAAGTTGGAATTGATTAGGAAAGATATTATAAAGGGTTTATTTAAGAGGAGATTACTAGATCAAGAATTGGGATGGGTTGTCATATGATTATCCTATTTCAGTAGTGATTCTTAGGTTTAGATGTGTCATTGATAAAATTAATTGTATTGTAAGCCACATTTAAATAAATAACATTGAAATGGAACTATGACTTATTTTTTAAAGCTTTATTTATATAAGTCCTCATACTTTATTTCCACTGTCATCTCACAATCACAGCATTACCTTAAGGCAATAATTCACTCCCACCTTTCCCCATGCACTGTCCCCAAAGTTCTGTTCCTTTTTTTGGTTGCTTGCTTGTTTGGATTTTGAATAGATAATACATTTGAATCTTTCCTGAGAATCACTAGCTGTTTTTTTGAGTTCTAGTTAGGTAAATTCATATTTGGTGAATATAAGATATACTAAGTTATTCTGTAGATGCAGCAGAATTTTCTTCCCATTGCTACTTTTTACTAGGTTTATAATATCTTGAAAGGATATAATGGCCAAAAAAATGATAGATCTCTGCGGTGTGAGTTATTTGAGCATTTTAAATAGACATTTTAAGTTAGATCAAAATCACATACTCCATTTCTAGCAATGCAGTCACATTATAAGTTCTGTTTATATATTATATATTCTGTTTTTCTTCAGTCTTTGATTTTCTCCTTATATAGTTGCATTTTCTAAAAATGAGCAGTAAAAGAAAAATCATTCTTCAAGCACAGTTAAGGTTGAGAAACCTTCACTCTGCCACATTATTTTGATTTTGTGTTTGGTATGATGGCTGAAGATGAGAATTAAAGACCAGAAACAGAACGTTGTGGTCCCACACATCCCAACATCACATTGGTCCCACAGAGCACAGACAGGCAGTGTTGCTGCAGATACCTGGTTAACCGGCATTCTCTCTCTGGGAAACACTGATGACACAACTTAGTGTGGTTGACTGGCAAAGAAATGTATAAACTGCGGTCATACGTCTACACAAATGTGTTCAGAATACAACCAAGAGACTGAAGCCCACTATCAGTATGTATCTTTTAAGAAGTGTTCTCACTAGTTCAAATGGGTTTACGTTGATTTTTCCACATCTTGTTCTGTCACCAGAAAGATGACAGATGATGAGTACAAATGCAGGCTGACTTCATAACAATTACTGATCTATATGTGGATATCACTTGCAACCTTGGCTGTATTAGCAGCACCATTTCCTAACCAACCAAGCTGAAGACCACATGCAACATTTTAAGATGCATTGTTTTCATCAGTCATGCATGACGACAAGTATATTCTGTGTATCACGTGGAAGTGAGATTTGGAGAGAATTGTAATGTCTGGATTCACACATTCCTACCATGTGCCATATGGAAGGCTGAGATCTATTATGCATCAGTGTTGGGGGAATGGAGGGGTGGAAAGGTAAGGAAAGAATTGGGTAGGATTAATGTTGACGATGTTTTCTTGAGAATTTTCTGCCTTTTACAAGGGTAATAAACATTCATAAAGAGTTCAAACACTTAGAAGTAACAAGTCAGTGTCTTGCCCTCCCTGTTTCCAATCTCACATTCAGAGGTCATCACTATTCCATTAATAGTTTGGTGTGAATGTTTCTACAACTCTTACGCATATACAAAAAAATTTTTTTTACAAACCTACTGAAACGGGATTATACTACATATATTCTTCTGCTGTTTGCTTTTCTCACAACACAGTATGTCATGATCATTCTTCCGTGTCATTACTATTCCAGTCTTTTTAAAGTAACTGCTCTATAACATTACATAGCGTGTATCTACCATAGCTTGCTTATTTTACCATTCTCAGTGACAGACATTTAGGATTTGCAAGAAGTTTTACAAAGACAAAGTTGTTCACTAAGCTTCATTGTACCTTAATATTTGTTCCCACTTAAGTAAATTTTCCTTTAGGATAGAATCCTAGCAGTAAACTTGATGGATCAGAGCATGACCATTCAAACTTTTGGAAGATACTTCTGAGTTGTCCTCACCATCCTGGAGTCATTAACGATAAACTTTAAGAATGTTGTGATCCAGCCAGAAATTCTAGAGATACTGTAGGCTTAACATTTGAGGAAATTTCCACCATTTAAAAATGTAAGCTTATTTTTAAAAATTTGTAAATAAAATGCACATATGGTAAAGTCTTTTCTCCAGCACCATAGAGGGATGGAATGTGGATAATCCTTTTAAACTAATTTGTTTATTCCTGTGGTTACCATCAGAATTTTAAATATTTCTTGGTATATCTACCTGACACAGTGCCTGTTTACTACCTATCATGAAAGGTGAAGAATTTCAAGTACTTACACCACCAGCCTTGCCTTCTACCTTCTGGGCTTTGTTATGAATTGTAGTTGTTTTGATAGTTTCCCATATAGCTTTAAATGTTCTTAGTTCTTTATTTTGGGGGGCCACCAACTTTAGGCAATGTTCCTTGACTCACCATTATGTTACCTAAGGAAGTCTATGCCCCTCAATATCTTTTCTACTTTTCTCCCTTTTATCTCTCCAAGGATTTTTAACCAAGGTTTCAGTTCTAAAAAAAAAATGAAACCAATAAGTAGAATTTTGAATATGAATGAGCCTGTTGATCTCAGAAACAAGTAGTACAAGCTGGTTTATAATAAACTCTATGGCAGTTAAAAGTTGTCCTGCTTGAAGATTACCAAGATCAAGTGAGACTCTGTTTTCTTACATCGATTGTCCTATAAACTGTTGAAAGTAATGCCATAATTAAGTTTGCTTTAGTTTTTCTTATAATTTGTAATTACTTTCCCTTCTTTCTTAATGGCACTAAAAGCCTTTATCATAACAAGTTTTTAAATTTTAATTTTGCAATTATAGTAAATGCATTTTATTTTTATTTTTCAAGATATTCTTCACCTGGTTCTCTTGACTTCCTGCTCTAATTTGGACTGATTGTCTTCTGTGCCTGTGACTGCAGTCATACTGGGATTTCTTTGCCTTCCCCTGTTAAGTCCACTCTGTTTTGTTTTTGTTTTTGTTTTTCAATTTAATTAAAAATATACTCCCCCCACCCCCCCCGAAACAGTGCTTGAGAGGTAAATTTCAAAATTCTGATGTCTGGAGAGGTCTATAATTTGCCATCATACTTGACTCATAGTTTGGGTTTCAGATTCTAGGTTTGAAATTCTCTTCCCTCAGGATTTTGAAGGCTTCTACTATCTTCTGTCAGTTCTGCTGATGAGAAGTCATATGCTATTCCAGTTCTCATTATTTTGTATGTAACCTAGTTTTCCCTTCTGAATGATTTTTAAATGATCTCTTTTTTTCTGTGGACTTATTTTATTATTATTATTATTATTATTATTATTTTACTGTGGGTATAGGTATAAGATTTTAAACTTCATCTTCATTGGCTCACTTTGATCTACAATCTCAAATCTTTATTCTAGTCAAAGGGTTTTTCTTCTTTGATTATCATTTCGTACTGTCTCTGCTTGTATTATGGAACTTGATATATGAATGTTGGACCTCTTGGAGCTATCTACTGTGTATTACCTCTTTCATATTTTCTGTTTCCATCTTTTGCTCCCAGTATTGGGAGAATTCTTTTATTTTATCTTCCAGAGTGTGATCTTCAATCATGCCCAATCTGTTATTCAGCCCTTCTGATGGAACTTTTATTTTATCCACTGCCGTGTTTAATTTCCAGGACCCCCTAGTGGTTCTCTGGTCTTTTCATTTTTCATGGTGGCCTGGTTTGTTGTTTGTTTTTTTGAAATGCACATACCCTTTAAAACTTACAGCATAGTAATAGAGGTGTGTGTGTATGAGTGTATATGTGTGTTTAGTTTGGTTGGGTCTGTTCCTATTTGTTTTCCCTAGAATCACTTAATCTGTTTTTTTTTCCTGGTCTTTCTCTTTCTTCCTGTTTGATTTTTCTCAAATGTTCAGTGATCCTTGGTTGGCCAAATACTTGAATGAAGATTTGTGTTGGTTAGTATAAGTAGCTGTTTTTCATTTCTTTTGCAGTTGAGTAAGTCCACTGGCCCAAAGGACTCTGCTCAATAATAGACCTCACTGTGGACTCTGTGTGCGTGTGCGCGCGTGTGTGTGTGTGTGCGCGTGTGTAGTGAGCTGTGTGGGGAAGGACAGTCTTGGAGTAAACGGGCTACTGCCACAGTTGCCAAAGTAAGAAAGTAAGTGTGTTGTATTCTGAGATGCAGTGCTCAGTTTATTTCACCCTTGGGTGGATGGAACTACCTTCCTTTCTCCCCTTTCCCCCTCTCCTTCCCTCCTCTCCTGTCTCATCTCCCCTCCTCTTTCCTTCTTTCTCTCCTCTCCCTTCTCCTTTCCTTCCTCCAGGGTCATAGTATAGCATTGGCACAAGCTTTGTGCTGCTTTTCCCTCCAGCCTTAAGTCCTGTTCTGGGATTTCTTCCCAGACTTAATATTGCTTTGTTTTAGAAAGCCGATGTCTGGCTTTAGCTGAGTGCAGCTGTTCTATATAAATGGGAAGGCAGGAGGAGGGGCCTGGACAAGTTGCTCTGTGGAGAGTTCTGTAATTACCCTCATTACAGCATCACAGCCTTTGTCACTGAGCTGTCCTGGAGCCTAGGGTCTTTTTAAGGCCCCAGCAGCCCTTTGTGTATTTTATTTCTGTGCTATGGTTTATTCATCACTGAGCCCATCTATTTTTGGAGAATTGCCCACATTTAGGTTGAAGTGTTTTGAAATTTTTATAACATTTGTGGTCAGTGACAGTCGTGGGAAATAAGTGCATCCACTGTAAATCTTTCAAAGTAATTTAGGAAGGGGCTTGCATACATAATTTAACTTAGTAGTAAAATCATGATTTATTCCAAGACTCAATTCCTTCTTCACATTAGTGACCTTGAGACAGTTTCCCTTACATCCCTCCTGGTATTCTTCCAACTTCTGTCATTTCTCCATTTCTTAAGAAATATTATACATTTAAGTTTTTAATCATGTATTTCTAGTTTAAGGTAATCCATGGCATTTGGGGGAATTTAGAGGTAAGTGATCAATTAAAATAAATGAAAGACGCTTGAGTTAAACCTAGTATTTTTCCCGTAGGTTTTTATTTCCCTAGAAATGTGTTAATATTAATAAAAATAGAAAAAAATGTAGAGAGAATTTTCAAATATTTACTTAATATTTAAAAAAAGTGATTGGTTTTATCTCAGTATTGGAGACTGCCATTTAGTCTAGCGGAATTAACAGTATTATCTGTCATCAAAAGTATTACCTGTCTTAAAACACAGTCAAAATAATATAATAAAGGCAATGATGGCCCCCATTGTAGGTTTTCCAGTTCTCAGAGAGAAATGGCGTTAGGTCAAGTCTAATACTTAGGTTGGATGTTGGTAATTAGAACTCCGTGTTCTTTTTTTCTTGGGTCACTTGAAGACTGAAATTTAGCGAAGTCTTAAGTCTCAGTTGTGGGAAGTACTTTCAAATCGAGCCATTTTCTGCTTTCCCATACTCTGTTCATGGTAGTGACAGCTCTTGCTGAATAGCTCTACATGGAAATCTCTGTCCTTATGGTGAGCTTCTTCAGGGCAGAGATTGGATCAAAACAAGAGTTTTTAAAATTTGACTATTCAAAATGTGTGCTAGGCATGATGCTAAGTGCTTCATACATTTCATTTAATTCCTGAAACAACCCAATGATTGAGTAGTCCATTTTACACATGGAAATATAAAGGCTTAGCAAGGGTTAAGTAAATTATATAAGATGGTAAATGACATTTGAGGTTTAAACAGATCAAGTTCACTTCAAATCTTTTTACTAATAACCATTGTATAGCACATGAGCACTAAACATAGTACCTACATGAATTAAATTATATTTAACATATCCTTTCCTTGATTCCAAATAAAACTGTTCTGACACTGTACCTGCGCGCCTGTTGGACAAAGCTCACTTTATCTTGTGGTTATTTCTTCCAGAGGGAAGGAAGTATATAGTAGATTGTAGGTGGGATGAGAATTTTTGTGATTCACGACGCTGCTCAGAGAGGAGGGCAAAATAAAACACTGATCTGTTTTTCCTAAGAACACAATTTTGGTTTTTTGGGTTTTTTTCTCTGGGCTTTTCATCATACATTCATTCATTCATTCATTCAACAAAGTACAAGAAGATGGCAGATTTTAAAACACCTCCACGAGGAAATAATGGTATTCTTTATAATATGTTAAGTTTAATTTGAGCTGCTTTGGATTTTCACATTTCCTAACCAGTATTACTTGGTTTCCACATTTCTAGAACGGTCAAAAGTTTTTTTTCTTTCTGAGACCTATGGGCAAAATTTTGAAAATTTATTATACGTCTTCATTTCATTTATAATGAGGCTTTGGCTGGATTCAGAATTCTAGATTCAAAGTTTCTCCCCCATGTTAGCACTATGAAGATTTTGTTCCTCTGTCTTCTTGCTGCCAGTGTTTTGATGAGTATTATGCTAGTTGTGGAATGGCCCTCAGTTGGGTTTTAGCTGATATTTTTCTCATGATTGGTTTTGGTTTTATGGGATTTGGGGAGGTAGATCACAGAGGTGAAGTGCCATTTTTATCACATCAGAGCAAGAGGGTGTATACTATCAACATGACTTGATGTTGACTTTGGTCAACAGGTTGAAGCAGTGTTTGTCAGAGTTCTCCAGTGTAAGGCTACTCTTTCTCCCCCCTCCATACAGTTCTCTTTGAAAGGAAGTCGTGAAGCACAGCCCACACCAAAGGGGTTGGGAATTATGCTCCACATCCTTGAGGGTGAACCTAAGTTATTTGGAATTTTCACGTATGAGAAATTCAGCTCTTCTCCCCCTCTTATTTATTATTTATTTATATCACTATGGGCTAATGAATATTTTATTGGAATATGTTTTCACTGTGATGGAAACTAGATAATAGGACCAGCTCCCAGTTGAGGTTTTCTCCGTTATCTTATTTCTGCTTTGAAACAGAAATGAAGATAATTATCAAGATCCAATTGGAGTGTAATGATCCAATTAGAGTGTAATTCCTACAAATGAATATTTGTAGGAAAAGTTTTAGTTATAGGTAGAAATTACACAATGTGCTTAGAATCATGTGATATATACTTACCCCCAGCAGTATTTAGGGGTTCACATAACCCTTTTGTTCTGGTACAGGTAAATTTCTGTAACCTTGCCATTGTACCTTCCTTTCCTCCAAGAGGTGAATAGTAGTAGATGGAGAGGATTATACAGGGAACCACATTTACCAAAAGTGTGCAGATATACCCAAGAATAGTCTGGCAAAACTCAGAGATTCAAAGTACAGTTGATGCTGTGCATGGCTATGATTGCCATGGGGTTAATTAATTCTGCTTTGACCAAGATTATGTGTTGCTTTTATGTATCTAAACTTCAACTTAAAAAAACAGTCTCCTTAAGATGGCCAACTGGGTGAACCATATTTTTTACCTTGTTTTCAGAAGGAAGGCTTACTCTAGAAGTACCCTAAAGTATCATTATAAATGGTTTTGCTTTTTCTTTATTAGGAGTTTCAATCATGACTTCTCTTCATTCTTGGCCAAGGTACCTGCTGGCACTAATAACTTTATTATTAATGTCACATAGGTACTGCACTTTCTGGTAGTCCTGCTCATTCCTTTTTTTTGGCGGTACGCGGGCCTCTCACTGTTCTGGCCTCTCCCGTTGCGGAGCACAGGCTCCAGACGCACAGGCTCAGCGGCCATGGCTCACGGGCCCAGCCACTCCGCGGCATGTGGGATCCTCCCGGACCGGGGCACGAACCCGTGTCCCCTGCATCGGCAGGCGGACTCCCAACCACTGCGCCACCAGGGAAGCCCCCTGCTCATTCTTTTAAAGGAGTTTTTGGTTTTACATTTTCTTTCTAATTTTTCAAGCAATGGCTATATGCTTTTCTTCTTGATCTTTTAAAAGAATATTGTGTCATCTGTATATTACTATTGAATTATGAATGTGTGCAGAAATGTTTATTAGAGAACTTTGACTAATTACGCACGTGCTCACACACAGGCGCACACACGCACACACCAGTGTACCCTTTCTTAAAAAGGACTTTGTGGCTGGTTTCTGTGTTGCGTGGGACCCCAAGTATCTCCCATCCCAGACAAATGGCTGAAGTGCTTTGATATATTGATTGTTAACATCCAGCAATTGGGGGAGTACAACAGCAATGAGGCTGAAAGAATATTTGGTTGTTGCATTCCTTTGCTTTAATCTGCTTTGATAAATATTCTCCAAAATAGCCTTGTACTTTTTTTGAATACTTTAAATTTTTAATTGGACTCAGAAATTATATACTTAGTCATATATTCATATTTTTTTTCACTTTATGCCAGAAGTAGTTACATGGCATTAATCTTATGAGATGTATGTTTAATTTCAATTTTTAACCTACTTGACAATTTCATTTAGGTCAGCCTTTGTCAGTACCATGTAAATACATGGTACCAATAAATAGAAACCATTTTACTTGCATACGCCAATTAAATATGTAAGTTAAGTAGAAGATGGGCCAATTTATGATGTGTCTACCCCCTATGCCATTTGAGTTTGTTTTTGTTTGTATATTGGATGCTTTTCTGACACCATATGTTTAACTGTTCTTTATAACACTTGAGTTATAACAGTGTTACCACTCAGCTCTGTCAAATCCTTACATTTTTCCATACTTATTTCTGAATTTTAACAAGAAGTACACATTACACACATCACAGGTGTGGTTAAAGGCCCCTTTAGTTGCTCCTCTCCTGCTTCAGAGGTGTCTGCTGGCCTGAAGTTAGGTTCCTCATTGCCAGACCACATCCTAAGCTAGCATTTCAAAATTTCACAGATTGGTCTTTTGAGGGACTGGGAAGTATTCTGAGAAAAAAAAGGCTTGTGGTCAGATTTTCACCTACAGATTTGTAATACATATTGACAGCACTGAAGGCTCTCAGACGTGAAGAGAAACTTGTCAATTTTTAAAATTCAGCATTGCCCAGCTATTTGACCGGAGAAACCCTTCACCCATGATTCTGTGCACTGTTGTTGCTTGGAATATGCTTTGTGTAAACACTGCCTAGAGGTGTACTCTTTCTAAAATTTATTTTCCATTTAATTTTATAGTTTTTTACTAATGTAACTTTCTAGATTTAAATGACAAAGATAGTAATTACTTCCAGTTGATGTTCAGTGTTGGATCAAGTTTAAAATCATTCTGCAAAAAAGGAAGGTAAAAATGTTAATAAATTGCATATTCATTGACCAACATACAAGTTGCTTATGCTCCTTAATTTTTTAAATTCTTGATTCCGCTGACCTACTGAAGTGTTTGGCTATGGACCATAGCTACACATACCTTTGCCTTGAACTGATCTGTTACATTTTATGTTCTTGTGGCTGGAAGTAGCTTGAGTTTGTTAATGTTTGACACACTTTCTTGAATAACAGTTCTTCAGCTGTTAATGTTGTACGAGGTGGTGCTTAAATTTTGTTTGCTTTTTTCCTTCCTGTATTAGAAAATCTTGGTGCTTTTTGTAAGCTATGTATAAAAGAAATTTTCCTTAAGATTTGTTCATATAATGGTCTGATCCAGGAAAAATAAAATGGGAAAATGGACACTATTTCTGACCTTCAAATAAAACTCTGTATCTTGATTTTCAGACTCTTCACCGAGCCTTGGGGGCATATGCATTGTCTTAAGGCAGGGCTATTTACCTTTGTGGGATGATAGGTCCCTTAGGATCTGGTGAGACTGTGGAGGAGAGATGAGGTTCTTGAAAAATGCACAGGGGCACAAAGTTTACATACAGTTTCCCAGAGGCCAGGGAATCTCCTCCGGTAAGGGAAGAGTACAAAAACAGACCTTGTTCCCTTGTTGGCGGCTAGCGTTCACTGCACTACACTTTACGATTCTGAGATTGGAAATTATTAATCAACAGGAAGACTCCACTTTCTACAAAAGTAAGTCTAGAGCTGTTCGCCAAACAGCTAAGGACCTAACCATCTATCCTGTTATTCATAGAATTTTAGGGTTTATTAAGGAGTGTCTGCATTATATTTCTAGGATCTCCTTTAAAAACAACAACACGTTAAGCATTTTGTCATTAGGAAAAATCTTTTTTTTTTTTTTTTTTTTGAAATAGGAAGGTGCACTTCCTATTTCAAGCATAGTCATGTAACATTGTTTTTAAAAGAGGTTTTTTTTCTGTTTTCATTTTGTGGAGAGGGTCTCTAAAACACGTGCATTAATTGTTTGCTGGCTTAATTTCAGTCTATATTCAGAAAACTTCTTTATTCTAAGTATTAACTTTCTTGAAAGTTATTGTACCTGGACTGTGTGATTCCACAGATACTTCCCCAGTGTTCAGTTCTATTTCATTTGGTGATCACATCTTTTAGAGGTTGAGCCACCCGTAATAGGAACCCAATAAATGTTGCTATTGAGCAAACTTATTTTGAATTAGTGAACAAGTGAAAGATAGATGAATGTGTGAAAGTATAATCAAGTGGAATAAGTAAAATTACTGTTTACCTCCCCATTTGGTATAAATTCTAATGCACAATTAATGGTTGCTTTCTGCAAATAATTATTACGAAGTAATAAGCTAAACAATTCTGGCATGTCAGACACAGGTTAATCCACAGAGCAATGCCACCAGGCTCTTAGAGATGCTAATTCTGTCACTATTCATTTAGCTCGGACCCTGAGGGAATGTTTAGCTAGCAAAGAAATGATGCAGAACTCATTGCCCTCAAAGCTTAAGCTCTGAGCGTAACCCAGTATGGTTAGATTAATTTGGAATTTCTTTGGGTGGAGTTGGGTCATGGTTGCCACATTTAACAGGACCCTGGTCTTCCAAGTCAATCTGGTTACTTCTCAGATAGTTAACAAGTAATCTTTTTTCTGTGTTTATCTTTAGACTTTACCCCTCAGTTCTGTTCTTGTACGGTTCTGAGAGATGGGAAGGTGTGTAGAAGTCTGCCTCCTACACCCTCCTCAGTTACATTTGAGCAAGCAAAATTTGATAAGTGAAACAAAACAAAAGGACCTCTTCTGCTACTTCATTTGGACGTTATATTTAGTGAGGTGAAGGGAAGATTGGAATGGAAAGAAGGCAGTCCCGGCCACCTCTGGCCACTGGCCTAAAACCCTTTTAGGCCTCAGTTTTCTCTTGTAAAAATTACAAGACTGTATAACTTTGTAGGTCGTCCCTAGCTCAAGTATCAATTGAAGGTAATTTTTTTGTTGTTACTATTCATTGTGTAACTGAGATAGGGAATAAAAATAATATGATTATGGAAATTCAAGGAGAAACTTTCTTTAAAATGTCTAATTACAGTCTAAATCAGTGTTGTCTAATAGGACTTCTTGAGATGATGGAAATATTCTGTGTTTATGCTGTCCAGTATGCTAGCTGTTAGTCACAGGTGGCTGTTGAGCACTTGAAATGTCGCTAGTGTGACTGAGCGACCTAATTTTTAATCTAAATTAAAACATTTAAATAGCTATGGGTGGCTAATAGCTACTGTATTGAACAGCGCAGGTTAAGTTCTTAAATATTTATAAGCATTCAGAGGGAATGTCACGTGTAGATTTATCATGACAGTCTTGTTTTTTATTTGATGATTTGCAACTGGGATATTTTAGAATTTGGCAGTTGTACCTCCAAGTCTCAATATTGAAATCTTTCTTTAAGCATAGCCTCCATTTCTAGTTGCAGTATGGCCGAGCTACTTGTTACCTTTCCTGGGGATCCTAGAGTTTTTACTTGGTAACTCTGTGCCCACATCGCTGGCTTCTTAAAGCTCTGCCATCCTACTAAGGATTGTATGTGTTTACTACAATCTACCTTTAGACTCCTGTCAGTCCCCTGCAGGGCTCCACGTTTTCCTGTGTTAGGCTTTATAGTATCTGGAGGAGGTTTGGTGGTGTTGAGAGTTTTATCTTTGTATTTTTTATGGGCTTGATTCTGAAACGTTTAAATGCCACTTTAAAAAATATTTGATCTTTCATTGGCAAGAAGTTTTCAGTCCTAAAATCTTGAGCCATTAGCAAGATGTTTTTAGTACTAAAATATCTAGGTCAGTAGGCCAATAAAAAACAGTTGTCACGTGAATGAATTTTCCATGAAGTCTGTATTAATTGCTTCAGCACTGCAAATACTACAGTCTTGAAATTTTCATGTTTGGGGATTACAAAGAACTTTGAATGATTCTATCCTGAAATTCTGGACCTTTGAAATGATAAAAATTATTGTAAAGGCGTTCTTTAGGGTTAATGGTTGAAATTGATAAGCCATGTGTTTGGGACTCAGTCATTTTTCTATGAGATAATAATTTATATAAGATTAAGTTTTTATATATAGCATGCCAGGTCACAAAACCCATATTATCCTTGAAACTTCATTCAGCCATAGTGAGTCCAAGAGCTTTCAACGGAAACTTTCATTCCCACTGAGGTTCTGAAGCACATCTTCCCGGGACCACAGGCACTGGTTAGTTCTGTATTGACAAACACAGGCCGTCAGTCAGTCAGTCAGTCCCTTGAGTTTTGAATAGAGGGAAACCAAAGCCAGTTGACATTAAGTAAAGTAATAAAAGCACGTGTTAAAAACTTCAAGGAGTACAGAAGAGTAAATGCCTTCTTATTCCCATACCATTTCTTCTCACTTATTAACAGCTTAAGTTTTCTTTTTTCCAAATGGGGCTAAATTACACCTTGCTCTTCTGCTTATATTATTTAGAAGTCAGGTTTATTGAGGCGTAAGTTACATACGGTAACATTTACCTTTTTTTAGGTGTACAGTTCTATGAATTTTGACAAATATATACACCATAATCAAGATATATAACATTTCAGTCCCTCCAGAAGGTTCCTTCTCACTGCTTCATTTTTGAAACCACCACCATAATCAAGATATAAAACACTTCTGTCACTCCAGATTCAGTTTCAGCTTCAGTTTTAACAGCCGTATGGTATTCAATTATATGGATTTATCTTAATTTTTCTAAATATCCCCTCATTTATTTATATTTAGGTTGTTTCCAGTTTTATAATTCAAACACAGTGTAATAAATACCTTTGTGTATAAATCTTGGTGTGCTTTTACAGCTACAAACATAGGGTAAATTCCTAGCAGAGGGATTACTGAATTAAAGGTTGTGAGCATTTAACATTTTGATAGGGCCAAAAGCCTCCCTGCAAAGTTGTACTGATTGACTTTCCAACCAGTTATGCATAAGAGTGTCTGTAACTTACTTACACTGGGTGTCACCAAAATTAATTTTTGCTAATTTGATGGATAAGACATTACCTAGCTAAGTGACTTTCATTTTTTTCTCATTTTAAAAACATATCAAAAAGTTCACACACACACACACAAAAATCTAACCCATGTTATTTATGGTTAAAACCACAGTATAACATTAGAGGAAATGTGGATAGAAAAATTTTACCTTTGTTCTCACTATCCCAATATGTTTTTCATTTCCTGCTTATTTGTACCTACATTTTTGCAGATATATGTGTACATTTTTATAGTCATTCTCATAGCATATGCACAGGTTGTGCCTGTGTTGTTTGCTTGTAAAAGTGCCCTTTATTTCATGAGCATGTTTTTCTTTGTTCCCAGAATCTTCATTGTAGTAGTTGTATGTTTCTTTTGTTTTGGGACTGTGGCACAGTTCATTTAGTCATTCCACTTCTGAAATTTTTTATACTTTTAAACTGTTATGAACAAGGTTTCAAATACCATATTTTAAAAATAAAAGTTTTTTAAAATCCTTGAAAATTATTTTCTTAGGATAATCCTGATTTCTATCAGTCTGATTCTTCTGGATCTAAATGTATCATATTGACATGAGAGGGTAGAATTTTATCATTTGAAATAGTTTTTGTCACTTCATTGGGAATTCAGTAACTTTTTTCCCTGGAGAAGGAAGCAGTTGCATATCAATTTGCTTCTATTGCCAGCTTAATCTGTTTATTCTTTTTCATGAAAAATTATGAAAATAACATATGCTGCTTGTAAAGATTTCATATAGGTAATCAATCTGTTATCTAGTAAATAAAATCTTTTAATTGAATATTTTTCTCAATAGATCATTTCATGTGTTTCAATATTTTAAAATTACTGAATAATATACAGTGAACTCTCCTTACCCTTGTTCCCAGGGTACAAGGGTACCAGTTCCCCTTCTTGGTGGCAGTCAATATTATCAGATTCTTTCATATTCTTTCAGACATATTTTATGCATTTTTATTTTTTATTATTATTATTGTTTTGCGGTACACGGGCCTCTCACTGTTGTGGCCTCTCCTGTTGTGGAGCACAGGCTCCGGACGCGCAGGCTCAGCGGCCATGGCTCACGGGCCCAGCTGCTCCGTGGCATGTGGGATCTTCCCAGACCGGGGCACGAACCCGTGCCCCCTGCATCGGCAGGTGGACTCTCAACCACTGCGCCACCAGGGAAGCCCATTTTATGCATTTTTAAGGAAATGTATGTGTGTGCTCTGTGTATGTTTGTGTGTCTCTCTCTTTTTAAGCCACAGATATTAGCAAGCTGCACATACTTTTTGGTACATATTTTCTTAGATTATTTTATTTGTATTTAATTTTTTAAAGTAGATAATACATGTACATTTTTCAAAAGTAAAATAATGTAAGGGCTTGAATAGTCCCCCTTCTATTTCAGTACCCTGTCTGCAATGTACCATCCTTTGGTGAGTATGCATAGAGAAGTAAATAGGAAGGTACATATTTTTGTTTTCCTTCTGTAACTCTCAAAGTAACCTTTCACATGTAATCAGGCAGTATAGAATAGGCATTAAGAGCAGTGGCTTGGGGCCGGTTCCCTGTGTTCAGGTGTCTGCTCTGCCACATATCATCTGTATAATCGTGGGCAACTTTTTTAACCTATCTGCGCTTTGTGATCATGTGAAATGATGACTCAGTATACATTCTTTGCTTACAATACTACCATACATAAGGAGTATATGTGTTTGCTAGTGGTAGTATTTTTATTATTAGGGACAGTGACCAATAAAATAACATCCAAGAATCAGTTCCTATCAGTTTGATGTATATTAGTGATATATATGGATATGGGTAAATTCATTGAACAGAAAGGGATGGATGGGATTTTTCACTTGTTTGAATTCTACTTATATATTTTAGAAAACTTCCGAGAACAAAAGTGAAGCAGCTAAAATACATTGTGTTGTTCCTTTCTTATGAGTTGATAGTTTTCTTGTTTTTGCATATACTTCTTTAAACTAAGCTCAGCTTTCTTTATGTAATAAAAGTGTCCCAGAGAAGGTGAGGGTAGAGGTGGCAGCTAAGAATATGAACAATTTTGCATAGCGCATCACATTTTAAAAATACTTTCTCACGCACTTTGTACTCAAATTTGGTAAAAATATATACGTATCTATACATAATATTTAATTTCAGGTGATAGTGGCCCATAAAGTCTTAAAATTCCCTGGCCATATCTTTTAAGGATAAAATTGTTAATAACATTAAAAGTTCTTAAGGCAAGCCAGGGGCTGGGGGACTGAATTCTATTTCTGTCCAATTTTTCCATCCTCAGTTCTTAGTAAAAAATTAAGGCAACAACGAGACCTCTTTTCCCTTTCCCACCTTCAGATCCTAGTTACAAAATAATATATATTTATTGTAGGAAATATAAAAACAGAAGACACAGAGAAATAAGAATCACCTTAAAATTGCTATCCAGCTTAATATTATAACAGCTTGGTGTCTAGACTTCCTGCCTTTTTTCTCTATATAGATATGCACACACAGTCACTCATTATTAATTTGTTTGCCTTCTACAGTGATGGCATCAGGAATGCTATACACACTGGTGTTTGGTTTTTTTTAATAAACTTAGTATGAACATTTTAATCATGCCATTAAATTATCTATAGAATCATTTATAATAGGTGCATCATATTCCATTGAGCACATATGCCATGCTGAAATTTATTCTGTAGTATAGTTCCTATTCAGGAGCATTTAAAAATAAACTATATCGGTCAACATCGTTATATGCCAGTCTTTTTGGACACCCATGGTATCCTGATGATCAATTCTGAGACGTGGAGTTACCGGGTTGCAGGATATGTACTTTTTCCATGCTTTTAATACACGTTGCCAAGCTTCTCCAGAGAGTTGGTATCTCCTGAGCGCCAGCCCTGGGATGAGCTTTAGATAAGTCCTTGCCTACTTGAGATGTCAATTTCCCTTCTGCATGGTGCACATTCACTCTCCAGCGCCTCTAGACCCATCTCTTCCTTCTTCCCTACTTCCCTATTTTTCTATTCTTCTGTATCTTTCCTGCTTCCCACCTCATACTCCATAGAAGCTGGATTTGAGCCTGGTTAGAGAAGGAGCTGTTTCAAATGCTGTTGACCTCCCTCTTCACCTGCTTCTTAGTGCATTTGCTATATAAAATACTCTTGAGGCTCTTTTTGTACAGCAACAAATTTTCAAAAATCATGCTCATTTTTTTCAGTTTTGTAAATTCTGGTTTTCACTTTTGTAATTTTTAGTAACTGTTAATCTGTTGCGTTTTTGAAGCAACCTCGTGCTCTAGCACAGTGGTTAAGAGAACTCTCTCTATTCCTACAGACAGGGTTCAGATTCCAGCTCCTGTTATTGTTGACTAGCTTTTCTCAGGATTTTGAGAGGATTTAAAGAGGTGATGCTTATAAGTGCTCGATACACTGCCTATCATATAGTGAGCACTCGATAGACTAGCTTTTATTGGCATCTCACCTGACATACGTGTGAGTGAAGCAGGGTTATTTTTCCCATTCTGCATTTCAGTAAATGGGATCAGAAAGATGGAATACTTTTCGTATTGTCACATCTAGAAAGTGGTTGTGTCTGAATCTGAATTTAGGACTTTTGATCTATAGGGACTACTTCAAAGCAGGAAAGCTAAAGTGAATGACAAGCACTGTTTCTAATAATTAGGACAATACATAGAAGATCATGAAAAGTTTGCAAAGCTTTACAGGGGCTTCCAAAAATCTTGACCGGCCTACCAGCAAGTAGGTGAGAAGGTGAGCTTAGTTCCAGGAGAAGAGGAATGGTCCCTGTGCATTGTGGCATAGGAGGAGAGGTTGCTGTACCCAAAAGTCTTCCAGACACAATGACCAAAGAGAGTTTGTTTTAAAAGTTTAAGATGACTGAGTACTAGGATCAAAACATTTAATAGGTTTCTCTACTTTGGTTTAAATTAGAATGGAGTCCTGTTTTAAATATCTATGCTGATTAGGTTTTTATCTTAACTTGTTTCCGACAGGGCACGGTGCTGATGTGAAGTGTGTAGACTGGCATCCAACAAAAGGGTTAGTTGTTTCAGGAAGTAAAGATAGTCAACAGCCAATCAAGTTCTGGGATCCCAAGACTGGGCAGAGTCTTGCAACACTGTAAGTGATAGGAACCCCACCTTGGTCCCTAAACCAAGGGGAGCAAAGCTGCCTGTACTCTTTACCTTTTAGCTTTTTTTTCCTCTCATGTATTCCTGAAAAAGTAGTGTAGACAACAGATGGACTTACACCTAGAGGCTTCTTATTTATTAAATATGATTTCTCTCTAAATTCCTAATAAAATAAGGCTTGATTTTTGTTCTGCCACATACATCTAAATTTAATTTGGGCGTCACGGGGGTGGGGAGGAGGTGGTTATTGCTACTCTTCTAGCTTTACTGTTTCCTCATCATAATACATTTTGTATGGAATTGATGTGTGTGCCATTTTTTTTTTTTTAAACTTTTGGCCGCGCGGCATGTGGGATCGTATTCCCCAACCAGGGATCGAACCCACGCCCCCTGCATCGGAAGCGCGGAGTCGTAACCACTGTACAACCAGGGAAGTCCTGACATGTGTGCCATTTGTTAGACACAGCCCAGCTTTCTCCATCTCACTACTTCTACTTATAGAGAAATTTTCCCTTCATATTTGAATCAGTTCTCATTTTTTATCTGAGGTATTTAGTTACGATGCAGCCACATCATAAAAAATTTTCTCTTTGACTTATCTGTAAACATTCACAGTTCTATGAATATGTTGTTAACGTTTTTTTGACTAAGCAGCTGTATCCTGGTCCCTCTTATTGGGAATTGAGCCATACCCAGAGTGAGCTGGCTGGAGCAAGGCTGCCTTGTTGCACAGCTCCAGTGGCCACAACCAAATAGGACGCCTTGTGAATGGTGCTCCTTGGAGATGTGCATTGTGCAGGCCTCAGCGGTTGCAGAGTCTTTAGTTCAAATTAACCCTCAAACTATCTTGTGTCCTTTTTAAAAATGCTTTGACTTAATGAGAGAAGCTTCATTGAATTTTTAAAATTGAATGAGCTTTATCGAATATTAATTTATGTGTTCAAGTGCTTCCCCTGCTTCACAGATAAACTTTTCTATCCAGTTGAAGTTCTCTTATTTTAACTGGTTAGTGAAAGCTGTGCTTAGATAATGGACATTATTTCCTTCTGTCTTTGACCTATTTCTTTCACATGCACTTTTAGTCATGGTCCTATAACGTTACAGCTTTATTACTTCTAGGCCAAAGTTCTTGCCATCTTGACTGCCATGAGCTTTTTAAGAAAAATGGCCATTATATTGATTTATACTTGTTTTGAATTCTGACAGATTATTTTCTTGGTACTTTGTTTGTAGTCATGCCCATAAAAACACAGTAATGGAAGTGAAATTAAATCTCAATGGTAACTGGCTACTCACAGCATCACGTGACCACCTCTGTAAACTTTTCGACATCCGAAACCTGAAAGAAGAGCTTCAAGTCTTCCGAGGTCATAAGAAAGAAGCTACAGGTCAGTGGCTATGATATGCTTCTCATTTTGACTATTACCTGTAGTGTTCTGAGATCCTAATAGTTTTGTCCTTCTCCATGTTTTTGTTTACAGCTGTGGCCTGGCATCCTGTTCACGAAGGACTTTTTGCCAGTGGAGGGTCTGATGGCTCTTTGTTATTCTGGCATGTTGGGTATGTGGCACTTACTATGTAAAGAAGTTATAAATTTTATGAAGAGAGCACCTGAACATGAAAAAAATGATAGTGTTTTGTATTTTTTCTGAGTGTTCATATGTTCTGTATCTGTAAACCCAGTTTGGAACAGAAAACTTAGCATCTCTCTTTTTGGCTATGGAAGTCATGAAGGGAGAGTATGACCAACTTCCTTGTTTCTTGTGGTGAGGTCATTTCTGAAGCATTTCCCCTCTGAGGTACTCTCTGGATAAAAGACTGTATTACTGATGACAAATCAGTACCTCTGAAACATGTGGAGTTGACCAGATTCAAAGTAACTGACTTTGGTAGCTTTGTGTTGCACTAAAAGAAAATATCTTTTTTGGTGGGGGAGGGGTTGGGTAACTTTTGTGAAAAAGACTACTTTCTGTGGTGCCATTACAGGGTGGAGAAAGAAGTGGGTGGGATGGAGATGGCCCATGAAGGAATGATTTGGAGTCTGGCTTGGCATCCTCTTGGACATATCCTCTGCTCAGGCTCAAATGACCATACTAGGTAAGCTTTATGTCAAAAATAACAAGGAATTACTGTATTTATGGAGCAGCAGGAGATAAATGTATATTTTATTCATATAGGAATGTATTAATTTGTTTTCTAACTTACTCTTAAGGACATGATGGTAGTGGTTTATAAATACATATATTACAAGGAGATTGGGTATTGAATATGACTTTGTTATTTGAATTTTGTTTTGCCTTCTAATTTAAAAAATATATTTCTACATTAAAAATGTTTAGAATAAGGCATTGTAAAACTTTGTTGTTTTTGCCAGAGGACTGCTAAGTACTGTTAAGTGCCCAGAAATACACTGAAACCATGCTTCTCTCCTCCCCCCTCCAAATACTTTTATTTTGACAGCAAATTTTGGACCCGAAACCGACCAGGTGATAAAATGCGAGATCGATACAATCTAAACTTGTTGCCTGGAATGTCTGAAGATGGAGTGGAATACGGTGAGGTTCTTGCATGTTTATCCGTCTTTGAAATCTGATATTCTGTTATAAAAGTGTTAGGTGTTGAGAAGATTTTGCAAAACGAATTTTAGTTTTATAATTTATGGATTTATAAATCGCCAGCAATAATTTTCATTTTTATAAAGTGTTAATTTTATTGGCCTGATACATTTATAAAATCTCTATTGACAATGGCTGTATTCCTCTGTATAGATGACCTTGAACCTAATAGCCTGGCAGTAATTCCAGGGATGGGAATACCAGAACAACTAAAATTAGCTATGGAACAAGAACAGATGGGTAAGAGAAGTTGTACCTATAAATTTTACTTTTTCTGTAATTTTACCTATTTCTTATAATCATGATATTAAATTATGTTGAAAATGCCAAAATGATGTATGTTGAGAAATGTTGATAAAAGTGATGTAAACTGCATGATATTTAGAATCTGTTCTTCCAAAAATGTGTTCATTGATGAAGTGACCACTTTCTTCTACTTCCTTGGCTAACTACTTCTCTTTATGGTTTCAGGGAAGGATGAATCAAACGAAATTGAAATGACAATTCCAGGTTTAGATTGGGGAATGGAGGAGGTGATGCAAAAGGATCAGAAAAAAGTACCTCAGAAGAAAGTTCCTTATGCAAAACCTATTCCTGCTCAGTTTCAGCAGGTGAGTAACTAGAAGTGCGCCCCTGCCCACTTGGTGGGAGACTCTGCTTGGTGAGTCTAACTGAAGTGCAGAAATAGGTTTCTCTTGGATTATCTCATCTGTTGAAGGTATTTCTGTACTACAGACATTTTTTTAGCGTTCTTCACATATTTTAGGCATTATTAGACATAGTTCCCATCTGTTGCTTTGCAGTTAGTCCTGAGTTTGTCATGAATCTTCTCTAGGTCTTCTTTTATTCTCACCTCCTTGTTATCATTCCAAGCTCTCAGAAGAAGGAAAAAAGAGACACGGAGCAGGGAGAGTATGTTGACCCTCTTCAACGTATTTTGTCTGTCTTCCACTTTGTTCCCTCAACACAGAGTACACGTGTCCTTTTGAAGAGGCAGGCAGGTGTTGCATCTTAATAACATGTGAGATCTTGCAGCTTTTATCAACTTAACAATTTCTACCTAGTGATGTGCTTGCCTGACTCCATTCCTGTGTCACTAAGAACTAGTATTAGAAATAAAGATAGTTTACCAGCTGAGCCGACTTGTATTCACCAGGTTGGAATGAGCCAGTGACATTATAGAATGGCTTTCTCATTCTGTCATTATAATTTACACACTTAGAGTATACTTTAATATTCTCTTCTTTCCCAAGGCTTGGATGCAAAATAAAGTTCCAATTCCTGCCCCAAACGAGGTATTGAATGACAGAAAAGAAGACATTAAATTGGAAGAGAAGAAAAAAACACAAGCAGAAATCGAACAAGAGATGGCCACATTACAGTATACTAACCCACAGCTTCTGGAGGTGTGTGACGCTCTTTTGGGGGATTCGAGATGATCTAAGTAGTGATTAACTTTTTTTTATTGATACGCTCTTAAGGAGAAGGGAAGGGACTCTCAGATGGGTCTGATGAGCAATATCATTTATTATTGCTGCATTAGGAAGCTAGTTTCTAAAAGAATCGTGTTTCTTAGACTTTTAAAACCAGATCAGTCAAGCAGCAAGTAGACCTAAGTTGAATATACGTTTTTTAATAGACAGGATAAAACCAACATAGTTTTAATTTGGATTCACTTACTTATCCACGGATTAAAAAATTTTTTCTGTCAGCTCTAGAACAGGTGGTTTGTTCTTATTTTCCCTACCATTGGCAGCTACCAAGAATGATAAAACACTAGTAAATTGTTGGGCTTTCCCTGATCAAGATGGATATAAATAGTCCTGACTGCTGTTTCCCAGCACCTAAAAAGAAGCATTCTAGAGTCTGGAAGCCTGAGTACCTTCAGAACATCTGAATATCATATGGACTCTAGAGGTCAATCAATACCTTATGTTTGTTTTGAGGCTCCCCTAATGAAATAAGTGAGAGCAGTATTGTCATCTTTAAGGGCTCTGGCATTTTTATCAGCATGTTTTTTCTTCCTTTCTTTCCAGCAACTTAAAATTGAAAGACTTGCACAGAAACAGGCTGAGCAAATTCAGCCTCCTCCTTCATCTGGCACCCCTCTCCTGGGACCCCAGCCCTTTCCAGGACAAGGTCCAATGTCTCAGATTCCTCAAGGTTTTCAACAGCCTCATCCATCTCAGCAGATGCCAATGAACATGGCTCAAATGGGGCCTCCAGGTCCACAGGGACAGTTTAGGCCCCCTGGACCGCAGGGACAAATGGGACCACAGGGTCCTCCACTGCATCAGGGAGGTGGGGGGCCACAAGGATTCATGGGACCACAAGGGCCCCAGGGCCCACCCCAGGGGTTGCCAAGGCCTCAGGACATTCATGGGCCCCAAGGAATGCAAAGGCATCCTGGACCTCATGGCCCTTTGGGACCTCAAGGACCACCTGGACCACAGGGCAATTCTGGTCCTCAAGGTCATATGGGTCCTCAGGGCCCACCTGGCCCACAAAGTCACATAGGCCCCCAAGGCCCACCTGGTCCCCAGGGTCACTTGGGCCCTCAGGGACCTCCTGGTACTCAAGGTATGCAGGGACCACCTGGTCCCAGAGGAATGCAAGGACCTCCCCATCCTCATGGGATGCAAGGTGGGCCAGGGTCTCAAGGGATCCAAGGTCCTGTGTCTCAGGGACCTCTGATGGGATTGAATCCAAGAGGAATGCAGGGTCCTCCAGGCCCCCGAGAGAACCAGGGTCCTGCTCCCCAAGGGATGATGCTGGGCCACCCGCCTCAAGAGATGAGAGGACCTCATCCTCCAAGTGGACTGCTGGGACATGGCCCTCAGGAGATGCGAGGTCCTCAGGAGATGCGAGGCATGCAGGGCCCTCCACCCCAAGGATCAATGCTGGGCCCTCCCCAGGAATTGCGAGGGCCTCCAGGCTCACAAGGTCAGCAGGGGCCGCCCCAGGGCTCTTTGGGACCTCCACCCCAGGGTGGCATGCAAGGGCCCCCTGGACCTCAGGGACAGCAGAACCCGGCAAGAGGGCCACATCCATCTCAAGGGCCAATACCATTCCAGCAGCAGAAAACAGCTCTGCTAGGTGATGGGCCCCGGGCCTCCTTCAACCAGGTATTATTTCTTTCCAACTTGTAGGCATTACACTTTGGGAAAATATACTCTGCACTGAGGTGGCACTTCCAAATGCTGAGAAAGGCAGTCACAGCTGGTATAGATATCTCTCAAGTAGTGATGGTGGCTTGAGAATAGCATCATGGCTGAAGAAAGAAATAAGAGTAACTAAGTAGATACCAAATACATCGCAGTATGAATCTTTACTTCTCAACCTATGTTTTTTAATAGAGGTTCTTCCAGAAAAGATGCACTCCCTGTTGAATACAGTTCATAATTGTCCCAGGGCTCCAAAAGAGCTGTGGCCCTGAGGAGGGTGAGGAGGGAGCACGGGTGGCTCTGATCCTGTCCTGTGATGTTTTCTGGGCTCTTGCCTTCATAGGCTGGTGTTTCATGGGCTTGCCAGACAGCTGAGCCACCTCCTATCTGCCTGCCGATCTGCCTGCCGGCTCTGCTTTTAAGATAGTGTGGGGTGTTTAACTCATGAGTATACTGTAGACTGTGATCTCACTGTTTTCATTTCAGTGAATGCTTTTAGAGATCTCTTGAGTCCAGAATTGTGCATTTTCAAATGGTGACCCTTTGGATGAAGTTCCGTTCAAGTTGTTTTTTTTAGCTCACATATAAAAGTATTTACAGGAGGGAGTGTTTCTGTAGAAATTTTCTTGGTCCTTTTTAGAGGATTCTGTTATTGTCAGCCAAGTTTTTTTTACCCATTCTCTGAGCTGTGCTTGAGAGGTGGTATGATGAGAGTTCAGTTTGCTTGGGCTGAATTACAGAAGACTGCATGGGCATGAGTGGATTGGACACTGTTTGGCTCTGTGGTGTTTACATTTTTCTGAATTTCATAGTCTGAAAGCATTATTTGGGTATGAACAACTGGGTTTGTGTCCTTGAAGTCAGTCGTGGACCAAAAGTAAGTGAGTGAGTGAGCTGGTGTTGCAAGGCACTCGATTCCTGTGGAAGAGGGCCTGCTGTGGATGCTGTGTGTAGAACACACAACACCTCTGAGAGTCTGTAATGGGAAGGTGACCATTGGATTTACTGAATTATAATAACTAGATTATATGTTTCTCTTCAGCACATCTTCCAGAACTTAAAAATGTCATACCAGTGAAGAATCTGATGGCATTTGAGTTTATTTCCAGAACTTATTGGGCACTTTTCAGAATTTAGGATGTTTAATAAATCTAGGTTTACCATCCAGAACTGTCCTAAGACTTAAAAGTAATATATGTTTTATTAATACAGAGTATATTTGTGTGTGTTTATAATATTTACCTACCTAACCTTATGTTAGTGGATTAACAGTTTTCATTTTGGAGGATAAAAACATAATGAACTTTAGCTATCACCTTGTGACTGAAATTATATAAACATGTCATATTCCAGAGGACAGGTCTGTTGGGGACAATTTAATAAGTTTTTATTGTATCATATAGTAAAAGATTTTATACATGAAAAGCAAAGTGGCTCTAAAAATTTAATTGACCTATAGAAATATTGGTGGCATGAGAATGGAGGATTAATATAGTATAGGGCATTTCACATCTCAGAAGTTGTCTGATAAAAAGCTTTGCTTGTATTTCTTTTTCTTTTTTTTTTTGCTTATATTTCTTACACTGATATCTGACTTTCTTCACTTTGACAAGGTCAGCTATTTATTTATTTATTATTTTTGGCTGCGTTGGGTCTTCGTTGCTGTGCGCAGGCTTCCTCTAGCTGCAGCGAGCAGGGGCTACTCCTTGTTGCGGTGTGCGGGCTTCTCATTGAGGTGGCTTCTCTTGTTGTGGAGCATAAGCTCCAGGTGCACGGGCTTCAGTAGTTGTGGCACGTGGGCTTAGTAGTTGTGGCTCGTGGGCTCTAGAGTGCAGGCTCAGCAGTTGTGGTGAGGGCTTAGCTGCTCCGCGGCATGTGGGATCCTCGCGGACCAGGGCTCGAACCCGTGTCCCCTGCATTGGCAGGCGGATTCTTAACCACTGAACCACCAGGAAGTCCCCCAGGTCAGTTATTTAAACCAGTTGTTTTAATGGGTTAAATTTAATGGAATTGCCTTCAGGTGTTACAGTAATAGCATGCAAGATGTTGATAAGAGCTGCCCTTGAGTAAAAGGGACAAGAAACAAAGGAATATGGAAATTACTGGTATTGAGTTAATTATGGCAGTTTAACTGCAGTGCTATAAATGAATCCTATCAACGCTGCTCTTTCTTGTAGCTAGTTTGGAATGTGAAAGCACTTTTTATTGATGGTTTTGAAACTCTGCTATTCTCATGGTAGGTCCAGTCACTAAATGCATTCTTTCTATGAAGGAATGACTAGATCTATATTTGATTATTTGTTTT
The DNA here is from genome assembly GCF_949752795.1 of Hyperoodon ampullatus. Taxonomy (NCBI): domain Eukaryota; kingdom Metazoa; phylum Chordata; class Mammalia; order Artiodactyla; family Ziphiidae; genus Hyperoodon; species Hyperoodon ampullatus. The sequence continues at coordinate 101,580,062 of NC_136921.1, forward strand.
TCAAGAGACCAGATCCAAGGTCACTGGGCAGTGTGGGGAATCTGAATTTAGACGTGGCTAGATAAAAATACAGAATATTAGGACCGGGGACATGCTGGGGTTGCAGAGAAAGGAGGTTAAGAGGATCAGAGCAGTAGGTTTGCGTCAGACAGAAGCTGCAACAACCCACGAACCCATGTCCCGGGTAACGTAGCTGGGAATGAGCAGTGGGTGCTGAGCACGGGGGAGTTAGACAGTAGAGGTTGGGGAGGGAAAGGAGAAAGCAGTGAGTGAACACCTTGCTCATCAGGAACCCCTTCTTACTCCTCCTCCCCGCCTTTTAAACCTGGCCATAGCCTCTTGAGAGGATGGATATTTTCTATAGCTGGAAAGGGGTCGTGGATGTGAGAGCAGAGTTTACCTGTCCTGGCGGGTTTCCAGGTCTTTACTTTTGCTAGAAGTTCCGCCTTTGTGCAGAGTGTTGTTGTTTCATGTTATGGTTTCTGACTTTCCACTGAGGTTCTTGCTTGGCATTACAAGTAAAGATTTAGCTTTAAATACAACTTATCAGCAGGTTTAAAATATAAGTGTTTCCTTTTATTATGGTCAGAGAAGTATCTCCTTTCCCCCAATTTAATGACAATTTTGCTATAATGTCACTAGGTATATATTTACTCCTGGAAGCTTTGGGGCAACCTAGTGTTTTTATCTTGTCACATTATGATACAATTGCTGTTCATGAAGCACAAGCCTTTGATTTCACACCCCCGCTTTAAAAACATCTTTTCAGGAAGGACAGAACGCAGGCCCCCCACCCCTGATACCAGGCCTAGGGCAGCAGGGAGCACAAGGTCGCATCCCCCCTCTTAACCCTGGACAAGGACCTGGCCCTAACAAAGGTAAATATCTGCTTGGCTGAATAAGAGATTATATTCTATCTCCTTTGGGTAAATCTTACAATAGTTTTACTGGTAAGTAATTGATAGACTGGTCATTTGAACCTCTAGGAAAAATAAGAGCATAGTCAATTCAGGTAATAGCTTTGTCTTATGTTGTTTTCGTAGATTTGCTTTAGTTAGCCCAAATTCCGCCAGAGGAAACAGCTGCTCACTACCAGAAGTGGGCGGTGAAACCGCTTGGACAACCTCCAAGAGCAGGGCCTGGGCCACAGGCCGGCCTTGTCCATCTCCTGGGAGTGGGAGTGGTTCCTGTGCTAACTGAGTGCAAGCGTATGTTTTTAGCATCCCAGAGAGCTGAACTGTCTCAGTTTAAATTTTTGACGGGATAAAGAATTCAGAGATTTTGATAGTGTTTTTTTTTTTTTTTTGTGGTACGCGGGCCTCTCACTGTTGTGGCCTCTCCCCTTGTGGAGCACAGGCTCCGGATGCGCAGGCTCAGCGGCCATGGCTCACGGGCCCAGCCGCTCCGCAGCATGTGGGATCTTCCCAGACCGGGCACGAACCCGTGTCCCCTGTATCGGCAGGCGGACCCCCAACCACTGCGCCACCAGGGAAGCCCTGACGGTGTTTTTAATATCACCCCCTCCTCCCCTCAAATTGTGTCATATGTTGAATTGTTTAGCTGGTTACATTGTTCTGTACCCTTTGAAAAGAAGAAAGCCATGTACTAGTGTGTTGTGCCTCAGGTTGTCGATAACATGAAAAGCACCGAGATGAGAATTGTCAGTGTTGAGATGTGAGGCTCTGTGGAAGTTGAGTTACCCCTAAGGGTTGGAAGGGGGCACCCGCAGGAGCCACAGTCCCTGCTTTGCGAGGTGTTCAGCTCTCATACGTGCAAGAAGAGCTGGAGCGGGGCTGTGGTGAGTGGGCAGCTCCTGGATGGAGAGTCAGAAGGTGGGACCGGGAGGGAGTGTGGGTGGATGGAGTTGCACGTTCAGTGCGCCTTTTCACGGGGGAGCAAGCCAGAGAATCCTGAGCAGTGTGGAGACGTCGCTACAAAGAACTAGACCCCTTTTAATTTTTAATTGGCTAAGCCCACAGCACCTTGTGGTACATGTTAGGTTTCTTGCCCCCATTTGATCAGATTAAGAAAAGCCCTTGTCAGCATTTTCAGCCCTAGGACTTTGGGAATTTAAAGCTTAGTCCTGAATTTACCTGAGTTACTAGAGGTAGGAAAGGGAGAGATAAAGGGATTAGGAGAATGTTTATTTTAGTCTCATCCTATGGAAGCGGTGGCCAACAGGGAAAAAGAGAAAGAGAGCATCAAGAACCCATCTCTGGATTTGGGGACCCTAAGAAAAGAAGTCTGTTTCCCACAAGGTACAGCCATCAGCAAACCGAGAGCCTGCCTCTCTCCCTCTCCCCCACCTTGTGTCTGTCTCCACCTACTTCCCTCTCCTCCTTGCTCTTCCCCTTTTCTCTTCACCCCGCCCCACCCCACCCCCGTCTCTCTCTTCCTCCTTTCTCCTCCCAGGGACCAAAGGGAGAAGGGAGAGCAGAGAAAGTGGCCCCGCCGTCCCCTACTGGATTAACCAGCGCCACCGCCCGTCACCGGGGGCCACATCCCTTCTGATTTGTAGTGGTGGGTTTCTTTCTTTGGAGGAGCCAGGGTACTTTTAAGCAGGTAGAGGTAATGGGAGGATTATTATTCATAGGTAAGTTCGAATGGAATGTGTTCAGCTTCCTCAGGTCAAGGTCTGCTGTGTCTGAGGTCACACGACGTCCAAGCAACATGAGGTCAGAGAAGGCGCCACTAGCTGCAGGATCACACTGAGAAGTGAGGGGCTGTTTACCAGGAGGAAAGAAGCTTGGGGTACTTGAACAAAAAGGCAGCTTCGAAGGCGCTTTCCTCAGCATGGAGAGGACTGGTTTAATGGAAGGAAAGAAGGGAAGGTAGAGGAGACAGAGAAAGCTTAAAAGGAGAGAGAGTCCTTCTAATGGTGTATTTCTATACTAAGATTTCCAAGTTCTTTAAACATGTTGAATGGTGAGGAGGAATTGAAATGGCCAAGAGAAATGAGTGAAAAATGAGAGAGGAAGGATGTTAGAAGGGTAAGGATTATGGCCGACTGCTGTAAGGAAAGGAAGTTCGTCTTGACTGCCAGGGAAAAGCAGTAAAAGGCATGAGCTGGGCAAGTGGAGGAATTTCGTTTTTTAAAGTTAGTTGTTTTAGAAGCAAGAGTGTCCCTTTGCTATCTACTTAAAAAAAATATTTGATTTAAATTGTATGTTGACAGAAAATAGGTGTACCTTTACAATGGCTGCAATAATTATTCAGTAGCCAGGAAAACACATCCCTTCAAAGTAAACTAAGTGTAATTGGCCTCTTTGCATTTTTATTCAGTACTCTGAATATAGTACGTATATTAAAAGATTTTAAAAAAAATCTTTAGTGGGTTTCCAAGCTCTCATCTGCGAAGAATGGTGATGATATTATAGACAAGGGATATCATTCATAGAAAGGGACAGAAAAAGTGTTTATATAAACCCTGAAACTGAAGTACAGCAAGGCTGTTTGGTCCCCAGGCAGTTATTAGAGAGGCCCATGCTTCCATGTACCTTATAGAGGATTTTGTTAAGGACCAAAGTATGCGTTAACAAATCAACTTAAATGAACTAGGAGTGAAAGGAGAGACACCATGGCAGTGTAGGCCTGTGGCCCTGTGGTGAGCTTGCGGGCTTTTACAAACGCAGAGGTGAATTCCTTGTACTCGGCTTCCTGACTTTCGGCATGAATTTCCCCTGTTGCCTTCTCCCTGGGTATGGGGAGTGGGCCCAACACAAACACTGAAGGAATGGGGGCAGGAGGGGAAGCCCGTTCTTAGGCCAGTGAGGCTCTCTTGTGTTTCCCAAATGAATCTTCATATCAGCTGAGTTGCTCATCTCATTTGAGATTAATAATTCGCCCTAGGTCGAGTTGCTTAGCTAATGAGTGATGAAATCTGCACCCCCAAAACCCTTGTTCTTTTCATCATATGATGCCTGAGGGACATTTGTCTTCTAAGTATGCTGGGAACCAAAAAGGGAAAACATTCTTAATAAAAGCATGCATTCTGAAATTTTAAGATGCTGAAAATCAGACCTACGTTGGCAGGATTCCTGGAAGACAAGGTAAAAATCCGTTTTGTTTCCTTTAGGTGACTCACGTGGCCCTCCGAACCATCACATGGGCCCAATGTCAGAGAGACGGCACGAGCAGAGCAGCGGGCCCGAGCACGGTCCCGAGAGGGGTCCTTTCCGGGGCGGCCAGGACTGCAGGGGTCCCCCTGATAGGCGCGGCCCTCACCCCGACTTCCCCGATGACTTCAGCAGACCAGATGACTTCCACCCTGACAAGCGCTTTGGCCACCGGTTACGTGAATTTGAGGGCCGAGGAGGACCTTTACCGCAAGAAGAGAAGTGGAGGCGTGGGGGCCCCGGGCCTCCGTTTCCTCCTGATCACAGGGAGTTCAGTGAGGGGGATGGCCGGGGCGCGGCCCGGGGCCCTCCAGGGGCGTGGGAAGGCCGCAGACCTGGAGACGAGCGCTTCCCCCGGGATCCTGAGGACCCACGGTTTCGAGGGCGCAGAGAAGAAAGGTGAGATGGATACTTCATGGGTCCGTTTCTTCTTCCCTGGAGCTTTCCACCTGTTCTCTCCACAAAAGTCTCTTTCCTCCCTCACCTGGGGAGAGAGTACCCTCCCCCCTCTAGGTTTCGTGTTTAGACTTAAAAATATGTATATGCCTTTAACATTTATGTGGTTCTTTTTTGTCTCTACAATTTAGAAATCTTTTTCTTTTTGCTTATTACTTGGTCCTTTTAAACAGATAGATGGGTCAGTGTACTGTAAAGTTTCTTGGATTTGAATAGAAATCTCCAGGTTCTCTTGGTTAGAATGATGAAATATGAGACAGATATCTAGATTGAGAATAAAGGAATTATTGAGTAGATAGTTTCTGTGTAATTGCCTAAAGATCTTAACAAAATCCAATCAAACTGAAAAATAATCTTGCTATTAAATTAGGTTGAGGTCAGGCTTGAACACTCAACTTGCTTGGGGTAACAAAAGGAATAGAAGAAGTAGGGAGAAAAAAACAAGAATTAGTGAAATCTCAAGTGAGACTCAGAGTAATCAATGGTATAATAATTGAGTATTTACCTTGTGCCAGATGTTACTTCATTTAACTGTTAGAGTGAGTTGTGAGATAGGTGTTACTGCCAGCAATTACAGATAAGGGATGACATGGAGAGTCAGAGCAGTTCCTTGACTTTGGAAGGTCCCATAGGTGGTAAGTGTAAGAGCAGCTTCAGGCCTGGGCCGTCCGACTGCAGTGCCCAAGCTGTGCTGTCCAGCACTCCTGCCTTTCCTGCCTCAGTCCTCTCTCCTGTGTCTTTTCCCATCATACTTCTCGTGACTGTCGCTTGCAGGTAATTGAAGTAAGGGTTGGCAATCTCTGTTCTCACGGTGTGTGTTAGAAAAGAGTGGCTGATAAAATGGCCAGGAGGGTGAACTAGAGGGGTTAAAGGAAGCAGCTATCAGAGGGGAGTTTTTAATAAAAAGATTTAAGAGCTCTCTTAATGACATCCAAGTGTTCACAAGTCTGCAGGAAGCTCATTTCCAATGGCTTTGGCATCAGCATAACTTTCATTGAGTTCTTGAATCTCTGCATCTTGTGCAAAGTTTCAGATTTTACTGTGCTTCAGTTTGTCATATTTCATCTGTCAGTGACAGACCCACACCTAGACTCTTGTGCTGTTCCCAGCTTGTGCTCCTCTTCAGGTATGCCAAGCATGTCCTGTTCACGTAGTGCTTGCTTTTTCCTCTGCCTGGAGCACAGTCTCCCAGATGTTTGTGGCTCACTCCACTTAGATCTCTCCTCCTGTTCCTTTATTTTACCCTGCTTTATATTTCTGCATAGCACTTAGCACTGCTTGACATTAAGTGGTATACGTATTTCTGTATTACTTGTAACTCCCAGAAGCATGGTAGCTTCCTGAAGGCAGGTCCTCAGAAACTAGAGCAGTAGTGGTGACGCCCTGTAGGTTCTCAGTAACTGTTGAATAAATGAGTGTGTTAAAGGGGGAGATGTATTTGACAGGGTTCAGTTCACTAGGAGGTGTGCTACTCAGCTTGGGCTGCCATAGCAAATACCCGGACTGGGGGGCTGAAACAACAGAAATCAGTTTTCTCACAGTACTGGAGGCTAGAAGTCCCAGATCAAGGTCTAGCCGGGTGGGTTTCTGGTGAGACTTCTCTTCCTGGCTTGCAGACAGCCACCGTCTCCCTTTGTCCTTGCATGGTGGAAAGAGAGTGAGCAGGCTCTTGCTGGTATCTCTTCTTATGTGAGCCCATCGTGGGGCCCCATGCTGAGAACCTCATCTAACCTAAATAGCTCTCAGAGGCCCATTTCCAAAATCACCTTGGTGGGTAGGGCTTCAACATGAATTTGGTGGAGGGGACGCAAACATTTAGTCCAGAACAGGAGCTGTTTTCTAATTAGGGCACATTAGACGCCCCCCCTTTCCTTTGGTAGCTAGGGCAGTCGTATAATGGCTGCCTGGACAAGAAAAGAGTCCTGCCATGTGTGGGGAGTCTCCCCTGAATCCGTCTCAGGGGAGCAGCGCCCTCTGCTGATACTCTCCCTGCTCCACTTACCTGCCCGTGTCAGTTCCACCCTCACCTTAGGTGGTTATTTCAGCCAGCGTCTGGGTCATACCCGCTTTGCTTGCAGAAGCATGGCTCATTAAGTTACCTCAGGACAGGAAGGGTATTAAAAAGGTAGCTAGTAGCTGGAACGGTGGAGTGAAAAAAGGAAAGCTCTTTTTACAGTAAAACACCAAGTTATAAATGGAGGAGGAGTGATAGAATTAGAAAATCACTTCTTTTAAGCACCCAGTGTCGTAATTGATTCAGGCAAGGATCATCAGTGGGGATGCTAAAAGCCACTGAGTAAAAAGATTGTGGAGAATCACCCATGCTGCCAAAGTATCACCCTACAGATTACTTAATTGCAAAGGAGAAAATGTACCTTTGCAACAATGAGTTTTGTTGCCATACCACTTTTGCATCCTAAACAATGAGACAGACTGGCATCACTGTGAAGGTATAAGACCTTTTGCCAGAAGTGTTTTACCTGAATCTAATCATGAGGAAGCAATCACATGAATTCAAATTGTGGAACGTTCTGTAAAACGAGCCATTTTGAAGGATGGATCCTTCAAAAATGTTGGGGCCTATCTCAGTAAAAATTTAAAAATAAATAAATAAATAAGTAAAGTCGAGGTCATGAAAGATAAAACGCAGGGTTGGGCGGGGCACTGTTCTAGATTAAGGTAGACCAAAGGGACGTGACCACTAAATAATAGTGTGTGATGATGACTGAAATCTATAAAGGCAACTGTAAAGGACGTTTTGAGGACAATTGGAGAAATTCAAGTTGGACTGTATATTAAATAATATTACATGTTATTTAGAGTGATAGTAGTGGTATTATGTAGGAGAAAGTCCTTGTTCTTAAAGAAATTTACTGAAGGATTTAGGGGTGAAGCATCATGTCACAGCTGGTTTTGAAATGGTTTAGAAAATGAATTTATAAATAGATGGATAGAGAAAAGACAAAGGCTCATGTGGCAGAATCTTAAGAACTGATTAATTAATTGCAGTGAAGGATGTATGGGCATTTGTTGCTCTATACTTGTATCTTTACTGTAAGTTTGAAATTTTTCGAAATAAAATGTTGGAGTAAAATATAACTCAGTGGAAACTCAGGAAAAAGCAGAAGGCTTGGTCTGAGAGGAAGCCACGAGCAGGCAGTTCATGCAGATGGCCCAGGCCCTTTCCCGCTTCTGATCCTTTCTCCAGTTTCCATGGCCTCTCCTGGGTGTTCACGTACCTTTCCTGCTGGCAGGCCCCTGTTCCTGCTTCCCCACAGGCTTCTGCTACAGCTCTGGCACCCCCTCATTAATGGTCCTGCTTCAGTAACACTCCTGGCTGACTTAGTTTCCCAGTTCCAGAATTTCTGAGAGGTGGTGAAATTCTCCACCAGCCCAGGCACCAGGTTGCCAGCTTGCCAGCGGGTGGGCTACCCATAAGCCAGAGGCCCTACCAGTACACCAGTCAGCTGTGGGCTGGGGCCGTTGCTGAAGTTCATGGCCACCAGGCCTGCCCCTGAGTAGAGGTGGGCCGGGGCAGATGGCAGAGCAGATGCCCCAAAACAAGTCGGGTACAGTTAGCAGGCATGAATCTGTGCCCCCCTTTTTTCTGATTATATAAGTAGTATTCATTATAAAAACATAAATGGTAATATGAAAAGTATTTGGGAAGCAATGATAAAGAGCCTGGGCTGGGTGTCAAGACTGGCTGAGTTCAAATCCCAACACTTACTGTGTGTCCTTAAGTAAATGACTTAACCTCTCTGAGCCCCAGTGTACACATGGGTAGAATAGTAGTGTCAGTTTCTTTTCTTTTTCCTTTCTATTTTTTGGTGTGCTGCATGGCATGCAGGATCTTAGTTCCCTGACCAGGGATCGAACCCATGCCCCCTGCCATGGAAGCACAGAGTCTTAACCACTGGACTGCCAGGGAAGTAATAGTGTCCGTTTCATAAGGTGGTTGTGAGGATAAAATGAAATGAAATAATACATGTAAAGCACTTGGCATGATATAAGCACCTAAAAAATGTTCACTGCTATTATTCCTAAAAGCCTAAAACAAAATTAAAATAACCCTACATTCTGGTACTTTTCCCTCTTGCCTGTTTTTACATGCCATATTGGGATTGTAAAATGGGTACTTTAAAAAATACATACTTTTATTTTGTTTTTCTCCCATTTAACATTGTATCATATTTTCTCACATCATTATGCTTCTTTGAAACATGAACTGAGGACTACAAGGTATTCCATTAGGTGGATATTCTATTGTTTTTCCCTAACAGCTTCAGACGAGGAGCCCCCCCGAGACATGAGGGCCGTGCTCCCCCCAGAGGAAGGGATGGTTTTCCTGGTCCCGAAGACTTTGGACCAGAGGAGAATTTTGATGGTTCTGATGAAACAGCCCGAGGAAGAGATCTCAGAGGTCGAGGTCGGGGTACCCCACGAGGTGAGCTGAGAACCCCGGGTCTGGGAAGGACGGGTGGAGAGGTAGGTTGTTGTGGACACCCCTGAAATAGTCTGTGAGTGTGCGGCGTTGCTGTGTTCTGTTGTGTAGGAGGAAGGAAGGGTTTACTTCCCACTCCTGATGAGTTCCCTCGCTTTGAAGGAGGTCGGAAACCAGACTCCTGGGATGGAAATAGAGAGCCAGGTAAGGCAGTAGAGCTGCTTGTGGCTTAGGGTCCCACAGTTCACAGAGTGTGGTCTGAGGACTCTCCCAGGGGCCCACTGGGTTCTCTCTTTAGCGACTCACCTCTCTGTGGCAGGCCGCATTGTCTTCAACCCACATCTTCAACCCACGGTGTAGACTGAATGCAAGAGCAGATGGGAGAACCCAGCTTTCTCCTACTGAGCCAGATATTAAAGAGATTTGTCTAAATACCACACTTTTCACTAAATTGTTTTGTTTTTGGAAAGTATAGTTAAATGAACTAAAGTTTTCTCAGTCTTCATTTCCGATAGGGCAAATGTTGTTAGAACTCTCATAAATGAATTCTCTTTGGGATCCTCAATAATTTTTAAGAGTGTAAAGACACTCTGAAACTAAAAAGTCTGAGAACCACTTTTCTGGCCCTTCCCTGCCTCCTCTTATTTCAGGAGGTACGTTGATTTCTAATCTTGACCCTTTTTGTGTACTCATGATGTGACTAGGTATTCAGGAAATGTTTCTTTCATGAGTGAATATTGGTTTTTGAGTTGCCACTTCTTTTTTTTTTTAAATTAATTAATTAATTAATTTACTTTTGGCTGTGTTGGGTCTTTCTGTGCGAGGGCTTTCTCTAGTTGCGGCGAGCGGGGGCCACTCTTCATCGTGGTGCGCGGGCCTCTCACTATCACGGCCTCTCTTGTTGCGGAGCACAGGCTCCAGACGCACAGGCTCAGTAGATGGAGTTGCCATTTATTCTTAACAGTATAATTCCTGTCTGCTTTTAGTCACACTGTACTTTAATATGAGATGGTTAGATTCTTAGCCTTCTGGATCTGTGTTTTCTATATCAGGGCCAGGTCATGAACATTTCCGTGATGCTCCCCGCCCTGATCATCCCCCTCACGACGGTCATTCCCCAGCTAGCAGAGAACGGTCCTCTTCTCTCCAAGGCATGGACATGGCATCCCTACCACCCCGAAAGCGCCCCTGGCATGATGGGCCAGGAACCTCTGAGCATAGAGAAATGGAAGCCCCAGGGGGTCCTTCTGAGGATCGAGGAGGCAAAGGTAAGTGAGGCCGGTGATTTCAGCTCAGGAGCTACGGATGCCACAGCCCTGCCAAGAAGGCTGCAGGGGTCACGGGAAGCCTCATCTCCAGGCCAGCCCCATCCCAATGTATGCCTGTTCTGTCTGTCCCCGACTGGGGTACTGGGGGTCCTTTCTCCACTCTACCCTCCAGGGCTTAGACTGTGCAAAGGCACATGTTCCCAGCTGTGGTACAGCCAGTTGGAGCTCTCAGTGGGTGACTGCAAGCTCAGCCTCTACGCAGTTCTTCTCCACTTGCTTCCAGGAATCTCTGGTTTGTTCACATTTTCCCCTCCGGCTCTCTTTCAGTTTGCCCCAGTACTTTCTCTGCTGATCTCTGAGACTCTTGCTCTAATTGGCAAATGTGCTCTCTGGTAGTGGCTGCTCTGATACCTTGAAGGGTGTCCCCAGTGCCAGGAAGAATTGTCCTCTCTCAGGTTCTGTGGTTTTTTTTTTTTTTAGTCTGAACCCAGGAGGAATTTGGCTTATGCCCAGAGTCACAAAGACTTTGGGGAGTATGGTCTGGAAGGGGTTTTCTTTTCAGGGGGGCAGTGGATTATTTCTACTACTTGAAACTTTGGATCTTTATTTTAGAGGCAGCACTGACTTTTAGCCCAGAGCAGTAGCCACCAAATGCTAACTACAGCTGTGGTCTCAGGTTAGGCTGGGCCGTTGCACATGTGGTGTACTTTGGAGGCTGCTGGAAAGACTGCCTGTGTGCCTCGACCTGTGCTCCACTCCTCAGTTCACCTGCCTCGTGGTTGTAGTCCCTTCATTACAAAGTTCTGCCTTTTGTTCTCAATAGTTTGGTTCTTCTCAGTGCAAAGCCCTCAGAAATTACCTCGTGTCACCAGTAGATCCCCCCACCCAGGCGCTCATTTTGTTGCTGGTTGGGGTGGGCACTGGGGACACCTTTGTAGGTCCAGGGCTGAGGCCACGTGGCTAGCGTGGAAATGATGTCCTAGCTGACAGATTCTCTGCCAAGGTACCTTCAGGTGGTGCTCAGCCAAAGTACCTAGGCTGAGCTTTGTAAGAAAAGAAGCCAAAATGCCTTTGGCTATTTTGGCTAGCTTTCCTCACCTCATTGTCTTAGCTGGATTCAAATTCCATTCAAAAATTTAAGACGAAGTTGGCAGTAGTCTTCTGATAATGCATTATGGGAGATGTGTCCAAATCCGATCATCTCAAGACAAAAAATCTTAAAGGTCAGAATCTTAAAAGTCATTAAGATACCTAGAGGTTTGTGTGTCTAAGTCTGGTACAAATAAAACTATCCCTGGGAGAAGCACTAAAAGCCAGTGTTTTTCTTTTTGTGCTTTTGTTTTTCAAGAAATGTTTTATCTGGTTATTTAAAAGGAAGTCAAAAGTGCTATATAGTTGTAGGATAATCATAGTAAACACTTATCCTGGTTAGAGCAATTGTAATAATTAACATCATCAACAGTTTGTATTTCTTAGTTGCTTCCAATGTTAAGTCAGTGCTTTTCAAACCTTCCCCTGGAATACCCCTGGTGGCGTAGGAGGGTGAAGATACACATCTCATGGACTGTAGGCATGGTCCATATGGTCGGTGACCTCCAGGAGGTGCTCCGTGTTTATCTCTTGGCTCCCTGTCAGTTCCGTCACAGCCTCGGGGAACACATGTGTAGGTGAGGCTGAGGGGTGCACAGCCACAAGCCAGGGCAGGAGTGAGATGGTGGTCCAGAAAAGCAGAGGCACAGCTTTCAGTGCTCTGAGGGCTATGCTCATGTCCTCAGAGCTCTGTGTTTTTTTTTTTTAAAAAAAAGAAGTGTTCCACTGTCTGTCGTCATAGAGTAAAAGTTTGTACCAGGAGTTGTTAACAGTCTCTGATGGAAAAAAAAGTCACATGTAAAACCATTGTTTCGTTTCAGGCCGAGGGGGCCCTGGACCTTCTCAGAGAGTGCCAAAGTCCGGACGTTCCAGCTCCTTGGATGGAGATCACCATGATGGATACCACAGAGATGAACCTTTTGGGGGCCCTCCAGGCAGTGGTACCCCTTCTAGAGGGGGCCGGAGTGGCAGTAACTGGGGTAGAGGGAGTAACATGAACTCTGGCCCGCCAAGGCGAGGAGCTTCAAGGGGGGGTGGAAGGGGTCGGTAGAAGTTGGGGCTCAATACCCCTCGGCCTCTCTGGACAGTATTTAAGAACTTCTGTGGACTTTCCAAGAGAAACAAAAGGAAACCTGCACCGTGTAGCCCTGAACTCTTTCTGGGGCAGCTGAATCCCAGGTGCCCCTGATGTCTTCAAGATGAAGAGACTGCTGCCAGAGTAGCTGGCTACCCAGAGTAGCTGGCCTTGTTTTGTCCTGTCCACCCACACTGCCCTAAATCCCACGTGGGCTTGTGAAGATAAGAGCTGGAATTTTTTTTTTTCTTTTTTTTTTTTAAAGTGTCACAAGACATGGAACCTCCACAAATTTAAGTTCATGTCCAATTGGAAATTTGTTTCTATATGTACAGTTTGTCAGAGAAAAAGTTGTTTTTGTATGAATACAGAATGTGATTTACGCAAGAATTAACAGAAAACAACTAGTCGTCAAGTGCTTGCCTTAAGGAAACCCTTAGCTTCCATTGCATCTGGTCTGCTGAGGGGTGTACAATTATTGCTTATATTTGTGAGCATACTTGATGGGAACCTCTAAGTCATCTAAAGTCATCTGTGAACTTTTTGTTTTTAAACAAATTCTTATCTAGCCATTGTCACACTTATTTCTGTAGTAGAGTGAAAAATACTTCAAAACTGTAACAAGGTTTGAAGTAGATTCAAAGCCTTATAATTAGTTAGATCTACTCTGGCAGATGGAAAATTATACACCGGAGGAAAAAAAATCTGGATGTCCAAGTAGGGGTCTTACTTGGCTGCATCTCCTAGTAATCACACCATAGACTTGAATTGCCTTTTTCTGATGAGAGGAACTTGACATAAACCAGAAATCAACTACACATACCTCCTGAATACTGTAAATCATTTCAAAAATGGTTCTAAGTTGAAAAGGAATGGATCAAAATATCTCTTAAAACAGTTGTGCAAAACTTAAATAATTTCTTCCTCTTCCACACTAGCTATGTGGAAACACCAATGTTTAAGGCAGAGGATTGTTCCAACTTAAAGTAAGCCAGGAAGTTCTCATCCACAACAAATTCCTTTAGTTTTAAATAAATGGAACATTTGGCCCAGTTTGAATTGAAAGCCAAAAGTTCAGTTTGAGATAACTCCAGCATACTTTCTATACTCACCCCTTACTTTGTTTTTATAAAAAGAAAGCTTTCATTATTCAAAGGACTGTCCTGTGGCCACCCTAACATCTCATTACTTTGCCAGCTTCAGTTTGGCATAGGAGAAAAGTTTCCTTGACAAATTTAGTGGTGCTGGAAAGTGTCAGTAGTTGCTTAGGAAAGGGATACTGACATAGTTGGAGAGTATATAAAAAAACTCCTGATTCTACATTAATTTAAAAAATGGTAAGCGCTAAGTTATCTCTGCAGATAAAATGTTGACCACACACACTGCTATTTTAGGGTGTTAGAACCTAGAGACTACAAGAGATTTTCTCTTTACTTTGCGATTTAAAACATCCTATTGATCAGCACTTTGCTCTAAACACATGTTTAGGAGACTCAGGATTGCTTTAGGTTTGAGGATATTCTTTTTTTTTTTTTTTTTTTTGCAGTACGCGGGCCTCTCACTGTTGTGGCCTCTCCTGTTGTGGAGCACAGGCTCCGGACGCGCAGGCTCAGCGGCCATGGCTCACGGGCCCAGCCGCTCCACAGCATGTGGGATCTTCCCGGACCGGGGCACGAACCCGTGTCCCCTGCATCAGCAGGCGGACTCTCAACCACTGTGCCACCAGGGAAGCCCTGAGGATATTCTTTATTTGCCCTCCACTGGTATAGCTTAAAAAGAAGTTGTAATCAAATTCTAAGAAGCTAAAAAGGGATCCAGAGAGCAAACCCATACAGAGATTTAGGCTCCTTCCTTCTGAGATTTATGTGGTAAGAACTTTATCATCATAACATTCCAAGGCTTTAACTTGAAAACAGTGCCTCAGTAAGCAGATAACCAGATCACATTTTGAGAATTCATTTAGAGAAAACTGAAAACATTATATATTAATTACTTAGTAATGCATTACTTAGTAAGTGATGCATTTTAAAGTATCACCATCAAAATACATACAAGATGTGCTTTGAATTTTATTAAAGCTTAGATTTCCAAACTGAATTCTTGAAAAAATGATGGGAAAACAATTTTTAAAAATACAGTAGCATGAACATAAAAGCCAACACTGTGAAATCTTCAGCCATGCAAACTGTAGAGAAATTTAGAACTAGAATGCAGATTTAACAAGGGGGTAGAAAGAGCAGCCAATGGTACACGTTTTCCAGTCACTCCCCCAAAACAGTGGATTTGCTTTTACAAACACCCCCTTGGTTAGTCCTCTTGAGGTAGGTAACCCTATTTACTGAGAGGGGAACAAGGCAGCATTCTTAGAGAATATGGGGGGCTGGGGTAAGTCTACAGTGTGGATGTTGGTCACTTTAGTGTCCACTTCTTGAAGCAGGGCTTAGGACGCTGATAAAAATCTAAATTTTGAGGTTGGACAAAGGGGCAAGGCTCTACTGCTGACTGACAGCCAGTTTCGGCAACACTGGAATCCAGCCCCAGCAGACAATTATTTTCAAATCGTGCACGCCAACATACAGAAAAGTGGTTCACAGCCTTAGCTGGAAAAGGAATCATCTGGAGAGCTCGAAAAAAATGCTGATGCCTGGCTCCCACCCCCACCGCCGCAGAGACAGACTGAGTTGATCTGAGGTAATTCTCATGTGAACGGAGAACCACTGGTGTAGGATTTAAACATTTTAAATAGTTTACTTCCTAGTTAATATACAGCTAGTGACAAAACATGTAGTTTTCTGGACTCATCAGAATATTGAGCCCATACTTTCTGGCAATAAATTAAGGTAAGTAAGAAGGTCCTAAACAAAAGTGCTAAACCTAAAATGAAGGAAATTTGGCAATCAGATATGAAAAGCATCTTACATTGCATGAAGATCAGACTGTAAAGTGTAAATTATAGTTAAAAAGCAGATCATAAAATTAGGAATAAAAAAATTAGGCCTTGTAGAAATCCATGGTTTCCATCAAATAGGGAAACCGCACGTAGAATCGTCTGTCTCCCAGGAGTCCCCTAGCTCAGTTCTGCCCACGGACCTCTCACAGCATTTACATGCACCTTACTGGGTACTTCTTACAGGATGCTTCTTGGTCCGTCACTTTCCTCATCTAATACAGAATCAATTTTCCTTTAATTTTATAAGGCACCATGTTTACAACGCCACTAAAAGTAGAAAAAACTGAGATAAACCGTCTTAACTGAAGTACTTTAAAAAATTCCGGTGGCTAAAGTCAGTATTTATTTTGATAACTCTTATGGATCCACTCACATTGAAGAATACGGAAAAATAATTTCCAAGAGCCGAAGAGAACAAGTTTACTGTAGCTAAGCTACTACAGTCTACCACTGGATTTTTTAAAGTGACAAAACGTGTAACAGAAGTCTGAGAAAAGTAATAAGGGCAGTTAACTAAAACGGAAGAGCTTAGTGTTCTTTTTCTTTTTCAACTGAGTGTAAACTAAGACCACGGTTAACGCAAAAGCAATTTATCATAAATGCTTCACAGTATGTCACCAACTCAAGGACAAAATTTAGTTCTCATAGCACTTGCTGCTGAGTATAGCACAAAACGCTGAACTTGAGGAGCTTCCGAAACGGCTCATATCTCAGTTTGACAACAGCTGCTCAGTTTACAGATTTCGCTGGCACAGTAAAGGAGCAGCCTTTGCCCCGCGCGCTCTGGTAACGGCGGGCGCAGTCCTTGGCATGGCGAGCGTTGGGCCCCTGGGCCGGCTGCGTGTGGTCTCCCGACGGCGCGTCCCGGGGGCGGACTCTGCGTCCTTTCCGACGGCGCGGGCCCCAGGCCTCTCACACGGGGAGCGCCTTGGCGAGGGTGGCGCCCGGGCCCAGGCGCCCAAGCGCCATGCGCAGCGCGGTGCCCGCTCCGCGGGGGAGCAAACCCAACAGCACGGCGAGCAGCGCAGCCACCTGCGCGCAGGCGCCCAGGGCCGTGAGCAACGTGCTGCGCAGACCCAGCGCCGCGTACAGCGTAGCACCCAGCGCGCCCACGTAGAGCAGCGCAGGCCGCGACGGCGCCTCCTCGCCGCGCAACAGGCGTCCGCACGCTGCACCGCCTCGCAGGAGCGTGCCGCCCGCTAGCGCCAGCGCCGAGCCCAGCGACCACAGCAGCGCGAACTTGCGGGCGCGCAGCAGCAACACTGGCGCGTAGAGTGCGGCCAGGCCGAAGCAGAGCGCGGCCAGCAGCAGGCACACGCCGCTCGCCGCCAGCCGCTGAGCGCGCGTCACTCTCGGCATGCACGTCGGTCCCGCCGCCGTCGTCGGCTCCGCGGAGCTCCGCGCCCACGTCCAGCGCAGGCCCGCGCGACCGAGCCACGCCCCCGCCGGCCCGGCCCCGGCCGTGGTCTCCTCCGCCTCTCCCGCGTTGAGCAGCGGCTCGGCGGCCGCCGGCCCGCCCGCTTTCCCCTGCGCCAGATACTCCTGCAGTTGGCGGTGGAGGTCCGCCATCTTGGGCGGGGGCTCCGGGAAGGGGAGGGCTGCCGCCCACTTCCGGTTTTGCTCGGTCACCGTTGGAAGCGGCTCGGCCCTCGGTCGGCTGTTGGTCGGCCTTGGCGGAAGGGGCGGGGCCTTCGGCTCGGCGACTTCAGCAGCCTCCGCGCCTTCAGCTGCCTCCGCTGGCCCCGGGGCTGGGGGCTCTGCCGGGCCTTGTGCGTTTACCCTCCTAGCCCCGGACCTTGTCCCGTGTCCGGTGTAGGCGCTGTGAGGGCCTGGATAAATCATGGCAGCATTAAAAGTTAGTTGGGGGGCGTGAGTCGGTGTGGTTATAAAAGAACTTGAAGGAAACTTAACGTATCTTGACCTTATGGATGTCAGTATCCTGTTGTGATATTGTGTTATAGCTTTTCAAGATGCTGCTATTGGGGGAAAATGGGGAAAGGGTACACGGGATCTACGTATTTCTTAAAACCATGCTAATCTATGTCAATGAATTTAATGTTTTTAGAAGCTCAGAGTGCAGGTCTTAGGTGGTTTCTTTGGGAAAGCTACAGAGGTGAAGAAGAGTTAACCCCCGACTCCCACCAGTTTGCTTCTTTTCTCTTCCCCGTTTCAGCAGAGGCCCGGAAATATTCTTGAGTCTTTCAAGCCCCTTATCATGTATCCTTGGCCCGCCTTGCCATGCTCCTCGCACTTCAGGGTGTTCTGAGGTAGCTCCCATAGCCCTGCTCAAAGTTCAGAGCCTCCTTGAAGTTCTTCAGCCTGTGGTCACGTAGGTCACAACTTTCCGGGTCTCTGCCAGGGCTTCATCCCCCTCTGGTTTCTACCTGATTCCCATTCCCGGACGTTGGCTCAAGCTGCACCGCCTGCTATTTACTCCTATCCCGCTTAGGTGCACTTTTTCTGAGTTTTCATCTATTCTAGTTGTGAAAGTTTATTGGTTGAAGGCAGTGCCAGCAGCTTGAGGACAGGTTCTCTTCCATCTCCCTTTTCCTGGGGCCTGGAAGGCTGCTGCAAAGGCACACAAACAGATGTTGACCAGATTGACACAGTTGTCAATTTGTGTGCAGTAAAGCTGCCTGAAAGGCTTTGTAGATACTTCTTTAAAAAAAAAATATTTTTATTTATTTATTTGGTTGTGCCGAGTCTTAGTTGCAGCAGTCGGGCTCCTTAGTTGTGGTTTGCAGGCTCCCTTGCTGGCCCCTTAGTTGTGGCGTGAGAACTCTTAATTGCAGCATGTGTGTGGGATCTAGCTCCCCGACCAGGGGTTGAACCTGGGCCCCCAGCATTGGGAGCACGGAGTCTTAACCACTGCACCACCAGGGAAGTCCCCTGTAGATAATTCTTTTGTAGATGTAGAAGCCATTGGTTGAAAAACCTATTTTGCTAGACTTTATAAATGCCTGTTGTGAACGTGAACGTGAACGTGATGGCGTGGAAGTCCTTTTGTACCGTAAAGTGCAATACAGTTAAGTAATACAGCAGTCTACTCTTGTACAAGTCTGGCTTACTTGCCCCAGAAGTACTGGAAGTAGAAGGCAGGGCTGACCACTCTAGGCTGTTTCCGGTATCCCTGGCTTTGGAGGCACTGCAGGAGGTGAACCCAGGGTATTTCCGCCATGTCTGCCGCTTTTGGCTGTACTGGCTTCCCCTGGGCAACTCCTGCTGATGGGCTGGTAACACCCCTTTGTTCTCTCCTCTATGAAAAGGTTGATATTAATGGCTTTCTGCTGTTGTCGTCTCTGACTTTTCAGTCTTCCTGTTACCTGTGTAACCTGTTTCCCGCATTAAATTCCCCTTAATACTTTCTGTTTTCCTGGTTGGATCTTGGCAGTTACTGTTGGTCCTGAACCAACCTTGGTTCCACTTGCCCGATGTGAGCAAAGCCAATCCACTGACACTGGACTGTGGTGGAGGAAAGCGCAGCGTTTATTGCAGGGCGCCCGGCACCATGCTCAGAGGACCCGCACTCCCCAGTGGCTTTCAGGGAAGAGCTTTTAAAGACAGTGGGAGGGGCCTCCCTGGTGGCGCAGTGGTTGAGAGTCCGCCTGCCGATGCAGGGGATACGGGTTCGTGCCCCGGTCTGGGAGGATCCCATATGCCGCGGAGCGGCTGGGCCCGTGAGCCATGGCTGCTGAGCCTGCGCATCCGGAGCCTGTGCTCCGCAACGGGAGAGGCCACAACAGTGAGAGGCCCGCATACCACAAAAAAAAAAAAAAAAAAAATAAAGACAGTGGGAGGACGAGGGTCACAGGGTGCATGATCAGCTTGTGCACGGTTCTCTGGTTGGTGGTGAGGTTAAGAGGATGATGCTTCAGGAATCTCGGTCATCAGCCTTCTGGTTCCAACAGGTCTGGGGTCTACGTGCTGGTGGTGAGCATGCAGTTAACTTCCTCCACCTAGTGGAGGTTTTAGTGTCTGCAAAACAGCTCAAGGGTATGGTTCAGGATATTATCTACAGCCCTTGAGAAGGAACTAAAGGTCCTCAACTTTGTTTTATGGCTAAACTATTATTATTTTTTCTGACTTGACTGCTTTCCTTTGTTTCTTCATTTTCTCACTTTGCTCTTTGGAACTCGGGGAACACCTAGGAGGCTAAAGCTTTTCTACAAACAAGAAGTGGAGACATAGGGAGGTCTCTCCCTGGAAGGTTCCTGCTTGGTTTCAGTATGCTTTTTCAAAATAAATTCCAATTTGTTATCTCACGTGTGTCACCCTAAATAAAGGAGTAAACCGAGGCAAGCTTAAGTTACCAGAAATTGAACTTAATCGGGAATAGCAGAGGAATTGCATTTCGGGAAAAGCAAACTGTAGCAGCTACAAGGGAGTCCGTTGAGGTTTGGGCTGGGCTGTATTTATGAGCAAGGAGTGCCTAGAGCAGGGAGTCTAGCCAGAGTCCAAGGAGTAAGTTTGGCTTGAGGATGGGGAGAGATTTTTTTTTTTAATTGGAGTATAACTGCTTTACAATGTTGTGTTAGTTTCTGCTGTGCAGTGAAGTGAATCAGCTGTATGTATACTTATCTCCCCTCCCTCTTGGACCTCCCTCCCACCCCCCATCCCACCCATCAAGGTCATCACAGCACTGAGCTGAGCTCCCTGTGCTATACAGCAGGTTCCCACTAGCTATGTATTTTGCACATGGTCGTGTCTTTATGTCAAACCTAACCTCCCGATTCATCCCACCCTCCCCTTCCCCCCTCCCATGTCCACACGTCCGTTCTCTACATCTGCCTTTCTATTCCTGCCCTGCAAATAGGTTCATCTGTACCATTTTTCTAGATTCCACATATATGTGCTAATATACGATATTTGTTTTTCTCTTTCTGACTGACTTCACTCTGTATGACAGACTAGGTTCATCCACATCTCTACAAATGACCCAATTTCATTTCTCTTTATGGCTGAGTAATATTCCATTGTATATATGTACCACAACTTCTTTATCCATTCATCTGATGAGGGACATATAGATTGTTTCCATGTCCTGGCTATTGTAAATAGTGCTGCAGTGAACACTGGGGTACATGTGTCTTTTTAAATTATGGTTTTCTCAGGGTATATGCCCAGTAGTGGGATTGCTGGGTCATATGGTAGTTCTATTTTTAGTTTTTTAAGGAACCTCCCTACTGTTCTCCATAGTGGCTGTACCAATTTACATTCCCACCACCAGTGCAAGAGGGTTCCCTTTTCTCTGCACCCTCTCCAGCATTTATTGTTTGTAGATTTTTGATGATGCCCATTCTAACTGGTGTGAGGTGATAAACCTCACTGTAGTTTTGATTTGCATTTCTCTAATAATTAGTGATGTTGAGCATCTTTTCATGTGCCTCTTGGCCATCTGTATGTCTTCTTTGCTGAAATGTC
Organism: Hyperoodon ampullatus; assembly: GCF_949752795.1. Classification (NCBI taxonomy): domain Eukaryota; kingdom Metazoa; phylum Chordata; class Mammalia; order Artiodactyla; family Ziphiidae; genus Hyperoodon; species Hyperoodon ampullatus. The sequence continues at coordinate 101,600,880 of NC_136921.1, forward strand.
TATTTAGGTCTTCCGCCCATTTTTAGACTGGGTTGTTTGTTTTTTGATATTGAGCTGCATGAGCTGTTTGCATATTTTGGAGATTAATTCTTTGTCCTTTTCTTCATTTGCAAATATTTCTCCCATTCTGTGGGTTGTTTTTTCATCCTGTTTTTGGTTTCCTTTGCTGTGCAAAAGCTTTTAAGTTTCATGAGGTCCCATTAGCTTATTTTTGTTTTTATTTTCATTACTCTAGGAGGTGGGTCATAAAAGATCTTGCTGTGATTTATGTCAAAGAGTGTTTTTCCTATGTTTTCCTCTAAGAGTTTTATAGTGTCCAGTCTTACATTTAGGTTTTTAATCCACTTTGAGTTTATTTTTGTATATGGTGTTAGGTAGTGTTGTAATTTCATTCATTTACATGTTGTCCAGTTTTCCAAGGACCATTTATTGAAGAGGATGTCTTGTCTCCATTGTATATTCTTGTCTCCTTTGTCATAGATTAGGTGACCATAGGTGTGTGGTTTTATCTCTGGGCTTTCTGTCTTGTACCATTGATGTATATTTCTGTTTTTGTGCCAGTACCATACTGTCTTGGTTACTGTAGCTTTGTAATGTAGTCTGAAGTTGGGGAGCCTGATTCCTCCAGCTCCGTTTTTCTTTCTCAAGATTGCTTTGGCTATTCAGGGTCTTTTGTGTTTCCATACAAATTGTATAATTTTTTGTTCTAGTTCTGTGAAAAATGCCACAGGTAATTTGATGGGGAAAGATTCTTGGTGAATGTTCAGTTCTGTAGCCACTAGCCACATGTAGTTTGAGCAACCTGAAAGGTGGCTAGTGAGTTGGAAGAACTTCATTTTAAATTTTGATTAATTCATTATTTATAATGAATTATATTTATACTATAACTTATATTATCAACATAATTTATAACATATAGTTTATTATAACATAGCATCATTATATGATCAAATTGATAAGAGCCACATGTGGCCAGTGGCTTCTGTATTGGACAGCACAGCTTGGAGCATGTTGGAAACATGGGCATTTTGGTTATCACCGTGACCAGCGGGCACCGGAGGCATTTGTTCCACAGTGCCTGCCATGTCAGGCTTTGATGAAAGTCAGAGCTGGGGTGGCTTGTTCCTCCACAGGGGTTCTGGCAGAGCAGTCTGATCTGAGAACGCTGCCTGCCCCATGGCAGGGCTACTTGAGTCGGGGCCCTCCCCTGGGCGAAACCAGGGAAGCAGGCCGTCCTACACAGGAGTTCCTCGTGCGTAAGGAGGGCCCAACACAATGTGTCTCACTGTTGAGCAGGGCTTTGTGTGTCCAGCTTGCTTAACCTGAGAGACATCCTTGTGCTGTTTCCTTGGGTAGCCACCCTGGGCACCAGCGCCCTCGTTGGGTGTCATGGGGCAGCGAGGTGGCACTGCCGAGTCCCAAAGGAGGGCTGAGGGGAGACTCAAGCTGAGGTGAGGGCCCTTTCTGTGGCCCGGCCGTGACCATAGCTGCCCTGGTGCGCCGCACTTCTTGCTGCTGTCAAAGGATTCATCAGGACGTCTTACTTGCCACTTGCAGCTTGGTCTGACTGCAGCCCAGCAGAGGGCTCAGAGGGGCGGTGGTCAGGGTGCTGGTTTAACCCTCCCCACCTGTCCCTCTGCCCACTGATCCCAAAGACTGGACCTTGGGGGTCATTTCCCACTCGGAGCCCCAGGGTGGAGGTGGGACCTGGTCACCTGGAAGGGGCCCCCAGTTCTCCCTGTGCCCCAGGCTCGGTGGGCACGGAAGAAGCAGGGTGATCTGTGTGGGGGCCTGAGAGCACAGGTTGCCGGGGGGCCAGGAGCACAGCCCCCCACCGACAGGACACGGGAGCAGAAGACGTGACAGTGTGGCTGTTGGCGGTGCCCGGCTGGGACAGCCCCGGGGCGCAGAGCTGCCAGAGGCGCGGCCCGGCCAGGGGCGGAGCACCACCCAGTGGGCTGCGCGGCCAGCGACTGCGCTCGGGAAGTGCATGTGTGTGTGTCTTCTAGGACTTGCTGAGGTAGGGCTTCAGGCGTGTGGATGTGTGACTGTAGAGCAGGTAATTCAGTTCGCCTCCCTACTGGTACTGTGCTCTTCCTAGGCCTCTTCTGGTATACCAGCCCCAAGCTCTGTAATCTCATTATTGTCCAGTTAATAGCCTGTGAAATCCTGGCCTTTTCCTTGAACCTAAGTGAAAACAACAAGTACATACAAATTGTTTTCTTATTTTGCAGTATTATTGAAAAAAATTGTGTCAAAAACCTTTATACATTTACATTTTATCTAAAACTGTTACTAATTTAGAATTTAACATTTTATGCTCAAGTAAACAAAATGTATTTATACTATTTTTTTTTTTTTTTTTTTTTTTTTTTTTGGTTACATGGGCCTCTCCCGCTGCGGAGCACAGGCTCCAGACGCGCAGGCTCAGCGGCCATGGCTCACAGGCCCAGCCGCTCTGCGGCACGTGGGATCTTCCCAGACCGGGGCACGAACCCACGTCCCCTGCATCGGCAGGCGGACTCTCAACCACTGCACCACCAGGGAAGCCCCTAATTTTTTGTATTTTAAGATGGATTTTTGACTGTAAAATAGGAGGCATGCTTTCTCAACCTACAGTTGCACCATCTACATCTAAAGATGCTGAAAAAGGGAGTTCCCTTCTTTTTGAGTGGTTAGGATTCTGGGCTTTCACTGCGGTGGCCCGGGTTCAATCCCTGGTCAGGGAACTGACATCCTGCTTGCTGCATGGTATGGCCAAAAAAAAAAAAAAGAAAAAAATCCCAGAAAAGGGAAACTGATGTATAGCAGAGTTGTTCTCTGCAAGACAGGAGTCAAATCCATAGAACTGGGCAAAACTATACATTAGCAAAGAAAATATGACAAAAGCTCTCTTTTCGTCAGCTTTATAGATGTTGCATGTTGAGTGTTGTCTGAGCCCTGTGCTCCTGCAAGCTGTGACGGTTGAGAGATCCCCATGACTCAAATCCAATCTTTATGTCTGGGACAGGACCCCCTCCCATCCCTCAGCCCCATGACCCCTTCTCCACTTGCCTCTGTAATACCCTAGACCCCTTCCTGTTTGAGACATTGCTCGTTTATGAACAGTCTCCCCAGCACAGCAGCCCGAGTGAAACCACCTCCTTAGTTGTCAGTGCATTTTGCCTTTGATAGTTTTGGTGCCGTGACTTGTTCAGGAGCAAAGCTTGGATCCCTGCTTCCTCCACCCTCATGGGGAGCCTCTTCATTCCTGACTGTAGATTTGGGACCGATGGTATTTCTGACTTCTGCTCCTGTACTCTGGACTGTGGCCATCAGTAGCACAGGAAGCATTTTACTTTGATTCTTTTTGAGCGCTCACCTGGTCTCATGGTCTGACCAGTTGGGTTATAGAGATCAGGTCTCTGTTGGGTAAAAGGAGACAGGAAGTCTTGTTTGTTACTCTTTTCTGTTCATCTACTTTGAGCTCATCAATTAAAGATTCGTACCCACTGGGAAGAGAACAGCTCTTTGATGTGGACTAGTGAATTCTGTTCATCTCTGTTGACTGCTGCCCAGGGCTGAAATTTTAGAATCGGAGTTATAAGCTCTTGGTCTGTGTCTGTCATTCAGAAAGGCCTTTACTTCTCATTATGTGAGTGTGTGATGTTTTCCTACCTCTGGGTGGTATTGCCAGATCAGATTATTAAATACCTTAAATTAAAGGAGCTCTATTTTCATTGACTTAGAGATAAATAAGCACCTTATAAATGCAATATTCTTAAAATTTCCAGTAGTTAAGGAAACTGAACTTCTAATACTTTCAAAGAACAGAAAGAAAAAATACATTCTTACAGAAATTAACTCAGAAATGTTTTAAGAATAAGTTCACATTATTTAGGCAAATGAGACTAGCTTAATATTTTTAGTTTAATAAAAACAGCTATGTCTTCTCTGACCATTAAGTGCTTACATTTTTATTCTACTTGGGTATATTCTTCTTAAATTTATGCAACTTTAGTGATCAAATAAGCTAGCATTACTTACACTAACTGTTGAAGATTATGAAACACCTGTTTGTATCTAACCAAATCAAATCATTATTCTGACAAACTTTATTTCAACAATAATTACTTTTCTTGAAGATAATTGCCAAGATGTTTAGGTAACTTAATCCTTGTACTTATAGTGTATTGAGTTAATTAAGCAAAAATACCTAGATCATCTCCAAGTAAGAGAATGCTGAAACATTGTTACTAAGCTTAATTAATTTATTTATTTATGTATGTATTTGCCACACAGCTTGCCTTAGTTCCCTGACCAGGGATCAAACCGAGGCCCTGGCAGTGAAAGTGCCGAGTCCTAACCACTGGACCACCAGGGAATTCCCTAAATTTTGCATTCTTTTGCTTCTTATTTTATTTGCTGCAGAGGGCTGTATCTTTGGGTCTGTAATGAACATGCGCATTTCCACTCATTTCTTGCATTTTGTAAGGTGTAAGGCCACACACAGCTGCTAGTCTGCGATAAAGAGCTGCTGTGTGACAGACAGTGCACGATTGTCCACCCTGTTATCTCTCAACTGGGAGTTAGTTACTTTGGTAAAAAGTATCATTAATATGTGGTTTAGACTAAGTAGAAAGAATTTTGGAGAAACACAACTGAGTACATATATCTATTTTTCAAGGAAAACAGTAGTTTTGTCCTAAAGAAGTGATTCTTTTTTTTTTTTTTTTTTTTTTTTTTTAGTCTCCATCCCCTTTCTGCACTCTTCAGGCTTACTGAGGACCGAGAAAAGCTTTCTCTGTGGTTTAACTATTGACATTTACTATACTGGAAGCGGAAACTGAGAAAACTTTGAAATGCTTACTCATTGATTCATTTGACAGTAGGAACAATTAACATTGCACGTTAATATCTTAGTAATATTATAGAATTAGTTCTGACCATGTGGACCCCCAGTGCTAGGGTCTGAAAATGCCCCCTAAAATTCTTATATTGAAATCCTGTCCTCCAGAGATGATGCTGTTAGCAGGTAGGGCCTTTGAGAGGTGCTTAACTCATGAGTGGGATTAGTGCTCTTATAAAAGAGGCTCCAGGGAGCTCCCTACCCGTTTCAGTCAGGTGCATGTATAAGGAGAAATCTGCCACCCGGACGAAGGCCCTCGCCATGCCACACTGGTGCTTGATCTTGGACTTCCAGCCTCTAGAACTGTGAGAAACACATTCTTGTTGTTTGTAAGACACGTAGTCTGTGGTATTTTGTTATAGCAGCCTGAATGAGCTAAGACACCTTGAGACTGGTCTAGAGTACAGTGTCCATTTGTCCTGGAATATGAAAGGGTGCAGTGAAAGACAAAGTTTGGAAATGAATTTTATTCACCTTGATTTATAATACCTGAATTTGAAAAGTTAAAATCTTGGCAAAGTTTGCTTAATTTGATAGGCTTGTTTCCTTGGTTTACTGTTTATTACCTTCACCTACAACATCAAGGATCACTTATTCTGTTATTTAATCTATCTAGACAACAAAAATTCTGTATCTTACCAGAATAGCCTTCTTTGGTTTATATTCATTTATTATGTCTTTGATTATTTATCAATAGAAAACAGAGTTTCTCATTTAAGAATGGGCTAAGGTTCTTTGCAATCATATTACTGTCTATTTTTTTTAATGTTTTATTGTCACTTTGAACTGAATAGCCAAATATTGTTTCTCAGGTACCCATGATTTGATTCCTATCTTAAACCTGATAACTTTGATTTTTATGTTCTCATATTGAATCCTAAATGTATAATAAAATGAAATATCAAAATTCCAAAATCTCACCTGGAATGTCATATTTGAGAATGATGTTCCTTCAGGATATCTTTTACACCTAAAACTGTCTTTGAATTTCCCTGAGGATACCTGGAAAATCACAGAGCATTTGTTCTTGTTTATTCTTCTTTGAAAATAGGGCTAATTATGTATATAATTATTTTATCTAAATTGGGGGAGGTTGACTTAATTATCTTGTTTTGCATGCTGCAGAAATATCCAGATTTCCTTGTCAATTGCACTATTCTTGTAATGAACTCTCATCCAGTCTTTAACTTTTGAAAATTATTTGGATATATAAGGAACTCCTTCCTCTGTTCTTTGAAGTTATCTGCAACTCATAACAATATAGTAGACTATGATTTTATAAACAGAAATGTGCAATTTATAAAATGATATCTTATTTTTCCTACCTGACCCGTACAGGTAGGAACTCCTACCTGTAGAAACTCTTACTGAGTTCTCTTATTTTCATAGCAGTATAAGTTGTTATCGTAAATTCAGTAAGATTGTCTTCCTTGTTAATGGATGTAGCTGGAAATATTGGTTATGGAACCAAAGCCTTGCCTGGAATATCATATTTGAGCATGATGATCATTTAACCAGATATGATCAGACACTTTTAAGAAGCTAAGGTTGACTTTATGGAGCCAGTGCTTACAAAACCCTCTTTGGAACACCAGCCTGTTTCCTGGCTTACAGGTCTCCTAGCCTTACAGGTGAGTAAGGAAGGTCATTTCCTGGCAGGCCCAGGAACCTTAAGATATCTTGGGAACTCACCTAAGTCTATAGGTACTGCAGTGAGATCTGGTGGCAGTTCTTTGCTTGGTTTCCTAGCCTCAAGAAGCTTTTTTTAAAGTGCAGTCTGGGGCTTCCCTGGTGGCGCAGTGGTTGAGGGTCCACCTGCAGATGCAGGGGACACGGGTTTGTGCCCAGGTCCGGGAAGATCCCACATGCCGCGGAGCGGCTAGGCCCGTGAGCCATTGCCGCTGAGCCTGCGCGTCCAGAGCCTGTGCTCTGTAACGGGAGAAGCCACAACAGTGAGAGGCCCGCGTACCGCAAAAAAAAAAAAAAAAAAAAAAAAAAGTGCAGTCTGAGGACTTCTCTGGTGGTGCAGAGGTTAAGAATCCTCCTGCCAATTCAGGGGACACAGGTTCAATCCCTGATCTGGGAAGATTCCACATGCCGTGTGGAGCAACTAAGCCCATGCGCCACAAGTACTGAGCCCGCATGCTGCAACTACTGAAGGCCACGTGCCCTAGGGCCCCTGCACTGCAACTACTGAGCCCCTGCGTACTGCAACCACTAAAGCCTGCTCTCCGCAACAAAAGCAGCCACTGCAATGAGAAGCCCGCGCACCGCAACGAGGAGTAACCCCCGCTCGCCACAACTAGAGAAAGCCTGTGCACAGCAACAAAGACCCAGCTCAGCCCAAAAAAAAAAAAAAAAAAGTGCACTCCGAGATTCCTTAGGAAAACTTCCAGTAGAGCGAACTTAGGAAGGCCTGAGGTAAATTACCATTCTTGCTGCATCTATGAAAACACCAGGCCAGATCTAATGAGACCAGACGTATTTTGCAGGCAAGATTAGTGTATCTTTGATATTGGAGACCTGAGCGCAAAAATTGTGTTTCAGTAGAAAACTATGCACTGCGCATTCTTCTAGGTATTCAGATTCCAGCCCCGTTAATTGTCTTTGAGCCACTTTGCACTTCCTTTGTAAATTGTAGGTAACTGATGGAGGTGCAAACTTTGTCTTATCTGGTAAATGTTTTTTTTAAACATTTATTTATTTATTTTGGCTGCGTTGGGTCTTTATTGCTGTGCGTGGGCTTTCTCTAGTTGCGGCGAGCGGGGGCTACTCTTCGTTGAGGTGTGTAGGCTTCTCATTGTGGTGGCTTCTCGTTGCAGAGCATGGGCTCTAGGCACGTGGGCTTCAGTAGTTGTGGCTCACGGGCTCTAGAGTGCAGGCTCAGTAGTTGTGGCGCACGGGTTTAGTTGCTCCACAGCATGTGGGATCTTCCCAGAACAGGGCTCGAACCTGTGTCCCCTGCATTGTCAGGTGGATTCTTAATCACTGTGCCACCAGGGAAGCCCTTATCTGGTAGAGATTTAATTGACTTCCTTGACACTGGAAGAATCGGTTTTGGTACCTACTTGCACATTGAACTGGACCCTGCTACCTTTCCCAAATTGTCAAACCTTACTAAATTTTCAGTGTTTACAGTTTGTGTCAGCATCTGTCAACAACCCTCCAAATGAATGTTTCCAGTTTTCTTCCTTCCCACCCAACTTGGCATCACTAAGGCTGAAGCCTGACCAGGTAGATCCCTGTTGGGTCTCTGGATCACCTGGCCATTTCCCCAGGATCTGGAGAAGCCTGGTGACTTGTTACAAACCTGGAAGGAGTTATCGCTGCAGCGGACATTTCATGAGCTGGATTTCCCTGGACAGGTGGGCCGAAGGCTCGGGTCACACATGTCCTGTATGGAGGCAACCAAGACTGTGAACAGCATCACCAAAAGCATTGACATCTAGCAAGGGGGCTTTAAGAGGCCCAATAATCAGTGCTACTGCATAGCTGAAAGATTTTTCTGCACTGACCTCTTAGAATCTGCTGGACTTGGTACTTTCAGTGTTCAATCTGGGGCTCTTACTTTCATACAGCTTTTATATTCCTTTTTCATTTAGGTTTCCCTCTTTTAAGAAGTCTGATCTCTCGGACCCTGAAAGAACTGACCTTCGCCACCACCTTCCAACAGATGGTTCAAATGGTTTTACAAAACACCAACAAGAATGCCTGAGATATAAACACTTGGACCCTTCTTCACCTACACAGGAGGTTTATGATTGCCTCTGAGTTCAGCAACAACTGAAATTTGAGGGGAATAACCACATTGACCGTCTAATGTTCTGGGAGATGGCTAATTGTGAAGGACCGCCCTGTGCTTGCAGATTGGACCTGCCTCCACCCTTTTTCATGACTCCCTTGTTTATCTGCCTCTATAAAGTCCCAGACCCCCTTCCACTTCTTTGAACCCTTTCCCCTAGTGCAATAGGCTGAATAGAATCATCTCCTTAATTGCCCAGTGCATTTTGTCTTCCACAGTGTTAAAATCTTACTTTAGTTTGTTGTATCTTATGCAATGGAACATTTTCAGTACTACTGTGCCACTTAAGTTGCATTATCACTTTAAGACCAATACTTCTGAATTTCAAGGAATTGAATGATCTAAATATTTGAAAGACCAAATTTATTTCTCCCATCTTTTAAAATTTGATATGAAAAAACTGCTAGGACATCTTACAGGTTAAGTTATCAGGCAGTCTTGACTAGAGAACTATGCACAATAGCTGAGAGACCAATAAAGCCTATGCATTCAACATTGCTGGATGAAAATACAGTAAAAAATCACAGAAGTGAATCTATTTCTGGAATGTTGGAGTGAAGGGCATGGTGGACTCTCCCCCCAACAAAACAACCATTTAACTGGAGAAAATTATTAAAAACAATAATTAAAAGTCTGTGGAAATTGTCCTAAGGGCATACAGCAAATGGAGAAACATTCATTCAAGAAAACCTAAATCTCAATTAAGATTTCTTTGGCAACTGAGCTACAACCTACTGCCTCCCCTGTCAGCTCCACCTTACAGAAACGCTATCCCAGGCACCCTACTTGGTGCAGCCAAGAAGAGGAGGGACTCCCCCCAGACCCTACCAGTAGAGCAGAGGCTGTACTCCAGGTGCACAGGCTGAGAATCCTGGGACCGCAATCCCCACCCCAGATTGCTTATGGGGGGAGGTTCCACACCAAGAGGGGCAAGCCAAGAAGACCAGGAGCTACTTTTAGCCCAGAGCCCACTTTTAGAGAAGACATGTTCAGTTTAGGATAAGTGGGTTGCTGTCCCTAAGCCTAGATCCTGTGCGGTGGTGCAGAGATTCTCTCTAGGGGAGAGTCCAACCATAAGGACTAAGAGCTCCCAGCTCCGTCTGAGGGGGACTGATTTTATTTGGAGGAGAGGGTGGAACATTTCATGCTAAGGGTGTTGTTGAAAACAAGGGAGATTTTGGTTGAGAGCGATTAAGAAGGCACTCATAGCTCCATGATACTAGTAGCAACAAACAAAATGGCAGAGCAACCAGAAGTTTGATAGAGAAAACCAGGGAAAGAGACAGCCAAGAAAAATTCTCCAGGGATCACAGTCAACCATGGGTGTCAGGAAGTCTGTATACAAGCATTAGGCTTCACCCACTTAGGAGCAATCGCAGCAGGATGTGAGCAGTCTTGGAAACACTTTCCAGTCTGCACAAAAACTCAGCACAATGTGGAAGCCTCTGGCACAAGGGCCTTAAGCAGAACTTCTGACCAAACACTAGTTGAACAATAAGCTACTCTCATGCAGAGGCAATGCCTAGGAAGTCAGGTTTTAATATAAAAGTTAAAGGAGTTTGGAAGACTGTGTGCATGGCCAAGGCTGAACATTCTTAGGAGAGATCAGAGCGGGACAATCCAAGCTACTGGTCTCTGGCTGAACATAGGCCAAAAAAAAAAAAAAAAGGGGATCCTCAAGCTGTGATAGCAGCATCCAAACCACAGATACATCCAGTGGTAAAGGGTAAAAAATAGAACTGTTCAAGGGGGCTTAAGCACACCTATTGACCAATAAGTGGCTTATGCTGACCCAGGGGTGACCCCTGGGAAGCCAGACTAAAATATAAAAGCAAGACAAAATCTGAGTAGGACATCAGAAGCTTCACACTGCAGGGAAAATAGACTTCACAGAGTCAGTTCAGCAAGTCACTAAACAAATAAATGACCAAGCAAAGAACAGCATCAGTTCCTGGGGGATGGAGAGAATTGGTATCCAGAGTTGCTAGTATAATAGCTAAAACATCCAGTTTTCAACAAAAACTATTTGACACACACACAAAAAAGTAAAGTGTGACCCATACATAGGAAAAGAAGCAACCATTATAAATATTTTCAAAGAACTAAAGGAAACCATGCTTAAAGAGTTAAAAGAAGACTTGAAAATTCAATGGCAGTCCAGTGATTAGGACTCAGGTTTTTATTTATTTATTTATTTATTTATTTATTTATTTAGGCTGTGCTGGGTCTCAGTTGCAGCATGCAGGCTCCTTAGTTGAGGCATGCGGGATCTTTAGTTGTGGCATGCAAACTCTTAGTTGTGGCATGCATGTGGGATCTAGTTCCCTGATCAGGGATCGAAGCCGGGCCCCCTGCATTTGGAGTGCAAAGTCTTACCCACTGGACTACCAGGGAAGTCCCTAGGACTCAGCTCTTTCACTATCATGGCCTGGGTTCAATCCCTGGTGCAGGAACTAAGATCCCACAAACCATGCAGCATGGCCAAAAAAGAAAAAAAAGAAGAAGACTTGATGACAATGTCTCATCAGATAGAGAATACCAATGAAGAGAAATTATATAAAAGAACCAAATAAAAATTCTGGAGCTGAAAATTCTGGTACAATAACCAAAATGAAAAATTCACTGGGGCTTTCTACAGATTTGAGTTGGCAGAAGAACGAACTGGTGAACTTGAAGACGGATTTAATAGAGATCATGCAATCTGAAAAACAAGAAAAATAATCAGAACCTCAGACTAATGTGATACACTATTTAGTGCACCAACATATGCATAATGGAGAAAAGAGAGAAAAGGGGGCATAAAAATTATTAGGAGTCATGGCTGAAATTTTCCCAAATTTGATCATAGACATTAATCTGTACACCCAAGAAGCACAATGAACTTCAGGTAGGATAAACATAAAGAGATCCAGACTGAGATATATCATAGTCACAACATTGAAAGTCAAAGATAAAGAGAAAATCTTAAAAAACAGCAAGAGGAAAACAATTCATCACATATAAGATTGACAGCTGACATCTCATCAGAAACAATGGAGGCCAGAAGATGGTATTCAAAGTGCTTAAAGTAATAAACCTGTCAACCAAGAATTCTATATTCAGCAAAACTGTCTTTCAAAACATAAAGATATTTCAAAATTAAGGGAAGCTGAAAAAATATATTGCTAGCAAGCCTGACATAAGAAATACTAAAATAAGTTCTTCAGACTGAAAACAAATGACACAAGATAGTAATTCAAATCCATGTGAAAAAGTGTCAGTAAAGATGGATAATTTCAAAAGACAGTATAATTGCATATTTCCCTTCTTTTCTTCTCTTGTTTAAAACGTAATTACCTAGGATATATGTATATAACTGTATTCTTAGGCTTTTCACTTATAGAAATATGTGTCAACATTTTGTCAAAATGTTATCTGACAATAACAGCACTGAGGAGGGAGGTGGGAACAAAGCTGTTTGGGAATAAGGTAATGACACCAGATGGTAACTCAAATCCACAAGAAAAATAGAATCAGAAATGCTAAAAAAAAGTTTAGTATAATTTTATAAATATATAATTACTCCACTTTTTTCTCACAGAATCTTTAAAAGACATAGGATTATGTAAAGTAGGATTATAAGAATTTATTGTTGGGTTTATAGTATATATGGACATAATATGTATAACAATAACACAGAGAAGGGAAGGGGACATCTACAGACCACTCCACCTAACAAAAGCAAAATACAGGGGTTACCCTGGCAGTCCAGTTGTTTAGACTCTGCACTTCCAGTGCAAGGGATGTGGGTTTGATCACTGGTCAGGGAACTAAGATCCCACATGCTGCATGGTGCGGCCAAGGAAAAAAAAAAGCAAAATACACGTTCTTCTCATGGGCACATGAAACATTCTCCAGGATAGATCATATGCTAGGCCAATAAAACAAACCTCAAAATATCTAAGATGACTAATATCACACAAAATATGTTCTCTGACAATATGGAATGAAATTAGAAATCAATAACAGAAGGAAATTTGGGAAATTTACAAATATGTGGAAATTAACATAGTCCTAAAGAACACAAAGGTCAAAGAATAAATCACAAAGGAAATTAGAAAATACATTGAGATGAGTGAAAATGAAGACAAATATACAAAAACTTACGGGATGATGGAAAAGCAGTGCTCAGAGGGAGATTTGTACCTGTTAAAGTGTATATTAAAAAAGAAGAAAGACTTGAAATCAATAACCTATCTTTTCACCTTAAGAAATTAGAAACAGATGAGAAAACAAAACCGAATGCAAGCAGAAGGAAGGAAACAAAATAAAGCAAAGGGGAAATAAATAGAGAGAATGGAAAAAAAAGTCAATGAAACCAAAAGCTTGTTTTTTTTTTTTGTTTTTTTTTGTTTTTTTTTGCGGTACGCGGGCCTCTCACTGTTGTGGCCTCTCCCGTTGCGGAGCACAGGCTCTGGATGCGCAGGCTCAGCGGCCATGGCTCACGGGCCCAGCCGCTCCGCGGCATATGGGATCCTCCCAGACCGGGGCACGAACCCGTATCCCCTGCATCAGCAGGCGGACTCTCAACCACTGCGCCACCAGGGAGGCCCCAAAAGCTTGTTTTTTAAAAAGATCAGCAAAACTGATAAACCTTTAGCTAAACTGACACACACACACACACACACACACACACACACACACACACATGACTAAAATCAGAAATGAAACAAAGGAATCACAAGACTTCTCTGGTGGTCCAGTGGGTAAGACTCCATGCTCCCAATGCAGGGGGCCTAGGTTTGATCCTCGGTCAGGGAACTAGATCCCACATGCATGCCACAACTAAGAAGTCCACATGCCACAACTAAGAAAGTCCGTATGCTGCAACTAAGAGTCTGCATGCCACAACTAAAAAAAAAAAAAAAAAAAAGAGAAAGGAATCACTATCAAGCTAACAGAAATAAAAGGGTTATGAGAGAATACCCTGGGGGACTTCCCTGTTGGTGCAGTGGATAAGACTCCATGCTCCCAATGCAGGGGGCCCGGGTTTGATTGCTGATCAGGGAACTAGATCTCACATGCATGCCGCAACTAAGAGTTCGCATGCCACAACTAAGAAGCCTGTGTGCCGCAACTAAGGAGCCAGTGAGCCGCAAGTAAGGAGCCGGTGAGCTGCAACTAAGGAGCTCACATGCCACAACTAAGGAGCCCTCCTGCCACAACTGACCCTACACAACCAAATAAATATTTTAAAAAAGAATACTATGAACAGTTCTATACCAATAAATTAGATAATCTAGATGAAATGGACAAGTTCATAGAAACACAAACTACCAAAACTAACTCAAGGAAATATAGAAAATCTGCAAAGACTCATAACAAATAAAGAGATTGAATTAGTAATTTAAAAGCTACCCACAAAGGAAAACCCAGGACCAGAAGTTTTACAGGGATTCTACCAAACTCTTCCAAAAATGGAAGAGGAGGGGACACTTCCCAACTCATACTGTGAGATCAGGTACTTGATATCAAAACCAGAGAAAGACATCACAAAACAAAGAAAACTACAGACCAACATCTCATGAATATACACAAAAATCCTCAGCTGATTACTAGCAAACCAAATCTAGCAACATGTACAGAGGATTACACACCATTACCCTAGGATTTATCCCAGGAATGCAAGATTGGAATAATATATGAACATCAAACAATGTAACACACCACATTAATAGAATACAGGACAAAAGTGACATGATCCTTTCAATAGATACAAGAAAAGCATTTGACAAAATCTAACAGCCTTTCATGATAAAACATATATAACAACCAAGCAAGACAGGGAAATTCCTCAGCATGATAAAAGAGGTCTACAAAATACAGCTAATATATTTAATGGTGAAGGACTATACTTTCAGGCTAAGAGCAAGAACAAGATTTCTATTCAACAGTGTACTGGAGGTTCCAGCCAGGGAAAATAGGCAAGAAAAATAAATAAAAAGCATCAAGTTTGGAAGGGAAGAAGTTAAACTATATTTGCAGATGACATCTGTTATGTGGAAAAACTTAAGGAATCCCCTATGAAACTATTAGAATTAATAAACAAGTTCAGCAGGGTTATTGGATACAAGATCAGTGTACAAATTTTAATTGTATTTCTATACACTAACAGGGAAATATCTGAAAAGGAAATTAAGAAAGCAAGTGCATTTACAATCACACCCAAAAGAATAAAATACTTGGGAATAAACTATCTAAAGTAGGGCAAGGCTTGTACACTGGAAACTACAAAACATTGTTCAGTGAAATTAAATAAAATCTAAATAAAGGGAGAGACAACCCATGTTAGTGGATCAGAAAACTCCTTTAGAGTCACACTTACCCCTCTCGAACCATTCCTAACCCCTGGAGACCACTAAACTCTTTTCCTTCTCTATAACATAACTTTGCTATTTCAAAGATGTTATATGAATTGCATAGTATGTCATCTTTTAAGACTGGGTTTTGTTTTTCACTCAGCATAATGCTCTTGAGATATGTCCAAGCCGTGTGTGTATCATTCGTTTTTATTCTGCCTCCCCATGTTACCCTTGAACATATCTTTAGAATTCCACTTTGATTTATCTGTAGTGTTTTTTGGTGTACCTCTTTGTATAGATTTTTTAGTACTTGCTCTAAAAAGTCGTATATACATAACTTATGCACAGCCCACTAGTGTCGACATTTTACCATTTTGTAATAGTGTTACAGGTTCCTGGGGTTCTCTACATTTTTTTCAGTCTATCCCTCTGTGTTCAGTTTAGGTAGTTTACATTCTTCCATCCTGGGATTTCTCAATCTGGCTGGTGGAAATAGGCATTATTCTTGGCCCGGTGAAGGTACCAGACACTGTTTCCTCGCACTATTTCTAGTGGCTTTCCCCGAGGGAGTAGTTTCTCACATGCACGTGCTTGTCAGCACTCAGCTGAGTACTTGAGTACTTGAAGCAGACCCTCTGATCTTTGGAGTTCTCTCTCTGTGCAACCTTCTCCTTCCCAGGATCCAGTCCCATGAAGTCCAGCTGCCTCTGTCTCCCTGGGCTCTCTGCTCCGTCTCTTTAAGGGAGTTCTCTCAGCTCTGCCTGGGTTCCTTTTCTCCAGGCTCGGGCCTGGGAGCGCTCTTGAGGCAGTAAGCTGGGGCAATCACTGTTCACTTGTCTGTTCTGTCTCTTATGGATCACCATCCTTGGTTACCTGATGTTCACTATCTTGAAAACAATTGTTTCATGTATTTTGTCTCTTGTTTTACATATTTGTTTGGTTCCTGCTACTTCATCTTGGCTGGGTATAGAAGTCTTAGTAATTATTTTTTGTCTTGGCAAATATAGTTAGTTTTCATAAACATGTATCACGTTAATATGTACTAATGTTCTTATTGTTTTTTTTTTTAAATCTGCGTCAGGTCTTAGTTGCAGCATGTAGGATCTTTTGTTGAGACACGCGGGACCTTGTGTTGCAGCACCCACGCTTCTCTCTAGTTGTGGCATGCGGGTTTTCTCTCTCTAGATGTGGCGCGTGAGCTCCAGGGTGTGTGGGCTCTGTAGTTTGCGGCACACGGGCTCTCTCACTGAGGCGCATGAGCTCAGTAGTTGTGGCGCATGGGCTTAGTTGCCCTGCGGCTTGTGGGATCTTAGTTCCCCAACCAGGGATTGAACTCACGTCCCCTGCATTGGAAGGCGGATTCTCTACCACTGGACCACCAGGGAAGTCCCCATTCTTATTGCTTTTTAAATGAATTGATAACTAATTAAAATATTTTCATTTTAATTTCTAATATGGTAAATATTGATAGGTATAACCCACATAAATAAAAGTATCCTTGCGCTACCTTGGTATATCCTTGGTACCAAACTATCTTTGGTATCCTCAATACTTTTTTTTTTGTTTGTTTTCTGTACGCGGGCCTCTCACTGTTGTGGCCTCTCCCGTTGCGGAGCACAGGCTCCGGACGCGCAGGCTCAGCGGCCATGGCTCACGCGTCCAGCTGCTCCGCAGCATGTGGGATCTTCCCGGACCGGGGCACGAACCCGCGTCCCCTGCATCGGCAGGCGGACTCCCAACCACTGCGCCACCAGGGAAGCCCAATATCCTCAATACTTTTGAGAACCATTTACATATATGAGTTTATTTAATCCCCACAAAATCTTTATTAGGATTATTGTTATTAACCCTGTTTTACAGATGAGGAGACTGAGGCTCAGAGCAGGGAAGCAGTTGTCCATCACACAGTCAGTGTGAGACAGTATCTGAACCCACGTAGCCTGACTCTGTGGTCTATACTCTTCAAACCACGATGCCACACTGCCCTTCAGAGCATGGGTTTGTCCACTTGTTACAGTGCTTCTAAGCCTCAGAGTAACCATTAGATGCCGGCCCAGCCCCTTTTTTTCCCCAGGTGTCTGCACCCTTCTTGCCCAGCAGAATCCTTGGGCTCCAAGTGTCTTCATGTAGACAACTTTGGGGGTGGCCCCAGGGGAAAAGATGTGCCGCTGATTTCTGCTTTGCATTCATGCTTGGACCCCACACTTACGGCCTCGGTCCTAATCGACAGACATGCAGGTGGAATTACAGCTTCTCTGGGCGGCACTGGTCAGAGGCCTTGGGCCTCTCTGTAGCTGGTCAGTTAATGGAGTAGCATTAGTGCTGGTCAAAAAGTTACTGTGCCTTGGCGGGGCTGGGGGTGTTCCCAGACCTGCTTCTCCTGGAGCAAATCTCAGACTAGTGAACAGCTATGAAAGTCCGGAGTATGTAAGATGACTTTGAGAATTAATTGCATTTCCAAACAGATTCCATTTTTCAAAGAATACTTTCCATCAAGATTTCCGCAAATGATAGATTCCCTTAGGTGTAAACTCTTTCAGTTATACAAATTCAGTTCAGGAATTGATGTGTTGAGTAAAATGATATTTGAGATGCTTCCAGCAACAGGAGTATGATATGCACTCTACAATTAGGCAGCTCACCATATGTGTATAAAACTGACCAAGAATGTTTAAAACAATGTTCATTTAACAAATATTTACTGAGCAGCTTCTCTGAGCAGAGAGAGCCCTGTCCTTGGTCCAGCGGGTAGAGCAGTGAACAGGGCAGGAGTGTGTTCTTGCAGAGTTTACATTCTGGTGTCTAGCGTATTTATAGCATGATGGCAAGTCGTTTTAAACAACATGTCAAGACAGTATAACATCACTGTTTCCAGCAAATGGCTGAGAGCCTGCTCTAGATCTAGCTGGCCCTCTTGGGTGCTATGTTGTGTAAAAGTTCAACAGTTCCAACCTCGAGGGGCGCAACGTTTGATTGAAAAACGAACACCAGTCATCCTCATAAAAGTTGTGCACATGAATGCCGGCCCACTCCTAGCAAGCAGCACAAGTCCAGGGAGATCCCAGAGCAGCATTTATGTACTACAGAGTGTGACTGATGCCCAGAGCTGGACGACTGGGGCTGCCCTGCTAAGTGCCCATCAGTGTGGACATCTGCCATGAAGAAACAGAGCATGGAATTGCAAACACAAAAGGAGCACACAATAACTCTGCAAACAGATCACCAAATAACTCTGCCCAAGGGAGACTGGAACAAAGGTGTCGTCAGCACCCATCTTGGATGGTGCAACTCAAGGTAATTTTTCTTCTTTCTACTTCTGGGCATTTCCCAATACAGTGAAAATTTTATAGCAGAAGATTATAATTGATTTGACATAAATAATCCTGAGAATTTCCTTCTTGGGGAACCAGTAACTGACAGGGAGTTGTCTTAGTAAGCATTCTTGGGTTATTCCATGTGGTTGCAGGTTCTCTCTTCTTGTGCCCTTGTCGGGGGTGGCTTTGGCCTGTGTACCTGTTCTAAGCATCAGGCTTCCCAGGGGCTCGTGAAGCCAGTTTGGTGAATGCTCAGTTTAGCAGCTGCCAAACGAAGGCCACCCGGGGCGGCTGCACCTCTGCTGGCCCGTCTGAATTCAGAGGACAGCTGTCCCTCCATTTGTTCTGCAGGCCTGGCTCCCGGCCTGCAGGGAATAGGCTTTCAATGGCCCGCCCAGCAGGCACCTCCCCAGGGAAGCCAGCTCTTCCTTCCTCCGCTTCCTCCATCTTCTCCCCATCCCAGAAGTGCCTCCTTCCCCACCGCCAGCTCCAGCCCAGCCTCCTGTCCAGGGAGAGATGGGGCTGAAATGCCTGGGTACCCCGTGGTGACTGGACACTCCCAGGGGCTGCTCAGGCCTTCTCTACGTGGCCACGCCAGGAGGGCCAGGCAGCTGCTCTTCCCCAGAGAAGTGGCTGGCGGTGCTCGGGGATGGAAGCAGCAGGACGAGGCCGGGTGGCAACTCAGCCCTCTGAGGTAGAGACGCTGCGTGGTGCCCAGTGAGTGGTGCTTTTTGCTCTTGAGATGTGCGTGGGGCCCTGTTCCTGGTTCTCCCTGCCATTCCCTTTATGCCTTCTAAGTGGTCACGCTAAAATCGCTAATGGGGAAAGGGACCAGCCCTGGGGGGAATGCCCAGCTTACCTTGGCCAGATGCTGGACCGCCTGCTGGGCAGGCCAAGGATGGACAGGCTGCGGGTGGGCGTGGGCACAGCCGATCTTTATTCTGGACACGGGATGGAGATGCTCCGATGGGGAGCTTAGCGGTTGGTTGTCCTCGTGGAAAAGGGAAAGTGAAATAGACCTCGGCGCATGGAAGAAAGGTGCTTTTAGAAGCAGGGAGAGGCTGGCGACCCTGCAGGTGAAGAACTCTGTGGTCACTGTGCACAGGTGGTTTCTTGTTGGGTGACGGCGGCCATGATGTTTGAGGTGTAAAACTGTGGCATTGCTGAATGCCTGCTGGGGGCTGTTCTCTGGCCACTCTTGTTCCAAACTCGGGAGTTGAGTCAAGTCCGTCCCAGAGCCAAGGTAAGAGTGAAATGCATTTTTTCTCTTCAAAGTTCCAGGCAGGCAGTCTCTGGAAAGGAAGCCAAGCCATGAGTGGTGAAGCTCCTTGGCTCAGCAACACCCCTGAGTAAACCAGACTCTGCAGAAGGGTCCTGTGTTCTCCTTACCCTGTGTTTGTTCTACAAGTGTTACAAGAATTGGTGGGTTACGATTCCACCAGCTTATTTCACTGAGCGCTGCATGGTCCAAGAAGAAGTAAGGACATTTTGTGCCGGTCAGACGGTGTGCTCTGAGGGCATGCTCACACTTTAAAATAGAAAAATGTATTTGTCAAAATGACAAATGTTCTGGTGTCTGTGGATGTGCTGCCCGCTCTTCATTTCTCAGCCTGGGAAGCTTGGGCTGGGGAGAGGCTCCTGCTGGAATAGTCCAGGTGCTTCCCTGGTCCTCCCCAGGGATTCTCGCAGGCCACTTCTGGAACAAACTTTACACTCGAAAGGGCTGGCTAATTTGAGTAGTGTATTCCTACCCTACGAGGACCAGTGCTTGATCACCCCCAACACCCTGAGAGGGAAATGCCCAGACCAGACGCAGGGGGAAAGACCCCTGGGGCCCTCACATCACATGAGCTGTGACATCCATCCTGCCTGCTGGGAAGGCCCCTCTGACCCTGCCATGGCAGGAGAGACCCTGAGACCTCTTTCTCCATCCCATTGCCACATGGGAGAAGGGCCATGGCTCTAGAGAGAAGGCCACTCGAGGCACCTGGAGACCCCCAGTTCTCACTGTCCTCATCCTACTGATGAGGCCATGCTGGTTGAGGGAGGCCCAACCCCTCCTTTGGCCCCCATGACCCCCAGCCCCCCACCATGGCACCCCTGGGCACAGGGCTAGCTCAGGTGTGGTGCTGGGCTGGTGTGGGGAGTGAGAGGGTGGATGGGCGGGGCAGCCAGGGAAACCCCCTGGGAAGGGGCTGCTTACAGATGCCCCGAGGCCCAGAAGGTGTGGAGCCTGCGCACGGGGGGACCGCACGCCTCCGGGTCCCTTCTAGGACAGCTCCCGTGTTGCTCCACTGCTTGCTTTGTGGCCCGGCCTTGACCTGTCACGTCTCAAAGCCTCATCTGTCCTGCTCTGAATCATCACATGAAGTGGGTGACTCATGCCTCACTTCTGAGTGTCATCAGGGGCTCCCTCCCTGTCAAACCCCAGCCTCCGAACTGCACCCTTTCCTCCTCCCTCCCTCCCACGTCTCTGTTCCCCTAGAGCAGGATTTCTCCAAGCAGTTATAACGTTCTCTGTCACCTCCATTCTCCTCCTAGGGTGCTGCATGCCCCACTGCAGGGAGCACCGTCTGCATGGCCACAGTGAGGAGTGCTCCTAGGAGTGGGGCATTGCAGGGTCCCACCATACCCCTCCAGCTGGACTCAGGTCCCCTCACATGTATGGGCCTGCTCTTGACACCAAACCCAGGTCCCTCCCTGTCCTGCAACTGGAGCAGCTTGCACATGGGAGCAGTCATGCCCTCCGGGCTTCTGTGATACCTCACCCCTCTCCTCCTCACTCCCTGGTCCCCTGAACTCTCACCCTTGGAGGGCTCCTAGCTCAGCACAGACACCTTCAGTGACCTCATGAGCCTCAGGGTTGAAACTCCATCTTCACCAAACCTTCCACATCTTTGCAGAGATGGGACCTCTCTGAGCTCCAGATTCACAGTGCCCACTCCCCGGCTACCTTCCCTGGGATGTGCAACCGTGTGTTTATGGTTTCCTTTGCTGAGCAAAAGCTTTGAAGTTTCATTAGGTCCCATTTGTTTATCTTTGTTTTTATTTCCATTTCTCTAGGAGGTGGGTCAAAAAGGATCTTGTTGTGATTTATGTCATAGAGTGTTCTGCCTATGTTTTCCTCTAAGAGTTTGATAGTGTCTGGCCTTACATTTAGGTCTTTAATCCATTTTGAGTTTATTTTTGTGTATGGTGTTAGGGAGTGTTCTAATTTCATTCTTTTACACGTACCTGTCCAGTTTTCCCAGCACTACTTATTGAAGAGTCTGTCTTTTCTCCATTGTATATTCTTGCCTCCTTTATCAAAGATAAGGTGACCATATGTGCATGGGTTTATCTCTGGGCTTGCTATCCTGTTCCATTGCTCTATAGTTCTGTTTTTGTGCCAGTACCATACTGTTTTCATTACTGTAGCTTTGTAGTATGGTCTGAAGTCCAGGAGCCTGATTCCTCCAGCTCTGTTTTTCTTTCTCAAGATTAAATGCACAAATCTTAACTGTACATTTCATGATTTTTGACAAAAGCATACACTTGTGTGACCCAAGCCCCTATTAAGATATAGAACATTATCATCACCCCCAAAAGTTTCTTCATGCCCCTTTCCAGCCAATCCTTGCCCCCCACGCACACCCTGAGGCAGCCACCGTCCTTACTTTTTTCCACCACTGGCTAGTTTTTCTGCTGTAGAGCTTGATATAAATGGAGCAGGAGCTCTTCTGTGTAAGGCTTCTTTCACTAAGAGTCATGTCTGGAGATTCATCCACGTTGGTGTCAGTGTTGTGTCCGTCCTTGCTTAGACTCCGCCCCTGCACTCTGGCCCTACCCTCTCCCTTATTCCCCATGCCCCACCCTCCCGCTCTCCAGACCACCTTCTTTCTGACCTCAGGGCAGCAAAAAAACCCCAAAAAACAAAAAACAAAAACCCCAGCACTTGCTGTTTTTTCCGCCCACTCTCTTCCTCATTCAAGCGTCACCTCCATTCGCCCCTCCACTCTAAAGCAGCCCTGTACACTGCCTTTTCTTTGCAGCACTTGTCCCTGTCTAAAATCATGTTTATTTGTTTACAGTCTGTCCCCCGCCCCAGCTAAACTCAGTGAGAGCTTGGCCCAGGTCCTCTTGTTCACAGCTGTACCCCTGGTGCTCATATACCGTGAATAGTCTTGAAAGAAGGGGTGATGAGTGAGTGAACATCTGAATAACCACTGCCAGGCAACTGCCTGCTCTTTCTTGCAAATCTGACCTGTAGCTGCACTGTAGGAGGCTTGCCCATGACTCCTAGAGGCTCCACATCTCCAGTGGGGCTGAACGATGCCACAGTCCCTACCCAGATCTTGCTGAGTTTGCCCTGGCACAGGGAAGAGGCACTCTGGATGACTGGTGAGCAGCAGAGGGCTCTGGTTTGGCCAGAGGCAGATAGTCTCCTGCTCAGCTCTGCAACAGTACAAAGGGAGGCTGGAAGGCTGGAGGGCAGGCATGGGAACCCCTACAGGTAGGGAGCAGGTCCCTTTGGTGTTTTGCCGTCTACTTTTCATCCCCTTTGGTTCCCACAGGACCCCGGTATTCGCTTAAGCATCCAGTCCATTTCTGGTGCACAGCCCCCAGCACACTTGCTTCTCTGTGTTCGCAGTTATGGAAAGCATTTGTCTCTCAACAGGCAGACGACCCAAGAAATCATCCACATTTTACACGGAATCAACCATCAAATTACAGTTAATCAGAATCAGCTAAGACACGTTCGCAAAAAAGAAAAACTGCAAACCAGACTAGTTTCAAGATATCAGCTACTTAGGAACAGGTGCCTTTTCCAAGCTTATTCTGCAGATAGAAGGCTGCACGGTAGTATCAAATCATCTTTCTGATTTCCCCTGTTTATTCACAGGTTGCTATTTTGCATGGCCATTTCTAGATAGTCTTTGTCTGTTGCCAAGAAGTAATGCGCGACGTTCAGTCGGGTTAATAGACCAGGCTGCTCAGTTCTGCCCGCCTCCCCCTCCCCGCCCCCCGACGGTGTCATTTGGGCCGTCTCCAATTATGAGCTACACTCCACAGCCCCGCTAGAAATATCTGTCTTTAGGCAGAGTGAGGTTTTTGTTTTGTTTGTTTGTTTAACACTTTTCTCAGAATAGATTCCCTAAATGGTTTTATATCGCCAGGTCACTTTAATGGCTCTTCTCCAGCTTACCAATAGCGAGCGCTTCATCATAGGCAAGAGGAGTGGTCCCTGGCCCTTGGTTTGTCTTTACAAAGTACCTTCTGCTGGGTTAGGGGGCTGCTCACAGACTTGGATGAGATGGTCATTTCCTGGGAAGGGCACTAGGTAATCTCCCGGCCTGGCATCTAAGTATGCAAAACCTGGTTCCTGACTGCGAGGGGCGCCCCTCGACCTTGACCTCCCTGGAGGCGGGACTGCGTGGACTGGGAGTCCCCAGTGCCCCGGGAGGGAGTTGGTGCCCAGAAACATCCGTCTAAGGAATTAAAGCGCGAAGGTGACCCCTTTCCTGCCCGGGGCCGCAGCGGGGACTCCGGGCTTGGGGGCCACCGGGGAGGGAGGTGGTCTCAGCACCGCCGCTCTCTCCCCCGGCCTCCCAGCCCCTGCGTGTGTTCGCGTTCCAGGGCGGCCCCGGGACAGCGGAGGGGGAGCGCCGGGTGGGGCGCCCCGGCGAGGCGAGGGGGCTCGTTCGCGGTTATTATAACTTCCCTCCCTTTTAAAGGAAAGCTATGCCCGGAATCCGGGAGGTGGCGGGCGAAACCGGCGGGGAGGACGTGACCCACGCCCGCCGCAGGCCGAGCTCGGGTGTCCCCCGAGACCAAGCGGCGCGGGTGGCGCGGCGGCCCCCTCCCCGCGCTCCAGCGTTGGGCTCCCAGCGCCTCGCCCGCCCCCGCCCACACCTCGTGGGTGGGGCGCCCCCCCACCCCGCCTGCTCTCCGGCCGCGGCCCCCCTTCCCGCTCGGGTGGCTGGGCTGGGCTGGGCTGGGCTGGGCTGGGCTGGGCTGGACTGGGCGGCGGGCGGAGCGGCTCCCGGCCTTTTTTGGGCGTCTCCTTGCTCCGCGCGGACCTGCGGGCGGGCGCTCGGCGGGCGGCGGCGGCGGCGGCGGCGGCTCTGGGGATCCCGAGGCGGCCCCGGTTCGGCGCGCTCGGCCATCATGACGGGAAGGTAACTGCCCCCGGGCGGAGGGCGCCGCTGGCCAGGGAGGGGGGCTGCGCGACAGGACCCCCGCCCGCCCGGAGCCCTTCCCGCACGCCGGCCTCGCGCGGCCCCTCCACCTCGGCCTTTCCCGGGCGGCAGCGCAGGTCAGGTCAGCGGCCCCTGCCCCGCGCGTCCCGCCCTCCCGCCGGCCCCGGGCAGCGGCAGGTGAAGGGCCTGTTCCGTCCCCTGCACCGCCTGCCCGCACGACGGGGCCGTTAGCCCCGCCCCCTCCGGAGAACCAGGGCTCAGGGCTCAGAGGGGCCGGGGACTTGCTCAAGGTCACAACCTACTAAAGAGCAAGGCGTCAAAACCCAGGCTGTCGGCTTCTACCAGCTTCCCTGTGTGATCCTGTGAGGTCTCACCTCTGGACCCTTCTGTTACCTCTTCTGTAAGCCAGGAATGGTAAAAATGGTAAAAGGTCTGTCTGGGGGCCTGGCCAGAACTGCCCGCAAACATAGGCTGCACGGGGATAGGCTGGGGGCAGGAAACTCCCCCAGGCCTGGCCCAGGTTCTGCTCTCATACCCCTTGTGGCCATTTCACAGATGGGGTGACTGAGGCCACAGAGCCCGAGTGACTCACCAGGCCAGTCACATGTCCACCAGTTTCTGGCCAGTGTTGGCCTCTGCGGCCCTTTCTGGAACGTGGCTGGGTACAAGTGCATGACTCACGGCTGGGTGGGAGGGGCTGGTCTCTGAGGTCCGGGTGCCCCCTTCCAGCCAATCCCTGGGAGGAGGATGCTCTTCTTCACCACCCCCTGACTTGGGCGGAAGGGTGGAGGGGACCCTGTGGCTTTGCTGGGTAAAGGGGCTTGGAGAGGCAGTGCCCAGGAATGGGGAGCGGCCACTCGGGACAGGGTGGTGGACCCAAACCTAGGTGATGTGCAGGGCGGTCACCCAGCCTGCAGGGGCACATTGATCGCTATTAAGGCTGTGGCCCCGAGTCTTAGGGCAGCCCCAGGAACCAGCACGGATCCTGTCACCTGGGGAGTCCTGTGCTTCATATGCGATTTGCTGCCCACTTCCCAGACCTCCTGTCCCAACCCAAGTCTGTGGACAAAGCCAGCTTCCAGTGCTCACCCCTCCTAGCGCGCTCGTGTCCTCCGGTCCCTCGCAGGGCGCCCCTGCCGGCTGCCTCGCTCCACACCCTCTGAGCTTCCGAGGAAAAGAAGGGAGAGAGAAGGACAGGGATGGAATCAGGAGCAGCGGCAGATGGGTGGTGGGGTGGGGGTGGGATGCGTGGCAGGTGGTTCTCCAGGCGCAGAAGAGATCGTAGGGCAGAGCCGCAGGGTGCCAGCTTCTGTAGCAGCTTCTGTCCAGATGCCTTGGGTGGGCGTTGAGGCAGAAACCTGGACGCACCTCTGTTTTCTCAGCAGGAGTCCTCTCAACCCTGAGTCTCGGGGGTCTTCCAGGGAGAAGGGGGCCGTCGGGTCAGCCAGACGCAGCCCGGCAGGAGAAGCTGGGAAGGCAGGCGGGGCGGCAGGGGAAGCAGAGGCCAGCCTGCCCCAGCTGCTGCCTGGCTCCAGCGGGCTCCCTGAGCCTGAAAGATGCTGGTCATCAAGTGACACAGGGACCAGAGTGAGCCTTGGAAAACACTGAGTCGGGTTTTTCCTTGTGAAAGTAAAACTGCTCATCTTAGAGAGTTTGGAACAACCCACAAACAAAAAAGGTAACAGAAACATTAGAAGAAAGAAAGAAAACACCAGCAGTTCCACTCCTCAGAAATGCCCTCAGGAACATTTTGGTGGCTTTCTTCTTTTCTTGTGGTGTAGTCTCCTGCTCATTTGTTTTTCACAAGCTGTGAGTGGTCTGTGAGCACAGTGTTCCACCCTCCCTTGAAGTTTGCCTACCACGTGCGGTGTCGATGCCAGCGCTGGCTAGCCTCCCCTCCCCACACAGGCATAGGGGCCAGGCTGGCAGAGCAATGGACATTCTACCCAGTCTTTGGGGTGGGCGAGGTTTTTCCTGTCCCAGAAGCTGTGAAGTTTCATTTTCATGCCACCATGCCCTCCACACGTCCACTGCCCCCACGAGATGCCAGGGCAGTTCTCACACCTGGATGCTGGTTCTCCCCACATCATCCCTTGCTGCCCAGACCAGGCTGACCTTGGGAAATGACCCTGTCCTTGTACACCTCATGCATCTTCTGGGGCTCTCCCTGCCAACGGCGTAAAGTCCCAGCCCTCCGTGGGACTGAAGCAGACGAGACCAGAGGGAGGGCAGTGGGGAGCCACTGAAGTGACCTGGGGTGACATGCATGGCCAGGCGCTTTGGAAATACTCCTCTGGGGCTGCTGAGGAAGAGATGGGGAAGGAGACTGGCCAGGAGGCAAGCAACGAGAGAGCCTCTGCTTGGCAGCCATGGGGCTCGAGAAGACTAGACGGACTCAGGGGGCCTGGGGGGTGGAGTCTGGACCCAGGGCGGATCCAGGAAGAGGATGCCCAGTTTGTGGTGGCAGGTGTGGGAGTGGACACAGAGCTAGTTTGGGCCATGAAGCATTCGAAGAGCTGTGGTGAGTCCAGGGGGAAACCCTGAGACTGGCCGTGAGGGCCTGCAGCCCAGGAGAGGGCTGAGCTAGGGCGGAAGAGTGAATGAGGCCTGGAACGTGGGCGTGGTTCCTTAGGGAGCAGCTGTGCTATGGGAAGAGGCTCAGCCCCAGCCGCAGCCCTGGGGACTCTGGACCTTAGAAACAGCGCATCTTTGTCCCAGCTGAAGGGGCCTTTGGCATCACCGGTTTTTAAGCCTGGGTGGGTTACGTCCCCTACCCAGGGACCTGGCCTGGCAGCAGCTCTCTTCCAGAGGGAGCCTGCGACCTGGTGCTCGCAGCAGTGTGTGACTCAGTGGCTTGGCCTACCCACCAGGTCCCACCCACCACATGACCAGCATCCGCAGAGGCTGCCAGATTCCAGCTGGGTCCCACGCTCGGTACGGTACAGAGTGGGGCTGCTAGAGCCCATCCTTACACCTACCAGCCTCCCCCGCCCCCGATGGTACTCCCAGCTGTTCCCCACCCTCCTCAGGAATATGGCCAGTGACACCCTCAGCAGAGGAACCTGCCGAGGTGCAGCTAGGGTGGCAGCCAGAGCCCTCAGGACAGCACATGGGGCTGTGATGGAGTCAAGGGTTTAAGCAAAGTGGGAAGCGGGTGACACGGGATGTGCAGCTGAGGCCTGAGCCCCGGGCTGGGCCCCGCCCATGGCCCCTCACCGCCTCCCTTTTCCTCTGCTTCTAGTGTTGACTCCCCTCTCTGGCTGGCCTGACCTGTAGCGTGTGCCCAGTCCCGTGCTATAACAACACCTCTACCTGGGCTCACTTCAAGCTACCCATGTGATGTGAAGCAGTTCACGAAATTCCTGAAAACTGAGCAGTCAGCAGTGTGACTGGCCCAGGATGGCCCGGGCACGCGGCTGTGGAGAGGGACCAGGCGCTCCCTGCTCAGCGGCTGGCCCGCCTCTCCGGCGACACTGCTGCTCCCTGCTCCCACCTCCCATGCTCAGATTCTCACTTAAAGCTTCCTGGGGGCTTCATTTCTAGGTGGGGAGTGGGTCAGAGGGAGGCCCCTGAACTGTGCTCCTTGTTCTGTTTATTCAGATCTTCTGAATTTCTGATGATGTCTATTTACTCGAATTTCCCGTGGGCAGGAAGTTGGAATACACCACTCATCATCTCAGGCATGCCAAAGGATCTGGGCGAGTCGTCTTCGGCCCCCCAGTGAGGTTGGCTCTGGCGGAGAGGCTGTTTGTGGTGGTGTTGCTGGCTCCCCTGGGGGTGGCACTAACCACTCAGCCGGAGAGGCAACGCCCTCTCATGCCTTGCTGGCGGCTGCCCTGGCCCTTGTCTCTGCCCTCGTAAGTGACATAGTTGCATTCACCACTACGTGTGTGCTGCTTAAACATTTGAGATAGGAATCCCATGCCGTGAAATTCACTGTTTCAGAGTGTACAGGTCAGTGGCTTTTAGTACATTCACCACGTTATGCAACCATCACGACTAATTCTAGGACATTTTCATCACTCCCAAAAGAAACCCATGTGCAGCCAACTTCCCCCTCCCCCAGCCCTTGGCAGTTCCTTGTCTGCTTTCCGTCTCTACAGATTTGCCTGTTCTGGACGTTAATTGGAAAGTTTAATCCATTTATATGTAATGTAATTACTGATAACTGGGGTTTACATCTGCCACGTTCCTATTTTTTTCTATTTGTCTTATGTCTTTTTTGTTTCTTAATTCCTACCCCATTGCCTTCTTTTGTGTTAAATTATTTCATTATGCAGTCATCTTTAAACCAGATGGGAAAAAAAGGTTTACAAACAAAAAATACATTTATACTGTCTTTTATATTTATCTTATGGTTACCTTTACTGCTCTTAATTTCTTTTTTGTTTTTAAATAATTTAACAGTTTCTTCTCTTTTTTTCCCTATTTATTTATTCTTGCATTGGGTCTTCGTTGCTCTGTGCGGGCTTTCTCTAGTTGCGGTGAGCAGGGGCTACTCTTCGTTGCAGTGCTCAGGC
This sequence comes from Hyperoodon ampullatus, assembly GCF_949752795.1. Taxonomy (NCBI): domain Eukaryota; kingdom Metazoa; phylum Chordata; class Mammalia; order Artiodactyla; family Ziphiidae; genus Hyperoodon; species Hyperoodon ampullatus. The sequence goes on from NC_136921.1 coordinate 101,629,924, forward strand.
TTCTCATTGCAGTGGCTTCTTTTGTTGTGGAGCACAGGCTCTAGGCACGCGGGCTTCAGTAGTTGTGGCCCATGGGCTCAGTAGTTGTGGCTCACAGGCTCTAGAGCACAGGCTCAGTTGTTGTGGAAGACAGGCTTAGTTGCTCCAAGGCATGTGGGACCTTCCTGGATGAGGGATTGAATTTGTGTCCCCACCATGCTGGCAGGCGGATTCCTAACTGCCACTGCACTACCAGGGGAGTCCCTGCTCTTTTTTTTTTTTTTTTTTTTTTGTGGTACGCGGGCCTCTCACTGTTGTGGCCTCTCCTGTTGCGGAGCACAGGCTCCGGACGCGCAGGCTCAGCGGCCATGGCTCACGGGCCCAGCCGCTCCGCGGCATGTGGGATCTTCCCAGACCGGGGCACGAACCCGTGTCCCCTGCACCGGCAGGCGGACTCTCAACCACTGTGCCACCAGGGAAGTCCGAGTCCCTGCTCTTAATATCTTCATGTGGATTCGAATTATTGTCTAGTGTCCTTTCATTTCATCCTGAAGGACTCTCTTTAGTATTTCTTTTCAACTCTAGGATTTGTTTTTGGTCCCATTTTATAATTTCTCTCTCTTTATTGATATTCTCCATTTGGTGAGACATTTTCATACTTTTCTTTAGTTTTTTAGATCTGGCTTCCTTTAGTTCTTTGAATGTATTTGTATTAGCTGATTTGAGGTCTGTCTAGTAAGTCTAACATCTGGGCTTCCTCAGGGACAGTTTCTGTTGATTGCTCTTTTTTTTTTTTAATGTGTCTAGGTCTTTTTTTGTTGTTGTTTCTTTGCGTGTATCATAATTTTTGCTGAGAACAGGACTTTTCAAATAAAATAATGTGGCAGCTCTGGAAACCAGATTCTCCCTGCTCCCCAGGGTTTGTTGTTGCTGCTTATTGTTTGTTTAGAGGTTTTTCTGAACCGATTCTGTAAAGTCTGTATCTCTGTCATTTGTGGCCACTGAAGTCTCTGCCTGGTTAGTTTAGTAGTCAGCTAATGATTGGACAGAGATTTTCTTGAATGTCTGAAACCAGTAAGTCTCCCAGCCTTTACTGAAGGCTCTGAGTGTATGTTGGGGCACAGTTTCAACATCCAACCAGGCATTTTACAACTCCGTCTTAGTCTTCACTTCCTGCTAGTACAGAGCCCAAAAGGTCCATCAGAAGTGAGAGCTTAGGACCTTCTAAGGACTTTCCTGAGCATGCACATAGCCCTGGGCATTCGCATGGCCTTCTAGATTCCCAGGAATATGTCGGTTCTTTTCGAAGCCCCTAAGGACATCTCATTCCTTGGTTTTTCCTTTTAAGCTTCTTGATTAGTCAATTGCCCAACTGTTCCCCTTTGCCTGTGACAATGGCAGCTATGATAGTAATACGTAGGTAGCTGTGATAGTAATACATTTGAAAAACTCACCCCAGGAGAGGCTTTGAGCACTGGGTAAGTGTGAGTGAGGTCACATAAAAACCAGCCTTTCAAGTGGGATCTTCCAGGGAAGACCAGGTCATTCTCCTTTGGGAATGAAGCTTTGAAAGAGTTTCAGCCCTGTTCTGCGCCCTCATTACTGGGAATGCAGCCAGTTACTTTTCTAGGCAGCTATGGAGTTAGGAAGTGGGGATTAAGGACTAGGATAGATTAAAACACCATAAAGGTGTTCTTACCAAGATTCAGCTTTTATAACCCCCTCCCAGTTGGTTATTTTTTAAATTTATCTATTGTTATTGAGGTATAATTGACATACAACATTATGTTAGTTTTAGCTGTACAACATAATGATTTGATATTTGTATATATTGTGAAATGATCACCACAATAAGTCTAGTTAACATCTAGTTAACTAGACACCATAGTTATAAAAAAATTTTTTCTTTGTGATGAGGACTTTTAAGATCTATTCTCTTAGCAACTTTCAAATATGAAATACAGTATTCTTAACTATAGTCACCATGCTGTACATTACATCTCCATGACTTATTTGTCTTATAAAAGGAAGTTTGTATCCTTTGACTCCCTTCACCCATTTCCCCCATATCCCCGCCCCCTGCCACCTCTGGCAACCATCAATCTGTTCTCTGTATCTGACCTGGGCTTTTTGTTTTGTTTTGTTTTTAAAGTTCCAGGTATAAATGTGACCACACAGTATTTGTCTTTCTCTGTCTGACTTATTTCACTTAGCTTAATATCCTCAAGTTTCATCCATATTTTCTCAAATGGCAAGATTTCATTCTTTTTTTATGGCTGAATAGTATTCCATTGCATTTATATACCACATCTTCTTTATCCATTCATCCGTTGATGGACACTTAGGTTGTTTCCATATTTTGGCTATTGTAAATAATGCTGCAATGAACATAGAGGTGTGTATATCTTTTCAAATTAGTGTTTTTGTTTTCTTCAGATAAATACCCAGAAGTGGAATTGCTGGATCATATGGTAGTTCTATTTTTAATTTTTTGAGGAACCTCTATACTGCTTTTCATGGTGGCTGCATCAATTTACATTCCCACCAACAGTGCAAGAGGGTTCCTTTTTCTCCACATCCTCACCAATACTTGTTATTTCTTGTCTTTTCGATAATAGCCTTTCTGACAGGTGTGATATCTCCTGGAGGTTTTGACTTGCGTTTCCCTGATGATTAGTGATGTTGAGCATATTTTCATGTACCTGTTGGTCATCTGTATGTCTTCTCAGCAGTTTTTCTTGCTCTCTGGGTTACTGTAAGTCTTTGGTTAATTTACAGAGTTCTGAAAAGGGTGATGCTGACATTCCTTGCTAGTTTTTTCGTTGTTTTTATGGAAAGACAAACTTTCAGAGGTCCTTATTCTGCCATTTTTGCTGACATCATTCTTACTGTGTTTTTGCAACTGGGTTCTCTGGAGCCAGAATGCTGGCTGGGGATCCCAGTGTGACTGGTACCTCCACCCCCACTGGGAAGAGGGGCCTAGGCCCTAGGCCATCGACTTGAAGCTGCTCTAAGAAAACTCTCTACACTAGCTTTCTCAAGCATTCATCTCTCTACATCAGCAGGTGGGAGGTGATCCTTCTACTTGTTGGCTCCAGGCTCAGCTTCTCTCTGCCCTTTAGCCCCTGGGGCCACCTTTAAGAAAATATTTGTTGAATTGATCAGTGCTTGGTACCTTTGGAGTTGAGCTGCTTTGACAAACTATACTGCACCCAGTGCTTGTAGTCATCTGGCCGTGTTTGGGGCTTGACCCCCAGGGTAGTTAATGAGTACATACTTCCTCGTGTTTGGATTTACTGGATGACGTGTGTTCTTCGGTGTCTGGGACTGGCATCTGAGTCTCGATGGATCCCCTCAGTTTCCTCCTGCCCCAGTGTTGGAGGACCAGCACCCTGGAATGATGGAAGGCAGAGGAAGATACTGCTCATGCTTCCTGACCCCGCTAGAAAGGTTTCTCGGGGAAGTGGAATCTATGTTATAGATTTCTGTGCGTGCTCCGCATCCTTATTTAACGCTGATTGTGGTGCCTGCCCGGCCAGCAGCGGCCACAGTTCAGATGCTGGCCGTGGGTGTTTGCACTTAGATCACAGTAACCCCGCCAGTCCCTTTAGGTAAAAAGGCATGGAAACGGTGCCTTCCTGGTGGTCTTCCATCAGAGGCTGCTGCTTCTGCTCTCCGTGGTGAGCCGGGGGGCTCCCTGCCCTCTAGCTTTTGACAGTGTGGACCTCTTTTGGGGTGGATGGTTATTTGTTGGCCAGATCCAGGGACCGGGCTGCCCTGGTCTGGGTCTCCTAGGGGGCTGTAGGTTCTCAGGGAAGGGAACAAGGCAAACGTGGGCCTGTGTGGGAATCCCTCATCAGCTTCTTGACTGTTTGCAGGATTCCTAAGCTGGCTCAGTCCCATACTGCCCTCCTCAGATGACTGTACCATCGTCAGCATGTCCAGGGGGCTTAGGGTTTCCTCAGAGGCTCCTGGCAACCCGGGATCTCCAGGCATCCTGCCCTGCCACTGTGGACTGGACCTCTCACCTCAGTGCTCTTTGGGATCTTCCAGCGTGTTCCCTCCCCAGCCTGGACCCAACCCTGCCAGCCTCAGCTTTCACTGTGCTGCCCCCGCGGCGGGAACAATATCCTTTCTATTCGGAGTTGACTCTGCTGCCCTTTGGAGATCGCAGTGCGTAACGTGAGCTCCTGTGCAGAGGGGTGGGGGCCGAGGCGCCCCCCGCACGCCGGGCGTCCGGCCGCCCAGCCTGGCCGTTGGTGGCTGCCCGCCGCCGCACCTGCCCTCCGAGGCTGGGGTCCGACGGCCGGTCGGAGCAGGCGGCCGGCGACGCGCCGGCAGGAGGAGGCCCGCGCCATGGCCGCCCGGCTGGGCGCGCTCGCCGCGTCGGGGCTGTACCGGCGGCGCCAGCACCGGCAGAGCTCGCCGCCCGCCGCGCCCGGGTAGGTGGCCGGGGGCAGGGCGGGGGCGCGGGGGACAATGGCCGGAAAGCTGCCGCCGCAGGCCTTTCCTCGGACGCCCGTCTGGCCCTTCCGACGGCGGCGGCGGCGGCCCGGCTGCCCCGGGCGTGAGGACAGCGCCTGGCGCGGCGGCCATGGGGGGCAGGGCGCGGCTTAATCCAGCCGGGTTTGCTGTCCTGGGATCAGCAGTCTTGGGCAGGGCGCTGAGGATGGGGCGCTCAGATAAATTGCCTGAGGTAACCGCCACGACTGCTTTCAGACTCGGATCGCTTTCTGGCCGCTTTCTAGATGAGCACCCTGGGTGGTCAGGGAACGCGCGGGACATCACCCATCCAAAAAGTGGCTAAGCTGTGACGTGAAGCCAGGGTGGAGGGACTCTAAAGCCTGGACTGCTTTATCCCGGGGAGAGCTGCCAGTGTGGACAATGAGGAGAGCGTCCTTTGGGACTGGGAGGGGGAACCTGTGGGTACGGGACGACCTCAGGGCATCTCCCAGGATGTGTTAGCCTGGGGCGGGGAGGGCCTGCGGGGGCACTTACATGGTGGAGCCCCCGGAGTGAGGGTGGGGCCGGGGGAGGGGCTCCTGGACGTGTTGAAGTTGCAGGGAGTGGGAGCGGTGAGGGCTGTGGGCTTGGGGTCTTTGGCATCAAAAAAGCAGGTGGGACCCCCGGAGGCGTCGGGGAGGAGCTGTGGGAAGGATGTGAGGTTTGCGAGGAGCGGGTGGGGATTCAGGGAGGAGACAGAGCAGCCGTCACAGAGGTGGGCGGCCTGGGGGCCTGGGAGGAGAGCGAACCCGGAGGCTGATGCTCCGCGGGAAACGTGCGCCCCACTGTGTGCTCACGGTGCGCGCATGGCCAGGGCAGCCTTCTGGAGCGGGGCTGAGGGTTGAGCCCTCAAAGGCGTCTGGGAGGCCGTCAGGTGGGGAGCAGGCGGGATACCTGTTGTAGCCGGGCTTGCACCTGCGTCCGTGTCTCAGGCCCCTCACCGGGGGCTGCACCAGGATGGGCACTGGACAAGCCCACTGCTGCGGTGGGGAATCGGAGCGCGGGAGGCCAAGTGACTTACCTGAGTGAACGGGAACCCTCACCGGTTGGCCTCTGGATGACCGTGGACATCTGTGGAGTGAGCCGGGAGGGGGCGACCAGGGCCCTGGTGGGCCAGAGGCCAAGCTGGAGGCCGGTTTCACTGTATGGATGCAGCACAAGAACTTGGCCCAGATGAAAGGAGGGCAGGGCTGATAGTGAAGATCAGGCCTCAGGAAAGTCCCGTGCACACATGCATGCACATACGTTCATATGCTAACCTCAGCTTGGTATTTCTTTGAGCTTCTGGCTTGTGACTGACTGCTGTGCGGGATCACCTGGCCTCAGCGACACGGACTCACCCTCGAGTGTGCAAAGGCCCCTGTGGCCAGCCCCTACCTATTCCTGGGCCCTCACGCTGGCTTTCTAGGCTCTGGTGGGTGGGAGACTGGAGTGGGGGTGGTCTGGGGTTGCTGAAAAAGCAGTCGTGAATGGTCATGCCTGTGTGATGCCACCAGGAGCTGAGGGGACGAGAGAGCACGGGTCCAATCCCTTGTGACCTCAGCAGGTTTCTGACCCTCTCTGCACGTCAGTTTCCTTATCTGGAACCAGCAACCTCCCCTCCCGAGGACCTGGCTCAGAGAGGACTCCCTCCAGCCCACCCCAGGCTAGAACTCAGTGACGTCTTGCAACAAATAGGCTTGCATCGGTTGTCAAGATTGAGAGCCTTTGGGGTGCCGCGGAGGGTTGGAGAAGGGTACGGGGTAGGTGGGGGTGACCACCTCCCTCCTGCCCCACCGGCTGCCCCAGCCCGTCTCAGGGAGTGGGCTCTTCTGTGATGGCACCCCCGTGGCCCCTGCTCGGGAGCACAGGTGTGCCCCCCCGCCCCCCAGCTCTGGGGTTTGGCCTCTAGGTGGTGGCTGTGCCCTCGGCAGTGTTTGTGTGCTGTCCAACCGGGGCGGGGTGGCGGTGTCTCCCTGCGGGTAACCGGGCAGACTGTGCTCCCGGCTCTTGGGTGGAATGTGTGAAGGAGGACGTGGCATGTGCGTCTCCCTCCTTTGTCCCCTCAGGGAGCGCTGCTGGGCCGGGGCGGGGGTCCCTGAGCTGCCGGCAGCAACCGCTCTGTATCCAGCGCTTGGCCGGCCCTCCGCGCGCTGTACGTATGCTGCAGGCAGCGAGTTCTTCGCTTCAGCTCTGCGGGGCGGGTCCTGCTCCGGCGACCTCTTTGCAGATGAGGAAATGAGGCCCCTAGGAGCTGGCACCTTCTTCCAGGTGCACAGCTGGGGGCTAGGTCTGTCAGGGTTTAACCTCGCGGGGTGGAGCCCGGAGCGGCCTCCTCCTGCAGGGGACAGCTGGCATTTTCTCTGACGGGGCTGTGGTCCGGCTGTCCAGCATGTGAGCACATCGGCCCATTCGTCTGCCTTCGGCCAGTGGGCTGGGGTGTTCTCTGTGGTCCGGAGCAGGGGCCGTGGGGATGCAGCCACAGAAGTGACGCCGGGGGTGCATCTGGCCGAGACCTGGGCTGGGGCAGCCGGTGGGGCAGGGGGGAGGTGGTCACCCCCGCACCCCACCTGTCTGTGCCGGGGCTTATTGCGAGGTGTGTCAGGGACAGATGGCAGAATCCTTGACCTGAGACTCCCAGGGGCCCAGCCAGGGAACTAGACCCAGACCAGTGAAGGGCCAGCTGCTCTTCTGGGGGCTGGCTGCTGTGGTGACAGCGTGGAGACGCAGTCCCTGAATGTCTGCCTTGCGGGGAGGCCGGAGTTCTGAAGAGGCAAACCGAAGATGGGCCTGCTGTGCACTCGCTTGGTTAGGGTCCAGAGGTCTGGAACAATCTGGAAGCCTGGGCCTGCACTTGAATTCTTGTTTTGGCTTCATTTTCTGGGTCCTTTCAGTGGGGAATTCCAGGCTCAGAGTCACAGGATTTCCTGTTGATTTCTGACTACTCCAAGACCTGCCAAGGTCTTGTTCGTGGCCAGGCACTGGAACTTCCTCCCAGACACCTTGGGTATGTGCGTTTGGAGAGAACAAGGCCTCCAGGTTCACAGTGTTCTCGGGACAGGAAACCATGCCCGTGCTGACAGAGTCCAGCCCAGCCCATGGCGACTGGTCAGTCCCTGCCCTGTCTGTTCCGCCCTGTGACGATCAGCAGGGAGCTGGAAAGCAGGGTGGTGGCCACTGTGCACAGAGCCTCCCTGTCATCTTGGGCTCTGCTCATCCCTCCTGCCACCGTCCTGCCTCCTTGCCCCTTTGGCTTAAATATGGATGCAGGAGACGGCTTTGGTCCCCCAAGTATACCTGGGGGCAGGCAGAGGTCCACTTGCCTGGCAAGACTTGCCAAGGAGCCTACCGGCCCTGCCCTTGCCACGAGGGCTCATCCAGCAGAGCAGAGAGGAAGTCCTGCCTGGGTGCCCCAGCCCGGCTTCCAGTCCGTGTCCACGTGGCAGCGACCCTCCGCTAGACCCACTGTCCACACCTGGACCCCTGACAGGCAGAGCCCTCTCCCACCTCCTGGGCTCATCGCACCTAGGGACCCCGGCACGAGCGTTGCTCGCTTGAGAATTCTCCTCCCGGTGCTGTGGCCGTGAGGGAGGGGTGGGCTTCAGCATCCCGGGAGGCGGAACAGGCTGCAAAGATGTTCTCGGGAGACGTGCCGCGTGCCACCGTACGCGTCTACGCGATGTTGACAACTGGTTACATCTCTCCTCACTGAGCCTGACCTACCTTCTGTGCCCACCCAGTTGACATGAGACAAAGTCTATTTGCCGCCCTTGTAGCCAAAGGCACAGGCATCAGGGTGCTGGGTGTTTGTAGAGACTGTCGGGGCTGACAGCCAGGCTCCTCCAGCCTGAGCCTTGGGGCCCCAGCCTGGAGCCAGCACACATCTGTCTGTGTGGCCATTTCCCCTGTAGTTTAGCTCGGATTCCACGCCTCGCGGCGGGATGCCTGCCGCTTCTGCGGGGACAGCAGTTGCCCCCCATGGACGAGGAGGTCCGCCCCCCACTCTGCTCCCATCCCCAGTATTCACAATCTCACCTTCCCCGTGGTGGGGTGCTTGTATGTTTTGGGGGCGCAGGTGATTTGAAACTAAGTCGTGGTGCAGGGGAAAGAGCCATTGAAGTCGGACCAAACTGTGTTCAAATCTGGACGCTGTCCTCTGCTCTGTGAGTTTGGGCAAGTTACTTAACCTCTCTGAGCCTTAGGAAAGCAGGGTGGCCTCGGGGATTAAATAAGTGTGTAAAAACCGAGCCGCTCCCCTGTGTCTGCCGAGTGCCCCTGACACCTCAAGAGATGGCCCAGCACTGCGACTGAGCAGCCTGGGGGTCCGGTCAGTGACACTGACAAGCACAGCGCCGTCCTCTGCGGGCTTACAGTGGGTCAGGCACCCTGCTGAAAGCCTGTGTGTCCGTCATCTAACAGCCTGTAACCCGTGGCCACGGCCGTTGACTAGGTTCCTTCCACGGCTGGGCGTCAAAGCGAGGGCCAGCCTCGGCCGCCCTGTGAGTGAGAGCGCCAGACTTGAGCCGTGACTGCTCTGACCGGCCTGAGCCCGGCGACGGCCGGGCCTGTGCCTGACCCCCTGTGTAGGGCACGGGGGGCTGCAGGGTGTGGGGGAAGGTCGGGGCCCCAGAGTTGGGCGGGGGACCGGTTCTGATGTCTGCTTTGCCTCCGCCCACTGTGGCCCTGGTGGTGGGCGGGTCACTCTCTCCAGGCCTCCGCTTGTCCATCTGGGAGATGGAGGTGCTGCGCTGGCCTCGCAGGGTTGTCATCTGGGAAGGCCACCGTGGCCTGGCATGCGCTGGCACCTAATGTGCCCAAGGCACAAGGTAGCTGCAGGGATGGGTGACAGCCACGCGGGGTGACCCAAGCCGGTGCCGGGCAGCGTGGCCCCAACTGTGTGACTCAGTCCCTGTGGTGCCAAGGCCGACCCGGGGTGAGGACAGCGCTGTCTTCACCCCAGAAAGCGTGTCCATCGAGTGTGGCCCTCAGGCCCTGACGTGCCCGTTCCTTCTTCCCGCACAGTAACATGTCCAATGCCTTGGCCAATGCCGTGTGCCAGCGCTGCCAGGCCCGCTTCGCCCCCGCAGAGCGGATTGTCAACAGCAGCGGAGAGCTGTACCACGAGCACTGCTTCGTGTGCGCCCAGTGCTTCCGGCCCTTCCCCGATGGGCTCTTCTACGAGGTGAGGATGCTCCCCGGACCCTCGCCGCTGCCTTCTCAGAGCCTGAGCCCCGGGCCCAGCTCAGGATCTGCCCTCTGGCAGCCTGTGGGCCATGCCTGGCCATGGTCCCCTTGTGAAGGATGAGGCAGACATGCCAGCCCTTGAGCCGAGCGGTGCTCCTTGGGGACCTTGCTGGCCACAGCTCGGGGCCCCATCCCTTACCTGTGAGATGTGAACAGTGTTCTCCCAGTGGCCATGGGTGCTGAAGGAGAGTCACCGTTCATCCTGGCACCTCTGGGCAGATGCTGGAGAGCCCTGGGGTGCAAACGCCCTGCCTTGGTGGCACTTACCCTCCCTGGGGTCAGGCAGTAAACATAACCCACGTGTATCAGATGGCGCTAAGTGCTCTGGTTGTAAGGCATCTCGGGGTGGGGGGTGGTGATCAGGGAAGGGAATGTCTGAGCAGACCTGAAGGAGGAGGGAGCAGCGTGTACCTGCAGGAAGAGCTCTCGGCAGAGGGCACAGCAAGGGCAAAAAGGCCCTGAGGTTGGAGCATGCAGGTATTGAGGAGCAGTGGGGGGCCGGTGTGATGGAAACAGAGCAAAGGAGAGGGAACAGAAGAAGACGAGAGTGGGGAGGCAGATTTGCTTGGCTCCGTGGGCCTTCGTGGGGCCTTAGGCTTTCCTTCTGGGAAGGGCAGGAGCCACTGCAGGGTCTGGAGGGGAGAGGTCACATTGTCTGACCTTAGAGAAGGACCTCTGGTTGCTATGCTGAGGAGAGACTGTGCAGCGGGGACAGAAGCTAGGAGAACAGGTGGGCCCAGAAGCCGATTATTTCGGTAAATCCAGATGGAAGTGAAGGGGCCTACACTGGGCTGCACTGGGTCACAAGAGCAGATTGTGAAATTTTCAGCAGTCTTGCAAGCCGGTTGTTAAACACAGCCATTATTAAAAGTTAAATGCTATAAACATACAATGAGATAAAACTATGAAAAACAAAGGTAACATTCATTTTGCTGTACAGTAGAAACACAACATGGTAAAGCAACTATACTCCAATAAAAGTTAATTAAAAAAAACAACAAAGGTAACAGATACTCAAAACTCACCACTTCCTAATTACTTTATTACATTTCACGATCAGCTATGCCTTTGAGGTTATGATTTGTTATTATGCCTCTGTGCTGGAAACACTGTACCATGGTGGCTACTGACGTCTCTTCTCAGCTCCATGCGGAGGTCTGTTGGTAGCTTGACATTGACCACGGGTGGGAATATTTATACCACAGAAATCAGCAAACGCTACAAGGCAGCCTCAGAGCCAGTTGTGAAATGTTTACCAGCACACCAGGGCAGTGCTCAGAGGCTGGATAGATTTCCAAGCTGATGGGACGGGCTGGTAGATGGCTGTGGGGTGTGTGATCTGCCTGGCAGAGTAGGAGTTGCTGTTGCCTGTGGTGCCTCCTGGGAAATGCTGGCCGATGATGGAGGCGGGGGTGGTGGGAGGGGAGATGTGGGCAGGGCGCTGTGGATGTGCCTACGACAGTTTAAATTCCTGCCGCCTCGGAAGGTCACTGGCTAGGGCTCTAGCCAGGTGCAGCTTAATAAGACGCTTATTTTAGAGAACAGGGGAAAACCAAATACAATTATCAAGGGAGAAGAAAGCAGAGGCTTTCTTGGGGCCACACTTGGGGCTAGTGCGAGGGCCCTCCTTGCCCAGACAGATGGGGACAGCGGCTGCAGGACTCCCTTGCCCCCCTTCCTGTGTCCCCCCTTCTGTGTCCCTTCCCTGGGTCTTTTGTGGCCCCTGGGGGAATGGACTTCTCACACAGGAAACAGGGCCAAGGGACACACAGAATTCAAACTCGCTCCCCGCCCTCCCCAGCCTGACGTTCCGCCCCCAGCCCTCAGCTTGTTCCTGAGACCAGCAGGGCCAAGGTCTTCTGCAAGCAGCAGGGGCCCTTTGAGGGGCCGGCCTTGCTGAGTTGCCAGCTTCTTCGAGGCCCCTCGCTTTGCACTCCCCCCATGTCGAACAGGCCAATCCCGTCCCACTTCCAGGCCTTGCACGGGCAGCTCACTGTCTGGAATTCCTTCCTCTCAGAACGCCCAAGCCCTGCTGCCTTTCCACTTCTCATCACCTCCTCCAGGAAACCTCCCCGCCCGCCCCAGCTTCCTGTGGTGGTAGCAGGTGCACAAAGTGGGGTGTTTGTCCAGCCTCCCCGAGGGCAGGTCCTCACCCAGCAGGCCGGCCGGCGCAGCTTGGGGGATGACAGTGCCTTCCTTGTCCTCTGTCCACTGGCCCCGTTTGCAGCTCGAAGGGCGGAAGTACTGCGAACACGACTTCCAGATGCTGTTCGCTCCGTGCTGCAGGACCTGCGGTAAGGGCCGCACAGGCCTCGGCGCTGCCTGGGAGGCGGGTGGGCAGGGAGCTCTGCCTTTCAGAGCAGTGGCCTTGGGCTCCCGCGGGCGCCACCCTCCCGGCTCTGGGAGGGGGCCGCGGAGGGGAAGGGCACGAGGCGAGCAGGAACCTCTCTCCTCCAGGCGAGTTCATCATCGGCCGCGTCATCAAGGCCATGAACAACAACTGGCACCCCGGGTGCTTTCGCTGCGAGCTGTGTGACGTGGAGCTGGCCGACCTGGGCTTCGTGAAGAACGCAGGCAGGTGAGATGGGCCCCTCATCGCAGGCCCAGGCCCGGCCCGGGCGCTGCAGGCTGCGGGTGGGGCTGCCGTGCCGCCCCGTCCCTGCGAGGCAGACGGGAGAGCCCTGTCCAGTGTACGGGTGAGGACGGAGCCTGGAGAGAGTGAGGGACGGTGAGTCGGGGGCCACCCCAGGCTCAGGGCTGTTCCTGGGAGCAGGCTGACAGCATACAGCAAGGAGGAAGGCGGCCCAAGCGGGTGCTGTTGGTGCAGCGGAAGGATGAGGAACTCTGAGTCAAGCTCCTGCCTGCCTGGCCACCCACAGTGCTGACCCCAGCCGTCCACCTCCGTCCTCACGCCCCACGAGCGCTGCTGGAGAGACAGCACTCAGCTGGGGCCCAGGTTTCCTCAGCAGGCTAAGCTGTCACCTTCCACGAAGACTTGCTCTTTTCTCCCCGCCTCCTACCCCCCGCCCACTGTCCCAGCACCCTCACGCCCACAGCCAGGACCTCCCCTCCCCCTCCCCGAGGGATGGGCACCCCTGCCGCCCGGCATCTGTGCGGCCCCACTGCCTTGTCAGAGGGGGGGCCGTGTCCCTGCACCCCAAAGCCCTGCTCACTCCACACACCCTCTCCAGCGGGGGCTCATGGCTCTGGTCCGCTCTCTCCCTTTCTAAGGGCTCAGGCTTGGTGGCCCCCAGGGTTCAAAGCACCCTCTGAGCCTTCTTTCCACAGCGATTCCCTGCAGCCCTCCCCAGCCCACCAGCCGGGTCCTCCTGTCTGCTCCCCGCCGCCCAGGCTGGTCAGTGTCCCCGCGGCCTTCACGGCAGCCCCCGCTCCTCTCTGGGCACCCAGGCCCCCGTGTTCTGGGAGTTTCCTCCTGCTTCACGGCTGCGCTGTCCCTCTCCTCTCCTGGCTCACTTTCCTCCGCCCGTCTCTCCATCTTGGGCTCCCCTGGGGCTCTGCACTGGGCCCAAAGCCCCGGTGCCTCACATGGTGAGTGTGTGCTGGGCAATCCAGATGTCCGCCTCCACCCCAGACCTCTCCCAGAGTACCCCACTGCCCACATGCCAGCTCCACTTGGTGTCCAGAAGGCACCCCAAATGCCACAGAGCCCAACCAACCGACTCCGAGTTTCCCCTCTGCCGACAGCCAGGCCTCAGGGAAGAGCAGGCCTGCCTCATTAGCAGCGCCCTAGCTGTCCGTCTCCCATGCCCTCCCGTCTGGGCACTTGTCACATTCTCTGGTGCCTGTCGAGCGCCCCTTCCTGGCGCCGCCGTGGTGATCTCGCCCGTCTGCCTGCCCCACCAGAGACGTGTGTTGTCCGTCTTGGTGTCTGCGGAGCACTCGGTAGCAGCCTGGGTACTGGGTGCGGATCTGAGAGACCATCGGGGGGCAGACAGTGCAGCGGGGCTGGGGAGGGCCCATGCTGGTCCGTGGGGTCACCTGCCGGGTGTGGGCCTGAGCCGCAGCTCATGCTGGGACCCCTGCTCCGGTGCTCTGCTGGAAAAATCCAGAAGAGGCTGGACGTGCTCAGGAAAGTAAAGTATCGCTGTGATGAAAGGAGTGCGGGGCCCTACACGCACCCTCCAGCCCAGGTCGGCGCTCTGAAGCCCACGGGGCAGAACTTCAGAGTCTGCGCGGGGCAGGCCCACCGTAGGGCCACCAGAACCACAGTCCACACTGCTGCCTTTGCCTCCGCTTTGCCATTCTTGGGTCAGAGGGAAGAAAAGTTCTGGGGAGGGAGTTGTGTTAACCAAACAGAATAACCTTCAGTTATTAAAGTACAGTTACGTTTATGATCAGTATAATCAAGTACAAGAAAGGACCGGTGAGGGCGATCAGGCCACCCTATAAGCAAAACAGCTCAAAGCTTGGCCTGCCGGGACTGGTTGAAGCCTCTTGGGAAGGAGTGGGGCTCTGCCCCTGCTGGGTCTGGGTTAGTGGGAGACGGGTTCACAGGCCCGGCCTTGCCCTCCCTGCCACCCGGCGGCGACAAAGCTCAGCTCCCTGTGACCGTCCACCCATAGCGTGTGTTCCACGGGGACTCGGGAGGGACTGGGCAAGTGCCGAGAAGCCCTGGGGATTGTCAGGCACGTGCAGGTCTGTGTGTGGGTTTCTGGCAGGAGGGATGGAGAGCTGATGTGCCTCACAGGCCCCGCCCGTGTTGCTGGCTGTCACCTGGTGACCACCCTGAAATGTGCTTACAGTGTTGGGTTCTAATTTATAGCTTGTGTCCCCTAAACGCAGAGTTCTTTGGCAAAGGTGCCACAAAGGAACCTCAAAGCACCTTGCACTTGAGAGAAAACCTTTAGACTCCCCCACCCGCCCCCGCCCAGCTTCCAGTGCCTCCTCTTCCGGTGGGCCGTTTGCAGCTGTCTCCCGCGTCCTCTCTGCAAAGCTTCACCTCCGCGCGTTTCTGTCTGTCGGGGGAAGGAGGCCCGGAACCTCGCAGGCTGCCCTTGGGAAAGAAAGACGCTCATTGTTCAGGAATGTTTCTGGCCTCCGTGCCCCCTCAGCAGGGGGTGAAGTTGCTGAGTGCCTCGTAGCTGTGAGTGAGCAGGGCCAGTCTCCGCAGGGGGGTGGCCGTCTGGTCCCTTCTGTTCTCCCTGTTCAGGGATTTGCATGGCAGAGAAGACAGAACTCAGCGCCGGGTGATGAGTTCGGGCCTCGGAGCAGGTGGTGGGGGCCCGCTGAGGCTGCGGTTTGTTTTCTCGGGGCCGCTGGGCGGAGGCGGGCTCCTCCTTGGTGGTGAGTCTGAGGGGTGGTCCTTGTGGACGAGGCGGTGCTCAGAGCGGTGGCCCCCGGCTCACAGCTCCGACCTGGCGCTCAGCGAGCTCTCGTTGGTCTTCCCGTCGGCGCTGGGGGGCGGCCCCGGGAGCCTCTTGCCGCACAGCAGGCTGCACAGGGCGTCTCGGAACTTCTCGGCCACGAAGAAGTACATGATGGGGTCGAGAGCGCCGTTGAGGCTGCTGAGGCAGGACGTGATGCGGTTGCCGAGCGCCAGCGCGCGCTGGGCGGCGCACGAGGCGCGGTGGCCGCGGTAACGCAGCACGTAGACGGAGCGGTGGACGTGGTAGGGCACGAAGCAGACGAGGAAGATGGCCAGCACCGCGGCGATCATGCGCACCGCCTTGTTCTTGAGGCGCCGTTCCACGCGTGGGCCCTGCCGCAGGCTGCGGATGATGAGCAGGTAGCAGGTGACCGTGGTGACGAACGGGAAGGTGAAGGCCACGGCCAGAGACGCAAAGGCGTGCTGGGAGGCTTTCTCCCTGTACAGCTGCAGGCAGACCACCGTGCGGTTGGTCCGCACCGTTTGTGGGCTCACCAGCAGCGGGGCCATGGCCACGGCCACCATCACCCAGAGGAAGGCGCAGGCCAGGTGGGCGTGGAGGGGCCTGCGGAGCTTGAGGGACTTGACGGGGTGCACGATGGCCAGGAAGCGGTCAGCGCTGATGCAGGTGAGAAAGTAGATGCTGGCGTACATGTTGAGGTAGAAGAGGAAGCCGGTGAGCCGGCACGGGATCTCCCCAAACGGCCAGTGGCTCCCCGAGAAGTGGTAGACAAGGCGGGTGGGCAGGACCAGCACGCAGGACAGGTCGGCCACGGCCAGGTGCATCAGGAACACGTTGGCAGGGGTGCCGGACTTGTGGTCCCGGACAAAGAGCCACAGGGCCAGGGAGTTGCCAACAAAAGCCAGGATGAAATCCAGGAGGTAGAAGGAGGCAAAGAGGACGTTCTCCAGCGGCGTCTCTTGGCCACATTGCTCCGTGGGGGCCAGGGAGGAGTTGGCCATCAGGCCTGGGGAAGCCACCTCAAGGCCATTCATGCTTTAGCTGGAGGTAGAGCCCGGGGCTGAGCCTGGAGGGAACAAGCAGACAGGCCCTGGAGAGCCTGCGACCGGCGGGGCATCACCCTCTGCAGACATGAGCCCTCGGAAGCCTGCGGTACCTGCCGGCCCCAACCCTGTTCCACGCTCGGCATTGCCTCAGGGGCCACTGAGGACACCTCTTGGGTCCATCTGGGGGTGGGCAGGCATCACAGGCTCTCTGAACTTCAGCAGGAAGCAAAACCAAAACCAGGGACTGGGTGCTAAGCTGCTGATGGGGCCGGCTCCCCACTGTGCAGCCACGTCCCTACAGGGCATGTGAAGGCCCTGGCTGGACCCTGGTGACCCGGAAGGCCACCTCTCAGGCCTGGGGGATGGAGTCAGCACCACAGGGAGAGCGTGGTGACCCGTCTGTCTGAGGCTCTGGGGGGTGCGAGGGTGGGGGAAGGAGCCCCACGTTTTCTGTCCCTTTCCCCTGTGTGCTGTCTGAGGGGCGGGGTGCACGGGGCCCCTGAGCCCCACTTCTCATGGGTGGGTGGGCGGGTCACCTATTCCTGAGGGCCCGGTGTGTGGAGCTCGACCAGCTTCTCTTCAGCCTCAGGAGAACCCTGCGCGCCCCTCCCTGACCCGCCTGCCCACCGGCTTCCCCAGTTCTCCCAGCACCCGGCACCTGGCACCCGCCACAGGAGGGCCTGGCTGGGAATGCAGTGTCAGAGTGTCAGGGGGGGCAGAGGCCTGCTCTGTCTGCCGGCACCTGGAGGCCATCCGGGCCTGGATCCCAAGGTCTCTTGAACTTTCTGGACTTAGCCCACCAGCCCCACAGTAGGCATCTTCATGAGTGGAGACCCGTGTTTTAGAAAGCCCTTGGGCCCCAGGCCTGCAGCGGGTATTTTACCACCCAGGGTAGTTTAACTACCAAGAGGCGGATTCTTTCCCAGGAGAGGAAGAGCCATTTCTCCCAGAGGTGGAGAGACCTGCCAGGGTCTTCTGGCCAAGATCTGCAGCCCCAGAGAGGCCCGGGGCCCAGGGAGGCGGCCTGTCTCTGCCCGGCCTCGCCCGCCTGGTTTACCTACACCTGAGGGGCCGCGCAGCTCGGAGCCCTGCCGGCCTTGCTAACAAGCCATTTCTGTCTGCTGACGCCAGGTCTGAGTGGGTGACCTTTGCTGCTGCCCCAGCAGACAGAGTAACAGGTTCCTATTTTGATTTTGGTCAACTCGGGAGATCCAGAAAGGAGAGGGGCGGTCCCTAACACCCCGCCTCCCTCGCCAGGCCTGGGACCCGGGGGTGTGGGCAGGAGAAGGCAGGACAGCCGGGCCAGAGCGCCCTCTCTGCACACCCCACACAGTCCACAGCCCCGAGCGGGGGTCGGTTTCAGCCTCGCGTGCCCCTGCCTGCAGCGCAGCTTCTGGGGCTCCCCTGAAGCCCCGCCCCCAACACCTCCACTCCCTGCCTGTGCGGTTGGGCTTCAGGGGAGCAAGAGAGGCGGGAAGCAGCAGGAAGCGGGGCGGCTTGTGCGGCGTCGTGGCCCGGCCGAGCAACAGGACCCGGAGCAAGTTGCCTGCAAACTTCTCCTGGCTCTTAGCCCTCCCCTTTCATGCCCATGATAATAGCCCTGGCGGGGCTGACAGGTGCCCCGTGGGCATGGGCACGTCAGCCCCGAGGAGGAGGCTGGGTGCCATCCCCAGGCGTGGGTACCCATAGTAGAGGGAGGGAGGGTGGTCCAGACTGCGGGGACGAGGGGCTGTCGGACCGGCAGCAGCTTCATGCCTCGTTAACCACCACAGATGGCTGCGGGTGAGTGGCAGAGAGCATCTGGCCAGTCGTCCTCAAGCCGAGGGCGGGCGCTTGCCCGATCATGTCACATTTTAATTATTGAAGGGGTCCAGGACAGTTCCCCTGCCCTGATGATGTCTCCTGGCTCCAGAGTGGTTCAGGCTGCCTGAAATTCTACTACAGGGATTATTGCCTGTTGCTCCAGGTGTGTGTGACTTGAGGGGGGTGGTCTGGAGGCCAAGTGAGGGAGGGGTCCTGTTGGAAACCTGGGGCTGGGTGCCCTCCGCTCTGGGCTGACCTCGGGCCCGGGCTGTGCCCCGCGGCGGTGCAGTCGGCACCCGGCCACTCCGTGAGGGCCACTCCCAGGTACTGACCACCTCCTCTGGCCGGCATGAGGCGGCGGGCCTGCCTGGACACCGCACACCAGTCCTGAGGGGCAGGCGTCAGTTGCCTCATTTTACAGATGAGGAAACGGAGGCTCAGCATCAGCTGACTTGCCCAGGGTCACTTGGCCAGGCGACGGCCTTGGAGTAGGAAGTCAGGTCAGGAAGACCCGGCAGGGACAGCCAACACCTCCACCTACGGCTCCTGGCTGCTAGAGCTAGCGCTGGAGTTTCCTCCCCGGCTCAGCGGCTCCCCCGGGGGCCTGACCCCAGGACCAGCGACACAGTTGGCACCACCCCTTGTTCAAAAAACAGCACAATGGTGACGGCAGAGCAGCGAACCGAGCGTGGGCCCCGCGTGCCTGCACAGGTGGCACCTGGTGGCCGGGCCAGCGCCTGGCTTCCTGCTCCCGCCCCGTGCCCTCCGCCTCCCAGGCCTGAAGGCTGCGTGCGCCGTGCTCTCTCCGGGGGCGCAGACTTGGTTTCAGAATGCTTTCAGGCTCGCTTCTGCTGTGCCGGGGTTCCTCTCCCCTCCCCCACGTTAGGAGTTTCGGTGCTGGTCCAGCCGTGCGGTCCGCAGTGGCCCCTGGTCCTCTCCGCGGGTCCCCAGAAACGCCCGCCCTCGCTGCCCCTCAGCGTGTCGCTCAGCTCGGGCAAGGCGACTGGGGTGCGTGCAGTTTGGCCCGGGCCTGGGCGGGCTTGGGGCCCCCGGCCTTGGTCAGGTGCAGGGCTTCGCCTCCGCGGAGGGGACGTGGGCGGGCCTGGTGGCGGGGGGTGGCCGTCTCCCGGGCATCGGCCGCCAGCACCTCTCCCTCCCGACTCCTCCTCTGGCCCCTCCCAGAGCTGCCTGGCTCGAGGTGAGGGGCACGGGGGCTGTCCCTGCAGCGGTGGGACCACAGGCCGGGCGCTCACTCTTCCTTTAAAAGCCCAGACAGGGAGACAGGAACACTGCCTGTGCGCTGCTCTCATTCAGAGCCGGGGCGGCCTGGATAACTAGGTCGTAGCCCGACCACGGAGAGGCGTCTCGGGGCCGGGGCTGGGCTCACGTCCCTGCCCCGCTCTGCCTCTGCCTCTGCTGGGCCTGAGCTCCCCGCCCGCCCCGCCAGGCCCTGCCCTTACCTCTGTCGGCGGGTCTGGGGCGGCGGGTGGGCTGCAGCCTGTGGGTGTGTGGTGGGCTCCGCGCAGCTGTGGTGGAGGCCGGCTGGCTATTTAAGGAGAGGAGGCGAGGCTGCAGCCCCTCGGGCCCTGAAAGGCCGCTTCATTCCTGAGGGGTCCCCTGTGTGGTGGGCCACTCCTCTGGCTGCCTCTGCTGCCGCTGGGCCGTGAATATTCCAGTGTGTCCCAGCCGTCCCCCCCACACCGCCCCCAGCTGGGCCACTGAGCGTCACAGAGGCCGAGTGTGCGACTGTCTTGGAAGCCGCAGAGTGGGCGCCGGCCGGGTGGGAGGCCTGGCTGGGACCGACAGACACAACAGGACGTTTCAGATCAGGGTAATTTCCTGGGAGGCAGGGAGGGGGCCAGGGAGGGGCTGGCCGCCATGGCAACGGGCCTGGGCGCCGAAGCCCGCACTGGCCATCGGCAGAGGGGGTCTTGTGAATGGGGAGGGTGGGAGGCCAAGGAGTCTTGTTCGGTCCAATGAGAGGGGACTCTTTAAGGACGCTTCCTTAGGGTCCTTGTGTCCTGCCCCGTATAATGGGGCCCCGTTTGGGCGAGCAGAATAAATCACGGCCTTTATCTCGAGCGGGGCCCAGCTGCAGGCTGCCTCATAATGGGGCGCTGTCTGTGCCTGTGGGGACCCGGAGGCCTGGCCCTCGCCTGTGTGGGCTCCTCCTCTGGACGGGAAGCCTGGGAAGAGGGTCGCTGCGGCCCGCCGCCCACCTGCCCCACAGCTCTTCCTGGGAGTCTGCGGGGTGTTTGGATGTTGACAGTGGCTGCTCCTGTGACGGCTCCAGCAGAGCTTGGTTCTCCCCGTCTTTCCCAAAGTGATGCATCCGGTACACAGGGAGCCGAATCACCATTCCTAATTTCAAAAGACTTCAAAAAACTTTTTAGTGACAATGTTGAAAGATGTACACAGCCATCCCTGGGAAGTACCTGCCACAAGTACTGTCTGAAATTCTTTCGCACAAACCCGTGCACTTGGGATTACTGCCCATTTTACAGACGGGGAAACAGGGGCTCAGAGAGGTGAGGTAACTGGCCAGCAACAAACCAGTGGGGTGGCCGAGCCCGCATTTGGACTCAAGCGTGTGTCACTCTGAAACTCAGGCTGTATGCGTATGTGGTTTGTTCTCTTCTTCTGTTGCAGCTCAAGTGGTAACATTCTTAGGTTCCATCTTCATTCTACCTGGGAAAAAATTCTGCAGGTTGCCTTTAGATCTGGCGCTGGGATCAGGTCTGTTGAAAAGGCGTTTCCCGTCTGGGGTTCCATCAAGGGGGCGGGACTGCTCAGTTCTGTCATGCCTGGGAGCCGGTGGGGTATGCGGCCCCCCTCCCCGCTGTGGCCCGGGGTGGCTGTCTGGGAGAACTGGCTCACGGTGACTTGAAATGTGGGAGTCTGGCTGGCTGCTGTCAGGTGACCGATGGCGGTGGTTTTAAGGGCACTGACCATCGCAACAGAATTTTGAGGAGTTGCGCTCATTTCTATATCTTTGAAACAAAAACCGTTCCGTATGGGTTGCACGTTGTCCTACTGCTAAAGAAGAGTCACCAGGAGTGGGGTTGTAGGGAATAAATGCCCTGTCTGTGGCAGAGACGCAGCAGGCGGCAGGCGTGGGCGTGGTGAGGCCCCGCCGTGGCAGGAGGCCTGGGATGGGGCTGGGGCACGGGGTGTCTGGGGGAGAGTGGGGTGGGGAGACCCCACTGGACTTCAGGGATCTGGGGACGGAAGGGAGATGGGGACTGTAGCCACGGGCCACGTCTGTGGCCCCTGGGCTGGTAGAGTGAGCCGGGGGTCCCAGGCCAGGAGAAGACCTTCCAGTCTCGGTGGCCACGTTGTCGTGGGGAGATGACACCTGCCATCCTTCCCTTCTTGTCTTTTACAATCATTCACCCACTTACGCATCAGAAGACCTGTCCTGAGCCGCTGCCCTGTGTGGGGCACACAGGGTCCAGAAGAGCACAGCTGGGAGCTGGTCAGCAGCTTAGCAGGTGGCTGCTGGGCACTCCCTCGGGCCCCGGACCCTTCACCCCGGGGAGCTAGGCCACACTCAGGGCAAGCACAGGGCAGTCCAGACCCAAACACGGTAGGAGGCACCACGGTCAAGGGCATGGAGTTGGCTGCCCGGGCACCTAGGGTCTGCCCACCTCACCTGCTTGGGGGTTCCTGAGTCTGAGAGTTACTCTCTTAAGTGGACTCCCTGACCTGCCTCTAAAAGAGGCCCGCACCGGTATCAGGTGGCCGGGAGGCTGGTGAGAGTGGGTTGGGGACCTGGAAAGTGAGGGAAGGAGGGCCCGGATGCTGAGAGCACTGGCAGACTGGGTGGCAGGTGGGGGATGGGAGCAGTGCACTGGGGCCTTTGTGCATCTTCGCCCGGGGACCCTGAATCTAAATTCCTGCCGCCTTTGAGGCCCAAGGAAACAGAAACCATGTTGATTTCTCTCTCTCGGTAGAGACCGCAGCTGTGGCCCTATGGAGGGAGTAACATCAGAAATTACTCTGAGGTCTTTACAAAAAAGACTCTGTAGTGACAGTTCCTGGGTCTGGGGGCCTCCATCTGACACAGCTGCACTTGTCTTTGGAGACAGAGGGAGCCTGTAGACGTCCGGGTTCCTCTTTGTCGGGCCGACCCCTGAGGAAGCAGGCGTGCAGGCCCAACGGGCCTGGCACTCCTTGGCCCCTGGGCTGGGCACGAAAGTCACTATACGGTCACTCGTGTGTGTTAAAAGACATTTGAAAAATAAAATGAATTTTTCAGCAAATGTCCATGAAATGTCTGCTCTCGTCCACACACGATGTCCTAGGCTCAGAAAAAGCGTAAAGAAGAAAAACACCCCATTTGCTGTACTGTCCAAACACGGCGTGCTGCTGTGTTTCCTTCTGGTCTTTGTCCCGTGCAGAGGCTCCTTTTAGAGGGTGCACCCGTGGCCCTCCCGGCCGCAGGACTGCTAGCTTGCTTTTCTGGACCACCGAGCTGAGCCCCCCGAGGCTTCCCGGCAGGCGTTCGTTCAAGCTGCGGCCGGGGACCGGGGGCGTGTTCTCCAGGGAGGTGGCCCAGGCTGCCTGGGGAGGAAGAGGAGTGGCTCTGCCCCTGACCCCCACCTCACTTCTCACAGGCACCTGTGCCGACCCTGCCACAACCGTGAGAAGGCCAAGGGCCTGGGCAAGTACATCTGTCAGCGCTGCCACCTGGTCATTGACGAGCAGCCCCTCATGTTCAAGAATGATGCGTACCACCCAGACCACTTCAGCTGCACCCACTGCGGGTAGGTGCACAGCCGGGGCCCAGCTGACTGGGAACGGGGAGAGCCGGGCGGAGGTGGGCCGGCCGCCCGGGGCAGTGATGGGGCGGGAGGGGAGCACCGGGGGGGCAGAGAGGGGCATCCGGAGAGTGGGGCTCAGTGCAAGGTAGCGTGGGTCCGGGAGGGCACTGCTGCAGGAAACGCCTCTCTCAGGGGAGGCTGACGGGAGGACTCACGGGTGAGCGAGGGCTGGGCCCCCCCGGTGAAGCCGAGAGGAGGGAATCCCAGGTGCGGAGGGTGAGCCTGAGGTGGAGCGGATGAGGGAGGAAGGAGAGGCCACGGAGCCATGCCCTCGTGCCGGCCCCAGACGCCCAGTCTGGTCTGGGGGGCGGGGGCCCGGGGAACAGATCTGTGCCGGACACAGGCCGCCTTCTGCAAGGGCCCGGTGGGAATCCTGTGCCCCGGGGCCCGTCTGGGGCACAGGAAGTCTCCAAAGAGAGCAGAGATGAAAGCAACGCCTGCCCCGGGGAAGGCGCTCTGCTGGGACCGAGCTGGTGGGGGGTGGAGGTGGTGGGTGTGTCTCAGGAAGCTGCTTCCCTGGCGCTGGAGGGGCTGGGGTGACCCTCCCAGCACGACAGGCCACAGAAGGGCAGGGTGGTCACCCGGGGGCTTCCCGCTGTCTTCCAGGAAGGAGCTGACTGCAGAGGCCCGCGAGCTGAAGGGCGAGCTCTACTGCCTGCCCTGCCATGACAAGATGGGTGTCCCCATCTGTGGGGCCTGCCGCCGGCCCATCGAGGGCCGTGTGGTCAACGCGCTGGGCAAGCAGTGGCACGTGGAGGTGAGCGAGGCCAGCCTGGACAGCAGGTGGGCGCCCCAGCTCCCGTCCCCAGACAGCCTGGCCCCGAAGCCCCTCCACACGCCCTCCAGCCCCCAGGCCATGTGGCCGGCTCCCAGCGGGGACCTTCCTCGTGGGCGCTACCCTTCCTCACCCCTGGTCTGGGACAGGTCTGTCCACGGGACCCAGGAGACTTGAGCCCACAGGCCATGGCCGGGCAGGCACAGCCCCTCCCTCCCTCCCCATCCTGGCCTTCTAGAGGATTCCAAAGTCATGAGAACACCTTGGGGACACTGGCCCAGGGTGCCCTGTGGGATTGCGGTTGACGGAGGTGGCTGCATGTCCGGCCCACCTGCAGGCGAGGTGCTCAGGTGTGTCCGACTGGCTGTTCGGGAACACTCACCCCTGCGCCGGGGGCTCTGATGGCCTTAGGGACACCACCTGGCCGGGAGGCGTGCAAGCTCGTGACCGGGCCAGCTCTGTGTCCCACAGTCTCTGCCCTGGGCGGCCTCTTGGCGAGGGTCCTGGCTCGGCCCCGGCCCCCCGGGGGAGGGTGAATCCTCACACGCCACAGCCTCCACGGGCGGAAGGTGTGCCCGGTGACTCTAGGCCTGTAGAGGTGTGCACCAGAGGCAGACGGTGCAGCCCGCCACGGCCTGGGCACCTCACCGGCCCCGACACGGGGGCCGAGGGTGCCCCATGGGCCCGGGGAGGATGCAGCGCCACCAGGGATCAGGGATGGAGTGGGGTCTGCTGACCAGGAGCAGTCCATGGAGGAGTCAGCCCAGCGAGGCCCCCCACCCACCAGCCTCCGCTTCCTGGCTGTGCGCTGGGAGGTCGCTCCAGGCCTGACACTGCCCTCCCTGCACAACCCCCCCCAGCACTTTGTCTGCGCCAAGTGTGAGAAGCCGTTCCTGGGGCACCGGCACTATGAGAAGAAGGGCCTGGCCTACTGTGAGACCCACTACAACCAGGTAGGGCCCAGGACCGGGGAGGCGGGAGCTGCGGGGAGTCGGCAGGGCGCGGGCTGGGAAGGCGGCTGTGTGAGTGGCAGGAGAGGACATGGGGCGGCCCCCGGGGGCCCCGCCGTGGGTGCTGAGGCCAGGCCTGTGAGCTCAGGGTCTCAGGACCGGGGCAGCCCTCTGGGCCTCAGTGTCCCCATTTGAGAAACGTGCCTTGTGGCCCAGGCCTGCCCCGGGCACTGAATGAGATGGCAGTGTTAAGTCCTGGGCTCTTGGGGTGACGTGTACCACCATCTCCTCCCCCCTGCCAGGCCTGGCAAAGCTGCCCAGCTGTTCTGGCACAGAGGACAGGGTTACTGCCTTGCCCACACTTGTCAGGACACGGGCGGGAGCAAAGGGGCCTTAGGGGGAGCCATGCCTCCACCTGCTGTCTTTCCCAGGAGGTAGTTCTGATGGACTCTCAGGCCTGAGGCTGTGCCCTGGCAGGAGGCCCAGGTGGCTGATGAGAGCTGCCCTTTGGGGGGTGGGTGGGGGCCACACCCCTGGCTCTGGGCTGGGGGCACGAATGCCCGCAGCGAGTTTAACACCCACTCTGTCCACAGCTCTTTGGGGACGTCTGCTACACCTGCAGCCACGTGATCGAGGGTGATGGTAAGGCCCCCGTTCCTGTGCCCCCTTCCCGCCCCAGGCCCCGTTCCCCCGCGCTCGCTGGGCTGTGGGTCCTGCAGCTGCGCGCCCAGCTGGCCCTCCGTGTGCACAGCTGGGCCTGTGGCTGGCCTGGGGGGGCCGCTAAGCCCCCATCTGCCCCTCACAGTGGTGTCGGCCCTCAACAAGGCCTGGTGTGTGCACTGCTTCTCCTGTTCCACCTGCAACAGCCGGCTCACCCTGAAGTAAGTCGTGCTGGCTCCCGGGGGTCGGGGGCCGAGGGGGGCGGAGACCTGCAGGGCATCTCCCTCCCTCCCCCTGGAGCCCGTCGGGGGCTCGCGCTGGAGCCGGCCTGCCATGGGCTCTTCCCTTCAGCGGACCTTCCCTGAACGCCCACTGTTATCAGGCCCTGGGGAGGCAGTGGGAGCAGAGGCAGCCCCAGCCCCGAGAAGGCAGGTCCAGGGACCCCCCAGGGCATGGTGGGAGGAGGAGTCTCACGAGCCTCTGCACTCGGAAGGGCGCTGGCCTCTGGGGAGGGAAGGACACTCCGGCTCAGGGAGCAGCAGGCACGCTCAGAGCCGAGGGAGCCAGACCTCACCCAGGAGGCCGAGCGGGGGAGGACAGCTGGAGCGGTGAGGTGAGGTGCGGCCCGCTTCTGAGGACAAGAGGGAAGGTTCTGGAGTTTCAGCATTCAAGAGAAGTCTCTAGGCAGAAAGGGAGGCCTGGAGGCCCGTCTCCTCGTCTCCCATGGCGTCCGGCCAGAAGGCACTCCCCGGACCTGGCCAGCTGGCGGGGTGGACAGGCTGGGGTAGGGGAGGCGGTGGGCTCTGGGCTGGGGGTCCGAGGAGACCCCGGCTCTCCTGGCCGCTGCCCCTCCTCCGCAGGAACAAGTTCGTGGAGTTCGACATGAAGCCCGTGTGTAAGAGGTGCTACGAGAAGTTCCCGCTGGAGCTGAAGAAGCGGCTGAAGAAGCTGTCGGAGCTGGCAGCCCGCAGGGCGCAGCCCAAGCCCGCGGGCCTCCAGCCCGCCTGAGAGGCCCGCCCGCTGCTCCCCGCGGCTTCGCTGCCCGCCCCCGCTGCCCGAACCTGCGGCTTCTCCCTGCCCGTCTCTCCGCTCAGCATCCTCCTCCCCCCACAAGGCATCCCGTCCCTCCCCTCCCTCCTTCCACGAGGCCAGAGGCCACGAGGCAGGAGCCTGGGCGTGGCAAGCCTGTGACACGTCCTCGTCCACAGCTTCAGCCCGAGGTCTTCCAGGGACAGAAGCAAGTAGGGCCAGGGTCACCTGGGTCGGCCTGTCCTGACCTGTCCCATCCCTGCAGGAGGCCTCGTGGCTCACATTCTGTGGCAGCTTGGCCAGCTTCCGCCCCCCGGGGCCCGGGTGTAGCCCACGGCCAGGCGGCCATCCGGACCCCAGGGCCTTGTGGGTGGGCGCCCCCGGGGAACCACCCTGCAGTCCCCTGACCACGCACGCGCTCAGCCAAGCAGGAGCCTTGTGCCCAGGCCAGGCCGGTGAGTCCTGCTTCTTCAGCCCACGCAGCAGCAGGAGGGCCCCCACTCGTCCCACCGCCAGGGCACACGCTGACTCCCCGGTGCAGCCTGGGGCCAGGAGGTGGTGGGCTCTGGTGGGCGGCTCGTTCCTGCCCTCCGGGGAGGACAGCGTGGGACCCTGGTGTTGGGACTCACACTTGCACAACAAATGAAGGCTTCTCTACACGACCCCAGGGCTTGCGTGGTTTGTGACACTGCGGTGGACACGCTGCCGCAGGGTTAGGGAGACAGACGCCAGACCGGACAGGCATCCCAGGGCCAGACTGCGCACAGAGACCCTCAGTCCTTGAAGGCTGGCCCGGTGGAAGGAGTCGGGGGACAGGCTCCGACAGGGCTGGCGGGGGCCGTGGGCGCCCAGCCCAGGCTCCGAGGCCCCGCATGCAGCTCCGCCCTCGGGGCAGCGAAGGCAGCGGCCACCTCCACCAGACCCTCCTGGCGGCAGCCCGTGTCCGGTGCCGGGTGGGGGAAGGAGGAAAGGTGTGCAGAAGGGCCCGTAGAAAGCGTCTCCGCAGTCTGAGGAGGAGGAAGGGAAGGGGGGCGGGTGGAAGGAAAGGGAGGAGGGAGACACGAAGGAAGTCACTCCCTGAGGACGGAGCTGTCCTCCGCTGGGCCAGGACGGGCCGCAGTGCTTTTTGCTTTCTCTGGAAGGAACCCTTTGCTGGACCTCCTGCCCACCCGAGCCCCAACCCGACCCTCGTCTCTCGCTGACACACTCCCCACTGCTCTGCGGAACTTTTATTGAACATTCCTGGGGCGGGGAGCGTCCTCCCCGCCATCCATCCGTCGGCCTGGAGGCCTGCCAGCCCCGGCCCTGCCCTTCGGACCTCAGAGTCAGCACCCAGGGGAGGGGGCCCCTGGAGTGCCACAGGGTGGTGGTGCTGGGGGTTCTGGGGAGAGGGTGACTTGAAAGGCTGCCACCAGAGGGCAGGCCTTGGGCCCAGAGAAGGGCCCTCGGGAAGTGCCACCAGGACACCCCGATTGCGGAGGGTGGCTGAATGGGCAAGACGGCCCCGCTGCTAGGGACCGGCCGGGACTGAGGTCTGGGGGCCCCGCTGTTTGTTCACGGTGCTCAGCAGCTGCTGCACGTACGAGGTCAGCAGGTCGTCCATCTTGTAGCCCTGGACGGGGGGAAGGGTGGGGTCGGAGTCTGAGTGGTACAGCTAAGCGGGGCTTGGGCCAGTGGGCAGGGCATGAGGAGAGAAACAGGGCTCCTGCGGCCGGGACCCGAGTCCCCTTCCCTCCCTGGGACCACAGGCCCCTTTGCCAGGCCTTGTTGCTCCCCTGGGTGACAGGCCCAGCCCTTCCTGAGCTGCACCTCCTTCCTCTGCCGGCCCAGCCTGGCCTGCCCACCCCAGGCATGGGGGCCACGTCCTCCCAGGGAGCAACTCGCCCGGTGGCCAGGGGGGTTGGGTCAGGGTCGGGGAAACCCAGTGTCCGGAGCCTCTGGGTCCTTTGTGTCTGGGCTGGGGGAAGCCCCCCGGGCCTCGGGCTCACCAGAGAGGTCTCACACAGCAGGCGGCTGCCCCGGCCCAGGCTCCCCAGCACCATGTGGAAGTAAGTGCTACCGCTGCTCCAGCTGGCAATCTTGGTGAACGGGTAGGTGGTGAGCAGGTCCTGGGGGCACAGCAGGCGGTGGGAAGGAGCCAATCAAAGCCCAGACGGCCCAGGGGCCCTGAGTCTGAGCTGCTGCCCGGGGTCCTCCAGAGCCCAAGGGGCCATGTGTGGGAGGCCAGGAGGGCAGCCCCACCTGCGCAGGGGCCCCAGGACCCTGGCGCAGTCCCTGGGGTCCTCCCACTACCTTGGTCTTGGGGTGGATGAGCAGAACCCCGTGCCGGTTGATGGCGATGAGGATGATATCCGGGTAGGAGGGCTCCGAGGTTTGCTGGGGAGGGAGGGGGGCCACAGTGATCACAGCCCAGCCCGGGAGGCCAGGCGGCCCCTCCCCTAGACGCATGCATGCGCACACGTGCACACGTGCTCCCCCAGACCTGGCCGCTGGCCCTGCCCGTGGCGTGTTTAGGGGAGAAGCTCAGGCTGCTGGGGCCAGAGCCGGGGGGGGCCTGCGTGCCCAGGATGGCCGGGCTTGGGGCGCGGCCTACCTTCACCTCGAAGAAGGCAGACCCGAAGGTGGGCCACCGGCAGATCCACTTCAGGAAGGCCACCTTGGCCTCCTCCACTGTCATGTCCCTGCGCTTGTCACAGGCCAGGAGGATGCGCTGGGGGAAGCAAGGGCCAGTGAGGGCCTGAGTGGAGGCCACTGCCCGACCGGGCTGCCACACAAGGCCCCGAGGTCCTGGCCCAGAGCGGCAGCTGCTGCCTGAGGCCGTGGACAGCGCAGGGAAGGTGCTACAGCGGACCCAGGCCACCCCCAACGGTGGCACCTGGGCGGGGTCCCTGTAGGGGCAGCAGCCGAGGGGCCCCTCCCCAGCCCCTGCCAATGACCTTCTTCCATTCCTCTGAGGACATCAGACGTGTGAGGTTCTCAGGCACGAGTTCCCTCAGGACCTTGGGCATGCTAGCTAGCTGGGACCGGTCATTGCCAAACTGAGCCTTGTAGATGAGGCCTGCCAGGTGGACGGCATCCTCCTGCGAACACTTGTGGAACCCACGCAGGTACTTGGGCAGCTCCTGGGTGCAGGACAAGCTGGACTTTAGGCTGCAGCCACCCCCGGCTTCACGCTCATGTGGTAGCCCGCCCCCATCCAGGAAACCGAGCCCGCAAAAAGCTAAGATCATCAGGGTAAGGTGTCCAGCGCAGGGAAGGCCGCTGAGTGGAGGCAGGGCTCCCTGCCGTCTCGCCGTGGAGGCCGAGGCCTGCTCTACCCCCTTCAGGGCAAGGGCCAGTGCTCCACGGGCTGCAGGGCTCTGCGCGCCTCCCCGCCCCGGCAGGCAGGCATGCTGCAGGTGCTGGTACGGCCGCTGTCTCCAGACGCCGCTGTCCCTCTGCTCCTGGCTCCAGAACCCTCAGGGGCGCGGCCGACCCACCGTGAGGCCGTGGGCGGGAGCTGGGTGCCCAGGGGCAAGGCGGCCGTGCTCCACTCTCAGGGCAGGTGTGGGCTGGAGCGAGGGTGGCCCCAACGCCCACCAGGAGGGGCGGCCCGGGTACCTGATGGTAATGGAGTATGGTGTCTGCCTTCACATCTCTCCCTGGGGCCACGCTGAGCCACAGTTTCCGCATGAAGTACACTTGGTAGGGGAGCGTCACAGCGGCCCCTGGACAGGGGTGGCAGTGAGCACCAAGCCTGTCCCTGGCCCAGCAGGCCGGGGCGCTGCCCACCCACCCCCGCACCCTGCCCCTTGGCCCCTCGCATCGCCACTGTGTTTGCTACTGCGGCCTCCCCAGCTGGACAGCCTCCACGCCTCTTCCTCCCTGGCCCCCAGCTCTTCCTCATCCCTCAAGATGAGTGTAGAAGCCCCTCTTCCGGCAGCATTCGCGGATCTCCCCGTGGGGTCAGGCCCTGTTCCGCCCTCTCTGCCCCCATGCACCCTCCATCACCCCGCAGTCCCGCCATGTGTTCTAGGCCCGCCGCATGCCCGGCCCCTGCCGGAGTTGGGAGAGCTCCAGGGGAATGAGAATGAATGAATAAATGAACGGGCATAGCCATGCAGGAGTGGCCCGGGGAGCCCCCCGGCCCTGGCCCAGGAGGCAGACAAGCCCTGCCCCGCCTCACATCCCCGCAACGCCCCTTCCCCGCCGCACCTCCCCTTCCCGGCCCCTCCCCTCCTTTCCGGCCCCACCCCTCCGTCCCAGCCCCTCTCCTCCGTCCCTGCCCCACCCCTCCTTCCCGGCCCCACCCCTCCGTCCCGGTCCCTCCCCTCCGTCCCTGCCCCACCCCTCCTTCCCGGCCCCACCCCTCCGCCCCTGCCCCACCCCTCCTTCCCGGCCCCACCCCTCCTTCCCGGCCCACCCCTCCTTCTCGGCCCCACCCCTCCGTCCCTGCCCCACCCCTCCTTCCCGGCCCCTCTCCTCCGTCCCTGCCCCACCCCTCCGTCCCAGCCCCTCTCCTCCGTCCCTGCCCCACCCCTCCGTCCCTGCCCCACCCCTCCTTCCCGGCCCCTCTCCTCCGTCCCTGCCCCACCCCTCCTTCCCGGCCCCACCCCTCCGTCCCTGCCCCACCCCTCCTTCCCGGCCCCACCCCTCCGTCCCCGCCCCTCCCCTCCTTCCCGGCCCCTCCCCTCCTTCCCCGCCCCTCCCCTCCTTCCCCGCCCCTCCCCTCCTTCCTGGCCCCAGCCTGCCCCACAGAGCCCTCCCCTCACCTTCCTTCTGGGGCTTGTTCTTCTTCACCCAGTCGGCCACCTGCCTCAAGGAGTCAAAGAAGAAGTCTCCCTCCTTCTGGCTGATGACCTGGGGCGGGTGGAGAGGAGGGCACAGGGAGGCATGCAGGTGTGCGGCATCCAGGGACCCACCTCTGGCCTGGGAGGCTAGGTGCCGCACCGGGGCTCTGACCCCTCCCGCCTACGTCCCTTCAGCCTGTGTGCCGCGGGGGACCTGGCCCAGCGCACGTGGGAAACCCCCGCCCGCCTGCCCTCCCTCCCGGCCCCTGGGCCGCGCACCTTGTCCACGATCTTGATGAAGAGGCTGCAGCCCTCCCAGGAGGCGAGCTGCAGCCGGGCGGCGATGCTGTCGCACACCTCCCGCACCCGGGTGTTGGTGCCCACCTCCATCATCTGGGCAGAGAGG
This sequence comes from Hyperoodon ampullatus, assembly GCF_949752795.1. Lineage (NCBI taxonomy): Eukaryota > Metazoa > Chordata > Mammalia > Artiodactyla > Ziphiidae > Hyperoodon > Hyperoodon ampullatus. The sequence continues at coordinate 101,661,238 of NC_136921.1, forward strand.
GGGCAGGGGAACGTCTCATGTCGCGGCTCGGCCCGGGGTGACCCTCAACAGCCTGCTGACTGGGGCTGGGGTCACACCTGCCCTGTCCTGAGAAGGGCAAGACTCCCCCTCTGGAAACCTGGCCGGATGTGTGTGCTGTTTGGTCACAGGACTCGCTGTCTTGGGGTCCCAAGAGTCCCAGCCTTTTGAACTTGCTCTGAGAGCCTGCCGCCAGACTGTGGGAACTTTGTCAAGGCCACAGTCCGCTTGGGGAGGGCTGTGAGGGCCCCCTCACTCCACTGCTGCCCCTTGGCTGAGGGTCTCCCGCCTCCCACCTGTCCCCTCTGCCGTCCCCAGAGGCCGACTGGGCTCTGTCCGCAGGCACCCCATGGCGGCCCTTGCTCACCATGTCCCAGGGCCGGGTCGGAAGCCCGAGGGGCCCCCAGGCCCTGGGACTCAGCCTTGGTGCCCAGCCCTGTGGCCTCTGCCCCCTTGTGCCCAGCCTGGAATGCCCCCCACACCTTTGGGACGTCCGGACTCCCGACTGCACTACAGCCTCCCCGGGGCCCATCCCTCCCCTGTGCAGCTCGGAGCACCTGAGGGCGCCCAGCACTCAGTTCATGCTCATGGGGACCGGGGTGGGGCGAAGCGGTAGTTTCGGGGGAGACGGGGCAGGGCTAGGAGAGCGCTGAAGGGGAGACCATCCTCTCTACATTGGAAACAGCCGTGTCGGGCGGTGTCTCCCGGCTCTCCTCGGGTGACCCCCGTGGGGAGGGACCTTGCTCTGGCTGCGGGTCCCTGGGGGGCGCAGGGCCTCACCTCGCTCGTGTCGTTGGGCAAGTAGATCCTGTGGCAAATGCGGGAGATGTTCTGCTCCATGGCCTCCACCTCCACCTGGTGCGGGGGCTGCTTCCGGGGCCCCGTCCTGGAGCAGACAGTGCACACGCTGCACGTGCCACCCGACACCCTCACCTGGGCCCAGCCCGTCCCCAGCCTCTAAGCTAAGCTCTGTGCCAGGTACAAAACAAAAGCCAACCCCGAGACCACCGCCGTTCCCTGGGGGCTGCGCTGCCTGCGGTGCTGGGCACATGGCCTAGAGGAGGCAGCAGCGGCCAGCCTGGCCTCACTCCCAGGTGCCCCGAGGTTCTGAGGACACACATGGGGAGGGGACCCAGGCTGGCCAGGGGTCCTGGGCCCGGCACCAGTAGGCAGGGTGGGTCGTGTTCTCATTCCCACACAGCTGGGCGGGGAGCTGGGGATGGGGACACCCACCTTCCCCACCGCGACCCAGGGTGCCACTCACTGTCACGTCTGCTCACCAGGTCACCCCACCCTCTCCCACAGACACAGGAGACCAAGCCAGGGCTGGAGGGCAGGCAGAGCCGGGGAGGAACTGCAGGACGGGCTGGCAGGGATGGGTCTGAGCTCAACTACTGTGGGCTGGGCTAGGGGTACACACAGCTGGCTGGGGACATCAAGGTCATCCTCTGGCCTCAGGGTAGTTCCTTCTCTGCCCTGGACAGGCAGCCACGGGGGAAGGAGGAGCTCATGGCCAGAAACCTCCACTGACCAGCCTGGCCGCCCTGCAACCCTCTGGGGCCTCACTCTCCATCTTCCTTCCGGGCTGCTGGGACCTGGTCCCGCCTCCGCAAACTGACACCAGCCTCTAGAGAGGAAGCCGAGTCTGGCTCCACTGGCAGGTGTCCCCACTGGACCATGAGCTCCTGGAGGGCCAGCGGGGCCCCCCGGCTTCCCCAAGCCGATGTTCCCGGGGGCCTAGGAGCTGTCAGGCTCACCTCAGGACCCTCTGGATGCGGCGGCTGCAGTCGGGGGCCAGCACCTTCCTTCTCCGCATGTCTATGAATTTCTGGGCGTGGGGCAGCAGCGCCTTGCCAGGCGGGAAGAGGCCGGTGCAGAACCACAGCAGCTGCCAGCCCCGCTGCTCGCTGTGCCTGCAGATGGAAGCGCTGGTCAGCCCAGGAGGGGCCCCTCCCGGAGGCCCGGGCCAGCCAGGCACCTCGGGAAGATGGGACTTTGTAGGATTTATGCTATGAGCTGAGGCCTGCCTGAGGCCCTGGGCAAGGCAGCCGCTGCCCTGCTGCCAATGCCACCGAGGCTTCCCTGCCCACGAGGAGGGGAGAGGGTGCTATTGTGCCCATTTTGTGGAGTAGGGCACTGAGGTTTAGAGAGGCTCGGGCCTGCCCGGGTGACAAAGGAGAGAGGGGGAGAGGCAGGGCCCAGGGCAGGTCTGCCTCCCCCCAATCCCCCCGCCCCGGCTCCGGCCAGCCCAGGAGTTCAGGGACACATCGGGTCCCAACCTTCCCACCGTTACTGCGAGGGTCGCCTCTATGAGGGGCCGCCTCCCCCTCTGAACAGTGGACACAGCCTCGGGGGCTGGGGCGAGGCCTGAGGGGGCCCTGGGCATGGCAACCCGCGCGCGCGGTGCCCTCTGCCCCTCTCCGGTCCCCACAGACCCGTTGGTGTTGTGTGTCAGTTGCTTCAGGATCTGGCAGTAAACCTCATCCTGCAGGGCCGCCTGCTGCAGGGCCGCCGAGAAGATCTGGTCAGTAAGCTCCAGGGAGGTCCAGGCCTTCCGAGAGGGGTAGTCGCCCATGTACCTGAGGACGGGTGCAGCCGTCAAGGAGAACGCGCCGGCGGGGCTGTCACCGCTGACCCCCGAGCCCGGCCCCGCGCGGACCCTGGGGCAGCGCTGTGCCCTGGGAGATCCGGCCCCCTGGCGGGCGGGCGGGCTGTGGGGCTGGGGCAGGCTGGCTGGGAAAGGATATCGATGAAGATCCGACAGGCGACGTCCCGCAGCTCGGCGTCGGCGTGGACGCGCCTGAGCAGAGGCTGCCGCAGCGGCTCGGCTGAGTGGGCCCACAGGTGGCCCCGGGTCCGGGCCAGGGGCAGCACGGCTCTGCTGACTGTCTCCTTCTCCGGGACCCTGTCAGGGATCGAGGCAGGGGTGAAGGCCTCCCCACCACGAGCCACGCGCACACAGTGGCAAGAGAGCCCCGGGCTCCAGTGCAGGTCCCCACGGGGATGCCCTCTGTGCCCACAGCACTCAGCTCAGAAACAGGGTGGTCGTGGGAGGGTCAGAGGGTCCCCTCCCTGCCCAGCAAGGCCAGGCGGGCAGTGCACCTGCTTTCATGGCCTCCAGCCCCCAGAGAGCGGAGAGAGGCTGCTTGGGGTGGGTTCTGGGGCTGGGCAGGGAAGTCACCTAAAAAACTCATAGGAGAATTCCTCCAAGGTGTGCAGCTTCTCCTCAGGCTGCTCCTCAGGGGCCGGCTGTGCAGGCCGCCCCTCCTGGGCTGCCAGCTTCCGCTTCTCTCGTGGCATGGCCAGCAAGCTCTGTGAGGGCATGGGTCTGTGGGTGTCCAGGAGCCTCTGCCCACTAGCTCCTCCTGGCCTGGTTGCCTCAGAGACTCGGGAGGGGCCGGACCACGGGGCTGGATAGGCCTGGGTCTACCCTTCTTGTGTCACCTGCTGTGTGACCCAGGATCAGTGACTCAGTGTCTCTGAGCCTGTTTCCCTTCCCTTAGGAGGGCTCTCAGGCCCACTCCTTCTGGCCTCAGCACAAGTGCCAGTCCCTCAGGGATGCCTTCCCAGACAGGGCAAGCCCCGCCCTAGGATTTGCTCCCATAACAGCAGGTACTCCTTCTTGGTGGCATTTCGTTCACTTGCCATCAAGTCGTCATTTGTCCCCGTGCTCCTTGAGGGCGGAGATACTACTGTGTTCAATCCTGTACTGTAGGCACAGGGCACACAGTTGGCACTCAATACATGCATGCTGGAAGGCCTGTCTGTCCTGTCTCCCTGGGGGGCTGGTCTTGGGCGCTGGGGTGGGGTGGCTGTCAGGGGTAGGGAGACTTGAGCCCCCCTGGGTCAGGGTTTAAATGAGGCTGACACAAGGACGGAAGCATCCCCAGGACACTCCCTGGTGGGAGGTGTGGAAGGAATGCCCACTGATTGAGCACCTACTAAATGCCGAGCACTGCACCAGGCACTCACTGCACAAGCACTTCCTGCCTCTCCGTCACCCCAGAAGGACGATGGGGCTGGCAGAGCTGACGTGATTGCCCAGGATCCGTGAGGTGGGTCCCCGGCCCCTGAGCTAGGACCCCGGGCCGGGCATCTCGGCCACCTCCCCAGGTGCCCACGGGTACCCAGCTGAGGGCAGGGGAGCATATGAGTTACCAGCAGCTCTGCCGAGGGCTTGGTGACCGCTGGGATGATGTAGAGGCAGGCCGTGGGCACCAGCCCCGTCTTCTTGGTCCTGTCATTCTGGGCCAGGGTCCAGTTCTCAGAGGTCAGCAGGCCCTGCTTCGCTGTCAGGATCAGCAAGTCCCCCTTCTTGAAGGGCAGGAGGGTGGCATCATCTACAAATCCAGGTCACACAGACACACACACGGGGCAGAGAAGACGCCGTTTCCCAAGGGCTCAGCGGAGGCCACAGGCTATGGTGGCATCCTGTGGGCCATCTCCTTTGACCGGTGGGGAAACGGAGATGCACAGCAGTGGGCCCAAGGCCACCCTGACCGTGAGCTGGTGGTGGGATTCCCAGAGCTCTGGCCCTCAGGGGGCCTGGACGGGCACAGAGCCTGGGGTGGCAGGAGCTGGGGAGACCTGCTCAGACGCCTGACCAGGAGATGGCTGGCAAGCCGGGAGGCAGGTGGACCAAGGGAACAGAATACCAGCTGGCAGTCACCAAGCCTGCCCGGGAGCTGGGTGACCTCTCTGAGCCTGTTTCCTCAACTGTAAAATGAAGAAAGTCATCCCTCCCTCCTGGGGCTGTTGTGAGGATGGAATGGGCCCCAGGGGCAAAGCTTCTGCTGACGTTTCTTACTGCACTGAAGATCCTGTGCACAGCCCTCCCCTGCCCCCTCCCTCCTGAAGCCTGATTTCCAGCCGTGCTCAGGGAAGCCGTGGCCGAGAACTCGACTGCCCGGGCTCACCCCGCCCCCAACCCCCCTCCTGAGCTGTGTGGCCCTGGACAAGTTGCGTCCCTTCTCTGAGCCTCCAGTCCTTGTCTGTAAAATGGGACAACAGGGCAGCTGTGGGGATGGTATGCAAGGCACGGGAGGGTGGCCCAGCTCTTCTCTGCAGGTGAGGGCGCTGGCCCTTCCCATGCTTCCGGCACAAGGACAGCCCTCAGCGCACTTCACTTTGGAGGGTTTGAGACCCCTCCTGGAGTCCCCTCATCTTGCACATGGGAAGGCCTTGCCTACCGCTGCCCCGAGTGCTTGGTGGCCTCTCTCCCTCTCTCCGCTCGAGTCCTTGTGCCCCGCCTGCCACGTGACCACCGGGACCTGGCACGAGCAAGCCACCCACCTTCACTGGGTCCCCTCCCCACCTGGCTGGGTACCTGTGGCCTTCCTGTCCTGCAGGGCCATGGCGAACACGGACCTCTCCTTCAAGCCCTCCAGAAACATGGCCACCAACTCGGCGATGGCCACGCTGCTGGGGGACCTGAACTCAAACTCTTCTTCGTGCAGCGTGACGAGCACCAGCCTCTGCCCACCCTGGGCCTCCCTGAGGGGGAAAGACGACAATGTGACCAGAGGTCTACTCCACCCTCCCCCTGGGTCAGCCCCTCGACAGCCTCGGAGGCGTGACCCGCCTGAGTTACAGATGAGGAAACCGAGCAGCGAGTCCAGAGCCATGGCAGGGCCAGGGGCTGAGAGCAAGCCTGCCCCGGTCCCAGGCCCCGCTGTGTGTGTGGGCAGGTGAGCCAGAGCTTAGGCTGCCATGGGCTCCAAACGCAGTGGTGGTACTGAGCCCCAGTCTGTGGGGTCAGCTCCAGGCAGGCAAGGTGGTGGCCAGCGGGGAGGGCCACCACGGGGCCACCGCAAAGAGTGGTGGCGCTGAGATGGAGCACCAGCCTGGGTGAGCTTGGGCGAGCTGCCCAGCCTCTATGTGCTTCCGTTTGTTTATCTGCAGACTGGGGGTGCTGGGGGGACTTACTGGCATAGCAGAGAGTGCGCAGCACAGTCAGCATCAGTAAGTGGTGGCCAGCCTGCGCCCTGCACACACTGGTAGTGACCACAGTGGCCATGCCACACCGGGCTGTGTTTTAACCAAGCAGGGCCTCTGGCAGGGCACAAGCAGGCCTTCCCGAAGGGCATGGAGGCCTTCTCATAAGGTGGGAGCCATGGAGAGCACAGGGACGGGACGTCCGAGGTCCCACCAGGCGTGCAAGGCCGCCCTCGTGCTGTTCTGTGCCCTGCACACGCAGCCCTGTCCCTCGCTCCCTCTCCCAGATGGCTGGCACCTCCGAGTGAGTGGTTCCCACCCGTGAGAAGGGAAGGAGCCTATAGGTGAACGTACACCCTGGAGGCTGCAAGCTTATGTGCCCCTTTCCAGCGGGGCTGGGTTCTAAAGGAAGCTTGAGAAGGCAACGCGTGATGTGCAGACACAGTGCTGGCCCTGGGACACTGGAAGGTGGCTCCCGATCCAACGACCATCACACCACACGTGTGATGTGGTACGAGCCAGCCGGGCTCCCAGGGACAATGTCCCTCCTCCTCTCCCTGTCTCTCCTGGAGCCCCCAAGGGCTGAGATTGTGGGGAGAGAGAGATTTGGGGCCTCTTCCCTCAGGGGCCCCACCTGTTGGTGATCAGGCTCATGACCTCTAGGAAAGAGAGTTCTAGCAGCATCTTCTCCTTCTGGTCCAGGAAGTACAGCCCCTTCCAGTTAACAGCCAAGATCAGCTGAGTCTTGGGCAGTCGGGGGCCTGGCGGAAGGAGACGGAAGTGTGAAGCCTGGGCTGGCCCGGGGTGTGGGCCGAGCCGCACCCTCTTACCCGGTCAGACACCGTTACCTGAGAGTGTGGTGACTTCAAAGAGGCGAGAGAAGAGCAGCGGCCACTTCAGGAAGGCGGTGTCCACCACCTGCTCTTGCACGGCCAGTGGCGTGGCCTGCTTCTGGGCGTACGATGCCTGCTCGGAGGACATGATGATGTGTCACCTCCATCACTCATCATCCCCCACCTAACTACTCACCCAGCGCCCAGGGTGCTCATTTGCTGGATCATTCTGTGAAGCCTCTGCCTAAAGCCAGGCCAGTGCCGGCGAGGGCTGGGTGGGAGGCTCTGGTGGGCTGGGGAGGACCCCCTCACGGTGGTTTTGAGAAGGAAGGAAGGCTTTCCCCTCCTCAGTATCAGAGCTCCAGAGGCTGTAGGGCCAGGCTCCTGTCTCAGCCTGGAAGCCTGTGAGGGTCACGTGCAGGCGTCTGCAGGCCCCTGTCTGCAGGCCCCCGTCTGCAGGCTCAGGCGGGCTCTCGCCAACACTGGCCTCAAGGGGCTGCGTGTTGCTCCGTGCCCAAGGCCAACCATGGTGTGTGTGTCTGTGTGTTGCTGGTGCCCCTCTCCGCCTCTCTTCTGCAGAGCTCTTCGTCTGCACATTTGGGAGGCGTCTTTCAGGGACCTTCACCTCAAACCACCCCCCACCGAGTCTGGCCTCACCTTCCTTCCTCCCCCGTCCTCGGCTTTTCCTCACCTTCACCCTTTCCTCTCCCTCATCTCACTGCTCTGTGCTCATCGCTGGCTGTAACATCCAACTGAGCTTTCTTGTTAGTTTGTTGAATAAAATGTTATTTCTCTTGTTCCTACTTTAAAAGGTGGTTGGGTAACATTCAGATACTGGATTGGGGGATGTAAATCGATACATCCTACCTGAGACTTGGCAGTATGCAACGGGTGTCAAGGATTTTAGAACATTCACACACTCTGAAATCCCTTTTCTAGAAATTGATCCTGATGAAATAACCGGCAAACATACAAAACTTGTATCTACAGAGAGGTTCACCTTGCTGTTTTAACAGTGAAAAATGGGGCATGACCTTAGCATTCATCAGTAGGAATCAGTGAAGTGAATTATAACTCATGAATACAGTATATGCAGCCCTTAAAAACACAGAGATCGGTATTTAGTGACACCGAAGTAGGGCCGCAAACTATTAAGTGAAGTAAAGAAGCATGTTTTAAAGTTATCTAATGATAATCCTATTATTATTTTTTAAGAAGGTATGTTTTGGGCTTCCCTGGTGGTGCAGTGGTTAAGAATCCACCTGCCAATGCAGGGGACATGGGTTCGAGCCCTGGTCTGGGAAGATCCCACATGCTGCGGAGCAACTAAGCCCGTGCACCGCAACTACTGAGCCTGCGATCTAGAGCTCGTGAGCCACAACTACTAAGCCCGTGTGCCACAACTACTGAAGCCCGCGTGCCTAGAGCCCGTGCTCCACAACAAGAGAAGCCACTGCAATGAGAAGCCTGCACACCGCAACGAAGAGTAGCCCCCGCTCGCCGTAACTAGAGAAAGCCCGCGCGCAGCAACGAAGACCCAACGCAGCCAAAAAAAAAAGGCGTGTTTCTCTCACTCCAATCATATGCATGTCTCCATTGTGTACATGTGAATAAGGCAGTCTAGAAGGACACACGCCACAGCTTAAGAGGGATGAGCTCTTTGATGTGATATTATTGCTGATTTCCCTGTTGTTTTTGTATTTGTCTGTATTTTCTGGTTTATTTGGTAATGCCCAGGTTTTAAGTGTTTAATGGAAAAAAATCAGTGAAACTATGTCCACTTTGGAAAAAGTGTGGTGTGAATTTCCTAATTCTTTACTCTCACCCCAACCCCCCCTTCCCAAATTACGAAGCCACTTCTCACTCATGTTCATCTGGGGTTGTGTGCATCTCTTGTTCCTCTCCGTCTCGTACTAGCCCTAAAACGTCCATGGTCTCTCCCCTGTAGACACATCCACTCAGGCTGGGAAACAACAGAAGCGACCAACAGGGTTTGCTTTGCCAAATTCCCGTTCAAGGATTGTCCCCAAGGGATGCTAGCCACTGCCTTGTGGAACAGAACATATGTGGTCAAGCTTGTGTGGGGAACACTGGGTAAGATAATCAGGCATCTGTCCTGCAGGACTTCTTAGAGCCTTTCCTAAGGGCTGTGCACGGTGACACCCTAAGAGCAGGAAAGAGCAAGCTGCAGCCCCTGCCGCAGGCGTACAGGACCCTTGTCTACGGACCCACTTTGAGCACCTCCTTCTGTGTTGCCAGAATGGAAGGCGTGCTGCTTGGTCATGCTCCCTGCCCTTCTCCGCACTTGGATGGCCCCTGCTGCCACTACCCGGGGCTTATCTCCCTGCCACTGGGCTGTCAACCCCTGACAAACAGGCGTCATGCTGCCTTCGTATTTCCCACTGCCTGTCGTTCTTTCTTGGCCCCCAGTGCAAGTTAGTGCGGGGGAGGCATTAACCAAAGGGTTGTATCCTCAGTAACCCCCGTGCACAGCTCTCCCACAGCAGCTGCACCAGCCAGCCAGGTCCTCAGAGATGCCTTTGCACCCTCAGGCCACGCTGCAGAGCAAAGCACCCTATGAAGAAGGAGGCTCTGACAGAGGGCCGGGTTTGGGACAGCCCTGTGGGGAGGGGAAGAGAGACAGGGGGACTGAATCAGACAGCCTGTCTTTGTCCCCTCTTGGGGTGGCAGTTTAGGAGCAGCAGAAACCTCCGCTGGTGCGGGTGACCCCGAGAACAGGAGTGGGTGTTTGGAGATGCAGGTAGAGGCTTGGGGACGAGGCTGTGGGCCTCCGGGAGCCGCCTTTACTTGGTGCGGGCTGACCAAGCAGGGTTAGAAGAGCGGCAGCCCTCCCTGCTGTCCAGAGCCAGCCCGGGGCACATAGGGCCCAGCAAGGGGACACCGTAAGGCTTGGGGCCAGGATGGGGCCTCACAGGGCGGGACTGGTGCCGAGGCAAGGGCGCGCTTGCGGTCAGCAGCTGGGGATGCCCTCTTGCGCCAGAAGGCCAGGGCCCAGCCCGACACTGCAGTGGAGACCAGTGCAGGGCTGAGCTGCCCTGACCTATGGCAGGATGCCACCGTGGAAGGAGGAGGGAAGATGGAATGGGCCTGTCAGAGGGAGTGGACCTGAACGAGACTCTTTAAACCTGAAGAGACAGGGCTCTGCTCAGTGGCAAGTTAGCCTCCCAACCCCCCATGAGTGGGGGCTCGTCATGGGGTCTCCAACCGCTCTACACACCCCAGGGCCCCCAAAAAGAGCTGCACAGCCCGAGTGCACAGGCTCTGGGGAACTGACCTCGGCATGGGCGGCGGTGACCAGGCTGGCCCACTCCTCTGGGGACTTGGTCCTGTACAGCTTGGGGGGGACACAGCTGGGCAGCAGCTCCCGGACGGCCTGGCTCCCCACCGAGGCGCCGAGCTGCACGGCACAGCACTGGGCCAGCAGTTGCACCAGATCTTTCTCCTGCACAGCCCGGGGGACACACAGCAGGGGGAGGGGTGTTGAGAGCCCACCCTCCCCCAGGACGCTCTCGTCCCGGCGCAGCAGAGGTGACCAGCCACCTCCGCTAGGCAGGACCTGCCCCTCCCCCAGCACGGCAGAACCTCCGCGGGCCCCGATGGGCCCCGACGCGGGCTGGGCTCCGGCTGGCGGGCAGGGACCTCCCAGCGGCCTTGGCCTGAGCCCTGCGGGGCCTCTGCCTGAGGACAAGGGGGGATCCCCTGTGCCCCTCTCTCAGCCCTCCGGAGCCAGAGAACGTGTGGGAGGGAGCTCTGAGGCCTGGGTGGAGCCCCAAACACCGCTGTCTGAGTGGGGTGAGTGTGGGCGACGCCTTCACCCTGTCTCCCCCAGTCCTCACTGGGCAAAGGTGACCAGTGGCCACCCCTGTATGGCCTCTGCAGGGCTCATGTGGGTGGAAGCCTGTGTAAGGCCCCAGCATGCACAGCACAGAGCAGGGTTCCTGCTCCAAACAGGCCTGTTCTTCCCGGGAGACCAAAACCTTGCCCGGCCACCCAGCTGCCTGCCCTCTGGGCCCCCTTTTGCCTCGCTCCTGCATGTCCCTGCCCACTGCCCCATTCCAGGAAGGCCTCCAAGGCTGCCATGGCTGCCTCCGACCCCCAGGGCAGCACCCCCGGGCCCACTCCTCTCCCCTGGCCGCCTGCCCTCCACGCTCCCCACGGGCATCCCTGGCGGCCGCGGCCCAGCTGCCCTTGCTCGGTCCCCGCCGCCCCTGCACTGGAACAGGGAGCTTCCTCAGGCTGTCTGATGGGTGGCTCTTCAGGGCCCTGACGGCCGCGGTCCCCTCACCTTCTCGAAGCTGTACTCGCCGGACCAGACTCCGTGGAGGACTTGGTGGTAAATGAGCTGGGTGCTGACCGGGTCCTCCCGGGAGTCATGCCACGGGGTGAAGAACTCCTTCCGGAAGTAGAGGCGCCATGGCGCCTGGCGCTCGCTCTCGCCCCTCTCACGGGCCAGCTGCTCACACTGGGCCAAGGTGTCCATCACGTGGTCGTGCCCACTGCCCAGGGACCAGAACTGAGACCAGAATCGGGGCGGCAGGGGTGAGCGACTGCTGCGTGTCAGGCCGCCCCACCTGCCCTTGGCACACGGAGGACAAGAGCCCGCTGGACGCCCGAGGGACTCCTCCCCCAGGGGGCGTGGCCTGTCAATCACCCTCCCCAACACTGCACCCCGGCCCGCCCTGCCCACAGGCGGCACATGCCCACGTGACGGGGTCGGAGCACTCTGATTGGTTGGTTGGCGTGAGCACGTCTCGGTCTGAGGCTGTGGGCGTGAGGGCATCTGGGGGGGCGACGATGTGGGGTTCAGGAGGGGGAGTGTTGGTGTGACCTCCGCATTGCTACGTGGGAGTCTGAGCTCCCCGGCGTGGGGGGCTTGGAGCAGGATGTGGGCATGGCAGGGGACCTACCAGGTGTGCCTGTGACACCATCTGGGGCCGAGGTACAGCCACTGGGCTGAGCGCATGAGTGTTGGGGCAGGAGGGCAGGTTGCCTGGTTAGGAGGCATGTCTGTGAGCGGGAGTTTGTGTTCGTATCTGTGTTTGGCAGCCGGCAAGGTGAGCGGTGGCTAGGCTGACAGGCGGGTGGTGGATGGGACCCCCTGGCCAGTACCTTGTCGTACACAGCAACCTGCAGGGAAAAGCCCACGTGGTCGCTGAGGCCCTGCTTGTGGGCGATGTGCAGGCAGACTTCCCGAGACGTCGAGGCTGAGTCCACCGAGACGGTCAGGCTCTCTCCAGTCGCCAAGGTCACATGGATCGGGACGCGCTTCTTGGACTTGACAGCCTGGGGACAGACGAAGGCTCAGGTCCTCTACCCGGGAGGCTCCTGGACTCAGCTGCCGGCGCTGGTGCTCCCGGAACCCTGGGATGGGAGGCCGGTCCACCATCCCCTCTTCCCAACCCGCTGCCCCTGCTGGCTCATCCCCGTGGGTTCCAGGGGGAGGGGCCTTCTGAATCCCCACCCGGTTCGGCAGGAAGTTAACAAAAGTCCTGGCCAACGGACATCTGCTACTGAACTGACAGACTGGGCCAGGGCTGCGCCCCTGGGATGCAGCCGGCAAGTGGGAGACCCAATTTTAACATGAGATCCCTGAGCTTTGGCTGGGGGACTCAGAATCACAGAAAGTCAAGAAGCTCTCGGAAATGGCTGGGTCTCGTACTCTGGAACATTTTGGGTCCAAGGAAGCCACTGTTCCTCTCTGTGTACACCACACCGCTAAGGCAAGTTCACATGCAACTCCAAGGCTCATGGGCAGAGCAGGTAGATAAGGTGGAAGGGGGGAGGCCCTGTGGACTCAGGTGGCAGGACGAGGATGGGAGGGGGTGTGGCGGGAGGTTACCCTGGAATAGGGCACCATGGGGCACAGGCAGTGAGTGCCTTTCAGGAGCTGCAGGTATAGTGGTGGGCAGGGGTGTCCCCTCAACCCTGCCTGCTTCTGAAGGACCTTTCCTGAGGATAGTTCCTGCCCGTGAGCAGGAACTCACAGGTGACACAAACAACATTGCCACCACGGCAGACAACCTTGGTTGGCCATATAAAATGCATATGTCCTCGGGAGGGGTAATGCTTTAAGCAGCCACTCACACCCTGCAGCTAAGGAACTGAGTAGACTTACTTTCCCCTTCAGCTGGTAGGGTCCTAAAGGAATGCCGATTTAGATTGGTGGCGAGGGTGCAATTCTGAAGGCTGGACCAGGCCTGGGGAAGGCCACAGGGACCGCAGGCACAGAAGGTGGTGGACAGGCCCGGAGCACACACTTCCTGCCGGCAGCCCCATGAGCTGTGCTGGAAGAGCCATGATGGCTGGCACCGCCCCACACGGACCGTCTCTCGCCCCTACCTGCATCTCCAGCCAGGAGGGCGGCTCCGTGCGCACCCCGTTGGCACAGGTGCGTCTCAGGCGCTCAGCACAGAAGGGCCCGTAGCCGACTGGCCCTTGACCGATGAAGTTCAGCAGATACTGGTGGGCGAGGAAGGGAAGGGGATGAAGACACTTAGAATAGAGGACACTTTCTACTTACTGTCCAGATTCTAGAAACTGTGATGCTAACTGTAACTATGGATGTTGGATGTGTTAACTAACCTTACTTGGTAATCATTCTGCAATACACACCTATGTAAAATCACTACACTGTACACCCTACACTTGAACAATGTTATATGTCAATGATATTTCAATAAAACTGGAAAAAAATTTAAATGAAAATAAAAATGATAATAGTGTTGGCAAAGGTGCATTGACATGGGGCTCTCACACTGGGAAGAAATATCAATTGCACGGCATTTCTGAGTAGTCATTTGTCAATATGTTTTAAATAGTACATAGTTTAAAAATGTACATACTCTTCGACTTAATAATTCAAACCTATGATAAAGGGAGGTATATAGTTTCTTTTGTTTTTAATTTTATTTATTTATTTAGTCTTTTGGCTGCATTGGGCCTTCGCTGCTGTGCGCGGGCTTTCTCTAGTTGCGGCGAGCGGGGGCTACATTTCGTTGCGACGTGCGGGCTTCTCATTGCGGTGGCTTCTCTTGTTGCAGAGCACGGGCTCTAAGCACGCGGGCTTCAGTAGTTGCAGCACGTGGGCTCAGTAGTCATGGCATGCAGGCCCTAGTGCATGCGGGCTGCAGGAGTTGTGGCACGCAGGCTCAGTAGTTGTGGCACATGGGCTCTAGGGCGCATGGACTTCAGTAGTTGTGGCACGCGGGCTCAGTAGTTGTGGCTTGCTGTCTCTAGAGCACAGGCTCAGTAGTTGTGGCACAGGGGCTTAGCTGCTCTGCAGCATGTGGGATCTTCCCGGACCAGGGCTCGAACCCATGTCCCCAGCATTGGCAGGCGGATTCTTAACCACTGCGCCACCAGGGAAGTCCCCATAGTTTTTAATCATAGTGGTGTTTATGGTGATGGGCAATTGGAAGATGGATCCTAAATGTCCATCAACGAGTGAAATACGCGCTGGGACAGCACTAACAGATGGCATTAGCACTGCCATTTGGGAACAGTTTATGACATGAGAAGACACATAAGATAAGTGAAAGCTGCAGGAATGCCAATGCTCAAAATATGTTTGACAAGATGCTGAAACAAGGCATTGAAAACCTTTTTGTCTCTCAGAGAGATTCTTTGAGGAGATGCAGCCTGGAAGGGTTTACTAGTGTCAAGTGTGGCCCAGGGCCCAGGGCAGATGGCCAGGGTGACCACACTTCCTGCTGTCCCTGAAGGGACAAGAGGTAGTGAGATTGTTTTCTATGTGATTCCAAGTATGACCCTATCACACCACAAAAGGCCAGGAATTGTAACGGAAGTTACCTCTGGGTGTGGGGATGACTTTTATTTTCCTTCTAGACTTTCTTCATATCCTACATATTACTTTTTTTTTTTTTTTTTTTTGTACGCGGGCCTCTCACTGTTGTGGCCTCTCCTGTTGCGGAGCACAGGCTCCGGACGCGCAGGCTCAGCGGCCTTGGCTCACGGGCCCAGCCGCTCCATGGCATGTGGGATCTTCCCGGACCGGGGCACGAGCCCGTGTCCCCTGCATCGGCAGGAGGACTCTCAACCACTGTGCCACCGGGGAAGCCCCCTACATATTACTTTTATCATCAGAACCAAAAGGTATATTAGAGTAGCAAAGGCTGGGACCTCCAACACTTGAAAGCACCTCCCTTGTCAGTTCTAAGGCCTAGAGAGAGATGCTGCAGCCAATCTCTGGTTGGTGCCCACTCCTCAGACCCCTTTGCCTTTTCAGTGTCCACTGCACCCATTGTCTCATTGTCTCCTGGTGACTGAGCCCAGGTAAGATGACCCTGCAGATCCTGATTAGGGGTTAGAAGGAACATCCTTTTTTACAGACGGGAAACTGAGGCTCAAAGAAGCCCAGGCACTGATACCCATCCTGGCCTGCAGTAGCAAGAGAACTGGGCCATGCATGGGTTAGGATGTCCGGACCTGCTCCAGGGCCCCGGGCCCACCCGTGCTGCCCCCGCCTTCAGCCCCTGCCCCCGGCCCTCCCCACCTTCAAGAACCTTTCGGAGGGCGGGAAGCACCCCAGGCACAGGCCAAGCAGGATCCAGCCCCGGGCCAGGCTGCTTGTTTTGTAGTTCTCCGAGAGCTGCTTGCAGATCTGGCAGTAAATCTCGTCCCTAAAAGACACGGAGTGCTGGGAGGCCAGGCAGGGGGCTGGCTCTGGGGGAGGAGAGGAGACGGGGCACAGGGACACACAGCTCCTTCTGCACCCCTGGGGGCAGACATGTTTGCAGGGGGACCTCCAGCCTCCTCACCTCCAATTGCTTTTGCTGCATGCCCTCACCTCCCCGTCACATCCAGGCCCACCGTGGACCCTGTCATCTCCCAGGACTGTGCTCCCTCCAATGTCTCCCCAGTGGGCTCTGTAGCCCCACTCTTTTTTTTCCCCCTTAATATTTATTTATTTATTTGGCTGTGCCAGGTCTTAGTTGCGGCACGCAGAATCTAGTTCCTGAGCAGGGATCGAACCCGGGCCCACTGCATTGGGAGCGTGGAGTTGGATTTATCAGAAAAGGTTTAAAAACTACCATAACTGTGCTCAAAGATGTAAAGGACACTATGCTCATAGTGAATGAACAAACAGGATATCTTGGCAGAGAAACAGAAACTATAAAAAAGAACCAACTGCAAACTCTAGAATTGAAAAATATAATATCTGAAAAAAAATGTTGGATGGGTATAATAGCAGACTGGGGAAGACAAAAGAAAAATCAGTGAATGTGAAGATAGATTAATAGAAACTATCCAATCTAAAGAACAGAGGAGAAAAAAAGAATGCAGGGGTGAACAGACCCTCAGGGATGTGAGGGATAATATAAAAGTCTTCCATAGGTTTAATTAGAGTTCAAAGGAAAAGAGAGAGAGAATGAAGTAGAAAAAAACATTTGAAGAAATAATGCCCCAAATTCCCCCAATTTGGTTAAAAATAATAACTTAAAATATGTGAACCCTTGAGATACAGTAGTCTGTCCCTGAAAGCAGTATACATGGTTCTTTAAATTTGTATAAAAACACAATTCCTGTAAAGCAAATTGTATATAAAGCAAAATATATCTAACATAAATGAGGCACTTGCCCATTTAAACAGACTTGCATTAAAGCTGGTTATCATATGAATCACCAGCCCATGACGAATTTGTCTTCCTAAAACTGGGTTTCACCCAGGGGTTTTAATGCAGAGCAAATAGAGAACCCTTGATGATAACGTCTGCTGTCCTGAGACCCAGCCTGCAGGCCCCAGGGTAGGGAGCAGGATAGGGCTGCAGCCATGGGCTGAGAGCCAGTGAGGGGTCCCATGTTCTGAATGGGGTGCGACGGGGGTGGGGACTGACCTGAGGCTGGGCCGCAGGATGGCATAACCCACAATGAACTGCACCTTCTCCAGATTGGACATGGGTCGGTCTGAGATGGGGTCGTCAGGATCAAATGCCTCTTCCCCGATATTCAGCTGGCTGGCCACCTTGAAACCCAAAGGCGGCAGTCAGGACAGCTGAGATTCTTCCCATTTGCAAAGGAGGAAACTGGGTGAAAGCCTGGAATGCTGCCGCAGGCCAGCCAGCGGGCGGCAGAGCTGGGAACAGGCCCAGGTCCCCTGTCCCTGGGCTCACCTGACCCGTGACCCTGGAGGACCGCTTCAGCTTCATGGAGGAGATGTCCTTGGTCCCTCTGTTCCTGCGGTTGGGCCTCTGTGGATGGAGACAGTTCTTGAGGGATGGTGAGCTGGGGTAGCACCTCCCAATCTGACCCAACAGTGCCTAGGGTGGGGCTAGTCTCCAAATCCCTCAGCCATTCCCCAGCTGATTCACAAAGCACCGAGCAGCCCCTCATCTTGACCGAGCTGTGCAACAGTGACAGGTGTGCATTGCCATCCTCACACCTGAGTGAGGAAAGAGAGGCGAGGGAAAGTGAGAAACTGGACAAAAGCTGCTCGGCCAGTCACCAGCCCTCTGGGAGGGCTCAGGACTGTCCTGATTCCAAAGCTTGGACCTCTCGCCAGCCAAGCGGGCTGGGTCTCAGCCCAGGTACCCAGGACAGCCCCAGGCTATGGTCATTCTCTGTGACAATTTGGTGGATGAATTGGAATACACTCCACCCACTGCAAGGTAGGGGCTTTCCCAGAGATCAGAAGATTCTAAGCTGCGGGGCTGGGCTGGGTGGGGAGGGGTCTGCCCCGAGCCACCATGATCTGCTGGTCTCCTTAGGCAGGGGTCACACCCTGTCCTGATGGTGTCATGAGAAGTTGCTGCCAAAATTAGAGCTCAATGTGGGACCGGGTCCAGGGCTGGGCACCAGCTTCTGGCTGGGCTAAAACTGGTTTGCCACACAGGGGACAAACATAAAACACGTTAGGCTGGCGAGTGGGGGTGGGCAGGGCTCACTCAGCCCACTGCTCCTCCTCAGGGAGGCACACGGTGGGTGCTTAATAAATGTGCAGAAAGGAACACTTGACATCTGACCTCTGGGAAGACAGTCTTCCCTGTACTCACCTTCCAGAGGTGCCAGTGGCTGGACCACCTCCCAGCGTCCCCTCCCTGAGAGGTGGCCAGCCTCCAAGGTGGCCCCCAGTGGCCCTTGCCTCCTGACATTCTCGCCCACCGTGGCCTGTAGGCACTGAAACTTCCTTCCTGCTGTCTCTCTGAGGTCACTCATTGTGGAGGAAGCATATGTGAGAACACTCAGGCAGCACCATGGAGAGGCCCAGGTGGCCAGAGCTGAGGTCTCCTGCCAGCAGCTACGTGAGCGAGCCATTTGGAAGCAGATCCCATAGCCCCGGTCGAGCTTGGAGGTGACAGCTTGACTGCAACCTCACCAGAGACCTTGAGCCCGAACTAACCAGTTAAGCTGCTCCTGACCCTCAAAAACTGTCTGAGATAACGAATGTGGGCCGTTTCAAGCTGTCAAATTTAGGGGGTAATTTGTTACACAGCAATGAATGACTATTACACTCTGCAGAGCCCACATCTCTAGAGGTCAGGGAGTCAGGGCTTGAGTTTGGGCAACTTCCATGTAATCCCTGGACCAGATCTGGCCACGTGATGCCAGGCTGCAGACTCCCTTAGATGTTTATGCAGTTGGTCTGTACACAGGACCTCACAGCTATCTGAGCTGAGGTATGGGGCACTGTGATATTGTGATTTCTAATAAGAAATATATATTTGGTCTTTGTCCCCATTACTGGCACAGAGCTCCTAAAATCCTTGGAATTTCCTGTGATAAAGGTGTCTTTTTATGTTAATGAAGTGACTTTTGGAAAGCACCTAAGGGTGGGTCTGGTTGCCAGGGGACACGGGGA
Source organism: Hyperoodon ampullatus (assembly GCF_949752795.1). Lineage (NCBI taxonomy): Eukaryota > Metazoa > Chordata > Mammalia > Artiodactyla > Ziphiidae > Hyperoodon > Hyperoodon ampullatus. Next base: position 101,679,859 of record NC_136921.1, read on the forward strand.
GGGGGGAGGGGTGGGAGATTCAGTTCAACTGGCTCAGTGGCCAATGATTTCGTCAATCGTATCTATGTAATGAGGCCTGCGTAAAAGCCCAGAAGAACAGGGTTCAGAGAGCTTCCAGGTTGGTGACCACTTGGAGATTCAGGGAGAGTGGTGCCTGGAGAGGACATGGAAGCTTCTTTTTTTTTTTTTTTTCTATTATTTATTATCTACTTTTTGGCTGCACCGTGTGGCTTGTGGGATCTTAGTTTCTCGACCAGCGATTGAACCCGGGCCCTCGGCAGTGAAAGTGTGGAGTCCTAACCACTGGACCGCCTGGGAATTCCCCATGGAAGCGTCTTAATCTTTCCCCACACCTTGCCCTATGCATCTCTCCCATCTGGCTGTTCTGAGTTGTATCCTTTTATAATAAACCAGTAATGTAGTAAGTAAAATGTTGCTCCGAATTCTCTGAGCCGCTCTCGCAAATTAAACCCAAGGAGGGTGTCCTGGGAACCTCTGATTTAGCCAGTGGGTCAGCAAATGAGGAACAATCTGGACTTGTGCTGAAGCAGGGGTCTTCTTGAAGGACAGAGCCCTTAATCTGTGGAATCAGACCCTATCTCCAGGCAGATAGTGTCAAGATTGAGTTGAATTGTAGGACACCCAGCTGGTGATGAGAATTCTTGGTGTGGGGAAAAATCCACATACGTTGGAATTGGTGTCAGAATCATAGGCAATCATGGGACTCCTAATGCTGGTGGGCCCCAGTGCTATCACTGCTGTGTCATTCCTTTGGACTATTTTGGTTAATTCCACTAAGATGACATCATGAAACCAGGGCTTTAGGAAGGACTTCTGACCAAAAATGGATGTGAATGAACCTTCCATCAGAGGACTGGGCAGAGCATGGGTAAAGAACTTGGTCTCTGAATTCAGCAGAATGGATTCAAAGCCCAGCTGTGTCCCATGTATTCATTGTGATCTGGGGACAAGTCACTTCACTTCTCAGGTTCTCTAGCTACAATAAACTTAATAATCCCTACCTTGTAGGGATGGCTCATCTGGAAATTAACTGAAGACAAGCAACTGGCACATAGCACGTGGCCAGTCAGCAATAACATCTGTTGTTAGTATTACTGTCCCATGTTCAGAGCCTGGGAGATCCTCTCCTACGATGACTGTATAATTCACAAAGCCCTGGGTGTTATGCCTGACTCATGAGTTCCTGAGTGCCATTCAAGACCGAAAAGCCCCAGGGGCCCCTGGGTCCAGCAGGCGATTCTCACTCCACGTCTTGCCTCCCCCTTCCAGTCCAGCTTCCGGGGCCTGGGGACACCGGAAGGGCGTATGCCCTTTGCGTCCCCGCCCACTGCGCACCTGTGCGGATCTGCCGTGTGCCGGGGGCTGGGCACTGCTCTCCCTGCCCAGGGCGTCATGGATCTGCCGCATCACCGAGCCACCACGCAGGGTGTTTCTGGCAAAGAGCACTGGCTCCGGGATGTCACCCATGAATCTCAGGATGATGTTCCACACAGCCAGGGCGGCCTGGGGAGACGGGGACAGAGTGCCCGGCTGGAACCCAGCTCCAGCAGCGTGGAGCCCACAGCACCCCACCCATTCCTGGTTCCCGCTGAGCCAGGGGGAGGCCTGAGCCACTAGAAACCAGAGAACCAGGTACCGAGCAGTCGGCATCCTCCTCGTGGTAAAGCAGAGGGTATCGGAGGGGCCGCCGGATGTGTGTGTGGCTGGCTGATCTCTGAAAGTAGGTCACGGCGAACTTGGGGAAGGTGTACTCGGCCAGGCCGTCTGCGTCCTCCTCGGGGTCCTCCATCATGGGGACCGTGTCCAGGTCAACCTCGGGTAGCTTCTGGGTCTTCTCTTCCAGATCCTGGGTGCCAGTGAGAGAGTGGGACAAGGGTCTGCTGCCCTTTCAGATGTGACCTGGCAGCGTGTGCATCTTTGGGGGCCAGGGAGCCCCAAGAAGGGTCTGTCTGGTTATTGATGGGGTGCAGAATTATCCACTGCCCCTTGTGTGGGGGACCTCCCCAACCCTCACCCTCGGTGGGCCCCTGGTGGGCTGCCGGGTGCTGGGCGGGCCTCGGTGTGAAAGCCCCAGGTACCTGGCACCCTCTGCCTGCAGACCTGGGCTCTCCAGGCACCCCCGACTCCCTACCCGCTTCCTGCTTGCTTCTGTCAAGTGCTCCTCCAGTGGAGGGGGGCCGGGCTGCCCACACTGCACAGATGATTTGTGTGGGAGGAGCCTGGACGGCGGGAGGGGGAGGCATGAGCACCTTGGGGGGCGCCTACGTCACTGGCCCAGAGCAGGATGCGGTGCGAGTCAACGGGACAGCCCCGGAGCTGCCCTCTCCTCCCGCCCTGCCGCCCCCCAACCCAGATCAGACACGCCCTCCTCCTGCCATGCGTTTTCTACCTCGGGTCCCCAGGTCACATACTGCAGAGCAGCAGCCACCGAGGTGCCCTGTGACAGGGGCCAAACGCACGCGGGAAACGCTGCCTGATTGAAAGCCCAATGACATTTGCACAGTAAAGCCTCTAGGAAGCCTTGCAGGTAAGAAACCTGCTCAACTTGAAAGGGTTTGACCACAGAGACCCTCACTTCTGTTTTCCCTGCATCTTCACCCAGGACCGCAGAACCCACTTCAACACCTACCTACTCCATTGGCTCCCCGAGCTGAGTCTCGGCTTTTCAGTAAAGCCTAGAGGTTGGCCCCTAGACAGAGTCCCCTCGCCACTGGGCCGCCAGGGCCTATCTTACCTCGACGTGTGACGTGGCCTGGCCCTCCTGCCCGCCCATCAGGGAAGGCAGGAAGCCGAACACCTGTTCCACCATCTCCGTGTCGGTGACAGTGTCGTAGATGGACTTACGCTTCCTGCGGGGGACAGCGCTTGGGCTTTTCTGCTCTTCAGCGGGGATGACCAGAGGCTCCTGCACAGACATCCCGGGGGGCCACGGTTACCACAGGCCCGGCTGGGGCAAGCCCCTCCCGGAAGCCAAATAAACCTCCCCCTGCCATATTTGTCCAAATCAATACATTTCCCTCTAAAATCCTAGGTTTTAAAAGCGAGAGGGACTGGAGATCAACCAGCCTGGGCTTCTCCTTTCCCAGTGGATAATGAGAGGTCCAGAGAGGGGAGATGCTTGCTGGTCCTCACAGGGTACCGCGCCAAAGCCCGAAGACCCCCAGAACCTAGCTGCAAAACCCACTCAGGCCCACCTGGTCCCTTCACAAAGAGCACCAAGGCTCCCCTGGGGGAGGGCCCTGGGCCTGCCCTGGTTTGTGGCCCGTCCGGGGCCATGTGGGTGCAGGAACACGCTGCTGATATGTCTGGGGCTCTGCATTCTTTCTTGCTCTGGCCACTGTACCAGCACTGTGCTCCGTGGACCCATTTTCATCTACGGAGCAGGGGCAGACTTCATCCTAGGCCCTCTTTCCTCATCACCACTGCCAAATGAGCAAGTTCTGAGGAGTGCGGCTGAGTCTCAGGTGCTCTCCGAATGGAGGAAATGGGATCACGCAAGGGTGAAATTTCAAAACGCAGGGATACGCATCTCGGCGCCGCTCCCCTGTGCCCTGCCCTCCCGCCTCTCTTGCCCGGACTCTCTTGAAGGCTCCTCTTGGTATTTCTTGGTATTTTGGGACCTGGAGGGGCAGGAGTGTCTGGTGAGAGCCCTATGTTGCTGTTCATTCCTCCCTCCTACCCTCCCTCACCTGGGCCCAGCCATCTCCCACCTGCCCGAGAGGGCAGTGACCACCTACATTGGCTTTCTGCCGTCGGAAGTTCCGCCGGACAGCTGTGCCCCTGGCGTACGCCTGGATGACCACCACTGCCCTCCTCTTGGCCTGGACCTGCTGGCGCACCAGGTAGCCTCTGCAGAGGGCCTGCAGCTGGACCATCCTCTGCCGCATGGCCTGGTACTGCTTTGCCAGCAGGTGGCTCCGGGCAATGGCTTGCAGACGTTCAAAACCCAGGAGGACCTGCGGAGGCAAGAAAGGACGGGCACTCACAGAGAGGCCTGGGCCCAGCAGGGCACAGAGCAGAGAAAGGCCTTCCCGAGGGGACAGAGAATAAGGGGCAAGGTGTCCTCACAAATTAGCTTTACAGTTATCTGCTTTACGGCAAAGCGTTAGTGCTAAAATTTTACGTGCCTGTGAGTACGAGCATATTAAATGAGTTACACTTGTAAAGCAGTTAGAACAGAGCCTGGCATGAAATTAGTGCTAAAGAAGTCTTTTTAAATGGCGTAAATAATAAAGTAGTTTCCTGGTAGTTCTACCAGTAACAGAGAACTGGTTTGGGTGTCACATGCGTAATACGATTCCAGAGGCCTTGCTTTTCACACCTGCAGCCAAGTCCAGCCAGCTTGTGTGGAGCTAGAGTACCTGTGTGGAGGCCTATGGCCGGTTCCATCAAGCTAATCCCTCAGGGATCTTGAAAATAAAGAGGAAATAATAAACTATGAGTACCTGCTTCTATGCTGCAAACACACCCTAGGCCACAGCAGTCCCTAAGCCTCTGGGATGGCTGCTGTTGGCTTCTGAAAGACCAACCTAATGGCTGCCAGGTGTGAGGGGTCATGCTTCATCTTACTGGTTTGGAAGTCACACAGACATGCATCCAACCGCCAGCTCTGCTGCTTACTGATTGTGTGCTCTTGGGGAAATGACTTAATTTCTCTATGCCTCGGTTCCTTGACATACAGCATTGGCTTAATAATAAATAAAATGATGCACACAGAGCAACAGGCCCCAAGGAGCCTTTCCATCCATGTCAGCTACCAATGTGCCCTTGGGAGCACAGAATGAGGACAGGTCTGGGTCAGTTTTGCTGACGTGACCACTGCATGTCCCAACCACAGTCGCAGCCATGACCGGGACAAGCGGTCAAGCAGGCCCCACAGGACACGGTTAAAGGTTGCTCTGGTTTGTTTGTTGCGCAGACACTCAGCAGTGCCTGTGGTCAAGGAAATAATTAGAAAAAAATGCTTGAAACAGAAAATAATCAATCCATTAACTTATTTTGTTGCCTGGAAATTGGGAAAAAAAAGCCACCATCTAATTTCAGAGTAGGACATCTCATTCTAGCTCTGGAGATGCCCCAAATTCTGCAGGAGAACGCTTTGAAACCTGCCAACCGTGTGACCTGACACTATGCTAAGAGGAATGTGTGGGGTGCTGAGGTCTGGATCATGCCTGTGGCTGATGGGATGCTTCCTGCCTCAGCTCTCACAGTCATAAACCAACATCAACATTTGTTTCTAATTGGACGGCTGCTCCTGCAGGCTCCGCCTCCCACGTGAGTCTCTTACCAGCTTGAAGTTCTTCCGGCTGTAGTAGCCTCTCCACCAGGCCTGGAGGGTCACAGCTGCCCGCCTCTGCCTTAGGAACTCCTTCCTAGAAGCGGAAATGCAAGTCAGTGGTAACAACCACAGATATTTTAAAGCCTTTCGGGGGAAAAACTGATTTTGAAGGAAGAGAGGTAATGAAATGTTGGGGGAAATGAATGCATACAATATTTCTTTTCCAGAAGCCTTTATAGGCTGAAAGACAGACAGGTGAGGAGCTTAAAATCTACTGCCAACAAAATTTGTGAACGAGGACAGTTCAGCTTTTATTTATTTATTTATTTATTTAAATTGATCTTTTTTCTTTTTCTTTTCTTTATTTTTTTTGGCCACGCCACGCAGCTTGCAGGATCTTAGTTCCCCAACCAGGGATCGAATCTGTGCCCCCTGAAGTGGAAGCGAGGAGTCCTAACCACTGGACCTCCAGGGAATTCCCGAGGACAGTCCAGTTTTTAGAGTGAGGAGAATAAATGTCCTCGTTCCCCCCACAGATCTCTGAAGGGATAAAACCCATTTCCAACTTTTTATTCGTGGTCAGACTCTGCCCCCTCCTCTGGCCACTAGCCCAGGGGTTTACCAGAAATCAGGTCAGGAGTCTCAGGACCAGAGCTCCCCTCTGGGGGCAGGTCAAAGCAGAGGGCAGCCCCCAGACCCAGGCGGCCGGGCAAGCTCCATCAGACTGCTCCCTCCACAGGGAGGAACGCGGGCTGAAAACTGGAGGAGGTAACCTGAAACCTCGCCTCTGGGGAGTCAGAGGTGCATACGGATGTACCTTTTCTCCCACACTTAACTGAGTTTTCTTATCACTTCTAATAATTTTTCAGGGTATTTTCTGTGGTTTAGGACAGTAGATCTCAATCATATTAAAAATCATCTTCAGGGAGTTGGGGGAGGGGGAATTGGATGAAGGTGGTCAAAAGGTGCAAACTTCCAGTTATAAGATTAAGTACTAGGGATGTAATGTACAACACGATGACTATAGTTAGCACTGCTCTATGGTATATATAAAAGATATTAAAAGAGTAAACCCAGGGCTTCCCTGGTGGTGCAGTGGTTGAGAGTCCGCCTGCCGATGCAGGGGACACGGGTTCGTGCCCCGGTCCGGGAAGATCCCACATGCCGCGGAGCGGCCGGGCCCGTGAACCATGGTCGCTGGGGCTGCGCGTCTGGAGCCTGTGCTCCGTAACGGGAGAGGCCGCAACAGTGAGAGGCCCACGTACCGCAAAAAAAAAAAAAAAGAGTAAACCCTAAGAAGGATTTCCATCACAAGGAAAAAAAAATTTTTTTCTTTTGGTTTTGTATCTATATGAGATGGTGGATGTTCACTAAACTTATTGTGGTAACCATTTCATGATATGTATAAGTCAAATCATTATGTGGTACACCTTAAAGTGGTACAGTACTGTAAGTCAATTATATTTCAATGAAACTGGGGGACAAAAACCAAAAACCAAAACAAACAAACAAAAAAGAACAAGAAAAAAATCATCTGGAGAACTTCAATATTTATTGATGCCTGGGTGCCGTCCAGTCCAATTAAGTCAGAATCTTTGTTGATGGGTGGACAATATGTATCTGTATATCTATCTATTCAATATTTTTTGGTGCATGTACACACACACACACACACACACACACACACACTCACATGATGATTCTAATATAAGGCCAAAGTAAACAACTGAGTTATCTAAAAATAAAGATAATTTGTCTCCTTTCTAATATTTATACCAGTGGTTCTCAACTGGGGGTGATTCTGCCCCCCAGGCACATTTGGCAATGTCTAGACACATTTTTGGTTGCCATGACCGGGGGTTGGGGAGGAGGATGCTACTGGCATCTAGTTAGTAGAGTTCAGATGCTGCTAAGCATCCTGCAATGCCCAGGACAGCCCCCTATAACAAAAAGTGATCCAAGCAAAATGTCAATAGTGTTGAAGTTGAAAAACCCTGATTTCTATATTTTCTTTAAATTTCTTGTCTAATTGCATTGGCCAGAACAGCAATAACACCATTAATTACCAATGGTGATCACTTCTGGGAAGATGGAGTAGACACACTTTCCCTTACTCCTCCTGTTAACTACAACTAAAAACCCCTAGACATTATACATAAAAGAAACATTAAGAAGACTCTGAAAGATGGAGAGAAGAAGGAAGACCAGCTAAGGATCTCAGACACAGTGGTAACTTCTCTGGATTTCTTTTTGCCTCACATACCCCAGACTAGGAGCTGAAGAAGTAGGCAATCCAGAAATGACAATGGGCACAGACCAGAAAGACCCCAAGAAAAGCCTTCTCTCTCTACCAAAAGGATCAAGAAAGGGGCAGTTTAGCAAGACAGAAAACTTTTAGATAATAACCAAGTCTACTCCAGTGAAACACCATGTAAACAACTGTGGTTCCCCCACCTACACCAGAAGATGCCCAGTGGAAAGCCTAGACGTCCACCCTCACCTGGGATGTGTAGGAAGTCATCCTTGATGGGTAGTAATGAGCCCGCCCCCAACAATGGCAGTGGAGACCACTGGGGAATCCTGAACCTGTATGGCCTACTAAGCCACACCTCCCCGCCTCATGACCCTGCTTGCTGGTGCCCATGGCTGCTATTCCCGTGGCTCAGCCACTTTCTCGCATTTTGTCCTATCTGGGTTTCCAGACCTTCCTATGGTTGGCAACGGGCCGACAGGACAGCGGGGAATGGCACCATGGGAACTGCTGAGCCCCCTGGACGTGGTGAGGGGGAGGGAGGTGGTAATATGGCTGATTTACTGAACCTGCACTGAAATTCAAGTGTTATCTTCTTACTGACCAGGGAACCGAGTCAAAGACAGTTCTTTTCTTCCCTCCAAAACCAGCCACCTCATAAAACCAAACCCATACATTCTCTAAGACAACTGAAGGAGAACGTCGAGATATAGTCGAAACCAGAGCTGATGCTTCATTCGGCTCTGGATTCCGTGGTGGAGTCTGCCGTCCACCCCAAAGATTCAAATAATGTATTAGAATTCTCTGGCCAACACAGGCTGCAGTGTCCCTGGTCAGGAGGTCCCGACAGCGCTTCTGCCTCGGTTACCCCAAGAGGGGGACCAGTGGGAACATGTGGCCCTTGGGGGGTACAGGCCTACCCAGGGTACATGGCGGGTGGGTGTATGGGCTGGGAGGGGGCAGGGCAGGCACCTGTGTCTGTAGCCCCGCAGGACTCTCTGGATGCTGACTGCAGCCTTGTCCAGGGCCTGGCTCCTCTTTACCGCCAGCAGGGTTTCGTGGTTTTCCTGGGATGGGAGAGATCTCATCATGCAGCTGTCCTGCCTCACCCCTATTCGCCCACCTGCAGCCGGAAGTCAGGGTCTCTCAGGCTCTTCCCACACGGCTCCTAGGAGGGCGGGCAGGGGAAGGGGCCCTCATGTTGCCACCGATGTGGCTCAGAGCAGAGACCCGCAGCTACATCCTCAGCCCCAATCCAAGAACTTCCCATTTCAGCTCTTTCTTCTTGTTAATTCGATCTGGGAAATTTCACTTCTGCTCTGGAGAACCCAAGAGGGGGGCAAAAAATTTCCCCAAAGCTGTATTTTATTTCCCAAAATTCATGTGCAACGCTCATTCAGCTGTAATACAGATGCATGCTTGTTTCCATAGAGACATGAGTTCCAGCCTTTGCATAGAATTCATAGTGTGAGGTGATGAGCCGTATTCATCCCTGAGCAGTGACTTTCCCTGACCCACCTCCCTGCTCCCCCTGGATCCCGGGCCCGGAAGGAAGGGACTGTCTTTGCAGAATAGAGCACAGCACAGCCCTTTGGTAAGTGATGACCAGAGGCCAGGGGCTTGGTGGCCCTGCCTGCCTCCATCAGTCTTGCATCAAGCAAGCACTGGGTCTCTTCGTGTGCCTGGGTGGGCCCTGGGGACACAGAGGTGGACTAGACCCCCGACTGTGGTCTCATGGAGCAGCCAGGGAGGGGGAGGGAGGGAGGGGCGGGCACTCTCCTCCCCTCCTTGGACAGCCACCCGCGCTGACCCCACTCTCCATACCACACCCTCCTGGGCAGCGGCCCTGGGACTCCCCAGACCTCTTCCCTCTGCCAGCCTCACCTCCCCAGTGGAGTCTGAAGCCCCTCCACTTCTTCCTTCCTGTCAAGCCCCAGAGTCCCAGCACAGGCAGACCTGACTAACGCATGGACAGACGGACAGACCCACTGGAGAGCTGGGGCTGGGAGGACAGACAAGGACATTTGGGCAGGCTCTACGGGGGAAGAGGAGAGAGTGGAGGCCTCAGCAAGGGCAGTGGGGACGAGGTGGGGTGCGGGGCGGGCTGGCAGAGCCCTGATTCTAGCCCTGATCTTGTCTTTCTCGCCCTGCTGACCTGCCCAAGGCATGTGAGGCTAGGAGACACGGAGGTTCTCTCCCTGTGGCTCTCTGACCCGGTTCGCAATCCTGGAGGGCCCGAAGGCCAGCCTCAAGGACGGGAGGCTGCCTCTGCGTGACCTTGAGCCTCCCTGGGAGTTGATGGAGAGGGAGGTGGGAGGTGGGAGATGGTGCTGCTTGCGCTGGCCGGCCAAGGAGCTGTCATGGGGGGAGGGGGCACACTGCCTCCTGCCTGAAGCCCCGCCTCTCCAGGGAGGCAGGGGCGGGGCTTCCCCAGGTCTGACTGCAGACTGTGGCCCCGGGCCTGAAGGGCTGTTCTCCGGGACCCTGGGAGACCTCCCTCAGCTCCTTCTTGCTCTCCCGCGGTGGCTTGGAGGCAGCCCCTCCTTCTCCTCAGGCCTTGCCCTAAATGCCCTCCTCTGAGAAGCCCCCGGGCTTTCTCGGGCCGGGCTCTCCCCGTGACGCCCTGCCTCCCTTCCCCCCTAGCGTGGCGGCGCAGGCGCCCACGGGCACCAGACCAGCCACACAGGCTTCAGGAGGCTGAGCACCAGCACGTTCAGGGTCTCACCTTCAGGAAAATTTTGGTCTTTCCCACTTTCCAGTTTTTGTCTGTGCCCAGCCAGCTTTCGGCGATGCGCAGGCTCATCTGGCGAAACTTGCCCCGAAGCTGCCAAAGAGAAACAGGAGTGGCTCTGTGGAGTCACGCCGGAGCCTAAGGTCTCTCCTCGGGGGCTTCCTAGGGAGCGGGGTCCTTCTGTTCCCACGGGGGTCGCCGTCAGGGGCTCCTGGGCCAGGGCACAGGCACTGGGCACCCTGGATCAAGGGTGGCGCCCCGGGGACCACGAGGCCACCACACCTTGTAGGGCCTGGGGCCTCAGTGTGGCCATTGGACACGGGCAGCCCAAACTTCAGGATGGCTGAGTGTTCGGGGAAGGCTAGGAAGCAGGAAGTGTCCTGCACCCTGGCCACTTATCTCTGGGACATTCTGCCAAGTAAAAGAGAGTGTTTGCTTTTAACTGCGGATGCTCCTAGAAGGAACATATTCAGCCGCTAGCCTCGTCCAGAGAAAGGAAGCAGGAACGGGGGTCATTTCAAAGCTTGGAGTCCAGGGAGGGGCCCTGGGCATCAGGCGGGCAGCCCGCTTGGAACGGGGGCCGTGTGGGCGCCCAGAGGCGGCTGGGTTCTGCAGATGCGCACACCGCCTCTCGGGCGGGGCCCGTGGGCTGGGCTGCGGGGACGCACACCTCCGTGCGCACGGCGCTCGGCAGCAGGACGCGGAACCTCTGCGAGAACTCCTCGAACGAGTAGCGGATGGGGAATCCGGACTTGCGGATGTACACCGTCTCCATCATGCCTGAGTAGCGCAGCTGCCAGATGCACAGCTCCCGGTTGAAGAGCTGCGGGCGCGGAGGAGAGGGGCTGATGGCGCGGGCCGCCCCCTCCCCGACCTCCCTGCCACCGTCCCTCAGGAGAACCAAGCAAACGCTTGGTTTCATGAACGTTCTGTTTTGAAAGGAGATATTTGGTTGAAGTCGCTGCAAAGCCCTGGAAGTGTTTTCCAAGGAGATAAAAAGTCGATAACATATGAATTGGGACATCCACAAGAACACCAAATGCTTCCCGCATTTTCAGAATATGCAAAGTATGAAGAACATCAAAGTGTTTTTGCATATGCCACGTTTAAAATTTTTTGGAGTGCCCCCAAACGATGCCAGAGAACACGGCTTCCTTCTGGCCTTGCCTGTGTTGGGGTGACCGGTGCCCCTGCAGTCCTTCTGGCTGGAGCTCCATCGTGCCTCTCACACTCTAGTGGAAGGAATAAGTACCTTTCCTACTTTGAGTCAGAAAATATTCTAGTCAACTTAGTCTCTCCATCCTCCAGAGATGGGTATTTGGAGAGGAACTTGGCCACGATGCTTTGCACAGGGGTATGGGGTCTCAGCCATGGCCCCAAGACTCTGCATGCCTGGGACCCTCGAGAGCCCCCCTCCACCTCCAACCAGGAGTGTCTGGGGACTAGGGGCAAGCCCTCCAATCTGGCAAGCCCACCAGCACCTGGAAACACGGAGGGCCACAGAGGCTACTGCCTGTGGCATCAAGGGCCGCAAACGAACAGTAGTTCGTTTTGGGCAACTCCTTAGCTCCCAGTTATTATTTCCGGTGGACCTGGTGCTTTTCCTTTAATCTTTACAACAGCCCTACCTGGTGCGGTACTTAGCTTCAACTTAAAGACAAGCTGCCTGAGGCTCAGGACCATGCTCCTGGGTGGCTGAGTCAGGGTTCCCACCTTGAGCCTTCCTGGCCCCTCAGCCTGGGTTCCCCTATGCCCACACAGCAGCTACCAACTCCCAGAAATGTCTCAGCCAGGGGCACCCACAAGACCTGAGAATGATCCTCAGGCCCCCACCTGTGGGCGTCGGTAGAGGACCTCTGGGAACACAGTTACTCTCTCACATCTGTGCATTGTGCCTTTAAGGAAGACACACTTTGGATCTCCTGGGCCAGCCTGAATTTCATACGATTTTATACTTTTCAAAAAGGCACTTCATTTAATGTAATATTATTTCTTTTCTAAGTTTTTTTTTTTTAATCATGTTATCTCCTCTCAGATGGCATCTCCCAGTTTCTGGAATCCTGTATTTGCAGCGTCTGGGTGGGATTCCCAAGCCCACGGGTCAGGGGCTGGGCAGGCAGCAGGCTCCCAGCCCGCCCCACACATAAGCAGATAAAGCCGCCTTCCAAGGGCTGCATGGCCTCAGGTCTCGGTGACCGGCAGTTGGTGTCAGTCTCTAAAATCACAGTATTTGTTGCTGCCCCTTATGGAGTGTGGTTTACTTATGCAGATGTGGCAAAAACGTCATGTGCAATCCTTGCTGCCTCCTGCAGGTAGGCAGATCCTGAATTTACAGAAGAGAAAACTGAGGCTCAGAGAAGCAACACTCCTGGCCAATGGCAGGCGAATGGCAGGGCTGAGACAGTTGAGGTCCGGGTGATCCAAAGCCCTGAAGGTCACAGACCTTCGAATGGCCTAGACTGGTCACCTGGCCTCAGTACCCCCATCTGTAAAATGGGGGCAGATAGCTCTAAAGCTGCCCAGACACTCGTGCAGGGACTGACATGACCCCAGATGCCATCAGACTCATCCAGTAGAGGCCCCCTCCCTCCCCGCATTACCAGTGGCTTCTTGTACTCATTGGGTTTGATGCAGCGGATGAAGTAGGGCTGGCAGTTGGTCAGGATTTTCATCAGCTGGTCCAGGGACTGCTTGAACTGGCCCGCCAAGGTGGAGGGCCGCTTGCTGGAGTCTGCAGACTGCAGGCAAAAGCACAGGGCACAAGTGGGGGGCTGGGGAGCTTGGCCTGGGGCACAGCTGACCCATGGCACAGTGGGGGCTTCTGCCGAGGCTCCGCAGGTGGGCACGGCTACATTCGTCCAGTTGCTCATTCATTCACCTAGCACAGGTTCCCCAAGTGCCTATGTGTGCAGGTGCCCAGCTAGACACTGGGGACCCAGAGCCAAGCAAGACAGGGCAAGCCTCCTGTCTAGGGGTGGGGCCCCCCAAGTGGGGCGCACAACATGATGCACCAGGGTGAGGGGCGAATGTTAGAACTCCCAACTGTTTTACCTCACCATTCTACTTTTTCAGTTTTTGTATCGGTTTTATATGCTCTTTTTGAATGTTTTATACTGTACATTGTAAGCATTATAGTAAATGTACAGTTTTAAAATACATGTATTAAAATGATGGATGCAAGAGAAAACAAGAGCCCAAGCCCCAGGCCAAGAGTAGTGTGTGTTTTTGTGCAATGCTGGCCTTGGACAATGCTCCCTGATCAAACCTTTCCAAGGTCGAATGTTCTTGAGCAAATGTATGTACGGCCAAATTGCGTCAGTCTGGAGACACGAGTTCACTGTTTAGCGCCTCTGAAAGCAGGATGCAATCGCTGGCAGGCCTAATGACGATGGGCAGCATTTTCCTGTTGTCCTGGTTTATAAAATAATGTGCATTTTCCTCCACTGTCATTCTGTTCGCTGAAACCTGTGGGACATGCTCTGGTGTCCCCACAGGGCCAGGAGCAGGCCTCAGCTGTGACGTCCAGGCTGGCTCCGTGAATGCAGAGGGTCTGGCCCGGCTCCGCCTGGTTCCAGACCTGGGCAATTCCTGCACAGCCTCGCGGCTCCTTGGTGCCCCCTGGGCCGGCTCTGCACGTGGCCTTGCTGTGGGCCCTGGGCGCTAAAGCCTCAGGAGTAGAGGTGGGGGTGGGGATGATGAGAGGTCAAGGGCACCTCAGTGTGGCCAGAGCTGACTGTGCGGCATGGGGTGGGGGACAGGGGGTGTCCTCTGCTGCACCCACAGTTCCTGAGCCCCTGAGCCGGCCTCATCTCCCTGCCTGGGGCGGGGGGAGCTCCTCGTCAGGTGACTCACAGGGCTTTTCTGGAACAGTCACTGTTAAGGGGTGAAGGCACGGCTGCTGGGGGTGTGCAGACCTGCACCCTGCTGGGACGTCCTAGGCCGCTCGGAGGAGCACCTGGGGCTCTCTGCTGCCCACCTCCCTGGCCAGGAGCCTCAGTGCTGCTGCCGCCACACCACACACACACACCACATACCACACACACACACACACACCACATACCACACACACACACCACATACCACACACACACACACCCCACATACCACACACACACATACACCACGTACCACACACACACACACCACATACCGCACACACACACCACATACCACACACACACCACATACCACACACACACATACACCACACACACACCACATACCACACACACACCACATACCACACAACACACACCACACACACCACACACACACACCACATACCACACACACACACACCACACAGACGCACCACATACCACATACCACACACACACCACATACCACACACACACACACACACACCACACACCACACACACCACACACACACCACATACCACACACACACACCACACACACACCACATACCACACACACCACACACACACACCACATACCACACACACATACCACACACCACACACACACCACATACCACATACCACACACACACACACCACATACAACACACACACACACATAGACACCACACACCACACACACATACCACATACGCCCCCACACGCCACACACACCACACAGACACACACAAACCACATACCACATACCACACACCGCCCCACACGCCACACACACCACACAGACACACACAAACCACATACCACATACCACACACACACATACCACATACCGCCCCACACGCCACACACACCACACAGACACACACAAACCACATACCACACACCACACACACATACCACATACCACATACACCCCCCCACATGCCACACACACCACACACACCACACAGACACACACAAACCACATACCACACACACACACACCACACACACACGCACCACATACCACACACACCACACAACACACACACAGAGGCCGATATAGAAAGAAACAAGATAAGCCAAAGCAGGTGGGCCGTCTAGAGTCCACCACTCACTGGGAAGCAGGCGGAGTCCCGTTCCCCCGCCCCCGCCCCGCCCGCTGCCCCTGAAGCCCTTCTCCCCGTTTTCAGTCACCTCTGCCCCCCGCCTGAGAATTCCCGACACGAGAACCCAGGCCCCCGGCTGGGCAGGGCCACGGAGCCCACCTTGAAGAGCTGGCTGCCCGCCTTCACCCGGACGGTGGTCCCTCGGCCCAGCTTGCGCTCCGAGGACTCCAGCCCGAATATCTCCCGCAGGAACTCGTTCTCGGAGGAGTGGACCAGGGCGAGGATGTCCTTGCTCAGCACGTCCCGATTCTTCTCCAGGAAGCCTGCAGGGAAGCAGAGTCCCCCACCCAGCTCGGCCACCGCTGCTGACTCCGGCGAGGGGCGGGCGCGGTGCGACAGGAGTCCCGCAGGCCACCCCTCCAGGCCTGCCTCCATCACCGGGGACCGGCGCCGGGCGCTGTCACGGTCACGGCCACATCCCGCGGCCCGCACTAGCCCCCATCCCCACTGCCGCCCCTATCCGAGCCGCCACCGGTCCTTCCGCCTGATTACCCTGCCCGCCCGCCCCTCCCTGCCTGCCTGGCCCCTCTGGCCCCAGGGACCTTCCTGAGAGGGCACATCACCCGTCACCCCTCTGTACCTTTCCTGTGCTGCCAGTGCCTGCCTTCCTCCTCCTCTCTCCCCTGGGGCTTGCACCCCACCCCAGGAAGACCTCATCTCTCCGCCAGGCCCTGCGTCCCACCCCAGGGGGTTTCATCTCCTCCAGGGGGGCCTGCAGCCTCCACGAGCCCTCTGGGGCCCTCTTCCCTCCCATCCCACCCAGGCCAACCCTGGTTTGTGCTTAAGACCAGCTCAAGCGTCGTCTACTCCAGGAGGTTCTCCTGTCCCACAAGTGGGGTGAGAGGCCCTCCTTGGGGCTCCCTTCCGCCCTGTCACTTGGCTCAGGGGTGGCCTGAGGACTTCCCGTCTGCTCCACCAGCCACGGCTCCCCGGGTGGACCACGGCAGGAGCGAGTCCATGCCCCTCAACATCCCAGCGATCCCAGCCACCGCTGTCACTGCCACATACACCCAGGAACCCACTAGCAGCACGGCAGACGGAGTGTCCGTTCCATGTGCAGTTTAGACCTCCCCCAGGGCAGTGCCTGCAGGCTCTCATCAGGGCTCTGAATTTCTGGGGACCCTGGACAAGTATGATCGAGGCAACTGCGTGTTTACATAAAGGAGCCAAAAGAAGAAGAGAAGGAAAAGGAGAAAGTACGGAAACCTCCCCACCCCTCATAATCCCTGAAAATCTGGCAACCTGGTCACGTCCAGGCAGCTTGGAGTCTGGAGGGGAAGACCTGGGCACTCCCACCTGGAGGCCCACCCTTCCCAGCTGGCTGGCCTGTGCAGGAGCGCCCACTTCAAAACGCCCCTGCGGAACGAGCGTGGGGGCAGTAGCTGCTTTGCTCTTCCTGGAAGCCCAAAACGGGGAAACGAAAGAAATTAAACACCATTTGGCTTCCTGGCTTCAAGGATGGCGTGGGGGGTGACTTGCTGATTATGAGGTCCTGAGACGTATTTCCCTCTTCATCATAAGTTTAAACTGCACCGGTCTTGGAAATGAATGTGTGCCCATAGGCATTGTGTGCACATGTGTGTGAGCATATGTGTGTGCTTGGACAGAGTAGGTTTAAGAACGAAGAATGTCTGTCACTCACTAAGGAGACCCTGAGGGCCTGGGAACCCCAGGGCCCCTCTACCAGCCCTGCTCTGGGGCCTTGGAAGGACTTTCTAGGGCCAGGGGGCCCTCCAGCCTAAGGACTGAGCCTCCAGAAATCAGGGAGGGCAATGTATGGGCTGAGCTGTTTGCCCCCCAAAATCCATATGTTGAAGCCCTAACCTCCAGTACCTCAGAATGTGACTATATATGGAGAGAAGGGCCTTTAAAGGGATAATTAAGATAAAATGAGGCTGTTAGAGTGGGCCCTAATCCAGTCTGACTGGTGGCGTATAAGAAGAGGAGACCAGGGACTTCCCTGGTGGAGCAGTGGTTAAGAATCCGCCTGCCAATGCAGGGGACACGGGTTCAAGCCCTGGGCTGGGAAGATCCCAAATGCGGCGGAGCAACTAAGCCCGTGCGCCACACTGCTGAGCCGGTGCACCACAACTACTGAAGACTGTGCGCGGAGAGCCCATGCTCTGCAACAAGAGAAGCCACGGCAATGAGAAGCCCGCGCACCGCAACAAAGAGTAGCCCCCGCTCGCCGCAACTAGAGAAAGCCCGCTTGCAGCAACGAAGACCCAACACGGCCACAAATAAATAAATTTATAAAACAAAAACAAAAGCAAACAAACAAAAAATCCCCCAAATACTATAAAGCTCATCTGTGTATCTCTGCCATTTAACAGTTAATTTAACAAAACTATAACTGAATTGTATGCACACCAAAAAAAAAAGAAAAACCCACACAACCTGGTGTGGGGTGCAGGGAGGCCGCATCAAGGGTGGAAGAAGGAAGCCTGGTTCCCCCTCTGCCAGCAGGTGCTGTGAGAGGAGGGGACTGGACCGGGAGCTGGGGCCATGCTCACCAAGCTGGGAGTGGTGAGAGCCTAGGCGAGGCTCCAAGGCCACCCAACTGTGTGCCAGGAGGCTGCTTTCTGCAGGTGGGGATGGGCAGACACTTGGTGGCACCCTGTGCCTCTCCAGGCTTAGGCAAAGCCTCCCAGCCCTGGGTGTTCTCAGAGTCGGGGGAGGGTCAAGGCATCTCTGGGCTCAGTCCCTCAAAAGACAGAGTAAATGGGGCTTAAGTTGTCAGCACAGCAGGGCACCAAAAGAAAAACCAGCGGGCTCATCTTTAAAGAACATGAATAAAATTTTGCACTCAGAAAGAAGCTACCTTAATCTTAGCATACATGAAAGTTTCAGGTCACTTCAAAAACTAAAACTTGGCCTTGAGTAGCCCATGGATGTTGATGCGCTCAGTGTCTTTGTATTCTGGGATTCTGGGGTCCCACTAGCTCTGGTCGCTCCCTTTCAGAAGAGCCCCAAAGCCAGGATATGGTGGGAACTACAAAGGAGCAGACTCACCTCCTCATTCTTCCAACAGAAATAATCCCCTGACCTCCTAACACTGCCCCTCTTCTATGTAAAAACATCAGGGGCTTCCCTGGTGGTGCAGTGGTTGAGAGTCCACCTGCCGATGCTGGGGACACGGGTTTGTGCCCCAGTCCGGGAAGATCCCACATGCCGCGGAGCGGCTGGGTCCGTGAGCCATGGCCGCTGAGCCTGCGCGTCTGGAGCCTGTGCTCCGCAACGGGAGAGGCCACAACAGTGAGAGGCCCGCGTACTGCCAAAAAACCCCCAAAACATCAGCCCCTCCTGCTGCCTTGTCCCTCCACCTGAAAAGTGCTTGGAGCATCCCTGACTCCGAGTTTCCGTTTAAACAGATCAGAGCAGCTCCTCATTTCTCCATATGAGCCCCACAGTGACACTATGACCGTCTGCCTCGTTTTCCTGACCACAGCACTCTCTGGTCACCTTTCCCATTTTTCTAAGCACATCAGCAGGTTGACCACCCCAGGCCTTTATTTCTCCAATCAAAACCATGCCTGACCTTATCTCAGCATATACACTTTCACTACCAAGAGAGTGAAAAGATATCCCAGAGAACAGGAGAAAATATTTGCACATTCTGTATCTGTTAAGGTACTTATAATAAAAAAGAAGACAATTAGCATGTGCTCATAAGCAGCTGGAGAAATTGGAACCTTCATATATTGCTGATGGGAATGTAAAATTGTGCAGCCACTTTGGAAAACAGTTTGGTGCTTACTGTCAAAGTTAAATAGGATTACCATAAGACCCAGCAATTCCTCTCCTAGGTATATACTCCCCAGAAGTGAAAACATATGTCCACATAAAAATTTGTATGTGGGGAATCCCCTGGTAGCCCAGTGGTTAGGACTCTGTGCCTTCACTGCCAAGGACCTGGGTTCGAGGATCCTGCAAAATGTGGGGCGTGGCCAAAAAATAAAATTTTTTTTAAAAAAGGAAAACTTAAAGTTTTGGACATGAGTGTTAACAGCAGCATTATTCATAATAGCCAAAAAGTGGAAACAACCGAAATATCCATCAATTGATGAAGGGATAAACAAAGTGTGGCATAGTTGTACGGTGGAATATTGTAATTTAAAGAAACAAAGTACGGACACATGCTACAACGTGGAAGAACCATGAAAACATTATGCCAAGTGAAAGAAGCCAGTCACAAAGGCCACATGGTGTAACGATTCCGTTTATGTGAAATGTCTAAAACAGGCAAATCCATAGAGACAGAAATCAGTGGTTGCCTAGGGCTGGGGAGAAATGAGGAATGACTGCTAATGGGAGTTTCTTTTGGGGTGATGGCAAAGTTTAAAAATTGTGGCAACGGCTGCATAATTCTGTGAATATACTAAAAACCATTGAGTTGTAGACTTCAAATGGGTGAATTCTACGGTATGTGAATTATCTCTCAATAGAACTATTACTCACAAAACAAAACACAAACAAACATGCCTGGTCCATTCCATTCCCTCTGTCCCATTGCTGGTTCTGCAAAATGACCTAGTCCCCTTGGCCTCCCTGGAGGGCTCGGGATTTAGAAGGAAGGGGCTATGGAGAGGAGCTGCACCCACCTTCTGCCTGGTAGTACACATCGCCGGCAAAGTGGGCGATGCCAAATCGGGCATCGTGGATGTTCTTGGGCTGCAGGAAGGCCTTGTTGTTGGCGTGGACATTCTTCAGTTTTTGCAGCAAGGTGGTGTCTGTCCCCTGGAAGAATGGATACCCTATGAGCTGAGGTCCCAGAGTCCAGCGACGGAGAAGTCAGCTGGCACACTCCTAGGTCTCAGGGGCTCCCTCAAGGGGGCAAAACAACTGGGTTCAGAATCACTGAGGGCCTTTCTACAGACAGCAAACGGATGCCCAGGTGGCGGCAGCTTGCTGCGGTGAGTGAGGACAGAGGCGGGAGTAGAGACTGGGTCTGCCGATCCTCACCGCCAGCTCTCCTGTTCTCCCCTTCCCTACAGCTGCCCAGGGACCAGAGCCTCTCCCTCCTGTAGATCAGAGCTCTTACTGACTACCTTTGAGAATCCATCTCCCCAAGGACAGGCAGAGTCCCCCAAAGTGAGAGTGAAAGTGTTTCCTTGTCTTGAACCCTCTGCAGCCCTTGACCCACAAGGCTGAACAAGCCCCCTCTTGGGGTGTGTTCTTGAATCTAAATAATGCATGCTGGGGAGTGGGAGTGAGGGTAGAGTCAGGTGCCTCCCTGCAGGGGGCAGGCCTTGAAGGAGAGGAAGGCTGGAAGGCTGGGGCTTGTCTGCTAACTCCCGGCAGAGGTTGCACCAGCCCTGGAGTTTCCCACGTGTGGGGTCTCCACCCGAGGGGTGGCGGGCCCAGGGGCGCACCTGTGGGAAGCGGCTCTCTTCGTCCAGGAGGGAGATGATGCTCAAGGGCTTGAGGGCCAGCAGGTCCAGGGTGGGCAGGTTGTCGTTGTAGTGGATGTAGTCCCAGGCGATGCACTCGGTGCGGTATTCCTCCTGCTCCATGGTGAACACATGCTGCACGAAAAGCTGCTGCAGGTGCTCGTTAGCCAGGTTGATGCAGAGCTGCTCGAAGCTGTGGGGACAGGGCCGCCCCGGGCGGGGAAGGGTTGGCTCGATCGCTACCGCAGCCGGCCACTGGCACACAGCTGCATACCCCCAAACACATGCACACGCTGACACACAGCCTCTCTCTTCTTCTACCTCCACCTCCATCACCTCCTCCACCCCACAGCAAACAGACTCAGAGAAATGAGGAGGCTTGTGTATCATCAAGCCCCTGCCTTTGGTTCCTTCCGGTCCCCTGCGGTCCTCTGCCAGGCCTGCTTATCCTGACACGGAGACAATCCCTGGGCGACCAAGTGTCCTGTAGCCACCCGAGCATCCATGGGCAAGTGGCCTTGGTATTAAGATGAGCTTCTGGCTGGGCTCCTTTGCATCAACCAGACATACTCCCTACTCCCACCCCAATCCTCCCAACCTTGGGAAAAGGGTCCACCACTTACCGCCCCTAGCTCAGGTCAGAAACCAGCCCATCATGCCTGACACCCCTATCTCCCTCCTCCCCAATTCCAATCAGTTGCCAAAGTCTGGTCCACGCTTCCTCCAGCACAGACCTGTTTACTTCTTTTCACCGCCACTGCTGCTACCTTAATCCAGGCCACACTTCTTCCTCACCTGGAGCACTGTAACAGCGTCCTCATGGCTCTCCCTGCCTCCAGCCTCACCGCCCCTCCCACCCATCACTCTCCACAGCCACCAGAGGGAGAAGATCTGATCCCGCTCTCCCCCTGCTTCGAATCCTAGAGGACCTGGGCGCCCATTGTTTTTGGGATCCAGACAGACAGTGACACAGTAGAAAGTCTGCCTGTCTCTGCCAGGAAGTGGCTGAGGGGCACCCTGGACTTCTCACAGTGCTGGGAAGGCACCTCGCCCCTCCTTAACTCTGAGTCTTCTTCACACGTGTGAGCCCACTCCCCTCCTTCCTCTGACCTGCTTGTTCTGCTCTGTTCTGACCCTCTGGGTCTCACTTAGGCATTTCTTTTTCAGGATGGGTTGCCCATTTATGCAAAGCCGCATGGTACCTGGGACTGGTTGTTCAAGGTCTGTTAACCCAAGAGAGTGAACACACTGCCTGCAGAGTGTGGACTAAGAATGCTGCCTGCCGTATCAGTAAACAAAGGGTGTCACAGCCATGAGCCCTGAGGGAACTCAGGATGGAGACAAGGAATGACCACCATCTAGCAGTCATCAGACTGCAGCCACCCCCAACGGTGCAGATTGAGGAGACTCAGGATGAGAAAGCACAGGACACTGGCCCCAGAGAGCTGAGGTGCCTATCAAAGGAATGATTTCAGTGAGCCCTGACTCTTGCATCTTCCCATACATAGAAAAGCGCTAAATGCCTTAACTTAGGATGTCTGATTTTCTTTAATTAACAATAATCTTTTGATGTTCCAACTACCTGCCCTTTGTTGCAAAACTCTTATATGCCTTGGGACACCCCTCACCTCCTCGGAGCAGTTTTCTCAGAGTTACTTGAGATGCTGTCTCCTGGGCTTCAAGTCCTAAGAATGTCCACTGAATAAAACATGACTCTTAACTTTGAGGTTGCGCACTTTTTTCAGTCGACAAGAGCGCTCGGTGAACCCTGGTCGGGCCAGTGCCTGGGTGCTGCGAGTGACACGGCCCTGCTACTTCACGTGGCCCCCGGACTGCAGCCCTGTCGCAAACCCGGCTCGTGGCTCCTTCACGGAGGGTCCTTGCATCAATGGCAAGATCCCCTACAACCAACCACTCATCCACCTCCACAGGGTCCAAAAGTGTGCTTGGTCTGCTCAACGGCCCCTCTCAGGGCCAGAAACCAATGATCAGAATCACTTTTTAGTTTACTTAGAGCTTGCATTGCGTTGGGCTGAGTTCTGCCAGCCCTACCCCATCCCGCCTGCCTGCAGAGAGCTGGTCCTGGGAGGCTGTCACCCCCGTGTGCTTGCATTCGGAATGGCTTGTATCTTGACAATCCTGGCCAAGTTCCACTGACCGAAACCGCCCGCCCTGGCCAGGCCTGATATTAACCACTTGCATGAGTTATCTTACAACAGGAGGTCCTGGTAAGGAACGTGGAACTAACAAGCTACCACCAACCACAAGAATTCGGGAAAGGTCAAAAGAGAGAGGAGACACAAGTCCATATGTCCTACCAACCTCCCAGAATCCTTCTCTCTGGAATCCATCTCAGCTGAGCGATGTGCGCGCCACCAGGAAGGACCCTGAGTCAGAGTGATTGGCCAGAGACAACCCGGAAACTAACCCCATCACCATAAAACCCAAGACTGCGAGCCACATGGCAGACCAGTTCTCCTGGGTTCCCTTACCCTCCTGTTCTCCACCCGGGCACCTCTTCCCAATAAAGTCTCTTGCTTTGTCAGCACATGTGTCTCCTTGGACAATTCATTTCCGAGTGTTAGACAAGGGCCCACTCTTGGGCCCTAGAAGCGGTTCCCCTTCCTGCAACAAAGGGACCTTCTCAGACTTCAGCTGGAGATAGGGCCTCAGGCAGGGGCATGCCAAGGTCAGGACAGCCCCTTGGCTCCTCTGATAGTGCCCAGAGGCCTCCACTTGGAACCGAAACCAAGCAGGACCCTGAGGGACCCTCCTGGGTACAAAAGCCCCTCTGTGTCCCCCGTTTCTTGTTTGTGGAGAAAGGCTTTAGTCTCCTAGGCCATCCCTGAGTTCCAAAGAGCAGACTCAAGCAGTTACTAATTAGGGAAGTGAGGAAATGCAGTCAAGAAACAATAATGCAGTGATAAAACAGTCCTAATTCTTCCTCAAGGGGTACACATAACAATCTGATGCATCTCTTTGAGTTCTTCTACAGAAACTAAGACCCCTGCCCAGGTGGAGGATGGTGACTACACACTGACCACAAGCACGTAGACCCCAGACTGGTTGGAACCAGAAGGTTGATGATTAAGCTACCTGAAACATCACCCCATTACCTCACCACCAACCAATCAGAAGAAAGTCCACAAGCTGATCACGTACGCTGTGACCCTCACCCCTAAAGTTGCCTTTAAAAAACTTTCCCTGAAAGTCATCAAGGAGTTTGTGTTTTGAGCATGAGCTGCCCGTTCTCCTTGCCTGACCCTGCAATAAACGCCGTGTTTTCCTTCACTATAGCCCAGTGTCAGTAGATTGGCTTTGCTGCACTTTGGGTGAGCAGACCTGAATTCAGTTTGGTAACAGAACCAACTCTAGGCTCCATCCAGCCCATCCCTTTAAATGAACCAGGCTCACCTGGGTAAGCTAGGTCACGCATGTGGGACGCTTCCTGCTTGCTTGTCCCTAGTCCTCATTTCCTCGTCCTCCGGCCCCCAGATAACGGCCCAGAGCAACACCTGTCCTCATCTGGCCCCACTGCCTGGCTCCGCTCACCACCCCTCTCTACCCCCACCCCCAGCCTTCATCACAGTCTCAGCTGGGAATTACTTTTCTGAACTGCCTCTTGTCTCCAGATCTTCAGCCTCCAGACTGGGACACTGGATCAGAAGTGTCCTGCCTCACCTTACCCCTGCCAAACTGAAGAGTCAGTGATGGGCCACAAACCCCATTACCTAGTATGATATCCCACCTAGATGCAGTTGCATCAGTGTTACTGATTTCCATTTTCACCCTAACCACATGTGATGATTCACTCCAGTTCTTGAGGAGAGTGGATGGCTCAAGAGGGGTGATGAATGCTGAGGTGCTTTTAGCATGACTCTCAGGGATGCTTTTAGTTACGTGGCCTTTTCTAGACATGTTGTGGATGCCAGGGGATGCACACGAACCACCTCACTGAGGAAAGCCATAGTCTTGCTGAGGGACTCACCCTGGTTTCTGTGAGTGGAGGTGAGAGGTCCTGCTCCTAGCCCAGAGGGGGAGGAACGGCTACCCTCCAGCTGGCTCAGAGAAGAGCTAAGCTTATCTTCCATTTTCCAAAAGCAGGTGCACTGATCTCCATACCTATTTTTCTGGAAATTTTCAAAACCAAATATGTCCAGGAGGCCGATGGTCCTTCGCACGTTTTTGGAGTCCTGGGCAGGTGGGGTGAAAATTGCGGCGTTGATTTTCTTGAGAATCCACAGGAAGAGGCGCCCATAGATGCCCTGCGGAGATATGGGGTAGAGCCCACAGGCTTTGATGTACAAGAGGAAGGCTGCCCCTTTCCAGTTCACCTGGAAAGGCTGCAGGCACACTGGATCTCATGGACCTACTCAAGGAGATCATCCCTACTTTAAGGTAAGAAACCCCGCTGGAGAGACTAGGCAGCCCATGGTCACCAGGCAGGTGACCGGCAGAGCTGGGACTTGCCCAGCTATCTCTGCCCTTTCCTGCTGTCCACCCACAAGGCAAGGAGCCATGCTCAACAGATTGACATGCGGGCCCCTTTTCCCACAGCTCTGCACCTTGACAAAGGCATCCCTCCGGTCTGCAGCCTGGGCGATGTTCAGGGGCCTGGTGACAAACTCCCCACGGATGATGATGGAGTGCTTGATCAGACAGTCTCGGAGTGCCTGGTCCTTCACCTGGAAGGCAGGTGGGGGCTGGCATCACAGCTGACTGAGCAGGGCCTGGCGCCAACACCTTGTCTCATGACCAAATACCCTATGCTCAAGGCCTGAGGGTAGGAGATGCCTGTGACTAGGGCCAGAGTCAGGATGCTGGGCAGGGCCTGGTCCAGGGTCCGTCTGAGCACTGGGGTATCAGTGTTGGGGAAGGATGCACAAGCTGGGTGGGCCCCGAGCATACTGGCTGCTTGGTTGACCAGTCCTGTGCTGGTCTCCTGGTGCTGGGTCCGCCATTGGGTGGACCCTGGGAAACAATGGGAAGGAAGGGCTCTGAGGCCTGGCCATTGACATCTGGATACGTCCCCAACTGACGTCACTCCTGCCTGGAGGCTGAAGACCCGAGGGAGCAAGACGAATCTGGATGAAGTCCCTCCCACCATGTGGGGAAGACTGAACCAGCAAAAACCGAAGGTTTCTGAGAGCCCTGACCACATGAAGAACATTAGCAGCAAAACATGCCCACCTAATGTGATTGCTTTATTCCCCTCCCCTTCTGATTCTATTAATTTCCCACTGGACCTGCCAGCGGGGTGTGATATGGAGGACATTACAATGCCCCATTGCTCATCCTCCTAGTCAACGCTCTATTTGGTCTCCTTAATAACGTGTAGGGTGAATGGTCTGAGCACATTCCACCGGCCCATAATAGCACAACTCATGGAGAAGCCCCGGGGACCAGGACACGGGGCAGGGATCTTTTGATGTAAGGACATCAGATTGTGTGAGCGGGGAGAGCCTGTGGTCTGGGTGGGGTGGAAAGTTGAGTAAAGGCCACAGAAGAGCAGGAGTGTCAGGGAAAAGGGAAGAAACACACGTTCAAGCCAAACTGATCATTTCCAGGACTTGGTTAATGGTTAGCTCCACGGCTCCACCCTGATTCCCACCCCCAGGGCCTGCAACGCTCCACCAGGGAGCTCAGGGGGTGAGCGGAGAGCCTGGGAGAGGGGTAGGAGGAAGGAACTAGAGCCTGGGAAGGGCTGTCAGCCCAGACCCCCGGGCTCCTCACGAAAATGGAAGCTGGCGGACATGACAGCCCAGTCACCTCCAGTAACTTCATCACGGTGGGAAAGGCGGGCGTCTCCATCACGTCAGAGGAGTCCAGGTTCTCGAAGACCGCAGCTGCAGAGAGAAGCAATGACCCTGAGAGGCAAATTGGCCTGACGTGATGGGACGAGGCCGCAGGAAGGCAGCCCCAGATCCACACTTAGAGACAACCGCCCCCAGGAGGGAAGCACTGCCTCTCCCAGACCCCCTCTGAGAGCCGAGGCCTCCCTGGGGACCTATCAACACCTTAGCTGTAACTACTGTTAACAGGGT
The DNA here is from genome assembly GCF_949752795.1 of Hyperoodon ampullatus. Lineage (NCBI taxonomy): Eukaryota > Metazoa > Chordata > Mammalia > Artiodactyla > Ziphiidae > Hyperoodon > Hyperoodon ampullatus. Next base: position 101,706,605 of record NC_136921.1, read on the forward strand.
ATGTCCCCCTCTGCTGAGATCCATCAGTCCCCTTCCATCCACTCTGCTGTCCGTAGAAACCTAGGCGTGTTCGTTCGTTTGGTTAAACGAGCACAGAGCTGAGCGGGGGAGTGGCTGCAAGCTGGGCCCAGCTCTGTTGCACGTCTCCTGACCCACCTCCTAGTTCAAGTCCCTCCCCTTTGAGTCCCTCCACCCTAGGGCTGCTGAGCTGGGGGAAGGGAGGAATGCTGTTTCTGTATTTTCTTTTCTTTTTTAAACTTTAAAAAATTGTAAAATAAAGCATACAGATTTTTTTAAATGCACAAAATCCAAGGGCATGTTATAACGGATAATTATTAAGTCAACATTGTGTAACGACCACTGAAGCCAAAACCCAGAGCCTCGCTAACACCCGGAGCCTCCTACATCCTTTCCTGCTCGGACCAGTTCCTCCACAAGAGGCAGTACTCTCCTGACGTCCATGGAAACCAGTTCCCTATTTTCTCTTTATCTTTTTAGTACCTACATATGAATCCCTAAACAGCATTTTACCTGTTTACCTGTGTGTCATCTAACTACCTGCGTTCCTTTGTAGCATTTAATTTTACCTGTTTTTAAATTTTGTGTGTGATCTATAATTGTCTGTATTCTTTCACTTGGCTTCATTTCTTCAATATCACATTTGATTCTCTTCCATGTCCTGAAGCTCCCTGCTTGTCAGCACCCACGTCTGGTTCATTACATGGTCACCTAGCAACAACTTGCCTGGAGTAGATTTCCTCATATTCTGTGAGACAGTGGTTCAAGTTCATGTTTTCTATATGAATACCCAATCGCTCCAGAACAGTTTATTGAAAAGTCCATCTTTTCCTCACTGCTCTATGAATTGGTGTCTTTCATTACATCTAAAGCCAGCCATAATCTCTTCAAATGTTGTGTATGCCCCATCCTTCTCTTTTCCTTTAGAACTCGAATTAAATGTATACTACATCTTCTCACTGTATCTTCTAGGTCTCCTACTCTCTCTTTTATATTTTCCATCTTTTTATCTCTCCATGCTGTACACACAGTTTCTTCTGACATTTCCTCCTTTTTCACATTATAAAACTGGCCGTTAGGGACTTTCCTGGTGGTGCAGTGGTTAAGAATCTGCCTGCCAATGCAGGGGACACAGGTTCGAGCCCTGGCCCGGGAAGATCCCACATGCTGTGGAGCAACTAAGCCCGTGTGCCACAACTACTGAGCCCACGTGCCACAACTACTGAAGCCTACATGCCTAGAGCCTGTGCCCTGCAACAAGAGAAGCCACTGCAGTGAGAAGCCCGCACACCACAATGAAGGCCCAATGCAGCCATAAATAAATAAATAAATAAATAAATAGTTTAAAATATATATATATTAAAAAAACTATCCATTGAGTTCATCTTGGGTTTTTTTTACTTTAGAATTTCTATGTGGTTCCTTTTAAAATCTGTAATGTCACTTTTTTTTATAGTTTCCAGTTCCCTGTCTAAATTTTCAAGCTTGGTTTTTTCTTTTCTTGAACAAAGCACGCATAGCTGCTTCGTGGTCTGTGCTCAGTAATTCCAATCTCTGAAATCTATGTGGCTCTGTTTCTATTGTCTATTACGTCTGCTGATTCTTGCTCATGGTACCTCATTTCCTTGTTCTTGTTTATTTTTGGAGGCATGCTGGATGTTGTGTTTGAAACTGTTTAAAGGAATAATTTGTGATCTAGGTTGATGCTATTTTCTTCCATAGAGGATTGTCAGCAACTCTGTCAGTCAGGCACTTGGAGGCACTAACAAGCCAGGACACCTTAATCCCCAGACCAACTGGATGCTTACAAACTGGTTTGTAAGTTCACACATGGCTTTGCTTACTCTGGTTCACCCTTTGGGTTCCCAGCCAAAAGTGGGGGGTGATTGATCAGAGGCTTCACCTTTGGAGGGCCTTAAGCTTTGGCATCTTCCCCCTAACCCCACAAGTCCTCCAAAGTCATAGCTAAAATTTTCAATGTACTTTCCCAAGATGCTGTGACTTTGGTGGGTCCTTTGGGTGAGGACCTGCAGGGATTTTTTCCTCCTCTGTCCCAGTCCCCCCATTCTTCCTCCCCAGGGGGTGTACTCTGGGTGGAAACAGCATTACCCATGAACTCCACATTCCCCAGGTGGAGAATGGCGGCCAGCAGCTTGCTGAGGTTCCAGTTCTCAGAGTCGGAAAACAGGAGAATCTTCATGGCTGAGCGGAGGTGGGCATAGTCCTTGGCGTCATTGAGCCCCTCACAGGAGGTACAGTTCCCCTGCAAGATCGGGCCCATCAGGTTTCTGGGGCCACCCCACACCCTACCTCCTCCACTGTAGTGCAAGCAAGGCAGGGATGCATCAGGGATTCAGCCCAAGGGCCCTGGTAAGTGATACTGCACTGGCTCCGGGTGGATCCCAAGGGGCCACCTGGAGGCCCAAGCTCAAAAAATACACAGAAGGGCTTCCCTGGTGGCACAGTGGTTAAGAATCCACCTGCCAATGCAGGGGGACACGGGTTCGCGCCCTGGTCGGGGAAGATCCCACGTGCCGCAGAGCAGCTAAGCCCGTGCGCCACAACTACTGAGCCCGCGTGCCACAACTACTGAAGCCCGCGCACCTAGAGCCCATGCTCTGCAACAAGAGAAGCCACCAAAATGAGAAGCCCGCACACTGCAATGAAGAGTAGCCCCCGCTCGCTGCAACTAGAGAAAGCCCGCACACAGCAACAAAGACCCAAATTAGCCAAAAATAAATAAATAAACAAGTACATAAATATTCTTAAAAAAGAAAAAGAAAATACACAGAGGCGGACCAGTGGTGACACAGACGCAGCGTGCTATGGTAGCTTGACAGCTGTGTGGCCACGGCCAAGTCATTCGGCTTCTCTGAGCCTCTATTTGTTAGCCATCCATGGTAACGCCTGCCTTACCCTCTAGGGGGGGTGTGGGAACATCACGGGCTCATTCCTTTAACAAACACTTTCCAAGGCTCACTGTATGCCAGCCCCTGGGCTATTTGTTGGGAATTCAGAAATGGAGAGATCAGGCCCTGCCCTGGGTGCTGTTGCATCCAGAAGGGGAGGCACAAAGCAGATGGCGGGGTCATAGGCTGTTACAGGCGCTGAGACCAAAGGGGGCTGGGCCGGCCTCCTGGGAGCTGGGGAAAGGCTTCCTGGAGGAGGCATCTGAGCGGTCCCACAGGCTGAGCTTCATAGCAGCACAGGGGAGAAACGGCCAGAACTGGGCAGTGAGGTGGGAGGCACGGGTGGAAGCTGCAAGGAGCCTGGCGTCGCCGTTGAGGGGGAGAGGTTGGTGGATGGTGGGTTCTGGAGGGACTTGGAAACCTTGCCCAGGAGCCACAAGGAGCCCCTGAAGAGCTGTAATGAGAGACCTGGTCTGTCAGACTTGCTCTGTGGGAGGTCTCAGGCTGGATGACAGATTGGGGTCAAGTCTGGAGAGAGGCGGGGGACCCAGGAGGAAGCCAGCACCATGGTCTAGGCAAGAGATATGAAGGCCTCCAGACAGAGACCCAGGAGAGAGGGCTTAGGCAGGACACAGGGTCAAGACGTGGGTTTCATTCATTCCCTCGGCAGCAAGGTGAGCCTGATGGCTGCTTGTGCTACACTGTTCGTGCCTGGGGACGCAGCGAGCAGGGCCCCTGCTCTCCTGGAGCTCAAGTTCTAGCGGCACCTACGAGGATGGTGAGTGGAATGAAACGAGGGTTTCAGAGCCTTCTGTCCACAGGGACCAAAGGAAGATGAGGCTTGTGGGGCGGGACCATGGGTTCAGCAGGAAACAAGGAAGCACGCGGATAAGGGTAAGCCTCTGATGGCCGTCAAGTGGAGCCAAACACAGGAAGGGTGGAGTGGAGGATGGAAAAGGGGAGTCCTCAGTCCCTGCCCAGGTGCCCGACCACCGTTTGGGCTTTTATGAGGCTGTAAACCAAGGGTTGAGCAGGAGCGGGCCCTTCTTCCTTCTTCCTCATTGTTATTGAGAGGCGGGGAGGGGACAGGCGTGGAGGGGAGAGGCGGGGAGGGGAGGGGAGAGGAGGGGCGGGGAGAGGAGGGAAGGGGTAGGAAGGGGAGGGGAGAAGGGGAAGGGAGAGGCGGGGAGGGGAGAGGAGGGGAGGGGAGAGGAGGGAAGGGGTAGGAAGGGGAGGGGAGAGGCGGGGGGGGAGGGGGAAGGGGTAGGAAGGGGAGGGGAGAGGCGGGGAGGGGGAGGGGGCAGGGAGAGGAGGGAAGGGGTAGGAAGGGGAGGGGAGAGGTGGGGAGGGGGAGGGGGGCAGGGAGAGGAGGGAAGGGGTAGGAAGGGGAGGGGAGAGGCGGGGAGGGGGAGGGGGGCAGGGAGAGGAGGGAAGGGGTAGGAAGGGGAGGGGAGAGGCTGGGGGGGAGGGGGGAAGGGGTAGGAAGGGGAGGGGAGAGGCGGGGAGGGGGAGGGGGCAGGGAGAGGAGGGAAGGGGTAGGAAGGGGAGGGGAGAGGTGGGGGGGAGGGGGGAGGGGTAGGAAGGGGAGGGGAGAGGCGGGGGGGAGGGGGAGGGGTAGGAAGGGGAGGGGAGAGGCGGGGGGGAGGGGGGAAGGGGTAGGAAGGGGAGGGGAGAGGTGGGGGGGAGGGGGGAGGGGTAGGAAGGGGAGGGGAGAGGCGGGGGGGGAGGGGGGAAGGGGTAGGAAGGGGAGGGGAGAGGCGGGGAGGGGGAGGGGGGCAGGGAGAGGAGGGAAGGGGTAGGAAGGGGAGGGGAGAGGTGGGGGGGAGGGGGGAAGGGGTAGGAAGGGGAGGGGAGAGGCGGGGAGGGGGGAGGGGGGCAGGGAGAGGCGGGGAGGGGTAGGAAGGGGAGGGGGGAGGGGAAGGGAGAGGCAGGGAGGGAAAGGAAGGTTGAACCGAAACCTGCACCAGGTCTCCTCCTCTTCCCAGCGCCCCAGGCCACAGGGTGGGGGTGGGGCTGCTGAGGCGTGGGGAGGCAGCAGGACTGGAAGGGGCGGGGAGAGGCGGGGCAGGGCGTGGGGTGGGGGGCAGGCGAGAAGGGGAGGGGCGAGGAGGGAATGGGCAGCGCGGGCCTCACCATGGTCAGGTAGTGGTAGTCAGAGGGCGTGCCCAGGCACAGCAGGTTCTTCTCCTCTGCGCTCATCCCCATGAGCATGCAGTAGAAGATGTGGTAGTTCCGCTCCTCCGGGGCCTAGAGGGGAGGGAGTTCCAGGGAGCGTGTAAGCATCTCCCCTGAGGCTGCGGGGCCTCAGGACTGTCTCCTGCCCACAACCCTGTCCCAGCTTCCTTCCTCAGCAGGTAGGGCTCCAGCATTGGCCTGAGGGATGGCCATGCCTGGTCGCTGTCCTCCTCCAAGGCCAGCTCATCCTGACTGTTCTGCGCGGAAAGGCCACCTTGCCCTTGGAACTCGTCCCTCCCCGGGGTTTCCCTGCATCCTGACCGCTCCTCGCAGCCCGGAGTCACAGGTGAGGCAGTGAGTCCAGATTCAGACCCGGGCCCTCTGACTCAGAACCCTGGACTCTTTACAGTCTCCGGTGAAGCCGTCCTATTCACCTTGTGACCCCCAGGACCTGACATCCACAGGTTTACCTAGCTGGGCCTCTGCATTTTTAAATATTATTTTTTATTTTTTATTTTTTTGCGGTACGCGGGCCTCTCACTGTTGCGGCCTCTCCCGTTTCGGAGCACAGGCTCCGGACGCGCAGGCTCAGCGGCCATGGCTCACAGGCCCAGCCGCTCGGCGGCATGTGGGATCTTCCCGGACCGGGGCACGAACCCGTGTCCCTGCATCGGCAGGCGGACTCTCAACCACTGCGCCACCAGGGAAGCCCTAAACATTATTTTTAAACTTTATTTCGCATCTCCGTTGTGAAATTCAAACAATTCCAAGTATAGAGTGTTAAAGGGTGAGTTTCTTTCCGCCCCAGCTTGACTCCTCAGATGACCTCCTCAGAACAGTTTGATGGTCTGTGTTCCTTTCTAGACATCACTAATGTATTTACTTAGAGTATATCTATTAAAAGTTTATTTTTATTTTTTAGGCAAGAACATACTTATTGTTCTTCAGCTTCCTCTTTTTTTCATCTAAACGGGTCTCTTAGCCGTCTGTCTACACGGACACAGACACACCTCCTCATGCTTTTAACTTGCCCAGCATTCCACAGTGTAGATATGCCAAAATATTTTAATCTTATGGACAGAACTGTCTCTGATCTGCTTTAGAAGTCTCCTGTCCATTCTGGGGTACCTCTTTGAGGAACAAATTCTCTGAATTCACCAACCACTGTGCGAAGAATTATAAGCTTCTGGAAAGGGCAGACTTTGGAGTCGGAGAGACTACCTTCTACTAGTTCTGTGACCCTGGGTAAGTTACTTAACTTACCTGGACTCAGTTTCTTCATCTATACAATGGGGAGAAAGAGACCCGTCTCTCATGGTTGTTGTGAAGGTCTAATGAGATAATGCAGGGGAAACACCTGGCACCAGGTGGGGGTCACTAAAGGTGAGCTTCCTTCTTCAGCTTGCCCAGGTGTCTGTCTGTCCTAACACACAGCGCCAGTCCCTTTGGTGGCATATCCCTAATCTGAAACATCGTGTGTGTGTGGTACGTGTGTGCTCATGCACACACGTGTTAGGGGTTATACCATCATATGAGAGAGCAGCCTACCCCCAACGAAGCCGTGTTAACTCAGCCGATGTGGCTGCCACACTTTGGGTTCCTTGTTACCCAGGACTGTCTACTTGATTTGTGGGGCACAGTGCAAAATGAAAGGATGGGGCTTCTTGCTAAAGAGTTATTAAGAATTTCAAGATGGCAACAACAGAGCATCAAACCAAGACCGGGCCCCTGTGAGTACAAGGCCCTGTGTTGACGACACAGACCACATGCCACCTCACTTCCTGCAGGTGGTCTTTTAGACGGTGTCATCTAGGTCCTCCTGCCAGGGGCCCCAACACACCTGAAGATACATCCACCCCCAGACAGGGACTGGCCTGGCCTCAGAATTAATTCTAGTAGAGGTGAAGGGTAGTAAGCACCAAAGGATGAAGACAACTATATAGATGGAAAATTCAAGAAAGAAAATCCTTGAATAAATCATTTCCTTGAATATTGGGGAAGGACCATCATTATCCAATTCTAAGGGTCCTTGGCCCATCTCGGACCAGGGTTCAATGACAGCAAGCTAAGGCCTATGGGGGTCTGGGGCGGAGGAAAGGAGGGGTGAGAGTGATGGAAGGGACCCCTCTTGGAAGCCTCCCCAATCCCCTGACTCCCATCCTGGGGTGGGGGGAGATTCCCCCAGGACCAGTGCAGCAGGTGGAGGCCTTACCTGCCGGCAGACCCGGGATTTCTCCAGGAGAAATTGCTCAATGCACGCCCCCTCAATCACCCCACTGGGGTTGAAGTAGATGTCGATGTACTTCCCAAAGCGGCTTGAGTTGTCGTTTCGGATCGTCTTGGCATTTCCGAAGGCTGAGGGCCGACGGATGATGCCCATGATGGGAGCAGAGAAGAGAAAATTTACTTTTACTGGGGTCCTCTGGGAAGGCTTCTCAGAAGAGGTGGCCAAGCCCAGACTCGAAGGATGGGTAGGATTACAGCGGACAGTAGTGGCAGCCAAGGGTTTGCTAAGAGGAAGGCAAAGTGCAGCTAAAGGTTCGGAGGTCAGAAAGCATGGCGTGTGCTTCCAGGGAGGGAAATTCGGCTGGACCATAGGATACAGGAGGAAAGCAGTGGACGATGGATGGAACCGTTAGCAGGCGGAGCCCAGTAGCGCAGAGCCTTGAATGCCAAGCTAAGAAGTTTGGAATTAGTCCCACAGGTGACGGGGGAAGCAGGAAACCTCCTGAGGGAATGTGGAGGCAGATTTACATTTTAGAAAGATTGCTCAGGCTGTAGGGTGGAGGCTGGGTTAGAGAGGGCAAGCTCGCAGAGAGAGTGGCAAGAGCTGGCACGGGTCAGGGCGCAGATAAGGAGCTTAGACCAGATGGCATTTGGGCTGCAACACGATCCAAAGTGCATTCTTAGAGCTGTTTCTGCAAGGTTTTATGATGTGACTGTATTAAGTAAGATCCTTTGCGTACACATCCTCATCTGCACACATAATTGAAAAAAATAGAGGATTAGGCTACTCTTATTAGCAGAATGCATTTGGGATCCTTCCTTGTATCAATAATTCATTCCCAGCATTTCCCAAATTGATTTCATCTTGGAGCCCTTTTTATTTTTTTATTTTATTTTTTAGTTTTTGGCTGCATTGCGCAACATGTAGGATCTTAGTTCCCCGACCAGGGATCGAACCCACATCCCCTGCAGTACGAGCGCAGAGTCCTAACCACTGGACCGCCAGGGAAGTCCCTTGGAGCCCTTTTTAAAAGGAATATTTGTTAAAGTTCCATGGAAATCCCACCTGTGAAAGCTCACCAGATCATCGGTCTTTCTTCTCTGTGCTTTCCGGAAGCCCCCATGCTACCATCCACCCCATCCTTGCCTTTCGTGTCCTGAGGAATCCTGAGAAGTCGCTAAAAGAGTATGGCTTATCCTGCCCTTCCCCACAGGCACCCCCTTGCAGGAAGGTGCCAGCCCACAGGTCCTGGAAAGGAGGCTGGTCCCGTGGGTGACTGCATACCTTCCAGGATGGGGTTGGCCTCCAGGACCTGCTGCTCAATCCACGAATGCTGGCTGCTGATGGTGGCCAGGAACTGCAGGATGAGCTTGGTGGTCTCTGTTTTCCCTGCTCCAGACTCGCCACTGCAAAGAGGGCATGCAGGAACGTCAGTCAATAGAACAGCTAGTTTTCAACACCTGTCAACTCTCCTGCAAACCCACCACAGGCCCGCTTTCTGGGCCGGTCTGAACAAGGATGCTCTCTCCCTGTGCAGAAATCCCACTGCGTTCTCCCTGACGTCCCCTGCCTACTTTGTGTTAGTTTATTAGTGTGTTCATCTTTCCTGCTCGACTATGCAGGTATGGTGGTATGTTCTCTCTGTGAGCAGTGAGGTCATGCTGGCCAGAGGGGGAACTGCATCAGCCTTTTGGGAAAGCAGTCTGGCATAGGTATCAAAACCCTTCAGAATTATTCCGCCATTAGTCTAAGGAAAGACTCCTAAAATCAGAAAAAGCCTTCTCCACAAAGCTTCCTGCTCATTAAAGCGTTATTTATTTATCATTGCAATTGTGGAACATGGGAAGTAACAAAAATGGGGGAAATTAGTTATGGTCCATCCAGTCAGAGAACATTGTGCAGCCACTTAATCCAGGTCTGCACAGAGCCTGCAGTCACATGAGCAATGCTTACTAGTTAAGTGAAGTGGTAAATGTAGGTAGTATTCAGTAAAATTTTAACCAAGTGGATAGAGGAAGCTTTTTCTTCCAAAAATGTCTAGTAATATTTTTGCTGAGAGTATTTTTCTGAAATTTTCTAAAATTTTCATAGTGAATATATATATTAATTTCATAATGGTAAAATACGAAAACCAGTTTTTTTCATATTTTAGGGCAGTGCAGTCGCCAAGATGGTGCTAGAGAAGGACCTTGAGGACCCTTAGCTTGCCTCCTGCCACGAGCCCCCCAAAATTACAACTATTTATTTGTTTAAAAGATTTATTCATTATCTATTTATTTTATTTTTGGCTGTGTCGAGTCTTAGCTGCAGCACACAGTATCTTCATTGAGGCATGCGGGATCTTTCTTTGAGGTTCGTAGGCTTCTCTCTAGTTGTGGTGAGCAGATTTTCTCTCTCTAGTTGTGGTGCTTGAGCTCCAGGGCACGTGGGCTCTGTAGTTTGTGGCACGCAGGCTCTCTAGTTGAGGCGCGTGAGCTCAGTAGTTGTGGTGTGCGGGATTAGTTGCTCTGCGGCATGTGGGATCTTAGTTCCCTGACCAGGGATTGAACTCACGTCCCCTGCATTGTAAAGCGGATTCTTTACCACTGGACCACCAGGGAAGTCCCCCCAAATTACAACTATTTACAGAGAAATTATTGATGACAAAAACTGGAAGACTAGAGGAAAAGAAATTCTTTAACTAAATACATAAAGAAGGAATCACAGCACAGGGAACTCGACTCAATATTTTGTGATAACCTACATGAGAAAAAAATCTGAAAAAGAATGAATATATGTGTATGTATAACTAAATCACTTTGCTGTACACCTGAAACGAACACAACATTGTAAATCAACTCTACTCTAATAAAATTAAAAAGACAAAAACCCGAAAACAGCAACAACAACCAAACAAAACAAACAAAAAATATTTGCTTAATTGTCTCGGGACTAAATGTTAAATGGCATTATGTTTAAAGAATAAAATACATTTAGTTCACAGTTAAATTATATCAACTCAAAAACAAAAAAACAACCAATCCAACAACAACAAAGAAGGAACAACAATGAGATGGTAGGGGGGGCAGAGATGCAGTATAGTCAAGACCCATACCCCTGGGTGGGTGACCCACGAGTGGAAGAATAATTACAATTATAGAGGTTCTCCCCAAGGAGCGAGCCCCGCACTGGGCTCCTGAACCAGGAAGACAAACCCTCACATTGTTTGCCTTTGAAGGCCCGTGGGACCTACTTTAAGAAGAGCCAGAGAGCTGTGGGAGATAGAGACTCCACTCCTAAAGGGCGCACACAAAACCTCACACTGCTTGCCTGGGGCAGAAGCAGTGATTTGAAAGGAGGCTGGGTCAGACCTGCTGATCTTGGAGAGTCTCCTGAAGGCAAGGGGCAACTGCAGCTCCCCCTGAGGACACGGACACTGGTGGCAGCCATTTGGGGAGCTTGTTGACCAAGTGGACACTGGGGCTGGTGGGTGCCATTGTGGAACCCTCCCTCTAGCTCATTAGTGCCAAGACCTCAACAGCCTGTTGCTGCCAGTGCTGGGACATCTCAGGCCAAGCAACTGCTAGGTGGGGACACAGCCCCACCCACCAGCAGGAGGCTGCTTTAAGACCCCCCAGACAGCTGCCCTAGGACCTGGCTCTGTCCACCAGAGGACTTGGAACCCAGCCTCACCCACCAGTGAGCCGGCACTAGCCTCAGGGACCCCTGGGACCAGCCCACACCCACCAACAGGCCAAAGCCTGGAAATCCCTGGGCCCTGCCTACCAGCAGGTTGACACCAGCTCTGAGACACCTTGGGAACCCAGTTCTGTCCACAGTGAGCCGGCAATAGCCCCAGAACACCCTGAGATCCAGCCCCACTCACCAACAGGCCGAAGCCAGGTTTGGGACATCCCAGACCCTGCAGATAGCCATGTCAGGAACTGGCCCCACCCATCAGCTAGATACACTAGAAGGAACAGCAGTAGATCAGATGATACAGAGACATGGATCAGCAAGCTGGAAGACAGAGTAGTGGAAATCACGGATGCTCAACAGGAAAAAGAATGAAAAGAAATGAGGGCAGTTTAATCTGGGACAACATCAAGCATATTAACGTTCACATTACAAGGGTCCCAGAAGGAGAAGAGAGAGAGAAAGGGGCAGAAAACATATTTGAAGGCATAATAGCTGAAAATTTCCCTAACCTGGGAAAGGAAACAGACATCCAGGTCCAAGAAGCACTGAGAGACCCAAGCAGGATCCACCAGTGAGGACCACACCAAGACACATTGTAATGAAAATGATAATGGAATGAGAGAATATTAAAAGTAGCAAGGGGAAAGCAACAAGTAACATGCAAGGGAACTCCCATAAGGCTATCAGCTGACTTTTCAGCAGAAACTCTTCAGGCCATAGGGGGTGGCACAATATATTTGAAGTGATGAAAGGGAAAACATACAACCAAAAATACTCTACCTAGCAAGGCTCTCATTCAGATTTGATGGAGAGATCAAAAGCTTTACAGACAAGCAACAGCTAAAGGAATTCTGCACCACCAAACCAGCTTTACAACAAATGTTAAAGGGAGTTCTCTAAGCAAAAAAGAAAAGGCCACTACTAGAAACATGAAAATTATGACAGGAAAAAAGCTCATAGGTAAAGGTAAATATACAGTAAAGGTAGTAAGTCAACCACATACAAAGCTAGTAGGAGGGTTAAAAGACAAAAGGAGTTAAATCCACAATAAGCAGTCAAGGGATATACAAAACAAAAGGATATAAAATATGATGTGGAAAAGAGTAAATGGGTGGGGTAAATAGTAAATAGTAAATGAGTAATAGTAAATAGATCAGCAACTTAAAATAATCATGTATATATATGTATGTATATATGTATGATTACGTATTATATATTGTATATGTATGATTATATACATGATTATATGTATGATATATGACATACATATCTACATAGCAATATATAAACCTCACAGAAACCACAAACCAAAAATCTATAATAGATACACACAGAGAAAAATAAAGGAATCCAAACATAACACTAAAGATAGTCATCAAATCACAAGGGAAGAGAACAAAAGAAGAAGAAAGGAACAAAAAGAACTACAAAACAACCAAAAACAACCCAAAGACAATTAGCAAAATGACAATAAGTACATACCTATTAACAATTACTTTAAATGTAAAGGGACTAAATGATATATATACAATGGAATATTACTCAGCCATAAAAAAGAATGAAATCTTGCCATTTGCTACAACATGAATGGACCTAGAGGGTATTATGCTAAGTGAAATAAGTCAGAGAAAGACAAATACTGTATGATTTCTGGTGGAATCTAAAAAACACAACAAATGAACAAATAGAACAAAACATCAACAAAGTTATAGATACAGAGGACAAGCAGGTGGTTGCCTGAGGGTCAGGGGTGGGGGGAGGAAAGACATAGTTGAGAGAGATTAAGAGGTACAAACTTCCAGCCACAAAATAAATGAGTCACAGGTATGAAATGCAACTCCTGACCAGTTTTGTTTCCCTTCCTGTACTATTTTGAAGCAAACCTTAGACAAATACGGTTTCCTCTGAAAATATTAATTTTTTAAAAAAGTTTTGATCCAAATGTCCCTGATCACTATGCCAGGGAAGTCAGTCAGGAGAACACCCCTGCATGTAGAGATGACTCCGAAAGAAGAGGGCTCAGGTGCCTCTCTCGCGCCCCGGGGAGGCAGTTTGACTCAAGTGATGCTCATGCAAACAGCCACCCGGGTGCTCTGTGCTTTTCTGCAGGCACTGCTGTCCTGGCGGTGAGGCTTCCTGGCAAGACATCGCTCTGTCTTCTTTTCCCAGAGCCCTGGGTTTAAATTCCCTGTTTAACAGCTGTGTGTCTCTAGGAAAGAATGTCAACCGGTGGGAGGTTTCCCCAGCAGTAAAACAGGAATAGGAGTATCTACTACAGAGAGTTGCTGACAACGTGAAACATGATAACCTAAGCTGTAGGACTTCGTTCCAGTCTCTGTTCCAACGTCCCCTCCTCAGAGAGGCCAGCCTGATCTGCCCTTTTACCTAAAGCAGCAGCCCCATCACTCTCTTTCTCCTCTTTCCCTGCAGTGTTTTCCTTCAAAGTTCTTATGCTGAAACAATTTGCTTGTTTGTTGCCTGTCTCCTCTTCTAGAATGTAAGGTCCACAAGGCAAGGATTTTAGTCCCTTTCCTTTGCTGCTGTCTCCTCATGTTAGGACAGGACAGGAGACAGAATTGGAGCACAAAAGAACCTCGAATGAATAAATGAATGAGTGAATGAATGGGTGAATGAATGGATGAGTGAATGGATGAACAAATGAATGAGTGAATGAATGAATGAGTGAATGGATGACTCTACTAGAGAACTAAGCAACGTGTCCTGGAGCCAAATTCCCTCTCCCCACTTTCTTTCCCACTCTGCCTCCCTTCCATGGGTACCAGGAGGGCAGAAGGCAGAGAAGCCATGCCAGGCCCGAGTCTCTGAAGCAGCAGCATCACCTGGACTGGAGAGGCCCCTTCTGGGCCCAAGTACCTGAGATCTGTCCTCCCTGAGACTTGCCCTGAGGTTGGTTTTTTTTTTTTTAAGATTTTTTGATGTGGACCATTTTTAAAGTCTTTATTGAACTTTCTACAATATTGCTTCTGTGTAATGTTTTGGTGTTTTGGCCCTGAGGCATGTGGGATCTTAGCTCCCAAACCAGGGATCGAACGCATGTCCACTGCATTGGAAGGTGAAGTCCTAACCCCTGGACCGCCAGGGAAGTCCCCCTGAGGTTGTTTTTGAGGGGCCTCACCTGTTGGATCCTTGCACCCCAAGTGCCTATCTTGGGTCCCATTTCTAAACCAACCCATCCCCACCCTTCCTTCCTTGTCTCAGGAAATATTCACAGAAGGCTGGGGCGGTCCAGGCCCTGATGATACAGTGGAAGAGCAGGTTCTGAAGGAAGGCAACCTCAGAAGGACTTTTCAGGGTGGAGAGGCCACAGGGGCCAGATGCAGGGGAGTTCTTGGCCGTGAAGGGGGGTGTTTGCAGTTGAACGGGAGCCCCTAAGTCACACACTACTCCGGAGAGTTTTTGGGAGAGGAGATGCCCCCTCCTTTATGAGATGCTCAGAGGCAGTGTCTGGCCCGCCTGCCCGCCCAGGACCTCACCTGATAATGCAGCACTGATCCATCTTGTTCTTCTTCATGTTGAAGTAGCAGTTGTTTGCGATGGCAAAGATGTGCGGTGGCAGCTCGCCCACATGGCGCTTGTAGTACAGCTGCACCTGCTCCACAGTGTAGAGGGGCAGCACCTGGTACGGGTTCACGGCCACAAGGATGGAGCCTGTGTACGTCTGGGGAAGGGAGAAGGTGGTTAGTGACCCCTACTCTGAGGATCAGTACTGCCTGGCCCTGATCTTGGCCTTAGATGCCACCTCCCGAGGGCCACCAGGGCTGGCTGACTGTGGCCGCGAGGCGGGGTCTGATTCTGGACCGAGAGACGAGACCCTTAGCAGCTCAGATCCTTCACCTGGAAAGATAAGGATGCTCACAGGGACATTAAATGAGGTGGTCGTGCTTAATGTTTGGCGCTCCATCTGGTATTCAGAAGAGGCTTGATAAAAATGGATGGAATGGGGACTTCCCTGGTGGTGCAGTGGTTAGGAATCCGCCTGCCAATGCAGGGGACACGAGTTCAATCCCTGGTCTGGGAAGATCCCACATGCCATGGAGCAACTAAGCCCGTGCGCCACAACTACTGAGCCCAGCGTGCTGCAACTCCTGAAGCCCATGCGCCTAGAGCCCGTGCTCTGCAACAAGAGAAGCCACCGCAATGAGAAGCCCGCGCACCGCAACGAAGAGTAGCCCCCACTCGCCGCAACTAGAGAAAGCCCACGCACAGCAACGAAGACCCAATGCAGCCACCAAAAAAAAAAAAAAATGGAGTGAATGTATGAAGCGAGTCTTCACCTGCCTTTCACAGGGGTCTCCGTGAGGCTGGGCCACCACAGTAGCCCTCCTGGACCCCTCCTGGACCCTAGTTCGGAATCACCTGCTCATCTGGAGCCTCCACCGGGCTTGCATGCCCCTCTGGGTTGGGATGGGGACGTGACCTCAACCGTCATGTAATCATCCGTGTCTTCGTTTTCATTTTAGGAAGGGAGAGGATAATCTCTCTGGCTCAGGACTATGACAACCAGATAACAGAGTGCAAGCATAGGGCTTCCCTGGTGGCGCAGTGGTTGGGAGTCCGCCTGCCGATGCAGGGGACGCGGATTCGTGCCCCGGTCCGGGAGGATCCCACATACCGCGGAGCAGCTGGGCCCGTGAGCCATGGCCGCTGAGCCTGCGCGTCCGGAGCCTGTGCTCCGCAACGGGAGAGGCCACAGGAGTGAGAGGCCCGCGTACCGCAAAAAAACAAACAAACAAACAAACAAACAAAAAACCCAAAAAGAATGAAAGCATAAGCTCTTTGGAAAAGATAAGCTGCAATTCAACTTGGATAATTGTTGTTTTTGGTCCCAGGAGCTGAGACTCACTCATCCAAAGTGGACTCAGAGTGCCCCGTCCTCTCCTCCTTCCCCTGAGGGCCTCCTCCTCCTCCTCTCCCAGCCCAGCCCTCTATTCGGGGGTGCCCCTGCTCACTTTCCCACTCCTCTGAGCATCCCAGCATCAGGGCTGGTCAGAGGTCAATGAGCCACCTCCCTCTGAGAAGCCCAGGCAGGTGGTGACTTCCCCGGGTCACACCCACTCATGGCAGGGCTGGTGTCAGTGTTGGAATACCACCTCCCCGGGAGGTCTGCATTAGAACAGAGATGAGACCCTCCCATCCACCGCTAGGCTTTGGGAGAAGGACCCGCATTTACCTACGCGGCCCTCCTGGTCATCTCACAACTTACTTCATAGGAGGGCAGAGGTCTTCTGCCTGGTGACCCTGTCTCTGCCACATACCTAGGAAGGAACCAGGCAGAAGACTACTCCCCATGGCCTTCAGTCCACTCGGCCATCAGAGCAGGCCTTCTGCTCAGCCACAGAGGAGCAAAGGGGCAGCAGTAACTGAGTGTCTCCTATGTGCCGGGTACTGAGCTGGCATGCTGCATGTCAGCTTTCTGTACACGCGAAGCCTTTATCCCCCTGCTTTTTTCAGACTGGGGAGCAGAGACTGATGAGCATCCTCCTACTATGAGGGCATGGGGAGTGGGGACTGAGCCAGGTGCGCCCGGGGCATAGTTTGCTTCCCCAGCCAAGTCAGCACGTGTGGCCCCAGCGCACCAGGGGGCCCCATGTGGCCAGGAGGGACTCACGTAGATCTTGTGCTGCTGGTAGCGGATCAGGAGGTTGTGCACCATGCCAGCCTCGTTCAGGTCCCCCAGGAGGATCATGTCATCCACGCCCTGAACAGAGTTGGGGTGCATGGGGCTGAGGGTGCCGAGGTCCTCTGCTCGGATCCAGTGTTCCTGGAACAAAGGGCACGGCTTTCCTGAGCGGGGGTTGTCCTGGGCCAACCTGTCCTCCACATCCTCAGTGGATCAGATGATCTGGTGGCCAGCACCTGGCCAGGGTTGGTCTGTGGTGAAGGTCAAGGGATCGGCTCAATCCGAGGCTGGAGTCAGCACACGTCTAGGGCTGAGGGTCAGTGTGCACTGGGGCTAAGGGCGAAGTTCAGACCGGGGTCAGAGGAGCATGTAGCCAGGAGTTGGATTTGGCTGTGATTGGGATCAGGGGCAGTGTGAAGCTGGGGAGCCTCACAGGTGGTTGGAATAAAAGTGTGCACGTAAAAGTGTTCTTTAAATGCCATGACATCGTTTTGCAAATAGAAAATATTACTGTTAACATTTGACTGGCTTCCAATCTGTGGGGCTCACAGGTCACAGTCTAGAATTTTCGCCTTGGAGGCCAAGTCTCCACATGCTTCCCTTTGAAGCCCCTCAGCAAAGAGGCTTGCCCAAGGAGGACTTAAATGGCCAGCTGGACCCCTCACTCTGCATGCCCATCTCCACTGTCGCTCCCCCGCTGCTCCCCAGCCCCCCAGGTGACGGAGCTCGCTTCCCAGCAGGTCACCCTGAGCTTCCTCCTCTCTCTTCTGGGCTGTTTTGCTCAGCGTGAGCTGGGCTTCCTCCTCCTCCTCACATTCCAGGGCCTCCCCTCCAGGCATCTTTCTCACCTTTCCCTCCCTCCTCCCGTCCTTCCTGCTCAGCTTCCTTTACTTTGCAAACAATCTTCCTGCCCTTCCCTTCTCCCTGTCACAGCCCTTTTCCCACTTCACGCTTTCCTGCTCCCCTAATTGTCCTAATTTTCCATCTGCCAACACACTCCCTGCTTCTTCACTATAGAAACAGTTCCCAAGACAGACATACAATGTTCACCACGATGGGACTTCCCTGCAGTCTGTCCTGCCACATCATGGGTCCCTGACTTGGGCTCTGGAATCCCTGGTGCTGGGAGCAGCACCAGAGAAGGGAGGGAGCTCGGGGCCCAGGAGGGGTGGGGGGATGGGGCTGAGAAGGCTGAGCCTCTCAGGAGAGCGTGGCCGTACTGACTTTGCCTTCATCATCTTCAACCAAGATCTTGCCAGGCTTTGTTTCTTTGATGATGCCCCCGATGGGCACGCTAGTCTTGTCAGCAGAGGTGAGGTTCAGCCACACGTGGTCACCCTGGAGAGCAGAGAGGAGTCGGTGGTCAGATCCTTGATCCACCTTCCCCTTCCTGCTGAAGACTTACCTCCCCGGGGGGTGTCCCTTCCAACCAAGAGATCCCAAGGTGGCTGAGGCATGCTCTCTCCCCTTTCCCTTCCTCCTTCTTCTTCTTTTTCTTCTTCCCTCTCTCCTACCCTGCTCCCAGCCCTTTCTCACTCTTGCTAAGAAGTTAATGGGAGGTGGCAGCGGAAGCTTCCCTGGTCTAGTTTTTGCAGGAAAGTCTCTCTCTGTGAGGTGCAAAAAGAGAGTCTTTGCCCTACGAATAGCCCTGTAGTACCTAAACCCACTGGCTGGGGAAAGATAAAGACTAAAATCTCACTAGGTTTGTGCCTGGCCTGCAACATGGCATTGACCCACATGAACGTCTTTCTAATCCAAAAAAGCTCACCCTGCTCAAAGGGGAGGAATCCCAAAGGAACAAGCAGAGGTCCACATGCAAATATACTGAAATTCAAAAGGAGGAAATGAGCAGGTGAATAACACTCACCAGTGGAAAACAAACTGCCACAGAGCAGTGGAAAGTTGTGACCAAGTATCTCACCATGATTTCCAAAAAACTTACTGAGGTGGAGAGCAGAGGCAGAAGAGCTCAGAAATTAGACACCAAGACAACTGTAAAGGACGGGACATGAATTGGCAGAGCTCAAGAAAGAAAGGGAGGAAAAGAAGTAAACATGGGCCAGAGATGAAAGCAAAACTGGAAGCAACAACAGGGGAATAAGCACTTCTAAAATCATAGTAAAGATCATGGAAGACAGGAGGAGGAAAGTGAGCAAAATGACAGAGAAATTTTCAAAATTAGGATTAGGAAAAAAAGGATAGCTATGGAAGACAGACAAAAATACTAACAATTGAAGTGCACAAAGAAGAAAATCGGGGAAAAAACCAGAAAAATTACTTAAATATGAAATTCAAGACAACTTTCAAGAAATTAATGAAGCCTTGAATCTATGGATTGAAGACACACCATTCTTTCTTTGAAATGATGACAAAAATCAACTCTAGGACATAAAAGTTATTGGACTTCAAAAATAAAGAAATAATTTTTTGAGGGGTAAGCAGACAAAAAGACAAGTTCACTTATAAGATAATTCAGGACAAATTCAAATCATATACGAGGGCCGAACACCTCCTACAAAGATCTCAGGAAGAGAGCAATACAGCTGTTAGGATGCCCATTATAAAAAGTACAGAAAACAACAAGTGTTACTGAGGATGTAGAGAAATTGGAACCCTTGTACACTGTTGGTGGGAATGTAAAATGGTGCAAGGCATTATAGGTTACTACAAGATACTGAGTATAGTTCCCTGTGCTATACAGTAGGTCCTTGTTGGTTACCTATTTTATATATTGTAGTGTGTTTTGTCAGGACATTTTAAGCCCTGAATATAAGTGAGGGATTACTGTGCAAGTGTGGTCCCCCTGCCAAAGCCCATAGGTTGGCCAAGGTCATTTTCTTTAGGTAATACAATTTGTCTCTTTCCTCCAAACTCCCTGTCTCCGGTATTCTCCTTATAGGGTCTCATTGCCTCTCTTCTTCTTTCCTTGGGAGTGATTTGACTCAGCCTTTGGCAACTCCCAGGAGCAACCCCACGATGGAAGAGATGCAATTCTTACCAGTCTCAAGCCCGACATCCTGAGGCAGCCACTCCTGACAGCCTGTGTGCAGAGAGAAAGCAGAATGTCAGTCCTCGTGGCCCTGAGTTGGAGCCCTGGAGGGTAGGAGCCACGTGTGTTCATCAGCGTGGCTCTGAGCGCCTGGCATGGGGCCGAGAAATGACTCTTCAATGAATGGACGGATGAGTCATAGTCCCACCGCAAGTGTGAGAGGAGGCTCCCTCAGCTTCATCCATCCTATCTCATCTTTACTGAATGTCTATTTTGCACTTGGCACTGGGCTCAACTGGGAGTGCGGTGGCTCTGAACATCCTTAGAACACCATCCCTGCCATCCAGAAGCTCAAGCTGTGTCTGGTCAGACTTCCGTGAATACCAGTCATCACCCTACACCACACGGAGTGCTGAGGGAAGCAGCCAGCAGAACTAGAGACACAACATACTTGATCTAAACTTCACGGACAGGGGCTTCCCCGGTGGTGCAGTGGTTAAGAATCCACCTGTCCATGAAGGGGACACGGGTTCGAGCCCTGGTCCAGGAAGATCCCACATGCCGCGGAGCAACTGAGCCCGTGTGCCACAACTACTGAGCCTGCGCTCTAGAGCCTTCGAGCCACAGCTACGGAAGCCTGTGCACCCAGAGCCCATGCTCCGCAACAAGAGAAGCCACCATGATGAGAAGCCGTGTACCGCAATGAAGCGTAGCCCCTGCTCGCCGCAACTAGAAAAAGCCAATGCATAGCAACAAAGACCCAACGCAGCCAAAAATAAATAAATAAACCTCACGGACACCACCAAAACACAGATATCCCCCATTTCACTCATGGGACTCAACAAAGGAAAGGTGACCCGTTGATCACAGTTGGGAATTCAACCTGGACCTGCCTCCTTTCAAACCTGTCTGCAGCACCTGGCGGCCTCCCCGGTGCCCTGGGAGCACACAGGCGGGCCTGTGTAGCTGCCAGCAGGTGGGGGAGGGGAGAGGGGGAGGGGAGGGGGAGGGGGAGGGAGGGGAGGGGGGAGGGAGGGGAGGGGAGGGGGAGAGAGGGGGAGGGGGAGAGAGGGGGAGGGGGAGGGAGGGGGAGGGAGGGGAGGGGGGAGGGAGGGGGAGGGGGAGGGAGGGGGAGGGGGAGGGGGAGGGAGGGGGAGGGGGAGGGGAGGGGGAGGGAGGGGGAGGGGGAGGGAGGGGGAGGGAGGGGAGGGCGGAGGCCCTGATATCAAGGAGGAGCCCCACCCATCCCCAGCCGTGCCCCACTGAACAGCGGGAGGCAGGTACTGGACTTTTCGTTCATCGTATGCTCCCTGCTTCTAACACAGACTTGTTCCAAGGAGGGACCCAGGAAATAGTTGTTCAGTGAAACAGAGAACGAAGCCCTTGGAGAGGATGTCCTTTGACAGTGGCTTTGCCAGATTCGTAAGAATTCACAGTGGAAGGAAAGAGGGCCCTTCTCGGGGGTTCCCTGGTAGCCTAGTGGTTAGGATTCAGGGCTTTCACTGTCGTGGCCCGGGTCCAATCCCTGGTCGGGGAACTGAGATCTCGCAAGCCTCGAGACCAAAATAAAAGGAGGGGGGGAGTGATTCTCTAGGGATGCTGCAACTTTAGCAAAGGCAGAGGGAAAAGTGCAAAGGATGTGAGGGGTCAGCACATTTGGGTTGAGCAGACCAAGCTGGGAGGTAAGAGGAGAGGAGGTGTAGGTAGTGGGTGAATGTGACAGAGAGCCTTTGCCACTCTGTTCTGCTGGACAAAGAATTTTCTTATTCCAATTTTTCTTTAGTGTGTGAGCATTTATATGTTTATGGCAATCTACTCCTCCTAGCATTTGTTGAGTGCCTACAATGTAAAAGGCGGTAGTAATCAGATTGAGATTCCTTTTGAAGGGTCTGAGGCTACAGCTCTTTCAAGGGGAGGCTGGTCCATCTCCGCGCCTCACATACTGCAATGAGGTGGTGGGTGGGAAAGACACAGAGGGCCTTGCCTGCCTCTCGCTCCCCACTGTGGCTCTGGCCCCGCACTTCTCCACCCCAGGTAGGAATCTGAGGCTCACCCTCGTTCTTTAGCTCTGTCACTCTCTACCCCCTCACCCATGGCACTGACCTCCATGGACATAATCCCTCTCCAGACACCAGGATGTGTCCTATAGGTGCCCCCCACCAGTCCTGCCATCCCCGGGGGATGAACCTGCCAAGTGTTCTGGACTCCCACTCCTCTGATCCGCAGACTCCACTGACCTCCACTCCCCCACGACTGGCCCTGGTCTTCCTGTGTCCCAGAACTTCTCCACTTCAGAAGCCATGTCCTCCAGCTGCCAGCCACACCCCAGGCCAGCACCCGGCCCTCTGCCCATGGCCAACTGTTCCCTCATTTCATCACGACCCCTCAGCCCTTGCTTTTCTCTCCATTCTATCAACCAGGCATCTGAGCTTCATTTCTCTCCCAACCTGCCTAGAAACTGACTTACATCTTTTCTGGAACGAAGTGCTTTTATAAGTACCCATAAACGCAATACAAAAATAAAGTACAATAAGCTGCACTCTATGTGGACCCCTCTGGTCCACCCTTGTCTTGTGAATATTGTTGACTCCTGCTCGCACCTTGAAAAGTCCCAGCACCAAGCTGAGCACACCAAGGATGGGTCACACCATCTTGACGATAGGGGCCAGCACCTCCCCTACGACCTTAGAAATGCTCAGGGACACTTGAGTGGGCCCTGGTCCGCTCTTTCTGGAAAAAAAAAAAACCCAACAACACTCTTATTTCAAATCTCCCTCCCACTACTCACTCTGCAGAATACCTTGATCTGTGTCATTGAAAAAAGAGCGAAAAATCACCCTCAGCTTCCAGCTCTACCCACTCCCTGCCTTTCCCTATATCTGAGAACATTTAAGGGACTGACCAGGGGAAGGGGCCCCCTGACAGCCCCACACTAACCCTTCCAGCCCTGCCCTCTCTGGCCTCCTCCATCAGGGCTTTTGCTTTATCAATTACTCTGGTGGTTAAAATACTCCCACAAATTCTTTGACACTGCTCCCTTCCAAATATGGAGACTCATTCTCCCTACTGTGGATGTGGATTTAGTGACTCCCTTCTAACAAATAGAATAAGGTCAGAGTGATGGAGTGTAGCTTCTGAGACTAGTTCATAAAAGGCTCTGTGTCCTCCTCCTTGCTCTGTCTGAGATCGCTCGGCCTGGGGGAACTTGCTGCCATGTCATGAGGATACTCAAGCAGCCCCAAGGAGGACCCATGTGGTGAGGAACTCAGGTCTCCAGTCAACAGCCAGTGATCTTGAAAGCAGATCTTCCAGCCGTGGTCAAGGCTTCAGATGACCAGAGTTCCAGCCAACGTCCTGACTGCAACCTTGTTATGGGCTGAATTGTGAACCCCTCACCAAGTTCATATGTTGAAAGTCCTAACCCTCAGTACCTCACAATGGAACTGTATTTGAAGATAAAGCCCTTTTAAAGAGGTGGTGAAGTTAAACTGAAGCTGTGAGGGTGGGGCATAATCCAACATGACTGATATCCTTGTAAGAAGAGGAAGAAATACCAGAGCTGTACATGCAGAGGGATGGCCATACGAGGACAAAGTAGCAAGAGGGTAACTGTCTGCAAGCCAAGGAGAGGGGCCTTGTGAAGAACCACCCCTACCAACATCTTTGGTCTGAGACTTCCAGCTCCAGAATTATGAGAACATAAATATCTATTGTTTAAGCTGCCTAGTCGTTGGCATTTTGTTATGGCAACTCTAGAAAATGAATATAAACCACGTGAGTGTTCCTGGCCCGGAACCACCCAGATAAGCTGTTCTTGGATTTCAGAAATTGGGTGAGGAAATAAATATTTGTCATTTTAAGCTGCAAAATCTTGGAGTAATTTGTTATGCAGCAGTAGATAACTAATACAATTACCCCTCCCTCTCACATCTTCATTCTTTCTTACTCTTCTGGTTTTCCTCCCTGCATAAAGATGCAAGTTTTGTCTATCTTAAAATGAATTTTCTTGGCCTCATGACCGCCTCCAGCTATTTCCCTCCTCTTGTTTCTATTCCACAGCTGAACTGCCTGAAAGAGTTGCCCCATCATGCTGCCTCCACTACCTCACCCTTCATGCCTTCCCAAGCCTTGGGTCACACACACGTACCCACAAACGCTGCACCGACCCCTCCAGGGCTAACATTGCCCAAGTCCATGACAGGACTTTTTCAGCCATGTCCTATTCCCTGAGCACACCCCCTTGGCTTCTGCAGGACTACACTTCCCTGTCATTCCTTTGCTTTAGGGGGTCCCCTCAATCTCCTCCCAGGGCCCTTTCCCTCACCTTGATCTCTTGGTGTCTGAGGGAGATGCTGGTTGTTTTTGTCTGCCTGATGTGCCTTCCCCTATTTTCTTTTGGGGGAAATTCTCCTCCCTTTGTCCAAAATGTTTCTGATAGGAACCATGAATCATGGTACCTCAAAGATGGCATGCAATCCAAGAAAGGGCTTTCCCTGAGATGTTCTGAATTGAAGATGGGGAATAGTTTTCTCCTCTAGTTGCAAAGTTCTGAAATGTGATTCCAGAACTGCCAGGGGCTATGGTCCTAGTGTCCTGAAAATAGCTGATATGAGAGAAGAAAGTTGGAAGGACAGGAGGGAATGAAACAAAAGACAGAAATCCTGTCTTTGACTTTTTGCACTTTGTTATTTGAGCTAAGCCATCTGTACTCTGTCATTGAAACCAAAGAATTCTCATTGATATGGTGGTTCTCATTCTATTCTCCTTCAGTCTGCCCACTCCCCTTGCACATTTCCACCCTCTCCCAGGGCCACTGACAAAATCAAAGCACTTCTGAGTCTGAAGTCAATGTCTCAAACCCTCATCGCTATCTGGAACTCCAGCTCTACCAAGGCCCTAGTCTCTGGATATCTCCAGCAGATAGGCCATGGGCACAACAAACTCAACATGACCACACATCTCCTCTGTCCCTAAATCTGCTCTTTCCCCTTCATCCTTTATCTCAGTGAATGAAACTAGCAATTGTTGAAGAAAACACTTGAGTCATCCTATGATCCTCATATCTAAATGATCACTAGGATCTGAAGATTTCATCTTTTAAAAGCTTGAGGCTCCCAACTATATGTTGTCTGCAAGAAACTCAATTTAAATATAAAGACACAGATAGATGATAAACAGATAGAGAAAAATATACCATGTTAATATTAATCAAAAGAAATCTGGGGACTTCCCTGGTGGTTCAGTGGATAAGACTCCGCACTCCTAATGCAGGGGGCCTGGATTCGATCCCTGGTCGGGGAACTAGATCTCACATGCATGCCACAACTAAGAGTTTGCATGCCACAATTAAGGAGTCCGTGTGCCACAACTAAAGAACCAGTGAGCCGCAACTAAAGAGCCCTGGAGCTGAACTAAGGAGCCCATGTGTGGCAATTAAGGAGCTGGCAAGCCACAACTAAGGAGATCAGGAGCTGCAACTAAGGAGCCAGCGAGCCACAACTAAGGAGCCCCCTGCCACAACTAAGACCCAGCACAAGTAAATAAATAAATAAATAAATATTTTTTAAAAAAAGTAAGCTGGAGTAGCTATACTAATTTTAGGTAGTGCTGACTTCAAGGCAAGGAAAATTATGAGGAATATAAAGGGGAATTACATAGTAATAAGGGGGCCAATTTCCAAAGAAGACATAACTTTAGTTAACATGTATGTGTGTGACAACAGAGCATCAAAATACATGTGGTATACTGGTAAACCTACAAGGAGAAAAAAATAAATCCACTATTATAGTTGGAAGCTTTAAAACCCCTTTATCAGTAATTGACATATTTGGCAGGTGTAAAATCAATAAGTACATAGTTGAAATGCATAGCATCATTAGTCAACTGGATCTAATTGACACTTGTAGAATACTTCATCTAACAACAGCAGAATATACCTTCTTCTCAAGTTCACATGGAACATTCACCAAGATAGGCCACCTTCTGGGCTATAACACCCCTGAGGAAATTTAAAAAATAAAAATCATACAATGTCTGTTGTCAGACCACAAAGAAATTAAACTAGAAATCAAAATAGCTAGAAAATCCCCAAATATTTGGAGATTAAGAAACATACTTATAAATAACACGAGTCAAAGTCTCAAGAAAATTCTTAAAGTTTTTTCAACTAAATGAAAATGAAGCTACAACTTACTAAAAGTTGTGGAATGCAGTGAAAGCAGTGCTTAGAAGGAAATTTATAATACTGAAAGACTATATCTAAAAAGATGACGATCCAAATCAAGGTGGTTGAGTAGGAAGACACAGAACTCACCTCCCCCCACGAACACATCAAAAATACATCTACATGTGGAACAATTCTTGTAGAAAACTAACTGGAGACTGACAGAAAGACTCCTGTACAACCAAGGCTCTAAGAAAGATACACACAAAATTGGGTAGGAAGGGAAGAGAAGCGTTCAGGTGGGGGTCTGTGCCCCTGGGAGGGGACTCAGAGGAAAAGAGAGATTACATGGGCAGAGACCCTCCCTGGAGAGGGAGCAGTTTGAGCCACATATTGGGTGCTCTAACCCTGGGGTCTGACAAAGGGAAGACAAGCCCCCTTGGCTCATTGGAGGGCAAGTGGGACTAACAGGAGGGAGGCGGAAATCCTGTACCTTGCTTGTGAGGAGCACATGAACACTTGCCTGCTCCCGAAGCAGGGTGGAGAGGGCAGATTGAAACCACACAGCTGGTTGACTTGTTTCCCAGGACCACCCCGGAGCATGCCCTAACCCGAGCTGAGCAAATGCTCCAGCACTGTTTGCCCCACGTCACAGCTCCACACTGGAGTGAGGGCTGCCACGGCCAAGGAAAAAGCTTCGCTGTGAGACTCTGTGGCAGCTCAAACACTAAGCAGCTTCTGAGCAGGGAGGGGGCTGTCATTACTGGTGATTGCACAAATGATACAGCAGAGGCACTCCAGATCTTTGACAGTGGCCATATCAACATACTCTGTGCCCAACGTTCACCGAATACCCAGTCCAGCGCCTCTTGCTCCAGCTCTGCTCCCCTCTGGGGCTGAAGGTGCTGGTGCTGAGAGGGGGAAGAGCACACACTTAAAGGGAACGTAGCCAGCTCACACCCGACACTCAGGGCTTCTGTTCCAGCAACTTGAGACCTAACCCCACCCTTGATAAGGCAATGTTGGCCACTGAGCAAAGGGTAAGCCCCACTTCACACCTGGCTCTAGCCCTAGCCCCTCCCTCTCAAGCCCCACCTACTACCAAGAACACAGCTGCCAACACACCCTGAGGAAAGATGTCACTTGTGTTCACATCAAATCCATCTCTCCCAGCAAAGCCACTGGGCACAAGCAAAATGTATAGGGATGCTCCCACATAAGGACACAGTTTCAAGACCACCATAGGTAACAATTTCACTAAAATTCATAGAGACAGAGAAAGATAATTAAAATGAGAAGAGAGAAGAATTTGTCTCAATTGAAAGAACAAGAGAAAACCCCTAAAAAAAAACAACTAATGAAACAGAAATAAATAATTTACTAGATAAAGAATTCAAAGCATTAGTAATAAGAATGCTAACTGAATTAGGGAAAAGAATAGATGAACACAGGGAGAATATTAACAAGGAACTAGAAAATATAGAAAAGAACCAGTCAGAACTGAAGAATACAATAACTTAAATGAAAAGTGTTCTAGAAGGAATGAACAACAGACTAGGTGATACAAAATGATGCATATGTGATCTGGAGGTAGAATAGTGGAAATCACCCAAACAAAACAGTAAAAAGAAAAACAAATTTTAAAAAATGAAAACAGTTTAAGGGATCTTTGAGACAACATCAAGTGTACCAATATTTACAGGATAGGAGTCCCAGAAGAAGAAGAGATAGAGAAGAAAGTAAAAAATGTATTTAATGAAATTATGGCTGACAACTTCCCAAGCCTGAAGAAGGAAACAGATATCTGGGTACAGGAAGCACAGAGAGTCCCAAACAAGATGAACACAAACAGACCCACACCAAGACATATCATAATTAAAATGGCAAAAGTTAAAGAAAAAAGAGAATTCTAGAGGCAGCAAGAGAAAACCAAAGAATTATATACAATGGAACCCCCATAAGACTCTCAGCTGATTTTTATGCAGAAGCTTTACAGACCAAAAGGAAGTGACATGATATATTTAAAATGTTGATAGGGAAAAACCTGAAATCTAGGATACTCTACCCAGCAAGATTATCATTTAGAATTCAAGGAGAGATAAACAACTTTTCAAACCAGCAAAACTGGAAAGAGTTCATCAGTACTAAAATAACCCTAAAAGGAATGTTAAAGGGGCTTCTCAAAGTGGAAAAGAAAAAGCTATAAGAAGAAGTAAGTATCTATAGGAAAGAAAAAAATCCCACTAGTAAAGTCACACATATAGTAAAGGCTGAGGATCAGCCACTTAAATAAGCTAGTATGAAGGTTAAAAGACAAAAAATTATAAAACTAAGTATAACTACAATAATCAGTAAAGGTATAAACATGAAGATATAAAATATGACACCAAAACCACAAAGTATGGGGGAAAAGAATAAAAAATGTAGCTCTTTTAACATGCGTTTGAAATTAACACATTTAATTTTAATTTTAATTTAATTTTAAGAGGACTACCTGTTTAAAACAATTAAATATAGTTATAGGTCAACATATATGAACCCCATGGTAATCCCAAATCAAAAACCTACCATAGATACACAGAAACAAGAGAGAAAGAACAGAAACATACCACTAAATGAAATCATCAAACCACAAGGGAAGAAACTAAAAGAAGAAAAAAAGAACAAGGAAGGACTACAAAAACAACTGGAAGACAAGCAATAAATGGCAATGCTCCAATCAAAAGGCATAAGGTGGCTGATTGGATTAAAAATGAGACATCTATATGCTGCCTGTAAGAGAATCATTTCAGAGCTAAACACACACACAGACTGAAAGTGAAGGGATGGAAAAAGATATTCAAATGTAAATGACAAGGGCTTCCCTGGTGGTGCTGTGGTAAAGAATCTGCCTGACAATTCAGGGGGCACGGGTTCGAGCCCTGGTTTGGTAAGATCCCACATGCCACAGAACAACTAAGCCTGTGCATCACAACTACTAAGCCTGTGCTCTAGAGCCTGTGAGCCACAACTACTGAAGCCCGCGTGCCTAGAGCCTGTGCTCCACAACAAAAGAAGCCACCACAGTCAGAAGCCCATGCACCACAATGAAGAGTAGCCTCCTCTCACTGCAACTAAAGTAAGCCCATGTGCAGCAACAAGGAACCAATGGAGTCAAAAATAAATAAGTAAATAAATAAATGTATTTAAAAAATGTAAATGACAAGAAACTGTGGTGGCAATACTCATATCAGGCAAAAGAGACTTTAAAACAGAGTCTATAACAAAAGACAAAGAAGAGCATTATATAATGATAAAGGGATCGACATCAGGAGAGGATATTACACTCATTAACATATATGCATCCGATACAGGAGCACCTAAATATAGGTGCAAATATTATCAGACATAAAAAGGAAAAGTTGACAACAATACAATAATAGTAGGGGACTTCACAAGCTTCCAAGACTGAACCAGGAAGAAATAGAAAATATAAACAGACCAAACACAAGCACTGAAATTGAAACTGTGATTAAAAATCTTCCAACAAACAAAAGCCCAGGACCAGATGGCTTCACAGGCGAATTCTATCAAACATTTAGAGAAGAGCTAACGCCTATCCTTCTCAAACTCTTCCAAAATATAGCAGAGGGAAGAACACTCCCAAACTCATTCTACAAGGCCACCATCACCCTGATATCAAAACCAGACAAAGATGTCACAAAAAAAGAAAATTACAGGCCAATATCACTGATGAACATAGATGCAAAAATCCTCAAGAAAATACTAGCAAGCAAAATCTAACAGCACATTAAAAGGATCATACACCATGATCAAGTGGGGTTTATCCCTGGAATGCAAGGATTCCTCAATATATGCAAATTAATCAATATGATAAACCATATTAACAAATTCAAGGATAAAAACCATATGATCATCTCAATAGATGCAGAAAAGGCTTTTGACAAAATTCAACACCCATTTATGATAAAAACCCTCCAGAAAGTAGGCAAACCCTCAACATAATAAAGGCCATATATGACAAACTCACAGCCAACATCACCCTCAATGGTGAAAAACTGAAAGCATTTCCACTAAGATCAGGAACAAGACAAGGTTGCCCACTCTCACCACTATTATTCAACATAGTTTTGGAAGTTTTAGCCATAGCAATCAGAGAAGAAAAAGAAATAAAAGGAATCCAAATTGGAAAAGAAGAAATAAAACTGTCACTGTTTGCAGATGACATGATAGTATACATAGAGAATCCTAAAGATGCTACCAGAAAACTACTAGAGCTAATCAATGAATTTGGTAAAGTAGCAGGATACAAAATTAATGCACAGAAATCTCTGGCATTCCTATACACTAATGATGAAAAATCTAAAAGAGAAATTAAGGAAACACTCCCATTTACCATTGCAACAAAAAGAATAAAATATCTAGGAATAAACCTACCTAAGGAGACAAAAGACCTATATGCAGAAAACTATAAGACACTGATGAAAGAAATTAAAGACAATACAAACAGATGGAGAGATATACCATGTTCTTGGATTGGAAGAATCAACATTGTGATAATGACTATACTACCCAAAGCAATCTACAGATTCAATGCAATCCCTATCAAACCACCAATGGCGTTTTTCACAGAACTAGAACAAAAAAATTCACAATTTGTATGGAAACACAAAAGACCCCAATGAGCAAAAGCAATCTTGAGAAAGAAAAACACAGCTGGAGGAATCAGGCTCCCTGACTTCAGAATGTACTACAAAGCTACAGTTATCAAGACAATATGGTACTGGCACAAAAACAGAAATATAGGTCAGTGGAACAGTATAGAAAGCCCAGAGATAAACCCACACACATATGGTCACCTTATCTTTGATAAAGGAGGTAAGAATATAAATGGAGAAAAGACGGCCTTTTCAATAAGTGGTGCTGGGAAAACTGGACAGCTACATGTAAAAGAATGAAATTAGAACACTCCCTAACACCATACACAAAAATAAACTCAAAATGGATTAAAGACCTAAATGTAAGGTCAGACACTATAAAACTCTTAGAGGAAACCATAGGCGGAACACTCCATGACATAAATCACAGCAAGATCCTTTTGGACCCACCTCCTAGAGAAATGGAAATAAAAACAAAAATAAACAAATGGTACCTAGTGAAACATCAAAGCTTTTGCACAGCAAAGGAAACCATAAACAAGATGAAAAGACAACCCACAGAATGGGAGAAAATATTTGCAAACGAAGCAACTGACCAAGGATTAATCTCCAAAATATACAAGCAGCTTATGCAGCTCAATAACAAAAAATCAAACAACACAATCCAAAAACAGGCAGAAGACCTAAATAGACATTCTCCGAAGAAGATACACAGATTGGCAACAAACACATGAAAGGATGCTCAACATCTTTAATCATTAGAGAAATGCAAATCAAAACCACAGTGAGGTATCACCTCACACCAGTCAGAATGGCCACCATCAAAAAATCTACAAATAATAAATGCTGGAGAGGGTGTGGAGAAATGGGAGCCCTCTTGCACTGTTGGTGAGAATGTAAATTGATACAGCCAGTATGGAGAACAGTATGGAGGTTCCTCAAAAAACTAAAAATAGAACTACCATATGACCCAGCAATCCCACTACTGGACATATACCCTGAGAAAACCATAATTCAAAAAGAGTCATGTACCACAATGTTCACTGCAGCTCTATTTACAATAGCCAGGACATGGAAGCAACCTAAGTGTCCATCGACAGATGAATGGATAAAGAAGATGTGGCACATATATACAATGGACTATTATTCAGTCATAAAAAGAAATGAAATTGAGTTATTTGTAGCGAGGTGGATGGACCTAGGGACTGTCATACAGAGTGAAGTAAGTCAGAAAGAGAAAAACAAATACCATATGCTAACACATATATATGGAATCTGAAAAAAAAAAGGTTCTGAAGAACCTAGGGGCAGGACAGGAATAAAGATGCAGACATAGAGAATGGACTTGAGGACACGGGAGGGGGAAGGGTAAGCTGGGATGAAGTGAGAGAGTGGCATGGACATATATACACTACCAAATGTAAAATAGATAGCTAGTGGGAAGCAGCTGCATAGCACAGGGAGATCAACTCAGTGTTTGTGTCCACCTAGGGGGTGGGATAGGGAGGGTGGGAGGGAGATGCAAGATGGAGGAGATATGGGGATGTATGTATACATATAGCTGATTCACTTTTTAATACAGCAGAAACTAACACACTATTGTAAAGCAATAATACTCCAATAAAGATGTTACAAAAAAGAAAAAAAATAGTAGGGGAGTTTATACCCCATTTACATCAATAGACAGATCATACAGACAGAAAATCAGTAAGGGAACAGTGGTCTCAAATGACACAATAGACCAGTTGGACTGAATACATATCACAGAACATTCCATCCAAAACCAGCAGAATATACACTCTTTTCAAACACATTGGTACGTTCTCCAGGATAGATCACATGCTAGGCCACAAAACAAGTCTCAACAAATTTAAGAAGAAAGAAATTATATCAAGCAATTTTTTTTCCACGATGGTATGAAACTAACAATTCATTACAGGAAGAAAAATGGCAAAAACATGTGCAGACTAAACAACATGCTACTAAAAACCAATGAGTCAATGAAGAAATCAAAGAGGAAATTAGAAGATACCTTAAGACAAATGAAAATGTGAACAGAACTTTCCAAAATCTTTGAGATGCTGCATAGCAGTTCTAAGAGGGATACACAGCAATACAGGCCTATCTCAAGAAACAAGAAAAATCTCAAATAAACAACTTAACATTCCATCTAAAGGAAAAAAAAAAGAACAAGCAAAGCCTAAAGTCAGCCGAAGAAGGAAATAATAAAAATCAGAAAGGAAATAAATAAAATAGAGACCAAAAAACAATGGAAAAGATCAATGAAACCAAGAGCATGTTCATTGAAAAGATAAACAAAATTGATAAACCTTTAGCCAGCCTCATCAAGAAGAAAAGAGAGACCCAAATAAACCAAATAAGATACAAAAAAACAAAATAATAAATGAAAGAGGAGAAATAACAACCAATACAACAGAGATGCAAAAATTTGTAAGAGACTACTACAGACAGTTATATGTCAACAAACTGAATAACTTAGAAGAAATGGACAATATTTTTAGAAACATACAACCTTCCAATAATAAGTCAGGAAGAATTATACAACGTGAACAAACCAATCACTAGTAGTGAAGCTGATTTGTAATTAAAAAAAGAAAAACAAAAACACTTCCTGGCAAGCAAAAGCCCAGGACTAGACAGATTCACAGGGAAATCTTACCAAACATATAAAGAAGAGCTAATACCTATCCTTCTCAAACTATTCCAAAAATATCAAAGAGGATGTAACACTCCCCAAATCATTCTGTGAAGCCACCACCATTCCCCTGACACCAAAAGTAGACAAAGACACTACAAAAAAAAAAGTAGCTTACAGGCCAATATTTCTGTTGCATATAGAGGCAAAAGTCCTCAAAAAAAATAGCAAATTTAATTCAACAATATA
This sequence comes from Hyperoodon ampullatus, assembly GCF_949752795.1. Lineage (NCBI taxonomy): Eukaryota > Metazoa > Chordata > Mammalia > Artiodactyla > Ziphiidae > Hyperoodon > Hyperoodon ampullatus. Next base: position 101,739,968 of record NC_136921.1, read on the forward strand.
TAAAAAGAATCATACACCATGATCAAGTGGGATTTATTCCAGGGGTGCAAGGATGGTTCAATATTTACAAATTGATCAATGTTATATGTCACATTAACAAAAGGAAGGATAAAAAAAGCACATAATCATCTCAATAGATGCAGAAAAAGCATTTCACAAAATTCAACACCCATGCATGGTAAAAACTTTCATCAAAATTGTTATAGAGGGAATATCTCAACATAATAAAGTCCATTTATGACAAGCCCACAACTAATATCATATTCAACAGTGAAGACCTGAAAGCTTTTCCTCTAAAATCAGGAATAAGACAAGGATGCCCACTCTTGCCACTTCTATTTAACACAGAATTGGAAGTCCTAGACTCAGCAATCACACAAGAAAAAGAAGTAAAAGGCATTCAGATTGGAAGGGAAGAGGTAAAACTGCCATTATTTGCAGGTGAGATGATACTATATATAGAAAACCCTAGAGTCTCCACCAAAATACCATTAGAACTAATAAGTGAATTCAGTAAAGTTGCAGGATACAGTATTAATATACAGAAATCTGTTGTTTCTCCATACAATAATAATGAACTATAAGAAAGAGAAATTAAGGAAAAAATCCTATTTACAAACACATCAAAAAGAATAAAATAACTAGGAGTAGACTTAACCGGAAGGTGAAAAACCTGTACTCTGAAAACAATGAAACATTGATGAAGGAATTTGAAAATGATACAAAGAAGTGGGAAGATATCCTGTGTTCTTGGATTGGAAGAATAATATTGTTAAAATGTCCATACTACCAAAAGCAATATACAGACTTAATGTAATCCCTGTCAAACTACCCATGACATTTTTCACAGAACTAGGACAAATAATTCTAAATTTTTTATGGAACTGCAGAAGACCCCAAATTGCTAAAACAATCTTGAGAAAGAACAAAGCTAGAGGCATCATGCTCCCTGACTTCAGATTATATTACAAAGCTACAGTAATCAAAACAGCATGATATTGGCACAAAAACAGACATATCAATCAATGGAACAGAATAGAGAGCCCAGAAATAAACCCACAAAGGAGGCAAGAATATATAATGGAGAAAACACAGTCTCTTCAATAAGTTCTACTGGAAAAACTGGACAACTGCATGTAAAAGAAAGAGATTCAAACATTTCCTCACACCATATACAAAATAAACTCAAAATGGTTTAAAGACTAAATGTGAGACCTGAAACTGTAAAACTCCTACAAGAGAAAATAGGCAGAACGCTCTGACATAAATTGTAGCAATAGTTTTTGGAGCTGTCTCCTAAGGCAAATGAAATGAAAGCAAAAATAAACAAATGGCTCTTAATTAAACCTAAACTTTTTCACAGCATGGAAAGCATCAACAAAATGAAAAGACAACCTACTAAATGGGAGAATATACTTGCAAATTATATGACTGATAAGGGGTTAATATCCAAAATGTATAAACAGTTCATACAACTCAATATCAAAAACAAAACAAAAACCAAAGAACCCAATTTAAAAATGAGCAGAAAACCTGACTATACATTTTTCCAAAGAAGATATACAGATGGCCAACAGGCATATGAATAAATGCTTGGGGACTTCCTTGGTGGCGAAGTGGATAAGACTCCACACTCCTAATGTAGGGGGCCTGGGTTTGACACCTGGTCAGGAAACTAGATCCCACATGCATGCCACAGCTAAGGAGCCCGTAAGCCACAACTAAGGAGCTCATGTGCTGCAGCTAAGGAGCCAGCACAACCAAATAAATAAATAAATAAATATTTAAAAAAAGAAAAAAATGCTCAACATTACTAATTATCAGAGAAATGCAAATCAAAAACACAATGAGAAACTTCACACCTGTCAAAATGTCTATCATCATCCTCAAAAAACCTAAAAATAGAACTACCATATGATCCAGCATTTGCACTCCTGGGTATATATCCAGAAAAAAACAGAAACACTAATTTGAAAAGACACATGTGCCTCAGTGCTCACAACAGCACTGTTTACAATAGCCAAGATATGGAAGTTACCCAAGTGTCCATCAACAGACAAATGGATAAAGAAGATGTGGTATATAAATATACAATTGACTATTACTTGGCCATAAAATAAGAATGAAATTCTGTCCTTTGCAGCAATGTGGATGGTCCTAGAGAATATTATGCTTAGTGAAATAAGTCAAATAGAGAAAGACAAATACTGTATAATATCACTTATATGTGGAATCTAAAAGATAATACAAATGAGGGGCTTCCTTGGCGGTCCAGTTGTTAAGACTCTGAGCTTCCATTGCAGGGGGCACGGGTTTGATCCCTGGTTGGGGAACTGAGATCCCACATGCTGCATGGTGCAGCCAAAAAAAAAAATACAAATGAACGTATATAGCAAAACACGAACAGACTCACAGATATAGAAAACTAATGGTTTCCAAGAGGGAAAGGGATGAGGGAGGGGCAAGTTAGGGGTATAGGGTTAAGAGACACAAACTAAGCAACACAGATATATTGTATAGCACAGGGAAATATAGCCATTATCTTGTAATAACTTTTAGTGGAGTATAATCTGTAAAAATACTGAGTCACTATGCTGTACACCTGAAACTAATATAATACGTAAATCCACTATATTTCAGTAAAATTTTTTAATTCAAAAATAAAAGAAAAAAGCTATAAAATTAATGATCTAAGCTTCCACCTTAGGGAAAGAGGAGCAACATAATCCTAAAGCAATAAGAAAAATAAATGAATATTAAAAATTAGAGCAGAAATCATGAAATTGAAAACAGGAAATCAACAGAGAAAAGCAGTGAAACCAAAATCTGGTTCTTAGAAAACATCAACTAGACTGATAAACCTCTAGCCAGGCTAACCAAGAAAAAAAGAGAGAAGACACAATTTCTAATATGGAAATGAAAGAGGGACACCCCATTGATAACTGATCTGATCCCAGGGACATTAAAAGGATAATAAAGCAATATTATGAACAACTCTATCCCTCCGAATTTGGTAACTTAGATGAAGTGGACCAATTCCCTGAAAGATGCAATCTACTGAAACTCTCATCAAAAGAAATAGACTATCTACATAAGTCTATACCTATTAGAATAATTGAATTAATAATTAACAACTTTTCAAAAAAGAGCGTGCCAGGCTCAGATGGTTTCATTGATAAAGTCTACCAAACATTTAAGGAAAAAAATGATACCAATTCTCTACAATATCTTCCAAGAAATAGAAGCAGAGAGACCACTTCCTAACTCATTCAATGAGGCCAGCATTACCCTAATACCAAAACCAGATAACAGACATTAAAAGGAAGGAAAAACTTGAGGGTTTCTCCCCTCCGGCCCATCCCTTAGTCCTCTATCATCCTTCACTTGGTAGAATGGAAGCCTCCCGGGTGGACTTGCTTCTTCCGTTCTCTCCAAAAATCATTCTTCATTTAACCAACCAAGTAATCTTTAAAAGATGGGAAAAATCAATCATGTCATGCCTCTCCACAGCTAAGAGTGTGCTGTATCTTTATAGCATTCAAGGTCCTTCAGGATCCTAACCTGCCTACCTTTTCAGCTTGCCCTGTATCTCGCCTCTTCCCCCAGGATGTGCTGAATTTCATGCGGTTCCTGAAGTACCCCATATTCTCTCTCACCTCAGTGTCTCTGAACTTGATCTGAAATGAGTTAGGAACACATACACATGCACACATGTACTCACACACAGGCACACACATCTCACACGCAGCAGCTCTTGCTACATCATCCCTTACTTCTGTTTTTTTCTTATATCACTTAACTTCTGTTTCTCCCACATTTGTGAGAAACAGGAGCAGACCTGTGCCCTACTCATCCCAGAAGGAGTTCACGATATGATTGCTGAATGAATGGATGGATGGGTGGGTGGATAGGTGGATGGATGAATGGTTCCTGGGGGGTGGAAGAAGCCCTGTCCACATCCCAGGAAGGCAGGTAAGAGGTTTCTCCTGAGGGGAAGCCCAGGGGTATTTGCAAGTTCCTGCCCCTTTGAGGTGAGATGCTTCTTCTTAGCTCAGACCCTCTTGTCCAGCTCTGAGGCAGGTCACTGTGGCTGAGCCCACAGTGGTCAGTAACCTGCATTGGCCCCAGGGTCTACTTAATCTTAAGAATCAGAGTGGGGATGACTATCACCCGAGGGGAGAAGGGCAAGCTGCTTGTTCCCAAAGACGTCCTCAGAGCTGCTGGAGGTCTAAAACCACACCACAACATGCATTTCTGGATCATCATTGAACAACAGTGTGGGGGGAGTAGGTAAGAAAATGCTGAAAGGTGAATGAGAAAGTGGACCTGGGGAGAAAATCAAAGGTTGCAGGGACCAGGAGGGACCAGAGTGGGCAGGGGGCTGTGTGCCAGGTGGTGGGTGGGGCACAGATCAGGAGACTGGGGTCTAAGAGGCAAAACCAAATTGAGACTCTAGTCTATGGGCTGCCAGGCCAAAAGGACCCCCTGTCCTAGAGGGCTGACAAAGCATTGCCCAAGTCAGGGATGCGAGCATCTTTGGGTCGAAAGGGTGTCTGGGGTTGGGTGAGAGATTGAGAGGCTTGGAAGGTACATACGCTATGCCACCAGCTAACTGCCTATTCCCCACCCCTCCCAGAGCTCAAGGTCCCTAGTGTAGAATCCATCACTGCAAGGAAAACAAAGCCTGCATGGGCTGGCAAGGGTGGGAAGGGCCAATGCTCTGTGGAAAGCAGCATCATCCAGCAGGTGATAGGGATCCGGGCTGGACCACCCACTCCAGACAGTCAAGAAAGTCAAATATTGGCAGTTTCATGTGGTTCCATCTAATACATGTTGATATATGAGCATGTAATACACACAAGCTATAAGATATGTTTTTTGGAGATACATCTTTTTTGGAGGTAATTATATTAAACCATTGACAGTGGTTTCTTCTGGAGAAGGGAATTGGGATGGGGAACAGAGGGAGATGAGCTTTTCCACAGCCAGAGATTGCTTTTATTATTTATTTTACAGTTCACAGGATTGTCCAGGGGCCTGAAATCCCACCTCGTCCCCACAGTGATGACTACCTGCAAAGATCAGCCACCAAGCTCAGTGACAGGGCAGTATGGAAGAGCTCACGGCAGTAGCAGCCCCACTGAGCTGGGAGCTCTCAGTGTGGCAGGGTTCAGCTGTGCATACAGGAGAGGGCCTGGGAATCCATTTTCTAAGCCTCTCTGTGGGCCCTGATCCACCCAGGGACAGTTCAGCCCCTCTCTGCAGCCCAGGACCCCAGAGGGCCTGAAGAAGGACACACTCTCTGTTGAAAGCAAGTCCCACCCCACCCAGGACTGCCCGGCATTCGGGATGAGGTCCAGGGGTGGCACTCCCAGGAATACACGTGACTGGCCGCCCAGAAGGTGTAAAGAGGTGCCCCTGGCCCAGAGATGTGATGCTCCTGGGTCCTTGCTAGGGCTCCTTCCCTTCTGCCCAGGTCACCCAGGGTGAGGATGTGAAGGTATAGTCCTGTGTCCCGTCTTCCCTTAGAGGGCACAGGGCCTGGCCACCCTCACTGCCAAAAACCTTGCGGTGTGAGACAATGAGAGACCCCGTTCCCCCGGAGCCAGGCTCCTGGCCCCTGCAGGGGAAGTCAGAGATGGCAGGGTGGCCCCGGTGAAGGGGGCCTCGCAGGGGAATCTCTCCTCCTAGCAGGACTCTGCGCCCACTCTTGAGACGCAGTGCACTTGTGGGGAACTCAGCAAGGCTGCAGGTCCTCCGCAAAGTCATACAGTGAGTGAATTAAACTAGGTTTATCCAGTCCCTTCTCACACCTGGGTTCAAGTGCTTTCTGGCTCCCTGTAGGCATAGGTGAAGTCCCTGCCTCTCCAAGCTCATCTCCAGGCCACTCTTCCAGACCTGGCTTAAGAGTCCCCTTGCAGCCTCCTTGACGCTGTCCTCAGCCACCCTAGCTAATATGTCTCTCTCATGTCCCAGAAGACCCTAGCCAGCCCTTGGGAAGGACGTTCATCACCCTGCACTGAAACCCATGGTTTACACCTGTCCAGAGAACATTTTTTTCCTCAAGCTTTGCTTTGGTGGGGTGCTGTCAGCCTGTGTGGAGAGACCTTGGCAGGGACGGCCCTTGAGAAGCCCTCCTGAATTTACCATTTATGTCCATAGCATTTCCTCTCTTGGTACCCCCTTCGTGGTATCCCATCAGGAAAGATGGGCTTCTTCTCAGAAACGGGCTTGTTCTTAACTCAAGGACATTATTAATCTAGTCGCTGCTTCTATTTTATTTTTGCATTATCCGCCAGGAAGCTCAGAATACATTTGGTAGCTCTGTCTAGCAAATAGACTGGAGCTTCGTTTGCAAACCTTTTTCCAGCTGCATTGTATTTACCTTAATTTTCCTTCGTCTTGGTTTCTCATTTATTTTATTCATATTTCTGATTCTGTTGTATTGCACATATCTCAGTAAGCTGTCTCAAGTGACTCTCTTCTGTTTACTTTTGAATAAGGCAGGTGATGAATGAGAGGGAGGTTGATAGATACATCCACACGTGCATGCCAGTCTCCCACTGTGCTCTGGCCCCTTTCTGTACCCTCAGCACTCCATCCCTAGCCCCCAAAACAGAGTAGGGGCTCACACTACACTGTGCTGAAAGTTTTCCAATGGTAGTCCATTCATTTAACCTGTACAATAATGCTGCAACGTAAGTGATGTGGTTGCATTTGACCGATGAAGAAACCGAGGCTTCAGGTCCCATACTTGGTAGGTGGTTGAGTCAGGATTTGAACCCACGCTTGTCTGGCTCTGCTCGTTTATTCCACTTTACCTCTTTCCCGAGTCTGACGTGCTCCACTCTCTAGGGCTGCACTGTCTAATATGGTAGCCACTAGCCACATGTGGCTATTGAAATTTAAATTAATCTTAGTTAAAATTTAAAATTCAGCCCCTCAGGTACACTGGCCACACTCCCTGGGCTCCATGGCCACATGTGGCCAGTGGCTGCTGTATTAGACAGTGCAGGAGAGAACGCTGCTCTCAGCATGGAAAGAGCATTTCCCACCGCCTCCCTACACCTACGCTGGGTTCTTGCCAGGAGCCAGCAGTGCCCGAGCTGGACTTGTAGTTTCTTCCCTCTGCATCTTTACTTTTTTCTTTTTGGCCGTGCCGCACAGCTTGTGGGATCTTAGTTCCCTGACCAGGGATCGAACCCGTGTCCCCTGCAGTGGAAGTATGGAGTCCTGACCACTGGACGGCCAGGGAAGTCCATCCTCTGCACCTTTAGGATGGCCCTTCCTCAGCCTGGGCATCCCCTGCCCTCCACCATAGCCATCAAGCCATCCTTGCCTTCACAGTCCACTCCAGTCCCTCCCCCTTCCTCACCTGTCTTCAGCCCCAGCAATCTCCACCTCTGACTTCCTGCTGCTGTGAGGTCTGTACCCCCGGATGGGTGACTTTTCCTTTGCACGGTCTCACCTCACCAGCCTGGCAGAGCAGGAACGTGATACAGGCTGCTTGATTTCTTGAGGAGGAAGACAAGAGAGTCTAACATGGCAGTGGACTAGGAAACGTGACCTCGTTCCGACCTCTCTTTCTGCCACTCATGACTCCACTCCTCTATGCATCTGCCCAGGGCCTGCTCTCCACCAGGTCCTGGCTGGGGGCAGGGGCCAGAGGAACCAGGAGGTCCAGTCTGTGCCCTCAGGGTGCGCATATCCAGTAGGCTTGGGCAAAGGATTTTACCTTCCTTCATCTCAATGTCCTCTCTTGTGAAAAATGACCTATAATTCCTGCTGTTCCTCCCTGGAGGGTTTTGTCATGGAGACTAAGGATGTGGAAGCAAGGTCCTTCATAAGACATGAGAAGCACCAAGTTACCTGAATGCATCTGGGAAAGTGGGAAACGTTTGCCCCTGCTGTGTCACCCCTCTGCAGAACTGTGGCCCGCTCCCCACCAAAGCCCTGGCCATGCTGAAGCGTGGGTGCAGCAGGGCCCAAGACACGCACGCACAGCTCCCCTGGGTAGAGGCCGCAAGGGCTAGCTGCTCAGCCCCCGGAGGGTCCAGGGTAGGGGCGGTGATACTGAGCTGAGTGTTTTTTTTCTTTTTCTGGCCGGCATGTGAGACTTTAGTTCCCCGACCAGGGATCGAACCCGCGCCCCCTGCAGTGGAAGCACGGAGTCTTCACTACTGGACCACCAGGCAAGTCCCTGAGCTGAGTACGTCTGAAAAAAGATTCCTTGGGGGTGGGGGCGTGGTGTCCTCCACACGCAGAGCTTTGGTTTTCTTCAAAATAAAATCCTGTACGGAGTTCAGGGGTTTCATGGGTTGGAACAAAATTCAAGTCCAGAGCTACAGAGTGGAGGCTGAGGGGGAGGCCTGGTTGTAGGGCACCCTGCCCACTGCCAGCCCCTCCCCAGAGGGAGTCCATGTCAGATTCCCTCCTCTGGGAGGTGGGGACGGGTGCCCACCGCGCTGACCGCTCGAGGGAGGGGTCCAGGGTGGTGGCCCTCCTCTCAGCCCTCCATTCCCCACAGCACAGCGCCCCTCCCAGGGAAGACCTTGTGGCCTGACAGGCAGGGTCCTGCCTTACCCGGGGGCCCAGGCCATTCAGAGGCGACTAACACACGTATCCACAATTGCCCAAGAAGTTAGGTGGTGGCTCAGAGGAGCCCGGGCCTTGGAGTCGAGTCCCCCTCTGCTTCCTCGCGTGGGCACTTCAACTCCCATGGTCCTCAGTCTCCTTGTTGGTAAAAGACCAGCGTGCAGTGACATGGCACATATGGCACGGCCGACGTTGCCAGGCGCCCGGTCCTTGGCACCTAGGCTGTCCTTCACGCCCCATGAGGCCCCCCCCGCAACGAGGCCCTCCTGCTGGAAAAAGGCAGCCCTGGCCCCTGTCTCTCCCGTCTGCTCCTGAGTCTGCCTTCCTAGAGCAGAAGCCTGGGCCTCCTCCTGTCCATCCTCCTGCTCAGCCCCCCAGGGGCCCTGCAGCTGCCGGGATGGATCTCTGCGCTGGGGCTCTGGTTTCCAGGCTGTCGCAGGGGCTCTCCAGCTCTCTCCTGGTCGTGTGGACAAGGTTTTTTCCACCTTGTTCCCTACAGGGCTTCCCCAGGTCTGTGTCTCCCAACCCACCTCCTGCCCAGAGACCCTCCTCCCGGGAAGCGCTTCCCCTCCCATGCCCCCAGCTGGCAGAACGCAGGCCCGGGGCTCCTGGCACACAGAGAGGGCCCCAAGAGCTGTCTTACCTTGTCAGGGTGGGGCTCCTGTTGACCACCTTCCCCTCTGGCCTCAGCACTCTGAAAGAGCTGGGCAAGCAGGCAGTGTCAGGGCTCTGGGCACGTCGGAGAGCCCGGCAGAAGGGCCCCAAGAGGAAACGGCAGAGTCCTCTGGGCCCACGTAATTTATTACAGGACTTTGTCCTTGGGCTCCAGGCACACCCACTCCCACATGGCTCCTGCAGCCCCAGCTAGCAGAGCTTCCCGGCAGTCCGATCTTTAACCCCAGCCTCTTCAGCAGAGAGTCTCCATGGGCCATTAGAGCCCAATTCCACACACCTGTTGCTGGCCAGCAGCCAAATCCCACGGTGACCATCCATCCAGGGAGCTGAGCATCTTTCCGGGCATCAAGGGGACTCCAAGGCAGCCCACGCAGGGGCTGTGCTCCCAAACACCCCATGTCCTAATCGGGGTCACACACAGGAGATGCCAGGAAGCCTTACACCAGAGCTAAAGGCCACTGGGGCAACTAGATACCCTGGAGGGTCCCTGGGAGCAGAGAGGGCTGGCTTGGGCTGGGACTTGAACGCAGCGGGGAATTTTGCTATGAGGCAATACAGATCCTTCTGAAAGAAAGGGCATCAGGCAGTGTGTCCTGGGAGAGTCCAGGCTGGAGGGGACAGGCCATCCCTGGAAGTGAGGGTGAGGACTTTGGAGGTGGGTGGGAATTGAGTCCACGGGAGATACCTACTCAGCTGCAATGCTTTCCCCGGGCCAGGAGAGGCCTCGGGGGTCCTCACTGTTGGTCCAACTAGAGCCGGTCAGGTTCTATCCCTTCCCCAGGACTTGGGAGGGAACCCCAGGCAGAGGTGTGAGGACTAGCTATCATCTTTTAGACAGAGTTGAGGCCACAGCTGGGCAGCATCCCTGATCTTGGGCCTCTTTGGGGGACAGGAGCCAAATGCTGGTGGGAGAGAGAAGGGTAAAGTAGAAGGGCCACAGGGGCAGAGACCACGTGGCTTCAGAGAGAGGCAGTGGCCACTGCTGCCTGAGCTTTCTGTGCTTCCTGCAGTGGGCTCCGCAGAAGCTTCCTTCTGCTACACACTCCATTGTTGAGACAGCTTGAAGGAGTTTCTGTTGCTTACAACCAACCAGCCCAGAACAAAGACAGGGAAGTGAATTGGGAGGTGACTTAAAAGGAAGGGCCATTTGGAGGAAGCGTGCGCTCCGAGGTTTTCAGCCAGCTTCCCACCCACTCCCCGCAAGCACTGTGTTCAAGACCAGCCTGGCTCCAACAAGCCTCCCGGCCCCTAAAACCTCATCCAGTTCCTGGGCCAAAGCTTGCTTCTGGGGGGGCTTCACATGGCTGGTGGCTTTTCTGGTTTAGAAAGATACCATTTCACTCCCACAGGATTGGCACTGCTGATCCTAGCAGCTCCTGGAAATGGCGAGCCCCCTACTTTGGGACTCCCGGGACCAGGTTAGGTCCTCTACAGCCCTCATTCCACTCTCCTCTTGCAAAAAAGTATACTGAAACAGAATATCTCTGTAGAACAAAATGACTTGTAAGACATCTCTCTCCAGAGCCTGTCTTAAAATTTGATAGAAACACATTTGGGATACTTACAAACTTGTCTCCTGCTTTCTTTTTTTTAACATCTGACATTAAATCATAAGCACTTTCTGACACTGTACCAAACTTTAACCACCAGTCTTTAAAGACAGCGTGCTGAAAGACAAATATTGTATGATATCGCTCATATGTGGAATCTAAAAAAAATGGTACAAATGAACTTATTTACAAAACAGAAATAGAGTCACAGATGTAGAAAACAAACTTTCAGTTACAAAGGGGTAAAAGGGGGAAAGGATAAATTGGGAGGTTTGGATTGACACATGCACTCTATTATGTATAAAATAGATAACTAATACAGACCTACTGTATAGCACAGGGAACTCTACTCAATACTCTGTATTGGCATACAGGGGAAAAGAACCTAGAAAAGAGTGGATATATGTATATGTATAAATGGTTCACTTTGCTGTACAGCAGAAACTAACACAACATTGTAAATCAACTATACTCCAATAAAAATTAATTTAAAAAAAAAAGGGCTTCCCTGGTGGCGCAGTGGTTGAGAGTCTGCCTGCCAATGTAGGGGACATTGGTTCATGCCCCGGTCCTGGAAGACCCCACATGCCGCGGAGCGGCTGGACCCGTGAGCCATGGCCACTGAGCCTGCGCGTCCGGAGCCTGTGCTTCGCAACAGGAGAGGCCGCAACAGTGAGAGGCCCGTGTACCGCAAAAAAAAAAAAAAAAAAAAAAAAAGACAGCATGGTGGTCCAATCTACAAGCGCTCCATCATTTGTGTAACAGTCATCCCTGAATGGACATCAGGAGGCAGCCAGCCCATCACTATCATCCACAGCACTGCAGTGGACAAGTCTGTGCTCACAGCTTTGTTTGCATTATGTCATTACAGGGAGATTCCAGAAGGGAACTTACTGAAACAAGGGGCTTGAATGTTTTGTTGCTAACCTTTCTCAAGTGATGCGTCAAGTCCTCCCTCCCAGCAAACGGTGTCCATATAACTTCAAGGACCTGGCCTGACTGCTGTGTCAGTTGGCAGGGCTCAAAGGGGACACCTGAGGGGCAGTTCTCCAAGAGCCTCGGGTTTTCTGTTGCTGAGGTACCCCAAGCCCTGGAAATCAAGAAGAGAGGCTGGGAAGTCAGGGCACGCTCTTCCTTGTCACGTGTGTGGCCAGACTGGGCTCTCCCATGGCCTAGTGCTACTTCCACAATTCTCCTCAAGGTGCAAATAGTCTGCTAACCTTTAAGGATGTGTTTCTGCACCCCGGCGATGAGGGGCCTCTGCATGGCGGCTGGATCATGGCGACGTCTGTGGGGACCACTGGACGGTGAGGGAAACGACCCCCTCGGGGATGACTCCACGGGAACTGTGCCCGAGTCGGAGAAAGACACTGAATTCCAGGAGCATGAAAAGATTCTGTCTCCAGATTTTCTTTCAGTTGCCCAGATCCGTGAAATGCTAGCAGAGGGTATAGATGGAGTTCAATAGAAACTGGAAAAGTTTTTGGATTTCAAAAGTCTTCAAACCTGTTTAAAGGAAGCCAGTCTACTAGCTTATTATGTATCTGGATTTTTGTGGGCAAGAGGAATGGACTTTTCTATGATTCAATATTCAAAATTTATGACTTTACTCGATATGGTACATCATAATCTTAGAAATTTTTCATTTCTGAAATTACTATTTTCAAAAGAATTTTATCATAGAAAAAGAAATAGGGGCTTCCCTTGTGGCGCAGTGGTTAAGAATCCGCCTGCCAATGCAGGGGACACGGGTTCGGCCCCCGGTCTGGGAAGATCCCATATGCCTAGGAGCAACTAAGTCTGTGCACCACAATTACTGAGCCTGAGCTCTAGAGTGCACGAGCCACAACTACTGAAGCTTGTGCGCCTAGAGCCTGTGCTCCGCAACAAGAGAAACCACTGCAGTGAGAAGCCAGTGCATCGCAAGGAAGAGTAGCCCCTGCTCGCTGCAACTAGAGAAGGCCCACGTGCAGCAACGAAGACCCCAATGCAGCCAAAAATAAATAAATAGATAGATAGATAAATTAAAAAAAGAAAGAAAAAGAAATGTTCAATAATAATTGAACTCCACTTAGAATGATACAGGAAAGCCTTAGTTATCCAGTAATAATTCTGTGTATCTGACAGACATAAAACAGGATCTGGAAGGAGGCCATGAGAATTGGACTAATTGACATTCATTAAACCAGATTTTAAGTGTTATATAGTTTTATGCTTCTTTTCTAATTCCTACACATAGAAAAGAATCTAGACTAAACAAATTACAAGTTGGTGTTTATAGTGTCTTCCAAAATTTTAAATTACTTTACTGTCATTTTATTAGTAATTTGGGGACCTAGAACTTATATCCCAGAAAGAGAAGCTATGTAACCCAGAAATAATTGGATCCAGCCATCAGCCTGTGTTCTCATAACTCTTCTGCACTCTCCCCTTCTACCTCCCTGAAAAATCCACCCCATTAACAAGACATGGAAAGTTTACTAATGGTCTCCTAAGAGAGACAGAAGTTTGGTTGGGATTGGGAAGGTGGGATTCACATTGCTCAGCACAGTTCTCCCCCAGACCCTCATCCAGGCCACCAGCTGACAATCGCCTCCTCCGAGCAACCAATCCAACCTCATTTTTGCTAGAGCCTTTCAACTCTCCACCTCCATGCTCTTCGGTCTCGTGTCCATACACCCCTCACTTGTCAGCAAACAAAGGGCAACTTGGACACTCCAGTTACCTGGATTCTCCTCAAGATGCAGGGAGCTGTGTGTGTGTGTGTGTGTGTGTTGTAAATAATATTTGCCTGCCACAAGTAAAAATATGAAAAGATGATGGAAGTTAATATTTGTATTATACACATTATAAATTTAAGTCCAAGGAAAAAAACAAACAAACAAAAAGAATGTGTTTCTGACTTGAGCCAAAATGCCTCCATGGAACAACCTATGTTTCATTCCATTTCTGTCCAATGATCAAACCCATTGTAATATCACCGTAGCAACTAAAACAGAGCACAGTGAGTATTTTATTTCAGCTCTGCCAACACATCATAGAGCGACATGAAGTGGTTTGTTTCCTGGTAACCCTGATCTTCCCATCTGGTCTACAGCAACCAAGTTATCCATTAACACTATAAAATAACACAGCAGTAAGCATAGACCTCTGTGACAGAGTTACTGTTTAGAGAATTTTATAATTCTCGGTCCCAAAGAGAATGAGCATTTAATGAGTGCTTTTGGTGTACTGGCTTCATTGCATGTGAACCCATTCAACCCTCATCAAAAACCCTACAAATTTGGGGTGTTTATCCTCATTTCACAGTAAGAAAATTAAACCAAAGAAGTTAAGAAACTTGCTTAGGTCACATGGCTAAAAGTGGCAGGGGCAAGATTTGAATCAAGGTCTACCTGACTCCAGGGCCAGTGCTCACTGCACTACATTACACCATACCAACCCTCAAACAAACCTGGACTCCCTCTCCTCCCTCAAAGACAGATAAGACTTCCATTTTTAGAGATTTTTCAGGGAAGGTGCTTCTCCAACTTGCTCATCCTAGCTCAGGATCTGAAGGCGCTTTCACCTTTCATTTCTGTGATCTCCAAAGTGCAACGGCAGAGAAATATCTGGGGAAAAGCAGGGCTTAAATGTTTCCCCAGAAACAGTTATGCACAGTACAGGAGTGTAGGTCACAGAAAACATTCTATCTGGGTAGTTCAGAGTTTCTCAATGTTGGTACTATTGACACTTCAGACTAGATTATTGTTTATAGGGACATTGGGAGGAGCTGTCTTGTGCACTGTGGGATTTTTAGGATTTTTAGCAGCACCCCTGGCCTCTACCCACTATATGCACTCCCCTGGTGGTGCAATCAAATTGTCTCCAAATATTTCCAAATGGGGGAAAAACCAGCCCCCATTGAGAACCAATATATAGCTCATAGGTCCAAGGGCAATTAAGGCTGGGAAAAAGAGGAGGCCAGCAAGAGCCAGAATGGAATGTCTTCCTGGAAGTGGTGACACCAAAATTGGCCTCCTAGAATGGCAAGAAAATATGGCTCAGAAGATGGGGGAGGGAGCAGGTACAGGGAAGGGGCTATTGGACTGTGTTCCCTAGAGGATCTTGGTTCTGACAAACCAAGGAAATGCCTGTATCATCCGGGAAGCCCAACTACTGCATCCTCCCTGGATCAGCAACTGTGAGATAGACATTTCCAGGCTGGGTGAAGCTTAGATCCAAAGTCCTGATGGGCCAGGGGAGTGTCTACCCTCTCTGTCCAGGAGGAATGACTCATTTCTGACTGTACTTTATCATACCCCATCTGAGGGACACACCCAGAGGTTTGTCCAAGGGTTAGGGTTAGGGTTAGACAGCAGGAGGGGCACTGTTGGGCTGCACCCTGCAGGCCTCTAAGGCCTGCCCTTGCCCAGCTTTAAGACCAAAGGAAGAGCCCAGAGTCAGCGACAGAGACATCAATTGTTTAATGGATGGGGGGAGTCTGAAGCAAGGTCCTGGAGTGACACCTCACTGTGTGCTGTGAACAGCAGGCAGGACATGGCGGCCAGTTGATAAGGGGAAATGGATGTCAGGATGGCTCATTAGTTACCAGGGAAACCAGCAGAGGGACACGCCCCTCACTGCCTTTTTGATAAGAACAATCTTTAGCTGAGGCCTGAGGCAGGTATGTAGGAAGGTCAGTCAGGTAAGTAGAATATAGGTGAAGCAGGCACTGGTCGGGCAGGGGATGTACAGAGAGCAAGAGAACAGCTATCTTGAGTGGCCTGACCATACAGGCACAAAATGTGAGTCACTTTCTCCTCTCTGGAGAACTGTGGGCAGTCCAGTGAATAAATCTCAGTCTTGGGCTCTGACACTTAAACCCAGGCCACTGGTTGTAAACAGGGGGACCTCTGCCCCATAACCAGAATGATGGCATCCTGGTGACTAATATGATTTCCCTGGGGAGGTTGAAGTAGTGGAAGGGGAAAGCAAAACCTGATTATGTGGCAGCTCAATTACCAGCTAAAGGCTGCTGATGATGCTGATTTTGATGATGTTAATAACACTTTGTCCAGCTCTTGGAAGAGGTTGTGGGTGAGAGGCCCATTGCTACGAGCTTTATTTCGGAAAAAAGAAACATTAGGATGCTGGAATCTTCCCCCTGGCTGAAATGCTCTGTGTGCACCAAATGCTCTGTGTGTCCTCCTGTTCCCACAGCTGGGATACTCTTTTCAGCCTCACTCATGATTAGGATCGGCCACAGAATGAGGGTAAGTAATATGCTTCACTTCCAGGCCCAGCCCGTTAAAACCTCCTGTGCCATTCTGCACTGTCTCTCTCCTCCCCTCTGCTGGTGGCATGCAGAGCATCCAGGAGTGGATTCTGAGGCCCTAGGGGATGGTGGAGCCACAATGTGGAAAGAGCCTGGGTTCCTGAATGACTCCAGGGTGCAGAGTACCACCACTGACCCCACTGCCCATTTACAAGAGCAAGAAATAATTTTTTTGTTTCAAGCCACTAAAATTTGTTGTTGTTGTAATAGTTAACCTTCTATAATTAAAACATGATCCCTCTCCCATCCAAATCGGCCTTTGTCTTTCAAATACCATCACAAATACTCCACTCCCAGGAAGTTGGCCCTGACTGCTACAGTTCACTCCAGCCTCGCCCACCTTTTAATTTCTAAGGCACTCGTTACTCAGATCACATGATTTACCTGTTACCATGTATTTTTTTTCAGAGTAGGACTTCTGATGGATTGTAAGTTTCTCAAGGCAAGAATTATATGTTAGTTTTTCTGTATCTTCACACTGCCTGATAATAATAATGATAATAACTAATATATATGTATTATATATATATATATTATGTCCCAGGAATCATTATTTATACATAAACACATTTAATCCTCATAACAACTCTATGAGATGAATGCTACTAATATCCCCAAGCACAGAGATGTTAAGCAATTTGTCCAAGGTCACAAGCTAGAAAGTGACAGAGCCAGGATTCACACCCAGAAACTTGAGTAATGACTAAGCTTCCGGTAATTATACCATCTCAATCATAATTGTTTCAGGACCATTAGCTTGTATGTCCAGTGAAACTGCAGCCCCCTTTGGGCAGGGAGCAATGGTATTGATCCCATTTGTTCTAATACCTGAAGCTGGCAAGGTGGAGAGGAATTGTAACCCACCACTTGCTGGCTGAGGGAACTGCAGGTCAGCTGGAAGCAAACTGTGTGGGCAGGGCAGGATTTGCTCTCAGTGCTGGTATGTATTTACCATCCAGAGCCCTGGAAAATGTGTCAAATAATCCAGGAAAACTCACTCACTGCTACTTTAAACTAGTTTTGAAGAAAACAACTTTTTTTTCTGCATAGTCCCTAAAACTAGAGATTACAACTCCTAGTAACTTCTCCTAAATCTTCTTTTAATTTGTATCTTCTGTTAAGTAAACCCAGACTGTTAGAGACAAAAGGAAGTCCAGGGTCTTGAGGTGGCCCGTTGTGGAACTATATTTGGAGATAAGACCTTTAAGGAAGCAATAATTAAGGTTAAACAAGGTCATTAGGGTAGAGCCCTATTGCAATCTGACTGATACCCTTAAGAGATTAGGACAGAGACATGAAGAGGGACAAGGCAGAGACAGAGGGAAAAGGCAGGTATTTACAAGCCAGGGAAAGAATCCTCAGAAGAATCCAACCTTGCTGGCATGTTGTTCTTGAACTCCCCACTGCCAGAACTGTGAGAAAATAAATCCCTGTTGTTTCAGCTGCCCAGTCTGTGGTATTTGTTACAGCATCCCTAGCACACTAATATACCAAGTGATCAAGTTTAACATCTCCTGTGTTATGTCATATTCATATGCTGTAATGAGAGGATATTTCACCTCTGTGGTATTCTTCCCCCAAACCCATAACCCCAGTCTAATCATGAGAAAAATATCAGAGAAACCAAATCGAGGGACATTCTACACAAGGGGTCCCCAACCCCTCAGCCACGGACCGGTAGTGGTCCGCGGCCTGTCAGGAACTGGGCAGGACAGCAGGAGCTCAGCAGTGGGCAAGCAAAGTGAAGCTCCATCTGCCCCTCTCCATCGCTCTCCATTGTTCGCATTACTGCCTGAACCATCCCCCCCAACCACCGTGGGCAAATTGTCTTCCACGAAACTGGTCCCCGGTGCCAACAAGGTTGGGGACTGCTGTAATCTACACACTATTTTTCTAGGACGCCTCAAAACTGTCAAGATCATGAAAAACAAGGGACATTTGAGAAACTGTCATAGACCAGTGGAGACTAAGGAGACAGTTAAATGCAATGTGGTACCCTGGTTGGGGTCCTAGGACAAAGAAAGGACATTAGTAGAAAAACTGTTGAAATTTAAATAAAGTTTAGGGACTTCCCTGGTGGCTCAGTGACTAAGAATCCACTTGCTAATGCAGGAGACACGGGTTCGAGCCCTGGTCCGGGAAGATCCCACCTGCCGCGGAGGAACTAAGCCCCTGCACCACAACTACTGAGCTTGCGCTCTAGAGCCCACAAGCCACAACTACTGAGCCCGCATGCCACAATTACTGAAGCCTGTGTGCCTAGAGCCCGTGCTGCGCAACAAGAGAAGCCACCATAATGAGAAGCCCGCCTGCCGCAACTAGAGAAAGCCTGCTCGCAGCAACAAAGACCCAATGCAGCCAAAAATAAACAAATAAATAAATAAATAATATTGAAAAATAAATAAAGTTTAGAGTTTAGTTAATGGTATGTATCAGTGTTGGTTTCTGGGTTTTGACAAAAGTGACGACAAATGGTAGTGTAAGTTGTTAATATTAAGGGAAACTGGATGAGGGATATATGGAAATTAAACTATCTTTGCAAATTTTCTGTAAATCTAAAATTACTCCAAAATTTTAAATGTATTAAAAAACAAAAAATCCATTTTGAGTCCCTGCTTTCAATTGTTTGGGATCCATACCAAGGATTAGATTTGTTGGGTCGTATGATAATCCTATGTTTAACTTTTTGAGAGATGGCCAAACTTTTTCACAGAGGCTGCACAATTTTACATTCCCACTAGCAACTGTATAAAGATTTCAATTTCTCTATAGCCTCACCAACACTTGTTGGTTTCTATTATTTTGATTACAGTCATTCTAGTTGGTGTGACATGGTATCCCACTGTGGTTTTGATTTGCATTTTTCTAATGACCAATAATGCTGAGCATATTTTCATGTGCTTATTGACCACTTGTATTTATATCTTCTTTGGAGAAATGTCTCCTCAAGTCCTTTGCCCATTTTTGAATTGGGCTATTTGTCCTCTTGTTACTGAATTGTAGGAGTTCTTCATATATCTTAGTTATTAAGCCCTTATCAGATATATGATTTGCAAAAATGTTCTCCTATTCTGTGGGTTGTCTTTTCACTCTCTTGACAGTGCTCCTTTGATGTACAGAAGTTTTTAATTTGAACGAAGTCCACTTTATCTATTTTTGTTGTTATTGCCTATGCTTTCGGTGTCATATTTAAGAAACCATCACTAAATCTAAGGTCATGTAGATTTGCTTGTATGTTTTTTCTAAAAGTTTTATACCTTTAGCCCTTACATTTAGATCTTTGATCCATTTTGAATTAATTTTTGTATATGGTATAAGATAAGGGTCCAACTTCATATTTTTGGTATGTTGATGTCCAGTTTTCCTGTTACCATTTGTTGAAGAGACTGTTCTTTCTCCACTGAACAGTCTTGGCACCCATGTCAAAAATCAGTTGGCTATAGATGTGAGGGTTTATTTCTGGTTCTCAATTCTATTCTATTGGTCTATATGTCTATCCTTATGCCAATGCCACACTGTTTTGATTAACAAAGCTTTGTAGTAAATTTTGAAATCAAGAAGTGAAAGTCTCCCACCTTTGTTCTTATTCAAAATTGTTTTAACTCTTCAGGAATTCCTTGCAATCGCATATGTATTTTAAGACAGGTTTTTCCACTCCTGGAAAAAAAAAAAACACTATTGGGATTATGGTAGGGATTACATTGAATCTGTAGATAGATCATTTGGGGTAGTATTACCATCTTAACAATATTAAGTCTTCCAATCCGTGAACATGAGATAGCTTTTTATTTATTTATATCTTCTTTAATTGTTTTAACAATGTTTTATATTTTCAGTGCACAGGCTTCCACTTCCTTGGTTAACTATATTCCTAAGCATTTTGTTCTTTTTGATGCTCTTATAAATAGAATTATTTTCTTAATTTTCTTTTCAGTTTGTTCATTACTAGTGTAGAGAAAAAATTAATCTTTGAGTGTTGATTTTGTATTGCAATTTTGCTCTTCCTAGCAGCATTATTCACAGTACCCAAAAGGTGGCAACTATTGAAGTGTTCATCAACAGAAGAATGGATAAACAAAATGTGGTATATACATACACTTGAATATTATTTAGCAATAAAAAAATGAAGTTCTGACACATTCTACAACATGGATGAACCTTGAAAATATGCTGAGTGAAATAAGCCAGTTACAAAAGGGCAAATATTGTACGGAATATCTAGAATAGGCATATTCACTGAGAACAAAAGTAGATTAGAAGTTACCAGGGGCTGTGGGTAAGGGAAAATGGGGAGTTATTGTTCAATGGGTACAGAGATTCTGTTTGGGATGTGAAAATATTTGGAAATATTTGGTGATGGTTACATAACATTATGAATGTAGTTAATGCCAGTGAATTGTACACTTAAAAATAGATAAAATGGCAAGTTTTATGTTATATATATATTTTTACTAATATAAAAAAACATTTAAAAAAAAGGCTGTGAAGGTCACTTGGTCCAACCATGGTTCCAAAGCTGAACCCTTTTATGAGACACTGGTAGTCTCTGCTCCCACACTTCCTGTGATATGGTCCTCACCATAAGCCAAAACCAAAACCAAAACCAACTAAAACAAAACAAAAACAAAGAGTCCTTAACTTGAATAATTATTCAGCCACACGCATAATTGTGCGTTGAAGAGGCTTTGCTCAGGGCAGGGCACACACCTATGGTTTCTATAAAAGGCAAGACCAGAATCCATGAAGATATCTCTGCCTGGATCACTGGGCCTAGAGATGGGGCCCGATCATAGGAGGTTGGTCTGGGTAGCTTCCACACCATGGGTAACTGGAGACTGGCACTTTTGGTTTTCAAGTTATGGGCTGTAAGCTTTCAAGTTATGAGCTGTAAGTTGGTGGGCTGTGAAGTTAATTTGATATGCTGACCTAAAACAATAAAACAGCCAGTTATTTTGCCAGCAAAATATTCATTCAGGAACAGCAAAGAATTGCAGTCCACGACATGCAATCTATGGTGCACTGCAATCTCATCCAGCGAACAAAGGAGAGGTCCATTTTCTTTATAGAGAAAGGAGCATTGGGAGGGGCTGTTAAACGGAGTCCTTTGGAGGAAACTGGGAGTTTGAAGTGTAGTGGCTTTTCATTGACTAAGGTGTGACCATTTCTCATTGGCTGCCTATTGCCAGGCAAGGAAAATTTCTTCCTTCCTCCTGCTGGGTAGTAAAGCAGTAATCTTCTTCCTCTTGGACATGCAAAGATATTCTTTCTGTCGGGTCTGTAACTGATGTGGAGCAGCAGGGCATAAGAGCTCCCCTTTCTGACCTTCTGACTCCATTTTAAATGATGCTTCTGCTTATCAATGTTCACAGGTATGACAAAATTAAATAGAGTTGTATAGGAGTTATCACGTGGAGCAAGAGTAAATGTTATGTGTTTGTTAAAAACCTTAAAAGCTTATTCCCACCCTCTTTCCTTGTCCTCCCTTCCCCTGACAGACAACCAATATTTTGCTTTTTATACAATTTTCAAATTTAAAAGATATAGTTACAAGTAACAACAAATATATGTTCTCCTCCCCTTTTCACGAAAGATGGCATACTGTTTTGCACTTTGCATTTTTTCACATCTTAGAAATCTTTTATATATCAGTACATAAGAGAGTTTTCTTGTTTTTTATTATAGCTATGTAACATTCCATTGTACAGGTGTATCATAATTTTGTGATCATTCCTGTTTGGACATTTAGGTTATTTCCAGTATTTTTCAAATAGTGCTGCAATGAATAATTTTGTACATACATTATTTGCACATAGTAAAGTATATTTGTAGGATACATTTTCTGAAGTGCAATTGCTAGGCTAAAGGGCATATGCATTTGTAATTTTTATAAACATTGCTAGATCGCTTTTTGTAGGGAGCTACACTAACATACTCCCACCAGCACCCTATGAGAGGGCCTCTTCTTCCATAGCCTCACCAATGGAATGTTATCAGATGTTTGCAATCTGAGAAGTGGAAATTAGTATCTCAATATAATTTTAATTTGTTTTTATCTTACTTTAGGATATATTTTCATGCATCTTAAAGCCATTAAAATTTTCTCGGGACTTCCCTGGTGGCACAGTGGTTAAGAATCCAACTGCCAACGCAGGGGACACGGGATTGATCCCTGGTCCGGGAAGATCCCACATGCTGCAGAGCAACAAAACCCATGCACCACAACTACTGAGCCCGCGAGCCACAACTACTGAAGCCCATGCGCTTAGAGCCTGTGCTCCACAACAAGAGAAGCCACCGCAATGAGAAGCCGGTGCAGCATAACGAAAAGTAGCCCCCGCTAGCTGCAACTAGAGAAAGCCCACGCGCAGCAACGAAGACCCAACACAGCCAAAAATAAATAAAGGAATAAATAAATTTATTGTAAAAAACCTTGTTCCTTATAAAAATGTTTTTCTCTTTTGTGAATAGTCATATCCTTTGCCCATTTTTCTATTGAGTTATTAGTCTTATTGATTTCTAGGGGCTCTATATTCATTAGGGAGATTAGCCCTTTGGTCTATGATATGAGTTGGAAAAAAATTTTTTTAACTTCCGAATCATTTATCTTTTGGTTTTGATAATGGTGTGTTGATTTTGCCACGCATATGTTTTTACACTTATTTTATTATTTTTTAAAGTTTTTATGTTTAGTCAAAATTTTCAGCCTTTTATGGCTTTTAGCTTTCAATCTTTGTTGGAAAGTTCTTTTCCCTCTATTTTTATGAAGGAATTCTTAGGTTGGGTTTTTGTTTGCTGTTTTGGTTGTTCACATAAATAATGCTATACCATTTATAGTATTCTATGACTGTTTCGTTCACTTCATATATTGTGGAGATTCTTGCATGTGAGAGCTAAAGACTCAATTCAACTGTATTAGTGGCGGTGTGCAGTGCCATGGTACTGATGTTTAGTGATTCATTAACCACTATTAATGGGCTTTCAAGTGAGTCCCACTTTTCAATATTACAAACGACTTGGCAGGACACATCTTCCATGTGTCCTAGTGAGTCATGAGGCTGGGGTGTGAGAACAGTGCACTGACCTGGGGAGCAGGCTTAGAACGCACTTGTTTCTTTCATTTCTTCACCGGCAGGGCCCTCTAGTGGCTCAAGCACAAGAAGGCAGGTCAGACTTGGAGACCTGGCTTCTCTGACATAGAATAATGAAATTAAAGGGCCTTGAAATCTTCTGATTCAACTCCCTCATTTGACACAATAAGCTGAGAGCTTGACCCAGAACCCAGATCTCTGAGCCCCCAGTATGAAGCTCTGCCAGTGCCAGGCTGTTCTTTATATTGTGTAACATTTCACTCCCAGACATGTTCATCAAGTTACAGTGTCTCAAAAGGCTGGCCAGATAAATCTTTTTTTTCTTTTTCTTTTTTTTTTTTTGCAGTACGCAGGCCTCTCACTGCTGCGGCCCCTCCCGCTGCGGAGCACAGGCTCCGGATGCGCAGGCCCAGCGGCCATGGCTCACGGGCCCAGCCGCTCCGCGGTATGTGGGATCCTCCCGGACCAGGTCACGAACCCGTTTCCCCTGCATCGGCAGGCGGACTCCCAACCACTGTGCCACCAGGGAAGCCCCAGATAAATCTTATATATCTCTGGGTTATCAGCCAAGGGAAAGAGAGTTCTGAATGGCTGCAAGCTCACTTTTCCCTTCCTCTCTTCTCTGTCTTTAGTATCCTTGGTGGGAAAAACAGCCTCCCCCCTGAGAGCCTCTCTACCACCACCAGCATGGGCCAGCTGTGCTGGGACTGGAGAGAGGAATGAGAATTGGAGACATGGTGGTCTCCAAGATGCAAGGCAGCCAAGACTCAGAAAAGCACATCTGTGCTGCTCCAGGATTTCTACACTGGGGGCTCTGAAAGACAGCTAGCTGGTGAAAAGGGACTCTGGAAAACTTTCCTGGAGCTGTGTTTGCATTTACAAGCACAATGCTTTAACTAAGACTCTATGTTTATTTCAAAAAGTTTGTCCTGTCTCACTAAGTTAATGGCTTCTTGAGTACAAAAAATAGATCTGACACTTCCTTACAGCCTTCTGGGGCTCCGCACAGTACTGTGTGTTCACTCCACTTCTATCTCTCCATTCTCCAAACCGCCAGGACAGTTAGAATCACGGCTATTGGTCTTGTACCTTTGGTGAAATTACAAGATCTTTATTCGCAGGATTTGCACTGGGTTCCCTTCCATTTAGTCTCTTCCTGGACTTCTGCCCTCTTCACCTTGCCTTATTACACAGGTACAATCTCACCCACTCTCTTTAGAAAAGAGCTTAGATCCTGGGGCCTCTTCTATTAAATGGAAGGAAATGAATATTTTAAATTTGCATTTTGGTTCCAGGCACCATTAATTCCTTTCTCTTATAATTCTCACAACAGCCGGAGAAGATGTCATTCTTACCGCTGAAGGGGCAGACTTGGATTTCAAAGCTGGTTTCCACTATGCAGGGGAAAGAATGTCCATGAACTCTCTTGCAAGAAAATGACAATTTCCAGAGAAACCATCCCTCTCTCTTCCTTCTCTTTTCATATCCTTCTCTGGAGCCTAGAACTGGGTTCTGCCAGCATATTCTGACTGGCTAACAAAAGGTTCCAGGATTATCAAAGCTGGAATGTGGCTTCACTTAAAGGCATTTTGAGAATTCATAGCAAAGCTAGCATCAGGGAATTCACATATCTCAACTCCAAGGTAGGAGATGGACCTTTCAGGGCAACACATGAGGCCTTACAGCAGGCTAGGTAGGCCCAGAAATCCAGTTCAAGATGTATGCTTTGTCACTAACAAAAGGCCCTAATTCTGCAACTCTATACCTGCTGGGGAACATTTGCTTATACCTCCTCTGGCCCTCCTCCAATCCAAAGGTAGTAACATTGCCCTTTTTATTTAAGAGAAAAACAAACAAGCAAGGAAATAGACTTCATTTGGGGTATTGCAATAGGGAGAGCACACCAGATATGAAGATCAGAATGTCTAGGTTGTATGGTTTTCTCTTAGGCTTTCATAGGGGGGAAGGTGGGATGATTTATAGTCGGGATTGATTTGCAATCAGAAGTTTCAGTCAGTCAAGTGAACAGAAAATATTTATCTCCGTATCTAGCTCGTTTTAGAGGGCAAAGATTTGAACAGGAAGTTTGAGGATCCGAGTCCGCCCTTACAAGCAGGTTCAGAAAAATGGGGAAAGGTCTTTGGCCTTGTCACGGGTAAACAAGGGGGTCTTCTGTAAGTCTTACAGGACTCATGAAAAAGGGTGGAGAGTGAGTTCTACCTAAGAGGTAGGGACAAGGATAGTTCTTTACAGTGAGCCGTTCTGGGAACACTGACAGGTCAGGAAGTTTCTAACCATTGTTGTTTCCAGGGAGCATATAGTGCTCAAGTAAAGTTCAACAGTGTGACTTCCTCAAGATTTCATTAGGGGGGACTCTTCTGGAAGCAAAAACCTGTACTTCGTATTGTTGACCAAATGGCTTTTTAAGATGAAATTTAAGTCGTTATTTTTAAAAAGAAAGGAAGAAAAATGCCTTGAAAAGAGGCCCTTTTGATCTCGCCACTTCGTAACTCAGCGTACCTCGCCAGGTTTCGAACTACAAGTCCCAGAGGGCAATGCGCCACTTCCTCCCCGTACTAAGGGCGGGAATCAAGCGCCTCGCTGCATGATGGGAACGACAGTTAATTTCCGTATGATGGAAAATTTAATTTTAGCGGGTCTTCATTTTTCAGAAGAGTAAATTAGAAGGTCCTCAAACAAGGCGCGGACGGAGAACCCATACAGTAACATTATCATCTCCATGGGGAACGGACCAGGTTCCTCCAAGGGAAGGTTTTAACCGCAGCCGCAGCTCCCGCTCAATTTTCCCAGGAGTCTCCTTTCCGGTCGTGTCGGGCGTCATTACCGTTGCGCCTTCTCATTGGCCGGATGACAGGTGATGGCGCCTGCGCACTGAATTCTTTTGAGGGTCGTGGGCAGGCGCCATTTTGGCCCTAGAGGTGCTTCTGGGAAGTAGTGCTGTGACCCACACACCTTGCCAGCCTTCCGGGTACGGCCTCGTCTGCCCGGGCTTTCTAGGTCGAAGTGTTCGTGTCTGCAGCTGTTGCTGCCTTACTCTCCGCAGCCTCCAAGGCCTCTAGTCGGGCGGGAGCCTCTGAGCACCGGGCCGCGCCGTCGGTGGTCACAGCGCCGGGAAGGTGACGGGGGCGGCGCGGGGGCGCAGACACTCCCCGCCGAGAGCCGCCTGCCATGGACTCGGAATATTACAGCGGCGACCAGTCAGGTGGGGCCCGGACCTAGGGGACAGGGCTGGGGAGCGGAGCGGTCACTTGGCCGGGCTTGGCCTCGCACTCCCGCGGGGGAGGGGTGGGGAGGGGAGGGATGCCCCGGAGACTTTGCCTCCGCCGATTGGGTCTAACGTGGAGTGAGGCTGAGCGATGAGAGCCCGCCGACGGACTGCGGCCCCCGAAGTTAGAACCTCAGAGAGGGGATTTTAGAGGGACAGCTGTCTTCTGAATCGGCGAAGGACGTTGCTGCAATAGAGAGACACTTCCATACATCAAACACTGTGTGCAAAGTACGAGGGAAGGTCTACGGATGGGGGATCTTTTTCAGGAGTTGAGAGTGATTTTCGAGAATCCGAGGGAGTTAGCTGTTCAGTGGGGTTGCAGGATCTTATGTAGACTTTTCACTAGGAGTTGGGAGTAGTTTGATCTCGCCTGCAAACTAGTTTCTCCCATTAAAGAACACGTAGGACCCGTATTTGAGTTGTATACATATTTTAGAATAAGGCGTGTTCCTCTGGGGCTTACTAGCGATTTTTGTACCTTTCCTTCACCTTGAGATCTTTCCCCTTTCTCCTCACTGAAGTTCTCCTTTCTTTTCCTGTTTAGTCTGTAAACACGGAGCCCCCCTCTGCTAACACCGTGCTAGCCACCGGAAATCCAAAGACGAATAAGGCAGAACCTCGTGGGGAATAAAAATGTTACTTTTGCTTTCCTATTGTGTCGTAGTTCCATTGAGTATTCTCTATCAAAAGGGCTTAAATAATTTTCTAAGCGTTAATTACTCCGTTGTGTTTTGAGTTCACTTCGATTATTATGTGACGGCGAATAGTAGTGATTGCAAACACGTTTCCAAACACATACTGCTGTTTTGCTTTAAATGATTTCCTGATGATTTCAAAATAGTTGTCAGTTCATTTGTTTTTAAATTACTTTTAAATAAGTAATCATATGTAATATGTGTATATAACGTGCTGAAAGACATGAAAAGTGAGCAATTTCCTGACTTTTTTTTTTTTGCCATTTTTTGACGTTCATCCTTGTATTCCTAATTTATGCTATCTCGTTGCATCATTTTTAAGCATTGTGTAACGACTTCCTATTATGCTAGGACAGGGTCTTAGCCTCTTCTGTGCCCTCTTTCCCCCATATTCTAACCATTGAAGCATAAGTTTTCGTTATACTTCAGAATTTTTTATTATGACTATATAATAAGAATATTAAATATATATATTCTTTACTCCTAAGTAGAGAAGCTCATTAGTATGATACTGATTTCATTCTTACACATTTATTTGATTTTCCTGTAGTTGAGTGCTTCATTTTTAAAAATTTATTTATTTTTAGTAAACTCCTAACCAAGGCTTCCCATATTCTCCAACAACCCTAAATTCCTCTCAGTACAATTTTACTTTGTATTTTTAAAGTATTGGTTAAAGATAGGTAGCAATTCGTTTTATAATAGTATAGTAGTATATGCTTTACTTTAAGGAGTTTACACTATTTCTGGACTGGAGTTCCTTGTGCTCTTCATTCATAAATACTGTACCAGACAGTGTTCTGGGCTCCAGGGATTCAGCAGTGAACCAAAAATCCCTGTTCTTTTGGCCCTTTCATTCAAGCGAGGAGAGAAGCACATTAAACAAAACTAACTTGGAAAGTCATGTAGTACATCAGAAGGTGGTAAGTAAGTGCTATGGAGAAAATCGACTCAGTTATTTTAACATAAAGTTGAAATAAAGTGCACACTATTAGTTTGTTGACTTGGTCCTTAGTGATGTTTATTAAGCTTCATATTCCTTTAATGATATATTCTCGCTGCCACATGTGTCAACAATACAAGTTATGATTGTTGGTATTTATGTAAGTATTGTACTGTTGTCTTATTCACAAATTAGCATCATTAGTTATGCTTCATCAGTGCTCTTACACTTGTTCTTGCTCTTACATTGTTTTTGATTCATTGTGTTCATTTTGGTTGTAGATGTCATCCATCTTACACTTTAAGTGGGTTTTTGTTTTATTTTTAAGCAGATGATGG
The DNA here is from genome assembly GCF_949752795.1 of Hyperoodon ampullatus. Taxonomy (NCBI): domain Eukaryota; kingdom Metazoa; phylum Chordata; class Mammalia; order Artiodactyla; family Ziphiidae; genus Hyperoodon; species Hyperoodon ampullatus. The sequence continues at coordinate 101,768,458 of NC_136921.1, forward strand.
TGGCGCTACCCCAGTACAGGATGAACGGGATTCAGGGTCAGACGTTGAGGATGATGTAAATGAGCAGCACTCTGGATCAGACACTGGAAGTGTAGAACGTCATTCAGAGGTATTGGCTAAACAACATCTTTGGGGAGGCTTTTCCCTTGCATATTCTATGAGACCTGTTTTATTTAGGAGTTGGAGAGACCCTTTCTTAGGGTCTAGGCTTCAAACCCTTCAAAAATGATAGAGAACTGCTTTAAAAGTAAATAAATAGGGATAGTCTGGTTACTTATGAAATCACAGGGAAATAAGTATTGATTGAGTCCCATTTTGGATATTAGGCAGTTTCAACTGTGCTTATTGATTCAGAAACTAGGCCAGGCCTTTGATATTTGACTAGGCTTCCCCATTCCCAGAATGTCTTAGTGGGGCAATGCGGATTTGCAATCTGAAGAAACATCAATTGAAATAGAAAGTTATGGTGGTATCACATATTAAATTTATATGATTTTAATTTGCTTCCTTGGTTATACAGTCTGTTCTGCACAATGTTAACAAAGTAAAATTGGGACTTTTTCAATAATTCAGCTGTAAGTTTTTGGTAAACACAAACTGAAACGTAGGAATGATAAAGATGGCCAATATACCATATTTTGCTTGACTACACATGCACAGAAAATTGTCCAATTTTAAGTAGTAGATGCAGTTGTTAGAGACTGTATTATTGACTCTGTCCTTTGACATATCACTAGTATATTCATATATCCAACAAATATTTTTTGAGCACCTGCTATGTGTCAGGCTCTTTTGAGTGACTAAATGAGGTTCCACTGCCACAAAAATCCTCTCCTTGGATTTATTTTCCAGCAGGGGGAGAAAGACATGCACTTTTTTAAAAAAAATTTTTTTATTTTTGGCTGCATTGGGTCTTTGTTGTTGCACACGGGCTTTCTCTAGTTGCGGCGAACGGGGGCTACTCTTTGTTGTGGTGCGCGGGCTTCTCATTGCGGTGGCTTCTCTTGTTGCGGAGGACGGGCTCTAGGCGTGCGGGCTTCAGTAGTTGTGGCACACGGGCTCAGTAGTTGTGGTTTGTGGGCTCTAGAGTGCAGGCTCAGTAGTTGTGGCGCATGGGCTTAGTTGCTCTGTGACATGTGGGATCTTCCCGGACCAGGGCCAAATCCGTGTCCCCTGTATTGGCAGGCAGATCCTTAACCACTGAGCCACCAGGGAAGCCCTACACACTTCTTTTTAAAAATTGTAGTTTGTTAGGAGGTGATAAATGCTGTGGAGAGAGGAAAGTTTGAACAGAGTGAAGGGTGCCAAGGTGGAGGGCAGGCTTTGGTGTTAAATAGGGAGGTACGCATAGGCCTTATTGAGAAAGTGACATTTGAATCAAGACGTGGAAGGAGGTGAAGGAATAGCACGTGTCTATGTAGGGGATGGACATTCCTAACAAAGATCTAAGGTGGGAGCCGTTGTGGCTAGAATAAGTAGGGGGCAGGTGAGATCAGAAGTGAGAGGAAGGCTTATCTTTTAGGTATTTTGACGTCGTTCAGTGTTTGGTGTACTCTTAAGCATTAAGACTAAATTCTAATTAATATGTAATTGATAGGTAGCAATTATTTGATAACATAAACATTGTTACAGTTTATTTAGTGTATAATATCTTAACTTTCCATTTTGGAAAACAGCATCAGGAGATTGACTGATGGCTTCATGCTTCAGTTATAAATGTATAAATGTAGTGTTGACTTTCTTTTTTTCAACTACTTTGTTTAATGAGGTGGATTCTAAATAAATAAATGTGCATGTTGAAAATTTGGAAATCATATAAAAGTTTAAAGAAGAAAATTGAAGTCAGCATACTCCTGTCACAGAAATCACTATTAACTTTTTTACATTATTTCTCCTGCATTTTTATTCTCCTTATATAGAACGTATGTATACGTTTTAAGTTACTTGTGTTTTTACTATATATGTTACGTATCAATATAACATTTTTATCTCTTCACTTAACATTATACTTAAGTATTTCCCCATGTCGTTAAAGATTCCCACCAAGTGTAATTTTTTTTTTTTTTTTTTTTCTGCGGTACGCGGGCCTCTCACTGTTGTGACCTCTCCCGTTGCGGAGCACAGGCTCCGGATGCACAGGCTCAGCGGCCATGGCTCATGGGCCCAGCCGCTCTGCGACATGTGGGATCTTCCCAGACCGGGGCACGAATCCATGTACCCTGCATCGGCAGGCAGACTCAACCACTGCGCCACCAGGGAAGCCTCCACTAAGTGTAATTTTTAATGGTTGCATAATATTTCATAATATGGATGGACTATTATTCAACAGTTTCCTGATTATTAACATTTAGACTGTTTAGCTATTACAAATGAAGTCTGCCATGAACATATTTTTGTGCTTTTCGTAGATTTTCCCCTCCAGGAGGGTTATCCTAATTTGCTAAACTTCTAGTGGTTTGAGTGCCAATTGTACCCTTGAAAGAGTACAGTCATATTAAATGGAGCAGTGCAGGTTATAGCCCCCAAACTTAAAAGATGTGTATTAATTTCCTATTGCTGCCATAGCGACCTGATACAAATTTAGTGGCTTAAAAAAACAGAGATTTGTTTCTTACAATTCTGGACGTCAGAAGTCAAAGTGGGTCTCACTGGGTTAAAATCAAGGTGGCACCAGGGTTGTGTTCCTTCTCTAAGGGAGAATCTGCTCTCTTGCCTTCTCTAGCTCTACAGGCCACTTGCACTCATTGGCATATGGCTTCTTCCTCCATCTTCAAAGCTAGAACGGTAGCGTCTTTAAATCTCTCAGACCTTTGCTTGTGTCCTCACATGTCTGTCTCTTACTCTGACCCTCCTGCCTCCCTCCCATAAGGACCCTTTGTAATTATACTGGGCCTACTCAAATAATCCAGGGTAATCTTCCTATCCTTAATTACATCTGCACATCCCTTTTGCATATTTACACGTTCTGGGGATTAGGATGTGGACATCTTTTGTGGGGGCATTGTTTTGCCTGCTGCAAGATGGTACTCACAGCATGATTTTTCCAAATAATGTTTTTCCCGTTTGCATTTTGGAGTTCAGGCTAGTTGTGGTTTGTTTTTTAATTCATTTTATGTATAGTACTCATTTTGCATGTGTTTCTTTAGATCTCTAAGGAAACTGTTAAAAAAGATCAAGATAATATTTTAAAACTTAACTCAAAAAGTCAGGATCAGTAACGGTGCTTTACTGGTCCATATTGGAGCCTGAAGCAAAAGGAAAACTTAGTCGTATGTATGCTAGTATTTAAATTCTGATATTTTGTTCATCATGGATTTTTGTGTCAAATTTGACGTTTAAAAAATCACCTTTTTTTTTCAGATATCTTTGTTGAGATAAATTTACATACCATACAATTCACCCATTTTAAAGTATGCAATTCAGTGGTCTTTAGTGTATTCACAGTAGTACAGCCATCACCATAGTCAATTTTAGAATATTTTCATCACATTGAAAAGAAACCCTTTAGCTGTTACCTCCTTATCACCCCCACCCCCCAACCCCTCCCTGTTCTGGACATTTCATATGAATGGAATTATATAACATGTGGTCTTTTGTGACTGGCTTCTTTCACTTTCACTAATGCTTTCAGTGTTTATCCAATTTGTAACATGTATCAGTACTTCATTCCTTTTTGTGATCAGTAATATTCCATTCTTTGGATATACCACATTTTATTTATCCATTTGTCAATTGATGGACATTTAAGTTGCTGCTACTGTTTTTCACATTTGCTGCATCAGTTTACATTCCCACCAACAGTGCACAAGTGTTCCCTTTCCTCCCCATCCTCCCCAACACTTGTTATTTCTTGTCTTTTTGATAAGAGCTGGTGTGAGGTGATTTTGTAGCTTTGATGTGCATTTCCCTGATGATTGATCTTTTCATGTGTCTGTTGGCCATCTGTATGACTTCTTTGGCCAAATGTCTGTTCAGATCCTCTGCCCATTTTGTTATTGGGTTATTTGTTTTTTTAATGTTGAGTTGCTCTGCAAACTTTTAGTTTGATATAGTTCCTTTGTTTACTTTAGCTTTTGTTTCCCTTTCCTGAGGAGACATATCCAAAAAAACATTGCTAAGACCAGTGTCAAAGAGTGCACTGCATATGTTTTCTTCTAGGAGTTTTATGGTTTTGGGTCTTACATTTAAGTTTTTAACCCATTTTGAGTATACTGTTGTATATGGTGTGAAAGTAATCCAGTTTGATTCTTTTTCATGTAGCTGTCCACTTTTCCCAACACCATTTATTGAAGAGACTATTCTTTCTCATTGTATATTCTTGGCTCCTTTGTTGTAGATCATTTGACCATATATGCATGGGTTTGTTTCTGGACTCTCTATTCTGTTCTGTCGATCTATGTGTTTGTTTTCTCTGCCAGTGTTAACACTGTTTTGACTACTGTAGCTTCGTAATATAGTTTGAGATCCGGGCATATGATGCCTCTGGCTTTGTTCTTTCTCAAGATTGTTTTGGCTATTGAGTATCTTCTGTGGTTCCATAGAGATTTTAGGATTATTTTTTCTAGTTTTTTGAAAAATGTCATAATTTTGAAATGGATTGCATTAAATCTATAGATTGCTTTGGGTAGTATGGTCATTTTAACAATATCAATTTTTCTAATCCATAAGCACATAATAGCTTTCTTTTTATTTGTGTCTTCAATTTTTTTTATCAGTGTCTTACAGTTTTCAGTGTACTCTCTTTGTTAAATTTATTCCTAGATTCTTTTATTCTTTTTGAGGCAATTATAAATAGGATTGTTTTCTTAATTTCTTTTTATAGTTCATTGTTAGTGTAAAGAAGTGCAACAGATTTTTGTATATTGATTTGTATCCTGTGACTTTACTGAATTCATTGATTAGTTCTATCAGTTTTCTGGTGGAGTCTTTAGGGTTTTCTCTATATATTATGTCATCTGCAAATAAAGACCATGTTACATCTTCCTTTCTGATTTGGATGCCTTTTCTTTTTCTTGCCTAATTGCTAAGCCTTCCAATACTGTGTTGTTATAAAAGTGGTGAGAGTGGGCATTCTTGTCTTGTTCCTGATCTTAGAGGAAAAGCTTACAGCTTTGCACCATTGAGTGTGATGTTGGCTGTGGGCTTGTCATATGGCCTTTATTATGTTGAGATACATTCTCTCTTTACCCCGTTTGTTAAGAGTTTTTGTCATGAATCACTGTTGAATTACTTTTCTTTTGCATCTGTTGAGATGATCATGTGATTTTTAGCTTTCATTTTGTTAATATGGTATATCACATTGATTGATTTGTGGATGTTGAACCATCCTTGCATCCCTGGAATAAATCCCATTTGACCATGGTGTATGATTCTTTTAATGTATTGCTGAATTTGGTTTGTTAATAATTTGTCGAGGATTTTTGCATCTATGTTCATCAAGGATATTGGCCTGTAATTTTCTTTTCTTGTGTCCATGTCTGATTTTGGTATCAGGGTAATGCCGGCTTCATAAAATGAGTTTGGAAGTGCTCCCTCCTCTTCAATTTTTTGGCACTCTTTGAGAAGGACTGGTATTAATTCTTCTTTAAATGTTTGGTGGAATTCACCAGTAAAGCCATCTGGTCCTGAACTTTTCTATGTTGGGCGGTTTTTGATTACTGATTCCATGTCTTCACAGTAATCAGTCTATTTAGATTTTCTGTTTCTTCATGATTCAGTCTTGGTAGCGTGTATGTTTCTAGGAACTTATCCATTTCTTATAGATTGTCCAATTTCTCAGCATATAGTTCTTAGTTTTTATGATCCTCTGTATTTGTGTGGTATCAATTGTAATGTCTCCTCTTTCCTTTATAGTTTTATTTCGTTCTGTTGTCTTTTTTTTCTTGGTAAGTCCAGCTAAAGGTTTGTCTATTTGTTTATCTTTTGTAAAAAACAGGTCTTAATTTTATTGACCTTTCTATTGTCTTTTTAGTCTCTATTTCATTTATTTCTGCTCTGATTTTTGTTATTTTTTTTCTTCTAATAATTTTGGGCTTAGTTTCTTTTCTCTAGTTCCTTGGGGTGTAAAGTTGTTATTTGAGATATTTCTTTTTTTTTCATGTAGGCATTTATTGCTGTAAGCGTCCCTCTTAGAACTGCTTTGCTGTATTCCATAAGTTTTGGTATGTTATATCAGTATTTCCATTTTCATTTGTCTCAAGATATTTTCTGAATTCTTCTTTGACTCATTGGTTGTTTAGCAACATGATGTTTGATCTCCACATGTTTGCGAAATTTTCAGTTTTCTTCTCGTACTTCTCATACTCATACTCATTTCTACTTTCATACCATTGTGGTCGGAAGAGGTGTTTGGTCTGATTTCAGACTTCTTAAATTTATTAGGACTGACTTTGTGGCCTAACATATGATCTGTACTGGAGATGGTTCATGTGCACTTGAGAAGAGTGTGTACTCTGCTCTGTTGGATGGAACGTTCTGTAAATGTCTGTTCAGTCCATTTGGCCTACCATGTGGTGTAAGGCCGATATTTCCTTATTGATTTTCTGTCTGGATGATCTATCCATTATTGAAAGTGAGGCATTGAAGTTCCCTACTATTATTGTGTTGATATCTTATTTCTTCCTTCAGGTCTGTTAACATTCAGGTGCTCTGATGTTGGGTGCATAAATATTTACAAATGGTAAATCCTCTTGTTGGATTAACTCTATTATCATTATACAATATAATGACTTTCTTTGTATCTTATTATCGTTTTTGGCTAAAAGTCTATTTTCTCTGATTATAAATATAGCTACCTCTGCTTTCATTTGGTTTCCATTTGCATGGAATATCTTTTTCCATCCTTTTTTTTTTTTTTTTTTTTTTTTTTTTTTTTTTTTTTTTTTTTGCGGTACGCGGGCCTCTCACTGTTGTGGCCTCTCCCGTTGCAGAGCACAGGCTCTGGATGCGCAGGCTCAGCGGCCATGGCTCACGGGCCCAGCCGCTCTGCGGCATGTGGGATCTTCCCGGACTGGGGTTTCCATCCTTTTTTTTTTTTCAGTCTGCGTGTGTCCTAAAAGCTGAAGTGAGTCTCTTGTAGACAGCATATATAGTTCAGTTTTTGTTTTTGTTTTTGTTTTTACCATCCATTTAACCACTCTATCTTTTGGTTGAAGAATTGAGTCCATTTACATTTAAAGTAAATATTGATAGGTAGGGTCTTATTATTGCCATTTTGTTCTTTGCTTTCTGACTGTTTTGTCATTCCTTTTTTCCTTCTCCCCGCTCTCTTCCTTTGTGGTTTGATGATTTTCTGTTAGCGGTATGCTTAGATTACTTAAAAAATTTTTTTCTTGTATATCTAGTATACCTTTTTGCTTTGTGGGTTACCATGAGGCTTATGTAAAATATCTTATACCAGTCTATTTTAAGCTGATAACTTCAAGGACATGCTAAAGTTACACATTTTTGCTCTCCCCCACATTTTATGTTTTTGATGTCATGCTTTATGTCTTTTTCTCTAGTATACTCGTTAACAAATTATTGTAGTTATATTTTTAATACTCTGCATTTTAATTTCTTTAATAATATTTTTACTATGGTTTTGAGGTTTTTTTTTTTTTTAGTGGTAGCTCTAGGGTTTACCACATATATTAATCAGAATCAGCTTCAGATTTACGGTAGCTTAATTCCAATGGTATATAGTAAGGTTAGTGCTATGTAGCTCTATTCTTTTTCTCTTTTTGTAATATTATTGTTATACATATTATATTTATTAATGCTAAAATCCAACAATGCACTGTTATAGAAGTAATTTCCTTAGTGTAATACAGGTTTGTTCCCACCCACCTTCTTTGTACTGTCATTGGTCTTATGTATTACAGGTCCAGCAATACAGTATATTCATATTACTTTATGCAACTGTTATATAAATCAGTTAAATTAAGAAAGTAGAAAATATGCATTTATACTGTCTTTCATAATTACACAGTTACCTTTACTGGTGCTTATTGTTTTTTCATGTGGATTCACTGAGGTCACTTGCTTTCAGCCTGAAGAACTTCCTTTAGCAGTTCTTGTATGGTGGGTCTGCTTGACAAATTCTTTCCTTTTCATGGTTATCTAGAAAAGTTTTCATTTCTTTTTTGTTGAAAGATAGCTTTGTTGCATATAGGATTCTTAGTTGATAGTTTTTCTTTGAGCACTTAGAATATGTTATCCCACTGCTTTCTGCCTCCATTGTTTCCATTGAGGAGTCAGCTGTTAATCTTACTGGGTTACTCTCTTAGGTGATGAGTCAAATTTCTATTTCTATATATATTCTCTATTTGATATGATATTGTCATCATGCCTTTATTTTTTTAAACATGTTTACAAATGGCCACCTTGAAGTCTTTTCCTGATAAATCTGATACCTGGTTGCTCTCACAGGCAGTTTCTATTGCCTGCTTTTTTCCTGGTTATGGGTCATACTTTCCAGTTTCTTTGCATGCCTTTTAATTTATTGTGGGAAACTGGACATTTTAGAGTAATTGTTTAGTGACTAGCTGGATGATTTTAGTGAATACTGTTTCCTTGCCCGCAGTTTTAAATCTCTGGTGTTGCATCCTCAGAGATGTGCAGTTTGGGACATGCTCACAGTCACCTGGGATGACAGTGGTATTAGTAGGGCTCTTTTTTGCTCTTTCTCTGGCCACAGTCAGCTGTTAAAACTCCACTGATGGCTCTGTTATTTCGGGCAATGCCCTGTGGCATAAATTGCTCAGCAAGTTAATCTAATCAAATTCTGGCTCCTTTGAAGGAATAATTTCTGAGGTCTGTGTTTGCTTTGTTCTGACCTCAGGATGGCTCCTCCCAGCTGTATTATTACCTGGTTATCTCCTGCAAACTAGCTGGCCTACAGTTTATCCTGTATTTTGAATCTCCTTCTAAGTGCCTTCCACCAGTTTCCAGTGTTAGTGAAAGTGCCTTAGCCTGAACGTCCCCAAGCTTGATTACAAATGAAGTTGGTTTCTTTGGGGAAAAATTAGAAGCTATCTACTTTACTGCCTGCTTTTTCCCCAAGCAAAATCTCTGAGCTGGAGCTCTGGAGTTTGGGGTAGGGGGTGGGGAGAGGGTGATGGCAGGTTTCTTTCTGAGTGACATCCCAGTTCTAGAAGCCGAGCTCTCAGTGTGCAGTAGGGATTTGATAGCAGCCTGAGGTGCTCCTGGCTTGCCTCTCTTGGCATGGCACCACTGTCACACAAATTGGGGCAAGGGTGATCAGGGCCCCAGTATTGTCAGTGTGCTGTGCCCAAAGCAGAGCCTTCTTACTGTGATTGAGTGCTGGGCGGAAGATGGGAGCCCCCACTTGCAACTACATTTGCCTGGAACTTACCTTCAGCAGCAGGTAGCTGGAGGCAGAATGAGAAATGCTGACATTGGGCTCTTCCTGGGAGGACACCTGCCCCTGGAAGCTAGAGGGAAAGGGTGCCCTTTGGTTTTGGCTGCAGCAGCCTGGAGTAGTCTTTCTGCCTGAGCTGTGAAGTTGAAAGTGAGGAGTGGTCTTGGTTCAGATACCAGATACTTTTGCTTCTCTTACCAAATTTTTGTAGATCTTCTTGGATGGATGTTTCTTTATTCACACTTTGTCTTTAGGACCATTTCCAGGGGCTTTGAATAGTTGTTTTTAAATACTTTTAACCAGTTTCGCTGGAGAGTGGGTCAGCAGAGCTTTTCCTTTTCATACCAGAAGCCCTCATCTGGCTTCGTTTTTATCTCTTCTAATAATTGGTCAAACCTCTCCATATTCCCCAATTCACATTCCAGAAGACCCCAGGATGCTTTACTTGTCTATTACCACAGTCTCTGTTAGGCCATTTGGCTCTTGCATCTCACTGGGCCTCCTGCCTGTGTGTGGGTGGGTCCTGTCTGTGGCCGCCTCTGCATGGAGAGCAGCCCAATGCTGCTTTCCTAAACAGGTGACTCTGTAAGCCAGCTGTTGGCATTTGGAGGCAGGCCTGTATATTGCAGGACATTTAGTTTCTTGGTTCCCAAACATTAAATAAAATGGTAGTAACATATCCTCTCTAGTCATTGCCAACCAAAAATGGTCCCTCGCATTCACAAATGCCCCCTTAGGGGAGAACCCAGAGCTACCCTTAGGCTGAGAACACTGAAATGGACAAATGACGAGTAGAAAGCATAAGAAAGGAAACAAGAAGTATCCAACAATATAAAAAACTAGTGATTAAAATATAAATAGAACATTTGTAAGAATGGCAACGCGTCCATTAAAATTGTTTTCAAAGAATATTTTGTGACATGGGAGAATTCAGTGTGTTATGGCCATTAAATTAATTGTGATTCTAGATCCCTGTTTACTTTTTTAAAGTAAATTCACACAAAGAAAAGATTGGGAAGAAATTCCTTGTAAAAATTAGAAACGATGGTGGTCTTTGGGTTGTTACTAAAGGTGATTTTAATTTTCTTTATACTTTCCTGTGTTGGCACATTAATATTTAAAGTCAAAGGGAGAATAGTTAGAATAACTGTCCCATCATTTTATATGGTTACCTATTTTTACTAGCATGCATCAAATAATTTTAAATATATTTAAAAATTACAGAAAGGGCACATACAAAGGGCCATGGGAGGATGGGAGGGTGGGCTGAGTGGACTCTGAGAAACGAGTCTGACATTATCGCCAGATGGAGAAGCCGGTTAGGGGTGCTGGTGATGATTCTAGCTGGAGAGAGCCTCAGGTTCAAAGGCCTAGAATTGAGAAGGACTTGTTACATTTCAAGAATGAGTATTGTGACTGGAAAGTGGGATAGCTTAATGGAAGATGATACTGAAGAATTAAGTGTGGGTTAGATGGTATAATAGCAAATCTGTCTTGGGTGTTGATGATAAAATTTTGTATTTGCATAGCTCTTTAGAGTGAAAGGCAGTGTGATGGCCAAAGGGTAGTTTCATATATTGGCTTTGCCACTTAATAACCATAATGACTGTTAGCTCCTAGAAAAATTATTTCATCTCTGAGCCTCAGCTCCACCATCTTGACAGTGGGTTAAAATAATTATTATGAGGGCTAAATAAAACTTATGTAACAGCTCTGAAAACTGTAATAGCAGTTATGTTATGTAGGGGAGGAAAAATTTTACCCCTACTCATCTTAGGTTTTCAGCTGGAATTCTTTAACAAAAAGACATTAACAAGTGAAAAAAACCCAAGTTTGTTAACATGTGCAGCATACATCACGCAGGAGAAAACTCAACAGAGAGTAACTCAAAGCAGTAGCCTAGAATTCTAGTTTATATAGCATCTTCAACAAAGAGTAATAATTTTGTGGAGAAATGACAGGACAAAGGAAAGCAGTTCTAGGCTTCCAAGGATGACAGACTGCGAAGGTAAATATATGGGAAGAAACTAATGTAGTAAAGTTTGTTTGCTGATTCCTCTGCTGGTGTCTTTGGGCTAATGACAGTCTGTCTCCAGTAATGGGAATATCCTGCCTTTTGAAGGAAAAGGGGGGAAGGTAGAGAGAGCTACTCTTGTGCTTACTGCTTATTAATTGCCTTCAGATCAAAATTTTTATGTCAGAGGCATATTTTGAGGGGACATAATCTGGTTTCCTTTAATTACTTTACAATTAACCTCTGTAGTAATTAGGCAGATTATTTCTTAGGGGGCTAGTCAAGAGTTAATCTTTATGAGGTTGAGGCCCACTGTTTGAAAGCAAAAGAGACTTACCTTATGAAATGAAATTTAAAAATAATATTCTTAAGTTTAGGCCTGGTTTCTTAAAGAAATCTATATATAAGTAATTGCAGTAATAAGTTGATTACATATTTAAATTATTTGTTTCTAGGTTATTGACATCTTTTGGGTTAGGTTTCTAAAAGGGATATGAATATCAGGGGAGTTTTCAAGTATATTTATTCTGTGTGGAGCACTTTGAGAACTCAGAATCTTCATACAATGTTGACGGCAGGGCAGATAGGGAAAAGGGGAATGATTTTTTAAAACTGTTTTTGAATAGTCATCACTGGAAACACATTTTTTAATAAAGCAATTTGAGCATGAATGTGACCTAATTATAACTAGTTGTCAGTTCTAATTTTTGTTGTTTTACTTGAATATTCTCTTGGGGACTTCACTGGTGGTCCAATGGTTAAGACGCCACACTTCCAGGGCAGAGGGCATGGGTTCGATCCCTGTTCTGAGAACTAAGATCCCACATGCTGCAAGGTGCGGCCAAAAAAAAAAAAAAAATGTTTGAACAGTGTGAAATTAGTTGTGGATTGTGGTCAGCTGGTTTTTGTTCCACAGAAATACATTGAAGGTAATAAGCATTTAAAAATACAGCTTGTAGATTTCATCTGCATAGAAAAGTAGTGTTCCCTTCCTGAGGGTCTCACAGGAAAAAAGTAGTATGTGGGACAATCGAGGAAGAGGTTGTTTGGAAATGGCGCATAGCTTCTCCTTGTTTTCTGACTGTAGGCAAAGCCTAGTGGGCACAACCATCCATCTGTCATTGAAGTTGGTGACAGCCCTGTTAGCTCCAGCCTTACTTTGAATTGAGTAAGGATGGCAGTCTGCGGTCATTTGGATCTTTCCACAGAGACGTTGTGCTGGTATAAGGAAAGTATTCCTATGGGGAGTACATCAGAGCCCGTAGAAGATTCTTGTTGGCTTTTGCCGTCCTTGTTGACCCTATTTCTTACCAGTTCTTTTGATTCCATCTACACTTCTTTTTTTGTGTTAGGTTTCAGCCTTTGTCTTTGAGTCTACCAAATTGAGGAGAAGAACATTGTTTTGCTTTGGTTCTTTTTTGTTAAGCATTGTCTTGTGGGTTTGTTTTATTTCAGTGAATTTAATTTGAGTATCTTCTGTATACTGAAGGTAAAAGATAGTTTTTTTATCTTAAGGTCATTTACTCAGTCATATTATGAAGATAAATGTGTAAAAAATCACCTTTCAATGAGGTAGAGATACAGGATGCTATGGGGACATGTAAGAAGGAATGACTGACCAGATCAGCCTTCATAGATGATGTATTTGAGTTGAGTCTTGAAGGGTGAATGTTTTGTAATTAACAAGATATTTTTGTTATAAATGATTAACAACATGTATTGAATGCTCACAGGCACATGCTAACTGCGTTACATGCATTTGGTCCTCTGAACAGCCCTCTAAGTTATAGATACTATTTCTGACTGTCATATTGAGGAATTGAGGTTTTGAGAAGTTAAGAAAATTTCCCTAGATTACACAGTAGAAGGTGGCTGTGAGCTAGGGTTTGGACCCCAGGTCTTACCGACACTAAAGTCCACGTTGTGAACTGTCACATTATATTGCACAGAGTCCATTCTCCCTAGAGAGGAGGATGGAAGAGGCTTCAGGAAGGGGGTGTTTTTGCCTAGTGTTGAGGTATGAAAAGGACAAGGTGAGGTAAAAGCATGGAGGTAACAGTGAAGTTAGTAGTTCCATGTGTCTGCAGTGAAATTATAATGTGCGGTTAGAGTCACTTGGACTAGATGTCAAAATGCAGATTCTTTGACCTCTTCCCCAAACTTACTGTATTAATATCTGGAGGTGAGAAGCACAAAAATCTGTATGTTTTCCTCCAAAGCTCTCCAAGTTATTCTTATGCAAGAGTTTGGGAACTGCTGCTGCAGCACATAGGGTTGATGGTGGTGAGAGGGCAGAAATGAGTCTGGAGAGGTAGGCAGGAGTTTGCTTCATCATTATAAACTTTTTTTTTGAATTTATTTATTTATTTATTTATTTATGGCTGCGTTGGGTTTTCGTTGCCGCACACGGGCTTTCTCTAGTTGCGGCGAGCAGGGGTTACTCTTCGTTGCGGTGCGCGGGCTTCTCGTTGCGGAGCACTGGCTCTAGGCGTGTGGGCTTCAGTAGTTATGGCACATGGGCTCAGTGGTTGTGGCTCGCAGGCTCTAGAGAGCAGGCTTAGTAGTTGTGACGCATGGGCTTAGTTGCTCCGTGGCACATGGGATCTTCCCGGACCAGGGATGGAACGTGTGGCCCCTGCATTGGCAGGTGGATTCTTAACCACTGCACCCCCGAGGAAGTCCCCATTATAAACTCTTAGGCTTTGTGTAGACATTTTCTTTTTCTAGTACTCATCAGGAGTGCTTCTGTTTTTGACTGATTGTAAGATCAACCAGCTTTTGACAAAGGACACTGGTATACATCTTGATTTTGTTATGTGTGTGTGTGTGCTTGCTGTAAAGCTGGAGTTTCTCAGAGTCAAAGCCTTGCAGCATTCCAGGACCTACCCTGGATTAACAGCATTGTGTAGTAAAAACTGGATTTCCCAGATTCTTCCTTATGCTTTTAAGATGATATGTATTGACAAACTCCAAGATGAGGATTTCAAATATATCTTCTGGAACTAAGGTCCAGTAAAATATGTTTTTGAAAATGCTCCTATAGATATTTCTTCATGGAATTTACTGTGTGACTTGGTTTTGAATGTTTTACCAATTTATGATGGAAGGTTAGAATGCAAGTTCAACAGTTTTGAGTTTCTTTTACGGGAAACAGGTGTCCTGAGTTGTTTGGTTCTTTACAAGGACTCCTATTTGACATTCTTATACTACTTTGTAATTTACAAATTGATGTTTGCTTTACAGCAGTTTTATTATTTATTTTGTAATTTTAAAATGTTAATTATCTCTGTGCATGTATATTATGGCACTGGTCATAAAGAGTGTGTTACTGTTTGATTGCTGAGATAAACGATCAGATCATTCATTATGGGTAACCAGAAGTTATTTATAACTACAACATAAATAATCATAAGAGGGAAGTGTGAGGCATTATAGACATTTCTAAAGCCTCTGAGGACACTTAGAGTGCTCAATTTCTCTGACAGTTAAAATTAGGGATTTTTAAAAATATTATTAAGAAATAGCATTTAAATGGTAGCTTCTACTATTGATTTGTTGTACTCATATTTGACTTTTTAAAAACTGTATTTTGGATTTTTTTTTAAGTTTGCAATTTAGACTAATTGCTGAAACCAGTCTAAAATTTTTGAATAGTGTTTTGATAACTTTTAAGGTTAACTCTTTTCCCAAATCCTATGATGTCTTCACCTGACTGCCTTCTTTGAGTTTGTCGACCAGTACTTTCTTACTGCAGTGATTTCCCACGTTTTCCCCACTGTGCCACACATAATGGATAGATACTCAGGATTTTATGAAACTCCTCAAAAATTGATGGGAATTCATAAGTTTCACAATCATGAATTACATGTAATGTCCTTGTAATGGTTGCTTGTTTGGAATGCATACACCATGTGTTGGGAAGTCCAGGGTAGAGTGTAACAGATAAGTTTTGGGTAGACTACTCAGTTCATGGTATCTCTCCTTTCTTTGGGAGTGGCTCCCAGTGCTGTGCCCCGGCTCTGGCATTGAGTCACAGAGTAATGACATCCTCTGTTGCTGTGGCCAGTTAGATCATGTCTCCTGGGAATTTAAAATTTAGATCCTGGACACTGAAATTTAGCAAGGTGAGAGCTGAGTCATGTTATTGATAGAGCTCTAGTGAAAGGTCCTTGAGTTTCCTTTTCTAAACTCTCTGAGCTGCCTTGGTTCCTACCCTTCTTGAGCCTTTAGCCATTTATTCCACTTTGATTCTGGAAAGATTGTTCTTTTTTTCTGGAGCTAGCCTGAGATTATTTCTGTTGTTTGCAGCTGAGTCACACATGAACATGTTGTTAGAGTTATGTCATGTGTATGCCATGGAAAGCATTCCAAAAGCCAGTTAACAATTTCCCCTTTTGCCTCCTGCTTTAGTTGCCTCTGCTGGTACCTGTATGTTTCGTCTTCTGCCCTCAGTAATGCAGTTAACTTCTTAATTCAGTCATCACAAACTAATTCCAAATACCTGTTGTCTACACACCTTTTATAGCTTAGTCTCATATAGATCCCTTCCTGTAGGCTTTCAAAATGTCACACATACCTTCATAACAGTGCATGTTATACTGTATTGTTATGGTATATTTGGCTGGCTCATTAGACAACATTTCCTTAAGGTCAGGCACTGGGACACGTTCAGCCTTGATTCCTAGCACCTTGCACGTAGTAGACATTAAACAAATACTTGTTGAGTTAATTATTCCTCACTTTAAATTATTCTCATTTAAGTCTTTTTATTAAATGAGAAAATTAAGTAAGTAATTACTTTCTTACACAGTAAGTAAGTAGGTAAGTAAGTAATTACTTACTTAGTAAGAATTTACTGTGATTTTGTATATACCAGACACCATTCTGTGCTCTGAAGCACTGAGTGTGCCTTCTCAGTGAAGAAAACAGACTAAAAAATGCCTGCCTTCTTAGGGCTTACATTCTGGATAGTTAATTTTTTCATCTATATTCTTTTAAAATATAAAAGAATTAAATTATGAAGTATGGCCAAGAGTAAGCTTCTAGCAATATATAGAGTACTATATCTTGT
Source organism: Hyperoodon ampullatus (assembly GCF_949752795.1). Taxonomy (NCBI): domain Eukaryota; kingdom Metazoa; phylum Chordata; class Mammalia; order Artiodactyla; family Ziphiidae; genus Hyperoodon; species Hyperoodon ampullatus. Next base: position 101,784,904 of record NC_136921.1, read on the forward strand.
ACTGTATCAAAAGGTTCTATGTTATTTCTCCTGTCCTAATTTAATAGATAAATGCCAGTTTCATTGGGGTAGTAGGATGTATGACTGACAAATCCAGTGCTATGCTGTGAGTGTCCCGTGATAATGAAAGAAAAATGTCTTTGGGAAATTTGAAAAGCTTATTATTTTAGAAAGTTTCCTGAATATGTTATACTTGAATGAATATGTATAGCAGTTACTGTATCTTTGGAACTCTGTGCTATCAAGATGGCAATGAAATATGGAGGGGAAAAACCCTCAAACATATTTTATAAGCTTATTTTATAATTTTTTGTACTCTTTCTGAAGTTGTAGACACAGCATACTTAATCTTCTTTAAATGAGCCCGAAGCAAGTTAAAGTGTGGGTTTTGTGAAAATATTTTAATGCCTTTTATCTTGTCACTGTATATTCTCTTACTGCTTAATTATTTCATTGCGTGATATGGTGGGCATATACTTTATTAAAGGCTCTTTGTTCCTTGAAAATTGATCTGTGGTAAGTTCAGGAAATGCCCGTCATCTATTCTAAAGAAAAATATTTGGCTCAGTAAACTTTTAAGGGGGAAAACTCAAACACAGAAGTACTTTACTTTTTAAGCCAGAGTATTAATAACCGTGTTACTGTAAGTTCAGCTACTATTCTAGAAGGGAAAAAATTCCCCACATTCTAGTTATTAGTATTTTGGTATGTTTAGTTTTATATATTTTTCTCTGCATTTAAAAAACATAGCTATAATATTAAATTTGTACCCTAGAGTTTTCAGATTACTTCATGTAACATTATTTGTTAGTATAGCTAGATTAGTCAGTGTTTTCCCTAAAGCTTAAACTTTTGTGCCAGGGTTACTAGATATATGTCCAAGACTGCTCTAAGCCTCAGCTTTCTTATCATGAAAAATACTCGTGAGGAGTAAACTAGCAGGAGAGACCCTAACGTGGTATTTGGCTCTATTGCTCCTCTGCTGTCTCCTTATTTGTTCAGATTCACTTGGGAGAATGTGCCCTAAGTATAATTTGGCCCTTTAAATAAAGTAAAGTTTTATAGTTCTCTTCCTTAAAATAACTTTAACGTTATAAAACCCAAGAATGTTCCTTTTTTGCGAGAACTTGGGTACATGTTTGCTTGTATGTACTTAAGGAATATATTTAGGAGCTAGAATTATATGAGAAAGTTAAGGTTTATTTTTTGTTGTTGTTTAGTCTAGCTTTTCAAAGTATAAGGTACCGGAGAGTAATCTGGGGGTCTATGCTTTACAGATTCATGAAGGCAGGTTATCGTTCCTCATTTTGGGATCTAAACCACGCTACCATTTCACAGATGAATGGCCTTTTTAAAAGTGGGATGTTTCTATATACGTATAGGATGAGAATTCTACATTTAAGCATGCATATTCCTGCTTTTTTTTTTAAGTTGAAAATTTTTAACATTTTTACTACCAAAGCTTTTTTTGCACTTTCCTGATTTTTTCTCCCTTGATTTTTCAGAATGAACCTAGTGATCGAGAAGATGGCCTCAACAAAAGACATCATGTGACAGACTCTGAGAACGATGACCCCTCAAATCTTAATGCCAGTGACTCTGAAAGTGAGGAGCTCCAAAGGCAAAAGGACAGCGACTCTGAATTTGAAGGGCATGCAGAGCCTCCTGCGAGCGATTCTGAAAACGAGGACGCCAATCGCCATGGGAGCGGCTCTGAGAGTGAGGAGCCCAGGAAGTTACCTGGGAGCGACTCTGAAAACGAGGAGCTGCTTAACGGGCACGCAAGCGACTCCGAGAACGAAGATGTTAGGAAGCCCCCTGCCAGCGATTCAGAGGTCGAAGAGCTCCCCAAAAGTCCTGCCAGTTACTCAGAAACAGAGGATGCTCTAAAACCCCAAGTCAGTGACTCTGAGAGTGAGGGGCCCCCAAGACACCCAGCCAGCGACTCGGAAAATGAGGAGCTTCCCAAGCCTCGAGTTAGTGACTCTGAAAGTGAGGACCCGCCAAGGCAGCAAGCCAGCGACTCGGAAACTGAAGAGCTTCCCAAACCCCGAATTAGCGATTCGGAAAGCGAGGACCCCCCAAGGCACCAAGCCAGTGACTCGGAAAATGAAGAGCTTCCCAAACCCCGAATTAGCGATTCGGAAAGCGAGGACCCGCCAAGGCACCAAGCCAGTGACTCTGAAAACGAGGAGCCTCCCAAGCCCCGAGCCAGTGACTCTGAGAGCGAGGAGCCTCAGAAGGGGCCTGCCAGCGACTCGGAAGCTGAGGCTGCCCCCAGACACAGACAGCAGCCGGAGTCTGAGGAGGACAGCGACGGGGAGAATAAGAGAGAGGACCCAGAAATGCAGGCTGACCCCTTTCATTCAGACGCCCATGTAGACAGGAAGCGCTTCAACAGTTCTGACAGCGAGGAGGAAGAACCCAAAAGGCCCCAGATTGACAGTGATGAGGATGAAGAAAAGGAGGGGGCAGAGGAGAAAGTAGCAAAGCGGAAAGCTGCCGTGCTTTCTGAGAGTGACGAGGAAGAGAAAGCATGTAAGGGATGGTTTGGGGATGTTTCTCCTTAGCTTTACTTTTATTTATTTATTTATTTATTTGGCTGCGTCGGGTCTTAGCTGAGGCACACGGGCTCTGTAGTTGTGGAATGCGGGCTCCAGAGCACACAGGCTCAGTAGTTGCGGCACGTGGGCTTGCTTTCCCCATGGCATGTGGGATCTTAGTTCCCTAATCAGGGACCGACCCTGTGTCCCCAGCATTGGAAGGCAGATTCTCCACCACTGGACCACCAGGGAAGTCCCTCCATAGCTTTACTTGTTGTCTAAGCTTATAACTATGAAGCCTTGTTTCTTTTCCTGGAATGTTAGGTCTGTATTCTCTCATTCAACTTGATGTTCTAAAATATCACCAGGACACTGGTTTTCATTGGCAAGTGTTTCGGTTATTTGTTTTGTTTTGTTTTTTGTTTTGGCTGCACCATGTGGCTTGTGGAATCTTAGTTCCCCCACCAGGGATTGAACTCATGAGCTTGGCAGTGAAAGCCCGGAGTTCTAACCACTGGACTGCCAGGGATTTCCCTCATTGGCAAGTCTTAAATTTCCTTTGAGTTGTTCTAGCAGCATTTGTTAAGTTCTGACTGCCTCAGAATGATAAACTAGGGGGCTTCCCTGGTGGCGCGGTGGTTGAGAGTCCGCCAGCCGATGCAGGGGACACGGGTTCGTGCCCCGGTCCGGGAAGATCCCACATGCCGCGGAGCAGCTGGGCCCATGAGCCATGGCCGCTGAGCCTGTGCATCCGGAGCCTGTGCTCCACAACGGGAGAGGCCACAACAGTGAGAGGCCCGCGTACCGCAAAAAAAAAAAAAACAAAAAAAAACGGGAAAAAAAATATGATAAACTAGACTGCATTGCAATGGCAATATGAAAGATTTATATGAAAATATAAATTTTTTAAAAGATTTTTTATTTATTAGTTTATTTTTGGCTGCGTCAGGTCTTAGTTGCGGCATGCAGGATCTTTCGTTGCAGCTCGCAGGCTCTTCGTTGTCCGCGGGCTTCTCTCTAGTTGTGGCTTGCAGATTTTCTCTCTCTAGTTGTGACGCACAGACTCCAGGGCGTGTGGACTCTGTAGTTGTGGCGCGCGGGCTCCAGAGTGCATGGGCTCTGTAGTTTGCAGCATGCGGGCTCTAGTTGAGGTTTGCGAGCTCAGTAGTTGTGGCATGAGGGCTTAGTCGCCCCACAGCGTGTGGGATCTTAGTTTCCTGACTAGGGATCAAACCCACTTCCCTTGCATTGTAAGGCAGATTCTTTACCACTGGACCACCAGGGAAGTCCTTTTTTTTTTTTTTTTACTGGAAAGGGTAATGTTTCAAAAGAATACTTTTACATGAAAACCCAACCGTATCCAGAGTTAACTGTGGTCTCTTTGACAGCTGCTGTGCTGTCACTACATCCCTTCTAGACAGTAACTGAGCTCCCATGGGTACCTGTCTTCAGTTGTTAAACATTGTTGAATGCCCAAATTCAAGGAAGTTTGTGAGGGACTCTGTTTAGAGACTCCATGTCTCCACAAAGTATTCCAATCTTTACTACTTGATTACTTTTTTTTTTTTCCCTTGGGGGTACACGGGCCTCTCACTGCTGTGGCCTCTCCCGTTGCGGAGCACAGGCTCCGGACGCGCAGGCTCAGCAGCCATGGCTCACGGGCCCAGTCGCTCCACGGCATGTGGGATCTTCCCGGACCAGGACACGAACCCGTGTCCCCTGCATCGGCAGGTGGACTCTCAACCACTGTGCCACCAGGGAAGCCCTTGATTACTCTTTTATGAAACATCTTTTTGGGAAAAGGCATTTCTTTATAACCCGACAGTTGTTAAAGGAGAAGGGAAAGAGCACCACATGTGCAGTTTTCTAAGGTCGATGAGAAATTCCAGATTGAGCAGCGATGGATGACTGAGGAACATGGGGATTCCACAAAAGAATATCCAAGCCTTTAGAGTTCTGCTACTGTTAGGCAGCATAGAAGAGATTCTACTCTTACTTTCTCTGTTCCCCAAAAGGAAAGGTAGCTATTGATGCCCACTTTTATGTTGATGAAAATCTTCATCTTTTGGCCACTTTTTCCTATATAGCAAATAATTGTAAGATGACTCTGAATCTTTTAGCTATTTATTTTTTATTCTAAACTGTGTATCATGAGGCCTTTGGTTTTTGCCACGTACTGACATTTTAGAGCACCTGTTGTACTTAGTAATACAGTGACTGTGATGGAGTAAGATTAATGATGATTTTTTTTTTCAACAGCAGCAAAGAAGAGTCGTGTTGTCTCTGATGCAGATGACTCTGACAGTGATGTTATATCAGACAAATCAGGCAAAAGAGACAAGATGATAGCATCTGACAGTGAAGAAGAAGCAGGGAAAGAATTGTCTGATAAGAAAAATGAAGAGAAGGACCTGTTTGGGAGTGATAGTGAGTCAGGGAATGAAGAAGAGTAAGTGACAGTGTAACCTGAACTTCCCAGGGTTCATACAAGGCTGTAGAGAGAGGGGTTTGTCTTTCAGGGTTTTTAAACTTGTATTAAAATTCCGTGTTGAGGTGTAATACAATATACCCTGCCTAATTTCATGACCTTGGGGGATTCAGGATTTTAGGTCCTGAACTATTGCTGCATGCTACAACATGGATGAATCTCAAAAATATTATCTTAAGTGAAAGAAGTGAAGAGGACATGTTATCTGATTCCACTTATGTGAGGCTCAAGAACAGGCAGAACTAATCTGTGGTGGTGGAAATCAGAGTGGTGGTTGCCTCTGGGATGTTGATGGGGGGACTGACTAGAAAGGGCCTTAAGGGAACTTTCTGGGGAGATGGAATTGTTCTGTTAGGGTAATGGTTACGTGAATGTGTGCTTTTGTCAAAACCCATTGAAATGGACACTTGAGATCTGCATGTTCTACTGTTATTAAATTATACCCTATTAGAAAAATATTTTCCTATACAAATGAGAAGAAAGCAAATGAAAGTTTTTTATATTTTCTAGAAATCTTATTGCAGACATATTTGGAGAATCTGGTGATGAGGAGGAGGAAGAATTTACAGTAAGTATAAGATGGAAAGATTTCCTCTTTGATTATGCTTTTTTTGTTTTTATGGCAGTGGTTGTCTAGTAGGAGATTCCAATAAGTAGAAATAAATAGCTATGATGTATCCAGTAGAAAAATCTAGAACAAAGGTATTCAGAAAGTGAAATAAAGGGGTCTACAAAGACATAAAAGGAAAATACTGGGCAAAATTGAATTAAAGGGAGGAAGGAACACATGAAGAGACAATGAAAACATGCTTTATAATGCTAAAGAGAAAGAATCACAGCAGTTACGGAGCTTCTCATTATAGCAATGGCACCTGAGGTAATTTGGACCAGCCCTTCTGCTAAGGACAACTACAGAAGCTAGACAAAATGTTTAAAAAATCTGCTCATCATCATAAGAACTAGATAACACAGAATTACTAAGCCAAAAACGAGCAAAAGATAGAAACCTAAAGAGGTAAGCTCAACATTTAGAACTGCTTTTTCTGGGATGTTCATCTACTCAAGCTGAGAGGCTAAATTTATTTTTGATTGCCTCAAGGCTTAAGAGAGAAAACTGGGAGGTCGGGGCCTGCTGAGGTTAGGGGACCCTGAAAACCCCATGCTCTGGATTGAGATTGCTAGGATTAAGGGTGAACTGGAAGTTAGAATAGCCTTTGCTCAGATTTTAGGCCATCTTTGAGTCATCTAGCAACATAGAGAACCTCAGTCTCAGAAGTTTTTTTGTTCTTTTTTTTTTAACATCTTTATTGGAGTATAATTGCTTTACAATGGTGTGTTAGTTTCTGCTTTATAACAAAGTGAATCAGTTATACATATACATATGTTCCCATATCTCTTCCCTCACCCTCCCTAAGTCTCAGAAGTTTGATTGTAGTGATTCTTAAACCATTGGCTGGCTCTCAGGCACCTGACGTATGCAAACAGAAATCCTTTCAGGACAAAAGTAACATCATCACAGACCTCAAATTATTTCTTTAGTTTTTCAAATACACAGTACACACTTATCTGTAACATTTAAAAAGAAACAATAGTAACAGCAGATAACAGAAATAGACCTAGGGGCTCTAGATATAGGAATTTTAGATACTGCCTTTAAAAAATATATATGTTTATTAGCAAGGTAAAGGATTGAAAAGTTTCTTAGAGCCAGCAGTTTTTTTAAAATACCTGAAAAAGAACCAAGTAGAAATTCTGGAACTGTGAAAATACAGTAACTGAAATTAAAACCTTGGTGGATGAGTTTAACAACAGATTAGACGTATTTGAAAAGAAAATGAGTGAACTGGAAGGTGAGTTAGAAGGAACTGTGTAGAGGGATTTCCCTGGTGGCACCGTGGTTAAGACTCCGCGCTCCCAATGTATGGGGCCCAGTTTCAATCCCTGGTCAGGGAACTAGATCCCACCTGCATGCCACAACTAAGGAGCCTGCCTGCTGCAACTAAATAAATAAATAGAAGGAACTAAGGAGCCCGCCTGCCGCAACTAAGACCTGCCACAACTAACTAACTAACTAACTAAATAGAAGGAACTATGTAGAATGAAGCATTGATATTAGTGTGGAAAATGTAAAAAGTAAAACATAAATTATGCATGAGAAGGTTTAACAGAGTGACTTGGAATCCCAGAAGGAGAGGGGGAAAATGTATATGTATATATATCAGAAACAGTATTTAAAGAAATGATTTATAAAGCCATAGAGTCTAGAAGTTCTACAAATTGCAAGCAAGATAAAAACAAAGCAATCTACACTTAAATATTGGGTTGGCCAAAAAGTTCGTTCGGGTTTTTCTGTAACCTTTTTTTTTTTTTTTTTTTAAATTAATCATTATTTACTTCTGGTTGCACTGGGTCCCTGCTGCCGCGCACAGGCCCAGCAATTGTGGCCCGCGGGCTCCAGAGCGCAGACTCAATAGCTGTGGTGCCCAGGCCCAGGTGCCCCGCGGCACATGGGATCTTCCTGGACCAGGGCCCGTACCCGTGTCCCCCACACCGGCAGGCGGGCTCCCAGCCACTGCGCCACCAGAGAAGCCCATAACTTTTTTTTTAATTAATTAATTTATTTGGCTGCGCTGGGTCTTAGTGGCGGCACGTGGGATCTTTAGTTGTGGTATACAGGATATTTAGTTGCGGCATGCGGACTCTCAGTTGCGACATGCATGTGGGATCTAGTTGCCTGACCAGGGATCGAACCCGGGCCCCCTGCATTGGGAGCGTGGAGTCTTAACCACTGGACCACCAGGGAAGTCCCTTTCTGTAACATCTTATGGAAAAACCTGAATGAACTTTTTGGCCAACCCAATACACCACAGGAAAATTGCAAGAAACCAAAGAAAACAGGAAAGTCTTTAAAGCAGCCAAAGGGGAAAAGATATTACATTCAGAGAGGCAACTGTTATTTTAACAGCTAACTTCTCAACAGAAGTAATAGAATCCAATAACTGCAAACTTAAAGTTCTTTTATATTCAGTAAAAATTCTTTTCAGGAATGAAGATTCCCTGCTTATTTCATCTTACCAAAATGCCAACTGAAGGAAATACTAAAGGCAGAAAGAAAATCTCAGGTGGAAGGTCAAGGATGCAGGAAGGGAAAAAGAGCAACAAAAGCATGTGGCTAGGTCTAAATGTGTAATGACCATCCAAAACAAAGTCACGTCTGGTGTGGTTTAAAATGCATATAAAATTAAAACATGACAGCAGTAACAGATTGGGTATTTACATGGAATTGAAATGTTCACAGGTCTTTGCAAATGTATGTAAAAGTACATTAGTAGTCTTTGGTAAGTTAGGATGTGCATTGTAATCTCTAAAAAGACTGATGGAATGTGTAACTTCCAACCTAATAGAGAGGGAAAAATGAAATAATAGAAGCTAGTCAATCCAAAAGAAAACAAGAAAAGAGAAAAAGAAATATAGAACGGGGACAATTAGAAAGTAGTACATAGTAAGATAGCAGATATAAACTTTGATAATATCAGAAATCACACTGAAATATATTAAGTGCTCCAATTAAAGGACAAATTAAAGACTGGATTTTAAAAACAGCTATATATTAATTTCGAAATTCATCTGAAACAGAAGATAGAGTTGAAAATAAAAGGATGGAAAAAGGTACTCTCTCCGAACACTAACCAAAAGAAAACTGGTGTAGCTTATATGAATATCAACGAGGTAGACTTTAAGGCAAAAACCATTGTTCGAGATAAAGAGGGTCACTTTATATTGAAAAAAGGGTTTAAAATTGTACCTAGCCATGTACCTAGTAATATGGCTTTAATATGTATAAGCAAAACAAAGATTGACAGAACTGTGAAGAGAATGAACAGATCTGTAATCTAAGTGGAATGTAAACAATGGAATAATCAAGACCAAAAAACCAGGAAAGATAGAAAAGAGAAGTGTCTCTTTTTATATAATCCAGATAGAAGCCCTTTGGAGATTATAAAAGATAAAAATATCTTCTGTTCAGTGGCTTGCCTTTTCACTTTTTAAATGGAGTCTTTGATGAGCAAAAGTTCTTAATTTTAGTGTAAATCAACTTTACCAGTCTTTTCGTTTATGTTGAAAGTTTTTTGAGTTGTAAGAAATTTTTGCCTATCCCCAAGGTTATAAAAATATTCTCCTGAGTTATTCTTTCGAAGCTTGATTATTTTATCTTTTTCGTTTAGTTATATTGTCCACCTGGAATGGGTTTTTGTGTGCAGTATATATGAGATAGTCAAGATTTCCGCCTCCCATTTGTAGTATCTAGTTGAACCAGACTACCCTTTTCCACTATTCTGCCATCTTTGTCAAAAATCGAGTATGTATATATTTTCTAATCTGTTTCTGAAGTATCTTTTCTGTTCCATTGGTCTATCCTTGCACCATTAATGCATAACCCTTGATATTTGGTTATTTATGTCCTTTAAGGTTGTTATTCTCTAAGATTGTCTTGGCTTTTCTTGGTTCTTTGCATTTCCGTATAAAATTTAAATCAAGCTTTTGCAAAATGTACAAACTATAGACAACATTTTCTGAATGCAATGAAATTAAAAATCAGTGGGCTTCCCTGGTGGCGCAGTGGTTGAGAGTCCGCCTGCCGACGCAGGGGACACGGGTTCGTGCCCCGGTCTGGGAAGATCCCGCATGCCGCGGAGCGGCTGGGCCCGTGAGCCTTGGCCACTGAGCCTGCGCGTCCGGAGCCTGTGCTCCACAGCGGGAGAGGCCACAACAGTGAGAGGCCCACGTACCACACACACACAAAAAAAATTAGTAACAAAATTAGCACATAAAAGCACCCTTGCCACCCCCATATTTAAAACTTACTTGTTAAATAGTTCTTGGGTTAAAAAAGAAGTCAGTACTTTCATTACTAAAGCAAGAGAGGATGAAAGTAGATGAATTTAGAGTCTAATTCAAGATAGTAGAAAAATAGTAAATAAGCCTAAAGAAAATAGAAAAGAATTCATTCAACAAATATTCGAGAGCCTGTATGCCAGAGATTGTTTGGACATTGCCCTCATGGGGCTTATACTCAGTTAAGCAACATTTTACAAGCGTAAGTTATGTTTCTCTAGTGTGGAGAGTGGACATCAACTTGATTATGGGTTCTGTTCAGTGTAGAAAACAGCATACTAGGGGAACCATTGGGGAGGCCTTTCTAAGTATAACATGAAAGTTGGAAGGTATAAAGAAAAGACTGACCATTTAAATTACATAAAAAATTAAAAATTATACCCAGAAAACATTACCATAAACAAAATCAAACTGTACAGATGTCAGGATTGTGCAGTTCCCGTCATGTAGCAAGGGCTAATTTCCCTAATTTTTAAAGAGATTTTCCATACCAATAAGACAAAGATCCAATAAGACAAAGATCCAACGGAAAACTGGCCATAGGATAATGAGAGTTCACAGAGAAATAGCAACAGATGGCTTTGAAACATGAGAAATGCCCAGCTTTACTCATAATAAGAGGATGCAAAGAAAGCTACAGAGATGCCTTTTGTTTTTTTCAGTCCAGAGGTTGCAAATATCAGTGCTTGATAACCTCCTGTAGTAGTGGGAAGGTGAGGAAACAGGTGAATTTGTGCTTTCCTGGAAGGAGAGTTAATTTGGTGTAACCTCTGTAGAAGACAGTTTGCAGATGTTTCTCAAAATTTCAAATACACATACCTAAATGTCATTAGGGAAATGTTTAAATTATGCTTGCAGTTATTTGGGGAAATCATCTAAAGCCTTACAAATGAAGAAGGAGACAAGAAAACTAATAACACTAAGGGCTAGGGTGGGAGGGAGCTTTTTTGCTATAGGCCTTTTGATATCTACTTAATTTTTATTCTTTATGAATGTATTACTTTAAAAATGCAAAATATTAAGAGCAGTTACATAGAAGAGAGTCTGTAATGAGGTGGCGGTAACTCCGGCTAACTTAACCTGCCTTTAGGGTTTTAACCAAGAAGATTTGGAAGAAGAAAAAAGTGAAACACAGGTAAAAGAAGCGGAAGATTCAGATTCTGATGATAACATAAAGAGAGGAAAACAGTAAGTTTGTTTTATGTTTTTAAAAAGGACTTTGTTAAAGAGAACTTTAAAAATGAAGGTAGAGACTAACAAACTTTGTTTTTCTTATTTTGGTTCCTGATTAAGTGTAGGAAAGAATCTTCCATTTTTGTTCTCCCATCTACTTCTCTATATACAGTGCTGTCCAAAAATTATTTGCTGTTGTTATTTTTCTGTCATTTGCCCTGTGCTCAGCTGTCTTAATTTGTGGGGTTGTATGGTTGCCAGGCTTTTAATTTATATCTCACCAAGTAAGTTCTTCTGAAAAATAACCTAATAAAAACTTTTTTTGAGAGAGAGAGAGAAAGCTGATTTGGGGGTCCCAGGGGGGAAGTTTTAGATACAAAGTATTCCTTGATTGTATTTCACATAGTTTTGTTGAGATGGTTGGAACCTATGTTCAGAAGAATCTAGTGTCATGAAAGGTGACAAACATAGAATGATTTGTTAGTTACTGTTTATAAAGATGATGCTTTAATTCCTAGTGACATGCAAGAATTAAGCTGAATGAGTTTGGCAGTACCTTTGGAAATGAAATTATAAACCATATCATCTTATTTATATGATAGAGGCAGAGAGCATATTAGCTCCTCGTTAAGTGTAAAGATTCAGGTAAAGCTACAAAGTCTTTTTGAGGCTCTTAGCAGATTTGTAGATCTCCATCTTTATCTCAGTCACATTATGTTTTGAGAGTTATACTTCTTATCACTAAAAAACAGCGGGGTTTTTTTCCCTACTTATTCTGTATAAGACAAAAATATTCAGATAATTGGAAACCACTCTTTCCCCCCGCAAAAAGGCAATGCAGCTAAAACTGAACCATGGAGTGGCGGGCAAAACTTGAAATTTGAAATTGTCTTTTTCAGGCTAACACATGTAAGCACGAACATAGTGTATGAAGGCGTAGGACTATTAGTATTTAATATGTAACTGTTGGGAAGTTGAGAATTTATGATCACTTGTTCTTTTAAAAGCAATTTTAAAGGTACTTGCACTTTAAAAGAAAGTAGCACTTCACTGAGTTAGAATTAAGAAAGTTGGTGGTTCTTAACTGTCATAAAAGAAAATGTGTATTTAAAAGGGAATTTATATTTCACTTAATTTTGGGTTACCGCTTAGCATGGACTTTCTGTCGGACTTTGAGATGATGTTGCAGCGGAAAAAGAGCATGAGTGGCAAGCGCAGGCGTAACCGTGATGGTGGCACTTTTATTAGTGACGCCGACGACGTTGTGAGCGCCATGATTGTCAAGATGAATGAAGCTGCTGAGGTGAGATACGTCACTTCTAACTTCATCTTTCTTTCTCCCACATAATTGATTATGTGGCCTTTTTTGTTTTGTTTGTTTGTGAGGCATGTGGGATCTTAGTTCCCAGACCAGAGATCGAACCTGCGTCCCCTGCATTGGAAGCATGGAGTCTTAACTGCTCGACCGCCAGGGAAGTCCCTGTTTTGCTTTGTTGTTTTCGCCGTGCAGCTTATGAGATCTTAGTTCCCCTACCAGCGATTGAACCCGGACCCTCGGCAGTGAATGTGCAGAATCTTTTAACTATTGGACCACCAGGGAATTCCTGCCATTTTTTTTTTAACTTAATCCTTGCTTAAACTACATTAAAAATACTTTGTTTTTGTTTATAATAAGCATTTACTGTTCTAAATTTTAAGCATGGAAATAATTTTAGTTTTTTTTGTTTTTTTTTTTTTGTGTGTGTGTGGTACGAGGGCCTCTCACTGATGTGGCCTCTCCCGTTGCGGAGCACAGGCTCTGGACACGCAGGCTTAGCAGCCATGGCTCATGGGCCCAGCCGCTCCGCGGCATGTGGGATCTTCCCGGACCAGGGCACGAACCCATGTCCCCTGCATCGGCAGGCGGACTCTCAACCACTGCGCCACCAGGGAATCAATAATTTTAATTTTTAAGTGTGTTTTAGGAAAAAGGTGAAAAGACTAAGTATTAAGTAAAATGGGCCTTTTTAGCTGAATTGGTTTGCTGGTTTTATGGGGGAGTGATTTTGTTCTCGGGTTCTGCTGGTTTACCACAAAGTGATGTTTCTTCACATACAAAAAATTATAAACTCATATTTATTATGTTATAAACCTGTGTCATTCTTTTGCCTCTGATCAAATGATTGCATTTAACTCACCGCATTTAAAAATTCTGCTCAAATTGCAAAAATTCCCCAAGTATTATGTTTAAAAACAAGTCCTGCTCTTTTAGAGATACTTGCTGAAGTATTTATAATCCAATGACATGTGTCTAGGATTTGTTGCAAAATTATTCAAGGGTGAAGGGAAAAGTAGCTAGAGAGATAGCTAAATAAGACTGGCCATGTGTGTTTAATTGTTGAAATGTACATGACAGGAGTGTATTATTTTGTTTTGTATGTCTGTAGAATTTAAAATTTTCTATAATTAAAAAAGTAGGGGGAATTCCCTGCTTGCCCAGTGGTTAGGACTCTGTGCTCTCATTGCCGAGGGCCCGGGTTCGATCCCTGGTTGGGGAACTAAGATCCCATAAGCTGTGTGGCCTGGCAAAAAAAAAAAACAACTAGGAAAAAAATACCCAAGCAAATACTAAAACTCTTCTTTAATAGCATATTCTTTTATCTTTCTTACAGGCCTCATGGCTGCAAAATTATTCTTGATGATAAACCAAATTTTTCCATGTATAATTTGTACCTTGAATGAACTCTGAAAACTTGATAGTTATGCCAATATTTTAAATTAAAATTGTTCCTCTCAATTTGTAGTTGTTAAAACTAGTTATTCTAATAGTTTTGTGGGTTTTGGCTCTGCAGAAAGTCTATTCTTTATGTAATTATTCTTTCTTGTAGGAAAAACTGTAGTGTCTTGGAAAATTGCTGCTTTATTATATTTAAAGTTTAGAATTATAGTGGTTATAATTCACTATTAACAATGGCCCTTTTTTCCTTTTTTTCTTTTTTTAAATCTTTTTCTTCCTGGATAGGAAGACAGACAGTTGAATAATCAAAAAAAGCCAGCACTGAAAAAATTAACATTATTACCTACTGTGGTCATGCACCTTAAGAAGTAAGTATTCTGTTTTCTTGGAAAAGTGTTTCCATTTATTTATTTATTTACTTATTTATTTATTTATTGACTACATTGGGTCTTTGTTGCTGCACGCGGGCTTTCTCTAGTTGCAGCGAGCGGGGGCTGCTCTTCATTGCGGTGTGCTTGCTTCTCATTGCGGTGACTTCTCTTGTTGCGGAGCACGGGCTCTAGGCGCGCAGGCTTTAGTAGTTGTGGCTCGCAGGCTCTAGAGCATGGGCTCAGTAGTTGTGGTGCACGGGCTTAGTTGCTCCACGGCATGTGGGATCTTGCCGGACCAGGGATCAAACAAGTGTCCCCTGCATTGGCAGGCGGATTCTTAATCACTGTGCCACCATGGAAGTCCGAAAAAGTGTTTCCTTTTAATGGAATGATATTCAAGCTGTGTACTAGTATTCTAGAGAGATTAAAGAATGATTGCCTTCTGTAAATTTACAGAAAAATAATAATGAATAGAATTTCCTAGATTATTACTTCATCACAAATTTTTCTTAAACTTTGATGCATGGTGCAAACAGAACCAATAGCAAACTGATATTAATGAAAGAAAAACTTGGAAACCACTTATTTTGTTCTTTATAGACTGTTTAGAATCTGGTAAAATTGCATCTTTTTTCCCAGTGTGATTGAGAACAGAGCAAAAATCCTGGGAGACTACTTGAAGCACATATTGAATAAGACTCATGTGTCCTGTTATATCGTGAATTATGTCACTGGTCCTTCTGCAGGTTCTTTTCATTGGTTTGCTCACATTCCTGAGCAACTTTGATTTCTCCTTGAACTCAGCAGTAGCCTTCTTTTGATGGCTAAAGAAGTGCATTAGTACACCAATGAGCCAGCCATATGGTCTAGGACTTTCTACTAGAAGATTGCTACCTCTATCCCAACAGAAAAAATGATATGTGCCAGATTTCATATATATAATGTCATGTTCCCTGTAACCATAATTGATTCTAGTACATAAAATGGAATTTGAATAGTATCAGTATTTCATTGGGATTTTTTTCTGCTAGGAGAATGGTATTCTCCCTGGTGTCCTGCAAAGAATAGTACAATTCTGGGTTCTGTCTTACTTGAAACAGTTTGAGGATCACTATTCTCATAGATTAAACATTTTTTTTTCTTAGCTGTAATAATTAAAGCTCATTATTCTTACAGTCTGTACCATTCATATCAGCATTACCTTGTGTAATTTGGTGTGTTTTTTGTGTTTTTTTTTTTCCTTGAACACATCATCTTTACCTATCAAGTCTGTTTGTTTCTTGAAAATAGGAACTAAATTTCATATTGACTGTTGAAGTCTATGAATAGGTGCTCAGTAAATAATGTATATGAGTCAGTTTTTAAAAGCAGTTTTTGGAAACATCACTAAATCTGTAAGAAAATCCAAAGGAAGCTACAATAGAATCAACATTCACAGACTTGACTTTTTTTTTTTTTTTAATTCTTCTTCTTATTACAGGCAGGACCTTAAAGAAACATTTATTGACAGTGGTGTGATGTCTGCCATCAAAGAATGGCTCTCCCCTCTACCAGATAGGAGTTTGCCCGCACTAAAGATTCGAGAAGAGCTGTTGAAGATTCTGCAAGAGGTCAGAGGCAGATAATCTGACTTGTTTGCTCTTCATTAATTATCTACTGTGGTTTGTATTATCATAACCTCTGTATTTTGCCATATATTTATATATCGTCTCTGCCACAGCCTATCAGAAGAGGAGTTTTATTAGGTGTGTTTATTAGGAACATACCGAATAAAATGAGCATAAAAGGAAGGCCTTTTAAAACTTCGTGTGACTGTGGTATTGAAGGAAAAAAGATCTTGGAGTAGCTCTGGTTTATCTGAGGAGAGTAGTATAGTAGTGGGCATGTTGTAGGGAGGCACTTGAAGTAGAAAGAGCACCAGCTTCAGCATCAGATAAGCATGCGTTTGAATCTTGATCTGAGCCACCTTTATGTGGCTGAGACACCTTGGGCAAGCTACTTAACTTCTGAAGGAATTCCCGAGGAACCTGCTACGTGCCAGGTGTTTTTTAAATATATAGGTTCATTTATTCCTCACAACAAACCTGCAAGGTAGGTGTGTTATCTCCATTTTACAGATGAGGAAATTAAGACTCAGAGAAGTTAAATGACTTGTCCAAGGTCACATAGCTAGCAGATGGCTGTGGTTGGGTTCAGACTTAGGTCTGTTTGGTTCAGAGGCCTGAGAGGACCCTTGATTTATTAAGCTGCTAACCTCTGAGGATGCTTAGTTCACACTTTCTCACACTGTTAAGTTTTACTTCAACTCAGTGGTAGTACTGAACTCTCAACTACTGTTGTAAACACAAAGTATCTTTGTGTTCAGTGTCGGTAGATCCTGAAAGTGGAACTTTTTTGTTATTTGTTCTATTGTGAATGAACCAGGTCTTGCAGGCCCTCTAGAGTAGATTGGCAGGACTCCCAGCTTCAGAATGATTAATATGTATGTCTGTGTTTATGTTCCCCAGCTACCTAGTGTGAGCCAGGAGACCCTGAAGCATAGTGGGATTGGACGAGCAGTGATGTATCTCTATAAACACCCCAAGGAATCAAGGTCCAACAAGGACATGGCAGGGAAGTTAATCAGTATGTACATTTTTCTTTTTGTTTGGTGTGTTTATGTATATAGAGAGACATGTATATATAAAAGCTAACTATATTTTTACCAATTTTCATTTAAAAGGAGTCAATGAAATGGAGTAGGAAAATTTTTTGATACCTCCTTATAGGTACTAAGCTTTTTTCCCTTAGACTTAAAATGCTTCTCACTATATTTAAATATGCTATCCAGTATATAACAAGTAAAATGATGCATTTTCTAATCATGGATCAAGAGTATGTAGAGAGAGAGGGATTAGAATGTCGGCCCTAGAGTCGGTCATACCTGGGTTCAAATCCTAGATTTACCACCTACCTTACTACATATCCTTGGGCTAGTGATTTAAGCTTCTAAGCCTTGGTTTCCTCCTCTGTGAAAGAGAGAATTATGTGTTTAGTTTGAGTTGTCTTAAAGAATGAGTGAGAAGGTATATGTAAAGCATGGTACCTAGAGTATAGTAAGTCTTCAAGAAATGTTAGCCACTCCTGCTATTGTTGTTATTTTTATAATGGTCTCCAAAGCCTTTGTGTGTTATTACTTAATGATAACAGAGAAATCCAGAGGAATCTAACTGAAGTTCATTTACTCAGTTGCCATATTGTTTATGAACACCACATGCGTCTTCATCATCCTCCTTAACTCTTCCTGTGCTTTGTGTTGGAGAGAAATTTTTAAACTTCAAGACTAATTTGAAATAGTAACTACTTTTGTATCTGAATACAGTAGTTATTTTTCTATTGAATGTTTAAGACTATCAAAAGCCTTTCTAGAAATTTAATTTTTTTATAAACTAGAGAAGTATTATATCTCCGATCTTATTAATAATCTGTAGTTTATTGCCTATTAAACAATAAGCTTTTGATGCTTTGATGCAGTGGTTCTCGGCGTTCTTTTTGCCCTAGGCAAAAGAGAAGCAGACTGTTCCCACTGGTACCTGTCATGTACTACAGGTGATTCTGAATCCAGGGTTGGGGACAGCAGGTCAGTTTTTAAAGAGATAGAGACTCCCCTGAGACTCCTTGCTTCCTTCTTAGTTTGACAACACCTGTGTTCTGTCTGTAAAGGTCCTTTTTGTTTTGATACAATGAAGCGATAAGAACAAAGACATCAGCTGGCACCTCTGGACTTTTACTGGCTAAACAGTGCACATGTAGTACTTTTTTGTGTGATCACCTTAGCAGCTTTCTTAGACTTAATGAAGTACAGACCCTACATCTGCACTATCAAAATGTAATTTTTAAAGATTTAGACCATTGTGACAAGTAATAAGGGAGCTGTTTTTGCTTAGAGTAAGAAAGTAGAGGAATTTCAAGATTTTCTGTTTTCAATATTTGTAAATGATGTGACCGACAAGGGGTTAATATCCAAAATATACAAACAGCTCATGCAATTCAATATCAAAAAAAAAAAACATTAAAAAAATGGACAGAAGACCTAAATAGACATTTCTCCAAAGAAGACTTTCAGATGGCCAACAGGCACATGAAAAGATGCTCAACATTGCTAATTATTAGAGAAATGAAAATCAAAACCACAGTGAGGTATCACCTTGCACCAGTCAGAATGGCCATCATCAATAAATCTGCAACTAATAAATGCTGGAGAGGGTGTGGAGAAAAGGGAACCCTCCTACACTATTGGTGGGAATGTAAATTGGTGCAGCCACTATGGAAAACAATATGGAAGTTCCTTAAAAAGCTAAAAGTAGAACTTTCATACGATCCAGCAATTCCACTCCTGGATATATATCCAGAAAAAAAATGAAAACTCTAATTCAAAAAAGTACATGTATCCCAATGTTCATAGCAGCATTATTTATGATAGCCAAGACATGGAAGCAACCCAAACGCGCATCAACAGACAATTGGCTTAATAAGATGTGGTACATATATAAAATGGAATACTACTAAGCCATAAAAAAGAATGAAATATTGCCATTTGCAGCAGCATGGATGGACCTAGAGAATATTGTGCTTAGTGAAATATATATTCCACATATAAGTGATATCATATAGTACTTGTCAGACAAAGACAAGTACTATATGATATCACTTACATGTGGAATCTAGAAAATAATACAAATGAATCTGTATACAAAACAAACATACAGACATAGAAAACAAACTTACAGTTATCAAAGGGGAGAGAGAAGTGGGGGGGAGCAAATTAGGAGTATGGGATTAGCAGATACAAAATATTATACGTGAAATAGATAAGCAATAAAGATACACTGTATAGCACAGGGGATAATAACCTATAATGGAAAAGGCGTCTGCCAAAGAAAGAATCACGGGCTTCCCTGGTGGCGCAGTGGTTGAGAGTCCGCCTGCCGATGCAGGGGACGTGGGTTCGTGCCCTGGTCCGGGAAGATCCCACGTGCCGCGTAGCGGCTGGGCCCGTGAGCCATGGCCGCTGAGCCTGCGTGTCCGGAGCCTGTGCTCTGCAATGGGAGAGGCCACAACAGTGAGAGGCTGCACCGCAAAATAAATAAATAAATAAATAAATAAATAAATAAAATCACTATGCTGTACACCTGAAACTAAATACTGTAAATCAACTATACTTCAATTAAAACAAACAACAAAAGATTTTCTGTTTTCAAGAGACTAAATTTAGAAATTAAACTGTCTATGAAATAACACAGTTAGTTGATGACTATCAAAGTGAGTTAGATGTTACTTTCTTTAAGCCTCTGTGGTGATTACAGGTTTAAGTGATCTTTTTATATTGAATTTTCTGAATCAGCTGGAGCTAGTTGTGATGCTGGTGTTATGCTGTGTTTATTCTACAAATGGTCCTGAAATAATGTTATCTTTAAGGAAAGAATGTTCTTAATGCCTAGAATATGACATTACACTAGAGTATGATTATTTCAAAGAATGGTAGTAGAAATGCTACTTTATGGGCTAAATAATTAATTTTTCTCTGTTGTAGATGAATGGTCTCGGCCTATATTTGGTCTTACCTCAAACTACAAGGGAATGACAAGAGAAGAAAGGGAGCAGAGAGACCTAGAACAGATGCCTCAACGGCGAAGAATGAACAGGTAGGAGGGAACAGGTATGAGTAAGTGGAGTAAACGTTATTGTTGCGATAACTCGGGGGGGGGTCGGTAATTAAGATCATTAAGAAACCCACAAGATGGTAGGACTTTGTCTTTCCTCTGCCTGATATGTCTTGTAGTTCATGATACCTTTTTAATTTAAATGTGGTAGTGTACAGTGAAGCTTCACACCCCCTCCCCTCCCAGGCTTTTCTGTTTGGATCTGGCCTCTGCCACCGTTCTGGAGGTTGCTTAGGTTGTCTCAGCCTTTTGCAGAAAAAACTTTCTCAGTCCCATTTCCAGATCCTTAAGAGAAAAAAAAAGTTTCGATTTGTATCAATAAGCTGGATGTAATTGCATCCAAGATGGCAGAGTCATTGCAGGTGAGTGAAACGTGGTGTGCAAATGATCATTAAAATAAGTAGTACTTTTATAATACAATATTAGGAATTATTTTCCCTGATCCAGTGTAAAGGACCTAATAACGGTGGTCTAAGTTTGATATTTCATTTTGCTCTTTTTTCCTTTATAAGGTTATAAGTTATAAGGTCCTGACATTTCCTAATAACTCATCAATTACTTTTTTCCCAGCACTGGTGGTCAGACACCCCGAAGAGATTTGGAAAAGGTGCTGACAGGAGAGGAAAAGTAAGATTTTTGTATTGATTTTCAATGTAGACTGTATTGGGAATGTTCTGCTTGCTGCTTTGTTTTAAGAAAAATAGCAAATGAAATGATGCTCTGTTCACATTGGCAGGGGATGATTCCTAGTGTAGTATTTATTGAATATTCACATTCTGTGGGTCCCCTGGAGGTCATAAGAAGATGGAGAAATAGTTCATTCAATAAAGATTTTGTTGCTGCTTGCCATGTGCTAGACTCTCTGGTAAACTCTGAAAATACAGAATCAAACTAAAAGTAGTCCATTCTCTCAGAAAGTCTTTAGAGGGATTGCAGACCAAGGGGAGAGCTTGAGCAAAGATGTGGGCTAAGCACGCAGGCCTGTTTTAGGGATGGCAGGTAGTCGGGCAGTAGTATGGTGCCTGAGGTGGTGGAAGATCAGGTTGGAAATGCAGTGTTGACCAAATTCTGAAGGGCTTTAAGTCAAGATGAGGAATTCTCACTTCTCTTTGTGGTTTCCTAGAAAGTTTTTGAGCATGGGCGTGAAGCTGTCAGATTGATATGGAATGCTTCTGCTGGTAGCACGATGTAGGATGGGTTGCAGGGCAGAGGAACTGAAGGCAGTGATACAGCTAAACTGAGACTGTAACGGAGAAGCAGAAGGGTGAGGAGGCGCCTCACAGGTGTGCAACTGCCAGGAGTCTGGCTGGGTGGGCGAGAAGTTGGCTAGAGTTGAAGATACCAACCAGAATTTTAAACTTAAGTAACTGAGATGATGGTATTACCCTTCACTAGAGCGGAGAGGAGGAGTAGACGTGAAGACATAGATGATGTCTGTTTTGAGCATATTAAATGTAAGGTGACTGAGATAGTCCTATAATTATCCTGGGCTTAGAACTGGAGTTTGGGCTAGAGACATAGATTTGATAGTTACCTCCGTAGAAAAGATTGTTGACTCGAGAGTACAGAGTGGGCTTCCCTGGTGGTGCAGTGGTTGAGAGTCTGCCTGCCGATGCAGGGGACACGAGTTCGTGCCCCGGTCCGGGAAGATCCCACATGCCACGGAGCGGCTGGCCCGTGAGCCATGGCCGCTGAGCCTGCGCGTCCGGAGCCTGTGCTCCGCAACGGGAGAGGCCACAACAGTGAGAGGCCCGCGTACCGCAAAAACAAAAACAAACAAAAACAAAGAGAGTACACAGTAAGAAATAAACTGAACCCTTTGAAAAGGGGCGTAGCCAGTGAAGGCCAGTGAGCAGATGTGGTCCTACACGTTGGAGGAGAACCCAGAGGAGAATGAGGTCACGCTGGAGGGGGCCGTGGCAGAGGGTAGGCTTCACGGGGGTTTGTGCAGTGAGGGCTGGCAATCAGGCAGCACCCAGATCGCAAAAGGAGAACGAGAAATGAGCTAGAGGGAGCAAGTGTCGTTTGCTCGTGGACAGGTGTGCTGACAGTGGCTTCAGGGGAAAAATAAGAGTTGTGGGAGATTTTCTAGTCAGTTTATGTATATGAAAGTTATAGAAGTTTCAGTTCACGTATATGAAAGTTACAGAAGCTTCATACTAAGAATGGAGTAAACCATACAAGGGAATAGAAACGATTTTAGAATTTTTTAGCCTTCTCTTCCTCTTCTTCCCCCACCCCCACAAATACCAACCCTCCATTTACCACTGAGGTGGTTAGTTACCTAAAAGGTTGAATGATTCGAATTCCTAGACATCAAATAGGCTTTACTTTTGAAGGATGGTAGTCTTAGGTTAGTCTAGCATGATAGTTCTCAAATTTGTACATAAAAGTTACTGTATGTGACGCCATCCAGTGCTGGCAAGGATGCAGAGAAACTAGATCACTCATCCATTGCTGTGGGGTGAAATGGTACAGCTGCCCTGGAAAGTAGTTTGGCAGTTTCTTGTAAGGTTGGACATGCAACCACCATACAACCCAGCACTTGCACAAGATTCTTAGGCATTTATCCCAGAGAAATGAAAACTTATGTTTGTGCAAAAACCTGTCCATTAGTAGTACAGCTTTATTCGTAATAGTCCACAAATGGAAACAACCCAGATGTCCTTCAGCAAGTGAATGGTTCAACAGACCACAGTATATTCATACCATAGAGTACTGCTCAGCAATTAAATGGGACAAAATATTGATCTTTGTAACAACTTGGTTGGATCCTCAAGGGCATTATGTTGACTGGATAAAGCCAATTTCTAAAGGTTACATGGTGTATTATTCCATTTATATGACATTCTTCAGATGCCAGCATTACAGAAATGAGTAGATTCATGGTCACCAGGGGCTAGGGACTGGGCAAATGGGGTAGGGAGGTGGACATGTTTACTAAAGGGCAATAACAGGGATCCTGTGGTGGATACACGAACTTACACACACGATAAAATTGCATAGAACTAAATACACACACATACAGATAAATGAGTGCAAGTAAAACTGGGGAAATGTAAATAAAAATTGATGGATTATAGCAACATCAATATCCTTGTTGTAATATTGTACTATAGTTTTTGCATGTTGTTACCTTTGGGAGAGACACTGGATCTCTCTGCATTAATTCTTGCAACTGCATGTGAATCTATAATTATCTCGAACTTGTTTAAAAATAAGAAACAGACCAAAAAATTACTGTATGAGTTGCAATATGCAAAACCACGTAAACTACTTTATGGGCATACTCAGTCTGGGGGGTCATTTTGACTCCCTGGTTTTTCACCTCACAAGTGAACACATGAGTGACTCTGTTAGACCAGAGAAATTGAGATTCAGAGTCCTGATGGAGGAACCAGCCTTAGAAAGGAGAGATGCGATTATACCTGAAGCTGAGGAGAGGTGAAGAGGAGTCCTGAAAATGCAGAGGAAATTGGCTTTGAGGGGGAGGTTGAGCCATTGGTACAGCAGTGTGAGTGATGATGCGGCCATCTAAGACACACAGCAGGATACTGGAGCGGGTGACTTCGGGAGGGCAGAGGAGGTTTGACACAGATGTGCAGCCGAATGCGGTAGACCCGGGTGTGGTCGGCTACATAAGCAGCATGCTCTTCTTCCCGTTCTCAGGGCTCTTAGACCTGGAGATCCTGGATTCTGTGCCCGGGCAAGGGTCCCCATGCCCTCGAACAAGGACTATGTTGTCAGGCCCAAGTGGAATGTGGAAATGGAGTCGTCCAGGGTAAGCGAGCAGGGGGACAGCAAGGTGGATCTGAAATGCAGATTACTGTTCATCTTTTACTTCGTGTTTAATAACCCTTAACAGCTCTTAAGGTTTATCTGATTTGACGAGAGCTATTTTCTGGTCACTTATCTAGCCAGATCACTTATTGCTGATGAGGTTTACTTCAGACTTAAAGAAACATTATCAAGTTGGGAAGTTTCCTCTTATTAATCCCTTTATTTCAACTGAATCTTGAAGCCTAGAGTGTTCTGGTACAGTCGTTTTTTTTTTAAGAACCCTGAGAAACAAAACTCACCTGCTTCTGCAACCTACCCCTCCCTTTCTATTCAGCTGTTTTAAGTAATTCTGTTGTGAAGTGTTTATTAGGGTAGACACTTCCTCTGCCATCACTGTAAATACTATTCGGTGATCCTTATTGCTTCTCAGTAATCTTTTTTTATTCTCCGTTCAAACTACTCTTTCTAGCCTGGTATTCTTAAAAAGGGCCTAAGCCGATTGGAAAAGCATAAGAGGCGATTTGCAGAACAGAAACGACTCAGCAAAGTGCACCGTGCTGTCAAGTTCAGCATTGAAGGCAACAGGATGCCCCTGTAGGCCTGGCCCTACCAGAGCGTATCCGGGAGGTATCCCCAAGGAAGCATGCTCTGTGCATGGGCTTGAGTTGTCAGCAGCTAGAGTGAAAACAAGTGTGTGTGTGCTTTCTTAACCAGAAAAGGCCAGGACCACTTTTAGTTTATGAAATAATGACCCTAACAGGCACTTAGTGACATTCTGGTCCTCTTGAATATTGAGAAATTGATACGGGATTCCCTTCCTAGAGACTAATAGATAATTACCTCACGGCTAGGCATTTTGGTCTTTCTGACTGGTACCCTTTTTATTAAAAAGGTTTTTGTTAGGGCCTGGAATCCTAGTGGTCTCCCTTACAGGCATGTAAATTGGTTAGTAACGTCTTGGTGAAAGGGAGGTGGCTTCTTTTCCTGTTGTCGGTGGCTCAGTAACTGCATTTGAGGGCTCATTGCATAAAGCCTGACACTGAATATTTAGGAGATAAATTTAATTAATACATATTCAGTTCATGGTCGGAAATGAAGAAGAATTTGAAACATTCATAAAGCCAGACTCACTGACCTGCTGTGCTCGGAGGTTAACGGTGGCGCCTTTGCGGCAGTGCCCTCTTGAGCGTCTTTCTGAGCATTGCCTTCCTTTTGTGACTCCTCCGTGACCCCTGCTTTGGCAGCTGTTTCCACGGACACACTCACCTTCCTGCCGTTTCACTTTGTTGTTAAGCTACTATCAAAACAAAGCACACAGTCTTAATTAATGAGAATAAATAAAGGGTAGAAGAGCACTGGTTCAGTGCTAAGAATTTCTTCATCTCTACCTCCTTCCCTTTTTTCTTCCCACCTCCCCCTTTTTTAGGCCACATCTCAGGGCTTGTGGGATCTCAGTTCCCTGACCAGGGATTGAACCCCGGGCCACGGCAGTGAAGAACGTGAAATCCTAACCACTAGACCACCAGGGAAGTCCCCTTCCTCCCTTTTTTCTTCTTTCCATTTCCATGTCCCTTGATATCCCTCCTTCCCCTCCTACCACCCCTGTTTCTCTTTACCTTTACTTTTCTCACTGTCTCTTCCATCCTTTTATTCCTCTCTTTCGTAATACATTTTCTCCCCCAGCACACTATTTTGAGAATCAAGAACTATCATAGGGCAGTGAAAAACGTAATAAAAAATCCTAGTGGCCAGTCTTCTTTGGAAGGGCATGTGCCTGTCTGCTGGTGTTGCTGCTTCTGATCCCACCCTCCCTGTAGGTGATGGGGAGGTGGGCAGAGGTGGCCCAGCCTGTTGCTAGAGCGAGAGGTGACCAGCGTGGCGAGAGGGGAATTCAAGCAGAGTTCTTCTCCTTCATCCCCAACACTCCCCAGGTCAAAACGGGCTGGTATTTATCTTGGCCTGTGTCTGGCTTATAGAGCTCTGTCAAAAAAAGAAAAATAATAAGGCATGTTTTGGGGGCTGGTAGTCCCATGTTTCATTTCAGTAAATTGTCCTTAAACCACCTGACACTGTTTTCCTGTTCAAGAAGGTTCCTTACATATTCACTCAAGGCTTTCGTATTGCACAGACACTAATGAGTGTTACTAGAAAACATGTTTCCCAAGAAGAAAATTGGAGTGAGTAAATGGCTTTCAAATGAAACTTTTTGTTTTAAATGTAATTTTTATTTTTGAAATTACGAGAGTAAATATACTAGAGAATAAACCCCATTCCCAAAGTCCTGCTCTTCCCCTGTGTAAGTCACCACTGTTAACAGTTTTGATGTGTTACATGTATTTTCAGTAATGCTTTAAACTTAGTTTTTTCTGCTTATAATTGTAGAAAATTTTGAGATGATAAAGAGAAAAATCACTCACCACTCAAAAGCAATTTGATAAAATTTTTGCCTTGTTTTCTATTGATACTTTAATATAATTAAAATTATATTGTATAGAATTTTGATCACTTCTCATTAAACCGCCTTATAGTTGTCATTTGTAGTGGCTGCATAATAGTCTATCATGTGAATATATAATTTGTTTGTTCATTCCTCTATGGTTTCTGATTTTTCGCTTCTAAATAATGCAGTAACCTGTGCTACATTGTATGTTTATATGCTAACTTTTTCCATGGAATGCTTTTAAAATAACATTAAAATGGCACAAGCAGTGCATGTTTTTATATAAACTTTTAAATACGAAAAAGCACAAATGAAATGAATGTCACTTGTAATCCCACCACACCTTAAGATTAACATTTTGGGTTCTTTCTCTCCAGTCCTTTATGTATTTGTACATAAGTATTATTACTGGTTTGGAGAGGGTTTTGTTGGAGGTGGTGGTGTTTTTTTGTTTTTGGTTTTTAACTTTTAAGCAAAATTGTGATCATACTCATTTATACCTTGTTGGGTTTGTGTTTTACTTAACATGGTAATAATTCATTTGAGTTAACATTCTTCAGTGACTTAATATTGTATTGTAATATGATTGTACCATATTTATTTAAGCAAACCCATCTTGCTAATCTTTTGGGCTACTTTTGGTTTTTCACTGATAAAGCAGTGCAGCATATACAGTTTTACTGTCCTAAGGAAGTGGTGTAGGGTTGACAAATCAAGAGAGAAGTCACTGAATTTGACAGGCTAGGTACTCAGTTCTGTGTGTTTTCAGGCTTGGGGTAACCAGGCATCTGCCAGATACAAGTCATACAAGCTGTAACCAGGAGTAGATCAACGCAGCCTGGGCATGTCCCAGTTGCTGAGGCTAGAGGGCTCAAATTATTAGAGAAGGTCCTGGGAGTGGACAAGGAGAAGTCCAGGCTGATGGGTAGAGCTGCTGGGAGTTGGGCAGTTGGCAGAGATCTGAGCAGGTTAAGGCTTCCGTTGTGGACTGATTGCAGGTACTAAAAATCAGGGCATGGGCTTCCCTGGTGGCGCAGTGGTTGAGAGTCTACCTGCCGATGCAGGGGACACGGGTTCGTGCCCCGGTCCGGGAGGATCCCACATGCCGCGGAGTGGCTGGGCCCGTGAGCCATGGCCGCTGGGCCTGCGCGTCCGGTCCGCGGTGGGAGAGGCCACAACAGTGAGAGGCCCGCCTACCGCAAAAAAAAAAAAAAAAAAAAAAAAAAAAAAATCAGGGCACATTGTCTGAAAGGAAATCAGATATTTGGGACTGTCTAGAAATCTGGGGTATTGCATGCATAGGGTGACAGTCGCATAACTTTCTCATCTGATGATGAATTTTTATGCTCCCTTAGAGTACCAGTGCCCAGTATTAAAATTGATATAAAATAATATTTGGAATTGGGATGTATGTAGAAAATCTAGGATGGATGATCAGTGCAGCTCTTGTTCAAGAATGACTTAGAGGTCTTTGCTTATAACTGAGGTGGAAGACGAGTCCAGAGGTGAGATAAGGCTTGGGGGAGGTCTCCCCAACTCAGAAGAACTTCACGACACTGGTACCGACCCTAGAATGTCTCCTAGTCTCCACCTTATTTTAGCATTCTTTGAATTGAGCTTCACAGGTGATTCAGTAGTAAACATCTGGGGAGAAGAAATAGAAAATCCCATCTTTTTTTTTTTTTTTTTTTTTTTTTTTGCGGCCCGCAGGCCTCTCACTGCTGTGGCCTCCCCCGCTGCGGAGCACAGGCTCCGGATGCGCAGGCTCAGCAGCCATGGCTCACAGGCCCAGCCGCTCCGCGGCATGTGGGATCTTCCCGGACCGGGGCACGAACCCCTGTCCCCTGCATCGGCAGGCTGACTCAACCACTGCGCCACCAGGGAAGCCCAGAAAATCCCATCTTTTTTTAACCACTCGACAGTCGTAAAGATTGGATTGTTAGATTACTGGAGCCAGCAAGAAGAGTTTGCCCTGATATGACATAAATGGCAGGCCTTTTCAACATTTCTAAAAGGTGTCAATTTCTTGGAGACCACACCTTTTCAAGACACAGCCTTTTCAAAGTAGAAGAGAAATTACCTAACAAGCAAACCTTTAAACATAAAGGGCAAGCAGGAAGAGATGCAAGAAGTATAAGCCCCGTGGTTCAAGAGAATTAATTTACTTTTCTTTTTGTGTCAAACTAATTGATTGCAAAATAGTAGTAATAGCAATAATAGCTGCTTTTATTTTGAGCGCCAATTGTGTGCTAGCCTCTGTGCTTGTATTTGTTATTATTATCTTATTCACTTCTCCCAGCAGTGCTGGAAGTAGTTCAGACGAGGGGCATCATTTGTACAGGGTTACAGAACCCTGACGAGTTTCTAATCAGAAACTAGAGTTCCAGCAATCACCTAGCGGTTCTAACCTCATTCATTATGCTTCAGGCTTTTTCTCGATGACTTTCCTTGCCTTAGAAGATCATTATTTTTTATGCCAGCACTGTTTGAAGGTGTATATGTCAAGCGGTCACCTCCACATTTGGTCTTTGAAAGGGAGAAACATACACTCAAAATGTAATCTGATGGAATTAGGGGGATCGTAGTTTCAGTTTTAACCCCCCTTTTTCTCTCTTGTAGCAAATTTCTGTGGACTAGAGGCAAAATTTGAAAGTAAGGCACAGATAAGAAAAAAATTATTCTCCATTGAGAGAATTGAATATGCTTTTCTAACACTGCTGTGTATACTTGCTCTGTTGTTCCTGAGGTCACCAAAGCTTATTCTGGTTATTCCAGAGCTGAGAGCTCTTCTGTCTGCTGGCTTTCAGATAAAAGAAGACGAAAGACAAAACTAAGTGTATGTGTTTCAATAACTTGCTCTTTAATTTTTACCCCACTCTTAGTTTCAGGGGACCTCCAAGAAGGGTATCAGTCGACTGGATAAACAGATGAGAAAGTTCACAGACATCAGGAAAAAAAGCAGATCTGCACACGCAGTAAAAATCAGCATCGAGGGCAATAAAATGCCCTTGTGACTGCCTGGGAGGTTCCCTAACTCTGCTTTTAAGAAATGCGCAATGGACTCTTTGGAGAAAGATGATATTTTAAAAACTTTTTTAGTGTACCTGTAAATGATTCAGCTTGTATCAAATATTGTCATAGGGCTTGCATTTCTCTCAGTTATATTTAAAACCATTTGTTGTGCACTTTGTACAGAAGAATACTAGTCATACTTCTATCAACTTTACACAATAAAATTCCATTCTGGTTTTGGGGGGCTGTCTCTTCATTGTCTTCAAGGATGCATTCTCCATGGGGGTGAAAATTAGTTCTTGGTGAGTGCAGAAAAATTTTAGATATTATAGTGGTTTGTGGCCCTTCAGAGTGCAGACTACCTAACTGTGGTGTGGTTTGTCTGGTCGTTACCCTTGGTTCCCGACCTTGAGCTCCTACAACCCTTGGGATTGCTGGGTGCTAGGGATGTCTTTGTGATGCAAATGAGGTGAGTCATGGTAGACCCCTGGAGAGCTTTAGGGTGGGGGCCGGTCACCAGAAAGGGCCTACCACGTAATTAGAGGGTCGGGACTTCGGGCAGGCCTCATGGCCTGGGGGCTGGGGGTGCTGGAGATGGGCGTAGTCATGTTCCCCAGTGATGTAATCAGTCGTGTCCAAATAGTGAAGCCCAGTTAAAGACTCTGGACACTGAGGCTCTGATTGGTGAACACACTAATGTGCTGAAATGGTGATGGGCCTTGATTCCACAAAGAAGGGGTGCAGGAGCTCTGTGTTTCCTCCCAGACCTCACCTCACCCTGTGTGTGTACTGCATTTGGCTGGTACTCCTCATTTGAATCCTTTACAATAAAACTAATTTTAAGCGCAGTGCTTTCCTGAGTTCTGAGTCATTTTAGCAAATTCTTGAATGTGAGGGGATTGTGGGAACCCCCAAATTAGAACTAGTAACTAGTCGGTCAGAAGTGGGGGATGGACTCCACTTGCAGCTATCCTCTCCAGTGCAGGCAGCTCATGGAGGACTGAGCCCTTACACCTGTGGAATCCAGTGATGACTTCAGGGGGTCAGTGTCAGAACTGAATTGCAGTATCCTACTGGGGTTGAAACAAAATGCTGACAAAATCTTATTTCTTAGTAGTTCTCGTTAGGGAAATTTTTAATTATTTGATGTAAATTAAATTTGTTTTCTCCTTGGGGGGGTCCTACAATCTGAAAAAAAAGATTGAGAAATACTGTCTTAGAGGAAACATGGACATAATTAAAAATCACTGTAATTGCTGATAAGCAGCCCGGCAGTTGGGATAGAGAATAATATTGCTTATGGCTATATTCTATTTTTGTGATACTTTAAAGTCATTTAATTAGTCTCTGCAGACTTATTTATGAGAAGTCTCTTGTTAGTCAAGATGACTAAATCCAAGAGTAAGTAATTGATTTTAATTATAGAAATCTTATGATACAAACTGGGGAAAGGTTATCTGGCAATATTGATTTTCAAAAACACATGAGGATCTTATTGGCGATAAAAGCCTTGGAACAACCAAAAAATCAGGAAGTTGGTGCACTTTACTCATAAAAAAATGAGGATCTCTTTACCCTTACTTTCAACAAATTTAAAAGCACAAATGTGATAGTTGTAAAAAGCAGGTACATAAAGATATCAGAATAGCTAACCACTAGGTGGAGATGGAAAAACAACTATTTTCTGCTATGGCGTTTTTGCTTTATATTAATACCCTCAGAAACACCCGTGAGAACAAAACAAACAGCCGTCTACTGAAACAGATGTTGATGACCCTGATCATTAAAAATTCGAAACAAGAAAAGTAGAATAGTACTTTTTAAAAAAGACTTTAAAGTTACTAATACACCATTCTGGCATTTAATGGGGTAAGCTCTAGTCATCTGAAAATTTCACCTATGTAGGGTAAAACTGATGGTGCCAGGTGTTAAAGTGATAATCATACCTGGGGAATTCAAAATGTTAAAAAAAATTGCTGGTTTCTGTATAAACTGTCATTGCTGTGTGGTTCATTTTAAGTCTCAAAACTGGCCGAGAATAGTCTTTTTTTTTTAATTGGAAATACTTCCAATTTACAGTAATGTTGCAAAAGTGGTAAACTCCCATATACCCTTCACCTATATACACGAAGTGTTAACGTTTTGCCACATTTGCTGACAGCTTGCCTCTTGATCCCCAAATACTTATGCATATTTCTCCCCAAAACAAGGACCTTTAGTTTGTCCCAGTGTTGGTGGTGTTAACTTTGGCCACTTGGACGTAGTGATGCAGAATCACTTTTTTTTTTCAATTAAAAGAAACAGTTTGAATTGATTAATTTTAATTTTGGGAAATTAGTTGTATGTGAAATACACATAAAATTTGCCATCTTAAAGGACAGTATCCAGTTAGTGGCAATACAAGCATTCCCTTTGTTGTGCAACAGTCACTGCCTTCCATCTCTGGAAATCTTTTCAGCTTGCAGAAGTGAAGCTGTACCCATTGAACAGTAACTCCTTATTCCCCTCTCTTCCAAGCCTGGCAAGCACCATTCTACTTTGTCTCCGATTTTGACTACTATAGATGTCTCATGTAAGTGGAATCATACATAATTCTTTTTTGACTGGATCATTCATTCAGTTAGCATAAATGTCAAGGTTCTCCTATAGTGTAGCATGTGAAAGAATTTCATTTTAAGGCCGAATAATATTGTATCACGTATATACCACATTTTGTCTATCCATTTTGTTGATGGGACACTTGAGTTGCTTCCACCTTCTGGCTATTGTGAATAATTCTGCCATGAATATGGGTATACAAATATTTCTTTGAAACTCTGCTTTAAATTCTTTCAAGTATATAGCCAGAAGTGGAATTGCCAGATCGTATGGTAATTCTATTTTTTAAAAATTTTATTATTATTATTATTATTATTTTTTTTTGCGGTACACGAGCCTCTCACTGTTGTGGCCTCTCCCGTTGTGGAGCACAGGCTCCGGACGCGCAGGCTCAGCGGCCATGGCTCATGGGCCCAGCCGCTCCGCGGCATGTGGGATCTTCCCATACCGGGGCACGAACTCGCATCCCCTGCATCGGCAGGTGGACTCTCAACCACTGCGCCACCAGGGAAGCCCCAGTTATTATTTTTTTAATTTAATTTTTTTTAATTTAATTTTTTTTTGGCTGCATCGGGTCTTAGTTGAGGCATGCAGGATCTTTCGTTTCGGCACGGGCTCTTCAATGTGGCGTGTGATTCTCTCTAGTTCTGGTGTGCAGGCTCCAGGGCATGTGGGCCCTGTAGTTTGCGGCATGTGGGCTCTCTTGTTGACGCGTGTGGGCTCAGTAGTTGTGGCGTGCGGGCTTAGTTGCCCCATGGCATGTGGGATCTCGGTTCCCTGACCAGAGATTGAACCCGAGTCCCCTGCATTAGAAGGTGGATTCTTTACTGCTGGACCACCAGGGAAGTCCCTGGTAATTCTATTTTTAATTTTTTTAAATGGCTGCACCATTTAACATTCTCACCAACTGTGCAAAAGGGTTCTGATTTGTCCACACCCTCACCAACACTTATTCTCTGGTTTTTTGATAGTAGCCATCCTAATGGATGTGAAATAGTATTTCATTGTGATTTTGATTTGTATTTCCCTAATAATTAATGATACTGAGTCTCATTTTGTATTCTTATTGGTGCTTTGACTATCTTTGAAGAAATATCTATTCAAATCCTTTGCCCAGTTTAAAGTAAGTTTTTCCTTGTTGAGTTGTCAGAGTGCTTTATGTATTCTGGATAACTCTTTATCAGCCATAAGATTTGAAAATTTTTCCCCATTCCTTGGGTTGTATTTTCAACTCTGTTAATTGTACCCTGTGACACACAGTTGATTTAAATTTTGATGTAGTTCAATTTATCTTTTTCCTCTTTGATTGCCTGTGCTTTTGTGGTATCCAAGAAATTATTGTCAAATCCAATGTCATGAAGCTTTTCTTTTTTTTTTTTCTTTTCCATGCAGTTTTTTTTTTTTTTGCCTTTTCCAACAACAGTGTTGTTCATTTTTTAAAAATTTTTATTGGAGTATAGTTGAGTTACAGTGTTGTGTTAGTTTCAGGTATACAGCAAAGTGAATCAGTTATACATATATACACTTTTTTAGATTCTTTTCCCCTAAATGCCATTATAGAGTATTGAGTAGAGTTCCCTGTGCTATACAGTAGGTCCTTATTAGTTATCTCTTTTATATATAGTAGTGTGTATATGTCCATCTCAATCTCCCAATTTATTCCTCCACCTCCCCTTACCCCCAGTAACCATAAGTTTGTTTTCTACATCTGTAACTCTTTCTGTTTTGTAGATAAGTTCATTTGTACCCTTTTTTTAGATTCCACTTATAAGCAATATCATATGATATTTGTCTTTCTCTGTCTGACTTACTTCACTCAGTATGACAACCTCTAGGTCCATCCATGTTGCTGCAAATGGTATTATTTCATTCCTTTTTATGGCTGAGTAATATTCCATTGTGTATATGTACCACATCTTCTTTATCCATTCCTCTGTTGATGGACATTTAGGTTGCTTCCATGTCCTGGCTATTGTAAATAGTGCTGCAGTGAACATTGAGGTGCATGCATCCTTTCGAATTATGGCTTTCTCTAGATATATGCCTGGGAGTGGGATGGCTTTATCATATGGTAGCTCTATTTGCAGTTTCTTAAGGAACCTCCATACTGTTCTCCATAATGGCTGTACCAATTTACATTCCCACCTACAGTGTAGGAGGGTTCCCTTTTCTCCACACCCTTTCCAACATTTATTGTTTGTAGATTTTTTGATGATTCATGAAGTTTTTCTTATGTTTTCCTATAAGAGTTTTATCTCTTACATTTAGGTCTTTGATCCACTTTGAGTTAACTTGCATTTGATATAAGGTAAGCATACAACTTTTTTTTTTTTTTTGACAGGTGAATACCTAGTTTTCCCAACACCATTTGTTGAAAAGATTGTCCTTTCCCATTTAATGGTCTTGGCACCCTTGTCAAAAATTATCTGACCATATATGTCTATTTCTGGACTCCATCAGTCTATGTTTGTCTTTGTGCCAGTCTGATACTTCTTTGACTACTGTAGCTTAGTATTAAAATTTGAAATCAGAAAGTGTGAGTCCTCATACGTCATTCTTTTTCAAGACTGTTTTTGCTATTTGGGACATTTGAGATTTCACATGAATTTTAGGATGAATTATACTGTTTCTACAGTAAACATCATTGGGATTTTGATAGGGTTTGTATTGGTTCGGTAGATCACTTTGGATAGTACTGACATCTTAAGAATCTCCCAATCTATGAACACAGGGTGTCTTTCCATATATTGTTTTCTTTAACTTCTTTCAGCAATATTTTCTCATTTTCGGTACACAAGTCTTTCACCTCCTTGGTTACATTTAGTCCTAAGTATTCTTTTTGATGCTATTGTAAATGGAATTTTCTTAATTCCCTTTTAGGATTTTTCGTTGTTAACTTGCAGAAATGCAACAAATTTTTTCATATTTTATATCGTTCAACTTTGCTGAATTTGTTTATTCTAACAGCTGTGTGTGGGTGTGTGTGTAGAATCTTTTGGCATGTCTGTATTTAAGAGCATGTCTGCAGACATTATTTTTCTTCTTCCTTTCCAGTTTGGTTGACTTATTTCTTTTTCTTGTGAAATTACTCTAGCTAGGACTTCCAGTACCATTTGATTAGAAGTCTCAAAAGTAGGCATCCTTAATTTTTCCTGATAGAGGAAAAGCTTTCAGTCTTTCACCATTGAGTGTGATGTGAGCTTGTCATGTATGGCCTTTATTATGTTGTTATAGTTTCCTTCTATTCAGCTTGTTGAATGTTTTCATCATGAAAAGATGTTGAATTTTGTCAAATGCTTTTTCTGCATCAGTTGAGATGGTCATGTAGTTTTTGCCCTTTATTCTGTTAATGTGATGTGTTACACTGATTGATTTTTGTGTTTTGAACCATACTTGGATTCTAAGAATAAATCCCTCGTGGACTTCCCTGCTGGTGCAGTGGTTAAGAATCCGCCTGATGATGCAGGGGACACGGGTTCGAGCCCTGGTCCAGGAAGATCCCACATGCCGCGGAGCAGCTAAGCCCATGTACCACAACTACTGAAGCCTGCTCGCCTAGAGGCCGTGCTCTGCAACAAGAGAAGCCACTGCAATGAGAAGCCTGGGCACTGCAACGAAGAGTAGCCCCGGCTCACCGCAACTAGAGAAAAGCCCACGCGCAGCAACAAAGATCCAACACAGCCAAAAATAAATTTATTATTTATTATTATTATTATTATTATTATTATTATTATTATTGCGGTACGTGGGCCTCTCACTGTTGTGTCCTCTCCCTGTTGTGGAGCACAGGCTCCGGACGTGCAGGCTCAGTGGCCATGGCCCACGGGCCCAGCCGCTCCATGGTATGTGGGATCTTCCCGGACTGGGGCATGAACCCGTGTCCCCTGCGTCAGCAGGCGGACTCTCAACCACTGCGCCACCAGGGAAGCCCAATAAATTAATTTTTTTTAAAAGAATAAATCCCTCTTGGTCATGGTGCATAATTCTTTTATGTGCTATTGAATTTGTTGGCTAAAATTTTGTTGAGGATTTTTTTTTTTTTTTTTTTTTTTTTTGCGGTACACGGGCCTCTCACGGCCGTGGCCTCTCCCGTTGCGGAGCACAGGCTCCGGACGCACAGGCTCAGCGGGCATGGCTCACAGGCCCAGCCACTCCGCGGCATGTGGGATCCTCCCGGACCGGGGCACGAACCCGTCTCCCCTGCATCGGCAGGCGGACTCTCAACCACTGCGCCACCAGGGAAGCCTGTTGAGGATTTTTTAAAAAACATTTCCTAGAAATAAAAAGCCATGATTTTGTTGTTGTCAACGGCACTAATCACAGAGTGACTAGAATTTTTGTTCACCTCTACTCTTTATTAATATTACTTGAATATTCTCTTGCTTTTACAGTTAAAAGCATTGAACACCTATGATACCTAATGAATGTGTATTCTTGCTTATATTATATGCTATAGTCATATGATTCCTAGACTCTGGCACTGATCTTACTGTTCACTGATATTTCTTACTCAACAGATGGCCTGAAAATCACTCTAATAGCAACTTGTATTTTAACTTTAATTTGGCAAAGTTATTTTTCTAGCTACTCTGGCAGTATGGCCTAATTCAACTTCTTAATTTGGTAATACACAATCCTATTGGATACAGCAAGAGAGTTATCATAACATATTGACCCTTCCCCTTCTCTAGTGGTAGGAATAAAGGGTTAATAATTGACCAAATATCTGTGGTGAAACAATTCAGAATTTTAAAGGCAATCTCTAATTACTCTGTTCTAACATTTGATACATGTTCTTTATTTTTGAAAATGTGGTAATATGTACAGTTTATCCACATATAAAGTTATGTCTTAAATAAAGTGAAAGTTAAGAGATAATTGTTTAGTATCTATACAACTTTTATTGCTAAGAGCTTTTTTTCTTAGTCCTAATACATTTTTGAAAATAATTCACAAGTTTTGAGAGTTACATGTGAGTTCATTATAGCATGAGAAATAGATTGTCTTTTTAGTTCAATAAATTTTATTTTCCTAGGGTTTGAAAATAAAAGACTATCAGCTTATACAGAAATTCATTTTAACAAACGTTTGTGTTTAGATCATGATACTTAATGATGTAGGGAGTCTCAAGGTGTAGAAAGTATGATCCCAGCTTCGAGATGTTTATAATCTTGCAAATAATTAGAAATGCCTCACTCTAATAATAATAATAAGCATCAGTTAGAGATTGTTAGTTTGAACAGTCACCTGATACATAATCATCTTTGTCATATCAAAATTCAAAAAGTCATTCTGAAGAGGACCTTCACTGAGTTACATGTGAATAATATGGCCTACAGGTTTATTTACTTTATTGTAAGACATGGACACAAGAGGACTGTTTTTCCCCTGTGTTGAGGATGTTTCCACTTATCTCATTCAATATCCCCATCTAATTTTCCTTGTAACAATTCTTTTAAACATGGATCTTTTAAAGAATTGATATACTTCCTTTTACTGAATTGTGACAATTTTGAAAGCCAATATCCTTTCATTTATTTTGCAGGAGGGGGTGTGAATTACTAGAATTAATTTTTAAATAACCTTTTAATATTTTAGACTGAAGTAGTGGGGTTTTTTTTGTTTTTATTGAGATATAATTGACATACATTATATTAGTTTCGGTGTACAACGTAATGATTCAATATTTGTATATATTGTAAAATGGTCACTCATTCACTGCATGAGTCTAGTTATCATCCGTCACCATACATAGTTGAGAATTTTTTTCTTGTGATGAGAATTTACCAGATCTACTCTCTTAGCAACTTTCAAATATGCACTACAGTGTTATTAACGGGGCACGAACCCGTGACCCCTGCATCGGCAGGCGGACTCTCAACCACTGCGCCACCAGGGAACCCCCGCTGAGAATTTTGGAATCAATATTCATCAGGGATATTGGTCTGTAGTTTTCTTGTATTGTCTTTCTCTGGTTTTGGCCTCAAGGTAATACTGGCCTCAGAGTTTGGAATTTGGAAGTGTTCCCTCTTCCATTTTCTTTTGGGATAATTTGAGGAGGATTGCTGTTAATTCTTTTCATGTTTGATAGAATTCACCAGTGAAGCCATCTTGTCCTGGACTTTTCTTTGGTGGGAGGTTTTTGAGTACTGTTTCAATCTCCTTACTAGTTTTTTTCTTTTCTTTTTTGATTGCACCACATGGTATGTGGGATCTCAGTTCCCCAACCAGGAATCGAACCCACGCCCCCTGCATTGGAAGCACGGAGTCCTAACCACTGGACCTCCGGGGAAGTCCCTCATTCTCCTTACTAGTTATAGATCTATTCATATTTGTATTTCCTCATGATTCTGTTTTGGTACATTGTGTTTCTAGAAATTTGTCCATTTTATCTAGGTTACACTATTTGCTGACATACAGTTCATAGTACTCCCTTATAATTCTTTTTATTTCTGTAAAATTAGTGGTAATATCCCTTCCTTGATAGCTGATTTTAGTTATTAGAGTCATCTCTTTTTCTTAGTCACTCTAACTAAAGTTCAATTTTGCTGATCTTTTCAATGAACCAAGTCTTTGTTTTGCTTTTTTTTTTCTTTTTTCTATATTTTGTTTCTCTCTGCTCTAATCTTTATTATTTTCTTGCTGTTGCTCTGAGTTTGTTGTTATTTTTCTCGTTTTTTAAGCTGCAAAGTTAGGTTGTTGATTTCAGATTTTTTTAATATAACAACAATTATAGATTTATCTCAGCATTACTTTTGCTGCATCCCGTAAATTTGGGTATGTTGTATTTTCATTTTCATTTATCTCAAGACATTTTCTAATTCCCATTGTGATTTCTTTGAGCCATCGGATGTACTGTGTAAATTCCATATATTTGTGGATCTTCTTGTTTTCTTTTGCCATTGATTTCTCTAGTTTCTTCCGTCATGATCAGAAAAGATACTTTGTATGGTTTCAATCCTTTAAAATTTAGTAGGAGTTGTTTGTGGCCTTACATCTGGTCTATCCCAGAGAATATTCCATGTGCGCTTGAGAATAATGTATATTCTGCTATGGTTGAGTGACACATTCTGCATATATCTGCTAGGTCTAATTGGTGTCTACAGTGTTATTCAAGTCCTCTATTTCCTTACTGATCTACTATCTTGCTGTTCTGTCCATTATTGAAAGGGGGTATTGAAGTTTTCTTCTATTTTTGTAAATCTGTCTATTTCTCCCTTTAATTCTGTCAGTGTTTGCTTTACATATTTAAGAGCTCTGATGTTTGCTATATATATGTGTGTGTTTATATGTTATATATTCTTGGTGAATTGACCTTTTCATCATTATATAATGTCCTTCTTTGACCCTTATAACAGATTTTGACTTAAAAGTCTACTTTGCATATGAAGTGTATGAAGGTTCCCTTTTCTACATATCCTCACCAACACTTGTTATTTGTTGTGTTTTTGGTAATAGCTCTTCTGACAGGTGTGAAGAGGAGATAGCTCATTGTGGCTTTGATTTTCATGTCCCTGATGATTGAGGATCTTCTCTGTTGGCTATCATTATGTTTTCTTTGGAAAAGTGTCTATTCACGTCTTCTGCCCATTTTTTAATCACATTTTTTTTCTATTGAGTTGTATGAGCTCTTTACATATTTTGGATATTAACCTCTTATCAGATATATGATTTGAAAATATTTTCTCCTAATCAATAAGTTGTCTACTCACTTTGTTGATTGTTTCCTTTTCTGCACAAAAGCTTTTTAGTTTCATATAGTTCCATTTGTTTATTTTCGCTTTTGTTTCCCTTGCCTGAGGAGACATATCCAAAAAATATTTCTAAGGCCTATGTCAAAGAGTGTACTGCCTATGTTTTCATCTAGGAGTTTTATGGTTTGGGGTCTTACATTTAAGTCTTTAATGCATTTTGAATTTACTTTTATGAATGGTGTGAAAGAGTAGTCCATTTTGATTCTTTTGCATGTAGCTGTCCATTTTTCCCAACACCATTTACTGAAGAAGCTGTCATTTCCTCCTGTACATTCTTGCCTCCTTTGCCGTAGATTAATTGCCTGTATACATGTGAGTTCACTCTGGGCTTTCTATTTAGTTCCATTGATCTGTGTCTGGTTTTATGCCAGTACCATTCTGTTTTGATTACTGTAGCTTTGTATTGTAGTTTGAAATCAGGGAGTGTAATACCTCCAGCTTTATTCTTCTTTCTCAAGATTGTTTTGGCTATTTGGGGTCTTTTGTGTTTCCATACGAATTTTAGAATTATTTGTTCTAGTTCTGTGAAAAACATCATGGGCATTTTAATAAGGTGTGCATTGAATCTGTAGATTGCCTTAGGCAATATGGTCATTTTAACAGCATTAATTCTTCTGATTAATGAACATGATACATCTTTCCATCTGTGTCATTTTCAATTTCTTTCACCAGTGTCTTATAGTTTTCTGAGTACAGGTCTTTTACTTCCTTAGTTAGATTTATTCCTATGTATTTTATTCTTTTCGATGTGATTGCAAATGGGATGTTTTCTTAATTTCTCTTTCTGATCGTTGTTAGTGTATAGAAGTGCTAGAGATTTTTGTATATTAACTTTGTATCCTGCAACTTTACCAAATTCATTGATGAGGTTTAGTAGTTTTTTGGTGGTGTCTTGAGGGTTTTCTATGTATAGTATCGTGTCATCTGCAGACATTGACAGTTTTACTTCTTCCTTTCCAATTTGGATTATTTTTATTTCTTTTTCTTGTCTAATCGCTGTGGCTAGGACTTCCAATACCATGTTAAATAAAAGTGGCGAGACTGGGCATCCTTGTCTTGTTCCTGATCTTAGAGGAAATGATTTCAGCTTTTCACTATTGAATATGATGTTAGCTGTGGGCTTATCATACGGCCTTTATTATGTTGAGGTATATTCCCTCTATACCCACTTTTGGAGACGTTATCATAAATGGATATTGAATTTTGTCAGAAGTTTTTTCTGCATTGAGATGATGATATTTTTATTCTTCAATTTGTTAATGTGGTGTATTGCATTGATTTGCAGATATTGAACCATCCTCACATCCCTGGGATATATCCCGCTTGATTATGGTGTATGATCCTTTTAATGTATTGTTGAATTTGGTTTGCTAATATTTTGTTTAGGAATTTTACATCTGTGTTCATCATTGGCATATAAATGTTCATAGTAATTTCGTATGATCTTTTGTATTTCTGTGATCACAGTTGTAACTTCTCCTTTTTCATTTCTGATTTTATTGATTTTGGCTATCTCTCCTTTTTTTTCTTAATGAGTCCAGCTAAAGACTTCTCAATTTTGTTATTTTTTTCAAAAAACCAGCTCTTAGTTTCATTAATCTTTTCTAGTATTTTTTTAGTCTCTATTTTATTTATGTCTGCTCTGATCTTTATGATTTCTTTCTTTCTCCTAACCTTAGGTTTTGTTTGTTCTTCTTTTTCTAGTTCCTTTAGGTGTAAGGTTAGGTTGTTTATTTGGGATATTTTTGTTTCTTGAGGTCAAGGCTTGTACAGCTATAAACTTCCCTCTTAGAACCACTTTTACTGTATCCTATAAATGTTGGGTCATTTTGTCTTCATTTTCATTTGTCTCCAGGTATTTTTTGACTCCCTCATTGATTTCTTTAGTGCTCCATTGGTTGTTTAGTAGCATAGTGTTTAGCCTCCACATGTATGTGATTTTTGCAGTTTTTTTCTTATAGCTGATTTCTAGTCTAATAGCATTGTGGTTGGAAAAGATGCTTTGTATGACTTCAGTGTTCTTAAATTTACTGAGAATTGTTTAATGGCCTGGCATGTGACCTATCCTGGAGAATGTTCTATGTGTACTTAAAAAGAATGTATTCTGCTGCTTTTGGATGGAATGTTATATATATATATATATATATATATATATATATATATATATATATATATATTTCTTTTTTTTTTCCATCTGGAATAATGTGTTATTTAAGGCCAATGTTTCCTTATTGGTTTTCTGTCTGGATGATCTGTCCATTGATGTAAGTGTGGCTTTTTTTTTTTTTTTTTTTGGTCATGCCATGCAGTTTGCAGGATGTCAGTACCCCGACTAGGGATTGAACCCAGGCCATGACAATGAAAGCCCAGAATCCTAACCACTAGTTCCCTAACAGGGAACTCCAGTAAGTGGAGTTTTAAAGTCCCCTTATGTTATTGTGTTACTGTCAATTTCTCCCTTTGTGTTAATATTTGCTTTATGTGTTCAGATGCTCCTATGTTGGGTGCATATATATTTGCAATTGTTATATCTTCTTGGATTGATCCCTTGAGCATTACATGATGTCCTTCTTTTCCTCTTGTTACAGTTTTTGTCTTAAAGTCTATTTTGTCTGATATAAGTACAGCTACCCCAACTTTCTTTTTGTTTTCATTTACATGGAATACCTTTTTCCATCCTCCTACTTTCAATCTGTGTGTGTCTTTAGCTCTGAAGTGAGTCTCTTATAGGCAGCATACATATAGCTTTTGTTTTTGTATTCATTCAGCCACTCATGTCTTTTGATTGGAGCATTTAGTCCATTTACAGTTTATTGATAGGTATGTACATATTGCCATTTTGTAAATTGTTTTGAGGTTATTTTTGTAGTTCTTTTTTGTTCTTTTCTTCTTTTGTTCTTTTCCCTTGTGATTTGATGACTATCTTTAGTGTTATGTTTGAATTCCTTTCTTCTTCCTATATGTGTATCTATTATAGATTTTTGGTTTGTGGTTACTGGGAGGTTTATATATAGCAATCTCTATATATATGTGATTAAGTTGCTGATCTCTTAAGTTCAAATGCATTTTAACAACCCTGCATTTTTACTCCCTACCATGTTTACTGTTTTTGACATCATATTTTACATCATGCTTTGTCTGTGTATCCCTTAACTACTTATTGTGGATATAAATGCTTTTACTCCTTTTGTATTTTAACCTTCCTATTAGCTTTATACATGGTTGATTTACTACATTTACTGTATATTTGCCTTTATCCATGAGCTTTTTCCTTTCATAATTTTCATGTTTCTATTTGTGGCCTTTTCTTTTTCACTTAGAGAAGTCCCTTTAACATATTTTGTAAAGCTGGTTTGGTGGTGCTGAACTCTTAGCTTTTGCTTGTCTCTAAAGCTTTTGGTGTCTCCATCAAATCTGAATGAAAGCCTTGCTGGTACATTATTCTTAGTTGTAGGTTTTCCCTTTTCATCACTTTAACTATCATGCCACTCCCTTCTGGCCTGCAGAGTTTCTGCTGAAATGTCAGCTGATAGCCTTATGGGAGTTCCCTTGTATGTAACTTATTGCTTTTCCCTTTTTCTACTTTTAATATTCTCTCTCTATCTTAAATTTTTCCCATTTTAATGGCAATGTGTCTTTGAGTGCTCCCTGGGTTGATCCTGTTTGGAAGTCTCTGTGCTTCCTGGATCTGGATGTCTCTTTCCTTTCCCAGGTAAGTTGGCTGTCTCCACTTCACTTAGTTCTTCTTCTGGGGTTTTATCCTGTTCCTTCATTTGGAATATATTCCTCTGTTGCCTCATTTTGTCTAATTTGCTGTTTTTATCTCTATGTATTTGGTAGGTTGGTTACATTTTCTGACCTTGGAGAAGTGGCCTTTTGTAGGAGATGTCCTATGAGTCCCAGCAGCACACTCCTCTCTAGTCACCAGAGCTATATGCTGGAGGGGTACCCCCATTTGGGCAGCGTGCATCCTTTTGTTGTGTCAGGCTGACTACTGTGGGTGGTCTGGTAGGTGTGGTTAGCCACCATCCGGTTGGTCTCCAGGCCCTGCCTTGTGCAGATGCTGCTGGCCACTGGTGGGCAGGGCTCGGTCATGACACTGCTGGATACAGGGCCCCTGGGGTTCCTAGGGCTAGTGCTGGCCCACTGGTGGGCAGAGCTAGATTCTGGAGTGTCCTTTGAGTTTGGAGGAAGAGTGATTTATTTGTAGTTCTTGTCTTTGTTGTATGCTCTTTGAGCAAGAAGTTATATTTTTTGGCTAGACATAGTCTAGAAATAGAGAGGGTTCCCCTGGACCAGTTCTGTGTGAGACTGGCAGAGGTCAGTAAGCACTGGTCTTTTGAGGAGGTTACCTGGTAGTTGACCAATGTAGTTATGTGTAGCCATTCCAAGCTGGCCTCTTCTGAAACGCATGTCAGGAAGAAGTAGGACCAAGTCAAAGAGTCTGTGAGTTCCCAGGGGTCATGGACCAGGTCCATGTGGTTGTCTCCAGTTTGCTGAGCTAAACCGACACACAGCACTTCACATTTTGACATTTATTGTACTTCTTTGAGATGGTGTTATCCCTGTTTTATGAAGAAAATAATGCCAAGGGAACAAGGTGCCACCTACCTGGTGAGTGGCAGAGCCAGAATTCAAGCTCAGACCTTCTGATTCCAGATCCTATGTGCATTCCTGGCCACCTTATCAATTGGATCTTTTCCACATGGAGTATGTGATAGCTTTTATTGTTCAGACTTTTCATGCCTTGGCTTTTATTTTCTGATCATTCCTAATGATTGCTAGTCTCTTTTTACTGATGAAGTCAGAGAGAAAATCATGAGGTGGATAAAGCCATTTAAGTGTTTCTTGAGAAATGATATTGTTCAATATGAAATTTTAAAAGGAATCAAATACAGTAGAGTTTCAGCATAATCATATTAAACTTGGAGGTGAATTCAGAATGAATTTGCTCTCATATCAACAAATTTTCTTTTCTAAAACCTTTTAAAGCAGAAAAGCAAAACTTTGTAAGTCAGTCCCAAAGCATAGGTGGTCTTGTAAGGACCATCCTGTACGTTTCTCTACCAAAAGGGAGAGGAACTAAAACCAGCCTTGTGCCTACTATGTGTTGGATTAATTTTTTAATTAACTATAAGAAGTCATCATTACCTTTTATTTTTAATTTTTTTAATTATATCAGTTCCAGGTGTACAGCATAATTGTTCAACATCTGTATACACTACAGGGTGATCACCATCTATCATTACCTTGTAATAAGTAAGAAAACGTGTTCAAAATGAAATGATAGCCCAAAGTCACACAGTAAATAGCAAGCCATCCAAGGATCCGAAGTCAATTCTGCCTCCAAAACTTTTGGTTACGCTCTGGTGTTTTCGGGAGGAAATGCTAGGATTTAAATATATGCTTGGAG
Source organism: Hyperoodon ampullatus (assembly GCF_949752795.1). NCBI lineage: Eukaryota > Metazoa > Chordata > Mammalia > Artiodactyla > Ziphiidae > Hyperoodon > Hyperoodon ampullatus. Next base: position 101,829,790 of record NC_136921.1, read on the forward strand.
TTTTTGTGCTGAGCCTGTACTTGCTCTTGGACCTTGTTAAACTTATGCCATCTGAAATGAACACCTGTGTCCATTCTCTCCCAGGTCTTGCTGTTTTTGCTCAGTGCAATCACACCTTGAATAACAAATGGAGACCTCAGGACACTGACAAAGCTAAATCCTAATGAAGAGCCTCAGTGGGTCACAGCCACGTAGGAGCTGAGATTCAGCCAAACTGGTAAATGGTTTGATGACAGCCTTCTTCAGACATCGTATGCATTGATTTTCGTTAGAGCTAAGGATCTGGGGGGAAAGTTTTGAACTTTGTCCACTACTGGGTTTGATTATTGATTGGATTAATGGGCTGGAGTGGCCCAGACAGAGGCCCACTTGCAGGGATTATGGGAGCCCTGAGAGAAAAGGATTCACCATAAGAGAAGGATCAGGTGACAGAGCAAGCCCGTCTTCCCAAGAAGATGGAATGTTGGAGGGAATGTGTAGTTCCAGGTATGTATGTCCTGACCCAGTCAATCTGGAGATACACTACCCTGAGAAGGCATATACTTATTCCAAAATTGAGCACTTGCCATTGCTCAAAATATTTAACAAACCACAACATCATCTTCAGAGTCCCCTGAGTGTCCACAATGGTAAGAAACTGTTCTTTCAAGAAAAGCAGGCTTGGAACAAGAATGATAAGTTATTCAGAGCCAAATCTGCTAACTGAGGCAGCTGAATCAAGATAATTAACTTTTGGGTCAAAAACCATGTGTTCTTGTACCCATGAGGGTGCACCTGGAGGAGGCCTTCCCGCCATGCTGCGGGAGTCATCGCAGCCTCCGGTGGCAGAGCTTCATTCTCTACCCACTCACCCCTGTATGTTTTTTACATTATTATTTGTTTAATTAGAAAGTAAAAGCTGCCCATGGTTGAAAAAGAAACAGTTAACAGTGCAAAGGATGCTAGTGAAAATCTCCCTACCACACACAGGCAATCATGTTTCCACTCTCTTATGTGAGCATATGTGGTTCTAAATGGTCCCTTCTAAGAAAGGAAGTGAGGGCCCGGCACCCACACTGTTGTCACCTTTCTTTCCCACTCACCACGCTCTTAATGGAGCTCTCCTGCGGGTAAAGCTTTTAGCACTTCACTCCACAGAGAGGCACAGATAATCAAGAAATGCCCAAGGCAGACCTGTGGGACTCCCCATATTCTTAAACGCCACCATAGCAGGGAATTGCCACTGCTCTGTACCCTGAAATTTTTCTTCTCCAGCTCTCTCACATCAGATCATTTTCTGTTCACGTCTACAGCCAGCACTAATAGTTGGACTTCTTTTGGAAGAAGGGAGAGACAGAGGGAGGAAGGGAGAGGGAGAGAGAAGAAAAATGGGGGGGGGGCAGAAAGAGGGGAGGGGAAGCGGGGGCCAGGACTTCTCACTCATGGCTATCGGGTTGTTATGAGTTGAACTGTGCCCCCTTCAAATTCATATGTTGAAGGTCTAACCCCCAGTACCTCAGAATGTGACCTTCTTTGGAAATAGGGTCATTGTAGATGTAATTAGTTTAGTTAGGATGAGGCCCTACAGAAGTAGGTGGGTCCCTAATCCAGTCTGACTGGTATCCTTATAAAAAGGGAAATTTGGAAACAGACACACGGGGAGAACACCATGTCAAGAGGAAGACAGAAATCAGGGTGCTGCTTCTACAAGCCAAGGAGTGCCAGAGATTGCCAGCAAAGCATCACAAACCAGGTGAGAGGCGTGAATAGAACCAGCCCTGCTGACACCTTGATTTTGGACTTCTGGCCTCCAGGACTGTGAGAGAATAAATATCTGTTGTTTAAGTCACTCAGTCGGTGGTACTTCGTTAGGGCAGCCCTAGCCAACTAATGCTCCAGTCAAAAGCAAGCTGTTGGCACTCCAACCTCCCACCTCAGTCAAGGAAGCCCAACAGTGAGGAGGAAAGTTTGGATTCTGGTGCCAGCATGCCCCTCACCTCCAGTACTTGCCGGCCCTGTCTACTGAATCCCCCCATAAATCTTCCACTTTGCAGTGGGGACCTACGCAGTAACAAGAACCAGATAAACTAAAGGAGGCTGTCACTTGGGCTCTCCCACTAGTGCCCTGAGGGCAAGACTTAAAATTAGAAGTTGTAGCCACCTCCAAGTTTGCTTCCTGGAGCCTCTGTGCCAAATGGACAGGTAAATGCTTCACGACGGACTTTTGAAGATGTTCCTCTATCTCTTCTAGCATTTAATGTTGCTAAAGAGAAATTTGCTTATGCCTTTGAAGATGACCTTTAAAAAAAATCTCTCTAGAAGCTTTCCAGTGTCTATCTTTGATCTGAACGTTCACAAGAGTGTGTATAGGCGTGGGTCTTTTTCTACTCACTTGCTTGGCCCTTGATGGGTTCTTTTAATTTGAAGACTTACCTCCTCAGTTCTGGGACATTTTTTTCTATTATTTCTTCAATAATTTGTACTTTTTCATTTTTTTTCTATTCTCTTTTTCTGGTATGCCATTTAATCAGATGCTGGACACCTATATTTATGTGTTTTTTCTCCTTGTGTTACTTATGTATGAATATTTATTTTGTATTATGAGTTGTAATCCGGTACTTCTTTATTTTGTTGTTCAGATGGATCCAGCTTTGGCCATTGGGGACTCTTTCAGTTCGCTCCTATGTCTCTCTGACATAGCCCCATCTGTGTATGTGTGTGTGTGTGTGTGTGTGTGTGTGTGTGTGTGTGTGTGTGTGTTCTGAGTGATTCCTTCCTTTCTGGCACTATAAAATACTCCACGCTCATCTTGTATATTTTCTGCCTCAGTCCTAGAATCAGACATTTCTCTGGGGATCCCTGGTTCCTTTTATTGGAGAATAGTATCGGAAACCAAGATCTGGGCACTAGTCATGCTTGTTGCTACTGCGGTGTTGCTGCATCTAGGCCCTCCCAGCAAGAGCTGAGACAGAGCAAGGATATAGATGTGTGTACACCACCCCATGTATATAACCATATCTCTAAATATTTCTCTGTGTAACCACCTGTATCTGTGTTAAGCTAAACATGAATTCGTACTGATGTTTTCAACTCGAATCTATTACCTTGTGGATTATTCTAGCATCCTTCCCTTCCTTATCTGTAAGCTGCCACTCCAACAGGGAGAATCCTGGCTTCCACCCTCTGCCATCAGAATTGCTAACCCATACACCTAAGAGAAACAACTTTACCAACTCAAGTTCAGTTGTTATATGCAGTTATTTTTCCCTTTAGTCTTACAGACTCCATTCATTTCCAGGGTTACTTAGGTCAGCACCTTTACCCCAATCCCCTTAAGTGAGATTGTTTCGTGTATTTGTGATACATGAGATCTTTTTTTTGTCACAGTCTGCATTTCATTGTAGGATTTTCCCAAACTTCTAAATGATTTTTTAAATTTGCATATATTAAGGTTCACTTTTTATACTGAAATTCTATGGGTTTTGACAAATGAATAATATCATGTATCCATCATTACAGTATATAGAGTAGTTTCACAGCCCCACCCCCCCAAAAAACCCTTCTGTTTCACCCATTCAACCTCTTTTTTTCCCCCTAAACCCTTGGCAACCACTGACCTTTTACTGTCTCTACAGTTTTACCTTTTCCAGAATATCATATGGTTGGACTCATACAGTAAGTACCATTTTCAGACAGGCTTATTTCAATTAGCACTATGCATTTAAAGTTCATCCTTGTCTTTCGGTGGCTTGATAGCTCGTTTGAAACATAATAATATTCCGTTTATGCACATAGCACAATTTGTTTATCTGTTCAGCTATTGAAGGACATCTTTGCTATTTATACTTTTTGGCAATTACCAAAAAGGCTGCTATAAACGTATCTGTGTAGGTTTTGTTTGGAAATAAGTTTTCAAATTAGTCGGCTAAATATCTAGGCACACAATTGCTGGATCATGTGTTGAGACTATGTTTAGCAGTGTAAGAACTGCCAATCTATCTTCCAAAGTGACTGTAGTATTTTGCTTTCCCACCAGCAATGACTAAAATTTCCCGTTGCTCCACAATCTTGACAACATTTAGTGTGGTCAGTGCTTTGGATTCCAGCTTCTCTAACAGGCTTGTAGTGGTATCTCCTTGTTGTTTGAATTTGAAATTCCCTAGTGGCATATGATGTTGGGCATCTTTTCATATGCTTATTTGCCACCTGTACATCCTCTTTGGTGAGTTGTCTGTTTAGATCTTTTGCCCATTTTAAAATTGGGTCTCTATTTTTTTATTACATTTTTTCTTGTTTAAGGATATAATTTTCAAAAAAATATCTCTTTAAGGAAATAAAATTTTTCTTTTAAAGTTTTCTTTTGTTTCTTGAATTTCTCTATTTCCTCTGGAGTCAGTTTTTCTATTTCTTTATTTGAGTTTTTTTACTTTCACATCAAGGGTTTTCTTCAAATATCCAGTGAGTCTTAGTTTGTATTTTTTCCTTTAAATATTCTTTTGTGGAAAATAAATAACACATACCAAAAAAGAAAATATGAAACAGAAATGTTAAGTTGAATGAATTTTTATCCAGATGAAGAAACCGAACATTGCCAGTATTATGCTAGAAGCCTTCTGTATGCCTCTATCAGAATTCTCTAACTTCCTGGCCCCCTCCCCAACCAGCTTATCACTATTCCAACTCAATATAATCATCTCCTTTTTTAAAAAAGTAGTTTTTACACCAGGCAAATATGCACCTATAATACTGTGGTTGAGTATTCAGTCATCTTTTAAAATGTGAGAATAAGGTAATGTTTTAAAATACAGGAGGGACTTCCCTGGCGGTCCAGTGGTTAAGAACCTGCCTTCCAATGCAGGGGACGTGGGTTTGATCCCTGGTCAGGGATCTAAGAGCCCACATGCTGCAGGGCATCTAAGCCCGTGCGCCACAACTACTGAGCATACGGGTCACAACTAGAGAGCCTGCATGCTGCAACTACAGAGCCCATGCACCACAGCTACAGAGCCCACACACTCTGGAGCCCACACGCCACAACTAGACAGCAGCCCATGCACCACAATGAGGAGCCTGCATGCCATAGCAGAGGATCCTGCATGCCGCAATGAAGATCCTGTGTGCCACAACTAAGACTCCACACAGCCAAAAATAAAATAGAATAAATAAATACTTAAAAAACAAGCAAGCAAGCAAGCAAACAAAGAACAGGAAAAGCTATAGAAATTGGCAGAGCCCACTGATTGGCAGGCTTTGCTTTAGGGTCATGAGGCAAGGGCCAGGCTTTGCACTGGGAATGCCAGAATGAGGAGAACTTGAGGCTGAGGTTCCAACATGTAACTGCCCTAACCCTCCCCAGGTAATTTATTCAGCTTCTTTACAGCAGAAGAACCCTTCTCATGACTGTTGTGGTGGTATTTGCTGCCTTCTTCTCTGGAGGGCAGCACCAGTCCTCTTGCCCAGAATCCTCCCCTAGGTCTCATCCCCTGGGAGTTGGACCTCCTGCCTCCTCTGCTATGACATCCTGAAGAGACAGTTCCTGGTGAGAAGTGGCAAGCAGAGCCCAACAGGCATCTCATCTTCTCAAGGTTTGGAGCACGTGTTCAATAGGATAGCCACCTCCTTCAGAGTCCTGGGAGGGGCAGGAATGTAAACTTCCTTGTATTTAGCCACTTTGAATAATGCTTTAGCAGGTTCAGCCCAAGGGCTGGGCACCACAGACCCAAGCAGCAGAGGCATGCTATCTCTTTAAAAGGTATCTCCCCCAACTGCCAAGGAGGCCAGCCTCAGCCTGACATCTCTGCCCCACCTGCTCCTCTACCTGCCTCTCGTCTCAAGGGTTCCCTAAATTACCAGCCTGGCTGTGGGGAGCTCCTCATGCTACAGCCTGTTACAGAGTCGGAAGTAGCCCACCCTTTGTGCAGAGGTGTGCCCTCCTCCCCCTTTACCACCCAGCCCCCAAAGCTTTATATTGTCCAGCACCTGCCTAGTAGAAGACCAGGAATGTGGACTGATCTCCCACTCAGGGCAGCTCAGGACCTCTAGCCCCAAAAGTCAATTCCAATGGCAGGGGTTCACTCAATACTGGTGGAACCATTTGTCCAAGCTAATGAGACACTGGAAAGACTACAGAAAATAGAGTACAATATGGCACAGAATGATGTCACATGAAACAGAAGTGGAGATGTTCCAAATTTTGAGTCCCAACCACTTAAGGCTCTCCAGGGTCATTTTGCCAATTGATTGTCCTACTGACTCAGTAGACCCCATATCAATTTCTTCATCATTTCCAAAATCCTACCTTTCCTCATCACCGTTGTAGTGAGTTCAAGCATCTGGTGGTGGGGGGGGGGCTGATCGAGAAAAAAGATATGAACCTGAAGTAGCAGTAGCACACAGCAAGCTTTATTTGGGCAACACTGACATGTGACGTGGGAAGTCTCTCACAGCCTTAGACCATCTACATGCTACAGAGGCTACCTCACAGGGACCACCTCCCAGGAGGGGAAGAGGGCAAGAGAATGCTAAAGGAGGAGAAGAATTAAAGAGGGGACTTATGCTTCTAGACAGTGTCGCTCAGCTGTGCAATGGAGAGCATCTGGATCAGAGATTTCTGGGTTTACCTTATCTGTGGCTAGCATGTTGGGTGCAGTTTCCTGGGATATGCAAAGCAGAGAGGCTCTAAAGAGCTAAAAATCTGTTTATTAGGGCTATGTTTAAAACAACTGGCTGTGTGAAGTTTGAGTTTGGCACCAGCTTTTGAGCTTACGAATCCCAGCCTGCTATGAATAAGTAAACAACATAGGATCAATATACAGAACCTATTTTTGGCTCATTTATATAGAACAGCCTGATCAGGAAACAGAGAAAAGACACAAATCAACAATGTCAGGAATGAGAGAAGAAGCATCAGTGTTTTATATATATTAAAAAGATAGAAAAAATATTATAAACAACTTTATACCAATAAATTTGACAACTTAGACAAATTTCTTGTAAAACACAATCTACCAAAACTAACTCAAGAAGAAATAGATAAACTGAATAGCCCTATATCTCTTTTTTTAATTGAAATTTTGGTTAAAAATCTTCCCAAGTTCATGGAATGGAAGAATTAATGTTGTTAAAATGTCCATACTACCCAGAGCAATCTACAGATTTAATGCAATCCTGATCAAAATACCCATGACATTTTTCACAGAACTAGAACAAATAATCCTAAAATGTATATGGAACCACAAGAGACCCCAAATAGGGAAAGCAATCTTGAGAAAAAAACAGAACCTGAAAGTATCACATTTCCTGACTTCGGACTATACTACAAAGCTATAGTAATCAAAACAGCATGGTACTGGCACAAAAACAGACACATAGATCAATGTAACAGAGAACCCAGAAGTAATCCCATGCACTTATGGTCAATTAATCTATGACAAAGAAGGCAAGGGAGAATATACAAGGGAGAAATATACAAGGGAGAAATGACAACCTCTTCAACAAGTGGTGTTGGGAAAACTGGACAGCTACAGAACAGAAATTAGGACATTTTCTCACACCATATACAAAAATAAACTCAAAATGGATTAAATGACCTAAATGTAAGACTGGAAACCATACAACTCCTAGAAGAAAACATAGAACACTCTGACATAAATTGTAGCAATATTTTTTGGATCTGTCTCCTAAAGCAAAGGAAACAAAAGCAAAAATAAACAAATGGGACCTAATTAAATTTTAAAGCTTTTGCACAACAAAGGAAACCTTTGACAAAACAAAAAGACAACCTACTGAACGGGAGAAAATATTTGCAAATGATATGACAAATAGGGGCTAATATCCAAATATATAAAGAGCCCATACAACTCAGTATAAAAAAAATAAAAATTTAAAATGGACAGAAAACCTGAATAGACATTTTTCCAAAGAAAACATACATATGGTCAACAGATGCATGAAAAGATGCTCAACATCACTAATCATTAGAGAAATGCAAGTCAAAACCACAATGAGATATCACCTTACACCTGTCAGCATGGCTATCAAAAAATATACAAATAACAAATGTTGATGAGGATATGGAGAAAAGGGAACCCTCATACACTGTTGGGATGTAAATTGGTGAAGCCACTATGGAAAACATTATGGAGTTTCCTCAAAAAACTAAAAATAGAACTAACATGATCCAGCAATCCCACTCCTGGGCATATATCTGAAGAAAACAAAAGCGCTAATTCAAAAGATATGTGCACCCCAATGTTCATAACAGCACTATTTACAATAGCTAAGATATGGAAGCAACCTAAGTGTCCATCAACAGATGAATGGATAAAGAAGATGTATACACAGGACTTCCCTGGTGGCACAGTGGTTAAGAAACTGCCTGCCAATGCAGGGGACACAGGTTTGAGCCCTGGTTCAGGAAGATCCCACATGCCGCAGAGCAGCTAAGCCTGTACACACAACTACTGAGCCTGCGCTATAGAGCCCGCGAGCCACAACTACTGAGCCTGTGTGCCACAACTACTGAAGCCCGTGTGCCTAGATCCCATGCTCCACAACAAGAGAAGCCACTGCAATGAGAAGCCTGCACGCCACAACTAGAGAAAGCCTGCATGCAGCAACGAAGACCCAACGCAGCCAAAAAAAATAAATGATAATAAAAAAAAAATTTGCCAAACTTGGAAGGAGCACTGTCGGGGGGTTGCGGGGGAGAGGGAGGACTAAAGAGTAAAGCTTAAAACTGCTAAAGGGAAGAACAACCTCCTGCATCTTCAGGGTGGACAAAGCTGAGAGTGTCTCCCCAGGAAGGATTTGCAACCAGATGGGCTCTGAGTCTAACTAAAGTTGCCATCCAGCTTCATCCCAGCTTAGTTCTTTTTTTTTTTTATTGAAGTATAGTTGATTTACAATGTTAATTTCTGCTGTATAGCAAAATGATTCAGTTATATACATTATTTTACATATTCTTTCCCATTATTATCACAGGATATTGAATATAGTTCCCTGTGCTATACAGTAGGACCTTGTTTATCCATTCTATATATAATAGTTTGTGTCTCCAGCTTAGTTCTTGATTGAACCAGAAAGGGGAAACATCTTCTGATAGGAAAAAATATATATTCTTCAGTCGCTGGTTCCTTTATAAACAGTTTTCAGCATACTGTTAAAATTCCAAGATGGGCAAAGAAACAGGAAAATCTAACCCAGAGAAAAAAACCCAATATATGTATACCCACAGATGATCCAGATGTTGGAATAGGTGACAATGATTTTAAATGACTTTATCAATATAAGATAGAGAAAAAAAATGAGTGAAAAGGTGGAGAATTTTTTTGAGACAGATGAAATATGCAAAAAAAATCATATGGCCATTCTAGAGTGGAAAGCTTTGGTATCCGACATTAATAACTCACTGGACAGATTTCACAGGGATTGGACACAGGAGAAGACAGAATTAGTGAACTTGAAGAAAGAATACTAAAAACTACTCAAATCAGCACAGAGAGAAATAAAGGAGTAAACGAGGAGGGATTGGATGGCAGATAATGGCCACTCATATTAAGTCCTCTGTACTAGTTGGTTGTTTAACCATGTGCATGTATAATTTTGATTTCTTTTGAGCACATGCAACATGCTCCTGCCTGATGAAAGGTCCTGTGGGACCTCAGTGCCCACACTCTGGCCCTTATGCTCATAGTACAAGATGATGCGTGGGTGCAGGGGAAAGAACACGGGCTAGAACCAGGGGTCCTGGATTTCAGGCCTAACTCTACCATCGACTTGCAGTGAGATCTGGGTTTTCTTGCCTTCTAAATGAGGGTCCAGTGATGAGTGCGGTGGCCCAGTGGGGTGAGGTGACTGGCCCCCAAACAACATCAATTCTCTGGGACCAAGTGAGGCTTTCCCACCCAGTTGCTACCACCCAGCTCCAGCTCACATGCCTTATCTCAGACGACCTCTTGTTCCTGCATCTCACTTTGTAATAGAATCAGAACTCTGTCTGTGGAGAGCACAAAGCAGGGATGTGTCAGCCACTGGGACCCTGCATTCCCAGGGCTGGTCCCATTCAGCTCCAGCCTCTGCCAGAACTTGGAGGACACCCTCACTTGCACCCCTCCCCAGTTCCTTACTCTGCTGAGATCTCTCCAGGACCAACATTAACTAAAGGGTCCTCGCTTGGAGTCAGACAAACGTGGGGGCAGATCCTCATCCTCTCCATACTCACTGTGCATCTGGAAAGTAGTTTCACCTCTCTGAACCTCAGTTGCCTAAGATGGGTAAAATGGGAGAGCATGTGTCTCTTAGGATGGCCTAGAGGATTAAATCAAACAGTGCATATGAAGGGCCTAGAACAGTCCTTGGCACTTAGCACAGGTCAAGGTGAGCAGAGTACTAGAAAGATTATGGTGTGCTTTCTTTCCCCACATACATAATTGAAAATAAAAATCATCCTAAACCACAAATTAAGTGCAATGAAGTCCATCAAAATTCTGCCTTTCCCGTGATGACTACTTTCAATGCCTTTTTCTTTCTCTTGACAGATTACTTTCAAACTCAAGTTCTCAGTTGTTTTAGCATCCTAAGTGCGTGCTCACTTGGCCCCCGAGACAGGACTGTAGCCCTGTGGGTGGGGACAGGTGGGGATACAGCTAACCATGCGGGAAATTTCCAGAGCGGAGGGCGGGCACTGCCAGCTGCCTGCCCCTCCATGTCCAACCCTGGAGAAGCCCCATGGAGCCCCCAGTGGGCTGTTAGGGTGGGCTCAGGGCTCAGTCTCCAAGGGCTGCAGCCAGGGCCAGGCCTGGCCCAGCACCTGCCCTGGGGAGTCTGCCAAGGGACAAGGCTGAAGTTGGCTAATGATTGAACCATCCCAAATATTGACAGAGCCCAGGCCCTGCCGCTGCCCAACGTACATGACTCTTCTTTCACCTGCGACCTGGCTCCGTGTCACAGAGGACAGAGCAGGGACTTTGGAGCCAGCCACTCCCCCGATAGGGACAACCTAGGCATCCCCTCTAGCCTCTTTCCTCTTCATCAAAACAGAGACAGTCAGCAGTTCGCCCCTCTGGTTGGTGTGAGATTTCCATCACACTGTCAGCTGCAGTGAAAGTTTTCAATACGGCCACCGTCACCCTAACCTGTGGCCTCTCCCAGGACAGCCCTTGGGACCCATCTTGCCACCCAGGCTCTCCTGGCCTCCCCTGAGGCTCGGCCCACCTGTTCCTGGATCGTTGCCTCCCAGCTCCTGCCAGCGCCCTGCCGTCTCCCCCCAGCTCACTGTGGTCCTTTGGCCTCACTTTGGTTGGCAGTTTCCCGTCTGTCCTTCCAGGGGAAGCTGGGTTGGAGAGCTCCTCAGGAGGCAGAACCCCCAGCCCCTCGCTCCAGCAGCCCCAGCCTCGGGTTCTCTGCATGGCCAGCTTCCACTGGAAAACTGAACTCTTCCACTTTCACAGCTGACTTCAGCCTTGGCTGACCTTTCCCTTCTCTGAAAAGGTTTTAGTTACTGTGACCATCAGTCCTGGATTTGCATGAAGGAAAGGAGGGGAGGGAGGAGCTTACCTCAGTGAGTCCTAGGCCAGCAACTGGGAAATGACTGAGGCACTAAATGTAAAATGAGCTGGGCACCTGTTGTACGGTTTTGCTCCTTTTGCTCATTTTGGGGAGAAAACTTGTTTAAGATGGGAACTTTCTGTTCTTTAAAAGTTTGGTAGGGACTTCCCTGGTGGTGCAGTGGTAAAGACTCCACACTCTCAATGCAGGGGGCTCGGGTTCGGTCCCTGGTCCAAGAACTAGATCCCGCATGCATGCCTCAACTAAGAGTTTGCATGCTGCAACTAAGGAGCTGATGAGCTGCAACTAAGACCCAATGCAACCAAATAAATAAATAAATAAATATTTTTTAAAAAGTTTGGTAGAACTCACACACAAAAAAACAACATGTGGCTGAAGCTTTTTAGGGGAAGTGGGAATGGCTTTCACCACTTCAGTTTTCTTCTTGCATCAGCATTCGTATTTTGTATTTTTTCAGTATTTTGTATCTATTTCATGTATGTTTTCAAATTTATTAGCTTAAAATAAAATACTTCCTAATTCCCTCCCTTTTCTTTTTTTCTTTATTTTTTTATTGAGATATAATTGATGTATAACATTATATTAGTTTCAGGTGTACAAAATAATGATTCAATATTTGTATATATTTGCAGTATATATAAGTCTAGTTAACATCCATCACCACACAGTTAAAGGTTTTTTCCTTGTGATGAGAACGTTTAAGATCTATTCTCTTAGCAACTTTCAAATACACTATACAGTATTATTAACTATAGTCACCATGCTGTACATTACATCCCCATGGTGTGTGTGTGTGTATATCTCACATTTTATATATCTATCTCATATCTATCTATCTACCTACCTGTCTCATATTTTCTCTATCCATTCATCCATTGATGGAACTTAAGTTGTTTCCATGTCTTGACTATTGTAAATAATGCTGCAATAAACCTGGGGGTGTGTGTATCTTTTCGGGTTAGTGTTTTCATTTCCTTTGGATAAATCCCCAGAAATTGAATTGCTGGCTCATATGGTAGTTCTATTTTTAATTTTTTGAGCATCCTCAATGCTGTTTTTCCATAGTAGCTGCACCAATTGACATCCCCACCAACAGTGCACAAGTGTTCCCTTTTCTTTACATCCTTGACAACACATGTTATTTCTTGTCTTTTTGATAATAACCATTCTAACAGATATGAGGTGACACCTCATTATGGTTTTGATTTGCATTTCCCTGATGCCTAGTAATGTTGAGCACCTTTTCATGTACCTGTTGGCAATCTGTGTGTCTTCTTTGGAAAAATGTCTATTCAGATCCTCTGCTCATTTTTATATCAGATTGTTTGGTTTTTTGATATTGGGTTGTATGGGCTCTTTACATATTTTGGATATTAACCCCTTATCAGATATACGATTTGCAAATATTTTCTCCTATTCAGTAAGTTGTCTTTTCATTTTGTTGATCGTTTCCTTTGCTGTGCAGATGCTTTTTAGTTTTTAGTATGAGCATTTTAACAATATTAATTTTTCCAATCCATGAGCACAGAATATCTTTTCATTTATTTGTGTCTTCAGTTTTTTTCATCAATGTCTTATAGTTTTCAGTGTACAGGTCTTTCACCTCCTGGGTTAAATTTATTCCTAAGAAATACTCTTTTTGATACATTATAAATGGGACTGTTTTAATTTCTCTGATAGTTCATTACAGTATATATAATAGCAACAGGTTTTTGTGTGTTCATTTTCTATTCTGCAACTTTATTGAATTTGTTGATTAGTTTTAACAGGTTTTTTTTTTTTGGTGAAGTCTTTAAGGTTTTCTGTATTTAATATCATGTCATCTGCAAATAGTAACAGTTTTAATTCTTCCTTTCCAACTTGGATGCCTTTTGTTTCTTTTTCTTGCCTAATTGCTCTGGCTAGGACTTCCAATACTATGTTGAATAAAAGTGGTGAGAGTGGGCATCCTTGTCTTAGTCCAAATCTAAACAAAAAGCTTTCAGATTTTCACCCCTGAGTACGATGTTATCTGTGGGCTTGTCATATGTGGCCTTTATTATGTTGAGGCACATTCCTTCTATATCCACTTTGTTGAGAGTTTTTATCATAAAAATGGATATTGAATTTTGTCAAATGCTTTTTTCTGCATCTATTGAGATAATCATTTATCCTTCATTTTGTTAGTGTGGTGTAACACATTGATTGAATTGCAGATGGAACCATTCTAATCCCACTTGAGGGACTTAACCTGACAGTGCACTTCCAATGTAGGGGGTGTGGATTCAATCCCTGGTCAGGGAATTAAGATCCAACATGCCACATGGCATGGCCAAAAAAAATCCCACTTGATAATGGTGTATGCTCCTTTTAATGTATTATTGAATTCAGTTTGCTAATATTTTGTTGAAGTGTTTGCATCTGTGTTCATCAAAGATATTGGTCTGTAATTGTCTTTTCTTGTGGTGTCGTCTGGTTTTGGTATTAGGTAATGCTGACCTCATGCAATGAGTTTGAAAGTGTTCTCTTCAGTTTTTTTGATGGATTTGAGAAGGATTGGTATTAATTCTTCTTTGAATGTTTGGTAGAGATACCTGTGAACTCATCTGGTCTTGGACTTTTCTTTGTTGGGGGGGTTTTTATTACTGATCCAATTTCCTTACTAGTAATTGATCTGTTCAGATTTTCTATTTCTTCATGATTCAGTCTTGGTAGTTTATATGTTTCTAGGAATTTATCCACTTCTTATGGGTTGTCCAATTTGTGGTTGAATAACTGTTTATAGTAGTGTCTTATACTCCTTTGTATTTCTGTGGTATCAATTGTAATGTCTTTTCTTCCATTTCTGATTTTATTTATTTGAGTCCTCTCTCTTCTTGGGCAGTCTAGTTAAAGATTTGTCAAATTTATGTCTTCAGAAAACCAGCTTTAATTTTCATTGATCTTTTCTATTATTTTTTTAGTATCTCTTTCATTTATTTCCATTCTTTGTTATTTCCTTCTTTCTACTAAATTCGGGCTTTGTTTGGTTTTCTTCTTCTTGTTCCTTAAGGTGTACAGTTAGTTACGAACTTCCCTCTTAAAACTGCATCCACAAGTTTTGGTGTCTTGTATCTCCATTTTCATTTGTCTCAAGGTATTTTTTGCTTTCTCTCTTGATTTCTTCTTTAACCCCTTTGTTGTTCATTGGCATGTTGTTTAATCTCCACATATTTATGAATTTTTCAGGTTTCCTCCTGGAATTGATTTCTAGTATCATACAATTATGGTTGGAAAATCTGCTTGGTATGATTTCAGTCTTCTTGAATTTATTAGGACGTGTTTCGTGGCCTAACATGTAACCTATCCTGGAGAATGTTCACTCGTACGCTTGAGAAAAATGTGTATTCTGTTGCTTTTGGATGGAATATTCTGTATATGTCTGTTAAGTTCATCTTGTCTAATGTGTTGTTTAAGGCCAATGCTTTCTTATTGATTTTCTGTCTAGAGGATCTATTACTTTAATGAAAGTGTGGTATTAAAGTCCCCTACTATTATTTTATTGCTGTCTCTTTCTCCCTTTAGGTCTGTTAATATTTGCTGTATATATATCGGACCTGCAATGTTGGTGCAGAAATACTTACAAACATTATATCCTCTTGTTGGATTGGCCCCTTTATCATTATGTAATGATCTTTTTACAGTTTTTGTCTTAAAAAGTCTATTTTGCTGGGAATTCCCTGGCAGTCCAGTGGTTAGGACTCCCTGCTGTCACTGCAGAGGGCATGGGTTCAATCTTTGGTCAGGGAACTAAGATTCTACAAGTTGTGCAGCGCAGCCAAGAAAGAAAAAAGAAGTCCATTTTGTCTAATATAGTTAAAGTTACCCCAGGTTATTATTTGGGGGGGGGTTCATTTGCATGGAATATCTTTTTCCATCCCTTCGCTTTCAATCTATGCTGTGTCCTTAAAGCTGAAGTATCTCTTGTAGACAGCATATAGATGAGACTTGAGTTTTCATCCATTCAGCAATACTTACATCAGACAAAATAGACTTTAAAAGACTGTAACATGAGACAAAGAAGGATATTATGTAATGCTCAAGGGATCAATCCAAGAAGATATAACAATCGTAAATATATATGCACCCAGCATAGGAGCACCTCAATATATAAGGCAAAACGTTAACAGACATAAAAGGAGAAACTGGCAGTAACACAATCATAGTGGGGGACTTGCACATCCCACTTACATAAATGGACAGATCATCTGGACAGAAAATCAATAAGAAAACATTGGCCTTAAACAATACATTAGATAAGATGAACTTAACAGTCATATACAGACTATTCCATCCAAAAGCAGCAGAATACACATTCTTTTCAAGCGCACATAGAACATTCTCCAGGATAGATCACATGCTAGGCCACAAAACAAGTCTCAGTAAATTTAAGAAAACTGAAATCATACCAAGTATATTTTCCAACCACAATGCTATGAGACTAGAAATCAATTACAAACACACACACACACACACACACACACAAACACACACATGTGGAGACTAAACAATATGCTCACCAATGGATCACTGAAAAAATCAAAGAAGAAATTTAAAAATACCTGAAGCCAAATGATCCAAAATCTATGGGATACAGCAAAAGCAGTTCTAAAAGAGAAGTTTATAGAGATACAAGCATACCTCAGGGAAAAAGAAAAATCTCAAATAAACAACCTAACCTTACACCTAAAGGAATTAGGAAAAGAAGAATGAAAAAACCCAAAGTTAGTAAAAGTAAATAAATCATAAAAATCAGAGCAGAAATAAATGAGAGACTTTTTAAAAAAAACAATAGAAAGATCAATGAAACTAAAAGCTAACTCTTTGAAAAGATAAACAAAATTGATGAACCTTTAGCCAGACTCATCAAGAAAAAAAGGGGATGGTCTAAACTAATTAAAACTACTTTTTGTTATTAATTTCTATTTTCATTGCCTTTTTTCTAGAGGATATGTTTATATCACATTGAGCCTCTGGAATTTATTGAGGCTTCCTTCATGGTCCAGTATATTTTTATAAATGCTCCTAGCAGGCTAAAAAAAAGCATATTAATTTTACTGTCCAAAATCTTCTATATATCCATTTATTTTTTAATCTGTTTAATTTATTGGTTTTGAGAGAGTTCTTTTAAATTTCCATATACAATTGCTTATTTCTCCCTGAACTTCTGTCAATTGTTGGCTTATAAATATTTTGAGGTTATATTGTTAGAGGCATATGTTATTTTATCATGATTATACCTTTATACATGATTGATTCTTTTATCAGTATTTAATGTCCATCCTTGATGTTTGTGATACTTTTTCCTTGATTGCTATTTAATCAGTTATTAAAATCACTATCTTAGCTTTCTTTTCATTCAAATCAATGTGGAATTTCTAATATTATTTTCAGTCTTTCAGTGTTTTTTGTTTTTACGCTGTCTGTAAATAATATATTGTCAGGTTTATTTTTTATTCTGAAAGTTCTTTCTTTTTATTGATAAGTTTAACCCAGTTACATTTAGCCTTATTATTTCCATCTTACTCCATAGTTTCCATTAACTGTACTTTCTTCTTGGATTTTTTTGCTTGTTTTTTTTTTTTGCGGTACGCAGGCCTCTCACTGCTGTGGCCTCTCCCATTGCGGAGCACAGGCTCCGGATGTGCAGGCTCAGCGGCCATGGCCCACGGGCCCAGCCGCTCCACGGCATGTGGGACCTTCCCAGACTGGGGCACGAACCCACGTCCCCTGCATCGGCAGGCGGACTCTCAACCACTGTGCCACCAGGGAAGCCCTTCTTGTTTCATTTTATAGTTTTTATATGCAAGTCCATATTGAGTTAATTTTTGTATAATTTTGGGGTTCATTTTTTGGCCTGTCAATGCCCCATTGTACCAGCACCATGTGTTGACAAGGGTCTCCTTCCTCCATCGAATTGCTTTTGCATCTTTGTAAAAAAAATTAGATGGGGCTTCCCTGGTGGCGCAGTGGTTGAGAGTCCACCTGCTGATGTAGGGCACACGGGTTCGTGCCCTGGTTCGGGAGGTTCCCACATGCCGTGGAGCGGCTGGGCCTGTGAGCCATGGCTGCTGAGCCTGCGTGTCCGGAGACTGCGCGTCCGGAGTCTGTGCTCCGCAGCGGGAGAGGCCACAACAGTGAGAGACCCACGTAATGCAAAAAAAAAAAAAAAAAAAAAAAAATCAGATGGCCATGGCTGTGTGAGTCTGTTTCTGGATTCTCTATTCCATTCCATTCATCTATGTGTCTCTCCCTCCACCAATACCACACAATCTTGTTCACTGTAGTTAGATTATAATCCATGACACTGGGTAGAATGATTTCTCCTAATTTGTTCTTCTTTTTCTAAAGTGTTTTAGCTACTCAAGGTCCTTTGCCTTTCCACATATATAATATATATATGTATATATATATATATGTATATATATATGTATATATATATATATAATAGTAAGCTTGTTTACAAAAAAATCATGTTGAGATTTTTCTATGAATTGTGTTAAACCTATAGCTCAATTTTGGGAAAATTGACATCTTTACTGTGTTGAGTCTTCCATTGTTTCTCCATGTATTTAGGTCTTCTTTAATTTCTTTCATTAGCATTTTGTAAGTGTCATCACACATATCTGGTACATGTTTGTTATATTTATATCTAAGTACTTCATTTTCTTTAGAGTGATTGGAAGTGGTATTGTGGTTTTAATTTTGGTTTCCACATGTTCATTGTTAACATGTAGAAATACCATTGATTTTTATGTGCTGCTCATTTACTTTTATTCTCCTTCTTTGCTTTCTATGGACAGATCAAGTTTTCTTATGTTGGTTTAAAAGTTGTATTTTTGTTCTTGTTTTGTTTGTTCTTAGGACCGTTTATTTGTTGTTTGTTTTAATAATTTTCACTAGTTTCACCGGAGAACAGGTCAGCAGATCTCTTCAGGCTGGGTTGCCAGAAGTTCTCTCTCCCACACTAGTTAACCACCTTGACAGGAGACTCACCTGGGGAATCTTTAACAAGGGCAAAGACCTCAGCATGCGGTCACTCTTTCAATCCATCATGTCCCACTGCAAGTGTTGGGGACACTGGCCTTAGGCACTGATCAGCAGATGGTTCCAGCCCCAGGCCTGACTTCCTTCCACCTCCAAGCAGTCCCACATACCCTTTCCCAGGCCCTAAGGAGACAGATCCTGCAGCCTCTTTCTCAGCCATGCCTCTTTCCTTGTGTTGCACGTATAGAACTCAGTGGGTCCTGGTGTCCCCCTGGTCTGTAAGCAGCAGCTGTGGTTCCAACAAGAGGGATGTAATCATAAGTCAAGGCCTCCTGTACCATTGACTGATTTGTGCTGTACTTGCTTTATCCTCACCGGCCCTGAGCGTCTTGGCACCTACCCAAGCAGAAAAGGTCCTTTAAGTTCCTTTTGTTCAGTGGCTTTCAACCCTAGTCACACATTAAAATGAGCTGGGGAGTTTAAAAAATATCAGCGTTTTTGTTCCCCACCCTAAATCAACTAAACCAGAATCTCTGTGGGTGAAACTGGATGTAGGTGTCTTTGAAAGCCCTCAACCACACCCCCAGCCCCCAGGAGTTTCAAAAGTACAGTGAAGGTTGAGAACCACTGCTCTCAATCTAAGAGTAGTTGCTGTGGAAGGTAAATAAGATTCAGTTCATAAAGTGTGGGGTGTGCAGTAGATGCTCCAAAAATACTTCCCTCCAGAACAGCCCAGAAAAGGGTCGGAAAGACAGACAGAGCCATAGCTGCTGTGCTTGCTGCATGCCCTTTTTAATGTCCAACATCTTGGCCATTCAACACCCAGCCCCCATCCAAGGGTGTCCTCTGGGGTCCAGACACAAGTGGGGGAGATGCTAAGGCACCTGGCTCTTGAGGGGGGCCTTCTTAGCGTTGATGTAGCCGTGGATCCAGTCGAGGTAACGGCTGACTTTGGTGTAAACACCGTAGTTGTTGAGGCGCCCGCAGCCCTCGCCCCAGCTCACCAGGCCCACCAGGAACCAGGTGCCGCGGAAGGAGACGACCATAGGCCCCCCGCTGTCGCCCTCACAGGCATCCCGCGGGTCCCCCAGGATGCCGGCGCACAGCATGTTCTCGGAGACCTTGTTTTGCATGGCCAGAACGCACATGTTGTGCGGGACCAGGGGGACCTTGACGAAGTTGAGGACAAAGGTGCGGTTTCTCTTGGCCTCGCTGCGGTAGCCCCAGCCTGTCACCACCGTCTCCTGGCCGACCTGGGTGAGCTCGCGCTCCGACAGGCCACTGTCCGGGAGGCAGATGGGCACAATGGTCTGTGAGAGCGTGGCGGGCCGGGCCAGGCGGAGCAGGGCGATGTCATTGTCGCTGGTGCTCTTGGTGTAGTTGGGATGGACAAAGACCTCCTTGATGTCCAGGTCCACCTCCCACTTCTCCCAGCGCCGCAGGTCATACTCCCCTGCAGGGCAGAGGGGCTGTCAGAGTGGGCTTGGGGGAGCCTCCCTCCCCTGGGGCCCCCTGAAGCCAACGTGGCTGCCATGCTCCTGCAGGCCCTCGTGGAGGGACAGCAGGAGTGGTCACCACGTATGCCCGGCACTGTCCTAGGCCACAGGGCTGTGCCTCTGATCACTATCAAGGGTAACAGCCCATGAGTGTCAGTCCTAAAGGGGCAGAACGCTGGTCTGAATTCAGGACTGGCTCATAGATGGAGCAGTGAGACCTGGGAAGTGACCAGCGGTGGGCAGTCAGCAGGGAAGCCTGAAGCTCCCTGGAGACCTGGGACACAGACCAGAGCTGCAAAGAGAACATGGGACACCTGCCAAGATGGGGGCAGGGCAGGAGCAGCCAGCCGGACACAGGCTCCACCAGGGAAGAAAGATCTGGACCACACACAAGACACAAGGTCTTCTCAGGCGAGGCTGTTGGTTCCTGGAAAGGCGGGGTGAGGGCTCTGCCTCCAAGCCCAGCCCCGCCGGAGGCCACTGGCCTCTGGTTGTGCTGGGCATGAAGGCAGGGTGTGTGAATCTGGTCATTCACTCTCAGTACATATCTTTGCCTTCTTTTTTTTGCATAAAGATTGGAGTGAGAGAACCCCCGCCCCCCAGAAATTGGTAGAGTGGGGTCTAGGCTCGGGGAGCCCTGGGCTGTTGTAGGGAAGCAGCTGGCTGCTGTGCCAGATGCCAGGGCCCCCGCTGCGCAGTCCATCCCTGTCACTCTGTGTGAAGCGCGGCCCTGAGGACGCCTTCTGGATCTCTGCACCCCAGGGTGCTGCAGGTCCACACACACGGCCACTCCACATAGTGAGAGTGAAGACACAAGTATGTGTGTAACCTCCTCGCTGGCAAAAACACGTGTGTAAGCACCTGGGCACCAGATTCGAAGAGAATCCCTTACGTGCAAACTACATGGTGTCATTGTGTCTAAAATGCCGCCACAGGAGTGGCGGGGAGGGAGCACATGGGCCTCTTCCCCTGAGATGCCTTCTGTGTGGCTCTGGTGTCCTCTTGCTCAAGCACCCCGGAGACCAGGCTCCCCAAACCCGGCCAGCCCATCTGGGCCACCCCTCCGGCCTGGTTCCAGCCCGCACCGAGCCTGACGATGAGCTTCTTGTGGTCGTCCAAGCAGTGGGCCGCTGTCAGCACCCAGGAGACGTGGACGAGCACTGCCCCGCAGGCCAGCTTCTTCTTCGAGTCCAGCAGGACCACCTGTAATGGGGGGTGGGCAGTGATGGCACCACACGGCCTTCTGACAGCTCCGTGTCAGGGCCCCGGTCTCAGCACAGCCCAGGCACTAGCTGCCTAAATAGGTCTTCTCTGGGTTCCCTGGTCACACGGGCATGGACTTTTTTGGCATTTTCTTTTCTGCATGTTTGATGGAGTTTGCCTGTTCCAGGGTATCTCCCTGCCTTTGCCTGTGCTGTTCCTATAATCATCCTCAGCAGCATCCAGAGAGTTCTCACCGTCGGGGGCTCAGGCTGGTCATCGTGTCCTTTGAGAAGCCTTTGAGGCCCCCAGGCTGCCTTGGGAGTCCTCTCCAGGTTCCCTCAGTCCCTGTCCTGCCAGCTGGCTCTGGTCCCATTGGGTTGCCTTGTGTTTAGGAGCCCGAATCTCCTGGGGCCTGTGAGCTCTCCAAGACCTGCCAGCCCCCTGCTTTTTTTTTTTTTTTTGCAGTACGCGGGCCTCTCACTGCTGTGGCCTCTCCCGTTGCGGAGCACAGGCTTCGGACGCGCAGGCTCAGCGGCCATGGCTCACGGGCCCAGCCGCTCCGCGGCATGTGGGATCTTCCCAGACTGGGGCACGAACCTGTGTCCCCTGCATCGGCAGGCGGACTCCCAACCACTGCGCCACCAGGGAAGCCCCCCTCCTGCTTATTGATCTCTGGACAATCCCCCCCCACCCCAGTGCCTGGCAGAGATGGGGACCAAATAAGTGTTAGTTCCCAAGGCGGGGCTGGAGAGGTACTCCGAGGTCAACCCTCCCTCCCGGCCCTTTCCCACGCAAAACACCGCTCCCCTCCGCCAGGCCTCTGCCTCAAATACCACCAGCAGAGCATTATGGTTCCAGCTCTCCTTCCCGCACATTCCCCCCTTGGCTCCCCGGTGCCCAGCTCCCCCCTGCCCGGCGGCTTCTCTCCCATCGGGTTAGCGCCATCTTTCCCTGGAATCCTCCACCCTTAGCACTGCCGCCCGCATCCCCCCGGCCCTCCCCAAGCAAAGGCTGCACTTCCCTTCCCACTGGTGCCTCCTGAGCAGGAACTGGGCTCAGTGACTCCTGACCCAGCTGGTGAGCCGCTGCCTCTCTCTCCTCTCACCTGCCAGGGGCTCTCTCCCCATCCGGCCTCCTGCCCACTGATGAGCCGTGGATCTAATTGGCCTTCTTGGTCTACTTGGTCTGTGTCACGTTTCAAGTGCTTGCGTTTCTTCTCCATTCGCTTCCCTGGCCTCCCACAAGGGAACGTCACTGAAGGCAGGGGGAGGCTGCTGAGTGCCTGCTGGGCACTGCTCCCGAGACTGCCCTCCCATCTCTGTCCCCCTCCTGCCAGCAGCCTCCTTTGCTGCCTTGTAGGATAAATGATGCTCAGACACTCAATTCTATCAACTTGCAAAGCCCCTCGGGATAGTCAGTCGGTTAATGAACAGCGCCACTTAATGGCGAGAGTCAGACCGAGCAGCATCTCTACCTGGCGGTGTGCCCTTGGGCAGGTCGTTAAAGTTCTCAGAGTTGGGACACCCCAGGGCTGTTGGGAGTAATCCCTGAGATGCACAAGTAAGGTCTCGTGCTGGGATTCTGCCGAGCCCCTAACAGAGGTAAGGACTTATGGGGAGGAGGAGGTGGGCACGCCCAGAGAGCCTCAGAGTGGCTCTGAGCACGGCTGTGAGCTCCTCAGCCCGGAGGAGAGAGCACTGAGCAGAACTGAGGGCTGGGAGACGGGCCAGGGCCATTCAGGCTGCGATGGGAGATTTAGACTCGCAAGAAGCAGTGGGAAACCATCAGCAGGGGGATTGCCTAGTGACAGAAAATGGAGATGAAACAACAGCGACAAGATTCCAGAAGCTGGACAGCAGAGGGACATGGTAACTGACTTGGCCGACTGAGAAAGCCGAAACCTCAGCCAGTGGTAGGAGACGCTGGGAGCAGGCTGCTTGGCAACAGAAACACCCAGGAAGCCTCCACGTGTCTCTGAAGAAGCTGTGCAGGTGGGGCTACAGCAGGAATGTTGAGAGCTTGTCAAAGAAACTGCTAGAGCCCTAGCCTTCTGTCTCGACCCCTCATCAGTGGCTTGACTCTCCTCTCTGACCCCTGCAGAAGACCCTAGGTGTATTCTCCGCAGAGGGTGAACCAGAGACCTGGGAACTCCAGGCACCGCCACAGGAAACAGTGACATGCAAGGCTGACCAGAGAAAGTCACGCAGACATCTGCAGACGGGGCAGATGCCAGTTCCTCTTCCCCCTACTCTCCCCAGGGGGCTGGAAGCCAGGCTGGGACCACCCAAGCATGAACTTGGAGGATTCCTCTCAGAAAACGGCCTAAAGACCTAAGAATCTGGGCAATAGGGGTTCTGCCAGTGACCTGGGCCTTCAGATGGTCTCACAGGAAAGCCCACCAGCCAACAGGTCCACCAGGCATTTCTTTGCAACTTCCTGTGAATCTCTAATTACTTTAAAAGGAATAGTTGGCTTTTTTTTTTTTCAGTAAACGGACTGGAATATAAAGTTGTGGAAAGTTCCCTGAAAGAAGAACACAAAGTCAAAGATACGGAAAATAGAAGAGATAATGAGATAATAAAACTAGAAGATCAATCCGGGGAAAGATCTGATTAGGAGGTGTAGAAAGAGAGAACAGAGAAAGCACAGGGCAGGTCATCAAGGAAATAACTAAAGAAATGTTCCTAGAGATAGAAGACACGCATTTCCACATGAAAAGGGCGCTGCACAGTGAATGCAAGAAGATCCACACGGAGGAACAACCTGCTGAAATCGTGGTAAGAGTTGTGAAACTCCGACTGTTGGGTAAGTATATAAATCTGATAGAAATTTAAATGTATAAAAAGGAAAGTAGAAGAGAAGGCAGAATCACGGTCCCTGTCTCTCCTCAGAGAAGCCAGGGGTGAAGGCGGAAATAAAGTCAAGAGAGATGAGGAGGACGCTGGAGGCGTGCCCTCCCCATCCGCTCCTCCCTGGGGAGATGCGCTACCTCTGGGTTCCTGCCCCAGGCCACGCCCCCAGCGTGAGCAGCGGCCCCTGGGCAAGAGCGGGCAGGACACCCGCCGAGGGTACCCTCCCTCCCCGTCGGGGCGGCCCGTCTCCTTCGCCTGGGACTCGGCCCTGTGGCTTGCTCCCCGCCCGGGTGCCCCGTGCTGTCCCCCATCTGCGGCTCACCCTTGGGCTCGCAGAGCAGGTGGTCGTCCCCCAGGCCGTAGCCGGGCGCGCAGCGGCAGTGGCGCCCGCCCTCCACCTCCAAGCAATAGTGCGCGCAGCCGCCGTTCTCCGCCGAGCAGTTTGAGAAGCGAGCCTCTGCGGGGGACCGGCAGGAGGGCGCCGAGAGAGCGCGGCGCTCTGCGCGCCCGGCCCCGCCCCCGGCCCCGGGGAGCTCCCCGGCCCGCCGCCCGCCGCCCCTCACCTTGAAGGCAGTAGCGGCCCTCCCAGCCCTGCGCGCAGTCGCAGCGGAAGCCGCCCAGGCCGTCGATGCACGTGCCGCGCCCGCAGCACGGGCTGTCGCACGGGTGCGCCGGCGGCGGGGCCGCGCACTGGTCCCCGTCTGCGACGAGGGGTAAGGAGGGGATCACGGGGGTCCGCCGGCCCCGTCCCCGTGCCCCCAGCGGCCCAGAGACCTCGAGGGGCACGGGCACCGCGGCCAGGGGTCTGGAGCGCACTCACCGTGGTACTTGGACCAGAAGGCCATCTGCGGAGAGAAGGGGCGGCGTCAGGGGCCGTCAGCCCACCTGTGTAGATGGGGAGCCCCCGGGGCCCCTCCCCGGGCTGGCCCAGGTCCGGCAGGCAGCATCCAAGCGGGCAGGGAAGGGAAGGGCTTCCACACAAAGAGGGGTCAACCCCAGCCTCTGGGCAGCTGCAGCCTGAGAAAAGCCAGGCTCCTTGCCCCTCTGCCCATCTCCACCCCACATCCCAAACCCGCCCCCACGCCGTCCCCCGCCCGTGCAGCTGGAAGCTTCCTCTGGGCACTGGCCTGGCTGCTACCCCAGCAGCCTCTGCAAAGGAAGGGACCCAAATCCCACCCCCACCCAGGGTGCTCTGCCTGCTTCCAGCTCCATCCCTCCAGGCACTGGGCGTCTGCTCTTTCCCTGAACCTGTCCTCAGAGCTGGGTGACTAGCAGGACATCGTGCGTGAGACACGGCTTTTGCCGGTTCAGAAAGTCTGTTTTTCTAACCAGCTCTCTGGTGTCACTTCTGCTGCTGGGCTGGGACCACCAGTCCCTGAGATCCACTGCTTGATGCCCAGGCCGAGAGCCCCCCTGCTGGCCTGGGAGACCCTGGGCGGGGGGGAGGGGGGAGGCATGGGAGGGGTGTGATGTGCCCAGGCTGTGCCTGCCGAAAATCATCGTGGCATCTGCTGAGGAGGCCATTTGGGGAAAGAGGCACTGGAGATGGTGGCTGAGGGCAAGAGAGGAAGCCACCCAGAGCTCCGCCTTCAGCTGTGAGAGCTGAGTGGGAAGGGCATACCTGCAGACAGCTTGAAGGGGACCCAGGTGGTGGCACAACCCCCAGGTCCTAGTCGCTAAAGTGAGCTCTGGGTGCTGGAGGGGGGCTGAGCCTTGTATCAGGAACACCTCCCTTACTGAGCGCATCCTAACACCTCAGGGCCACCACCACAGGGCCCTGGGGGCCAGAGAGGACACAGACCCTTTCCTTGGATCCCCTGAGCGGTCAGGTTTCACCCCTGGAGTATCTAAGGCACAGAGTGAGTGTGTGTGCCCAGACATCAGGGAGTCTTGGATCACCTGGTCAGCAGGGTGGAAGCAGGGGTGGTGGCCTCTGGATCAGAGGGGGAGAGAAGAGGGGAGGCCGTGGTGGCCAGTCGCAGGTGGACAGGGGGACTGAGCTACCTCCAGTGGGATTGGGTGGGAATCCCAGCCTAAGGCTTCCCCAGACGCGCTTCTCACGCTCGTTGCAGAGTTCTGTTTCTTGGAGTCCCATGTGCCCTGGCCAAGACCATAGGGCCGTTCACTCCACTGCTGCACCCCCTGGCAAGCTGGGAGGGTAAGGGGCTGGCGCCCACCGCTTCCCAGGACTCCCAAGGGGCCCCAGGCTGCCGCTCCAGGTCCCACCCCTGAACCTCAAGCTCTGCACCCAGTCGGGCGGCCTTACTGTGTCTTCCATGTTTTGGAAAATCTCCCGAGCTTCCTCAAATTCACAGGTCTCCTCTCTGCACTCGCGCTCCAGGCTGCCGGGCCGCAGCTCCTCCAGGAAGGTGTTGGCGCGTTTGCGGATCCGCAGCACCTGGTGGGCACCCCGATGGCTGGAGAACACTGAGGCTGGGAGGGGGACAGGGAGCTCGCGTTGGTGGGGGGCCCGCGGTGAGGGGGCCCGGCTGGGGAGTCCCTGGGGAGGTTTTCATTTCTGGTCCCTCAGGGTTATAATTCCAGGTACCGATACCCTCTCCTCCTCCCGAAGCAGGGGGCCGGCCATCGGAGGACAGGACACTTGACCATTCAGAGTGCGTGCACAGAGGCCGACAGACCTCCCTCCCTCCGAACCCAGCCCAACCTGCGTGTGACCCTGAGCCCATGTCTTTACCGCTCTAAACTTCAGTTTATTCATCAAACAATGAGGATGAGATAATCACGTAAAACACTTAGTACAGTGCCTGGCAGGGAAATGTCACTGGCAGCCAGTGACAAATGCCACGTGCTGCTGCTGTTGTTATTATTACACTGCAGAGGTAAATGGGTCTTGTTGTTCTCCAGACACACCTTGTGCAACCCCGTCTTGAAGCCGTCCCTCCACCATCCCTGCCCTCACCTCCTCCTCATGGAGCATTTCCCACGCCCTTCCCCTAGGGCAGGCGCACCTGGACAAGGCAGACCTGCCACCCGGGGAGCATCACCCAGTGTCTCCTGGGCTCTGAGAGGTGTCTGCCTTGGGGGCAGGGGGACAGCTGGGGTGGAGGGACCAAGGCAGGGGAGTGAGCAAGAGAGGCTCGAGGATGCCAGGGCCAGGAAGGGCATCCTCAGGAAAGGAAGATGTGCCGGACTGAGTCTGGACGTGGGAGCCAGGAGGACCGCAGGTGGGGACCGGGGCTGGGAGTGGGGAGGAAGGGCCGCCAGGGAGACGAGCTGCTCAGGAAGAGGCATACATGGAAGAAACAGCCCACGGTGGCTGCAGGAGGTGTGGGGGGAGGGCTGCCTAAGAAACCAGGCAGCACGGCTGTCCCGCAGGCCCCTCCCCCAGCATCCTGGCCTCCTCCTCTCCACATCCCGGTCCCCTGGCCGTGGGGACCAGGGGAGGGTTGGGGCAGGATAGCGGCCAGCAGATGAGCGTTTTAAGAGGACAGGCTGCTCTGGGGCAGTTTGCCTGGCAGCGGGGCCTGGCGCTCTCACAGTTGAGGGAGTGAGCGGTGGAGTGCGGAGACCCAGGGGACTCTGTGACCAACCCCCCAGGTAGGAGGAAGGACGTGACCCCGCGGCCCCGGGGGCTCCCTGCCATCACCACAGGACTCAGCCCCTGAGCTGCGGCCTGTGTTCCCCTCAGTTAATTTATCCCTGTTCCCTCAGGTCCGCCTCTCATCTCCTCTCGCCCTGAGGCTCAGGGGAGCCGGTGAAAGGTTTGAAGACCCCGAGGGTCCCGAGGAGGGGGTGGGAGAGCGGCCTTACCGGGAGGAGCTGGTGTGCTGGAAACTCCCCAGATCGTCACGAACAAGAAGAGGCTTGTAAGCTGCCGCATTCTGAAGTTGCTGCCACCTGTCTGAGGAGGACTTCTGAGCTTCCGGCAGCCCCGCCAGCCCCCCCGCCAACTCTGCCCCCTCCCTCAACCCCGGGTGGGGGCTGAATGAACCAGCGATCGCCAGGGCCAAAGCTGGGGTGGGGGTCCCTGTTCGCTATTCAGACACGCATGGGGCGCCTCGGTCCCCTTGTCTATATGGGGCTAAGGTCACACGACCCGAGCCTGCAGGGTGAAGAGAGGAAGTGGAAGGGGCCGTGACCTGGTGAAGATCAAAGGGGACTCGACACAGAAGGGTGATGGGCAGGCGCACCCAGAACGTTCCTGCCCTCCCTGGGTGAGGAGTCGGGGGTGACGCCTCTGCTGATCTAAAGGCCAGGTTAAGAAGAAGAACTGACGTTTATTGGACAGTCACGGTGTCTTTCAAGAAATTTGTACATGGTTCAGAGGACAGGCCACCGAGTCAGAGCGCCTGGTGCAAATCCCAGCTGCAGGACAGGATTGTCGGGCAAGATCCCTAACTGTTCCTCAGTTGCCTCATTTGTAAAGCGGATGGAAAAACTGTATTTCTGCCTCAGAGGGTTATCGTGAGAATTAAATGAGTTAATCTACATAAAGCTGTTGAATAGGTTTGCACATAGCAAACGCTCAGTAAGCATGAGCTACTATTATCTCAGCGAAGGCTCACCACCACCCAAGAGGTAGGTATTAATGTTGTCACCCCATTTCACAGAGGGGGCGATTGAGGCTCACAGGAGAGAAATCGCTTATTAAACACCCACAGCCAGGAAGCGGAAGAGCTAGTGCTTGAGCTCAGGCCTGTGTGGCTCCAGGCCTGGAACCTTAACCCCTGCCGCAAAACACCAGGCGCACCACAAGGCCACAGAGGTAGCCCTGCTGGCCGGAAACCTAGGAGCCCCTGCTGCCCCCCAGGCTGAGTGGGTGCCCCACCAGCACCCCCCTCCCCATCTAACCTCATGTTCCACTTTGCCGACTCCCTCTGAGGCTGATTCTGACTTTTGTTTAAAGGGTTTAGAAGTAGAGATGAGGCTGTGGTGGGGAGCCTGGAGGGCTCTGGGTTCCAAGCTGCCTCTGGCGATGGCTCTGGGGTCTGGAGGCCCTCAACCGACTTCCACTTCCCTCAGAGTCTGGGAGGAAGGCCCCTGGGAGCCATGGCACCCCAGCCTGAGGAATGCCAGCCAGAGCCTTGGCCTGGCCGGTGGCAGAGCTCAGATTTCCTTTACCCCAAGCTCCAGCCAGCCTCCCAAACCCTGGCTAGAAGAGTCCACCTTCAGCCCTGCTCACCCTCCTCCGGCCCCCCTCACAGACCTGCCTCGAAGGGGACTTACTGGGGTGGACCGCCGAGAAACTGCGAGGTCGCCCTCCTGCCGCCATGACAGCCTGGACCTCGAGTTAATCCATAACTGCAAATATTTGCTCGGCCCTCGGTGCGGAAGCCTCCCTCTCCACAGATAAACAAACAAGTTCCCGGCTCAGGACCGCTCTGTCTGCCCCAAGCCCACCCGCGCCCATCAGTGGTGCCTGCAGGAGGGAAGGAGGGAAGGGGTGGGCAACGTCAAAACTGTCTACAGACGTGGCGTCATTTTAGCCTCATAGCGCTGGCTGAAGGAGGGACATTGTCCCCCTTTAGCTGATGGGGACATTTTTACCCGGAGATACTGCGGTTTGCCTCAGATCAGCACACCGGTAATGATATTTCACCAAATCTGGGATGCCATTAGTTACAAGATGCATCTATTTTATGTGTCAGCGTAAAAGAAAAGAAACATTGTTAACTACTCAATGGCCGGCCATCCTGATTACATCATGAAGGTTTGATGTAAAACATGAAAAGATATGCCTCTCAGGGTCTCCACCACATGCGTGCCAAGCACTCGGCTAAACTCTCAGCTCCAGCCGCTCCGGTAGCTGCCCCCCAAGCCCACACACACGCACACACGACTGCACACGACTATTCCCATAACCTCGATTTTGCAGATGAGGACGCTCAGAAATCTTTTGTCACTTGCCCAAATTCACAGAGCTGGTAAGTGGCGGGCCTGGATTAGAACTCGGGGCTTCCCAGCACCTCTTGGCCACTTCTGTGAGCAAGTGAGAAAAATAAACAGGATTCCGAAAAGGCTGCAGTCAGTTCTTGACCAGTTTGCCAGAAAGGTCAGGAGCAGAAGTAAAGGGTTCGACCTGGAGCCTCTGCCCTGACCCTGCGGTCCGTCAGCATTTATTCCGTATCTTCCTTCCTGTACCGGGGATGCCCCCACTTCTCCCAAACCCCACTCCCTCCTTGGAGGACTTGACCAAACTCCTCAAACTCCTAGCCCCTGAATGGCTCATGTGACCCTGCCCTGCTGGCCTCTGGTGACGGCACCAGGAAGTCCCCTGACCCAGGAGTCCATCAGATTCTCTCCCTCGGCCCCCAGGAGTATGGCATTAGAGCCTTGTTCCACTGTGAGCCCTGGACTCACAGATTTTTAAATTTTTTGGCCATGCCTTGCAGCATGAGGAATCTTAGTTCCCCGATCAGGGATCAAACCTGCGCCCCCTGCAGGGGAAGCACGGAGTCTTAACCACTGGACCACCAGGCAAGTCCCTGGACACAGATTTTGAAGCCAGAGGCTGGGCACTGACGTTTCAGACTAAAGCAGATGAGGCTGATGAGGAGGAAGATGTAGAACGTGCAGACAGAGGCTGAGAGTCTCGGACGGGCTGGGGGCGGGCGGTAGCATCCTACCTCGTCATGACTGGGGCATATCCTACCATTGGCTTCATGGCAGTCCCCCTGCGCTCCTGGGAAACCCCCTCTTTCTTTACGTCTCCTTGCACCCAGACGCCTCCTAGTGGGGTACAGCATGGTGCCCGGCTGTGGAGTACAAGGCCCTTGTGCTGCCCACACGGCCCACTGGAGAAGACCAGAGGAACAGGGTGACCGTCTAACAAGGCAGACCCACTGGGCGGAGGCCAGGTGACAGGTGCAGATGGCGACGCTTATGGAATTCCGAGGAGAGGGAAATCAGCACAAGTGGGATGGTCAGGGAAGGCTGCCTGGAGGACGCAGAGCTTCAACTGGACATCAGCGGGCAGGCGGGACCCAGGTACAAGAGGAAGGGCCCTCAGGTGGAGAGGGGGAGGGGACAGGGTTTGGGATGGAGCCTCGAGGAAGTGGGGAGCCAGCGGCTGTTTGTAGGGTCTGGGGCCACTGCTTGGAGAAGGGAAGCCACAGTCTTGTGGACTCGGGTAGGAAGCGTGGAGACGACGTGCCTGACCACACAAGAGGGGAGGCTTGCAAGCTGAGGAATGTGTGAAAATGTCTCCTGCACCCCTGTGCTTGCTCCAGGGTCCTCCCCCATGGGTCTGCAGCATCACCTCCACTCCACCGCCTGCCAAGTGCAAGGTGCTGTGTGTGTTCCCGGGGACTCCTGCCCATCTTCTCTTCCCCACCACCTCCTCGCCTCCCACCTTCTCCCCAGCCTAGCCCAGGAGATCAGCTCCATGTGAAGTCTATGTCAGGTCCACCACGGGCCCTGACCAAGAATAAGGGACTCTGCCCGAGGCACCCCCTTCCAAACCAGCCTACATGCCCACTGGCACCCAGAACAGCCGGAGCGCCTGCAGTGGGAGGAGTGACCAGTGCTGGGGTCCGTCAAGGCCTGGGAGGCTGTTCGGAGGCCAGGAGGGCTCCTTTTGCTCTTTATGCCCGTCGACCTCCTGGGGCGCTGCAGGACGGGTACCTGCATCACGGCCTCCGCATTGGCTGCCAGCGCAGGAGACCCGGCTCACCTCCCTGAAGCAGGGAAGGTCCACGCCACCAGCTATTGCCGAGTTCTGCTGGCTCTGAAAGCCTGGCATCACCTGGAGAGTCCAGGGGCAGCCTGGAATCCAGCGTCTCTGCTTACCTGCAACAGGCTTCCAGCAGGGGGCGCTGCTCTGGTCCCACAGAAGGGTCCAGACCGATGCTCCAAGGTACAGCTTCACCGGGCTTGGTGGGCGCGGATGACTGACCTTCTCTGACTCTGGAGTTTCTCTTCCCAGGTGTGAGTCACCCCACATGGGCCCGGATTCAGTCAGGTCGACTCCAGATGCTAGAGCAGAATTTAGACATCCCAGCCAGAGGTGATTGAGAGACAGGAAGGACGTCTGTGTGCAGGGAATTCCCTGAATTTGTGAGGACCCAGGTGAAGGAACAAGAAGCAAAGGTGTGTGTGTGGGGAAACAGAAAGTCAAAATTATCAGACGGGGGGCTTCCATGGTGGCGCAGTGGTTGAGAGTCCGCCTGCCGATGCAGGGGACACGAGTTCGTGCCCCGGCCCGGGAAGATCCCACATACCGTGGAGCGGCTGGGCCCGTGAGCCATGGCCACTGAGCCTGTGCGTCCGGAGCCTGTGCTCCGCAACGGGAGAGGCCACAACAGTGAGAGGCCCGCGTACCACACACACACAAAAAATAAAATAAAATAAATTATCAGACGGCATCCAGCAGTGGGGTGTTCAAAAACCTCATCTTTGGGATCAGGCTTACGCGGGTTTAAACCTCATCTTGGCTCCTTCCTGGCTGGGTGTTTAACTTCACTGGGCCCCAATTTCTACTCTGTAAACGAGGCCAAGAATAGCATCCACCTCAGGTAGTTGTTATGAGGATCAAATAGTTTCTACAAGGTGAGCCTGAGACTTAACAGGTGATCGATTAATCGACAACAATTTTCTCTTGTGGCTCCCCAAATATCCCAGAGAGAAGGTGAGGATCAAACCCCCCGGGGGAAATGATGTCAACAGCACAAAGACACATTGATTCTTTTTTTAAAAAATTTTATATTGGAATATAGTTGATTCACAATGTTGTGTTAGTTTCAGGTGCACAACAAAGTGATTTACATATATATATTCATATATCTATTCTTTTTCAGATTTTTTTCCCAAATAGGTTATTACAGAGTCTTGAGTATAGTTCCCTGTGCTATACAGTAGGTCCTTGTTGATTATCTGTTTTACATACAGTAGCGTGCATATGCCAGTCTTAACCTCCCACTTCATCCCTCCCCCACCTCTCCCCCTTGGCAACCACAAGCCTGCCCTCTAAGTCTGTGAGTCTGTTTCTGTTCTATAAACAAGTTCATCTGCATCATTTTTTTAGATTCCACATACAAGTGATATCATATGATATTTGTCTTTCTCTGCTGACTCACTTCACTTAGTGAGTCCATCCACAGACTACTTAGGTCCATCCATGTTGCTGCAAATGGCATTATTTCATTCTTTTTTTAAATTTATTCTTTTTTAAAAAAATAGGTTTGAGGTATAATTTACATGCAGTAAAATTCACTCTTCTTGGGCTTCCCTGGTGGCGCAGTGGTTGAGAGTCTGCCTGCCGATGCAGGGGACATGGGTTCGTGCCCTGGTCCGGGAAGGTCCCACATGCTGCGGAGTGGCTGGGCCCGTGAGCCATGGCCGCTGGGCCTGTGCGTCCAAAGCCTGTGCTCCACAAACGGGAGAGGCCACAACAGTGAGAGGCCCGCATACCGCAAAAAAAAAAAAAAAAAAAAAAAAAAAAAAATTCACTCTTCTTGAATGAACAGTTCTGTTTGTTTTGACAAATGTCTATAAGAGTGTAACCACCAGCACAATAATTAAATGGGACATTTTTAACACCCCCAGCCCCTGGCAACCACTGATCTGATTTCTGTTGTTTTTTGTAGAATGGCATATAAATGGAATCCTTACAGTATGTAGCCTTTTTAAAACTGGCTTCTTTCATTCAACATGAAGCTTTTCAGATTTATCCATGTCGATGTGTGTATCAGCAGTTTCTTTTTATTGCTGAGTAGTTTCCATTATACAGAGGTACCACAATTTGCTATCCGTTTGCCACTTCTTGGCTATTATTAAATAAAACTGCTAGAACATTCACACACAGGTTTTTGTGTGGGTATATGTTTTCATTTCTTGTGGGCAAATATCTAGGAATGGGATTGCTGAGTCATGTGGTAAGTACATGTTTACTTTTGTTAAAAAAAAAAAGAAAGAGAGCAAAACTGTTATCAGAAGTGGCTTATATTATTTTGCATTCCCACCAGCAACATACAAGTGTTCTAACTGCTTTGCATCCTCCCCAGCATTTGGTGTGGTCAGTTCTTTGGGTTTTGTTTATTAACTGTTAGCTATTCTAATAGGTGAGGTGTAGCATCACATTGTAGCTTGAATTTTTATTTCCCTGATCACTAATGATGTTAAGCATCTTTTCATGTGCTTACTTGCCTTTCATATACCTTCTTTGGTTATGTTACTGTTTAAATCTTTGACCTATTTTTTAAACTGAGTTTTGAGAATTTTTATATATTCTGGCAACAAGTCCTTTGTCACATAAATAAAATTTTCTTTCGGTTGATGGTTTGTTTTTTATTACTTAACAGTGTCTTTTCATGAGCAAATATTTTTAATTTTGACGAACTCCAGGTATCAATATTTTTTATGGTTTGTGTTTTTGTGTCCTACCTAAGAAATCTTTGCCTTAGATCACATAGGTCACAAAGGTTTTCTCTTATGTTTTCTTCTAGAAGCTTTATGGTTTTAGCTTTTAAATTTGGATCTCCAACTCGTTTTGAATTTATTAATTTTTATATATGTTGTGAGGCAGGGATTGGTTCTTTTTTTTTTTCCCCTATGGATATCTAGTTGTTCCAGCACCATTTGTGGCAAACACTATCAGTTTCCCCATTGAATTGCCTCAGTACTTTGTCAAAAATCAATTGACCATATATGCACGTGTCTACATCTGCACTTTATTTTATTCTATTGATCTCTCTGCTCCGCCTTATGCCTGCATCATACTGTCTTAATTGCTTGACCACTGTTACAAGATTCCAGTGAGTCATGAAATCAGGCAGCGTAAATCCTCTTTCTTCTTTTTCAAAATTGTTTTGGCTACTCTAGGTCCTTTGCATTTCTACACACATTTTAGGATCAGCTTGTCAATTTCTACCAAAAAGAATGCTTGCTGGAATTTTGATTGGGGTTGAGTTGATGCTATAGAACAATCTGGGGAGAAAAGACATCTCAGTATTGAGTCTTCTGATTTATTAGCATGGTATTTCTCTCCATTTTTCTTTTTAGGTCTTTGTTAATTTCTCTCACCAAAGTTTGATAGTTTTCAGTGCGTCAGTCTTGAATATATTCTGTTAAATTTATCCCTACTTAACTTATGCTTTTAAAATGCTATTGTAAATGGCATTTTACAGATTACAATTTACAATAGTTTGTTGCTAGTATATAGAAATACAATTGATTTTTTAATATGGAGACATTTCTCTTTTTTCAGTTTTATTGAGATGCAATTAACATATAATGTATTAATATAAGGTATACAACATAATGATTTGAGAGATGTATATATTGCAAAATGATTACCACAGTAAGTTTAGTTAACACCTGTCACCTCACCTAGTTACAATTTTTTTCTTGTGATGTGAACTTTTAAGATGTATTCTCATTGCAACTTTCATATATGCAATACAGCATTGTTAACTATAGTTACCATGCTGTACATTACATCCCCAGAACTTATTTATCTTATAACTGACCACCTTCACCCATTTCCCCCACCCAGCCCCCACCTTCTGGCAACCACCAGTCTGTTTCCTTAATCTATGAGTTTTTTTTTTTCACTCATTAGTGATGTCATACAGTATTTATCTTGAGACTGAGCTCTTGATCCTGCAAGCGTTTGCTAGAGTGACCAACCAACCTGGTTTGTCTGGGACTGTCCTGATTTTAGCACAAAAATTCCTACATTGGGTAAACTCTTCCCTGGGATGAGAAAACTCCCAGTTTTCAGTGATGGGCACAGAAGTTTAGGGGAAAGGTACAAAACCCAAAGGTGACCCCCAAAAGAGAGTCTGAAAGCCACACTGGTTTTAGTGCCAAATGGACATGGCACTTTCCCTAGTCTCTGTTGCTGATGATCGCAACCATGATTTGCAGTTCCTGATAATGGATCATCCATTATAAACCACCCCCCCACTGCCTAGTGATTCAACTTAAGTGCACTGTAATCTAAAGCATGAACATCCACTTTGCCTGTGGACTGACTGTTATGATTTGTGTTGAGACAGTGCTAGTTTAATTTTTAACATGGTGAATATTGTAGCCATATTTTTTAAGAGTTTGAATAATGAAAATGAAAATGATGACAGTACCAATCAATGCCAGCAGGAACCAGACATGATGGTCATTTGGAAGGCTAAATGTCTATGTTACTTTAATGACAGCTGGCATAACACATACAATTGGGTTAGGGAGGTAAAAAATCAAAAAGAGCATACTGCACAGTATGCAGAAGAGAATTTGGGTTGGGCATGGTGGAAAAAGGAATGTGAAAGCACACGTAGAAACTGATTCTCACAAGTCCCCAATGAGACAGGCAAGTGCTTCTAAATTAATCAAAACGGTTTTTTGGCCTCCCCCAAAAACAACAATTTGCAGTTGAAAATAGTGGCTGCTGGAGGAATCACGCTCCCTGACTTCAGACTATACTACAAATCTACAGTAATCAAAACAGCATGGTACTGGCATAAAAACAGGCACATAGATCAATGGAACAGACTAGAGAGCTCAAAAATAAACCCATTCACTTATGGTCAATTAATCTATGACAAAGGAGGCAAGAATATACAATGGAGAAAAGACAGTCTCTTCAATAAGAAGTACTGGGATGGGACATCCTTGGTGGTGCAGTGGTTAAGACTCCATGATCCCAATGAGGGGGGCCCAGGTTTGATCCCTGGTCAAGGAACTAGATCCCACATGCATGCTGCAACTAAGAGTTTGCATGTCACAACTAAGGAGCCCATGTGCTGCAACTAAGGAGCCTGTGAGCCGCAGCTAAGGAACCTGCGAGCTGCAACTAACGAGCCCACCTGCCGCAACTAAGACCCAGCACAACCTAATTAATTAATTTAAAAAATAAGAGGTGCTGGGAAAATTGGACAGCTACATGTAAGAGTATGAAATTAGAACATTCTCTGACACCATATACAAAAATAAACTCAAAGACCTAAATGTAAGACCAGAAACCATACAACTCCTAGAAGAAAACATAGGCAGAATACTCTTTGACATAAATCATAGCAATATTTTCTTGAATCTGTCTCCTAAAGCAAAGGAAATAGAGGTAAAAATAAACAAATGGGACCTAATTAAACTTAGAAGCTTTTGTGCAGCAAAGGAAACCATCAACAAAATAAAAAGCCAACCTGAATGGAGAAAATATTTGCAAGTGATATGACAGATAAGGGGTTAATATCCAAAATATATAAACAGCTTATACAACTCAACATCAAAAAGAACCCACCTGATTAAAAAAATGGGCAGGAGACCTAAATGATATTTCTCCAAAGAAGACATACAGATGGCCAACAGGCACATGAAAAGATGCTCAACATCATTAATCATCAGAGAAACCCAAATTAAAACCACAGTGAGATGTTACCTCACACCTGTCAGAATGGCTATCATCAACAAGAACACAAATAACAAATGTTGGTGAGGATATGAAGAAAAGGGAACCTTTGTACACTTGTTGGTGGGAATGTAAATTGGTGAAGCCATTATGTAAAACAGTATGGCAGTTTCTCACAAAACCTAAAAATAGAGCTACCGTATGACTCAGCAATCCCACTCCTGGGCATATAGCCAAAGGAAACCACACTTTGAAAAAATACATGCACCATTATGTTCATAGCAGCATTATTTACAATAGCCAAGACATGGAAGTAACCTAAGTGTCCATCGACAGATGAATGAATAAAGAAGATGTGATATATATATATATATATATATATATATATATATATATATACACAATGGAATATTACTCAGCTATAAAAAAGAATGAAATAATGCCATTTGAAACAACATGGATGGACTTGGAGGGCATTATACTAAGTGAAACAAGCCAGACAGAAAAAGACAAATACTGTATATACCACTTATATGTGGAATCTAAGAAATACAACAAACTAGTGAATATAACAAAAAAGAAACAGACTCTCAGATGTAGAGAACAAACTAGTGGTTACCAGTGGGTAGAGGGAATGGGGAAGGGGCATGCTAGGGGTAGGGGATTAAGAAGCACAAACCACTATGTATAAAATAAATAAGCTTCAAGAATATATTGTACAACACAGGGAATACAGCCAATATTTTATGATAACTATAAATGGAATATAACCTTTAAAATTGTGAATTATTAGGTTGTACATCTGAAACTTATAAATATTGTATATCAACTATACCTCAACAGGACTTCCCTGGCAGTCCAGTGGTTAAGACTCCGCAATTCCACTGCAGGGCGCATGGGTTCTATCCCTGGTCAGGCAACTAAGATCCCGCATGCCGCACGACCCCCCCAAAAAAACCAAACAAACAAACAACTATACCTCGATAGAAAAAAAAGAAAAACAGTGGCCATTTAATTAGCTTGGGCCTGCCACAAGAATGAATGTAGTGCTCCTTTCACTGTTCAATGAAACTGAGTAAAGTTACATTTCCTCATTCAGAGGCTGTAACTGAAATATCCTGTGAGTGAAAAAAAGGAGAAAAATTTCGATAACAGATGTGTTGGCTCTTTATGATGTAGAGTTGAATCTATCAGACACTACCAACAATCACACTTTCTGCAGCCTGCGTGCCACAACTACTGAGACCACATGCCACAACTATTAAAGCCTGCACACCTAGAGCCCATGCTCTGCAGCAAGAGAAGCCACCACAATGAGAAGCCTGTGCACTGCAATGAAGAGTAGCCCCCGCTCACCGCAACTAGAGAAAGCCCACGCGCAGCAACGAAGACCCAACACAGCCATAAATAAATAAATAAATAAATAAAACCGTTCCTCTAAAACTGTTTGATGATGTTTGAAGAGGCCATATGGACCCTAAAAATAGGTGAGCTGACTGCACCTGAGTTGTTCAATGTGATGTGTAGGTAGTGACAAGAACTCATATAATGAAAAATGACTCACCTTGTGGGAAACAAAACAAAATGTCACCAGAAAAGGACAACGAATTTAAACAGGATTTTAGCATTTCTTTACTAAAACTGGAAATTATTTGTCATTCAACTTTAATTTCCTAAGTTCAAATATCACTGTGCTTTAAAATCATTTTCCCTGAGAGGTTTAACTTATGACATCCAGAGTGCTTCAAAATGTCTAAAAAGGACATTTTAGACATGAATATCCTACATAATGAATTTATAGATGCAAAGGAGCTGACAAACAACTTATCTACCAAAACCAGCCTATAGGTATGAAGCGGATGGACAGTTTTGGAGATGTGGAAACTAATCCCTACAGCCTAAAAACTTGCTGTTGTTAGTTAAGACCATAAGTATTCCAAGCTCAAATGATTTTGTTGAGAGAATCGTTAGCTTGGTGCCATCACATCGACCTGACAGCTGGAATCAGTGCAAAGTGCGCTTAATAACAGCAGGGTTGCAAGTCAAAGAATTTTATGTTTGATCACGTTCAGTTTGATCACTACACAAAAGAAGCGTTTCCTAAAGGCTGCAGGCAAGGAAATAGAAAGAGGTAAAAAGAGCCTTTGTATCATAGAACAGAAATGTCGTTGTTTTTTAAAAATTAAATACTGGTAATATCTGTTTAATTAGTCCTATTATATTTACATTCTCCCTTTTAAAAGTCTTACATGTATTTTAAAAAATTTATTTTGTAGAGCAGTTTTAGGTTCACAGCAAAATCAAGGGGGAAAGTACAGAGATTTCCCGTATACCCCCTGTCCCTATACATGTGCAGCCTCCCCCATTATCAACATCCCCACAGCAGTGGTGCATTTGTTACAACCATGAACCTGCATTGACATAACATCATCAGCCAAAACCCATAGCTTACATTAGGATTCACTCTTGAAGTCGTGCTTCACCTATTCATCCCTGGCACTAACCGCCTTTCCCCAACCCCTGGAAGCTACGGATCTTTTCATTCTGCTCATAGTTCTGCCTTTTCCAGAATGTCATAGTTGCAATCATATAGTACATAGCCTTTCATATGTATGTATCTTAATACAAAATTTAAGTAACCCATAATGGGTTAAAATAAATTGCCCTGTCAGAAGAAAGAAACATTATAAAACGATTTTCCTATTTCTTTCTCATACATATTATTTGCTTAACTCTTCCTACTCTTAATTTTTTTTTTTTTTTTAGATGTTGGGTGTAGGAGTTTATTAATATATTTATTTTATTTTTGCTGTGTTGGGTCTTCGTTTTCGTGCGAGGGCTTTCTCTAGTTGTGGCAAGCGGGGGCCACTCTTCATCGTGGTGCGCGGGCCTCTCACTATCGCGGCCTCTCTTGTTGCGGAGCACAGGCTCCAGACGCGCAGGCTCAGTAGTTGTGGCTCACGGGCCTAGTTGCTCCGCGGCATATGGGATCCTCCCAGACCAGGGCTCCAACCCATGTCCCCTGCATTAGCAGGCAGATTCTCAACCACTGCGCCACCAGGGAAGCCTCCTACTCTTTATTAATTGTTACTAATCCTATTGTTTTGTTTAAAACAATATGTAACAGAAAAGTAAATACAGAATATATCATTTCAAATAGACACCTATTTTTCATATTACACATATAGAATGTGTAATTCTAATAAATATCATTTCAAATAAACGCTTTGTTCATATTTCTATGTTAAAGTAATACAGATATGTACGTGTAGAATTTTCTTACACATTATATTACTCTGGGTATAACAAATAAGTGTCTATTTTTTACCTATTATATTATCATCGGTTTGGGGGATCTGGTATGGATGTATCTCAGGTGGGATCTCTAAAGTTGGTCACTTGAATACAAGTCCACCTCCTCCTCTGCCTGGGCTCTGTTTAAGCCCCAGGGATGCAGAGTCAACTGAGACCGACGTCGAAGGTGCCAGGAGGGAGGTTCCCCAGGCAACCCTGGAGCGGGCCCTACCTAGCCCCGAGGAGGCCCCGTGGGAAAGCTGCCTGGAGGAGGCCAGCCCCGGCTGGACCGCGGGGGCGAAGGCCCGGGACAGGGTGGAGGACGGGGGCGGGGGCGTGGCTGGAATTCCGAGGGGGGGCGTGTGAAGAGGTGGGCGGGGCCGGCGCCCCAGCCTCTCCCGGCCAGGGACTGGCCCCAATGGACCTGCGCAGCCCGGGCCTCCCTCCCGGTCACCGCCCCCGTGAGCCCGGCGTCTGCCGGGCCTGTCCTGAGCCGTGGGTCGTCGTCCTTCGGGGCAGAGGCTCTGGCGAGGCCATCGCGCCCGGCAGCGCGGGTTGCCCGGCCTCGCGGAAGTCAGGGGCCCGCAAGGCTGCTCCTGCGGCTGGGCGTGCGCGCGGGCCCGCGCCGCTCCGTCCCCTGAGCGGCCGCCGCCACGCCCCTACCTCTGAGGGCAGCGCCGCCGGCCGGCCGGCCGGCCGCCAGCCCGCCCGGCGCCCCGCCGCCCAGTCCGGGCGTGTGCTGGCTGCGCGCCTGCAGCTGAGTCAGCCTGTGAGTCAGCGCCCCCTGACCGCCGGCCGCCGCGTCTGGGCTGCAGTCGGGGACCCGGAGCGGAGAGCGGGGGAGGAGGGAGGGAGGGATGGGGGAGAGGGAGGAAAGGAGGGCCACTTCCAAAGCAAGGGTTTGCAACCTGTGGTCTGCGGGCCAAATCCAGCATCTCATGTTTCTGTTCAGCCCAGGAGCTAAAATTGATTTTTACATATTTTCATGGTTAAGTCCCCCAAAATGATTTATTTTGTAAGAAACAAAATTATATAAAATTGAAACCTCAGCGTCCATGAAAAATTTTATTGGAACAGCAGCGCTTATTTGTTTATGTATTTTCTATGGCTGCTTTGCACGACAGCTGCAGAACGGAGCAGTTGTGAAGGGCTGTGTGGCCCCCAGAGCCTAGACTCCGCACCTTTCACAGAAGGCGCGCCCCTCCCGGCTGTTAAGAAGGCAGCTTGGTCTGCAGAGAGCACGTCCTGGGCTGGGGTGGGTGGCTCCGGCTTGAGGGGGATTCCCACGCTGGGAACCGTTCCAGCCCAGCTAAGCTACCCCAGGGTTTGTCAGCTGGCGGGAGAGCCCTCGGCACAGGCGCCCTTAGCCTCCTCTGTGGTTGAACTTGCTAGGCCCTGGGACAGCCCTATACCCTGTGGTGGGGCTGGGTCCCCCATGGGACCACACACACCCAAGCTGAGTGGTTGTCGTCCCTGCTTACCCATTAACCAACTAGTCCTCGAATAAAGTTTCAAGGAAGTCAGGCCTGCTCATTTATTGCCTGGTGGATCCCAGGAACGTGACATGCCCTATGGCTTGCAGCCTGGGGCAGACTGTCTTGGTGATCCAGGTTCTAGCCTTCTGACAGTTGTGGCTTAAGGCAGTCTTTTTCAAACTTCAAAAAAAACGACAAGCCCTCAACCCTCAGTAAGAAATACGGTTTACATGGTAACAGAGTTTCACAAAAACGACCCCTAATACAGTGATGCACCCTTGCCATTGTCTATTCCTTTCTCTCTCTCTCTCACTTTTTTTTTTTTTTTTAATGGAAAGAAAAGCTGCCTAGGAGATATAGTTTTACAGAAACTACTGTGGAAAGTCTCAAACACAGAAAAGTAGAATATTGTAATCAGCTTCCATGTACCGGTCCCTCAGCTTCACAATGAACGTTTTGTCCATCTTGTTTCATCTACTGTATTCCCCTTTTTTCTTAGAATATCGTTCCTATTTTTAAAAATTGATGATCATGAAACAGTTGATTTCTTGACCTACCTATTAGCGCAACACCAATGTGTTTGTTGATATCCAGACCTATCTGTCTTTTCTGTCTTCAGTACAAAACCCAGCAGCAGGAAAGGACCTTCCTCACCTGTTGGCAGAAGCTTCCTGGCTCTCACCCATCATGACCCTCCTTGACTTTCTGTGACCCAAGACAGAGCCCCCAACCTCTACGGGCAATACACATACCTGTTTGTTATTATCTGATGTGCATCGAATCCTCTGTAACTGTGATAACCTAGGAGGGGGGAAGGGAGGTGGGGTGGGGGAAGGGAGGAACTTGGGGATGGGAAGAAGACTTTTCACTGTGGTGTTTGAATTCTGTTGTATATATGCTACCTCAAAATTTTAATTTAAAAACATTTCAAACCTACCCAGAGGTGTCAGGAACAAATGTAGCAGTCCTGTACCCACCACCAAGTTCACGTACTTGGCCTTCCGCCCACTCCGCCTTCCCTCCCCCTCCCCATGGACAACTCCAACCACCCTCAGCTCTGCCCCTGGGATGGAGCCCAAGAATTAGCATTCGGGGCAGCCCTGAGTTGAGTTATTTGCCATCCTGTAGGCTGTACCCTTTTGATGCTGGCTACCAGCACCCAGTCTTTTAATTTTGAAAATCCCACATGTCATGTCTCCTGGGTCTCCTCCCGTCTGGGACAGTTCCACAGTCCTTGTCACTGTGGCACTTTGGCCAGTTGTTTTGTAAGACATTCCTCACTTTGGGTTTGTCTGATGTTTTTTCATTCATAGATTGAGGTTATGCATTTTGCGCAAGGATGCCATGGAAGCAATGTTGTGCCTGTCTCAGGACACCACATCAGGTGTTGTTGATGTGTCTAATTACAGGAATACCTCGTTTTACTGCTCTTTGCTTTATTGCACTTTATTGCATTTTTCACAAACAAAGTTGGTGGCAACCCAGCATCAAGTAAGTCTTGTGGCACCATTTTTCCAACAGCATTTGCTCACTTTGTGTCTCTGTGTCACATTTTGGCAATTCTCACAGTAGTTCAGACTTTTCCTTGCTATTGTATTTGTTATGGTTGTCTGTGGTCATTGACCTTTCATGTTCCTACTACCA
This sequence comes from Hyperoodon ampullatus, assembly GCF_949752795.1. NCBI lineage: Eukaryota > Metazoa > Chordata > Mammalia > Artiodactyla > Ziphiidae > Hyperoodon > Hyperoodon ampullatus. Next base: position 101,873,609 of record NC_136921.1, read on the forward strand.
CTCGCTGAAAGCCCAGAAGATAGCACTTTTTTTTTAGCAATGAAGTATGTTTAAATTAAGGTATGTACATTGTTTTTTTTAGACATAATGCTATTGCACACTTAATTGACTAAGGTATAGTGTAAACATAACGTTTGTATGCACTGGGAAAATAAAGTGTGACTCGCTTTATAGCAATATTCGCTTTGTTGCAGCGGTCTGCAACCTAAACCAAAATATCTCCCAGGTACGCCTGTACTAGTCATGGTAACTTTGATCACTTAGTTAAAGTGATGTCTTCCTGAGATTTCTCCACTGTAAAGTTACTGTTTTCCTTTGTAATTAATAAACATCGTGTGGGGAGAAGCTTTATGACTATGTAAATGTCCTGTTTCTCCTCTTACATTTTCCTTCTAATTTTAGCATCCATCAGTGATTTTTTTTTAAATTTATTTATTTATAGCTGCATTGGGTCTCCATTGCTGTGCGCAGGCTCTCTCTAGTTGCGGCGAGCGGGGGCTACTCTGTTGCGGTGCGTGGGCTTCTCATTGCGGTGGCTTCTCTTGTTGCGGAGCATGGGCTATAGGCGCATGCGCTTCAGTAGTTGTGGCACGTGGGCTCAGTAGTTGTGGCTCGCGGTCTCTAGAGCGCAGGCACAGTAGTTGTGGTGCACGGGCTTAGTTGCTCCAGGCATGTGGGCTCTTCCCGGACCAGGGATCGAACCCGTGTCCCCTACATTGGCAGGCGGATTCTTAACCACTGCGACACCAGGGAAGTCCCCCATCAGTGATTCTTGTTTGCAAGAGTTATTACTGTGTGGGGTTTTTTTTTTTTTTTACCAAATATGATTTTCCTATTATCATTGTTCTTTCTACATTTGTTCTTTGGAATTCTGCTGTAAAAAAGAGCTGTCTCTTTTCCCCATTTATGTATTTATTCCATTATTTCTATATCTGTATGGACTTTTGGATGTTTATTTCATTCTATAGGTTATAGTCCATTACTATCACCTTTTTATTTTTGCTCAGATTGCACCACATTTGGCTATTATTGGGAGCTCCTTTGAGTTGGTCCCTGTGTCTATCGTGTGCCCCCATCATGCTTGGAGCACTTCCTTATTGTCTGACACAAGATGTTGCAGGCTCATCTTGTACTTTCCCTGCTCCAGCGCTGCGATCAACCCTTTCTCTAGGAGCCCTGGTTTGTTTCACTGGAGAACATATTTAGAAAGTAAGATCTAAGCATGAGTCAGATTTAACTTGGTTAAATGAAAATGCAGAACTGAGCTGCCATTGGGGCAGCTTGGGAAGGCCAGGGGCAAACTGTGCAGGGCCAAGAAGAGAGGCAGGGGGCACACAGACCGTGAGACTGAGAGCGAACCAGAGCGAGGGAGGGCAGCTTGGTTCCTCAGTCCTTGGCTGGGAGCACCTGTGGGGACCTGGCCTCCATTCGGATAAAAGGATGGATTCAGAGCGGCAGTGCCCCTCCATTGGGCTCCACGCAGAGCTTGCCTCTGGGGTGCACCTGGGGCCGGGAGTTGAAAGGGAGAGGATGATTTTTCTTTTTTCCCTTGCATCAGTACTGCTTGAATTTTTTTTTTTTTAAACCACAGCATCTATTATTTTTAAAACAGAACAGAAAAGATCTATTCTGTTTTTTTCTTTAACAATGTCTATATTGTTTCCTTTTTCTCAAACTGAAGAACAGCGGAGGGGATGTGGATGGATTGTTACAGTGGGTTTCACCCACCACAAAATGTGGGGGGGGTTGGGGGGGAGCAGTCCACCTGCACTCCAGTTCCGAATGATGAAAGCCTCGGGGCTCAGAGGCAGAGGGGCTTTCAAACTCTTCTGATTGTCACCCACAGTAAAAAATAAAAAATATATTTTACAAAATGTCCTACCATAGAGACACACATTCAACTTAAAATTTCACAACACAATAGTCACTCTTGTTGTGTGTGACACTTTCTACCCCATGCAGGTTATTTCCCCCTACTTTGATTTCACAACATACTAATGAATGGATCAGGACCTGCAGTTTGAAAAACCCCCCTCTAGGCCAGCTTCTTATTGTGCAAACAGGGAAACTGAGGCCCTAAGAAGGGGAGTGAGGGCCCAAACTGCTGCGGCTTCTCAGGATACATGTGCTTATGGCCTTTAAAACGATGCTACATTTTTACAGCTATTGGGGAGAAATAGGTCTGAATCATAAGAGTAGATTTTTAAAAAGTGTCCAGAGCTGGATGAAATTAGCCTAAGGGTCATGAACCAGAGATTTCCTGCCCTTATTCGATAGCCTCAAATTCCTAATGTTGGCGGCTTTAGGCTCTTTAAGATAAAATAAACCTTTTGTCCCTCACCTACCCATGCATCCACTTACGCAGCAAACACGCACAGCTGGTCTTAGGCAGAAGCAGGCATGCACAATGGAGGTGGGGTACTTTGCCACTGGGGTGCTTTCAGTCTCATCGGGAGGCAGCCGTAGAAGCAGGCACAGAGGACCTTGCAGTGACAGAGATGAACAGGGTGGGAGTGAGGGCTGTCAGCCTGGCAGGATGGGAGTGTGACCGTTGGAAAGTCATCTTTCTAAGCCTCAGTTTCCTCCCCTGGAAAATGGGGCAGCTAAGACCTACCTGCCTGAGTCCTAGTGAGCCTGCGGAGGGAAAGGGTGGAGAGGATTCAGTCTGTGGGGGACCTGCAGGCCTGAGAGGTGGGACTGGTTGAGGATTTGGGGTCTGGAGAGCAGGACGTGATGAGAATGACAAGAGGGGCTGGAGATGCAGAAGCCCCAGGATGGAAGCCATGTCTGCCTGTCACACAATGGAGTTTAAACTTCATCCTGTGGGCAAGGAGCCCACCGAGGTGCTCTGTGAAGGGGAATTGAAACGGGCTGGGACCTGGGACCTGGGACCCTTTGCTGCAGTGCTTGCACCTGGACAAACATCTCCTCAGTGATGTTTGCAACAGATACAAAGAAACTATGGGAAACTAAATACAAAGAAACTAAAAATAACTGTGTGCATGCGCAGCTGGGGCAAATTATGGACAATACGATACAAAAAGACCAAAGCCACCGGGCTTCCCTGGTGGCGCAGTGGTTGAGAGTCCACCTGCCGATGCAGGGGATACGGGTTCGTGCCCCGGTCCGGGAAGATCCCACATGCCGCGAAGCGGCTGGGCCTGTGAACCATGGCCGCTGAGCCTGCGCGTCCGGAGCCTGTGCTTCGCAACGGGAGAGGCCATGACAGTGAGAGGCCCGCGTACCGCAAAAAAAAAAAAGACCAAAATCCCAGCTGCCAGTTCTGAGGAGCTGGGAGCAAAAGCAGGGTACTGCGCATGCCCCCTGGGCAGAGCATCTCAGCCGCCCCTCAGGCCGGACCCCTGGGCACACCCCTCTCCTCACCCCATATAAGGAACCAGTTCACTCCCCACACCCCACAGCCCCCCGGGGAGGGAGCAAGCAAGAGAACCTGTTGGTTGTTCTCGCTCCCTCCTGCTCTAGCAGGGGCCCCAATAAAGCCTTGCCTGGCCTGTTATCCATTTCTATTTATTAAGGAGGCCAAGAACCCTGGTCGGTAACAGAATGACATGACCAGATCTGTATCCTTTACCCTGACTCAAGAGATTCCTGCAGCTCTAAGGAAACTGGTCAAAATCTGACACCGTGCAGCACTTGGAAGACACCCAGTAAGTTGACTCAAGAATAGAAAAGGGGGGCTTCCCTAGTGGCACAGTGGTTGAGAGTCTGCCTGCCGATGCAGGGGACACGGGTTCGTGCCCCGGTCTGGGAAGATCCCACATGCCGCGGAGCAACTGGGCCCGTGAGCCATGGCCGCTGAGCCTGTGCGTCTGGAACCTGTGCTCCGCAACGGGAGAGGCCACAACAGTGAGAGGCCCGTGTACCGCAAAAAAAAAAAAAAAAAGAAAGAAAAGAAAAGGGGGCACTTCCCTGGGGGCACAGTGGTTGGGAATCCGCCTGCCAGTCCAGGGGACACGGGTTCGATCCCTGGTCCTGCCACAAGAGAAGCCACCACAATGAGAAGCCCGCTTTCCAGTTAGAGGAGGCAAGCTGAGGCATGAAGGCAGCTGCAGCCTCTCCCGGCCAAGTGCAGGGACCATCCGTGCTAGTCTGAGACCTGGGCCTGACATCAGAGGGAGTTCTCCAGCCCTCCATCCTCTGAGGGTCTGCCCTGGAGAGAAGCTTCAGGCTGAGCTCAGGAACTCAGTCCCTGAACCGCTTGGAGGGGCCAGGTATCTGCGCACTTGAGGTGGGGTGTCACAGTGAAAAGGCAGGGTGCGGTACCACACAGATCCAATTGGAATCCTGCTTCTTCCACATGCAAATTAGGTGATTTTAGTAAGTTAGTCAACTTTGCCCTGGACTACAGTTTCTTCATTGTCAAGTGTGGGGAGGGGATAAGTGTGAATGAGGTAATGTTTTTAAAGTCTGTTGTAAGCCCCCAGTTAGGAGTCACTCTAAATGTGATCTCATACTCTTCCTTTACAGATGAGGAGGCTGAGGTCAGAGAGGTTAAGGGACTTGCCCAAGGCTACACAGCGGGCAGAACCAGGAGACCACTGGTGGTCTGATTAGGTAGCCCACGTTCCTCCCAGGAGCTGGTGCTGCTCCAGACTCGGTTCCACAAGAAGAGCCCTGGCTGGCTGCACCCAGCCTGAAACGACGTGTACCTGGCAACCTAGTCCCAGGGGCCACAGTGTGCAGGGATGAGTCACAGCAAACCCACTCCAGCAAGGAGACCCCCTCCTCCCCGGCCTGCTCGCGGCCCAGACCTGGTTGCCAAGCAACAAGACACAACACGCATAAACACTCTGGGATCCCTCGCGGTAACAGTGAGGCTGTCTATGGCGCTGCTGTCTTTCCCCTGACCCTCCCCTCCAGCCCCGGCCCCGCAGCCTTCCCTCTGGCTTTTCCTGGGGCAGAAGTTTTGACCCTCGGGCTAAGAGCTTCCAGACCGGAGTGAATGCGGACTTCCTGGGGTGGATGCGGGCTCCGCCCGGGCGATGAATGGGACGAGGCTACGGGCGGCCCAAGGCGTGGGCGGCGGCAGGCAGCGTGGACTTTCACCATTTCGGCTGCGTGAGGTGGTGCCCGGGCAGGGCTCCCAGAGGCCGAATCGGAGGACACAGGATGGCTCCACGATGAGAGTGCGTGCGCATTTCCCAGGGGCACGAGGGGCTTCTGCTGCTCTTGGTGCCCCGAGGGCGGTGACAGCGCCCTGCGTGCGTCTGCAGGACTCCGCGGCTCCTCGAACCTGCGCACCCGCGCTTTCCTTACTCCACCTCGCATCACCTGGTTACTCAGTTTAGCTGCGAACGTTTTGAGAGGGTGGCTCCCTGGGCGGCCTGTTGTCTGCACACTTGCCTGCTTGGCCGAAGACTGCGTGTTCAGTTAGCAGCTATTATTTTAGGACCCCTGTCCTACTCAGGCACTGAACTTGGGGCTGCATATATATCATTCCATTAACCCTCACAGCGACCTTGTAATGCAGGTATTTTAAAATCAGTTTTATTAGGCTTAACTGACATACAACAAAATTCAGCAATTTTATGTGTACAATTTGATGAGTTTTGACAAAAGTATACAAGCTTTTAAACACCGCCACCACAATGTTCATGACATAGAACATTCCCATCACCCCTCTGTAGACAATCCTCCCCTCTTGGCCCCTGGCAAGCACTGACCACTATAGCTTTACCTCTAGGCTTTCATATAAATGGAATCCTGTGCTCTGAAGTCTTCTGTCTGGCTTCTTTCACTTAGCATAACGCTTTTGAAATTCATTCATATGAGCACTGGCTAGTTCTTTTCTCTGCTAACCAGTTGATGAATAGCTGGATTGTTTCTGGTTTGGAGCTCTCATGAGAAAAGCAGCTATGAACATACATGTACAAGCCTTTGTGTGGACATATGATTTCATTTCTCTTGAGGAAATTCTAGGAGTGGAATTGCTGATTCATTCAATAGGTATTATTATTATTATCTCCATGATATAGATGGAGGAGTGAAGCTCAGAGAGCTTAAGCAGCTTGCCTGAGCTCCCACAGTTTGGCAGAAATTCAAAGTCAAGTCTGACCTGTATGCCAAGTGGCCACCCATAGAAAACAGGTATTTTTTGAGTTGAAAGTACCTCTTTGGTCAGTAATCACTGTAGTGACATGTACGTGGCATGAATTCAGCTGCATTCAAGTTCATAGCCTGACACTGAGCACAAGCTGCTGAGCACACCATGTGTACAGGGACAAAGGTCACTCCTGAAGGGCACTTCAGCAGGTGACTTCTGGAAGCGTAAATGGTAGGGCTGCAGGGTGTTTGTTTGGTAAAGGTGGTGTTTGCCGGGTTTCTCCACTGTAAAGTGACTATTTCCCCTTTGTAATTAATAGTTCGAGAGGAGAGACTTTGAAATAAGTATCCTGTTCCTCATCAAGCTTTCACCCACCAGTTTGAATATCCAACATGAATTTCCTAACTCCACCATTCCTCTTACATTTGTTGGTTGACATTCTTCTGCGGCTCCTTCACGTGTCAGTATGCCCCATGGGTTATTTTATGATATGGGATATAATTCATTACTATCACGGTATTTTTCTTTTTTCTTTTTTTAAATTTTTTTTTAAATTTGCGGTACGCAGGCCTCTCACTGTTGTGGCCTCTCCCGTTGCGGAGCACAGGCTCCGGATGCGCAGGCTCAGCGGCCATGGCTCATGGGCCCAGCCGCTCCGCGGCATGTGGGATCTTCCCAGACCGGGACACGAACCCGTGTCCCCTGCATCGGCAGGCAGACTCTCAACCACTGCGCCCCCAGGGAAGCCCTATCACTGTTTTAATGTTCACCGTGTCCCACATTTGGCCAGAAGCAGTCCCTTTAAGCTGACTCCTCAGTCCTTTTAACACACCCTCATGGTTTTCTGAGCGCTTCCTTACTCTCTGGTGTACGATGGTCCAGGCTCTCACACTTCTGCACCAGCCCTGGTCCCCTTAGTGGAGAATGGCAAACAGAAACCAAGACTAGGGCATTAGACATACTCAACGTCACTGGGATGTCTGACTTCTAGGCCCCCTCAAGCTACAGGATCTTAAGGCAGCAGGGTTAGGTGAAAGGTATGGACCAGAGACTGGACTTGCAAGTGAGGGCACAGCGAAGTCAGGCATCGGCCGGTAAGAGAATCTGTAGTAAGAGCCAGGTTCACTGGGTGCGGGAATCCAAGCCAGACCAATCACAGTGCAGCTTGTCTGCTCAGCAATCTCTCTACAGCTTCATAATTTTATAAACCTCCAGGGATAACATCTTTCAGCTCTTCTTGCTTTGGCGTGAATTACTTCCAGGGCAGAGGACCTGAGAGGCTGGTTCTCAAGGACGGTGGTGGAGGGTCAGGGAGAGCGGAGGCAGGCCCAGCGGGGGAAGGGTTGTCTCAGGGGCTCCAGGTGGTAGGTTGTGTCTCCCATGGCGACAGAAAGCTGCACAGATTTCTCCTGGCACAGACCCTGTGCTGTGCTTAAGGCTGACCGTCAACTGGCTCATGAGAGCCTGATTATCCGCGTGACTCCAGGAATGACAGCGGTGGTGACTCATCTTGTGGGGACACAATCTCAGAGTTGGTCTCCCTGAAAATGACCGTGCCTGCCGGTCGTGCTGGAAGCCCTCCACTCTGAAGGGCTCGCTGGCTCTTAGTCTAGTGGGGAGGGGGCAGTGCTGGGCTTTCTGTGGGCAGCAGGTGCAGACAAGTGCTGTCCGTTTCCAGGGGCTTCCACATGCCTTACCCCGCGGTGTCCACCACAGTCCTGGGGCAGGATGCCTTCTTCTGTCTTCAGATGAGGATGCTGAGCAAGGTGGGCTGAGAAGAGCGGGCACTGGTGTCTGCTAACTCCAGGGTTCTGTGTGGCTCAGGCTGGCCAGAGCTACCGGGCCTGGCCATGGCAGGGTGGCCACCGTTTGAAGACACAGGGAGCCCCGCTCTCTGAGACTGGTCTGAGCGGTCTGGAGGGCCTGAAGGTTCAGTGGCACTGCTGTCTCTTGGGACACTGAACCCTGCTCTGCTCAGCCTCAGCTAGGCTGGCCTCTGATGAAGAACCAGTGGAAGAAAGGACCCCAACCCTTGTGATTTGACTTGTAGAAACCATCTGCCGAAGCAGCTATGTCACACTGGCTGGAGGGGTGTGATGAGCCTAAGGATGAAGATGACTGACCCTTAACTCACCTCTGCTTGTGCCAGCCCCCTTGATGGTGCACCGCGGGGGCTTTGAGTCCTGCAGAGCAGCTCTGAGAGGGGGCTGGGAAGGCTTGGAGTGAAGGACCAATGGTTTCAGGAAGGACGAGACTGAACCTGGGGAGCAGATCCCTGGTGCTGGGAGGAACCCCCAGGCGTTAGGGAATCAGGGAGGGACCTGGTATCAGGGAGCCACGTGAGACATCAGGCACGAGGGAGGGCCGGACAGGGGGACTCCAGCTCAGGGCTGCTTCATGAGGTGTCCCAGGGGCGTGGTGACACTAACCCCAACCTTCCTCTGCTACTTTTTCCTCATAGGCAAATGAGAATAATAATCCTGCTGAGCTACTCAGGATGTTTGTGAAAACTAAGTGATAATACTTGGTGAATTAAAGAGAGTGGGGAAGAGGCAGAAAGAGAAGGAGAAAGAGGAACAGGAAGAGAATAAACAGGAGGAGCAGCCAGTCCTCGTTTTGCTGACAGAAGTCAGAAGCAAGGGGCCCGTGGTGTGTGCGGCGGGGCCGGGGGGGCGGGGCACCAGGAGGCCCCAAGCAAACAGCCACCTGCTAAAAAACCTGGTTATTATTGTTCACAGTTTGATGTCTTAAAAGCATATCTTTTACTGTAAAGTCTTAGAATGCACTAATGCGGATAAACCGTACGATTTAAATACCTTTTCCAAAATAGGAAGTTCTCGCCCAACGGCAATCCATAATATTCCGTTGGCACTGTAAGCAAAATTAGCTCATGCTGGGACAAGGGCTAAGGGGGTGCGAAAGGGACAGTCATTCCCTGTAGTATGAGGTTCACTTCTCAGACTTAGGTTAGCGTTGGGATCTCCTGTGGTCGCTCTCTCTTTGCCTCAGACACTAAGGGCAAAAAGAAATCTCTCTCTAATGTGTTCCACAGCAGCCAAGAAGCTGTCATTGGCTCCACATATATCCATTTTATGAACAGTTTTCATTAAAAAGATTAGAATAAAGGCCAAGTTTTCAGTATATATACCAGCGATTCAAATTTCTGTTTGCGAGTATAAGGAAAATTAAGTCAAACTACTTAACGCTGTGTTAAGTGAAAAAAGCAGGATATAAAATTACATGCGCAACTACCTGGAAACTATCTAAAAATGTATCTAAAAATAAAAAACACCCCCTCAGCATCTGTGCGAAGAGAAAAGATTGGATGGAAATACAGCTACAGAAGGAATTAGAGGGTCTTTTCTCTTGTGTTTTCCACATTTTCTATTACTATGTGTAGCAGAAAATATGTAACAAATATAATTTTAAAGAAATGTATGTATGAGCAACAGATAAACAAAAGAACTGGAGATGATCAAGATCACAGAAAATTCAAGATAATCCTCTGTTAGAAATCCTTCATATGGCCTTTTACCAAACTCAGAAAACTTCTCGGGCAGTTCCAAGCAGCAGAAATCCCAGAAATGACTTTTCTTTGGTTGTGGAAGCACTTGCGCTTCGATCAGGAGGTTTACCTTACTAATGTTTTGCTTTTTGAAACAGCAAAGTGAGTTCCCACCGCGACTGCCCTGAGGATGATAAGAATAATACACATGCCACAGATCATTTACACAGTACAAGGTGCGCTTAGGGGTCCTGTTCTGGCTCCCCGAGTCCTGACTCTCTACGCGCTTCTCAGGCAGACACTGTCAGACGCTACGCAACAGCCATCCAACCCTCGGCTCCCCTGTAACCTAACCTGGCTTTCTGTCCAGATGTGTCCTGGCAGTGTGCCCAGCCCCAGTGTGGGCCTCATGTGGGCTGAACCCATCATAGCAAAGCCGAGTCCTTTGCAGGCACAGGCACGTGGCCCAGCACCTGCCAATGAGATGCTCTTAGGAGTAGGTTCTGCTACTGGTGACAGGTATTTACTCCTCTTTCATGAGAAAGCACAGACTGGGAAGGGGGCTCTGCTTCCAGCTCCACCATTCCTGTGCGTGGCCCCTTGTCCTCACTCTCCAAGATGGCCAGGAGGTCTTCCAGAATGGAGGAGAGGATGAAGACGGAGGGGCAAAAGCAGTGGTCTGCTGAGGAAGGGTCTCTCAAGGCAAGTACTTGGACTAGACACTTCCACTGATTTCCCTTTAGCCAGCACTTACATAGTCACACAGCCACATTTAGCTGCAAGGGAGACTGGGAAATGAACTCTTTATTATGGGGGGGCCTATGTACTCAGCTAAAATCTGATGACTTGGGAAAGAAAAGGATGAATACGGGGCCACCATTAGCTGACCTTGCTGCAAAAACCAAAGAGGCAGTCTTCTGGGGGGAGGGGGGGCTGATGTGAGATCATCCTTCATTAAAAGAGAGTCCCAAGGGCTTCCCTGGTGGCGCGGTGGTTGAGAGTCCGCCTGCCGATGCAGGGGACGTGGGTTCGTGCCCCAGTCCGGGAAGATCCCACATGCCGCGGAGCGGCTGGGCCCGTGAGCCATGGCCGCTGAGCCTGCGCGTCCGGAGCCTGTGCTCCGCCACGGGAGAGGCCACAGCAGTGAGAGGCCCGCGTACCGCAAAAAAAAAAAAAAAAAAAAAGAGCCCCAAGCTTACCCAGCCTCAGATCTTTGTTTCTAATGTCATCCCCCAATAAAAGGAAACAGGGCTCCTTGGAGAAATGGCTGAATCTAGGACTAGGGCAGGAAATAGTCAAGATGAATCGGGCACATCTGTGAAGGCAAGAAAGTAAGGGAGTGCTCAAAAAAGTAAAACAAAAACAAAAACAAAACCAAAACCAAACCCGCACAGTGACGGGGGTATGTCAGAGGGTCACAGGAGTCAATGGAAAGATCTCCTAATGCCCAAACCTGGAGCCACTTGAACAAAATCAAGTGGCACTGGGTTATAAACCAGAGTAAGGCATAAATACCCGTGAGTTCATAGTAATGTAAATAAATGACTGTATAAGTAAGTAACTGAGGTAGAAGGGACACATCCTCCACGCAGAAGAATTCTATGGAACTCGTGTCCATACTCTGCAGTCCAGGGGGTGGAGCATATCTCCCCACTCCTCAGGTGTGAGCACGGTGCCTCCTCTGCAGAAAGTACAGTATAGAAAGGGGGGCAAAAAGACTGTAGGAACCTGACGAACCAGACCTCAAACAGGCAATCAAGGTCAAGCTCAACAGTCATAAGTCACGTGGATAGGATGTATCCTTGACAGGCTGTGGTGAGAATGGCACGTTACCTCTGTGCTCTGCATCCCCCAAACCCATAACCCTGGTCTAATCACCAGAAAAACAGCAGGCATAGCACAGTGAAGGGATATTCTACAAAACACCTGACTAGTACTCTGCAGAACTGTCAAGGTCATCCAAAACAAGGGAAGTCATGGCCAAGAGCAGCCTAAGGAGCCATGATGACTAAGAGTAACGTGGTGTCCCGGATGGGATTTTGAAACAGAAAAGGGACATTAAGTAAAAAACTAAGGAAATCTGAATAAAGTATGGACTTTAGTTAATGATAATGTATTAATATTGGTTCCCTAATTGTGACAAATGTACCATTTTAATGTAAATATGAATAACAGAGGAAACTGGGTGTGGGGTATATGGGAATCCTCTGTACTATCGTCTCAATTTTTCTGTAAATCTAAAACTATTCTAAAATTAAACGTTTATTAAGAAGAGAGAGAGAGACTTCCCTGGCGGTCCAGTGGTTAGGACTTGGCGCTTTCACTGCCATGGCCCCGGATTCAATCCCTGGTCAGGGAACTAAGATCCCGCAAGCTGCACAGCGTGGCCAAAACAAAGCAAAAACAAAAAAATGAAGAGAGAGAGAGAGAGAAGAGAGAAAGACGTTTTCCCCTCTTTCTTGAGTGGGAGGTCATAATGTTTGAAGCTGAGGCAGCCATCTTCTGACTGCAGAGATAACAATTCACAGCCCTAACCAACTTTGGAGCCATCTATTGGATTTCTGTTATGCAAGAACATAAACTTCACTGTTTAAGCTGTTTTTGGTCCGGGTGTTTTGTTCCTTGCAGCTGAATGCATCTTAACCGACAATCTTCAAATCACTTTCACAGCCACTGCTGTAGTTTACACATTCACCTCCTTAAGGTATTTAGCCCACTCCAACACCCTTGCTCTTGCTCTCTTCCTTCTCTGCCTTATCCCCTGCCTGCATCTCTTCCAACACCCCAAGGCCAGCAACTCTTGCCGTTCCCTGGACAGGGCATGTTCTTTTACACTTCCAAGCTTGTGCATACTCTGCTTGGGAATGCCCACTCCTCCATCCTTATTTCTCCCAGCAAATAACTACCCTGAACCAAGTTTTAGTTCACCGTGTGTGGCATGCAGGATTCTCCTGTGTCCCTGAAAATTCCTGCCCATTGGTGGACATGGCCTGCATAACCCTGGCTACTGTGAATACAATGAGCTGTACTCCTATGGTTAAGTTATGTTGTAGGACAGTGGGTCTGGGTGGGCCTGATCTAATCATATGAACTCTTTAAAGGCAGACAATTTCCTCTGGCTGGTAGCAAAAGAGGAAGTCAGATATTCAACATGTATAGGGGGATCTGGTGTGCAAGAAATCCTTTGCTGCTGGCTTTGAGGATGGAGGGGGTCACACGGCAAGGAATGCCAGTGGGCTCTAGGAACCCACAGCAAGCTCTGGCTGACTGCCTGCAAGAAAATGGGGACCTCGACCCTACAACCACCAGGCCCACCAGGAACCAAATTCTGCCAACAACAACGAGGTTGGAAGCAGATCTTTCCCAGGGACTTCAGATGAGCACTCAGCCCAGCTGACATCTTGCTTTCAGCCTGTGATGCTGACCAGAGAACCCAGCCAGGATGCTGAGCAAACTTCTGACCTACAGAACTGTGAGCTAATAAACAGGTGTTGTTTGAAGCCACTAAGTCTCTGGTCGTTTGTCATGCAGCAACAGAAAACAAACACATCATGCCTCCTCTCGCAAGTTTTCCTTCACTCCTTGGGTACCCTTGTGCCATCTTCCTCTCCACTGCTGTGGCACCTCATAAACATCCTGCTATGGGGCATGTCACTCGGTATTATAATGATTCATTTACCAGTCTGCTCTCCTCAAAAAATTCTGAGTTCCTGGAAGAGGATGGGGACTACCACTTTATCATTGTAATCCCAGGCACAGAGCAGGGAGGCAAAAGCAAAAAATATTTGTGCGATGAAGGTTTCATCCAGGAAAAGAAAGCCTGAGATCACTAATGTGTAATCATATATACTAAAGTAACCCAGGATGCCAGAAATTTAACGTTTAAGCAAGAGTCTCACCAATGTAAAAAGACTGGAGAAAAAGAAAAAAGAGACTATTATTAATGTACACGGGGTGGGGGGTGCTTCTAAGGAACCAGTGGTGGATGAAGTCCCCGGGTAGGGAGGGAAGGAGTGAGCAGAGGTGTGAAGAAAAATCCGTCTCCATCCCTAGATTATTTAGTAAACAAGTATTTATTGAGCGCCTGCTATGTGGTCAGGCCAGGAATTGTTGAAAACAATACAGACGTTTAAGATTTAAATCCTGCCCAAGCAATACCGAGATCCCTTTTTTCTGTGGTCTACCAGGCTTAGATGTTAGAACCAAAAGCAATCTTAAAGACTGATTTTATGCGTATGTAAGCTTAAAATTCCTCCACTTCTTAAATTAGTGGGAGCAATCTGCTTTTCTATTTAGCTGTGTATTTTTGAAGTCCTTCAGCATTAGCCCTTCTTTGTGTTGGCTGCCTAATCCTCCTCAGAGCAGATGAACCACTGTCAGCTCAGTCTTACAGTCATTTAGGTTTCCAGGCTTTCACTGTTACAAAAACCTGCCAATGAACATCTCTGTTCCTGCTCCTTTGAAAACACCGCTAATGGGTCTGTAATAAAAATTCCACGAAGGGGATCCAGATATTTTATTACATAACATCCTCGTCCTCAGTCCCTGCCCCACGGATGCCAGCTCCCCTGCCCTCTAGGGCCCTGAGTTGGGGCAGTTGCTTACCTCTGGGTGGGTGCCGCCCCCAACTCTCGGTCTGGAAAAGTCAGGAGGCGGGTGGACCCACAACTTGCCGAGAAACCAAGCAGATGCTGAGAGAGAGGAGAAATGGCACAGGAAGTTGTAAGGAGGTGTTTGAGGAAAGAAGAGATGGGGCGGGACAGATACTTTCCGGATCAGAGTAGTGTGTACGTTAGTCACATCACAGAGGCCTCCAACGCTAGCACGAGGAATTTGTATTTTATCCCGCGGGGCGAGAGGGAATGAAAATGGATTCGGTGAAAGAGATTGGGTTTTAGACCCTGCCACGAGTTCTGGGGGTGGGGTGTCAACTCATCTCTCTGGGCCGAGATTTCCACATCTGTTAAACTGAAAAGGTAATACTTGCTGGGCCGACCTCGAATACATACATGTAATAACTAAACAGAAAACAACTATAAAACGTAGAAGGCTGATCTCCAGGGGGGTGGTTTACGGTCAGGTGACAAGCCGACAAGAATTTCGTTAAGTCCTTTAGGAAAAAATTCTGAAGCCAGATCCAAAAACGAAAAGGCGGATGGCTTTTCGCCTGCAAACGACTTGCCATGGACTCGAAGTGGGTCGCAGCCTCTTCTTGCTCTGCTGCTCCCGCTCTGCCCGAAGCCACGCGGGAGACCCTTTTCGAGGTTTGCTTTGGAATCTCGGCGCCGAGGACACCCGCAGATGCGAGGGGACCGAGATGCGTGCGCGCGCGGCTCACCGGCCGGGAACCGGTAGCTATGGACCGTTTAGCTACCTAAGTACAAGGCGGCGCGGCAGCCCGGCCCGGCCCCGGGCCGGGAATCTCCGCACGGCGGAGCGGGCGTGGGCAGCGGGACGTGCGTGGACGCATCCTGCCACTGCGCAGGCGCGGACACGCTCCCCTCGGCCTGCGCGCTGCGCTCCGGGCGGGCGCGCGCCCACGGCGGGTTCCGCTCCCGACAGGCGGAGGGCTGCGCGCGCACGAGCGAGCCGGCCGTGACGTGTGCCGCGCTACGCCCGACGTCACGGGTCCGTGTGTAGTGGCGGCCGGGCTGCCCTCAGCAGCGGCTCCTGACGAGGGCGGTGCGGCCGCTGGGTGCGGCGTTCGGGGGTCCTGCGGCCCGCGGCGGCGGCGGCAGCGGCAGCGACCACGACCGGGAGGCCCGGCGCTCCCAGCCGCGGAGTCGCTGCTCCCGCCCCTTCTCCGGCCTCGGCGGCGCCCGGCCGCGGCTTCCTCCTTTCCTACCCAGCTTCCCGCGGGCCTCCGGGCCGCGGCGGCGAGAAGCACCGAGGGGCTCCGAGAGGCTCCGGCCGGCCGCCACGGTCCACGCGCCCGGTCGCGTTCCATGTGAAGGAGGGACGGGCCTGGTCCCCCGACCCGCGCCCGACTCCTCGTGCGCCCCTCCGGCTCCCGGGGGCCCGCAGCCTCCCCCGACCGGGGGGCGCGGTGACAGGCCGCGCGGGGGCGGAGGGGTGGGCCTGCGGCTCCCTATGTCCCGGCGGAGCGGCCGGTACGTGTGCTCGGGCGCGCGCATGTGTGTGGGGGTGGGGGCGGGGGCGGGGGTGCGGGCCGGACGTGGGGAGGGGGCCGCCGCCGGCCTGTGCGCTGCTCCTGGGGCGGAGGTTTCGCTAGGTGGTTGCCTCGCTCCGGGTGGGCGGGCTTCTGGCCCCCTGCATCCTGTACTGAAGTCCAGGTCTGAGCGAACTAGACTGCTGGGCGGTGGAGCTGTCAGACGCGTACTCTGCAGGGCTTTGGGAAGGAAGATTGTCCCTGGTCCTTGGCAGAAGCAGAAATGTTATATGCAGTGAGCGAGAAAGTGCTTGTCTTTGCACTGTTACCTCGTGGTTCACTAGTGGTTAGGGTCGAGGCCCCTTTCTGTTTACGGACCGTTTAGCTAGCACTTACCACTTAATGCGCGCCCGGTATTTGTCGTGCGTTGTCTCACTTCACCTTCGAAGCCCAGTGAGGTGGGTACGTGTCTCCCCATTTTACAGTTGAAAAAATCGAGGCTCAGATTCAAGAACTTGCCCAAGGTCGTGCAGCTTTGTAATCTGGGAAAGTCTTGATTCGAATATGGTGTCTTTTTTGTAGAACCGGTTTCTGGGTCTTGCGAAAATAAATTTGTGAGGAAAATGAGAATAGCTGGAAAGTTCCTTCTTCGGAGTAAATTCTAAATACATAGGTAGAGTTCATTTGCCCGTAATGTAGGCTGTTCGATGTGTTTTGCTGCAGCCTAGACAGATGATTTTCTTGGCTCTTTTTTTTTTTTTAAATTACTTTTAAAAGGTGACTCCATGCACATTTACCTTTTTTTTGCAGTGGGACTGAATGAGCAGAAAATATTTCCTCTCATCAAAAAGAAGAAATAGATTTGATAGAACTCCATGTTTCTTGAAAAGTTACAATTTTACTTGTGTAATTCTTGCTGCGTACAGGGAACTCGCAGTTGGGTTATTTCCTTGAGATTTCCTTATTGCAAAATTTGTTGCTGGATTATGTGGCAATGGCAACACGCTTAGTAATTTGTGCGTTAATTTGTGCAATATTTCTGACACTATGTCAAATTTTAATGTGCAGAATATTGTAAAAAGTTATCTTTTAATGATGGGATTTTTTTCTTTCCTTTGTATGTAGCAACTAATGAGTGTTTATAAACTAATTGAAATTCTCATTTTAACATTGGCCTGTACTGTTTCTTTGGTTATGGTTAGGGAAAAACTAAAGTTCCTTTACATTGCTCTTTACAGAAGAAAGTGTTGATAAGTCCCTTTGAGTAATTTAAGCTTCATGCATAGTTGTAAATGTTTAAGAAATCTATTGATGCCCAAAATTGTAGTACTTTATAATTTCCTTTAGTGTATTCTCAGGTTTAAGAAAGTTTGTAGTTGAATGTCTTTGTTAATGTCTGTAAGAGAAAAGGTCGAATTATGTAGTTAAGAAGTGGATGGTTCACAGATTGATTTGTTGTTTGGTTAAAGTATAAATGTATGGTGAGTCTTGTTGAATATAATATCATTGTAGAATGCTTATCCAGTCATGCTCTCCATGTGTCTCTTTTCTGTTTTTGCGGTACGCGGGCCTCTCACGCGCAGGCTCAGCGGCCATGGCTCACGGGTCCAGCCGCCCCGCGGCATGTGGGATCATCCCGGACCGGTGCACGAACCCGTGTCCCCTGCATCAGCAGGCGGACTCTCAACCACTGTGCCACCAGGGAAGCCCCGTGTGTCTCTCTTGAAAGAATTAACTATTAAAGATTTATCTTAAATAATTGGATTACATTATAAATTCAATCTTTTAAGCAGTGTTTTAGTTGGAACTTTCATTCCTAGTTTACCTTATTGCTACCAAAGGGGTAAACTATATTTAATAGATGCTATATTAAAATGAAATCATGTTTGGTTCTAGGCAGTGCCCACAGCTTTGGTTTCAGGTTGATTTTTTTTTTTTCCCCTGTAGAATCGGAGCTCTCTAGTCTCCCTCCCACCACCACCCCCAAACCCAGCCCCAACTTTTTATTATAAAACAATTTCAAGTACACAGGAAGTTGGTAATATTGAACATCCGTATGATAACTCTCTAGTTTCATTTGTTGACGTCTTGCCGTATTTGTTTTGTGTATAAATACGCGTATATTATTTTTGGCCATACCATTTGAAAACTAAGCTGTAAACATTATGACACTTTACCCCTAAATATGTCGGCTTGCATCTCCAAAGATAAGGACATTTTCTTACATAGCCAAAATACCATTATTGTTAACTTTCTTAGTTAATACTTTTTATTGATAGTTAATAGTTTCTTATTGATCGTTTTTAAATGTAATCTAGTATCCATCCATGTTTAAATCTCCCCATTTGTGCTGCACGGTCTTTTATGGCTTTTTATATCAACCCCACCAAACCAGGATCCCATCAAGGTTTATTCACTGCATTTGGTTAGGTCTCTTTGATCTCTTTGAATCTAGAACAGCCTCACCTCCCCCTTTTATTTATTTTTATTTTTTATTTATCTATCTGTCTTTTGGCTGTGCCACATGGTATGTGGGATCTTATTTCTCTGGCCAGGGATCGAACCCGTGCCCCCTGCAGTGGAAGTGCGGAGTCTTAACCACTGGAATGCCAGGGAAGTCCCATTACCTCTCCCTTTTAAAATGGTGGGGTTTTTTGTTTGTTTTGTTTTGTTTCAGAGATCAAGCCAGTTACCTTATAAAATGAGTCACATTCTGGATTTGTCTGATTTTTTCCCCTCGTGTCATTTAGCATGTTCCTCTATTCCCCCTACACTAACTGTAAGCTAGGTTTAAAGGATTGATTAGTTTCAAATTAAATATTTTGGGCAAGAATAACTACTGAGTGTTGCTGTGTGCTTTATATTGCTTCCCATCAGGGGATGTATATTGTCAAGTCCTATTATTTGTGATGCTGAGTTTGATCACTTGGTTATGGGGGTTAAGGTGAGGTATATTTTCCCCATTGCAGTTGGCAAGTAGTCTGGCATGATAAATTAGCACTCTAGTGCTGGCCTGTTCTCCAGTAATCTTTCACCTAATAGTTTTATCTATTGCTGCATCTATTGCTGATCCTTGTCAAGGTAACTTTTGAATTTCAATGTTAACGATCTTTTGTTGGTCTTTAGATAGTAACAACATCACAGGAATTGTAAAAATCTATGCAGCTATATTAATCAGGTTCTGATTTCTAGGATTTTAAAGATTTTTAATCATGAATTCAAGGTATCTCCTCTTATGAATAAAAAGAAACCTGGCCCGAGAAAAATGAGAAGAATTCAATGCCTGTCTTTTCCTGTACTCTTTTATCGTTCTCAAGGAGTGTGAGTGTGTGTGTGAGTGTGTGTGTGAATGTGTGTGTGTTTCGTTTTTTTTTGTTTTGGGCTGTGCCACATAGCTTGTGTGGCTGTGAGATCTTAGTTCCTCGATGAGGGATTGAACCCAGGCCCTTGGCAGTAAAAGCATGGAATCCTAACCATTGGACCACCAGGGAATTCCCTCAAGGAGTGTGTTTCTTTTCAGTTTTTCTTAGCCAATATTTGTTGCACAGGAATAGCCAGAAATACAATAAAGGGAGAATGGCCTTACTAAAAAACGTTTTGACAAAACTGTCCATTTTCTGGTGTAATACAAAGGAGCACTGGATTGAGAATCAGAAGATCTAAACTCTAGGCCTAATTCTACCATTCTGTGAAGTGCAAGCATTATAAGTTTTTAAATTTCACCCTGTATTCTTACGTCATAATGATTGTTAGTAAACATTTGTGAATTTCTGATAATGAGACATGTTGGTTACATTTAGAGGCAAACCTCACTTTAATTTAGCCACATAGAAATAAATCAACTATGTGTAATATAAAATTGAATTTATTTCCCAACGAATTAACTGACATTTAGTAGGTGATTGTTTTAATGAAGGGTTCATAATAGAACTTACTTAAGTAACACATTTTCTCATTAAAAATATGATTAAATTCATGAAGCAAGTTTACATGAAGGTTTTCCACACATCTCTTTTATAAACAGGATGAGCTGTATATATGGAAATTAAAAAACTTTTCCCTTATTCTCTAAGCGTTGTGAGAGGTATACCTCTTTATACACACACATTTATAAGAAACATGTCTGTATAATTTCATCTTTTATCTAGGATATCCATGGGATTTATTAGGAACATTGGCTGACTGTTTCTCATTCTGGTTAATCACATATTTGCTTTGTAACATCTCTTGTGTTGTTGCCTTTATTGTTACTTTTGTTGCTTACTTTTTTTTGTTATGCATACTTTGTCAGGAGGATAGGGGTAGAATCTTCTTTGGAGTTCCTCTGGTAACTAGCTCACCACCTTTCTTGTAAGTGTTCAGGAGTGTTACGCTTGAGATTCATGTCCCATAAATTTAAAAAGCACTGTGGTGTTTATAAACTTCAGAAGTTTTTTCTAGAGTTTTCCCCCCAGTTGTGCAGTTAGTCATTTAGTGTGGGCTTTAATTATTAATGATGACCCATTAAAAGAATAGTTTAAGATATGATTTTATCAGTATTCTTTTGATAATTCCCAGATTGGGTCCCCTCAGCGCTACTACCTCAGGCACAATGCTCCCTGGGCACTCCGCACCTGCCTCGACCACCCACTGACCGCATTGCACTGTGCGCATTGCACTGTGCACATCTCTGTGCCTTCCACTGGGAAGCTGGCTCTTCAAGGACAGAGGCAGTGTTTTGTTGATTTTGGTGCCCCAACACCGAGCACAATGCCTGTTGCCAAATGTTTATTAAGTGAATAGGGAGTTGACAGAAGAGACCTCCTTTTGCACTGTTATAGGAGTCTTAAAAGGTCGTGCCTGCCTGAGTTGAACAAGGTGGGGAAGTTCAATAAAATACTTCCATATGCCCAGGAGAAAATTAAGTATTTGTGAACAGCTCTACCACAGAGACAAGGCTGTGGAAAAGTTGTTGTTTTTTTTAAAAAAATATTTATTTATTTGGTTGCACCAGGCCTTAGTTGTGGCAGGCGGGATCCTTAGTTGCGGCACATGGGCTTCTTAGTTGTGGTATGTAAACTCTTAGTTGCGGCATGCATGTGGGATCTAGTTCCTCGACCAGGGATTGAACCCAGGCCCCCTGCATTGGGAGCACAGGGTCTTGCACCACCGGGGAAGTCCCTCGAAAAGTTTTTGAAAATTATTAATAGGACTAGTGGGAGAATATGAGATAATATTTATTATTTTTGTAAGTCTTTGAGAACAGATCTGCAGTCTAAGGTGAAGCCAGTTTTCAATTGTTTCTGTGCTATTGTTAAATAATAGTTAAATACTTCCAACTCATATTGTATTTTAGATTTGTGACTTGA
This sequence comes from Hyperoodon ampullatus, assembly GCF_949752795.1. Taxonomy (NCBI): domain Eukaryota; kingdom Metazoa; phylum Chordata; class Mammalia; order Artiodactyla; family Ziphiidae; genus Hyperoodon; species Hyperoodon ampullatus. Next base: position 101,894,635 of record NC_136921.1, read on the forward strand.
AGATGCTTCATTATCATTATCGTTATTTGATAAGTTTGTGATTACTCTTAAGTTTGACTGACTTGGCTAGATTTTAATCGTATTTGTGGAGTTTTAAATTAACCCCAAATATTTTGTTCTTTTGTTTCAATATGAAAGAAATGAGACCAATGTCCTCTGCCTAAATTTAAGGAGAATTAATATCATGATTTATATGATGACTTCAATGTATTTTTAAATCAGTTTAGGCATTTTTAAGTAGCCTGTTAACTGCTTTGTAAAATTAGTAATATTTTATTGTATAGTCTGAAATAATGTCAAACTATATTTACAAACTTTCTGATTTGCTTAGACATTAAAAGGAAATGAAAGAAGTAGAAGGTAGCTCAGCCTTAGTGTTGATGAAGATCTACTTTGAGAGATGGTGCAACACTAACCATCCAACCTGTGAGCAGTACCTGGCTGCATTCTGTTGACTTCACCCCCAAACCACCGTGTACCTGCATATATAAATCTTGCCCCATGATATGAGAAAGGATAGATGAGTTATGTGTTCTTAGATCATGTAATGTATATTAATCAGCATCTCAAAGTTATGTCCCGTAGTCATGGACTGTTGCATACTGCCTTAGGCTTAGAAGGTTTACTCAGGGATGTATCTTGCCTAGTGTTCCTGAAGTGAGTACCACAAACTACAAACTGTATTTCATGCTGTTTGTTGAACACTGATGGTAGGTAGGAAGCCTGAGGTGAGTCTTAAATCTGCCATTAATTAGAAATAGACTGTGATAAAGTGACTTCAACATTTCTTTTTTTAAAAAAACTTTTATTTTTAATTTTTGTTTATTTTTGGCTGCATTGGGTCTTTGTTGCTGCGTGCGGGCTTTCTCTAGTCGTGGCGAGCAGGGGCTACTCTTCATTGCGGTGCGCAGGCTTCTCATTGCGGTGGCTTCTCGTTGCGGAGCACGGGCTCTAGGCACGTGGGCTTCAGTAATTGTGGTGCACAGGCTCAGTAGTTGTGGCTCACGGGCTCTAGAGCGCAGGTTCAGTAGTTGTGGCACATGGGCTTAGTTGCTCCGTGGCATGTGGGATCTTCCGGCCAGGGCTCGAACCCCTGTCCCCTGCATTGGCAGGTGGATTCTTAACCACTGCACCATCAGGGAAGCCCACTTCAACATTTCTGAATTTGAAAAAGTTGCCCTGGTTGATTTCTTAAGGACCTGTCTAGTCTCTGATTCTGTGAGATCCACAACATAATAGAAAATAGTAAAGAGTCAAAAGAGATTTAAGTTTTCTTGGTTAGGAGGTTGTTAAGATGACAACAGTCCAGGGAATGTTAGTTATAGGGCAGCATTTGGAAGATAAATAGCTCTCTTTAAATGTGATCAATTTGTCAGAATGAGATTTTTTACTTAAAGGTAGTTTATAGCCAAGTACCTTGTGTTGAACTATGATAACCTATAGTGGGCTCTCAGTAAATGCTTGTTGAAAGAGTGAATGAATAACTTCAGGACTGATGCGATAGAAATCAGAATCACTCATAGATCAGTTTAGTGATAAAATCCAGGATAGTAAGCATTGAACCCTAGAAAATAACGGAGAAGAACTACGTTATTCTCATGAATGGGAAGCCAAGACTAGTGAAATACATTCTTGGAAATACTTTAGCCAAAAGGGAGGGAAGATCTTTCTGGAATAGGAGAAAAATAGTATAGGAAAACTTGTACATGCAGTCTTTTATGCCCACTAGAAATTTTAAAATAATTTATGGATGTACTTGGATAAGCCCAAAACTATTACATAAAAGAATGAAGCTTTCTACTTCCCAATGGAAAAAACATTTGGGACAAATTATACATCAGCAAATTTTTTTTTCCTCAGAATCTTTCTGTATCCGTATTCTTTCTTTCTCCATCTTCACATCTCTAACCAAAGCACAGAAGTACCTTAAGAGTGCTTAGCTTATTTTGTCCTTAGTTAATAAATTGGTATTGGCTTTTGTTAATCTGATACCCACTCTGGTGTTTTCTCTCATGTAAATCTTGCTCTTTTGCAAATGGGAGGATCAAGTAAGGGAGATACGGCTTCTTTAGAATGAGGGACACTTCAGCCTGTTTTCAAAGATGGGCAGCTCAGGACCTATAAAAGAAGGCTTGGGCTTCCCTGGTGGTGCAGTGGTTGAGAGTCCGCCTGCCGATGCAGGGGACACGGGTTCGTGCCCCGGTCTGGGAAGATCCCACATGCCCAGAACGGCTGGGCCCGTGAGCCATGGCCACTGAGCCTATGCGTCTGGAGCCTGTGCTCCGCAACGGGAGAGGCCACAACAGTGAGAGGCCCGCATACCACAAAAAAAAAAAAAAAAAAAAAGAAGGCTTGATTGGAGATTATGAAAGGACTGAGTGGCCTAGATTTGGTTATGCAGGAAGATCTCAAAAGGGAAAGTTGCAGAGATCTTGGTCAGTAGATGGGGGGAGTCTTGAGTAGTTGCATGAGTTAGGATTCAGCCACAGAAGAAGAACTGCTATGGTATTATGGAATTAAGGGATTTATGAAAGGAGGAAGACCTTACGGAGTTGTGGGAGAAACTTGGAAACCAGAGTCTGTATGGGGGAATCGGCAGATCAGAGAAGTCACTAATCAGCCTTCCTGAAGCAATGGTGCAGTGGGCAAGTCAGAGTTTGCAGGTGAATCTGAGAAGCTAGGTATGCCCAGATGCTGGAGTGGGACTGCACAGTAGAGCTGGTGGAAAGTATGGAAAGCTGTTGCCTCTGCATAGCTCCCTCTTCTGTGGTCTTCTGTCAGGCTTTTGGTGGTGGGGCTGAGGTTGCTGTTTGGTCAGCAGGGTTGGCAATCAGGAAGAAGAGCCGCATGCAGTACAGGGAAGAGCAGAGACACGGTGAAATCATCTGGCAACTCTGCATCTAACCATAATCTTCCGAGAGTAATTTCCATCTTTGGCCAGCTCTGACCTGGAACCATGTGGGAAGAGGATTCTGGGAAATGTAGTTTGAACTTAAAAGTTGACATGGTACAAACTATCACTGCAGGTGAGAGTGGGGGGTGGGAAACCACAGTAGGGGATGCGGTAGTTGCAGGAGTCCACAGTGATATTTTATAGATCTAGGTTCATCCTCCTGTGAGAGAGCAAGTTCTTTAAAATCTCCAGGCCTTTTTCTTCCTCTGTGAAATGGGAAGATAATACCTACTTTAGAGGATTATCGTGAGGATTAAATGAAATGTTTGTAAAGCATTTAGCAGAGCGTCAGCACAATGTAAAATATTGTAAATAGTAGCTTTCGTTGTTAGTAGTAGTTGCAGTAGTAATGAGAAGGGATTGAGAAATAGGAAGGGTGTATTTCGAAAGGGAGGAGAGAAGTACAGCAGATGAGATAAGAATGAAGTAGAATACATGGTTCCTGTATTGGAGAATGTTATAGTCAAGCTGCAGAGAACACATGTAAACATAAAGCATGGTTGGGAAGCTGTTAAGTAAGGTAATATCCTTTAAGAAAAATGACTGCTGTGAAGAGTGGAGAGACAGCAAGTGCTGTCATTCCAGGGCAGTTCAGGTTAAGCAGTAATGTATGTGAAATTCCTAGTACACTGGCAGTCCACAGAGGTTAATTATTTTCCACTTCTTATTTATAGAAGGAAAGATGTCCAGATGAGGGGGGTAGGGGAGGCTTAAGCTGGGTCCTTGTTTAGACAAATAGAAAAAGGGAGGAAGCATTTCAGACAGCAGAAATAGGAGGAGACATGGGCAAGGCATGTAGCACTTCATTAACACAATTTGGGACCTGTTGACTCCACTCTTTGCTTTTGGTAATCTGTTTGTAGTTTCTAAAGATTGTCCGTGTTTGCTCCTGCTTGGGCCAATTGCCCACCTCTGGACCATCAGTTATGGTGTGGGACCACACTGAGCTAATTTGGTGACACTTAGTAATCAAGTGGGTGGTTGGAGGTGGTGATGGTAGAAGGGACAAGCTTCCAGAAGGCCACTATGGATGAGTCCCTCCTTTCGTTATAGTCATTTGGTACAATAATTCTACCTTGTTTTTTCAGTTCCTTGAATTAAGCATTTTATTCTTTTAATACAATTAATATATGTGTAAGTTAACCATGTTTACCAATTTTTTCCAGCTTTTGTTTTCCTGGAATCACTTTCCTTTTTCATGAAGTATATCCTTTAGAAGTTCCTCAACTAAGAAGGGTCTGTTGGTGATAAATTACGATTTCTGTTTGTTGGAAATTTTTAGCTCTTGTTCTTGAATGACATTTTAGTTGTGAGTGAAAGTCTAGATTGGCAGTTAATTTTCCCTCAGCATTTTGAAGATATTATTCCAGCCTGTTTTCTCTTGTATAATCAGACCTAAAAGGCTGTACGGATGTTTTATTAATGATAATTTTTTCACTGTGTTGTTGGAGTATATAAGTGATTTTTTTTTTTTTTGCGGTATGCGGGCCTCTCACTGTTGTGGCCTCTCCCGTTGCGGAGCACAGGCTCCGGACGCGCAGGCTCAGCGGCCATGGCTCACGGGCCCAGCTGCTCCGCGGCATGTGGGATCTTCCCAGACCGGGGCACGAACCCGTGTCCCCTGCATCGGCAGGCAGACTCTCAACCACTGCGCCACCAGGGAAGCCCTATAAGTGATTTTTTAATGGAAGTATTCACATTGTTTTTCTTTTCTTTCTATTTTAATTTTTAAATTCACTGAATGTTTATTGAAAAATCTTAGGAATCAGTAAAATAAGATTTTAATAAGTTTGTTATCTAGTTTAAGCTGTTCATGTGTGCAGTTATTACTAAAATGTTTGACTGCCTTCTCTGTGTTAGCACTGAAGATAAATAAATTGATCATTGTTCCTGTAGTCATGACTCCATTCTGGTTGGGGAGAGACAGACATATTAGGGTGACCTCAGAATTAGTTATCCAAACTGGGCTACTTTTGAGAGTGAAAGGATGCTATTTTAATAATGATCTTGGAGCAACAAAAATAAACTGGGGAAGACCTGCAAGATGGCAGAGGAGTAAGACATGGAGATCACGTTCCTCCCCACAAATACATCAGAAACACATCTACATGTGGAACAGTTCCTGTGGAACACCTACTGAACGCTGGCAGAAGACCTCAGACTTCCCAAAAGGCAAGAAACTCCCTACATACCTGGGTAGGGAAAAAGAAAAAAGAAAAAACAGAGACCAAAGAATAGGGATGGGACCCGCACCTCTGGGAGGGAGCTGTGAAGGAGGAGAAGTTTTGACACACTAGGAAGCCCCTTCACTGGTGGAGATGGGTGGTGACAGGGGGAAGCTTCGGAGCCATGAAGAGAGCATAGCAATAGAGGTGCAGAGGGCAAAGTGGAGAGATTCCTGCATAGAGGATCGGTGCCAGCCAGCACTCACCAGCCCGAGAGGCTTGTCTGCTTACCCACTGGGGCGGGTGGGAGCTGGGAGCTGAGGCTTTGCCTTCTGAGTTCAGATCTCAGGGAGAGGACTGGGGTTGGCTGTGTGAACACAGCCTGAAGGGGGCTAGTGCACCACAGCTAGCTGGGAGGGGGTCCTGGAAAAAGTCTGGACCTGCCTAAGAGGCAAGAAGAGGCCATTGCTTTGTTGTGCATGAGGAGAGGGGATTCAGAGCACCGCCTAAACGAGCTCCAGAGACGGTCGCGAGCCGTGGCTATCAGCGTGGACCCCAGAGGCGGGCATAAAATGCTAAGGCTGCTGCTGCAGCCGCTAAGAAGCCTGTGTGCAAGCACAGGTCACTATCCACACCTCCCCTCCCAGGAGCCTGTGCAGCCCGCCACTGCCAGGGTCCCATGATCCAGGGACAACTTCCCCGGGAAAACACACAGTGTGCCTCAGACTGTTGCACCATCACGTCGGCCTCTGCCACACTTTAACCCTGTCCTGTCTGAGCAAAGAACAGATGCCCTCAGGCGACCTACATGCACAGGCGGGGCCAGATCCAAAGCTGAACCCCAGGAGCTGTGTGAACAAAGAAGAGAAAGGGAAATCTCTTCCAGGAGCCTCAGGAGCAGTGGATTAAATCTCCACAATAAACTTGATGAATTCTGCATCTCTGGAATACCTGAATAGGCAACAGATCATCCGAAAATTGAGTTGGTGGACTTTGTGTGATTTTATCTGTGTAGCTTTGCTTTTACCATTTGTCCTAGGGTTCTGTCTGTCCGTGTTGGTTTTGTTTTTCTTTTTAATACAGTTTTTTAGTGATTGTTATCATTGGTGGATTTGTTTTTTGGTTTGGTTTCTCTCTTCTTTCTTGTCTTTTTCTTTTAATTACTTTTACTTTGTTTATTTTTGTAATTTTTTTGTTTTAATAACTTTCTTTATTCCTTCCTCATTCTTTTCTTTTTCTTTCTTTCTTTTGTTCTTTTTCTTTCTTTTCTTTCTCTTCCTTTCTTTTTTCTTCTCTCTCTCCCTTCCCTCCTTTTTTCTTTCTCTCTCTTCCTTCTTTCTCTTTCTTTCTTCCCTCCTTTCTTTCTTTCTCTTCCTTCATTTCTTTTTTCCTTTCTCCCCTTCCTTCCTTCCTTCCTTCCTTCCTGTTCTTTCTTTTTTTCTTTCTCTCTCTCTCTCTCCCTTCCTTCCTTCTTTTCTTTCTCTCTTTCTGTATTTCTCTCCTTCTCTTTCTTTTTTTCTTTTCTCTCCCTCCCTCCCTTTTCCTCTGAGCCATGTGGCTGACAGAGTCTTGGTGCTCTGGCTGGGTGTCAGGCCTGTGCCTCTGAGGTGGGAGAGCCAAGTTCAGGACATTGGTCCACCAGAGACCTCCTGGCTCCACATAATATCAAACAGCGAAAGCTCTTTCAGAGATCTCCATCTCAACGCTAAGACCCAGGTCCATTCAATGACCAGCAACTACAGTGCTGGACACCCTACGCCAAACAACTAGCAAGACAGGAACACAACCCCACTCATTAGCAGAGAGGCTGCCTAAAATCATAATAAGGTCACAGACATCCCAAAACACACCACTGGACACGGTCCTGCCCACCATAAAGACAAGATCCAGCCTCACCCACCAGAACACAGGCAGTAGTCTCCTCCACCAGGAAGCCTACACAACCCACTGAACCAACCTTAGCCACTGGGGGCAGACACCAGAAACAATGGGAACTACAAACCTGCAGCCTGTGAAAAGGAGACCCCAAACAGTAAGTTAAGCAAAATGAGGAGACAGAGAAACACACAGCAGATGAAGGAGCAAGATAAAAACCCACCAAACCTAACAAATGAAGAGGAAATAGGCACTCTACCTGAAAAAGAATTCAGAGTAATGATAGTAAAGATGATCCAAAATCTTGGAAATAGAATGGAGAAAATACAAGAAACATTTAATAAGGACCTAGAAGACCTAAAGAGCAAACAAACAATGATGACTAACACAAGAAATGAAATTAAAAATTCTCTAGAAGGAATCAATAGCAGAATAACTGAGGTAGAAGAACGGATAAGTGACCCGGAAGATAAAATAGTGGAAATAAATACCGCAGAGCAGAATAAAGAAAAAAGAATGGAAAGAATTGAGAACAGTCTCAGAGACTTCTGGGACAACATTAAATGCACCAACATTCAAATTGTAGGGGGTCCAGTAGAAGAAGAGGAAAAGAAAGGGACTGAGAAAATATTTGAAGGGATTATAGTTGAAAACTTCCCTAATATGGGAAAGGAAACAGTCATTCAAGTCCAGGAAGTGCAGAGTCCCATACAGGATAAATCCAAGGAGAAATAAGCCAAGACATATTAATCAACCTATCAAAAATTAAATACAAAGAAAAAATATTAAAAGCAGCAAGGGAGAAACAAAAAGTAACATACAAGGGAATCCCCGGGAGGTTAGCAGCTGATCTTTCAGCAGAAACTCTGCAAGCCAGAAGGGAGTGGCAGGACATATTTAAAGTGCTGAAAGGGGAAAAAAACCTACAACCAAGATTACTCTACCCAGTAAGGATCTCATTCAGATTTGATGGAGAAATTAAAACCTTTACAGACAAGCAAAAGCTGCGAGAATGCAGTACTACCAAACCAGCTTTACAACAAATGCTAAAGTAACTTCTTGAGGCAGGAAGCACAAGAGAAGGAAAAAACCTATAATAACAAAGCCAAAACAATAAAGAAAATGGTAATACATATCGATAACTACTTTAAATGTAAATGGATTAAATACTCTGACCAAAAGACACAGAGTGGCTGAATGGATACAAAAAAAAAAGACCCATATATATGCTGTCTACAAGAGACCCACTTCAGACCGAGGGACACATATAGACTGAAAGTGAGGGGATGGAAAAAGATATTCCATGCAAATGGAAATCGATATTCCATGCAAATGGAAATCAAAAGAAAGCTGGAGTAGCAATTCTCATATCAGATAAAATAGACTTTAAGATAAAGACTAGTACAAGAGACAAAGAAGGACACTACATAATGATCAAGGGATCAATCCAAGAAGAAGATATAACAGTTGTAAATATTTATGCACACAGCATAGGAGCACCTCAATATATAAGGCAAATGGTAACAGCCATAAAAGGGGAAATCAACAGTAACAGAATCATAGTAGGAGACTTTAATACCCCACTTTCACCAATGGACAGATGATCCAAAATGAAAATAAATAAGGAAACAAGCTTTAAATGATACATTAAACAAGATGGACTTAATTGATATTTATAGGACATTCCATCCAAAAACCACAGAACACACTTTCTTCTCAAGTGCTCATGGAACATTCTCCAGGATCATATCTTGGGACACAAATCAATTCTTGGTAAATTTAAGAAAATTGAAATTATATCAAGTATATTTTCCGACCACAACGTTATGAGACTAGATATTAATTACAGGGAAATGTAAAAAATACAAACACATGGAAGCTAAACAATACATTACTAAATAACCAAGAGATCACTGAAGAAATCAAAGATGAAATAAAAGAATACCTAGAAACAAATGAGAAAACACGATGACCCAAAACCTATGGGATGGAGCAAAGGCAGTTCCAAGAGGGAAGTTTATAGCAATACAGTCCTACCTCAAGAAACAGGAAACATCTCAGACAACCTAAACTTACACCTAAAGCAATTAGGGAAAGAAGCACAAAAAACCACCAAAGTTAGCAGAAGGAAAGAAATCATAAAGGTCAGATCAGAAATAAATGAAAAAAAATGAAGGAAACAATAGCAAAGATGAGTAAAACTAAACACTGGTTCTTTGAGAAGATAAACACAATTGATAAACCATTAGCCAGACTCATCAAGAAAAAAAGGGAGAACACTCAAATCAATAGAGTTAGAAATGAAAAAGGAGAAAGTACAACTGACACTGCAGAAATACAAAGGATCATGAGAGATTACTACAAGCGACTGTATGCCAATAAAATGGACAACCTGGAAGAAATGGACAAATTCTTAGAAAAGCACAACCTTCTGAGACTGAACCAGGAAGAAATAGAAAATATGAACAGACCAATCACAAGCACTGAAATTGAAACTGTGATTAATAATCTTCCAACAAACAAAAGCCCAGGACCAAATGGCTTCACAGGCGAATTCTATCAAACATTTAGAGAAGAGCTAACACCCATCCTTCTCAAACTCTTATAAAATATCGCACAGAGAAGAACACTCCCAAACTCATTCTACAAGGCCACCATCACCCTGATACCAAAACCAAAGATGTCACAAAGAAAGAAAACTACAAGCCATTATCACTGATGAACATAGATGCAAAAAATCCTCAAGAAAATACTAGCAGACAGAATCCCACAGTGCATTAAAAGGATCATACACCATGATTAAGTGGGGTTTATCCCAGGAATGCAAGGATTCTTCAGTATATGTAAATCAATCAATGTGATACACCATATTAACAAATTGAAGGAGAAAAACCATATGATCATTTCAGTAGATGCAGAAAAAGCTTTTGACAAAATTCAACACCCATTTATGATAAAACCCTTCAGAGAGTAGGCATAGAGGGAACTTACCTCAACATCATAAAGGCCATACATGACAAACCCACAGCCAACATTGTTCTCAGTGGTGAAAAACTGAAACCATTTTCTCTAAGATCAGTAACAAGACAAGGTTGTCCACTCTCATCATTATTGTTCAACATAGTTTTAGAAGTTTTACCCATGGCGATCAGAGAAGAAAAAGAAATAAAAGGAATCCAAATTGGAAAAGAAGAAGTAAAGCTGTCACTGTTTGCAGATGACATGACACTATACATAGAGAATCCTAAAGATGCAACCAGAACACTACTAGAGCTAATTAATCAACTTGGTAGGTAAAGTAGCAGGATACAAAATTAATGCACAGAAATCTCTTGCATTCCTATACACTAATGATGAAAAATCAGAAAGAGAAATTAAGGAAACACTCCCATTTACCATTGCAACAAAAAAAATAAAATACCTAGGAATAAACCTACCTAAGGAGACAAAAGACCTGTATGCAGAAAACTATAAGACACTGATGAAAGAAATGAAAGATTATACAAACAGATGGAGAGATATACCATGTTCTTGGAAGAATCAACATTGTGAAAATGACTATACCTCTCAAAACAATCTATACATTCAGTGCAATCCCTATCAAACTACCAATGGCATTTTTCACAGAACTAGAACAAAAAATTGCACAGTTTGTATGGAAACACAAAAGACCCTGAATAGCCAAAGCAATCTTGAGAAAGAAAAACAGAGCTAGAGGAACCAGGCTCCCTGACTTCAGACTATACTACAAAGCTACAGTAATCAAGACAGTATGGTACTGGCACAAAAACAGAAATACAAATTAATGGAGCAGGATAGAAAGCCCAGAGATAAACCCACGCACATATGGTCATGTTATTTTTGATAAAGGAGGTAAGAATATACATTGGTGAACAGACAGTCTCTTCAATGAGTGGTGCTGGGAAAACTGGACAACTACATGTAAAAGAATGAAGTTAGAGCACTGCCTAAAACCATACATAAAAATAAACTCAAAATGGATTAAAGAGCTAAATGTAAGGCCAGACACTATAAAACTCTTAGAGGAAGACATGGGCAGAACACTCTATGACATAAATCACAGTAAGATTTTTGATCCACCTTGTAGAGAAATAGAAATAAAACCAAAAATAAACAAGTGGGACCTAATGAAACTTAAAAGCTTTTGCACAGCAAAGGAAAACATAAGCAAGACAAAAAGTCCTCAGAATGGGAGAAAATATTTGCAAATGAAGCAACTGACAAAGCATTAATCTCCAAAATTTACAATCAGGTCATGCAATCAATATCAAAAAAACAACCTGGTCCAAAAATGGGTAGAAGACCTAAATAGACATTTCTCTAAAAAAGATATACAGACTGCCAACAAACACATGAAAGGGTGCTCAACATCACTAATCATTAGAGAAATGCAAATCAAAACTACTGTGAGGTATCACCTCACACCAGTCGGAATGGCCATTGTCAAGAAATCTACAAACAGTAAATGATGGAGAGGGTTTGGAGAAAAGGGAACCCTCTTGCACTGTTGGTGGGAATGTAAATTGATACATCCAATATGGAGAACAGTATGGAGGTTCCTTAAAAAATTAAAAATAGAACTACCATACAACCCAGCAATCCCACTACTGGGCATGTACCCTGAGAAAACCATAATTCAAAAGGAGTCATGTACCACAATGTTCATTGCAGCTCTATTTACAATAGCCAGGACGTGGAAGCAACCTAAGTGTCCATCGACAGATGAATGGATATAGAAGATGTGGCACATATATACAATGGAATATTACTCAGCCATGAAAAGAAACGAAATTGAGTTATTTGTAGTGAGGTGAATGGACCTAGAGTCTGTCATACAGAGTGAAGTAAGTCAGAAAGAGAAAAACAAATACTGTATGCTAACACATACAGAATCTTAAAAAAAAAAAAGTTACTGAAGAACTAGGGGAAGAACAGGAATAAAGACACAGACATAGAGAATGGACTTGAGGACATGGGGAGGGGGAAGGGTATGCTGAGATGAAGAGAGTGGCATGGACATATATACACTAACAAATCTAAAATAGATAGCTAGTGGGAAGCAGCCACATAGCACAGGGAGATCAGCTCTGTGCTTTGTGACCACCTAGAGTGGTGGGATAGGGAGGGTGGGAGGGAGACTCAAGAGGGAGGAGATTTGGGGATATATGTATCTGATTCACTTTGTTATAAAGCAGAAACACACTACTGTAAAGCAATTATACTCCAATAAAGATTTTAAAAAATAAACTGGGATTGTCCTTAGCAACCTGGGACTTAATGGTTTACTGTACATATGTGCAAATACAAAGTACCATGGGAATATCACTGATAATATATTATAAAATATAAAAATAAAATTAAGTACAAAAGTATAGGTAGTAATATAATACTGAAATGCTGAAGCTGTATTTAATTAAATAATGATAGCCGTAATACTTTTGATCTTACAGGAATGAAGGATACCTAAATGTCAGCTTAGCCTAATGAAAACATGGCAGAAGCCACAGTGGACAAAAATTTTAGAATTTTCAAATTGGATATGTAGGAGATCATGCCCAGAAATCGGGGAAATAGAGGGCAAAGTGCTCAGAGTGGCAATTAAGTTAATTGGAAAAGGTTTCATGAATAGGTTGTTTTGAGATGAATGTTAGGAGTAAGAATTTCTAAAGAGGAGGGGCAAATGGGCGTTCAGGAGATGAACAGAAGCCAAGGCCCAGTAAGTAGGATCTATCGAGTCCTTTGGGGAAGGCAGGTAGATTGGATTGACTGAAACAGGTGTGTGCTGTGTTTTGTCGTGGTAGTAAAGAGATTCAAATTTGAGGTATAAGGTATTTGTTAATGGCCTAGCTATTTACAAAGTGCTTTTAGGTGCTTCAGGAGATATAAAGATTTGTAAGGTTTCTTGCCCTCCAGGAGCTTACTGTATCATGAGGACACAGCCCGGTACACATAACTTTTTTACTCAGCATGAAATGAAAGGGATTATTGGAATTGATTTGATGAAAATTGGCGAGCCTTGGGGTTTTATGTTGGAATTTGAGGTTCTGGCAATATATATTGAATTCAGAGTTCTGACTGAGAAGTACTGTGTTTCATATTATTTGGCAGTTTTGTTTTATATAAGCAATAGAAAGTGTCCGACTGCTACCAGCAAAATGAGTGTGCTCAACATAATCCTATTTTGAATATAACCCTGGCCGTGATTTTATTATACCAGTATAAGGTATACATATTTGCTTATTTTTTAAGCTTTGGATAGATTTTAGAATTTTAAAAAGACATCAGTATTTTAGAATTTGGTGTTTTGTCATTTTTAAAATCCAGGAGATTAGCGAGGGGCGCATATTGGTACACAGTAGGCAGGGGCTAAGTGTTGGTGGACAAATGAGAGGCAATATAATGTAGCATGTAAGAGTGGATTCTGAATAAGGCTGTGTGGGTTCCAAAGCTGAACTTAATAAACTTATTATTTTTTTTTTGAGTGTTCGCTATGCTTTGGTATTGTTCTAAGTGCTTAACAGATATTTCATTTAAGCCTTATAATAATCACATGAAGTAGGTACAGTTACTGTCCCCATTTTATAGATGAGGAAATGGGCTCTGAGAGCCATCATTATCATTATTGTCAGGGAATTTTGTGACATTTTTGGTAGACTAATGTTGAGTTTTTTCCTCTCTAGTGCATGATAGAATTATCAGGGAATGCCAGTCAGGGTACGAATACATCTACATCAGCCTACAGTGATTTGAGAGATTTTTTTTTTTTTTTTTTTTTTTTGGCTGCGTTGGGTCTTCGTTGCTGCCTGCGGGCTTTCTCTGGTTGCCGCGAGTGGGGCCTACTCTTTGTTGCGATGCGTGGGCTTCTCATTGAGGTGGCTTCTCTTGTTGCGGAGCACAGGTTCTAGGTGCATGGGCTTCAGTAGTTGTGGCACGCAGCCTCAGTAGTTGTGGCGCGCAGGCTCTAGAACGCAGGCTCAGTAGTTGTGGTGCCCGGGCGTAGCTGCTCCGCGGCATGTGGTATCTTCCCGGACCAGGGCTTGAACCCGTGTCCCCTGCATTGCAGGAAGATTCTTAACCACTGTACCACCAGGGAAGTCCTGAAAGTTTTTAAAAGGCCCAAATTTCTTAGAGTATTGACTGAAGAGCTACCCCATTCTCCTTTAAGATCCATTTAATAAAATGTACAAAAGAATTAAGGTTTGTAGACATTTAAAATAAATTCCCCAACATTCTTAGTATGATTTAAGAACTAAGAAAGAGAAAAAAAAACTTAATATATCAACTGAATTTTAGCAAACATTTACATAATTACTACTATATGCTAGGCCCATTCTAAGCACTTTACAAACATTAACTTGTTTAATTTCTGTGGCAATCTGGTGATGATTATACCTATATAAATCTTCCTGTTACAGATAAGAAAATTAAGGCAAAGAGAGATTGAGTCATTTGCCTAAGATTACACAGCTAGTGAGTGGCAGATGCAGATTTCAAACCCAGGCGGTTTGGCTCCACAGTCTGAGCTCCTAACCACTATGCTTGCTATTTTTATTTTTATAGGGAGCATGACCTGTTGAATGTTAAAATGCAGGTGAGTATGACAATGTTACAGATCACAAATATATTGTTACTGTGTTATACTTAAAAAAGGAGAAAAATTAGAATTTGCTTTTTAGAATTTAACCTGCCTTTAGTTCTGAGTTGTTTGGTGGAAGAGAAGGCAACTGACATCTATTAAGTTAGAATCTCTATGTTAGGTATTTGTATTAGGTGCTATACGTATCATCTTATTCAGTGCTTAAAGCAAACCTGGAATATGACCTCCGATATCTTCATTTTACAAACAAGACCATGAATACTCTGATTGTATTCAGAATGGCCAGAGTTATGAATGCAAGTCCCTGTGTGACTCTAAAACATTCTACTACAATACTCTGCTTCCCAAGGAAATGTGAAAACTCAAATTTGATTTGCCAGATAAACTACCTGTTCTTTTGAAATGTCAGTTCAAGAAATAATAAAACATTTTATTAACTAAAAAGTCTTCTAGAACTTGATAACAGAAAGGAAGCAAAAACATCCTAAATATGATGATTGTCATGACAACAGGGGCCACTAGATGGACATTAGATTTTTCTCTGCCTTTCTGAGGATGTGCAGGCCTGTTTACAAATGATTGCCTGCACATGAGGGTGATCATGCAACCAGTTTGAAATTACATTAGACCTAACGCTATTAAGTTATTAAGAATTAACCAGATTTATTGCATCTAGGTAAGTATTTTCTTTACTCATTCTAGGAGGCTACATATTGTTGTTATTATATCAGTACTCAAGATGTTTTGGGAACACTTTTCAAGTTCTCTTTAAATTTGATCTTTATATGGTTTTGAGTAGATAATATGGTACAAAGTTCAGAAACGATGAAAAGATACACAGTGCAACCCTCACCCCCAGCTACCCAGTTCTTCCTAACTGGAAGTGACCAATATTACTGGGGAAGTACTCCTTTGAAACTGTCTTCCAAATTTTTGAATACCTGAAATTGGGATGTGTCTGACAAATGATGGCAGACTTTATTTTTTTAGAGTCAGAATTCATTTGTAGTCTGGCAAATAAAGGGTTCACCAGTCTGCGTAATTTTTTAAAAATCAAAAGCAAGGGGTGCCTGTAAGGTAGTGAGACTTGTGTAACTTATAAATTGGCTTAAAGCCAGTGGTCAGAGTTGCAGTGCTAGTAGCATTATAGAATAAAATTTGTAGCTGGATTGAGATAATTGACAGACTGCACATTTAAAGTATGTGATTTGGTAAAATTGGACATACACACCTGTAAAACCATCACCCCATCAAGATAGTGGACATATCCACCACCCCCAGAAGCTTCTTCATGCCCTTTTGTAGTCCCATCACTGTCTTGCCTCTTTCCACTGTCCTTAGGCAACCAATGATCTGCTTTGTGTCACCATAAATTAACTATGCACCTGGTGATGGACATTTGAGTTTCCAGTTTGGGGCTATCACACATAACGCTGCTATGAGCATTTGTGTACAAGTATTTGTGTAGACATATGCTTTCATTTTTCTTGAGTAAGTATGTAGGAGTGAAATGGATGGGTTGTAAGATTTTGCCAAACTGTTTCATAAGGTGGTTGTACTGTTTGACATTCTTACCAGCAATGTGGATGTTTTTGTTGCACAACATCCTTGCCAACAAGGATATATGGCCATTCTTTTGGAATCTCCTTGTATTTTTCCCCCGCTCCTTTCCAACTGTGAGAAGGAAGGAATTTTACTTTTTTTTTTTTGAGCAGTTTTAGGTTTACAGAAAAATTGATCATAAAGTACAGTTCCCATTTACCTCCTCACCCCCTCCCAGTTTTCCCTATTATTAACATTTTGCATTAGTGTGATACTGATACATTTGTTACATTTGATGAGCCTGTATTCTTTTTTTTTTTTTTTTTTTTTTTGTGGTACGCGGACCTCTCACTGTTGTGGCCTCTCCCGTTGCGGAGCACAGGCTCCGGACGCGCAGGCTCAGCGGCCATGGCTCATGGGCCCAGCCTCTCCATGGCATGTGGGATCTTCCCGGACCGGGGCACGAACCCACGTCCCATGCATCGGCAGGCGGACTCTCAACCACTGTGCCACCAGGGAAGCCCTGATGTATTCTTTTCTAAAAAATATTTATTTATTTATTTGTTTGTTTATATTTGGCTGCGCCGAGTCTTAGTTGCAACATGTGCGGGATCTTTAGTTGCGGCATGAGGGTTCTAGTTCCCTGACCAGGGATCGAACCCGGGCCCCCTGCATTGTGGAGTCTTAACCACTGGACCACCTGGGAAGTCCCGATACATTCTTATTCATTGAAGTCCATAGTTTACATTGGGGTTCACTCTTTGTGTTATATATTGAATGAGTCCTGACAAATTTATAATGACATATATCTACTATTATTAAAATACCCTATAGAATCTTCTGTGGCCTAAAAATCTTCTGTGGTGTGATGTGTGTGAATTGGAGAGTGCAAATTTAAGGCAATAGCCAAGTGGACCTTACTTTTTACTTTGTACCTGGCCCTCTTGGGTTTCCTCTGTCTACATATGCCCATAGTTTCCTAGTCAGCCAGGGATTTGTAGAGTTCATCCAGCACTTCTGTGGCTCTCTCATTTTCAAGATCTTCACATTAAATTTTTGACTGGTCTGACTTTGCCCCCAGCTGAGACCCTTTCCTCCTCCTCCTAGCAGAGCTACTGGTTTTCCCTGTTCATTTTTACCCTGTTTTTTCCTTTTATTGACAGTGTCACTTAGCTTGACTTTTCATCTTTCACACCAAATCAAGTCAAGCCCTTTAGCAAGAGTTGCTGAATTTCAGGGCCAGCTCTGCCCTGTTGAAAGTTCTTATGTAGACCAAACTGGGTTAGTGTTGGGAATCTGCTGACTCCCACTGCTTTACCTGAAGTTCTGGTAGTTTTCCCTGAATAAATACTTCTCAATTTGTTGTTTATCTTTTGGCAATTTCCAGATCCCTGAAATAGTTATTTTTGGCAGTTTGTCCAGTTTTATTCTTATTTTTGGGGAAGAGGATTTGCTGACCTTCTTATTCCGCATTAACTGGAAGTCCAAGCTCTTTTTATTTTGTCTTCAAAATATACCATGAATCCTTTTTTTTCCCTCCATCTTGCCTGCTGCCATATTATTCTAAACACTTCAATATACCATCGTCTCCTTCTGGACCTTAAGTAACCTTATAACGGCTTTTGCTGCTTCTGTTTCTCTTACAGTTCATTCTTTAAATAATTTTTGGAGTTTGGGAATGCTTTAGATTTACAGGAAACTTTTGGATAGTTCAGAGGGTTCTTGTATTCTGCACCCAGTTTCCATATTGTTGACATCTTATGTTATTATGATACATTTGTCACAAGTAAGGAATCAATATTGATACGTCATTATTAATCTCATATTTTATTCAGATTTCGTTGTCCTTTCTCCATTCCAGGATCCCATCTAGGATGCCAGATTACATTTGTTTTTTATAATGCCTTAATTCCTCTGGATTGTAGTAGCTTCTCAAACATTCCTTGTTTTTAATGACCTTGACATATTTGAAGAATATTGATCAGATATTTCATAGACTGTCTCTCAAATTTCATTTTGACTGGTATTTTCTCATATTACTTAGTTTATGAGTTCTTGGAGGAAGACCACAAAGGTAAAGTGCCATTTTCATCATATTTGATAACATCATATTAAACATTGAATATAAACTTGATTTATCACTGTAATGTTGACCTTGGCCACCTGGCTGAGGTAGTACTTGTTATATATCTGCACTGTAAAGTCATTCCTCCCCTCTTTTACAAATGAAAACACACTGTAAGCATTCTTTTTTGTTTGATATTTTGCTCAACATATGTTCTTAACTTCAAGCATTGTTTGCTCAATATGAATAAATATCCATGTTTTGTTACATGTATCTGTAGTAATGCAAATGAACCAACTGAATAACATTCAGTGCCTGAATTTATAGTGTATCCATTCTATGAGTGATACACATTTTTTTGGGGGGGGGGTACGCGGGCCTCTCACTGTTGTGGCCTCTCCCGTTGCGGAGCACAGGCTCCGGATGCGCAGGCTCAACGGCCATGGCTTACGGTCCCAGCCGCTCCGCGGCATGTGGGATCTTCCCGGACCAGGGCACGAACCCGCGTCCCCTGCATCGGCAGGCGGACTCTCACCCACTGCGCCACCAGGGAAGCCCGTAATACACATTTTGGCTGTTACATTCATTCAGCAGCCAATGTGATATTTATTTATTTATTTTTAATATTTATTTATTTATTTATATTTATTTGTCTGCACGGGGTCTTTAGTTGTGGCACGCAGGATATTTTGTTGCTACATGCGAGATCTTTGTTGCGGGCTGCTGGATCTTTAGTTGTGGCATGTGGGATCTAGTTCCCTGACCAGAGATCGAACCTGGGCCCCCTGCATTGGGAGCGTGGAGTCTTAACCACTGGACCACCAGGGAGGCCCCCCAATGTCATACTTAAAAACAAAACAAAAACAAATGCAACCAAACAAACAAAAAACCCCAAATCAAATCATATCTTATCTTTGCTTAAAACCACTTATTGGCTTTCTACTGTATTGTATATGATAGTCAAATTCCTTTATGAACTTTCTTGGTAGTGGCTGTAGCTTACATTTTCATTTTATTTCTTGCCACTTCCCCTTTGCTTTGTAAAATACTGACCACACAGTCCTTCCTACAGTTCCTGGAGCATGCTAAGCTTTTTGGGCATTTGTGTGTGCTATTCTTTAGCCTTGAGAGTTTTCCCATTGACTCTTCTTCAGACTGATACCTTCTCAGTTTTTAGAGAGCTCACCTATTTACTCATTCACTGAGTTTGTTTTCTTCATTGGCACTTTGTATTCACTTGTATGTCTTCCTCATTAAAGTGTAAGCCCCAAGAGTACAGGGATTTTGTTTACTACCGTATATGTGGCACATAGTGAGTGGACGCTTAATAATTTTTTTTTTAAGACATGAGTGAATGGTAGTCCTCAAAGCATACGAAATGGAGGTATTTACAATGTTAGTAGATCATTTAAAATACAAAATAAAACCCTACATTTTAAAAGTAAATGGTTGCGGGACATCCCTGGTGGTGCAGTGGTTAAGAATATGCCTGCCAATGCAGGGGACACAGATTAGAGCCTTGGTCCAGGAAGATCCCACATGCCGCGGAGCAACTAAGCCCATGCGCCACAACTACTGAGCCCGTGTGCCACAACTACTGAAGCCCGCGCGCCTGGAGCCCATGCTCTGTAACAAGAGAAGCCACCACAATGAGAAGCCCACGCACTGCAATGAAGAGTAGCCCTTGCTTGCCACAACTAGAGAAAGCCCGCACACAGCAACAAAGATCCAATGTAGCCAAAAAAAAAAAAAAAAAAAAAGTTGCATTTGAAGGAAAGCACAGTGCAGGATCATTAAGTTTAGATTTGAGTCTTGTTGGGATTTTGCAAGAAGTAAGTGTTTTGGGCTGTTTCTTTGGTATTTTTAAAATTGTAGCAAAATAAAAATAACTTAAAATTTACTGTCTTCACTATTTTTTTAAGTGTACAGTGCAGTGGCATTAAATATATTAGCATTGTTGTACAACCATAACCACCGTCCTTTTCTAGAACTCTTTTCATCTTGCAAAACTGAAACTCTAGACCCATTAAACAAAAACTCCTCCTTTTCTTCTGACCCCAGCCCCTGACAACCACCTTTCTACTTTATGTCTGTATGAATTTGATTACTCTAGGTACCTCAAATAAGTAGAATCATACAGTATTTGTATTTTTGTTGGCTGTCTTATTTCACTTAGTAAAATGTCCTTAAAGTTTATCCATGTTGTAGCATATGTCAAAATCTACTTCCTTTTTAAGGCTGAATAATACTCATTGTATACATATACACCATGTTTTGTTTATCCATTCATCTGTCAGTGAGCGCTTAGGTTGCTTTAACATTTTAGCTATTGTAAATAATGCTCCTATGAAAATGGAAGTACAAAAATCTGTTTGAGTCCCTGCTTTCAATTCTTTTGGGTATATACCCAGAAGTGGAATTGCTGGATCATATGGTAACTTAGTTTTTAATTTTTTGAGGAACCACCATACTGTTTTCCATAGTGACTGCACCATTTTACATTCCTACCAACAGTACACGAGTTCCATTTTCTCTACATCTTTGCCAACATTTATTATTTTCTTTTTTCTTGATAGTAACTGTTGTAAGGGGTGTGAGATGGTATTTCATTGTGGTTTTGATTTGCATTAGTTTCCCTAATGATTAGTGATATTGAGCATCTTTTCATATTCTTATTGGCCATTTGTATATCTTCTTTGAAGAAATGTCTATTCAAGTCCTTTGCCCACTTTTTAATCATGTTGTTTCTTTGTTGTTGAATTGTAAGAGTTCTTTATATATTTGGACGTTAACCTCTTATCAGATAAATGGTTTGCAAACATTTTCTCGCATTCCATGTATTACCTTTTCACCCTGCTGATTGTGTCCTTTGAGGCACAGAAGTTTAAAATTTTTTAAACAGTTATATTGAGGTGTAATTGATAAAAAAAAATATAACTGCACATATTTAATGTATACAATTTTATGAGTTTGGACATATATGAACACCCATGATGCCATCACCACTATCAGAGTAATAGACATATCCAACACCTCCCCCAAATTCCTTGTGTCCCCCTCCCCCCTTGTTTTTGGTGGTGGTAAGAGCACTTAACATATTTACCTTTTAAACAAAATTTTAAGTGCACGATACCATATTAATAACTTCAGGTGTTGTACAGCAAATCTCTAGAACTTAATCAGCATAACTGAAACTTTATGAACATTGAATAACAATGCCCCATTTCCACCACCTGCTGAACCCCCAACCCCACAACTATTTTATTCTCTGCTTCTATGAGTTTGACTATTTTAGATACCTCATATAAGTGGAATCATGCGTTGTTTTTCTTTCTATGACTGGATTGTTTCACTTAACATAGTGTCCTCCAGGTTCATCCATGAGATGTTTTAAATTTTGATGAACTTCAGTTTATCTATTTTTTCTTTTGTTGACTGTGCTTTTGGTGTCACATCCAAGACATTGTTGCAAAAATGAAGATTTCCCTCTATATTTTCTTTTAAGAGTTTTATAGTTTTAGCTCTTACATTTAGGTTTATGATCCATTTTAAGGTAATTTTTGTATTTGGTGTAAAGTAAGGCTACTTTTTTTTTTTTTTTTTGCATGTGAATGTCTAGTTTTCCCATCACCAAATGTTTTAAAAACTGTTCTTTCCCTGTTACATAGTCTTGGCACCCTTGTAAAAAGTTATTTGACCAAATATACAGGGGTTTAATTCTGGACTCTATTCTATTGGTCTTTATGCCAGCACCACATGTTGTTTTGATTACTGTAACTTTGTAGTGCATTTTGAAATCAGGAAGTGTGAGTCCTTCTATTTTGTTCTTTTTCAGGATTGTTTTGCCTATTTGGCATCCTTTGAGATTCCTTATGAACTTCTGGATGGGTTTTTCTATTTCCACAAAAACAAAAAATCGTTGGGATTTTGATAAGGATTGCACTGAATATGTAGATCCCTTTGGATAGTATTGACATCTTAGTATTAAGTTTTCTCATCTGTGAACATGGGATGTGTTTCCATTTATTTATGTCTTTTTAATTTATTTCAGCAGCATTCGGTAGTTTTCATTGTATAAGTCTTTCACTGCTTTGGTTAAGTTAATTTCTAAGTATTTTATTCTTTTTGATGTTATTGTAAATGGAATTTTCTTAATTTCATTTTCAGATTGTTCATAGTGTATAGAAATGTAACTGATTTTTGTGTGTTGATCTTGTATCCTGCAGTGTTGTTGAATTTGTTCATTAGCTCCAGCACTCTGTGTGTGTTGTGTGTGTGTGTGTGTGTGTGTGTGTGTGTGTGTGTGTGTGTGTACAGTCTTTAGGTATTTCTACATATAAGATCATGTCACCTTCAAACAGAGATCATTTTACTTATTTCATTCCAATTTGGAAGCCTGTTTCTTTTCATGCCTAATTGCTCTTACTACAACTTCCAGTGTGCTATGTTGAATAAAAGTGGCAAAGTGGGCATCTGTGTCTTGTTCCTAATCTGAACCAGGAAAAGCTAAGGGGAAATGCTTTCAGTCTTTCACAATTGAGTATGATGTTGGGTATAGGTTTTTCTTATATGATCTTTATTATGTTTAGGAAGTTTCCTTCTGTTGCTAGTTTGTTGAGTGTTTTTATCATGAAAGAGTACTGAATTTTGTTAAATGCTTTTTCTGCATCAGTTGAGATGATTGTGTGTTTTTTCCCCTTCCTTCCACTGATATGATATATTACATTGACTTTTCATGTGTTGAACCATCCTGCCTTTTAATAATCCATCCCACTTGGTTGTGATGAATACGCCTTTTAATATGTTGCTTAGTTTGGTTTCCTAGTACTTTGTTGAGGATTTTTGCATCAGTATTCATAAGAGATAATTGGTCTATAGTTTTCCTGTAATGGCTTTGTCTGGTTTTGGTATCAGGGTAATATTGGCCTCATCCAGTGAGTTAGGAAGTGTTCCTTCCATCTGGTTCTGGGCTTTTCTGTTTTTTATAAATTTATTTATTTATTTTATTTTTGGCTGCATTGGGTCTTCATTGCTGTGCGCGGGCTTTCTCTAGTTGCGGCGAGTGGGGGCTACTCTTCATTGCAGTGCATCGGCTTCTCATTGCGGTGGCTTCTCTTGTTGCGGAGCACAGGCTCTCAGCATGCAGGCTTCAGTAGTTGCAGCACATGGGCTCAGTAGTTGTGGCTCGCAGGCTCTAGAGCACAGGCTCAGTGGTTGTGGTGCATGGGCTTAGTTGCTCCGCGGCATATGGGATCTTCCCGGACCAGGGCTCAAACCTGTGTCCCCTGCATTGGCAGGCAGATTCTTAACCACTGTGCCACCAGGGAAGTCCCTGGGCTTCTCTTGTTTGGAGGGTTTTTTTGTTTTGTTTTTTGGGTTTTGTTTTTTGTTTTTTGTTTTTGGCAGTGCCACATGGCATGTGGGATCTTAGTTCCCCAACCAGGGATCAAACCCTTGCACCCCCTGCAGTGCAAGCATGCAGTCCTGACCACTGGACTGCCAGGGAATTCCCTGATCCTTTTTATTTCTGTAATGTTCCCTCTTTCATTTTTGATTCTAGTTATTCGAATCTTTTCTTTTTTCTTAGTCTAGCTAAAGATTTGTCCATTTTGTTGATCTTTTCGGAGTATCAACTCTTGGTTTTATTGATTTTTCTCTGTTGTTTATCTCTTCTCTATTTTGCTTCTCTCTGCTCTGATCTTTATTATTTCTTTCCTTTTGTTAGCTTTAGGTTTAGTTGTTCTTTTTCTAGTTCCTCAGGATGTAGAGTTAGGTCGTTGATTTGAAATCTTTTCTATTTAAAAAAAAATTTATTTATTTATTTATTTAATTTTTGGCTGTGTTGGGTCTTTGTTGCTCGGCGAGTGTGGGCTACTCTTTGTTGCGGTCTGCGGGCTTCTCACTGTGGTGGCTTCTCTTGTTGTGGAGCACGGGCTCTAGGCGCATGGGCTTCATTAGTTGCAGCATGCAGGCTCAGTAGTTGTGGCTCGTGGGCTCTAGAGCACAGGCTCAGTAGTTTTGGTGCACAGGCTTAGTTGCTCCGTGGCATGTGGGATCTTCCCAGACCAGGGATGGAACCCGTGTCCCCTGCATTAGCAGGTGGATTCTTAACCACTGCACCACCAGGGAAGTCCCTTGAAATCTTTTTTTTAATGTATGCGTTTACAGCTATAAATTTCTCCCTTAGCATTGCTTTTACTGCATCCCAAAAGTGTTGGTATGTTGTGTTTTTATTTTCACTTGTTTCTGGATATTTTCTAATTTCCCTTATGATTTCTCCTTTGACTTCTTTGGCTGATTAAGAGTTTGCTGTTTAATTTCTACATATTTGTGACTTCTCCAGTTTTCCTTCTGCTATTGATTTCTAGTTTCATTCATTGTGCTTGGAAAAAATATTTTGAGTTCAATCTTACTAAATTTTTAAGACTTTTTTGTGGCCTAACATATGATCTATCCTAGAGAATATTCCATGTGGAGTTGAGAAGAATATATATTCTGTTTTGGGGTGGAGTGTTCTGTATATGTCTGTTAGGTTTAATTGCTCTTAGTGTTGTTTGAGTCTTCTGTTTGCTTATTGATCTGTGTGGTCGTTCTATCCATTATTGAAAGTGGGGTATTGAGTGAACTGTTGTTATTGTTTAAGTATGTCTATTTTTTTCTTCAATTCTATCAGTTTGCTTTATATATTTTGGAGCTTTGATGTTTATCATTGTTATATCTTTTTCATGAATTGACCCTTTTGTTAGTGTTTAATGTTCTTTTTTGTCTCTTGTAACAATTTTTGACTTACAGTCTATTCTGTTTGATATTAGTATAGCCACTCTGGTTTTCTTCTGTTTCTATTTGCATGGAATATCTTTTTCTGTCCTTTCACATTAAAGCTATTGTGTCGTTAGATCTAAAGTGAGTCTCTTGTAGACAGCATACAGGAGCATCATGCTTTTTAAATTCGTTCTGCCAATCTGTGCCTGTTGATTGGAATGCTTAATTACTTTACAGATAAAGTAATTACTGATAGAGAAGGCATTTTATTTGTTTTTTGTATTTTTGTATTTTTTTGTCCCTCATTTCCTCCATCTCTGCCTATCTTTGTGTTTAGTTGATTTTTCTGTAGTGACGTAGTTTGATTTTTCTCACCTTTTTTAAAAATCTATATTCTGTTTTGTTGTGTGTGTGTGTGTGTGTGTGTACACACACACACATGAGGTTGCATATAACATCCTAAAGTTATAACAGTTTGTTTTGAATTGAAATCAACTTAATTTCAATCACATATGAAAACTCTATTTCTTTTTTTTTTTTTTTTTTTTTTTTTTTTTTAAGATGTTGGGGGTAGGAGTTTATTAATTAATTAATTTAGTTTTGCTGTGTTGGGTCTTCATTTCTGTGCGAGGGCTTTCTCTAGTTGTGGCAAGTGGGGGCCACTCTTCATTGCGGTGCGCGGGCCTCTCACTGTCGCAGCCTCTCTTGTTGCGGAGCACAGGCTCCAGACGCGCAGGCTCAGTAGCTGTGGCTCACGGGCCTAGTTGCTCTGCGGCATGTGGGATCTTCCCAGACCAGGGCTCGAACCCGTGTCCCCTGCATCGGCAGGCAGATTCTCAACCACTGCGCCACCAGGGAAGCCCGAAAACTCTATTTCTATATAGCTCTGTTCATCCCTGTTTATTGTTAGTGTCACAAATTACATTTTTATGCATTGTGTTCCTATTAACGTAGATTTAAAATTATTTTTGTGCATTTGTCTTTTATATCCTATAGAAAATAAAAAGTGAAGTTACAGACCAATATTGCAGTAATGCCGGTTTTTATATTTGCCCATGTATTTACCTTTACGGGCGGTCTTTATCTTCATATATCTTAGAGTTACTGTCTAGTGTTTTTTTCATTTGAACATGAAGAAATTCCATAGCATTTCTTGTAGGGCAGTACTAATAGTAATGAACTTCCTTAGCTCTTGGTAGATACAGAATTCTTCGTTGGCATTTTTTTTTCTTTTAGCACTTTTAATGTATTATCCCACGGCCTTGTGGCCTCCACAGTTTCTACTGATAATCTTTTTGAGGATCTACATAATGAGTGACTTTTCTCTAGCTGCTTTCAAGATTCTCTCTGTCTTTCAACAGTTTGATTATATTGTGTCTTGGTGTAGACCTGCCTGGGTTTGTCCTACTTGGAATTTATTGAACTCCTTGGATTTGTAAATTCGTGTCTTCTGTCACATTTGGCAAGTTTTTGGCCATTACTTCTTCAGGTAATCTCTCTGCCCCTTTCACTCTCTTCTTCTCAGACTCCTATAATGTTTATATTGATATATTGGTCTGCTTGATGGTGTCCCATAAGTTCCTTAGGCTCTGTTCACTTTTCTTTATTATATTTTTCTATTCCTCAGCCTTGATAATTTCAAATATTCTATATTTAAGTTTGCTGATTTGTCTTTATACTCAAGTCTACTGTTGAACCCCTTTATTTTATTCTTCAGCTCTGGAATTTCTGTTTGGTTCCCTTTTGTAATTTCTTTTTGTTGATAATGTAATTTTGTTTATATATTGTTTTCCTTGTTTCTTTTTTTTCTTTGTGTTTTCTTTTAGCTTTTTAAACATATTTAGGACAGTTGTTTTAAAGTCTTTATCCAGGGCTTCCCTGGTGGCGCAGTGGTTGAGAGTCCGCCTGCCGATGCAGGGGACACGGGTTCGTGCCCCGGTCTGGGAAGATCCCACATGCTGCAGAGCGGCTGGGCCCGTGAGCCATGGCCACTGAGCCTGCGCATCCGGAGCCTGTGCTCCACAACGGGAGAGGCCACAACAGTGAGAGGCCCGCGTACCGTAAAAAAAAAAAAAAAAAAAAAAAAAAAAGTCTTTATCCAGTAAGTTCCTCACCTATGCTTCTCTAGGGCTGGTTTTCCCACTTTATTTTTCTTCCTTTGAATGGGCCATGTTCTCCTGTTTTTTGTTTTTTGTATGCTTTGTCATTTTTTGTTGAAAATTAATCATTTGAAAAAATGATCACTTCTCCCTGCCTTTGCAGACTTGTTCTGTGTCTATCAGACCAGTCTTTCACTAATAAGCCGAGTGTGCTTTGGGGCTTAGGATCAGCCCAGTGTGAAGGCTTTTTGTCTTCTCAGGCCTTTTCTGGGCATACCTTTTGCTAAATCTCCATGTGACTTCTTCAGTTTCCCCATATCCACAACTGCCCTTTTTTTAAAAATGCTGATCCCAGTCTCTCTACCATTAACCTCCATTGGAGGTTAATGGGGTCCCACTGTCCTGCATCTTGTACCCCAAACTCTGACCTTTCTGCTGTATCTGACACTCCTTTTTTTAAAAAAGATTATTTATTTTGGCCACACCACATGTGCGGTCTTAGTTCCCTGACCAGGGATTGAACCTGCGCCCCCTGCAGTGGAAGTGCAGACTCTTAACCACTGGACTGCCAAGGAAGTCCCCACAACTGCTTTTAAAGGTCTTAAATTTCCAAAGAATCTTCCCCTTGAATCTTCTCCTCAGGGCCCTAGATGATCTGTTGTATGTATCATAATCTCTTGTTCCAGGCATTTGCAGGTCTGTAGGCCCCCTGC
The DNA here is from genome assembly GCF_949752795.1 of Hyperoodon ampullatus. NCBI lineage: Eukaryota > Metazoa > Chordata > Mammalia > Artiodactyla > Ziphiidae > Hyperoodon > Hyperoodon ampullatus. Next base: position 101,922,427 of record NC_136921.1, read on the forward strand.
AGTTTACCCACATAGTACTGGCATCTTTTCCATCTGAGTTCTCAGTTAGGTACAACAGAGAGCAGTCAGTCCTTCAAGCAGCTCCCAGCAGCTTAGAACACTGCAAAGAAATTTGCTTTGTTCCCTCTAGTTTGGGGGAGGGATTTGGGAACCAGGCTGTTTGCTCCAGACCAAGACTGTGTAGGGAGGGGGTGGAGCAAGGTCAATAAAAATGCCACAAAATTTGTTTCTATTTTGAATGTAGCTTTTACTTGATTAGATATTTACTTGGTTGTTGTAGTCATTTAACTGTTTTCCAGAACTCCTAGTTTAACTGTTTTCCAGAGCTCCTATTTCACCAGCTTTCGGCTGACTTTAAATGTTCTGTGGGGGAATAAGGGCTTGGAGCTTCATAGTCCATCATGTTGCTGATGTCACTCCTGAGTATCTTATTTCTTTATATTGCCTACTAATAGTCTACTGTATAGATATATCACATTTTTCTTATCAACTCCTCAGGTGATGGACATTTGGGTTGGTTCCACTTTTTACTCCTATAAACAATGCTGCAGTGAATCCATTCAGTTTTGACGGAAAGACACTATGCATCAAAAATGTCCTATCCGTTTTATGAATCTTAAGTAACAACATATTAAATAGAAGTGTAAATATTTTAAATATACTTTAAAGATTTAAAGTATGTAAGTATATATGTATAGGCAGAATGGCATTTGTATTGTTAGAATGGCATCACTTTATAGCTCATACATCTCTGTTTAGTTAGTATTTTATTTTTGTCTGGAAATATCAATCAACATTTACATAGATATAAAAAGTTAATTTTTGCCTCTTTGTTAATTACCTATTCTGCATAAGAAGTTTCCTCAAAACTCAGGGGTTTAAAACAGCAAGCATTTGTTATCTCACAGTTTATGTGGAGCAGGAATCAGAGCACAGCTTATCTGGGTACTTTTGGCTCTGGATTCCTTACAAGGCTGCAGTGAGTTTTTTGGCCATGCTGTAGTCATTTTAAGGCTCACCTGGGGTGTGACCTGCTTCCTCATTCAGTTGGCTATTGGCAGGCTTAAGTCCGTGTTGGATGTTGGGTGAGATATTGTTTCTTTGCCATGTGAGCCTTTCCATAGGGCAGCTTACAGAATGTTGTCTGGCTTTCTTCAGAGGGTGCTACTGAGAGAGAGAGAGAGCAAGATAGAAGTCAGTCTTCTTGTAACCTAATTTCAGAGATGACATCTCATCATTTTTTTTCCTGTTCTTTTTGTTGAAAAGAGAGTCACTAGGTCCAGTTGTGCTTAACAGGAGGACATTACACAAGAACATGAAAATAAGTTTTCAGTATGCCATCTTGTTGAAGTGAATGCTTATAATTGAGGTTTTGGACAGTGAGGAACACTGTGATATAAAGGCTTTTCCCTAGTCTAAGCCTAAATGATTTTAGATAAAGACCTTAGATAGGTTGTGAGTGACATGAAATGTGTGGTCAGTGTAAATTATTTTGTTTGGAAAACTTCAGAAGATTATAGAGTGTTAATGATATTTCAATATAAATTATAGTTTTCATTTTTAACATATATTTTTGTGGGTTTAGTGTTTTAGAAAGTTGTTTGAATTATTGAGTTTCAGAAATACGTTACTTTGTTTTAAGTGTATTTTGATTAGATCCTGGAATGAGAATGATTCCAGGACAAAGGATATATTTTGGAAAATAAAGCCACATACAATCAGAATTTTAAAAAACTTTTTTACATGATACATAGAATATAGGTCATCTTTGCTTAGACTGAATCTTTATAGGCTGAAATGTCATGAGATGCTCTCAATTTACCGTCAGCTTCTCGTACACCACTTTCATAGATCTCATTTAGCTTGTAACTTATTCATATCAGGACAGAGTCTTCTAATCATTAGTTTCCTATAAACGTGAAAGTCATTAAAGTCTTGTTAGAACAGTTTAACAAATTTAGATTGAGTACCAGTTTTGACTGTCATTTGTTGCTGAGGATAAAGAGTTACATAACATTTTGTTTGATCTCAGTGAATTCATGATCTGCTTGCGGATGGGGGTGTGCTTAATTATAATGAAATGCACTTTAAATAATTAGTTGTAGTACAGTATGGCAAAATACTGTCACACAGTTGGGTTTTTCTTACCTATATTTTAGTGACATATCTCTGTTAACATGCATGACACTGCAGCAGTGTCTTTTCCTCTTTTCTTTATGGGTCCATGGGCTTTCTGAGTGTGGAGTGCAGAACTGTCTTACTAATGTCTTGCTCATTTTCTTATAGTGTGAGTATTTGTGTAGACCTTTTTTCCCCTGTTCTTTTATAATTATTTTTTCCCCTGTTCTTTTAGATTTAGTTTTTTATCTTTGCAAGCTAACTTCTCTCTTCTCTTATCCCCCACCTCCCACTTTTTTGCTTTCTGTCTTTCATTCTAAAATACTCAGTGCATTCTATGAGCCAGGCACTGTCCTGGGCATAGGAGATGCAGTAACCAACCATATCAATAAAGTCTCTGTTCTTAAGGCTCTTGTGTGCCATTGGGGGTGGAGGTACAATAAATAAGTAAATTAACTAAATTAAAAGTATTTTTGTATCATGATAAGTTCTATCAAGAAGCAAAAATAGGATGATGCAAAAACAATAATTGAGTGAGTGGGAGAAATATTTTATATTGGATGGTCAGTAGACATGAGCAGCCATTTAAGGACTTGGGGAAAGACTCTTAGATGTAGAAAAAACAAGTGCAGAGGCTCTAAGTTGGGTGTTGTGAATTGAACAAAGTCAAATTGGTTATGCACAATTACTATGTTCTTTTAGGTAAATAAAGGTAGCTACCAATCAATGAAGTTAAGTGAAGATCAGCTGCTTCCTTGTAATCTATTGGCTTATAATGAAAGTAAACCTTAGACTAAATTCTGCCAAATATAATAGACTTTTATTTCGCCAACATTTATTAGCAAGCAAGTTCAAAAATAGTAAGTGCCATTTGCTTTGTAAACATGTTAACTTCCCAACTTTCTATCCTTAAGGTACTTCAGCCATACCTTGCATGAAAGATAGACTTGATATATAGATGCAACAAAATTGTAGAGGCAGGAGTTGGTTAATCTTATTGGCAGCATCAAATAACCAGAATCCTCAAAATGAATGACTGACCTTGGCACTATCTTTAAGAATATAGGCTTTTACAGAAATAAACCAACACACCCACGGTCAGTTAATCTTTGACAAAGGAGGCAAGGATATACAGTGGGAAAAAGACAGTCTTTTCAGCAAGTGATGTTGGGAAAACTGGACAGCCGTATGTAAATCAATGAAGTTAGAACACACCCTCACACCACACACAAAAATAAACTCAAGATGGCTTAAAGACTTAAATATAAGACATAACACCATGAAACTCCTATAAGAGAACACAGGCAAAACATTGTCTGACATAAATCATACCAATGTTTAGGTCAGTCTCCCAAGGCAATAGAAATAAAAGCAAAAAGAAACAAATGTGACCTAATCAAACTTATAAGCTTTTGCACAGCAAAGGAAACCATAAACAGAATGAAAAGACAACCTATGGACTGGGAGAAAATATTTGCAAATGATGTGACCGACCAGTGCTTAATTTCCAAAATATACAAACAGCTCATACAGCTCAATAACAGAAAAAGAAACAACCTAATCAGAAAGTGGGCAGAAGACCTAAATAGACATTTCTCCAAAGAAGGTGAACAGATGGCCAACAGGCACACAAAAAGATGCTCAAATTGTAAATTATTAGAGAAATGCAAATCAAAACTACAATGAGGTACCACCTCACACCAGTCAGAATGGCCATCGTTAAAAAGTCTACAAATAAATGCTAGAGAGGGTGTGGAGAAAAGGGAACCTTCCTACACTGTTGGTGGGAATGTAAATTAGTGCAGCCACTATGGAAAACAGTATGGAGTTCCTTAAAAAACTAAAAATAGAATTGCCATATGATCCAGCAGTCCCACTCCTGGACATATATTGGGACAAAAAGATGCATGCACCCCAGTGTTCATAGCAGTACTATTTACAATAGCCAAGACATGGAAACAACCTAAATGTCCATTGACAGATGAATGGATAAAGAAGATTTGGTATATATACACACTGGAGTACTACTCAGCCATAAAAAAGAGTGAAATAATGCCATTTGCAGCAACATGGATGGACCTAGAGATTATCATATTAAGTAAGTTAGGCAGAGAAAGACAAATATCATGTGATATTACTATATGTGGAATCTAAAATATGACACAAATGAACGTACTTACGAAACAGAAACAGGCTCACAGACATAGAAAACAAACTTGTAGTTACTAAAGGGGAAAGGGGGTGGGGAGGGATAAATCAGGAGTTTGGGATTAGCAGATTCAAGCTAATCTATATAAAATAGATTTTAAAAAGGATTCTGTGTAGCACAGGGAACCATAATACACTATATTCAGTATCCTGTAATAAACCAAAAGAATATGAAAAAGAATATGTATATATATGTGTAACTGAATCCCTTTGCTGTACACCACAAACTAGCACTGTAAATCAACTATAATTCAATAAAAACATTCTAAAACTTTTAAAAAGAGAGTAAAGAATATGGGCTCTTATACGTTGTTCATGCAAGAGTAGAGGAATGTTTCTTTGGTATTTCAGCCAGCCTACTTATTTGAACCCCACCAGTTTCATGAATGAAAACTCATTTCTAATATCTTTCATGCCAGTTAATAACCACCAAAACACACATGCCCATTTTTATCATTTATTATGCATATAATAAAGGCTCTGATGTTGGGAATAAAAGGAAAAAGGATAGCAGAGACAGTAGTAACTGGAATGTAGCCTTTCTGAATAAATAGTAACTGAGCGTATTCCAATTTTGTCCATTGACCTAATAATGATCTCTATAGCATTGTTTCCCTCTAGTACAGGATCCAGTCTAGTGTCAGGATGGATTAAGTTGCCATGTCTCTTTACTCTCCTTGAATCTGCAACATTTCCATAGCCCTTCTTTGACTTCTATCTCACTGGCATTTCTGAGGAATGCAATCTCCCTTTTTGTTTAAATACAATGTTTCTTATTTTTTATTTGTCTCAAGTTTCTTTATGAATTGTATTTAGGTTATACATTCTCAGAAAACTGCTTAGTTTATGTTGTGTCCTTCTCAGAGTATCACATCTAGAGACACAGGATGTTCATCCGTCCTTTATATGTGACGTTAATTTTGATCACCTCATCAAGGACTTGCCCAGATTCTCCACTATATACTTAACTGACTCCATTAAATTTGTTAGAGTGAAGATATCATAGACAGAGTGTAAGGAGAAGACACAGACCATAATGAACATATCCAACAAAGTTCTTGTATCTAAAATTTTAAAATGTGCAAAATACTTAAGCAGTCATTTTACAAAAGAGGATATTAAAGTGGCCAGTAAACCAATGAAAATGGTACTCAACATCATTAATCATCATATAAATGTAAATTAAAACTATAGTGAGATATTACACAACCACCAGAATGACTAATAGTGTTTCTGAGGATGTGGAAGAACTGGAACTCTCTTACATTGCTGGTGAGAGTATATATATTTAACACAATCACTTTGAAGAAATGTTTGGCCATAACTGCTAAAGCTAACTATATGTATGTCTTAGAGATCTAGCAGTTCCCTCCTTGGGTATATATCCAACAGAAATATGTGTTTATGTTTACCAAAAGGCATGTTCAAAGAGGCTCATAGAAGTTTTATTTGTAGTAGCCAGTAACTGGAAACAACCTTCATGTCCATCAGTAGTAGAATGGGTAAATTAGTTGAGGTATAGGCTTATAATGGAATATTATTACACAGCAATGAAAGTGAACAAAATACTCATACAGGCAATGTGGAAGAATTTCAGAGACATAAAATATCAAGTGAAAATAAATACAGGGAATTCCCTGGTGGTCCATTTAGGTTAGGACTCCATGCTTTCACTGCCAAGGTTGTGGGTTCAGTTGCTGGTCGGGGAACTAAGATCCTGCAAACTGCACAGTGTGGCCAAAAAAAAGAAAGAAAAAAATACAAAGTTTGTCTTGTATGATTCAACTAACATGAAATTTTAAAAGGCAAAACTAATCTATGGCAATAAATGTCAAGATGATGGTTACCCTTGTGGGGAAAGGGTGACTGGGAATGGGTACAAAGGAGCCTTTATGGGTCCCGGAAATGTCTATATTTTTATCTGTTTGGTGGTTATGTGGGTAAATGCATATGTAAAATGTATATTTAAAATTTGTTCACTTTAGGTAAGCTCTGCATTCAAAAACTAAGGGTGGTAGGTAGAAAATGATGTTTATACCTCTGTTCCCTTCTTAGAGTTTTATAGATTTACCTTTTCCATTTAGTCTTTGATCCATTTTGAGTTAATTTTTACATATCATTTGAGGTAGGGGTCCAACTTAATGCTTTGGCATGTGGATATCCAGTTGTCCAGCACCTGTTATTGAAGACTGTTCTTTCCCCCATTGTCTTGGCACCCTTGTCAAAAATTATTTGACTATAGATGTTTGGGTTTATTTCTGGACTTTCAGTTCTATTCCACCAGTCTCTCTCCTTATGTCAGTACCCCCACTGTTTTGATTGCTATAATTTTGTAGTAATTTTTAAAATCAGGAAGTGTGAGTCCTCCAACTTTATTTTTCTTTTTCAATATTGTTTTGGCTCTTCAGGGTCTCTTGTAGCTCCATATGAATTTAAAGATCAGCTTTTCCATTTCTGCAAAGAAAGGCCATTGGAATTTTGATAGAGGATTTTGGTAGAGATTGCATTGAATCTGTATATCACTTTTTTTTTTTAGAGTATAATTGCTTTACAGTGGTGTGTTAGTTTCTGCTTTATAATGAATCTGTAGATCACTTTGAGAGTTTTGTCACCTTAAAAATATTTTGTTCCAATCCATGAACATGGGATGTCTTTCCGTATATTTAGATCTGTTTCAGTTTCTTTCAATAATGTTTTGTAGTTTCCAGTGTACAAGACTTTTTGTTATTCTTTTGATGCTGTTATAAATGGAATTTATTTCTAAATTTTATTTCTGTATTGTTCAGTGCTAGTGTATAGAAATACAACTGATTTTTCAGTGTTGATCTTGTATCCTGCAACTGTGCTGAACTCATTCATTAGCTCTAATATTGTTTTTGTGAACTTCTTAGATCTTCTGTATACAAGATTGTCAACTGCAAATAGGGATAGTTTTGCTTCTTATCCAGTCTGGATTCCTTTGATTTCATTTTCTTGCCTCATATTCTGACTAGGACCTCCAGTACAATATTAAGTATGAGTGGCAAGACTGGACATCCTTGCTTGTCCCTGATCTTAGGGGGCACATATGCAGTTTTTCATCATTAAATATGATGCTAGCTGTGGGTTTTTCATGGATCCCCTTTATCAGCTGGAAGAAATTTCCTTTTTTTCCTAGTCTTTTGAGTAGGCGGTTGGATTTTGGCACTTGCATTTTCTTTGTCTGTTGAGATGATCATGTATCTTTCTGTCTTTTATTCTACATTCTACATTTTATATCTACATTCTACATTCTACATTGTCTACATTCTACATTTTATTACATTGATTTTTGTATGCTGAACCTACCTTGCTTTTGTGGGATATATCCTACATGTTCATGGTGTAGAGTCCCTTTTTTTTTTTTTTTTTTTTTTTTGCGGTATGCGGGCCTCTCACTGTTGTGGTCTCTCCCGTTGCGGAGCACAGGCTCCGGACGTGCAGGCTCAGCGGCCATGGCTTACGGGCCTAGCTGCTCCGCGGCATGTGGGATCTTCCCGGACCAGGGCACGAACCCGTGTCCCCTGTATTGGCAGGCGGACTCTCAACCACTGCGCCACCAGGGAAGCCCTAGAGTCCCCCTTTTTAATGTTATGGATTAGGTTTGCTGGTATTTTGTTGAGGATTTTTCTATATTCACAAAGTTATCAATCTGTAGTTTTCTCTTGTAACGTGTTTGTCTGGTTTGGTTATCAGAGTAATACTAGGTTCAGTATTATTTTTTAAAAATAATTGGTGGTAATTCTTTCTTAAATGTTTGAAGCCATCTATCTGGGTTAGGACTTCTTATTTGTGAAAAGTTTTTAAATTTCTAATTCAATCTCTTTATTTCATCCAGGTGATCTAATCCATCGATATACAGTTCTTCATAGTATTGCCTTATCCTTTTTATTTCTGTAAGATTGGTAGTAATTCTCCTTTAATTCCTGAGTTTAGATATTTGTATCTTCCCTCTTTTTTTCCTTGGTTAATCTAGCTAAAATTTTGTCAATTTTATTGATCTTTTCAAGGAACCATTGTTTCATTGATTCAAAAAATTTCTATTGTGTTTTTGTTTTTTTGGTTTGTTTCCACTTCTAATCCTTATTGTTTCTTTCCTTCTACTTGCTTTGGGTTTAACATGCTCGTCCTTTTTTGGTGTTTTAAGGTAGAAGTTTAGTTTATTGATTTGAGATCTTTCTCTTTTTTTTTTTTAATATAAACACTAACCGTTACAAATTTCTCTCTCTCTCTCTCTCTCTCTCTCTTTTTTGGAGGGGGCCATGCTGCATGGCTTGCGAGATCTTAGTTCCTCCACCAGGGATTGAACCCGGGCCATGGCAGTGAAAGTGCTGAGTCCTAACCACTGGACTGCCGGGGAGTTCCCAACAGTTACAAATTTATCTTTAAGTTGTACTTTAGGTGTATCCAGTAATTTTCAGTATGTTTTGTTTTTATTTTCATTCTTCTCAAAGCATTTTCTAATTTTCCATGTGACTTCTTTTTTGTTCCATTGGTTCTTTAGGAATGTGTTGTTTAATTCTCACATACTTGTAAATTCCCCAAATTTCCTTCTATTATCAGTTTCTCATATCATTGCATTGTTGTCAGGGAACATACGTCATATTTCTTAAATCTATTTATACTTGCTGAGATAAGTTTTATTGCCTAACAAGTGGTCTGTCCTGGAAAATGCTGCACATGTATTTGAGAAAAATGTGTATTTTTCTGTTTTGGAGTTGAGTGTTCTATAGATACAGTGCTCTCTATCTATATAGCATTATTTTATCTGTATAGCATATTATAGCGTTATTTAAGTCTTCGTTTTTTCATTGATTTTCTTTTTACTTCTTTTATCCAGTATTGAAAATGAGGCATTGAAATCTCCAACTGTTATATTTGAATTGTTTATTTCAAGTCTATCTTTTTTTTTTTCCATGCATTTTGAGAGTCTGTTGTTAGGTGCATACATGTTCATAATTACTATATCTTGTTGATAAGTTGGCAATTTTTTCACTATAAATGTCCTTCTTTGCCACTAATAATGATTTTGTAATATATTCTTTTTTATATTTAATAATTATTTATTATTTACGGTTATAGGAAACAAATTTTAAACAAATTTGCATACATGTTTTGTTGTTGTGATATATGAGAGACTGATCAATAAAAGACTGTCAAGCATAAAAATATCAATGTATAACATCAGGATAAAATTCTGTAGGGGGGGCTTCCCTGGTGGAGCAGTGGTTAAGAGTCCGCCTGCCGATGCAGGGGACATGGGTTTGTGCCCCGGTCTGGGAAGATCCCACATGCTGCGGAGCAGCTGGGCCCGTAAGCCATGGCCGCTGAGCCTGAGCATCCGGAGCCTGTGCTCCGCAACGGGAGAGGCCACAACAGTGAGAGGCCTGCCTACCGCAAAAAAAAAAAAAAAAAAAATTCTGTGGGGGAAGTGAAATGGAAATATAATTTCAAGGAGTAAAAGGAATGATGTAAAATGTCTGATTCTTAAAGAGCTTGTCTTGTACTTTTAAAATGGATGATGGTGGCTCTCACATCATAATGATGCTTTTTTTTCCCCCAACATTTTTATTGGAATATAATTGCTCTACAATGGTGGATTAGCTTCTGCTGTATAACAAAGTAGATCAGCCATACATATACATATACCCCATATCCCCTTCCTCTTGTGTCTCCCTCCCACCGTCCCTATCCCACCTCTCTAGGTGGTCACAAAGCACCAAGCTGATCTCGCTGTTCTATGCAGCTGCTTCCCACCAGCCATCCATTCTACATTTGGTAGTGTATATATGTCCATGCCACTCTCTCACCTTGTCCCAGCTCACCCCTCCCCGTCCCTGTGTCCTCAAGTCCACTCTCCACATCTGCGTCTTTATTCCTGTTCTGCCCGTTGGTTCTTCAGAACCTTTTTTTTTTTTTTTTAAGATTCCATATATATGTGTTAGCATACAGTATTTGTTTTTCTTTTTCTGACTTACTTGGTATGACAGACTCTAGGTCCATCCGCCTCACTACAAATAACTCAATTTCGTTTCTTTTTATGGCTGAGTAATATTCCATTGTATATATGTGCCATATCTTCTTTATCCATTCATCTGTCGATGGACACTTAGGTTGCTTCCATGTCCTGGCTATTGTAAATAGTGCTGCAGTGAATACTGTGGTACATGACTCTTTTTGAATTATGGTTTTCTCAGGGTATATGCCCAGTAGTGGGGTGACTGGGTCATATGGTAGTTCTATTTTTAGTTTTTTAAGGAACCTCCATACTGTTCTCCATAGTGGCTGTATCAATGTACATTCCCACCAACAGTGCAAGAGGGTTCCCTTTTCTCAACACCCTCTCCAGCATTTATTGTTTGTAGACTTTTTTTTAAAATTTATTTTTGGCTGCGTTGGGTCTTCGTTTCTGTGCAAGGCCTTTCTCTAGTTGTGGCAAGTGGGGGCCACTCTGCATCGCGATCTGTGGGCCTCTCACCATCGCAGCCTCTCTTGTTGCGGAGCACAGGCTCCAGATGCGCAGGTTCAGTAGTTGTGGCTCACGGGCCCAGTTGCTCTGCGGCATGTGGGATCTTCCCAGACCAGGGCTCGAACCCGTGTCCCCTGCATTGGCAGGCAGATTCTCAACCACTGCGCCATCAGGGAAGCACCGTTTGTAGACTTTTTGATGATGGCCATTCTGACTGGTGTGAGGTGAAACCTCATTGTAGTTTTGATTTGCATTTCTCTAATGATTAGTGATGTTGAGCATCCTTTCATGTGTTTGTTGGCAATCTGTATATCTTCTTTGGAGAAATGTCTATTTAGGTCATCTGCCCATTTTTGGATTGTTGTTTGTTTTTTTTTGATATTGAGGTGCATGAGCTGCTTGTATATTTTGGAGATTAATCCTTTGTCAGTTGCTTCATTTGCAAATATTTTCTCCCATTCTGAGGGTTGTCTTTTCATCTTGTTTATGGTTTCCTTTGCTGTGCAAAAGCTTTCAAGTTTCATTAGGTCCCATTTGTTTATTTTGTTTTTATTTCCCTTTCTCTAGGAGGTGGATCAAAAAGAATCTCGCTGTGATTTATGTCATAGAGTGTTCTTCCTATGTTTTCCTCTAAGAGTTTTATAGTCTCTGGCCTTACATTTAGGTCTTTAATCCATTTTGAGTTTATTTTTGTGTATGGTGTTAGGGAGTGTTCTAATTTCATTCTTTTACATGTAGCTGTCCAATATTCCCAGCACCATTTATTGAAGAGGCTGTCTTTTCTCCATTGTATATTCTTGCCTCCTTTATCAAAGATAAGGTGACCATATGTGTGTGAGTTTATCTCTGGGCTTTCTGTCCTGTTCCATTGATCTATCTTTCTGTTTTTGTGCCAATACCATACTGTCTTGATTACTGTAGCTCTGTAGTATAGTCTGAAGTCAGGGAGCCTGATTCCTCCAGCTCAGTTTTTCTTTCTCAGGATTGCTTTTGCTATTCGGGGTCTTTTGTGTTTCCATACAAATTGTGAAATTTTTTGTTCTAGTTCTGTGAAAAATGCCATTGGTAGTTTGATAGGGATTGCACTGAATGTGTAGATTGTTTTGAGAGGTATAGTCATTTTCACGATGTTGATTCTTCCAATCCAGGAGCATGGTATATCTCTCCACCTGTTTGTATCATCTTTAATTTTTTTCATCATTGTCTTACAGTTTTCTGCATACAGGTCTTTTGTCTCCATAGGTGGGTTTATTCCTAGGTACTCTATTCTTTTTCTTGCAGTGGTAAGTGGGAGTGTTTCCTTAATTTCTCTTTCAGATTTTTCGTCATTAATGTATAGGAATGCCAGAGATTTCTGTGCATTAATTTTGTATCCTGCTCCTTTATCGATTAGCTCTAGTAGTTTTCTGGTAGCATCTTTAGGATTCTCTATGTATAGTATCATGTCATCTGCAAACAGTGACAGCTTTACTTCTTCTTTTCCGATTTGGGTTCCTTTTATTTCTCTTTCTCTCTGATTGCTGTGGCTAAAATTTCCAAGACTATGTTGAATAATAGTGGTGAGAGTGGGCAACCTTGTCTTCTTCCTGATTTTAGAGGAAATGGTTTCAGTTTTTCACCATTGAGAACGATATTGACTGTGGGTTTGTCATATATGGCCTGTATTATGTTGAGGTAAGTTTTCTCTTTGCCTACTTTCTGGAGGGTTTTTATCATAAATGTGTGTTGAATTTTGTCAAAAGCTTTTTCTGTATCTATTTTGATGATCATATGGTTTTTCTCCTTCAATTTGTTAATATGGTGTATCACATCAATTGATTTGCATCTATTGAAGAATCCTTGCATTCCTGGGATAAACCCTACTTAATCAGGGTGTATGATCCTTTTAATGTGCTGTTCGATTCTGTTTGCTAGTATTCTGTTGAGGACTTTTGCATCTATGTTCATCAGTGATATTGGCCTGTAGTTTTCTTTCTTTGTGACATCTTTGTCTGGTTTTGGTATCAGGGTGATGGTGGCCTTGTCGAATGAGTTTGGGTGTGCTTCTCCCTCTGCTATATTTTGGAAGAGTTTGAGAAGGATAGGTGTTAGCTCTTCTTTAAATGTTTGATAGAATTCGCCTGTGAAGCCATCTGGTCCTGGACTTTTGTTTGTTGGAAGATTTTTTAATCACAGTTTCATATTCAGTTCTTGTGTGTAATATATTCATTTTATGTGCTATTAGTATAGCTAGGTCTCCTTTGGCTACTGTTTGCATGGTATATCTTTTTACAGTCTTTTACTTTCAACCTGTTTTGTGCCTGAATCTATAATGTGTCTGATGTAGACAGCATATAGTTAGATCTTGTTTTTTAACCTCGTCTGCTAATCTCTGCCTTTTAACTGGTTTGTTCCTTTCTCTTATATTTTATATAATTACACATAAGGTAAGATTACATCTGCCATTTTATGTTTGTGTTCTATGTGTTTTGTATCTTTTTTGTTGTTGTTGTTCCTCATTCCTCCCTTACTGCCTTCTTTGTGTTAAATAGATATTTTGTTGTGTGCTATTTTAATTCTCTCATTTCTTTTGCCATTTAAAAAAATGTATTCTTCAGCCATTGACCTGGGGATTAAAATTAACATCTCAACTTAAAACAATGTAGTTTGAGTTAATGCCACTTAATTAGAGTGGCATACAAAACTTTCCTTTTAACTCCATCCCTCCTCTTTCCTTTGTACTACACAAAGGGAAATTTGTGTATATTGTTGTACAAATTATATCTATATATTGTACACCCAACAACACGCTTATAATTACTGCTTTATGCAGTTTCTTTAAACTTGTCTGTTAATTTCCTTCTGCTGTTTGTATAGAAAAGAGTTAACAGAGCCTCACTGCTTATCCTTGGAATGAACTGCTTATCATTGGCTGGCATGTGAGAACTTGGATTTCAGGAGAGTTCCCACCTGCCTAACTGATAAGAATGGGTTATTGTGCCTAAGCTGCTTATACAAACAATATAGTTTATGCTGAACACTTGCTTTTCATCTGGGAATCTGGAATTTTTTTATGTGTCTAGTTAGTCTGACATTTAGGCTTTCTCAGGGTCAGTTTCTGTTGATTGCTTTTTCTCTGTGTATGGACTAATATCTTTGTATGTCTCATTTTTTTCTTGAAAACTGGACATTTAAAATATTATAATGGGCCACCTCTGGAAATCAGATCCTTCTCCCTCCCCAGTGGTTTTTTGTTTCGTTGTTTGTTTGTTTTTTGGCTGTGCCACACAGCATGCTGAATCTTAGTTCCCTGACCAGGGATTAAACCTATGCCCCCTGCATTGGGAACATGGAGTCTTAACCACTGGACCACCAGGGAAGTTCGCTCCTCAGTGTTTTTTGTTTATTGTTCTTATTTGTTTGTTTAGTGACATTTCAGAACTCACTTTTTAAAGTCTGTATTCTTTGTCATATATGGTCACTGAAGACTGCTCTTAGTTTAGCTGTCATCTAATGATTAGACACAGATTTCCTTAGATACTTGGAACAGATAAGTCTCGAAGTCTTTTTTGAGTGGTTTTCTGTGTGTGTTGGGGGTGGCCTTTAACATTCTCCCAGGCGTTTACAACTCCACCTTATCCTTTACTTACTGCTACACAGAGCCTCCGAGTTAGCCAGAGGTGAAAGCCGAGGGCCTTCTTAGGCCTCTCTTGAGTAAGCAACAGCCTTGGGCATTTGTGTACCTTCTAGAGTCCCAGGAGTCTGTTGGAGCTTTTCAGAGTTCCCTGTTGACATCTCATTTCTCAGCTTTTCTAAAAAAGTTTTTTCTTAACCTATTGTTTGCCCAACTATTTTCCCCTTCCTCAGACAGTTGACATATGTTGTCCCTGATTGATTTCAGCAAACACTCCAAGTTCTTTGCAATGGAAAAGCTTTGAGTCAGGTTAAATAAAGGCAGCCTTTCAAATGGGGTCTATCAGCCAACCATTAGATAGGCCACATAATGACAGTTTTTTTGGAATCAGACTTTGAAGGCCTTCCAGTTCCATTCTGCGCTTTCCAGTTGCTGCCAGTCTGCTCATTTTCATGGTGACTGTGGGCTGTTGGTTTAGATTGCTACTTTGGAGCTGGGAGTAAGGGGCAGGAAGATAGGAATAGGGAAGGTCAGAATGCCACAAGGTTTTCTCTTTTTACTGTGACTCCTAAATGCTGCCCAGATTGCTGCAAACTTTGGGTTAATTCCTTTTTGTTGATTGTGATAATATTTTTTTATGGAGATTTGTAGGCCTTTACTATTTTGTTGATGTCTCTAAATATGACATTTGCCACTCAGTCTTTATATCTGCCATTGCCCTGTGGGAACTTCAGTTTTGTTTTTGTTTTTTTTGATATTTATTTATTTATTTTTGGCTGCGTCAGGTCTTGGTTGTGGTGCGCGAGCTTCTCTGTAGTTGTGATGCATGGGCTCCAGAGCACGTGGGCTCAGTAGTTGTGGCATGCCAGCTTAGTTGCCCCACTGCATGTGGGATCCTAGTTCCCCTACCAGGGATCAAACCCGCGTCCCCTGCATTGGAAGGCGGATTCTTATCCACTGGATCAACAGGGAAGTCCCAGAACTTGAGTTTATTAGATTATCTCTTAAGTTTTTTGACTCTCAAAAATCGTTTTGTTTTGTTTTGCTTTAGCTTAGATAGATAGGAACCTGAAAAATACTGAGGTAAATTTAATTTAAAATAATAATAATTTTCAGTTCCTTCTCAATAATTGAATATCTGGAAAAAAGAAAGCACTTCTCCCCAGCAAAATGTGTAAAGTATTAATATTGTACATTCACATTAGTGTTATTTATACTGACTTTTCTTTTTTTGTGGCTACCTCTTCTCTTCCTTCGTCTTATTAACGTGTTCATCTTTTTACGTTCTTAGGCAATAGAGAATGCTGATGAGAGAACCATTTCCCTAATTTTCACATAGTCAAGCTGATTGCCATGATGGGTGAGTTCCAACTAAAAGCATTTCTCATCTATAATTAAAGGATAAAATGGGAGGGAAAACTTTTTCTCTGTGTGTATGATAAGCTTTTTATGAAGAAATTTTATGATTAATTAGATCTATGTAATATTTTACATTTATTTACTTAGTAGATTTTCAATTAAAGCACTTTTGTGTTGCCTTTTACAGTTTTGGGATAACCAGTTTATGCAGGACGTAGTATGGACACATTCAAAATAAACTGTTAGGATGGATTGTGATTTTCTTAGAACCTGATGGCCAGAGAGAATACTTGGTAAAGAAACCAGATTTTAAAGATTGAATAAATGCTGAAGAATGAATTGTTATAATTACTCAACAGTGTAATAATATAGATAGGCTAAAGAAAATAACTGCATAAAAATAATAAATCATAAAACTTTATAAAAGAATAGAGCAGTAAATCATTGGTGCTTGAAGAGGATATGTTTTACAACTCTTGTGAATTTCCTGTGGTGTCATAATGTTAATGGAAAGAGAGGCTAAAGTATGGGAATGGATTGTGGGTATCCAGTTTATATATCATTTTGTTTTCTTCTTTACTCTCTTTTCTTTCTTTTCTTTTCTTCTCTTTTCTCCTTGGGATTGAGCGTTCCAATGTGAGGCAGGAATTGGACAGTTAAACACTAGAAAGAAATGGAGCAACTGGCCTGTCCTATCTTAAATGGGGAAAAATGGACTGGGTAGTTGGAAGCTAAGGTTTTAAACTTAGACCAGTATCTTATAACGGTATCTTAATGCTGACATGTATTTGCCAATGTTTGTCTTTGTCACACTTTTCCTACCACTTGCTTAACAAATGTATCAATATTAGTCACTCGGATTTCCCTGGTTGATGCAGTGGTTAAGAATCTGTCTGCTGGGGCTTCCCTGGTGGCGCAGTGGTTAAGAATCCACCTGCCAATGCAGGGGACACGGGTTCCAGCCCTGGGCCGGGAAGATCCCACATGCTGCAGAGCAACTAAGCCCGTGCGCCACAACTACTGAGCCTGCGCTCTAGAGCCCACGAGCCATAACTACTGAAGCCCATGCGTTCTAGGCCCAGTGCTCTGCAACAAGAGAAGCCACTGCAATGAGAAGTCTGTGCCCCACAACAGAGAGTAGCTCCCGCTTGCCGCAACTAGAGAAAGCCTGTGTGCAGCAACGAAGACCCAATGCAGCCAAAAATAAATAAATAAATTAAAAAAATATATTAGTCACTCATATATGTATATACATGGCATTTAGGCCAAGGAACTTTAATCTGTCCGTGTTCTTTAGTGGAAGGGCTAGCACACTTTCAGTGTGTCTACTCGTGGTAAGTGCGTAAAACAATCCTCCACTTTCCTACTTTCTAAATTTCTCTTCTACTGTCTCTTTTGTTTATTTATTTATTTATTTATTTACTTACTTACTTACTTATTTACTTATTTATTTATTTATTTAAATTTTAAAATTTTTGGCTGCGTTGGGTCTTCATTGCTGCACACAGGCTTTCTCTAGTTGCGGCAAGTGGGGGCTACTCTTCGTTGTGGTGCGCAGGCTTCTCATTGCGGTAGCTTCTCATTGCAGTGGCTTCTTTTGTTGTGGAGCATGGGCTCTAGGCGCGTGGGCTCAGTAGTTGTGACTCGCCGGCTCTAGAGCGCAGGCTCAGTAGTTGTGGCACACAGGCTTAGTTGCTCCGCGGCATGTGGGATCTTCCCGGACCAGGGCTCGAACCCGTGTCCCTTGCATTGGCAGGCAGATTCTTAACCACTGTGCCACCAGGGAAGCCCTACTTTCTCCTTTTTTAACCATGAGTGCAGTGCCATCATGTCCAAATTCTCCACTTTTGTCACCTTCGCCTCCAATTCCAAATTGGATATCCTTTTACTGAATTCATACCAACTTTTCATTTTTGTTGCTCTCACTTGCAGTCTGAACTTTATATTAAATTGATTTATACCATACTTCTCAAATGATACTTATAGTATGCAAAGAACATTCATTGCTTAAAAACATGTACAAAGCTAATCACAAGAAACTGAATATTTAAAAGTGTGTCACAGATAATTGAATGTTTGATTGAAGATTTTCTTCTGTAGTTTTAAAGTAAAATTAGAATATAAGATATCAAATTAAACATTTCTGATAAATTTTTTATTTGAAATTATTTCCCAAGTATTTTCCGGTTTTCTGCTCAACTCACTGTCCTTTTAACGTGTGTCAGAAATACACTGCTTCTCCTGTGTGACTGTTGGTCAGGCTCTGGGATCCTTCAAGCATCCTCTCTGCCATTTGGATCAACTCATGATCCTATGACGTTTATAACCTGTCTAATTCTCCTAGTACCTGTAACCACCATAGAGATTCTTAATAGAGTAAAACAGTCTAGGAATAGTTAGAACAGTGCTTGTAGTGTATGTCCACCACTTTGCTTGATCCTTTGGGGATTTGTTAGCTTACATCTTATCAAAAGTAAGTTATCTACTGGTTACTAATTTACCATCTGATTCTCCTTCATTCCAGAAAAAGAAGGAATTCAATTAAGTAACCCCTCAGTTGTATGTCATCTCCCTAAGAAGTTACTTTTATTCAGATGGCTCTCTTTACTTTTTTACATGTACTATAGAAAACAGTATTCATTTTTTTAAACAAGGAAGTTAGTATATGTAAATGTGATAAGAGATTTAAGCCAAAGCCTTCCCAGGCATTTATTTATTTTGGTGTTATAATATTAAACATGTAATATTAAACATTAAATATTGTGAAAATGCCTAAATTCAAGTGTTTAATGAAGAAAATAAAACATAGATATGTTTAAGAGTTTTCCTTTCCCCAGTATAGAATTAAGGGTCTTACTTTTCTTAAGAAGTTACATCAGATAATTTTATTCCAGTTCAGATCATTTTCAACTTATTCTTTTCCTAAGGGAGGATTTATTTTTATCAATAAATGACATAATCTGGCTTGGGCCCATATACAGTACACATGTTTTGATTACATTATACCCATCTGGCTCAGTTACTGTTTGGCTAAGCTAATATTATGTAGAAATTTTATTTTACAAAGAATACTTTGTGAAGGATTAACATTTTCTCCAGACCTGGAATTTATTAAAAACCTTTGGAGCCATTATTTTAATTTTAATATGCAAGTTTTTTCACTGTAGAACAGAATATATTGAGTGTTATAAAAAATTAACACGTTAGAGAAGTCAGCTGTTTGTGTGTTTGAAAGACTGATGAAGCCATTGACTTGCCTCATTCTTTTTAATGATCTCCCTTTACAGGATAAAGCATGTTTTAATTACTACTGCTCTGGAACATAAATTATTCTTCACCAAAATGGTTACATTTTAAAATGTAAGCTGTAAAGTCCCTCAGTTCCTTTATTTACCAGTTGTTGATTATCATTAGTAGAGTTGATTTACTAGTGAAAATCAATTAAATTGTCTCTGAAGTTTTCCAGAGATCATATAATTGACATTACTAGGAGGCTCATGCTTATAGTCTTAAAAAGAAATCTTTGATGTGTTTGGAAGAGATTAAAAGTTCATGGTTCATGATCCTTTCATTCAGTTTTATGGATTCATTACTTTTTTCTTTTAAGTTGTTAGTGCTGAGACCATTAAATAGTTTGTTAAATGTAGTCTTGTTGAACGTTATGGTGAAGAAGTTAAAAAAAAAAACACTTCCAAGTATCAGTAGGTCTTCATCCACTGATAAAGCATTTCTTTGTTTCTGACTTGAAGTATTGATGAAAGAGAAAAACTCTAAAAGGCGTTCCATACTTTGAACATAAATGTTAAATAATGATGGTATTTATAGAAAGTTGTTTATTTTTTCCCCACTTGTTTTAATTAAGATTTTAGATGTCTTGTTGATGTTTTGTTTAGGAGTCATAGAAAAGAATTTGTCATAACAGGGCTGTTTTGACCCATATGCTAGGATGTTACATCATTAGAAGCATCAGAATGACTTTACTTGCCTTATAAATGTCTCGTGTGAACACCTATGCAAGTAAGATGCAAGTGCTTGAGTCTAGTGCAGTTTTAATGTTACTTGTCTTCAGTTTTTAAATGACTAAATTTTTATTTCACCAAAATAGCAGGAATGTAGGCATTGAAAATGTTCTAGATGCATTTTTGCATTAAATTAATGTATTTTTGCATTAAATTTTACTATAAATTTTTGTATTGGTGTCTATGATAAATACATATTGAAATTACAATTCTGTGTATATGTTATTTTAAAAATACCTAGATGATCAGCAAGCTTTGAACTCAATCATGCAAGATTTGGCTGTTCTTCATAAGGCCAGTCGACCAGCATTATCCTTACAGGAAACCAGAAAAGCAAAATCCTTATCACCAAAAAAGCAGGTATTTGTCTCAATAATATTTTAATAAATATATATCGTTATTCTATGAATTACTTTCTTTGAATATCCTAATCTTATAGAGGGCTTGTTTAAAGTGATTAGCTTTTACACTTTCGAATCAAGTGTTTTGTTATTTGTCATACATTTTTCCATAGGGTGTCTGTTTTGTTTTTTTAAATGGTAGTTTCATTTAATGTGGTAACTTCTCTCTAGAGTTGATACTTCATCCAGTTCTTAAGGCATGTAACACAAGCAAATGGTTTTTATTTAAAATAGTCTATTATTCTGTATATTTACAGATGACCATTTTGATTCTTTTTTTAATTAATTTTTATTGGAGTATAATATAAAATTTGTTTGGGATGTCTAACATAAAAAGTGGAAATACAGTATTCTATATTTCCCTCTAACAGAATTAACAAATGTCGCAGACCCATGATGCCATCACTGATAGATCTTGGTGCTCTTTCCTGTTGAGCCCAGATTCAGCAACCTAATTCTCAGCTCAGCTCTTTGGTAGACACTATCAATTGATTGGAGTTGACACTGAAAATGAAACCTCCTTCCCCCTCTGCTCTATTTTAAATGAGTGACTAAGAAAAAAAAAAGTGATTTAGAAATTCTGGAATTTTTATCTGATCTCTGAAATGATTTATTATTTCATTACAGAATGATGTCCGAGTCAAATTTGAACACAGAGGAGAAAAAAGGTAAGGAAGGAAACATTATATGTCGGTTTATTGATATAATCAAATGCATGTCCTAGTAAAGACCATTAGAGGTTGCTTTTAGATTTTAATGAAGGTTCTTGGCTTACAAATTGAGAATGGAATAGTCCTTGGTAACTGTAATGTGTACTTGGACTTAAGATAGAACCTGTCAAAATTCAGGCTAAACATCAGAAATGATTAATGTTTTTACTTTGCAGTACTAGGAAATAAATAAGGTCATTGCATAATGCAGTTTTAAATATTACCATTTTTAAAAATTTTTACTCAGTGGAAATTAAATGTATTTCTCCTTATTATAATTGTATCATCCCTTCAGATACTATATAGAATTTAGGTGCATGGACTTAAATTCACAATTTTGATTATTCTCAAGAGACTTTAATCATATGACCTGTATTTAATTAACAACACTGAGAAAAGTGAGTTGGAATGGTGACTACAAATTACTTAGTGGAGGTGGAAGCCTAGCCTTCAACTGGGTATCTGTATCTCAGTGGAATGGTGGAAGTCATAGTAGTGGGGTTGACAACAGAATTGCTAAACAAGACCTAATAGGAGTTAGAGAAGATGGGATTTTACTTCTATTATTAGTGTCTCATTAAATTAATTTATTGAAAGATCTATCCATTTTAAGAAATTTTAAAAGGCTCATAAATCTAACAACCTGAAGATGTAAAAATGTTTTACACGGAGATGGTTAAAAAAAAGAGGGGGGGACATACCAGATATACCATACATGTATTGTCCAATCTACTTTTTTCCTATTTACAATTCTTTATGGATATTTTCTCAATTTTTTTTAATTCATTGAGCACTATTTATTGAGTACTTACTATATGCTAGGCTATGAAGGGACTAAAGTAAGTGAAATAGACATGATCCCTCCTGTTAAAAAACCTACGGTCTAGTAGAGTAGTCTCCAAGCTTAGGTGCATGGTCCCCAGGGGCAACACAAATCAATCCTTTGTGAAATACAAAGAAAATTCTAGAATTAAAAAATTTTAACTCTTTAAAGATATTTATCTGGGGGAGATATGCTTACACGATATATATATGTGCTCAGAAATGTTGAGTTGATAAGGGTATAGGAATCAAAATTTGGATCCCTGGAGAACAGCTTTATTCTTTTTAACAGTTTTGATGCATTTCATCGTATGGATGTCACATAGTTAAGTTTAATCACTTTCCTCAATGAACATTTTACATTGCTCTTTTATGTTCATGTAACACTTGCAGCACAAATTATAAAGTGCAAAACATTTAGAGAATTTCCTTTTTATAATTTTTATTAAGATAGAACAAACTTCAGAGTTCTTAAACTTTGTGTTGAAATATTGGTGCACTTGATCAAAAATGTGCCATTGTAGTGTTTAAGTGAATGTTTACATTTTAACTTAATTTTTATATTTCTCTATCCAAGTGATAACTGTTGCAAGTAAGTTGTTTTAACTATGCCTAAGAAAATAAAATATATAAAAATTCTGTCTATATAGAATCCTTCAGTTTCCCAGACCAGTTAAACTGGAAGATCTGAGGTCTAAAGCTAAAATTGCCTTTGGACAGTCTATGGACCTACATTATACCAATAATGAGGTAAACATGTACAGTTTAACTTTCAATAGTTCTTATTTTGGAAAACAGTGTGTTTATTTAAGAGATTGTTTTAGGATGGTTGTGCTTTTATTTGGGGCTTGATAAGGATATGGTATTTTAGAGAGGAATAAGATAACAAGTAAATTTTAACTTATGAGTTTTTTCATTGTGGAAGATACTGAAAGGTGCTACTGTGCAAATAATTGAGAATCTATTAAAGGAGGAAATATATGCATTACTTAGAGGTTTGCTGCTTATTTGTGTTTTATTTTTACTCTTTGTTCTTTATTGATGAACTCTCTTTTCTTTTCATACTGTATACTTGTCTACAGCAACAGAGCTTTGGTCATTGGACAGTTTAGTTAAAGCTTAAAGGATTACTTTCATGTTTGTAAGGACGTGATTAGATCATCATGTTTATGTTGGGGGTCAGTACGTGTAATATTAAGGGCTCACTGTGACATGCAGGAGCTCTGTGTTCTGGGGAATCCCTTTTGAACCTTCTGTAAAATTTGGATTGCAGATCTCTGAGATTTCTTTCAAGTCCTATGATCTCAGATCAAGATCTTGAGATTTAAAAAATTTTAGGGACAATTTAGTTAATTGGTTAATTTGGTTTTTTCCCTCTCGAAAAATACTGTTGAACTTGCCAGGCATGATGGCTGTGATTTATGAATTACAGCTCCTCATGGAGTTTATAGACTTGTGGTAGAAGCAGACAGTTAATAATTGAATTAAATAGATGAAGTTCTTTGAAGGAAATGCGTAAAGTGTTATGATAAAGACAAGGGCAGTAGGTGTCCTATTTAGGTAGTACTAAGGAAGAGCTGAGTGAGGTGGTAATATTTAATTGTTGAGATCTGAAGTATGAAAAGCCAACCCTGCAGAGAGTCTGAGGGGAACCACATTCCTGACAGAGCAGCTTGAGAACAGAGCACACACAGATCCTAAGATGGAAAAGACTTGTGTGTCAGGAATAGAAAAAGTGTCAGTGGGAATGGAGTGACAGTGGAAAGCTCGGTAAAAATTAATTTGAGAAAATGTGAACGTACTTTGCAAATGTTAAAGCATTGTGCTAATAAACATATTTGAAATACTAGATTTTCAAATGAATTATTATTTTAAAGCAAAAGAACATGCTAATGTAGCTTGTCTCAAGAAACCACTTATAACTGAAAGTGGAAAATATTTTGATAAAGTAAAAATCCATATCCAAATAATATTTCTGAACAAAGTGGTGAGTATTATACTGTGGTAATACCTTAAAGTGTTATTTTTCAAATACTTTTTTGGGTTTTCAGTTAGCCATGAACACCTCTTGTTGCCTGGCCCTCTCGTGATACTTATTTCTGTTTGTGCTGGCCTGGTTTCCATCTGCCAGCCCCTGAGACTCTGAGGGCTTTTCAGAGGTATGGCTGTAGGGTGTAAGCTGAAGTACATATGGCGGTGGGGAATTGGGATTGGCGATACGAGGCTCAAGGATGTGGTGGGAGGTGGGGATGGGTGGGCCCCGCTTACCCACGGTGGTAACTAGCTGGATCGGATACCCTTTATGGGGCTCCTTCTCTTCCCTGTCTTCCCCATTCCCCAATCCGTGTTTCCTAGTATCTTTTATAAACATACTTGAATCTTTATCTCATGTTCTGATTCTAAGGAACCCAGTTATATCTTTGTTTTGGTTTTGTTTGGTCTAAAATTGTATCATGGAAAACTTTGAAATGCCAAGATACATTGACTACAATATTGTCTTGATCTGTGAGCTTAGTAGTTCTGTCAAGAAAAATGAAGTTAGTTTGACATGATTTGTTCATATTATACCTGTCTGAGCTCCTAAAATTGCTGTTTGTTTTCTGAGTTCTCCCAATTTGTTTATAGGCACACCTTGGAGATACTGCAGGTTCAGTTCCAGACCACTACAATAAAGTGACTATTGCAATACAACTAGTCACATGAATTGTTTGGTTTCCCAGTGCATATAAAAGTTATGCTTACATTATAATATAGTCTCTTAAATGTGCAATAGCATTATGTCTAAAAAAATCATACTTAAAAATACTTTTATTGCTAAAAAATTCTAACCATCATCTTAGCCTTCAGCAAACTATAATCTGTTTGTAATAGTAACATCAAAGGTCACTGGTCATAGATCACCATAACAATTATAATAATAGTGAAAAAGTTTGAAATATTTGGAAGAATTACCAAAATGTGACACAGAGACATAAGGGGAGTAAATGCTGTTGGAGAAATGGTGCCAGTAGACTTGCAGCAGGGGTGCCACAGACCTTCAATTTGTAAAAAACACGGTATCTGTGAAGTGCAGTAAAGTGAAGCACACTAAAACAAGGGGTGCCTGCATATAATTTTTTCTAGGGTTTTCTTGAGGATTGACATCAAGCTAATCTGTAGTTTTAGGAACCCTCTCCCGTTGTCTAAAAATTGGAAAATGTCTCCATTTCCGTTTCTTTTTCTCATGCTTTCTAAAGGATTTCTGAGAGTGGTTTTGCCATTATGCTGGGTAGCTTCTTGGCAGAAATGTGGTGGAGGAGGCATTGGGGGAACCTTACATTGTTTAAAATTGTCTTGCAACTCTGAGTTTCTGTGAGAATCTGTGATTCTGTGAGTTAACCATGTCCTGGTTCACATCATGACAAGCCCAGGGCATGTCCTTGGACATTGGGGGCACCAGGGAAAGACTTAACAAGGGGTATTAGTTTCGTGGACTTGTAGACAAGCTAAAAACTCATTTAGACTGCTTGCTTTTCCAGTTCTATAAATATTTTTTCTCGTGTAATATAAAATCCTCTGTTCTAAAAGACTTTAAACTTCTGGTTTGCCAGAATTGAAACAAGCAAATTTAAGCTGGGATTGGTTGGATCTGTGAGTTAGGCTACTCTTTATCTAATAAAGTGTCGGGTGTGTGTGTATTGTCACAGGAGATAAATGGGGGTGTGCAGGCAAAAGTAAGTGGGTTTTCTAAGACCTTTCCCATTTTAGATAGGTAGAGGAGGACAAGCCTTTCTATGGGCAGTTTTCATGTTTCATTATGTAAAGTTAGGAAGATAATTAACTTATTTCAAATTTAGGTTCTATTTAACGGGGTTTTGGACTTAATTTTTAGTTTCCTTTCCAGAAATGATTTTTATTAACATACAACTGGATTTATCAGTAATAAGCCAGAGACAAATAGATTTTATGAATGAGGCCAAAATGAATTCACCAAGCAGGGAAATATTGGGTGACTTATTTAGTATAATTTAGGTAGGGTGGAACTTGTTCGTGACTCTTAGTCCTTGTTTTAAAATTTGTAATAAGTGATCTCAGTACATATGAGGGATTACATCAGTGATACAGACAGTAGTCCAGGGTGCCACTCCAGGTACTCCAGAATGTCCAGATTTCACTTTTGTAAGCTAAAGAAGAGCGGAATCATTTATGTTCATACTTTGTTACTGTGATTTAAATTAGTGTCTTTTGCTTCCAAAGCAGCAGTATCTTGGAGAAGTAAACAATCCAATTATAAATAATGTGTAGTTAAAGTAAACATTCAGGTTTCCCCCAAATGAAAAGTTGGCAGAACAATCCTCTTCATTGCTTTAAAATGTTTTCTAGTGCTTAAAATATAATTTAAAAACTATTAAAGATGGGGACAAGGTGTACCAATATGGTTCATGATTGATAGGAAAATGAAAGGAATTTAATTAAGTAGATCAGACTTGTTCTATGATACCAGTTAATATTCTTTTTTTTATTAGAAAAAAATTCTCACAGAGAAAAAAAGGCCTGATAGTAGCTAAATTGTGACAGTGTAAAACTAGCTATATGAACAGAAATTGGGACTATAATTTCAAATACAGAGTAAGTAAATGTAAGCAGATTGTATGATGTAATTCACATTAGTTCTGCTTTGTATTTGTGTCTGGCAGCCTTTCTTAAAACAAGGAATAGTTTTCATAAAGAAATCTATGGAGAATGAATGCACACCATGTCAGCTAGTGGGTTTGGGTGCAGATGAAGCTTTTACCCTATGATATTTATTAAACAATATTTACCAAGTATTTGGTTTTTGATGTGCTCTGTGTTCATTGCTGGCTTAGGGGGAGTCCTTACCCGCAAGGTATTTGTACTGTAGAGGACACTTGACTAACTAGGCCTTTACGTTTGATTGGCTTATATACTGTGTTAGTTAGTGCCGGCTCACAAGTATGGAATATGTTCACTTGTTTTTATTCTGTCCTTTCAATGAAACGGAATGTACTTTGAAGATTATTGACAAAGTCATCTTAAGCTACTAAGTTTACATTTTTTAAAAAAGAAGTATTTTGTTTAGTAGTATGAATCATGCTTTTTCCTCACAGGCTGTTCAGGTGCTTTTGTCCCTTAAAACATCTGATCCATGAGAGAGGACTAATGAAAGCAGATTTCAACATTCAGGGGTTACTGTAGGATGGCTCACCCATTTAGCTTACTTGTTTTAGACTGTAGTGGTCAAGTCAGAGATAAGAGCGCCAGGTAGGCTGTAGATCGCAGGTACATTACTGGTGGCACCCCTCCATGGCATCCGTCACTGATGCTCATTGTATTTTGTATGTTGGTAAGCATACAGGGTGAGGACGAGAATCTGTGGTTGCTATTAAAAAAGTAAAACTTTCATCAATGCAGATAAAAGATAGTACTTTTATTTTACATAGCTTTTGTATATGTTCCTTAATGCTGTTTTGAGGTGAAGATACTATAGCTTAAGTTTAATAATATTATGGAAATACCCTAGAAAATTGATCTTTAACCTTTAAATGTGTTTTCTAGAAGAGTTTAATGTTCAGTAAAGAAAAAAAATTTATTAATCCATATTCATTTTATGATTTTAGCGATGGTAGGATGGGAAGAGCAAAACAATCTAGATACATGTATTCATTCAGAATTTCATTATACTGACAAATCAAAGAGCAAGGTATTTTGAGATTTATAATTCCATAGTAATGGAGATGCTCCTGGGAGGACTTGACCTGGTGAGATGGCTACACAATTCCTATGTTCCCTTTTGTTTAGTTGGTGATTCCATTAACCACCCAAGATGACTTGGACAAAGCTGTGGAACTGCTGGATCGTAGTATTCATATGAAGAGCCTCAAAATATTACTTGTAATAAATGGAAGTACACAGGTATGAATTGGGATTTTTTTTTTCAGTGAGGATTATAGGATTTATGCTTGTAAAAGTCAATATATGAAACATAGTTACATAGAATGCCTGGGTTATATTTGGTAGGGGAAAGGATTCTGATTAAAGCCCTAAAGGGGAAGAATAGCATGAATCTTTTTTTCTTCGTAGGCTACTAACTTAGAGCCATTGCCATCACTAGAAGATTTGGATAACACAGTATTTGGAGCAGAGAGGAAAAAAAGACTTTCTATAGTAGGTAAGAAAGCTAGCGTCAAAATCATGAAATGGGTGATTTCTTGGTTTCATCTCCATCCTTTAAGGTAGGGCAACACCTAAACATAATCCTGATAAATAGCAGCCTATCTCTGTACTCTTTGTAATTTAGTTCAGTTAACTATGTTCTGCTATCTGATGTCCCTTGAAAAGTTAATGTCAAGTATTACACGATTAGCAGTCTCCAGTTTAAATATTTCCTTTCTTTATATACCCAGGGTATTTTGATGTTTAACAAGTTAAAAGTAAACCTCAAGAGCGTTTTAATTGTACAAATAAGCTGAAGGGAAAAAAATTAAAAGAAGTAATTCTAACATATTAAAATTAATGGATGGACTAAGTTCATAAACCTTTCTCTAAGTTTTAGTTATTGCCAAGAATGCTACCAAAAGAAAGATTGCTAAGAATTTCCAGATTATGTTTTATAATTACTTTATTAGTCATTAAAAATACACTTATATTTAAGTTTATGGTAAAAAGAAAAACGGATCCTGTGTGCCTTTTTTTTTTTTTTTTTTTTAAAGGAGGCCTATTAGAGGGGCATAGGCTGGGCAGAGGTGCTCTGAACTCCCCAGTTCTGTGTATCTTCTTCAATTTGTATAAAACATTGATAATCTACATTTTTATATGATAAAAACATTTCATTGCTCAAAAAACACTGTTATAAATCTTTTTAACAAGGCAGTGAATATGAGTATTAAAGATAGCATGAAAACATATGTGAGGGATGGATTTAAAGGGGGAAGTAGGAGACATAAAACAGATGAATAAGGAGGAAGCAGGAAGGGAATCTAAGACTGGTGATAGAAGAGGATTGTTAGTCATGAAAGAAAAGATTAAATTAGCATGTGAACCAACCAAAAAATCTGTTATTCATCTTCTGTTTTGGTACCCAAAAGCTTTTTTATGACTACTTCCTTCTAAGTGTCTGTCTTTTGTCTTACTTTGGGTTTCAGAAGTGTTGGAAGTATGACCAGCAGAGATAATATACAAGTAAAATAAAAATTGCTTGTCTTCATTTGGATGCATTTTGATATAATTTAAATTTTTGATGAAAGAACATTAGGGGTACCTGAATTCAAATTCCAGCTCTATAATTAACCTGAGACCAATAACATTGTCCTCATCTTTATTTTGTTTTTTTTTTTTTTTTTTTTTTTTGTGGTACGCGGGCCTCTCACTGTTGTGGCCTCTCCCGTTGCGGAGCACAGGCTCCAGATGCGCAGGCTCAGCAGCCATGGCTCACGGGCCCAGCCGCTCCGCGGCATATGGGATCCTCCCAGACCGGGGCACGAACCCGTATCCCCTGCATCGGCAGGCGGACTCTCAACCACTGCGCCACCAGGGAGGCCCTGTCCTCATCTTTAAATCATGGGATTGTTGTAGCAGTCAATTGAGAGAACACTTTTTTCTTTTTAATAAATTTATTTATTTATTTATTTTTGGCTGTGTTGGGTCTTCGTTGCTGCGCATGGGCTTTCTCTAGTTGTGCCGAGTGGAGGCTACTCTTCCTTGTGGTGCCTGGGCTTCTCATCGTGGTGGCTTCTCTTGTTGCAGAGCAAGGGCTCTAGGTGCACTGGCTTCAGTAGTTGTGGCGCAAGGGCTCAGTAGTTGTGGCGCCTGGGCTCTAGAGCACAGGCCCAGTAGTTGTGGTGCATGGGCGCAGTTGCTCCGCTGCATGTGGGATCTTCCCAGACCCAGGCTCGAACCTGTGTCCCCTGCATTGGCAAGAGGATTCTTAACCACTGCACCACCAGGGAAGTCCCTGAGAGAATACTTTTAAACTACATTTTGCTTTTCAAACTAGAAAGCATGACTATTATTAATCATACACTTCTTTCTTTATCCTTTTTCTTATC
This sequence comes from Hyperoodon ampullatus, assembly GCF_949752795.1. Lineage (NCBI taxonomy): Eukaryota > Metazoa > Chordata > Mammalia > Artiodactyla > Ziphiidae > Hyperoodon > Hyperoodon ampullatus. The sequence goes on from NC_136921.1 coordinate 101,952,209, forward strand.
ATTATAGTACCTATCATTTTAAAGTAAAAAATTGCTAATTCATCTTAGTTGCATTAGACAGAACAAGCTAAATACATTAAATTGACATTTTAAATTCATTTTGATGTAAAACTGTACTGAATGTCTCACTCTTATTCTACTAATAAATATTCTTGTTTGACTTCAGTGCCAACATAAGAAGAAACTGGAAATTGTAAAGTATAAAATTTACTAGTCTTTTCTTGGCACCTCTTTAAACTTGAAATGGCTTTGATAGATATGACCATTATCTTTTTTCCGTATGTATTGATCATTATCTCCTTCAATTATTTTTACAAAAGATAGAGGAAGAACTTCCTTTGGGATGGGAGTATATGCTGGTGTGGAGGTTTTGACCAAGAGTGCACTGGCATACCTATTAATAACAAAGTTTAAAAAAAATGGGTTATCAAGTAAGAAGATGAAGAAATTTTCTAAGCTTTTTTTCTTCCCTATCTGCTTCAAATAATGAGTATATTTATCTTCATTTATAAATAGGGGCATATGGAAGAAATAAAAATATTAGGGACATTGTGATCATAGTTCTTACAAAGCCCAAATCAACCACTGGCTCAGTAGTTCCTAATAATTTTGGAGTCCCGTGTAGAAAAATTATCTTTTTCACGCATATCTCTTGATAATCACTTTGTTTTCTTTCTCCCTATCTCTTCACTAACAAATGCCGACACGTATTTACAGTGACCCCTTTACATGAGGCAAAAGCCTTTTTTGCTTTAAATCTGACCAGAACTCAAATGCTCACATGATTTCATATTTTTTTAATAGTTTAATTTCAAAAAATAAGGAGGAAAGCTGAGAAACTGTATTAATAAACATAGCATAATTAGATGAACTGTATTAGATTCTCTAATTTTCTAAACTATGAAGAAATTTAAATTCCAGGAATATGGCTTGCCACCAAAAGCCTAATTTTAAGTACCCAAGAATAAAGTCCAGGATTCCAAATTGGAAACATTCTAATGTTGACTAAATGACTAAGAAGTAACCTCACTTTAGGTTTCTAAAGATTAAAGAGCGGCAATGAAAAGAACATCATGTAGACAGATGTGCACAGCATATGTTCATTACGAATAATTTTGCCATCACAACACCCTTGCAAAGGAGAGATTTAGTCCCATGTTTACAGATGAGGAAACAGGTTCATGGCGATTGGATAACTTTCCCAAAGACACAGAGCTGGTAAATAACTGGAACTGAGATTTAAATTGAGGTTAGACTGTAAAGCCCATATTCTTTCCACTACATCATGATGCCTTCCATAAATTACATTAAAGGGTAACATATACCAGGGTACAAGTGACCTTTGGAAGTGCAGAAGCAGTGGCATTTATCTAAAAGTCTTTATTATCAATATAATACTCATAATGCAGTTGTCAGCAGTCAGAAGAACATACCACCTAATAAATGTAAGTGAATATTACAATAAGGTTAACAATTACAGTAGGTGAGAGTTTAGAAAGGAATAAAAACATTTGAAGTTTTACAGACATGAGTGCTCCGACAAGCTTTAATAACAACTAGATTTCAGTTGCTAAAAGCATTTGTATTATAGTCCAGAAATTTTGAGTGTATATTTAATTAAAACAAGAATTGGTTCCCTGCTGGAATTTATAAAATCATATAATTTTTCTCCTTTGAGGTCCCACTAGTAGAGATAGAAGCTCCCCTCCCCCTGGATACATTCCAGATGAATTACACCAGGTTGCCCGGAATGGGTCATTTACCAGTATCAACAGTGAAGGAGAGTTCATTCCAGAGAGCATGGACCAAGTAAGCAAAATTTGGATGTGGTTTTTAATTTCATTTAAAGGGATGTTGTCAGGGAATAGTGTGGTTTGGCAGGTATATGGAGGAGGGGGTATTTGTTTTACCTCTTCTCCAATCCCATATCTTCCTTTATAAGCGAACAAAATAGCAGAAATATAGGAAAAACCCCACTAATTTACATGTGTCTGTGTGCATTCATGTATAAAGAAAGGTGGAATAAGGCTGATTTTCTTACGTTGCTCATCCATAAGTGAATGAATGCATTTGTTTATAATCCTGGGATTAACATTCGGATTTTTTTAAATTAACATTTGAAAGACACAATAAAACTATAAATATTTAACTTTGTGAAGCTGAGGTTTGTCTACTTTCTAAAACATTTTAAAATGTTTTTTAAAGTTTTGTGGTATTGAAGTATTTTCATGGATTTGCTATTGTTTTCTTAACATTACATTGGCTGCTTATATTATTACAGGAGTTTACATTTTCTAATAATGTAGCAGTCATGGTGTCATTTGTTTCAATTTGGGTGGTGCCTTTGTTCAGTTTTCAGTAAACAAAATTATGTGAAGTGTTTTAGCTTTTAATTATTTAGATAATAATCCAGAGAGAAAGAAATAGAAAATTCCTATTTTTCTGTTAGGAAATTTTGAAGTAGCCTACCTACAAGGACAACTATTTTTAAAACATTTAAAAATGAATAACTCTGGGGATGACTGCTGTTGGATATGGATTTTCTTTTTTGGGTACTGAAAGTGTTCTGAGATTATGGTGAGGGTTATACATTCTCAATATTAACCACTAAACTGCACTGTATACTTTAAATGGGTGAATTTTATGATACATGAATTATATCTCATTAAAGCTGTTTTTAAAAAACAGTAACTTCTGGTTATATCATGCAGACTCAAGGTGGACCCATTTATTTTTCTAGATGCTGGACCCATTATCTTTAAGCAGCCCTGAAAATTCTGGCTCAGGAAGTTGTCCATCACTTGATAGCCCTCTGGATGGGTAATGTTGATTGTAGTTTTTGTTTTTTAATATATGTGGGTAAATATGCATATATATAACATGTCGAAATATCAACTCTTTTGTGCTACATTCAGAGGAATGTAGTTGATACTCATCTATACTTACGGCAAATTGATTTTTTCAGTTTGGACAAATTTCTTAACTTCATGGGCTCAGTATCTTTTTTAGTTAAAATGATATCTGATTATAATATTTTGAGTTTCCTGCTTGCTAAATTGTGTTTGAAACTAAGGGCAAACTTAGAATTTATGTACGTTTACTTTTAAACCTGTGTTGGTGAAACTGCTGTCAAATTTTTCATAATAGGTTTTGTTTTGGAGATTCTTGAGTTGTTGCACCTTTCAGGATTATGTTCATTCTGGCACCAAATTATAAATAACATATATTCATGGTAATTATGTCCCAGTATTTTGCTCAATTAAAGTTTAAGTACTTTTGTGAGACAACTGTTCAGGAATATAAGCTGGGGCAAGTTGCATCTGTGAGTTTTTGGTTACAAGTGCTCCCTCTCTCTTGGTCTCAATCGGACAGTGTTCACCTGTAGCATGCAAAGTCAATATCTCTATTAAGATCATGACCTATTTAATCTATGGAATTGCTCTATGAAAGCAAATTTGGAAAATATAACTAATATTGTATGGAACTTTATGTTTAATTTTTTGTTACCCATATACATGAAACCTTTGTCTGTGCCCATGTCTATCTCAAGATAGATATTTAAAACATTTAAGAAATTCAGGGAAATTGTGTTGTGAAAGCTATCTATTGAGTACTTAATATTTGAAAGACACTGTCCTGAGGTATAAAATTGATGAGTTAGACATTATTATCTCCTTGTTACAAATGCAGAAATAGTCTCAGAAAGGTGATTTGCCAAGGTTGCAATAGCTAGTTTAAGTGGCAGAGCTAGGATTGAAACACAGGTGTTTCCATGCATCTGTAATTCCAAAATGTATCATTCTTACCACTGTACTCTGTGGGTTAATTTTAAAAGCCAGGCTTTTTGTGGTGCATGTACCAAATAAGTGTTTGAAAAGAAGTTCCCCCTTTCTCAGTTAATGTTTCAGAGAGAGCGTGTATATGTATATATATATGTATGCGTGTGTGTATATATGTATGTATATATAAAATATATGTTATTTTATATATGTATGTATGTATATATACACATACATACAGATAGATATTGGTATTGCATAAAGATTTTTTTAATGTCTTAAATATTTTGTCTTAAAATAACAAGACTTTTTCTACTTTTAGAGAGAGCTATCCAAAATCACGAATGCCTAGAGCCCAGAGCTACCCAGATAATCATCAGGAATTTTCAGGTTAGACTGTTCACATTCTAAATGTTTAAATGTTGTGTCATTGAGTAATCTTTTGACTGGGAGGGTGAGGGGACTTTTTTAAAAAATCAAATAAAAATGAGTAAATGTGTTTTTCATCATTGGAAATATTTGACTTTTGTATAACTTGTATACAACTTTCTTGTGTGTCTTAATAGACTATGATAACCCCATCTTTGAGAAATTTGGAAAAGGAGGAACATATCCAAGAAGGTATCATGTTTCATATCATCATCAAGACTATAATGATGGTAAGTTTATTAGATCAAAGAACAGTTTGTTAAAAATCTCAGAAACAATAAAAATAAACTTGTTCCTATATCACTTAGTTTTCTGCTTAAAACTTTTTTTAAAGATATTGGATCATAATTAAAACTACAATAACAGCTTTATGCCAACTTACCTCATAATACTTATCTTTCCCCTAGAAAAAAGAAAGGAGTGGTTAAAAATGGTATTAATTAGGAAATTATTCCTTGATATTGAAATGCATACTTGAATTGTCCTTTTAAGGAAAAAAAATTGCTGCCTACAAACTTTCCAATTTTTATTTTGTATTTTAAATCATTATTGGAAATGAGAGTAAAATATATTTTTTCTCCTTTTTATACAAAACTGAGGGAGTTCTATGCTTTTATGAATGTGTGTGTGTTAACATGAGGTTATTTGAATTTATATTCAGATTCTGTTTCTTTTTTCCCCACTTTTCATTTCTGCTTTCACTTTTCTCTTCTTTGTATTTTTATTTTTTACTTCATGATTCAGTGTTAACAAAGATATTTCTTTGCACTCTTAAAAAATACTATTCTTAAGTTTAAAACATATAATCAAATAATTGCTCTTTTAGTTTCTTAGCCTAGTCACAGAACAAATTTCTGTTCCTTATGTAACAAATTTTAAATACTTTTAATTATAATATATTAATAAAAGTTGCAAGGTAATTCTGTTTTCACTTTGTAGGTCGTAAAACTTTTCCAAGAGCTAGAAGGACCCAGGGGACCAGCTTCCGGTCTCCTGTGAGTTTCAGTCCTACAGACCACTCCTTAAGCACTAGTAGTGGAAGCAGTATCTTTACCCCAGAGTATGATGAGAGTCGAATAAGAAGAAGGGGAAGTGACATAGACAATCCTACTTTGACTGTAATGGACATCAGCCCACCCAGCCGCTGTGAGTAATAGAAATTAGCATAGTGAAATGTGTAGCAGAGCCTTTGCAGAATTTTATAGTATTAAAAAAGAATAAATACCAAGCCAGTCTTCACGGTGAGACCAGAATCTCAAAAGAGGTAAAAATGGTATTTCTAAAGGTGGTTGTAATGTCAGGTATAAGCATGGTATTACTGCTGTTACTTTAAATGATTCTGTCCTTTGCTTTTATTAGGAAAATTGTTACCAATTAGTCATTCATTCATTCATTCCGCATATCCTTATTGAGTGCTTAGCTCTGAGATTTCAAATATGGCCTCTAAGATGTAATCTAATGGGGAGAATGATGTGCATAGGAATTCACCAGTTAAGGAGGTGACATGTGCAAGAGGCCATGATATATTCTGAAAATGGGGAATAGTTCATTTTTGGCTGAAGTAGAGGGTATCTTACTTGAAACAGTGGAAGTAGAATTAGAATGGTAACTAAGGCCGGATTGTGAAGTATTTGAACTTTATCATGTAAGCAATGTATAAAAGATTCATGCTCAAAGATATTTATTGCAGCAATATTTTTATACTCTGAATTCCTCTCTTTTGTGCTAGTGTTGTCATATTTTACTTTCATATCTGCTACTCTCACTACATTGCTGCTATTTTTGCCTTAGACAACTATATTTTAAAGTGATTAAAAATAGGAGAAGACTGTCTTTTAAATATACCTCCAGTTTATTTCTGTAGATCTTTATGTAGATCCAAGATTCTGTCAGGTATCAAATTCCTTTTGCCCGAAGAATTGTTTTTAACCTTTTCTTGTAGTACGAGTCTACTGGTAATAAATTCTTTCAGCTTTTGTTTGTTTGAAAAACTCATATTTCTCCTTTATTTTTGAAAGATATATTTTTCTGGGTATAGAGTTCTGGGCAGTTTTTTTTCTTTCAGCACTTTAAAGTTATTTCTCCATTGTCTTCTGGCTTGTATACTTTCTGAGGAGAAGTCTGCTGTATTTCTTATCTTTGTTCCTCTGTATATAGTGTGCTTTTTCCCCCGCTGGCTGCTTTCAAGATTTCCTGTTGTTAGAATGAGAGCGATGGTCTTTCCAGCTTTCTACATTGTAGGCAGTTGAAAAACTAACTACAGATGTTACTGCAATAAAGATTAGACGTAGTGCATCTTACATAATCAGTGGCATCTTAAATTGAATGAAAGATGCTATTATGTTTATAATCAGGTGAAAAAAAATCTCATTGGAAAAAATTAGTCATAGGGATCTGAACCTTGTTTGGGTTTAGAATTCTTACAGTTTTCAAAGATGATGATCATTATGAATTTGGATGAACATGATTTTTCCTTAATATCCAAGCATATTCAATTAAGGATATCACTAATGCAGTAGTCCTTAACCATTGTGTGCCATTGGGCTATTCCATTTTAAGAAAATGTTCTTTTTTAGCACCTCGTGCTCCAACCAACTGGAGATTGGGCAAACTGCTTGGCCAGGGAGCCTTTGGCAGGGTCTACCTCTGTTATGATGTTGATACAGGAAGAGAATTGGCTGTTAAGCAAGTTCAATTTGACCCAGATAGCCCTGAGACCAGCAAGGTAAGAATCACTGCATAAGCTACTTTGTCACATTATAAGAAGCATTTTTACTAAAATAAATATAACACATAATAGAATTTTTTGTTTTTCCTCAATACAAATTATTTGAAAAAAAATAGATAACTAGATATGTTTGTTTACTTTGTACTATGGATTTTTCTCTTTTAGTACTCAGTTATATTCCTAATGTGATTTAGTGTTGCTTTAGCATACCATCAAGGACTGTTACAATAGTTATTATTGTTTAGAGACTTTAAAATGTTTATTCCTTGGGAAGTGAAAATTTCAGAGTGAAATCACCTTGATGGTCCATGAAGTTAGAATTTTTTTTGCTTTTACTAACAATGCTGTAAAGACTTAACAGTGAGTTCTGTCTTTCAGGAAGTAAATGCACTTGAGTGTGAAATTCAGTTGTTGAAAAACTTGCTGCATGAGCGAATTGTTCAGTATTATGGCTGTTTGAGGGATCCCCAAGAAAAAACACTTTCCATATTTATGGAATATATGCCAGGGGTAAGTTAGTACATCCTTTGAAAATAGAGATACTCTATTTAAAGTCTTAGTTGAGAATAAAGAAAAACAACAAAACTTTGATTATTAAATGCTAAGGACATTTTGAAAGAGTTTTAAATGAGAACTGGGTAATATAATTTTATTTTCTGTCTTCTTCATCTATCTTTGTATTTTTTAGCTCGTTTTTTAAAAATACTAAAGTGTACGAAAATAGGTTACAGACATCATAGCAGTCTATACTCAGATTTCCCTAAATGCCCTAAAAATAACCTGTAATAACTGGTTTATCCAAACCAGGACTTAGTCCAGGACCACACATTACATTTTGCTGCTATGTCTCTTATTCCTCTTTTAATCTAGAACAGTTTTAGTTGACAGATTTGACAAAGAGACCAAGCTATTGGTGCTTTGTGACCACCTCGAGGGGTGGGATAGAGAAGGTGGGAGGAAGACGCAAGAGGGAGGAGATATGGGGATATACATATAGGTATAGCTGATTCACTTTGTTATAAAGCAGAAACTAACACACCATTGTAAAGCAATTATACTCGCAATAAAGATGTTAAGAAAAAAAAAGAAAGAGACCAAACTAGTTGTTCTGTTGACAGTCTCATCTCATAGATTTCTCCCCTTGCATCCTTGTGATGGTGTTTAGTTTGTTCATTTATCCCTGTATGTCCTGTAAACTCCAAGTTAGATCTAAAATCTAAATTATATTCAAATTCAGCATTTATTTGCACGCATCCTAAATGATGCTGTGCATCCCATTAGGAGACATAGAATTTCTGGTTGTTCTACTGGTAGTGATGCTAAGGTTGACTGCTTGACTAGGGTGATTGACGTCCTGATTCTTCCATTGTAAAGTTTTGTTTTTTCCTGAAGACCAGAAAGTAATCTGGGCTTACAGCAGTGGCACATAGGAATATCCAGTTCCTTTTCAACCATCCACCTAATGTTTTTTACACAGATTGATAGTCATTGCCTGAGTCAGTAATTTCATTGGGAGGTGAAAAATGTGATTTGCAAAAAACTCTGTCATTCCTTCTTCATTATTTCTAGTATTTGTAGAGTACATTCTAATACTAATGATTTTCAAGATGGTGGTATATTTACTCACTTAAAAATACATTCATTCTTATAATAGGCAGTATACGATAGAAAAAGTCTTGATTTATGGGTCTTTAAGGAAATAGCTTATTAGAATTGCATGTAGAATGTACAGGTTGCAGTTTAATCTTATGGATCAATAAAACTGTGGATCAGTATCTCATAGTACAGTTGTCCCTCGGTATCCCCAGGGAATTGGTTCCAGGACCTCCCACGGCTATCAAAATCCAAAGATGCTCAAGTCCTTTATATAATGGTGTAGTATTTTTTGCATATAAGCTACGCATATCCTCCCATATACTTCGTCATCTCTTAATTACTTATAATAGCTAATACACTGTAAGTGCTATGTAAATAGTTGCCAGTGCAGCAAATTCAAGTTTTGCTTTTTGGAACTTTCTGGAATTTTTTTTCCCAAATATTTTCAATCAGCAGCTGGTTGAATCCCCAGATGTGAGGCCTGCAAATACAGGCCGATTGTAATGGTCTTAAACCATCCTCAGTCTTACAACAACAACAGTAAATTTTACTTTGATTTTTATGTTCGTGAATAATTGTTTATAGGGACACCACTGTTATTCATCATTGCTACTTTTTTATTTTCAAAGATTATTTTGGCAGTGTAAATTGTTTTTTAAAATTTAGTCTACAGCAGTAATCCAAAAGAAGGAGAAAGCTGTGAACCTTTATTTTAGTACTATCTGTGATGGAAAAAGTGGAAATATCAATTCCCCCAGTGGAAGTAAATTATGATGGCATTGTCCAAGGGAGTATATATTAAAAATTAAAATTGTGAAGCCCATGTAGCAAAGTTGGAGGAAGTACTTAGAGAGAGGAAAAGAATATAAAATGCTTTTTAATATTGGTAATGATTTTTTAAAAGTATCTGTATTTGGACAAGAACAGTAAAATGAAAATGTATTATGTTGGAATTGTGATTGACTTTTCTCTTATTCAGATTCCCATTACTGTTTGTGCAACAAATATTTAAATTAAAAATAAGGAAATAACTATGAATAAATGTGAATAGAGACCCAGATTGTTGAAGATAAAATTAATTAAAATGGCTCATTGGTTAGAACCAGTTTACATCGCAAATGGAGATATGGGTAATCTTTATATATTTAGCAATCTTAAGACTAAACTAGGACTATTCAGGAAGAGGCGTTAGATCATGTTTCTCATTAGGTTTTGTAAAGGCAGCTGTCTTTTCAAAGTCTAGGTTATCACTCCTTGAATTTGAAAAGCATGTTACTAAATTAATGATAGTTCACTGACAATCTAAATGAATTATGTGTATGGCAAGCCCATGGCATATATGGGATGGATGTAGATGTTCCTAGACTTTCCTGAATCTCCAAGTCTGTAAATGATGCTATATAATTTCTTTCATTAAATTTGGTATAATGGACCCCTTTATGCCCTGGATTCAAGCTTTGCCAAAATTGTCATTCCATTCTTCAGTTTTTCCCAACATAACATTCCATTCCTTAGTCTATCTAGAACTACTTTCACACCAGAACCATAACTTTCTTTTATTTCCAATACCTGGCCTAGCAGTTGACTTCTCTCTGTTACTCTTACACACACACACACACACACACACACACACACACACTGTTTTTATCTGATACAGTGCTTTCCAGCCCATTCCAGTTGTTCCCACTGAAGAAGGTAATATTTTCATGTTACACAGCAGTAAACAGACTGCACTGATGGAGCTGTTAGCACCATGGGCCACTGGCCCAGCTGCCTGAGGGCCCAGAGGATCTGTAAGTCTGACACTCATTTGCAGCCTACAAGTATCTGGGGGCTTATAGTTTGGAAAGCTCAGTTCTAGCTGTGTTATTTTGTGCATTACTGCAAGTAGAGACATAATAAGTTGACTGAAGAACAAGCTGCATTGAGTTATAGGTATGACTGGTTGTCTGGGTTCACTCACTGCCTAAGGCTTTCCACACGTGTTTGCAAGTTGGGGTCAGCAGAATTGCATCTTGCTGTCTCTTCAGGGATTGCTCATGAATAGTGGAAACAGCAAATGGCTAAACCTGTAAAATCCAAGGATCTATTTTTATATGACAAAGTACACAGTTTACCACATTCAAGGAAAGACAGGAACATTTGGATATGTTATCTCTAAAAGATTTTGTCCCTCAGGAAGCATTTTATTTCCATCTTTTAAAGTCGTGATTATGTATCAAATTTGCACATTGGAGTCAGCAGGGAAGCTTTTTCAAAATTCAGGTGCCTATGCCTCACCAGATTGATTCCCTCTTCTCAGAGATGGCACCTCATCCTGCCTAAAACATGTAAGAAAATTAGAAGTTCCTTTTTAATTTTCTCACGTTTTGAACTAAAATGGTGAGTATATAAAAGAAAAACTTCAAAATCTCACGTGTGTTCTGATCTTCTAATCATACCCATTCTTTCTCCTGAGAAGTAAATTTGCAGGTATCAATAAAACTGTTTTAAAAACAGAGTAAGAACAAAATAAACAAAATTAAAGTAGGATGTATATAGAAGAGCAAGTAGGAAAGTAAAAAATGTATTCAGGGCAAAAACAATGCAAGATAAAAGCACTGGAGAATTTTAAAGAATACAATTGCAAGGAACAGGAGATAGAACCGGCATAGTCATAGAAACAAGGGTATCAGTCAAAGAATAGTTTTAAAGGCTTCCTTCCACAATTCTAGTCAGGGAATATAGTAGAGCTTTATGTTAAATTAATGGCATATAATGTCCTTCCTCAGAATTCCTGTGCTGTCCAATTAAAGCCTCCCAGTCATGAACTAGGATGCTCCAAATTAAAATGTCTAGTTTTAAGATAAATAAGTCATGGGAATGTAATATACAGCATAAGGAATATAGTCAATAATACTGTAATAACTTTATACAGAGATAGATGGTTACCAGACTCATCGTGGTGATCATTTTGTAATGCATTTAAATGTCAAATCACTATGTTATACACCTGAAACTAACATGACATTGTATGTCAACTAAACTTCAATTAAAAATAAATAAAATATTGTAAAGCAGTTATACTGCAATAAAGATGTTAAAAATAAAATAAAGATCACTTTATTCAGTCGATAAGAATAATAAATACCCATGTACACATCTTTAAAAATAAAGATTTACTAGTAGTTTTCATTTCAAACCATACTAAAGTTTTCTTTCATCTTCTTTTATCCTAGGGTTCAATTAAGGACCAACTAAAAGCATATGGAGCTCTTACTGAGAATGTGACTAGGAAATACACCCGTCAGATTCTGGAGGGAGTCCATTATTTGCACAGTAACATGATTGTTCATAGAGATATAAAAGGTAAGTAATGAGGTATTTTTTAAGTACACAGTTATTTTCTTTTAACAAAACATGTGCTGTGGTTAAGAAATTCAACATTTAATACATGTACCTTTAAAATACCATGGGAAAACAGTTCCAGCTAGTTGTGTTGTTCGGGTCACCACAAGAGGGAAGCTCCCCTGTTGGGGCTCACAGGATCAGTAAAGTTCAAATGAACATGAAAATAAGACATGTTTTCACATATAGCGCACAGGCATTCGAACGTAGCGGTTAAGAATAGGGGCTCTGAATTTGACCTGATTCAGATTCAGGCTTTATCCATCACCACATGTGTGACCTTAGATGAGACAATCTCTCTATGCCTCAGTTCCTCATTTTTAAGGAGGATGATAATAGTGAACAGCTCACAGGATTCTTACAAGGATTAAATGAGTTAATACATATAACATGCTTAAAACCATTCTTGGTACCTAGAAAGCACTCAAAAGTTAGTTATGGTAATGATGTACTTTATGCTGAGATCATATTTAAAGCTGAGGGAGTGGACCTCATTACCTAAGGGAGAGAATGAGAAGAGAGACCAAGACTGAGCTTTGATAAACTGCAACTCAGTTAAGCTCACTTTTTAAAACTCAAAAACTCAACTCTTTTCATGGATCAGTTACATAAGGTAACTGCATGAAGTGAGACAGAATAGTGGTGGAAGTATGTAAGTTTGAGAGTCATAAAACTGTACTGCAAAGCACACTGAGAGGCTTCATTCTGTAAAAACCAGGTTGTGACCCGAATGTAAAGATCACTTTATTCAATCATTTGATGAGAATAATGAAAAAATACACAACACACATTTATAAATAATAAATTGAAAAATTTTTTTCATTGGTCTTTCTAGGTTCTCTTATGAGCTACCAGGAATTTACTTCCTTTCTGTGGTATATCACACCCTGAATATGGCCATATTCAGGCTAAAGAGAACATTCCTAACCATTGTCTGGTCACAGAGTAGGATCTGCTGCAGAATGTCTGAGCCAGATCACATGTAAAGAATGGACCTGACTAGTGAGTCTTAGAGGATGACAGCATGGCTCATGATCTGAAAGAAATAGGAGCCTGTCTTTCACCTCAGGGTCTACCCAGCTTAGGCAGACCTCAGCTATCAAGTTCAAAACCCTAAAGCTTAAGGAACCACATAAGGCGGTGACCATTTTGTAATGTACGGAAATACTGAATCACAATATTGTATATCCTGCAACTAACATAGTGTTGTAGGTCAAGTATACTTCAATTAAAAAAAAACACATAGGAAAATGATTTGATTGTGAATTATTCTATTAGGAATAATCTCTATTCAAGCCAGTTTCTCTTTACCCCTGATAATAAGATAAGGTAAAGGAACCAAGGGGAGCTACCCCACAAGTGGATCCTCCTCTAACCTTGCCAGTAAAATGAGGAGGTTGGAAACAAGCTGATTTAAAAACATTATAGGGGAAATATATCGATAAGAAAAATGTAAGGTATGAAATTGGATAAAGCAGTATGATCTCAAGTTTGTTCTTCTAGGTCATACTTTAATTTTACAATCTTTACATGATTATTTCCAAGTGGCAGAATGAGTGATATAGTTGTTTTTCTCCTGCATACTTTTTACTTTTTATGTATTTCCTAAATTTTGATAATGAGCAGTTTTTAAATGGCGAGGGCAAAGGAAAGCTAGCTGATTACTTTTAAGTTTAGACTCATGAGTTCATAATGAAACCTAGGGTAAAAATTAATTGATCATTGTTGCTAGGGAACCAACTCATTATTTCATAATAGGGTTTCTTTATTGGACCTTTTATGAACTGTACTGAGGACTAAATGGTGGATGAAAGGAAACTTACCTTTATAAAAATATTTTGGCTAACAAATGAAGCAGGAATGATAGAATAGTACCATTTTACAATGACTGACAGATTAGTAGACATAAGCACTAAACATTAATAGCTGTTAACATCACTTCACACAGACAGTCTATCGTTACATACTTCCTATTCATAGACTATATCATTATCTACAAAGTAGTTTTGCAAAGAAAAAATTTTTTTTGAACCTGAATCTGATCAAGCCTCTAGATTCAGCTACTAAATTGGAGAATTATAGAACATATATATAGAACAGATGAACATGTTAAATGACTCCTTGGGATGGACTCAGCAAAATCTAGACAATAAGAAAGCTATAGGCAGACAGCTTAGACTCTTCATAAACTACAAAGGAAAAAAAAAAAGGTTGGAGGGAACTTTAGGAAAGACTTAAAAGATGTATTAGTGATTCTCAATGTAAGGACCTTATTTGAATTCTGATTTTTTAAAGAAAAACAAAAAAACACTGAGTGTACATTTAATAATATTAAAGGAGTTACTGTCCATTCTCTTAGGTGTGATAAGAGTCTTTATCTTTTAAAGATATGGACTAAACTTTTTTTTTTTTTTTTTTTTTGATACGAGGGCCTCTCACTGTTGTGGCCTCTCCCGTTGCGGAGCACAGGCTCCGGACGCACAGGCTCAGCGGCCATGGCTCATGGGCCCAGCCGCTCCGCGGCATGTGGGATCTTCCTAGACCAGGGTACGAACCTGTGTCCCCTGCATCGGCAGGCAGACTCTCAACCACTGCGCCACTAGGGAAGCCCTGGACTGAACTATTGATTGATCGCGTTGTCTTTCATTTGATTCAGATAGTGTGAGGGGTTCATATGCGGTTCGGTCTGCTTTTCTGTATATTTGAAAACTCTCCTTCATAGCTTACTTTTAACATATCCAAAGTAAGTTTTTAAAAACTTAGATAACTGTATTGGGAACCTGGCTATACATTTTCTCCTCAGCCCTTTGTATGGATGGCCGTTGGTTCAGCATTGGTGATTACTCCCTGGAGATAGCTCTCTCTGTCTGTGACCTGCCTGGGACTGTTCCTTCCCAGCTGGTAACCAGTAAAAACTGGCTTGTTTCTTGTCCTTCCCCAGGTTAAATATTTTAGACACGGTGGCTTTTTTTGACAGAGTCCTTCTTTAAGAATTGGACAGCGGGAGTTGTTAAAAAGGCAGTGCTGTCTTAGAGAATCACTGGTACCATGGCATACTTAGGCTTATGGCATGCAGAGAATGGATCCTTAACCCTCCCCGGAGAGAGGCTTTGAAAAGCCTTAATTGACTAGACTGGGAAATTAGCTGGGAGAACAGAAAGACAGGTACAGAAGTTCATGGTGGGGATGGACAGTCTGTATTCTTTCCAGTCTATAATACAGATTTTCTCCACTATTCACTCTCCTTCTTAGAGGCCATTAAAAAAAAAAAAACAAACAAATAGGGAATCTTTTTTTTAATATAAAATATGATTAAGGTTAGGAAGACTTAAAAATGATTGAGGTAAATTTAGAAACTAAAATTAGATAAGCTAGTAAAGTGAATTGCTCATTTAAAAACAGGTAGTTTATAGAAAAAGCTAAAAATAAGATTAGAAATAATTTACGTAAGAAGAAACTAGAGAGGGACTTCCGGGTAAGATGGCGGAAGAGTAAGACGCGGAGATCACCTTCCTCCCCATGGATACACCAGAAATACAGCTACACGTGGAACAACTCCTACAGAACACATACTGAACGCTGGCAGAAGACCCCAGACCTCCCAAAAGGCAAGAAACTCCCCACATACCTGGGTAGGGCAAAGCGGAGAGATTCCCTCACAGAGGAGCGGTGCCGAGTGGCACTCACAAGCCCGAGAGGCTTGTCTGCTCGCCCGCCGGGGCGGGCGGCGCTGGAAGCTGAGGCTCGGGCTTCGGTCAGAGCGCAGGGAGAGGACTGGGGCTGGCGGCGAGAACTCAGCCTGAAGGGGGCTAATGCGCCACAGCTAGCTGGGAGGGAGTCCGGGAAAACCCTGGAGCTGCCGAAGAGGCAAGAGACTTTTTCTTCCCTCTTGGTTTCCTGGTGCGCGAGGAGAGGGGATTAAGAGCGCTGCTTAAAGGGGCTCCACAGACGGGCGCGAGTCGCGGCTGAAAGCACGGAGCCCAGAGACGGGCGTGGGACGCTGGGGCTGCTGCTGCCGCCGCCAAGAAGCCTGTGTGCGAGCGCAAGTCACTGTCCACACCGCCCTTCCGGGAGCCTGTTCAGCCCTCCACTGCCGGGGTCCCGGGATCCAGGGGCGGCTTCCCTGGGAGAACGCACGGCGCGCCTCGGGCTAGTGCAACGTCACGCCGACATCTGCCACTGCAGGCTCACCCCGCACTCCGTGCCCCTCCCTCCCGCCCGGCCTGAGTGAGCCAGAGTCCCCGAAGAGGCTGCTCCTTTAACCCTGTCCTGTCTGAGCAAAGAACAGACGCCCTCCGGCGACCTACACGCAGAGGCGGGGCCAAATCCAAAGCTGAGACCCAGGAGCTGTGAGAACAAAGAAGAGAAAGGGAAACCTCTCCCAGCAGCCTCAGAAGCAGCGGATTAAAGCTCCACAATCAAATTGATGTACTCTGCATCTGTGGAATACATGAATAGACAACAAATCATCCCAAATTGAGGAGCCAGGAGTCAGTGCTGTGCCTCTGAGGTGGGAGAGCCAACTTCAGGACACTGGTCCACAAGAGACCTCCCAGCTCCACATAATATCGAACGGCGAAAATCTTCCAGAGACCTCCATCTCAACACCAGCACCCAGCTTCACTCAACGACCAGCAAGCTACAGTGCTGGACACCCTATGCCAAACAACTAGCAAGACAGGAACACAACGCCACCCATTAGCAGAAAGGTGGCCTAAAATCATAAAAAGTCCGCAGACACCCCAAAACACACCACCAGACGTGGACCTGCCCACCAGAAAGACAAGATCCAGCCTCATCCACCAGAACACAGGCACTAGTCCCCACCACCAGGAAGCCTACACAACCACTAAACCAACCTTAGCCACTGAGGACAGACACCAAAAACAACGGGAACTACGAACCTGCAGGCTGCAAAAAGGAGACCCCAAACACAGTAACATAAGCAAAATGAGAAGACAGAAAAACACACAGCAGGAGAAGGAGCAAGATAAAAACCCACCAGACCTAACAAATGAAGAGGTAATAGGCAGTCTACCTGAAAAAGAATTCAGAATAATGATGGTAAAGATGATGCAAGATTCTATTTCCCAGATCCAAAATCTTGGAAATAGAATAGACAAAATGCAAGAAACAGTTAACAAGGACCTAGAAGAACTAAAGATGAATCAAGCATCGATTAAAAACACAATAAATGAAATAAAAAGTACTCTAGATGGGATCAATAGCAGAATAACTGAGGCAGAAGAACGGATAAGTGAGGTGGAAGATAAAATAGTGGAAATAACTAATGCAGAGCAAAATAAAGAAAAAAGAATGAAAAGAATTGAGGACAGTCTCAGAGACCTCTGGGACAACATTAAACGCATCAACATTCGAATCATAGGGGTTCCAGAAGAAGAAGAGAAAAAGAAAGGGACGGAGAAAATATTTGAAGAGATTATAGTTGAAAACTTCCCTAATATGGGAAAGGAAATAGTTAATCAAGTCCAGGAGGCACAGAGAGTCCCATACAGAATAAATCCAAGGAGAAATACGCCAAGACACATATTAATCAAACTGTCAAAAATTAAACACAAAGAAATCATATTAAAAGCAGCAAGGCAAAAACAACAAATAACACACAAGGGAATCCCCATCAGGATAACAGCTGATCTCTCAGCAGAAACTCTACAAGCCAGAAGGGAGTGGCAGGACATAATTAAAGTGATGAAGGAGAAAAACCTGCAACCAAGATAACTCTACCCAGCAAGGATCTCATTCAGATTTGATGGAGAAATTAAAACGTTTACAGACAAGCAAAAGCTGAGAGAGTTCAGCACCACCAAACCAGCTTTACAACAAATGCTAAAGGAACTTCTCTAGGCAAGAAACACAACAGAAGGAATATACCTACAATAACGAACCCAAAACAATTAAAAAAATGGGACTAGGAACATACATATCGATAATTACCTTAAATGTAAATGGACTAAATGCTCCCACCAAAAGACACAGATTGGCTGAATGGATACAAAAACAAGACCCATATATATGCTGTCTACAAGAGACCCACTTCAGACCTAGAGACACATACAGACTGAAAGTAAGGGGATGGAAAAAGATATTCCATGCAAATGGAAACCAAAAGAAAGCTGGAGTAGCAATTCTCATATCAGACAAAATAGACTTTAAAATAAAGACTACTAGAAGAGACAAAGAAGGACACTACATAATGATCAAGGGATCGATCCAAGAAGAAGATATAACAATTGTAAATATTTATGCACCAAACGTAGGAGCACCTCAATACATAAGGCAAATACTAACAGCCATAAAAGGAGAAATCGACAGTAACACAATCATAGTAGGGGACTTTAACACCCCACTTTCACCAATGGACAGATCATCCAAAATGAAAATAAATAAGGAAACACAAGCTTTAAATGATACATTAAACAAGATGGACTTAATTGATATTTATAGGACATTCCATCCAAAAACAACAGAATACACATTTTTCTCAAGTGCTCATGGAACATTCTCCAGGATAGATCATATCTTGGGTCACAAATCAAGCCTTGGTAAATTTAAGAAAATTGAAATTGCATCAAGTATCTTTTCTGACCACAATGCTATGAGACTAGATATCAATTACAGGAAAAGAGCTGTAAAAAATACAAACACATGGAGGCTAAACAATACACTACTTAATAACGAAGTGATCACTGAAGAAATCAAAGAGGAAATTAAAAAATACCTAGAAACAAATGACAATGGAGACACGACGACCCAAAACCTATGGGACGCAGCAAAAGCAGTTCTAAGAGGGAAGTTTATAGCAATACAATCCCACCTTAAGAAACAGGAAACATCTCGAATAAACAACCTAACCTTGCACCTAAAGCAATTAGAGAAAGAAGAACAAAAACATCCCAAAGTTAGCAGAAGGAAAGAAATCATAAAAATCAGATCAGAAATAAATGAAAAAGAAATGAAGGAAACGATAGCAAAGATCCATAAAACTAAAAGCTGGTTCTTTGAGAAGATAAACAAAATTGATAAACCATTAGCCAGACTCATCAAGAAAAAAAGGGAGAAGACTCAAATCAATAGAATTAGAAATGAAAAAGGAGAAGTAACAACTGACACTGCAGAAATACAAAAGATCATGAGAGATTATTACAAGCAACTCTATGCCAATAAAATGGACAACCTGGAAGAAATGGACAAATTCTTAGAAATGCACAACCTGCCAAGACTGAATCAGGAAGAAATAGAAAATATGAACAGACCAATCACAAGCACTGAAATTGAAACTGTGATAAAAAATCTTCCAACAAACAAAAGCCCAGGACCAGATGGCTTCACAGGCGAATTCTATCAAGCATTTAGAGAAGAGCTAACACCTATCCTTCTCAAACTCTTCCAAAATATAGCAGAGGGAGGAACACTCCCAAACTCATTCTACGAGGCCACCATCACCCTGATACCAAAACCAGACAAGGATGTCACAAAGAAAGAAAACTACAGGCCAATATCACTGATGAACATAGATGCAAAAATCCTCACCAAAATACTAGGAAACAGAATCCAACAGCACATTAAAAGGATCATACACCATGATCAAGTGGGGTTTATTCCAGGAATGCAGGGATTCTTCAATATACGCAAATCAATCAACGTGATACCCCATATTAACAAATTGAAGGAGAAAAACCATATGATCATCTCAATAGATGCAGAGAAAGCTTTCGACAAAATTCAACACCCATTTATGATAAAAACCCTGCAGAAAGTAGGCATAGAGGGAACTTTCCTCAACATAATAAAGGCCATATATGACAAACCCACAGCCAGCATCATGCTCAATGGTGAAAAACTGAAACCATTTCCACTGAGATCAGGAACAAGACAAGGTTGCCCACTCTCACCACTCTTATTCAACATAGTTTTGGAAGTTTTAGCCACAGCAATCAGAGAAGAAAAGGAAATAAAAGGAATCCAAATCGGAAAAGAAGAAGTAAAGCTGTCACTGTTTGCAGATGACATGATACTATACATAGAGAATCCTAAAGATGCTACCAGAAAACTACTAGAGCTAATCAATGAATTTGGTAAAGTTGCAGGATACAAAATTAATCCACAGAAATCTCTGGCATTCCTATATACTAATGATGAAAAATCTGAAAGTGAAATCAAGGAAACACTCCCATTTACCATTGCAACAAAAAGAATAAAATATCTAGGAATAAACCTACCTAAGGAGACAAAAGACCTGTATGCAGAAAATTATAAGACACTGATGAAAGAAATTAAAGATGATACAAATAGATGGAGAGATGTACCATGTTCTTGGATTGGAAGAATCAACATTGTGAAAATGACTCTACTACCCAAAGCAATCTACAGATTCAATGCAATCCCTATCAAACTACCACTGGCATTTTTCACAGAACTAGAGCAAAAAATTTCACAATTTGTATGGAAACACAAAAGACCCCGAATAGCCAAAGCAATCTTGAGAACGAAAAATGGAGCTGGAGGAATCAGGCTCCCTGACTTCAGACTATACTACAAAGCTACAGTAATCAAGACAGTATGGTACTGGCACAAAAACAGAAAGATAGATCAATGGAACAGGATAGAAAGCCCAGAGATAAACCCACGGACATATGGTCACCTTATCGTTGATAAAGGAGGCAGGAATGTACAGTGGAGAAAGGACAGTCTCTTCAATAAGTGGTGCTGGGAAAACTGGATAGGGACATGTAAAAGTATGAGATTAGATCACTCCCTAACACCATACACAAAAATAAGCTCCAAATGGATTAAAGACCTAAATGTAAGGCCAGACACTATCAAACTCTTAGAGGAAAACATAGGCAGAACACTCTATGACATAAATCACAGCAAGATCCTTTTTGACCCACCTCCTAGAGAAATGGAAATAAAGACAAAAATAAACACATGGGACCTAATGAAACTTAAAAGCTTTTGCACAGCAAAGGAAACCATAAACAAGACCAAAAGGCAGCCCTCAGAATGGGAGAAAATATTTGCAAATGAAGCAACTGACAAAGGATTAATCTCCAAAATTTACAAGCAGCTCATGCAGCTCAATAACAAAAAAACAAACAACCCAATCCAAAAATGGGCAGAAGACCTAAATAGACATTTCTCCAAAGAAGATATACAGACTGCCAACAAACACATGAAAGGATGCTCAACATCTTTACTCATTAGAGAAATGCAAATCAAAACTACAATGAGATATCATCTTACACCAGTCAGAATGGCCATCATCAAAAAATCTAGAAACAATAAATGCTGGAGAGGGTGTGGAAAAAAGGGAACCCTCTTGCACTGCTGGTGGGAATGTGAATTGGTACAGCCACTATGGAGAACGGTATGGAGGTTCCTTAAAAAACTACAAATAGAACTACCATATTTCCCAGCAATCCCACTACTGGGCATATACCCTGAGAAAACCATAATTCAAAAAGAGGCATGTACCAAAATGTTCATAGCAGCCCTATTTACAATAGCCCGGAGATGGAAACAACCTAAGTGTCCATCATCGGATGAATGGGTAAAGAAGATGTGGCACATATATACAATGGAATATTACTCAGCCATAAAAAGAAATGAAATTGAGCTATTTGTAATGAGGTGGATGGACCTAGAGTCTGTCATACAGAGTGAAGTAAGTCAGAAAGAGAAAGACAAATACTGTATGCTGACACATATATATGGAATTTAAGAAAAAGAAATGTCATGAAGAACATAGGGGTAAGACAGAAATAAAGACACAGACCTACTTGAGAATGGACTTGAGGATATGGGGAGGGGGAAGGGTAAGCTGTGACAAAGCGAAAGAGAGGCATGGACATATATACACTACCAAACGTAAGGTAGATAAATAGTGGGAAGCAGCCACAGAGCACAGGGAGATCAGCTGGGTGCTTTGTGACTGCCTGGAGGGGTGGGATGGGGAGGGTGGGAGGGAGGGAGATGCATGAGGGAAGGGATGTGGGAACAGATGTATATGTATGACTGATTCACTTTGTTATAAAGCAGAAACTAATTAAAAAAAAATTTATACTCCAAAAAAAAAAGAAGAAACTAGACTTACAATCCCAGAAAAAAGATTGAGTTTAAAGAATGATAAAGGGGGGAAAATAGAGAATAAAAATAAATGAACCTAGCTCCTAGATCTTGGTTTCTGATACCATTCTTCAGTAAAAGGAGAAATGGCTGATTCTAGAAGTGGTACAGGGGATACACAAGGTGAGCCTGTAGCATCTTCTAGTACCAGAACGTAAGACGATACTAAGAAACAAACAAACAATCCAGAAATCAAATCAAGCAAGAACGCAATGATTAAGGTATGGCAGAGGGACACAGGAGCCAATAGAGAGAGCTCCCAGTGGCCAAAGCTGGAACAACTTGAGCAAAAAGTCATTGGATTATAACCCAAAGTATAAAATTTATATCCATGTGTTCAGACTGATAGAAATGGATGGTTGAATAAATAAATGGGAGAGAAGAGACAAATCTCCCATGCAGAATAATCCCCAATATATGTAACTACTAAGCCTGGAGCATAACTTCTCACTCCTTTACACATAGTGAACTTCTTCCAAAGAGCTAAGTATGGAAAAGGGGAAAGAGTAACTTTACAGGGGAGGACTCTGCCAACACCACCTCAGCCAGGCTATCAAGGTCAGTTTATAATAAATAAAATTAAAAGTTTATTATAGAAGTAAATGAAATTTTAAAACAGAAACCTCAAAGCATGCTTAGATTAGATTTAAAATATACTGTACAGAAATTGAGAATGAAGAATGAAAAAATTTTGATTATGAAGGTCCCTTAAGAGGTTCCTGAGGAGTTGCTAGGTCCTCAGGGAAATAATCTATAGACATGGGCTTCTTACTTTATGACAGAGAAACTGGGGCCAAGAGCCTGCTACTGCTTTCTTCATCCTTCTCTGAACTTCACATTCTTAGTTCTTTCCCTCTTTGTCTTCTTTTTCATCCTCGCCTCCCACTTGCACCAGTCCTTTTCAGTGGGAGAACCTTCTTAGGTCTTGAATCACACAGGTGACTCTCAGTATTCAGTGTTCATGTAACAAGTTTTTAATGCACACTGACTGTATGACTGGCATTGTGCCAGGTACTGCTCGGCAGGTGAAGAGCAGCCTGATGTTGGAGACAAATTGAAGAGTCTGCTAAGTAGTTTTCTGCCCTTGTTCTTTTATGGTGTATTCCAGATTGCCAATAAAAATAACGAAATGAGGATATTTCTTATTTTAGGCGCAAATATTCTGCGAGATTCAACAGGCAACGTCAAACTGGGAGATTTTGGGGCCAGCAAACGGCTTCAAACCATCTGTCTTTCGGGGACAGGAATGAAGTCTGTCACAGGCACGCCATACTGGATGAGCCCTGAAGTGATTAGTGGAGAAGGCTATGGCAGAAAAGCAGATATCTGGTAGGTTTTGATGGGGGATTTGACCAAAAGCACATGCCTTCTTAACATATTTCCACCCAGGATGGAATTTACTGAGGTAAATTTATTTTTTGTACTTTTGAAATGGGATGTCAGGATTACAAGGATTACTATCACTTTAACTGTGTGTGTTTGAGGCTTATTAATAAGTGACTAAATAAATAGAGTTTTGAACCTGTCTTCCATTCTTTAGGAAGGATCTCTTTTTTCTTTTTAGCAGAGGACAGCTTATTTTTATTTTTATTTATTTTAATTAATTAATGTATTTATTTTTGGCTGCGTTGGATCTTCGTTGCTGTGCGTGGGCTTTCTCTAGCTGTAGCGAGCGGGGGCTACTCTTCATTGCGGTGCACGGGCTTCTCACTGCGGTGGCTTCTCTTGTTGTGGCTTCTCTTGTTGCAGAACACGGGCTCTAGGCACGTGGGCTTCAGTAGTTGTGGCACACGGGCTCAGTAGTTGTGGCGCACGGGCTTAGTTGCTCCACGGCGTGTGGGATCTTCCCGGACCAGGGATCGAACCCACATCCCCTGCATTGGCAGGCGGATTCTTTTTTTTTTTTTAATTGCGGTACGCGGGCTTCTCACTGCTGTGGCCTCTCCCGTTGCGGAGCACAGGCTCCGGATGCGCAGGCTTAGCGGCCATGGCTCACGGGCCCAGCTGCTCTGCGGCATGTGGGATCTTCCCGGACTGGGGCACGAACCTGTGTCCCCCGCATCGGCAGGCGGACTCTCAACCACTGCACCACCAGGGATGCCCCGGCAGGTGGATTCTTAACTACTGCGCCACCAGGGAAGTCCCAGGAAGGATTTCATCTTGAGCAAATTTCAGCATTAGAAAGCTATCTTCATTTTATTTCCCTGAAGAACTTTAAAAGTAATTAATCTTTATTATTAGTCTTATAATTCAGTTAACCTTTAATTGCTTAATAATTTTAAGTTAGAACATAAAATGGCCATTTCCTACTTCCCACTGAGAAGTATTTTTAAAAATTTATTTAATTTTGGCTGCGTTGGGTCTTTGCTGCTGCGCACAGGCTCTCTCTAGTTGTGGTGAGTGGGGGCCACTCTTCGCTGCGGTGCGCAGGCTTCTCATCATGGTGGCCTCTCCCGCTGCGGAGCATGGGCTCTAGGTGCACAGGCCACAGCAGTTGTGGCATTCCGGCTCAGTAGTTGTGGCTCATGGGCTCCAGAGCACAGGCTCAGCAGCTGTGGCGCACGGGCCCAGTTGCTCCGAGGCATGTGGGATCTTCCCAGACCAGGGCTTGAACCCATGTACCCTGCATGTCAGGCAGATTCTTAACCACTGCACCACCAGGGAAGCTCTGCTTACTTTATTTAACAATGAAATAGTAATGACAGTAATTTAGTTGTAACAGCCATCAACAGAGCGATATAAAAACAAAGCCCAAATTGATTATCTCCTTTAAACAGGAAAAACCACCGTTAGTCTAGTGGTTCTCAAACCTATCCACACATTTGAGGAATGGAGGGAAGGAGGAGGATTGGTGCTTAAAAACTAGCTATACCCAAAGCCCATATCAGAACAGTTATATGAGAATCTCTCAAGAGTGGGGCCCAGGCAAAGATTTTTGAAGTATTGTCAGGATTGAGAACTACAAGCCTAAAGTAATAAGCAATAAAAACCATGCCTTCAAAGCAACTCAAAAGAAGAAGTTAGAAAAAAGAAATATGATAAATTTCTTTCCCCTTATCCTGGGAAAAGGAGGGAAGCACCAATTCGTTTCCTCATTATTTTTTATTCATTTTTGATTGCCCAGAGTTGAGTTTAACAAACATCAAATATTGGAAGTTATGCAAACATTTTACCCAAATTGAAATTCTCACTACTTTACATTTAGAAAGCTCTTTCAAAACAGGACCAGCTTTCAGAAAGAAAAGCACATTTTAAGTTTGCATTAGCTGTTTAAACTGTTTGTTAAACTAAGAAGAGTCAATAAAATGCACTAGAAAGTATTTCACTAAAAACAGTTATTATAAAACAATATTCATTTCATGTACCACAAATTAACTTTTTGGTGCAAGAGGAATATTTGAGTGTTTCCCATCTGTTTCTACAACTGTCAGAATTCACTGAAGTCTAGAATCCAAACATAAATTTTTCTTCAAGACTGCGTACATAAAATGCTTCCCCTCTAACTGCCCTGTGCCCTTAACAAATCCCTGTTGGGAGGTCCAGTAGTGTCTGCAGGCATATTTATCTTTAAAACAGACTTTCCTCATTTTTCAGGTTTGGGAATGATACCACATCAAGTATGGATATATTTTTCCTTAAGAATACATAAATTCACTTAAAGTCTCCTCAAATTCAGAAAACCCCGTTTCTTCAGCCCTTTCTGTCAGGTCTCCGTGTCAGTCGATCTTAATCGCCTCATTCCTGCCCCGAAGCCTTCTTCTCTCAGGTTGTCTTCATTCGCGCCCTCAGTGTCCGCCAGACAATAGGAGCGGAGGGATTCTCCTCCAGTACCGGGAGGGGGCGCGGGGCCCGGGCAGGTGTCCCTGCTGTCGGGTGCTGGCCGCGCTGCAGGCCGGGCCCGCCGAAGCCACGCGCACCCCTGCGTCTTTTTGGCGCTTTGCGGCGGCCCGGGGACCCCGCGGGGCTGCCCGGGTTGCCGCGGCGGCGGCGGCAGCGCCTGGGCAACTCGGAAGTGAGGAGAGGGAGCCGCTGCCGAGGCGTGTGGAACCGCCCGCCCGGCCCCCGGCCCCGGCCCCGACCCCGACCCCGACCCCGACCCCGACCCCGACCCCGACCCCGACCCCAGAGGCTCCGTGCGGGAGGCCGAGCGCCGACCTCAATTTTTACAGCCTTTTAATGAAACTTTACATTTGAAACCAAGTCGTATTTAAATGTATATGGACTTCACGCCTGTTTCTCATTTTGTAGTTAGCTGACTTCATGATGATGTTGTTTGTGTAAGGTCTTTCTTTTATTTCTTCTTAGGAGCGTGGGCTGTACTGTGGTGGAAATGCTAACGGAAAAGCCTCCTTGGGCAGAATTTGAAGCAATGGCTGCCATCTTTAAAATCGCCACTCAGCCAACGAACCCTAAGCTGCCACCCCATGTCTCAGACCATACTCGAGATTTCCTCAAACGGATCTTTGTAGAGGCCAAACTGAGACCTTCCGCTGATGAACTTTTAAGGCACATGTTTGTGCACTATCACTAGCAGCCAGTAACCTCTCCTGTGCCTCTACCCAGCTCACATCTATTCATTCACCTTCTCTCTGACTGCACTTTTCTTTTTTATAAAAAAGAGAGATGGGGGAGAAAAAAAAGACAAGAGGGAAAGTGTTTCTCTTGATTCTTGGTTAAATTTGATTAGTAATAATAGTATCCTAAAGTTTTTATATTTAATCTTTTTTTCCCTTACAAGAACTTGAAACTTTTTTGTTTTTAAATTTTTATAATGTACTGATGTGGTTCAGAGACATAAAGCACTTTAGTACATAGTCACTCTTTTTAGTACAAAAAGATCATTTGGAATACCTAAAGACTGTAGAGTCCTTCCCTGTGTCACTGACAGATTGGCAGTGATGGGGAGACATGGAAAACAAGGAGAAGAAAATGATGTATAATTTGTAGTTTTTAGTGATAGTATTTAAAATAGATTCTTGTTTGTGGGGTTGAGCCCTAAACTTGAGTTTAGGATAGGTACTCAGCTTAAAGAATATAGGTTCCTTCTTGTATCTGTATTCTTTAGATCCTAACCTCTGTCTACCAAGCTTTTTGCTCAGTAGGACTCTTGATAGAAAATATGAATCTCTAGGAGGTATGTTTGTTTGTTAATCCTAACCAGTATAATAAGCAAATACACTATAATAGATCCATGTTACTGGAATCTGTAAACCTTGAGGGATAGCTTTCTGCTTAAAAAAAGAAAAGATACTGTTTTATTTTAAAACAGATATGGGAAGTCAATAAGCAAATCCAAGTTAAAAGACAAAAGGAGATTGCTCTAATTAAATGTGTACGCAGTAGAAGAGACCACATTTGCCGGTCAACAGAAATAATGAAAAGAAGAACTAAGTGTTGTTTAGTGTATTTTTAAACTGTGTTCTTTACCCGAGGGGGAATGTCCCAAAAATCAAGGGGAAGGAGAAATAATCAAAATCATGTATACTATATCTTCCTGTTTCTAGCTCCTGATTCCCCATAGATAACATTGTTTAGGAACTAGGAGTTTAACCTGCAGTGTCCATGTGTTAAAAGCTAGTGTCATGATATGAAACCCTTGTTCTTGTTCTTTGGATCACAGACTACTAAAGCACCTCAAAAAACAGTTAGCATGTAAAAACAGTGGTTTTCACAGCTGGGGTGAGGATAGTTTTGCTTGGCATTTGGCAATGACTGGAAACAGTTTTGGTTGTCACAACCAGGAGGGTGCTAGAGGCATCTAGTGGTTAGAGGCCAGGGATGCTGCTGAACAAACTAAAGTAT
Source organism: Hyperoodon ampullatus (assembly GCF_949752795.1). Lineage (NCBI taxonomy): Eukaryota > Metazoa > Chordata > Mammalia > Artiodactyla > Ziphiidae > Hyperoodon > Hyperoodon ampullatus. Next base: position 101,980,076 of record NC_136921.1, read on the forward strand.
ACAAGAACAGCACGTCCAGCCCCCCAACAAGGGATTATCCTGCCCCAAATGTTAAAAGTGCCGAAGTTGAGAAACCCTGATGTACATACCAGCCCCAGTTATAAACGAAAATGGCCATTTACAAAGCAGGTTCCTTGCAAAAAGTAAGCTTCAGAGAGTGATGTAATGCATAATGAAGGTTTTACAAGAGAAGATACCACTACTTCAAGTCGAGGGTGAAAGGTCTCAACAAACAGCCAGCAACAATCCTTTCCCTTCAGCCGCATATTGCACCCAAATCAGTAACTTCCATTTTAGACACAAAATGAACTTAAACATGGAGCCTGTTGAACTCAGTCATCTGTGTGTCTTCTTTCCTCAAAAGTCAATTCATAATTGTGGGAAAAGAAAGGCATATTAAAACAAAGTATTAGCTACTTTATAGGAAGGTTAAAAACTGCCAGGTATTTCTAGTATAAGAGCAACGACATGAAGCGCAATGAGACAGCTGGGAAACTCCCACTATCTCTAATGGACTTGTGCTACTGAAAAACATGAATGATATCGGTAATTTGGCCACTTGCAATTTTTTTCAACGTATTAAAGCAAATGCTAAGTACGTTATTTTTAAAGGTCTAGAAAATAGTATTCTTCTTGGAGGCCCTAACTGTGATGCCTTTCATGGGATTCATAAGGGACTCAGGTATTTTGTTTTCTGCTAAAAGGTATGCTCCTTTAGGAACTCTTTTAAAATACTTTGTTTCAGAAGTTAAGTAGATCTTGCTTTACTGTATCAGGGTCCTATCTGGCATTCCCTGTAGGAATATTTGAAATTCCATTAGCTAGTCTGAGAAGAAGTCAAAGCACAAATATAGTTGTTAAAGCTTCTCTCATACCCTTATAATGAAAGGAAGCAGCTTGCAAGGAAGAACTTGAATTACTGGCCTCCTCCCCCTGGGAAATCAACTGCCAAATCTTGTGCTATAAACGTAGTCCCCAAGGATGTGGATCTATTATAATTTCTTTATCTTTTATGAGTGAAGGCATCTCTTCTACTTGAGCAAGATCATGGTATCTGGACCAGTGGGCTTTTCCTTTGTTTCTTTGTATTGTGTGGTTGTGATTTCCTTTTGGCTCATTTTTGGTCTGTCAGGGTAATCAGCAGTGCAAAATATGAGACAGATGCTCTTTAAAGAGAAATCTTGGGAGACTGTGAAACCCAAAGCAAAATTGTTTGCTTTTTTTTCAGTCTCTTTTTCTTTTTGAAATGCTATAGAAAATAAAATCACCTGAAAAGAAACTACTACTTTAACACTGCTGCACAAGACCTTTGTTTTATAAGAAAAATATTACTAGCTATGGAAAAGTATTGTTCTTTATGTAAAGACTTAAGAATAGACATAGTTTACAGAGTTATATAAAAATGTGATGTGAATTTATTTCAGACAAGTTGTAAAGGTACCAAAAACCACAGTAAAAGTTAATATATATAAAAACTACTAGAACAAAAAAGGTTAAAGTGGGGTGAGGTATGAAAGACCAAAATTAAATTTAAAAAAGAAAATTTTCAAAGTAACCACCTCTATCAGGGGCAGTTAAAATAACACTCCAATTTTTTCTTTCTAATAATGGTATGGATCAGCAAATGAAATTTGAACTTTTTAAGATGACTCTAAATGTATTTTGTTTTTTAAATGCACAACTGATTCTTCTATACTGTAATGTTTCTTTGCTGAGGCTGGAAAATGACCAGACTGCTAACTTTGTGCCTTTAAAATGCATTCTGCTTTGATAGTGGCAGACTTTTTGGTGCTGGAGAAGATTCACTAGCAGTCTTATATGTGCTTTTCAGGAAATATCTTTCTACTTAGGCCTTGAGAGATTCAAAATGGCATGATTTAGGCTTGGACCAAATATAAGATCTTTTACATTGCAAACAAAGTGTATTGAATAAAAGGGTTGAAAAATATCATAATGACTAATGGAAGTTTTGATGATAATTCTTTAAAATGTATTTAAAAATATACAGACTTTGAAATTTTCAGTATGACTATCTTTAATTTTCCTCATTTACAAAACATGTTTCTAACCTGAAAAATGGTTAAAGACTACTGCCTTAGAAAGTTTTCAAAGGCACAGTCAACCTACATAATTTATATAAGAGATTTATATAAGAGATTGAAATGTTAATGCACAGGCTGAACTATAAAAGAAAAATTAAAACTTATTTCATAGTAAATTGAATTGGCTTTCACTTGAAGGAGTCTTTATCTTATTCCCAGTAGAAGCTACATTAAAAAGAGGAAACTATTTCTTTAGAGTAGCTTTCTTTGCTACTTCAGCTCTTATATATGTCAGGTCTGGTGTGTCGTATTTCTGAGATGGAGTTATTATAAGATACATGAAATCATTGAGAAAATCAAATCTGAATAGTTTATAGGACAACTAAGCTTGGGTGCAAAAGCCAAGATGTTCGCCAGATGCAAACTCCTTGGCCCACAGCAGAATTCTTTGTCACTGATTTCATTTGGGACCAATAGCATGATATAAAATCACCTGGTGTCAACCAAGTATAGGAATCTATTGATTTTTTTAAAAAATACGGTGAATCCTTTTCATTTGCTTATTCAGTATTGTGGCTTATTATGTCGGGTACTAAATTAACTTAAGGAGGTCATAGTCTAGGAGGAAAAATGGGCAAACAGTTACTTTTTTTTTTTTTTTTTTTGCGGTACGCGGGCCTCTCACTGCTGTGGCCTCTCCCGTTGCGAACACAGGCTCCGGACGCACAGGCTCAGCGGCCGTGGCTCATGGGCCCAGCCGCTCCACGGCATGCGCGATCCTCCCGGACCGGGGCACAAACCCGTGTCCCCTGCCTCGGCAGGCGGACTCCCAACCACTGCGCCACCAGGGAAGCCCCCAGTTACTTATTTTTATGGCATATCCTGAATCTGAAAGTTCAGCAATGATGTTTTAAAATGTTATTTCTTATGAAGTGAGGGAAAGCAATTTTGGGTAACCATTGGCTATTATAAACTAAAATGTCATTACAACAGCAATTAAAAGTATCCCCAAATTGGAGGGATCCGCGTAGATCAAGCAGCCTCTCTCTCAAGACTCCCTCTTACAAGACCCAGCCTCTGCTCAAACAGTTCCAGCGACGGGGGCATTTATTCCATTACATAGTATCTTTTCCTGCTTTTTCCTTTAAAGAAAAAAATATTTTCTTTTGGTCTAAATTGTTAAAATACCCAAAACATTTGATAGAAATTGAATTCTGTCAACAGTGTTATTTATACTAAGATCAGGAAAATTTCTTGAGATCTTATTGTTTTATATGAAGTTTGGCCTTAGTTACAAATGCACTGTTCATATTTATTTGAATTTTAACATTGGTTAAAATGTCAACGGAAAGTAATTTAATTGTTAATTTTTCGTAGTGCCTTTTTCTCTGTATGCCTTAATTTTGTTTTATATCAATAATAATTCAAGTTACCCACCGGAATGAAGGTTTTTCCAAAATCACTAGGCTTCAAGAGTTGATTTGGCCTTAGACTGTGTATTGGCCCTTAAACGTTTCTTAATGCCTGCTTCTTCCTCCTACCCTTTTCTACCTCTTTTTTTTTTTAGTATGTTAGAAGAGAAACATTAGCATTGTTCTGTGATAGACACATTGCAGTTTTACTAGACACAAGTTCCTAAGATAAGGATAGAAAGAGGTATTCTAATTCTAAAGAGACATAGTGAATTGTTTTCCAGGTTGATTACTTGATTTTCAATCACTGGCACTGTCCAAATTCTTTGTATGTTGTGGTTCAGTTATGATTTTCAAAGCAGAACTGGAAAGGTGGTTTTTGTCCTAAAGAGTTCATTTAAGTGGTTTACAGATGTTAAGGCAATGAGACTTAGGGCAATGAGCAAGAAATCCAGGGATAGCAAATTCTAATCCTTACTTTCTAACTAACATTTTGACTAAAACTCCACCTTACTTTTCTGTGAAGTGTGTGTGTGTGTGTGTGTGTGAGTGTGTGTGTGTGTGTGTGTGTTTGGAGTTGGTGCAGGGGTGGGAAGGAAGGAAAGGTGTGAATGTCCAGTTAGATTAGTCTCTGTTCTTGGAAGAACAGCTCAAATGTGTGTGACCTACTGATGATGGAATGCCAGCACATTTCCCACAAGTAGCTAGTACAAACGGTTGTTTAATAAAGGTATTTATTGTAAATTGCCAAGCTCTTGGTTGCTAAAAGTAGATTAAAATTGAATTTGTATGTGTGTATAATAGCTTATATATAATTTTAAAGTAGAAAGTAATTGGTTTTGCATAGTTCTTCATGAGCTCTTTGGAATAGAAATTCTGCCAGACATTATCAAAACAAGCTTCCTTAGCTTACCAAGTGTTCAAAAGGAAATTTTACCTCTTTTTTGGTTGGCTAGGGAAGGCGTGCTGTGAAGCCACTGTTCCTACTTCATAGTCGTCTTTAGCTTTGCTTTAACTTCTGCCACAGTCTGGACAGGATGCCATAATAGGTGTGAAAGTATCAGGGCCAACCATCTCTCTGTACTCACCTTTCAAAGCTGTAGATGGTAGTGAGCTCTCAGGGGAGTCTAGAGAACCTTCTCTAGGTTATAGTGAGAGCAGACATGGTTTCGTTTCAGAAGGTCGAGGGAGGAGTCGCAGCTATCGTAAAGAAAAGAATAAATTTTACCTGTTGCCTGTATACAGTCTCTTATGTAATTTTTCATATTTTTCATAATTGTGCATTTTAATTGACAGTAATGATATTTTTGTTAATAACAGCAAAGGCATTAAATCAGTGAGTACTATTATTCCCTATGCCTGATGACTTCTTGTTTGTATTTACAATCTGTATTATCAGAATCACTTTAAACCAAAGCTTTTATATTCTCTGCACATACAGCCAAAATGATTAGCACTGTTACTTCTGCCCACCTGTAAGCTAATAGTATGAAAATGATAAAACAGGTACTAGTAGAATTTGTATCTCAATCTATCCTTCAAGTTAAAGACAGGTGCTCAGTGTTTGCATTTAGATATGCAGGAATTTACTTCAACTATTATGGAACTATATAGACATTATGAGCTTGAGTTTGTACACGTGCCAATCTTATTAATGTCACTTGACCATAAACGCATATACATATACATTGACATATGATGCCTCAGGTTGGTGGCGTACTTTCTTCCTAATGTCTTAACATTTATGAACTTGTGTTTGACTTGAGGGGCATTTCAGGAAAGCTGTGAAGAAAAGTAGGTTATGGACTTTTTGTGCCATAGACACTTTGGAACGTAAGGACGAGTCTGCTCTCCAGCATACATGCAGAATTTGTCCCCATGTAGGATTTCTGAGTCCCTTAATGCCAGTTGAGAATAGTAAAGTTTGTGACTATACTGAAAAGCACTTTTGTGTTCACTTATTTATGTAACTAACAATTGGTGACTTTAGCATTAGCATTACTTGGAGGGGAGAGATAAGTAACAAAATTACATCCTAACTCTATTAGATACTTAGGCTCCAAAATGGATTTGTCATGTTCTCATTTTTTCCAAAGACTTTTTTCCACCTGGAATAAGAAGAGAGAACTAGTGGAAACATTTGAGCTGGAAAGGTTTATGGGCAAAAAAAAAAAAAAGTAGGCCAAACCCTTGCAATATACCCTGTTCAAGTGAAAGTACAGTGTCTAAGGATAAGAATACTTCTTTAAAAACAAACAATTGTTTTTAATACAATCTTAATTAGTAAGTAAAAGGTTTACATTTTTTCTATTGCTGTTGGTTTTAAAATTTGCTACCCTGCATTCTGAAACATTATAAAAGAGTTAATACCAAAAATACTTTTAATGTCTGACATCTCTTACATTTCACATGGTTCTTTTTATTCAAATATCATTGTAAATAAAAGTAAACTTGGATAAATCTGAGAATAAACTTTTAATTGTTGCAAACTATGATTATCAATTTGTAAATTTACCCTTTGACCTAATGTACATTTTTAAATGTAGCCATTAAATTCTCTATATTTAATCCATTCGTTTCTCTCTGTAAACGTTTTTAATCTCAGTTGAATGCTGGGCAGTTTATAATTATGTACAAAGGTGTTCTTTTCCTATCAAGGTTGACTTTTTTGCACATTTTTGGAAATGTTTAATTTGTACACTGATTTACTACTCTGACCAATAATTGTTGATGGGTGTATGAGCATCATGAATGCGTGCATTGAACTACTGTCTGTGTCTCTACGTTTAAACTTCTTTCAAGATGTAGCCGTCAGTAACTGCACTGCTATTACTGACTTAAATGGACTTTCTTGCTTTTACAAAGTATACATATCTATGGTTCTATCTTTGTTGAAGAACTCAGGAGTTCAACATCACTTTCTGATTTTATATGTATTCTAAAATCCATGACTAAGTGGAAAGTATGCTTGTAACTCTGTGTATCAGGGGATGTGTGTGTGGAGATGTCTTTTTCTGTCTGTAGGTACATGTATATATCCCAGTAATTTCTTATTTTCATTTCTACATTTTTATGAACTTGTTTTATAAGGGTACTGTTTAGTTAGAATAATTAAATATATATAAAGCTTTCTGAGAGATTATTTACTATATGAATATATTTTCAGCTGGCTGATCAAAAATATTTTTTTAATTTTGTTTTTAACCATTCAAAATGTATTTGTATTTCCACAATTGGATGCAGATTTACTTAGATATATATCAATTAAAATACTCTTGCAAAGAACAACATTGAATTCTCTCTGAGAATTCTATGAAATGCAAATTAAGAGAAAAAAATAGGTTTTAAGCAGTAGCAAAAACACTGTCCACTAAAACAGTCTTTGAATTCTCAGAGCTATGAAAAAATGTGAGAAACTGAATTATTTTGAAGAGATGTCAAAGGTTTTTATATCTCCAGTTGCTGTTGGCCTGGCCTACTGTTGTTTTTGAATATTTCCTTTATTCTACCCCAAAGATTTCAACTTTCAGTTTTTTTCTTACTGGGCAAGGTCAGACCTCATTCATAAAACAATATATTGACAAATTCTGATTCTCTGTAATTGACTATAAATTGGTTTAGAAATGTCCAAACATACATTGTGTCTTTATACCGTACTGTGCATTTTAAGTAACTGGCAGAAAAAGAATTGGGAATTAAAGTTCCAATCTGACAATGTTGTTGTGCTTAAGGAAAACCTTGTTTTTAATATGCGGTACCGTGTAAAATTACTTATGTTAGGAATAAAGTCCACTGTTGAAGTTGAATGTCACTAAGCTTATTATGTTACAAGGAGCCGATATGATTAGAAAAACCTACCAGAAGCCAGATACAGTGTGGTGTGTGCCACATTTCATGCACATTTTGACTTTGTGTTCATTCAAAATTGTGCTTGTAAAAATGTATAAAATTTCTGAGTTTTACAGATTTTATGTACTTGTTTTTTCTTGCTGGTAAATAGCCTTTTTTTTTTTTTAATCTAATGTGAAAGAAACCATGTTTATATTTTGTTAGTGATCAATGACTTTGTTTATACGGAAATTTGTATATTGTTGGCACCCATCTTTGTTTAGATTTATTGTGCATGAAGGCCTGCAATAATTAGCACAATGAAAATTGCTTTTTCTTACATGTTAGTTCATTTTTTGAAAGATTGTGGTGCAAAGGCTTACTCTAAGTAACCTTCTGGACTATGGAATGAATATAAATGAATGGCACTTTGAGTGTTAATAAAGCTGATATTTATTTCCACTGTGACTGCTTTGTCCAGATCTGTTCTTGGACACATTGCGCTCACGGTTGTCTTTCCTTTGCCTGAGCTGATCACTTTCTAGGAGACCAGTAACAGACCAACCTAGAAACACTGCAACTAAGTCTTCCCAGGATACAAGTTTATAATGTTCTACCCAACATACTCTGGCATATTTCTCTGGACACTTTGATTACCCAAATCAGAGGTCAACGGTGATTAAAAACATAAAGTCTGTTATAGTCAGAGGGTAAGGAATGGATGCTCCCACAGTATTGGAGGTCATTTAAGTTAATGCCGCATATAGAGCAGGGGTCCCCAACCCCTGGGCCACAGACCGGTACCGGTCCACGGCCTGTTAGAAACTGGGCCGCACAGCAGGAGGTGAGCAGCGGGTGAGCGAGTGAAGCTTCATCGCCCCATCACTCCCCATCGCTCCCCATCGCTTGCATTACCGCCTGAACCATTCCCCCCACCCCACTCCCCCATCGGTGGAAAAATTGTCTTCCATGAAACCCGTCCCTGGTGCCAAAAAGGTTGAGGAGCGCTGCAGAGGGCAACTTAGCAATGCAAGTCAACAGTCTCAATCTGGTATATCCTCTGACACAACAGTTTTGTATGTAGGAATATGATTGCAGATGTGCTAAAATATATCCATAAAAGCCCAAAATTGAGGTTCTACATGTCCAACAAAGTACTACAACTGGGTGGCTTGTAACAGAAATTTATTGCCTCAGCTCTAGAAGCTGTAAGACCAAAATTAAGGTGCCAGCAGGGCCGTCCGTGCTCCCTCTGAAACCTGTAGGGGAGTCCTTCCTTGCCTCTTCCTAGCTTCTGGTAGCCCCAGACATTACTTGCGTGTGGCTGTAACTCCTGTCTCTACCTCCTGTGTTCGTGTGGTGGTCTCCCTCTGTGTGTTTCCCTTTTTTAAATAAGGACACCAGTCATATTGGATCAGGGCCCACCCTACTGACCTCATTGTAACTTGATTACCTCTGTAAAGACTATATTTCCAAGCGAGAGAGTGGCATGGACATATATACACTACCAAACGTAAAATAGATAGCTAGTGGGAAGCAGCCGCATAGCACAGGGAGATCAGCTCGGTGCTTTGTGACCACCTGGAGGGGTGGGATAGGGAGGGTGGGAGGGAGGGAGACGCAAGAGGGAAGAGATATGGGAACATATGTATATGTATAACTGATTCACTTTGTTATAAAGCAGAAACTATAACACCATTGTAAAGCAATTATATTCCAATAAAGATGTAAAAAAAAAACTATATTTCCCAATAAGGCCACATTCTGAGCTACTGGAGATTAGGACTTCAAAATACCTTTTTGTGGGGAACACAAACCCATTACAGTCTGCCCTGTGGCCTCTGAAAATTCATATTTTTCCCAGGTACCGAATACTTCCACCCCAGTCCAACTTCCCCCAAAGTCTTTTTTTTTTTTTTTTTTTTTTTCCGGTACGCGGGCCTCTCACTGTTATGGCCTCTCCTGTTGTGGAGTATAGGCTCTGGACACACAGGCTCAGCTGCCATGGCTCACGGGCCTAGACGCTCCGCGGCATGGGGGATCTTCCCGGACCGGGGCACGAACCCATGTCCCCTACATCGGCAGGCGGACTCTCAAGCACTGCGCCACTAGGGAAGCCCTCCCCCAAAGTCTTAATCGTTCCAGTGTCAACTCTAAGTCCAGTATTTCATCTAAACCACATCAACTCAGATGTCATCATCTAAATTCTCCAAATCAATTATGGATAAGAGGTATGATTCATGCTGGAGCAAAATTCCTTTCCATCTGTGAACCTGTGAAACCAGACTGGTTATCTGCTTCCAAAGCACAGTGGTGGAACAGGCAGAGAGAGGATAGACACTTTCATTCCAGAAGGGAGATGTCAGCAGGAAAAAAGGGACACAAGTCCCAATCAGGTCTGAGACCTAGCAGGGCACGTTTCATTAGATTTTAAGACTTGAGAAGAATCCTCACTGGCTCCATGCCCTGTCTTAAGGAACCTACTGGGGTAGTTGCACTGCCCCCTCAGAACCAAGAAGGTGGTCCAGAGTCAGTGGACCTGCACCCTGGCCTGTCTCTTCTGAGCCTGTGGTGGCAACAGCAGCCCTGTTGGCATCTGAACTGCCTTCAATTAAGGATAACGCATTTGCAGCCGAAAAGCTCTATCTATCCTTTTCCTGCCTGTAGAATACCTGATGTCTACCAGCCTTTCTTCATTTTGTCCCATCTCTGTCCCCTTCCAAGTGGTCAGGGTTTCTGCTGATAGTTGATTGGATCCACAAGTCACAAGCCTAATCTCTTTAGCAAATGGTTGTCCAGCCACACCCTTGGTGTTTTCTTCAGAGCATCCTTTCTAGTTATTTGCCAAATGGATAGGCCGAGAACTTTCCAAATCTTCAAATTTTGGCTCCTTTTTGCTTAACAATTCCTTCTTCAATTTATCATTTTCGTCTCACATTTAAACTTAGCAGCAAGGAGAAACCAGGCCACACCTTCAACCTTTGCTTACAAATCTTCTCAGCCTATCCAAAGCTTATCCAAGTTCATCACTTACAAGTTCTCCTTTCCACCCAACAGAAGCAGTTCAGCCAAATTCTCTGCCACTTTATAACAAGAATCATCTTTCCTCTAGTTTCCAATAAAATAATGCTCATTTCTGTCTGAGCACTCAGCACAATCACCTTTAATGTCCATGTTTCTACCACCCATCTCTTCAAGGCACTATAGGCTTCCTCTATCGTGCATTGCAAAATTCTAGCCTCTACCCATTACCTGATTTCAAAGACACGTCCACATTTTGGGGTATTTATTACAGCACTTCCCTTTACCAAAATCTGTACTAGCCTAGGTTCTCAGAGAGGCAAAACTTCCGGGTCACAGTCTGGAGGCACAATTCCTTTTTCCTTCAGAAACTTTTCTTTGTTCTTAAGGCCTTCAACTGGTTGGATGGGACCTGCCCACATTATTGAGGGAATTCTGCTTTAGTTAAGTCTACTAATTGCAAATGTTCACTACATCTAAAAAAAAAAAGACCTTAATAGCAACATCTAGACTGTGTTTGACCAAACAACTGGATACCATAGCCTAGACAATTGACACATAAAATGAACCATAGCAGGGATTGAGCAAATAAATTGTAATATATCTGTACAATGGAACTCTTCATCACGTATTATCAACTGAAAAAAAGCAAGTTACATAAGATGTATAGTTTGATCCCACTTTTTGTTTAAAAATAGCTAGAAAAAATATTGAGAGAATATATATGTCACTCAAGTGATGGTTATTACTTTTACTTATCTGTAATTTAAAAACTTTTATGATAAATGTGGGTGTTTTTGTTTTGTACAAAATACTTTCCACCCTCCCAGCTTTATTGAGATATAATTGACATAAAACATTGCATGTAAGTTTCAGATGTACAAAGTGTTGATTTGATACACTTACATATTGCAATATGATAAGCACTGTAGCATTATCCATCACATAATTACCATTTCCTTTTTTTGTGATGAGAAGATTAAGATCTAGTCTTAGCAACTTTCAAGTATTTATTTATTACAGGTTATTGTTTTTTTTCATGTGGACCATTTTTAAAGTCTTTATTGAATTTGTTACAATATTGCTTCTGTTTTATGTTTTTGGTTTTTTTGGCCCTGAGGCATGTGGGATCTTAGCTCCCTGACCAGGGATCCAACCCACCTCACCCCCTGCATTGGAAAGCAAAGTCTTAACCACTGGACCACCAGGGAAGTCCCCGTCTTTCAAGTATTTAATACAGTGTTATTAAGTATAATCACCATCCTGTACACTAGATCCCCAGAACTTATTCATCTTCTAACTGGAAGTTTTACTCTTTGATCAACATCTCCCCATTTCTTCCCACCCCCAACCCCTGGTAACCACCACTCTACTCTCTGTTTCTATGAGTTCAGAGTTTTTTAGATTCTGCATGTGAGTAATATCATACAGTATTTGTCACAAGTGGCAGGATTTCCTTCTTTCTCATTGCCGCATAATATTCCATTGTATATTTAAACCAAATATTCTTTATCCATTCATCCATTGACAGACACTGAGGTTGTTTCCATACCTTGGCTATAGTGAATAATGCTGCGGTAAACATGAGAGTGCAGACATCTCCTTGAGACCCTGTTTTTATTTCCTTTGGATCTATACCCAGAAGTGGGATTGCTGGATCATATGGTTGTTCTACTTTTAATTTTTTGAGGAACCTCCATACTGTTCTCCATAGTGACCATATCAATTTACATTCCCACCAACAGTGTAGGAGGGTTCCCTTTTCTCCACACCCTCTCCAGCATTTGTTATTTGTAGACTTCTAAAAAATATTTTATTGGAGTATAGTTGATTTATGACGTTGTGTTTGTTCCCGCTGTACAACAAAGTGAATCAGTTATACATATACCCACTTTTTAAGATTCTTTTCCCATATAGGTCATTACAGAGTACTGAGTAGAGTTCCCTGTGCTAGACGGTAGGTCCTTGTTAGTTATCTGTTTTACATACAGTAGTGTGTATGTGTCAATCCCAATCTCCCATTTATCCCTCCCCCCCCACCCCTTTCCCCTCAGGTAACTGTAAGTTTGTTTTTTTACATTTGCAACTCTATATCTTTTTTGTAAATAAGTTCATTTGTACCCTTTTTTAGATTCCAAATATAAGCAATATCATATGACATTTGTTTTTCTCTGTCTGACATTTCACTCAGTATGACAATCTCTGGGTCCATCCATGCTGTTGCAAATGGCATTATTTCATTCGTTTTATGGCTGAGTAATATTCCATTGTATATATGTACCACATCTTCTTTATCCATTCCTCTCTTGATGGACATTTAGGTTGCTTTCATGTCTTGGTTATTGTAAATAGTGCTGCAATGAACGTTGGGGTGCATGTATCTTTTTGAATTATGGTTTTCTCCAAATATATGCTCAGGAGTGGGATTGCTGGATGATATGGTAGCTCTATTTTCAGTTTTTAAGGAACCTCCATACTATCCTCCATAGTGGTTGTACAAATATACATTCCCACCAACAGTGCAAGAGGGTTCCCTTTTCTCCACACCCTCTCCAGCATTTATTGTTTGTAGATTTTTTGATGATGGCCATTCTGACTGGTGTGAGGTGATATCCCATTGTAGTTTTGATTTGCATTTCTCTAGTAATTAGTGGTGTTGAGCATCTTTTCATGTGCCTCTCAGCCATCTGTAGATCTTCTTTGAAGAAATGTCTATTTAGATCTTTTGCCCATTTTTTGATTGGGTTATTTGTTTTTTTTTTGATGTTGAGCTGCATGAGCTGTTTGTATATTATGGAGATTAATCCCTTGTTGGCTGATTTCATTTGCAAATATTTTCTCCCATTCTATGGGTTGTCTTTTCATTTTGCTTCTGGTTTCCCTTGCTGTGCAAAGGCTTTTAAGTTTAATTAGGTCCCATTTGTTTATTTTTGTTTTCTATTTTCATTACTCTAGGAGGTGGATCCAAAAAGATCTTGCTGCAATTTATGTCAGAAAGTGTTCTGCCTATGTTTTCCTCTAAGAGTTTTATAGTATCCGGTCTTACATTTAGATCTTTAATCCATTTTGAGTTTATTTTTGTGTATGTGGTTAGGTATTGTTCTAATTTCATTCCTTTACATGTAGCTGTCCTGTTTGCCCAGCACCACTTATTGAAGAGACTGTCTTTTCTCCATTGTATTTTCTTGCCTCCTTTGTCATATATTGGGTGACCACAGGTGCGTGGGTTTTTCTCTAGACTTTCTATCCTGTTCCATTGATCTATATTTCTGGTTTTGTGCCAGTAAACTACTGTTGGAGAGGAACGAGTGACCAAAGGAACCGTAACTGACTTAATGAGCAATTCACAGTTTCACTGTACCGGCCATGCATACTTAGACAGGCATGGTTTAATCTTTGAGACAAGCATGTGCTACTGGCATGATCAACGGGTATGTTATTTGTAGACTTTTTAGTGATGGCCATTCTGCGTGGTGTGAGGTGGTACCTCATTGTAGTTTTGATTTGTATTTCTCTAATAATTAGCGATGTTGAGCATTATTCATGTGCCTATTGGCCATCTGTATGTCTTCTTTAGAGAAGTGTCTATTTAGGTCTTCTGCCCATTTTCTGATTGGGTTGTTTTTTTTGTTGAGGGACACAAGGAATCCCTTTCCTCCACATCCTTGCCAGCATTTTTTACGCTTTGTCTTCTTGTTAAGCCATTCTGACCTGTGTGAGGTGTTATCTCACTGAGGTTTTGATTTGCATTTCCTTGATGATTAGTGATGTTGAACATCTCTTCATGTATCTGTTGGCCATTTTTAGGTCTTCTTTGAAAAAAAAGGCCTTTACAGTTCCTCTGCCCATTTTTAAATGGAAATTTTTTTTGTATTGGGTTGTATGAGTTCTTTATATATTTTGGATATTAACCCCTCATCAGATATATGGTTTACAAATATTTTCTCCCATTCTGTAGGTTGCCTTTTCATTTTGTTGTTGTCCTTTTGCTGCACAGATTTTTACTTTGTTATAGTCCCACTTATTTATTTTTGCCTTTGTTTCTTGTGCTTTTGGTGTCATATCCAAAATGTTGTTGCCAAGACCAATGTCAAGGAGCTTTTCCTTGTTTTTTTTCTAAGAGTTATATGGTTTCATGTCTTTTATTTAAGTCTTTAATCCATTTTGAGTTAATTTTGGGGAGTGGTATAAGATAGGGGTTCAATTTCATTCTTCAGCATGTGGTTATCCAGTTTTCCCAACAAAATTTATTAACGAGACTAACCTTTCCCGATTGAGTATTCTTGTCAAGTATCAGTTCACAAAATATCTTCTTAATTATGAAAAGGTCAGATTAGTCATTCTTCTTCATCAAATCCTTCAGTAAAATTAACCAGGTTTGGCAGTTAGAGCTTAATCAAAAGCCATATGTTTAAGGCCATTATTTCTTTTCTCTCTCTCCTTTTTTTTTGGCTGTGCCATGCGGCTTGCAGAATCTTAATTCCCCAACCAGGGATCGACTCTGTGCTCCGTGGAAGCGCGGAGTCCTAACCACCAGAAAGCCAGGGAATTCCCAAGGCCATTATTTTTATTTCTCAGAATTTGCCTTAAAAAAATTCAAGATGCAGTTAGAGATTAATTGCCAATGATACTCATTGCAGAACTATTTACAATGGGATAAACTGGAACTATTCCAATGCCCCCAAATTAGGGTTTGACTAAATAATGATATTACCATACAACAGAAAATTAAGTAGTCCTAAACATTCATTTTAGTGAGAGGTGAACAAAGCTTATGTTAGGAGGATATAAAATTATATGTCCAGGTAACATCTTCTTGGTATTAAAAATACCTACTCGCAGGAAAAAAGCCTGGAAGAAAATAAACCAAAATATAGATAGCTAGGGGTAGTGTTATGTATGATTTAAATAAGCTTCACCATGCTTTTCTCTGTTTTCCGAGATTTTCACACAGCATGCATTACTTTAATCAGAGGGAAAATATAAAAATGCAAAAGTCAGTTTTAACGGTGTGGTTCCTCCATTACCTGAGGAAGTGAAATTCATTTAGAGCAGGGAACAAAGCTTCAATTTACTGAACGCCATTTAGCTGAGAACTGATCTCTACATTGCAAATTTTGTGGCTAAGTCTTGGTCTTCAATTTGCTCAGCTGATCAGCAGCATCTAACACAGTAGATCACTCCCTCCACCTTGAAATGAAATGAATGAAAGGACTTCCAGGATTCCTGATTTTCCTATCTCACTGACTGTTCTTCAACTGGTGTTGCCCAATTCTCCATCTTCCAGCCTCTTCACTGTGAAGTGTTCCCAGACATTCTCTTTACCTACATTCATTCCCTAGGTAACCTCAATCAGTTCTATAGATTCAATACCATAGATATAATGGCAATTCCCAAGCTTATATTTCTAGGTCCCTGAACTTCAGACTTCCATCCAACTGCCTGCTTGACACTTCCTTTGATCATGTAATAGGCTACTTCTGTGAATTGCATCCTTCCCCAAATTCATGCATTGACGTCTTAACCCCCAATGTGACTGTATTTGAAGACAGAGCTTGTGAGGGGGTGATAAAAGTTAAATGAGGTCATAAGGGTGGGGCCCTAATTTGACAAAGCTGGTGCCCTTATGTGAAAAAAAGACACCACAGAGCTTTCCCTTCCCTCAGTCCCCATGTGAGGACATAGCAAGAAGGTGGCCGCCTGTGAGCCAGGAAGAGAGCAGGACCTTCAACTTGGACTTCCAGCCTCCAGAATTGTGAGAAAATAAGTTTCATTGTTCAACTCACATAGTCTGTGGTGTTTTGTTATGGCACTCAGACAGGCTAATATAGCCACTCGTATTCAATACATCCAAAACCAGTGTTCAAATCTGTACTTTCTGAGGAGAGGACGCTGCCGAGTTCCGGGAGCCGCCCACACAGATTGTTTCCTTCAGGTGTTTCGAGGCCTGGGGAAAGGTGCAGTGCAGCAGGGACCCATACTTCCTGGAAGGACAGTGCAGATCTTGGCCAACGGTGAAATCGTGCAGGATGACGAACCCCGCGTGAGGACCATTACCCAACCTCGCAGTAGCACCCCTTAACAGAGACTTTGAGTGGGGGTCCTGGCCCTCACCAGCAGCAGGCTGGGTGCTGCTCAGTCCCCCTTATTAAAAAAAAAAAAAAAACCTGTACCTTCCCTGAGGTACATCATTTTTGCAATTGTTCAGATAAAAAACATTGCAGTTTTCCTTTATTCCTCTCTCTCACCTCCCATATCTAGTCAGTCAGCAAATCCTGTGCTATCTTCAAAATATATTCAGAATGGAACCACTGTTCATCACCTTTACCCCAACACCCTAATAAAGCCAGTTATTTCTCAACTGGAGCGCTGCAATAGCTGCCCTTGACCTTGCAAAGTCCATCTTCAACACAGCAGCTAGTGCAGAGTGATCCTTTAATACGAAATCAGATTGTCATTTCTCTGCTCAAACCTCTCCAGTAGCTTCTCATTTCATAATAAAATCCAAAGTTTTTGCAATGACCTAGTACAGCTCTACATTAGTTGTTCCCAGAGTTGAGCATCACAGTTTTCTGGAGGGCAGGATGGTTGCGCCTGCCTGCAAAATTTTATGATTTAGATATCTTGCGTTTGTGCCTTTCCGATCAGTTTTAACTAGTTTCCATATGATGTCGATGCAGCCAGGGGACCCCATTTTGAGAATCACTGCTGTCTATGTCCTGTACCGTCTCCCACCTCTTACAGCCATACTGCTCCCCCTCTCAGCTCCCCTTAAACGCCAAACCTGTGTCGGCCGGCCCCTAGACCCACACTGCTCCTTCCTGGTATTTACATAGGACATTATCTCACTTTCATGACCTTTTTGTCAAATAACACCCCTTCAGCGAGATATTCTGGGACAGCACTGCCTGTCATTCTGGGCTCTGTTTTATTTCTTCCTTAGAGCGCTTAACACATTTGTTTACGGCCCACGTCTCTCTGTTCCAAGAGGCCAACGCCTTCGCTCTGTTCACTATCCTGCCCCAGGGCTAAAACAACAGTGCCTGGACGATCGTTAACAGGTACTGAAAAAATACTTCACTGACAAGGAGAAAAAAATGGGGAGAAAGCACCCGCACCCGGGAACAGTCAGCGGACCGCTCAACTACGGGCTCAGCCACCGACGCCTCACCCGGGCGCCCAGAGGCGGGACTTCCTGTGCGGCGGCCGGAAGAACTTCCGGTGTGAACCGGAAGTTCCACAGAGAGCCGTCGCCGGGGTTCGTCGGAGGCAGTGGCTAACTGCTGCGGGCGCCGACATGGGCAAAAGGGACCGGGCGGACCGCGGTGAGACGTGGCGTGGGCGCGTTTCGGGGCTGCCTGCACCTGCCGTCCCTATCATCCTGTGTGGTAGCTGCTCAGGGTTTCTTGGCGGCGGTCGACCCCAGAGTCGCTCGCCGTCGTCACATACTGTCCCGACAGGCCGCTGGGCGGGGGTGCGACCCCTGACCTCCGGGCAGCCCTTCCTCCCGGGCTGGGTGGGCAGCGTTTGAGGGAGAGGACGCCTGCGGCGCGCAGTGGCTCTGGGCTAGGGGTGCTTGGCGCTGGGGAAGTCCGGCTGCAGCCAGGTTCCCCCGACCTGCGGCTAGTCGGTGCGGGGGAAACGCAAGGCTCCTGCGGGGCTCACTTCTGTGTCCGTGTCCGTATCTGCAGAGAAGAAGAAGTCCAAGAAGCGGCACTACGAGGATGAGGAAGACGAGGAAGACGACGCCCCTGGGAACGACTCTCAGGAAGCGGTTCCCTCGGCGGCCGGGAAGCAGGTGGATGAGTCCGGCACCAAAGTGGATGAGTATGGAGCCAAGGACTACAGGCTGCAGATGCCGCTGAAGGACGACCACACCTCCAGGCCCCTCTGGGTGGTAAGCACACCCTCAGCCGGGGCCGGGCCCAAGAGTGGGTGCGGCCCAAATAGGAACGCGGGAGCGTGAGCTTTGCTTCCGAGCCCACTGGCAGCGAGCTTTCATTTTCATAGGCAGTTTGAAACAGCCGAGCTAGCACTGAGCATGCGCGCACACATGTGCTGGCTAGACTTGGGCTTCCTTCCTCTCTAACCCCTCCTTTTGCTCTCCTTTCCCTCTCCAGTTCTGCCACATGTTTGGAAACAACTTTTATCTAAAGAATAAATGGCATTTATTATGTAACATTTTAATTCCCCATTTAAAAAAACCTAATGAGACATATATTTGCTAGGCAGCTTTTTTACTCAACTTGAAGTAATTAATGTTCTCCATTCATTTGAAATCTAGCCAGAAGGATAGCCAGTAAGGTGGGCTTTTCCTGTGAAGACTCGTGAGAGGCAGCTACTGACTTTGGAAACCTTTTCTTCTAGTCTCTCTACTCCTTGTATCCGATTAAAGTAGCAGGACCCACAGTTGGCTGAAGATGTGCTTACAAAAATATTCCTGGTGTTGGCTAGCTTTAGATCACTTTCTGGGCAGCTTATCCTTTCTAGATAGTGATGTGGGAAAGAGTCTCATCGTCTCTGCAACTCATTAGTTTCCTTGTCTGTTGTGTCCATTTGGTGTTTCTCAGGCTCCTGATGGTCACATCTTCTTAGAAGCCTTCTCTCCAGTTTACAAATATGCTCAAGACTTCCTGGTGGCTATTGCAGAGCCGGTGTGCCGCCCAACCCACGTGCATGAGTACAAACTAACTGCCTACTCCCTGTACGCGGCTGTCAGCGTTGGGCTGCAAACTAGTGACATCACTGAGTACCTCAGGAAGCTCAGCAAGACGGGAGTCCCTGATGGAATTATTCAGTTTATTAAGGCAAGTGGGGGCTAAGGCTGGCTCTTTTGCCCTCCTTCTTAACGTAGTGATAGTGGGGACAGGTGCTGTACATTGTTCACTTGTAGCAGTCATGAAAATGCCATTCAGATCCAGTGTGGGGAGCATAGTAACCGATTACCCCAGCTGCTACTCCTCTGGATCCAGCATTGTGTTTCGCTGAGGGCAGACTTCCCATGAGCTGCTCTTAGCCAGTGGGTGCTAACACAGCGGCGTTACTAATTCAGGCCCGGGTTATTAGGGAGTCTAGCCCGAAGTGAATGGTGTTACGGACTGAATTGTGCCCCCTCCAGATTTCATGTGTTGAGGACCTAACCCGTAATGTGACTGTATTTGGAGTAAGGATATAATTAGAGTTAAACGTGGTTATAAGAGTGGGGCCAATAGGGTGAGTGTCCTTACAAGAAAAGACAGCAGAAGGCGTGTGTGTTCTCTTTTTCTCTTCATTTGTACAAGGAAGACGTAATGTGAGCACAGAGCAAGAAGGTAGCCCCCTAGAAGCCAGGAAGAGAACCTTCACTGGAAACGAAATGGCTGGCATCATGATCCTGGACTTCTAGAAATAAGTTTCTGTTATTAAACAGTGCAGCTTATGGTAACCTGGGCAAGTTAGTACAGATGATAAACTCCATCTAAGTTTGAATACCTGCACGAGACCACTAGCCGACAACTTCCATTAGGAAAAGTCAAAAAAGACTTCAGAGTTTTTGAGGTGAATAGGGCTGTATGTGACGAGCACCTGAACCTGCTCGGGTTTGTTCTGAGACATAGTGGATACCATTCAAAAGAGACGGACAGTGGCTCTCGTTGTCCTCGGCTGATCTACAGGGAATTAGATTCAGACCCCCAGATCTGAAGTGGCAGAAGATGCGTGCCACAGGCGTCCAGTACAGTAATGAAGCCAATCTCAGAGAAGCCGGCAGGAGCCCTGGAGAGAGTTCTCCTTTCTTCTGATGTGAAAGGGTGCCCCGGGAGAAGGGCTTGCACCTTGTAGAATGAGCCTGTTTCAGTATCCTGGCTGTTCTCAGTTTTGGTTGGGACCCGCCTGTGGGAACGTGGGTGTTGGTTAGTGCAGTGGTGGATGCAGAAGGGCAGCGGTGGAGGCGGCAGCAGACTGAGATCTGAATTGTGAATTTTCGTGGCTACTGTATGATCTCTGCTGCATTCCATCCTAAAGATTTTTGGGAACCTGGAAGGATTTTCTACCATCAGGAGGCTTACATCTAGTTGGGGAGATGGGAACATTGGTGAGGAGGCCAGAGGCTTCACATTTAATTTACGCAGCTCACGATTAGGGGACACATAACTCTACCAGCTTTGTGCTGGGGGCTGTGGTAGTACTGGTACAGTGAGATGAACTCCTGGATTAGGATGGGGCTCTGGGAATGGAGAAGAAAGGGAAAGGGAAAATAAAAGAAAGATTCTAAGCAGCATTTTTTAGATTAAGGGATGTGCATCAGAATTAGCCAGGCAAGAGGAAGGTTTTGCCCTCAAAAAGTAGGAGCTGGGCTTCCCTGGTGGCGCAGTGGTTGAGAGTCCGCCTGCCGATGCAGGGGACACGGGTTCGTGTCCCGGTCCGGGAGGATCCCACATGCCGCGGAGCGGCTGGGCCCGTGAGCCGTGGCCGCTGAGCCTGCGCGTCCGGAGCCTGTGCTCCGCAATGGGAGAGGCCACAGCAGTGAGAGGCCCGCGTACCGCAAAAAAAAAAAAAAGTAGGAGATAATAGAAAAGCTCAATTTAGGCAGATGTACCCCCTTTAGTGTTGCACATTGGATTTTCCTAAAGTAAAATGAACTCTTCACTTGTTTGATAGGTAGTAAGATGTGCCCAGTAATGAATGAGTTCTGAGTGAGCTGCATATTTGCTAATTTTGCCCGTGTGGTGTTGTCACTTCTTGCAGTTATGTACTGTCAGCTATGGGAAAGTCAAGCTGGTCCTGAAGCACAACAGGTAAGGGGTTCTGTGACAGGTCCATACAAGGCACATTCACGCTCTGCATGTCAGGTGCCAGGAGCTAACACCTGTGGACCGTCTGCTCCGCACTGACACCTACTCCCCTGAGTGAGGGGTTAAAAGGAAAAAGTGAAGTGATGTGGCCAAAACCGGAAATTCATTCACTGACCACTGTATTCCCCTGAACAGTGGAGCTGGGGTTCAGATCCCTGCTAGTTTGTCTTCACAGTGGGGCTTTGCCTGCTGCCCTCGTGTGTTATGTCATGGCTAGTAGCTCATATCTCAGATGTGGCAAAGGATCGGTGGAGGGTGAGCGTGGAGAGAGGCCTTATCTCCAGACCGTCTCATGAGTGAGCAGTGGAACCTTCTGAAAATGGTGTACTGCTCAGTGCGCACCTCCTTCCTCCTGAAAATGGTGTACTGGTCAGTACGCACCTCCCTCCTCCATTCTCACAGGTACTTCGTTGAAAGTTCTCACCCTGATGTCATCCAGCATCTTCTCCAAGATCCCATGATCCGGGAATGCCGCCTGAGGAACTCTGAGGGGGAGGCCACCGAGCTCATCACAGAGACTTTCACAAGCAAATCTGCTGTATGTGGCCTCCTGGGTCACCCTTGGGGGTGGATGCATTTAGGATTTTAATTCTCTCGGGTGCTTTTAGGCCAGCATTTGCAGTCTAGTAGTCCTTGTTTTCTTGCAGCTTTGTTGCTTGGTAACAGTAGGGTTAAATGTTTTGTGCAAGTCCGGATCCTGCCTTTCTCTTTCAGATCGCTAAGAGTGCTGAAGGCAGCGGTGGGCCATCCACTTCCCGGGTGACAGATCCACAGGGTAAATCTGACATCCCCACGGACCTGTTTGACTTTTATGAGCAAATGGACAAGGATGAGGAGGAAGAAGAAGAGACACAGACAGTATCTTTCGAAGTCAAGCAGGTTAGTGAACATATCCGTCCTGGTTGCTTCTCTAAGCCGGTGTCAGAAGCTGGTTCAGCCCTTCATGGACTGTTTGTAGCCTGTGTGAGAGGAAGGAATCCCCATCTGTCCCCAGATTTTGGTGTCTGTGCACTGCAGCACCATTCTTCCTGATGGAGTTCGATCTGAGTGTCCTGTTCTTCAGGCTGGTGGGTCAGTGTTCACAAGTTCCTGGGTAGATGGGAGAAACGGTGCCTGGGGGGCATTTTTAGTGGCTGATTGGATTTAATTTTGTCCATGTCCTTAGTTTGGGGCCCTTAGTCTGTGCTTTAAGCTGGCTGTCATCAAGCAAGATCTGAAATTTAAAAGTCTAGCTAACCTTTTTTTTTTTTTTTTTTTTCTTTAAATCATTAGGCTCCTTAGAATGTGTGCTGTTTGTGAGCACACTTTGGAGTTAACAAGATTATAAAACCTTCATGCTCACTTTCCAGGAAATGATTGAGGAACTCCAGAAACGTTGCATCCACCTGGAGTACCCTCTGTTAGCAGAATACGACTTCCGGAATGATTCTGTCAACCCCGACATCAACATTGACCTGAAACCCACAGCTGTCCTTAGACCTTATCAGGAGAAGAGCTTGCGGAAGATGTTTGGGAATGGGCGTGCACGTTCCGGGGTCATCGTCCTTCCTTGTGGTGAGTGACGCCTGGGTGAAGAAGATGGCTAGGCTGCTCTGTCCGGACCTGCCTTACGCTCTCCCTGAGGGCCTTTCTCTAAATCCCACCTGGTCAGGGAACAGCCAGCGTCACATGGCTCCCTGATTCATGACTTGACAAATACTTGCATGCTTGCTCTGTGCAGGGCCCTGACCTCCACACTGGGCGTGTAATGGTGGATAGAACAACACTCCTGACCTCATGGAGCTCATTCTGGTGGGGTAGCTCAGACAGTGAACCAATCAGCTAAGCGGCGTATAAAGTCTTGGGCAGTGAGGAAGGATGGTGTCGTGGGAAAGGGCTGGTTTACATCCTGGGCTTAGCGTTCCTCACACTCAGTCTTGTAAGTTGTGTGTATTTGGAGGCTCCCTGGCACAGAAACTTTATTTGGTCCTGGACTACTTATTACAGTGTGCACATCCATGAAGGGGCTGTGGCAGCCCCCTTGGCGCCCGTCTAATATTATTTGTCCTAAGTCGTGTCAGGTCTGGCCTAGGTTCTTGGCCAGAGGTCACAGTAGGCTCAGCTGGTGGCCTACCCAATACTCAAGAAGGCAGACTCTCTAGGGGAGGGGCAGGCATCTTCAGATTTTTTTTTTTTTTAAAGCCTCATGGGTTATTTTGATGCACACCCCTGGTAAAGGAAGAATTGCTGTTTCAAGCAATAGCTTGATTTTTAATCTTGATCTTCACACGGTAGGTGGTAGTAAACTCAGAAGCCCCTGGAGTTTCACCTTCCTCTGTCTTTGCCAGTAGCAGCGTACGTACCGCATTCCCAAGTGCTCAACCCGTCTGTTGTGTCATCATAGTAGCCGTCTTTTACTGAGTCCCTCCTGGGGTCGTCTGGGTGTTGGGCACACTGTACCCCAGCAGCACCGCTGTCCCAGGGCCTTGGGCGACTTACCCCTCAGCTTTAGTTTTCCCGTGTTTAAAATGGCAATAATAGGAGTGTCTCTTACCTATGGTTTATTTTGACAAATGCTGTTTTTCAACATTTAAATGAGATGCGTGTACAGTGCTTTAATAGGGCCTGGCGCTTGTGTCTTTTAATTGTCACGTTTGTGTGTGAAGTGTGTGTGCCTCCTTTTTCTAAAGAAGGAAACAGGTTTGGAGCAATCAGCACCTCAGCAGTGTCAGCCGTGAGGATTATTACAAATAATTTTGGCCAGATTGGTGGGCGGACAAGTCCTTCTGTCTGTCCCTGTCCCTCATTTCAACCCGGCCTTGGGTAGGATTGCCCTTTGGTTTCCCGTAGGTGCTGGGAAGTCCTTGGTTGGCGTGACAGCTGCATGCACAGTCAGAAAACGCTGCCTGGTGCTGGGTAACTCAGCTGTGTCTGTGGAGCAGTGGAAAGCCCAGTTCAAGATGTGGTCCACCATCGACGACAGCCAGATCTGCCGCTTTACCTCCGACGCCAAGGACAAGCCCATAGGCTGCTCCATTGCCATCAGCACCTACTCCATGCTGGGCCACACCACCAAGAGGTCCTGGGAGGCCGAGCGGGTGATGGAGTGGCTCAAAACCCAGGAGTGGGGCCTCATGATCCTGGACGAAGTACACACCATACCAGGTAAGCAGGCTGAGAGCTGGGATGCCTACTCATCATAGAGACAGATTGATTTCCATGAGCATGGGTGGGTGGGGTGGGGTGGCGTGGGGCTTAGTGGTAGGTGGGTGTACACACTGGCAGCTTCCTTAATCTCTGGCCCAGAGTAGTCATCTAGAAAGTGATATTTTCTTCCGTCCTCCCTCTCAACTGTTGCACCTCAGCTTACCCTTAACCCATTTTTTTTCTTTTCGGTCCTGCAAAAACTAGACTGGGAGCACAAAAAAGTCCTTGCAATATTTGTTTTATTTGAGGACTAAAGTATTGTTCCTTAATATGTTATAGAAGTCCAAGTATTGCCGGCAGTCCTTTTAAACAGCCATATTGACATAATTTATAAACCGTAAAATCTACCCATCATAAGTATGCAATTCAGGATTTCTAGTAAAATGGAGTTGGTGTGACCATCACCATGACCCAGTTTTAGAACATCGTCCTCATACTCACTTACCACCAGTGTTTTCATCCTTAGCTGTAGACAGTCACTGAACTGTTTTCTGTTTCTAGAGACATGCCTTTTCTGGAAATATATTCACAGAATCACATAATATGTATTTTCTTTTTTCTGACTTCTTTCACTTCACACAGTGGTTTACCAACTTTGTAATATGTACCAATGCTGTGTTCCTTTTATTACTGAATAGCATTCCAGGCAAACCTTTCTTTCTTTTTTTTTTTTTTAAAGAAGGTGTTGGGGGTAGGAATTTATTAATTAATTTATTTATTTTTGCTGTGTTGGGTCTTCGTTTCTTTGCGAGGGCTTTCTCTAGTTGTGGCAAGAGGGGACCACTCTTCATCATGGTGCATGGGCCTCTCACTGTCGCGGCCTCTCTTGTTGCGGAGCACAGGTTCCAGACGCGCAGGCTCAGTAGTTGTGACTCACGGGCCTCGTTGCTCTGCAGCATGTGGGATCCTCCGAGACCAGGGCTCGAACCCGTGTCCCCTGCATTAGCAGGCAGATTCTGAACCACTGCGCCATCAGGGAAGCCCAGGCAAACCTTTCTTGATAAAACAAGTTAATGGTAGCCCTGATCAATTACGAAGTGTAAATTAGAGATTACTCTGAAGTAAATGAAATCAGAGGCATTTTCACATAGAGTATTCAAAACATTGTCAAAGTGGCCTTTCTGTCTGTTTTTTTTCTGTGTAATGAGAGCTCCTCCAACACCTCTGGATGTCTGAAAACACCGAGAGATGTTCACAGCAAGCCAGGTAGGGATGAGAGGGGTCTCTCGGGTTGAAGGAAGCAGTCCTGAGGTGGGGAAGGAGTACTTGCATGGCCTGACAATACTGTAGCCCTGCGGCTGGAGGGGAGCGTGGAGGAGAGCAGTCCAAGCTGAGGTCGGAGACGTGTCAGAGCCAATCCCGTAGGACCTGAAGGAGGTCTTGGGCTTGCACTCTGGGTGAGAAGCCATTTGAGGGATTTGAGCCGAGGGTGACATTATCTGACTTAATGTTATAAAAATATCACCCTGGCTGCTGTGCTGAGAAGAGACTGCAGGAAGCAAGGGTGGAGAGCAGCTAGGTAGGTTAGTTGGTGGAATCCCAACATGAGGCTTGGACCAGTAAGAATAAAGGTAAACTGATTCTGGTTATGCTGTGAAGGTTAAGTGGGCTGGTTAGAGGTGGTTCTGAAAGAAAGAGGAATCAAGGGTGACTATCCGCTTTGGGTTTGAGCCATCAGACGGGTGGAGTGGATGCTGAGATGGGGAAGACTCCAGAAGGAGCAGGTTTGGAGAGACAAGATCAGGAGTTAGGCTTTAGACATGTTAATTTGATTGCTGTTGCAGTCAGGCAAAGGCAGAAATGTTAGAAAACGGACAAAAGACATGAATAGATTTTCACTCAAGAGAGTATACAGACGCCAGTAAGCATTTGAAAGGTGTTCTGCAGCGTTAGTCCCCAGGGAAATGCAGGTTAAAGCCACGATGAGACGCCACTACAGACCTATTAGAGTGGCTGAAATAAAAAATATTGACAGTACCAAGTACTGACAAGAGTGCAGATCAACTGGAACTGTCATACATGGCCAGAGGAATTGCAAAACGTACAGTCACTCTAGGGAGGTTTGGCAGTTTATTAGAAAATTACCCTACAGACCCAGCAGTCCCACTCTGGGCATCTATCCTAGAGAAATGAAAACTTAGGTTCACACAGAAACCTGTGCATGAATGTTTATAGAAGCAGCTCTGGTTGTAATCTCCGAAACCTAGAAAACAGCGGAAATGCCTGTCAGTGAGTGGCTGGATGGACAAGCTAGCACCTCAACCACTGGGACGCTCCGTGGAAAGGAGTCTCAGAGGCTTCGTGCTGAGTGAAATCAGCCAGTCCCAAGAGGTTACGGAGTGTGTGATGCCTTTGGTAGGACATTCTTGAAAAGACAAAACTATAGTGACGGAGAACAGATGGGTGGGTGCCGGGGTGGGGTGGGGAGGGCATGACTGGACAGGGAGAGCACGGGGCAGCTTTTGGGGTCATGGGTTGGTTCGTCTCCCGGTTATGATGGTGGTGGTGATTACGCGAGTCTGCACACGTGTGAACATGTGTAGAACCACTCCCACCCACCCACCCTCAGAAGAAGTTCAGTTTACTGTGTGATATTTAAAAACTAAACCAGGAGAAAAAAAGAAACTTTAAGGAGAGGGTGGGTGTTGGGTCTGATTGGATTGGGAATTGGTGATCTAGAGAAACATCTTTTATAAACGACTTTGGAATTGCTTTGTAGCAGTTCAGTTGAAGGCTGTGTTTGAAGCGTGGGGATGTTTGAGGCCTTGTGCCGGAGGATATATTTAGCATACGTTGATGTTCCTCTTTAACTTGGGCCCCAGGTCTCAGAGGGTGGCAGCCAGGCTTGGGGTTGGTTATCTGGTGATGAAGATATAGAGGTGTACCCCACACGGTTCACTAGGTGTGTCTGTCTCTCCTCTGGTTCATTGGAGCAGTTTGTCTCTGTTTAGGTAGAAGAGTGAAACCAAACTGCTCTAAAGGATTTTGCATGCAGGCCTTATAAGCCCTATGGCCATGCTCACTGGGCCAGAGAGCAGATGTTAAATAGGGAATTCTAGCAAATCAGAGTAAGATTCTGCCATAAACATTTACCACTTGGACTAGGTAGAATGGTAAATCTTTGAGATTTATCCCAGAAGATAAAGATTGTTGTGTTCTTTTATAGATCTTCCAAAAGGAGCCCTATGAAGTCATTATATTAATAAGAAATTCTTATTACAGTACTTGCATATATTAGGTGTTTCCTGCATGCAAGGCACTGTGCCACTTTCATTATTTTAACAAGTATTTATTGAGAACCCATTAAGTTCCAGGCACTCTGCTTGGCACCGGAGACAAAGTGGGAGAGACAGTCAGAGAATCACACAAATAAATGTCAAATGACAACCGCGACATAACGTCTGGTGAAACAAGCTGCACACGCAAAGTACGTACTGTGATTCCATTTACATGAACTTCAGACCGGAGGCAGACCTCCTCTCTGATGACTGAAGTTGGATCAGGGTTCCCTTGAGGGAGAGTGCTGGTGTTGACCAGAGGGGTCAGAGGCGAGACTTCTGGGTGCTGAGAACACTCCCATCATCTGGGTGGTTCCACAGGTATGTACCTGTGTAAAAATTCATGGAGCCATGCACATCATTGTATGTGAGTTCTTCCCCCGTGCCAGCTGTTACGGCTGTGAGAGAACGTAGCAGTGGGACGTGACTCGTTTGCAGGGCCGACGCCTCGGGGAAGGCTTGTTTCTGGCTGCAGAGTGTTCAGGCAGGGTCCCCGCGTTGTGCTCCCCTCGGGTTGATGCAGTCCCCGGGCCGCCCCAGTGCTGCCTCCCTGGAGCCCATAGTAGCTTGGGGTCTCCACTGCCTTGGCTGCCATGTCCTTCTGATGTGGGGAACCTGGTCTGGGGTCCTTGGCTGCCCTTTTTTGGAGCCGGCACAGTCCTTGGACATAAGCCTGACCCTGGTTTTTTGTTTGTTTGTTTTCCAGGGGTGTGCGCAAGCTGTGTTAGGCTTCAGTGTGTGAAACCGTGAGACCTGGGCACTTGCTGGGGTTAGACAGCCCTTTGCTATTTTACTGTTCTTATGTTTTTGGTTTGCATTTTGGCTCCCTCGGATTGTTAGGTCTATTTCTTTTTTGTTTTTTTTAATCCAGCCGTGCCACGGCGGCTTGTGGATCTCAGTTCCCTGACCAGGGATTGAGCCCCGGCCCTTGGCCGTGAAAGCATGGAGTCCTAACCACTGGACAGCCAGGGAATTCCCAGGTCTGTTTTTGAAGTATCACTAACCTTCCTTTAATTGGATATGAGATAAGCATGACTTCAGCATTTTTATCTTCCTTCATAGTGTTAGAGTTTTTAAAAGGTGAGCCTGTGGAAACCCATAAATTGAGTTTTTAAAAATGAATATCTTGTACCCTTTTAGTGTTTATTTGATTTAATTTGATATCTCAGAAAGAATGATAACATTCAAGCGAAAGGAAGGCAAAGGACGTTGCTGGTTGACCAGAATGAATGTAATTGGAAGAGTGTAGAGAGGGACGTTTCCTAAGGTGGGAGAGGTGCCTGGGGTTTCATCTCTCCCTCGTTTCTTCCTGGTTTCTGGGAGGGTGGTGGGAAGTGGAGCTCCTTTCACTCCTCTGGTCCTGCAGATACCCCACCATCTTCCCGGTAACCGAGGTACAGGCCTCAGGGTGAACAAATTCCTTGCGTGATTCAGAACTCAGTGGCATTTTAAGTGTAGGTCATGTTTCAGATTGCCGTTTGTGCTCCCGATAGCTGAGCTGTTGTGAGGGGAGTGCTGGGGTTCCCTAGCTTGGGGCTTCCTCCAGGTCATCTCCCCCTCTTGTTCTCCTTTTCACCCTTCTTTTGGACAGGTCTAAGAGTGGAGATTAAGCATTTGCACCTAATCATTCTTGTCTAGAGCCAGGTTCCTGTGATCCAGAAGCCCGGGGGTCAGCCGTGCAGTGTCCCGGGCCAGTACTAGGTCGAGGCTGTTTTTGGTACTTTGAGCGTTTAAAGAAGTGACAGCGTGAATGCGCCGATTGTTTCCCCAGCCAAGATGTTCCGGCGGGTGCTCACCATTGTGCAGGCCCACTGCAAACTGGGCTTGACCGCAACCCTCGTCCGGGAAGATGACAAAATTGTCGACTTAAATTTTCTGATTGGGCCCAAGCTCTATGAAGCCAACTGGATGGAGCTGCAGAACAACGGCTACATCGCCAAAGTCCAGTGCGCTGAGGTAGCTGTCCCCTTCCTGGCACGGTCCCTGGGGGAGGGAAATGGATCAGGTCGATTCCTCGTGGGCAGATACACAGGTCAGGACCTGAGCAAAAGTGCTGCTGCCTCGTTCAGTGCCCTCAGCCCCCCGTGGGGTGGGCAGTCTCCCGCGATTTCACAGATGGGTGAAGCAGAATCACTTGTCCACGGGCACACAGGAAGTGGTCAGGTCAGGAGGCTAATCCAGACTGGCTCGGCGTTTCGTCCTCCTTTCTGGGGGTGAGCACCTCAGGGTACTCCTGCCCACCCTCACCCTGGAGGGATTCTTGCTGGTCCTTTGTGGGCAACCGACAGGCCACCCCCAGTACCAAAGCCTGTTGGTTTTGATGCCCCCAGAAGGCGCATATGGCCTTGATTATTTTATTTCTAAGAACCCATTTCCCCCATATTCTGTGATGAATACCTGCACAGGTATGTGTTTAAAATACATGTTCAAAGAAAGGTAAGTCTTCTCAGAAGGAACAGCAACAGAAATCCTTTCTGGCACCTTAAAATGACTGTCACTCTGTGGCTAGAGTAGGGTGGGCTGTGTCCTCAGAGGGCAGACATGGGCCTCTTGGGTGAAGGTGAGTGTGAGGAAGCTGTGCAGGTGGACTTGCTCTGTCGAGAAGCTTCCTTACCCTTTGGTTACATCTTCGTAATCAACACCCACCTTACACACAGCATTGCCAGAACTTCTGAGGCGCCTGTTCCTCTCTAGTTGCATCTCCCCACCCCCTGCCAGGGTAACCGCTGTCTTGGAGCTTAGGTTTGTCATCTTCTTGCTTTTCTTTATTATTTTACTTCCTATGTATAATTCCCTAAACATTCATTGTTTAGCTTTGCCTTTTAAAAAGTCTTTATGTATATGCAAATAGAATCAGGTTATATGTGTTCTTGTATGACTTCTGTCTTTTGCTTAGTATTTTTTTCTTTGCATAATGCATTATTTTTTTAATGACACATGTAGCTGTAGTTTATTCCTTTTAATTCCTCTGTAGTATTCCATTGGACAGATATACCACAATTTGATAGCTAATGGAATATTACACAGAGGTAAAAATAAAATCTTTTCTAACGTCGACAGATGTTTGGGTTGCTCAGTTGTTTTTTTTCACAGCCTTGTCGAGGTCTAGTTTATGTTCCATAACATTCATCTGTTTTAAGTAAATAGTGTGATTTATAACTTTTGTGATTTTAGTAAATGTAAAGAGTGTGCAGCCATGCCCCCGATCCAGTTTTAGAGCATCTCCCCCATCCCCAAAAGTTCCCTTGTGCCCATTAGCGATGCCCTGCTTCTAGTCCCAGCCCTAGGCGGACACTGTCTCTGAATTTGGAGCTTAGTTTTCTGTTGTTATGACAGTATTGCTGTGTGTATTTTTTGTACCTGTTTCCTGTGTCAGACGTTTTCTAAAGCAGTGTTCACACTGTGGACTGTGACCACGTAGTAGATGGTGACATCACTTCGGCGCGTCATGATCAGGATAGAATAGAATCTCCCAGAAGGCATAATATGTATTAAAGGTATATATTGTTTCCTAAGACTGTGTTTGTGTGTGGGAATGTTTAGTTTATGACATAAACTGGTCCAAGTTTGAAGGCCACTGCTCTGGCAGGTGCACCTAGAAGTAGCATTGCTGGGTCAAAGGCTTTCCGGATGCTCACTTCACTAGTCATGTGGAAAACTCTGTTGCCCAAAGTGGTTGCACCAGCTAACACTCTCGTCCAGGGTGAGTGAGCTAGCTCCACATCTCCAGCACCTAATATGGAAATGTCTTTTAATTTTTGCAGACCTGATAAGTGTGAAATGGTATCTTTTTATGGTCTTAATTTGTGTTTTGCTGTTTACTGATAACGTTGAGTATCTATTCATACGTTCATTGGCCACTTGTGTTTCATATTCTGGGAAATGCATGATTTTAAAGATTTTACTGTAAAAAAATTGCTTTGTTTATGAAGAACTAGAAATTCTAAAAGGGTCATAATAGGATATGTCTCAGAGAGAATCAGAAAAGGTAACGACAGCAAAACTTACATTTGAGCTCAGCACAGAGTTTGACACATAACCATGTCAGCTAATTCTGCAGTGGTGGCAGCATGAAGAAGTGGTCTGTGGCGATCACACAGAAGTGGCGCTGGTTGCAACCAAAAGCTCAGTCTGCCAGTGTAGACTATGGCTTGTTCCAGTGCAAAGCTCCTGGAGGGTCGTTTTTGTCTGTACACAACCTTGAGACCTTTAGTCACGGCGCTTCAGTGTACTTGCCTGAGCTTCCTTTAGTTTGTCAACAGCCAAGCACGGGGCTTAGCAGGGAGGAGGCCCTTCTTATTTGGATACTCAGATTGTCTCAGATGTGACCAGTGGGACTACATTCAGGCTCGTTTCTATGACCATTTGACATGTTCCCATCAGACTTTGAGCACTTCCTTGCTTTCTGGCACAGTAAGATATTTCCGGCTCATCTGGTACTTTCCCTGCCCTGGCCTGGAATCAGCCATTTCTCCGTGGAGCGCTTTTAGCAGAGAATGTAATTTAAAAGCCAAAATCTGGGTGCTGGTGTGTTCATTACTCCTGGGATGTCATTGCTAGGCTAACCCAACAGACAGAGCTGGCAAGTGTGTGTGCAGTTCTCTGTCGCAGTGCTGTGTGGGGGCTGTGTGTGGAGGTGTGATCTAAATGGGAGGGATTGTTTACACCACTGGTTGGGAATCTGGTTTTCTTCACTTGGAGCTCGTGTGAGAATAATTCCCTGGATACTGATGCATTTTAAAATCTCTGTTATTAACATGTGAGAGTATCCTGGTTCAACACTGGGTCTTAGGTTTTGTTTTGTGTGTGGGGTGTGTGTGTGTGTTTACAGTATTATTGAGATATAATTCACATACCATTGGTTTCGTCTTGATTTGTTTTAAAGCTAATTTGCGAAAGTTCCCAGTTGTATGATGCTTAAACTTGCATACTGACCCCTGATTCTTATTGTATCACAGGTTTGGTGCCCGATGTCTCCTGAGTTTTACCGGGAGTATGTGGCAATCAAAACCAAGAAACGAATCTTGCTGTACACCATGAACCCCAACAAATTCAGAGCTTGCCAGTTTCTGATCAAGTTTCATGAAAGGAGGAATGACAAGATTATTGTTTTTGCTGACAACGTGTTTGCTCTGAAGGAATATGCCATTCGACTGAACAAGTAAGAATTGGAAAGTTAGAGTAGCCTCCAAAGCCAGTTTAACTTCCCCATGTGAGAGTATAGAAGGTGCCTGTTTTTTTCTCGAAGCTCTCAGGAACTTCTTAGTATCTAAAGGTCTAGTTCTGTGGTCCCAGGGACCAGGTGAGACAGAGGGGCAGGTGGTCAGAGACATTGGTTAGAGTGTATGGGAATGGGGGCCTGGTCACTCTGAGCTGAGGGAGCGGGGGCTAGAGTTGTGTTGATGTGGAGCTCGGCTCCAAAGGTGGGCACGGCTTGGCATCTGCAGTTTCAGGCTCAGTGGGTACTCTGGCCAGAGATGAGATCACACTGTATTTGGTCAGGGGCCAGGAAGGCAAGGCAGACGGGGACAGCATCCCAGGTTTGGCCCAGCATCTAGAAAGAGCTTCTTAGGAAACACCGACCAGGGTCTTCCTTAGGCTACAGCCCCACCCAGATATTGTGTTTAAAACCTGGCTGTTGAAAATTTCCTGCCAAGAAAGGAGGAAGAGGCCTGTGCTTCTGTGCACAGTGATGCAGGGCTTCAGGTGCTGTGAGTGGAGCAGAAGGCAGGGTCCTCTGAGAAGATAAGCCTGCATTCGTTATGTGGTGGGTAGGGATGCAGAGGGAAGGGTGGATACAGAACAGTTTCTCTTCACAAACTGTGATTTAATCACCACCTCAGCCATATGAGGTCATTGTACTATTCTCATTTTACAGATGAGAAAACTGAGACACAGAAGGATTAAGTTGCTGAAATTTCTAAAATCATACCTTTTTTTTTAAGCATCTTTATTGGAGTATAATTGCTTTACAATGGTGTGTTAGTTTCTGCTGTATAACAAAGTGAATCAGCTATATGTATACATATATCCCCGTATCTCCTCCCTCTTGCGTCTCCCTCCCACCCTCCCTATCCCACCCCTCTAGGTGGTCACGAAGCACCGAGCTGATCTCCCTGTGCTATGCTGCTGCTTCCCACTAGCTATCTATTTTACATTTGGTAGTGTATATATGTCTATGATGTGCTCTCACTTCGTCCCAGCTTACCCTTCCCCTGCCCGTGTCCTCAGTCCATTCTCTATTTCTGCACCTTTATTCCTGTCCTCCCCCTAGGTTCTTCAGAACCATTTTTTTTAGATTCCATATATATGTGTTAGCATACGGTATTTTTCTCTTTCTGACTTACTTCACTCTGTATGACAGATTCTAGGTCCATTCACCTCACTACAAATAACTCAATTTCGTTTCTTTTTATGGCTGAGTAATATTCCATTGTATATATGTGCTACATCTTCTTTACCCATTCATCTGTCAATGGACACTTAGGTTGCTTCCATGTCCTGGCTATCGTATGTAGAGCTGCAGTGAACATCGTGGTACATGACTCTTTTTGACTTATGGTTTTCTCAGGGTATATACCCAGTAGTGGGATTGCTGGGTCGTATGGTAGTTCTATTTGTAGTTTTTTAAGGAACCTCCATAGTGTTCTCCATACTGGCTGTATCAATTTACATTCCCATTAATAGTGCAAGAGGGTTCCCTTTTCTCCACATCTTCTCCAGCATTTATTGTTTGTAGATTTTTTGATGATGGCCATTCTGACTGGTGTGAGGTGATACCTCATTGTACTTTTGATGTTCATTTCTCTAATGATTAGTGATGTTGAGCATCCTTTCATGTGTTCTTTGGCAATCTGTATATCTTCTTTGGAGAAATGTCTGTTTAGGTCTTCTGCCCATTTTTGGATTGGGTTGTTTGATTTTTTGATATTGAGCTGCATGATCTGCTTGTAAATTTTGGAGCTTAATCCTTTGTCAGTTGCTTCATTTGCAAATATTTTCCCTCATTCTGAGGGTTGTCTTTTCATCTTGTTTATATTTTCCTTTGCTGTGCAAAAGCTTTGAAGTTTCATTAGGTCCCATTTGTTTATTTTTGTTTTTATTTCCATTTCTCTAGGAGGTGGGTCAAAAAGGATCTTGCTGTGATTTATGTCATAGAGTGTTCTGCCTACGTTTTCCTCTAAGAGTTTGATAGTGTCTCACCTTACATTTAGCTCTTTAATCCTAAATGTGAGTTTATTTTTGTATATGGTGTTAGGGAGTGTTCTAATTTTATTTTTTTAAATGTAGCTGTCCAGTTTTCCCAGCACCACTTATTGAAGAGCTTGTCCTTTCTCCATTGTATATTCTTGCCTCCTTTATCAAAGATAAGGTGACCATATGTGCCTGGGTTTATCTCTGGGCTTTCTATCCTGTTCCATTGATCTAAATTTCTGTTTTTGTGCCAGTACCATACTGTCTAGATTACTGTAGTTTTGTAGTATAGTCTGAAGTCAGGGAGTCTGATTTCTCCAGCTCCGTTTTTCTTTCTCAAGATTGCTTTGGCTATTTGGGGTCTTTTGTGTTTCTATACAAATTGTGAAATTTTTTGTTCTGGTTCTGTGAAAAATGCCATTGGTAGTTTGATAGGGATTGAATTGAATCTGTAGATTGCTTTGGGTAGTATAGTCATTATCACAATGTTGATTCTTCCAAACCACGAACATGGTATATCTCTCCGTCTGTTTGTATCATCTTTAATTTCTTTCATCATTGTCTTACAGTCTTCTGCATGCAGGTCTTTTGTCTCCTTAGGTAGGTTTATTCTTAGGTATTTTATTCTTTTTGTTGCAATGGTAAATGGGAGTGTTTCCTTAATTTCTCTTTCAGATTTTTCATCATTAGTGTATAGGAATGCCAGAGATTTCTGTGCATTAATTTTGTATCCTGCTACTTTACCAGATTCATTGATTAGCTCTAGTAGTTTTCTGGTAGCATCTTTAGGATTCTCTATGTATAGTATCATGTCATCTGCAAACAGTGACAGCTTTACTTCTTTTCCATCTTGTATTCCTTTTATTTCTTTTTCTTCTCTGATTGCTGTGGCTAAAACTTCCACAACTATGTTGAATAATAGAGGTGAGAGTGGGCAACCTTGTCTTCCTCCTGATCTTAGAGGAAATGGTTTCAGTTTTTCACCACTGAGAACGATGTTGGCTGTGGGTTTCTCATATATGGCTGTTATTATGTTGAGGTAAGTTCCCTATATGCCTGCTTCCTGGAGAGTTTTTATCATAAATGGGTGTTGAATTTTGTCAAAAGCTTTTTCGGCATCTATTGAGATGATCAAATGGTTTTTATCCTTCAGTTTGTTGATATGGTGTATTACATTGATTGATTTGCGGATATTGAAGAATCCTTGCATTCCTGGGATAAACCCCACTTGATCATGGTGTACGATCCTTTTAATGTGCTGTTGGATTCTGTTTGCTAGTATTCTGTTGAGGATTTTTGCATCTATGTTCATCAGTGATATTGGCCTGTAGTTTTCTTTCTTTGTGACATCTTTGTCTGGTTTTGGTATCAGGGTGATGGTGGCCTTGTCGAATGAGTTTGGGAGTGTTCCTCCCTCTGCTCTATTTTGGAAGAGTTTGAGAAGGATAGGCGTTAGCTGTTCTCTAAATGTTTGATAGAATTCGCCTGTGAAGCCATCTGGTCCTGGGCTTTTGTTTGTTGGAAGATTGGGTTTTTTTTGTTTTTTGTGTGTTTTTTTGTGGTACGCGGGCCTCTCACTGTTGTGGCCTCTCCCATTGTGGAGCACAGGCTCCAGACGCACAGGCTCAGTGGCCATGGCTCACAGGCCCTGCCGCTCCGCAGCATGTGGGATCTTTCCGGACTGGTGCACGAACCCGTGTCCCCTGCATCAGTATGCGGACTTTCAACCACTGCGCCACCAGGGAAGCCCTGTTGGAAGATTTTTAATCACAGTTTCTGTTTCAGTGCTTGTGATTGGTCTGTTTATATATTCTATTTTTTCCTAGTTCAGTCTCGGAAGATAGTGCTTTTCTAAGAATTTGTCCATTTCTTCCAGGTTGTCCATTTTATTGGCATATAGTTGCTTGTAGTAATCTCTCATGATCCTTTGGATTTCTGCAGTGTCAGTTGTTACTTCTGCTTTTTCATTTCTAATTCTATTGATTTGAGTCTTCTCCCTTTTCTTCTGGATGAGTCTGGCTAATGGTTTATCAATTTTGTTTATCTTCTCAAAGAACCAGCTTTAGTTTTACTGATCTTTGCTATTGTTTCCTTCATTTCTTTTTCATTTATTTATGGTCTGATCTTTATGATTTTTTTTCCTTCTGCTAACATTGGGGTCGTTCTTCACTTTCAGTCTTGCTTTGCCTTCAGCTCTGCCTGAGGTCCCTAAGTGTAGACCTTCCTGTTCAGAATATAGAAAGTAAACTTCCAGTTCTCTGCCAGGTGGGAGGAGGCATGCCTGGCTGTCAGGGTTGGGGTCTGACCCTTCTTTATGCATGTACTCTGTCGGTCCTTCTGTCTGTAATCCTACCCTACCACCCACCTTCCCAGGCAACTGGTGATTAGATCCTGAACACTTCTGTGTTCTGTGTAGAACATTGTCTTGTTTTGTATTGGTTTTTCCCTCCTGCTGGCCTGGGCTTCTGCTTTCTCTGGTCTGCTAGTTTCGTTTCCATGCCTGTATCCACCTGCTTTTCAACTTCCACAATTCTGCTTCCACTATTCTGCTGTTACTTCTGTTCTCTTTGCCCTTGTGGGTTTGTATCTTTCCAATCCTTTACTACTGTCTCATCAGCGTCTATTTGAGAGGGACATCAAGACAGTGCATATATTTACTGTGTCTGATTTCAGAGCCATCCTCCCTCCTATCCCCGCCCCCATTCCAGTCCTCCATCCTGACTCCTCCTGGAGCCTCCCTCAAGAGGGACATTCATTTGCCTGGCACTGTCGAATCCGAACCAGTCTGGCATGGTGAGGGGCAGCAGGTGTGGCTCTCTCATGGGCACTAGAGTCGTAATTACAACTTTTACTTATTATCTTTTTTTCCCCTTTTATTTGGTATTTCTGGCCTTTAAGTGTACGAAGTGTTGTTGTCTGTCTCATTTTCTTGCTATACAATGGTCCTTTGGATCCTGGGCTATCCTCCATTCTGTAACTTGGGACTGGTGTGTGACAGGGAGTCTCTGAGTTTCTGGTTTGTTTCGACCTTACTGAGAAAGGAATAGGTGTCACTAAAGTACTTTGCAGGAGAGACTCTTTGGGTTGTTTGATAGTGTGAGGTAGTGGGTAGAACATGAACTTTGGAGTCAGACACACTGGATTTGACTCCCAGCTCCTCCTCTTATTAGCTGTGTGACCTAGGGGAAGTTCTTTACCTCTCTGAACCTCCTTTTGTTCCACTGTCACATGGAGTTACCACCACCTACTTCAGAGGGTTCCTGCATCTAGTAGGTGTTCAACAAATGTTAGGTCCTCTTTCCGAAGGATGGTTACCCTTCTGTTTCATTTCCTCTATGAGAGAACCTTCAGAAATTGAGGGCTCACCACTATTTGAGTTGTTTTTCCTGATGACGAGCGAGGAGAAAAAGAACCACCTGAAAACCTGGGTATCAAGAGACAGGCTTTTCTGAAGAGTGCAGTTTCCCGACCTTTTTCACAGCATGACACATACAGAAAATCAGAAGATTTGTGTGGTGCCCCGAACACCCTCACAGGCCAGGCTTGCCGTGGTTAGGGAAGCCTCCAGCTGTCCCAGGCCCTGCCCAGCTTCCCCACAGGCAGGGGGGCTGCTCTCTTGGGTACACCTGTATCCAGTTTGTAGCACAGTGTTGGGAAGCACGTGGGGAGTATCAGAAGTCGTGCTTCCTGAGCCTCCCATGGGCACTGCCCGGGGATAGCTTGTGGGCCTCGGTGGTGGAACAGCCACTTGGGTCAACCTTCTCAGGCTCCTGACCCTCAGTGCCTCGTGTGTAAATTGGGAACACGAAACCTCCCTTTCACAGTTCCGAGGACTATCGGCAGGCATGGATGTTTTTTCTCCAGGGTAGAGCCCAGCTGCATGTTAGGTGTGGGTGGGCCCTGCATACCTGGTGGCCATCCTCATCGCCCTTGTTGTCATCGCCACCATCACTGTTGTTGCTGACCCTTTGGAAGCTACAAAACCACATCATTACAAGAAAAGCAGAGGAATGGCTTTGCCAGGTGCCAAGCGGTGATAACCGATGAGGTTGTCAGATAGGGTTGTACCCTTTGGCACAGAGCTGGAAACTCAAGAGAAATGTTTGAACTTAGTGTTATAGGGGGTCCATAGGGAAAAGTCTGGAAGGGGCTCTTTTCTCCTTTCTTGGAGAACGCTTGTTTGATTAGGAAGCAGTTCCTTCCAAACTTTTGTTTGCAAATAGCAATGTTTTCTTTGCCGCTCCCATTGAGCTTCGTGAAATCTAGGGGATTCTCCTTGTAGTCACTAAGCTTAGAGTGAGAGATACTGAGGCAGGAAGGAGCACAGGCCAAAAACAAAAAAGTAAAGGAGGGAATCTTGAAGAGAGTAGTGACCTGCATCTTGGCTCAGAGGGGAAAGGCTGGGGAGGGTCTGTAGCCTCTCACTTTTGTGGCTCTCTTCCTGATGTTTTTGCATGACAGAGGGCTTCCTGGAAGAGAGAAACCTTGCAAGATCTCCCTTTCCCTCTGACATGCTTTCAGGACAATTGAGGAGTGATTCTGTAGTCTTCTTAACACAGCTTTGTTCTTCTCTAGACCCTATATCTATGGTCCTACATCCCAGGGAGAAAGGATGCAGATTCTCCAGAATTTCAAGCATAACCCCAAAATCAACACCATCTTCATATCCAAGGTCAGTGTGGCATGCAGCAGCCCCCGGGCCTGGGGGACACTGGATGATTTCTGGGCAGTGAATTGGTGTTTGTTGAAGGAACGTCACGTGTCAGTTTTCATTCCCACGTGTCCAGTGTCTGGGGGCAGAGGAACGTTGCCTGTCAGGTAGTGGAAGAAGCAGATGTAGGGTTTTAGTGTATATAATCTATATTCCTAACTCAAGGAGTATATAATCTAGCAAGTCCTTTGGCTTGACTTAAGTTTTTCCCACCTCTTTTTGGGATACAGGAACTTTGAGTTGTATTTTCTTTATACAAGGGGGAAAAGTTGATTACCTACTATGGCAAAGGTGGGCATTTGCATAAGGTTCTCTTTGTGGCATTGGAGATTCCTGTGGGTCATGGGCAGCTTTTGTCTTGGCTCCTGCTATGCCTTGGGGGTGGGTGGTGAATATAAACACAATGTAAAATCATGTAGGCCCAGCTTGGTGACGGTTTTAATTTGCAGTTAGAAGTGGTGGCCCAACAGTTTAGAATAGTCATTCAGGTTAGAACAGACCCAAAGCCCAAAAGAAACGAGATTTACCTACAAAGTGATCATGGATGGATCAAGCTTTTATTTCTGTGTCTGGGAACCCTGATGGTTGGATCTCCTCCCCCACCTCCTCCCCAAGCTAAGGCAGCTACCCAGAGTCAGAATCCAGCCCAGTGCAAGCAGTGGCCCCTCCCAGGTCACGTGTCCGACATTTGCTGTTGGCCTCAATAGCCTCCAGTTAAGATTGTGGATGGTTTTGTGCAGACCTATTTCTGTAGCAAAAAGTAAGAAAAATCACTCACAGAGAGTCTGTTGATAGGGCCTTCTTGTCTCTGAGTCCCTAGCAGCCACACTGGGACTGTTGCTGAGACAGATGGTTAGGAGTCAGGTTTTTTTTTTTTTAAGAAGATGTTGGGGGTAGGAGTTTATTAATTAATTTATTTTTGCTGTGTTGGGTCTTCGTTTCTGCGCGAGGGCTTTCTCCAGTTGTGGCAAGCGGGGGCCCCTCTTCATCGCAGTGCGCAGGCCTCTCACTATCACGGCCTCTCCCGTTGCAGAGCACAGGCTCCAGACGCGCAAGCTCAGTAGTTGTGGCTCAGGGGCCTAGTCGCTCCACGGCATGTGGGATCCTCCCGGACCGGGGCACGAACCCGTGTCCCCTGCATTAGCAGGCAGACTCTCAACCACTGCGCCACCAGGGAAGCCCCAGGAGTCAGGTCTTGACAGCTTCTATAGGACAGCTCTCAGGAGAACATACTAGGTCCTTAGAGGCCTGTGTGCATCTGAAGGACCCTAGTACAGACTGAAGAGGATAGTGATTGTTTTTCTGAATTACCTACAGAGCTTATTTAAATTTGAGGCCAGTTGACTTTTTTTCCCCTTTTTGACTCATATATAAAAACCTTCCCAAACTCACAGCTGGTTCATTTCTATAGGTGGGTGACACATCATTTGATCTGCCAGAAGCAAATGTTCTCATTCAGATCTCATCTCATGGTGGCTCCCGGCGGCAGGAGGCCCAGAGGCTGGGGCGAGTGCTCCGAGCAAAAAAAGGTACCTTCTGCTCCAGGCGGTCTCTCTTTTCAAACCACTTCCATCAGGTGTCTGTTTGTGAGGGTGAGCCTGTGCTCCTGGGCTAGGTAGACCCTGAAGGGGTTGGACGGGGGTCCCAAAGCAAGGACCAAGGTCTCCTTGGCCATTGTTCTTTCTCATGTGCTGGGGTTGAGCATGTGGACATTTTCCATGGCAGCTGTCTGGAGGTCACAGTCTGAGCTGAGTGTTTGTGTTGGTAGATAGAGGAGCCAGGAAAGCAGTGCGTAATGGTGTAGATGTAGAAGGGAGAAAGCAGAGCATAGACCACCAGTGCAAGTGTAGGGGCTGGCAGCTGTCCCCTGAACCTTGAGTTAAGAGTAAGGGGAGGGCTTGGTAGGAGCAGCTTGGGCAGCCACAAGGTGGATACCTTGCTCATAACCTGTGAAGAGTGGTCTCTTGAGTGACAGCTTACAGCAGGGACGTCACAAGCTCAGTGAATGAGGAAGCAAGAGTCATGCTTCCTCTGCTTGTTAACTGCAGTAAAGGAGCCCAGAACCCAATCATGGGCAGAGTAGAGACTGACGTTTCTGCTAAGAGATGGCATCCTCTTAGCAGACCAGGCAGGTCCTAAAACAAGGACGCAGGCCCTGTCCTCAAGGAATTCACTAATCTTAGGAAGAATTTGGACTGCTAGGATGTTTGAAAATGACAGGATTAGTGGGCAGGTGTTGTAATTGTATTGCATTTGAGTATGTTTAGGAAACAGCTAATTGTGTTTGAAATGGAGACAGGGCAAGTTAGTGGAAATAGCAAACATGGACTTGAGCACAAGACCAACTGTGTGACCTTGGGCAAGTAATTTGACCCTCTGAGCTTTGGTTTCTCATCCAAAGTCCGAGTGACAATCCTTACCTTGCAGGACTGTTAATAATGAGGAATGAGAGTACATAACAGAATATAATAGACTGCTGGATAAATCTGACTAGCATCTATGAAAGTGATTCATTACTTATTCCTTACTCATCACATACAAACAAAGCTAATTTGAAAATCCCTTTGAATTTGATTGGAATTTTGTTTTTTAAATACTGTTTGACTCATTTTACAAGGCCAGTATTACCCTGATACGAAAGCCAGAAAAGTTCACTACAGAAAACAAAATGACAGGCCAATATCCAATGAATACAGTTGTAAAAATCCTCAATAAAATACTAGCAAACCAAATTCAGCATCATATTAGAAGGATCATTCACCATGATCAAGTGGGATTTATACCTGGGATGCAAAGGAGGGTCACCATATGCAAATCAATAAATGTGATATATCACATTAATAGAATTAAAGACAAGATCATATGATCATTTCAATGGATGCAGAAAAAGCATTTGACAAAATTCAACATCTGTTCATGATAAAAACTCTTAACAAATTAGGTATAGGAGGAAAGTACCTCAACGTAATAAAGGCCATATATGACAAGCCCACAGCTAACCTCATACTTAATAGTGAAAGATTTGAAAGCTTTTCCTCTAAGATCAGGAACAAGACAAGGGTGCCCACTCTTCACCAGTCCTATTCAACATTGTACTGGAAGTCCTAACCAAAGCAATTAGGTAAGAAAAAGATATAGAAAGCATCAGAATTGGAAAAGAAGAAGTAAAATTTTCTCTATTTGCAGGTGACATGATTTTATACATAGAAAATCCTGAAGACTTTACCAAAAAACTTTTAGATCTATTCAATGAATTTGGTAAAGTTGCAGGATTCAAAATTAACATACAAAAATCAGTAGTGTTTCTATACACTAATGACAAATTATCTAAAAAAGAAATGAAATGATTCCATTTCCAATAGCATCCAAAACAATAAAATATTGAGGACTTCCCTGGCTGTCTAGTGGTTAGGACTCCGAGCTGCAGGGGGCATGGGGTCAATCCCTGGTCAGGTAACTAAGGTCCCACATGCCATGGAGCCAAAAAGACAACAACAAAAAAAACCACAATAAAATATTTAGGAATAAATTTAACCAAGGAGGTGAAAGAGCTCTACACCGAAAACTACAAGACATTGATGAGAGAAATGTAACAAGATAAATGGAAAGTATCCTTTGTTCATGGAATGGAAGAATTAATATTGTTAAAATATCTATACTACCCAAAGCCATCTATAGATTCAATGCAATCCCTATCAAGACTCCAGTGGCATTTTTAACAGAAGTAAAAATAACAATCCTAAAATTTTTGTGGAACCACAAAAGACCCCAAATAGCCAAAGCAAGTTCTGAGAAAGAAGAACAAAGCAGGAGGCATCACACTTCTGATTTTAAGTTATATAATAAAGTTGTGGTCATCAAAAGAGTATGTTACTGGCATAAAAACAGACATATAGACCAGTGGAACACAATCCAGAGCCCAGAAATTAAACCCATGCATATATGGTCAACTAATATTTGACAAGAGAGCCAAGAATACCCAGTGGAGAAAAGATAGTCTCTTTAATAAACGGTGCTGGGAAAATTGGATATCCACATGTGAAAGAATGAAATTACCCGTCTTACACCACTAGCAAAAATTGACTCAAAATGGATTAAAGACTTAAATGTAAGGCTGGAAATCATACAACTTCTAAAGGAAAACAAAGGAAAAATGCTCCTTGACATGGGTCTTGACAGTGTTGTTTTTGGATATTACACCTAAAGCTTAAGCAACAAAATATAAAATAAGTGGACTACATCAAACTAGAAAGTTTCTTCGCAGCAAAAGGAATGATCGACAAAATGAAAAGGCAACGTATGGAATGGTAAAAAATATTTGCAAATCGTATATCTGATAAGGGGTTAATATTCAAAATAAATGAAGACCTCATACAACTCAATAGCAAAAAAACCAAATAATCCAATCAAAAACTGGGCAAAGGACCTGAATAGACATGTTTTCCAAAGAAGATGTATAAATAGCCAACAGGTACATGAAAAGGTGCTTACCATCACTAATTATTAGGGAAATGCAAATCGAAACTACAATGATGGATGTGAACTAAACTTATTGAGGTAATCATTTCACATTATATGTAAGTCAAATCATTATGCTGTGTACCTTAAACTTATATAGCGCTATATGTCAGTTTTATCTCAATAAAACAAAGGGAGAAAAAGGAAAATATTTGATATAATACACTTAGCCCTTTTCTTTGCATCTTTGAACTCTTGTAAGACAAGGAAACAATTGAATTCAGAGGCAGTACACAGATACTTAACTTACTGACATTTGAACTGTGAAGCAAAAATATTAAGATTTTCCTGCAGGATCAGATTTTATAGGCTACAATATTTTCTGTCCTAGTTACTATGATAATTCTCCTATTACTGGGTTTTCTCTCTGAGCCTTTTTTTTTTTAGTAGTTTTAGCATCATGTTTTCAAAAGGGTTATCCATATTGTAGCATGTATCAGTACTTCATTCTTTTTTATTGCTGAATAATAGTCCACTGTATAGACATACCACTGTTTTTTGAGTATTATTTTTTAAATTTTATTTATTTTTTGGCTGCGTTGGGTCTTTTTTGCTGCACGTGGGCTTTCTCTAGTTGCGTTGAGCAGGGGCTACTCTTCATTGCGGTGCACGGGCTTCTCATTGCGGTGGTTTCTGTTGTTGTGGAGCATGGGCTCTAGGGCGC
Organism: Hyperoodon ampullatus; assembly: GCF_949752795.1. NCBI lineage: Eukaryota > Metazoa > Chordata > Mammalia > Artiodactyla > Ziphiidae > Hyperoodon > Hyperoodon ampullatus. Next base: position 102,024,762 of record NC_136921.1, read on the forward strand.
GTAGGCTTCAGTAGTTGTGGTGCATGGGCTTAGTTGCTCCACGGCATGTGGAATCTTCCCAGATCAGGGCTCGAACCTGTGTCCCCTGCATTGGCAGGCGGATTCTTAACCATTGCGCCACCAGGGAGGTCCCTGGACATACCACTTTTTAAAATTCATTTATGGACATTTGGATTGTTTCCACTTTTTGGCTCTTAGAATAATGCTTGGGTCGTGTAATAACTTTATGTTTAGCATTTTAATAAACTGCCAGACAGTTTCCAAAGTGGTTGTACCATTTTCCATTCTCACCAACAGTGTATGAGCATTTCAGTTTCTCCACATCCTTGACAACAACTGTAATCATCTTTTTTTATTCTAGTCATCCTAGCACCAGGTAGTATTTTGTCATGGTTTTGACTTGCATTTCCCTGATGACTAATGGTATTGAGCTTTTTTCATGTGCTCATTGACACATGAATCTTCTTTTTATATCTTCTTCGGGGAACTGTCCATTCAGATCCTTTGTCCTTTTTATAATTGGTTTATTTGTCTTTTCATTGTTGAGTTGTAATAGTTTTTTATATTCCCTAGATTCAAATCTCTTATCAGATATATGCTTTGTAAATGTTTTCCCCAATTCTGTGGGTTGTCTTTTCACTTTCTTGATGGTGTCCTTTGAAGCACAAAAGTTTTTAATTTTGATGAAGTCTTCGTGCAGAATCAGGGCAATGGCCCCTCTGACTGCAGAGCTCTCCCATTGCAGTACTTGCTTTTGAACCCTGGACCCTTAGTTCCTGCCTTTCTAACAGCTAATATTGTCCTTTTATGTGCCCTCCCCCAGGGATGGTTGCAGAGGAGTACAATGCCTTCTTCTACTCGCTGGTGTCCCAGGACACACAGGAAATGGCTTACTCAACCAAGCGGCAGAGGTTCTTGGTAGATCAAGGTTATAGCTTTAAGGTATGTAAGCATTTGGTCTCTGGTCAGAGTAGGACCAAGGCTTTTTTGTACCCAGCCCTCCATGAGAAGTGGGGGGCTGCTGTCAGCATGAGCATGGGACAGATCTCAGGCAGGCACAGGACATTAGGGGACATTAGGGTACCTTTGTCCTTGCATGAATTGTGGGGAGCTTTGAAGGAAAAATATTGTGCAGGATCCCTCCTGTCTCCAACTTCTCACAGTGAATGGTCAAAGAATGGGGCCTCTGAAGCAAGAGGCCTGTGGAGTCTCAGCTTGTTAACTTTTTACAGTTGTCTTGAAGAGAAAACATTAGATGTTGGTGGGAAAATGTGCTAGCCTAGTAGGACTTGAGATGAAGGAACTGTGGCCATCACTGTGTTAGTCTGAGCCCCTCGGGGTTACTTTCTCAGGGGGTGCCCCCTCCAGGGAGCTGGGAGAGTCTGCCCTTAGTCATCTGGTAAGCCTGGGTCTCAGTGGGCCTCACAGACATCAGAGCCATCCATGTACTATAAATCTGGTATTTTAATAGTTTGGGAAATTCTAAAGCTTTGGTGAACTTCCATTGGCTAAGGCATTTGCTTTCTTTCCTATTGACACAAATACTAAGTTTTTGTTAGGATTTAGTGTCCCAAAGGGTTTTGACTTGTGGTAGTGGGTGGAGGGTGCTGGAAGCAGGGGATTAAAAGGATATCTTAGAACATGTAAGTTCCCAGGTTCTTGATTTGTGAGACTGTAGGCTGCCTTTTCAGATACTTTAGATTGTATCTTTTTCAAATTGGTTTAGGGCAGAACTAATTAGGGAACTAATAGAGTTCCCTTTTATTAGCTTTAGAAAAGAGGACAGGGTTGTCTGTTCCCTCCCCTTTTAGTCAGAGGCAGTGACACTTTTCAGACTTCTCACGCTGAACTCTAGTTCAGGACATTTGGGACAGTTTTTTGAAGGATTTTCATTTCGACCTTTTTATCTGTCTGTGTAACGTTTGAGATGATAATAGCATCCATACCTCCTGATTCCTGGGAGAATCGTAAGGGTAAGAGAAGCAGTGAATCAGGAAGTGCTCTGGGTTCTTTGACGGGTGAGCTCGACAGCATGGTACCTGAGCACATGGTTGTCTGCATTGGTTGGAGCTGCCTTTGCCTTCCTCACCTCCAGGGCTGCCTGCTGAGAGCAGCCAGGTTAGGGTTCCCAGAATCTGGACCCTGGTGATCAGGCCAGGGCAGAAGTGTCCCGTATCTGTACTCCAGATCTGTGGCCACCTGAAGGGTGCAGCCAGATACTTCTAGGAATTTTCTAATTAAAATTATGAGAAGAATGAGAGAGAGAGGAAAAGAAGTTCCCTTTCTGACTCAGTGGTCCCCAACCTTTTTGGCGCCAGGAACTGGTTTCATGGAAGACAGTTTTTCCACCGACCGGTGGGGAGAGGGGGTAATGCGAGCGATGGGGGGTGGTCCAGGCGGTAAAGCGAGCCGTGGGGAGCGGCAGATGAAGCTTCACTCGCTCTCCTGCCGCTTGCCTCCTGCTGTGCGGCCCGGTTCCTAACAGGCCGCGGACCAGTGCTGGTCCTCAGCCCGGGGGTTGGGGACCCTGCTGTACGTAATCAATCCAAGCTTTCTGCAGGGATAGGTAGGCCTTGTAGTAAGGTATCTCCAAAGAAATGAAAACCAAATCTCCACCATGCTTTTATCTTTCTCTTTTGGAAAAAAAAATCTTATAAATCCATTCTTAATATCCTATCATTTGTAAGTGTCCCTCCTGCTGGAAGCCCTGGGTGCCAAGCCCGGAGGTTGAAGGCCTTCTTGAGGGGCAGCCGGCTGTGCCTTTCGGTTTTTGGTCCTTCGTTTACCTGGTGCAAGGTGGGAAAACTACCAGAATGGTTGTTTTAAGATTGCTGAGATCCCTGTTGATCTTCGGTAAGTGATCATTTAGCTGCCATGTGTTGGGAGCAGAGTTTTCTAGAATTTCCTGAACCTCTCCTGCCTTGCAGTCATTAGTTAAGCTCCTTGTTGACAGTGGCTCTGAGGCTGGTCTCTGCACTGCCTAAGAGGAGCTCTCCGTTATTAGCCACCTGCTCTGCTGGGCCTGAGGGGGCAAGTGACCAGACCAGGTGAGCCCAGGAGAAGGCGGGATCGGGTCCAGGGAGAGAAAACAAGAGGGTTCTGCTGTGCAGGTGATCACAAAGCTTGCCAACATGGAGGAGGAGGAGTTGGCATTTTCAACAAAAGAGGAGCAACAGCAACTCTTACAGAAGGTCCTGGCAGCCTCTGACCTGGATGCTGAGGAGGAGGTGGTGGCGGGAGAATTTGGCTCCAAATCCAGCCAGGTGAGTGAGTGGGTGAGGCTCCAGATGTCAGTTCTCCCGAAGGACAGCGTCTTAGACACACATACGCCTGCACAGTCCTTTGTGTGTTTGTGCCTGTGTGATTTTTGTAAGAACTTGGAGACTGTAGAGAAGAGAATAATCGAAAACGCCCCTACTAACCTTGCTGTGCGTCTGTCTTGTTCTGTGTGTCTGAGCCCACGGCAGGTGTGGTGGGTCTCCTGCTCTGTTCACATAGCAGTCTGGCGTAAGTATTTGTTAGTATTTGGATGTGGGAGCCCAGGCTCCGCCTAGGGTGGCTGCTGGAAGGAGCGTGACGGACCTGGGGCTGCCTTTTTGGCCTTGGGCGCCTCACCTTATCCCTGGCTTCCTCCTCAGTAATGAAACTGAGCCTTCCGGGCTGTAAAATGCATCTGAGAATCAACTCATATTGTAGTTTCCATACATTCTTCGAAAAATTTAGAGTTCTCTGAAAATGCACAACTTTTCAGTTATTCTGCACATGCTTATTGAATGCCTGCTATGTGCCAGGCAAATATAATACGGTATAACTAATGAAAGTATCATTATGAGGAATTCTTATTATCAGGCCCTTCCAAGGAGAGAAGTACCATTTCATCAGGTGCTTTTGAAACTAAGTTGGTGTTAGAGCTGGAAAGCGAGCGATGGCTGGAACAGGGGAAGAAGGAAGCAGTGTCACCAGGGAGGTGCTGCCCTCCCCGCAGCCTGAGACCTTTCTGTCCCCAGACCTGGGGGTTGGGGGCTGGGCCTCCTCCTGGGCACTCTCCACGGGAGCCCAGGGAAAATTCCTGTTTCTGTGTCTGAAGGTGGTGTCTAGTCAATTCCACCTCACAGTGGGTCACCCAAGGTGAGGCTGTGCAAGGCGTGGCTTCAGTGCCTGTCTGCGTACTTTGCTTGGAATCTGGTGCAAGTGGTGTCCCAGGCTCGGGGGCAGACCCTTGACTTGTGTGATTTCTGTTCACACCACACATGTCAAGCAGATGTGGTTATCCACATTTTACAGATGAGTTCATTGAGGTGCAGACATTCAGTATTTGCCCAAGGCCACCCAGTGAGACACAGAGCCAAGATTCAGGCCCAGGGCTAGAAAGGATTTCCAGTTGATTCAAAGCCTTATGGTAGGGTCTCAGGAGATTTTGAGGGACTCCTGCCCTCACTGTTAAAATTCTGTTTAGAAATTGTCATTAAGAGAGGCAGGGTGGTATATGGCTAGGTACATGGAATCTGAAGCTGACTGCCTGGGTTCAAGTCCCATCTGTTTAAGAGTTGTGTGATCTTGGACAAATACTTCATTTCTCTGTGCCTGTTTCCTCTTCTGTAAGGTGGGGATTATAATGGTTGTGAGCATTAGATGAGGTAAGACACGTAAATAAGTATAAGCTGCTTAGAACTATGCCTGAGACATACTAAGTGGTCAGTAAATGTTATTTTAAAAATAATAAAATCTATGAAACTTTTATAAGTTTTATAAATTTATCTTATTCTGATTATAAATGTTATAGGAGGAGGGTGTTTTGCTTTGTAAACTAATGGTGGGCCGGGTCGCCCTGCAGGTGTCTCGGCGCTTCGGCACGATGAGCTCCATGTCTGGGGCCGATGACACAGTGTACATGGAGTACCACTCGTCCCGGAGCAAGGCTTCCAGTAAGCACGTGCACCCGCTTTTCAAGCGCTTCAGGAAATGACGCCCATAGGGTCACGTAGGTGAAACTTGGGTGCCTAGCGCCAGCATTGGAAAGGGACTTTAAACAGAGCATTTTCTTTCCACATCTGCATTCTTTCCAATAGTGTCGGCCAAACCAGTCTAGATTCAATATCTGTTGACTGTGTTGAAGAAAATGCATCAAGAGCTTGATTCTGTCTTCCTGGGCATTCCAGGATTTGAAAGTGGGAGTGGGGGGAGTATATTTTTTGTTTTTTTCAGACCGCTTTTTAAACTTGCTGGGGAGTGGTCATTCCTGTACATAAAAATTTGTAACATTTAGGTGTATTTATCTTACTGTTCTCCTGAATAAACAGCACTGGGGTGTTTAACCACTCTTCATCGTATGCCTTGTTCTTACACCTTGTCACAGACATGGGCTATGTCTAGATGACAAACTTCCATCAGGGCTCCACTTGGTGGCAGGCCCAGAGGAATTAGACGGGGCCCATCCACAGGGAGCACCGGAGAGACAAGAAGACTTGCCCGTTAGTGCACAGTGTTGACAGGGGATGGTGGTCCAGAGTGATGGAGGAGCTTGAGCAGTTTGCAGTGCTGCCTGGCCCCTCCCTGTTCAGCTCAGGTGGGTTCCATGGGAGGCACCACAGCTGTAGGTCCTCTAGGTAACCTGAAGGCCATCACCTTCGTGGGGAGCCACAGTGCACACAGCTTCTGATGGTTGGTCTTCCCTGAGAGGATCAACTTTTATTTCTACCTCCCCCCAGATACACTGTTGATATGGCTGGGAGGCTGGATTCCTCTTCTAGTAGCAGTTTAGTACCCTTGGATCTAACGGCTGGTTCCCGTATTCTGAAAGATGTCTCTGCGCTTTTCTTCTCTGTTCCTGGTATGAAAGAAAAGGTGTTCAGGAAAAGACACAAATCAGGATTGGTCCATAGAAGACAGGCAGGCACGCACAGGCATAGGTCATGAAGAAGAACGTGTTATTTTGAGGAGGCTTGTTCTAGGAGGCGGCAGCCCTGCACCTGGGGAGTGTTGGAAGCCTGTGCTAACTAAGGCCGCTCGACTTGGAGTCCTGCCCACCCCTGCCGCCCGGCAGCAGTGATCCCAGCCGTCATCGCCCACTCAGGGAGAAGACCACATTCATTCTGTCAAGAGTGCTTCGGAGCAAGAGCCACCTTCCTTGAATTGCACTTCACTGAGCTGACCTTTTGGGGACAAACGCACTCTCACAGTCTGCCCAGCAGTTGGTGCTGACCCATGGAGAGCCGCTGTGTCTGTGCAAACCCTGGAAATGGCCCCCAGCAGCCAGACCTGAGGGCTGTGCTCAGGCACATCCGTGCTAAGGCCACTCACCCCAGTGGGTGGCACCCAGATGTCAGACTGGATTATAACCAGTATTATTTCCAGATTCTCATATCCTGTCATGCTTGAGATACTCAAGCAATGCCAAGCACTTCGTGTATCTCCTTGTTGCTCATTGTTTTCTTGTCCTCTAACCTGTCTACAGATAACGTTGAATTTTACCCAAGCCCTGTGATCCTGGAAAACTGGGACTTTCAAAGAACCACACACCCGCCCCCCCACCCCCCACCCCGCCATCTTTTGTGTTCTGGAAAACAGCTTACCGCAAAGAACCACCTTTCCCCATATGTCTGAGATAAGGCTCATGGGTGCCCTCCTTGTCTAACAGTGACAAGGCCAGACACAGACCTTCCAGATTCCCATTCTTTGCTTCGAATGATTAGCTGAAGCGCTTGTCCCCACTGATCAATTGGAACAAAATGCTTGTTAACCAAACCTTGGTTAAGATTCTCTCTGCAGGCCCCTGACTTTTGGCCCACGCTCAGCCTACAGCCCCTCCTGAGTCCAGTGGGACTCAGGGTAAAACACTGTCTGATCTGCCATCTGCCATTGCCACTCCCATTCATCCCACTTCCTCAGCCCCTCCTGTGTTTCCTCCTCCCTATAAAAGAAAAACTTTTTTGCTTAACTCTTGAGATGCTTGCTGATCATATGGTCAGTGTGTTCTCCCTGTTGTAATAGCTGCCCTCCCCTTTGCAGCAATCCTTCGAAGTGAAGTCTCTCCTTGCCAAGTCGGGATTAGTTTATTTGAAACCATGTAACAAATTCCTATTTATTCTCTAAAAGTAAGTTGAGATGTATCATCTCCAGGAAACCTAACTCCTGCGCCTACCCCAAAAGTGTTTCCTGTACTGTGCTATGTCCTTTATGCTGTCCTTTTTTTTTCTTTTTTTTCATTTTTGGTGTTTACATTTTTGTATCCTGTTGGTTTGAGTTCTATCTGTACCCCAATATCTGGCATATAGTAGGTATCCAGTGACTATTGAATGGGTCTCTTTTCAAAGTTTATGGACTTAAAAGGAACACAATAACCCTGCCTGCTTACACCTTGAGGGAAGTTGTGAGGGAACCTCTCACTGGTAACCATCTATCCTGTTATCCCTTCCTGCTGCCTTTTCCCTGAACCAGTCCTTACACCCCATAGCAGAAGGAATTTATAGGACAAAGTACCAAATAGGAGAGCTGCACAAAGAGATTTGCTGAGGGGCCCAGAGTCTTCCACTGAGCACTGTTCTGCACATGCATGTAAAGAAGCTACCCAAGGCTGGGGAAGGAACCACATGAAAGGGTCAGGGGGAGCTTATCCAGGGCCTGAACTATTCCTGTTCCCACCAGCCAGACTGAAAATCCTCAACTCACTGGGCATCTGGTAGAGTGTTCAGCAAGGTTTTGCTTCAGTATTGTGGAAAGTTAGACCTAAACTAATGCTGCATGAGTCCTAACAAAAGTTTGAAGGCAAGACCCAAAAGGATCCAATTATTTCCAAGTAACTTACTACAATCCAGGACAAAGCTAATTATTACAGCACAAAAATATCTAGCAACCAATAAGGTAAAATTTGCACTGTCTGACATCCAATCAGAAATTACCAGGCAAGCAAAGAGCCAGGAAAATACAACTCATAATGAAAACTTGTTTCCATACTCTCTCTGACATTTCTTATTTGCTTGCTCTGACAAAGTAAGCTGCCCAATGGAGAGGCCCACATGGCAAGGAATGGAGGGAGCCTCAGTCCAATGGCCCACAGTGGACTGAATCCTGCCAAGCTCACAGGAGTGAGCTTGGAAACTTCCTCTCTTGGTTGAGCCTACAACCAATGACTACATTGGTTAGATGACTACAGCCCTAACCTACCCCTTGATTGTATCCTGTGAGAGACGTGAACCAGAGGACACAGCTAAGGTCCTGGATTCCTGATGCACAGAAACTGTGAGATCATAAATGTTGTCATTTTAAGCCACAAAATTTTAAATTGTAAAAAATTTTAAATTAAAAAATGTCTTATTATTTACATCTCTTTTTTAAGAAAGAGAATTGATTGCTAAGTACTGGAGATGGATTGTGGTCACGGTTGCCCATGATTACAAAGCAATAGATAACTAATATAGATTTTGGTACCAAGCGTGGGATGCTGTTGTAACAAATACTCAAAAACGTGGGAGTGGCTTTGGAACTAAGAAGTGGGGAGAGGCTGGATTTTGAGGAACATGTTAGAGAATGCCCAAATTACCTTCAACAGACTATTATTGAGAACACTGTCAGTGAGTGCTTAAAAGGAAGTGAAGAAGCTGCTATTGGAAACTGGAGGAAGGGGGATCTCTATTACACAGTGGCCAAAAATTTAGTGGCACTGTCATCTGCAGTTATATGGAAAGCAGAATGTGTCCAATGAACTTTGTGGTCTAGATTTGCAAGATTTGCTAAGATTTGCAAGCAAAATGTTCAAGTAGCCACCTGATTTCTTCTTGCTGCTTAAATAGTAAAATGTGAAAGGAGAGGGAAAAAGTGAGGGCAGAACTGTTTTTAAAAAGGAGCCAGAGAGGACACTTTGTGCAGGGAAACACAGATAAAGACGGCAGACTATGTTCTGTGACCACAGTGGAATTAAATTTAAAATCAGTAAAAGATCTGTTGGAAACCCCCAAATATTTGATGAGATTTCTTATTAAAAACTATGGAATCAAGAAGACTATCGAGGGCTTCCCTGGTGGCACAGGGTTGAGAATCTGCCTGCCAATGCAGGGGACACAGGTTCGAGCCCTGGTCTGGGAAGATCCCACATGCCGCGGAGCAACTGGGCCCGTGAGCCACAGCTACTGAGCCTGCACATCTGGAGCCTGTGCTCTGCAACAAGAGAGGCCGCGACAGTGAGAGGCCCGCGCACCACGATGAAGAGTGGCCCCCGCTCGCTGCAACTAGAGAAAGCCCTCACACAGAAATGAAGACCCAACACAGCCAAAAAAATAAATAAATAAATTTATTTAAAAAAAAAAGACTATCAAGAAATATCTTTAAGTATTGAAAGAAAAAAACCAACAACTTAGAATTCTATACCCAGCGAAAAGATCTTTCAAAAATAAAAGTGAAATTCTTCTTCAGATATAGGAGTGCTGAAAGAATTCATTACTAGCAGATCAGCACTAAAGGTCATGTTAAAGGAAGTCCTTTGAGGAAAGGAATATAATGCTAGTTAGAAATTTGTATCTACACAAAGGATTGAAGACTACTACAAACTACCTTGATAAATATAAAAGATTTTCTGTTATTTACATTTTTTTTAAAGGAGAACTGATTGCTAACTTCTGGAGATGGATAGTGGTCATAGTTGCACAACACTGAATGAACTTAATGCCACTAAACTGTGCACTTAAAAGTGGTTAAAATTGTAAATTTTATGTATATTTTACCACAATAAAAAATAAAGATAACTGTTTAGAACAAAGGAAATGTATTGTGGAGTTTATAACATGTAAAAGTAAAATGTATAACAACAATAGTACAAAAGCCAAGAGGGTAGAAGTGGATGTGTACTGTTGTAAGGTTCTTGTGTTATACATAAAGTGGTATAACATTACTTGAAAGTCGCCTGTGGTACTGAAGCAACCACTAAAATAACAAAGAATTATGGTTAATAAACCAATATAGGAGATAAAATGAAGTCATGAAAAATACTCAATTCTAAAGAAGTCAGAAAAAGAGGAGGAAGGAAATAAGGAGCAGATGGGATAAGTAGAGAATAAATAGGAAATGGTCTAAACGCCCTCAATTAAAAATCAGAGATTGTCAGATTTTTAAAAGAAGAACAAAATTATGCTGCCTACAAGATTTAATATTAGGATGCAAATAGGTTTAGAGAATGGAACAATATATACTATGCTAACATGAAGCAAACGAAAGCTGGAGTAGCTATATTAATGTTGGGCCAAGTAGATTTCAGAGCAAAGAATATTTTATAAAGAGGAGCTAATAATTCTAAAGATTTATGTTCCTAATTACAGCTTTAAAATACTTGAAGCAAAAACTGATACACCTGAAAGAAGAAATAGAAAAATACACATTTCAGAGATTTTAATACCTTTTTCTCAATAATTGATAGAATAAATAGACCAAATATCAGTAAAGATACAGAAGACTTAAACAACACTATTAACCAACTTCACCTGACTAACATTTATAAAACACCACCCAGTAACCGCAGAATACACATTCCTTTCAAGTTCATACAGATCATTTACTAAGATTTAATTCTGGACCATACAACCAGTCCCAATAAATTTAAAAGGATTCAAGTCACACAAGCAATGTTCCTTGACCACAGTGGAAGTAAATTAAAAATCGGTAAAAGATCTGTGGGAAACCCCCAAATATTTGAAAACTAAGTAACACAATTCTAAATGTAAAAAAAAAAGAGAAATTACTATTTTTGAATTGAGTGAAAATGAAAACTACATTTTAAAAAATATATATATATATAAATTATTTCTGGCTGTGTTGGGTCTTCGTTGCTGCACATGGGCCTTCTCTAGTTGCTGTGAGCAGGGGCTACTCTTCGTTGTGGTGTGTGTGCTTCTCATTGCGGTGGCTTCTCTTGTTGTGGAGCACAGGCTCTAGGCACACAGGCTTCAGTAGTTGTAGCACACGGGCTCCATAGTTGTGGCTTGTGGGCTCTAGAGTGCAAACTCAGTAGTTGTGGCACATGGGCTTAGTTGCTCTATGGCATGTGGGATCTTCCCGGACCAGGGATCAAACCCGTGACCCCTGCATTGGCAGGTGGATTCTTAACCTCTGTGCCACCAGGGAAGTCTGAAAACTATTAATTTTGTTTATAATTTTCTGTATGTTTTGACATCTTAAAAACTGTTCTGGTTGGGGAGAGATACACCTTGCTGAGACTAGCCTATTCTTTTTTTTGTTTTTTGTTTTTTTTAAATTGAAGTATAGCTAATTTACAATGCTCTGTTTCTGGTATACAACAAAGTGATTCAGTTACATACACATTTTTCCATATTCTTTTCCATTATGGTTTATTACAGGATGTTGAATATAGTTCCCTGTGCTATATAATAGGACCTGTGTTTATCCATTCTGTATATAATAGTTTGCATCTGCTAACCCCAAACTCCCAATCCATCCCTCCCCTTTCCCTGTTGGTAACCACAAGTCTGTTTTCTATGTCTGTGAGTGTTTCTGTTTCATAGGCAAGTTCATTTGTGTCATAGTTTAGATTCCACATATAACTGATGTCATATGGTATTTGTCTTTCTCTTTCTGACATACTTCACTTAGTATGATAATCTCTAGGTCCATCCATGTGGCATTATTTCATTCTTTTTTGTGGCTGAGTAGTATTCCACTGTGTGTGTGTGTGTGTGTGTGTGTGTGTACCACATCTTCCTTATCCATTCATCTGTTGATGGACGTTTAGGTTGCTTCCATGTCTTGGCTATTGTAAATAGTGAGCCTAGGCAATTCTTGAGACAGCAAAGGGCACAGCCAGGAGCATGTCTTTGACTTACAGACTAAACAGTCCAGAGCCATATCTCCTCTATCTGGCCCATACACCCCAGGAGGCAATACACTCCGTCTTAATCATCCCAGGGCCAGGTACCAGGCAACTAGGGACCACCCTTAACAGTGTAGAGCCAGCTGAAATTATTCAAACTAGGGAGTTCTAAACTGTTCATTCTGCCCTGCCTTGCCTGTCCCACAGAAACTCCAATAAAGATTCTAGCTTCGGCTTTCCCCTTGCTCCTGCTTTCTGCGTGCTGACCACTCTGAGGCTTTCCCATGTGGCCCTACATGGAACAGTATGCTGCGCATCCAATTTTAGGACCTGGGAGCATAATAAATTTGTTTTCCTGAGCCTCTCGTGTGTCGCCTCTTGTGGCTAAACCTGTCAATCACATAAAAGAACACAGAACAAAAACCAATATACTGGAGGGGGACCTTCAAGATGGCGGAGGAGTAAGACGTGGAGATCACCTTCCTCCCCACAAATACATCAGAAATGCATCTACACGTGGGACAACCCCTACAGAACACCTACCGAACGCTGGCAGAAGACCTCAGACTTCCCAAAAGGCAAGAAACTCCCCACATACCTGGGTAGGGCAAAAGAAAAAAAGAAAAAAGAGACAAAAGAATAGGGACGGGACCTGCAACTCTGGGAGGGAGCTGTGAAGGAGGAAAGGTTTCCACACACTAGGAAGCCCCTTCGTGGGTGGAGACTGCGGGTGGCGGAGGGGGGGAGCTTTGGAGCCATGGAGGAGAGCACAGCAACAGGGGTGTGGAGGGCAAAGCGGAGAGGCTCCCGGCACAGAGGATTGGTGCCAACCAGCATTCACCAGCCCGAGGTTTGTCTGCTCACCCACCAGGGCGAGTGGGTGCTGGGAGCTGAGGCTCTGGCTTCAGAGTTCAGAACCCAGGGAGAGGACTGGGGTTGGCTGTGTGAACACAACCTGAAGGGGCTAGTGCGCCACAGCTAGCCGGGAGGGAGTCTGGGGAAAAGTCTGGACCTGCCGAAGAGATAAGAGACCATCGTTACACGGTGCGCGAGGAGAGGGGATTCAGAGCACCACCTAAATGAGCTCCACAGATGGGCACGAGCCACGGCTATCAGCTTGGACCCAAGACGGGCATGAAACGCTAAGGCTGCTGCTGCAGCCACCAAGAAGCCTGTGAACAAGCACAGGTCACATCCACACCTCCCCTCCTGGGAGCCTGTGCAGACCGCCACTGCCAGGGTCCCACGATCCAGGGACAACTTCCCCGGGAGAACACATGGCGCTCCTCAGACTGTTGCAACATCATGCTGGCTTCTGCCATTGCAAGCTTGCCCCACATTCTAATTATGACTACCGTACCCCTCCCTTCCCCCAGCCTGAGTGAGTGAGAGCCCCCTAATCAGCCACTGCTTTCACTCCCTCCTATCTGGGTGGGAACAGATGCCTGAGGGTGACCTACACACAGAGGCGGGTCCAAATCCAAAGCTGAACCCTGGGAGCTGTGCGAACAAAGAAGAAAAGGAAATTTCTCCATGCAGCCACAGGAGCAGCGGATTAAATCCCCACAATCAACTTGATGTACCCTGCATCTGAGGAATACCTGAATAGACAACAAATCATACCAAAATTGGGGCGGTGGACTTTAGGAGCAACTGTGGACTTGGGGTTTGCTGTCTGTAACTGATTTGTTTCTAATATATATGTTTACCTTAGTTTAGTTTTTAGCACTTGTTATCCTTGGTGGATTTGTTTATTTGGTTACTCTCTTCATTTTTAAAAAACATATTATTTTATGTTAATAATTTTTTAATTATTTTTTTTCTTTCTTTTTTTCCTCCCTTTTCTTCTGAGCCATGTGGCTGACAGGGTCTTGGTGTTCCTGCCAGGTGTCAGGCCTGAGCCTCTTAGGTGGGAAAGCCGAGTTCAGGACATTGGACCACCAGAGACCTCCCAGCCCCACATAATATCAATTGGTGAGAGCTCTCCCAGAGATCTCTGTCTCAATGCTAAGACCCAGCTCCACCCAATGGCCAGCAAGCTCCAGTGCTGGATGCCCCATGCCAAAAAAACTAGTGAGACTGGAAGACAGCCCCACCCATTAGCAGAGGTTGCCTAAAATCATACTAAGTTCACAGACACCCCAAAACACACGACAGGACATGACCCTGCCCACCAGAAAGACAACATCCTGCCCCACCCACCAGAACAGAGGCACCAGTCCCCTCCACTAGGAAGCCTACACAAGCCACTGAACCAACATCACCCACTGGGGGCAGACACCCAAAACAATGGGAACTACGAACCTGCAGCCTGCAAAAAGGAGACCCCCAAAACAGTAAGTTAAAGAAAATGAGAAGACAGAAAAATATGCTGCAGACGAAGGAGCAAGGTAAAAACCTACCAGACCAAACAAATGAAGAGGAAATAGGCAGTATGCCTGAAAAAGAATTCAGAGTAATGATAGTAAAGATGATCCAAAACCTTGGAAATAATAGAATGGAGAAAATAAAAGAAACATTTAACAAGGACCTAGAAGAACTAAAGAGCAAACAAACAATGATGAACAACAAAATAAATTAAAAAGTCTCTAGGGCTTCCCTGGTGGCGCAGTGGTAGAGAGTCCACCTGCCGATGCAGGGGACACGGGTTCGTGCCCCGGTCCGGGAAGATCCCACATGCCGCGGAATGGCTGGGCCCGTGAGCCATGGCCACTGAGCCTGCACGTCCAGAGCCTGTGCTCCACAACAGGAGAGGCCACAACAGTGAGAAGCCCACGTACCAGAAAAAAAAAAATTCTCTAGAAGGAATCAATAGTAGAATAACTGAGGCAGAAGAACAGAGAAGTGACCTGGAAGATAAAATAGTGGAAATAACTATCACAGAGCAGAATAAAGAAAAAAGAATGAAAAGAATTTAAGCCAGTCTCTGGGACAACATTAAATGCACCAACATTCTAATTATAGGGGTCCCAGAAGAAGAAGAGATAAAGAAAGGGACTGAGAAAATATTTGAAGAGATTATAGTTGAAAACTTCCCTAACCTGGGAAAGGAAATAGTCAAGTCCAGGAAGTGCAGAGAGTCCCACTCAGGATAAATCCAAGGAGAAGCACACCAAGACACATATTAATCAAACTATCAAAAATTAAATACAAAGAAAAAATATTAAAAGCAGCAAGGGAAAAACAAAAAATAACATAGAAGGGAATCCCCATAAGGTTTACAGCTGATCTTTCAGCAGAAACTCTGCAAGCCAGAAGGGAGTGGCAGGACATATTTAAAGTGATGAAAGGGAAAAACCTACAACTAAGATTACTCTACCCAGCAAGGATCTCATTCAGATTTGAAGGAGAAATTAAAACCCTTACAGACAAGCAAAAGTTAACAGAATTCAGCACCACCAAACCAGCTTTACAACAAATGCTAAAGGAACTTCTTTAGGCAGGAAACACAAGAGAAGGAAAAGACCTACATAAACAACCCCAAAACATTTAAGAAAATGGTAATACTAACATACATATCAATAATTACCTTAAATGTAAATGGATTAAATGCTCCCACCAAAAAGATATAGACTGGCTGAATGGATACAAAAACAAGACCCACCCATATATATATGCTGTTTACAAGAGACCCACTTCAGACCTAGGGACACATACAGATTGAAAGTGAGGGGGTGGAAAAAGATATTCCATTCAAGTGGAAATCAAAAGAAAGCTGGAGTAGCAATTCTCATATCAGACAAAATAAACTTTAAAATAAAGACTATTACAAGGGACAAAGGAGGACACTACATAATGACTAAAGGATCAATCCAAGAAGAAGATACAACAATTGTAAATATTTATGCACCCAACATAAAGCACCTCAATACATAAGGCAAATGGTAACAGCCATAAAAGGGGAAATCAACAGTAACACAATCATAGTAGGGGACTTTAACACCCCACTTTCACCAATGGACAGATCATCCAAAATGAAAATAAATAAGGAAACACAAGCTTTAAATGACAATTAAACAAGATGAACTTAATTGATATTTATAGGACATTCCATCCAAAAACAACAGAATACACTTTCTTCTCAAGTGCTCGTGGAACATTCTTCAGAATAGATCATATCTTGGGTCAAAAATCAAGCCTTGGTAAATTAAAAAAATTTGAAATCATATCAATTATCTTTTCTGACCACAATGCTATGAGACTAGATATCAATTACAGGAAAAAAAAAACTAAAAAATACAAACACATGGAGACTAAACAATACGCTACTAAATAACCAAGAGATCACTGAAGAAATCAAAGAGGAAAGCAAAAAATACCTAGAAACAAATGACAATGAAAACGTGATGACCCAAAAGCTATGGGATGCAGCAAAAGCAGTTCTAAGAGGGAAGTTTGTATCAATACTATCCTACCTCAAGAAACAAGAAAAATCTCAAACAACCTAACCTTACACCTAAAGCAATTAGAGAAAAAAGAACAAGAAAACCCCCCACAGTTAGCAGAAGGAAAGAAATAAAGATCAGATCAGAAATAAATGAAAAACAAATGAAGGAAACAATAGCAAAGATCAGTAAAAGTAAAAGCTGGTTCTTTAAGAAGATAAACAAAATTGATAAACCATTAGCCAGACTTATCAAGAAAAAAAGGGAGAAGACTCAAATCAACAGAATTAGAAATGAAAAAGGAGAAGTAACAACTGACACTGAAGAAATACAAAGGATCATGAGAGACTACGACAAACAACTATATGCCAGTAAGATGGACGACCTGGAAGAAATTGACAAATTCTTAGAAAAGCACAATCTGCCAAGACTGAATCAGGAAGAACTAGAAAATATGAACAGACCAATCACAAGCACTGAAATTGAAACTGAAATCTTCCAACAAACAAAAGCCAGGACCAGATGACTTCACAGGCGAATTCTATCAAACATTTAGAGAAGAGTTAACACCTATCCTTCTCAAACTCTTCCAAAATATAGCAGAGGGAGTAACACTCCAAGATGCATTCGACAAGGCTACCATCACCCTAATACCAAAACCAGGCAAAGATGTCACAAAAAAAGAAAACTACAGGCCAATATAACTGATGAACATAGATGCAAAAAATCCTCAACAAAACACTAGAAAACAGAATCCAACAGAACAATAAAAGGATCATACACCATGATCAAGTGGGATTTATCCCAGGAATGCAAGGATTCTTCAGTATACTCAAATCAATCAATGTGATACACTGTATTAACAAACTGAAGGATTAAAACTTTATGATAATCTCAATAGATGCAGAGAAATATTTTGACAAAATTCAACACCCATTTATGATAAAAACTCTCCAGAAAGTAAGCATAGAGGGAACCTCCCTCAACATAATAAAGGCCATATATGACAAACCCACAGCCAATATCGTTCTCAATGGTGAAAAACTGAAACCATTTCCTCTAAGATCAGGAACAAGACAAGGTTTCCCACTCTCACCACTATTATTCAACATAGTTTTGGAAGTTTTAGCCACAACCATCAGAGAAGAAAAAGAAATGAAAAGAATCCAAATTGGAAAAGAAGAAGTAAAACTGTCACTGTTTGCAGATGACATGATACTATACATAGAGAATCCTAAAGATGCTACCAGAAAACTACTAGAGCTAATCAATGAATTTGGTAAAGTAGCAGGATACAAAATTAATGCACAGAAATCTTTCATTCCTATACACTAATGATGAAAAATCTGAAAGAGAAATTAAGGAAACACTCCCATTTACCACTGTAACAAAAAGAATAAAGTACCTAGGAATAAGCCTACCTAAGGAGACAAAAGACCTGTATGCAGAAAACTATAAGACAATGATGAAAGAAATTAAAGATGATACAAACAGATGGAGAGATATACCATGTTCTAGGATTGGAAGAATCAACATTGTGAAAATGACTCTACTACCCAAAGCAATCTAAAGATTCAATACAATCCCTATCAAACTACCAATGGCATTTTTTCACAGAACTAGAACAAAAAATTGCACAATTTGTATGGAAACACAAAAGACCCTGAATAGCCAAAGCAATCTTGAGAAAGAAAAACGGAGCTGTAAGAATCAGGCTCCCTGACTTCAGACTATACTACAAAGCTACAGTAATCTAGACAGTATGGTACTGGCACAAAAACTGAAATATAGATAAATGGAACAGGATAGAAAGCCCAGAGATAAACCCAGGCACATATGGTCACCTTATCTTTGATAAAGGCGGCAAGAGTATACAATGGAGTGAAGACAGCCTCTTCAATAAATGGTGCTGGGAAAACTGGACAGCTACATGTAAAAGAATGAAATTAGAACACTTCCTAACACCATATACAAAAATAAAATGGATTGGAGACCTCAATGTAAGGTCAGAGACTATAAAACTCTTAGAGGAAAACATAGGCAGAACACTATGACATAAATCACAGCAAGATCCTTATTGACCCATCTCCTAGAGAAATGGAAATAAAAACGAAAATAAACAAATAGGATCTAATTAAACTTAAAAGATTTTGCACAACAAAGGAAGCCATAAATAAATGAAAAGACAACCCTCAGAATGGGAGAAAATATTCTCAAATGAAGCAATTCACAAAGGATTAATCTCCAAAATATATAAGCAGCTCATGCAGCTTAATATTCAAAAAAACAACTCAATCCAAAAATGGGCAGAAGACCTAAATAGACATTTCTTCAAAGAAGATACACAGATTGGCAACAAACACATGAAAGGATGCTCAACATCACTAATCATTAGAGAAATGCAAATCACAACTACAATGAGGTACTACCTCACACCAGTCAGGATGGCCATCATCAAAAAATCTACAAACAATAGATGCTGGAGGGAGTGTGGAGAAAGGGAACTCTCTTGCACTGTTGGTGGGAATGTAAATTGATACAGTCACTGTGGAGAACAGTATGGAGGTTCCTTAAAAAACTAAAAATAGAGCTACCATATGGCCCAGCAATCCCACTATTGGGCATATACCCTGAGAATACCATAATTCAAGAAGAGTCATGTACCCCAATGTTCACTGCAGCACTATTTACAATATACAGGATATGGAAGCAACCTAAGTGTCCATCGACAGATGAATGGATAAAGAGGATGTGACACATATGTACGATGGAATATTACTCAGCCATAAAAAGAAATGAAATTGTTATCTGTAGTGAGGTGGATGGACCTAGAGTCTGTCATCCAGAGTGAAGTATGTCAGAAGAAGAAGAACAAATACCATATGCTAACACATATATATGGAACCTAAAAATAAAAAACGGTTCTGATGAACCTAGGGGCAGGACAGGAATAAAGATGCAGATGTAGAGAATGGACTTGAGGAGACGGGGGTGGGAGGGTAAGCTGGGACAAAGTGAAGGAGTGTCATTAACATGTATACTCTACCAAATGTAAAATAGATAGCTAGTGGGAAGCAGCTGCATAGCACAGGGAGATCAGTTTGGTGCTTTGTGACCACCTAGAGGGGTGGGATAAGGAGGGTGGGAGGGAGATGCAAGAGGGAGGGGATATGGGAATATATGTATACATATAGCTGATTCATTTTGTTATACAGCAGAAACTAACACAACACTGTAAAGCAACTATACTCCAATAAAGATGTTAAAAAAGGAAAAACCAACATACCAAATTTGGGGAATGCAAGCAGTGGTACTTAGAAAGAAATATATAGCATTAAACTATACTAGTAAATAAGAAAGGTCTGGGACTTCCCTGGTGGTCCAGTGGTAAAAAGTCCACCTTTCAACATAGGGCACGTGGGTTTGATCCCTGGTCAGGGAACTAAGATCCCACATGCCGTGGGGCAACTAAGCCTACGTGACACAACTAGAGAGTTGGTGTGCCACAAACTACAGAGCCCACACACCATGAAGCCCATGCACCACAACTACAGAGCCCATGCATCCTGGAGCCTGCATGTCACAAATAGAGTGAGAAATCCCGCACACCACAACTAGAGAGAAGTCCATGAGCCGCAACTAGAGAGAAGCCTGTGTGCCACAACTAGAAAGAAGCACACATGACACAGTGAAGAGCCTGGGTGCCGCAACACAAGATGCCACATGCTGCAATGAAGATTCTGTGTGCCGCAAGTAAGACCCAATTCAGCCAAAAAAAAAAAAAAAAGTAATAATAAATATTTTTAAAAAGAAGGAAGATCTGACATCATTGACCTCAGCTTCCAATTTAAGAAACTACAAAAAGAAGAGCAAATAAAATACAAAGCAAGCAAAAGGAGATAAAATCAAAACAGAAAGTCAATGGATAGAAACAAAACAATATAGAAGACCAACAAAAACTGAAAACTGGTTCTTTGAAAAGTAAAATTGATAAACTTTTAGCCAGACTGATCAGAAAAAAAATGACACAAAATACCAATATTGGGAATGAAAGAGATGACATTACTACAAATCCTACAGATATTAAAAGGATAGCAAGTGAATATTATGAACAACTGTACATATTCCTTCCCCCTAAAAATACTTCTATGAAGAGAGCATTACTCTGATAATGAAAGCAGACAAAGACAGTTCAGAAAAAGAAAACTATTTATCCCTCATAAATATAGATGTAAAATTTTCTTAAAATTTTAACAAATTGAATCTGAAAATCTGTAATAAGAATAATACATGATGGCTAAGTGGATTTTACCCGAAGGTTACAGGTTGTTTTAACATTTGAAAATCAATCAATATCATTCCTCATGTTGAAAAACCATCTGATCATCTCAATAAATAAAAAGAAAACATTTGACAAAATCCAATCTCCTTTCATGATAAAACGCAGGAAACCAAGAATAGATGAAAACTTTCTCAAACTGATACAGAACATCTACAAAAAACCTACAGTTAATAGCATACTTAATGTTGAAAGACAATGCTTTCCCACTACGGTCAGGGACAAAGCAAGTATGTCCACTCTCACTACTTTTATTTGACACTCTACTGGAGACTAGCCAGTATAATAAGGTAAGAAAAAACAAAAAGTCATACAGGCTAGAAAGGAAGGGGTAAACCTATCTTTATTTGCATGTGACTTGATTATCTGTGTAAAAATCTCATGGAATCTACAGAAAATTTTTCTGTAGTACAAATGAGTGAGTTTAGCATGGTTGCAGTATATATCAACATATAAAACTGAATTACATTTTTATGAACTAGCAACAATCAGTTGGAAATTGAAGCAAAAGTACTGTTTATAATAGCATAAGAAATTAGAAATGCTTAGGGTTAGTCTGCTGAAAGATATCAATTCTGCCTATATTAATTTGTAAATTAAGTCTATTTTAAATCAAATTCTTTACCAGGTTTTTCAAGGGAATTTACAAACTAGTTGTAAAATAACTATAAAAAAATAAACAACACAAAACAGCTTATACAGCTCAATATGAAAAAAAAGACCGAATCAAAAAATGGGCAGAAGACCTAAATAGACATTTCTCCAAAGAAGATATACAGATTGCCAACAAACATATGAAAGGATGCTCGATATTGCTGATTATTAGAGAAATGCAAATCAAAACTACAATGAGGTATGACCATACACCCGTCAGAATGGCTGTCATCAAAAGGTCTACAAATAGTAAATGCTGGAGAGGGTGTGGAGAAAAGGGAACCCTCCTACCCTGTTGGTAGGAATGTAGATTGATACACCCACTATGGAAAACAGTATGGAGATTCCTCAAAAAACTAAAAATAGAGTTGCCATATGACCCAGGAATTCCACTCCTAGGCATATACCTGAACAAACTATAATTTGAAAAGATACATGCACCCCTATGTTCTTAGCAGCACTCTTTACAGTAGCCAAGACATGGAAACAACCTAAATGTCCATTGACAGATTAATGGATAAAGAAGATGTGGCATATATACACACTGGAATACTGGAATCAGCCATAAAAAAGAATGAAATAATGCCATTGGCAGCAACATGGATGCAACTAGAGATTATCATACTAAGTGAAGTAAGTAAGAGAAGGATAAATATATACATTACTTATATGTGGGATCTTTAAAAAATGATACAAATGAACTTATTTACAAAACAGAAACGGATTCACAGACATTGAAAACAAATTTATGGTTACCAAAGGGGAAAGGCGGGGAAGGAATAAATTAGGAGCTTGGAATTAACAGATACACACTACTATGTATAAAATAGATAAACAGGGACTTCCCTGGTTGTCCAGTGGTTAAGACTACGCCTTCCAATGCAGGGGTTGTGGGTTTGATCCCTGGTTGGGGAGCTAAGATCCCACATGTCTTGTGGCCACAAAACCAAAACATAAAAAAGAAGCAATATTGTAACAAATTCAATAAAGGCTTTAAAAATGGTCCACATAAAAAAAATCTAAAAAAAAAAATAGATAAACAACAAGGTTCCCCACTGTGTAGCACAGGGAACTATATTCAATATCTTATAATAACCTATAATGGAAAAGAAGCTGAAAAAAAATATGTATGTTTGTGTGTGTGTGTGCATATATATATATATATATATATATATATATATAACTGAGTCACTTTGCTGTACACCAGAAACTAACAACATTGTAAATCAAATATACTTCAATTAAAAAAATAAACAAAAATATTAATGTGATAATTTACAAGAAGAGTGCTGTAGGCACAGGAACAGAAAAATACACCAGTTAGAATGAAATAGAGAGCCTGGAAAAGGACATTATTGAGAACTTGATCTGTGCTAGAAGTAGCATTATATGAGTATATATATACACCTTCATACAGCTATATCAATTTTAATATTCATCTAATATCTCCCCCCATTCCTCCCTCCCTCCCTTCTCTCTTATCTATCTATCTATCTATCTATCTACCTACCTACCTATCTAATCTATCTATCTATCTATCTGTCATCTATCTCCCCATGAGTTCACATTGATAGCTATAATTCCAGTTCAAGGCACAGTGTTTATTTGATCTTTTCTTTCATATTTACAACTCCCTTCTCTGACAGAAAACTGGCTCCCATTTACACAATATATTTTTTATTTACTCAGTCCTAGAATGTACATAAAGTAGTTTTAGAGGTGTTAATTTTTGCCTCTGTGAAAAATAAGCCTACTAATTAGAGTTCAGTGCTTGTTTAGGGATGTTTTGGGGTTTTAGCCTAAGGACATGTAGTCCTAATACTGTGTTCAAATGTTACCTGGGTTCTTTTCCCAGTCTCCCTTAAGTGTGGTTATGTTATTCATTTGATATGCAGTTTGGTTCATTTGGGGGGAGGGATTGGGTTAAACTTTAGTTTTATTAAATTTTCCCCTTACTTGATGATTTTACTTATTTTCCTTTTTTGAGTATGTGAAACATTAACATGGCTCCAAAAGTCTGGATTGTACCAAAAATTATATTCAGATAAGTGTCTTTCTCCCACCCATATTTCCTGTCTTTTCCATCCATTTCCTGACATGCCCCAAAGGTGTCCAGTCTTAGCTTATAGTTTATCTTGTCTGTGTTTCTTTATGCTCAAGTGAGTAGACACATGTATATTTTCTTATTTTTTCCTTCTTTATTTTTATTTCTCCTTTCTTACACAATAGGTAGTATACTGTAGATAACCTTTTTTTAAAAGTTTATTTATTTATTTATTGGCTTAGTTGTGGCACGTGGGATCTTTCGTTGTGGTGCGTGGGCTTCTCTGTAGTTGTGGCACATGGGCTCCAGAGCGCATGGGCTCTGTAGTGGTGGTGTGTGGACTCCACAGTGCATGGGCTCTGTAGTTGCAGCATGCAGGCTATCTAGTTGTAGTGTGCAGGCTCAGTTACCCCATGGCATGTGGAATCTTAGTTCCCTGACCAGGGATCGAACCGGTGTCCCCTGCATTGCAAGACAGATTCTTAACCACTGGACCACCAGGGAAGTCCCTCTAGATAACTTTTTGCACTTTGCTTTTTTTGTTTTTGTTAAACTTAACAGTAAATTCTGGAAATCATATCAATTCATAGAGATTTTCCTCTTTCAAAAAAATTTATTTTTTATTGAGGTAACATTGGTTTATAATGCTAAGTTTCAGGTATGCAACATATTTCTACTTCTCTGCTCACCACCAGAAATTTAGTTCCCATCTGTCACCACACAGTTGATCCCCTTTACCCATTTCACCTTCCTCCACACCCCTTTTCCTCAGGTAACCACCACCAGAAAGAAAAATACCAAATCATTTCACTCATATGTGGAATATAAAAAACAAACAAACAGAAACAAAAGAATGAACCAAATCCTCTGTCCTGTTTTTTTTTTTTTAAACAACTTCCATTGTGGGAATGTACCATTGTTTATGTAGCTGCTGTTATTATGAACTGAATGTTTGTGTCCTCTCAAAATTCCTGTGTTGAAGTCCTAACCCCCATTAGGGTTAGGGGGTTGGGGTTAGGGGATGTGCCTTGGGATATGATTAGATTTGGATGAAGGTAGAACCCCTTTCATGGGATTAGTGCTCTTATAAGAAGAGGAAGAGACACAAGAGCTCTCTCTCCATGAGTTTGTACAGGAGAAAAGACAGGTGAGCCAGAGAGAAGGCAGCTATCTGCAAGCCAGGAAGTGGACCTTCACTAGACATCAAATCTGCTGGCACTGTGATCATGGACCTCCCAACCTTCAGAACTGTGAGAAATAAATTTCTGTTGTTTAACCCACCCAGTTTATGGTATTTTGTTATGGTAGCCAGAGCAGACTAAAACAAAGTGTGGCATTTGGATTGTTGAAAATATTCTGCAACTGCAAACAATGCTTTGATAATAAACATCACGCAACGTATTTTCTTATTGTCCGGTATATCTTCAGGGTAAATTCCTAGAAATGGGATTGCTAATTCAAAAAGTAAGTGCATGGGTAGTTTTGTTAGATACTGCCAAATTACCCTTTACAAAGGTTGTACTAATTTACATTTCCTCCAACAACTTATGAGATGCTTGTTTATCCACTTCCTCACCATCAGAGTGGGTTGTCATTTTAAAACTTGATAATGTGATAGGTGAGAAATGGCATTTTAGTGTCATTTTAATTTGCTTTTCTCTTATGAGTGAGGTTGAAAAAGTTCATTTTCATATATAATTTTTTGAATTACCTTTTATCTTTTGCCAGTTTTTCTTTGTTTTTATGTTTGTTTTTTCCCTCTTTCCCTCTCAATTTTTTTTTTTTTTTTCGGTTTGTGGACCTCTCACTGTTGTTGCCTCTCCCATTGTGGAGCACAGGCTCCGGACGCTCAGACTCAGCGGCCATGGCTTATGGCCCCAGCTGCTCTGTGGCATGTGGGATCTTCCCGGACCGGGCCACGAATCCATGTCCCCTGCATCGGCAGGCGGACTCTCAACCACTGTGCCACCAGGGAAGCCCTCCCCCTCAATTTTTAAGTTACTTATATACTGGCATATTGGTCTTTTATCTGTAATGTATGTTGCAAATATTTTCTTCCAGTCTGTCGATTGTCTTATGACTTTGTTTATGGTGATATTTGCCATGAAAAATCATTATTTTTTATTTTAATCAAATTTATCAGGGGACTTCCCTGGTGGTGCAGTGGTTAAGACTCTGCGCTCCCAATGCAGGGGGCCCAGGTTCGATCCCTGGTCAGGGAACTAGATCCCACATGCATGCCACAACTAAGAGTTCCCATGCCATGACTAAAGAGCCAGCAAGCCACAACTAAGGAGCCTGCCTGCTGCAAATAAGACCCAGCACAACCAAATAAGTAAATATTTTTTTACAATTAGCAATCTTTTTTCTTTTAGTGCACTTAGTGAATCTGGATTTGAGTCATAGTTAGCAAGCCTTCCTCTATATGCAGATTAAAGAGAAATTCACCTAGTTTTCTCCTAATACTTATATGGATTCAGTTTACATTTAGATCATTTGGAATTTATTCTTGAATATGGTGTGTGGTAGAGCTGAATCTTATCCTTTCCCCAAATGGCTAACCAATTGTTCCAGCATCATTTATGAAAAAGTCCATTTTTTGCCCTAGTGATTTGAGTTGCTCCCTTTATCATATACTAAAGTTCCGTATGTACTTGACTTAATTTCTGATTTTTCTATGATAGACTTGACAAACTGTGATAATGGCCTTGTTTGTTCAAGTGCTAGCACCATACTGCTCTAATTATAGATGTTTTATAGTATGTTTTGACGTCTTGTAGGGCTAGTCACCTTATATCTTTTCCTTTTAGAGTTTTCCTTGCTATTCTTGGATTGCATGTTTATTTTTCCATATGAAATCTAGCACCAACTTGTTCCATTATAATATCTTATTGTGGGGCTTCCCTGGTGGCACAGTGGTTGAGAGTCCACCTGCCGATGCAGGGGACACGGGTTCGTGCCCCGGTCCGGGAGGATCCCACATGCCGCGGAGCGGCTGGGCCCGTGAGCCATGGCTGCTGAGCCTGTGCGTCCGGAGCCTGTGCTCCGCAACGGGAGAGGCCACAGCAGTGAGAGGCCCGCGTACCGCAAAAAAAAGAGTCAATTTGAAATTATAGCTCAATGGATAAAGCACGTGGGAACTGGTGTCCAGGTGGATGAGCGCACATTTTAGTCAACTTTTCCTGGTATTTCCCACAGCTCCTAGCCTAGTGATCTTCACACAGGAGGCGCTCAACAATCACAGATCACAACAAATTCATTGTAGCCTCCTCAAATTCTGTGGTGGATGGAATACTTCGTATGATATTTCCAGACCTAACTATAATTGCTATCAGTGCATGTAAGGAAAGACGCAGGGCAAGAAGGTGGAGAGAGCATGGGGCTGGGAGTCAAAACCAGAAATATCCTGGGCCCTTGCCTGCCAGATGACTTTGGGCAAATCCCTCTAGTAATCTCTAGGAATCAATCACTGATCTGTCTAGCCAAAGGGTTGTTGAACGGGTCCACTGGAAATAACATATGTTGCAAACTATAAAGTATTGTACACACATCAGATATTCGTATTGTTATTGCTATTGTACTTTCAAACAGGGAACATGAGTGTCAGGATTTAAGTGACCCGTCCAAGAAAAGAATCCTAAAGTGAAACCCCATCCTTGGCCACATTCTCTGCCCTTCTGAAGTTAAGGGAAACGTTGATGCTCTTAAAACACAGTAGAAAGCAAGCCTTGAACGAGCTATTCTAGGCAATTTAGAAGCCAATAATATGAAGCTTGCAAGCTACTTAACTTATGTGAGCCTCTGTCCCCTATTTGTCGTAGGGAATCCATTTGTTGGACAACAAAATGTTAATATACAAAGTACCTGCGTCCTGTGTGCCATGGCTCGTGTGAGGCATCAGGACCCATGCAGAGCAGAGAGGAACAAGTCTGCAGAGACTTCAGGACTGAGGCAATGGCACGGCCATCCTAGAGGATGACAGAAGGAAGCCCCGAGGCCTTGGTGGTCTCTACCACAGTCTTGTTCAGTGGACAGCGGGGTCACGGATTCATCTAACTGCTGGGAAGTAGTCTGGCTAATGTCAAAGTCATGTTTTACCATTGCAGGAAATGTTTCCATTTGATAAGTAGGTGGTGTAGAAGTGGTGATGGGATTTCTTTATTTTGCTGACTGAAACAGAAATTTGTTTGGACATTTTTGAGTGTCACCATATGGATGAGCTCTGCCTTAGGCTTGGGGGAATCCAACCACGAGTGAGACACAATCCCAGCCCTCAAGAGGTTTATAGTCCTAGACTCAGGCTAGGGAGCTGTTATGTAAACAAGCAAGCCCTGTCGAGGGGTAGAGGGTTACAGATCCATGAGGGACACCAGGCAACCTGCTGATAATTTCATTTCCGATGTCTACAGGGAGAAAACAGGCTGGTAACGTCAATTTAAATGTTTGATACATTGAGAGTTTGCTCTCTTATTGTAAATTCATCATTTAAGTTACTCAGAGTTTAATCATATTGAAAGTTCCCATCCCTATCAATCAGGTATTCTCCTTCATGAGGCTCTGATGGAACGGAACCTCTGAATCTGTGAGACTGAGGACCTCACCCTGAGCCATGATTAATTCACCAGGTAAATGCCACTTTGTAAAGGGGAAAAAAGTGCCTACTCACCTACCTGAGAAGTTAGGGAGGGGATGATAGGTCCCTTCTGGGAAGCTGGGCTCCAGTGTCTCAAATGAGGGTGTCAGGGCTCTCCCGCCTTTGTCTGCAAAGCCCCAGTTGGGTGCCTCTGTGTGTGACAGCTGGCTCACAGGGGGTGACAGATTGCAGTCCCTAAAGAAGACAGTGTCTGCACCGATTGCTCTAGCAAAGTCCCTGGAGGGCTCTGGCCACCCTGGAGTCAGGGACTCCCCCTGCGGTCAGCCCCATCCAAACTGAGGTAGGAGATAGATGGGCCCCTGGGCTGAGCAGCTGGGGAGCTTGTCAAACAGAGTAAATTGGAGCTCTGTTTTCCCTAAACACGCCAAGGACAAAGTTAATAGCAGGAGCTGAGCTCTGCTGGAGTAAAGAGCTAGGGGGACCACATCTATCACTCCTGAGGTCAAGGAGACCTCCCCGACTGCACATGTGCAGGGAGGCTCCTCTGGGGTCAAAAGGGGAGGGAGTGCCATCCCACAGTAGGTGTTGTCAACCTCCCTGTAAGCCTCCACGCTGGAATCCATCTTGGCAAAAAGATGTGCATGCATATTGTGGGGAGGGCCCTAAAGACAGCTCAGATGTGGGAAAAGAAGTGGGTTAATTGGCCAGAGGAGAAGAAAGACCAGGAAGAACTGCCCCATATTAGTGATTTAAATCACCTCTCTGGCAGGCTTCTCATTCAGGACACACACCCTCTTCTCTGGGTGTGTATTTCTGCCTTGCTTTTGTCTTAAATAAACAAACCATTTCCCACATGTTGTGCTGTGTCTCTAATAATAAACTTTGTGCCCATTTTTGCAGTTATTGCTTCCTTGAAACAGGATTCCTGCTTTTCATCCGGGCTACTCAGGTTCAGTCTCTGGGTAGGGAGATAAGATCCTGCTTCAAGACTGCTCCCTGCTGTCTCTCCAAGAATAAAACCACTTGAACCAAGCACTTTCAAGCAGGGCAGCTTTGACACGGGGAGGGGTGGCTCTTCAAAGGAAAGGAGAGCGAGTGAACACCACTCACCTCCTCCTGAGGCCTTCTGGAGACAAGCAAGGAGCCTCCTGCCTTCCTTTCAGGATGTACTACAAAGTCTCATTCTGTGTTATCTATCTACAGCGTTAGTATGTGAGAAATGGGGAAAGCCATGAAACATGTGCCCTACTAACGCTGGGCTACTCCCATGTCTCTTCACTTACACACAAAACAGGTGCAGTGGAAGGAAACTCCAAAGCCGATTTGGATTCCAGTGGTAACTCTGGTCCTACTAAGTCAACGCTTTTGAGCAAGTCTCTGAAGCCTGTTTCCTCATATGAAATGAGGCTAATGTGCCCATGTCACAGGGTCGTTGTGAGAATGAGGTGGATGAAGGGGTGCAGAAGTGCCTAGGATAGCGTCTGATGCTCAATACATGTCCACTAAATATGTATTTGGCCTGTATTAAACACTTGTATTTAATGCATGTATTTACATGTAAACACATGTATTCAATAATACTACTACACATATTGCCCACATGTTCGGCAGCTTAACAACTGCTTCTAAGGCTTTGCTGGTTGATGAACCCCACTGGAGAATTCCCACATAGCTTTCTCTGTTTTTTTTTTTTTTTGCCGAAGCGCACGGCTTGCGGGATCTCAGTTCCCCGACCAGGGATTGAACCCGGGCCATGGCTATGAAAGCCCCAAGTCCTAACCACTGGACCACCAGGGAAGTCATCCCACATACCTTTGTAGGAAGAGGTAGTTTTTCCTCTTTGCCTGAACTAACAGGGATTGTTGTGGCCGGGTGTCAGCAGTGGCTTAAATAGCACCTTCTTATTCACAGGAAGGAGGATTTGAGAACTCTCTCAGTTCAGGAATAACTTTGTCTTATTTTCTTGCTGTTGTGTCTTTTTACTGATGGGTCTGGGGAAGAAACAAGATCACACCATTAGTTCTTTTTTAAAAAACATCGTTGATTCTTCAAATGAAAAATGAAACCAGACAGTGGGCAAGGAATCGGAGCACAGGAAGCGAGCATGGGTGAGACATATTTCACCCAGATGGGAGCAAGCTTGGTAAGTTATTCCTACCCCACAATGACCAGCAAGTTTGGGTTTTGGAATTCAGAACCTTGTTTTCTAGAATGTCTTGCACGGTGGTTATCTTTTCGGAGATCCAGTTTGATCATCCCTGTTCTATTCCAAGAATACTTCATTGAACTTTGCTTACCTAACAGCACCCATATTCCAGTTCTGCATCCTGAGATGTATCTGAGGTCGCCTTGATTAGAGTTTTGAGAGATGTTAAATACTATCTCTTGGTTTTACTTCCACAGATGACTAATAATTTGTGTGTTTATTTGTCTAACTTTCAGAGGGCAATCTTATTTTCCTTTTTTGTTGGGTAAAGGCTCATTGTTTCCCTACGTACTGCCAACAGACTGGTTTTCTTGAGGGAAAACATCTGTACAAAGTCTGGTTTCAGGTCAGACTTGGACAGATGGTGCTGTTCTGTGTACTTGAAGTTGGAGTCTCATTTCTGTTTCTCTTGCTCACTGGGGCAAGGGTGGGGGGAGGAACAAACACATGGATGGTATTTTCCTATTCTGGAAAAAAAAATTTTCAGTTATTTTTTTACTTATGTTTAAGATTGTCATAACATTCCATCCTTTATATCCACCCCACTGGAGTTCCCCACAGCTATGAGGCTCATTTGTTTTAAATAACCTTTAAAAATATATATATATATATAAAGCAATATTCATTAGAAGAAAGCTGGATAGACCAAAGTAACAGTTACTTTTACAATCATTTTTGATTAGCACACAAAAAATTCTCCCAATCTGAATGATTTAGTCTATGTCTGGATTCATGTATGTTTTCCACTAATAATAGTTAGCCACAAAACAGTATCTTGTTCTATTGCAGAATTTCTGATTGATAATTTATACAAATGTACTGAGACTCTAAAACAGCCTCTTGCTTACTTTCACTGAGCTTGAGGCAAATATCAAGAACGGATAACTTTATTTGTATCCACAATTTTGAAACTAGCTTCAGGAGGTGTGAGAGCATGGGTGCTCCGTGAAAACCTGTGTCTGTGTACCGTGAGATCGTTCTTCCTCCTTATCTTTCTTTATATCCTTTTCCCTAATAGAGAACTAGCTGTGTTTTAAACCATTATATACGTAAATCTATCTTGAACAGTTCCTTGTCTAGAATGGACTGAATTACCTTTTAAATATATGGTTCTTTAATGATTTCTTTGTTCCCGAGGAGCAGTAACCCTCAGAAATACTTCAAAAAATCTCTAGGAACAAAGTGATTGTGCCATTCTTCATACTCCGCCTCTTGAATCTGAGCCCTCTCTTCAAACCTTGCCTAAAAGTCTCCTTCTTTCAGGAGGTCTCTCTCCTGCATCACCCCTTCCTACCCTATAAGTGGATGTGATCGCCCTGCCCACAAATTCCAATCATATTCTGTACCCGTTTTATGGCACTTATGCTAATCTGGTGTGT
The DNA here is from genome assembly GCF_949752795.1 of Hyperoodon ampullatus. Classification (NCBI taxonomy): domain Eukaryota; kingdom Metazoa; phylum Chordata; class Mammalia; order Artiodactyla; family Ziphiidae; genus Hyperoodon; species Hyperoodon ampullatus. Next base: position 102,056,175 of record NC_136921.1, read on the forward strand.
ATTTGTGTACTGTTTTATCCTTCTTGTGGGTTATGAACTCCTTAAAGGCAGGTTTAATATCTTATTCTTTGAGTCCCTTGCAGCTATAGTGCCTTATAAATAAGAGTTGCTAAGTATTCATTAATCAAATTCTAGAAACGGAATAACTCTGGTCTTCTTTGTTTCACTTACGTACTTACAAATATTTAAATGAAATGTACATTTAACAGAGTTGTAAAGGTATAAACTACTAATCAAAAAGTAACAATACTTCGTAGACTTTTTTTTTTTAACGCTTAGATGCAGAAGTACAAACTGTTATGAAACCTTTAAATAATTGTTCTCAGTTTTCAGAGTAAGTTATTGAATTGCTAGCTCAGAATCTGGGCTCCCTTCCTGAAACCAGATGACACACTTCTTGCCCCTCCCATGCCAAGGGCCCCTCCCATGCCAAGGGCCCCTCCCTCTTTGTGTGTGGGGGGCTTCCCTTCTGCAGCTTGGCACTGAGATCTAAACCTATATTGGCAAAGTCCTCTTTCTTCTCACCTTCACGTGGAGGTGTGTTCATTTCTCTAAGCATTGTGCAACAGGACCAGTCCTTGTGGGAGACCAGAAAAAAAAAGCCAAGTGTTCATAGAAAAGTCCCTCACCCCTCACCGTACTCCCCACTAGCACTTCCAATGTGTACTGTGTGCTCGGATACAATTGAGACCCATAAAAACCATCAATAGAGACAGCATATTTTTCATTATGGAAACTTGGGCTAAAATAATAATGTGGTCATTTTACAATACTGTGAACTACTGCAAGGTCATCTAACATTTTTGTTCTCATTTTGTGATTGAATTATAATTGTATAACTTGAAATCACAAAGAACTGTTTTTAAAATACAAAAAGGGCAAATTAGCGTTCTTCCGTAAGCTCTCTATAGTAATTTTTAAGGAGGGAAATAATTTTAAAAATCCCAGTAGGCTTTTCTTTTTGGGGGGGGCATGCTTGGAAGTGGGGTTGACCTTAAAACTTTTTGGTCTCAAAGAACGCTTAATTAATCTGATGTGAAGAAAAAATAATAATCGCTTTATTTCTCTGGCAGTCTAATCACAGACCACCCCCTTTTCCCCAGCCTTAGGGGAGGGAGCGTTTAATAACGGTCTGTGTAAACTGATGCCCAGGCCGTAAGAGTTCGCAGGAGCTCTGCTCGAACAAGTTAAAACCAAGCAAAGAGCAAAGGGCGGCCCTCGAAACAAAAAACTGCTCAAACCAGCCAACGCAGAGGATCGCAATGGCTCTGCTGGCGCGGATCCTCAAAGCCCGTCTGAGCCCGGCGCCCGAGCGGGGCCCTTGGCAGCCTCGGCCCAGGGACGCCAGGCTCCCGGCGAGGGCGCGGGCCGAGGACAAAGGAGCCGGGCGGCCGGGGGCGCCGCGGGCCGGGGGCCGGACAGAGGGACCACGGAGCCTCGCCGCCATGCCGGGGCCCCGGACCCTCGCCAACCTGGTGGAGCTCTTCTGGAAGGACGGCTTCAGCCGCATCCACGAGATCCAGGTAGCTGTGCGCGGGAGACCGGGAGCGCGAGGGGGCTCGCTCCGGCGGGAAGGCGCCGGGGACGAGGCCTGGGGAGGGAGCGCCGGCAAGGGGACCCGGGGAGAGGATCCCGGGAAAGACGCCAGCGAGGGAACCCCGGGAGGGAGCGCCGGGGAGGGGATACGGGGAGAGGAAACCGGGGAGGGAGCGCCGGGGAGGGGATCCGGGACAGGATCCTGGGGAGGGAGCTCCGGGGAGGGGACCCGGGACAGGATCCTGGGGAGGGAGCGCTGGGGAGGGGACCCGGGAGAGGAAACCAGGGAGGGGGCGCCGGGGAGGGGATCCGGGGAGAGGATCCCGGGGAGGGAGCGCCGGGGAGGGGACCCGGGAGAGGATCCCGGGGAGGGAGAGCCAGAGAGGGGACCCGGGAGAGGATCCCGGGGAGGGAGAGTCAGAGAGGGGACTTGGGAGAGGATCCTGGGGAGGCAGCGCCGGGGAGGGGATCCGGGGAGAGAATCCCGGGGGGGAGCGCCGGGGCGGGGACCCGGGGAGGGCACCGGGGAGGGGCGCTGGAGGAGGGGGTCACGGGCAGGGGCCGCCCTGGAGCCGCTGCGCCCCCACGCGCCGTAGGCTCCGGCGGCAGGCCTGCGGAGTCGGGGGGCGGCTCCTCCCGGGACCGTCCCGAGGGAGGCCCGTGAGGAGCGCCTCTCCCGCGGTGGGTGACGAGCCCTGCGGGTCTTTACACGGCCGAGGACAGGTTGCGTATGTTCCTAGTCCTTTTTGTGTTTTATAATTGAAAAAAAAAACCAACCTAAAAATAACAGCGAGGGGTTCGGAGGCTCCGAGTTATGTAATCTCTAAGTGATGGGAAGACAAACGAAAGTTCGTGAACCTCGGCGTCAAGCCAGGTCTGGGCAGGGACTTAGGAAGAACCCAACCGGTCCAGCAACCCCGTCGGAGTGTTGGGAGCCCGCTCGTTGTACGGTGGCTCATCTTGACCCTGAGTTTTGCCCTTCCTGTGCTCACCTCAAATCGCGTCTTTCATTGCAAGGTGAGCCCCACCTTTCAGCGTCGTCAAATTCATTCGCTCCCATTTCCTGTGGCAGCTGCTCGCTGCTTGCCTCCGTCATTTTCTCAGGGCTCCCACCCCAGCACCCGCTGTGATTTCTGGGACCTGGGCCTTTTGACCTCCTCCTTCCCCACTACTCACTTCTTTTTGTTCAGAGCTTACCCTTCAACCTTCAGAAACTTCTCAGAGGAAGCTTTTTGTAACCACCCACGTGGGTTCTGGTCATTCGTTCATACATTCATTCCCTCAACCCTTAACCTACATGATTGTGCAGAAGCCACAGCTACAGCTGGAGAAGCAGAAACTTACTTCACTGATAGAAAAACAAAACCAAACACAGTGGGGCAAGAGGAACAATCTTAATTTGACTGAAATTCCAGTTGGCCCCTCCTCTCCGTGCCCCACATGAACTCTACACGATTTCTTCCCAAACATGTTTCTAGGGGTCAAAAATGATTTTTTTTCTGTTCCATGTGGAATCTGAACATAAGGTATCAAGATGATAGTTTTCAAATACGGTAAAAAAAAAAATTGTTATTTATTTACTGACAAGTTCAATACAGGTTGCTCTAGACTGGAGCACTGGTTGTTTACTAGAGCTGGTTGTTCTAGTAAAACCCTCTCCCCGTGCTCTCCAGGTCACCCCTAAGGCATTTCTAAGGAGGAAGAGAATTATTCTGTTACCTCAAGTCCAGTTTCCTTTCACTCAACTTGTAATCACAGAATGCCGTCTCACAAGGGATTCATCTATAGGGTCCAGGTCTTTCACTTTACATGTGGAAAAGGCCCAAAGTGTCAGTGGAGTGACTTGCCCACAGTCACATAGCTGGTTAGTGGCAGAGCAGACACAGTGATCAAGGTCGCCAGGTATGACAGAGCAGGAGGGTCCTGCGTTACATAGCAGCCCTTTACAAGCACCTGTGGAATCTTGGCCAATCAGTTCTTCTCTCTGGACCACAGTTTCCTCCTCGGTGCAGGAGTCTAACAATCCTCATCCATCTCACGGGTTATTGTGAGGTCGTGTGGTCAGGGCTGTGGAAGGGCTTTGTAAACTGTATTAATAACCAATACATAAGAAGAATGAACAGTTCTGGAACTCTTTTCATGTGCCAGGCACAGTTTTAAGTCCTCCATGTGAGGTAATCTCTATTATTTCTCCATTTTGCAGGTGAGGAAACTGAGACACAGTGGAACCTAACTTCCCAAGGTCACCCTGCTAGTAAACTGTGAGCCAAGATTCCAACTCCAGAGTCTGTGCTCCAGCTGGCTACACAAACTGAGTCTGTGGCTGACTCTATCATTCCTTGGCCCTCCACCAAAAAGGGCTGTAAAGTACCTGTGTCCTTCATCTCGTTCTTTTTGCCCCTTGGTCAGTGGCTCCCTTGTCTGATTGTGCCCATTCAGTAGCTGGATGTGCCCGAGGAGTGGCCCATCTCCCAGTGGTTCCGGTAACATTCATCCTGTCAGAGACCTGGAGAAATACCCTTTTGGGGTCACCTGTTTGTTAGGCAGAGTGATCCCTTGGCACCTGACACATCCCAGTTGAGTCTGAGTGTCTTCATCTCCAGGCAGCGGGACTTCAACCAGGTCCACAAAGAAGCAAACAGCTTCTACCTGAGAGCAGAAGAGTGGAGAGATGACAGAACCTCTGGCCGCCATTTCCGTGGTTGAGAGTTGGGGTGATAAGAAGTGTTGGCAGATGCCAAAGAGGGACATAGTCATTTTCCCCATGCTTAGCCCTGCCTATGTCATGCTTTTTTTTTTTTTTTTTTTTTTTTGGCCACACCACACAACATGCGGGATATTAGTTCCCTGACCAGGGATCTAACCCATGCCCCCTGCATTGGAAGCATGGATTCTTAACCACTGGACCGCCAGGGAAGTCCCTATACCTATGTCATGCTGAGCCATGCTGGAGGGTACTTTCTCTCCTTCCTTCTTTAATTATTTAACTGGACTGTTTAACTCATGTACATTTATTGTGATTTCTTTTTTTGGTAACAACTTCATTGAGATATAATTCACATATCATACAATTCTCTCACTTAAAGTACACAACCGTCACCACAATCAATTATAGAACATTTTCATAACCTTAAAAAGAAACCCCGTATTGTATTCTTTAGCTATCACTCCCCAACCCTCTCATTCCCCCAGCCTTAAGCAACCACTAATAATTTACTTTCTGTCTTTATAGATTGGCCTATTCTGGACATTTCCTATAAATGGAATCATATAACATGTGGTCTTTTTTGTCTGGCTTCTTTCACTGAGCATAATGTTTTCAAGTTCACCCATGTTGTAACATGTATTAGTACCTCATTCCTGTTTATGGACAAATAATATTCCAGTGTGTGGATAGACCACATTTTGTTTACTTATTCATCAGTTGATAGACATTTAGATTGTTTCGACCTTTTGGCTGTTATGTTTTCATTTCTTTTGGGTATATAGCTAGGCGTGAAATTGCTATGTCAAATAGTAACTCTGTATTTAACTTTTTGAGGAATTGCTAGACTGTTCTAAAGTGGCTGCATTATTTTATATTCCCTCAACAGTGCAAGAGGGTTTTGATTTCTCCACATCCTTGCCAATACTTGTTATTACCTGTCCTTTTGATTATAAGCACCCTAGTATGTGGGAAGTGATATCTCATTGTGGTTTTGATTTGCATTTCCCTAATGACTAATGACATTGAGCTTCTTTTCATGTGCTTATTAGATATTTTGATATCTTCTTTGGAGAAATGTCCATTCAAATAATTGCCCAGTTTTTAATTGGGTTATTTGTTGTTGTTGTTTTTTACTGTTGGGTTGTAATAGTTTTTTTTAATATATTCTAGACATAAATCTCTTATCCAATATGTACTTTGCAAATATTTTCTCTATTCTAGGGATTGTCTTTCACTTTCTTTGTAATGTCCTTTGACATTACGCACATTTTAAAATTTTGATGATGGCCAATCATCTGTTTTTTCTTTTGTTGCTTGTTCTTTCGGTATCATATCTTAAGACACCATTGCCAAATCCAAGGTCATGGATATTTATCCCTATGTTTTCGTCCAAGTGTTTTGTGGTTTTAGCTCTTGCATTTAGTCTTTGGTCCACTTTGAGGTAGTTTTTGTATGTGGTGTGAAATAAGGGTACAAATTATTTTTTGTTTGTGGCTATCCAATTTCCCAGCATCTTTTGTTAAAGAGGCTATTCTTTCCCATTTAATTGTCTTGGCACCCTTTTCGAAAATTCATTGACCTTAGAAGTATGGGTTTATTTCTGGGTTCTCAATTCTATTCCAATGATTTAGATATCCATCCTTATGCCAGTAGCACACTGTCTTCATTACTTTTATAGTAACCTTTGAAATAGGGAACTGTGAGTCCTTTAACTTTGTTCTTCTTTTTTTTAGGATTGTTTTTGCGGTTCTAAATCACTGGAATTCTGATAGGGATTATGTTGAATTTATGGATCAGTTTGAGAAGTATTGCCATCTTAATAATATTAGGTCTTCCATTCCATCGACATGGAATAAATAAATTCCATTTATGTAGGTCTTTAATTTCTTTCAATGATCTTTTGAAGTTTTCAGAGTGTAAGTTTTACACTTCTTTTAGTAAATGTATTCCCAAGTATTTTATTCTTTATGATGCTATTGTAAATGGAATTGCTTTCTTAATTTTATTTTTGGATTATTCATTGCTAGTGTGTGGAAATACAATTGAATTTTGTATATTGATCTTATATCCGGCAAGCTTACTGAACATGTTTTTTAGCAGATATCTTAGAATTTTCTACACGCCAGATCACGTCATATGTGAATAGAGAGAGCTTTACTTCTCCCTTTCCAATCTGGGCGCCTTTTCTGTCATTTTTTTGCTGGGGGCATTTTTACAGGTTTATTACAGATTTCCCGCAGGGAGCTTTCTTCACAGGGCAGGCTGGGTGGCTGCTGAGTGTCTGAATGTAAGGAGCAGGCAGACCCTGTTTGACTCAGGACAGTTAAGACCCTGCAGTTCATCTACAGCCACATTCCTCTCCATTGCTTCACACAGCTAAGGTTTTTTTAAACACACATCTTTAAAGAACTAAGAAAACTTCTATGAATAAGATTAATGATGTGAAAATATGTTTACCTCAGGAATACTTAAAGCAGCCACTCTTTTTTTGTTTTAATTAATATTTATTGGAGTATAGTTGATTTACAATGTTGGGTTAGTTTCTGCTGAACAGCGAAGTGAATCAGTTATACATATATACACATCCACTCTTTTTTAGATTCTATTCCCATGTAAGGCATTACAGAGTACTGAGTAGAGTTCCCTGTGCTAGACAGTAGGTCCTTATTAGTTACCTAGTGTGTATATGTCAATCCCAATCTCTCAGTTTATCCCTGCCCCCACCTTTCCCCCTTGGTAACCGTAAGTAAAGTGGCCACTCTGATTCAGTTCTGCATAATGTAGAGATTCCCTCTGCCCCAGTTTTCTGCTCCCCTAACATCCAGGAATGTCCGTGTCAAAGGTATATCATATCTATGTATTTTTTTTCCTTTTTTGATTTCTCCACGGTTTTGCAGCAGAAACACACACGGGAATATGGAAAAATCTTCAAGTCTCACTTTGGTCCTCAGTTTGTAGTATCTGTTGCAGACCGAGACCTGGTGGCTCAGGTGCTCCGGGCAGAGGGGGCCGCGCCCCAGAGAGCCAACATGGGGTCCTGGCAGGAGTACCGAGACTTACGGGGCAGATCCACCGGGCTCATCTCCGCGTGAGTATGTGAGGCCAGGCTGAGACACGAGCAGGAGCGGGGAGCCCAGGGACGCCCCCTTCCCCCCACCCCCCGAACGCTGGGCTCCTAAAACCAGCTATTAATAAAGCACAGAACTCCCAGTGGAATAGTATCAAAAGAGCCTCAGGTGTGATCTCCCAAATCTCCTAAAACCCTCTGGGAAGAGATTTGGTGGCAGGGACAAGGTGGGGACCCCACTAGCCGAGTGATGGAGAGGAGCCATTTTTCAAGGAACGCTTTGTGGCTTTCGGTGTCCATTCGGTGCCCACTGACGGGGGCTGAAGCTCACAGAGCCCATCTGTGGACAGGGGTGAGGGTGGTGAGCTGTTTTAGGAGACCTCCAGGAGGGGCTACGAACTTCAGCATTGATCGCCATGTGATGACGTTCCTGCCTTATAACAGACTATGGTTATTATACACCTTTGTGTTTTCCAAGAGTGAATCGGTACAGCCTCAGGTAGGGAGGAGAAAACAGAGCATCTGCAGATCCCCTGGTCCAAATCCCTTTGGTTTAGAAATTCTCTTTTTGGCTCTTTTGATATACATGTCCTTACACATGAACTTGGGAGTAATACCATCACTCCCCTCTCTTTGCAGTGCCTGTCCTCTCTTCATCGCATTTGGACTGGCAGATCTTGTTGACTCTTTATTGCTGGGAAATTTTTGCAGAGATACTCTGAATTCCTTCCTAGAATATCACTATAAGTAAGATTATTTGGAATTCACTTTATTCTAGGGAGGGTGAACAGTGGCTCAAGATGAGAAGTGTGTTGAGACAAAGAATTCTGAAACCGAAAGATGTGGCCATTTTTGCAGGAGAAATCAACCAAGTTATTGCTGATTTAATTAAAAGAATCTACTTCCTCAAGAGCCAGGCAGAAGATGGGGAGACTGTGACCAACATCAATGACCTTTTCTTCAAATATTCAATGGAAGGTAGGTGAACTCAGGAAGTGGGGAAGATGGAAGAATGGACATTTTACCAAAATATGGTTGTTATCACTCATTGAGCATCTCCTGTGTCCCAGACAATGTGCTAAGCCCCATACATACGTACATGTAATTGTCACAGTGCTAATGGAACCAGGTTGACTGACACTGTTTTACACATGGGGGAACTGAAAAACTAACACCCATTTTTAGTGGCAGAAACTTGAGTTTCAAATTGAGGTCTCTCTAACTCAAGAACCATGCTCCTAATTACTACACATTTTGTTTTAGCATAGTTTAAAAAGCAACAGAAGTCTAGAGGGCATGTACTACAATCATTCCAGCTTTTAAAATCCATGTTAGATGGGTAGCACATTCCCATGGTTTAAAAATCAAACCCAAAAAGTACTCATGGAAAAGTCTCCCTCTCTCTTGACCCAGCTAGGTCACCAGCTTCTTCAAGGGATATTTTATGTACATACAAAGAAATATGAGTATGAGTGTGAGTATTCTTTTTACTTAAAAAAAATATCGGTAGCATAACAAACATTTCTTCTGTACCTGGGTTTTTGGAGAATTCTATTAGCTTTCCCATTTTTATTTTTATTTATTTATTTATGGCTACATTGCGCGTGGCATGCGGAACTTCCCTGACCAGGGATGGAACCCGCGCCCCCTGCAGTGGAAGTGCGGAGTCTTAACCACTGGACCACCAGGGAAGTCCAGATTTCCCATTTTAAAAAAAAAGTTTCTTCAAGTTTAAGTTTTAAGTTAACTTTTCAAAGTTCTGGTATTAATGCTCTCTAAAAATAGTAACAAAATCAACAGAGAAGTGAGTTGTAAACACACTGAAAAATCCTGCCCTTCCCTGGTTCACAGAGGCCCTTTCCTCTGTCCCCTTAGCTCGTCTTGGGGCTGCCTGATGTGCGGCCAGGAGGAACCACCTTTCAACTCCCCAAAGTTGGGCAACTGGCTGAAAGGTTGGGAGTTTTGCCTTGTGGGTCTTGAACAGACCGTTGAGCTGAGGGCGCACTGAGGCAGAGGGTTCATCAGCATTGAACCCACAGCGCCCTGGGGGTCAGGATCTGGTAGAGAAAACCTCAGGGGTAGGCACCTGGATCACTTTTTAAAAAAAAAATTTATTTTTTTTGGCTGCACTGCGAGGCTTGTGGGATCTTATTTCCCTGACCAGGGATGGAACCCAGGCCCCCTGCAGTGGAAGCGAGGAGTCCTAACCACTGGACCTCCAGGGAAGTCCCTGGACCATTTTTGAAAGTTACATTTATGGCCAGGTGTTGTATGTTGATGCTGTGAATAATCTAGAAGAAGAAGAAGAAGAAGGGTTGTAACCTCTCTCCCACGCAGGAGTGGCCACCATTCTTTACGAGAGTCGTCTGGGCTGCCTGGAGAACAGTGTCCCGCAGGCGACGATGGACTACATCGAGGCCCTAGGGCTCATGTTCTGCACATTCAAGACGTCCATGTACGCCGGTGCCATCCCTAGGTGGCTCCGCCCACTCATCCCCAAACCCTGGCGGGAATTCTGCAGGTCCTGGGATGGACTCTTCAAATTCAGTAAGAGAAGAGTCAGGGCACCTTTTGTAGAAGCAGATGGACCTGACTTTCCTCCTAGTTGTGTATCTAACACTCACGCAGACAGTGGGTATTACTGCAGGGGATACCCCAATGGAGTTACGTGCTATTTGGACTCAAGAACTTTTAGATTGGTTTCTCGAATGAATAAAAAGCACGTGGGTTGTGACCACAAGTAATGTGACAGATTTCTCACTTTTTAAAATAATAAATTTATTTATTTAATTTATTTATTATTTTTGGCTGCATTGGGTCTTTGTTGTTGTGCGTGGGCTTTCTCTAGTTGTGGCGAACGGGGGCTACTCTTTGTTGTGGTGCACAGGCTTCTCCTTGCGGTGGCTTCTCTTGTTGCAGAGCATGGGCTCTAGGCGTGTGGGCTCAGTAGTTGTGGCACGTGGGCTCAGTAGTTGTGGCACGCAGGCTCAGTAGTTGTGGCACATAGGCTCAATAGTTGTGGCTCACGGGCTCTAGAGTGCAGGCTCAGTAATTGTGGCGCGCAGGCTTAGTTGCTTTGCGGCATGTGGGATCTTCCCTGACCAGGGCTTGAACCCGTGTCCTCTGCATTGTCGGGTGGATTCTTAACCACTGCACCACCAGGGAAGCCCTGAAGAGGCGATTCTTAACCAAAACTTCTTTTAAAAGAAACACTGTTTTCAAACAGGCCAAATTCACGTTGACAACAAGTTGAGGGAAATACAGTGCCAAATGGACCGAGGGGAGAGAGCGAGAGGGGGCCTGCTCACGTACCTCTTCCTCAGCCAGGAGCTGACACGGGAGGAAATCTACGCCAACATGACTGAGATGCTGCTGGCCGGCGTGGACACGGTGAGCTCTCAGCTTTCCTTTCTTCTCAGCAGAGCACAGTTAAAGCTGGGGGCCTTTCCGAGGAATCCGACAGATGGCAGATACTTTAAGAGGACCATGCTTGTTTATACTAGCTGAACGTCTGCTTCACTGCTGAGGGTCTCCAGGAGAAAACTCGACCTTTTTTCTTTTCTTTAATATAAACTAAGGTGCACGATGAATTCTGTAAATAGCATAACCCAATTCTATTACCACACACACAAAGTAGCAATATGTTTTAAAGTTTAAAATCATTCCTGATTTGCAAACATTTCTCCATTGTTTCATAATATCAGAAATGAAGGGACTTCCCTGGCGGTCCAGTGGTTAAGACTTCGCCTTTCAGTGCAGCGGGTGCGGGCTCGATCCCTGGTCGGGGAGCTAAGATCCCCCATGCCTTGCGGCCAAAAATCCAAAACATAAAACAGAAGCAGGAGTGTAACAAATTCAATAAAGACTTTAAAAATAGTCCACATCAAAAACATCTTAAAAAACAAAAAAGAAGTGAAGAGGGCACAGACATTAAAAACCCTCTTACTTATCATTTAAAATATTCTGGGCTATGGAGAACTTCCCAGTTCATTTGATAAAGTCAGCATAACTTCAAAACCTGCTAAAGAAAGCATAAAGAAAGAAAAGTTTAATAAGCAGTTTGACTTATGAATATGTACATATATCAATTTTAAATCCTAGTGAATAGATTCAGTTAGTGTAGCAGATGAATAATACACTATGACCAACGAGGGCTCAATAGCAGAATGAAACAAAGCATTGCCCATTGATTTGGAGGGAATTCCATACCCTATTACTAAGTGAGAAATGAAGATGCAGAAAAGCGTGTATATCCTGTGTTCCCGTTAGTAAAACAGTGGCCCCCGTCCCATCTGTCCGTGTACACATGTGTATCGCTAAGTGATTGCTGGACGTGGAGGAAGTATGGAGCCTGCACACTGGATGGTTAACATGGGTTCCTGGGCTGGGGCGGGGCTGGTACAGGGGTGTGGAAGCCAAGTTCCTTCCAAAAACTTACGTGTAATCTGATACATTTACTCAAGTATAAAAAAGGATATACTTGTGGGTCTATGTACAGAAAAAGTTTAAAATTTGCTAAAAGAAAGTGGTGAAATAAGAAAAAGGAGGGCCAGGCTTTTGGTAATTGGTGGAAGAAAAGTAAGTTGAGTGAAATAATGAAGATTAAGACAGTAAACTTGGTGATTTACTGTGTCTCCAACGCACATCTGTAAGCACCCTTCTGTTCACACGGAATCCTCTGAGGTGGGTGTTATTGTCTTCATTTAACAGGTGGGAAAATGAAACAGCTAAGCTTGCCTCGAGGTTTTTCCTTCACAGGAGTGCTTCCCAGACTTGAGGAAAGCAAAAATCTCCTTTTTAGAGGTAGACAAAAACCCCACGGCTGACATTTTTATTATGAAGTCACTTAAACCTGTAAAAGCAAAAAAACTTCACATAAATTCATTATTCTTATGGATCATCTTCAACAATAAAGCAAAAAGTATATAAATTAAATACAAACTAATCAATGCGGTCAACGCAAGTGATGAAAGTTCTGATTAACCGTGTGAATGTGACAGTGTGGGTTTCCTTGAGTGGAGAAGCAGTGATGGAATGAACAGCCTTGTATCTAAGCTGATTCAGATGCGTGCTACTCCTGCCCCCTGGTGGTAACTAAGAGCATCACCGTGAGATAGACGGCAGAGAGGACTCGTTCCTACGTGAAGGGAACATCAGGAGAAAAACTCTAGAAACTTCATGCTCATTTTTTAAAATGTTATTTTAAAAAGCCAGCTTCATTGCAGCATAATTTATGCACAATAAACTGCATCCATTTAAACGGTACAATTCGATACAGATTGTTGACTGATACAGGATAAGCACAGATGCATCATTTTTGAAACCAGCACTGCAGTTAAGATCGTGGACTTTGCTACCACCTCTGCAAGTTCCTCACCCCCATTTCAGTCCATCCCTCCCATAACCCCTGCCCGCCCCCCGGCAACCGCCTTCTGACACTGTGTTATAACAGTTTGCATTTTTCTAGAAATTTATATAAATGGAATTGTACGGTATGTATTTTGTGTCTGGATTCCTTCACTCAGCAAAATCATTTTGAAATTCATGGATGTTGTTGCCTGTAAAAGTAGTTTATTCTTTTTTATTACTGGATAGTATTCCATTGTATGGCTATACCACATTTGCTTTTTCCATGAATATGTGATTTTAATAGAAATTTTCTGTTCTCTTCATAGGAAGCATCTAAATTATTTCCTTATCATTTATAAGGAAGAACTTGCACATTACATTGTATATTACAGGAGAGCTTGCCCTCTAAAAATACATAATATCTGTTAGAGGGAAATAACATCAATATGGCCTACTTAAGTTAGATTTTTTTAGATGAAAGAAAGGGCACTTATACTGTGGAATTTCCTTGTTTACAAGAGAGTGAACTATAGTCACATAGGTAATAGTATTGATTTTAGTGAAAATCTTGAAATATAGGGTATAAAAGAGAATTATTTATTCTCAATAACCAGAAATGTAATTCTTCAGTTTAGGAAGTGGTATAAACAATGATACTGCTTTGTGCAAATGCCATTCAATCCTTGTATGCTGCTTTGCTTGGTAAGTGCACGGGAACAATGATGGACCAGTAATAGTCCTGTGGCCACCACCTCCCGTCCCCGACTCCCCCATCTCTTCTAGATTAGGGCAAACAGAGCAGCCCTTGCCCAGCCATGGGCCTGCAGGATGCAGTTCTCAGGCTGATGGGCAGCCTCAGGTCCTTTCCAGCAAAACTCAGGTGACCCTTGTAGAGAAGGTCGAAGAAAGTTCTAGGCACAACTTCCAGGCTTGACCAGCATTCCTACGTGCTCTCAAACTCCATGTAAGAAGAGGCAGATTGCTCTTCAATGATTTTAAAAAGTTCCAAAGTATTTTTTCCTGCGGCTCTTCATTGAAAGAGCACTTGAATCCCATCGTTGATGTTACTTTCCAAAAATCTCTGTTAGTTTTTTTTCCAGGAGGAGCTAAGGTAGATCATCTTTTGTTTCAGTAAGACATAAAATGCTCCGATGGACTTATATGGGCATGGCTTTGCACCCGTGCTTATTCTCCCATGACTTCACGTCCGATGTTGCCTGCACCTGAAATCCTCGATTTTACTCACCCATGTGCCTGTGTCTGCCGGTTTCTTTATTAGACATCGTTCACGTTGTCCTGGGCGGTGTATCTCCTCGCGAGGCACCCGGAAGTGCAGCAGACCGTGTACCGGGAGATAGTGAGGAATCTGGGGGAAAGGCATGTTCCCACGGCTGCAGACGTCCCCAAAGTCCCACTGGTCCGAGCTCTGCTTAAGGAAACCTTGAGGTAAAAGGCTCACCAAAATTCATGTCAAAAACCGTGTCCGTTAAGTCTCTGATTCTTTATCACAATGAATGTGCTTTTGACTTAAAAACTGGGTCCTAAACCAATACTCCAGCGACCCGCGGTGGCAGAAATGTTTAGGAAGGAGAGACTCATGACCATTTTATTTCCTCTCTGCCCTCGACAGAGCAGCAGAAAGGCTATTCTATTTTACAGTTGGAAATAGTCATTTCTTCATAAAGATTTTTAGAGCCATCCTCGAACTTTGTACTCACTCTAGACATTTGTTTCATCAACTGTTTCCCAGTGTGCTCCTCTGAGGATAAAGCAGAACAGGACTGACTGTCAGGAGAATGTTCTGGGCTGAGTGGCCAGTTACTAGACGTGCTTACTGTGCTCCTTGTGTGAATATCTAGTCAAGGTGGAGACACCAAGTAGTGAGGCTTGTTTACTTCTGGACAGGACTTTACTGACTCTGGGAAACGCTGGAGCGTGAGGGATACGGGTGGTCTTGGGCAGGCTTGGGTGGGAGGTGGGATTAGGTGACTAGTGAAGGTTCTTCCTCCTGTGAGGCTCAGGATCGTGACCACAGCATTCCTCTGTGGAGGAAATGCTGTGACAAGGAGCAAAGGTTATTCACAGAGTACACACTAAAATAATGCTTTTAAACCTGACTTGATAATGATATTTCAAGTTGGATTGCATCTTCCATCTTCAGCATGCTGTTTAATCTCAAAAAAAAAAAAAAAAAAAGAAGAGAGAGAGAAAGAAAAAGCCAGCTGTATGTTAACTGGTATTTGTCAATTAAAGTTTATTCAGAGTTTTCGTAAGATCACTTCCCAGAGAATTCAAAAACTGATGTAGCGTTTCTCAGAATCTATTTCTTGGAGCCCTGAGTCCTATGAACTATTTCTTTTTTTTTTTTTTTTTTTTTTTGTGGTACGCGGGCCTCTCACTGTTGTGGCCTCTCCCGTTGCGGAGCACAGGCTCCGGATGCGCAGGCTCAGCAGCCATGGCTCACGGGCCCAGCCGCTCCACGGCATATGGGATCCTCCCAGACCGGGGCACGAACCCGTATCCCCTGCATCGGCAGGCGGACTCTCAACCACTGCGCCACCAGGGAGGCCCCTATGAACTATTTCTTGATAAAGGGATCCCATGCTTGCATAGATTTCAGAAATTCAGCATTATTCCTCTTGGGACTTCCCCGGTGATGCAGTGGTTAAGAATCCGTCTGCCAATGCAGGGGACACGGGTTCGATCCCTGGTCGGGGAAGATCCCACATGCCGCGGAGCAACTGAGCCTGTGCGCCACAACTACTGAAGCCCGCATGCCTAGAGCCCGTGCTCCGCAACAAGAGAAGCCACCACAATGAGAAGCCCTCTCACTGCAACAAAGACCCAACACAGCCAATAAATAAGTAAATAAATTTATTTAAAAAAAAAAGAATTATTCCTCTTGGGAGCACAGTACCATTTTAAAGGCTTTGTGTTCTATAAATTTTTTTGACTGTGAGGCCCCAGAATACTTGCTGGGCAAAGCTAGGGAGCCCACGAAGATCCTTGCAAGATTTCCTGGTTGAAACTGTACCATGTGTTACTTTTTTTTTTTTTTTTTTTCAGTATGCGGGTCTCTCACTGCTGTGGCCTCTTCCGTTGCGGAGCACAGGCTCCGGACGTGCAGGCCCAGCGGCCATGGCTCACCGGCCCAGCTGCTCCGTGGCATGTGGGATCCTCCCGGGCCGGGGCACAAACCCATGTCCCCTGCATCAGCAGGCAGACTCTCAACCACTGCGCCACCTGGGAAGCCCCATGTGTTACTTTTTAGAAAATGAAAATGGCAATATATCCAGACCTTTAAATGTTTAGTAACATATTTTGAAAGTCACCACTCCCTTCCTGTCCCCGTTGGCTCTTTCTAGGCTGTTTCCAGTGCTGCCGGGGAATGGCCGGGTCACCCAGGAAGACCTGGTTGTTGGCGGGTATCTGATTCCCAGAGGCGTGAGTTTGGCGGACATGGTGGGGCTGGGCTGAGCAGGGGCGGTTGGATTGGAAATTTGCTTCCATGTTTTGGATGTCCCTGTACCTAAGCAAATATCTGTAGATGTCCTTTTCTTCTGCATATATTTTTATGATGAAGATGGGGCTTTAGGAGCAAGGAGATGTGGATTGTGTGATACTGCTCTGGCAAAAACAAAGGCAGATATCTCTGTAGCTCACAAGTCTATTCAACCCTCCCTCCCCCTGGAGGCCCCACGGAAGCAGCAGTTCCCTCCAGGGAGAGTTTCTGAAGGACTTGAATTGCCTTCTCTGTGGCTGCATTGATGTTCATTCCGGGTAGGGTGTGAATTGAAGGGGGACCTGCCATTCTGG
The DNA here is from genome assembly GCF_949752795.1 of Hyperoodon ampullatus. Classification (NCBI taxonomy): domain Eukaryota; kingdom Metazoa; phylum Chordata; class Mammalia; order Artiodactyla; family Ziphiidae; genus Hyperoodon; species Hyperoodon ampullatus. The sequence continues at coordinate 102,072,650 of NC_136921.1, forward strand.
GTCTGCATGGCCTCTTGGGCCCTTACATGACTCCTCCTGGCCCGAAGCATCTCTGGAGGGTCGGTCCAGCTGGGGCTGTGGCCTCTTCTCTGCTTTCCCTTGATTAAGTTCTTTATTACTTTTCTGGTGAAAACGGTTTGCTCAGACCCAGCTGGCCCTCTGCCACTATGCCACCTCCTACGAGGATGAGAACTTCCCTCGGGCCAAGGAGTTCCGGCCTGAGCGCTGGCTGCGGCCAGGAAACCTGCGCAGGGTTGACAATTTCGGGTCCATCCCCTTCGGCTACGGGGCTCGAAGCTGCATCGGGCGGAGGATTGCAGAACTGGAGATCCACCTCCTTGTGATTCAGGTAGGGCCTGTGGGCTTCATCCAGGTGGGCTTCATCCAGGTGACTGGGCTCCCTTGTTGGATCAAGACTTAGGTGAAAACAAGGAATCAGGATTTTGAAAACTTTCAGAGCTTCCTGTTAAATGTCTTTTTTGTGTTAAAATGCCTCCCCTCCCCCTGGAGTAGCCACCTCTAGCCCCATGGCCACCTGCCTTGTTCCTTTCTTCCTTGGAGTCACATGGGCAGAACTGGGATGTGTGTGTGTGTCTGTGTGTGTGTGTGTGTGTGTGTGTGTGTGTGTAGCAGGGGCAGGTGGTTACAGGAGCCCAAGCACTCCCACGGGGGTTCTGCAGAGAGGCCAGTGGAAGGTTTCCAGCAAGCGGCCCTCAAACATTACGGACCATCCCGTCAACAGGAACCCCTCGAAATCAGGTTCCTGGGCCCTGGCCACAGAGAGAGTCACTTGGTGGGTCTGGGATGGGGCTCCGGGCGATTCTGATGTCAGTGGTCCGTGGGCTGCACTCGGTCTAAGGAAGTGCACATGGTGGGGCACGGGGGCATCTCTACTCCTGCTGGTGGCTGCGTCTGCTGTTCAAGCCCCGGCCTCCCAGGCCTCCTCCCTTCAGAGCTTGTCACTGTCACCATCACCATGGAGGAAGTCAGGCTCACCCCCTGACACCTCCTCAGCACCTCATTTTCTGTGAATCAGCCTTTTAAACAGGGAGGTGGCTTTCAAGCTTGTTTGGGTTTCGAAACATCAGGAAGGCTTGGTGTTGGTGAGAGAATACATTACATGCAAATCTCTAAATGCTCAAGTGTTTACTTTTGCGCTTGTCCAGTATCTGAGTTCAGGCTGCAGCAGGACCTAAATAATGCCTGAAGGAAATTTTATGCAAGAAAAGCCTGCAGTAGAGAAAATTCTATCCATTAGCCTTTCCTGCAGATTTGGGGAGCCTGCCATGGAAAACCTAGGCCCAAGGTTCGGGGGCTACTGTCACTGACTCCAGGCTTTGGAAGCACGAGGGGATGACCTGGGGACCCATCTCCCCATATCACTGATGAGGACACTGAGGCTCAGGGAGCTGGAGCCACTTGCCACGGTTGCCGCGTGTCAGGTGCAGGGCACGAGGCACGTGTCCTGTCTCCTGCCTGCATTTCCCCTCATGTCACCGAGGTGTTGCCTGCAGGCCGGCAGAACCCAGGGCAGAGCATTCAGGGGTTGGGACCTTTACGGAGGATGGTATCAGAGGGCGTAAGGGATGGGGAAGCCTGGCCGGCCTATGGGGGATGGTGGGCAAGGGAGGCAGGCTCGGAGAGCAGGAGGAGGTGAAGGGCCACGGCCAGGGAGGTGGGCGTGGAAGGGGGTGGGGAGGAGACCAGCTGGGCCCACCTGGCTCTGGTGGGAAAGCTCCGGGGACCTGGTGAGACCAGCAGAAGTGGGCGCCGGCCTGTCCCTCGGTCGTCCCACCTCTGTGGGCACACGGGTGGCTGCAGTCCTCCAAGGCGAGAGGTGTCCCTTCCAGGGCAGCTGTCCCGGGCAGCGGTGGGCCCCATGAACACTGGCCAGGCCCAGTCATGCCCAAGGTGAGCGGCATCTCCGTGTGGAGGATGGACTCCAACGCCAGCTCTGCCAGTTTGTGGTTCCGACACCATGGGCAGGCCTCCTAGCCACTCTGAGCATGTTTCCTCATCCACAAAATGGGCCAAATATCTGCCTTTTGGGTGTGTGAGGAATAAAACTAGTCTAAGCAGAGTCTGTGCTGTCTGCACACCTGCTCTCAGTGTCTGCTCATGGGGACTGTGTTTGGGAAGGTCCTGGCTCCATCAGTGCTCCTGTGTGTTCCACAGCCATGTCTCCGATGGGCAGAGGCCACTTCCAGGCAGCCTTTCGGGGGAGCTGACTACTTCCTGGCTGCTTCCCTCTTCTGATGGCCTGGACAACCATAGCGGATGCTGAGGACAAGAGGGCCAGCTGAGGGCACAGATGGTGGAGTGGGAAAAGGGTCAGAAACTGGGTGTTTGGTGGTGGTGATGGGGGTTTTATTTGTTTGCTACTATAACATACACGGGTACCTGCTACAGTTCTTGCTTCAAGAGCCCTCATTTCTACTTGCGCAAGTATAGAGAGGGAACATCATTATTTGTAATTGCCAAGAGGAAAAAAAAAAACAGAAGGCACAAATAAACAGTACTAGGAATGAGAAAGGAGACATAGCTACAAATGCAGTTGATTTTCTTTTTTTAAATCAAGAAAATACTGCAAACAGCTTTTTTACCAATACATCTGAAGACTTAGATAAAATGTACGATTTACTAGAAAAGGTGTAAATTACCCAAATTGACTCAAAAGAAAGAGGACAGACCTTGAATACACTGAGTCAGTAGTAAAAATATCTACCACCAAATGTTCCAGACCTAGACAGTTTTATTGGCAAGTTTCATCAAACCTCCAATGAATGGGTGATCATCATCTTAAACAAATAGAAAATAGAAAACAAATAGAAAATAGAAAAAGGAAGTCTTGTTTTTATGAGACTTGTATAACCTTGAGAGTCACAACCTGGAGTGGGTAAAATAGGAAAGAAAAACTACAGGCCAATCTGATTTATGAACAAAGATGAAAAATACCTTAAATGAAAAATTGGCAAGCCAAATCAGCAATGTATGGACCAGAAATGCACCGTCACCAAATCAGGTTTGTTCAGGAATGCAAGGATGGCCCACCTCAAGACAGAATTCACTACAATGACAAATTAAGGGAGAAAAACTTTAGACCCTCTCCCAAAATAATTGATAAAATTCAACACCCATTCATGAAGAAACTCTCTTAGCACACCTGTAATGGAAGGGCTTTCCTTAAGCAAATAAAGAGTGTCTATCCCAACAAAACAGCGACTTATGCCTGTGGCCTCTGGGAAGGGAAGGTTTGGCTTTAATGCTGCAATATTAATCTATTTCCTTGAAATCAGGAACAAGACGTTCATATTGCACGGAGAATGGTTAGAAGATACACCCTTGCTCCTTGGGAACTGGAGACTTGAGGTGGAACGGGGGCCTTGTTTTTTGGCTTTTACATCTCCTGTGTAGTTTTCGTTTTTCAATGAGCACGTACTGCCACTCAGAAAGGAAAAAGGCCCTGTGAGATGTTGGCCATGGAGTGAGGAGACCTGTGTGTGATTCCTTCCTCTGCCACATGGGAATGTGCGAGCAGTCCTGTGAGGTCAGAACAAAGGGTCAGAGATTAGATGTTGAGGTGAAGGCATCTCGATGCCAGAATGTTCTAGAGCTGCCTAAGTACAGGTCGTTCAGCTTGGCTCTCTAACAATGACAAAGTAACGATTTTAGCCTGTGTCTTCAGTGCAGTCCTGCTCCCTGCCTGACCTCCACCCCCAGAGCCCCAGCTCACCCAGAGGACACATCAGTGGGTCTTGCTGCTTTACCTGGGAGACCAGGCTGGAGAGTCAGGGTGGGCTGGGGCGTTTGCATCCCATGGGACAATATAGGTTCTCCAGCACTGATGCTCTCTTAGGAGGTTGGACATGGGAGGGATGAATGGCTGGTCTGCTACCCTGCACTGTCCCCACCGGCTCTTGAGCAAGGCCCTGCCTCCCCTCCAGGAACCAATGTAGTTTTGACAGAGGTCCTTAGAGCAGGTTGCCTTTTGTTCTCTAAGCCTAGAGGTGACTTTGAAAATCAAGCCTTGGCCATTTGGTGGGGAGATTAGTGCTTGAGGCTGACAGATACTTAAGTGTTCTTTAAAACGTCCCAGGGTGACCTGAGAGGTAGGGGCTGCTTCTCCTTTTGAACTGCAGAAGTGAGAAATGGAATCAAAGGTGCAAAGGAAGAATATTTAAATTAAAGACAGTAATGGATAAAGTCTGACAGCTGTGCCCCTGCTGTGTCCGTACCACCACTGAAGTGGCTGCAGATTTCAAACCGGCAGGAACCCTGGAATTTCACTTTGTTCCTCTTTCCTCCTTGCTCCTTTGATTCCTTCCTTTTCTAGACCTACAGCGGAAGCAATACATTTAGAACTTTGAACTAGCTAATAAAGTGTAAGTCATTTGAACATTCTGTTACTGAACAAAGCTCATGTGCCCGATGCTCAGTGAGGCCAAACAAACCAAAATGTCAGAGTTTCAAGCAGAGAAAGGTTTATTGCAGGGCCAAGCAAGGACATGGGTGGCTTATACCCCCCAAACCCTGAACTCCTTGATGGTTTGTGGGGAGAAGCTTTTATAGGCAAAAATTGGGGTAAGGGCTGCAGGGCTGATTGGTTGGTGGTGAGGTAACAGGGCGGGGCTCCAGGAATCTTGTGCTCATCCTGAAGTTACCATCCTCCACCTGAGGGGGGACCTTAGTTCTGCAGAAGTGCTCAAAGATACTGTGACGTATATTTCTTGAGAAGGAACCAGAACCCAGCCCCAAGCCTGCACTATTGTTTCTTGACTGCTCCTCCCTTGTTTCTGCATCCCCTCCCTTCCCTAATTAGTAACTGCTCGAGTCCCCTCTTTGGAACTCAGGGAAGGTCAAGGAAGTTGTATGAAGCCTATTTCCTCCCAGCAAGAAATGGGGGACATGGAAAGGTTTTTGTGCCCAGGAGCCCCACAGGGTCCTGCTCAGTTTAAATTCCGATTGCGTATCTTTGTCCCATGGGCCTTGTTGCTCAGTGGACATGCTGGGCTCCTGTATAGGACCTGACACCCTTTCCCACATCTCTGGTTCCCTCGGCTCCCTGCAGTTGCGGCTGTCACAGGAGTATGGGCATTCCAGCAGTACTGTGAATTTTCTGCTTCCCAATTTTGAAGTCCTTCTCTCTCTTTCTCTTCTTAGTTGCTTCAACGTTTTGAGATCAAAATATCTCCTTGGACTAAAACTGTTCATGCAAAAACCCATGGGCTTCTGATGCCAGGGGAGCCCATCCACGTGCGTTTTGTTAACAGAAAGTGAGCCTGGCGTTTTCACCCAGCTGCCAGACTGACACACACCAGGTGTTCGTGGGCCACGGATGATGGTGGGGGAGAAAAGGATCCCTTCTGGGGGCTGTCTTGGTTATAAATTGGCCTCCTGGTTTCTGGGAGACTTTGAAATCTTTATGCAAAGTAATGTGAGAAGATTGCTTTACTTTTGCATACCAGAGTTGCCTTTTTTTTTTTTTTTTTTGAGAAACAGCTGTTGCAAAGCCATTGGCACTGAATTCTCATGCCTCATATGGTGTCTTACCCTTGGACTCACTATTCACTTACCCATAGTCTCCTCTGCATTTGGGCCAGGAAATGTTGGCGTACATATAGATTCAGTGCTTGAATATACCTTCTCTAATACTGCATCCGGGACTGCCTTTTAGGATACAATTCCAGCTTCTTGTTTTTAATTTGAAGAGGAAACATTAAGAGACCTCTGTAGAACAGACCTGTGGTTGCCAGGGGGGAGGGGAGGTGAGGGAGGGAAGGATTGGGAGTTCGGAATTAGCTCTATAGCACAGGGAACTATATTCAATATCCTGTGATAAACCATAATGGAAAAGAATATGAAAAAGAATGTATATATGTATAACTGAATCACTTTGTTACATAGCAGAAATTATCACAACACTGTAAATGAACTACAATAAAATAAATTAGAAAAAAAAAAGGAATGCCTCTCTAATACCATAATTATGGGAAGAAAACACCCAGGCGACACCAAGCCCCAGATTTAGATCCTGCAGCAGGGCTCCGAATTAAAAGGACCATATTCTTATTTTTTTCTCCAAACTAATATTTCTTTTTCTAGTCATAGCTTCTAAAGAAGTTGAATATTAGTTTTTTGGTTTGAAAGAAATAATCAATAAGAAATAAAACTCCTGGGGAAGTCAAGAATAATCAGGTTTTCTAACCTAATCTAAGTACTCAGCAGATGTATAAGAACTGAAAATATGAGCATGTGAAATTTTATTGCCTACATTGAGAAAAAGGAATTAAACAAACACTGTGGAAAACAGTGTAACTTTAGAACATTTTTATTTCAAGGAAAAATAAATATGTAAATGGACATTCTATAGACAAAATCATATTTTTATCTTCTTAGTCTTATTTTAAATATCCAAACTGGAAATGTGATCCAGCTGTTGGTGCTGACATAAGGCTCTGACTGAATGCCTCAGGTGCCTAGGAGCCTTCGAATGTTCTGTTGCTGCTCATGCCACCTGTTGGTCGCTAGTAAAAACCATAATTTTATAACATTCTCTCTGTGCCTTCATGCTTGCGACCTCTTAGTCTCAATTCCATAAGTCTCTTTACATAATCCTTACCCTCAAATCACTTTCCTACGAATATATACCATAAATCTTTCTTCCCCTCTTTAGCTGGTCATTCTGCAAAGTAATCATTACATAAAATAGAAATAGTATCGATTTCACATACCATTTTTTTTTTTTTTTTTTTTTTTTTTTTGTGGTACGCGGGCCTCTCACTGTTGTGGCCTCTCCCGTTGCGGAGCACAGGCTCCGGATGCGCAGGCTCAGCAGCCATGGCTCACGGGCCCAGCCGCTCCACGGCATATGGGATCCTCCCAGACCGGGGCACGAACCCGTATCCCCTGCATCGGCAGGCGGACTCTCAACCACTGCGCCACCAGGGAGGCCCTCACATACCATTTTTGTTTGAGTATATAAGGCGTGATGATGGAAAAACTTTAGTGTGAGTGCTGAAAAAATATGTAGAGTTAAATATGAAATTATGTCATGAACTGAAAAAATGTTAGATTCCTTTGAGTTAGCAGTATATATATTAAATTTTATAAACTAGATACAATTTTATTCTGTTTGAGACTGAAATTTAAAAATATTGAGACACCAGGAAACTTGAGGTGAACTTTTATTCTACAAGGTGACCCTCTAGTGATGTGTGGCCCTGCCCAGGGATGGGCACAGCCAGGTGGGTTGCACCTGAGCCCAATTCTTGGTCTCCACAGACAGAGAGAGAGGCAGCCAGACCTTAGGAGCCTCCTGGTGTGACCAGCGGGATGTGCATGGCACCAACTGTGAAGCATTCTTGCCAAAGAAAGTGAAAGCGAATCAGTTAAGTCTCTAGATCCACCAGTTTATAGGAAATACAGGGTATAGAGAGGCATGTTAAAATTCCATGCTGATGGAATGGGCAAAATCCAGCCCATAGCAAAGTCTACAGGACAAATAACTTTTTTTTTTCCCTAACAAATAAGTGACAAGAAAAAAGAAAAAGAAGAAGGGGGAACTGTTATAGATTAAGAGATTTAAAGGATAATTAGGGAAATTTGAACAATGTGTATTTGATGATATTAAGGAATTATTGTTACATATTGTTGTTACATTAACAAGAGAGATCTTATCTCTTGGAGGTATTCCTTAAAGATATAAATATGTAATGTTTATGGATGGAATGTTATGATATCTTGGATTTGCTTTAAAATAACCCAGCTTGCTGTGGAGGGTGGGTAATATGGGTGTGTGTTGGGGGGTGGTGGACTGGGGGAGGAAAAGATGAACCAAGATTGGCCTGATGTTGATAAGTGTAGAAGCTGGTGATGGGTACCTGGAGGACTCATGCCTCCATTCTCTGCTTTTGTGTCCATGTGAATGTTTCCATAATAAAAAGTGTCTTCAAAAACCAAAGACTTGGACTTCCCTGGTGGCGCAGTGGTTGAGAGTCCGCCTGCCGATGCAGGGGACACGGGTTCGTGCCCCGGTCCGGGAAGATCCCACTTGCTGTGGAGCGACTGTGCCTGTGAGCCATGGCCGCTGGGCCTGCGCGTCCAGAGCCTGTGCTCTTCAACGGGAGAGGCCACAACAGTGAGAGGCCCGCGTAACGCAAAAAAACCAAACCAAAACAAAACAAAAAAACCAAAGATTTGATTGACTAATAATCTCATAGTTCATTTCTTTTTCAAACTGTTTACAAACCAGCAAAACTGCCTGTAAATTAGGTTCTTCAGGGAGCTATAGCTTCTCTTTCAATAATTGTTAGAAACCATCGATTTAACTGCCTAAAGTACAATTGTTGTGCTCAGATTTGAGTGACCCGCCAGACAGGGGTCAGCTAGCCCTCGTAGCTGAGAAGCCAAGGCAGGGCACAATTCCAGGGGTATTAGTAAGGAAAGGAGGGCAGGGCTAGGTGCTGCCCCCAAGGAGGGGTGAAGTTGGTAAAAACTGTTAGGTAGCTAGTCAGACATGAGCAGGTGCTGCCCCATCCTGGAGGGGGTCATCTCTCCCGGCCCCCCACTGGTAATCAGAGCACGCCCAGAGATCCTCCCTCTTCCAGTCAAGGACCACCGCTGAATTTCCAGGCTTATCAGGACTAAACAGGATAAAATCGCCAACACAGGTTGCTGCAGGGGCACCAAGACCTAAAAAGTGACTCAAAGTAACCCAGGGCCCATTATGCCGTATTTATAATAAATTAGCATTGCGTTTTTTGCCTCTCCTCTTCCCCCCTCCGTGCTTTTCGCTTGGGTGCTTCTCAGTGGTAAGCACCTGTGCAGTAAGAGAAAGGTCATATAATCTAAAACTGTCAATCAACTTGTCAGTCAAATGACGTAGGGCCTGGGGAGGGACTGCCACCACTGTAATAAACCCAGCCCCTCCCTGACTGCAGCGCTGCTTCTGGAGAGCGTACTTATGCTTTGCTTAATAAAACTTGCTGCCTAAACCGGCTCTCTGTCTCTTGACTGAATTCTTTCCCTTGAGAGGACAAGAACCTAGGAATCGCCTGTCTGCCAGTAATAAAACCACTGGTTGTGGGACAGTAGGGGGTGGTGAGGCCTGTGGAGTACGCTCCCCGCAGGAAGGTTTTCAAACTCCATTTCTAAAAATGTGCTGGTCAAACTAAAGGGGTCAGCAACTGGCCAGGCTGAGAGATGGCCAAGGCAAGGGGTTCCCCCGGAGGCCCAGGAGCCGTGCCCATGGGGACTGTGGTGGGCACAAGTGACAGGTAGACCAGGGGTGGGGAGGAGCTGGGGCCAGTCACCAAACTGAAGGAAGAGCTGATCAGTCAGGAACCAGGAAGCACTGTCCAAGGGCCTTGGCTGCAGGATCTCTGAGTGACCGGCATTCCAGCTGGAGGGTCCCCTTCCCCAAGGCATTTGACTGGCGTGCCTTGTGATCCATAGGTGCCCTGACCAAAGGAGGAGGGGGGCAGTGGGAATGCCCAGCTGGCAAAACCAGAGCTGCCAGCAGACTGGCATCCCCAGCTCCTGGCTGGGCAGAATTCTCAGGGTGAGACTGAAAACAACAGCCCCTCTCTCATGGCCGTCCCTTCGAACCAGTGCTGTGGTCACTTCTAGCCTCAGATGAAATCTTGGGCAGTTGGAGGAAGGAGGGCGGGAAGCTTGCCCCCGTCTGATGCAGGAGACCTGGCATCAGGCTCTCCAGCCTGAGCAGGTGTCCCTCCGCTCCTCTGGGGCTTCTTAAATGAAAACCTGCAGCTGCAGGGCCTCTCCTCCAGGCGGCTTCGTGACTGTTCCCTCAGCCCTGGGCATCCAGCCTGGGTCCTGTGGCTCCTCCCAACTCTCCTCCTGGCCAGAATCTAACCGCCTGTCTGACTCCCTGTTGTCCCCACCCTAGTGGGTGTCATTTCCTCCCCGTGTGTCCAGTGCTGCGTGGGCTCACTTTCAGGTGGTGGGAACTGGCCTCAGGTCTCGGGAGCCCACAGACTCCAGGCAAGGGGGATCAGGATCCCTCTGAGTGGCTCTGGAAGCACCCCTCACTCAGCTGGGGGAGGGGAATGTGGGGTCCCTGCCACCCACTGCTCTATTTGCAGCTGTTGCAGCTTACCTGGGGGGGTGGGGAAGGTCCTGGTCCCTTGGTCACTGCTCCTGTCCACAGAGCTGGGGCCTGGCTTTGAGCTGACGCCGGGGATAGGACCGGCCCCCACTGGATGCCAGCCGCCAACACGGAGGTATGCACCTGGGCTTTCTGGCTCTTGCAGACCAGGGGCAGCGCCGGTGTAGAATGGACACTGAACCCTGCCTGGAGTGGGGTAGGGTTGGGGTGGGCTGCAGTTCCTGACAGCTGCTTAGAGCCCCGTGTCTTCTAGTTCTGCAAGCTTTTCATTTAAAGTGCTAATTTAATTGTACTGGGATCTGCATGATGTGGACACTTGCTCTGTGGCCTCATACAGGGTGAATTTATGAAAATGTTCCATGATGCTTGCTGGGTGCAGGCTCCACATCTGTCTTATTATGCCAGGCTTGCTGTTGTGCTGTTGAAAACATCTGTATACTTCTTAATGTTTGCCTATCCATCACTGAAAATGGTGTATTAAAAATTCCCACTCTAGGGGCTTCCCTGGTGGCGCAGTGGTTGAGAGTCCACCTGCCGATGCAGGGGACACGGGTTCGTGCCCCGGTCCGGGAAGATCCCACATGCCGCGGAGGCTGCGCGTCCGGAGCCTGTGCTCCGCAACGGGAGAGGCCACAACAGTGAGAGGCCCGCGTACCGCCAAAAAAAAAAAAAAAAAAAAAAAATTCCCACTCTAATTGTGGAGTTGTCCGTTTTTGCTTAATATAGCTTGATTTCATGTTATTAGATGCGTCCGAGTCCGAGTGTTGTTTTATCTTCCTGGTGAACAGTTCCATTTATCGTTATGTGGTAATGCTCTTGGTCCCTCCAGGTACTTTGGCCTTAAAGTCTATTTTTATCTGACAGTGATTTAGCCATTCCAACCTTATTTTATAATATTTACGTGACATTTCTATTCCTATTATTTCCCATCTCCACAGCCTTTTACTTTCAATCATATAGTTTTCTTTTGTTTTAGATGTGTCTCTTGTAAACAGAGTGTAGCTGGATTTTTTAAAAATCCCACTTGGTGATCTCTGTCATTTAACTCTTTTTTAAAAAAATTTATTTTATTCAAGTATAGTTGATTTACAATGTTGTGTTAATTTCTACTGTACAGCAAAGTGATTCAGTTATACACATGTATACACTCTTTTTCATATTCTTTTCCATTATGGTTTATCGCAGGATATCAAATATAGTTCCCTGTGCTCTACAGTAGGACCTTGTTGTTTATCCATTCTCTGTGTAATAGCTTGCATCTGCTAACCCCAAACTCCCACTCCATCCTTTCCCCACCCCCTGTCATTTAACTCTTAACCTTTGTTGTGGTCACTGATACATTTGAAATTATTTTTAACTTTTTATTTTGTGCTTTCTCTTTATCTCCTCCTCCTCGTTGACTCTCTTTTCCTGACTTTTTGTTTCTTTTAATAAATTTATTTATTTATTTCTGGCTGCATTGGGTCTTTGTTGCTGCACGCGTGCTTTCTCTAGTTGTGGCGAGCAGGGGCTACTCTTTGTTGCGGTGCATGGGCTTCTTATTGCAGTGGCTTCTCTTGTTGCAGAGCACAGGCTCTAGGCATGCGGGCTTCAGTAGTTGTGGCATGCGGGCTCAGTAGTTGTGGCACACAGGCTTAGTTGCTCCGTGGCATGTGGGATCTTCCCGGACCAGGGCTCGAACCCATGTCCCCTGCATTGGCAGACGGATGCTTGACCACTGCACCACGAGGGAAGCCCTGACTTCTTTTTGACTGATTGAATTGTCTTTCCTTTTCCCCTCCCTACTGACTTGGAAATTATGCATTCTATTTCTACTCTTTAATGATTACGCCTAAAATTTTAACACACGTTCTTAACAAAGTCTAAAATGACTCTGTATCTCTGCTTCTTCTTGAAGGTCACCCCCTTCTGTCTTATGTTTTTGTCGTCCAGTATTTGAGTTTCACCTTTCCTATCCTCTATAGTACTCATTATTGTAATTATGGTTTTATATAGTAAATACTCATTTATTTCCTGCATCTCGGATCTCCCTTCTGGTTTAATTTCTTTCTTCCTGAAGTACATCACTTAGAAGTTCTAGCAATAAAAATCTGTTAGTAGTAAACTCAATTTTTTCCTGGAAGTCTCTTTATTTTGTGCTCATTTTTGTCATGTTTTCAAATTTTATATAAATAATGCATACTGTATCACTCTGCAACCTGCTTTTTTTCTCCTCTCAGCGTTGTTTTAAGTGAGTTATTCATGTTGTTACATGTAGCTCTGTTTCTTTCATTTTAACTCTTTATAATATTTCATTATATTAATACAGCACAATTTATCTATCTGTTCTCTTGGAAGAAGACTTTTTTTTTATATCTTTAGAATTTCACCTTTTTCTTCTGGTACAGTGCAGAAGTTTACAATCGCAGCAAGTATGTATTTATTCCCAGTTTTATAACTATCAATCATCATAGCTTGAAATTAAATTCATGCATAATCATTCATCACAAACAAATGAAGTACAATCATCCACAATCCAATGAGTTGCATCCACTTTAAATTGCATCTAAAATTGATTTATCCTTCATCAATTAAAAACATTTTATAAATGCAATAGAAAAAAAATTTCCAGATTTGTGAAACTAAATGGGGACCAACACTCAGTAGAAGTAATTAACAGAGAGGATCATAAATTTTTAAAATCTCAGGAACAAAATGTGTAATAGCAATTTAGAAACTAGTTTACTTTTGTCAGCCAAATACAACATTATAAACAACAGCTGCATCTGATCCAGAAATTTCCTGTTACTTGGACTCCTATCAACAGAAGAATGCAGAATTATTCTATTATAACTGGTTGGATCATGAACTATTAGCAGTTCCAACTGGTTCATTTAGATGTTTCTTTTTGGTTATGCTCTTACAATTTCTACTTAATATGGTATATCTAATTATAATAATTTAACTACTTGGAAAGTTAAAGTACATACCATGAAAGAACATGCCTACAGAAATACAAACACAATTAAGAAACATACTGTTTTCAACTTGGAAGAAGACTTTCAAGAGAATTTATTTTATAATTATATAAATTATAATTATATTTATTTTATAATAGAAAATATTTATTTTATAGTAGAAAATAATTCTATTTGTTCTATTTTTTGGCCACACCATGCAGCATGTGGGGTCTTAGTTCCCTAACCAGGGATTGAACCCATGCCCCCTGCATTGGAAGCATGGAGTTTTAACCACCGGACTGCCAGGGAAGTCCCTCTATTTATTTTATAATTTATTTTATGATAACTGTTATTATTGTATCTTTATTGTGAAAAATTTCAAACAACAATCATAAATAGAATAATGAACCCTGATGTATCCAACCTCAACAAAAGTCAACTCATAATCAATCTGGCTTTATGCGTATTTCCACTCACTAGATTATTTTGAAGCAAACCTACACATAGTATCATTACATCTGTTAATAAACCATAAGGATTATTAAAAGAAAAACCTCATAATACCATAATAACACATAAAAATTTAATGATTCATTATTATTATTAAATATCCAGTCTGTGTTCAAACTTGTAGTTGTTTCATGACTATAATTTAAAAAAATAGTTTGAATCAATTCAAATGAGACCCAATCACTGAGACTGACTGATATGTCTCTTAAGTGTCTTTTAGGGTTCTCTTTTTCTTCCTCTTTTTTCTTTCTTTTTCAAGATTTCCTTGCAATTTATTTGTTGAGGAAACCAAGGTGTTTGTCCTGTGTAATTCCCCACAATCTGAGCATTGTTGATCTCATCCTGCAGTCTCACTTAGCATGTTCTTCTATCCTCTGTTTGTCCTGTACATTTGTAGCTAGAGCTAGAGGTCACCTCCTTCTTGAGTCATTTATTTGAGTATAAAACTCTCTATTAATTGTTATTTTTTCTCAGCATTTTGAAGATATTATTCTGCTGTCTTTAGGCTTTGCTTATTGCTATTGAGAGGTCTGAGGTCAGTCTATCTGTACTTTGTAGCAATTTATCTTTTCTCTCTTGCTGTCCTTGTCCTTAAAGTTCTCCAATTTCATTATTTTTATTTCTCTTACTTACAGCTCATTTTACTCCCTAAATTAGAAGATTCATGTCCTTCATCAATTATGGAAAATTCTCAGCCATTATCTTTTTGAAAAACTGTTCTTTCTCCTCTTCTTTCCATACATTCCTTCAGGAACTTCTATTAAGCAGAAGTTGGACCTCTCATTCTGTCTTCCATGTCTCTTATCTTTTCTTGCAAAATTTCCAGCTCTATCTCTCCTGAGTGGCACTCTCAGGAATTTCTTCAGACTTATTTTCCAGTTCACTATTGCCCTCTTCAGCTGACTTGTCCATTGAGTTTTCCATTTCAATAACCATTATTTTCCATCCTATAAACACTATTTGGTTATTTTTAAGCAAGCCTAGTAATATATATATATATACTTTTATTATTAGTTTCTGCTTTATAACAAAGTGAATCAGTCATACATATACATCTGTTCCCATTTCCTTTCCCTCTTGCGTCTCCCTCCCTCCCACCCTCCCTATCCCACCCCTCCAGGCGGTCACAAAGCACCGAGCTGATCTCCCTGTGCTATGCAGCTGCTTCCCACTATCTATCTACCTTACGTTTGGTAGTGTATATATGTCCATGCCTCTCTCTTGCTTTGGCACAGCTTACCCTTCCCCCTCCCCATATCCTCAAGTCCATTCTCTAGGAATAAAGATTCCTGTTTTACCCCTAGGTTCTTCATGACATTTTTTTTCTCTTAAATTCCATATATATGTGTTAGCATACAGTATTTGTCTTTCTCTTTCTGACTTACTTCACTCTGTATGACAGACTCTAGGTCTATCCACCTCATTACAAATAGCTCAATTTCGTTTCTTTTTATGGCTGAGTAATATTCCATTGTATATATGTGCCACATCTTCTTTATCCATTCATCCGATGATGGACACTTAGGTTGTTTCCATCTCTGGGCTATTGTGAATAAAGCTGCAATGAACGTTTTGGTACATGTCTCTTTTTGAATTATGGTTTTCTCAGGGTATATGCCTAGTAGTGGGATTGCTGGGTCATATGGTAGTTCTATTTGTAGTATATTTTAATAGCATCTTGCTCCTATATCATGCTCTGACTCCTTCCTTTATTCTTTGATGATCTTCAATGTAATTACTTTACAATCTGTATCTACCTGTTCTGTTGTCTCCAGTTCTTGGGAATCTGGTTCAGTGGCTCCTCATCTCTGTTGGCTTTTGCTCACAATGTCTTGTTCCTTGCTTGCTCTGTGGGTCTAGACTGCACATCCCCATGGGTGGGGCCTTAACTGTAGAGCACATGCAGCCCATACTGAGGGTGGGTTCCCTAAAGGAGCTCTACAGTTGCTTTTGCCAGATACCCCAGTGATGTTCACAGCACAGAGCTGCTGTTTACTTGTTTCTCAGCAGTGTGTTCCTGGAAGGTCAATGCATGAGGGCAGGCCTGTGGCTGTGTATCCCCATGGGCACATTTTAAGACAATTTGAGACAAATTCTTTGGTAGCCCCCCCCCTTTTATTTGCCACTGGACAGATTTTTATGTATTCTTTGAAAGTGAAAAACTTTAAGGCTCCTACCTTTTTATGAGGGCAGATGCTCAGTTCTAATCCCCCTCTGCTGTGCTCCGGCTTCTCTTGCCTTCATGGTCATTGAAATGCAAGCCCTTTGAAAACTGCTAACCTCCCCCATCCAAGGCAGCCGAAGTGTTAGCACCCCCCCAACCCTTTTTTTTTGGACTTTGGTTTTCTTGCTGGGTAGAATAATGTCCCTCACCCCAAAGATTTCTGCACCTTAATCTCCAGAACCTGGGAATACGCTAGAGGACATGGCAAAGAGGGAATTGACGGTGCTGATTATCTGGGTGGGTCTAATAGAAGGAATCACAGGATCCATATAAGTGGGGGAAGGAGGCAGAAGAGGGTCAGAGGGTGGAGTGACTACAGAAAAATGGTCAGAGGAAGGCAACGCTGGCTGTGAAGGTGAGGTCGAGCCATGAGCCAAGGAATGCAGGTGGCCTCCAGAAGCTGCAAAAGCTACAGAAGTGGATTCTCCCATAGAATGCAGCCCAGTGAGACCAGTGTTGGATTTCTCACCCTCAAAACTATAAGTACATAAATCTTATGTTGTCTTCTGCCACTAAGTTTGTTGTCATTTGTTATGGCAGTGACAGAAAATGAACACACTCTCCAAAATGTTTGGCTCTAGGTCTTTTTACTTTTCTGTGGACACATCCATGTATTTTAAAAGGACATTTATTATATTTCTTGCAGCATTTCTGGGTATTTCATAGCAGGGTATTTTTGCTCTGCAGTCTATCACATTGTTGGAAGCAGAAGCCCCTGCCTTCACTATGGAAAGATTCATTATATCTTTATTCCCAGGCCTGTTTTGTTTGGGTCCCTGCATTGTATTCTCAATCCACAAATGTATCCTGTCATGGGAGCATAAGGCCGAGGAGGAGGATTAGTCCACACTTCTGCATGGGACGCCTTTAGGAACAGACACAGATATGGGCAGAGAGGCTGTGAACTAGAATGATCTTGACGGGTCCCAAGGTCAGTGTCACACATGACTGCTCTGGTTAAAGGCCTCTTCCCTGGTAAAGGGATGACTGTAGAGGGGAAGAAGATTGTAGTCACTACCGGATGCTTTGTGTTATATCAAGGCTCTAATTTAGCTCTTGGATAATAAAAACCTTCTCTAGAACTCTCTGGTTTGTTTCATCCTTGGACTCTGCAAAGGAGCCGGTTCTGCTTTGGCCATCGGGTGGGTGGAAAGCGAGAGCAGAGGCCTCTGCAGAGAGAGGGAGTGAGCGCTGGTCCTCAGGGCAGGTCGTGTTGTGAGTGTAGTAAAACCACGAGTGTTCTTGGTACCCAGCGTGGGTTTTAAAATGTCAGGCATGTGGTAGGTGGTTCTGTTAATATTACCACACATGGATTCTAAATTACAGCCTCAGTGAGAACCTAGGATTACAGCAATCCTTGCAGAACTGCCCCCCTGCCCGGTTCCCCAGGGCCTGAGTGGGACCAGAAAGGAAATGTCAAGGGGACCCCTGTTGGGATGTGATGTCAAGACAGCCCCCAGGGATCTCCAGGGGTTCAAAATTGCCTTCTGTGTGAAAGAAGGTAGGGCCAGAAGATTTTTCATTAAAAATTCTATTTTTAAAAAGGAAACAAAACAGTGTTTCGGCTTTTGGTAGAGATGGAGAGAAGTAGCACCCTCCTCCAGGGTGTGGAAGCAATTTCCATAAATAGATGATTCCCAAGGACCAGCATGGGGGTGCCTGAGCATAGAATCTTGCCTCAGGGAGGGAGGCCATGCGGAGCACCGTGAGGGTGACCCATCTTAGGGAGCAGGTGGCATCGTATGTTCTTTTTTTAAATTAATTTATTTTAATTAATTTATTTTTGGCTGCGTTGGGTCTTTGTTGCTGCGTGTGGGCTTTCTCTAGTTGTGGCAAGTGGGAGCTACTCTTCATTGTGGTGCGTGGGCTTCTCATTGTGGTGGCTTCTCTTGTTGCGGAGCACGGGCTCTAGGTGCGCAGGCTTCAGTAGTTGTGGCTCACGGGCTCAGTAGTTATGGCTCATGGGCTCTGGAGCACAAGTTCAGTAGTTGTGGTGCATGGGCTTAGCTGCTCTGTGACGTGTGGGATCTTCCCGGACCAGGGCTCGAACCCGTGTCCCCTGCATTGGCAGGTGGTTTCTTAACCACCACGCCACCAGGGAAGCCCTGATCGTATGTTCTAAGCTAACTTTAGAACCACCGCAGGAGTATTTACACAAGGAAACTAGCAAATTCTACGGCAATGGCTTCCAATGCCAACTCCCTGAAGTTGGGCCAAACTTCACAGGTTGAAGGTACCGTCTCCACAAGACGGCTCTCACTTCAGTCCCAGATGCAAGTTCTCGAGTCCCCAGGCCAGGCTCCCTTCTAATCAGCTGGCTACAAATGTGGAGGTTCTCACCACCCCCTCAGATCCGGTCATTTGCTAGAACTATTCATAGAACTCAGGAAAGTGCTATACTTAGGGTTACAGTGTTTTTATGACACAGGGACCCAAATCAGAACAAAGGGAGAGATGTATTAAGGTGTCATCCCCAGGGACACGCTATCTTCCTGGCACGTCCCTGTGTGACGATACGCAGAGTACTGCCAACCAGGGAAGCTCACCTGAGCTTTGGTGTCGGACGTTTTATTGGGGTTTCATGAAGTCAGCAAGAATGATTGAATCGTTGCCCATGTGATTCCATCTCCATCCCCCCTCCCCTACGCACACTCCCCATCCCCCATCATCACTCGAGGTCCCAACCCTGTAATCACTTTGTTGGTTTTTCTGAGTCACCTTGTTAACATAAACCAGCAGGTGTGGTCCAAGGGCTCCATCACCGGGATCGGGTAATGCTTGGGAAATTCCAAGGGTTTCTAAACCCTGGCTGCCCCCAGAAACTAGGGAAAAAGGCCAGTCAAATTCTCTATTACTCAGCTCCAAATCAGTGCCCACTCCCCATGGCATACTTCTTGGCGCCCCACTCCTGTTTCCTAGCACGAGCACTGGGAAGGCCAGACTCACCTTCTGCCTCCAGTCAAGGTCAAATGTTGGTAGCAAGCCTCTGGTCAGGGGTCACCGGTCCAACCAGCGGGGCAGGGTGGGATGGGTCATAGGACGTGAACCATGAGCCCCTAATCTTCGTCTTTAGCTGCAGCTACGTACAGGCCTTCACTGGGGCTCCCGGAAGCGTGGGCACCCGGATTGGAGGGTCTGCTGCGACAGGGAAGGGATGTCAGCTAAGGGACCAGGTGGGGAGGTTTTCCTTGTGGCTCCATTAAGCCCTTAACACGACACTTTCCTCCCAGGGAGGCTGTTCTTGTCTTTCCTTTTGTAAATTGCTTCCCGATGTTCTCAGGCTCGCACACAGCAGCATAGCCTGGCCCATGAGGTCTCCTCCCCTCCTGTGACTCCCTGAGACCCAAGAGCCTGGATCTGTGTATTTTCAGAAATCAAGACATCGATCAACATTTGTCTCAAAAGTGATAACTATGATGAAGTACCTACTACGTGCTAGCTCATGAGTAGGGAGAGGTGTAGAAAGCTTCAGGATAGCGCTGTTGGGTAGAAAGAAACCGTGAACCACGTAGGCAATTTAAATGTTTCTAACCGCCACACTAAAAAAGTGAAAAGAAACAGGCCAAATGAATTTAAATAATGTATTTTATTTAACTCAATATACCCAAACTTTTACCATTTTGACATGTAACCAATGTGAAAATTATTAATGAGATATTTCACATTTTTTCAAAATGTTCAAAATCTAGTGACTATTTTATGCTTATAGCATGTGTCAACGAGGACCAGCCCCAATTCAAGGGCTCAGTAACCTGCTGTAGCCTGTGACTGCGTATTGGACAGCACAGCTACAAGTTTATTATATGTATAGTTTATATATTTTAAAATTATATATATTACATATTTATTTCTTTTCTTATACTCAGTATTTCGTAATGACTATAAGGGAAAAGAATCTGAAAAAGAATATATATATATATATATATATATATATATATATATATATATACACACCTATATATAACTGAATCATTTTACTGTGTACCTAAAATTAACAGAACATTGTAAATCAACTATACTTCAATAAAAAATAAAATTATATAGATTACATATTTACCTCTTTGGTATTATATATATGTATAAATATGATATATTTTTTTCTCTGGAGGAAAGATGCTGGGGAAAACCGTCTTCAGGAGGCCTGGTGCTTATTTCCTAGCTCCACTGTTTGCTGGCAAGTTACCAGCCCTCCTGAGCCACTGTTTCCTCATCTGTGGAATGGAGCTAATAACACCGGCACAGAATTGTTGGGACGGTTAAACGAGCTACTCTGTGGAATACGGTACAGAACAGGTGACTGGTTAATACATAGCTTGTTCTCTGTTCTCAAGGACTTCAAGTCATGACACAGATCCAGATATTAAGTTGGCTTCTGACCCACCTTGACCAGAATTCTAATGAAGAAATCCCAAGTTATGTTATGTATCCAGCCAACAAAGATCAGGTTTGTTGTGTAGCAGGTAGAATGCTAGTTCTGTGGGCTGTCAGTGAGGCCCTATCAATGTATCAAAATTATCCATGGTCAAGCACGTCAGGACTTCACAGAGCCTTAATGTATTGACAGGATGTATTGTGAATCTCTGAAAGTGGGATGTGTCCAGATTCCTTGGACCATGTAGCTTTTTCTATAGAACCTCTCAAGGAGAGACAGGGAACACCTTGGTGAGCTCCCTGCAATTTTTATCAATTATAAGAATCAACCACATGGAGCATGCCTTAAACTCACTTTATTCCCTTGACTGCACTGGTTTGGGTTTAACACATTCAGAGCAATTTATGCTGGCATGGAAGGGTTGCCTAAGAGTATGGGCTTTTCAGACAGGTTAGATGGAGCATCCAAGATTCACTGAGTGATGCAGTGTTACAGCTGGAAGACTCAAGGCTGCGTCCTCCCACCGCTGCCTCTCCCGGCCCCCTCCAAGCACATGGCTTGACCGCCTCTGTCCCATCGTGCTTCTGTGAACGTTGGGGTGCATGTATCTTTTTGAATTAGAGTTTTAGTCTTCTCTGGATATACGCCCAGGAGTGGGATTGCTGGATCGTACGGCAACTCTAGTTTTAGTTTCTTAAGGAACCTCCATACTGTTCTCCATAGTGGCTGCACCAATTTACATTCCCACCAACGATGTAGGAGGGTTCCCTTTTCTCCACATCTCTCCAGCATTTGTTATTTGTGGACATTTTTTTTTTTTTTGGCTGCACCACGTGGCTTGCGGGATCTTAGTTCCCTGGCCAGGGATTGAACTCGTGCCCCCTGCAATGGAAGCATGGAGTCTTAACCACTGGACCGCCAGGGCAGTGCCTATATGTGGGCTTTTTAGTGATTGCTATCGCCAGTGTGGAGTGGCTCTGCTGGCATTGTGTGCTTCACAACTTTGGCAACCACAGACCTTAGGTGTGTGCGATGCACTGGCAAAAACATACGTGGACTGCTGCAGGCTCCGCGCCCCGGTGGGAACAGGTCCTTCCACGTGGGGTCCCCCCTGAACTGCTCAGAGCCCCTGACTGGGCTTCGGCCCCTCCTCCCAGGCTCCCAGGCGGCCTCACTCGCGCCTGTAGACGGTTGTCAGGGTTGCCGCTCTCCTGAACTGTCTGGGTCGCTGGCTGCTCACAAGGCGGGGCTGTTGCTGCCGCATCCCTGCCCTGGACTCCGCCTCTCTGGGGGCTGCTGAACTTGGGGGCCCGCTCGCCAACTGCCTCGCCGCGTGGAGCTCGCCCAGGTTTGGTTTAGAAATGGGGAGAAGGCCCCTCCCCCACTCTGAGCCCAATCTGGCGGCTCACCTTGAGCCTCTGAAAATAGGGGCCTCCCGCCTTCCTGTTTCTCCTGCCTCGGCCCCCAGCGACCCTGACAGCTGTCTCCTTAAATGCCTGCGGCGTCTCTGGCTGCATCTCCTTGAGGACAAGCACTTGGGATTTCCCAGGACCTTCGCAGTCCTTGGCTGTCTCAGTCCTCACCACAGCCCCCGGATGCTCGTTACCCCACTCCTCGTAGGGGAAAACCGAGGCTCAGAGATACGGCAGTGCTCGTTCAAAAGTCATAATGATGGCGAGTCCCAGGTCTGGGTTTGAATCCACCTTGTCCATGCAGTCCACAGGGATTTATTGAGCACCTACTGTGTGCTGTCTGCATCCAAAGCCTACGCTCTTCCTACACTGCCTGCTGCCTCTCAAAGTGCTGCCCAGGAGCGGGTCAGAGCAGGAGGCTTGGGGTGGGGATGGGGGGAGGTGGGTGCCAGGCCCGAGGGGAGGTGCTTGTGCCCTGTGTCACCACTAGATGGCGCTGCTGGCCCGGCCGCCCAGCCTCTGCTGGGGGAGCAGCGTCCAGCCCGACAGCTGCTATCGACCCAGTTGTTCATGAAAGCAGGACAGCCCTGGCCATGCTGGGAGAGCACTTTAAAGAGGCCAGCAAGCCACCCCCGAGAAGTTCTCGTTCGTGGAAAGCTGGAGCCTGAGGGGACTCTGAGACTCCCCCGCTCCTTCCTGCATTTTGGTTTCTCAGAAGTTCCAGCTGTGGAAGGTTCAGAAGGCCCAAGAAGGTGCTGGAGGATAGACCCTAAGCCCAGCTTCTGGCAGGAAGTCGATGGGGATAGTCCTGGAAGCCTGGGGTTAATTTGGGGGGCTTCCCCCCACCCCACGTAAACTTAATTTAAAAATGTTTCAAGCCTACAGAAGAGTTGAAAAAATAGTACAATGGGGACTTCCCTGGTGGTCCAGTGGTTAGGACTCTGTGTTTCCACTGCAGGGGGCATGGGTTTGATCCCTGGTGTGGGCACTAAGATCCAGCATGCTTCATGGCAGGGCCAAAAAAAAAAAAAAAAAGGTACAATGAACACCCGTTTCTACCTCACCTAGATCACTGCTTAACATGTGGACACACCAGATTGGTCTCTTTCTCACTAGTGCATGTGTGTGAACCACGTGAAGGTCAGTTGTAGACAGGACACTCCTCACCCTCCCCTCATCACTTCACCTCAGCTTGCCTTTCCTAAAAGCAAGGCTATTCCCTCACTTAACCATGATGCTGTTCTTTGTGGTTTTACTTTTTAAGAAAAGAAAGGAAGGGAAAATGTATCTGGCTTAAGAACTTGAAAAATCTCCAGTGAGATATTGTTGCCAAGAGTGAAAATATTAAGACGCCTAATGTTTAAAAAATTCATCCCTGGGAGTTCCCTGGTGGTCTAGTGGTTAGGATTCTGCATGTTCACTCTGTGCCCCGGGTTAAATCACTTTGTTGTACAGCAGAAATTTAAAAAAATATTTCTTTTAAATTGAAGTATAGTTGATTTACAATGTTGTGTTCATTTCTGCTGTACAGCAAAGTGACTCAGTTATACATATATATACATTCTTTTTAATATTTTTTTCATTATGGTTTATCCCAGGGTATTGAATATAGTTCCCTGTGCTATACAGTAGGACCTTGCTGTTTATCCATCTTAAACCACAAGTCTGTTCTCTATGTCTGTGAGTCTGTTTCTGTTTCATAGATAGGTTCATTTGTGTCATAGTTTAGATTCCACATATAAGTGATATCACATGATATTTGTCTTTCTCTGTCTGACTTACTTCACTTAGTATGATAATCTCTAGGTCCATCCATGTTGCTGCCAATGGCATTATTTTATTCCTTTTTATGGCTGAGTAGTATCCCATTGTGTACATGCTGTACAGCAGAAATGAACACAACATTGTAAATCAACTATATTTCAATAAAAAAAAAGATTCATCCCTCTTTCACTTGCTTTGAGAGAAGTTTTCAGCTTGACGGTGGACTAGGCTTGGTGTTCCTGAGGACAGGTCTGTGTCTGACCCACCAGCAGAGGGTGAATTCACAGAAGATAGCCCCTGGGGCCCTGGCTGGGTGGGAGCTTTGTGCTGGCTCAGCGCCAGACCAGGGCCCAGGACATTCTTTTTTTTTTTGCGGTACGCGGGCCTCTCACCGTTGTGGCCTCTCCTGTTGCGGAGCACAGGCTCCGGACGCGCAGGCTCAGCGGCCATGGCTCACGGGCCTAGCGGCTCCGCGGCATGTGGGATCTTCCCGGACCGGGGCACGAACCCATGTCCCTTGCATTGGCAGGCGGACTCTCAACCACTGCGCCACCAGGGAAGCCCCCCCCCCAGGACATTCTTAATGCAGGCCCTGCCCACGGCAGCTTCCAGGAGCAGGAAGGGGCTCAGCTGCCCCCAGGATTCCAGCAAAGGGCCTGGGAGGGTGATTCTCAGAATGAATGGTGGCTAAGTGTCCTTTTCTGTATCCGAGAGCTGGGCTGGGGGTTAAATTCTGCCCCTGCTTAAAGAGAGCAGGGAGCAGGAACTCTGGACAGGGGGGTTTGGAGCCAGATTTTCTTTGTGGAGAAGATGGGGAGAGGGCAGGGCACAGAGCTGGGCTGAGGCCTACTGTTCCGGACCCCAGGCTCCAGCTGGCTGCACATGGCAGTGGGGGTGGGCGGGGCTGAGGAGCTGCTGTTTGCTGGGAGCAAAAAGTTCCCTCTAGCACATGTGGACCCCAGCTTGAGCAGAATCTTCTAGGCGCAACTACCCTAAGCATTTCCCTGGCCATGGGGCTGTCTGTTACAACATCTGGGGCCTTGATGGAGGACAGGCAGGCCCTTGGGAAGCCAGGGACCCCCTCTGTGTGGCTGCTTACACGTTCAGTGACCTCCGAAAGGAGTCTCTGAGTTTCTGTCCCTCCAATCTGTCCTGGTCAATCCGTCTCAATCACACACAAGGCCAAGCCTGGTTTCCTGACCTTATGATGTCTGAGTGACACACACACACACACACACAAACACACAGTTCTAAAAAAAAAAAAAATGAACGCACAGCTACATCCAGGAATGCACCCAGGCATTACAAAACTTCCAGGAATTCATTCACATGAACTGGGCATTGATCTGGCACTGATTGGGACGGGGTCTTGCTGGCGTCTGGTCCCACCCTGGGTACAGGGGCTGGAGAGGCTTCTGGTCCACGTGCTCTACCCCACAGCCTTTCGGGTGTCCCGACGGACCTTTCTTTGGTGGTCTCCTCTCCAGAGTGAGGGGAGAAGGGGCCACCTTTGTGTCCTCCTGGACAATGCTGTTAGGATGCAAGCCCGTGCCCCCTGGTGTGCCCTTTTTCAGCTCTGTGCTCTGAGGCAGGGTTATTTCTGGGGAAATAAACAGTCAGGGACATGGAGAAGCTGGTTGCCTTCCCTTCCTTTGCAGCCCAGTCCTAATTTCTCAGCAAACACACCGCCATCCACTTTTGCCCACCACATGTGAGGCCAGACCAGGAGGCAATTCAGCAACACCCTTTCCTTGGGTCCATGTCTTGGTGGACCTGGCCAGGATGGACTCCCGGGGTAGACAGATGACTCACTGCTGGACCCTGGGAATGTCAGCCCTCCCTTACACGCTCGAGGTGAAGCTGATGAGTAATCGGTGCCAAAGTGACACCTAAGGGTGCCTGGCTACTGCCACAGAGGACTGATTCTCTAACTTTTGTGTCTCAGGAGCTCATTAAACTCTTAAAATTATATGAGACCTGGAAGAGCTTTAGAGGATGTGAATTATATCTATAGATATTTAGCATCTTAAAAATGAAAACAGAAATTTAAAAACCATTCATTCATTTCACTGAGTGCTCAGAAACCTAAAACAATCATGTATATATATGGGCCACTATACCAAAACCTCATGGTAATGACAAAGCAAAAATCTATAGTAGATATACACACAAAAAAGAAGAAGGAATCCAAACACAGCACTAAAGAGTCATCAAATCACAAGAGAGGAGAACAAAAGAGGAAAGGGAAAAAAAGACCTACAAAAACAAATCCAAAACAATTAACAAAAATGGCGATAAGAACATACTGTACATATCAATAATTATCTTAAATATAAACGGCTTAAATACTCTAACCAAAAGACATAGACTGACTAAATGGATACAAAAACAAGACCCACATTTATGCTGTCTACAAGAGACCCACTTCAGACCTTTCACCGAGTGCTTTTATTCTCTGACCCTCAGAATCCTCAGCTGCTTTTAAGTGAGTCCACTGCCGTTGGTCACTTTTGTTCTCCTCCCAAAAGCTGCAGGCTTTAAGACCCTCCACCCCTCCAATACACACGCACATGCAGCAAAAGGCTCGCTCCTATGGTGCAGCTGTCTTAGTGAGAAAAAGCTATGATGAGGTCACCTAAGTGTTTCTCGCTAAAGCGTGAATGACTGCCAGCCCCAGAACTGCCAGGAAAAACCTGACTGGAAGAGGAGGCACGCTCAGACAAATACTTCTCTCCCTCTCTGGCTTTTCTAGCCATGTGACAATAGAAAGAACATTCTACCCACCTGTGGGAGTTACTGTGGAGTTTTTGACTCCAATTTCCTGGACTCTTTCTGCCCTTCAGATCTGCTTCTCCTCTTCCACTTCTAGGCCTTTAAAAAGACTCTCCCAGCCCCACTAGTGTGGTGGGAGGTCCCAGAAGTGGGGCTTGAGTGCTGTCTCCAGAACCTCAAATTTTAGTACCACTGTTTCCTGTCTGTGGAATCTGAAACCTTTCATCCTCAGCTTACCTTTAAACCACTGCTCTAAACTGTACTTTGAATGGCTCTTTGACTCATGCATGTAATGTCACTCAGATTCACTGAGTTACGCAGCTTTCCCCAAGGTTGATGCTCTTCATCAGACAATATAAAAAAAAAAAATCACATTCGAGAACACTGCCACCTGTCTCAAAAGAAACATCCTCAAATATTTGGAGGCTGTCAAGCTCAGGATGGCAGATACGAGTTTTGCAAATTTCTAATTTTTACTTGAATGCTCGGATTTTTTCATTGGTGGCAAATACTGTCATTGTTTCCCTTGAAATGACAAGGTCACTTTGTTCCTTTTTGAAGAAATGTCTGTCAAATACCCAAGCCTGAATAACCATTGTGTGTTTGTCATTCTTTTAATTCAAATGAGATTTCATTCTTTCAAGTTATTGAAAATGTTATTTTCAAAATGTTACTTTCAAAAAATGTTATTGCATGAAAAAAAGTATCCAGATCGGCTCACACCACAAACAGCCCTGTAGGTGCTTCTCTCCAAATGATGGTGGTCTTGGGGTGCCCCGTAGAAGAGCTCTAGGCCACCTTGAATTCCATACACTTAATATTTTTTACTGCATCATCAGGGAGAATCTTCTTTTAAAAAATTCTTTTTCGGGAGCCGGAGGAAAATGGCGGAAGAGTAAGACGCGGAGATCACCTTCCTCCCCACAGATACATCAGAAATTCATCTACACGTGGAACAACTCCAACAGAACACCTACTGAACGCTGACAGAAGACCTCAGACCCCCCAAAAGGCAAGAAACTCCCCACATACCTGGGTAGGTCAAAAGAAAAAAAGAATAAACAGAGACAATAGGATATGGACGGGACCTGCACCAGTGGGAGGGAGCCGTGAAGGAGGGAAGGTTTCTACACACTACAAGCCCCTTCGAGGGCGGAGACTGCAGGTGGCGGAGGGGGAAAGCTTCGGAGTAGCGGAGTAGCGGAGGAGAGCACAGCAACAGGGGTGTGGAGGGCAAAGCAGAGAGATTTTGGCACAGAGGATCGGTGCCCTCAGGCACACACCAGCCCGAGAGACTTGTCTGCTCAGCCGCCAGGGCGGGCGGGGCTGGGAGCTGAGGCTCGGGTATCGGCTTTCAGTCGGAGCGCAGGGAGAGGTCTGGGGCTGGCGGCAGGAAGAGACCCTGAAGGGGTTAGTGCTAGCCCGGAGGGAGTCCGGGGAAAGGGTCTGGAGCTACCGGAGAGGCAAGAGACTTTTTTCCCTTTTGTTGCCTGGTGCGCGAGGAGCGGGCATTCCCCTCCCTCCCCTCTGCCTGAGTGAGCCAGAGCCCCCGAATCAGCGGCTCCTTTAAACCCGTCCTGTCTGAGCGAAGAACGGACGCCCTCCGGCGACCTACGCGCAGAGGCGGGGCCCGGTCCAAGGCTGAGACCCGGGAGCTGTGAGAGCAGAGACAGGGAAATCTCTCTGTGCAGCCTCCGAGGCAGCGGATTAAAGCTCCACGGTCCATTTGATGTGCCCTGCGTCTGTGGAGTGCATGAATGGACAGCGAATCATCCCAAATTGAGGAAGTGGACCTTGAGGACAAGATTTAAGACTTTCCCCCCCTTTTTTCCCTCTTTTTACAACGAATTATCTCAAATTAAGGAGGTGGACTTAGCAAGATTTCAGACTTTTCGCCCTTTTCCTCTTTTTACAACGAATTATCCCAAATCGAGGAGGTGGACTTGGAGAGCAAGATTTTTGATTTTTCCCCCTGCTCTCTTTTTGTGAATGTGTATGTGTAATCTTCTGTGTAAGATTCTCTCTGTATAGCTTTGCTTCCACCATATGTCCCAGGGTTCTTTCGGTCCGTGTTTTTTTTCAATAATTACTTTTTAATTTTAATAACGCTACTATATTTCATACTTTATTCTATTTTACTTTACCTGCTCTTTCTTTTTTTCCTCCCTTCCCTTCCTCCCTCCCTCCCTCCGCTCCTCCTTTCCTTCTTTCTTTTTCTTTCCTCCATCCCTCCCTCCCTCCCACCCTTCTTCTTTCCACTTTCTTTTTCTTTCCTTCCTCCCTCCCTGCCTCCCTCCTGTCTTTCTTTCTTTCTTTCCTTCCTCCCTCCCTCCCTCTCTTCTTCCATTCACTCTTCCTTTTGCTTTCATTCCTCCCTCCCTCTCTCCTTTCTTTCCTTTCTTTCCATCCTTCCTCCCTCCCTCCTTTCTTTCTTTCTTCCTTCCTTCCTTCCTTACTTCCCTTCTTCCTTTCTTTCAATCTCTCTTTCTTTCTTCTACTAATTATTTCTTTCTACTTTCTCTCACTGTTATTCTGAGCCGGGTGGATGAAAGGCTCTTGGTGCTGCAGCCAGGAGTTAGTGCTGTGCCTCTGAAGTGGGAGAGCCAACTTCAGGACACGGGTCCAGAAGAGACCTCCCAGCTCCACATAATATCAAGCAGTGAAAATCTCCCAGGGATCTCCATCTCAACACCAGCACCCAGCTTCAGTCAACGACCAGCAAGCTACAGTGCTGGTCACCCTATGCCAAGCAACTAGCAAGGCAGGAACACAACCCCACCCATTAGCAGAGAGGATACCTAAAAACATAATAAGGCCACAGGCACCCCAAAACACACCACCAGACGTGGACCTGTCCACCAGAAAGACAAGATCGAGCTTCAACCACCAGAACACAGGCATTAGTCCCCCCCACCAGGAAGCCTACACAACCTACTGAAACAACCTTAGCCACGGGGGACAGACACCAAAAACAACGGGAACTACGAATCTGCAGCCTGCAAAAAGGAGACCCCAAACACAGTAACATAAGCAAAATGAGAAAGCAGAAAAACACACAGCAGGTGAAGGAGCAAGATAAAAACCTACCAGACCTAACAAATGAAGAGGTAATAGGCAGTCTACCTGAAAAAGAATTCAGAATAATGATAGTAAAGCTGATCCAAGATTCTGTTTCCCAGATCCAAAATCTTGGAAATAGAATAGACAATATGCAAGAAACAGTTAACAAGGACCTAGAAGAACTAAAGATGAATCAAGCATCGATTAAAAACACAATAAATGAAATGAAAAATACTCTAGATGGGATCAATAGCAGAATAACTGAGGCAGAAGAACGGATAAGTGAGGTGGAAGATAAAATAGTGGAAATAACTGATGCAGAGAAAAATAAAGAAAAAAGAATGAAAAGAACAGAGGACAGTCTCAGAGACCTCTGGGACAACATTAAACGCACCAACATTCGAATTATAGGGGTTCCAGAAGAAGAAGAGAAAAAGAAAGGGACTGAGAAAATATTTGAAGAGATTATAGTTGAAAACGTCCCTAATATGGGAAAGGAAATAGTTAATCAAGTCCAGGAGGCACAGAGAGTCCCATACAGAATAAATCCAAGGAGAAATACGCCAAGACACATATTAATCAAACTGTCAAAAATTAAACACAAAGAAATCATATTAAAAGCAGCAAGGGAAAAACAACAAATAACACACAAGGGAATCCCCATCAGGTTAACAGCTGATCTCTCAGCAGAAACTCTACAAGCCAGAAGGGAGTGGCAGGACATAATTAAAGTGATGAAGGAGAGAAACCTGCAACCAAGATTACTCTACCCAGCAAGGATCTCATTCAGATTTGATGGAGAAATTAAAACGTTTACAGACAAGCAAAAGCTGAGAGAGTTCAGCACCACCAAACCAGCTTTACAACAAATGCTAAAGGAACTTCTCTAGGCAAGAAACACAACAGAAGGACTATACCTACAATAACGAACCCAAAGCCATTAAGGAAATGGGAATAGGAACATACATATCAATAATTACCTTAAATGTAAATGGATTAAATGCTCCCACCAAAAGACACAGAGTGGCTGAATGGATACAAAAACAAGACCCATATATATGCTGTCTACAAGAGACCCACTTCAGACCTAGAGACACATACAGATTGAAAGTAAGGGGATGGAAAAAGATATTCCATGCAAATGGAAATCAAAAGAAAGCTGGAGTAGCAATTCTTATATCAGACAAAATAGACTTTAAAATAAAGACTATTAGAAGAGACAAAGAAGGACACTACATAACGATAAAGGGATCGATCCAAGAAGAAGATATAACAATTGTAAATATTTATGCACCCAACATAGGAGCACCTCAATACATAAGGCAAATACTAACAGCCATAAAAGGGGAAATCGACATTAACACAATCATAGTAGGGGACTTTAATACCCCACTTTCACCAATGGACAGATCATCCAAAATGAAAATAAATAAGGAAACACAAGCTTTAAATGATACATTAAACAAGATGGACTTAATTGATATTTATAGGACATTCCACCCAAAAACAACAGAATACACATTTTTCTCAAGTGCTCATGGAACATTCTCCAGGATAGATCATATCTTGGGTCACAAATCAAGCCTTGGTAAATTTAAGAAAATTGAAATTGTATCAAGTATCTTTTCCGACCACAATGCTATGAGACTAGACGTCAATTACAGGAAAAGATCTGTAAAAAATACAAACACATGGAGGCTAAACAATACACTACTCAATAATGAAGTGATCACTGAAGAAATCAAAGAGGAAATTAAGAAATACTTAGAAACAAATGACAATGGAGACACGACGACCCAAAACCTATGGGACGCAGCAAAAGCAGTTCTAAGGGGGAAGTTTATAGCAATACAATCCCACCTTAAGAAACAGGAAACATTTCGAGTAAACAACCTGACCCTGCACCTAAAGCAATTAGAGAAAGAAGAACAAAAAACCCCCAAAGTTAGCAGAAGGAAAGAAATCATAAAGATCAGATCAGAAATAAATGAAAAAGAAATGAAGGAAACGATAGCAAAGATCAACCAAACTAAAAGCTGGTTCTTTGAGAAGATAAACAAAATTGACAAACCATTAGCCAGACTCATCAAGAAAAGAAGGGAGAAGACTCAAATCAGTAGAATTAGAAATGAAAAAGGAGAAGTAACAACTGACACTGCAGAAATACAAAAGATCATGAGAGATTACTATAAGCAACTCTATGCCAATAAAATGGACAACCTGGAAGAAATGGACAAATTCTTAGAAATGCACAACCTACCAAGACTGACTCAGGAAGAAATAGAAAATATGAATAGACCAATCACAAGCACTGAAATTGAAACTGTGATTAAAAATCTTCCATCAAACAAAAGCCCAGGACCAGATGGCTTCACAGGCGAATTCTATCAAACATTTAGAGAAGAGCTAACACCCATCCTTCTCAAACTCTTCCAAACAATATCAGAGGAAGGAACACTCCCAAACTCATTCTACGAGGCCACCATCACCTTGATACCAAAACCAGGCAAGGATGTCACAAAGAAAGAAAACTACAGGCCAATATCACTGATGAACATAGATGCAAAAATCCTCAACAAAATACTAGCAAACAGAATCCAACAGCACATTAAAAGGATCATACACCATGATCAAGTGGGGTTTATTCCAGGAATGCAAGGATTCTTCAATATACGCAAATCAATCAATGTGATACACCATATTAACAAGTTGAAGGAGAAAAACCATATGATCATCTCAATAGATGCAGAGAAAGCTTTCGACAAAATTCAACACCCATTTATGATAAAAACCCTGCAGAAAGTAGGCATAGAGGGAACTTTCCTCAACATAATAAAGGCCATATATGACAAACCCACAGCCAACATTGTCCTCAACGGTGAAAAACTGAAACCATTTCCACTAAGATCAGGAACAAGACAAGGCTGCCCACTCTCACCACTCTTATTCAACCTAGTTTTGGAAGTTTTAGCCACAGCAATCAGAGAAGAAAAGGAAATAAAAGGAATCCAAATTGGAAAAGAAGAAGTAAAGCTGTCACTGTTTGCAGATGACATGATACTATACATAGAGAATCCTAAAGATGCTACCGAAAAACTACTAGAGCTAATCAATGAATTTGGTAAAGTAGCAGGATACAAAATTAATGCACAGAAATCTCTGGCATTCCTGTACACTAATGATGAAAAATCTGAAAATGAAATCAAGAAAACACTCCCATTTACCATTGCAACAAAAAGAATAAAATATCTAGGAATAAACCTACCTAAGGAGACAAAAGACCTGTATGCAGAAAATTATAAGACACTGATGAAAGAAATTAAAGATGATATAAATAGATGGAGAGATATACCATGCTCCTGGATTGGAAGAATCAATATTGTGAAAATGACTCTACTACCCAAAGCAATCTACAGATTCAATGCAATCCCTATCAAACTACCACTGGCATTTTTCACAGAAGTAGAACAAAAAATTTCAAAATTTGTTTGGAAAAACAAAAGACCCCGAATAGCCAAAGCAATCTTGAGAACGAAAAACGGAGCTGGAGGAATCAGGCTGCCTGACTTCAGACTATACTACAAAGCTACAGTAATTAAGACAGTGTGGTACTGGCATAAAAACAGAAAGATAGATCAGTGGATCAGGATAGAAAGCCCAGAGATAAACCCACGCACATATGGCCAACTTATCTTTGATAAAGGAGGCAGGAATGTACAGTGGAGAAAGGACAGCCTCTTCAATAAGTGGTGCTGGGAAAACTGGACAGGGACATGTAAAAGTATGAGATTAGATCATTCCCTAACACCATACACAAAAATAAGCTCAAAATGGATTAAAGACCTAAATGTAAGGCCAGAAACTATCAAACTCTTAGAGGAAAACATAGGTAGAACACTCTATGACATAAATCACAGCAAGATCCTTTTGGACCCACCTCCTAGAGAAATGGAACTAAAAACAAAGATAAACAAATGGGACCTAATGAAACTTCAAAGCTTTTGCACAGCAAAGGAAACCATAAACAAGACCAAAAGACAACCCTCAGAATGGGAGAAAATATTTGCAAATGAAGCAACTGACAAAGGATTAATCTCCAAAATTTATAAACAGCTCATGCAGCTCAATAGCAAAAAAACAAACAACCCAATCCAAAAATGGGCAGAAGACTTAAATAGGCATTTCTCCAAAGAAGATATACAGACTGCCAACAAACACATGAAAGAATGCTCAACATCATTAATCATTAGAGAAATGCAAATCAAAACTACAATGAGATATCATCTCACACCAGTCAGAATGGCCATCATCAAGAAATCTAGAAACAATAAATGCTGGAGAGGGTGTGGAGAAAAGGGAACACTCTTGCACTGCTGGTGGGAATGTGAATTGGTACAGCCACTATGGAGAACAGTATGGAGGTTCCTTAAAAAACTAAAAATAGAACTACCATATGACCCAGCAATCCCACTGCTAGGCATATACCCTGAGAAAACCATAATTCAAAAAGAGACATGTACCAAAATGTTCATTGCAGCTCTATTCACAATAGCCTGGAGCTGGAAACAACCTAAGTGTCCATCATCGGATGAATGGATAAAGAAGATGTGGCACATATATACAATGGAATATTACTCAGCCATAAAAAGAAACGAAACTGAGCTATTTGTAATGAGGTGGATAGACCTAGAGTCTGTCATACAGAGTGAAGTAAGTCAGAAAGAGAAAGACAAATACCGTATGCTAACACATATATATGGAATTTAAAAAAAAAAATGTCATGAAGAACCTAGGGGTAAAACGGGAATAAAGACACAGACCTACTTGAGAAAGGACTTGAGGATATGGGGAAGGGGAAGGGTAAGCTGTGACAAAGGGAAAGAGAGGCATGGACATATATACACTACCAAACGTAAGGTAGATAGATAGTGGGAAGCAGCCGCAGAGCACAGGGAGATCAGCTCGGTGCTTTGTGACCGCCTGGAGGGGTGGGATGGGGAGGGTGGGAGGGAGGGAGATGCATGAGGGAGGGGATGTGGGAACAGATGTATACGTATGACTGATTCACTTTGTTATAAAGCAGAAACTAATAAAAAAAAATTCTTTTTCATATTCTTTTCTATTATGGTTTATCATAGGATATTGAATATAGTTCCCTGTGCAACACAATAGGACCTTGTTGTTTACCCATTCCCTATATAATAGTTTGCATCTGCTAACCCCAAACTCCCAATCCATCCCTTCACCAGCTCCCTCCCCCTTGGCAACCACAAGTCTGTTCTCTATGTCTGTGGGTCTGTTTCTGTTTCATAAATTCATTTGTGTCATATTTTAGATTCCACATATAAGCGATATCATATGATGTTTGTCTTCCTCTGTCTGACTTACTTCACTTAGTATGATCATCTCTAAGTCTGTCCATGTTGCTGCAAATGGCATTATTTCATTCTTTCTTATGGCTGAGTAATATTCCACTGTGTATATGCACCACATCTTCTTTATCCGTTCATCTGTTGATGGACATTTAGGTTGTTTCCATGTCTTGGCTATTGTGAATAGTGCTGCTGTGAACATAGGGGTGCGTGTATCTTTTCAAATTATAGTTTTGTCTGAATATATACCCAGGAGTGGGATTGCTGGGTCATATGGTAGTTCTATTTTTAGTTTTTTAAGAACCTCCATACTGTTCTCCATAGTGGCTGCACCAATTTACATTCCCACCGACAGTGTAGGAGGGTTCCCTCAGGTAGAATCTTAAGGGGAACTGGCACATGTGATGGAGAATCACATGACCACTGCTGCCTGAGCAGTGCAAAGGCCCGCAGCTTTACCCACTGCTGTTTGTGCTCCCGCAATGCAAACACCAGCAAAACTCAAGTGACGTTTCAGTGGGACCACGAAAATAATTTTGACCTCATGCACTCCCTTAAGGGTCTCTTGGGAGTCCAGCTTGCCTGGACTGTGCTTTGAAACCCTGTGGGCAGGAGCATCTGATATGTTCGTTCCCTCAGTGTTTTCTTAGCACGGCTCCCAAGGCCCCATGGGCTGGGCTCCGGGCAGAAGCTCCATAAATGCCCGCTGGCTGAAGGCTTGGCATCTCTGTGAGGCAAGTTTAGGGAACAGAGTCTGGATAAAGGAGAAGTTAATGCCCAGAGCCAGGGGACTGCTCTCTGGAGACTAATAGGTTTGGGGCAGCACCCAGGCATAGGTATTTTCTAAATATTTAAATGATTTTAAAATCCTACCACAAGAAAACTAACTGCAGGGCTGTGAAGCCAAGAGCAGAGAGGCAGCCCAACTGCAGGGGCAAAGCCACAGTCTTCTCTCTGCTTCCCTGGCTTCTCCTTAGAACAGTCTAGACGGGGTACCTTGACCTTCAACCACAGGCCCTGGGCTGTGTTGCTATGTGGCTTCCAGGGCCCTCCTGAGGAATGTGTCCTCAGGGGCCCAGGCGGGGCTGAGGGCACTGGCACCACTCGGTGCCATTGGAATCACAGAGGAACAGCTCCTGACTCTGGAAGGGATGTGGCCACAGAGCTTTGGAGCTGCACTGGTCAAGGTTAGGAGGCCAGGGAGCTGTGAGTGCCCTGCCCTCCAGGCCTCCATCAGGGGTCTCCCTGCAGTTCTCATCCTGAGAAAGATCTGCAACCCCCCAGGACCCTCTCTTTGGCCCTGCTTCACCCCAGGGGACCCTTAGTAAGTCACCACTGTTTCCCAGAGTGGCCGTGATTTTAATTCTGTGCCCACGTCACACCCCGAGACAGGCTGACCAGCTCCAGCCTCTGTGCCCCCGGCCCCGAGCACTCTGTCCAGGCACAGGCAAGGCCCAGAGCCCCATGGGCTCCATCATCATACATGAGCCTCCCTCCTTGGGCCGTATCTGTGGCTTTGAGAAGGTGGCTGGTGCCGGTGAGGACAAGGCTCTTCTGGTTCTGGGAGATATTTTTGATTTCTTTTTTGTAAGTGTCCTCTGCCCTCCAGAGAACAACCCCTGGGCTACTCGTCTGAAAAGCTTCCCTAGTGATTCTACTGCATGGCCTGGAGAGAACTTGGTTTGTTTATTTATTCCTTAAAATTGACTCTTCGGCAGGAAACCAGGGAAGATATTTTTGAGATCTAGGTGGAAAGCAGAGCTATGTAACCCCACCTGAGGTTATGCAATTAAAAAAAAATAGCAGTATGCTCCTACGTAGCTTACATATATAGATTATTCAGCCAGAACTGTATTTGAAATTTGGTTAACACTTTCATTGATTACGTTTATCTTCCTGTAATCAATTTCAAAGAGGTATTTGAAATCTCGAAGACCAAGTTTCTCAACAGCGTTACAAGCTTGTAAGAAAGGTAGCATTACTTCATAATGACATGAAGGGTAGAGAAACCATTTTTGTCTTTCCACAGGCTTACGATCAAATTTTCCTGAAACTTGGAATCCTGGGTGTCTTAGTCTGCTCAGGCTGTCATAGCAAAATACCATAGGCTGGGTGATTTACACAACAGAAATTTATATCTCACAGTTCTGGAGTCTGGAAGTCCAAGATCAAGTGCTGGCTGATTCAGCTTCTGGTGAGAGCTCTCTTCCTAGTTTGTAGTTGGCCACCTTCTTGCTGCGTCCTCACCTGACAGAGAGAAGGAACAAGCTCTCTGGGTGTCTCTTATTATAAGGGCACTATTCCCATCATGAGCTCCCTCACCCCATTATCTCATCTAACCCTAGTCACTTCCCAAAGGCCCCGTCTCCAAATACCATTACATCGTGGGGTTAGGACTTCAACATATGGGTTTTGGGAGGACACAAATATTCAGTCCATAAAACTGGGCTAAAAACAAGCCTTAAAAGTTAATTTACGGTAAACATAGTGAGAGAACTCTAGAGAAGTTCACCTAACTCTGGAGTATGTAGTTACATACATTACAGGGAGTGTGAGGCCTAGAAACTTGGAGGCAGCCATCTCTAGGTTGTCTGGCCCCTGGAGAGGTGTACTGATACTGCAGAAAGTAAGTGTGAGAATCCAAGATCCAAGGAGCAAGTGTGTCCTCTCTCCTCTCAGGAACTGCTCTGTGCCCTGGCTCAGGAGTACACTGCTTGCTGGAGATTTTCCATCCACTCCCGTCATATCACCCAGGTAAGGACCAGAGTGAAGAAGGCCACATGCTTATTATTTACTACAAGGTCGTTAGTGAGAAATCTGTCTCAGATCCAGAACACCTCATACATGCATTTGGGATAAAATTAATAAAGGTGAACATCAAAAGCCAAAAATGTTAAGTAAAAAAAAAAAAAAAAAGGAGGTGCTTATATACAATGGAATATTACTCAGCCATAAAAAAGAATAAAATAATGCCATTTGCAGCAACATGGATGGACCTAGAGATTATTATACTAAGTGAAGTAAGTCAGAGACAAATATCATTTGATATTGCTTATATGTGAAATCTAAAAAAATGATAAAAATGAACTTAGTTACAAAACAGAAATAGAGTCACAGATGTAGAAACAAACTTATGGTTACCAGAGGCAAAGGGAGGGAGGGATAAATTGGGAGATTGGGATTGACATACATGCACACTACTAGATATAAAATAGATAACTAATAAGGACCTACTTCCTTATTAGTTATTAGTAGAGTTCCCTGTGCTATACCTACTGTAGAGCACAGGGAACTCTACTCAATATGCTGTAATGACCTATATGGGAAAAGAGGCTAAAAAAGAGTGGATATATGTATATGTATAACTGATTCAAGTTGCTGTACAGCAGAAACTAACAGAGCATTGTAAATCAACTATACTCCAATAAAAATATAAAAAAACAGGTGAAAGGTTATGTATGCTGAATGATTATAACTAGGCAAAATACCCTCAAGATAGAAGAAAAAATAAAAAAGAAATGGCTGAAATGATTAACATGCTGGCAGCTGCAAGGTGACACATTTGGTGGTTTTAATCTGTCTTTCCTCCTAAAGTTTTCTTAAAGAGTGTATATTAATTTGACAATTGAAAAAATTAAAAAGAAATCCTTTGCCTGAAGGTCACAATGAGTCCAACGGTGGAATGGCTGGAAGCAGGACCTCAGTCCTTGTCTTCTTTGAAGAAAGAATTCAGC
The DNA here is from genome assembly GCF_949752795.1 of Hyperoodon ampullatus. Classification (NCBI taxonomy): domain Eukaryota; kingdom Metazoa; phylum Chordata; class Mammalia; order Artiodactyla; family Ziphiidae; genus Hyperoodon; species Hyperoodon ampullatus. The sequence goes on from NC_136921.1 coordinate 102,110,935, forward strand.
AAAGAGACCAAGATTGTGAAATACAGACTGCGTTTATTAGAAACAAAGTATGTGTGGAAGAGCACACAGGCGAACTTGGAGTGACTTGCACGCAGTAGCGTCGGCTTAGGTTGCTCATATGGGGGGAAGTCTTCCAGGTTGTCTCTGGCCAGTCATCTCGAAGTGTCAGCAGGGGACTGGTTGCAGCTGCTCACCTGGGGCCTATCTCCTGCCTCAACAATAGAGAATCTCTCTGTGTTAGTTATCTATTGCTGCATTACAGGTTACGCCAAAACACACAGCTTCAAACAACACCCTCGTTATTTTTCAGTTTCTGTGGTCAGGAGTCCAGGCCTTGCTGAGCTGGGTCCCCTGGTAGCCCTGGGCCAGATGTGCCACCAAAGGCCCGGGGTCTGGGGAAGTAAAATATTACAAATTGAACTTGTAAGTTATACTAAGCTCATGGAATATATTTGAGTGTCTTGTTTCTCTTTCTGTTTTTCTATTTGGGGTTTCATACATGATTTCTAAAGTTTTTCATTGTGACCGTGCTCTCCCTGTGCTTCTGTGAATCCAGATCTCACAAGCCCTGGAGGTTTGCATTGCGGACCTTGGTCTTCTTGGCAGCGTTTATGGTGTGTTTGGAGTTGGTTCCAGCAGTGGCTGGAGAAGGGGTCGCAGAATTTCTTGGCAGTCAGTCTTCCTTGGGGAGATGTACTATCAGGCATGATGGCGTGGGGTGGGGGGACCATGGCTTGTACTATTCAGTAAGATGAGAATGAAATAGAAGCCCTGTTATTTTTTATTTTTTTTTGCAGTACGTGGGCCTCTCACTCCTGTGGCCTCTCCCGTTGTGGAGCACAGGCTCCAGACGCGCAGGCTCAGCGGCCATGGCTCACGGGCCCAGCCGCTCCACGGCACGTGGGATCTTCCCGGACTGGGGCACAAACCCGTGTCCCCTGCATCGGCAGGCAGACTCTCAACCACTGCACCACCAGGGAAGACCAGAAGCCCTGTTATTTGAAAACACAAATGCTAGCCATGCAGGGACATGCGCCCTTGACCTGGGGTCTTGGTGACAGCTGGGCCCTCTGGAATCTGCTTCTCACCCCTCTCTCTGGGACCACGGTCTTCTGACCTCCTCCCACAAGTGTAGCCTCTCAGGGAGTGTGTGTGTGTGGGGGGGGGGTGGGTCCTCCAGGTTCCCAGAAAGGCCTTTAGGGACGCGCGGCTCCTGGCCTCCCTGCCCAGTCATGGCTTGGCTGACCTGCCCCTGGACTGGATCCTGATGGGCAGGGCTGAGCAGGGCCACAGGGAGCTCACATTTCCAACCATCAGCTCCTTTCCTCTTAGGAGAATCCTATGACCAGCCCTCAAGCCCTCAGGGAGTGGCTGCGCCCTGCATCCAGGAAAGCAGCCCTGTTCCAGGCCTCTCCCTGAGGACACCCCGCCCCTGCCGGGGTCCCAGCCCCTTAGCAGCACCAGGACTATCAAGTGGACAGAAGTGGTTATGTATGCGGGGCTTTCTAGGGCAGGACTTCCAGACCTGAGCTGTGGAGGAGGGTTGTGGGGAATAAGCACAAGCACAGACTGGTCATGCCAGCATGTGGGGCTCCTGAGAAAAGCTTTTGGAACTAGAGGATACATGTGTCATTGGAGGCCACGTTCGCCAAAGGCTCGAAAAACTACTGCTTAAACTTCAGGTCACAAATCCTACACCAGTGGGTTCTTGATTCCAGTCATTAAGAAAATATACCAGACTGTTTATAATAAAAATGGGGAATAGCCAAAGGTCTGAGAGGGGGATGCAGTGCAGATGGCCATGGCTGCTGAAACGCAGCAGGGGTGTGTTTGGAGAGCATCGCAGACTGCAGGGGCGCACTGGGAGGCCGCGAGCAGAGATGGGCAGGAACAAAGTGTGGCCCGATCTCCACCCAGGCCCTGTCCAGAGCCCATCTGGAGAGGGCACCGCCCCTGGCACCTCTGTCAGGGGACACCCACTGCCACCCTCCCTGGGTCCTCAGTTCCTATGCTGGGAAAAATGATCTCACCAGCTTGGTGACTGGCAGAAATATGGAGTCAGCCAAGCCTGAACAGAGACTGAGTCGTGTAACTTCCCTTGGCCAGCAGGGAGTGAGGAGGGAGAGGGCTTAGCTTTCTCCTGCCACATAATGGGAGGCAAGGCGTGGCTCCCACCAGACAGATAGGGAGCGAGCTCCCTTGGCTGGTAACACCAAATATCAGGTGTCTCCACAGTGGCCAAGAACCTGTGCTATTTTAACCATGCATTTGAAATGCCTGGTAAAAGAATTCTGTATGTTTATGTATATATGTTGTTGATTATTCTATATATATCATATAGAATACATTTAATACACAGGTTACAATTATATACAACATAGTAGATAACATATATATACTGTTCAACAAAAGCATCAGAGCTGAACATAACAGATCATTCTTGTTCTTTTTCCAATCTTACAAAAACATGTATACAAGCACTGGCTGGATTGTGGTAAGCCATTGGAGCTCACTGTTTATATTGTTCTTTTGAGCTGTTGTTATTTGAGTTCAGAAGAAAGAAGCTGTGGTAGAAATGCCCGTGGAAACAGTCATTCTCTAATCTACTTGGTTTTATTCATTTTGAAAGACATGTCTCTTCTGGTGGCATCAGAGGCTTCTGACGTTGGTTTTCAAGATGGTGATTCCCACCAGGAAACCTCTAAGAGCCCATGGCAGAAAACATACAGTTTGGGAATGACCAAGGTTTATGTCAGAGCTTGGAATAAGTACTGAACCCAGTCTGGTGGGGTTATGGTTGGGCTATCCTGTCCAACATTGGGACAGTCAGATAAATAAGAACACAGACCATTCATTTTGCCCCCCACACTTACAATCACTCTATTTTAAGGTCTGTGCCAAGCACAGTTGACAGAAATAGAGGTTACAGTCTGGTGGAAGAGACAACACATAATTAGAATGTTATAATGACCTATACTTCTTAAGAGTATGACTACTGAGCCAGTGAGCCACAACTACTGAAGCCCACGTGCCACAACTAGTGAAGCCCGTGCACCTATAGCCCATGCTCCACAACCAGAGAAGTCACCTCAATGAGAAGCTTGTGCACTGCAATGAAGAGTAACCCCCGCTTGCCACAACTAGAGAAAGCCTGCATGCAGCAACAAAGACCCAACGCAGCCAAAAAAAAAAGAGTATGTTGGTGGCTGTGAAGTCCCAGAATAGACTCAGGGTATCTTTCTGGAGAGTTGATTCCATTCTACAGGAAATAATTTAAAATCAAATAATGTTATAATAACAACAGTTGGGAACAAAACCCACTTGGATATATTGTGGAGTAGAATGTAAAATATGAAGTGGATATTGGTGAAAATTGTGGAGTAAGGACTTCTGAAATTTCTCTCTGAAAGAGCAATGAGAAAGTTGGCAAAAAAGGTCAGAATCAACTTTTTTAGAACTCTGGAAATTAACCACAGGCTTGCAGAAATCTGGGAAATACTTATTCAAGAAAAATGGCAGAATCTTGGTAAAAATGGTGGGCTTTGTGGCATTTTATTCAGTCCTAGTCCTATCCACCATGATAGTTTTGAAAAATAACAGCCCCATTTGCAATGAACATCAGCAGTCTGGCAGCCACCTAAGGGAGCAGAACTGGCCTGGAGCCCTTTCAAAACCCCATTACCAGAGAACTGTCATTGTTTGACCTGCTGGTGGTTCCCTGGAAGACCCCTTTTACAGGGTTGTCTGTGTCTGACCAGACTCTGAACACACACAGTGTGAAAAGCCTTTTCCCAGGAAACATTTGTTGAAAACAATTACAGGCAATTGATAACAGTTGGGTTAAATAATAGACTAATCAAAAAGCTTAATAGGAAAAGTTGGAGAATGAGATGTCCAGACCAGAGTGGTGTTGAAAAGCTCTAAAATATTCCTGAGGATCTAGAAGGCCACCTTCATGTGTAGGGCTGTGAGCATGCTCAGAGCTGTATGAAGACTCAAGAAAGACCTGAGAAAGGTCAAAATTCTCACCTCTGGCTGGTCTTGAGGCTCTGTGAAAGCAGGAAGTGAAGGCTGTAGGAGTTGTAAACTGCCTGGCTGAGTGTGAAGGCACATCCAACACACACACACACACACACACACACACACACACAGCCCCTCAGCACAGACTGGCAGACATACTGGTTCCAGGTGTTTAAGGAAATCTCTATCCAATCATTAACTGATCACTAGGCTAACTGAGAAGAAACTTCAGAGACCACATATAAAAAAGAATACCCTACTATGTAGAATTAGTTCAAAAAAGGCAGTAAATAAACAAAACAAAAACTCAACTACAACAAACAGCAAAAACAGCAAACCCTGGGGAGAGGGAGAGCTTGTTTTTCAGAATTGCCATAGCGCATTACTTGAAATGTTCAGTTTTTCAAAAAATGTCCTCAAAAAATTATGAGACATGGGAATTTCCTGCTGATTCAGTGGTTAGGACTCAGTGCTTTCACTGCTGGGGTCCGGGTTCGATCCCTGGTCAGGGAACTAAGATCCTGCAAGCTACATGGTGTGGTCAAAAAAAAATTTATGAGACATGAAAAGATACAAAGTACAACCTATTCACAGGAAAAAAGCAATCAATAAAAACTGTCCCTGAGGAAACCTAGATGTTGGACTTACTAGATAAAGACTTTAAATTAGCTATTTTAAGTATGTTGAAAGAACTAAAGAAAACCATGTCATACTACAAGAAAACATATGTATAAGTGACATATAATTTATATGTCTTTATTGATGTTCTCTATTTGTTGTGACATCATTCTCATGCTTTCCTTTACTATAATATGGATATATATACATATAAAATAAAAGTACAATAACTAATATGAAAACTTCACCAGAAGGGCTCAACAGTATATTTGAGCAGACAGAAGAAAAAAGTCAATGAATTTGAAGATAGAGCAATTGAGATTATCCAGTCTGAGAAGCAGATTAAGCAGAAAGAAAAAAGAATGAAGAAAAATTAACAGAGCCCCAGAGACCTGTGGACACTGTGAAATATACCAGCATATGCATAATGGGGGTCTGAGAAGGAGAGGAGAGAAAGAGTCAGAAAAAATATTTAAGGTATACTGGATGAAAACTTCCAAAATTTGATGAAAGATATCATTTCATATTCCATATATATATATACATAACAAACTTCCAAGTGCTCAAAAAACTTCAAGTAGGGTAAATTCAAAGAGATCCACACCTAGATACATCATAATCAAATTCTCAAAAGACAAAGACAAAGAATCTTGAAAGCAGTAAGAGAGATGATTCATCAGGTATAAGTGATCCTCAATAAGTTTAAAAGCTGATATCCCATTAGAAACAGTGAAGGAAGCAGTGGGATGATAAATTCAAAGTGGTGGAAAAAAACCCCTCAAACAAGAATTCTATATCTAGCAAAACTCTCTTTCATAAATGAAGAATAAATTAAGATATTTAATTTATTCATACAAGCAAACACTGAGAGAATTCATCACTAGGAGACCTGTCTTACAGGCAATATCAATGGGGGGTCCTTCAGGCTAAAATAAAAGAAACACTGCACAGTAACTTGAAGCCAGTGAAGAATGAAAAACACTGGTAAAGTAACTACATAGTTAAATATAAAAAACAGTATAAATGTATATTGTTATTAACTCTTTTTTTCCCATCTGAACTAAAAGACAACTGCATAAAGCAATAATTAGAAATCTGTGTTAATGGTTACAAAATGTATAAAGATGTAATTTGTATGAAAGTAGCATCATAACTCAGAGAGGAAGGAATGGAGTTTTATTGGAAGAAAGTTTTGTATATGATTGAAACTAAATTGGTATTAATCTGAACTAGATTGATATAAATTAAGATGTTAATTGTAATCTCAGAGTAACCATTAAGAAACAATCTTTGAAAATATATAGTAAAAGAAACACTAAGAGAATAAAAATGTTATATTAGGAAATATCTATTTAATACAAAAGAAGGCGGAGGAATAGAGAAACAAAAAACATATAAGAAATATAGAAAACAAAAAATAAAAGGGCAGATATAATTCCAACCATATCAATGATAACATTAAATGTAAATGGATCAAGCAATCCAGTCAAAAGGCAGAGATTATCAGACTGGATTAAAAAAATAAACAAACAAAACAAAACAAAACGAGACCCAACTATATGCTGTCTACTGGAGACATGCTTTAGATTCAAAGATACAAGTTGATTTAAAATAAAAGAGTGGAAAAAGATGTGATGCAAACAGTAAAGAGAAGAAAGATGGAATGGTTATACATGGAACAAAATAAACTTTAAAAATGTTACTCTAAGTAAACAGGGACATTTTATAATGATGGAAGTGTCAATTCATCAGCAAGATGTAACACTTATAAACATATATGTACCTACCAGCAGAGCCCCAAAATACATGAAGCATGACATATTTAGAGGGAGAAATAGACAATTCAACAGTAGTAGCTGGAGACTTCATATGCCATATTCAATAATGGATAGAACTAGACAAAAAAAAATCAACAAATAGAAGACTTGAATGTCACTATAAACCAACTAGAACTAACAGCCATCTATAGAACTTTCCACCCAACAAGAGTAGACTATACATTCTTCTCAAGTGTACCTGCAATGTTCTGAAGAATAGACCATTTGCTAGGCCATAAAACAAACCTAAATAAATTTTAAAGGATTGAAATAATACAAAGCATATCTTCTGACCATAATGGTATAAAATTGCAAATCAATAACTGATAGAATTTTGAGAAACTCACAAATATGTGGAAATAAACAACATACTTCTAAATACCCAATGGATCAAAGAAGAAATCACAAAGGAAATTAGAAAATACTTTGAGATAAGTGAAATGGAAGATACAGCATATCAAACTTACAGGATACAGCTAAAGCAGAGTTTAGGAGAAACTGATAGCTGTTAACACCTATGCTAAAAAAACAGAAAAATCTAAGATATCAATAGCTTAAACTTCCACTTTAAGACACTAGAAAAAGAATAAAGTAAACCTAAAGCAAGCAAAAGGAAGGGAAATAATAAATATTAAAATGAATATAAGTTAAATAGAGAACAGAAACACAGTAGAGAAAAATCAATAAAACCAACAGTTAGTCCTTTAAAAAGATCCTCAAGATGGACAGTTATAACAACTTCGACAAAGAAAGAAGAGAGGAAACTCCAATAACTAAAATCATAAATGAAATAGGGGATATTACTACTGATTTTATAGAAACCAAAAGGATTAAAAAGGAGTACTATAAATAATATATGACAATAGATAGCAGATAAAATTGATAAATTTTTAGAAAGACACAAACCATCAAAATTGACTTCAAAAGAAATAGAAACTCTGAATAGACTTAAAATAAGAAAAGAGACTGAATTAGTCATCAAAAAACTACCCACAAAGAAAAGCCCAGGCCTAGATGGCTTTATTGGTAAATTTCACAAAACATCTAAAGAAAAATTAGTACCAATTCTTCACAAACCTTTCCCCAAAAATAGAAGAGGAAGGACCTCCCAAATCTTTCTAGAAGGCCAATATTACTCTAATAACAAAACAAGACAATGACATCACAAGAAAACGCCAGACAATCTTTTTTTATGAATATGAATACAAAAATCCTTAACAAAATACTAGCAAACCAAATCAAGCAACACATGAATAGATTTATATACTATAAACAAGTGAAATTTATCCCCAGAATGCAAGATTGGTTTAATATCCTGAAATAATTAATGTAATACACCATATCAATAGATTAAAAACAAAAACCACATGGTTATCTCAGTAGAACAGACAATAAGAAAAACCATTAACAAAATCCAGCACCCTTTCATGATAAGACACTCAACAAAGTAGGAATAGAAGGGAACTTCCTTGGGACTTCCCTGGCAGTCCAGTGGTTAAGACTTTGCCTTCCAGGGCAGGGGATGTGGGTTTGATACTTGGTTGGGGAGCTAAGATCCCATATGCCTTGGGGCCAAAAAACCAAAAACCATAAAACAGAAGCAATATTGTAACAAATTCAATAAACACTTTAAAAATGGTCCACATCAAAAAAAAAAGTCTAAAAAAAAAAAAAAGGAACTTCCTCAATCCAATAAAGAGCATCTATAAAAACAAAACAAAACTAAAACAAAAACCCCAAACCTACAGTTAACACCATGCTTAATAGTGAAAGACTGGATACATTTCCCCTAAGATCAGGAACAAGAAAAGGATGTCTGCTTTCACTACTTCTATTCAATATTGTACTGGAGGTTCTAGCCAGGGCAATTGGGCAAGAGGAAATAAATGGAACCCAGACTGGAAAGAAAGAAGTAAAACTTTCTCAGTTCACAGATGACATGGCCTTTTGGATAGAAAATCCTAGGGATTCCACAAAAAATTATGAGAACTAATAAATGAGTTCAGCAAAGTACAAGCTCAATACACAAAAATCAGTTGTATTTCTATACCTTAGGAATGAAAAATACAAAAATGAAATTAAGAAAACAATTCCACTTATAATATCATTAAGGGGAATAAAACACTCTAGAATAAATTTAACAAAAGATGTATATGATTTGCACATGGAAAACTACAAAACACCACTGAAAAAATTAAAGAAAACTTAAATAAATGAAAAGGCATGCCTTGTTCGTGGATCAGAAGACTTAGTATTGTTAAGATGGCAATACTCCCCAAATAGATCTACAAATTCAACACAATCCCTATTGGAATCTGAGCTGGCTTCCTTGTAGAAATTAATAAGCTGATCCTAAAATTCATATGGAAGCCCACAGGACCCAGAATAACCAATATTTACAATAGCCAAGACATGGAAGCACCCTAAGTGTCCATCAACAGATGAATGGATAAAGAAGATGTGGCACATATATACAATGGAATATTACTCAGCCATAAAAAGAAACGAAATTGAGTTATTTGTAGTGAGGTGGAGGGACCTAGAGTCTGTCATACAGAGTGAAGTAAGTCAGAAAGAGAAAAAGAAACACCGTATGCACACATATATATATGGAATCTAAAAAAAAAAAAAAAGGTTCTGAAGAATCTAGGGGCAAGACAGGAATTAAGACACAGATGTAGAGAATGGACTTGAGGACATGGGGAGGGGGAAGGGTAAGCTGGGATGAAGTGAGAGAGTAGCATTGATGTGTATACACTACCAAATGTAAAATAGATAGGTAGTGGGAAGCAGCTGCATAGTACAGAGAGATCAGCTTGTGCTTTGTGACCACCTAGAGGGGTGGGATAGGGAGGGTGGGAGGGAGATGCAAGAGGGAGGGAATACGGGGATATATGTATATGTATAGCTGATTTACTTTGTTATACAGCACCAACTAACACAACAATGTAAAGCAATTATACTCCAATAAAGATGTTAAAAAAAAAAAGCAAAAGAGGTTACTGTGAAGAGCAGATAAATGAAGTGTAAGCAAAAAAAAAGAAAAGAAAAAAAAAAAAAACAGTGCCGGAGTACTCACACTTCCCAATTTCAAAACTTACTACAAAGCTACGGTAATCAAGACAGTGTGGTACTGGCATAAGGATAGACATGTAGGTAATGGAATAGATGAGAATTTGGAAATAAACTCTCACATTTACAGTCAATTGATTATCGACAAAGGTGTCAAACCAATTCAATGGACAAAAAAATAGTCCTTTCCACCTACTTTGGTCTTATTATATGGATAGTGGTTTCATTATTGGTATAGTTTGCATTTAGAAACATGGATTCTGGACCAGGTCATATGTGCATTCTGGACTCTGCCTCTGCCTGTGTACCTCTGTCTTCTTGATCTTTCTGGCATTTAATTTCCTCATATCCAAATTGGGGTAATAAGCTAATTTTAATTTCTTAAGAGTAAAATGTTTCAGGGATTCCAATGATAGAATCTTGTGCCACTAGATTAGTTTTCTCAAAAAAAATCTTTGAGATTTTATTTGTGAAAAATCCAGTCAAATAAAATTTATTTGACTATTGAAGGACCAGGCTAGTTAGCAGCTATGCTCATGCCAGTCTGAACTGCTACTACTTGTTACGTCAACACCAGCCAGAATGCCAGTCTGTTTAATTTCTACAGATGGCAGTTTCAGCAATATGATATTATTTAGGAGAAAGACTTATACCATATGCTACTGCTCTCTTTTCTCCCAAACAAAAGGATACTTTTGAATGTGTGGTGAAGATCATCAATAATATGAATTCTAGAATAAGCACCATCAATTTACATGTTGGAATTTCTCATACTATGTTTGTAATATCCTTAACTTAGGTTTAATACCCATTTCCCAGAGGTGAAAAACATCTGGTTATCACCATCATTTTACATGAACGTCTCAAAAATTTATATTTGTTTTAAAATGTAATATTTTGAAATACCATTTTGATGTATTTTGATGCCTTCCTATGAGTTTGACTGTGTTAGATACCTCATATATGTGGAATCTTGCAGTATTTGTCCTTCTGTGACTGTCTTATTTCACTTAGCATAATGTCCTCCAGGTTCATCCATGTTGTTACAAATGACAGGATTTCCTTTTTTTAAGGCTGAATAATATTCCAGGATATTTATATACCACACTTTCTTTATCCATTAATCTGTGTAAGCAGGAAATAGAAGGGTGGTTGCCTTGGCTGGGGGAGAGGGAAATAGGGAGTTGTTGAAATGGTATAAAGTTTCATGCAAGAAGAGTGAGATCTAAAGATCTGCTGTACAACAGGGTGCTTATACTTACCAGTACAGTACTAGGCACTTAGAAATTTGTTAAGAGGGTAGATCTCATGTTATGTGTTCTTACCACAAAAGAAAAGGAACACAGAGATGCTTTTGGAGGTGATGGATATGTCTACTACCTTGATTGTGGTGATGGCTTCAAGTGTATATGTGTATATCCAAACTCATCAAATTGTATACATTAAATATGTTTGGTTTTTGTATATCAGTTATACCTAAATAAATCTGTTTAAAAGAAAAAAAAATAGTCCTTTCAATAAATGGTGCTGGGACAACTGGATGTCCACGGGTCAAAAAAAAAAAAGTTTGATTCCCTACCTCAAGCTATATATAACATTTAACTCATACTGGATTAAAGATTAAAGTAAGAATTAATGTTACACAAATTTTAGGAGAAAATATAGGGGTGACTTTTATAACTTTGGATTTGGTAATGGTTTATTAAGTATGATGTCAAAAGCACAAGAAACAAAATAAAAGTAAATAAACTGAACTTCATCACAATTAAACCCTTTTGTGCTTCAACGGGCACTTTGAAGGTAAAATCCAACCCACAGAATGAGAGAAAATATTTGCAAGTCATATATCGAACAAGGGACTTGTATCTAGAATATATAAAGACTTACAACTCAATAATAAAAAGACAAATAACCCAATTAAAAATGGGCAAAACTCTGAATAAATATTTCTCCAAAGAGGATATTCAAATAGCCAAAAAGCACATGAAAAGATACTCCACATTATCAGTGATCAGGGAGACGCAAATCAAAACCACAGTGAGATATTACTTCATACCTACTAGGATGGTTATAATAAGAAAGACAGATAATACCAAGTGCTGGTGAGGATGTGGAGACGTTGGAATCCTTATACACTGCTGGTGGGAATGTAAGAGGGTGAAGTCTCTGTGAAAGAGCCTGGCAGTTCAGGGGCTCCCCTCTGAACTAATTACTGGGCCTGAGAGGGGTCAGGGGAGAGGCAAATCCTTCAAAGAAGAAGGTGCCTTTCTTGGAGGAATGGGAGCAGCTCTGAGCAGAAAAACAAACAAACGATGTCCGTTCTGTGGACCTTACTGGCTTCTTTGATGCTGAAGCTGCTTGTGATAATAAATCCTGGGATAGCTGACTGGATAACCATTTTACCTAGCAATTTCATTCCTAGGCATATGTCCAAGAGAAATGAAAACATATATCCAGATAAGACTTGTACATGAATGTTCAGGACAGCATGATGCATAATAGCTGAAAAGTAGAAACAACCCAAACATCCATCAGTGGATGAATGGATAAAGAAAGTGTGGTATATTCATACAATGGAACAATATCAGCCATAAAAATGTACTGATTCATGCTATAACATGGATGAACCTTGAAAACATGCTTGGTAAAAGAAGTCAGTCACAAAAGGGAACATATTGTTTAATTCCATTTGTATGAAATGTCTAGAATAGTCAAATCTATAGAGACAGAAAATAAATCAGGGCTGCAAGGGATGGGGCAGCTGGTGGGGGTAATAGCTTAAAAGGTGAGGGGTTGCTTTGGGGGGGATGATGAAAATATTCTAAAATTGATTGTGGTGATGGTTGCACAACCGTGTGACTATATAAAAAGTATTGGGTAAATTGTATGGTATTAAATTGTATGGTGTTAAAAATGCATACGAATGCTTTAAGAGAAAACTTGAGACTCCAGGAAACCGTGCCCTTGTGTAATGGTCTGTCAATCTATATTTCAATCTATATTTTCAATATAGGTTCAATCTATATCTCCTAGACCTCTGAGAATCTTTGTGGGTCCTGTAACCCATGCCAGAAGAGAGACGAGTCCAGAATCCCAGGCAAGGTTAGTGTGATGCTAGTGTTCATGGACCCATGGGGCAGGGGTCCCTCCAAGCTGTCAGGACGCAGGATCCCTTGCGCTTTGCGAGGCTTGTCAGCTGGACACACTTTCCATGCAGGCACTCTCAAGAGAGGCCTCCCAGAGCCCCATGGCTGTAATCCCCCTGCAATGTGAATCAAGTTCCCTCTGCTCAGCTCACAGGCTAAGTGGGCAGCACAGCTGAGGGCCAGCTCATCTTTCCCCCAGGACATGTAGCCGCAGGGATCCTGGGCCCTTTCTGAACCATGGCAGGCTGCTAAGAATAGCGAGAGTACAGTATGTGAGCCTCTGAAGATCTGGCCGTGGAGTCAGGAGTATTCACAGGCCTTCCTTGAATAAGAGATCTTCAGCCTGTGGTATTGCTTTGAGAACGCCCTGTGGTCTCTCCTGTCAAAACTCAGCCTTAACTTCCCCTCCTCCAGGAAGCATATCTTGATTTACCAAACCTCTCTGATTGAATGTCTCAAACGACTGAACATGAATTTGGCTGATGACTCTGGCCCTAGCATCTCCTTTGGGGCCTATTTATCCTCTTTTTGGACAAATTGACGTATAACATGAATGTTCGTTATAACTCTTTTTTTTTTTTTTGGCCATGCCTCGAAGCTTTTGAGATCTTAGCTCCCCGACCACGGAGTGCACCGGGGCCACGGCAGTGAAAGGACAGAGTCCTAATCACTGGACTGCCAGGGAATTCCCAGTTATAACTCTTTGATTGTAAGTGACAGAAACCCAGCCCAAACTTGGGCAGTAACTGGGGTGATGGAACCAGAAACTCAGTGCTACTGCGGGAGGGGCAATCCTTTTAACGTAGGAGGTGCCTTTTTTTAGAGGAGGCAGTACTGGGCAGAAAAACAAACGATGTCTATTACATGATGCTGACTGGATTCTTTGGTGCTGAAGCTGCTCCGGATGATGAGCTGCTGAGAGAGCCAACAGCGGAGGACATGTACTATTTTTTCACTTCCCAGCACCCTCTCTCCTATTCCACAAACCACTCCAGTTTCTTTTGGGGAACCACCCTACTCTGGCTCTCAGCCCATGTGCTGGGATGAGACCCCACCCTAGCCAGGAATGGGACACATGACTCAGACTGGCCAGTCACATAGTCCATTCCCTGCAGCCACCCTGATGGTCCCTGTGAGTGTCTTTAGGGCCAGGACATTGGGTCACTCAGTTCTGGGTCCCTGACAGCAGCAGTTCCCAGACCTGGAGGACCCTCGGAACTCCTAGGGGCCCCTCCCCAGATATACTGAATCTGCAAATCTGGGGCTGGTCTCGGGCATCTATATTTTTAATAAGGTCCCTGCGGAATATGATTAGGTTGGGGAATCATTGTCCCACTGTGTTTGTATACAACAGGTGCTTTAGAGCTGCTGGTGTCATGGAAAGGGCACGAGTCTGTTTTTCAGGTGTGCCCGTACTAGTTGGCTTTGAGTTGCTCCTGGAAATAGAGCAGCCAGGACTCTGTATGTGTTGAGGTGGTCCTGCCACTTTCAGCTGGTGATCCATGTCCTCCCTGTTTGGTGAGATGGCCTTTGCTGATGGGAACAAGGCCTCCTATTCCAAGAGCTGGCAGAGCTCCAGGGGTCTGAGACACCTGAGAAGACAGCCAGGTTGAAATGGGCTCCCCTGATCAGCTCCAATCAGGCCACTTCAGGATGACTCAGAATGTCAGGCCTTCTAAAATTAATCTGCGGCCACATCTAAAATCAGCACCTTGCTTAGAGGCACTGGCCTCTCCTTGCCCCACAGAGGGTTTGGGACCATGGGTGAGCTGGGCCTGGACGTGCTCCATCTTTCTGGCCCTCAGACATTTGTCTGACTTTAGACTTGCTAACAGACAGTTTTCCTTCTGCTTTTTTTCTTTTTATTTATTTATTTATTTATTTTTAAATTCTCTCCCTTCTAACTGCAAGCAAAGGTTATTTTTATGACCAGGGGTTTCATTTCTCAAAAGGAGGATGACAGTTGGCAGATATTTTAGTACCATGTCCTTAGTTCTTACTAATGGAATTTAGGTGCAAATTGAATCCAAAATATTCAGAGCTCTTTTTTTTTTTTTTTAAGATTTTGTTTTCTTCCTGACTAAAAGGGTTGAATACAATCATTGTAAAGCTTTCAGATAATACAGAAAGTTCTAAAGAAGAAAGCAATAATTACTGGAAATTCCTCATCCAGAAAGAAACACTTATTGGATTGTTGGTGCATTTACTTCTAATTTTTTTTAAACAAATACCTAAAGCGCACAGATGAAAACAAATTAAAATGCATAATTTGCATATATGGAAATAAATGTTAAGTCCAAGAAAGTCTTTGGATTCTTTGTGCAATACGGGCTCCTAGAGGGAAGAAATCAGATATTTGGAGTGTCTACATCACTTTTAAATTGTCACTCTCGTAATCTGTTGATTAAATCATAAATCAAAAAATTCTGGAAGGCAATTTGGATTTATGTATAAAAAGCCAAAGCTGCCTACCTTTTGACCCAGCAAATGCAACTACAGAAATTTATTTTAGAGAAGAGCTCCCCAAACTTTCTCATTTCTTGGTGCTTTCAGTGTCTCAGAAATTTTTTCACAGCTCCTCCTAGGCCAGACGAAGCACCTAATAGTTGATTAAGTAGTTAGGTCCAAATAACTTAAGTATTTTTGTGCTAAAAATTTGGTAGTCGTTTGAAAAAGTAATACACATAAGTTGAAAAAGTTTTTTAAATTTCAGACTTAATAACATTAGACAGCAACACTGGTAACTAGAAGGCAAAGGAACAATGTCTTCAAAATTCTGGGGGAAAATGATTTATAACCCGGAGTATTGTGCCTTGTCTGGTTCATCCCTGTTTCTCCAGCACCCAATCAGGGTTTGGCCAAGATTAGTTGCTTGATGAGTCTGAACTGAATAAATGAGCAAATGGATGAATGAAGGAATTTATAGGACCTGAGAGTTTCCAAGTATTCTTCGAAGTCCTGAGAGACAAGGTATCTATCTCTAAAGCCCGAGCCTTGGAAAGGTGAGTCTGGGGACTTCCTTGGTGGTCCAGTGGTTAAGACTCTGCCCTTCCAATGCAGGGGGTGTAGGTTCGATCCCTGGTGGGGGAACTAAGATCTCACATGCTACCGTGTGCCAGGGCCAAAAAATAAAAAAATAGAAAAGAGTGGGTCTGCATCTGGAGGCCAGGCGGAGGGGGTGCGGAGGGAGAGGATATGCAGACACCCCAGGATGTGCCCTATGACACTAGGGGATGGGGCCTAGGGTGCTGAGGGCGCAGGTATAGGAAACAAGCAGCCCTTTGCTTTCAAAGCCTGGTTTGGAAGAGTACGATTCCATAGACATAGGGGACCGAAAGATCCGGTTTCAGAGTCTCCCTCCCTGGCTCAGTTACATCATCTGCAAAATAATAATAAAAACAACAACAATACCTATTTTCACAGTGGGCATTCAATGAGTTTAGCATCATCCTGGCGTGCAATTAACACTCCACAGATATTGGCTATTAATATAAGTGGCTGCTCTCTTAGAACCACTTTCTCGAGTCTAACATGGAATTAACATCTGTCTAGCTCACGGTGGGGACTAGACACAGCCGGTGAGCGGGCACGTTCCGGGCTCACCGTGGTCCCCGGAGCAGAGTGAGTGCGTGCTTGCACGTCAGCCCACAGCGGGAAGACTTGGAGTGTTCCCCTTCTGGTCCTCCTCTTCCCATCCCTGTCTCCCTTTTTACTTTCTCTCCCACCCCTCCTACTTTCCACACCAAAGAGGAACAGGAAGTGAAAGCACTAAAAGTAGAAAAAGAACAGGACCTTTTCCTGTAAGTTAAGGATGTCTCCTGCTGCGCTGGGGTCCCTCAGTCCTGATCTCGGATTTGGGCTCTTTGAGGGCAGCCATCAGGCCTTCCTGTGAGTTCCGTGTAGAATTCCCCGGATAGCAAGGCTTAAATTAGCTCTTGTAAGATTCCGGTCCCGGCCAGTCTTATTCATTCTAGCGCGATGAAGTCTGACTCTCCCCCTCCCTCCCACACCCCAGACTGCTCTCTCCTGGAGATCCCACCGGTCCAGGGGCTCCTTAGCGATGGGAGGGCTTTTGGAGGACCTAAGGGATGGTGGCAGGGGAAAGCTAGTGACTGTGGATCCCACATAGTATGGAGCTGGCTATATTTTGTAACATCTCCTGGACGCTAGGCTCAGACAAGCTAGTTCCTTTAGGGCATGCTTGAAGTGGACCAAGCGTTCCGTCTATACTAGGCAGGACTCCTAGGAGATAAAGTGGCGAATCATAATCGTCACTGTCACACAGCAACTGTTAATATAGTACCTACAATGAACCAAGAACCATCCCAGGCCTTCTATGTACCTTATCTTACTTAATAACAAGAAGTACCATGTGTAATATGTGTCTTTTATCTCATTTTGCAGATGAGGAAACTGAGACTCGAAGAGGTTAATGTTGGGACTTCCCTGGTGGCACAGTGGTTAGGAGTCTGCCTGCCAATGCAGGGGACACGAGTTCGATCCCTGGTCCGGGAAGATCCCACATACTGCGGAGCAACTAAGCTGGTGTGCCACAACTGCTGAGCCTGTGCTCTAGAGCCTGTGAGACACAACTACTGAGCTCATGTGCCACAACTACTGAAGCCCGCGCACCTAGAGCCTGTGCTCCGCAACAAGAGAAGCCACTGCAATGAGAAGTCCGTGCACTGCAACAAAGAGGAGCCCCCACTTGCCACAACTAGAGAAAACCCGTACACAGCAATGAAGACCTGATGCGGCCAAATAAGTAAGTAAGTAAATAAATAAAATTAAAAAAATAAAATAAAATAAAAATTTTTAAAAAGAGGTTAATATTTGTCCAAGGTGGCAAAACAAATATTGACCACAGTCTGTCTGATCTGAAGATTAGTATTGTGAGATATGAGAATACTAATTGAAGGGTGGTGTATGATTGTGAAAAATTGGAAATCATCCTTGACTTCCAGCAATAGAGTAACAATTAAATAACATGTAAATACATCTATACAATGATTAAGATTGATGTTGCAGTATTCATTAACATGGGAATATTTGCACAGTATATTCTTATTTATTTATTTATTTATTTTAAAATTTATTTATTTATTTACGGCTGCATTGGGTCTTCATTGCTGTGCACGGGTTTTCTCTAGTTGTGGCGAGCAGGGGCTACTCTTTGTTGCAGTGTGCAGGCTTGTCACTGCGGTGACTTCTCTTGTTGCAGAGCACGGGCTCTAGGTGCACGGGCTTCAGTAGTTGCGGCTCGCAGGCTCAGTAGTTGTGGCATGCGAGCTCTAGAGCACAGGCTCAGTAGTTGTGGTGCACCAGCTTAGTTGCTCCGCGGCATGTGGGATCTTCCTGGACCAGGGCTCAAACTTGTGTCCCCTGCCTTGGCAGGGGGGTTCTAAATCACTGTGCCACCAGGGAAGTCCTACACAGTATATTCTTAAGGAGAACTAGTCTATATAATGTGATTTCACTTTTGTAAGCTAAAACAGATGTTGTAGGATCTTGCAAATATTAAGAAGAAAATTATGGATGCATAGAAATATGTCTAGAAGGATACAGGCCAATGTGTTAATCTTGGACCTTTGCAATGTGAGGTTATGGGTGATTTCTACTTCCTTTTTCATTGTTGACTTGAATTTTCTAATTTTCCAAAACACCCATGTATTATTTATTTATTTATTTTGATGTTCCCTTTTTTAAAAAAAAATTTTATTGGAGTATAGTTGCTTTACAATGTTGGGTTAGTTTCTACTGTATGGCAAAGTGAATCAGCTATATGTATACATATATCCCTTCTTTTCTGGATTTCCTTCCCATTTAGGTCACCACAGAGCACTGAGTAGAGTTCCCTGTGCTATGCAATAGGTTCTCATTAGTTATCTATTTTATATATAGTATCAATAGTGTATATATGTTAATCCTAATCTCCCATTTCATCCCCCTCCCCTATATTACTTATTTAAAAATGATAGAAGAAAAGGGGATACTGCTCTGGGAGTAAGGAAATACAGTGCTCTGATGCCAGCTCTGCCTCTGATTTGCAATCTTGGGCAAGTCCTTTTTGTTCTGGGTTTTGGCATCTTCATCTGTAACATGAGCAATCTGCATAGTAGACAGGAAGGCCCGTGAGGCCTGGGACCATGTCTATTTTGTTTTAGAAGTGTCTGTACTCAGGAAATAGTGAATTAATGAGTAAATGAATGAGTGATACAAGAGTCAAGAATTAAGAGTTGTGGTGGGTGGGAGAGTTTCAGAGACATGACATGTAGCAGTGGTCCTCAAATGTGGTCCAGAGGCAGAAGACCTGAAGGTTGTGAACTTTTTTGTGTGTGTGTGGTATGCGGGCCTCTCACTGCTGTGGCCTCTCCCGTTGCAGAACACAGGCTCCGGACGCGCAGGCTCAATGGCCATGGCTCACGGCCCCAGTCGCTCCGCGGCATGTGGGATCTTCCCGGACCGGGGCACGAACCCGTGTCCCCTGCATCGGCAGGCAGACTCTCAACCACTGTGCCACCAAGGAAGCCCCAAACCTGGAGGTTGTGAACTTTTTATGGATACTATGAATAATCATGAGACTGGTCTCTGTTACATTCAGTTTACCAACACTGGAAGCTAGTTCAGAGTGCTGGGTTTAGTGTGGAACAGACTTGGATTCCAGTCCCAGTGTTGCTGTTTGCCAGCTGTAAAGTCTTGACCAAATTATATATATATTTTCTAAGCTTGTTTTCTCACCTGTAAAATGAGAATAATAATTAATACTGAGCTCATAGGGTTGCTCTGAGCATTTGAACAATCTGTTTAGAAATTAGTTCAAAATGGTAGACTGGGAACTTCCTTGGCAGTCTAGGGGTTAAGACTCCATGCTTCCACTGCAGGGGGCATGGGTTCTATCTCTGGTTAGGGAACTAAGATCCCACATGCCATGTGGCATGGCCAAACAAACAAACAAACAAAATGGTAGACTGAATTCCAGCTACTTTTTCCTATCCCAAATCCTTAGAAACATCAGAAAAGATAAATACATATAATCCATAAGTGATCTGGCAAAGTGGTAACCTCAGTGGATTTGACATTGCAAGGAATTTCTGAAAGAAGAAAGATGGTGGAATTGGAAGAAAGAAACCATGCCTAAAATGTGTGTAGGAGAGACCTGACAAAGAAGGTGGGAGTGGCTTTGAAGGTGCTTCAAGCTTGAAGACAGTGGATGGGGGTGGTGGTGACTGATAGGGTAATGGCTTCAGTTGTTGCAGCAGGAACGACCAACACAACCAGCAGCCTGCTCCTCCCAGTCCGCCTTCCCTGCTTAGCCAAATAGCAGCAGCCTCCATCATGCAAATGTGGACACTCAGGCTAGAGACAAGGCAACACCCAGGAAGAATGGGCATTGGGTAATGGCACACTTTTCCATCAGCATTTTTCTTACCCACTGTCATGCCTCCCACACAATGACGGGAGACATTAGCCATAGATGGGGTAAAAAGAATCTCAAATCCAAGATGAGCACACAGCCAAGAGTCATTAAACACTGAGGAAAGACACTGCCGTGAAAGAGGCACAGAGCACAATAAACAGAGGAACTGACACCCAAAGAAACAGAGCTAACAGAGCAGATAGATTAAACATTTACAATAAGCACAAACATCCTCAGAAAGTTATTAGAAGAAACAGTCTGATATCTCAGAAATAAAAAATGACTCAAAATCATACTCAATAAATGGGCTATGAACAAGTTGCATACCTGTGGATAATAGCATATAAATGAGCTGGAAAATCAAGTTGAGAACTTCTAGAATGCAGTGGAGAGAGAGAGAGAAGGAGAGAGGGAGAGAAATACAAGTTAGGATATATGAAGGCTAGATTTAGAAATTCAATATCCATTAAACAGAAGTTCCAGAAAGAGGGAATAAAGAGAGAGGAAATGAAGAAAACTAGAATAAATACAGGAGGAAATTTCTCAAATTGACGAAAGACTAAAGTTTTCATAGTGAAAGGGGCCATCACATGACAAGCAGAATAGAAAATAAAATGATGAATAGACATGTAGGATGAAATTTAGAACATGAAGGATAGAGAAAAGCAAAGCAGATTAATATCAGATTCAACTGCAACACCGCATGCTGGAATATCTCCAGAAGTCCAAGGGAGAATTATCTGAACCAGCCAAGCTATCATTCAAGGGTGAGGGCAAAATATATAAAGACAATTTCAAGCATCCAAGGATGATAAAATAAATCCTCTTCGATCTTACCTGTGAGAGGATGCATTCCAACACAATGAGAATAATTCCAAGAGAAAGCTACAGGATTTAAGAAGCATACATAAAAATGAACTCAAGCCTGTTCTCTGTCTGTGAGTCTGTTTCTGTTTCATAGATAGGTTCATTTGTACCATATTTTAGATTCCACATATAAGTGATATTGTACGGCACTTGTCTTTCTCTGTCTGACTTACTTCACTTAGTGTGATCATCTCTAGGTCCATCCTTGTTGCTGCGAATGCATTATTTCATTCCTTTTTATGACTGAATAGTATTCCATTGTATATATGTACCACGTCTTCTTTATCCATTTATCTGTCAATGGACACTTAGGTTGCTTCCATGTTCTGGCTATTGTAAACAGTGCTCTATGAACATAGAGGTGCATGTATCTTTTTGAATTATAGTTTAAGACAAAACTGTTCTTGTTGGCAGGTAGTACAACCTTCTACCTAGATAACCCAAGAGAGTTATTTGGCAAATGATTAAAAGGAATAAGAGAATTCAGCATGCTGGTCAGGTTATAATAGCTTCAAGCTAGCATAGGCCTTTCCTATGGCCCAGCAATAATTAAGTTGAAAGTGCCACCACCAACACCACCACAGACCATCATTAGTGATCTTATTTTCTTCACCATGCTGCCCTTTTAAAAGTAAGTCCTCCAGGGCTTCCCTGGTGGTGCAGTGGTTGGGAGTCCGCCTGCCGATGCAGGGGACACGGGTTCGTGCCCTGGCCCGGGAGGATCCCACGTGCTGGGGAGAGGCTGGGCCCGTGTGCCATGGCCCCTGAGCCTGCGCATCCAGAGCCTGTGCTCCACAGTGGGAGAGGCCACAGCAGTGAGAGGCCCGCGTACCGCAAAAAAAAAAAAAAAAAAAAAAGTAAACCCTCCAGAAAAGCCATCTTTAATCCCTAACCTCTCTGGTTGAATGTCTTTTCTCCAGAGTGGAGGAAGCAGATGGGAAGAAGAGTGCAGCCAGCAAAGGGGCAAACTTAGTGCTGCCTGGAATCTCCCTCTTTCTGGAAGAACTGCTATTTCAGGCAGGACCAGAGTTGGCAGCACAAAAGAGCACTCGGCCAGCAGTGAGAGGACTGGGAGGCCAAAGAGAGAAAGTGATGAAGTTAAATAATGACCAGCAGAGGTGCAGCCACAGGCCAGGTCTCACAGGACCAGCTCTCTGTGGTGGGAAGTGCCTCTCCTTCTGGGCCTCTGCCTTCCAGGGCTCAAGGTCTCCAGAAGCCATGGCCCAGCATAGGGCAAAGTCTGAGGAACAGAAGGGTTAATGCCTAAGCCAGTGGTTCTCATCCTTTGGTACCTGCAGAACCACTGGGAATAGAGGAACACCAAATGCAGATGCCAGGGCACCCCACTCTCCAGAGTCTACCTCAAGGAGCTCCTGAGGGGGTCCAGTGTACAGCAAAGCAGGGAAACCCTGCCCTGGAGTCATGCACAAGTGGAGTCTGGGCTTCTCTTGCTGCACTGGCCATTAGGCAAGGGCTGGCAGCTGCCCTGACCACAGCAGGGTCTGGCTGCCTGAGCTGCAGACTAGGAAACATGTGACATTGTCTCCCCACTCCTGGCACCCCATCATCCGCTCCCTTTGCCCATCTCCTGACTTAATTGTTTTTTCATCATCTCATCATTTCCACCATTTATTTCAGGTTTTTAATTTTATTTCTTAAATTGAAGTATCCACCCTTAATGACAGGAACAAAGAATTAAAAAAAAATCTGAATGCCCAGGCCAGCACCCCAGGGCAATTAAGTCAAAATCTCTGTGGCAGGGCTGGGGCCTCAGGGTTTCCTGAAGCTCCCCACGTGATCCCATGTGCAGCCCAGACAGCCATTCCCTAAGGGTGACCCATGGGCCTCGCCAGGGATTGATTCAGGGATGGGCATGTGACCCAGTTCTGCCCAATGAGACGTGAGAAGTCTTGGGGGTTAAGGCGTTTGAAATTCTGTCAGTTCTGGAGGATTCTTCAGCCATAACAAGGAATGAAGTACTGATCCATGCTACAACGTGGATGCTCCCCAAAAGCATTAGGCAAAGTTTAAAAAGCCAGTCAAAAAGACAACATATTCTATTATTCCACTCACATGAAATGTTCACAAATGGCAAATCTATAGGAACAGAAAGCAGATGAGTGGTTACCTAAGGCTGGGGAGAGGAAGAGGATGGGAGAGTGACTGCTTCATAGTTACGGGCTCTCCTTCCGGGCTGCTGACGTTGATCTGGACCTGGGGAGTGCTGATGGTTGCACATCATTGTGACTGTACGAAATGCCACTCGGGGTAACTTTTGTTGTGTGTTTTTCCCGCCCCGACACACACGAAAAGTACAGCTGTTCTCTGAGAGAGTCCCTGGGAGAGATGGTACCTCTCTGTGTCAGGGGAAGATGAGGTGAATCCCCAGATCCTGTGAGCAGCCTGAGGAAGGAGCCAACACGAAGGAAGGCAGAGCAGAAAATGGGGCAAAACTGGTCACAGATGGCCTGGCTGAGCCGCTGAATCTGCACGTGCCCCGGGGTCCATCCCGCTTCCAGGAGCTCTGTTATGGTTGATGGTAAATGCCCTCTGGTTTAAGGTTGTTTGGGTCAGGGTTTAAGATCACATGCTTTACTTTATTTATTTATTTTTATTGCCTGTGCCACATGGCTTCTGGGATCTTAGTTCCCCGACCCAGGCCTTCGGCAGTGAAAGCGCTGTGTCCTAACCACTGGACCGCCAGGGAAGTCCCTAAGGTCAAACGTTTCAGATTTTCCTCCTCATTTGTTGGTGCTGCTGTCTCACTGGGCTGAGTAGGCTGCTGGTGACCCAGCATGAGCAGTGACCTATCTCCCCACCCAAGACTTGAGTCAGACTTACTAAGAGCCTGGAATGGGCACGGGAGGGCCCATCTGTAAGTGTGGCTGCACAGGGCTGGCTGCACCCACACGCAGCCTGTGGGGCTGAGTGGTGGCCTCTGGGAGAAGGGCCCCTGAGAATGATCCACAGGCACATGTGAGTGCCTTGGTGCCAGGTCTCATACCCCAGACACTGCCCACAGGCGGGCAGCACATGGGGACCCAGCTGGAGAAGGCGTGTATCACCAGAGGAGTGGTTAGAAAAGGGGTATCAGCCTGTGAGACTTGGGCTGTGGCCTTGGGGTGGGGGGCCTTGGCCCACAAGCCTGCCTTCCTGGTCCTCATGGCTGGACCACACTTAAGAGGGGCATCCAGGTGATATAGTCAAGGATGAGGGCCATTGACTTTGGCCAACCGTTTCTCTTGGTGCTGAGCCAGTCTCACCCAGAACTTATGAGAAGATCTTGGGCTTCCCACGGCAATGTCCCCAGTGGGCCGGGACGTACTAGCCTCAGGGAGGGGAACCTAGGCCCTAGGAAGCTGGATTTTCACTGTCAGTTCAAGCATTGGTGTCTGAGATGAGCGCACTGTACTTGTCCCCAGAGTTGACTGAAAGGAAAACACACAACGTAAAAATTGTGAATTTTAAGTTTTATTTGGAGAACTTACTGGGGACTATAGCCTGGGAGACAGCCTCCCAGTAGCTCTGAGGAACTGCTCTAAAGGGGTAAGGAAGGAGTCAGGATATATATGAACTTATTTGCTGGTAAAAACACGTAGTCAAGCAACAAAAGATTATCGCTAATCACTAAGAACAGACATTTCAAGCTGATGATATTAGCACTTTTCTATGTATGGAAAGATGCAAGATCTAGGGTCATTTGAAATTCTTCCTTAGATATGCATCTTAACTATCTAGGGATCAATATAACCAAAGCACAGAAAGTTCCTGTTTTTCTCCATCCTGAATCTCCCACAGGGTGTGATGCTGGTGGGCAGCTGCAGTGGCCGATGGCCTGATCCCTGTAGAACTGGAATGGCTGGCAACATTGTTTTCTTTACACCTGGGACTGGGTGACACCGGGTGGCCTCTGGGCCTGCTTGGCTGAGACCACCTCCCCATGGTGTGTCCACCAGCTCCCAGGGCCGCTCCATCCCTTCCAGCTCTCCTGGGCTCAGGCCTCCGTTCTGCAGGGGCTCTGTAAGAGGAGTGCACTTTGGCCCTTGAATGGAGGAGCAGGTGTCTCCTCAGACTGCCTCCTGTTTTTCTGGAAGGAGAGCGGCCTCAGTCCCATTCTGCAGGAGGAGACGGCTAGTGTGTCCGGGACTTCCAAGACCGAAGGGAAAATTGCCACAAGCCTCAGGACCAACTTCCACTCAAAGTGGGCCTTGTGTGTGAGCCAGGCATTTGGAGCGATGCAAGCCAGAGGCTTCCTGGCATGGCCAAGACTGGCCCGGCTTTCAGACCAGGGGGGCTTCCAGGCTCATCCTGGGAGTGAGTCACGCCCACCCCCTTGCTGATCTCACTCCCCATCCACACGGATGAGCAGGGTCCCAACCCTGCAGGGCTCCTCTCTGCCCATCCTCCCCACCTAGCCCTTCTCCCTCCCCTGGGGGCTAACATGCACCCTCCCCACAAGCCCTGGAGTTCCTGTTCTATGGCTAAGATGTGCCTACATCATTAACCTGGGGGTCAGCTTCCATCTCCTCCTTCCCACAGTGGATGGACACGGGCACTAGACCGCAAGGCTCCCCCTGAGTCCTGCGTCACCCCTCCCAGCCCCATTCCATCTGGACGTCGAGACCCTCGAAGACTCCCAGCGTCCATGAGATCCCCATCAGGCCCGTGCTCCTTTCCCCTCATTCACCCCCCTCACCTGTCCTCCTCCACTGCTCCCCGCGTCCCAAGGTCCTGTCCTCTCTCTCTCTCCCCCTTTCCCCAACCCCAAGCCCTTGTCTGCTCGCTGATGCCTTGGTCCCTCTATGTAAACCTGTGCCAGTGTCGGGGACTAATGAGCATCTACTCACATGGTCTAACTCTTGTCTCACCATCCCCCGACTCCCCACCTTCTATAGCCGACCAGTATTGGGCACTGGACAGGCCTGGGCACCTGCTTGCCTCATCTCACCTTATCCTCACGACAGACTCCCAAGAAGATGTTGTTTGCATGCTCTCACAGCCCGATGAATGAATGAACATCTGCCTTCCTGCAGGTGTGGGCTTCTCCGGGGTCTCTGCCCTAGGCTCGGACCCACAGTGAGGCTGCCACAGGGACGGCTGAAGGAGGGACAGATCATTCTGTGGTACTGGGGACTGTTGGTGACTGGGTTTCAGGAGTGAGAGGATGAGAAACCAGGCTGACTTGTCAGGACAGACATCCTGGACTGGGGTAGGTGGCGGACAAGATGCTGGGCTGTTGCCCATAGATACTTCCTGGGCAGGCAGCTAGAAGGCACTGAGCTCTTCCCTTCTATCCATTTTCCCTTCCTCCCTCTCTTCCTCCATCTATCCATGTAGCTTGGTGTAGCTGTCCACAGGACATGTGGGTACCACAGCTCAGTGGAGCAGACCAGGAGGAGGACCAGTGGGCTTTGATAAAGACTGAGAGAAACAGGGAGGAGGTTTTGATACCAAGGGGTCAGCTCGGCCAATTGTTGCCAAGAGGAAATATGGGCACAGGGGGGCCTGATACCCTGATTTTTCTAGAGAATCCAGAAATGTGAGTTTTTAGGTACACTCTCCGGATTGTTAAGTGTTGACAACTAAGCACAGTTAAAACACTGGACAGGCCCCAGCTGTGTGAATCAGGCAAAACGTGTACAGGCTGGAATCAGTGCAGGGGCCGGCAGTCCGCAGCCTCTGACATGGGATCCAAAACGCAGGCTGTGGAGTCAGAAGTAGAGCCCGATGTTGCACATATATATATATACAATGGAATATTACTCAGCCATAAAAAGAAACGAAATTGAGTTATTTGTAGTGAGGTGGATGGACCTAGAGTCTGTCATACAGAGTGAAGTAAGTCAGAAAGAGAAAGACAAATACCGTCTGCTAACATATATATACGGAATCTAGAAAAAGGAAAAAGGGTGGTTCTGAAGAACCTAGGGGTAAGACGGGAATAAAGAC
Organism: Hyperoodon ampullatus; assembly: GCF_949752795.1. Classification (NCBI taxonomy): domain Eukaryota; kingdom Metazoa; phylum Chordata; class Mammalia; order Artiodactyla; family Ziphiidae; genus Hyperoodon; species Hyperoodon ampullatus. The sequence goes on from NC_136921.1 coordinate 102,137,841, forward strand.
ACAGACCTACTAGAGAATGGACTTGAGGATATGGGGAGGGGGAAGGGTAAGCTGTGACAAAGTGAGAGAGTGGCATGGACATATATACACTGCCAAACGTAAAATAGATAGATGGTGGGAAGCAGCCGCATGGCACAGGGAGATCAGCTCGGTGCTTTGTGACCACCTAGAGGGGTGGGATAGGGAGGGTGGGAGGGAGGGAGACGCAAGAGGGAAGAGATATGGGAACATATGTATATGTATAACTGATTCACTTTGTTATAAAGCAGAAACTAACACACCATTGTAAAGCAATTATACTCCAATAAAGATGTAAAAAAAAAAAAAAAGTAGACTTGCTAGTCTACTGGCTAACTGAAAGATGTGGGGCAAAGCACTCAGCCACTCTGAACCTCAGTCTCCTCTTCTGTAAACTGGGGTGAGATCTACCCACCTCGCTGGGATGGTATGAGGGTTAAACAGGTAACGCAAGACAAGCGCCACACACAGCGCCTCCTTGGAGCGACCCCGCCACCCCCAATGATGGCTGTTGTCGCTGTTTCCATCACAGTGGTGAACGTGGGCCCTGGGTCAGGCTCGGGGGCAGCGCGGCAGCGAGGACCCTCCCAGGCAGCCCCTGAAGGCTTGCTAGTGCCGGCTCCTTGCGGGTGGCCGCCCGCAGGCCCCAGGACCACGCGGAGGACGAGGGGCTCCCAGCCAGGACCGAGACTTCCCCTTCTCCTCTCCTTCCTCCTTCCCCTTCCTTCCTTTCCTAGTCCTCTTCCCTTACTTCTGCTGAAAGCGAAAAGGGGAAAAGGGAATTTTAAAAAAGCAGAACAAAGGTTTTGGTTATATATTTTTTTAACTTTTTTTCTGGCCTTGCTGTGCCGCACGTGGGATCTTAGTTCCCCGACCCACAGGGCGGGGGCGGGGGCGGGGGCGGGGCGGGGGGAGGACCCGCGCCCTCTGCAGTGGAAGCGCAGAGTCTTAACCACTGGACCGCCAGGGAAGCCCTTGGTTGTATTTTTTGTTTGTTTGCTTTTTAAGCGTATTTGAAGTCTCAGTTTTCGGAAAAGTCAGCATAGGTCACGGGGTAAGTGCAGGGAGTAAAAGTTGTCTCCGTGGGGATCAGAGCCCGGGGCACTGGGTCCTCGAGACCCCTACTCTCAGAAGCGTTCCTCCTCCAAGCCTCTGCTCAGTGAGTGTTCTGGGGGCTGCGGGGCTGCGGGGAGGAGGCAGGGGGGCGGCTGGGGTGAGCGCAGGGGCAGGGGAGCCCCTTGATTCCCAGCTGTACGTGTCACAGGCTCTCCTGATTGCTTGAGTTGCCCTCAGTTCGTTTCTGTTATTTGACTCCTAGATGGAGTTGTCTGGGTTTCAGGCAGCAGTGCCTGGTCCACGTTCACTCTGGGAGCCCCAGGTCTCTTCTTGCCTCCTATGGTGTCACTACAGCTTCTGCCTCTCCTGTGACTGCTGTCTGTCCAGCTGCCCCTCGCTGGGGCCAGTGGGCAAGGGTGGGGGCCTGGGTCCTTGGCGCTGCTCCGGCTCTTGGCCCTGTGCTCCTCCCCTCCCCTCCCCCTCCCCCTCCCCTCCCCTCCCCCTCCCCTCCCCTCCCCTCCCCCTCCCCTCCCCTCCCCCTCCCCTTCCCCCTCCCCCTCCCCTTCCCCCTCCCCCTCCCCCTCCCCCTCCCCTTCCCCTCCCCTCCCCTCTCCCCTTCCCCTCCCCTCCCCTTCCCCTCCCCTCCCCTCCCCCTCCCCTCCCCTCCCCCTCCCCCTCCCCTCCCCTCCCCCTCCCCTTCCCCCTCCCCCTTCCCTCCCCTTCCCCCTCCCCCTTCCCTCCCCTCCCCTCCCCCTCCCCTCCCCTCCCCTCCCCCTCCCCTCCCCTCCCCCTCCCCTCCCCTCCCCCTCCCCTCCCCTCCCCCTCCCCTCCCCTCCCCTCCCCTCCCCCTCCCCTCCCCTCCCCCCTCCCCTCCCCTCCCCCTCCCCTCCCCTCCCCTCCCCTCCCCCCTCCCCCTCCCCTCCCCCTCCCCTCCCCTCCCTCCTCCCCTCCCCCTCCCCTCCCCCCTCCCCTCCCCCTCCCCTCCCCTCCTTTCCTCTCAATCTTTTTCTCAGTGTCTCAGTATCTTAGTTTCTCTTTCTCTCTGCTTCCACATGTGTTATCTCACTGCTGAAGGGTTTCCACCTCACAACTTCTCACTTCAGCATCCCTTGCTGACCAGCTGATCTTCCCTGGGTTTCTCAATTCAAAGAAAAAAGAACCCTGGGGGAGGGGTCTCAGAGCACTTCTGGTCGCTTGGGTTCACCATCACTGCCCATCAGGTCTTCGGTTGCTGGCCTGCCCATGGATTGATTGCCTTGTATGGGCCAGGTGTCATTCCCAAGTACTGTGTGACCTTGAGCAAATTCCTGCAACCTCTCTGAGGCTCTGTTTATCCCACCTGCCAAATGGGGACATTCATATTTATCTTACAGAACAAAAATGTAATCCTGGGGATGTGAATTCCTTGAGGTCAGGAACAATGTCTTATTCACCTCTAGATCCTCAGATTCAGATTCATGATAAGCGCTCAGTAAATATCTGTTGAATTAAGTTGTTTGTAAGTGGTTTATGTATGTATGAATTAAGAATGCTTTTTGCTATGAAAAACAGAAAATCCTCTTTATAGAGGCCTAGTCATATAGCAAGATTCTTCAGATCAGGTAACTGCTTGCATTGGTTTAGCAACTCCTGATGACAGTGCAAGCTTATCTGCAAGTCTCTTGCTTATTGCCTTGAGACCACAAAATAGCTGCTGCAGCTCCAGACATTTTATTTGTATTCAAGGAAGCACAAAGGAGGAAAAGCTGCATGCTTCCCTTTAAGCAAAAAAAGCAGAACCTTCCCAATCCCAGAAAATTTTCACTTAAGTCTCATTTCTATGTCAAATGTCCACTCAGTTCCAATGGAGGCTGGTAAAGTAAGTATTTAACTCTCCCAGGCTCTTTAAAGGAGGCAGCAAGGAACAGGGGAGAGAAATCTTATCGTTTTAGCCAACTGCACTCTGCCCCAGTCCTTTTCCTCCTGCTCTCCTCCCTCTGTTGGGATTGTGGGATAGAGGTATTTTGTGAGGATTGTGCCTGGAGTACAAGAGAGAGAAAGTCAGGAACAGGATTCAGGCCTGGGGGTAGGAGGTTTGTGTTACTGGAAGTGTGGCCATTGGCTAGACCATGGCCCTCTCTGGACTGGGGCTTCCAGGCTCCTTAGTGAGGTGGCTGAACAAGATGGTGTCTGAGGATCTTCCAGCTCTCATGGTCTAGCTTCGTGAGAGCACCGTGAGAAGGCCAGAGAGGAAGGGAGAATGGAGTGGGGAGCAAAGAGTTAGAAACAAGTATGTGTGTATATGTGTGCAGAGCTGTAGACATGTTTGTAGGCAATGGGAACTGAAGTGTGGGATTGAAGCATCCCCAGCACTGGGCTAGCCAAGACAGAAATGAGAGAGCTGTAGGCTATTGTGTGTGACAGTATCCCCAGGCTGGCAGTAAGTACCCCCTGGGGGCAGTACCCCCAGGGAGGCAGTAACCTCAGGTGAGCAGTACCCCAGGTGGGCAGGACCCCCAGATGGGTAGTACCTGGGCCTCAGAGATGGTTCCAGCTCCCTGGCTGGACCAGATTGTGAAGCAGGGAAAGCAGCATGGACCAGCCCTTCATTTTCTGTCGGGAAAGAATGAGTCAGGGCATCTTGGACTCCTCCCTCCCGCCCCTTCCTTCTAGGGAGGCACTTATTTATCATTAGCTCTAAAGCAATAAGAATATCTTCTCTTTATTGAACTCATTTGTGTTTTCTGCTTTTTCTAAAAACCAAGTCTGGGCCTGTAGCAGTGTTTGCCATCTCTTAAAGGAAGAAATTCTCCCTTACCCCAGGCGTGGGCCTAAATTATATTTAAAAAATAGCTTTGTTTTTTAATTATTATTTTTGGTTTGTGAGAATGAAATAGGCTTATAAAGAAGTGACTCATTATGGAAAAATATAAAAACAGAATTTGTGAATTTTTGCTGTTTTTCACTAACTTTGTACATTTTCTTGCTATCCAAGAAAGAAGAAACTACAACTGACTTCATTGTGAGCTCTTTACTTAAAACTGTGGACTAGATTGTTTTGATTATAATGTTTCTTAACTATATAGAAATATAAAATTAAGCATAAACTTCTTATGCTAATAGCTCTTATACTTTTGGGTACCATAAAACCAAAACAAAATTAGAAATCATATATAAACATTACGAAACCAGTAAAATTCAAAACAACATTAATTTAACATGAGGGATAATGATGTTTTCCTGAAAATTAATAAAAATTTACAGTAGGCCTGGGAGGCATAAGACTTTATTTTGTTTTTCCTTTTGCTTTTGTCTTGTTCAGCATGGCTATACTTCTAAGGACAAAGAAATTAAAAATAAATCTTAAACTTTAAGAGTTTTAGTCCTCCAAGTAATACTAGTAATGTAATTTTGAAATTATTTGATTCACGTTATAGGAGACAGTAAATAAGTAATTACACTAATTGAAACAAAAATTATCAGGTTAAGGGGGAAAAGATAAAAACATAAAAACAAAGAAGGGGGAAAAACCCTCTAATATTAAATTTGAATTGGTACTATCAATAAGAACATATGGTTTTTATTTATTTATTTATAAATATTTATTTATTTATTATTTATTTCGTTGTGTTGGGTCTCAGTTGCAGCAGGTGGGCTCCTTAGTTGTGGCTCGCTGGCTCCTTAGTTGTGGCATGCGAACTCTTAGGTGCAGCATGCATGTGGGAGCTAGTTCCCGGACGAGGGATCAAACCTGGGCCCCCTGCTTTGGGAGTGTGGTGTCTTAACCACTGTGCCACCAAAGAAGTCCCTGGTTTTTTTTTTAATGTGAATTTTCTAGCTCTGCCCATTGAGAGGGCCCAGGAGCAATCATATCTCAGTAGCAATGAGTACACCTAGCACCCAGATTTTGGATTCTAATACCATTTTCCACTGAAAGAGATTAGAACTCTCAGAGAAATGGCTGACTCCAGGCATGGAGAGAGAAAATACAAGGTGAGCTTGCCAGAAAGCAAGGAAGCCTTTTATGATGGTAAATTTTATACGTCAACTCAGCTAGACCATGGTGCCCAGTTGTTTGGTCAAATATTAATCTAGATGTTGCTGTGAAGTTGTCTTGTGGATGTAATTACATCTACAATCAGTTGACTTTAAGTAAAGGAGTTTATCCTAGATAATGTGGGTGAGCCTTGTCCTATCAGTTGAAGGCCTTAAGAACAAAAAATGGATCAGAAGGCATTCCACCTCCCTGACTATAACATAAAAGTCCTGCCCGAGTTTCCGGCCTGCTGGCCTACCCTACAGATTGCAAACTTGTTTGTCCCTACCATTGTGTGTACTTATTCCTTAAAATAAATCAAATACATATATTATTGGTTCTGTTTCTCAGGACAACCCTGACCTTGAAAGACTAATAGGGATATATCAAAAGGACAAGGAACCAGCTAAATGGGGCCCCCACAGGCCAAATTTGGAACAATTTGAGCATCAAAAAAAAAGAATAAAGAATGAACTGATTAAAAACATTGAATAAATAAAGACCCATGAGACCATAGCAATGTTTAAAATGAAAGAGAGAGAAAGATGAAAAAACCCACCTGATTTACTACCTCATTTACTATTATGACTATTATACCAATTCCTTATTCTGGAAATAAAGAGAAAAAATTAAGCATTTATACGATCTTTTTAGCAAGGAATGTAGAAAGAATGTTAGTAAACAATTATTTTTCAATCCTCAATGAAAGAATTGATTTGAGAATGGATCATCAATGGATGCTAAACCTCCCTTAATTGAGAGTGTGCTAGGGATCAGGGACTTGCATGGGGCCAAACTACCATCCTGCCTCTCATCTGCTAATTGTGAGATAAAAACATGCCTTCGCAGTGGGAAGAGCAGGCTGTCACCAGCTTAGCCAAACTGAATATCACTACCAATGGAATTGGCTGGCATTAGGCACCTCCTGTCGTGATGTGTGTGAAGTGCACAGCATCACGGGGTGGGTGAACCTGCCAAAGAGTGTTTAGACTCAGCTTCCAGTTTATAAGAACTCCAGGGAAGCAAGTCAAACCAAACCCCCAAGGAAACACAGTTCAGAATTTGGGACATTCTATAAGACAACTGACCTGGTTTCTTCAAACAGGCAATAGCATATTCCCCCCAAAAGGTGGGGCCTCTTCAAAGTGGACTAAAATGTCTCAGCAACAAATGCAAGCGTGAACATTACTTGAATCCTGTTAACAAAAAAACCCCATATAGGGCTTCGCTGGTGGCGCAGTGGTTGAGAGTCCACCTGCCGATGCAGGGGACACGGGTTCGTGCCCTGGTCCAGGAAGATCCCACATGCCGCGGAGCGGCTGGGCCTGTGAGCCATGGCTGCTGAGCCTGCGCGTCCGGAGCCTGTGCTCCTCAACGGGAGAGGCCACAACAGTGAGAGGCCCGCGTACCGCAAAAAAAAAAAAAAAAAAAAAAAAAAGAAGAAAAGTTGGAAAAAACTGTAGAAGCAAAATAACAACGTAAATGTAATGTGATGGAAGACGTTCATACCTTGTAGGGTAGCACTTGGATGCCAGCTCTTGCTGCTGTTTTAATTTTCAGGTGCCCACAGGACTCGGTGTCATGAGAAGACTCAATTCTCCAAGCACTTTCTCTACTAAAACTATGGTCAAACCTTTTTACCGGGCGTTATGTAGTTGTTTGGCCTTCTCTTGATGCCGACAATGATGTATAAAATCTTTTATATTTACCATGAGATACAGTACTTGGTGAGAGTATGACCCTAAGTGGAAACACACATTCCAGCCTGCTGTGGCTGACAGGTCTCAGTTATAAGGTGTCATGCAGATAAGGCAGGTACCAACATGGGTGGCTGCCCAGTGGGCCTCCATTCTATCAGGGCACTGATTATGGCTCTGTGTCAATTTTAATACTCACTTTCCCAAATTCCCTGTTGCTAAGCATGACATGTGACTCAGTTCTGGCCAATGGGATGAAAGTAAAAATGATTCATTGGGTGGGGCTTCTGTGTAACCTCTGTACAAGGGACACACTTGGGGGGCATGTGGCTTCAATCCTTTACTCTTTGGCTCTCCTGTTGTCCCCCACTAAAACTGGAGGTGTAACAGACATCTTGCAGCTGTGAGGATACACGTCCCACAAACTATTACTAGAGTAACAGAGTCAGAAGATGGCAGGAAACTGTGTCCTTGATGACATCCTGGAACAGCTGCATTTGCTCTGCACTGCTTTTCCTCAGATTTCTTAACATCTAGGAGAAACAAACTTATATGTGTTTAAGCCAGTGTCTGTTAACTTAATTTGCATATAAATAAATCCTTGAATGATTCATTTAAAATATACTTTCCGGTGTTTTTTTTTTTTACATCTTTCTTGGAGTATAATTGCTTTACAATGGTGTGTTAGTTTCTGCTTTATAACAAAGTGAATCAGTTATACATATACATATGTTCCCATATCCCTTCCCTCTTGCGTCTCCCTCCCTCCCACCCTCCCTATCCCACCCCTCTATGTTAGATGTTTAGATTATCATATGTGCCATGAATGTTGATGCAAAAATTCTTAACAAAATATTAGCAAATAGAATTCAGCAATATATAAAAAGAATTATACACCATGACCAAGTGGAGTTTATTCTAGGGGTGCAAAGCTAGCTCAATGTTAGAAAAATCAATGTAATCCATCATATTAACAGTCTAAAGAAGAAAAATTATATGATTGTATTAATGGATGCAGAAAAAGCATTTGACAAAATTCAACACCAATTCACACACACACACACAAAAGAAAACTCTTAGAAAACTAGGAAAGAGGAAACTTCCTTAATTTGATAAAGAACATCTAAAAGAAAGCTACAACTAACATCATACTTAATGGTAAAAGACTAATGCTTTCCCCCTAACATTAGGAACAAGTCAAGTATGTCCACGCTTACCACTGCTACTCAACATAGTACTGGAAGATCTAGCCAGGGCAATATGTAAAAAAACCCCAAAACAACCAAACCAAATCAAAACAAAACAAAAACAATAAAACCCAAACAAACAAAAAAATGAAATTAAAAGCATATAGGTTGAGGAAGGTAGAAATAAAACTATCCCTATTTGCAAGTGACATATTGTCTACATAGAAAATCCTGAAGAAAGAAGACAAAGAAAACCTAAATAAATGGAGAGACATATAGTGTTCATGGGTTGTAAGACCTAATGTGAAAAGATGTCAATTCTCCCCCAAATTGACATACAATGCAATTCCTCTCAAAATCCCAGCAAGAAATTTGGTGGGTATAAACAAGATTATCTTGAAATCTATATGGAAATGTGAAGGAACTAGAATGGCTTTTTCATTTCAGCCCCAACTATTCTGACACCAGTGGATGTACTGCCATAAAATTCTGACACTACCCACCCAGAGTTAGCCCAGACCCCACAAATCAAAGGTCACAGTCACCAGCAAGACTACTTCCACTCCGGATTCCAGCCACAAGTGGGGTCCCAGGACACATGTGCTTCTGATGAACTGCCTACAAATCTGCGGGTTCCCACCATTTCCTCAGATTAGATGATTCACCAGAACATCTCACAGAACTCAGGAAAACACTATACTTATAATTTAATTATAAAGAATACAAATCAGGAAGAATCAAATGAAGAGACACATAGGACAAGGTCTGGGGGGATGGCAGAGTTTTTGTGCCCTCTTCCTGTGGAATCAAGGCACATCAAACAGGAAGATCCACTGAGCTTCAGTGTCAGAGTTTTCATTGGGGCTTTGTTATGTATTGAATCATTGGCCATGTGATTGAACTCAATCTCCAGTTCCCCTCTTCCTCCCCTGAGGTCAAAAGTTGGGCTGATATGACACGGCTCAAAGCCCCAACCCTCTAATCATGTGCTTAGTCTTTCTGGTGACCAACCCCCATCAGGAGTCATTGCATCTTTTAGCATAAAATCAGGTGGGATTCAAAGGGGCTCATGAATAATAGACATTTCTATTACTCTGGAAATTCTAAGGATGTCTTCTCTCTTCCAGGAACCCAGGACAGATGCCAGTCAATTCTTTATTATACAATAATAGCTAAAACAACTTTGAGGAAGAACAATGTATGAGGAGACCCTCTATCTGTTGTCATGACTTGTTATATAGCTAGTGTTATTCACACTGTGGTATGAGCAAAGGAATAGACCCATAGGTCAATGAACAAAACAGAGGACCTAGAAATAGACCATACAAGTATGGCCAACTAGTTTTTGACAAAGGTAGTAGGAAAATTCAATGGAGGAAGGAAAGTCTTTTCAATGCACGGTGCTGGATCATTGGATATCAATAGGCAACCCAACACCTCACATCTTTTACAAAAATTAACTCAAAATGGATTGTAGATTTAAATATAAAACATGAAGCTATCAACCTTTTAGAAGATGAGATAGGAGGAAATCTTTGGGACCAAGGGTTTTGTGAAGATTTCTTTTTCTTGTTTTTTTTTTCTCGGCCACGCCATGCGTCTTTAAGGATCTTAGTTTCCTGACCAGGGATTGAACCCAGGCTCTCAGCAGTGAAAACGTGGAGTCCTAACCACTGGACTGTCAGGGAATTCCCAAGGGTTCTTAAATATGACACCAAAAATGCAATTTCTGAAAGAAAAGAAAAGGATACATTGGATTTCAAAATTAAAAGCCTTTGTTAAAAAAAATCCTGTTAAATGGATGAAAAGAATTAGCTTCAGACTGTGGGAATATATTTGCAGACCACATAGCCAACAAAGGACAATGATCTAGAATATATAAAGAGCTCTCAAAATTCAACAGTGAAAAAACAAGCAATCTGATTAGAAAAGAGATAGAAGACATGAAGAGACATTTCACTGAAGAGGATGTACAGATGGCAAATAAGCACTGAAAAGGTGTTCAACCTCATTAGCCATCAGCAAATGTAGACTATGATGAGTGATTACTATACACCTATCAGAACGGCTAAAATGAAAAATAATGACAACACCAAAAGCTGGCAAGGATGCAGAAAGCCTGGATCTCTCATACTTTGCTGGTGGGAAGGTACAATGGTACAGCCACTCTGGAAAACAGTTTGGCAGTTTTTAAAAAAATGAAACATATGCTTATCATATGACCTGTCAATTGCACTCCTGGCTATAAACACTCTGGGATAAATACCAGAGAAATAAAAATTATGTTCACACAAAAACATGTACACGATTGTTCATAGCAGCTTTATTTGTGGTTGTCAAAACCTGGAGTCAACCCAAATGTTCCTTAATAAGTAAAGGGCTAAGCAAGGTGAGGTACGTCCATCCATATCATGGAATACTACTCAGTAACACCAAGAAATGAACTATGGATGGATGAAAAAAGCCCATCTCAACACATCACATTCTCTATGAATTCCATTTATAGGACATTCTTGAAATGACAACATCATGGAATTGGAGAATGAATTAGTGGTTGCCAGAGTGGGAGGAGGGTTGGGGGAGGGTGTGACCATGATGGGACAGCACCAGGGAGGGCTTTGTGGGCTGGGATAATTCTGCATCTTGACCGTGGTGATAGTTACTATGAATCTACACATGTAATGAAGTGACAGAGAGCTATACACATATATTGGACTAACGGCACATTCCTGGTTTTATATTGGATCAGTTAGGTAAGATATTACCACTGGGGGAAATGGGGTGGAGGGTACATGGGATCTCAACTACCTTGTCACTTCCTGTGAAACTGTCATTATTTCAAAATTAAAAGTAAAGAGTAATGGCCTATATGGAAAAGAATCTTAAAAAGAGTGAATCTATGTACATGTAAAACTGATTCACTTTGCTGTACACCTGAAGTTAACACAACATTGTAAATCAACTATACTCCAATAAAAATTAAAAAAAAATAAAGTTAAAGAAAAAAATGATGGTAAAATAAAACCTTCTTCAGAAAAAAAAAATTATTAGGATAGAGTGTATCAGGGCCCACCACCCCAATTGGAGAATCATGAAGTGGGGGCAGAGGGGCTGGGACTGAGCCCTACTGGGTGCAGGTACATTCTGGTTGCCCGGCAGGTGCACTGATGAAGTCAGCTGTACTCACCCCAGAGGAGAGCGCCGTCTAGTCCAAAGGGTCCAGGTAGCGTAGCATCCCGTGCTCTCTGCTTCCCACTCTCCTCTGCTTTTTCCGAGCACTCAGTGCATCAGTGCTGTTGGACACTGGGAACACGGTGATGAGTAAAGGTGGAGGTCTCCTCCTTGGAGGGACAGGTAACACAGTGGAAGAAGAGGTATCGGGTCCCAGAGCAAAGGCGCTGGCCCAGCTGGAGGACTTGGGGAGGTTTCCTGGGTGGCAGGAGTCTTGAACTGAGTTTAGAAAGATGAGCTGGAAGCAGTGAGGCAAAGAAGGAGACGCTGGTTATATAGAGAGGACAGCTGGGGCCGAGCGCTGGAGGTGAGGGTCGGCAGAAAGGGCTGGGCGTGCAGGGAGAGGAAGGTGTGTAGGCAGGCAGGGGCTGGGCCTCCAGGGTGCTGTGCATTAACCTAAGGTATCTGTCATTTATTCTACAGTCTCTGGGGAGGCAGTGAAGGGTAGGAGAATGGCATGATCTGATGAACATTTTTTTTTTAAAAGAACTACTCCGCAGAAAGTGTCTATGGATGGATAATTGTTAAGTATTATAAGTTGCTCTTTACATATGGTACCCATCCGTCCCCCAGCTGCTTGAGTGTTGTTTTGTTTTTATTTATTTATTTATTCATTTACCCATTTTTGGCTGTGCTGAATCTTCAATTCTGTACCACGGCTTTCTCCAGTTGCGGCGAGCGGGGGCCTCTCTTCATCGCGGTGCGCGGGCCTCTCACTATCGCGGCCTCTCTTGTTGAGGAGCACAGTCTCCGGACGCGCAGGCTCAGCAATTGTGGCTCACAGACCCAGCCGCTCCGCGGCATGTGGGATCTTCCCAGACCGGGGCATGAACCCATGTCCCCTGCATCGGCAGGTGGACTCTCAACCACTGCGCCACCAGGGAAGCCCTTGATGAACATTTAAGAAAAATCTCCGTGGGCAGTGGAGAGGGCAAGTTGGTGGGGGGAAGGCCAGGGTCCAACCCAGAGGACAATGCCGGGGGGGGGAGGTGAGGGCCCTGTGGGCATGCGGAGGAGGGTTCAGATGGAGGTGGACCTGGGGGCTGAGTTGACCAGGGCTTTGTAGCTGCAACATAGATACAGTGGTTCCAGAGCCCCGGCCAGGCCCCCTCCAAGAATGCCCGGAACTCAGCTTCCTCTGGGCTGCCAAAGTGTCCCCGCCTGGACCCTGGGGCAGGATGGGCCCTGCCCTGAGCTACCTCATATCCTTCTCTGAGCTGCCAGGCCAGGAGTCTGCTCACTGCTTGGGAATGTCTTAGTTTCTGCAGATGACCTGCACGGGGTCAGGCTTTTTGAGTGATGCTTGCTGCCGGGACCCGCACCTCCCCCATCCCCCCAGGAGCTGCAGCACCTCCAAGGGTGTCTATGTTGGTGTGGATGCAAAAGTCATTCAAAGTGTGTATGCTTGTTCGGGTTTCTCTCCCACTTGTAGAAATTTTGGCAACAGCACTTTATAATGTTATGGATGATCGTCTACTATTGGGTGCTCCTTCCAAACTGAAGACTCCTTGTGGGCAGGCACCTTGTGGGCAGGGTCCTCCTATGTGTGTCCCCAGCTCGCAGGGCCGGCTGGCTCAGTGCTGGATGAACACTGACCAGAGATTTCACTGCTTGGTTGGCTGAACTACTCTCCCCAGCCTTTGTCTGTGCACTTAGAGGCAGGCTGTGCTGGGGCCTTATTAGGCTGTTAAAAAACACCTCCCTGCTCCATGTTTACAGTGGGGTTCACGTAAACTGTATATATGTGTATGCGTAAATATACACACACACAGGATAGTATTTGGAATGCTAACCACTGCTTCTCTTATCAGCAATTTGTTACCCGCTACCCTCCCCGGTTCAAACAAATGAGCTCTCCGCTTTCATTGCCTCAAGGAATGGATCAAATTCTTGGTTTTTGACTTTCATTTTTTTTTAATTTTTAAATTTTATTGAAGTGTAGTTGATTTACAATGTTGTGTTAATTTCTGCTGTACAGAAATTATACATATAAATACATTCTTTTTCATATTCTTTTCCATTATGGTTTATCTCAGGATATTGAGTAGAGTTCTCTGTGCTATACTGTAGGACCTTGTTGTTTATCCATTCTCTATGTAATAGTTTCCATCTGCTAATCCCAAACTCCCAATCCATCCGCCCCCCCACTCCTTGGCAACCACAAGTCTATTCTCTATGTCTGTGAGTCTGTTTCTGTTTCATAGATAAGTTCATTTGTGTCACATTTTAGATTCCATGTATGAGTGATATCGTATGGTGTTTGCCTTTCTTTTTCTGACTTATTTCACTTTGTGTGATAATCTCTAGGTCCATCCATGTTGCTGCAAATGGCATTATTTCGTTCTTTATATGGCTGAGTAGTATTCCATTGTACATATATCTACTACATCTTCTTTATTCATTCCTCTGTCAATGGACATTTAGGTTGTTGGCTTTTGATTTTTAAAAGTCTGGACCTGTTTATAAGCCAGTAGGCTGGGGATGGTACCTGACAAGTTAGTCGAGAGCAAGCGTGCCTCCTGTCAGATCAGAAAGCTATTCTGAAGGTGGGATTGTGGAGAATCGGAGAAGAGAACGTGGCTTCTTTTAGGTTCAGAAAGAGGCCCCGACCCTGCTGCCAGGACCAATCCCCGGGGACAGGGAGAGTGAGGGAAATCTGGGTTTGGGAGAATCTGAGAGCAGAGTACACCTTGCCCAGAGTCCCCAGCTGTCACGTGTGAGGCAGGAGAAACCTGCCCATCCTGTCTGGGCAGTGGGCCCTAGGGAAGCTTCAGAAGGTTCCCTGCGGCCCCCACATGGAGGGAGGAACAAAGTGATTCGTTAGGTCTGTTCTGAGAGGCTGCCAAAGCTAGGTGTCCTAAAACCCAGTCATGAGGGAAGGGGGCTATTTCTCCCATGCCCTGGAACAGACCCACGATGCAGCTGGGTGGCTGACACAAGGATCCCAGACTGGAGACAAGGGTGGGAGCACGATGCTATGGTGTGTGGAAGTGGCCAGGAGACACACGTGAGGCCAGAGCTTTCTATGTCTGGAGACATGGGAGCAGGGGGCAGGAGGGACCTGCTGGAGAAAGAAGGGTTTAAGAGGGAAGAGTAAAGCGAGTCAAGTTTTTCCTGCACAGCCAGGACTGTGGCTTGAGATCTGTCCCCACTACCTTTGAATGCACATCTTTTCAGCCATTTTTTATTTAAGGAAGCATTGTTGTGTTTGGGGGTGGGGGGCAGGACCCATTGAATTGGACATTGTCAGATGTTTACTTAGAATGAACAAAAACTATTATTATGTTCTCTGTCCCACTCTGTAAAATATAAAATGCGAGAAACATGATTTCATTGCAAGAGTGATGCTGGCCACCTGCACCCTGTGAATGTGCATCACTGTCTGCCCGCCACACCCCTACCCCCATAGGTCCACCAGTGAGAGCTCGGCTGAATCCTTGGTGCTTCCACCAGCTCCTGGGGGCCAGGAACTAGGCTGGGGTGGTAGAAACTGGCTTTAGAAGCAATACAGGTCTGCAGGAAATAAGTGAATTATGCACGGTCAAAGACGTGTAACCATAAGCAAATGCAGCATACTTAATGCAGCAAATGTCAGAGAGAGAGGAGGTGACAAGGGTGGGGCATATATGAAAAGACAAAAAGGCAGGTGCCTTGGGCTTCCCTGGTGGCGCAGTGGGTGAGAGTCCACCTGCCGATGCAGGGGATGCGGGTTTGTGCCCCGGTCTGGGAAGATCCCACATGCCGCGGAGCGGCTGGGCCCGTGAGCCGTGGCCGCTGAGCCTGCGCGTCCGGAGTCTGTGCACCGCAACGGGAGAGACCACAACAGTGAGAGGCCCGCGTACCGCACAAAAAAAAAAAAAAAAGGAGCAGGCAGTGACTGGCCCAGTTTCACACCACTAATAATCACAGAGCTGGGACCTTTTGGCTCTGAAGCCTATGTTGTTGTTGTCATCTTTTTGGTCTATTACCTTTCAGCCACACCATAGACCACACACAGGTCAACAAATGTTTAAAGACATGGGGGAGGCACACAGGGAAGTCTATTATCTTAAACATTTTTTTGCTCTTGGAGATTTCATTTGCTGGTGGCCAAAGGGAGTTACTGGTTTTTGCTTGAAGCCTTGGAAATAACCTGGGGCTGGTTGGTGGCCCGGTGACTGGCCTGTTCCCCAGCCCCTCCTGCATGCCCTGGTTAAAATGGATGAAAACTGGAGCTGACCATCTGGGTCAGTAGGTTTGGAAGCAAGTAGGTAGAGCCTGGAGACAGGTCCCCTTTCAGAAGGTCCCCTGGAGGGCTGTCTTCCTATCTCTGCAAAGGTCCCCTCCAGGATAGTGGTCATGCCCGGGAGAACAGATGGGTATCAGCACTGAGGACCAGCTTGAGCACAGGCTGTGAATGGCATGTCCTTAGCCTCTTTCCACCTGTATTCTGAACGTCTACTCCTTAACTACGTACTTGGACGTCCCAGTTTGCCCAGGACAGTCCTGGTTTAGATCTAATATCCCAGTGTCATTGTTTTTTCCCAGTTTCCCTCAAACCTATCCAAGTTTGGACATTTCACCTTAATTCAGATGGGCCAGGTAGAGGCACTCAAGAGAAACTCTAAGTTGAGGATACTTGTAGCATTAGGAATTCACCAGGGTTGTCTCTCAGAAGGACATTATTTTGATAACAATATATCAGTCGTGACAACTGCAGGTGACCTCACATTGGCTTTAGCAAGAAAACAAATGTATTGGTTGGTTTAGTTGGATAGTGGGAGGTGGGGAGTGGGCAGGATTCAAGCATGACTGAAACCACGTTCTCAAACAATATTGTTATGTCTGTCTCTCTGTCTCTGTTTCTCTCTCTGTCTCCATCTCTCCAACTCTCAGCTCTTGTTGACTTCATTTTCTAGGCAGGAACTTTCACATGGTGAGCAAGCTCACTTCTGGAGGCTCCACACTTACATCTCGTGTATTAGCAACCCCAGCAGGAAGAGGAACTTCTGTGTCCTACAGGCATATATTCCTACAAGGCCAGGGAAGACTCTTATTGGCTCTACTGGGGTCATGTGCTCATCCCTGAGCCAATGGTTATGGCTCACCTGGGGTATGTATGCATCATGGTGCAAGGGACAAGGCAGCCTCAAAAAAGAAGGACAATTAGCTGGGCAGAGTAAACTTATAGCATCTGCTACTCACTGTATAGAGCCACCATTTACAGAGTCACTTCTAATATTCCAGGAGCTTTATATATATTGTTCTTTATTTCCACAATAATCTAAAGAGTGTAATATACTCCCATATTGCAGATGACGGTTGAACAGTTTAAATGACATACCTAAGGATGGGCAAGTGGTAAACTGAGGAGCTGACTTCTGACTCTAGGTCTGACTGGCCCTCCCACAATATCATGGTGACATTTTACACTTGGAGGGAGTGAGGATCATTTGCGCCAGGGGCCCTTCTTGGACACCGTATCACACATATGCTGCCTGAAATAATGCTTCTGGAAAGACCTAGGCCCTTTTGGTTCTGCCTGTAGATTCTTCTGCATCCTCCCTGTCTCTCTAAAAGATGAAGCCTGCTGTCCCAGGAGGAAGGTATGAAAATGGTCTGTTCCCCATTCTGGAGATGGCCAGGTGCTAGGTGATCCCAGCACAGGACCTAGCAGCCTTGTGCCTTCAGGTAAACCTGTCTTCTTCAAGTCTCCACCTGTAAGAGAATGGCACAAGGTTCTACTGCTATTGAACACAGGATTACTCTGACGGTCAAAAGAGTATAAAGCAAAAAGCTTGCTTTGTAAGACAGAATGATGCTGGTGATGCTAAGAGTCATAGTGCCATCTCAGAGCGTCTTACTCAATTCTTGAAGGATAGAGGGAAAACATTGCGCAGTGCTCTTTTGTCTCCAAGGGACAGGAGGACTGCCCTTTGCCCACCTGAGTCCTTCATGGTTTAAAAAATAATTTCCCCAGACCTCACTCTTCAGACATGCAGACCAGCAGGTACGGCACACAGTCTTTCACAGCGTGGTTTCCCAACCAGTGTTCCAGGGAACAGTTTCCTCATTTCAATTTGTGTTTTTAATAGCATTTCTTTCTGATTACGAAAATAGTATACAAAAAAATTTTGCAAAATAAAAAACGAGGAAGGGGTAAAAAAGACCAAACCCATGCCAAACTGCTCCACCCAGAGATAGCAACCATATTTGTTTTTTTAAAATTAAAAAAAAATTTTAATTGAAGTGTGGTTGAGTTACAATGTTGTGCCCCTCTCTGCTGTACAGCACAGTGACTCAGTTATCCACATACCTTTTTTAGTATTCTTTTCCAGTATGGTTTATAACAGGACACTGAATAGAGTTCCCTGTGCTCTACAGTAGGACCTTGTTGTTTATCCATTCTCTATGTAATAGTTTCCATCTGCTAATCCCAAACTCCCAATCCATCCGCCCCCCCACTCCTTGGCAACCACAAGTCTGTTCTCTATGTCTGTGAGCCTGTTTCTGTTTTGTAGATAAGTTCATTTGTGTCATATTTTAGATTTCACATATTAAGTGATATCATATGGCATTTGTCTTTCTCTTTCTGACTTACTTCACTTAGTGTGATCATCTCTAGGTCCATCCTTGTTGCTGCAAATGGCATTATTTCGTTCCTTTTTATGGCTGAGGAGTATTCCATTGTACATATGTACCACATCTTCTTTATCCATTCATCTGTCGATGGACATTTAGGCTGTTTCCATGTTTTGGCTATTGTGAATAGTGCTGCTCTGAGCATAGGGGTGCATGTATCTTTTTGAATTATAGTTTTGTCTGGGTGTATTCCCAGGAGTGGGATTGCTGGCTCATATGGTAATTCTAGTTTTAGTCTTCTGAGGAACCTCCATACTGTTTTCCAAAGTGGCTGTACAGATTTACATTCCCACCAATAGTGTAGGAGGGTTCCCTTTTCTCCACACCCTCTCCAGCACTTGGTATCTGTAGACTTTTTAATAATGGCCATTCTGACTGGTGTGAGGTGGTACCTCATTGCAGTTTTGATTTGCATTTCTCTAATCACTAGTGATGTGAGCATCTTTTCATGTGCCTACTGACCATCTGTATGTCTTCTTTGGAGAAATTTCTATTAAGGTCTTCTGCCCATTTTTCAATTGGGTTGTTTGGTTTTTTGTTGTTGAGTTGTATGAGCTGTTTGTATATTTTGAAGATTAAGCCTTTGTCTGTCGCATCATTTGCAGCTATTTTCTCCCATTGCGTAGGCTGTCTTTTTGTTTAGTTTTATTTTTTAATGGTTTCCTTTGCTGTGCAAAACTTGTAAGTTTGATTAGGTCCAATCTGTTTATTTTCATTTTTATTTCTATTGCCTTGGGAGACTGACCTAAGAAAACGTTGGTACAATTTATGTCAGAGAATGTTTTGCCTATGCTCTCTTCTAGGAGTTTTATGCTGTCATGTCGTATGTTTAAGTCTTTAAGCCATTTTGAGTTTATTTTTGTGCATGGTGTGAGGGTGCGTACCAACCACATTTGAATATCAGTTGGGGCTATAATGTTGTAGAATTAAATATACTGTATTATTCTATTAACAACACATTATAGCATTTCCCCATCACGAAAAAGTAAAAGTGTTATTATTGTTTTGGTAAACATTTCATGTTTGGCTATACTGTAGTTTAATCACAGCTGGTAATAGGCCTTTGTGCAGAGGCCTGGGGTTGGGCTTTGGAGAGCTGGAGGGATGCAGGGGCTGGGAGGCCTGAGCTAAAAGGACAGAAGGAAAGGTATACCAATAATCCGTCAGATATTTGCTTGTCTGCTCGTTTATTCCTGCCTCGATGTTTGAGGGCTCTGCTGGGCACCAGGCTCCCCTCCCTGTTCTCCTGTCAATGCCCACTTCAGGTTGCTAACATCACCCCCTCAAAGAGCCTCCCACCACCCCCAGACCCCATCAAGCCCCTGCAACAGTGAACTTTCGAGGGAGGGGCTTCATTGCATGCACCACTGGCAGAGCTGAGCCCAGACTGGTACTTAGTAGGTGCTCAGAGACGTCTGGAGACTGAAGGAGTGAGTGAACATGAAGAGTAACAAGAACAATAATAATCGCCAACGTATCGTCAATTTTGTACTATTATAACGGGATGAACATCTTTGTGATTAAAGCTTTGCTAAAATTTTATATTTCCTATACTTGGGATTCTAGGGTTGAAGAATTTGATGATTCTTAATATATACTGAAAGATTGCTTTCCAGAAATTCTGTATCTGTTATACTCTCAGAAGCAGTATGTGAGAGTATCTGTCTCTCTGGTTTTAAGTAACATAACTTAAAAAACGATTTGTTGATTTGATGAAAGTGAGGGCAGGAACGGTATCTCATTGATTTAATGGACAGTTTTTTTTTTTTTCTTCTGGTAAGACTGAACTTTTAAAAAAACATTTATTTATTTTTTTTGGCTGTGTTGGGTCTTCGTTGCTGCGCATGGGCTTTCTCTAGTTGCGGCGAGTGGGGGCTACTCTTCATTGCAGTGCATGGGCTTCTCATTGCGGTGGCTTCTCTTGTTGAAGAGCATGGGCTCTAGGCGCCCGGGCTTTGGTAGTTGTGGCTCGCGGGGTCTAGAGCGCAGGCTCAGTAGTTGTGGCACATGGGCTCAGTAGTTGTGGGTCGTGGGCTCTAGAGCGCAGGCTCAGTAGTTGTGGTGCACAGGCTTAGTTGCTCCGTGGCATGTGGGATCTTCCCAGACCAGACCTCGAACCCATGTCCCCTGTACTGGGAGGCAGATTCTTAACCACTGCGCCACCAGAGAAGCCCAAGACTGAACTTTTAATACCTATGTATTGATGATTTGAATTTCCAGTTTTGTGAACTGTCCATTTGTGCCATTTGCCCATTTATTTGTAGAAATCTTAATGTTTTTCTTATGAATTGTGAGTTCTGTTTTATTTTCAAAGATATTTCTTTAGTTTCTTACACTTCAATTTTTTATGTCAACTTTCTTTTCAAAACGGAAATAATTTTTTTCCTGATGGTGAAAACAATGGACTATCCTGGTAAAAAGTAAGACACTAGAGAAAACCATAAAGAAGAAAGTAAAAATCGCCTACATTCCTATCCTTTGGCCTATACTAACATTTTTTGAGCATTTCCTTCCGAACTTTTATCCTGTGTGTTGACAGTATTTTTTGAGGTTTAAAAAAATTGAATTTTTGCGTACCCTCAAAGAAGCGTTTTTTTAAGTCAATACTTCCTCCAATGGTTTTGTGCTTTAAAAAGTCTTTCCAATCTAGAGATCAGGTAAAGAATTATCTTTTTTAAAGATAAGAGCTGTGTGTATTTTTTAGTTATGAAGGCAACATACTATATTACAGAATATTTAGGAAATTAAGGGGAAAAAATCAGCCATAATGCCTTGATTGTAACACATCTATTTCCTTGTGCATGGTTCTTTCGAGTCTCTGATCATGAGCACTTACTTTTATGTTGTTGCAAGGATAGTGCATGCACGATTTCCTATCTTCTCCTTTTCACTCATAATTATACTTAAGCATTATTTTCATGTTGCTACACAATCTCTGTAATTGTTTAAAATGATCCTCTAATGGTCTCTTTGGTCGCTGTGCTGTCTAGCTAACCCTATCCTGCTGATAACCATTTAAGTTGCCTCCAATTTTTCTGTCAAGTGATATTTTGAAACACCAAAGTCCAGTGAAGCAGAATCTCCCACTGTTCCCTGGAGGCTGACTGTAATATGATTTGACTTCTGCTCATTTTCTCCTTTCCTCAGAGGAGGACTGGAAGAAATCGCTCTTAGAGAGTGGTTAGAAAAATGCCAAACATAAAATTAGGAGGAGAGCGACCATGAGGTGAAAGCTTGATGAGCTTTTAGGAGAAAGCTGCCTTAGAAACTGCACTGTTTAGGTTTTGTTCTTGTAACCCAGGAATCGGGCATGAGTTTATTATAATAATAATTTTGACAAAATGCCTTCCCCTCATGCAGTGCTTGGTGCTTTTCCTGGTATGCAGTTCCGTGTATCAGCTGAGGGCCTTAGTGCTGGAGGGCCTGGGTCTGAATCTCTGCTTATCTCTTTGACCTTCAGCAGCTGCAGAGCCTCAGTCTGTCTTTCTGCAAAAAGCAATAATAATAGGCCCGGAGGACTGAAGTCCTGAGCACTCTTGGGGAAATACCAGAGGAGTAGCCAGAGAGGTTGCAGAGGAGCCTTCCCGGGGAGCACAGGCCAAACCTTTTTTTCCTGGGCCTCGGTTTCTCCATGAGTATGGCAGGCTTGGTGTATGGTCTGCAAGAGCCTTTCCTGTTCCTCCCAGAAGCCTCCAGGGGACCCCTGCCCTGGCTCCTGCCTGGGTGCTGGACATGACCAGTCCTCCTCAACAGGGCCTCCAGGACTCCTCTCAGTACTCAACTCAGCTCACATCCCTGGGACACGCCCTGACTTCCAGGGCAGCAAAGTGCTGTGGCATCCTTCTAAGCCCCTGACATGATTTTGGGGAGGGGTGTGGTGGGATCAGTAAACCCAATGCATATTTATTAATTTTGAACAAGTGTCATTGGTCTGTTGGCAAAGTTGTCATCGGTGGGTTAGCAATAACCTTATCTTCTCTTTGAATAATGACAATTACTCATCTTTCTTCCATCAGGGCATAGGAGACCACCCAGTGTATAGTGGTTGGAGAGCCTGGGATGTGGAGTCAGAGGTCTGGCTCCAGGCCTCTCTGTGCCTCGTTTGCAAAACGGGAGAAATACTAACACCTACTTCATCGGGCCGTCCTGGACACGGACCGAGATAATGCCTGCCTATGAGACACTTAGCAGAGTTCCAGGCACACAGGAAGGCTCAGTACTGTTAGGCTGCTGTTATTATAATAATTATCCGCAAATTAGAAAACCGAGCGCCTGGTTGGCAAGGGACTAGGCAAAGGGGACAGTTCACAGGTGGCGCCCTGAGAACCCAGGTCGAGAAGGGTGAACCTAGAGGCCAGGAGGAGGCCGAGCGTCGAGGGGGGTGCCCAGAGGTGAGCCGGGGGAAGGAGAGGCGGCTCCGGCTGGGCTGCGCGCTCCAGCCCGGGCTCCCTGATCGCCACACACTTTATCTTTGATTTTTGAAAGCACCCTTCTCCTCCATCTGGCCTTTCCGGGGCTGTGGAAAGGAAAGACAGCCCGCGGCGGCGCCGGACCCAGGCCTGTCGTATTCGTCCCAGCCCCGGGGCGGTGTCATCGGAGGGTCCCGGGAGTCCCGCTCGCCACCTCAGCCGCGGCGACGGTGGGCGCCGCTCCCTCCTCGCCGGCCGAGCGGTTCCGGCGCCCGGGTGGCCCTTTAAAAGGCCGTGTCTTGTCCGGACAGGGCGGGCGGGGGGCGCTGACCGCCGCCGGAGGCCCGGCCCCTCCTCCCTCCCCCTCCCTCCCCCTCCCTCCGCCTGTCCGTCCCTCCCACGGTCCCCGCGTAGCTCTCTAGCTCGCTTGCCGGGCGCACGCTCCGCCTCCGCCAGTCGGCTCGGCGGTCTAGTGCGCGGCGTGGAGCGGGAGCCCGGGCCGGACGCGCGGCCGGGGGCCGGGGCTGGGGGCTGGGGGCTGGGTAGATCGGCGCCAGCCACCGGGCAAGCCTGAGCCGCAATGGCTGAGATGGGCAGCAAGGGGGTGACGGCGGGGAAGATCGCCAGCAACGTGCAGAAGAAGCTCACTCGCGCGCAGGAGAAGGTGAGCGAGCCCGAGCCCCTGCAGCCGCGCCGTCCGGACACCTGTCCCCCACCCCCGCGCCGGGGGCTGGTCCTGACCCCGGGCCGGGCGCTGTCACCTCCAGACGAGCGCTGCCGAGGGCCTAGGGGGGTCCACAGGCTGCGCCCCCTGGCGCTCTGGGTGCCCTCTGCCGTCCGCGTCCTCCGTCTCCTCTCACCCCCGGCGGGGTGCAGGAGAGGGCGCAGCTGTTCCTTCACCCCACCCCACCCCCCACCCCCGCCGCTTTGTATCTTCGCGGCACCTCTGCAGAGGAGCGGCGGCCCCCGCTCTTCTCCGGGCGCGAGGTCCAGGCTAACCCCGCCCTGGAGGCCGAGGCCGGGAGGCTGGGAGGCGAGGTGGCGCCCCTAGCCCTCCGGGACCACTTGAGCCCTGCGGGCGGGGCCGGCGCTGGGGCGAGGGGTCCTGCCCCTTGTCCCCAGGGTCGCTTAGTTCCGGGAATCCCGAGGCTGCCCTTCTGCTCGCGGGTGCCTGCGCGCCGACTCCAGGCCTCTGAGCGCTTCCTGCGCCCGCCGTTCCCTCCTCTCCACCCGCCGCTCCACCTTCTGTCCCCGTGGGCCGAGGGAGGGGTTAGGTTTCCCTTCCCGAGAGGTGCCTGCGGCCTGGAAGCTCCGGCCCGGCTCCCGGGGAGCAGAGAGCTGCGCAGCCCTCGAGAGGTGCCCTCGCCGGAGCAGGGGCTTCGTGTTTCCGGCCGCGGGGGGAGAGGGTGGCGGCTCTGGCTTTGGGAGCCCGCGGCCGGGGTGGGGATCCGGCCCGGAGGAGGGGCGGCCAGCCGCCGGGGGTGTGGAGGGCCCCGCAGGAAACCCGACCCCTCGGCGCGGAGAGCCACTGTTTGCAGCCGGGGCTTCCCGGGGCCCTCGGACTGTGCAGGAAACGCAGGATTGGGCGGCAGGGGTCCGCGCCCGCCCGGCTTGCTATCCCTAGCCGCCTCTGGTTTATTGAATTGGATCACGCCAGCTGCTGACGCCACTTCCCCTGCCGACTCCAACTCTGAAATCTGAGATTGCAGAATCAGTGCTGCTGCCAGGGTGGCCCCCCAGTACTCCCCTGGCCGGGTCTGTCCCCTCTGCCGCCCGATCCCGGAGACCGGCCGGCCTTCCCCCGCCAGGCTTGTGGCTGTTTATAAACAATGACTTTTGCAGCTG
The DNA here is from genome assembly GCF_949752795.1 of Hyperoodon ampullatus. Taxonomy (NCBI): domain Eukaryota; kingdom Metazoa; phylum Chordata; class Mammalia; order Artiodactyla; family Ziphiidae; genus Hyperoodon; species Hyperoodon ampullatus. The sequence goes on from NC_136921.1 coordinate 102,161,920, forward strand.
AGACCTGCGGGCTCCCTAAGGATGCAGCCACGTGACAGCGGGGGTGGGGGTCGGGGTGAGAGCGGCGGCGGCCTCTGGACCTTCCCCCGCGCTTCCCTCCGAGTCCTGCAGCTCATCCTTGTGGTCCCGGGCTAAGGAGGTGGGGGGTTGCGTAGAGGGAAGGGCCCTCAGCCAGACTCCAGATCGGGCCTGTCCCAGCTGTCCTCCTCCCCTCCCCAGGGCGGGACGAGGGATTAGAGTACCACAGATAGCTGGCTGGGGGCTGGGAAGGCTTCAGCGCCCAGGTTGGCGGGAGGGGAGGGGCAGATGCCTCTGCCCTTGCTCCCCGCCCACGGCTGGGTAATCCATTTAGGTGCCTGGAGCAGGCAGCTCTGGGTCTAAGCCTGCTTCCTGCCCCTGAGGGGCTGAGGAAGATGAATGGGAAGCCTAGGGAAAGCTGAGGCAGTTTCCCTGCCCCCAATCCAGTGACGTCCTAGTCCTCCCCGGCTCCCCTTTGCTTTTGCTGTGTCCCCGTTGCCCTACTTGCCTTGTTTCTGCAGCAGCATTTTTCAGTAATTTCAGGGGCAGTAAGCATGGGCTGTATCCCCTCCGTGTACATGGCGAGAGGTCATCACTGACCCCACTGAGATGCCTCCTCTCCCTCCTTAGCCTCTGTTCTGTGGCCATGGGCAGTTGGTTGACAGCTGGTCAGCTGTGGATGCTGGCCTTGGCCAAGGGCTGGCCCTGCCCGAGCCTGAGCCTCATGGGACTGGAGTTGCTTAGCGCTATTGCTGTTCACTGCCCCGTGGGCTCTGGTTGGGAGGTCTTCCCCAGCGGAAGCCAGAGCAGCACCGCGGGCATCCTGGCCGAGTCTGGGAAAGTAGCCTCCCCTGCTGGCCCAGCTGCAGCCCCCTCCCAGGAGCCCGATGACTTGACCTACAGCAGTCTCTCCCCTCTGCCCTCCGGAGGCTCAGAGTCTGCGTTGCAGCCTGGGTGCCGCTGACCTGGCTATCTCCTCGGCCATCTTCAGGTGGCCCTCAGGACCATGTCTAACTCGCAGTGTCAGTGGTCTCATAGGCACCCAGCCCCCGGCCCCACCTCGCCTTGGTCAAATCTATGAGTAAAGGGGCAATTCCAGTGGTCCTGTTGCCACGGCAGGGTATTTCCTGAGCAGGGACAAGCAGGCGCTTGGGCAGAGGGCCTAGGTTGTATCTGCATAGGGGGAAGGGCCCCCACCTCTCCTCTTCTTTTCCGCACGCTCGAATTCCCCCCGTGTCTTCTCTGCCCAGTCGTCCACCAGGATTCAGAGGGGGACGGTGAGGTGTGGGAGAGCTTGCCCGCTGGTGCCTGCGGAGCCAGCTCTCCTGTCTCCCAGCTCAGTGACTCCCCGCTGGGCCCTGGCATTGCCCATTGACCCGGCAGCATCCACCTCTGGTCTGGGTGCTCCCTGGGGCTTGAGCAGATCCGTGTGGGCACCCAGCATTCACCTGGCCCCAGCAGGTGCAGAGTGACTGTTATGAAAAAACAAGGGCGTTTGGGGGCTTGGCTTGGGAGCCCTGACGCAGGCTCTGGGTGAGCCGATTTGTCCCGTGTGTGCTCCTTGGCCTTCCCTCATTCAGCGAATCCTGCCTGCGCCTGGACCTGTGCTGTGTGCCTGGGCCTGGGCTGAGCCCGGGGTGCTGCGGGGAGCAGGGTGCACGTGGCTCTGGCCGGCGTGGATCTTACTGTCGTAAGGTCCTGAGGCCTCTGGCCCTGGTGTGAGGAGGGCGTGAGACCACAGCGGAGGGCTCCCCGTGGTCCGCCAGCCCAGCATGGCACTGTCAGCGCTCACCTCCCAGCCCCCAGCTGCCCCCAGGGTGCTCGGGTGCAGAGTATGTGCCTGGAGTTCGGACCCGGGTACCATGAGGTCATCTTCCCGTCGCGTTTGGCTTGTCGGATCCTCTATAAATGACTCTGTCCATTTTGGGGCCTCAGTAGGTGGCTGGGCAGAGCCAAGTTGGGGTGGAGCCTGGGTCAGATGACAGAGGAGATTAGGGCTTGGTGGGCTGGGTCCCTGGGGTGATGGGACGGTCGGGGAGAAGGGACAGTGAGGTGGGGGTACGCTCTGGCCTGCTTGCCCCAAGGTCCACTGCCCAGAAGTCCTCACGGGGTGTGCGTGAGAGAGGCCGGCCTGTGCTGGTGGAGCCGGGTCCGCGGAAAGGCGCAGGGGAGGAGGCTCTGCCCACTGTCTGCGCCCCCGACCCCACCCCACCCCCGCCACTGGCCCAGGCTGCTGGGAGTGGGGAAGCCTGGCCCCGAGGGGCAGGGCCTGGGGCTGTCCGTGCAGGGAATAGCACTGGCGTGTCACAGCAGATCCTCCCTAGAGGGAAGGTGCAGTGGCAGTTATTTATAGGACCCCGACACACGGCCACGATGGGGCCACGCTCATCTGGGTGGTCAAGGTCTCCCGTGCCGTAGCCATGGAGGCCTCCTCAGTAGGAGGCAGGCCTTTGCAGCCAGTTCTTATGCTCACAGTGGCCTTGAGAGTAGCCACGCCACACAGAGGGCAGGGGGCAGGGAGCCCGCCGGGTCTGCTGGACGGCCTCTGAGGCCCCGGGCCCCGGTCAGCAGTGGCTCTCCCCGGCCCCGACTTTGCACTGTCCTCCCGATCGGGGTGTCTCTCTCGCCCCTGAGTGTCCTCTCTCTCGTCCCCTCCCATGTTGGCTTTGCCTCCGTCCCTCTGTACCTCCCTGCGCTGTGTCCCTTTCCTCTGATCTTACACAAGCGTTTCTGCACCTCTCCGGGCTCGGATCAGCTTCTCCCTGGACCCGAGTTATTTATGTAGACGGTTCATCTTGCCGGCACTGGCGAGAAGGCTCCTGAGCTAGGCGTCATCTCTGGGTGGGGTGTTTCTGGGGGCTCGGTGGACGTTTGGCTGAGGCCTGTGGGTGTGGGGAGGTTGCAAGCGTGACCTCCAGACTTCCTGGGCCCCGGCGGGCTGGGGTGGGCTGGGCCTCATCCCACTCCGTTGAGTCTGCTGGCTCGTGGCAGGGCCCAAAGCAGGCAGAGGCTGTTATGCCCAGGTCGGCTCACTGGGCTGTCTGGGGCCTGGGGGAGGTGTTCCCTGGGGTGGGGGAGGCAGCTGTGGGTCAGGGTGCCTGTGGAGTGGGGGAGTGAGCTGCTGGTCACCCAGGGAAGGGGTGGGGTGTGTTGGGAGCGGAGAGGGGCGCCTGGGCCGTAGATTTGGGTTGGATATGACCAAGTCTTGAATGTCGGTGGGATCTGTGGATCCTGTGGACTCTCAGAGAGGCTGAGGCCTCAACTCTTCACCCTCCTTCTTCGCAGATGACCTCGCCGTGTCCCCTTCTCACCTTCGCTCTCTGGCATTGCCCACGCCCTTGCTCCTGGAGGAGGCCATCTCCGTCCAGCTCGCCCCTTACCAAGTTGTGCTTCTGTGCCCCCTGTTTCTGCCTTAGCCCGGCCTTGCCTGGGCTTTTGCCATGAGGTTCTAGAATCCCTGGGTCCTACCCAGGGGCGTGTCAGAGACAGAGCCCGGGCATGGGCTCGGCAGGCAGCAGGTGGGGATCCTGGGTTCCCCTGACCAGCCAGGACCTTGGGCAGATGGCAGGACCCTCCTGAGCCCAGTTCCTTCATTTATGAAGTGGGGGTAATACTGGTTCCCCTTCACACGCCTGTTGTGGAGAGTAGGGCCTCGGACAGCTGCCCGTCACACAGCAAGTGCTCAGTGGGCAGAGCCGCACGATGACCCGGAGACCTCCCTCCGCGCCAGGCCCTCGTCCCAGCCCTTCTCCCTGGAGTGTTCATTACAGGCCTCTGCAGACAGCTAATCCCTGCTGAGCCCTTGACGGATCAGGGTTTGTAATGTTGTCCCAGCCCACGGTGGTATGTGTGCGTGTGTGTCTGTGTCTGTGTCTGTCTGTGTGTGTGTGTGCAGAGGAGTGGCGTGTGGCGGGGGAGGGAATTGCACAGTTCTGGGGTTGGGGTGGGAACTGGACTCATCTGCACGTAAATCCGGTGGCCCTGGGTAAGTGTTCCCCCCTCTCTGGGCTTCACTCTGGCCATCCGTAAAGTGATCACGGGGTTTGCTTCTTCATTTACTTGGAAAACCCACTGTGTGCTGGGCACCATCTTGGTTCTGTAGGGCTGAGCAAAATCAAGCCCCTGCCTGCCTGGAACTGACATCTTGCTGGGGGAGACACTCAAGAAACGAAAAGTCTGGTGGCAGGTAGATGCAAGAGCAGGGCAGCTTTTCCTCCGTGGACTGTGATGGCTCAGATCAGCCTTTCCTGAGCATTCCAGGGCCGGGCGCTCACATGGTGCAAGGGATTGGTTTGGGGAGAGGCTGACCGAAGCTTCTGGCTCCAGGTGAGAGGGCATCTGGGGGATGATGCCTTCCTGTTTGATGTCACCCTGCTATGTGGTTTTCTAAAGCTCTTTTTTTTTTTTTTTTTGCGTGGCATGCGGGATCTTAGCTCCCTGACCAGGGACCGAACCCGCGCCCCCTGCGTTGGAAGCATGGAGTCTTAACCACTGGACCGCCAGGGAAGTCACTAAAGCTCCTTTTTTGGCAAGTCTCCTTTTGGGATTAAAAATACAAAGAAAAGGACACCAGAGCTGAAGGGCACTGACAGTGCAGGCCAGGGCTGCTTTGTGGGCGGGGCTCTCACCCAGGATGTAAGAGGAGGTGGGAGGGACCAATAAAAGAGGAGGAGGGAGACACCAAAGATGGCCCAGCCCGGGGAGGACCACTTGAAAGAGTTTCACATCAAGCAGCAACTCAGGGTAGTGGCGACCACTCTCTAGGGAGCTGGGTTTGAATCCCTTCCCACACGGTACTACCTTTGGGCAGGTCACATTGACCTCTCTGAGCCTCAGTTTCCTCACCGGAAGTCAGTGGTGAGAGCCACGGAGAATGCTGTGTGGACTAAATGGACACAAGTGAGGGGCAGGACTGGTGGTTCTTGTGCCGGGGACGGGGCATGCCTCATGGGACCTGGCTGGCACCTGGGGCTCCTGGGGCCTCCCCAAAGAGGCTGCCACCTCCCAAAGAGGCCACATGGCTCTGGACCGGGCAGTGAAGCTGGCTTAGTGCCAAGGGCTGGCAGGGGTCAGGGCTGGGGAATTGAGAAGAGAAAGGCAGGCTCTTCCTGTCCCAAGGGAAGCCTTTGTCAAATATTAACTTAAAAATAACCTGGTTTGGGGGCTTCCCTGGTGGCGCAGTGGTTGAGAGTCTGTCTGCCGATGCAGGGGACGTGGGTTCGTGCCCCGGTCCGGGAAGATCCCACATGCCGCGGAGCGGCTGGGCCCGTGAGCCATGGCCGCTGAGCCTGTGCGTCCGGAGCCTGTGCTCCGCAATGGGAGAGGTCACAGCAGTGAGAGGCCCGCGTACCGCAAAAACAACCAACCAAACAAACAAACAAACCTGGTTTGTTGCACACCTGCTGAGTGCCAAGTGCTTGGTGAAAATTCTCATCCTCACTGCAAGCAGGGGAGGTCATTATGATACCCATTCAGGAGATGAAGAAACTGAGGCTCAGAGCAGTGGTGTGACTTGCCCATGGGCTGTCCTGGTCCACTGTCTGGGGTGCTACCTCTCCCTTGGTGACTAGGCCCTCAGGCCAGGGGGGAAGGCCCAGATCATGCAAATAAGATGCGGATCTCTATCCAGGAGGGAAGGCCTGTCTGGGGGGGCGGGGTGTCATTTGACAGATTTTGGTCCCAAGACCTTCCCCACCATTAAATTAGATCTGGGGCTGTTTGTCTGCCCCTGGGTCCCCACGTGGGGTCTAAGCTTATACTTTGGGATGTGGCCTTTCTGTTTTGGGGGTGTTTGGTGGGCCCTGGGGTGAGGGGACAGCCTGGGGTTTCCTGAGGCAAGTCTAGGGACAGGAATTCGTACCTGCAAGTGAGGACAAATGAGGTGATGTGTGTGTGTTTTCCCAAATATGAAAGCTGCATCCGCTTTACTCAATATAAAGGAACACCCTTTATGCTGAGATTGTATCTACTTTTGTTCATATTGTTGCAACAGTGTTTCTTTTATGAAATGATGGTAGTTCTGGTAGTTTCTTAATGTTTTGGGGGAGGAAATAGTCATAATGCTGACCGCACCCCCCCTCCCCGCAAAACACACACGCACACATACACACACAGTGGCCGAAAAACACACGCACACGTACACGCACACACACACTGGGAAGATTTTCCTGGTGTGGAATCTAAAAGTCTGGGGCCCAGTGCCCTGGGGCAGTTTGCTGCCCACCCTGTGGACTGGCCGCCTGGAGCTGGGGTGTTGTTGGCTGCTCTCCTGGGTCCAGGCTTGAAGCAGGCCCGTGGTGGCCTGGGGCAAGCCCCCTAGAATATCTGCTCCACAAGGGTGGGTCCTGCCTGCTGCGGTAGCTGTGGTGCCCCCAGCCCTGCACACAGTAGGTGCTCAGTGCTTCCTTGTTGACCGGATGCTTGGATTCTGCAGGCAGGTAGAGGCAGGCTGATGGCTGGCAGAGGCCCGGGAGGCCCTGGGTTCAGGGTGTAGGGTGGGAGGGGGAAGGGCGATGTGGCTGCTGGATTTCAGGCGCCCAGAGAGCACAGGAGGCATCAGAGCCCAGGTCTTGGGGTCAGGTGCAGGGGGCGCATCCGGCCCTGGCACAGGCCATTCCGAGGGACCCCTGGGCATCGCTGCTTAGAACCTTCTCCGGCAGTAAAATGTCTCAGGGCTGTGATGGTGCTACCCTGAGCCTGGGGCTGCTGTGCTTGGGCCCAGACACTCGAGTTCTCAGGAGTGGGCTGGGGTCCTGCTGGGGAGCCCTCCTTGGCTTCAGGCCAAATGCCAAAGAAGGGTTGGCCTGGGCTGTCTGCAGAGGTCCTCTTCCGACCTGAGAAAGCTTTGAGGTGACCGGGGTGCAGGGGATCCCTGACCTGGGGGTCTGTGTGATTTGCCAGACCTGAGACTCACTGCTGCCCTCAGACCCACTTGGGCTTGCTCTCAGCTGGGCCTCTTCCCTCTGCCTCCTGGACCTCACCCTCAGCCCCAGTCCCTGACCCCAGGTCCCAGTGCCACGGCAGATGGGGTGGGATTGGGGCCACAGCACTGGTGGAGGGTGGGTTTGGAGCCTCGGGGTGGGCGTCGGCCTTGGGTGCTGAGACCCGTCCATGGTGCTCCTGGAAGTGGGCATTTGTGCCCTGTCCCCCCCATGCTGTGCCTGGGGTGACCGGCTGGGTCTCTGTTGCTGTCTCTGCTCTGTGGACAGGGAGCGAGCTTGCAGACATCTCTGCCTCTGCAGTGCAAGGCCGCAGTAAGGCAGGGGCTGAACCCCAGGGGCTGGGAGTGAGTGGGCGGCAGCCAGCAGCAGCCACCGCATTGCTGGGGGGAGGGACTTGTCACTGTTGTCACTGCCAGTGGAGCTGGGGCTCTCAGGCCCCAGAGGCCCTGCAAGCCCCCCCGCCCCCATCCTGGAGCCTCCAGGGCACCTTTGTAGGGACATCAGAGCTGGCTCCTCGCTTTAGATGCCTGGACTTCTGGCGCTGAATTAGCTCTTCTTCCACTTGTCATTCTCTCCTTCGTGGCCTGCCCATTGTGGGCCAGAGGGCTGAGGTCTGAGGGCACTGGGAGGAGAAGAACTGGCCCCTGCCCTCCAGGAGCTCCCAGCCCCACAGCCAGTGCCCATCACAGCACTGGGACGAGGTGAGGGGAAGGACACTGGGGTCCTGAGGAAGCCTCCCATCAGGCCTGAGCAGTCAGGGAAGACTGCTTGGAGGAAGTGGCATCCCCTCTTGAGGGAGTGAGCTGGGTCAGGTTAGAATCCAGCTGTGCCCAGGAAGGTCCGGGGTCGGGGGTCTGGGGCAGGGCTGCCATCCTGGAGTCCACTCCGTCAGGGCTGGGGTCACAGCCTTCCTCCTCCCAGTATGGGCAAACCTGCTTCTCTCTGTTTTGAGGCCACAAGGTGACACTGCGGAGGGGATGACACTGCTAAGCCTGTCGAACTGGGAGGGGTCAGTGGGCCAGCTCACCCCTGTTCAAGGCACCCCAGTGTGCTCCGCCCTTTGAGGCCAGACCAGATGGCCAAGTGGGGGTCCCCTAGGTCTTGGATCAGAGCCAGGGAGGGTCCTCAGAGGATGAGGGGTCATGCCAGCTGGTGGGAACGGTGGCTCGGAGCGCAGACTGCAGGGTGAGGAGTGGATGACAGTAGGTAGCATTGTGTGGATGAGTCTCAGGGCCAGCGGCTGGCTGGTGAGGGGTCCAGGGCTCCACCCAGGCCTGTGCTTGAGGAGCTCTGCAGGGGCCGTGGGGCCGGAAGGCGGCTGGGGTGACGGGAGCGCCTTGCCAGCTCTTTTTCCGACAGCTGCTGCTACTTTCTTTGGACCTTTTGGTCACCTCGGCCTCTCCCCAGGACTGCGACCAACATGCTGGAGCCCTGGCGAGCCGGGTCCCGTCGTTGGGCACTGAGGGCAGACCTGGCCCAGGGAAAGCTGGGCCGAGGGGTCTCCCTGCTGCTCCCGCCCCGGCCCCATGTGGCCGCCCCTACTTCTCTGCTCTGAGACGGCATCACCTCTCTCAAGATGCATCCTCCAGCCTGTCAATAACTATCTTGGGGCCAGATGTGGATGATGGAGTGGATGAGGGTGCTGAACTGAGCCCTGGATCCCTGGCAGGTGGGCAAGAATCAAAGAGAGACTGAACAAGGGAAAGGGAGGAAGGAGGTTGGGGTGAGTGCGGGAGAAAGACAGACCTGGGCAGAGAGAAGGGAGCATGACCCCAGTGACCACCCACCCGCTCTGGGGTCCTGGGCAAGTTGTGCCCTCTCTGAGCCCCTATTTCCTCCTCTGTAAACGGGAATGGGAGTTCCTGCCCACGGGCTTGTGGAGAGGGTCCAGGAGGAAGGAACATGATCAGTGCCCAGTGCCTGGTGGTGGTGGAGGAAGTGATGCGCTCAGTGCCTGGGTGGGGAGGACGCACAGGTTTTGTCTCAGGGAGCATCTTGGGGAACCCCTGGGAACCCACAGGTAGGGACCATTCTGGCTTTTGTGTTCTGATGACCAGATTCTTGAAATTGAACTGCAGTGCATTTTTGTTTCCTTTTTTTTCCTGCATAGGCTGAAAACACTAAATCGGGAGGGGTGGTGTTGCCTCTCCCAGGAGGGAAGCCAGAGCCCCCCTGAGCCGGAGCTTGATTGAATGGATGGGGGGAGGGCATACAGTTCCAGGTGGGCTGGGTTGAGGGGCCTAATGAGGGGAGGGACCTGGGGACATAGGTGAGGGGTCTCCCATCATTCATTCATTCGTTCATTCATTCGAGGAACTCAATGCATAGCAGAAAGAGCCGGGGCTTGAGAGATGTGGGTTGAACCCTGGCTCGGCTGCTGAACCTCAGTTGCCCACCTAGGAGCTGGGAAGCATGAGATGCCCCTCCCAGTGAGGTAAGGTGAACTCCAGGACTCCTGTAAGTGATAATGGTGGAGCTGAGTTCTGCTGGGTCCAGCTGGGTCTGGATGATTCTGGAGGGGAGGTCAGGGTTAGCATCTCCATGGCATTTTGTGGTTTACTGAGAACCCTCCCACCTGCTGTGTTTCATTTGTTCCTCTCAGTGATTTATGAGGTTGGCGGGACTGGATTATGGTTCCACTTGGCAGATGAGAACACTGGGGCTCAGGGAAGCCCTGGGATTTCCTCCCTCCCAGTCTTGGACTTGGCCCCAAGTTGGCCTTTCCTGGGAGTTGCCACCGCCATCCCTGAGCTGGGAGAGGGTGGTTGGAGGATGCTTGGAAGAGATTATTGTAGTGCAAATGTGAATGCTGAAATGTTTTCCATTAAAAATCAGTGGGTGGGGGGCTACGCTGATGGCGCAGTGGTTGAGAGTCCGCCTGCCGATGCAGGGGACACGGGTTCGTGCCCCGGTCCAGGAAGATCCCACATGCCGCGGAGCGGCTGGGCCCGTGAGCCATGGCCGCTGAACCTGCGCATCCGGAGCCTGTGCTCCGCAATGGGAGAGGCCACAACAGTGAGAGGCCGGCGTACTGCAAAAAAAAAAAAAAAAAAAAAAAATCAGTGGGTGGGGACTGCCTTTGTGGGGCGAACACCTGGGGAGCATTGTGTGTGTGTGTGTGTGTGTGTGTGTGTGTGTGTGTCGTGTGTATGGGGGAGGGGTGCTGGCCTGCTAGAGGAGAAGGTGACCCTGCAGAGCCACCTTGGGACTTTCCACATGGCCCCTGGGATCCCCCATGACTCCACCAGGCAGGTGGAGGAAACTGGCTTCATGCAGGTATCCCAGAGGGTCAGGGTCCGATGTGGAAGGAACTGTCCTGACTTGACTCCCAGGGGGAGCCTCAGGTAGAGAGAGACCTGGGTGCAGATTGAAAACAGAGTTGGGAAGGGAGGGGAATCCCACGGGCGGGGGAGGGGCGGGGAGACTAGGAGGAGTTAATGGCCGGGAATACAAGTGGAGTCGATCTAAACGGAGAAAGAGAATCCACAATTAATAGGGTGCATTTGCTGAATCTGGGACAGGATGAAAATATTGTTGTTTGAAATATAAACTAAGCCAGGAGCTAGTTTATAAGGGGTGTGTGTGTGTGTGTGTGTGTCCGCCACCCAGGCCTCCTGGTGGAGGGGACCATGGGCCTGGCAGGGGCCACAGCCAAGGGGGAGGGGGGGTCCTGGGCCTTTCCTGTGGGCCTCTGGGGCGGTGCTGTCCTGGGTCTGGTGGACCAGGTGGGGGCCATCCTGGTACTGCACTGAGGAAGCTGCCTGCGTGGGTGCAGGGCTGCAGGGCCGCCTGGGAGAGCTGAGTCAGCGCCCTGGGAAACCCATGGCCGGCAGCAGGACAGAACCTGATGCCTGCGTCCCAGCTTTGAGTCAGTGCACCGGCGGGTCACGCTGTCCCACTGTGTGCGCTGTGGGTGGAGGTGAGAGGCCAGGAGGGGCCACACCCACATCCTGCAGCCTGCTAGTGCTCTCTGGAGCCACGTGGCGGGGATGGGGAGGCAAGGCTGTCAGCACACCGGAGACCCAGGACCCGAGCTCCTGCCCCCCGCCTCCACGGGGGACTTGGGCCAGTTACTCCACCCTTCTTATTTCGATTTGCTCTTCCATACAGTGGGGTGACTGTCCTCCCTGCTAGACCCGAGTCTCCAGTGGTGGAGGCTGGTCCCGCTGTGAATGTGTGATCCTGACACCCGCACACAGTAGGCGCTTAATGCTGAGTTGGGGTGTGAGGCTCCCGTGCACGAGGGATGGAAAAGGCTTCTCGGAGCATCTTACACAGCGTGGCAGGTGGAAGGCCCATGTTCAAATCCTAGCCCTGTTCCTACCAAGCCCTTGACCTTGGGCAAGTTACCTGTCCCCTCTGAGCCTCGGTTTCCCCGCGTGTGAGGATTTAACGGGGGAAGAGGTGTCTCCATTTCACAGCCGAGGACACTGAAGGTTGGGGTTCCAGCTCTCGGGTGGGGTGGGGGTACTGAGGCGCCTTGGCGGGCGTGGGGTGTTCAGCTGTGCCCATGCCCTCCATGTGTGTCCAGTTGGGCCATCCTGCCCAAGTCCGGGCCAGCCTTGGCCCAGCAGTGGTGGAGCCATCCAGGCTCAGCTTGGGATCCAGATGGTGAGGCCTCGGGGGAGGAAGGCAGGGGAAGGTGTTGCCCAGAGAGGGCCCGGCAGGGGCCAGGTGACACTGTGGACCCCTTCCCACCACTTTTAGGCCTCCCCCGACCCCTATTCCCTCTCCCTGTAAGCAGCAGGAGTCTCTTCCAGCTTTTAGATGCCCCAGAAGTGTCCAGAGCTGCAGCATGGGCTGGCCAGGAGCCGACCTCCCGGGGTCTGGGGCTGGGCGTCCACCCCAGGCCATGCCCTACGCTGCTCGTTTCCGCTCTCCTCCTTTGGCACATTTTGGGTTTTTTTTAAAAAAGAGGTGGGTAACTCTGACTGGCAGCTCAGCTTTCCCTTACTGTTGAACTGTGTTTCTCCTGGGAAAGCGGGCCCTGGGGGAGGAAAGGGACAAGTGGGTGTGAGCAACCTCCGCAGCAGGCCCCGACGGTGAGCTGGCACTGGCTGTGATTTCTGGGGGCCAGGGCCCTCTTTTGTGGGTGGGTGTGGGGAGTCTCTGCTACCCCTCCGTGTCCACACTGCCTGAGCTCTTCTCAGGGAGGGACGTGGGTCAGACCCTGAAGGCCTCCTTAGCAAGATAGACTCCAGGGCTGATGCCCTGCTGCGACCCTGGGAAGTCAGAGACGGAGGGGCCTTTTGCGCTCACTTGGTCCTTACCTCCCGCCTTTCAGGGTAGAGGTGGGACCCTGGGTGGTGACCTGCCCAGACCTCTGGCGGCCCCTGCATTGTCCCCTGTGGTCTCCGGGCTGGGAAGGGGAGGCCCCAGCTCCTGTCCACCGTGTGCTGATTTCCTGCGTCTGCTGGGCTGGGAGGACCAGTGCCTCCCCCTCAGGCCCCTCCCTGCCCACCTTATTTCTCTACCCGGCCCCAGCTCAAGACCAGTGGTGCAGGGTTAGCAGGAGGGACCCTGGGGAAGCCCCTTTGCCCACTGGCAGTCAGCGCCTCTGCCAGGGCCGGGGCCGCCACCGGACTCCCACTCTGGGCCCCTCTCGTTTCCCGCACCCTGGTCTTCGCCCTTGCTCTGACTATGCTCCCTTCCAGCCCCTCCCAGCCCCCTCGCAGCCTGCCCCCAGCCCCTGCTCTAGTGGAAAGCAGTGGCACTGGCCCTGCCCCTGGGCTGGGAGCAGGACCCCCCTCTTCTGCTCTGGGGCCCTGTACCAGTGAGTCCCCAGCCTTTGATTCTGCATCTGCAAAGTAGGGTGTCCTCACAGGTAGTGGCAACTTGGAATCAGGCCAGGGCTGAGTTAGGGGAGCCCTTAGGACAGCTCCCGGGCAGCTGAGGGCCTGGGAGGGACCACAGGGCGGGGATGGGGAGAGGTGGGGGGAGGGAGGAGGGAGCCGGCCCTCCCCTGTGCTGTGTCTTGGGCAGGGCGTGTGTCTGCACTTGGCAGGACGGGGTGGAGCTATTTAAAGTGGACTCTGGGCATCAACTCCTTTGAGTGACAAAAATAACAACAATAACCAAAATAAAAGCACTAACATGTTGGGGAAAAATACCACATGTCTTATGTCCTTTAGGTACTCTTTAATAGTTCCAGGTTCACAGATGTGGCCATGGAGGATTCCGAGTGGTAAAATGAATGAATAGCCTGGTTGCACATTTAGGCCAAACAGACATAGGCAAAGGGCTGAGGGCATTCAGAGGAATAAGTGAAGCCTTGTGCCTGGGGTGGGGGTCAGGGAAGGCTGCCTGGAGGAGGTGATATGAAGGGCCGGCTTGGCCTGGCGTCAATAGGGAAGTGGTTCCCTGATGAATATCGTGGAGGTGGCCCTGGTCCTGCCCTGGTCAGACCTTTGCTTGGCCCAGGCAGGTGGGTGGAGGGGAGACTTTCACCTCCCCTGTCCTGGCTCTGGCTCTGTGCTCTGCTGAGTTGGGGGCTGGGCTCATGCCTTGCTGCTTTTCCACACAGGCTGTTCCCCCAGGGAGCCCAGCAAGCAGCTGATGAGGGGCTGGTGGGAGGTGGCTGGGCTGGAGAGTCCACCCCTCTGCTGATGGCCGGCGTCGTGGCGCCTGGGGCTGAGAATAGCACCCACACTCGCATGGAGGGGACAGGTGGGCCGGCGGTGGCTGGGGGTGGGTGGTGCTGACGTCTCTGAACAGGTGGCATGGAGGGCTGGGCGCAGGGCGGGGCTGTGCGCGTCCTCCGCTGGCCCCACCCAGCACGGATGCAAGTGGCCGGCGGCGGGTGACCTTGTGGCTGGGAGCCCTCCCTGACCCCTCTGTAGAGTGGGCGGCATCCTGGGCTCAGCGCTGGGATGTCAGATAGCAAGGCCCATCAGGGCTGCCTGTGGGTCGTCAGAGGCCAGTACTCTGAGCCGCTGTTTGGGCTCCAGGGGGCCTTTACCAGTTTACCCTTTTACCAGGGGTCAGGGTAATGGTGGTGGGGCTGGCAGGGCCCCTGCAGAGCCAGGGGGAGGAGGCTGCTGAGGGGGGTGGGACCAGGAGCCGGAGGTGGGCTGGCTGCCCTGCAATGCTGTGTGTAAGCCCGAGTGAGTCATGGCAAGCAGGTGCTTGGGGCGCCAGGCACCAGGCACAGGAAAGGGATGTGTGGGCCGGGGGGGTGGGGGTGGAAGGGAACGAGGTGGCAGCGGCTGCTAGAGCTTTCTGGCTTGGGTGGGAGGAATCCCAGGTCAACCTAGGGGTAAAGGGACAGGGAGAAGCCAGCCCCTGCTCTGTGCTGGACCCTCTTAGCTACACAGCCCCACTTCATCCTTATACCCCCTTGAGGTCTTGGCTGGGTTTGCTGATGGTGCTCAGGGCTCAGAAAGGTGAGCCCTGGCCCCCTGGCCTCCCCGCATCGGAAGCGGTCCAGAGCCGGAAGTGCCCCTCCTGCCCTTCCCTTCCCTTCTCTCAGCTGCTGTCCAGACCAGACACGGAGCTGGTCACCACCCTGAGCTGTTGGCCAGGGGTGGGAGCCACTGAGGGGGCCGGTGGGTGGGGAGGGAGAGCAACAGGAACCCAATGATGGGGCCTGTCCTGGCTGCACCAGGGGTCCTGGCTGTCCCTCCCTGCCTTCCCGACACCTCTGGGGACCTCAGACTCTCTGTGACCCCCAGGTGTCCCCACCTCGGGTGATTCAGGCTCCTTCCCTCTTGTTGCTCAAACCTGGCGCCCCCCTCAGCTTTCTCCCTGTCACCCCATCCTTGAGCACTTCTCGCCATTTCCTGTCTTGGCCCTGAACTATCATGGCCTCTCACCTGGGTCACTGTAGTCACCCAGGTGGGCTCCCTGCTCCAACCTGCTCTGCAGTCTGTTCCCACGCAGCAGCCTGGTGGGTTTAAACCTGTGGGTCAGATCACAGCTCTCCAGAGCCTCCTGCTCCCCGCTGGAGTTTCAAAGCCCTGTGGCCTGGCCCTGGCTGCCAAGGCAGTTGGTGCAGTGGTTGGAGGGTCTAGCCTCTGGAGCCAGGCTCGGGGTTTGGATCCTAACCACCCTGCGGGCTGGCTGTGTGACCCTGGGGAGTTTTTAAGGCAGTGCCTCAGTTTCCATGTCTGCAAAGTGGGGATAATAATAGCACTTCCTTCCATGTGAAGGGCTCGGCACCTGTGTTGCAGGGCATCTTCCTCCTACGCCTGCCCTCTTGCCCTCTTTCACACTCTGGCCTGCTCTTCCCACCCCAGGGCCTTTGCACTTGCTGTGCCCTCTGCCTGGTGTGGTCTCGCTCCTTCATCAGGTCACAGAGGTCACGTCCCTGAACACCGCCCTCTCCGTGCCCTGCTGTGTGTCTGTTCAGAGACTTACATCGCCACTGGACATGCCTCCCCCTTGGAGCACCGGCCCTTCCAGGGCGGGGGGCCTTGCTCTGTGCCCTGGAGAACACAGCCTTCCAGGCTGGGGGAGGGCATCCCAGATGAGCCAAGCCTCAGCTCCAGTCCCAGCCCATACAACCCAGGGGCCAAATCCCCAAGTCCAGGGGCGGTGACTCCTCCATTGCATCCGAGCTGTGAGGGCCAAAATCACTTGGGGGTCCCTGAGGAGGGAGCAGTTTGGGCCCACCCCGAGAAGTTGGTGAAAAGTCCCTTTCTTCCACTGGAGGGTGGGCTGGGTGGGGTGAGGGCTAGAGGGGGAGGTCTGGACAGTTGGGTGATGCTTGATTGTGGAAGGGAGTGGCCTTCCCCTCTGGGTGGTCCTGGCCCTTCCAGAAGCTCTCCTACCCACATGGAGGCCTGTTTCTGGTTCTGGTTCCGTGGACATCCAGGAATGGGCTCAGACTGGCGGGTGGTTCCTGAGGGGAGGGGAGCCAGTCATGACCAAGCCTGGGCCCCCTCCTGTGCCCCCTTGGGGCTCCAGGGCACCCCATGTGGGCTGACCCCCTCCCAATTCCTCCCATATGGAAAGGGGCTCCTTTAGAGCCATTTTGTTTGGGAACCAATGGCCAGGTTCAGATTCTAGCTCCTGTTTACTTAGCCCTGAGACCAGGGGCATTAGGCCTCAAGTTTTTGTGTTTTTTTTTTTTCTTTCTACAACATATTTTTATTAATTTACTGCCTGATAGTTATCTATAATACCTTTTTTTTTTTTTGGCCACGCCACGTGGCATGAGGGATCTTAGCTCCCCGACCAGGGATGGAACCCAGGGCCCCTGCAGTGGAAGCGTGGAGCCCTAACCACTGGACCGCCAGGGAAGTCCCAGGCCTCAAGTTTCCTCATCTGAATACCTCCCTCTCATGGGATTTAGCGAATGCTTGTAAGGCTCTCGGGAAGCGGCTGCGTCTGATCTGTGACAGCCTCCGCCCCGCACCCCCCAACCCCTTCCCCATCCCAACTTCGGCCCCTGCTGCCTCTGATCCCTGGTGCTCTGTTAGGGGCTGTTCCAGCCTCCTCCACCCACCGCAGCCCACCCTAGCCTCCTCTGGGGTCTGGGTGGCCCTGCTCTGGCTTCTGGCCACTGGCTTATCTGCTGAACAGGCTGGAATTTCAGGCTTCCTGGGAGGGGAGGGGAGAAAGGAGAGGAGGGCAGGGTTTCTTGGCTGGAATCATCTGGAAACTCCTTACCTGGGAGTAAGTCAGTAAGTAAGCTGGTTTCGGCCAGACTGTCGTATTTCAAGGCGCTGTTGTGGGTCTGACATACATGGCGGCCAAGTGTTTGTGTACCAGTTAAGGACGTAAAAAAAGAAAACCAAACATCACTTTTCACTCTCGCCAGTATTTCTAAAGGAAAGGAAGAATCACTAAAAGAGGAAGGAGATAATTTTAGAGTGACAGTTTCCCAAGAGAGGCCCGTTGGCTTCCTTAGTCGGTCAGCCGTTCTTACCAGGGCCCACAGAAAAGGATGATGAGTCTCCGTGGACTGGTGTCAGGGGATAGCGACTTCCAGAACATGAGGACTTGTGAAGAAAAATAGATCACCGAGTGGGGTGGGGCCCTGGCGCTTCAGGGAGGCTTGGGAGGGGAACCTGGAAATGTTTTTCAGTTTTGTATTTCATTGCAAACATGTTTGCAAACTTTGCATTCTAATACACAATCTGTGCCGCTTATGTCACAAAAGTGGTTTCTTTACCAGTTAAATCTTTGGAACGCAGCAAGGTGGAGCAGGCATCTTTTGTAGTAAACAGACACGCTTCCTGTTACCCCCAGGCGGCTCTGTATCCCTGGATCACAAGTTGAGGGATTTCCCTGGCGGTCCAGTGGTTAGGACTCCGAGCTTTCACTGCCCTGAGGGCCCGGGTTCAGTTCAGTCACTGGTTGGGGAACTAAGATCCTGCAAGCCCAGTGGTGTGGCCGAAAGAAAAAAAAAAAAAAAGAATCACAAGTTGGGTTTGGGTTTTGAAATCCGTCAGGTTTGGGGTCCTGGCTCTGCTACTCAGTAGCTGAGTGACCTCTCTGAGCCTGTTTCTTCATCTGTTACATGGGACCAACAGTCACACCTTGGGATGTCCTGGTGATATGAGCCCACTTGTAAGGCAGTGTCAGGGGTGGTGGGCCCCCCTCAAGGTGCGTCCTTGGCCAGGGCTCCCTGGGGTCATGCCTTGCACTATGATCTTTGTGGAGCTTTGAAAGAGGGGCACATGCAGTCCATGGGGAGCTTGGCTGGGCGGGTGCGTGGCTGAGAGATGACATCCGATGGTGAGGGGTACCCCCCCCCGCCGGGGTGTGAGCTGAGCTTACAGACTTCCCCTGAAAGGAAGGCAGGTGGCAGCCTCTCCTGTCACCTCCTGCAGCCAGCCTGGGGAGACGGAGGTGCCGAGCAAGGATGGGGGCACAGAGGAACCAGGGAAGGGGGCTGTCTCTTGGGGGCAGCCCTGAGTGTGTGCTGGGCCGAGGAGAGGGAGCTGGAGTTGGGACCCCCTCTCTGGCCTGAGACCCGCCGGCCCAGAGGTGGCCCTTCCTGGGCCTGGAGCCTGGCTTGCCCCCCTGGGAGACTGTTGCTTTCCCTTTCTCTGGTTTTCTCCCCAGCTCCCTTCTGCATTCCAGATTCTTCTCCCACACCGTCTCCTGGCCTCCGCTCTGCTTCTTGCCTGGCTCTGTGGCCTCCGTGTGGCTCCTGCCACCTTCGTACTGTGTCCAGAGGCGACTGAAGGGCCGGGGCAGGAGCCGTGTCTGGGAGCGTGTGTGGGGCTGTGTGCAGACACATGGGCGAGCACCAGCACGCGGACACGCGAGTGTGCACACGGGCCTGCGTTGGGGGGCATTCTTGCCTGCTGCGGTTGGAATGCTGTTCCTGGCTCTTGCCCAAGGCCGGCGTTTTAACATTTATCTTTCTTAAAAAGTCATTGCCCTCTGGGGAAGTCGTCAGGCTGAGCCTGATGTGTGGCCAGCCTGGCACCCCAGGAGGGCTGAGGAGTGCTGTTGGAGGGCCCCTTGCCATGCGTTCTGGAAGCCCTGTGCTCTGGACCGGCTTTCCGGGCCCTGGGCTCTGCTTCCAGGCAGGAGCCTGAGCCTCTCCCCACCACTGCCGGCCACAGCCGGGCCAGGGAGGCCAGACCCCTCATTCTAGCCGCTCTCTGCCTGGTGCCCACCCAACGCCAGGGTGCAGCGGCCGCCCTGGGGCTGTAGCCGTGTCACACTGGCCAGCAGATCGCCAGCCTTGGGCGTGAGCACTGTGGTTCTGGAGGCAGAGGTGCCTGATGCATCTGCGTGAGTGAGTTCACGGGCCCTCGGCGGGAGAGGCAGCCCCGGTGTAGTCACCAGCCAGCTGGGGGCAGGGGCTGCAGCCCAGCAGCGGCAGCCAGGGAAAAGGACCCAGGAGTCAGGAGCCCTGGGTCCAGTCCTGGCCGGCCCACAGTCTCCTTGATACCGGCCAGGGTTCTTGGCCTTCCGCAAGCAATAGAAACTGACTAGGGGCCAGACCAGAAATTCAGGCAAGGCTTTACGGGGCCCCCCTCTGCAGCTGGTGGGAGTGAGAACACACAACAGGTTCCCTTGCTCGCTTGCTTCCTGAGGGGGGGCGAGCTTGTTCCTTATATGGGGTGAGGGTAGGGGTGGGTCCAGGGGTTGGGCCGGAGGGGTGGCTGAGGTGCTTTGCCCACCCGCTTGGTGGTGCTGTGTGCAGGGGGCATGCGCAGTACCCTGCTTTTGCTCCCGACCCCCTGCTTTTGCTCCGGGCTCTTCAAAAGTGGCAGCTGGGTGTTTTGGTCTCTTTGTATCTTTTGTCCATAATTTTGCCCCAACTGTGCATGCACGCAGTTATTTTTAGTCCCATATAGTTTCTTTATATTTTGTTGCTCGCGGAGAGGTGTGTCCAGGTGCAAGCACTGCAGCAAAGGGTCCCAGGTCCCAGGCTGTCTCATTCTCATTCATGAAATGGGGGTGCCAAGGCCCACTGGAAGAAGAGGCCCAAGGGGTCCAGACGGCTGCACAGTGCCAAGAAGCGTTCGGCCAGGCCAGCAGGGCATCCCTGCGCTAGGGTCGACTGTCGGAGGAGCCCATCGCCTCTGCATCCCCAGGGCTGTCACCAGGTGGTGTGGCCTCAGCCTCGGCAGGGACGGACCCAGTGGGCAGCTGCAGGGCCTCGAGTCTAGCTCACTTTCCACAGCAGACGAGATCTGGGCCATACTTGCTCAGCCACGGGGTCCTGGCTTCGCTCCTTCTTTGCCCTGTGGCCAAATTCCTTCCTTTTCTCATCTCTAAAGTGGCGGTGAGAATACATAGCTCTAGGCCTGGCATAAAGATGAAAGGAAAGACCTAGTAACAGGACACCCAGGAGCAGTGAGCACACCTCTCCCCTGAAGGGAACCTGGGCTTCTTGGAGGAATGGCTGATTCTAGGGCCGGGGCAGGGACCCGCTGAGCCTGGAGCATCTCGTAGTGTCAGGAAGCAAGGAGGTGCTCAAAGGCTAGTGGAGGTGTGTCCACAGGCTCCCACTGGCCGAATTTGGGACAGTTTGAGCATCAGAAAGAATAATGATGGTAATAGACTATAGCACATTGAATGCAAAATGGAGGCAAGAGTCCATAACAACATCCCCATAAAGGCAAGACCAGGGGAAGGACTTCTTTATAGCCTTCCAGGTAATATAGAGGAGGTGATAGAAGCCCACGATAACAGTTGGTTCAGGCAAAGATGAGAGGCACAGAGCTTCTCAGACTTTAGTGCACACAGAGAGCTGGGGACTTGTTAAAATGCATCGTCGAATCCAGCAGGTCTGGGGTGGAGCCTGAAATTCTGTATTTCTGCCAGGCTCCCAGAGGGCTGTGATGCCGCTGGTCCGTGGACCCCACTTTGAGTAGTAAAGTGTTAAATGGATATAAAGACATCGGGTAAAAAGTTATTGGCCGTGGACAGTCACACAGTGGCGATGTATCGCCTTTCAGATGACTAGTTAATTATCTAGAGGCAAGTCATCTCTACAGCAGAGGTCTGGCAAACACTGCCCGACCAAGTGGTCAAGCTCAGCACCGGAAGCAGGGGGCATCCTGAGGTGATGCTGTTGAAGGCCACATTACCTTTGTAGTATGCGTGCCAAAACAGTGTTTAACCTGGACTTAATCATGAGGAAATGAGCAGATGAATCTGGAGTGTAGGGCATGCTCCATGGGACTGGTTTGTACTCTTAAAAAATGTGTGGCACAGGGAACCATACTCAGGGTTTTGTAATAAGCTATAAGGGAAAATGATCTGAAAAAGAATAATATATATGTATAACTGAATCACTTTGCTGTACACCTGAAACTAACACAACATTGTAAATCAACTGTACTGCAATAAAAAACATGTCAATATCATGAAAGAGAAACAAATATGTACAGTGAATAGGTATGTGGGGGAATATTTTAGACTAAAGGAGACAGGAGACATGACAATAAAAAGCAAAGTGTGTACTAAGTGAAGTCAGAAAGAGGTACCACTTATATGTGGAATCTAAATATGACACAAATGAACATATCTACGAAACAGAAACAGACTCACAGACATAGAGAACAGACTTGTGGTTGCCAAGGGGGAGGGATGGATTCGGAGTTTGGTATTAGCAGATGCAAACTATTATATAAAGGAGGGATAAACAAGGTCCTACTGTGTAGCACAGGGAACTATATTCAATAGCCTGTGATAAACCATAATGGAAAAGAATATGAAAAAGTATACATATGTATAACTGAATCACTTTGCTGTACAGCAGAAATTAACACAACATTGTAAATCAACTATACTTCAATTAAAAAAAAAAAGCAATGTGTGAACTATGAACTGTGTTTGGATCCCAGATCAAAAACCAAATAACCCAGACCTAAGGGAGATTTGGGGGACAACTAGGCATGTTTGTATATGGACGTATATTGGGTAATAGTAATAAGTAAAGAGTAAACATCGGGGGTGCCATGGTACCGCGGGGATTTAGGAGAACATTCTTATCCTTGGAAATGTGCCGACGTCGTTAGGGGTGCAGGACTCGGGGTACAGGGTCGTGATGTTTGCAGCCTACTTCCCAGTGGTTGGGCTAACATACAAACAAACGAACGAAACTGTTTCAATAGAGAGAAAGAGAGAAAAATTGTGGCCCGTGGTAGCAATTGGTGAGTTGGGGGAAGTGCAGATAGCAGTCTGTTGTACTCTTCTGTCAACTTGTTTTGCCATTTATGGGGGTTATATTTCTTTTCTTTTTTTTTTTTTTTTTGCGGTACGCGGGCCTCTCACTGTTGTGGCCTCTCCCGTTGAGGAGCACAGGCTCCGGATGCGCAGGCTCAGCAATTGTGGCTCACGGGCCCAGGCGCTCCGCGGCATGTGGGATCTTCCCGGACCGGGGCATGAACCCGTGTCCCCTGCATCGGCAGGCGGACTCTCAACCACTGCGCCACCAGGGAAGCCCTATGGGGGTTATATTTCAAACTAGAAGTCAGGAGGGGGCCTGTGCAGTGTGGCCGTGCCTGGTGGGCTGGGGCTTACCTCTCCCCGCTCCCTCCTTGCTCTGCTGAGGCCCTGCCCACCTGGCTCCTACGTTACTAGAGGGCTGGGAGGAGTGTGGGGACAGGCGTCCATCACAGGGGGCCAGGGGGGCCCGGGCAGCATCTGGGCTCGAGGACCATGAAGCCGGCCCATCCCGCTGTTTGGCACAGAGGATGGAGCAGGCAGGCAGGCAGGAGTCAGGGGGTCACCCCAGGGTGTCGGGGAATGAGCCAGAGACCCTGAGGCCGTGGAAAGTTGGGGCACAATATCCTGGGAGGGGGCAGCTCCAGCCACCAGGTGGCCTTTGGCCCAATTCTGATGGCCACCTCTTCATTTTTGCCTCTTGGCGTGTCTCCATCCGAATGGGTCCCTGCTGTGTGGCCCCTGGGAGAGCCTGGCCTTCCACCTGCCCATCTGCCTGTCTGTCTGTGTGCCCCTGCGTGCCCGGGAGCCTCTGTGAGGCTGCAAGGACGTGCATCCTGTCGCTGTGGTCCCCTGACCGCAGGCCCTGCCCGGAGGAGGAAGTGCAGTGGTGACGCCCAGCCGCCCGGGCGCAGCTCATTCCGTGACCAACCTCAACCGAGGCTGTGGCCGTGGCGGTGCCAGAGGAGATGATGAGGAAGGTGAAGGCCGGCGGGGGTCTCAGCGGCTGGGTGGTGGGTGCCCGGGGGAGCTGAACGCCCCTGTGTGTGTGTGAGCGTGAGGGCTCCGGGTGCTGGGGGAGGCGGGAGGAGGTCTCCATCTCTGCTGGTCTCTAGAAGGGCTTTTCTAGCCTGGTCCAGAGCCTGGGGACCAGGGCTTCCGTCCTGGGCCCCTGGGCTGGGCTTTTCTCGCCAGCCCTATGCTACATGTTCAGATGTGGGCGTGTGTCCCACACCTATAGGGGGCGGGGCACGCTCTGGGAGGAGGGAGGGGTCTGAGCGGGGCCCCTGGGGTCAGCCGAGGGGTGAGTGCCTGCACGCTTGCTCCCCTGCGCTGTGGTGGCTGGGCGGGGGCGGCTTGGAGGGGGCCAGGTCTGCTGGGTGCCCGTCCTCCAGTCTGGAGCTTGGGAGCAGCCCTGTGCTCACTCCTGGCTGTGTGTCCCGACGTGCCTGCCATCTGTCCCGTGGAGCCAAGGACACTTACCTGTGAGGAGGGGGCAGTGAGCGATAATTGGTCCCTAGTTCGAACGAGACTGGCCCCGGGGGCCCTTTCTGTTCTTCTGGGTTTGGTGGCCGGGTGTGTGGCACAGCTGGCCTGTCCCCTGGGGCCACTGGCCATCCAGGAGGAGAGGAGGGGGCCTGGCAAGATGGCCCGGACGAGGCCTCTGGGCCGTGAGAGAGGCTGGGGAAGGGGCACCCCCTTCCCTGCAGCACCCCGGCCACAGGAAGCAGTCGCCGAGCCCTGGCACTTAGAGGCACTCAGCCGTGTCCTGTGAGCCTCCTGGCCCACCCAGGGAGGGGCCGCTGGCCCTGGGTCACAGCCCAGCCCGGACAGGCTGACCCATGGGCGCTGTCGGGGAGGTTCGTTCTGCCACCAGCTCCCCTCTTTCTGCCCTGCCCGGGGCTGGTCCTTCCGAGGCTCTCCACACCCTCTGCTATCCAGCTGCACTGAGTATGTGCTGAGAGTCGACGGGGTGGCACCCATAAGGCTTCCTGGACCGCTGGGCTTGGGCTGAGCAACTGCCACCTTGGTGTCGTCCGTCGCATCGTCAAAAAGGCTCCCCTTTGTTTATTACAGGGGAGACATGCGTGACGAGCGTGCGCTTAGTGTGACACAGGAGGGTCTGGGGCTCCCCGAGCCACTCGGTAGCCCTGGACAGGGAGCAGCCGCCAGCCCCCTGTGCACCTAGCTTCTGCTCATTCTCCAAACCCGGCTCAGTGGTCCTGTATCCCTGAGCCCCTGGGGCCTGCACCTCCTGACACCCAGCGCTCCCCGCTGCTTGCAGTGGTCGCCTGAGCATAACGTGGCCTGCTAACCGGGCGTTGAATGGATGGAGCATCTCTGTCCCCAGGGCCCATGGCTGGGGCTCCCCTCTCGGCGAGGAGAGGGCTGTGAGCTTGTGTGTGTCCCAGGTGAGGGCTGGACAGAGCCACCCTGGGGCCTCTGTGGGAGTGGGGACAGGTCGGGCATGGCCCAGCGGCTTTTAGGTGGCAGGGTGATCTGGGCACCCCAGAGGCTGGTCAGAAAGGCCTCTTCCCCAGTGTCTGGGGCGTGGCAGGAGCCCCAGCTATGGAGGGTGGCAGACAGGTAGCCATCGGTGCTGTGGAGCTTTACTGCACCAAATTCTGTCCTGGTTCCTGGCCCGGGGCAGGTGGTGCCCAGCTTGTTTTTCCCCCAGTAGCCACACTGGGAGCTCCCCCTGAAGACGAGGACCCAGGCCATGTGCCCTCTTCCCCTTGTCTCTAAAGTGGGATGGGTACAGTGAGCAATAACCAAGGCCAAGGCCAGCACACACTCACTGGGCGATGCCCTGAGCCTCGACGGTGGCGTGGGTACAGTTACTCCCGTGTCAGAGGCAGGCACTGAGGTGTAGCAAGTTAAGCAGTTAGCCTGAGGTCACATGGAGCCGTGCTGGTCACTGCCTTTCACACGGACTTTGCAGGGCTGGGACCCACTGGAGCCAACACACGTTACCCAAGACCAGACCTCAAGTTCGTGTGAATGCCAGATCTCACCCTGATCCTAACAGCCACCTTCATGGCGAGCTCTCTGCGTGTCAGGCTGAGGACTTTCCATACACGACCCTCTCATTTTGCATAAAAGGAAACTGAGAGATGGGCTCTTTTATTCAAAGTTAACCTCAAAGTTAACAGCTCAGATGAGAACATGTTGTGTGTCGACCCTGTGCCCAGCCCTGTAACGGAGCTGGGGACACAGAGAGGGCAGGCTTGGGCAAGGCCAGAGGCTGACACTCAGGCAGGGAGGAGAGTCAGTACAGGCCCTAAGTGGTACAGAGTGGGGTGGAGGAGGGAAAGGGCAGGGGCAGCTTCACAGAGGAGGTGTCGCCTGAGCAAGGTTTTGGAGGATGAATAGGAGTCTGCTGTGTGCACATGCATGCCCGTGCATTCAAGTACAGAGTGTGTGCACGTGACTTCTGTCTGGCATCTTGGGATGCCATCTGTCTGGACTGGGAGGGTGGGTTTGTGTCAGGTCCAGCCATCAACTGTGTGAAGGCTGTTCTGAAAGTCTTTTAGGGGATCACCCGTACTTGGGTACCTACTATGGGCCAGGTACAGAGATGTTTTACAGACATGAGCCTTAAGGTGGGCGCTAATGTCCTTTTTTAAAAAATTAATTAATTAATTAATTAATTAATTACTTGGTTGCATTGGGTCTTCGTTGCTGCATGTGGTCTTTCTCTAGTTGTGGCAAGCGGGGACTACTCTTCGTTGAGGTGCGCGGGCTTCTCATTGCAGTGGGTTCTCTTGTTGCGGAGCATGGGCTCTAGGCGCGCGGGCTTCAGTAGTTGTGGCTCGCGGGTTTAGTTGCTCAGCAGCATGTGGGATCTTCCCGGACCAGGGCTCGAACCCGTGTCCCCTGCATTGTCAGATGGATTCTTAACAACAGCGCCACCAGGGAAGCCCGCTAATGTCCTTTTTATTTTCCGACAAGGCACTTGAGGTTGAGAGAGACGGTCAGAGTCCCTTTTCTCAGGGTTCTTCTCACCACCTGGCATAGTCTCACCATGGCTGGCCTCTTTCTCGAGGCCTGAAGCTCTCTCTGGTGGCTTCCGCTGGCTGGGGGAAACACACAGCTGTGTTTGATGCCTGGGGCCAGGTGTGCACGTCTGTGTGTACATTGGGGCCTTGGCATTCTCAGGAGTCCTGATAGCCGGGCGGGCACTGGTGACCTCACTGATGGAGGGCATCTCCTCAGGGAGAAGGAGAGGCAGGGGGTGGACAGGCTCACTGCCCAGTCCTCCTGCCTGATGGTTCGCTCCAGTGGCCCCTGCTGACTTCTGCAGGTTCTTTCCCACCTGGTGGTCCATTTCTCTCTCTGGAGGTGGTGGGGCTGTGGGGTGGGCATTGATGGGGTGAGTCACCTACTTGTGCTCAGTGTCGAGTGGGCTGGGCATCCCCACAGCTCCACCCTGTTCCCATGGGGCCAGCCGGATGTGGCTGCCAGGGGAATGGGGAGCCTGTGGATTGAGGGAAGTGCCTGTTTTCTTTCTTTTACTTTCTTCTTTTTTAAAATCTTTTCTTGGCCACGCCATGCGGCATGTGGGATCTTAGTTACCTGACCAGGGATCGAACCTGCGCCCCCCCATGCATTGGAAGCGTGGAGTCTTAACCACGGGACTGCCAGGGAAGTCCCAAAGTGCCCGTTTTCCTGCTCGTGGTTTTGCTTTTCTCCTCTCAGTCCTGTGTTGGCCCTTGGCACCCAGCTGCACTTCGCCCATGGAGTGTCCTGACTATTGTAGCACAAAGTTGTTGGCGGGCTGCTCCCCAGTGCACCGCTGCCCCCACACCCGCCACTCTCACCTTTCCTCTCCATCCTTTGCGACCTGTAGTCATCTTGAGCGACTTGAAATTCCCTGGTAACGGACCTCCTCTTTCTGGTCCTCCTCGCCTTTGCTGCAAGCTCTCCCCTCCGTCTGAGCTGCCACTTCCCCCAGGAAGTCTTCCTTGATTGCCCGGCCTGGATAGGATCTCCATCCTGGGCTCCCGCAGGCTCGTGTACCTCCCTCTCTCTTGGGACTGGACACACGTCTGAATCATTTGCTGCCCCAGCAGAGATGAACAGGGCCGGGCACAGAGCGGGCGTTTGGCAAGAGATGGCCGAATGCATTCCGTGATGAGAGAGAGGGTCTGAGAGCTGAGTGGTCTCGCCCTGGCTCCTGGGCAGCTGGGGGAGGGGGAGCGGGGCAGCACGGGCCATCCTAGGGTCAGTCAGGGGTGGGAAGGGTCCAGCCTGTGTTCCGGGGCTGGGCATCCCTCGGTCCAGGACCCTGGCCGGGCATTCCCGCCCCATCTGGTACTCATCCCTGCCAGGGGCCCACCTGTTGGTCTCCTCCACCTGCCACCCTCACCCACTACCACCTGCTTCCTTGTCATTCTTGCTGGGTCTTGGCCGCCGTCTCGGCCGCCCCTCATCTCCGTGTTGTCCTTTCTGCTTGCCTGCCCAGGCCTGTGGAGGGGAGTCTTTGCCTCCCGCTATCCCTGCACACCCCACCTCCTGTCTGCCTCAGTATCCCCTTTCGTACCCCCATCTCATGTTTTTTCTCTGCTGTCTTCCCATCGCCCTCCTTGCTTCCTTCCTTGCTTCTTTATTCTCTCTCTCTCTCTCTGCCCATAGAAAACTCTGGGATTGGGGGGACAGGAGCTGGGAGACGGGAGTCTGGGAGAACCTGGTGGGCCAGTCCTTCTGGCCAGGGCTTCCTCTCAGGCTCCTGGTCCGGCTCCCTCTTCTTCTAGATCTTTCCCCCTCTCCCGGCCTCGGGTCTCTCTCTCTCTCTCTCTCTCTCTGCCTTTACCCACCCGTCTCCCCATCTGTGTCCTCAATGTCCTCTCTGCTGACACAGCTGAGAAGAGACAGCTGTGACTCACAGAGGAGAGAGTCTGCCTCTGGGATTCGGGAAGTAGAGTGTGTGGCTGTGAGCCCACGTGTGTGGGCCCTTGTGCGCCTGTGTGTGTGAATGCACGTGTGCCAGTGTGAGTGCCAGGGGTGGGAGGGAGTCTAGATATGGGCTAGAATGGGTCACAACTGAAACTCTGGTCAGATTGGGAGCCGACTCCCAGGGACCGCAAGAGCCTGACGCCCAGCCAGCCCTCCCTGCCCTCCTGGTCCTGGGGTGGTCACTTCCCTGCCCCTCCCTCTGGTATTTATGAGCCTTGGGCCCAGGAAAAGGGAGTCCTGTGGGGAGGTGGGGCTGCCCCTACTGGCCCCCTCATGTTCAGCTGCCAGGGTGGGGGTGGAGCACCCAGGGGTGCAGTGTAAGGTCAGCTAGGAGGGGCGCCCGACCCCTCATACTCCTGTTTCGGTTACTACAGCAAGTGTGTCCTAAGTTCCTCCTCTTGACTGCTGGGTGAGCCCTGTGTAGAGGATGAGGAGGGTCTCAGTCCTGCCCTTGGGGGTCACAGCAGCCACAAGCCCTCTGATGGTCCCGGTGCCCTGGGCTGGGTGCTATTGGCCATGGGCCTCCCGGACCCAACCCTGGCTGGGGTGGGGAGAGGTCTGCGGTATTGGTGACAGGGCCCTTTTGGTTTGGCTACTTCCCTTCTCAGAGTAACACACTTTCTTTCTCCCTCTGCCTTGGCAGGTCCTCCAGAAACTGGGGAAGGCGGACGAGACAAAGGATGAGCAGTTTGAACAGTGTGTCCAGAATTTCAACAAGCAGCTGGTGAGTGTGGGTGGCCCTTGGCCTTAGGGAGCTTGTGAAAATGGAACTGTGGCTGCCAGGTGGAAAATGTCAAGAGCTGAGTTTGTGGGCTAGGGGAACTTGAGAAGAGGATCAGTGTGGGCTGGCGAGGTCATGGAAGACTTCTTGGAAGAGGGAGCACCGGCACTGGGTGTGGACCGTGGGGGAGAGGAAGGGGGGGCAGGGGTATACCTTAGGTCCTTGGTAACACTTAAGGTTGGGGTGGGAGCTGGCATTAGATTGTGCCCAGGCTCTGGGAAACCTTGAATGTCAAGGCAAGTGGGATCTCTAGAAGCTTCTTGTGAGGAGAGTGGTATCTGCAGGGTTTAATGCGGGAGCAGACCTGACTGGCTTTGATTTGGGCACCTCAATCTAAGTGTCAACTGTGCCTGGCTGAGTGGCAAGCTCCAGGCCTGGCCATTTGTAGATGGCTTGCGGGTGCCTGTAACAACCCTGTAAGGCAGCTGGTGTCACTGTGCCCCTTTCACAGATGAAGCAGTTGAGGCTCAGAGAAGTTGGGTGATTTGCCCAAGGCCATCCAGCTTTGGGAGTGGATTCAGACCCGCACTTGTCTGATTCCAAAAACTGCAAGGGACTTGAAGGGCATCCTTAGCAATTCCTTTTACAGGCCAGGGGCCAGTGACAGGAGGGCCTTAATTATGTTGGCAGCCTGGGGGCAGTGGTTAGATCCAAGGGAGGACTTCCTGACCAAAGGGCTCTAAATACCCTGACTGGGTTGTACCTGAGACCTTCCCCACTCAGGTGTGCTAAGTCTAGAATGAGCTACTTTGGTGGTTGTGTCTGAGTGTAGTAGAAGAGGGGAATGAAATGACCCTGGCAAGTGTCCCCTCATTGGGCAGGGCCAAGGAGGCAGGGAGAGAGAGCTGGGCCATGGCTCTGTGGCTTCTGCAGACCAGCCCCAGTGAGTGACAGATGGGGATAGGGGCCAGAGGAGGCCACAGGAATGGGCATGGCTGTGGGGAGTGAGGTCAGGGTCTCAGCTCTGCTAGGAAAGGGGCCAGGTGGGCCTAGACGGGGGCTGGGAGGGCCCAGGCCTCTTCCTGCTCCTTGTCCACACCTGACGCCTCAGACAGCACGGAAGGTACCCACCAAAGCCTCTGCGGCTGGAATGGAACCTCTGGCGGAAGGGGCCTCCTTTGGAAAACTCTGACAGCCCACTGGCCAGGGGCTGGGAGCAGCTGGGAGAGGGCTGAAGAGCATGCTGGGAGAGGGCAGGGGAGCAGCTGGGAGAGGGCAGGGGAGCAGCTGGGAGAGGGCAAGGGAGCAGCTGGGAGAGGGCCAAAGAGCATGCTGGGAGAGGGCTGGGAGCAGCTGGGAGAGGGCAGGGGAGCATGCTGGGAGAGGGCAGGGGTGCAGCTGGGAGAGGGCAGGGGTTCAGCTGGGAGAGGGCAGGGGAGCAGCTGGGAGAGGGCAGGGGTGCAGCTGGGAGAGGGCAGGGGTGCAGCTGGGAGAGGGCAGGGGTGCAGCTGGGAGAGGGCAGGGGAGCAGCTGGGAGAGGGCAGGGGAGCAGCTGGGAGAGGGCAGGGGAGCAGCTGGGAGAGGGCAGGGGTGCAGCTGGGAGAGGGCAGGGGTGCAGCTGGGAGAGGGCAGGGGAGCAGCTGGGAGAGGGCTGGGAGCAGCTGGGAGAGGGCAGGGGTGCAGCTGGGAGAGGGCAAGGGGAGCAGCTGGGAGAGGGCAGGGGAGCAGCTGGGAGAGGGCAGGGGTGCAGCTGGGAGAGGGCTGGGGTGCAGCTGGGAGAGGGCAGGGGTGCAGCTGGGAGAGGGCTGGGAGCAGCTGGGAGAGGGCTGAAGAGCATGCTGGGAGAGGGCAGGGGTGCAGCTGGGAGAGGGCAGGGGAGCAGCTGGGAGAGGGCAGGGGTGCAGCTGGGAGAGGGCAGGGGTGCATGCTGGGAGAGGGCAGGGGAGCAGCTGGGAGAGGGCAGGGGTGCAGCTGGGAGAGGGCAGGGGAGCAGCTGGGAGAGGGCAGGGGTGCAGCTGGGAGAGGGCAGGGGAGCAGCTGGGAGAGGGCTGGGGTGCAGCTGGGAGAGGGCAGGGGAGCAGCTGGGAGAGGGCAGGGGAGCAGCTGGGAGAGGGCTGGGGAGCAGCTGGGAGAGGGCAGGGGAGCAGCTGGGAGAGGGCAGGGGAGCAGCTGGGAGAGGGCAGGGGTGCATGCTGGGAAAGGGCCCAGGACCAAGTCTACCCTCACCTGCCAGAGAAGCTGAACTGAGGGGTTCCCCAGAGCAGGGTTGGGAGCCCCCATGGCTGCGTGTCCCCCAGGCCAGGAATGTTTCAAGGCCCAGAACAGAGACATCTACTGGCTGTGTGGCTCTGCGTGAGCCCTTGCCCCTTGGGCCTCAGATTTCTCACTTGCAAAATAGAGGTTTGAACAAGAACTCTGAAGTCCCCTCTGGGTCCCTGGCTCTGGGCAGGGAGTCACTCACTGATCTTTGCCCAGAGGGGCTGGGGAGTGAGGCCAGGGCTAAAGATAGCCAGTGCTGGTGGCTCCCTGGCTGTGGACACGGGCGGTCATTTGAGCTGGTGCTCCGCCCTCAGGCTGGGTGGGGCGGTCGGCTTCTCAGGGGCCAAGGGTGCAAGCAGGGTGGGCAAATTTAAGGTCTCGTTTGAGGCTTGGGGTAACCCTCCCTTAGGAGTTAGGGCAGCTGGGTGGTTCTGGATTTGATTGGTGTGTGGAGATGACTAGGACCTGGGGGTGGGGTTCAGGATTTACAAAGGTGTGCGGGTCACTCTTCTCAGGGGAGTGAATTCAGGGAGCTGCAGGGCTTGGCGGGGCGGTGGGGCGGTGCCTGGGAAAGGCCAGGTGAAGCTTGAGCACAGGGAGCCCTGTTCTTCACCTGGAACCACCAGGCCTAGTGGGCCAGCCCTAGCTGAGTTCAGGATGGCAGGGAGTTTGGGCTTCAAGGAAGTGAATCTCCCACCCCTTCCTATGGGGGTGGGTCCCAGGAGAGGGTGTTGGTCACCTTGCTGTCACCTGCTCTCACAGGGACCCAGTTTACATCGCTCCTCTGGGCCCGCTCAGTGTTAGTTGCGGCATCCCTGCCCCCGCGCCCCGTCCCTGCACTGTGAAACCCTGGAGGGCCCACTCACACTCCCGCCCACCTGAGTGCTTCAAACCCAGTTCAGGCCCTCCCGGAAGCCATCCTGGGTCCTCCAGGTGGCCCAAGCTCTTCCTCCTAGGAGCCACCTGGACCTTGCACCCCAGGGCTCATCGTTGCTGTTTATCTGTCACTGAGGTCGGGCAGGTCCGATTCCTTCTCATCCCCCAGGATCCACCCAGGTCTCTGCTCCAAGGGGGCATCGCTGGCTATCTGTCGTTTGAAGATCCTTCTGGCATTGATTGCAGAGGGGCAAGAGTCAGCTGGAGCCAGAGAGGTCCATGCAGGGGAGGACTTCCCTGCCCCCTGGATTCCCTGGGAAGATGGGGGCTGACGTCAGGGAGGCAGGGGTAGCCTTTGGAGGGAGGTTCGGGGGGACATGGGCTGCCTGCTGGCCGCCCCATGGAGCCGCACCTGCCGTTGGTCCCAGGCTGTGGTGCCCTTCCAAGACTCCCAAGTCCGGAGCCAGGAGAGCAGGCTGAGGGGCAGTGGCTCCAGGACTTTATCCTCCCCCAGGAGCCTCTGGAGAGTTGTTTCTCAGGGCCAGTGTGGAGGGGAGGTGGCTTGGGCGCCCGCCTGAGGAGGCAGCTGGCTGGGGACCCCGGGGTGAGGGGCGTCGACCCTGGGACCAGCTGCAGTTGGCACAGGGCGGGCCTTGCACATCTGTACCCAGCGTGCCTGTTCACAGCGTGGCCTTGTTTGGGAAGCACAAGGGGCCCTGGTACGGCCTGAAGCCTGGGCAAGCGTGGCAACCCCCCTCCCCCCCACCACGGGCGACCCCTTTCTCAGGGTGCATTGGAGACAGACTCTGGGGGACTCTGGGGAGGGGAGCGAGGTGATGGAGGCTAAGCTGGGTCTGGAAGATTCTGTGACATCAGATGAACACGGTAACATCACATCACAAACATACTTAAGTCTTCATCTCTACCACCAAAGCACTGAGTTGTGAAGACTGGGGAGGCTGCATCAAGGCTGCATCAGGAATGGGGTGGACCCTTCCTCGTTCCCCAGTCCCATGGGGTCCACAAGCGGTCCCTGAGGGAATTCCAGAGAGGTTTGAATGCTTTTGTGGATTGGCCTTTTGTTTCGTACTTTAATCTTTAATCAGCACACCTCAAACTTGGATGTTCCTAAGAATTATATGTGGCCAGGGTTTTATACTCCAAAACTCCACTGAAGGAGTTTTGGAGAGGGTTTCCTTCTTTTAAATGTGATGTGCCGAAACCCTCCTTGCACAGTGTGTCTGCTGTCCTATGGAGGCATTCGTCATAACGAATAGGCAACTCCCTGTTCCAGCCCCTTCATGACCCATTCAGCAAACTGGGGCCTGAGTGGCCAGTTACTGGGGGTTCTCGCCAGCTCTCCCAGTGCCTGTGTGACCCTGGGCAAGTCATGCAACCTCTTAGTTTCCTCTTCATTAGGTGGAAACAGTGGTGTTGAGAGCTGGTGTGTGGAAAGTGCCGGCCCCCGTGAGGAGCTGCTGCCCGGAGCTCTGAGGACACCAGGGCAGGAGGAAAGGGCTCTGGCTGTAAAGAGAGGGGCCTGTTTGCAGGGGGACAGGAGAGGTTTGAGGGTGCTGGGGGTGAGCCTGTGCAGGGGGGCTGGGTCCCTGCCTGCCCTCGGCTGGAGCCTTGACCTGCAGGGGTGGACCACCACCTTCCATCTCCTGCGGGAGCTCCAGGCTGGCCGGGTGGAGCTCTGTAGGGGCTCAGGTCTCCTGGGACTGTGGCTCGATGCTGTCATCTTTCTAACCCTCCACCAGGGGGAGGGACTTCAAAACAAGGTGTCCCTGAGGCGTAGGCTGGTGTCAGGGTAGGGAGAGCCCAGGAGGTCAGCCTCACGCGCTGCCGTTCACGGCCCTCCAGAGGCCCCGGTCTCCTGTGTCCCCCTAGGTCCCCCATCATTGTCCTCAGTGTAAAGCCCACTTCCTGAGGCTGGCCTTCACGACCTCGGGCCCGGCCCAGCTCACTTAAGCCATTTCCCTGAAGGCCTGTGATGTGCCAGGCGCCCCTGCAGGCACTCCACGCACATTTGCTTGTGGTCTCCCAGGCTGGGGTCCTTCGACCCAGCGGACAGGCAAGGAGACCGAGGCTCAGAGAGGCTACGTGTCTAGTAAGGGACAGATCTGGGTCTTCACGGCCCCAAAGCCCACGTGTGCTTTCTCCCGCTTTGCACACGGCTTCTGGAAACTTCAGCATCTCCCTGGCGGTGGTCTCAGACTTTCTTCGCTGGCCCCAGCCTGCTCACCCCTCCTCGCGCCTGGAGCTCAGCTTTCCTGCTCCTGTCTTCTGTGGTGCTGACGGCCAGAGGGAGTTGAGGCTGTGCCTGTGGTTCCACCCTCTCTGCTGGCCCTGCCTGCTGTTCCAGGAAGCCCCGGGAGCTGCCCTCCCAGCTCAGGGTGCTTCACTCCCTGGCCCATTCTCCCTCTTCACCCTTTCCTCCTCCATCTTCCCTCTCAGCTGGGCCAGTGTCCCGAGAGGCCTGGACATGACCCCCATACTCCTCTGCGCTCCTTCCAAAGGCCTCCCCTTCCGGACCTGCCCTCTCCCCATCACAACCCTCCTGACCCTGGTGGGATGCAGTGGGAGTCCGCTGGCCTCAGGCACCAACCACCTAAGCTTTCAGGACAAGGTGCTGGGTGGTTCCTGTACCCCCGGTCCTGTTCCTGGGCTTGTTGGTCGCCTGGTTCATGGTTACCCGAGGGCAGGCCTGCCACACGCTGGTCCCATCCTACACCTGGGCTGTGCGTGTGTGTGTCCTTCGGCCGTGCTCCAGTGTCTCGTCCAGGGTGGAGAGGTCTCTGTCTTCTTGCCTTCCTTACAGGGCTGAGAATAGTGTCTGAGAGAGAAGGTGCTGACACCCTTGGGTGAATGTTCCTTCGGGCACAGGGCTCCTGAGAGGGAGCTCAGTGTGTCAGTGGCCAGAGAGGCAATAGCTGCCATGCTCCGGCGCGGGGCGTTTTCCTGTCTGGTATCCTGTAGGCCCCCAGTGCCTTGCCGTGGACAGCCCATCCGTGGCAGGTGTCCGAGGTACAGGAGGCAGACGGCAGGTGTGGGCTGTGCGCCAGGCCCTCACCTTCTTCTCGTCTGCCTCTTTGCAGACCGAGGGCACCCGGCTACAGAAGGATCTCCGGACCTACCTGGCCTCGGTCAAAGGTAAGGGGCAGACCCGGCCTGGATGGGCGGGCTTCCTGGGACGCAGAGAGGGGGCGCTCCCCGTGTGGAGCTGATGGGCGCAGAGCTGGGAACGGGCAGCAGGGCCGTCAGGGATGTCCACCTGCCTCCTGGGACTTCAGGGGTGAGGCAAGGGTAACCCCCTCCACCCCCGCCATCAGGGGTCCCCACGGCCCTGGCTGCAGCATGGCCCTTCTGCCCCACAGCCATGCACGAGGCCTCCAAGAAGCTGAACGAGTGTCTGCAGGAGGTGTACGAGCCTGACTGGCCTGGCAGGGATGAAGCGAACAAGATCGCTGAGGTGAGTGCGGGACGGATGGCCTTGGCCCTTCCCCGGGGGCCCTTCTGACCTCAGCTGGCCGCCCGTCGCACCCTGCTGCGCCCTCTGGGACCAGCCCTTCTGGTCCTCACGTGCTGTGCTCTCGTCTCCTGCAGAATAATGACCTGCTCTGGGTGGATTACCACCAGAAGCTGGTGGACCAGGCGCTGCTGACCATGGACACGTACCTGGGCCAGTTCCCTGACATCAAGGTGAGAGGCGCTTGGTCTGTCCACCCTGCTGCGGCCTGGAAGCCTGTGTCGGGGAGCTGGAGAGGGAGAAAGGGACGGGGGTGCCGGGGCGGGGGAGTGGGCAGCCCCTGGCTGAAGGCAGGCCTCCCCACTCGCCTGGCAATTCATCCTCCAGGGCTGCTCCCTCTGAGACCAGCCTGCCAGCCCCCAGACCTGGGCCTTTCTGAGCTGGAAGCCCTGTACCTTTGGGTCTCCAGACTATGGAAAGAGACCTCATGGGGCCTCATGTAAGTGTGTGGCCGTGTCCCTGTGGAGTGCCTGTAGGGTTGATGAGGTGTAGTAAGGGGCTGGAAGGCCTGGGTACGTGTGCCCTGTGTCAGGCTCTGTGTGCTCGGAAGGGAAGGTGTGTATAGTTGTGCGTGTCGCCTCTTACCTGGGTGTGTTTGCGCGACTTCGCGTGTTCAAAAAGCCAGCTGCCTTTGCTGGGCCCGGTGAGTTAGGACCCGTCCGTGTGCCAGGATCTCTGCCGAGGTGACTGGGACCCCAGGTGCTCCGGACACGCAAGCAGAGTTGTCTGGAGCTCAGGTGGTGACCGTAGAGCTGGACCGGATCCCCTGGGCGGTTGGATGCGGGGGTCCCACTCCACGCTGGCCCCCTCGGCCACCCAGTGCCGAGGCCTCAGGCTCCCAAAGGTGCCTTACGGGGAGAGTAGGGGGAGGCAGGTGGTGGTGGCCCAGGGGGGCCTCTTTAAGGAGCTGAGGGCCAAGGGAGGAGGCTCATCAGACACGGCTGGCAGGAATTGACAAAAATGGCTCACTGTAGCGAGGACCTCCATATAAGAAAGGACCGCAGAGGGCGCGGACTGCCTCGAAGGGTGAGCTCTTTGCCACCAGAAATGTCCGACGGACGGTCTCAGGCACGTCTTAGATGGACTTGAGCCTGGAGTCGGCTGCCCTGAGCCCTCTGGGTGTATCTAGGTCACCGTGCCCGTGACCCAGTTTCCCCGGGTCGGCATCTCAGCGCGGGCGCCAGGCCCTGTTCAGCCCCTTCCTCCCTCTCTGTCCCCCAGTCACGCATCGCCAAGCGCGGGCGGAAGCTGGTGGACTACGACAGTGCCCGGCACCATTACGAGTCCCTTCAAACCGCCAAGAAGAAGGATGAAGCCAAAATTGCCAAGGTAAGGCCGGGGGTGTTGGGTCTGCCTGGGAGTCTTCAGGGAGTGGCAAGCAGCAGGGCCGCAGGGGTCCCAAGCCCCACCCCGGGGAGCCTTCCTCCTGTGCTGCGTTCACCGCACCCTTTGCAGGCTTGTCTGTCACTGCGCCCTGGCCTGCGGGCATCCTCAACCCCCTTGCCAGATGGCCTCACGGCTGGGGACTAGTCCTAGTCGGGCCGAAGAGCTGGGGTGGGAACGGCGCTGGGCCCAGGGCCTGAGTGAGAAGCTCTTGTGGGCCCCTGGGTGAGGCCCCCCTCCTGGCCCATCCCCTGGCCCCTCCGCCTGCTCTGAGGCTGCTTTCCAGGATGAGAACAGGCCTGGCTTGGGTTTCACTGGCCCGGCCCCTCCCGGCCCAGCGTGCTCTGGCTGGAATTCCTTCACTGGATCCCAAGCGACCCTGCCACAGCTGGAACAAGCCGGGTGGGGGTGGGGCGGAGGTTGCACACATTCTCCAGGTGAGGGTCTGCGGGCGGAGCCCACCGCCCCCGCCCAGCCCGGGGCAGGACTGTGCTTGCTGAGCCCCTCTGCCCCTGCTAACGATTCTCACATTTTGCTTTGTAGTTGGAGTTCACCTCCTTCTCTGCCCCGCTCGGGGCACCCCTTAATTCTCAGCCTCCGGGCCTTTACCTGTTCTTGGGGGGCCGGCCCTCTGGAGGGTGGCAGGTGTCTGTCACTGCACTGGAGACTGTTTGGACGTGGTGTTTAATGTCTGTGTCTCTGTTTCTTTCTCCCCACCTCCCTCCTGTTTCTCTACGCTCCTTGGCCTTGACCTTGACCTCCCCTCCCCACCCCCAGCCTGTCTCGCTGCTTGAGAAAGCCGCCCCCCAGTGGTGCCAAGGCAAACTGCAGGCTCATCTCGTAGCTCAAACTAACCTGCTCCGAAATCAGGTGACACTGGCTTCTAACCTTGCACGTGCTGGCGCCTTCTGGTTTGTCGTCCTGTCCTTGGTGCTGGGTGGTGCTGGGCGCCCATCTGCCCAGACGCCCTGGGGGGGGAGGGGCGGGGGCGGGGGCGGGCTCCTCCCGGGTTGGGAGGCAGGGCTGTTTTCATTACGTCTCTGCTGTGAGAGCTCCTGCTTCTGAGATCTGAGGTCCAATGCAGGAGGCGGATAGAGGCTGGGGGCTCTGCTTGACCTGGGGTGGGCCCACTCTGTTGCGTGGTGCCCGGGGCTCTGGTCGTCCTGGGACCGACTCTGAAATCCTAGCCCCCAGGAGCCCAGGAAAGCCTCGGAAACTTTGTCCTCTGTGAGGGCTCTTGCGGGGAGGGATGTGGTGTCTTTAATGCATTGCCCTTCAAGCTTCATGAGAACTGTGAGGTTGCCCTGAATTTACAGAGGAGACAAACCTGTCCAGAGAGGCAGAATCTCCTGCCCAACGTCTCAGAGCCGCTTAGTGCCTGAGTTGGGGCTCAAGTCCTGGGTCATTATCCTGTTTCCCTGGCCCGGGGCTCCATGGGGGTGGTCCTGCCACAGCTGGCCAGAGTCATGGTGACCCTTGTAAGTGGACCTGTAGGCCCCATGGTGCCCCTGGAGGGGACGCCGGGAAGGCTCTTCAGTCTGGCTGGGACGCTGAGACCTGGGGCCGAGAGGATTGGCTCTTTGGGAATTTCATGGAGGGCAAACAGTCCACATCACAGTGGTCCCTGAGGGCTTCCTGGAGGAGGCTCTTTGTACGAAAGTCGTGATTGGTAACTACTATCCTGGCAATACCTTGGAATGGGCCGGGTCCTGGCTGAGCACAGTGTGGCTGAGGACCACGATGCAGTGCCCTGGGAGAGGTGGCCTCGTGGTTCTCAGTCCGGTGAAACTGACCAGGCTGTAGCACCCCTTCGTGGTCCTGGGGTGGGGGCAGGTGACAGAGGCCCCACCCAGGAGGTGGGGTTTGGGGTTTCGCTCTGGGCAGCTGCCCCCTTTTTTCTGGGCCACCTTCTGATTTCCTCACCTTCAGCCCACACGTATTGAATGCCTGGGATATGGAGAACTCTGGGCTCAGCGTGGGCTTGTGGCCACCTGCTGCTTGATGTCTTTTAGGCCAAAGCTGTGGGCCGACTTTGGAGGCACTGAGCTGTCGACAGCCTCACCTCTCCAGGGTCTGCGGGAAATGGCCGAGGGAGTCTTGGACAGGCCCGTGTCCTCCCCTGATGCAGGAGGTGGAGGAGGGCCGGAGGGCTGGAGTGGCCTGTCCTGCCTGTAGAGTTCAGGACTTCTGGCTGGAGGGGGAATGGGGCCACTCACCCAGAGCCAGGATTTCTGCATAATTTCCCCTGAGACGGGTTTGGCACGGTTGCCAGGTGAAGATTTTTGTCCTGTGGGAGAAGCCCCTGGGAGACTGTGGGGCTTGGGGTGGTGGCCGTGGCCGCTTTGGGGCTCCCGGGATGGGTGTGGTTGGGGATCCTGCTGGAGGGCCCCCAGGCCCCCGCCCTGGAGGATGGGCCCTGGAGGATGGCCGCGGGGAGGCCAAGGCACGGGATCTCATCTTTGCATGTTGGATTGCAGATGTTTCGCCTTTCGGCCAAACTGACATTCCCATTTGGATCCAGTTTTCATTCGAGCCTCTCCTCCTTCTGCTCCACCCTGCCTCACGCCTGGCTGGAGGCTGGGGAGCCTTCAGGCCTTTGGCTGGCAGTGAGCTGGGGCACTTGGGGTCCCGGGGCTGCCCT
Organism: Hyperoodon ampullatus; assembly: GCF_949752795.1. Classification (NCBI taxonomy): domain Eukaryota; kingdom Metazoa; phylum Chordata; class Mammalia; order Artiodactyla; family Ziphiidae; genus Hyperoodon; species Hyperoodon ampullatus. Next base: position 102,200,823 of record NC_136921.1, read on the forward strand.
GCTGGCTGACTTGACTTTGGGGGGACAGTGCCACCTCCTGAGGCTGTGCTCCCCTGAGCTGGCCAGCTCCAGAGGTCCCCTGGGCTGCTTCCGAGCTGCTCTCCATGTGGGCCGGGGCCTCCCCAAATCTGCCTGCAGGGCCCCTGCATGGCGAGCTTTCCCACTGCTCTACATGTCCGCCAGCGGTGTGTAGTGGAGCCACCAGGGCTGCAGGGCCTCCCCAACAATGGACAGCTCTCCCCGCACCTCCTGCCACCGCTAGTGTTTCTGAAAGAGCCAGGATATGAGGAATGTGACTCAAAGGGAATAAAAGACACAGGCCCTGACTTCTAGGAACTCTAAAACGGAGCCACCCTGTCCTTTGCAGCGTTGCTGGGTGTGAGAACAGCGCTTGGTGCACAGCTACGAGCTGCTGTGCTGTCCGCCACCGTCTTGGCTACGCTTGTCCATTTGGGGAGTTAGGATGAGCATCGTGGGGACCAGAGCGGTGGTCTCTGTGGCTGCAGGAGCCGGGGCGGTCAAGGTGGTCCTGGAGGATGTGGGACTTGAGCTGGCCTGTGGGTACTTGGGTGGGAGGCCCACGTGACAGTGCGAGGTGCTGGAGGCTGGAAGTGTGGGTAGTGGCCCCCCATCAGGCACTGGGATTCTCAGAGGACTAAGGCAGGGATGATGTGGCCCATGGCCTGGAGGGCACCACAGATCTGACCCATTCCAGGAGTGGCCCGAGGCATGCATGCTTAGAGACATTTCTTTTATTTCCTATTCTCCCTTTAATTTTTTTGATAATATTTGTTATTAGTATTCTGTGGACTCCCTTTAATTTTTTTTTTTTTTTTGCGGTACGCGGGCCTCTCACTTGTGTGGCCTCTCCCGTTGCGGAGCACAGGCTCCAGACGCACAGTCTCAGCGGCCATGGCTCACGGGCCCAGCCACTCCGCGGCATGTGGGATCCTCCCAGAACCCGTGTCCCCTGCATCGGCAGGCGGACCCCCAACCACTGCGCCACCAGGGAAGCCCTCCCTTTAATTTTTAAATGAGATTTTAAAAAGTGAGGCGAGGCGCTCTTGCTTACTCTAGCAAGTTCCAGCAACCTGAAGGTCATGTAGTCAGGGGCACGGTGGCCCTTCTTCCCTCCAGATCCCACCCCCAAATTCACCGCGGCTCGGCCCGGCACAGCAGGGGGTAGGCCCTGACTCGGGCTGATGCTGGTGCCTGAAGCTGGATGGGACAGCTGGGGGGGCTCAAGGTGGATGGGGCAGCTTGGGTGTGCTATGTGGCAGTCTGGCGGTTCCGGCCAGTTGGCCTGCGAACGTGAGGCTGCTGGAGGGGAGTTTTCTCCTGGGCGGGGCCTCCACGTTCGTTCCTGGGCTGTGACTCAGAGCCTGAATCTAAGTCACCCCCCCTGAGTCACTGTTTCCTGAAGCGCCCTCCGGAATGTGCTAGCCGAGCCCTTTCTGGGGCCGGGGTCTGTGACTCACCCCTACCCTCGGCTCAGCCCTCGCCAAGCTCCTTTCTTGGGCTCTGTGATGGGGTCTTAGCGCCCCCGCCTGGTGGGTGTGGGCAGGCCTGGAGGGCTCCCGGCCGGCGCCCGGTCCCCAGGCCTCGGGAGTGGGTGCAGGCCCCCTGCCCAGCAGCCCGGCTCCCTCCTCCCCTGCCTCTCGTGGATGTGCCCGATCTGCTGCCTCTGGCCTCAGTCTGGTGGGGAAGGGTCACAGAGGAGAGAGGGGTCGGGAGAGGGTAGGAAAGACTCTCCCAGGGCGGCCAAGTCCGGCTGGTGGTTGAGGCCAGACCTGGGAGAGGAGGGAAGGCATAGTCAGAGGGGCCGGCACGAGAGCCGGGCGGCACGCGGACTCCTCGCCTGAGAGAGGCTCCGCTGGAAGTGAGCAGGGTCCCACCTGGCCGGGTCTGGGGCCTCTGCCCCTCCTGTGCCCCAGCCCCCGTTGTCCCTTGTCTCCCGCCTTCTTGTGGTTCTCCTCCCCCACCTCCTTCTTGGCGCACCTGGGCCAGATGCTGGGGGCCGGGGTGGGTTCTCCCTTTGGCCGTGGCTGCTCTGCCCGGAATACCTCGGACGGGCCTGGCTGCAGGGGCCCGAGGTGCTGCATGGGGAGGTCTGCCCGGGCGTCCACATCCACTTCAACCTCCATCTTGCCCGAGCCCTGGTCCCGTGCACTGGGGCGGGGGGGCGTGGCCTAGCCTGGGTGGGCCGGGCCGGAGGCCTGGCAGAGGGGAATGACCCGTCCCGCCCCCCAGGCCGAGGAGGAGCTCATCAAAGCCCAGAAGGTGTTTGAGGAGATGAATGTGGATCTCCAGGAGGAGCTGCCGTCCCTGTGGAACAGGTGAGGGGCCCGGGGGTGGCGGGCCGAGCCTCGGCCGCCCTCCCCTCCTGAGGCGGCCTGGCCATTCTGCCTGCCCTGCTCGCGCCCTCCCAGGGCTGGGTCCGGTGAGGGTGGAGGCGAAGCAGCCCGTGCGGCTCTCCTGGGCTGCGCACCCTGACCTGCAGTTCACCTGGCCCTTCTTCCCTCCCCCCTGCAGCCGTGTGGGTTTCTATGTCAACACATTTCAGAGCATCGCAGGCCTGGAGGAGAACTTCCACAAGGAGATGAGTAAGGTAGTGCCCCTGGGCTGTGCTCCACCTGCCAAGGGCCAGGGTCAGAGGCATGGGTGGGCCGAGCTTCCTCTTCCCTGCTGCGGTTGGACACATGCTGGTGACCACAGGGGGACCCTCTGGGCCCCTGAGAAACAGTGTCAGGGCCCAGTCCTCAAGGAACAGAGTGTCAGGGCCCAGTGGGAGCTGCCGGGTGCTCTGGGGAGGCTGCGAGTGGGCCCCAGGGGTCCAGCCCCGGCCCCCTCCCTGCTCGCAGTTCTATTCTCCTTGCCTGGGTGGAGCCCACCACCCTCAAACTGGAAACGTGCTCTCAGGCAGCCTTGGCCCAGGGAGCTCAGTGTCAGAAAATAGTGGCAGTTTTCCAATTTGTAGGCAGATAATAAATTACTAAAATTTTCCCAATTAAAAAAATGTTTTTTCATGTTTCTTAAGACATTGAAACAAGTCTGCTCTATCTACAGAATCTGGCGCAAGAAGGGGTCTGATTAGCTTAAATTCCTATGTTGTGCTGTCATCATTTTGATTAAACTGTCAGTTAAGCTGCAAAGCTGAGTTGGAGGAATCTGGCACTGGCAGCTCCCTCCCTCCCTGTGCCGTGGGTGGACCTGAGTTTGTCTCCTGGGCCCAGAGGAATGAAGTGATTGTGGGGCATTCCAGGCCCAGGGCAGGAGGAGGGCTTTTGCCAGCTTGGGGCCTGTCCTGAGTGACCACCTTCAGTATGGTTTCCTGCCTGGTAGGCCTTCCCTTTCCTTCCTCCTTTTTCTTCTTCCCTTCAAAGATTTGAGACAACTTGTAAAAAAATTTTAAAAACCAGAGAGAGGTGTTTTGGGAAGAAAACATTTCTGTAAAGTGGGAGGAAAATTCAGCTCTGGGCTTCCTAGTGGCTAAAGCAGAGGGAAGTCTACTCAGTAAAGAGAATCACGAGGTGCATGGGGTAAGCCCCTCGTCTTGCCTGGGCTTTCGGTGAAACCTCTGGCCGTTGTAACGTGGCCTGAAAGCATCTTGGCAAGTGGCTTCAGCAATTAGGATCAACAGTTAATTTGCAAAAACAATTGCGAAAAATTAAAAACAGTACAAGCTCTATGGGGCATTTTAGGAAACGCCTGTAAGTAGGAAGAAGAAAAAGGTGGTCCCAGAAACAGTAGCTGTTCGCAGGGCAGCCCACTGCCTCCTCCTTTTTTCCTGTGGGTTTTCTGGGACAGTGTGCTGGTTCCCTGCCCCCCAGTGATGGGAAGAGAAGAGCTTGCTCCCGGTTGGGGCAGGGGCACAGGGGCGGGGCTGGTGGGGAGGAAGAGACTCAGGGATGTTGTTAGGGACAGGGGGGCTGTTTGGTGGCCCCCACCCAACCGGCTTGCTGTCCCTCCTGCAGCTCAACCAGAACCTCAACGATGTGCTGGTCAGCCTGGAGAAGCAGCACGGGAGCAACACCTTCACGATCAAGGCCCAGCCCAGGTGTGTGATGCCCGCCCCCCCGCTGCAGAGGGCTGCTGGGGGCTGAGGGAGGTGTGGTCTGGGGCTGGGCTCTTTGCTGAGGTCCTTTCTGGCTGGGCCCCCCTGTGCTCAGGGGAGCAGGTGACGGTGTCCCACCTCCTCTACCCCGTGTCCCGTCTGGGAAGGAGCTCTCCCGGGCAGCCTGCAGCTCCCCTGCCTGGGCCTGGCTTCCCTATCTGTGCAGCTTTGCAGGCGGGCCCGGGGGACTAAATGATGCAGCCCAATGGGAAGGGAGCCTCCTCGTAGAGCGGGGGCCTGGTCCCAACCTTATCTGAGGCCCCGGATGGGGGGGGGTGCCCTTGTTCCTGCCCTCTGCCCAGAGGGGAGCTCTGCTTCCTGAGGGGAGAGCTCCAGGGAGGAAGGGAAACACCTGGCCCTCGGCTGTGGCCCGTGGGAAACCACAGCAAGTCTGAGATTTCCCTTCCTTTCCGTCCGTGAGCTGTTGTGCATCGCAGCACAGTGTGGAGCAGCGATGCACCTCGCCCTCCTGTTTGCAAGGCGGGGTGATTGCATCTGGTTCTTGGGGTAATTAGGGCATCCCCTAGGAGGAGGAAGGCAGTCAATATTCAGTGAATGTCACTGTCCCTCTTCTCTCCTGCAAACACAGTATATGTGAGGGAGGGAGCGGCCCACAGGGTGCCCTGGGGGCAATAAAGGCCAAAACGTGTTTCCCAGGTCACTGCCTGGCCTGGAGGTCATGGTGGCGCATCCAGGATGGGTGAGGAGGGTGGAGGGTGCCGCCCACCCGGGCAGTGCAGGCATCGGGGGCCAGGCTGCCTTGGGAAAGGGCTGGTCTGAGGGGAGAGGAAGGGCCGTGGAGGCTTGTGAGCCTCCTTTGCAGCAAAGTGGGCAGCCAGGTTGCCACCTCTCCCAGGGACCCCCGCTGGCCTGCTGACCCCGGTCCTTCTTGGGCCCCAGAGCTCCTGTGGCTGGACCCCGGGCAGGGCGGGTGGCCAGCGCTGTCCCGGCCTGAGCCGCCTGCTGCTCGCCAGGTCCTGCTTCAGGGCAGCGTCCTCTTCTGCTTGTTCTGTGGGCACCACCTCAGGGTGTCTGGCAGGACGCGGAGGCCAGCGGGGGCCCCAGGACTGGACAGCCGGGGCCGTGGGCAGGACTGGGCCCTCTTCCTGGCCTCCGGGAGTTAGGAGGGCTTCTGCTCTTAGCCCTCCTCTGAGCAGAGGGGCTTCCGATGAGGGAAGGGAATAGGCCAGGCCCACATCTGCATTTCCCCGAAATGAAGGCCTCCACGTCCCGCCCGTCCCCACAGAAAGAAAACTAAACTGTTCTCCCGGCTGCGCAGAAAGAAGAACAGGTACCGGCAGTGAGTGCTGTGTGCGGGGGGCCTCGGAGGCCAGCACCCCGGCCCCTGTGCATGCGCCTGGCCCTGCCGAGGGCGCCACTAACCCCTAACTCGCCTTCCTGTGTGTGGTGTGCGTGTTGGGGGGCACAGGGCAGAGGGGTGTCGGTGGGAACGGGGGGCGGGCAGACCGCCTTAGCACGTTCCTCTTGGGCTGCGGCCCGACCAGGAGTGGAGGATGCAGCCAGAAGGGGGGCCCGGGAGGCTCAGGGAGAGGGCTGCTGCAGCTCCGCGGTTTGTAGGAATTCTGTGTGTGCGTGCGTGCGTGTGTACATATACTGGATGTATGTGTATTCTTTAAGGAGGCAAAGACGTTCCCATAAAACACATTCAGTAAAGGTGAGAAGGAACCAGCGAGTCTCCCACGCATCTGTGCCATTGTCTGGCCCCCCGCCACGCTCGGGCAGGTGATGGAGTCGCTAGTTTCTGTCTGTCCTTCTAGACCTGCGCGCCTCGTGTGGCTGGTGGACACTGGAAATGTAGCCAGTGTGACTGAGGAGCTGAATTTTTAATTTATTTAATTTAAACAGCCACCTGTAGCTGGTGGCTGGTCTCAGTCAGCACTGTTCTAGAGTTTCTTTAGGCAAGGACAGCATAGATTTCTATTTTGCACCCAGTAGCGGGCCGTGCACACCGTTTGTCCTTGTTGGTACTGAGACTCGACTTGGGGGCCTCACCCTCTCGTCCCCGCTGTGAAGACCCCCCCCCGCCGTTTATTTACCCTCTCTGCCCGTTGCCTCTGCCGGTTGCCCAGGTTCCCCGGGAGGACCCATGGGAGCAAAGCCTCGGGGCCTGGGGAGCGGGGCTGGCTGTGTGCTGGCGTGAGGGGTGGACGGCAGGCAAGCTGGTCCGGAGGCCCGTGGGCTCAGGCTGAGGAGTGGGGCTGCCCTGAGCGCAGAGGCTGCTGAGTGACGCGTGGGGTGAGACTCACTTTGCCTCTAGGATGCGTGGCTTTCTCCTGCTGTGGGGCTCGGCGCCCCTGCACCTGGTGGAGGCCTGAGGGAGGCTGGCCGGCCCCTGGCGGCGGCTCCCGGGTCCCGCCCTTGTACCCCCTGGGGGCCCGCAGACCTCAGCTCCGGGTGTGGTTGTCACTGTGTCCAGGGCAGGCCCTGCTGTGGACACCTGCCTGTTTCCAGTGCTCACGCCTGTGTCGCCTCATTTCCACCCGTCCTCCTGCACACGAACGTGCAGTTTCACACGTGGGTGCACGGGGACACACACTGGTGCACACGTGGGCGTCACGTTTTTCCAGTGAGTCTGGACACACACGTGCACCCTCAGTTTCCCAGGATCTACGTGGACACACACACGTGCGCGCACATTTTCACACACGGGTCCCCGGGGCATTGGCACGTGCACACACCCTGTCCCACGCACACTCCTTCCTGGACGCCGCGGCCTCCCTCCATCCGGGCCCCTCTCTTGTCTCGCCTCCGCAGTGACAACGCCCCTGCGAAAGGGAACAAGAGCCCTTCTCCTCCGCCTGATGGCTCCCCTGCCGCCACCCCCGAGATCAGAGTCAACCACGAACCAGAGCCGGCCGCTGCGGCCGCCCCCGGGGCCGCCCTCCCCAAATCCCCGTCTCAGGTAGGCACGTGTCTCGGTGGCCCGTCTCCTCCCTTCCTTCCTCTGCCTCCTGCTCTGCCGCCGTTCCGCCCCCATCCCTGTCCCCTGTCCCTGCCGGCCCTGGCTCCTCTCCGTGGCCCCCACAGGGGCATCTGTGACCGTCTGTCTCCTCCTTAAGTGTCCCCCCACCGCCCCCCGCTGTAGCGTCCCCTTCTCTCCTCTCCCCTGGCCTTTGGGCTGCTTGACCTTCTTTGCCTTCTCTTCCTCCCGAGACACAGTCTCCAGGGCCCTCAGCCCCCAGAGCATCCAGATCTGCGCAGGTGGCTGCCTCCCCCTCTTCCTTGCCTTCTTCCTTGCGGGGGGCCATGCGGGACCCTGAAAGGGGCATCGAGAGGAGGGGCTCAGTGAGGGGAGAGGGAGGGGGAAGCCCGCTCCCCGCCGTCCGTTTTCTCCAGGTTTCTGCAGCATCCCCGGGAGCTGCAAAGGGAGAAAGGATGGGTGGGTCCACCAGGCAGGACCATCTGAGCCCCGCTAGGCTGTCCCCTGGCCCTTCGGCTCCTGGCCGAAGCTCTGCCGGTTGTGGGCCCGCCCGACAGCTGATTAGGAGAGCGATGCTAAGAGGGTGTTGAGAGCCTGCACTTGACTCGAGCACTTGCTCGGGGCCGGACCCTGCGCCAGCCTTTCTGTATTTTCATTCATCGTCCTCACAACCAGCCTGTAAGGCAGAGGCTGTTATCACCCCAGCTCGACAAGCGATGCAACTGAGGCTTGGGTGGCGGGGGGTGACTTGCTGAGGTCCCCGAGTGGGCAGGTGTGTGGCCCTCTGCGGGGCCCTGGCTGTGTGCTGGCCTCGGGGGTGATGGCCAGAGGCTGGGCTGCAGCTCCTCCAGGGGTTGGGGTGGGCAGGGGGCCTGGGCGTGCAGGAGCAGAGGCAGGGGGCTGGACGCCCGGCTCTCTCTCAGCTCCTGTTTCTCTCCTCAGCCTCCCCCGAGGGCGGGGAGAGCCAGACCCTCCGATGGCGGCCCCTGGCGGCCCCGCAGGCCCTTCTTTCCTTCTTTTCTGTCCTGTTCTCTCCTCTTCTCTCTTCTTTCGCTCCCTCGCTCTCCGCCCTCCCCTCTCTCTGCACAGGGCTTCTGACTGCCTGCTTCGGCCCCTCCCGGGGGCCCCTGTGGTCTCGGTGTCCGTGTCTCGGGGAGCAGTGGCTGTCCTGTTTCGTCCTCCTCGGCGGCTGGGGGGCACCGTGGCCGGGGCTGTGACTAACGTGGCTTTGTCTCTGTCTGTCTCCCCGGCCCCCGTGCTCTGCTGTGCGGCCCCCCACCTGCTGCCGACCCCCAGCTCCGGAAAGGCCCACCGGTCCCTCCGCCTCCCAAACACACCCCGTGCACGGAGGTCAAGCAGCAGCAGACCCTCAGCCTGTTTGAGGACACCTTTGTCCCTGAGATCAGCGTGACCACCCCCTCCCAGGTCAGCCGCGGCCGCCGCGGCCCAGCTCTCTCTCCCTTCTCTCGCTCTTTCAGGGTGTGCATGGCCTCCCCGCCTCCCACCCCCAGTTCCTCTGCCTCAGGAGCAGGGGTCGGCTCTGGGCCTCTCTCTCGCACGTCCCTACGTCCCTCCACCCGTCATCCCTCATCTCTGAGCACGTGGCCAGACGTAGGGACACGGGCAAACAGTCCTAGTAGAGACCGTCGGCTGCGCAGTGGCCTCTCCGTTCCATTGATGCTGTGGCCAAAAGGGGCGGGGAGCACGGAGGACCTGGGCCAATCAGGGAAGGCTTCCTGGAGCAGGTGACGTTTGCCTATGAGCAGACACCGTGCGTTAGACAGAGGTGGCAGCGTGCATGCGTGTAGGTCAGGACGGGTGAGGGACAGGCTCAGGAACCGCCGGGAGTTCCGTGCGCGTCAGGAGAATGCTGCTTGGGCGGCGGTGAGGAGGTGACTCGCAGGGTTGCGAACACCTGCCAGGCACTGAGACTTTAGCTCCCAGAGCTTCTGACCCCCCCTGGAGCCGGGGCTGTGGCTGGGCTGCCGAGCCCGGGTCCTGCTGTCCATGCCCTAGGAGGCACGTAATGCCCATCCCCAGGGGGACGGAGGGAGGGCAGAGCAGGGGAGGTCACTGTGGTGGCAGGCGGGTGGGCCGCACATGGTCGGGTCAGCTCACAGAGGCCGCAGTGCACCGACCACTCCAAGCCTGGCCTCCGGGCCTCACAGCCGGGCCGCCCTGTCCCCGCCGGGCCTCGCCATTCGTGCAGGCTGCCTCGTCCCAGGCTGTGCTGGGCCCACGTTGCAGCGCTGCTGTGGGCTTGTCCTGCCCGGGTCTCTGGGTTCTGCCTTGTGCAGGCTCCTTTGCACAAGCTCAGAGGCCTGCAGAGAGGGGCAGGGCTGGGGGGTGGCACGTCGGGGGAGAGGCAGTTAGGAGCGGAGGACCGTGCTCTCCGCGATGAGGGGCTGTGGGGTGAGTGGGCTTCAAGCCCCCATGGGAGGACTTCGGGTTGGAGCTGGAACTTTCAGTGCAGGGCGGCTGGTGGAGGGCGGGGGTTGCCCTGCCTCGGGGGACCCGGGAGGGAGCCTTCCTGGAGAGCCTGGCTGAGGCCGGCCCCGGGCACTCCCGGGGCCTTGGGGAACCGCAGCCTCAGGGGAGCTTGTGGCTGGGACGCTAGCCACCTGGAGCCTGCCTCCGCCTCGGGGTGCACGCGAGGGCTAGTAGACACTGCGCAGGGAGTGGAGCCAGCCGCTGACCTACTGGGCCTGGTTCGGTTTTCAGTCCCCTCTGGGAGGGGTTGTCCCCACTTCACAGGTGAGGAATTGAGGGCCTCACCTGCAGCCAGGCCGCCCGCTGAGCGTGGCCCTCGCCGTGCTCCCTGCATGCCTCCTCTCTGTCCTTCCGCCCTCTCCCCGGAGCCGGGGCCCCGCTCAGCGGGGTTGGAGAGCGCTCGCCGGGGGTGCTTTGCATGGGGCTGGGGTGGGCTGGTCCCCCCAGGATGCTGTGCCGACAGCGCTGCTCTGCTGGGCTGTGGTGAGTAGCCTGCGTGCCTGCCCCCGAGGCCGGTTCCGGGCCTGCATGGTGGGAGGCTGACCTGCTGGGAGGTGAGCAGAGAGTGCGCGGTCAGCCCTTGGCCTGGTGACCCTGTCCCCTTGGAGTCTGGTGGGGCAGCGGCTGCCTGGGCCTGGCTGGCTTCTTAGAGGGGTGGGTGGTGGGGCCATGAGGGGCAGAGAAATGCCACCTGCAGCCGGTGAGGGCACCCAGGACCCAGCCTGCGCGGCCTCCCGGACACTCGGTCCCCTAGAGATGGCAGTGACCTTCCTCCCAGGCTCGTTGGACAGGGCTTGACTTGAAGGAGAGTCCGTGGCTGGGGATGAGCGTGGGGCGGGAGTGCGTCCCCTGAGCTTGAGCCTGGGCCCTCTGTGCCTTATCCCCTGAGCTGTAAGCTGGCGGCACCAGCCCTTCTCAGGACTGCGGGTCTTGGGTCTCCCCGCACAGGCCGCAGCTCAGCTGGGAAGGCCCCCCCGGGGGACCCCTGTCCACGCTTCCAGGTCTCGGGTCCTTCTAAATGGAGGACCTCAGGTGCTTCGGGCTGGAGGGCGTGTCCCGTCAGTTCTGGGCCCCATCAAGTGGGTGGGGAGGGAAGCTGGCTGGCCCTGGCTTGAGGGGCTGTGGCCCTCCCAGCCCTGCCTGAGGGGAGGACCCTGGGCCGAGCCTGGGCAGGCATAGCCCTCCCTGTACCCGGGGAAGCCCCTTATGTGAGATGGGGCCACAGGTGAGCAAGCCCTCCTCCTAGGAAGGCAGCGTGTCCGCTGGGCACTGGTGCCAGGCGGCTTGTCCTCCAGGGTGGCTGTGGGAAAGACCCTTTTCTTCCATGATCGTCTGGCCCAGCTTACCGAGGGGCTGGCTTCTCACATTGTGGACGGGGCCACTGCGGCCCGTCCCCTGGGGCCATTCCTGCTACATGCACATCCCTGGGCTGCACTCAGCCCCGCTGAATGGGAAACCTGGGGGGGCTGGGGAGGGACGTGCAGTGTGAACACGGGTGCTCAGGTGTGGGGGACCCCCCCCTCTGTTACGACGGGCTCCTGGGCTCTGTTTGCTGGCTCGGCCCTGAGCTGGCTGGGGGTGGGTGTCACCACAGGACTGCCTGTCAGTCTGCCGCAGCAAGGGGAGGCCTGTACCTATCCAGGGGCCCTCTGAGCCGGGGGACTGAGTGTGGTCTTGTCCAGCCCGGGCCTTGGCCGGGGCTGCTGCTGGTGGGCGCAGACACTGGGAGGCCTCCTCGGCCTGCAGGATGGGACAGACGCGAGACAGTTGGGGGCTCGGCCTTGGTCTGGCGGGTGGCTGCCTGGCGGCTGGCCGGCAGCGAGCCAGCCCCAGGTGTGTCCTTGTGTGGGTGGAGCCTGTGCCGGGGGTGTGGTGTGGGTCGTGCCCTTGTGCTGGTGGGTGTGTCTGGGAGCGGAGCCTGCTGTGCCGCCCTGGCCGAGTGCTCACAGCCTGTCACTAACTGCCTTCCTTCTCTGCTGCTGTTGCCAAGTTTGAGGCCCCGGGGCCTTTCTCGGAGCAGGCCAGTCTGCTGGACCTGGACTTTGACCCCCTCCCACCTGTGGCAAGCCCTGTGAAGGCGCCCACGCCCTCTGGTCAGGTTGGTGTGAGCCCACCACTGCCCACGGGCCCACCGGCCTCTGGGCACCGGGGCCTGGGTTCATGTCTGCCCACCGGCCATGTGGGCCCATCTAGGCCCAGGCCTTTGGGGGTCCTGGGGTCACCAGGCTCTCCTCCCTCTCACTGCCCTTCCCCTGGAGCCCTGGTCCCCAGCTCTTGTCACCTCCCCTGGTCCTGACCATGGGAAAGGGAAGAGGGCAGACACAGGTCAGCAGGAGGACCCTCAGGACGAGGTCAGCTGAACACTCACCTGGCAACTTACACGGTCCATCTCAGCCCCCTCCTGGCCCTCTCCTGGCGGCAGCCCCGGGTGTGGGCACTCCCTGGCCTGGGGGGGTCTCTGTAGCCTGGAAGGTGTCCAGGACTCGGTGCTCTGGGGACCACAGAGCCCGGCTCTGTTCTGCCCTGTGCCTGCTGGGCTCGAGGGCCCTGGGATGGGTGCGGGGTGGGGGTCCCTGGGGACTGCTTGCCTGCCGCCGCCTCTAACCTCCGTGCTAACTCTGTCCTTCTCCCCTCTGCTGTGCTCAGTCAATTCCGTGGGACCTCTGGGAGGTAAGCTGTGTTTGCTCTGTGCCCACACCGCCTCGTCCTGCACCTGGCTGGTTCACAGGTGCACACGCACACGCACACCTGGCCGTGCCCACGCGCACAGGCAGCTGCCGCTCCTCCAGCTGTTCTGCTCCCCCCACCGCGCGCCCCCCCCATGGAGACACTGGGCCTTCAGCCAGGCCCTGTGGGAAAAGCCTCCTCAGCTTAGCCTCTGAAGAGTCCCCCATGGTGCAGCCCAGTTGTCAGGGCCTGTGAGTGGCGTAGACAGTGACCAACTGCTCTCCGAGGGTGGATGGGGTGTCCCCGTGCTGGGCCAAGGCCTGCTGGGTAGGGGGGCCTTGGGGTGGAGGGTCCTTGCCCCCGAGGAGCTTTCTGTCAGCAGGGGCCCCGCAGGGCAATGGCACCAGGGAGCTGCTGGGACAGAGGAGGGGGGAGAGATGATTCGAGAAACAGGACACACAGAGTGAGGCCAGGCGCCTGCCCGACAGGTGCCGTCATCGCCTGGTGGCTCAGACATCCACGTCCTCAGGGAGGACACGGGACACCCCACAGCTGGTGATGCGGCTCCCGCAGGACCAGGAGGGGCTGGCGAGAAAGTGCCAGCAGCCCAGGCTCTGGGGCTCGCAAGCTCCAGGGTATTTCACTGGAGGAGGCCAGAGAGAGCCTGGTGCAGGCAGGCGGAGCCTCCTCCCAGCCACGTGCTGAGCTGCGTGTGGCACATTCACACCTTCCTGTCCCCTGGGCAGTGGTGGGAGGAGGTGTCCCTCCGGGGAGTCCCTGTCTGTGCCCCGTGGGGCTCCGGCCAGGCTGCAGGCGCCCATCTGCTCCCGTGGGCCCACGCTGCGCTGCTCACGACCGTCTTCTCTTGTCTCCCGCTCCCCCCCGCCCCTCCCACCCTGTTCTCCCTGGTGGCCCATCACTAGCCCACAGAGAGTCCAGCTGGCAGCCTGCCTTCCAGGGAGCCCAGCGCTGCCGAGGGCACCTTTGCCGTGGCCTGGCCCAGCCAGACGGCCGAGCCGGGGCCTGCCCAAGTAAGTGCCCCCGCCAGCCCCTCACCTGCCCCTGGCCTCTGGGGGTGTAGCATGGAGGAAGAGCCCGGAGGAGGGGGCACAGGACGGACAAGGCCACCGTGGGACTGAGGGTGAGGCTAGGGCCCTGAGCCAGGAGGCCCCGGGGCAGGGCTTGTGGCTCAGTTAGGTCGGCCCCTCACCTGCTCGCCGACCCCTGCCCCGGCTTCCCAGCTCAGGCCTCCCACGGTGGGAGGGAGGCCTGTCTCGAGCACCTCCAGGTCCATGGTGGGCACTCTCCAGAATTCTCCTTTAACCTTCAGCCTGACCTAGACACTTCCTCCTCCTACAGATGAGGAGGTGGGGGCTAGGAGGGCTGAGTGATTGCTCCCAGAGCTCAGAAGTGGCTGAGTTTCAGTGCGGGCCCAGCGCAGCCTGTCTGCAGCCAGGCAGCGTCCGAGGTGCCCTGCCTGGGCCCTCGCCACGGGAGCCACCTGTGAGGGGCCAGCGGGGCCAGGCGGGTGGGAGGAAGCCAAGGCTTGGCCAGGGCTTGGGCTTAGAGGGCAGGGCCTGTGAGGGAGGCTCAGGGAGACTCAGGCTCAGGCTCAGGCCCAGGGGCCTGCGCTGGGCTTCTCAGCAGCACGTCACTTGGGGTCCGTGTGTCTGCCAGCACCTTCTCCAGCCACTTCCGTGCCCGGAGCCTTTCTTTGAGGGGCTCCCTGTACCAGGCAGAGGCACTGGCTCTGCGTGGCCCCTCCCCCTGTCCTGGTCTCAGCGCCCCATCCTGTGTCTGACCCCATGCCGGCATTTATGTTGCAGCCAGCAGAGGCCTCGGAGGTGACGTGTGGGACCCACCCTGCGGCTGGAGCCCAGGAGCCCGGGGAGACAGCAGCAAGTGAAGCAGCCTCCGTAAGATGACAGGGACCAAGGCCCTGTCTTTTCTCCCCGCCGCCCGCGGCTCCCTAGCCCCGTGTCTTGCTCTGTGCTGGTCCAGGTCATGGTTCCTGGTAAGGAACCTGGAGGCAGGCTGGTCTGGCATTGGGCACAGGCACCCCCTTCTCCGCCCGCGCGGCCCCGCCCTCCGGGACCCACTCCCCGCCCTCGCTAACCTGCGCCCCCTCCCCCCAGAGCTCTCTCCCCGCGGTGGTGGTGGAGACCTTCTCGGCGACTGTGAACGTGACGGTGGAGGCCAGCAGCGGGGCAGGGCGCCTGGACCTGCCCCCGGGGTTCATGTTCAAGGTGAGCCTGGCCTGCTGACCCTCAGCCGCCGGCTGCCTCCACGGGGAGGGGAGGACACTGGGCCCGAGGCTACGTGGGGGGCCCAAAGCCGTCCCTCCCCGACTACTACCCGTCCTCTGCTCCCCAGTCCGCGAGGTGGCGTCCGAGCCCCGCTCCTGCTACTTTCACCTTCTCCCGGCGCCCACGGGGCTGCAGGTGGGACAAAGGCTGCTGAGGAAAGGGGTGTCAGCTCTCCCCACCCTCTGCAGGTGCAGGCCCAGCACGACTACACGGCCACTGACACGGACGAGCTGCAGCTCAAAGCTGGGGACGTGGTGCTGGTGATCCCCTTCCAGAACCCGGAGGAGCAGGTGAGGCCCGGTCTGCAGGGAGGCGGCGCGGCCAGCAGGGGGCAGCAGAGCCACGCCAGCCGACCCGCGGCCTCTCCGCACGGCCTCCCTTCCCTGCGGCCGGCACGGTTCCCTTTGCTGCTCTCACCCCGTCTGCCCCCCTCAGTCTCTCACTTCCGGCTTCTTGCTTCCTCCTTTCCGCAGCCTCTGTCTGCCTTTCTCTCGATTCTCTGCATCCTAGTTCCTTCGGGCCCTTCTCCCTTCCAGGCCCCCCCAACCCGGGCCCCCCTCCTCCAGGACCGCATCCCCCCACCCGCCGCTCTGCAGCCTCCTGTTGGCCCCAGGTGCCACCCTCCAGGCTGGCCCAGCCCTGTCCACAAGGGCACGCGCTTCCCTGCCCATGTGACGGACCCCCGAGTCCACAGCCCTGTCCCCAGCTGGTCCTCACCCTGATGCCTCTCAGACCCTTCTCCTGCTGTGGCCTCTCCTTGTGAAGGTCCTCAGAGTGGGCTTTGCTGAGCCCTGGGGGGCGCAGAGTGGGGCAGAACTGCTCCCTCCCCTCCCCCCAGGTCTGGACGGGCTGCTTTATTTAGGTCGCTGTGGCCCCTCAGCAGAAGCCCCTGTTTGTGGGGTGCTGGTGGTCCAGTGGGGCTGCCCACATGGGTATCCAGGGGGCAGCCACAGTGCAGAGGGAACCTAGTGGGGCTCTAGTCCGTTCAGTCACCAACATGTCCCTGTGGTGTAATTGTCAGAGTGGCCGAGGGTGGGAGGAGGGCTGGATTTGGGGTGAGGCCAAGCTGGCTGGGGCGTCCTGGGCTGGGGCTTGAGGACACTAGGTACTTACTGAGGCCACCGTGGGCTGGGAGGTTTGAGTAACAAGGATTTCCTGGGCCTGGTGCTGAATCAGCCCATTTTCCTAAAGCCCCAGGTCCCTGCCGATCTCCCCGGTGGGCCAGCCCTGGTCTAGGTGGGGTTTTTGGAAGCAGACTCCTGGCCTCCCAGCCCACAGTGAGAGCCATCTGGGATGGGTGGAAGTGGCTCAGGTAGGACACACACAGGGTCTAGGACAAGGCAGGTAATCCTGCAGGTGGGTCCCAGGCATAGCCCCGCTGCAGGGGCAGCAGTGGCAGGGGGTGTGTGGTCACTGCAGGCCCAGGGGTCAGGGCTTGTCACGGCTTGGGTAGATGATCCCTGTGAGGGGTCTGTATTAAAGCAAAGGTCAGGTTCGACTCGGAGGGCTTGGTGGGATGGCCTCAGGTCACTCTAGAAGCTTTCAAGTGGTCAGTGCTCTGAAGAATTTTCTGGCATTGTTTGTGGAAGGCCGGAAGAACAGTTGATGTCCTCCTCGGTGATGTGGCCTCTGTGGGCACCAGCTGGTGGGAAGCTCTTTGGTGGGGGATTGAAGGAGTCGTTTAGAGGCGTTTGGACCAGTGCAGCAGTCAGGCTGCCTTCCCGCGGTGAGGAGGACTCACCAAACAATAAAGAGTTAAATGCACCTACTGCAGGGAGGGATGGCTCCTGGGGTGGGGGGCCCGGTTTGGGTCTCAAGAGAAGAGCAGGGAATGCTGCCTGGAGGAGGCATCCTTTAAGGCAGGTGTGATGGCCTAGAGGAAATGAGCGGCCAGAAGGAGGGCTCCCCCAGCCCCATGCAACGCGCTGGCTTCCCCTCAGGATGAAGGCTGGCTCATGGGCGTGAAGGAGAGCGACTGGAATCTTTACAAGGAACTGGAGAAGTGCCGGGGCGTCTTCCCCGAGAATTTCACCGCGAGGGTGCAGTGAGAGCGGAGCGGCTGGTGGTGCTGCGGACGCGTGAACAGCAGCACCTTTTCCCGAAAAATGTGTGTTTTTTTTTTTCCGTTTTTGTTTTTAAACTTTTGAAAAGCAAAGGGAAATTGAGGGGAGAGACCTAAGCCAGGAGGTGTCTTCCCAAAGATGAGGTGGTTTTCCAAAGAGCCTGGTTTCGGCGAGTCCGGCGGAATCGCCAGCGTTCCTGAAGCTGCTGTATCCCCTAGTTGAGTTCCCGGCCGCCTCCCCGGCCCGCGCCCGCTGGGTGGCGCCGCTGCCGCCGCCTGGGTGCCCGGCCGCGGGGCGGGGCCTGGGGGCCGCCGCGCACCGCGCTTGCCTGAAGCTTGGGCCGGCCGCCCGGGCCGGGGGCCCCTCTTTCCTGGCAGCTGCCGCAGGTGGCGTCCAGCGTCCCCTGAGACCTCGGGCCCAGACACCAGCCTGGCCTGGCCCTGCCCCGCAGACGTCTGTGTGCTGTTTGAAAATAAATCTTAGTGTTCAAAACAAAATGAAACAAACAAAAATGACAAAAGTACTCAAAGTGTGTGTCCGTGTCCCTCCATTTCGGTCTGCTATGCAGTGCAGCCGCGATGATCTGTGCTTTTGTCCTGAGACAGCCCCCCCTGCAGGCCCTCTGCGCTGGCCAGCACCCCTGCCCGTGCGTGACCTCCGCGTCCTTTGGGGCTCATCTGGACCCGGACCCGGCAGGGGCTTTAGCCCTGTCCCGTGATGTTTTCACTGGCTGTTGGTGGGGATGCAGGAGACGGGGGCCCGGTGACGGGAAGAGCAGACAAGGGGCTCGAAGAGCCAGCTCTGTGCCCAGGAGTCTGCTGGGTGCCGCCCTCAGGGACTCTATTTAGTGCGTGTGAGAACTCGGGGGCGGTACCAGGGCAGCACTGCACAGACGAGGAGTCAGGCTCGAGGGATTTGGGGGGTTTGCTGGTGAGTGGTGGGACGGGCGGGAGTGGGGCGGGGGCTGAGCCGGAGCAGTTGGCCCCCGGGCGCGGGAAGGCCCGATGGGCCGGCTCCGCCGCGCTCCCCACCCGCCTCTCTGTCCGGCATCAAGGCCCCCACTGCACGCAGCCCGGGTCTCCAGCTCCATCAGTGGACGCGGGCGGCTCTGAGTGGCATGTGGCACATGCAGCAGTGGCCTGAGTGCTTCCCGGGGGCCGCTGGAGTTGTGCTCTTGGGCCCAGGGACCAGCCTGGACTTCCAGGCGGCAAGGACTTTTCTCTGCATGAATCTCTTCTGCAGAAAAAGCAGGTGACAGGGATGAACGTTGGAGTCTTCGCTTTATCTTTGGATATAACTCCTGAGCTTTGTTTCAGGTGGTGGGATTGTCACTGCCGAGGCTCTGCCTTGTCCTGTGGCTGACAGTGTCTGCTCTGTCAACCAAAATTTCTGTGAGCAAGGAAATTATGAGAGTGGGGCACAGGAAGTTGATTTCTATTGCCCCTGCTTCGCAAGCTTTAGCATTTCTGCCCTTTTCCTCCTCCCTCCCTTCCTCCCTTCCAGGTTGACAGGTTAATTCTCCTGCCCAAGGCCACTCAGCTCATTGTTGGTGGAGCCAAGCTTGAAGCCCAAACCAGGCGAGCTCCACTGAGCTTCCAAACCTGGGGTGTGTGTGCCCTGTGGGGTATGTGGAGGCCTGCAGCCAGGTGCCAACACGAGAGGCTTCACTTTTATTTCATGATGAGAAATTTAAAGACATTGTTCAGGAGAAAGTATTTGCGTTAGGTTTCTCACAAGGTGAGATTCAGAGAGGTATCAGCTGGTGGCTGACCCCCAAGGGGGTCCCCTCCCTTGCAGCTGGGCTACTTCGGCAGGAAGAGCCCTGCTTTGTGTCGGGTGGGGCCTGCAGGGAGCTCCGTGTGGGAGTGGAGAGGGAGCCGGCCCTGCAGGGACAGCTCCAGCCCTAGGACCGAGTGTGGGGCTCCCGCCCAAGCGAATAAGTAGCTAGCTCGAGGCCTGAGCTGCACCGAGTGTCTGGGAGCTGGGACACCTCCAGGTGTGTGTCAGCCCAAGAGAGCTCAGAGCCAGGCAGCTCACACCTTGTCGGCCTCCCCTCCGCATCCTCGAGGCCACAGACGCCCCTGGCCCATCTCATGGACTCCCCTGGCCTCCCCTCCTTCCGGCCGGCTCCCCAGGAGGCCTTGCACAGTGACTCGGACATTGTCCAGCCTGCCGGCTGGCCTCCTGTTCCTCCTCCTCGGTTGGATTTGGGGACCAGGCTGGCGTTGCTTCTCTTGGTTCCACTGGCCTGCAGACCCTCGGCTCTGCCTCTGGGAATTCAAGTGTTCACACCTCTAGCCTCACCACCCCAAACACCAGGCTCTATGCAGGGGCTCTGTGACCGAACATTGGGTTTGTTGGCTCAGCAAACCTCAGCTAGTTGTCTTCAGTGCCTGAGGTGGGTGGGCAGTTGGGCTACGGCTCAGGCCCTCCGAGATGCTCCCGGCTCCCCTGTGCCCTGAGTGTCAGCTTCATCTCTGGGCTGCGTCCTCAACGGTTTCAGGTTTGATGTCTGCACACCCCACCCAGAGCGGCAGAGGACTTCCTTCCCAGAAGCCCCCCAGCAAAGCTCCTTTGTCTCATTGGCCTGAACTGGGTCAGGTCCCCAGTGCTGAATCAGCCGTGTGACCAGGGGTGGGACCTCAGGATTGGCCCCAAACTTACAAGGCCTTGAGATGGAGGCGGGGTTGGGCTGGGGGGCTGGGGAGAGAGGACACCTGAACCAAAATTTGGATATAGCTTCCAAGGAGAAGAGGGGTGGGTTCTAGGAACTGGAACCAGTGACTGTGCACACCACGGTGGCTTCCAGAAAGGGCCAAGAGACCAGGGAACGTGCCTGATGGAGACCATCAGTGTATGTATGAGTGTGTGTGTGTGACATTTGGGAGACCCTGGCTTTATTCACCACATCCGATCTCTCTCAAGGTCAGTGTGTGACCGGTGAACACAACCCACGCAGGGCTGTTCCTCCATGTTCCAGGAGTAATGTTCACCGACCGTCCCCCCCTCCCGCTGGAGATAGGACCTGTCCCACTACTGGAGACCGTGTAGACTGTGACCTTCCCCAGCCGCTTGGAGACATGTGGCTGGGGATGCGCCTGTGTCGGCATAGATCCAGTCTCCTGACCGTTCGTTCACTGTTCATCCGTTCACTGATTCGTTCCTCGCACCTCCCTCAGGAGATTACAGAGATCATTCAGTGCAGCTCCTACCCCGCTGTGCTCAGTCTGGGGAGAAGCAGACGGAAATAGTTAAGACCACAACAGGTGCTCTCGTGGTGGTGAGTCCAAGGTTCTGGAGACAGAAAGGCGCCACCACCTGGCTTCACACGGGGGCGGGTGTCTCCGCTGAGCCTTTAGAGTTAACGGGGGTCCCCAGGAGCTGACGTCTGGGGGGCCCATCTCAGGCAGAGAGAAGTGGGCAGAAGATTAGGCGAGTCTGGGGACGAGGTCAGTGGGGTTGGAGGGGCCTGTGAGGGCTCAGGCTCTCGCAGGGGGCCTGGAGCTTAGGAGAGAGGTCTGGGCTGAGGGGCAGCGAGGTGGAGATGGCCCGGGGGAGAAACGAGGGCACCTGGGAGGGGGAGGGCCCTGGGGGTGCGGCCTGAGCACAGCCTCAAGAGGAGCGGGGAAGAAGCGGTTTTGCGGGCACAGAATGCTATGGAGTTGAGAAATGCCTTCCTTTAAGAAGAGTTCCCTGGTCAAGAAAGCCACTGTGGGGCTTCCCTGGTGGCGCAGTGGTTGAGAGTCCTCCTGCTGATGCAGGGGACACGGGTTCGTGTCCCGGTCCGGGAAGATCCCACATGCTGTGGAGCGGCTGGGCCCGTGAGCCATGGCCGCTGAGCCTGCGCGTCCTGAGCCTGTGCTCTGCAACGGGAGAGGCCGCAACAGTGAGAGGCCCGCGTACCGAAAAAAAAAAAAAAAAAAAAAAAGAAAGCCTCTGTGGCCAGTGAGGCCAGAGAGGATGTGAAGTGCAGTCAAGACAGCCTTGCTGGGCTGCTCTTGGGTCCCCGGGGCTCTGGGGAGAGGCTGCTGTGGGCCTGCCAGAGAACACGGGCAGGCCACTGCCAACGACGTTCCAGGCCCGGCTCTGGTTGTGCGGACAAGCAGATCACTGAGGAAGACCCTTCTCGGTATAATGAAGAAGGAAAATTAACAATGAGACAGGAAGCCAGCCCCTGATTACAGATGAGGATCCCGACTGCTGATGGGGGAGGCGGGAAGAGACCTTCCTGGCCTCCCAGCCCGCCAAGGTCAGTGCACAGTGGGCAGAGATGGATGCCACGTCTTGGAATCCCAGGGTGGGCAGAGGCTCATCTCACGTCCCCACAGTGCCCTGCCTTGTGTGAACTGCTGGGGTGACCAGGAAGGAGGCCCAGCTCTTCCCCCAAGGAGGCGATAAGCTCGTGGTGGGCCAAGGTTCGCACATAGAGACCATCCCAGCGTGGAGGCAGTGGGATTCCTCCTCTGGAAGCCTGATATGACGCCCCATCCTTACTTTGGGAGGTCTATGGGGCAGAGTGACAGCATGGGCTGGGAAGTTTGTAGAAGGTCGGCCTTCATTATGAGCTGGCAGCCCTGAATTCATGGCTTCAGGCCAGCGTCCTCACCCGAGCTTCAGGTGGAGGTATCTAACTGCCCATCTTCCCCGATGGCCACGGCACCTCTCAGATGGGCTTGTCAAACCCGGGGCGTCCCCCTGACGCCACTCCGTGCTCACCCGGTACTCAGCTGCCCCTCCCCCCTAACTGAACTCTGATTTTGTCCAGGGTACCGATCAACTCCACTGAAATCACTCAGACTCCCTTGCAGCTATGGGTGACCTTTCGACACAATCGTGGCCAACGAGATGAGGGAGGGCATCCTCTGCCCCCAGAGTCAAAGCCTTCTTAAGACAAGGGCCCTGGGAATCCCCTGGCAGTCCAGTGGTTAGGACATGGCACTCTCACTGGACTCCATCCCTGGTTGGGAATTGGGATCCTGCAAGCCGTGCGACACGGCCAACTGGAAAAAAAAAAAAAAAAAAAAGATCAGGGCCCTTGCCTCCTTCCTTGCCTGGAATGAAACAAGGCCGTCACGTTGGTGGGGTTTCTGTTACCAGAAGGTTCCGTGCTCTGGTGTCTGTCACCAGGCCCTCTGACCGGCCTCTTAAAGAGCTCTAAACCCTTTTTCCTCCCCCTCATCCCCCTCCTCCCAGGTCAGGCCTGTCACCTCTTCCTGCAGGAACGTGACAGTGTCCTGGCCTGTCTGCGGTGTCTCCCTTTAGTCAACGCCTGGAGTGGACCAGGGCTGCCAGGGCAATTTTTTGTGTAATAGGAAGAAAGCAATTTCTATCAGAAACGTTGTCTACAGTTTGAAGTTGGAATGGATTAAGCTGAGAGGAAGCAAAAAATTCCTTTAAATGAGGAAAAAGGTCATGTGTTGGAAAAATAATGTCTTTAGATCACGTTTGGTTTGTTTGGTTCTAATCATGATTCCTTCCCCAATCACAGCCTGGGTGGGAGGAGACGAAGAGGTGAATTGTTTCGGAGAAGGAAGTATTGAATACCTTCCCTCTGCCAGTCGGGGAGGACTGGGGTAGGGGTGGGGGTGGGTGGGTGGGGAAGGGTGGAAAGAGAGGGGGAGGAGGAGTCTGGAGGGAAAGGGGCCTGAGAATGGGGAGAAGCCAGGCCCAAGGACCCAGCGGCCAGAACATCCCCGGCAGTGAACCCTTAAGTCTGTAGGACACTGAAGACTAATATTCAATGTGTTTCTAATTCTGTGCTGGGCTGAAAAATCCCACCTTCGATCCTGAACTTTTCATGTGTCAAATCTGCTTTGAGGAAATCAAGGAGCAGGAAGTCCCGAGAGCAGAGTGTGGAGAAAAGCACCATCGGCCCCCAGCCCTCAGCCCCGCAGACCCTAGGAGACGGTGGGGCGGGTCTGAAATGTTCAAAAGATGTAGGAAAGGACAAAGGGCCATTCCACTTGGGAGCAAAGGAAAGGGTGGTTCCCAAAGGGGCAGGGGCCCCAGGCAATAAGGGGGCAGATGTTTGGGTTGCATTCAGGCCCCCCGGAAGCTGGTGATGGGCCGGTTTGCCGCCTGCCTCTGGGCTCCAAGCCTGTGGCCTTGATGGTGGGACATTGCCTTGGGCCTCAGATTGTTTTCTACGAAATAGTGGTGACAACACTTAATTCGCAGGGTTGTTGCATGAACTAAGAAGTATTAAAGAATATTTTTTAAAAGGCAAAATCAGACACATACATATCCTACAAATAAAAAAGCAACACATTTTATGTAATCAATTAATGAGGAACCAGTGACATGCTACAAGGTAGTTTCAAAGGGCACTAGATTCACAGAGATTCATGGTCTCGCCTGGACAAAATTCATGTGCCCTGTGACCAGGAATCACATGTATTCTGTCAGTCCTGCGTGAACTAACTCAGTCTCCCCAGAACGGCAACCCCAGGTTGGTTGCAGGCACGCACCTCTTACAATCAGACAACCCTCTCCCTGGGTGACACCCAGAATGCCATGAAGGGACACTCAGTAATTTTTTTTCTGTGCAATAAAGTTTCTCACAATTTTTAGAGCCCCAATTCCTCTTGGTCACAAAACTACAGTCTCATTAGGTCTGGCCCGATTATTTACTTAGATGCAGTAACAATGTTCATTAATTTACGGGCCTCCTTAAATTTGCTGTGAGCCATCGAGTAACTGCCAAGGCCCTGGAATTAGCCTCTGTGGGAAGTTTTCATAATGAGTCTCAGCCTGGATTTTTTTTTATTGAAGTATAGTTGATTTCCAATGTTGTGTTAATTTCTGTTGTACAGCAAATTGATTCAGTTATACATACATATACTTGCTTTTTTATATTATTTTCCATTATGGTTTATTACAGGCTATTGAATATAGTTCCCTGTGCTATGCAGTAGGACCTTGTCGTTTATCCATTCTGTATATTATAGTCTGCATCTACTAATCCCAAACTCCCAATCCATCCCTCCCCCATGCCCCTCCCCCTTGGCAACCACAAGTCTGTTCTCTATGTCTGTGAGCCTGTTTCTGTTTCATTTATGTCATATTTTAGTTTCCACCTATAAATGATATCACATGGTATTTGTCTTTCTCTGACTTATTTTGCTTAGTATGATAATCTCTAGGTCCATCCATGTTGCTGCAAATGGCATTATTTCATTCTTTTTTATGGCTGAGTAATAATCCATTGTATATATAGACCACATCTTCTTTATCCATTCACCTGTCGATGGTCATTTAGGATGCTTCCATGTCTTGGCTATTGTGAATAGTGCTGCTATGAACAGAGTGGTGCATGTATCTTTTTGAATTACAGTTTTGTCTGGCTATATTGCTGGATCATATTGGAATATGATCCAGGCTGGGTTTTTCAAAGCCTCTATTATTTGCTGGGAAACAGACCCCAAGGAACTGTCGCCACTGGAAGATTGGATATATTTCCTCTTTTCTCAAAGCTTCTTCTATTGGGGAATCCTCCCGAGCTGCAGGAAGCGACCTTCCTCACCACCTGTGAGGCTGGGATGGGCTTTGTGGCATTGATTCTGTCTATAAAGTGGCTCATCACACCTGATTAAATTAGAATCGTCCCCAAGTATGACATCCCAAATACACGATCCAATTATATTCCAGGAAAAAGGAGGACAGTTTCTCACTGAACATATGACAATAACTACATTTCCATGAAAAGTTCAGGGAACTAAGCAAGAGTCTCTGAATCCTGGAGTTGAGGGGGTCAGTGATAATTGGATGAAAATGTTTCTTTGCATGCCCAGCTATGAACTGTTTAGCAGCTAAAAACAATGCCCGTTTTCGATCTGAGGTGGTTCTAGTCAGTACATAGGTCATCAGACCTGTACAAGACACTTAGTGTACCATATATGGGTAAAAACTGGAAACAACCTAAATGTCTACCAACAAAAAATGATTAAAGTGTAGTCACACGATGGAATATACAAACAGGAAAAAGAATAAGCAAGAACTATATAGACCAATACGGAGTCATCTCAAAAACAATGTTCACCACCCTCTCCTCCAAAAAGTAAACTGCAAGAGGAGAGTTATGACTCCAATTTCAGGAAGATTGAAAGCTTGAAAAAAACTATGCCATATATCGCTAACGGATATCCATATATAACAAAGTGTTTAAAAATGCATGGGAGTAACATATATCAAATTTAGACAAATAAGCACCGCTGAGGAGGAAGGAACGTGGGGAGGGGTTATCCAGGGACTTAAGTCATCTCTGGAAAAAAAAATGTCTCTTTTCAACTTACAAAAGCAAAGTGAATTAAACTGTAGGTTAAGAAGGAAGAGAAAGGCCTTCGCCACAGATCTATAAATGAAAAAGGCGAAAGCAACGTCAGGAATTTTCCAAAAAAAAAAAAAATACCCACAATAAAATGGCCTCATTCAATCCTAAGTAATTAATTCTCGTTCCTTGCACCCTGGGTCAACAGTCTGCTTTCAAGAAGGGTCTCCTCTGAACATAGAGTCCTAGAAATCCTGATCTACGGGTTGGTGTGGTCTGATGGCTGTGCAGGGGAGGTCATCTCACCAGTCTGTCCCCAGGAGGTGGTTCCATGAGGCGTCAGTGGTCTTTTCACGGGGCCCTCAGGCTGCTCTTCACTGCCCAAGACAAAGCATCCGGTCTGTAGCTGATAGCAGAACTTCCAGACTAACAGCAGAGTAAACTAAAGACTAATTTTGTCGATGACAAAAGCTGTGGTTCATTTATGACAGCACTAGCATGAAAAAATGGAGGAGAGTAAAAATCTCTATTGGGAAACAACTATTTCATAAGAGTTTTGATCAGTGTTTCCCTGAAGGTAAAATGAATTATGAAAAGCAAGGTCACTGACAAACCTTCAGGGCCTTCCCATAAGGCATGCAATGTCGGGAATATTTATACTGATGACATTTACCGATACCAACTTAACCTACGGAAGGCTGAGGGGCTCCTCTGAGGTTTCAGCTCCTCCAGCGCAGCTCTGATGAAGAAATGTGGAACCCGTTAAACAAACAATTCCTTCTAGCATCTCACTCTCTTGTTTCATAAGGTGAAAGAACAAATCTTTGTGAGTTTCTAGGGCCCCTCTGAGAAGTTTCAAAGAATGTTTTAAAGATATCTGAAAGTTTTATTTTACTGTTTCTGTATTTAGGATCTGATCTTGGGACAGAGAAATCAAAAGAGTTGTCAGAGAGGATCTGGGCATGTGATTAAGAGAATATCAGGCACTGAGAAACAATTCTTTCTCTCCTACTTGGGAATAATAAAAAAATTGTGACGCCAACATAGAAGGTGGGATGATTCTGAAGAGCTGCATCTCTTTCCCAAGTGAGGCTTTGTGTGTGTTTTGTTTGTTCATAATCAAGGACATCATAACGTCAACAGAAAGCACAGTAGTTTTTATGGTAAGACCCAGACTATCTGTTATCTGGGCAGGTTACATGCAAGGTAGAGTCACCTTTCATATTGTAGACAAAGGCGCTAGTCAGTAAACAAAGGCAGCAAGCTCATCAATAGTGAGTGAACTTGGCCAATTTTTTAAAATTTAATTTTCATTTTATATTGGAGTATAGTTGATTTACAATATTGTGTTAGTTTCAGGTGTACAGCAAAGTGATTCAGTTATACATATACATATATCCATTCTTTTTCAGATTCTTTCCCCATATAGGTTACTACAGAGTACTGAGCAGAGTTCCTTGTGTTATACAGTAGGTCCTTGCTGATTATCTATTTTATATATAGCAGTATGTACATGTTAATCCCAGACTCCTAATTTATCCCTCCCCACCACCTTTCCCCTTTGGTAACCATAAATTTGTTTCCTATGTCTGTGAGTCTGTTTCTGTTTTGTAAATAAGTTCATTTGTATCATTTTAAAAAATTCCACATATGTGATATCATATGATATTTGTCTTTGTCTGACTTACTTCACTTAGTATGATCATCTCTAGGTCTATCCATGTTGCTGCAAATGGCACGATTTAATTCTTTTTTATGGCTGAGTAATATTCCATTGTATACATGTATCACATCTTTATCCATTCCTCTG
Source organism: Hyperoodon ampullatus (assembly GCF_949752795.1). Classification (NCBI taxonomy): domain Eukaryota; kingdom Metazoa; phylum Chordata; class Mammalia; order Artiodactyla; family Ziphiidae; genus Hyperoodon; species Hyperoodon ampullatus. The sequence continues at coordinate 102,227,480 of NC_136921.1, forward strand.
TCAATGGACATTTAGGTTGCTTCCACATCCTGGCTATTGTAAATAGTGCTGCTGTGAACATTGGGGTGCATGTATCTTTTCGAATTATGGTTTTCTCTGGATATTTGTCCAGGGGTGAGATTGTTGGATAGTATGGTAGTTCTATTTTAAACATGTTTCATGATTTCTTTTCAGAATCAGGTATTCTAAACCAAGACAAATAAAATTTACTTTTTCAGTTTTGTCCCTCACTGTGCTCTTTCACATTCTGGAAGAAAACTGCTCTTCACTGCCTCACAAAACAAAAGCACATCCACAGTTGTGTTTCTTTGTTACAATTGCTTTGTGTATAACATCAACCACCCATATTAGTGATAATTTTTATCAAAAGTAACTAACTTGTATTTTACAGAAAAAACTGGGGAAGTGGGTGGAAAACTGAGAACTTTCCTGCACAAGACTGTGAGCTGACCAGCAGGGCACATGAGTCCATGGGCACACACCTCCCTTACTCCTTCTTCTTCTTTTTTTTTTTTAATTTTTTTTACTGGGGTATAGTTGATTTACAATGTTGTGTTAGTTTCAGGTGTACAGCAAGGTGACTCTGTTATACAAATACATATACCCACTCTTTTTTAGATTCTTTTCCCATATAAGTTATTACAGAGTACTGAGTAGAGTTACCTGTGCTATACAGTAGGTCCTTATTAGTTATCTATTTTATATACAGTAGTGTGTATATGTCAGTCCCAATCTTCCAATTTATCCCTCCTCTCCCTTACCCCCCCAGTAACCATAAGTTTATTTTCTACATCTGTAACTATTTTGGTTTTGTAGATAAGTTCATTTGTGTCATATTTTAGATTCCACTTATAAGTGATATCATATGATATTTGTCTTTCTCTGTCTGACTTACTTCACTAATTATGAGAATCTCTAGGTCCACTGATGTTACTGCAAATGGCATTATTTTGTTCTTTTTTATGGCTGTGTTACTCCTTCTTCAAGTGGAAAACGTGAATACGTTTGTTAACATGACTCCCACACAGATCCTTTCCGTAGCATATAAAAATAAGAAGCAAAAGTACATAGAGTTATAATTATGCTTAGTAATTTTTTTCCAGTATTCTATCTTAGAAATTACCTAGGTAACCAATGATTATCCATTAATTATCTCCATTCAATATCAGTTTAAAGTTTCCAAGATCTGAAGATCTTGGAACTTGACCTCACCTGATTCACTACAAAACATGTAAGTTTGTCTGAATAATGATTCAATTTCGAGTAACACCAATTTACACTTTTCATAATTGGAATATTATATAAGAGTAATGTTAGCCTTTTGGTCAGTAAGCTATTTAAGAAGTTCAATGAAGTATTCTTGCCATGAGAAATCAAACCAAATAAAATGTACACTTGCATTATACTGAACACTGACAAATCAAGGAAAAGACCTACCTGTTTTTTAAAACCAAAATTATTAAGCTAACCTGATTTACCTTATTTATGTGAACTTGGGTTTATAAAATGTTTCTAGGATAGCAATTTCTTTATGAAGGATATTTTATTCAAATACATTGAAAGTATCACCACTTAGGAATATTAGATTTATATATTGCTTAATTTTTTTCTATAAACAAATCAGAACAGAGTTTCTTTAAGATATGATAATCTAATATGATCTATTAACATATTTTATGCTCACACACCAAGAGGTCAAGGTCTTTTTCCACAATAGACCCACAGACACATGAATACATAGATACCTAGAGAGATTTGTCTTCAGTTTTACAAGTTCAGTCACAGGCCAAAAGTAAAGACAAAATCTGACCAATCCCAGATCTCAAAGAGCTGGTCTTTCCAGTAAACACTAAATTCTTAATTGACTTGAGCTCAAAATAGATAAACAAACAAAAAAGGACTAAAAATGTATTAAAGATACATGCAGCCCAATGTTCATAGCAGTATTATTTACAATTGCCAAGGTATGGGAGCAACAGAAGAATGGATGGGGAAGATGTGGTATATATACACAATGGAATACTACTCAGCCATAAAAAAGAATAACATTTTGCCATTTGCAGCAACATGGATGGACTTGGAGGACATTATGCTAAATGAAATACTTAAATCAGAGAAAGACAAATGCTGTCTGATATCACTTATATGTGGAATCTAAAAAATACAACAAAGTAGTGAATAAAACAAAAAGAAGCAGACTCATAGAGAATGAACTAGTGGGTTACCAACGAGGAAGGGCAATATAGGAGTGGAGGGAAAAAAGGGTTATTATGGGAGTATACAAAATCCTACGTGTGAAACTTTTGAAAATTGTAAAGCACTATAGAATTTAAAGAATCATTCATTCAATTAAAAAAAGTTAAATAAAAAAGCACCAACAAGGTGGATTTTCTGTTGTCTCTCACCAGAAGGGACTAGATCTCTATCATCCATCTACAGAGATCACCAAATGCTCAGACCATAAAACCAAATTCCCAACCACTGTTGCCAAGAATGGAGAATAACTTATCAGTCATGCATGAACCAGAAACAAAAGCATAAGCACAGATTCAGTAAAGATTATAAACATAGAAGTAGAGAAACAAAGAATGGATCAAGTCAAAGTTCTGTTGCTGACTGGGACTCACCCTGGGGCTAGAATAACTGTGTCTTAGCTCAGCAGCCCAGGAAGTGCCCCTCTCCAGCACACAGTTTACCTGGCTCTGTTTGGTGAATCCACCATGTATCTCAGTGGGACCTCTGAGACTGCTAAAGGATAATTTTCCAAGAGGTGAAATCATGACTCTAACACAAATATAAAATGAATACCTGTCAAAGATTTTACTTAACTACAAATTAATGAGAACCAGTTCAAATGATAAGTGGATTTACAGAGATTTATATTCTCCATTGGATAAAACCCATGTGCGTGGCTGTGAACATCTTTGGCGTTACTAGGACAGAAAACACCCACATCACCATCCACCCTCTGCAAGTTAATTTCTGTCTCTTCAGAGTTGCCAAATAGACCCCCCCCCAAAAAAAAAGACAGCCCAAGGCGTGCATCACCATAGAATCAGACAGCTCTTGGAGGGTCCGCTAGCCACCAGCCAGAATTCCATTGTAAGGATACCTTGGAATCTTTTTTCCCACTCCGGAATCTTTTTTCCCACTCCAGAGTCTTTTGCGTGACAGAAGGATGCAGGAAGTGCACCTGTCACAGAGGAGAGGCCAGCTAAATGGCAACTACTGGTCAGTCCAGTGATCAGGAGTCACCAGGTGCTTAGAGATATTCTCAAGCAAGGAAGGAGCTATGGCCCCAGGATGTTGTACATACTTGGCTTCTGCCTTGGCTCTTCTGAGTTGACTTCTTTCTTCCTGGGGAAAGAGATTGAGGGTGGGTCTAGGAGAGGGTGAAAGTGGAGGCAGTGGAATTAATTAATCAAACCTCAGTTAAAAATCAAAGTCTGGACAGGCCTGAAGGGGGAGCTCTCATACCCTGTCTTGCATGCTCAAATGCTTCCAAACAGGACAAGACCTATGCCTTACATCTTGGGCAGGAAGGTGTTGCCTAGTTTACTATCCGGCAGGAAGAAGACAACTTCTATCCACCGTACAACAGCTCAGCCGATCAGAGACTGTAGCATCCCAAACAATGAGAAGCCTTCATCCTTTGGACTCCCAGCTTCCTCCAGTGGACTTGGTATCAAACCAAACTTGGGTCCCCTTGCCCGTGCGCCAATCTACTGACACTGGGCTGTGTAAAGTAAAGCCAATCTACTGACACTGGGCTGTGGTGAAGGAAGGTGCAGTGTTTATTGCAGGGTGTCCAGCAAGGAGTCCAGAGAGCTAGTGCTCAAAATACCTGGACTCCTTGATGGCTTTCAGGGAAAGGTTTTTAAAGACAGGGTGAGGAAGGGGGGTTGTGGGGTGCGTGATCAGCTCGTGGACCTTCTTCTGACTGGCTGGTGGTGAGGTCATTGGGAATCAACATCATCAACTTTCTGGTTCCAACTTTCTGGGGTCTACATGCTTGTAGGCGTCAATCATAAAATTAACTTCTTCCACCTGATGAGGGTTTCAGTATCTGCAAAACAGCTCAAAGGACATGGCTCAGAATATTATCTATAGCCCTTGAGGAGGAACTAAAGGTCTTTGACTTTGTTTAATGGCTAAAGTATTATTGTTTTGTCTTGCTTGACTGTTTCCCTTTCTGCATTTTCTCAACTTCTCTGATTAAATTTAGTCTTTGGAACTTGGGGAAGGCTTAGGAGGCTAATGTTATTTTTTAATTTTTTTATTTATTATTATTTTTTAACATCTTTTTTGGAGTATAATTTCTTAACAATGGTGTGTTATGTTCTGCTTTATAACAAATTTAATCAGTTATACATATACATCTGTTCCCATATCCCCTCCCTCTTGCGTCTCCCTCCCACCCTCCCTATCCCACCCCTCCAGGCGGTCACAAAGCACCGAGCTGATCTCCCTGTGCTCTGCGGCTGCTTCCCACTAGCTATCTACCTTACGTTTGGTAGTGTATATATGTCCATGCCTCTCTCTCACTTTGTCACAGCTTACCCTTCCCCCTCCCCATATCCTCAAGTCCATTCTCTAGTAGGTCTGTGTCTTTATGCCTGTCTTACCCCTAGGTTCTTTTTTTACACACAAAAGGCAGGTGGAGGACATGGGTGAGAGGTGTCTGTTCCAGGAAGGCCCCTAGGGTCCTGCTCAGTTACAGACTCTGGTTATTTCAGCCCCTCCCAACTCCCCTCCTTTCCCTATAAAAGCAAGATCCCCTTCCTTGTTCTCTGGATTTGCCTATTGTCCGTCATAGTTGGCATGTCCTTAATTGCAATTCCTCTGGCTATTCCTGAATAAACTCGCCTTTGTTGGTGAGATAACTGACTATTATATTATTAAAGTTGACTAGGGGGACACCAGCTAAGGACCTGGGCTTGCTGGTTTCCTGCAGGGGTGGGTAGCTATCACCTCTATTCCCCCAGTTTTTCTGGAAAATTGCACAGAATATTCACAAATAAAATTTTATCTTAACTGTGTTGGAGGAGTCTGCACAGGACTGAATACTGTAATAATTTTTAAAAAATGCATATACTACTTTTCTTCTTACAGAATTGAGCTGAAAAGTTTTTAACAACCAAAATGGCAAAACAGTGACCAATGAGCCCCTGTGCTGACCAATGAGAATGGATGTGAGCTGCAAAAGCAATAGTTCGGTTTGGTCAGACCAGTTCCTTCCTGTGAATTTCAGCCTGTTCATGACAGAAAAGTCAGAAAATGCCCCAAAGGGACCCAGCCTCAGTTAATATTTTGTGTATATAATTTGAGGTCTTTCTATTTGTCGACTAAAAAATAAATGCACAACCTAAAATTTGAGAATTATGTTTTATTCAGCAGACATTCTGAGGACTTCAAGCCAGGGACACAGCCTCTCAGATGCTCTGAGGGACTGCTCTGAAGAGGTAAGTGGGGGAGCCAGGATATATAGGAGTTTTTGCAACAAAGACCAGGTAGTCAGAACATCAAAAGATTACTGTTAATTAAAGAAAACCAGACATCTCAAGTTAATGAATTTAGCGCTTTTCTACATACAGGAAGATGCAAGAGACTGGGCTCATTGAAATCATTCCTTTGATATGCACCTCAGCTATCTGGGGCCTGTGCTTCTCATCCTGAGTCTCCTCAGGGTGCATCATTGAGGGTGGCTGCAGTGGCTGACTGCTGGATGGTGGGCATCTGTTTCTATCCTGAGTTCCCTCAGGGCTCACCTTGGGGGTGGCTGTAATGTGATGGCTTGATGGCTGCAACATCCTTTGTTTACTGATATGTCAGGCAACATCTTTTCATTCACATATTTATCTATATTTTACTACGTCTATACTTTTACGTATGATTAACAGTGTCTGTTATATTGCAGTTAAAATCAACCAGCTACATGCATATGTGAAACACCCTTCTCAAGTCTGATGATTATCTATAGGCTGTGTGGATCCAGTATCATTCACTAATGTTTTCTCCTGCTGTTGGACTCTAACAAACTTCACGTCTGTAACATATTCTCTGTTTACATCCTTATTTATTTCTTCAGAATACATTTTTGCTTCCCCAGCACTCTCCCGACACCAGTTCCTCCCAGGCTGGGGACCTGTTCTTTCAACATGTGTTTCCAGCCCTTGGTGCTGTTCCTTACCCTCAGCCTGGGGATGGTGGGGCCCTCTGGGGTACTTGGGTTCTTGCATTCTCACTCTTGTTCTGGTCTCTGTGCAGGAGGCTCTGCATGCAAGGCTGGGGTTTAAATCCCACCCTCCATACTGTGTGCATCCAGGCCTGCCCTGCTGGTGCTGGGAGCCTCCTTCTCTCTCCTTCCTTCACCCTACAGTCCCCACCCCTCCCCATGAGTCTTGCAATGACTGATCAGTCTTTCCATTATGGAGCAGCTGCTGCAGGTGGCCCTGGGCTCCGCTGTGTTACTTTAATATGACTTCATCAGTCTTTGACAGCTCCCTTGCTTTCTTTTATCTTTTTTGTATTTATTTGTTTGTGCTTTTTCTTTTTTTAAATTGAAGTATAGTTGTTTTACAGTGTCGTGTTATTTTCTGGTGTACAGCAGAGTGATTTTTTTTACTCTTTATTATGAAAAATTTCAAGCAGAACAGTAAACAGAATGGTATAACAAAACTCCATGTATCCATTATGTAGATTGAATCATTGTTAACATTTTTTTATATTTACTTTTTTTGGCACAAGTATTTTAAAGTCAATTACAGATATTGTGACATTTCAATGTGAATCTTTTTTAAAAATGACATCTACCTACATCACACCTAAGAAAATCAACAAAAATTTCCTATCATCTTATACCCAAAACATGTTTAAATTCCCCCCATTTATACCCCCCAAATATCTTACAGTTGGTTTGTTCAAACAAAGATCCAATCAAGAAGCACTTGTTGCATGCAGCTGCAGTATTCCTAAAAGTCCAGTATACCTAGACTTCCAGGTATCTTGTAATCTAGACATTGCACTGTCCAAAATGGTAGGCACTGGCCACATGCGGCTATCTGAATTAACTGAAAATAAATAAATAGTAAAAATGAAATAATATAAAAGATGCAGCTCTTAGGTCTTACCAGCCACGCTTCCGGTGCTTAACAGTCACACCTACACGACAGAACTTTTGCATCATCACAGAAAATTCTACTGGGCACTGCTTGTCTAGAACATTCCCCTTGTTCACTCTGACATCTTTTTACATATAATATTGACCTGTTGGGGTTTCCCTGGTGGCGCAGTTGTTGAGAGTCCGCCTGCCATTGCAGGGGACACGGGTTCGTGCCTCGGTCTGGGAAGATCCCACATGCCGCGGAACGGCTGGGCCCGTGAACCATGGCCACTGAGCCTGCGCGTCCAGAGCCTGTGCTCTGCAGCGGGAGAGGCCACAGCAGTGAGAGGCCCGCGTACCGCAAAAAAAAAAAAAAAAAAAATTGACCTGTTGAAGGGATCTGGCCAGTTGTTACATAGAATACCCACCTTCTGGATCTGTCTGATTATTTCTTCGTGGTGTCATTTAATTTGTTCCTCTAACCCCTGTTTTGCCTATAAACTCCAAGTTAGAGCTAAAAACTCAATTAAATTTAATTCTTAGAATCAGCAGGGAGAGCATCAATTGTTGCATGAGGGTCAGGGGTGATTTTCCTACAAAGTGTGTGCTGACAGTATTGTGGTGTGATCAGGCACTCTTCCCTTCATTCTGAGCTTGTCCAGTACAGTCATGTACTATCCTAGCCTCGTGGCATTGATATTCAAATTATGTGACTCTACTGCACATAGGAATTTTCCAGAGTCACAGTTATAAAATTTTGCACCTTCTACAAGACCTTAATTTGGCTCAGCGGTATCCAAGCATCAGTGAAACAGAACAGCAAGCTACCTGACCGCCAGGAGACAGGCTCCCTTGGCAGAGAGGTGCCTGAGTGGGGATGAGGGTCATACATGACAAGCCCAGCAAAGACCGTTCTCATGGTGGCAACTCCAGCTGCCTCACATGTGTGCCCATAACACTGGGATCTCAATGGGATTTTTAAAAATATCTCATTTAAGGAACTAAGATAAACAAAAATCAAAAATTTTAAGAGAAACCATAGGACAAGATTTTTTGTTATTTATTTGGAATCTTCACTTCTAAAAATTATTAAAATGACTTGAAAAGTAGAACTCATAAGGGAAAATCACTATAAAGTTTCAAAATAGTACAGAGGACTGATTGAATAAACTGTGCTCACTTACTTATTTCTTTGCCATATCAGTATATAGAGATATTTCTAATTATAGCTGCTCAGTACTCCTTTGTGTGGTGGAAACACAGTTTATAATTGTAAACCAGGTTTTATTTAAGATGAAATAATGTTATTTTTATAATTCTTAGCTTTATTTTCCAAAATAAATCTAACTAGAAGCTTTTCCCCCTAATATTTCCTCTAAACTTTAGTCTCTGCTTTACGCAGTTTCACTTTCAGGGATTTTTTTTTGGTGCCAGTATTTTTGAGTAACAGCCCGAGTGCTCACACCTTTACAAGTAAGAATTCTAAAAAATTCCCTTTGAAAACGAAAGTAGAAAAATTCCTTTGGAAAGTGAAGCCAAAGCCCTACATTTTTTTGCTTCTTGGTCACGGCAAAGTGGCCACGCTGGGCCATTTCCCCCATGACTCATGCATCTCCTCTCCCGGGTGCCTGGTTCCAGTGTGAGCTCTGCTCTTGCCAGCTGTGTCCCTGGGCAGTGCCTTGGCTTCCTGTCGGTCAAATGGGGGGTAACACTGGTCTCCCAGGTGGTAGTGAGGATTAAGTGAGCAGGTGCTGCTGACCCAGAGCAGCTGTGGGCTGGCCCTGAGGGCCCTGGGTGAAGCCAGCTCCCCAAATAAGACATGCTGGGTATACCATTCTTCCAGGGCTTCCTCTAGCAAACAAACCCCACTGAAGGAATTTCCAAAGCAGATGAACTAGGACTGCAGGGGTCTGGACAGCTGTGGGAAGGGCCACAGCGATGGTCACTATAGCCCAGAAAGACTAAATGGTCTGAGCAAAGAGAGGGTATTTGAAGAGGTTGTTTTGGTGGATAAATTTTTTAAAATTAATTTTATTGAAGTATAGTTGACTTACAATATGTGTTAATTTCTGCTGTACAGCAAAGTGATTCAGTTATGCACATATACATTCTTTCTCTTACTCTTTTCCGTTATGGTTTGTCATAGGGTATTGAATATAGTTCCCTGTGCTATACAGTAGGACCTTGTTGTTTATCTGTCCTGTATATAATAGCTTGCATCTACTAATCCCGAACTCCCAATCCACCCCTCCCCCTGCCCCCCTTGGCAACCACAAGTCTGTTCTGTATGTCTGTGAGTCTGTTTCTGTATTATAGATAAGTTCATTTGTGTCATATTTTAGATTCCACATATGAGTGATCTCATATGATATTTGTCTTTCTCTGTCTTACTTACTTCACTTAGTATGATGATCTCTAGGTCCATCCATGTAGCTGCAAATGGCATTATTTCATTCTTTTTTATGGCCGAGTAATATTCCATTGTACATATGTACCACATCTTCTTTATCCATTCCTCTGTCGATGGACATGTAGGTTGCTTCCATGTCTTGGCTACTGTAAATAGTGCTGTTATGAACGTTGGGGGACATGTATCTTTTTGAATTATAGTTTTCTCTGGATATATGCCCAAGAGTAGGATTGCTAGATGATATGGCAACTCTATTTTTATTCTTTTGAGGAATCTCCATACTGTTTTCCACAGTGGCTGCACCAATTTACATTTTGATGGGTAAGTACTTCTTTAACTTCCAAACAATGTTACAGTTCTTTGGGCAAAGGAGTGAGCCTGACTCTGGCCTCATTCCAGCCCCACTGGAGGCCATGGCCTTGAGTGAACTGATCCCTGGGAGCTGCTATAATGTGCAGTGACCATTCGTATGCAGATGACTAGCCATTTCTCTTTATCTCCAGCCCAGACCTTTCTTCTGAGCTGTAAACATAAATATGTAGCTGCCTACCTGGCTGTTGTTATGGATTTCTCAAAGGCACCTCAGATCTAGCCCAGCATGTAAGACAAAACACAGGGCTTGAGGCCCCGCAAACCTTTCCTCCTTCAATGAGAGGCATCCTTTCCATCCAGAAGTGGGGAGTCATTTTTACCTCCTTCCTCTTCCTCCTACTGCCTTCCAGAACCAATCTTAACCAAGTCTAATCAGTTTCTGCTCTATTGCCAGCCTGCCTACACTCTTGTTCCATTTCTATCCCCTACAATCTTCCAAAACTATGGATCTCCTTACATCACCCCTCTGCAAACAGTTCCTCAGTAGCTGTCCATTGCTCTCGCCTTTAAAAACCACAGCCCCTAACAGGGCCTTCAAGGCCTTGTTCGCCGACCTCCTGCCTTATCTTGTCGCATTCTCCGTGCTGACTCAAGTTCCACTGAGGAAAATGGACTTGGCCAAGAAGGGAGTTAATTAGCCTCGTGGAACACAGACCTCAGGAGAAGAGGGTTTGTCTGGTTGATTATCACAAATCTACCACTTGGAAAACAGGAGGGCTGCCATTTGTGGGAACATGGGATTCTGACAGAATAAACTGGCTCCTTGAGCTGCCATTGCCTCCTTTTTCTGGTTTGCAAAACCCAGGAGCCATATACTGGTGCCTTAGGGTGTGTTTGTGGATTGACATCTGTGACAGTTCTGACCTGGTTTTGCAGTCTATTGGCTTTAAGTTGTTCCTTGAACCTGGATAGTAGTGGACCTATCTTCAAATACCGGCTCCTTTGTTTAATAGTTCTATGACCTTGAGTAGGATTATAACTTCCCTGACCCTCAGTCTCTTCAACTATAAAACAGAAATAATTCTACCTGTTCTGTTTGCCCCAAAGAGTTGCTTTGAGGCTCAAAGAACCCATGCAGGCATTGTGTATGGATAAGGTGACCCACATAGGTTATTGGTCCAAGCTGGGCCAGATTTGAGAGTGGCAGCATGTGTTATTCATAACTACAGAGGGACAGTAGGTACAAATGGGACAATGCTGAGCAAATTGGGACTCCTGGTGACCCTGAGTACGGAGGGCGACCTTTCTGTACACTTCGGCCTTTGCTCTGCCAGATGATGACAGCGGGGCAGGTGAGTAGGGCTGCCACGCTTGGAATGAGTTTGTAAATTGACATGTGTTTTAGGCCCCCACAGAGATTATTTCCACTCTTCAGGGAATCCAAGATAAACAGTGGATTTGTTTTTGGAAGCTACTAAATTACTCACTATGATTCTGCTACTGTGTCTGGCTGATTACAGATATTAGCTCTTTTTTTTTTTTTTTTTTTGTGGTACGCGGGCCTCTCACTGTTGTGGCTTCTCCTGTTGCAGAGCACAGGCTCCGGACGTGCAGGCTCAGCGGCCATGGCTCACGGGTCCAGCCGCTCTGCGGCATGTGGAATCTTCCCGGACCGGGGCACAAACCCGTGTCCCCTGCATCAGCAGGCGGACTCTCAACCACTGCGCCACCAGGGAAGCCCCCCTCTCATGTTTTAAAAACAGCTTTATCAAGATATAATTTACATACCATAAAGTTCATTCATTTAAAATGTGTAATTCTATAACTTTTCGTATATTTATGGAGTAGTGCAACCATCACCATAATCTAATTTTACAGCATTTTCACCATCTTCCAAAGAAATCCCACACCCGTTAGTGGTCACTAATAACTCTTTCCTTCTCCTAGTCCCTGGAAACCACTAATCTACTTCCCGTCTCTGTAGATTTGACTATTATGGACATTTTATATAAATGGAATCGTATAATATATGGTCTTTTGTGACTGCCTTCTTTCACTAAACATAACATTTCCAAAGTTCACCCATGTGGTAGCATGTATCAGTACTTCATTCCTTTTCATTGCCATATAATATTCTGTTGTGTGGATAGACCACATTTCATTTATCCATTCGTCAGTCGATGGACATTTGAGTTGTTTGCATGTTTTGCTGTTACGAATAATACTGCTGTGAAATTTTCTTTTTTTTTTGTGGACATATATTTTCTTTTCTCTTGGGTAGATACAAATAAGACACTGTTGTTATGGCTTTGTAAGTTAATTGTTTGATTTATCCACATTTAAAAAATTATTTGCTCAGTATTCTTTCTAGTGCCTCCCACCTTATATCCAAAATATATTCTTTAGATTTCTTTCTGTGAGGGCAAACTTTCTCAGCTTTTGGTCTGAAAACTTCTGAATTTCTCTCTCAGTCTTGAAAGACAGTTTTATTGGGTGCTGTGAGTTGAATTGTGTCCCCCCTCCCAGAAAAGATATATTTAAGTCCAAACCCTTTGTACGTGTGAATGTGGCCGTATTGGGAAATAGGATTTTTGCAGATGTAATCAAGTTAAGATGCGGTCACACTGGATTAGGATGGTTCCTAGTCCAATGAGGGTATCCTTTTAAGAGGAAGGAAATTTGGCACCGAGACACAGGGAATAGGGCCAGATGATGATGGAGGTGGAGATTGGAGTGTTGCAGCTGCAAGACAAGGAGCACCAATGATTGCTGGTAATCATCAGAAGCTACAAAGAAGGACATATATACACTACCAAACGTAAAATAGATAGCTAGTGGGAAGCAGCCACATAGCACAGGGAGATCAGCTCAGTGCTTTGTGACCACCTAGAGGGGTGGGATAGGGAGGGTGGGAGGGAGGGAGACCCAAGAGGGAAGAGATATGGGGACATATGTATATGTATAACTGATTCACTTTGTTATAAAGCAGAAACTAACACACCATTGTAAAGCAATTATACTCCAGTAAAGATGTTAAAAAAAAAAAAAAAAGAAGCAAGGAAAGATTTGTTTTTAGAGCCTTCAGAAGGAGCATGGCCCTGTCAACACTTCAACGTTGGACCTCCAGAACTGTGAAAGAATAAATTTCTGTTATTTTAAGCCACGCAGTTTGTGTTCATTTGTTATAGCAGCTCTAGGAAACTAATACACTAATTATGTGATTCTATGTTGACAGTTATTTTGTTCTTCATATAATGAGGATGTCAATCCATAGTCTTTCTGATTTTCTTTTTTCTTCTTTTTTTTATTGAAGTATAGTTAATTTACAATTTTGTGTTAGTTTCAAGTGTACAACAAAGTGATTCAGTTATACATATGTATATATATATTTTTTCAGATTCTTTTCCATTATAAGTTATTACAAGATATTGAGTATAGTTCCCTGTGCTATACTGTAGTTCATTGTTGTTTACCTATTTTATATATAGTAGTGCATATCTGTTAATCCCAAACTCCTAATTTATCGCCCCCCCTGCTATCCCCTTTGGTAACCATATGTTTGTTTTCTATGTCTGTGAGTCTGTTTCTGTTTTGTAAATAAGTTCATTTGTATCATTTTTTTAAGGTTCCACATATAAGTGATATCATATGAAATTTGTCTTTCTCTGTCTACCTTACTTCACTTAATATGATAATCTCTGGGTCCATCCATCTTTGTTCTTCTTGAGAAGTTAACTATTGATCTAACTGCTGTTTGTAACCAATTTCTCTTTCCTTCTTGACTGCTTTTAAAATCTCTTTGTTTCTAGTTACCTGCACTTTCACTATGAAATGCCTGGGTTTGGATTTCTTTTTATTTATTCTGTTCGGGACATACTGGATTTCTGAATCTGAGGATGTGTGTCTATCATCAATTCTGGAAATTTCTAAGCCATTATCTTTTTGAATATTCTTTATTAAACTCTACTACCTCATTTTGAAAACCCGATTAGACGTAAAGTAGCCCTTTTTACTCTAATCTCTATCTTAATCTCTCTTTCGTATTTTCCCATCTCTTTGTTTCTCAGGCTGTGCTTCAAATCTGCCTTCCAATTTACCAATTGCTGATGGAAATTTAATTAACAATCAAGTTAAGAAGAAAAAAAGGGTATCTTATTCAAGCTAAACTGAAGATTATAACCTGGGAGACAAAGTCTCAGAAGCTCTGAGAACTGTTCCACCTGTTAGAAGTCAAAGGCACAGTGGTATACCTTTATGAGACAAAGGGTGGTACATTAAATAGTTATACTGAGATTTTACATAAAGTTTACCAAGGATACAAAATCCAGATAAGCACATACAAAGCGGGCAGCAAGTCACTATGACCTCTTACAGCCTTGGGAAAGAACACTTTTTTTTACAAAGTTACATTGTTAGCATCAGAAGAAAGAAAGAAAGAAAAAGATCTTTCTGGTAGGGCAGGCCCTCCCATCCTTGAGGTACTCTGGTTAACGTGTAATGCAGACACACACTGAACATTAGGGAGGGAGGGAGGGAAGGAGGAGGCCCAAAGGAACAGAAAGAGAATTTTATGTTTAAATGTTCTTGTCCACTTTAAAAATATAAATTTTATTTCATCACAATTCTCTCTTTATTTGTGTATAATATGCTATATAACCCACCCACTGAGTGTTTGTTTGTTTGTTTGCTTTTTTTTTTGCAGTACGCAGGCTTCTCACTGTTGTGGCCTCTCCCGTTGCGGAGCACAGGCTCCGGACGCGCAGGCTCAGCGGCCATGGTTCACGGGTCCAGCCGCTCCGCGGCATGTGGGATCCTCCCTGACCGGGGCACGAACCCGTGTCCCCTGCATCGACAGGCGGACTCTCAACCACTGCGCCACCAGGGAAGCCCAGAGTGTTTTGTTTTTAATGGCACAATATAAAAGTTTAAATGTTTAGATTTTTTAAAACCATTTTTTAATTGATGTATAATTAATTTACAATGTGTTAGTTTTAGGTGTACAGCAAAGTGATTTGTTTTATATATTAATATACATTCCTTTTCAGATTCTTTTTTCTTAAAGATTTATTATTTATTTAATTTATTTTTGGTTGCATTGGGTCTTAGTTGCGGAAAGTGGAATCTTCGTTGAGGCATGTGGGATCTTTTGTTTTGGCACACGGGCTCTTTGTTGCGGCCCATAGGCTTCTCGCTAGTTGTGCCATGTGGTTTATGCAGCTTTTCTCTTCTCTAGTTGTGGCATGCAGACTCCAGGGCGCATGAGCTCTGTAGTTTGTGGCATGTGGGCTTTAGTTGAGGTGCACGAGCTTAGTTGCCCCGTGGTGTGTGGGATCTTAGTTCCCTAACCGGGGATCGAACCTGCGTCTCCTGCATTGTAAGGTGGATTCTTTACTACTGGACCACCAGGGAAGTCCCCCTTTTCAGATTCTTTTCCCTTATAGATTATTGCAAGATATTGAATATATGTTCCCTGTGCTAAATGTTTACATTTTTTATTGTTAATTATAGTAAACATACAGAAATATATGTAAAACACAAGCACATTAGCTTAACAAATTGTGGCAAACACTTGTGTAATTGCACCAAGTGAGGAAATAGAGTACTGCTGGCACCTTAGCGGCCTCTGCACGACCCTCCCAATCATACTCTTTCCCTCCCCTTAGCAGTAACCCAAATCTCTACTTCTATTGTATTTTTTTAATAGTTTTTTTGTTTGTTATGTATCCTTAAACATGTAATTTAATATTGCTATTTTTTAGACTTTACATAATGGAATTACAATGTGGTATTCTGCTGCATCTGATTTCTTTTTTCTTAATATAATGTTTCAAAGATTAATGCATGTTGTATATCTGTCAGTGTTTAATTCATTTTCATTGCTGTATAGTATTCCTTTGCATGGATATACTTGTTTGTTTATCATTTCTACCATGGATGGACATTTGAGTTGTTGTCACTTTAGCTATCTTGACATTTTCCAAAATGTACATGAGAAAGTATTTCTGTAGGGTATATATCTAGGGGTAAACATGTCAGATTTACTGGATATTGGAAACACTTTTCTAGTGCGGCTGTACCATTTTACACTCCCACTGCAATGTGTACAAGGCCTTGTTGCTCCTAACCAATGCTTGGTATTGTCAGAATTAAAAATTTTTGCCAATCAGGTAGGTGTGTAATATGATTCATTGTGATCTTAATTTTCATTTCGTGATTACCAGTGAGTGTGAGTCCGTATTCATATATTTATTGACCAGTTGGATATTATTTTTCATGTGGTGCCTGTTCAGGTGTTCTGCCCATTTTTCTGCTTGGTTCTTTGCCTTTTTCTTATTGACTTGGGGCAACTCTTTACATATTCTGGTAACAGGATTTTTGTCATTTATCATCTTCTTCCACTCAATGGCTTGATTTTCACACTCTTAATAGTGTCTTTTTGTAAATAAAATTCCTTAATTTTAACGTGGCTAAATTCGTGAATCCTTTTCTCCTATGTCTAGTGCCTACTGTGTCCTATTTAAGAGATCTTTCTCTACCTTGAAGTCATGGAAGACATTCTTAGATTGTCTTAAATATTTGTTGTTTTCCTTTTCACTTTAAGGTTTATGATCTGCCAATATTGATTTTTGGGAACGGGGTGAGTTAAAGATCCAAATTAATTTTTTTATATGATATCCCATTGTCCTAGTACCAATTGAAACAAAGCTGACCTTTTGCCAGCACTTAGCAGTATCACATTTATCATAAATCACATGTTTTTATATTTATGACTGTTTCTGGAATTTCTTTCTAAATCTTTCCATTGGCTTATTTGTCTATCCTTGTGCCTATACCATGCTTTCTTAATTGCTGTCTGTGATGGTTACTTTTATGCGTCACCTTAGCTGTGCCCAGATATTTGCTCACATTATTCTGGATGTTTCTATGAAGGTGTTTTTTGGATGAGATTAACTTTTAAATTGGTGGACTTTGGGTAAAGCAGATTGCCCTCCACCATTGGGTGGTTCTCATCCAATCAGTTGAAGACCTTAATAGAACAAAGACTGGTCTTCTCTGAGCAAGAAGGAATTCAGCTGGCAGGCTGTCTCTGGATTCAAACTGCACCTGTCCCCTTGGTTTCCAGTCTGCTGGCCTACTCTGCAGATTTTAGATTTGCCAAGCCTCCTTAATCACATGAGCCAACTCCTTAAAGTAAATCTCTCTCTACATATACACATCCTGTTGGCTCTGTCTGGAGAACCCTGACTACTGTACTATCTTTTTATAATGTTTTGATAACCGGCAGAGCAAATCAATTCACTGAAAAAAAAAAAAGAATGTGCTGATTAATGTGAGTCCTTTGCATTTCCATATATTTAGGTCTTCTTCATCTTTTCCCAGTGATGTTTTGTGTTTTTTAGTGGTAGAGGTCTCACACATCTTTCCTCCTTAAGGACATCCCTAGCTACTCTGATGGTCTGTTGCAGTCTCAGCGCCAGACTGTGAGCTCCCTGAAGGTGTAAGTGCTGACTTTTCCCCTCCCATCTCTTGCACCAAGCCTGTGAGCTTGGCCCTGAGTAGCTGTGTAACAAATATTTCTTGCATAATTAATGAATTTTATTATTCATACAGACAGTGATATTATTTTAGTGGTCTGTCAAAAGATTAATAATGCAGTAGTGAGTCATTAAACATTTATTGAACACCCATCACAGGCAAGGATACATTCAGAGCACATCCCTTTCTCAGAATTCCTGTGGTTTCTGCAACACCTGGGTCTCAGCCTCTCCTTCAGTCCAGGCCTGCCTACTACACACCACCATTTCCCTCTGGCCCCCCTCTTGTTCTTTTTGTGCAAACCTCAATTTGCATCTTGATGGAGGTGAATAATTAGAACCCTCCAGCATGAATAATTCTAGGCAAATTAATTTTCATGCCAATCAGGGAAAATTAATTGGCTTCATGATGTTTCATATTTTCTAGGCGGGGGTCCCCCACCTCTTCCCTGCCTCAGGCTCTTCTTCCTTAGCACTTTGGAGAAGATTGCTTGTTAGTTTTATTGTTTGTCTGTTTGTTTTTAACACTTCCACAGGCAACAATGCTACCCCTCCTTGTAGCTAAATGAGCCATTTAACAAGCACAATAAAATCTTCCTTGGAGCCACTACTGGCTCAGTCTAATGCACTTGGTCCTCTATAATCCAGTGTCTACTTTAACCTTTTTATTTGCTTTTGTGGATACAAAAACATACAGAGAAATACATAAGAGATATAAATATGCAGCCTAATGAATATCTTTTGCCATTCTGTGGCTTATCCTTTCTCTCTCTTTATTACATTTTTTGATGGAACAAGTTCTTACTTTTAATATAGTCATATATATCAACCTTTCCCTTTATGCCCTGATTAAAAATTGTTCCAAAATAAAGTGTTTATACTGTACTTTTATAAGAGAACTGAACTTCTTTCCCATTTTTTCCAAAATGGAGATAGCTTTATTATATTTTTTCTGGTAACAGAAATAATAGATGATCTTAGTATTTGCCTTGCACACACATACACACACACACTCACAAGAATTATTTAAAAGTAGGTTGCAAATATCATGACATTTCACTTTTTTATTACTTTTTTTTTTTTTGGTACGTGGGCCTCTCACTGTTGTGGCCTCTCCTGTTGTGGAGCACAGGCTCCAGACGCGCAGGCTCAGCAGCCATGGCTCACGGGCCCAACCGCTCCGCGGCATGTGGGATCTTCCCGGACTGGGGCACGAACCCGTGTCTCCTGCATCGGCAGGTGGACTCTCAACCACTGCGCAACCAGGGAAGCCCTTTATTACTTATTTTTAAAAATTAATTTTTTCTTCTAGTTTTATTGAGATATAATTGACATACAGCACTGTATAAGTTTAACGTGTATAGCCTAATGATTTGACTTACATACATCATGAAATGATTATCACAAGAAGTTTAGTGAACATCCATCATCTCGTGTAGATACAAAATTAAAGAAATAGAAAAAAAGTTTTTTTTTTCTTGTGATGAGAACTCTTAGAGTTTACTTACTCTCTTAACAGCTTTCATATATAGCACATTGTTTATTATGTTAATTATGTTTATCACATTGTACATCACATGCCTAGTACTTATTTATCTTATAACTGGAAGTTCATAACTTTTGACTGCCTTCATCCAATTCCCCCTCCCCCCACCAAGCCTTCCTCTGGTAACTGCAAATCTGATCTTTTTTTTCTATGAGTTTATATGTTTGTTTTTGAAGTATAATTGACCCATAACACTATGTTAGTTCCTGTTACACAATATAGTGATATTTTTCTATACATTTCAAAATTATCACCATGGTAAGTCTAGTTATAATATGTAATCCCACCCCAAGGATATTACTTAGTTATTGACTATATTCTCCGCCCATTCATACCCATGACTCATTCATTTTACAACTGGAAGTTATACCTCTTAATCTCCCTCACCTATTTCTTTCCTCCCTCCACTTTCTCATCCTTTGCAAATGACCTATTTGTTCTTTGTACTTATAGTTGTGTTGCTGTTTTGTTGTTTGCTCATTTGGTTTGCTTGCTTTTTAGATTCTACATATAAGTGACATCAGACAGTATTTTTCTTTCTCTGTCTGACTTATTTCATTTACCATAATACCCTTTAGGGTTGCAAATGGCAGGATTTCATTCTTTTTTATGGCTGAGTAATATTCTACTCCATATATGTATATGGAATATAATATATATTCCATCATCTTTATTCATTCATCTCTTGATGGGTTGTTTCCTTTTGTTTTTTGGGAGTTTTAAAAGTACTGTTTCAATTTCATCACTGGTAATTGATCTGTTCATATTTTCTATTTCTTCCTGGTTAAGCTGTGGGAAATTGTGCCGTTCTAGGGATTTGTCTATTCTAGGTTTCTCATTTTATTGACATATAATTGTTCATAATAGTCTCTTATGATCCATTGTATTTCTGTGGCTTTTGTTTTAATTTCTCCCTTTTTATTTCTGATTTTATTGATTTGGGCCCTCTCTCTTTTTTTCTTGATGAGTCTGGCTAAAAGTTTATCAATTTTTTTTATTTTTTCATAGAATCACTTGGGTTGTTTCTCAAATTCTTTGTTATTGTAAATAATGCTGCAATGAACAACAGGGTACCTATATCTTTTCTGATTAATGTTTTTGTTTTCTTTGCATAAATAACCAGAAGTAGAATTGCAGAATCATATGGTAGTTCTATTTTTAATTTTTTGAGAAAACTCCATAATGTTTTCCACAGTGACTGCACCAATTTACATTCCCTCCAACAGTGCACACAGGTTCTCTTTTCTCCACATCCTTGCTAACACTTGTTTTTTTGATGATAGCCATCCTGACAGGTGTGAGGTGATATTTTGTTGTGGTTTTGATTTACATTTTCCTGATGATTAGTGATGTTGAGCATATTTTCATGGGCCTGTTGTCCAGCTACATGTCTTCCTTAGAAAAATGTCTATTCAGATTCTTTTTTCCTTTTTAATTGGATTGTTTGTTTGTTTGTTTTTATCATGAGTTGTCTATTTTGGATATTAACTCCTTGTTAGATATATTGTTTGCAAATATCCTCTCCCATTCAGTAGGCAGCCTTTTCTTTTTTAGAGCTTTCTTTGTTGTGAAAAAGTTTTTCAGTTTGATCTAGTTCTATTTGTTCATTTTTGCTTTTGTTTCCCTTGCCTGGGGAGACTTCTCCAAAAAATATGACTAAGACCAATGTTGAAGAAAATACTGCTTGTTTTTTTTTCAATAGAACTTTATGGTTTCAGGTCTTACATTTAAGTCTTTAATCCATTTTGAAATTATTTTTGTGCATGGTGTGAGAGAATGTCCAGTTTGATTCATTTGCAAGTAGCTGTCAAGTTTTCCCAACACCATTTATTGAAGAGGTGTTCTTTTTTCCCATTGTATATTCTTGCCTCCTTTTTGATAGATTATTTGCCTATGTAAGCATGGGTTTATTTCTGGACTCTCTGTTCTGTTCCGTTGATCTACATGTCTATTTTTGTCCTGGTACCATACTGTTTTAAGGATGGTAGCTTTATAATATAGCTTAAAATCAGGGAGTGTGATAACTCCAGCTTTGTTCTTTTTTTTCCTCAAGGCTGTTTTGGCTATTTGGGGCCTTTCATATTTGCATACAAATAATTTTAGAATTATTTCTTCTAGTTCTGTGAAGAATGCCATTGGTATTTTGATAGGGATTGCATTGAATCTGTAGATTGCCTTGGGTCACGTGGTAATTTGAACAGTATTAATTCTTTCAATCCATGAACATGACATATCTTTCCATCTGTTTGTGTCACTTTCAATTTCTTTCATCAGTGTCTCACAGATTTCTGCGTACAGGTATTTTACATCTTAAAGATTTTTTTGATGTGGACCATTTTTAAAGTCTTTTTTGAATTTGTTACAATATTGCTTCTGTTTTATGTTTTGGTTTTTTGGATGCGAGGCAAGTGGGATCTTAGCTCCCTGACCAGGGATTGAACCTCACTCATTGCATTGGAAGATGAAGTCTTAACCACTGAACTGCCAGGGAAGTCCCTTACCTCCTTGATTATATTTATTCCTGGGTATTTTATTCTTTGTGATGCAATTGTAAATGTTTTCTTACTTTCCCTTTCTAATAGTTCATTTTTAGTGTATAAAAGTGCAACAGATTTCTGTGTATTAATTTTGTATTCTGCACCTTTACCAAATAAACTGATGAGCTCTAGTTGTTTATTGGTGATGTTTTGAGGATTTTCTAATGTCTAGTCTCATGTCATCTGCAAGGAATTACAATTTTATTTCTTCCTTTCCAAATTGGATTCCTTTTATTTCTTTTTCTTGTCTGATTGCTTTGGCTAGGACTTTCAATACTATGTTGAATAAAAGTGGTGAGACTGAACATCCTTGTCTTGTTACTGATCTTAGAGGAAATGCTTTCAAATTTTCACTGTTGAGTATGATGTTAGCTGTGGGCTTAGCATATTTGGCCTTTATATGTTGAGGTGTATTCCCTCTATACCCACTTTGTTGAGAGTTTTTATCATAAATGGATAAGTTGAATTTTGTCAGAAGCGTTTTTTTGCATCTATTTAGATGATTATATAATTTTTATTCTTCAGTTTGTTAATGTAGTGTATCACTTTGATTGATTTGTGGGTATTGAACTATCCTTGCATCCCTGGGATAAATTCCACTTGATAATGGTGTATGATCCTTTTAATGTATTGTTGAATTCAGTTTTCTAATATTTTATTGAGGATTTTTGCAGCTATGTCTATCAATGTTATTAACCTATAATTTTCTTTTTCTTTGTTTTGGTGATATCTTTGTCTAGTTTTTGTATCAGGGTGATGCTGGCCTGGTAGAATGAGTTTGGAAGCATTCCTTCCTCTGTAATTTTTTGGAATAGTTTGAGAAGGATGGGTATTGATTCTTCTCTAAATATTTGATAAAATTCACCTGTGAAGCCATCTGGTCTTAGACTTTTGTTTTTTGGGAGTTTAAAAATTACTGTTTCAATTTCATCACTTGTGATTGATCTGTTCATATTTTCTATTTCTTCCTGGTTAAGCTGTGGGAAATTGTACCGTTCTAGGGATTTGTCTATTCTAGGTTTCTCATTTTATTGACATATAATTGTTCATAATAATCTCTTATGATCCATTGTATTTCTGTGGCTTTTGTTTTAATTTCTCCCTTTTTATTTCTGATTTTATTGATTTGTGCCCTCTCTCTTTTTTTCTTGATGAGTCTGGCTAAAAGTTTATCAATTTTGTTTAGTTTTTCATAGAACCAGCTCTTAGTTTCATTAATCTTTTCTATTGTTTTTTAGTCTCTATTTCATTTACTTCTGCTCTGATTTTCATAAACTGTTTCCCTTCTCTGACTTTGAGTTTTGTTTGCTCTTCTTTTTCTAGCTCCTTTAGGTTGTTGATTTGAGATTTTTCTTGTTTCCTGAGGTAGGCTTGCATTACTATAAAATTCTCTCTTAGAACTGCTTTTGCTGTGTCCCATAAATTTTGTATTGTTATGTTTTTGTTTTCATTTGTCTCCAGATATTTTTTGATTTCTTCTTTGATTTCTTCAGTGATCCATTGGTTGTTTAGTAGCATGATTTTTAGCCTCCACTTGTTTGTGTTTTTTGCAGTTTTTTTCTTAGTAGATTTCTAGTTTCATATCGTTGTGATAAGAAAACATGCTTGATACAATATTTTTAAATTTACTGAGACTTGTTTGGGCTGCCATTTCCAGACTTGTTTTGTGGACTAACATGTGATTTATCCTGGATAATGTTCCATGTGCACTTGAAAAGATTGTGTATTCTGCTGCTTTTGGATGAAATATTCTGTACATATCTCTTAAGTCCATTTGGTATAATGTGTAGTTTAAGGCTAGTGTTTCCTTATTGATTTTCTTTCTGGATGATCTGTCCATTGATATAAGTAGGGTTTTAAAGTCCCCTTCTATTATTGTGTTACTCTCAATTTCTTCCTTTATGTCTGTTAATATTTGCTTTATGTATTCAAATGCTTTTATGTTGGGTGCATATATTTACAATTGTTATATCTTCTCCTTGGATTAGTTCCTGTATCATCATATATTGTCCTTCTTTGTCTGTTACATCTTTGTTTTAAAGTCTACTTTGTCTGATATAAATATTGCTACTCTGGCTTTCTTTTGATTTCCATTTGCATGGAATACCTTTTTCCATTCCCTCACTTTCAGTTTGTGTGTGTGTCTTTAGATCTGAAGTGAGTTTCGTGTAGGCAGCATCTATTCAGGTCTTGTTTTCGTATCCATCCAGCCACTCTATGTCTTTTGATTGGAGCACTTATTTCATTTACATTTAAAGTAGTTATTGACAAGTATGTTTTTATTGCCATTTGTTACTTGTCTTAGGTTGTTTTTGTAGTTTTTCTTGCTCTTTTCTTCTTCTTTTGTTCTCTTCCCTTGTGATTTCTTGACTATCTTTAGTGTATATTTGGATCCCTTTCTCTTTTTTTTTGGTATGTATCTATTATAGATTTTTGGTTTGTGGCTACCATGAGGTTTATATATGGCAATCTATATGTATTTATTTTAGGTTGCTGATCTCCTAATTTCAAATGTATTTTAACAACCTGGTATTTTTACTCCTCTCCCCACATTTACTGTTTTTGATGTCATATTTTGAATCTTTTTGTTTTATGTATCCCTTAACTTCTTATTGTGGATATAGATGATTTTAGTACTTTTGTCTTTTAACCTGTCTACTAGCTTTATATGGAGTTAATTTACTAGATTTACTGTATATTTGCCTTTACCAATGAGATTTTTCCTTTCATAATTTTCATGTTTCTAGTTGTGGCCTTTTCTTTTTTGCTTAGAGAAGTTCCTTTAACATCTCTTGTAAAGATGGTTTGGTGGTGCTGAACTCTTTTTAGATTTTGTTTGTCTGTAAAACTTTTGATTTCTCAAAAGCCTTGCTGGGTAGAGTACTCTTGGTTATAGGTTTTCCTCTTTCATCATTTTAAATATATCATGTCACTCCCTTCTGTCTTATAGAGTTTTTTTTGCTGAAAAGTCAGCTGATAGACTTATGGGAGTTCCCTTGTATATACCTTGTTGCTTTCCCCTTGCTGCTTTTAATATTCTCTCTTTATCTTATTTTTTGCCATTTTAATGACAATGTGTCTCGGTGTGGTCTTCTTTGGGTTGATCCTGTTTGGGGCTCTCTGTGCTTTCTGGGCCTGGATTTCTGTTTCCTTTCCCAGGTTAGGGAACTTTTCAGCTATTATGTCTTCAAAGATATTTTCTTCCTCTTTCTCTCTCTCTTCTCCTTCTGGGACTCCTATAATGTGAATGTTTGTACACTTGATGTTGTTCCAGAGGTCTCTTAAACTGTCCTCATTTCTTTTTTATTCTTGTTACTCTTTTCTGTTCAAGTGCAGTGATTTCCACTACTCTGTCTTCCAGCTTGCTGATTTGTTCCTCTGTATCATTTAATCTACTATTAATTCTTTCTAGTGTGTTTTTCATTTCAGTTACTGTATTATTCATCTCTTTTGTTCTTCCTTATATTTTCTAACTCTTTGTTAAAAACTGCTAACATCTCAATCTGTTCATACATTCTTTTCCCAAGTTCTTTGATCATCTTTATGATCATTACATTGAGCTCTTCCTCAGATAGATTGTTAATCTCCACTTCAGTTAGTTCTTTTTCTGGGAGTTTATCTTGTTCTTCTGTTTAGAACATGTTCCTCTGTCGCCTCATTTTGTCTAATTTGATGTTTTTATTCCTACATATCTAGTAGGGTGGTTACATTTCCTGACCTTAGAGAAGTGGCCTTTTGTAAGAGGTGCCCTGTGCATCCCAGCAGCACACTCCCCTCTGGTCACTAGAGCTATATGCTCTAGGGATGCCCCTTATGTGGGCTGCAAGGATCCTTCTGTTGTGATGGGCTGACTACTGAGGGTGGTCTGGTAGGTGTGGCTGGCTCCTGGTCCAGTTGCTTACCATGCCTTGCCTTGTGTGGAGGCTGCTGGCCACTGGTTGATGGGACTGAGTCACGAGGTGGCTGTCTGTGGAACCGTGGATGTTCCAGGGCTAGTGCTGGCTCACTGGTGGTCACAGTTGTGTTCTTGGGTGGGTGGTTGTGGAGCTGGGTTCTCAGTTATACTGTCAGCCTGCTTGTGGGTAGGGCTGGCTCCTGACATGGCTGGCTGTGGGTTCTGGTGTGTCCCAAAGCTGGTGCTGGTCCATTGGTGAATGGGGCTGGATCCTTGGGTGGCTGGCTGAAGAGTCTAAGGTATCTCAGAGACCATGTTGGCTTGCTGGTGGGTGGTGTTGGGGTCCAGGTCATCCCAGGGCTAGTACTTGCCCATCAGTGGGTAAAGCCAGATCCTGGGGCTAGTGCCTGCCCACTGGCAGGCAGAGCCAAGTCCTAGGGTCACTGACTGCAGGGCTGAAGTGTCCCAGAGCTGAGGTTGGACAACTGGTCAGTTGGGCCAAGGTCCAGGGAGTCCTGGAGCTAATGCTGGCTCACTGGTGGGTGAAGCCAGGTCCTGGAATCTCTGGCTACAGGACCCTGGGGGTCCTGAAGCTGGTACTGTCCCACTGGTGGACAGAGTTGGTTCCTGACACAGCTGGCTATCCTGAAGCTTGTGTCAGCCTGCTGGTGGGTCAGACAAGATCCTGGGGCAGCTGGCTGAGAGGTACAAGGTGTCTCACAGCTGGAGTTGTCCTCCTGGTTGGCGGAGCTGAGGCCTAGTGGGTCTCTGGACTGGTGCCTGCCCACTGGTGGGTGAGGCTGGTCTTTAGGCTAGAGCCAGCTCACTGGTGGATGAAGCCAGGGCCCAGGAGGTCCTGCAGCTCATGGCTGTCCACTGGAGGGCAGATCTGGGTCCCAGGGTCTCTGGCTGCAGGGCCCTGGTGGTCTCAGGGCTAATTACTGTGCACTGGTGTGTGAGGCTGGGTCCTGCGCTCTCTGGTGGATAGGCCTGTGTCACTGGGTGGCTTTGGGCTCAGACGGTTTTTAGGCAGCCTCCTGTTGGTGGGTGGAGCTGTGTCCCCTCCTAGTAGTTGCTTGGCCAGAGATGTCCCAGCACTGGCACCAACAGGCTGTGGGTGGGACCAGTTCTTGGTGCTAATGGGCTGGAGGGAGGATTCCACAATGGCACTTGACAGCACCAATGTCCACGTGGTAGAACAAGTTCCCAAAATGTCTGCTGCCAGTGTCTATGTCCCCAGGGTGAGCTGCAGTTGCATCCTGCCTCTTCAGGAGACTCTCCAAGATCAGCAGGTAGGTCTGACCCAGGCTCCTTTCAAATTACTGCTTTTGCCTTGGGTCCTGGAGTGTGTGAGATTTTGTGTGCACCCTTTAAGAGTGGAGTCTCTATTTCCCACAGCCCTCTAGTTCTTCCAAAAGTAAGCCCCACTGGCCGTCAAAACCAAACGTTCTGGGTGCTCATCTTCCCAGCACAGCACCCCTGGGCTGGGGAGCTCAATGTGAGACTAAGACCCCTTGCTCCTTGGGGAGAACCTCTGCAATTGTAGTTATTCTTCCATTTGTGGGTCTTCCCCTGAGAGTAGGGGTCTTGACTCTACTGTGACTCTGCCCCTCCTACCCTTCTCATTATGGTTCCTTCTTTATACCTATAGCTGTAGAAGATCTTTTCTGCCAGATTCCTGTCTTTCCCATCAATAGTTATAATCATGGCATGCTCACGAGAGGAGGTGAGATCAGGGTTTTCCTATTCTGCCGTCTTGCAGCAAAGACTTCTCATTGTTGTTTTAATTTGCATTTCCCTAAGACTAGTGATGTTGAGCCTCTTTTCATGTAAAATAGTATTATCTCTTAAATTTCATTTCTAAGTGTCTATTGCTAGTGTACAGCAATACAATTAATTTTTTTATATTGACCTCAAATCTTGCATTCCTGAAAAATTCAATTATTAGATTTTTTTTGTATTGTCAACACATATATTATGCCATTTGTGTATAAAGAGAGTTCTGTTTTTTTACTTCCCAGTCTTTATGCCTTTTACTTCTTTTTCTTTGCCTGGCTAGGGCTGCCAGCACAAGGTTGGATAGAAGGTGTGAAAGTGACCATCCTTATGTTCTTCCTAACTCTGGGGTTGAAGAATGTTCATTCTGTCACCGTTAAGAGTGATGTTAGTGGCATTCTTTATCAGCTTTAGGAAGTTCCCTTTCATTTTCAGTTTGCTGAGAGTTCTATTATACTAAACAGGTCCTGAAATTTATCACATGCCTCTTTTTCAGTATTTCTTGAAGTAATCATGTTTTTTCCTCTTTATTTTGTTAATGTGGTGAATTACATCTTTTGATTTTTTTAATGTTAAACTAGTCTTGTATTTCATGATATATTATCTTTTTTATATATCACTAGATTTATTTTGCTCATTTTAAAAATTATTTTTGCACTCTGTTTAAGAATGAGTTTGTCCAGTAGTTTTCTTTTCTCTCATTCTCCTTGTCAGATAGTAGAACTAGGCTTTGCTGTTATAGTAAATGACTAGGGAAATGTTTCTTCTTATACCTATGGAAGAGTGTATGCAATAAGGACTTTATTTCTTTAAGTGTTTGTTACAGTTTTCTTGGGTAGCCACCTTGGCCTGGACTTCTGTTTGTGGATATATTTTTGTTTAGCTTACAGTTTTAGTTTCTTTAATCATTACAGAATTATTCAGATTTTCTACTTCTTCTCGTGCCTGTTGTGTCATTATAGATTTTTTTGTTTTTTTTTATAACTAATTTCTAAAAGAGAATTACTTCCACGTCATCCCCTCAGGGCTCCTCCCACTCTGCATCATCTTCCTATTCCCTAAAAGCTAGGAAATGTAAAGATATTACCTTAAAGCTGTCACTCCATCCTGGACATCATCACTCACAGCATCTAGTGTAAGGATAGATTTAAAATAGATACTCAATATTTTGTTATTGTTTTTTCTGTTTTCCTTTTTGTTTCCAACTCTTGCTGGAATCTCTTTTTGTTCTATTGATTGGCCTTTACAGGGAAGCTCTGTAAATAGTTTGGAGTTTTGTTTTCTTTTGACTCAGAAAGGATGCTACACACGTTAACTTGGCATTTGTAAGGGATCTTAATGTCAAAGGTTTCCAAACATGTTAGGAATTTCTTGGCTATTGAGCAAGCAATTCCTCTCTCCCTTGTGGGCCTGTGGCTCAGGGAGCAGATCCTCAGTGTGTTTGCTTTCCTATGGGAAAGGATCCAAAGAACACAAGAAGGCACTCTTGGCTGCTTCACAGATGCCGGCTTGCTAGACCAGCAGTAGGACCCACTCCAGCCTTCTTGGCCAATATTTGATGCCACAGAGACGCACTAAACAAGTTTGATTTGAAAATGAGCCACAAAGTCATGGAGAAAGGACGTGCTTGGAGGGGAACCCATTCAGTGCAGTAGCTTGGTGGGCTCTAAAATGAATGAAGAAAGCCCTTCCTCCTTATGGACCATCAGAACTGTAAGGGACCTTGGACATGACTTGGTCCAACCCTCTTATTAAACAGGTGGAGAGACTACTCCCCAGAGAGGTGGCACAATTTATCCAGTTCATGCAGTGGGTGAAGGTGGGGCTAAGACCAGCAGCTCAGTCTTCTGACAACCACAGCTGATTGTTTTCTGAGGCTGAAGTGTGTCTCCCTTACTTCCCTTTAGGTCTTTAGTTTCATGTTCACTAATCTACCCAAACAACTAACCTTAGGGAGTGATGCTCCTGCTTCTCTTCACAGTGGACCCACTTTCTTTGTCCCCTTACATTCTTACCCAGGGGAAGAGACTGACAATTAATTGAGCCATGGATTATTTGTGATGTAATTTCCAGGCCTTAATATCAAGGACCATGTGCAATTTTTCTCTCTTTTGCTCTGTGTGGTCCCTTCACTGGGTAAAAGCTAGAAGTAGACATTCTCTACCAAGTGGCTGGTTGGGTAGGTGATTCAGGGGTCTTCTTGGGGCCTTACCTACTTAACAATCTTCAGGCTTGATGGGGAATATGGATCAATAGTTACTCTTGGAAAGAGGAGGTCTTAGAATCTAAGTGTTATTTAACAAATATTTATAGAGTCTTTACACAGGGAATGCTACAGTGAATACACTAGATAGGGTTCCTGCCCTCAGGAAGCTAACATTTCAGTGGGGAAAAATGAGTAAATAAGAAAAGAAAAAAATAAACAAGGTGTCATAGGTGGTGATAAGACCCCTGAAAGAAATACAGAAAGTGACACAGTAGAGAGGAATTTGGTGGTTGACTGGGGGTCTAGCTTATACCTGGTGGCCAGGGAGGGCCTGTCTGAGGAGCTTCCACTTAATCTGGACCTGAAAGATGGGGAAGAGCCAGCCCTGAGCAGAACTTAGAGGAGAGCGGAGAGAACACGGCAAGGGACTTAGATGTCATAGGAATCTCACAGACTCCGGTCAATGTGGGCAGAGAATCACATGCAAGGGGAAGCGAGGTACCAGATGAGCTTTGAGTGAGGGTGAGTACCAGATCTGACAGCGCTTTCTGGGGACTTAGAGTTTATCCTAAGAGAATAGGAATATTTTAAGTTGCGGGGGGTGACAAGATCCAATTTATATTGATATTTTTTAAAAGATTGCTTTGGCCAATGGAGCCACCACTGTGAGGCAGAGGCTGCCAGCTCTTCCCGAATATCTATCTTTACTATCTTTACGTAGTTATGGAATTTCTCACTGGTCACGTGGCCACCCAGGTAAGGATGACACTCCAACCTCCCTGGTAGTGGGTGTGGCCTGTGACCAGGTCCGGCCCAGTGGAATGTGAGGGAAATGACATAGGCAGGGCAGGTCTGGTTGAGGATTGACTCTCGTGCCCCACACCCCCCATCATGAGCAAGGTATCCTCCTGCCCCTGTGTGGAGCACACCTGTGTAGGATCAACTCCGCTCACCCGACCCAGGTAGGAACCAGACACCTGTGTTACACTCGGGCCAGGTCGGCCGGCTGATATTCAGTGGGACACGAAGCTGTAGGTCCTTACTCGTTGCAGGCCACCTCAGTGATCCCCGCCCCCTCCCCATCTTGGCTTAGGGCTGGGAAAGCCTTGGGAGGCAGTAACCTGTCTCCACAGACACTGTATCCTCAGCAACGTGGCTCTCCCTTGTCCTCGTCCCCAGTTCTTTGCTCACGTAGAAGTGGGGGGGATGGGGATGGAGGTGCCAACTCTTACCTACCTCTGAGGGAGTGCCTGCTGCCCACATATGGGTGGCCCTGTTTAAACAGGGAGAACTTAGGGACTCTTTTTCTTCAGCTTTGGGTCCAGGTTGCCAATTCTGTGGTGACAGGTGGTCTTTATCAGCAGCCCATTATATGATTATTGCTGTCGTTAGTATCACAGTCATGAGCAATACCAGCCACATCATCATCATCATTAAGATTGTCACTGTCACCATCCCTGTCTCCATCCCTGCCATCCCCACTGTTATTGCGGCCCTATGGCCGTTGGCCACCTCCACAGTCATCACCACTACAAACACCATGACCTCCTTCAGCATCACTGCCCCCCATCTGTAGTAGGTGGGTAGGACTACCTGCTCTAACAAATGGACCACAGAATGTATGATGGCTCCAATACCGTAGAATTTTCTTCCTCATTTATGTAATAGTCTGCAGCAGGTGTTCTTGGTTGGCAGGAGATGTCCTCCACACAGTGGCTTAGAACTTAGGACCTTGTGATTGTCTGCATGTAGCCCAAGGAGGGGAAGGAGGGTGGGGGTGGGCACACTCAGGCGGAAGTGACTCATATTTCTGCTCACATTCCATTGGCTAGAGCACTGGTTGTGCCTAAATGCAGAGGGTCTGGGATGGGCGGTGTAGCTAAAAATGAAACAGTTTTTGATCAAGTGGTAACATTCTCTTACAGGCCATCCTCACAAGCAATTTAGTGCTTGTGCTCTGTTCTAGGCTTGCAGCTTCAGTAGTTGCAGCATGTGGGCTCAGCAGCTGTAGCTCGTGAGCTCTAGAGCGCAGGCTCAGTAGTTGTGGTGCACAGGCTTAGCTGCACCGTGGCATGTGGGATCTTCCCGGACCAGGGATCGAACCTGTGTCCCCTACATTGGCAGGTGGATTCTAAACCACTGTGCCACCAAGGAAGTCCCGGTGATGGGGGAGTATTCTCTAGAAGCAAAGCTGGAAGTGAAGGGTCAAATCCCCTTTTGGCAGCTGGTGCTGGTGGAACCCAGGGCACTTCCAGCAATGATTCCAGCCTCTGGATTTGAACTTTCAACATTCATATTCCAGGGAGAGAGCCTTGCTGAGCCCCGTTTGGGTCCAGTGTCTGAAGGATCCATCTGCCATGGATGGGGAGCTGTCTTATTGGAGGTGGTGTCCTCCCCTCACTCCGCCCCAAGGAGTGTGTCCTATGGGGGGCGCAGCACGGGGGGCATTTGGGAGTGAAGAGCACAGCTGCGTCGAAGGTAGTTCTTCCCATGTTCCAAGCCCAGCTCCTCTACTGACTAGCTGGGTGAGCGAGGCAGACGGGTTGTCTAGCTTCTGTGCCTCACTTTTCTCACCTATGAAATGGATATTGAAAAGCAGAAACCATCTGAGAGGATCCATTTAGGGGATGTGTGGGGAGGGTTCCCCACGTGTGCACTTCCTCCTCTGCTGGGATCCGATTTGCCTGCTCTGATGAGGAGGCAGCTTGACCTCGGGGGAGCTGGGAGAGTTGCCCTCAAGCTTTTCCCTAGACAGTAATGTCCCCTTCAGGCTTGCCTGGCTGGCCCTGCAGCACAGGTGCGCATGCACTGGGGCAGGCACAGGGGAGCCCTCTCTGCAGGGCGCTGGCGTGTTTACAGATGCTCTAATAGCATCGGGGCTGTGAGCCGTGAAGGAGCTGGAAATGCAGTTTTCAATTAGGAGTCTTTGCTTGTTCTTGCTTACATTGCACTCTAATTAAATTTCAGTCAAACGTGGCACAGTGGTGCAGGGGGAGGGCAGTCTCCCCTTCCTCTAGACGAGAGGCCTCTCCTTTCCCTCCCCCTGGAGTGGTCTCTATCTCCCACCCCTCGGCCTCCATGGGGGCAGTCTGGAGCCGGTGTCCCTGCTCAGTGGGTCCAGCAGGCCTCCAAAAGTCCTGAGGGGGCTCCGCAAACACAGGGCTCACAGGGGGCCCTCAGCAGAATTAAAGTGGCTACTGCTGTCGGGATCCTCAGCTAACGGAGGATGCTCCCTCCACCAGGCATTCTGGCTAAGAGAGGCGTGGAGGAAAACAGGTGGAGGTACAGCCGTGGGGCGCTGACTGCTTTCTGATCAGCTGGGCTTGCCGGGGCTCGTGCCCCCTGAGGTAGATCCCGGGCTGCCCTCCCTTCCTGTTCTCTAGCAAATCATTCCGCAAAGGTTTTAGCTAGCAAATCACCCTGCAAAGCTCCTTTAAAGCAAACAATGCCTTGAGTGTGATGGAGGCAGAAGGGAGGGGATGTGGGGGAGAAGTGCCCCCAGGATTGGCCATTATGCCCGCCATCGGGCTGGTCCTGGAAGGTTGGCTGGGCCAGGAGGAGCTGGCACCTTGGCTGGAGAGCCCGGGGATGGGACTCTCAATCTGACAGTCTTTTAAAATCACACCTTATATTTTTTGCTCCCTAATAATGTTTTGATGACCAGGCACGGCCAGGTCACTTTCTTTTTTTTTTTTTTTTTTTTTTTTATTAGTTTCTGCTTTATAACAAAGTGAATCAGTCATACATATACATCTGTTCCCCCATCCCCTCCCTCATGCATCTCCCTCCCTCCCACCCTCCCCATCCCACCCCTCCAGGCGGTCACAAAGCACCGAGCTGATCTCCCTGTGCTCTGCGGCTGCTTCCCACTATCTATCTACCTTACGTTTGGTAGTGTATATATGTCCATGCCTCTCTTTCCCTTTGTCACAGCTTACCCTTCCCCTTCCCCATATCCTCAAGTCCATTCTCAAGTAGGTCTGTGTCTTTATTCCCGTTTTACCCCTAGGTTCTTCATGACATTTTTTTTTTT
Source organism: Hyperoodon ampullatus (assembly GCF_949752795.1). Classification (NCBI taxonomy): domain Eukaryota; kingdom Metazoa; phylum Chordata; class Mammalia; order Artiodactyla; family Ziphiidae; genus Hyperoodon; species Hyperoodon ampullatus. The sequence goes on from NC_136921.1 coordinate 102,260,832, forward strand.
TTTAAATTCCATATATATGTGTTAGCATACGGTATTTGTCTTTCTCTTTCTGACTTACTTCACTCTGTATGACAGACTCTAGGTCTATCCACTTCATTACAAATAGCTCAGTTTCGTTTCTTTTTATGGCTGAGTAATATTCCATTGTATATATGTGCCACATCTTCTTTATCCATTCATCCGATGATGGACACTTAGGTTGTTTCCAGCTCCGGGCTATTGTGAATAGAGCTGCAATGAACATTTTGGTACATGTCTCTTTTTGAATTATGGTTTTCTCAGGGTATATGCCTAGCAGTGGGATTGCTGGGTCATATGGTAGTTCTATTTTTAGTTTTTTAAGGAACCTCCATACTGTTCTCCATAGTGGCTGTACCAATTCACATTCCCACCAGCAGTGCAAGAGTGTTCCCTTTTCTCCACACCCTCTCCAGCATTTATTGTTTCTAGATTTCTTGATGATGGCCATTCTGACTGGTGTGAGATGATATCTCATTGTAGTTTTGATTTGCATTTCTCTAATGATTAATGATGTTGAGCATTCTTTCATGTGTTTGTTGGCAGTCTGTATATCTTCTGTGGAGAAATGCCTATTTAAGTCTTCTGCCCATTTTTGGATTGGGTTGTTTGTTTTTTTGCTATTGAGCTGCATGAGCTGTTTATAAATTTTGGAGATTAATCCTTTGTCAGTTGCTTCATTTGCAAATATTTTCTCCCATTCTGAGGGTTGTCTTTTGGTCTTGTTCAGGTCACTTTCTGTCCCTAGCAGCAGCAGGGGCTTCACGGGCTGTTGGCGAGCCGTGCAGTATTAGGGACAGAAGTTACTGAAGAGGGACTGGGCAGCTTCTCCCAGTGCAGGTGGAGCACGGTGCACCTGCGGCTGGTCTCAGGTCAGGGGTAGACCAGCACTCTCGCCCTGATGCCTCCTCTGGCTGAGGTCGCGTCCTCCTCTGCCCTCCTCAGAGCCGTTTGGGAACAATACACCGTTCTCTTCATGACTGGGTAGCTGTCCCTGTTTCTCAGTTTTCTCTTTCCCTTTTAATGGTCTCCTTCCAGCAGGGAAATGGCTTCTTTCCCTCTCGCTGCATCCCCGTTGGATATGGAAATTGCGGGGTTCCCCCCTCCCCCATCCCTCATGTCTCCTCCTTGGCTTCCAGTTTCCTCTCCCTCTCCCTCCTGGGCTATGGAGAGCCCCCAGAACCTATCCCAAAGACAGGCCAGGTGGGTGCCAGGCCCGCCTCTGCTGTGAGTGCCCGGCTTCTTACATCAGTGGGGGAGGGCGGGTGTTGGACATTTTCTGCATGGTGACTCACTTTGGTGGTTCATGAGGAGAGCTACAGACTCTGCCCAGAAAAATCCCCACAGTACGTCATAGAATCCCTGAAATCATCCAGCTAAAAGCCTGGGACTAGATGGTCTTCGTGGCTCTGAGGTTCTGTGATTCTCCTGAGGCCAAGGCTGGGGGTGGATGCTTAGGACAGAGCAGAGAACACACAAGCCCATTGTCTTAGGATGCATCCCACACCAGTCGTCCTCCTCCCCCAGCTCCAGGCAATAAATACCTCCCTGGGAGTGGGAATTCTGGCTCTGTCACGGGGGCCTGGTTGGGTGACCTGATGGTGGGGTCTGGGGTCCATCTCAAGGAGTCCTCCCCTGCAGTACGAGGTGCCGCCATTCTCCCAAGTGAAATTTCTCCTCCCTGGTGGGGTTCAGAGCTGGTTGGGGCCCTGCACCACCCACTTCATCTCTCACCCTCTTCCCACCAGGGTTCTGGCTGAGTGAAGCTGAATACAAAGAACCAAGCCAAGTGGGGCAAAGTGCCTGTGTCACCAGGGACTCTCTGCTAAAAGCTGGTCTGGAAGACAGCTCTTGTTTCTGACTCCCTGAAGCTGCACCTTGGGACCACCTGACCCTGTCCTGCCCACCCCAGGAGCACAGGCAGGGGCTGGGGCTTGGCTTGCCTGCAGGTCACTGCAGGGGCTCTGCTTCTTGGCAGAGGGGACCTGTCAGGAGAGGCTCTTCTGCTGGAGAGGTGAGAATAAATAGGAGCTCTTCTCTTTTCCCCTGGAAGCCACTGCCAGGGCCAGTGTCTCCACTGCTATCATGAGCTTGGGCCAAGGAGAGCTGCGTGGGGCATGGCTGTGCCTACGAGGGTGAGATGGGCTGCACATACCACACAGCCCCTTGCAGGGGGACGAACTGCTTGAGTTTTGGTCCAGGAGAGAAGGAAACAGATCAGAGATGGCGGAGAAACAGTATTAAGATTCGAGTTTGACTATAATGAGGTGCCATCTCACACCAGTCAGAATGGCCATCATCAAAAAATCTACAAACAATAAATGCTGGAGAGGGTGTGGAGAGAAGGGAACCCTCCTGCACTGTTGGTGGGAGTGTAAATTGGTTCAGCCACTATGGAAAACAGTATGGAGATTCCTCAAAAAAATAAAATGATATGATCTAGCAATCTCACTCCTTGGCATGTATCCAGAGAAAACTATAATTCAAAAAGATACATGCACCCCAATATTCATAGCAGTACTATTTATAATAGCCAAGACATGGAAGCAATCTAAATGTCCATCGACAGATGACTGGGTAAAGAAGATATGGTACATATATACAATGGAATATTACTCAGCCATAAAAAAGCCATAAAAAAGAATAAAATAATGCCATTTGTAGCAACATGGATGGACCTAGAGATGATCACACTAAGTGAAGTAAGTCTGAAAGAGAAAGACAAATACCATATGATGTCACTTATATGTGGAATCTAAAATATGACACAAATAAACTTATCTATGAAACAGAAACAGACTTGCAGACGTAGAGAACAGACTTGTGGTTGCAAAGGGGGAGGGATGGATTGGGAATTTGGGATTATCAGTTACAAACTATTATATATAGAATGGATAAACAACAAGGTCCTACTGTAGAGCACAGGGAACTATATTCAATATCCTGTGATAAACCATAATGGAAAAGAATACGAAAAATATACATATGCATATGTATAAGTGAATCACTTTGCTGCACAGCAGACATTAACACAACATTGTAAATCAACTATACTTCGATTAAAAGATTCAGGTTTGAGAGGCAAGAGCGATCCCCAGAGACAAGCTTCTTCAGGTTGGGGGCTGGCACAAGGTAGACTGAGCCGTCATAAGGTGTGGAGTTGGGATTCACACGGCCCTGACTTCAAGTCCTGACTCAGCTACCCACTAGCTGGTGACCTCAGCAAGACTCATGCCCTCTCTGAGCCTTAGTCTCTTTATTTATAAAGCGAGGAGATAATACCTACCTCACAGGTTGTTGTAGGAATTGAAGTATTCCTAAAGTAGTGACACATGATACCTGCTTTATAAATGTTTACTATTATTAACTTGATGGGTCAGGGCAAGAGGCATAGGTGTGAGGCCTCTGAATCTCAAGTCAGCTGAGCGGACAGGTAGGAATAATTACATCTCTAAATTTTATAGTCAACAGAGAGAAAAAGAGTACTTTTAAAAGCATCCAGAGAGAAGTGAAGGCATGGACTCAGATGAGTGTGCACCCATTATTCGTCATAGCCAAAAGCTGGAAGCAACCCAAGTGTCCACTGATGGATAAATGGATAAACAAAGTGTGGTGTATACCTTCAGCCTTAAAAAGGAGGGAAATTTGGACACATGTACAACATGGATGAACCTTGAAGGTATTACACTAAGTGAAACAAGTCAGTCCCAAAAGGGTAAACACTGCATGATTCCATTTACATAAGGTCCCTAGATGAGTCAAATCCATAGAGACAGAAAGGAGAAGGGTGGTTGCCAGGGGCTGGGGGAGGGGGAAAAGTGGAATTGTTATTTAATAAGTACATATTAATTAAATATATGCTGTTTGGGAAGATGAAGAGGGTTATGGAGATGGATGGTGATGACGGTTACACAACATTATGACTGTACTTCATAGCACTGATACACACTATTTAAAAATGGTTAAAATGGTACATTTTATGATATGTATATTTTACCACAGTAAAAAAGAATCCAGAGTTTACACTTGGGGTGACATTCGATGTGGGTGGAGGGGAAGGGTCTGGCTGACCCCCTCAGCCTCCTGAGCTCTACGCCTGTTTCCCGGGTGTCCCCATCCTCCTGTTGGGGGAAAGACCACTTTCTGTTCGCAGCCCCACTCGTCACAGACTTTTAGATTGAGGGCTGTCCCTTTTCTGCCAGCCCTGCTTTCCCTCTCCCCTCTAGAAGCCCCTGGTTCATTAGGAAGATGTCTCCTGATGTTCTCTGAAATCCCATTGGCAGCCCTGATGAGCACCAGGGGCTGGCTGCTCTGATATTGGCCCTGGCAGCCGGGGCTTGTACAGCTGCAGGCCCTGGCCTCACAGCCAAGCATTCCTGGCAGCTGGGGGCTTCCGGGGCTGGCTGCCCATCCAGCACTAGGGAAGCAGATGGTGGCAGGGATGCAGGCCTGGCAGGGAGCTGTCTGCAGTGTCCACTCTACTCAGCAAGGGGGAGATAGAGCCCCACGTTTGGTTCTGTGGCTTAAGAGAGCTGCGCATCATATATACACTACCAAACGTAAGGTAGATACATAGTGGGAAGCAGCCGCATAGCACAGGGAGATCAGCTCGGTGCTTTGTGACCGCCTGGAGGGGTGGGATAGGGAGGGTGGGAGGGAGGGAGACGCAAGAGGGAAGGGATATGGGAACAGATGTATATGTATAACTGATTCACTTTGTTATAAAGCAGAAACTAATTTAAAAAAAAGTGCTTCTGGTGTGTGGTGTGGGATAGGGGCACGCCAGTCCTGTTAAAGCCCCACCAGTCCCCACACAGCTCGGATGGAGGATAGATGGGGCTGGGGTCCAGACCTGAGCTGTGTGCCACCCCTGCTGTCAAGGCATTCGTTCTGGGTACCTATTGGTTATGTAACAAACCATCCCAGCCCTCAGAGGCTTTAAACAACCATTTGATTATCTCACAGTTCTGACTCACATGGTGTTGGCTGGGGCTGCTGTCCTCCGAGGGCTGGGCTGGCTGGGACGTCCAAGATGACGCACCCACGTGGCCGTGGACTGGGAGGGCAGCTGGGGCTGCCAACTGTAGTTAGTGCCCAGACGTGGCTGCTCCAGGTGGCTGCATTTCCAGAGGGAGCATCCCAAGAAGAAGTGTTCCAAGGGGGACAAAGCAGAAGTTTCCACTTCCCTTCCACTTCCCAGGCAGGCACTGCATTCATGCTGAGGACTTCTGATTTAGCAGCCCCAGGGCCAGCCTGGATTCAAGGAGTGGGGAAACCAAGAGTGTGCCAAAGAATTCATGGCCAACTTGAATCCACCCTAGTCCTTGTTGGCCCCAGGCTTCAGGTTCCCCTTGTCAAATGGAGCCACGTTGTGTTTCACAAGACTTTAACAAACCTTTAAAACACCATAGAGAGTCTCAGGAGCAGAGAGCAGGCTGATGGTGTGGTTGAGGGCAGGAGGGCAGGACGGCAGAGCAAGCTGGGGGGGCTCTTGCTCAGTGGGCTAGTAGTTGGCTAGAAAGGACTGATCTTTGCCAGGGAAGGAAACCCACAAATTGCAAACTTACTCTGTACCAGATGATGGACTCTACTTTCATTTTCCCTAATCCTCCAAGTAATCCTGTGAGATGGGTAAAATCGGCCCCCTTTTATAGATAAAGAAACTGGAATCCTGTTAATGGCTTGCAGAGAGAGGCAGAAAGGTGGGCTCCGAACCCAAGGGTGTCTCTCTCTGGAAAGCTGTGCCTCTTCCACTGCACTGTGATCCCCAGGAAGCAAAGCCATGCTTTGTCTGCAGCTCAGGAATCTTCAGAGCAGAAGGACCAGGATGACCTTAACATCCAAAGGGCCCTTCCTCTGAAGGTACCATTTATGGTAGGGGGAGCAGGGAGCTGACTGCTCACGAGGATTCAGAAAGGGTCAAGCTCACAGCATGTCTTGGCTGGGGCAGCCCCAGCTGGAAAGAAGCTCCTGGGAGCCGCAGGGAGAACCTGAAACTATGGGCAACTCTGGGTCCTACGAGGCAACAGAGGAAGAGAGATACTTTACCAGGAGGCAGGAGGCAGAGAGAGGATGCTAGGAACAAATTGAAGGAACTTCTGGGTAGTAGGGATGGAACCTGGGAACAGCAGATAAAGGCTATGCATCCTTTCACCTATCTGTCCATCCTTCCATGAGTTCACCCATCCATTCATCCATACACTTATGAATTCATTAACTGCTTTCAACATCTGAGTTTCTACGATGTGTCTGCCCCTGTTTTGCATATATGATTAAGATGCAGCCCCAGGCCTTGGGGAATTCAGATTACCCTAGGGCAGGCAGAGCTGTAACCGGGTGACGGCATTATTGTGTTGGCACTGAGGTGGGGAATGCAGGGGGAGCAGCTATGGGAGACCAGAGGAAGGACAGAAGACTCTGAAAACCAGAGACCCAGTGTGGAAGGCAGGGGTGCCAGGGTGTAGCTGGGTCTGATTCTGGAAAGGATGGGCCTTGGACCCAGGGGCTCAGCCTCTGGGCCTGAGAAGAGCCACTGTGTCTGCAAAGGATGTATGTTCCCCTGCAGTGGCAGGACTCCAAGATAAGGCCTGGGGTCTTCCAGCCCTTTCTTTTTTTTTTTTTTTTTTGCTGTACGCGGGCCTCTCACTCTTGTGGCCTCTCCCTCTGCGGAGCACAGGCTCCGGACGCGCAGGCCCAGCGGCCATGACTCACGGGCCCAGCCACTCTGGGGCATGTGGGATCCTCCCGGACAGGGGCACGAACCCGTGTCCCCTGCATTGGCAGGTGGACTCTCAACCACTGCGCCACCAGGGAAGCCCTTCCAGCCCTTTCTTAAAGGTGCGAGTGGTCTGACAGTTCCAACTTCGGAGAGTGCGCACCTGGGGAACTGTGGCTGAGGCCACACCTGTGACATCTCAGAGGAAGTGTCTGACAGCTCTTTCTCCAGGGAGGACCAGACATGAGGAAGACAGTCCTGAATGTGCAGCATGAAGGATTTTGGTTCATCTTAAGACAGAAGTTGAAGAAAAACTTTTTCTCATCTTGATGTAAAAAAAGAAAAGATGCTTTTATTATATTGGAGCATATATAATGCAGACTCGTTTGATAGTGTAATAAAACTGGTTTATCCTTGGTGATGTCCTTTGCACTAAAATTGTTCCCTGTCTGGAGAAAGGGGGCAGGATATTGCCATAACAGAATTGGAGAACTCAAAATTCAAATTCTCAGGTATGAGATGACACATAGGAAGAAGTGTGATCAGAAATATTTTGTGGTTCCCAATTTTTTCACTTGCAGATATTTTTCACGGGACTTTATGCAGCCTACCTGGATGTACAATATCTCCTTACTCTTCTTTTTCCTTTGTACAGTATTATGGGCGTTTTTGTCATCGTGTAATCCTCACATTTGTTTTGTGATGTAGATAAGAGTTCTTCCATTTCTTCTGATGAAAAGTTGAGTCTCAAGGAGGTTATATAGACCCTCCAAGATCCCACAGCCAGTGAACAGCAGAACTGAGACTCAAATCCAGGTCTCTGATGCCAGGCCTGAACTCTTTCTGCTGAACTGCTTCATGTGAGAATTGAGGCACCTCCATCAGTTTGGTGTTTGGAGGCAGCTGGATAGAGCTTTGGACTCTCAGGGACTCCCTTTGTGATCATCAGCTGGAGATGCGTGGACCACATACTGATTGATTCTCTGTGTATCTTTTTATTTTTGCTATTAGCTACATTACTTGTATTCTGCTTATTTTCTTATAATACCCACTATGCAACTGTGTCTTCACCCAAAATAATGATGGCTAAGTGACGTGAAATGATTGACCAGCTACATAATTCCATATAAGATTAGGATTGGTTGTAATAGTATGAACTCTAGATATGGAAAGAAGCAACAAGGGTAAATGATTTCTTGGACCATAACAGACTAGTAAGACAGGTGGTCCAGAGACCTTTATGGCTACCATTAGACTGGCCCAGTTCAGTCATAACACATTGAGTGATCTATCAACAAAATTATCTATGTATCTCGAGTGGTTTATGGCAAACAGTGTGCCTGTTCCTTTGGTCCCAATTTAACTTGGGGATGTGGCAGTTATTCTGTTGGGCTCCCCAGCAGGTTTCTCCCTTTTCCTCTTACTTCAGTTAACATACATGGTCCTCAGGTCTCGTCCAGATCACAGGGATTGGCATGTGACCTATACCTGGTCAATCAGAGCATCCCAATTTCCCTGGCCTTAGTGATATGTTCAGGAACATTAATGTGATCCACCTGGCCAATTAGAGCCTTTCCCCTCGATTTTCTTCTACTGATGGTGGAAAGACAGTCTTTTATGTTGGGGTCACAGTGCTGGAAACATGTGGCTCTGGGCTACCAGAACGTCTTCCCACCTTATGGAGGAAGCCCATTCATAAGAGAAGAGGAAGCTCAAAAATAGAGGGCCAGAAGGTGGCAAGAGAGCTCCCCAAGGTCACGACTTGCATCCTGGATTCAGCTGTGTGGGGTGTTAGCTACACTTGCCTCCACCCATTCTTCTCAGTTATATGAGTGAGCACATTCCATTTATGATGGGGCCAGCTATTGCAGGGTTTTTGTCACTTGCAGTCAAGAGTCCTGACCAGTATAGGGATCACTTGTAATAAACAGAGACCTAGTCAAACCATCTTATGTATACAGGGAGTTTATCGTGACAACTTGGGGACATATATTGGAATTGAGAAGAGTGGTGTACAACTAAACCTTGTAGGTCCATGAGATCACGAGGCAGCTCCTCTAGCCATCTTTCCTTCTCTCTCCCTCTGGGGTCTCATGGCCTCAACTCTGCTTCCTTTTGGGTCTCTGTTCCAGTCTTCTGTTTCCCTCTGTAGACTAGTTTCCTCTGTGACTTGTTAGACCCCTCCTATACCTAAGCTCACCTGTGGCTTTGGCCAGCCCTGTGCCCACTGTGGCCCTGACCTATGTGACTTTGCACCTCAGCCATCTGTCTTCTGATGTGATGTATTGATACTAACATGGCCTGGGAAGAAAGCAAAACACGTGTTCACTTCTGAGCCAGTCATCTGTGGCTGGAAACATGAGGTCAGTGGATATAATTATGGCTGCTTAGACAACCCTGTCATCAGGGGCTGTGGGTGGAACAATTCCTCTCCAGGGGTGGGATAGGGAGGCAACCATGGCACAGCTGGTGTTGGGTGGCTGACATTGATGTCATGGTGAGATTGGGATATCGGACCCCTGTCTCTTCTCCCAGTAACCCCCATGGCCAGAGGTCCCATGGCCTCCAGTGGCCCAAATCATTCTGCCATGCTTCTTCCTGACTCACTATTTAGTTCCCAACCCAGCACTTGTCCTAGCAGTGGGATCTGATCCTACCTGCCTTTCCATGACTCAGCAGGTACTAGCCCTCCACACTTGCCATGTATGTGGCTCTGCCATCCCACTGCCCTGTCTAATCCTGGCATGCATCTCTCCAGCACTGTCCCTCTCCTAACTCACCAGGAGAACCCAGCTTAATTGTCTGCTCCTCATCATAGCCTTTTCTGAGCCTGAAAATTCCTTTTCTATGCTTCCCAGTAAATCCTTGCTCTCTGCAATAGAGTATTTATTACATTGAGTCACAATTATGTTTTTTTTTAATTTGTCTGTCTCTCACACTAATTGTCTGTCTCTCACAGTAATTTAGCATGTAGTGGGAAGATTTTGGAATAAAAAATAAATCCTGAGTTCAAATTCTGACTCTAACACTCTTTAGCTGTATGTCTATGATGAGTGATTAAGCCTCTCTGAGTGTTAATTCCTAACCTGTAAAATGCAGACAATAATGGCACCCACCTTATGGTTTACTGTGGGTGTTAAATGACATAATGTGTATAAGTGAATAAATGGCATTGTGCTTTCTTGAAGGCAGGGACAGTGTGTAACTCATCTTTTGGCACCTGGGTGCTAAGCACAGGGACTGTCATGCAGGAGACTTAATACAACTTTGTTGAATGGATGAATGTTTCATTCAAAGAATAAAGCTCTAAGGGTGGACTAGCAGGCCCTGTGAGAGGAGGGGATGCTTAGAGGCTGGGAGGTCTCTTCTAGTGGACTGGCAATTGATGTATAAAGTATCATCTTTTGTCCTTTCCCAGGTCTCATATCATGTGCCTTCTCTGTGATTCACAACACCGGATGACTTCTCATTTTGGTCCAAAAGGAGCTGGTGGTATCAGACTTACTCTCTGTATTAGTTATTTTGCTGCATAACAATATTACCACAAACTTTTAAGTTTAAAATAACACACATTAGCTATCTCATAGTTTCTGTGGTCAGGATTCTGGGCACTCCTTAGCTGGAACTGCTGCAAGGTTGCAATCAAGGTATTGGGCATGGCTGGGATCTCATCTGTTCCTTTGCAGGTTGTTAAACCAAGGGCCTCAGGTTTGCACTGGCTGTTGGCCAGAGACTATCACCAGTTCCCTGACACTTGGCCCTCTCCATGTGCAGCTCATAACATGGCAGCTTGCTTCTTCAAAGGCAGCAAAGGAAAGGGAGAAACTGCAGTAAAACAGCACTATAATTGTGTGTCACACAATCATGTACAGTAATCATGTATACATGATGGTGTAAATTCCATTACCTTTGACATATTCTTTGTGGTTAGAAGCAGGTTACAGATCCTCTGTATACCCAAGGGAATGGGACCACATAAGGATGTGAACATCAAGAGACAGGGATAACTGGAGGCCATTTTAGAGTCTGTCGCACCATCTCACAGCAAACGATTATAAAATGGAACAAAATATTTGAAACAACTATTTTCAGACATTGAACAGAGCACAGAACTGGACTGTGGGCCTAGAAATAAGCATGGGAGATAAGCTTGGCATTTACCCTGCCTTTCAGCCTGGGGTCAATTTTCAAGCCGTGGTACAAGAAAACAGAACTCAAGTAGAAGGTGGAAGTCTTTTTGAGCAGAGGAAGCAGAGATTGGAATTTAGGACTGCTAAGTGGATGGAATTGGAGGCGTAGGGCACCAGAGGGGAGGAAACCACAGAGGAGAAGTCCCCCAAATTCCTTAGGAACTTGGCCAAGTCCCAGTTTTCTCACACTTAGAGAAAGACTCTGAGAAGACAGTAACAGCTGCTGGGGTACTATGGCAGATTGTATTTTGTAAAGATGGTCACAGCAATATCTCCTATGCCACATGCTCTTCTAAAATGTGACTCTGGAATGGTATCATAAAGAGATGGAGTCTGTTTCTGTACCCTGGAGTCTGGATGGGCTATGATTGCTTTAACCAGTAAAGCACAGGGAAGTTATGCTCTGTGATTTATAAAGCTGGGCAACAAAAGACTATTCAGCTTCCATCTTGTTTACTAGAATTCTTGTTCATAGAGTCCTGGGTGGTTATACAAGCATTCTGCCTATCCCAAGCCATACAGAGAGGCTACATCTAGACAGACAGTCTGGTCGGCAGTCCTGGACTTCAAGTCCTCTGAAGCCAGGTGCCAGAGAGGTCAGATAATTCCAGCTTGAATTGTCAAGGTAGACTCATCACTTACTTGAATCTTGCCAGTTGAGGCTTGAGACATTGTGAACAGAGACAAGTCAGTATTACTCTACCCAGCTTGATTACTCTACCCAGCTTGATTTCCCTACCCACAGAATTAAAGAGCATAATAAAATAGATTTTTTTTAAGTTGCTACATTTTGGGGATAATTTGTTAAACAGAAACTGTTACCAGAACATGGAATTAGAGTTGAGCAGTTTTCTGCTAAGTGTTGGGGAGACATTGGAATTCTGTCCCATGCAGAGTCACCTTGTTGAGTACACTGGACATTTAATATAAACCCTTAGGAAGACCACCTTTAAAATGAAAAGTCTGTGTCCATGGAGGGCAATACTCTAAGATTAAGAATAAACCTGAAATAGACCCTCCTTACCAGGAATTTAACTGCCTAACAGAACAAAACATAGCACAATTTAGAAGTAGCTAATTAACAAAGTATCTCTATACAGTGTCATTGAAAATGTCCAGCATACAGTAATAACCAAAAATGCAAAGAAGGAGAAAAATATGACCTATAATGAGAATAAAGTTAATAGAAGTAGACTCACAGATCCCACAGAGGTTAGAACTAGCAGACAAGGATACAAAATATCTATTATAAATCCTTTAAAGAATTTATAGAAAAGGTGAGCAAAATAGGTGAACATATATAAAGTTCAATCCAAGGAATGGGAAACTAAAAAAGAAATTTAAAAAATGTAGATTCTAGGACTGAAAAATGTTTTTGAAATTAAGAATCCATTGGGTTGACTTAACACTATACTGGACATAGTTGAAGAAAAGATCAATGAATTAAAAGACAAGTCAATAGAAATTACACAAACTGAAGAATAAGAAGAAAAAGGAAAGAAAAAACAAAATGATCAATCTCAAACAGAGTGCCCAAGACTCATCAGAAAATGTAAAATAGTCTAACATGTAAGCAATTGGAGTTTCAAAAGTAGAAGAGAGAGAGAAGAAATATTTGAAGAGATAATGGCTGAAATTTTCCAAAATATGAAAGAAATAAATTACAGATCCCAGAAACTCAGCAAATACCAAGCAGGAAAAAAATTTATGCACATCATAATCAAACTGCTAAAAGCAAAAGATAAAAAGAAAATCTTAAAAGCAGTTGGGTAGGTGTGTGTAAAATTACATTGAAGGGGACAATAAGAAGAATGAAGACTGACTTCTCATGAGGAACAATGGAAGCAGAAGACAATGGAGTGACATCTTTAAAATGTCAAAATAAAATAATCTGAAAATAAAGAATTCTATACCCAGTGAAGAAAAAAAAAAGGCTTTTAATGACAAACATAATCTGAGACCATTTGTGCCCATCAGAGTTATGCTACAAAAAAAAAATGCCAAAGAAAGTGTATTTTTTTTGTTGGCTAAATATAAAATATTACAGATGTAAGATCAGATTAACAAGAAAGAAGAATGGCACTGGAAATTGTAATATGTGGGTAAATATAAAAGGATGTTTGACTTTTTATTCTTAAAGGAGTTTTGACTGTTTAAAACAATAAAAAAATATATGATGGGATTAACAATATACATAAAAGTAAAACATATGACAACAAAAACACAAAGGGCAGAATGGGGGATAACTGGAATTATGCTGTTATAAAGTTCTTGTATTTTATATGAATTTATATGAATTCAAGGCAGACTGCTATAGATTGAGGATGCCCATTTTAAGTGTAAATCACTTAGAATTACAAAAAGTTATGGCTAAAAGCCAATAGAGTAGATAAAATGGAACATATAAGATACTTGAATAATCCAAAAGAAGACAGAGCAAGTGGAACATAGAAACAATGTACCAAAGAACAGATGGAACAAGTAGAAAACAAAAGCAAGATGGTAGCATTAAACCCAACCATATCAGTAATTATATTAAGTGAAAATGAACTATAAACTTGCATGAGTTATCTATTGCTTAAACACAAATTACCCCCAAACATCAAGGTTCTAAAAAACAAACATTTGTTTTTTCACAGCTTCATTACATTAAGAATACAGGAGAGGCTTGGCTGGGTGATTATGGTCAGGGTCTCTCATGAAATGGCGATTAGGATGTTGGCAGGGGCTGCAGAGATCTGAAGCATTGATGGGAATGGAGAATCTATTCCAAGATGGCTCGCTTACATGGCAATTGGCAGGAGACCTCTTCCTCACCTGGGCCTCACCATAGGCTGCTTGAATCCCCTTATGACATGGCACTTAAGTTCCACCAGAGGGAGTAGTTCAAGTGAGAGAGCAAAGAAGAAGGCACAGTGCCTTTTAGGACCTAGTCTTTTATGCTGTAAACTGTCCATGATTAAAGTTTGGTATTGAAATCTCCCACTATTATTACAGAACTGTCTATTTTCCCCTTCAATTTTATCAGTGTTGGCTTCATATATTTTGGGGCTCTGAAGTTTGGTGCATATATGTTTATTATTGCTATATATTGGTGAATTAACCTTTTATTAATATATAATGTCCTTTTATATACCTCTCTTTTCTTTTGTTTAGTAGGGTTGATTTACAATATTGTGTTAGCTTCAGGTGTACAGCATAGTGATTCAATAGTTTTGCAGATTATACTCCATTATAGGTTATTACAAGATAATGGGTATAATTCCCTGTACTATATAGTGTATGTTTGTTGCTTATCTATTTTATATATAGTAGTTTGTATCTGTTAATCACATACCCCTAATTTGTACCTCCCCCTTCTCTCTCCCCTTTGTAACCACAAGTTTGTTTTCTATATCTGTGAGTCTGTTTCTATTTGCATATACATTATTCATCTTTTTCTGTCTGACTTATTTCACTAAGAATAATATTCTCTAGGTCCATCTAAATGCTGCAAATGGCAGTATTTCATTCTTATTTATGGCTGAGTATATTCCATATATATGTATATATACTACTACATCTTCTTAATCCAATTGTTTGTTGGTGGGCAATCAGATTGCCTCCATGTCTTGGCTATTGTAAATGCCAAATGCAAATGTGCTGCTATGAGCTTTGGGGTACATGTATCTTTTGACTTACAGTGAAGCTGCAGAAATTAAGACAGTTTTGTTGACCTGAAACATATAGACTGTCAGATATTTCTCCAGCAAAGGTGGATTTATTCAGGATTAGCAGAGAATTGCAATTTGAGGTTTGCAACCAAGGTGAGCCACATACAAGTCCCTGCATGGCAAGAGAAGGAGAATACTTTTATAGAGGGGAAAAGGAAGTTGGGAGGACTATAGCAAACAAAGAGTCCATCACTTTTCATTGGCTGGTCCTTGCCAGGAAAGAAGAGAAGTCTTTCCTCTTCCTCTTGGGATCTGCTATGGTCACAGGATATGAGAGTTCACCCTTCTGGAGGGAGCTTTCAACAAAGTTCCCCCTTTCAACAAAGCACACTACAATACAAAGGTGAGTTCACCTTGCTAAATTGCTGAATCCATTCTATTAATGCTGCACCTTTAGAAAGCAGGGGCACATGAACTGCATCTTTAAATTGCATTTCTATACTCTAGCAATGAATTAGCTGAAATAGAAAAATATTAAACAATTGCATTTACAGTAGTATCAAAACAATAAAATACTTAGGAATAAATTTAAAAGGAGATGAAAGATACATAACTGAAAACTATAAGGCACTGATGAAAGAAATTGAAGAAGAAACAAATAAATGGCAAGATATCCATGATCATGGATTCGAATAATGTGTATTGTTAAAATGTCCATACTACCCAAAGCCATCTGTAGATTCAATGCAATCCCTATCAAGATTCCGATGGCATTTCCCCCCCATAGGAATAGAAAAACAACCTTAAAATTTATGTGGAACCACAAAGAACCCGAATAATCAAAGCAATCCTGAGAAAGAAGAACAAAGCTGGAGGCATCACAGTTCCTGATTTCAGACTGCATTACAAAGCTACATTAATCAAAACAGGATAGTAATAGGATAAAAATAAATGTATAGATCAATACAACAGATTGAAAGCCCAAAAATAAACCCTTGCACATATGGTCAATTAATATTTGACAAGGGAGCCAAGAATACACCAAGAATGGGGAAGGGACCGTCTCTTCAATTAATGGTGCTGGGAGAACTGGATATTCACATACAAATAATGAAACTGGACTCCTATCTCATACCATTCATAAAAATTAACTTGAAATGGATTAAAGCCTTAAATGTTAGACCAAAACCCATAATATTCCTAGAAGAAAACATAGGGGGAAACCTCTTTGACATTGGTCTTGGCAATGATTTTATGGATATGACACCCAAAGCACAGGCAACAGAAGCAAAAATAAAAAAGTGGGACTAGATTAAACCAAAAAGATTCTGCACAGCAAAAGAAATGATCAAAAAAAAAAGGCAACATATGGAATAGGAGAAAATATTTGCAAACTACATATCTGATAAGATGTTAGTATCCAAAACAAATAAGGAAGTCATAAAACTCAAAAGATAAAAAGGAAGTAATTCAAGTAAAAATGAGCAAAGGTCTGAATAGACATTTTTCCAAAGAAGATATTTAAATAGCCAACAGGTACATGAAAAGACACACAAGATCACTAATCATCAGGGAAATGCAAATCAAACCAATGAGGTATCTCAGTGATACCTCAATTAGTTATCACTTCACACAAGTGGTTATTATCAAAAAGACAAGAGAAAAGAAGTGCTAGCAAGGATGTGGAGAAAAAAGAACCCTTCTGTAGCATTAGCAGGAATGTACATTGGTGCAGCCAATGCGGAAAACAGCATGAAGTTTCCTTAAAAAATTAAAAATAGAACTATCATATGATCTAGCAATTTCACTCCTGAATCTATGTGGGAAGGAAATGAAATCAGTATCTCAAAGAGATATCTGCACTCTCATATTCATTGCAGCATTATTTACAATAGCCAAGATATGGAAAAAACCTAAATATCCATTGATGGATGAATGGATAAAGAAGATGTGAGATATATATATATATATATGTATATATATATATATACACACACACACACACACATCTTTATTAGACTATAATTGTTTACAATGTTGTGTTAGTTTCTGCTGTATAGCAAAGTGAATCAGCTATACATATACATATATTCCCATATCCCCTCCCTCTTGCGTCTCCCTCCCACCCTCCCCTAGGTTCTTCAGAACCATTTTTTTTTAAGATTCCATACATATGTGTTAGCATACAGTATTTGTTTTTCTCTTTCTGACTTACTTCACTCTGTATGACAGACTCTAGGTCCATCCACCTCACTACAAATAACTCAGTTTCGTTTCTTTTTATGGCTGAGTAATATTCCATTGCATATATGTACCACGTCTTCTTCATGCACTCATCTGTCAATGGACACTTAGGTTGCTTCCATGTCATGGCTATTGTAAATAGAGCTGCAGAGAAAATTGTGGTACATGACACTTTTTGAATTATGGTTTTCTCAGGATATATGTTCAGTAGTGGGATTGCCGGGTCATATGGTAGTTCTATTTTTAGTTTTTTAAGGAACCTCCATACTGTTCTCCATAGTGACTGTATCAATTTACATCCCCACCAACAGTGCAAGAGGGATCCTTTTTCTCCACACCCTCTCCAGCATTTATTGTTTGTAGATTTTTTGATGATGGCCATTCTGACCACTGTAAGGTAATACTTCATTGTAGTGCTGATTTGCAATTCTCTAATGATTAGTAACGTTGGGCATCCTTTCATGTGTTTGTTGGCAGTCTGTATATCTTCTTTGGAGAAATGTCAATTTACATCTTCTGCCCATTTTTGGATTGGGTTGTTTGTTTTTTTGATATTGAGCTGCATGAGCTGCTTGTATATTTTGGAGATTAATCCTTTGTCAGTTGCTTTGTCTGCAAATGTTTTCTCCCATTCAGAGAGTTGTCTTTTTATCTTGTTTATGGTTTCCTTTGCTGTGCAAAAGCTTTCAAGTTTCATTAGGCCCTATTTGTTTATTTTAGTTTTTATTTCCATTTCTCTAGGAGGTGGGTCAAAAAGGATCTTGCTGTGATTTATGTCATAGAGTGTTTTGCCTATGTTTTCCTCTAAGAGTTGTATAGTGTCAGGCCTTACATTTAGGTCTTTAATCGATTTTGAGTTTATTTTTGTGTGTGGTGTTAGGGAGTGTTCTAATTTCATTCTTTTACATGTCCCTGTCCAGTTATTCCAGCACCACTTATTGAAGAGGCTATCTTTTTTCCATTGTATATTCTTTTCTCCTTTATCAAAGATAAGTTGACCATATGTGTGTGGGTTTATCTCTGGGTTTTCTATCCTGTTCCATTGATCTATATTTCTGTTTTTGTGCCAGTACCATACTGTCTTCATTACTGTAGATTTGTAGTATAGTCAGGGAGCCTGATGCCTCCAGCTCTGTTTTTCTTTCTCAAGATTGCTTTGGTTATTAGGGGTCTTTTGTGTTTCCATACAAATTGTGAAATTATTTGTTGTAGTTCTGTGAAAAATGCCATTGGTAGTTTGATAAGTATTGCATTGAATCTGTAGATTGCTTTGGGTAGTATAGTCATTTTCACAATGTTGATTCTTCCCATCCAAGAACATGGTGTATCTCTCCATCTGTTGGTGTCATCTTTGATTTCTCTCATCAGTGTCTTATAGTTTTCTGCATACAGGTCTTTTGTCTCCTTACTTAGGTTTATCCCTAAGTATTTTATTCTTTTTGTTGCAATGGTAAATGGGAGTGTTTCCTTAATTTCTCTTTCAGAATTTTCATTGTTAATGTATAGGAATGCAAGAGATTTCTGTGCATTAATTTTGTATCCTCCTACCTTACCAGATTCATTGATTAGTTCTAGTAGTTTTCTGGTAGCATCTTTAGGATTCTCTATTTATATTATCATGTCATTTGTAAACAGTGACCGCTTTACTTTTTCTTTTCTGATGTGGATTCCTTTTATTTCTTTTTCTTCTCTGATTTCTGTGGGTAAAACTTCCAAAACTATGTTGAATAATAGTGGTGAGAGCGGGCAACTTACTTTTTCTTTTCTGATGTGGATTCCTTTTATTTCTTTTTCTTCTCTGATTTCTGTGGGTAAAACTTCCAAAACTATGTTGAATAATAGTGGTGAGAGCGGGCAACCTTGTCGTGCTCCTGATCTTAGTGGAAATGGTTTCAGTTTTTCAACATTGAGAATGATGTTGGCTGTGGGTTTGCCATATATAGCCTTTATTATGTTGAGGTAGATTCCCTGTATGCCTACTTTCTGGAGAGTTTTTATCATAAATGGGTGTTGAATTTTGTTGAAAGCTTTTTCTGCATCTATTGAGATTATCATATGGTTTTTCTCCTTCAATTTGTTAATATGGTTTATCACATTGATTGATTTGTATAGATTGAAAAATCCTTGCATTCCTGGGATAAACCCCACTTGATCATGGTGTATGATACTTTTAATGTGCTGTTGGATTCTGTTGGCTAGTATTTTGTTGAGGATTTTTGCATCTATGTTCATTAGTGATATTGGCCTGTAGTTGTCTTTTTTTGTGGCATCTTTGTCTGGTTTTGGTATCAGGGTGATGGTGGCTTCATTGAATGAGTTTGGGAGTGTTCCTCCCTCTGCTATATTTTGCAAGAGTTTGAGAAAGATAGGTGTTAGCTCCTCTCTAAATGTTTGATAGAATTCGCCTGTGAAGCCACCTTGTCCTGAGCTTCGGTTTGTTGGAAGATCTTTAATTACAGTTTCAATTTCAGTGCTAGTGATTGGTCTGTTCATATTTTCTATTTCTTCCTGGTTCAGTCTCGGGACATTGTGTTTTTCTAAGAATGTGTCCATTTCTTCCATGTTGTCCATTTTATTGGCATATATTTGCTTGTAGTAATCTCTCATGATCCTTTGTATTTCTGCAGTGTCAATTGTTTCTTCTCCTTTTTCATTTCTAATTCTATTGATTAGAGTCTTCTCCCTTTTCTTCTTAGTGAGTCTGGCTAATGGCTTACCAATTTTGTCAAACTTCTCAAAGAACCAGATTTTAGTTTTATTGATCTTTGCTATTGTTTCCTTCATTTCTTTTTCATTTATTTCTGATCTGATCTTTATGATTTCTTCCTTTCTGCTAACTTCGTTTTTTTGTTGTTGTTGTTCTTCTTCTTTCTCTAATTGCTTTAGGTTGTAAGGTTAGGTTTTTTATTTGAGATGTTTCTTGTTTCCTGATGTACGATTGTATTGCTATAAATTTCCCTGTTAGAACTGCTTTTGCTGCATCCTACAGTTCTTTTTTTCTTTTTGAAGTATAATTGCTTCACAATGGTGTATTCGTTTCTGCTTTATAACAAAGTGAATCAGTTATACATATACATCTGTTCCCATATCTCTTCCCTCTTGCGTCTCCCTCCCTCCCACCCTCCCTATCCCACCCCTCCAGGTGGTCATGAAGCACTGAGCTGATCTCCCTCTGCTATGCGGCTGTTTCCCACTAGCTATCTACCTTACATTTGGTAGTGTATATATGTCCATGCCTCTCTCTCGCTTTGTCATAGCTTACCCTTCCCCCTCCCCGTATCCTCAAGTCCATTCTCAAGTAGGTCTGTGTCTTTATTCCTGTTTTACCCCTCGGTTCTTCATGACATTTTTTTTTTCTTAATTTCCATATATATGTGTTAGCATACGGTATTTGTCTTTCTCTTTCTGACTTACTTCACTCTGTATGACAGACTCTATGTCTATCCACCTCATTACAAATAGCTCCCATAGGTTTTGGGTTGTCATGTTTTCATTGCCATTTGTTTCTATGTATTTTTTTGATTTCCTCTTTGATTTCTTCAGTGATCTCTTGGTTATTTAATAGTGTATTGTTTACCTTCCATGTGTTTGTGTTTTTTACAGATTTTTTCCTGTAACTGATATCTAGTCTCATAGCATTGTTCCCTTCCCTTCTCTGATGAGCAACTGTTCGAATCTGCCCTTTGGAACTCAGGGAAGGTCTTGGAGCCTGGAGTCTGTTCCCTACAAACAAGAAATGGCAGACAGAAAGGCTTCCATTCCCAGGAGCACCACAGGGCTCTGCTCAGTTTCCCTGCTGTTACAGAAAACAACACACAACAGGATCAGCACACCAGCACTGGCCTGCATGTACAGATGAGCTCGCCCAGGTAGCAGATGTATTTAAAAGGAAAATGTAAATGTAAAATGGGATGATGGTGTCTGTCTCCATGGGCACTCATTTAGTCCTCTCAACAACGCTATGAGGTAGGTACACACTATTAACTCTATCTTGCAGATGAGGAAACAGGCACAGATAATTCAAACAACCTGCTTACGGCAGCAAATCTAGTAAGTGGCTGAGTGAGGGCTGGAACCCAGGCCTTCTGGCCCAGAGACCGTACTCTTAACCTCTTCACTTCACTGACTCAACTCAGTAGAAATCTCCATTTACTGTAAACTTAAACATGAATATCTGAGTACTATGTTTAAACATGAAACTTGCATAGAAAATGTATGAAAGGGTGGATGGATTTCAGGCAATTCTTACTTCTTCCCCTTATGCTTTTCTGTCCTGTTTGGCTCTTTTTTTTTTTTTTTTTTTTTAGAGTGAGCTTATGCTATTTATACAAATACAGTTTAAAAAAAAAAAACCCAAACAAACCGATAAAGCTAAGAGGAGAAAGAAAACAAACCCTTCTTGTTCAGTCAGTTTCCCATGTCCTGGGTAGCTCAGTTGGGCCTCAGAATCCCACCCTGGTAGGCAGGTGGATTTGCCTGCACTGTTTTCTAAGGATTTTGGTTAGCTCAGGACTTTAAACACACAGTAAATGGATTCACTCAGAATGAGAAAAAATTCAGCTCTCTGCACAGTTATGTATGTACGTAGGTATGATTTTATACTACAGGCTATGCATGGCTTTTGGGGACTTTGAATTCTTCCTCCCTCTGATAGGAAGTTCCTGGTCAATTGGAACCACTGGACTGTGCCTGGTCTTTATTTCTCTTCTTCTTCCTTAGGCCAGTTTGTGTGAGCATCCTTGACACAGCCCCAGTGGTGCTTTTGTGTGTTGGATCTTTGGACTGGACATTGCTGGTGACTGCTCATGCTGCCTATGAGCAGGTAGTTGTGGTGAAAGGGGATGTGCAGTAACAGAATTGCATACAATGGAGCTTTGGAGGGAGGAAGTGGGCTCCTGGTCAGAGGAGGAGTCATGAACGATCCAGACCTGGGGGTGGGTAGTCAACATGATCGGTGACAGAACCCAGTTCCAGTGATGAGGGAGAGGAGACCCCCAACATGGCTGGCTTCTGGGCCCAAGTGGATGACGATGACTTTCCCTGGAGTTGGGTTTGCAACAGCAGGAAAGGTGGTGACTCAGGCTTGGGTGTGCCTGTGGACCATGCAGCAAAGATGTCCCAGTGGCTGTGGCATATACAGCTGAGAACTTAGAAGGGGAGAGGGAAATTATGCTTCCACCCTTACAACTGGAAGGAGACAAATGTCCCACCTAGATGCATGAGTCTGAGTTATGTAGTCCTGGCTGGGCGATTTTCTCTAGCCATATCTCAGAATCTATGGAAGGGGGAGCATGAACTTTTGATGGGCAGCTTCCTTTTCCTTCCTCAGATACCCTTGCCTTCTGGTGATGTATTACACACTGACACATTGCTGAAAGGTGTGAAAGCTCTGTTTCTCACTTTCTCTCTTTATCTCTCTCCCCTTGTATCTACCCCTCCAACTTCCTCCTTTCCTTCTCAGATCTGATGCTCAGGGAAGGGAAAGTCTTAATACCTTGCTTATTATTAATCAGTTTTATCAATTAATTATATTGATAGTACCTACTGTGTGGCAAGTACTGTGTTTATTGAGACTATAGCACAAATGGAGCACTGGACATTCTCTCTTTTTAAAAAAATTTAATCCTTCCAATGGTCCTGTGAGATGGGCAGCATTTTTCCCATTCTACTATTGAATAATGGCTCCCTGAAATGTCCCCAACACAACTTGTTTGTAAGACAAATGAGCTTATTACTTATTGTGTTAAGGGAAAATCCTACTTTGACAGTTGAGTCTCAGTGTCTCAGAAGAGAAAGGGTAAAGTTGGGATACTTATTGTGATTTGAAGTCTGGTTTAAGGAGTGTCTTAATCAGGGACTTGGTTAGGTTTGGGTCAGGGTCATGATACAATAATTTAGAATTGGTGGGCATTGCAAGGAGAGGAGTTTTGGGCAAAGGCTTCAAAGAGTGTTAGGGTGTAATTTGTCACTGCTGATTTCTTTTGAAGAGTTGATGGTCTTTCAGGAAGTTCCCGGAGTGAACAATAAAGTTATTTGCAACTTTTATCTTCCTGGGAAAGAGTTTCCTGGAATAGTAAAGTTATGGTGATGAAGAGATGGAATAGTAAAGGCATGTTAATGTGGACAGTAAGCTGTGTGAATGTTTTGACTCTCACCACATAAATGATGTTGATCCAATGCAGGAAAGACTAAAATCTGGGTGTGGTAGTTAATGTGTGTTTGTAAGTTTATACTTATGAATCTCCATTTGTAAGAGTGTCTCCTTCTCCATACTGGGGAAGGGAAGGATGACTCTAAATCACAAGAAACTCTTATCAATGGAGAAGGCACTGACTTAAATCTGTATAACAAACTGTACCCTTGTTTACATGCTTTTCCTGGTTACCGTCCATAACTGGCTTCTCCCATTCCCAAACATCTTTCTCTGGTCTTTAGCTGAAGATGGCATTTAAGGTGGTGGCTTGGGCCATCTCAGAGGGTTACTCAGTTGTCCTTGGCATCTCCCATGTATACATGAGGTATACATATTAATAAACTTCTGTTTTTCTCTTATTAGTCTATGTTTTATTACAGGAGGTCTCAGCCAAGAACTCAGAAGGGTAGAGGAAAAATTATTTTTCTTCCCCTATAGAATCAGATTTCAATCAATATGGAATAAGGACCTCAACTAAAATTCAATAGTGATACCTAGCAGGACCCTCTGGGGCTCCAGGGCACAAAAGCCTTTCTGTGTCCCTCATTTCTCGATTACAGGAAATAAACTTCAGGCTCCATGACCTTCCCTGAGTTCCAATGAGCAGGTTCAAACTGTTGCTAGTTAGGGAAGGGAGGGGATGCAGAGACAAGGGAGGAGCAGGCAAGAAACAATAGTGCAGCCTTGGGGCAGGGTCCTGGTTTCTCATCAAGGGATATACATAGCAATATCTTTGAGCTATTTTGCAGATACTGAAACCTCCACCAGGTGGGAGAAGTTAACTGTATGCTGCCTACAAGCACATAGACCCCAGACCAGTTGGAAGCAGAAGGTTGATGATGCTGACTCCCACTTACCTCACTACCAACCAATCAGAAGAATGTCCACATGCTGATCATGCCCTCTTGGACCATTACTATAAAACTCCTCACTACCCCTTCCAGGTCAGGACACACAGTTTTGAGGGCATTACCCTACTGTGGCCCCCTTTGCCTTACAAAGCAATAAAGCTATCCTTTCCTACTTCACCCAAAACCCTGTCTCTGAGATTTAATTTGGTGTTGGGGTAAGAGGCCCGGTTTGGCTTCAATAGTAATGACTAAAAGGTGTGCCGTTTAGGTTCTAGAAACCAGAGGCACAACTTCAGGTTTGAGAGGAACTGGTGGAGGTCATGTGAATAATTTTAGTGATCAGATCTGTAGAGGAGGTTGTGACTGGCATTGTGGAGTCTGTTACGGATGTCTCCTTTTGTGAGGAGCTGTGACATGCAAAAATCCATGGGAAGAAGAGTGGCCAGGATATCCGGGAGGTAACCCAATCAAGGCATGTCAGGGACAGAGAAAAGAAATGAGGATGCTGGATAGATAGAGGTGAGGGTGAAGGGAATCTGTAACAGCTGCCCTGAGATGTCTAAAGAGTTGTCCCATAACAGGGAGCTTAGCTCATTCTATCTTACTGTAAAGCATATAACCAGGATGGATGGGCAGATGTTTAGGGAAGCATATATTTGCTAACAGGAAAGAAAATCCTCATAGTCAGAGTGGTCCAACAGTGGGGCAGCTGCCTCCTGAAGGAAGAGTTACCCATCACCCAAGAGGTGTAGCAGAGGCTGAGCGACCACCACAACAGCATGTGGCAGTAGGGGCCCAGCTGGACTCTGAGGTCCTTCCCGTCTGTGAAATGGTGGCTTGTCAATATTTCTCAGTTCAGTTCTTTTTGGACTTAAAAAAACTTACTTCCTAGAAGCCTGAAAAAACTCAGGTGTAACACTGAGAAATATGAAAATGCTTTCTAAAGGCTCCCCTGAATTCTCTTTGAAATGCTAAAATATGTTGTAAACTTCCTGGCTTTGGAACTCACAGCTATTCAATTCCTTCTACAGGTGATAAAAATCATCCATCCTGGAGCAAAGATGTGTGAAAATAGATTAGGCACTGTGTGAAAACACTTCCCATCAGCCACTTGACAGCTTTTTTTTTTTTTTGAAATGTTAATGTCAGTGCTACAAAGCTTGGAATTCACACCTATTCAATTCCACATCCAGGTAAATAAACATCCCCTGTGAACACAGAAGTGTGAAGCCAAACTGAGGCAAACTGTGAAAATTCTGGTCTCAATCCATCCTAAGGAGGAAGGAAAATAAAGTTGTCTTTCTTCTTCATCCAGTACCATTTATTTGTGAAAAATTTGAGCTTGAAGGGCTGCAGGGGAAATAACTAACTAGCATTAACGGAGCACCTACTACAAGCCAGGGTTATATTGGGGGTATTTATATTTATATATCCCCACAACCCTGTATTTTAAGTTTTATTAGGCCTGCAAAAATGTAAACAAACAGAACCTCAGTTAAATAGAGTTGTGAGACTAGAAGGGGAGCTCTCACATCCTGTGACAATAGCAGAGTCCCACAGGAAGAAGAAAGTCTTCCCTTCCTTCCTGGCAAGGAGTCAGCCAATGAAAAGCCATGGACTCCTTATTTACTATAGCTCTCTCAAATTCTTTATCCTCTCTATAAAATCATTCTCCTTCCCTTGCCATGTGGGGACTTGCATATGGCTCACCATGTTTGCAGACCTGAATTGGAATTCTCTGCTGATCTCGAATAAACCCATCTTTGCAGAAGAAATATCTGGCAGTCTATTTGTTTCAGGTCAACATTTTGGTGGTCTGTATGGGCACCAGAATAAACCCCCTGTGGCTCTAGGACTGGTGAACAAACAGGTGCAGTACCCACAATTTAGCCCATTGATGCTCACTGATTTTCTCCCTGACCCTGAAGTTTGAAGGTACATCTTTCTCCTGGATCCCAGTTCACGCCCTCTTTATATCTGAAACTCTCCAGGCTCACAGGGGATCTATTTTAAGGTGTTTAAAGGATAAGGTGTTGTTCTTTATGCGAGTACTCATTTCACACTTCGATCAATTTTGAGATCATACTGTTTCAATTGAAGCTGGCTGAGATGCTTTCAGACCATTCCTTTGGGAACAAGGGCTACTTCACTGAAACTGTCCTGGTTTTTCAGCCTTTGGCCCATTCCTTTGGAATAGGGCTGTTCTATGGAAACTGGCTGAAAAGTCTTTGGCCTGGCACATCTGGGACCAAGCTGTTTCCTTAGAACTGGCTGATATTAGCTTGCAGGCTGTTTGAAGTTCAAGTTGTTTGTATTGAGCTGTTTGAAAATTGTACTTTTACTCTAGGAAAACACCTCTGAGAAATGGGATTCCAGTTATCTAAATATTTTGAGTCCTCTCCCTAACCCCAACAGGGACTCTGGCTGATTTTAGGTTTAAAAACTGTGGTCCTTCCTCATGCACATTTCTAATTAAATGGACTCACCTAACCAAAGGCAATTTAGAATATCAATGGCCATTATGGGGAAATTTTGAAATCCCCAAACTTGATTTTCTTGAAACTGAATTGAATTACAATAGCTCAAAAATTTCTAAAACTGAGTGGAATGCTATTTTATTTGGTATTTTGAGGTTTCCCAATGTTATCAGGGGTCTAAAATTGCATCTCTGAAAAATAATGTTTTAAGACAAACTGAGTCAAACAAGCCCTTAAGAAAAGATAAAATGGGTCCTGAAGCCTCAGGCCCTTCCTCTTTGGCTTCTTTGTCTCAGGCTCCACCTCTGGTCCCATCTTGCCTCTCTCCCTCAGCTCCTCCTGGTCAGATTCTGCCTCTGGCACCATTATCATTCTTCCTTTCTATGCCACCTATGATTCCTCTATACCTGTAGTTCCCCCATACTAATTATCTTGCCAAACTTCCCTTTTTCTCTGAAACTCTCCCTGCTCCCTTTTCCTCCGAACTTATCAGGACCTGCCTCTTTAAAATTAAGCCTTCAGGCTTCCCTGGTGGCACAGTGGTTGAGAGTCCAGCTGCCGATGCAGGGGACACGGGTTCGTGCCCCGGTCCGGGAAGATCCCACATGCCACGGAGCGGCTGGGCCCGTGAGCCATGGCCGCTGAGCCTGCGCATCTGGAGCCTGTGCTCCGCAATGGGAGAGGCCACAACAGTGAGAGGCCCGTGTACCACAAAACAACAACAACAACAACAAAAAAAAAAACCCACCAAAAACAAAAATATTAAGCCTTCTAAGGATCCAGAGGCTAAACCTTTAATTTCTTACATTCCCTGGACTAAAGCTGAATTGTGAGCCTTAGTCAAAGATTTTTCCAAAGTAACCAAAGATCCTCATAGATTTGCTGATGAATTTAATAGAGTCATTCAAACTTATCAGCCCGTTTCCCTGACTTATATCAGCTAGTTTATATGCTTGTTGTGGAAGGCCCTGCCCAGCATTGGAAGAAAATTGCTGATTGGGAAAATCTTAAAAGGTCTCTAGAATTAAAACCAGGAGAACCACCTGCTAACTTACACGCTCAGGCTTGGACAATCACTAGGTCACTTCATTAAGCAATTCCTAGGGCTTTTCCAAAGCCTCTTTTTTTTTTTTCATACATTTATTTATTTAATTTATTTATTTTTGGCTGCATTTGGTCTTCGTTTTGCATGTGGGCTTTCTCTAGTTGAGGCAAGCGGGGGCTACTCTTCTTTGCAGTGCATGGGCTTCTCATTGCAGTGGCTTCTCTTGTTGCAGAGCATGGGCTCTAGGCATACGGGCTTCAGTAGTTGTGGCATGGCATGTGGGCTCAGTACTTGTGGCTCACGGGCTCTAGAGCACGGGCTCAGTAGTTGAGGAGCATGGGCTTAGTTGCTCCGCAACATGTGGGCTCTTCCCAGACCAGGGATCGAAACCGTGTCCCCTGCATTGGCAGGAGGATTCCTAACCTCTGCGCCACCAGGGAAGTCCTCCAAAGCCTCTTTTTTTTAAAAAAAGAGATTTCCCTTTTTATTTTTAATTAATTAATTAATTAATTAATTAATTTATGGCTGCGTTGGTTCTTCGTTGCCGTGTGTGGACTTCTTATTGCGGTGGCTTCTCCTGCTGCAGAGCATGGTCTCCAGGCACACGGGCTTCAGCAGCCGTGGCTCAAAGGCTCTAGAGCTCAGGCTCAGCAGCTGTGGTGCACAGGCCCAGCTGCTCCACAGCACGTGGGAATCCTCCCGGACCAGGGCCCGAACCCGTGTCCCCTGCATTGACAGGTGGACTCTCAACCACTGCGGCACCAGGGAAGCCCCAAAGCCTCTTGATTCAAACAAAATTCAGTCTTGCACACAAAAATCTGATGACTCTGTTCATGACTCTTACTATTGACTTCAGATGGTTTTTAAAGAAAATTCTGATCTTCCTTCAGATGTTGATTCCATCAGGTAGCTTTTAACTCTGTGTTTATTAATGGGCTGAACGGGGACTTTTCCCTTCTAGTAAAAAGGACCAGAATGGAATGGGAAACTATGTTCACTCCAGATTTAGTTAATCTGGCAAACCAGCTCTCTTGTACTCTAGATGAGTCACCTAAAAGGAAGACCGACAACATTCTTAATCTTCGACTCTAGCAAATGAAAGACCCAGAATGAGACCAAAACCCTCTTAGTTTCTGATATTATTGCAAAGAGCCAGAACATTAGAAAAGAGATTGTTATGAATGTAAGCACTTTAGGTGCCTTCAGTACTTGAACCAGCCTTTTCAACATCCTCCCAATTCTCAATGATGGAGCTCCAAGGATGGGGCTCTTCCCAATTGTCCCTCTTAATCAGCTTGGAAAATGTTTCTCCACATTAGGGATAAATATCTTCCAGTCCTAACTGACACCTGGGCCACACTCTTGGTGCTCAGTCCCAATACTATAAAACAGCCACTGTCTCAGAGTACTAAAACCGTTCAACTAGTGGGGATCTTTAATGAACTTCAAGAGGTTCCTCTCTCTGAACCTACTCCATTTTGTTTAGGCCCTTTGAGAGATAGACATTCTTTTCTCCTCAGTTCCTCTGCCTCTATCTATTTCTTAGGTGGAGGCTTCCTAGAGAAGTATCATGCCAAAATTTCTTTCTCCCCAAAGGAGGAAATAATTCTAGATATTAACAAGTAGTCATCAAAGTAACCAATCAGGTGAATTAAATGACCCTTTGACATCTTTTATTTCTTCTGTCTCTGATGGTACTAGAGCTGATTCTGGAAACACTGACCATTTGTCCCTATTGAAACAGCGACCACTTTCCCTATGGGCTAAATCTCCAACTGATATTGGTAAATTTCACAGCTCACCTGCCATCAAGATTCTAATAGAACCTTTAAAACCTCTTTCCAGAATCCTTTCTAGGCATAAAGCCCTTAAAGAAGACTGCAAGGCTCAGGCCTCATTATACCTTGTACCAGTCCCTGTAACACTCCTGTCTTTTACTGGTGAGAAAACTTAAGGGCTGAGGGTGGAGGTTTGTCCAGGACCTCCATACAATAAACAACAATAATAAACAACATTGTACAATAAACAACAATAAACAACATTGTCATCTCTCAACACCCTGTTGTTCCTAACCTTCATATGTTACCAACATCCATTCCCAATGGAAGTAAGTTCTTTACTGTAATTGATTTATTCAGTGCATTCTTTAGTATTCCAGGTGATGAAGCTATCCAATACCTTTTTGCCTTCACTTGGGAAGAAAAACAGTTCACCTGAGCAGCAATGCCTCAAGGTTTTACTGAGAGTCCTTCTTATTTCTCACAATCCTGAAGGCTGATCCAGATGATATAAAGTTCCCTAGAGGTTCTACTTTGTTGCAGTATGTGGATGATTTGCTTCTTTGTTCTCCTTCTCAAGCCTCTTCACAGGAAGACAACATCCCCTTGCTAATACTTTTAGCCTTAAAGGGGCATAGGGTCACCAAAGAAAAATTGCAGTTTGGCCAAACCCAGGTTTGATATTTAAGGCATCTGATATCAGATAGGGCTACACGAAGATCCAGATAAACTTAGGTTATCCTAAATTTCCCCAAACCGAAAACTAAGTGCCAACTGTGAGGTTTTTCTCAAACTAGTTGATTATTGCAGAAATTGGACTCCAAAATTCTCTCTTATAGCCAAACCTCTATATGTTTTAATCAACAATAACAACTCCAGTCCAATTTTGTGGGAAAAACCATTATGACCCAACCTTCAAGACCTTAAAGGCAAGTTTGATGAACTCACTTGCCCTTGGGCATCCCAATTAGCAGCTTCCCTTTTCCCTTTTTTTGTGGAAAAAGAAGGGAACTCATCCCAAAATATATGGAGCACCATTGACCCACAGGGTATTATAGCCAGCAACTGGACCCTGGGGCACGAGGATGCCTCCCTTGTCTTGAGCCATTTTAGCCACTGCTCTTCTGGTTAAGGCCACTAAGAAAATCATGGGGTTCCTTTAACCACTTTCGTTCCTCATGCAGTAGAAGCTCTCCTGAATTTCTCATCAGGCTCAACATTAATCAGTCCAGCACCTCACCTTCTGTGAAGTCATTTTGTTAACTGCCTCTCGTATAGCTCTTTTACACTGTAGTAACCTTAACCCTGTTATTCTCCTCCCTTCTGTCACTGATGAAGTCCCTCATGACTTCTTAATGTTGGTGGATCACCTCCTGTCTCCTTGTGAGGATCTACAGGAAGCTTCTCTGGGTGACACTGATTTCTATTGGTTGACTGATGCTTCTTATTTAAAAGGTGACAATGGCGAATTTTGTGTTCAGTATGCTATTGCAACTACAATACTTTTGAATTGTTGAGGCAGAATTTTTACCATGGTTACTTTGGCCCGACAGGCTGAATTTTACACTCTAACACAGGCTTGTACTTTACTCAAGGAGAAAACTGCCAGTACTTATACTGATAGCAGATATGTTTTTAGAGTGGCTCATGATTTTGGAATGTTGTGGAAGCAATATGGCCTTCTTACTTCTAGCAGAAATAAACTTAAAAATGGCCCCTCTGTTCAGGAATTATTGGATGCAATACTTTTACCTGCTGCTTTAACTATTATTAAGATTCCAGGGCATTCTAAACTTGACTCTCTGAAAGCTAAGGGAAAACACCCTGCTGCCATTTCCTCAGGGGATGCTATCCTTAAAGGGACCAACAGCAGCATAACCTCTGTCATGGTCCAAAGTGGTATTTCCCCAAATGATAACTTAGCAAAACTGGCTGGAGAACAGGAATAAAGATGCAGACATAGAGAATGGACTTGACACGGGGAGGGGGAAGGGTAAGCTGGGACGAAGTGAGAGACTGACATGGACATATATACACTACCAAATGTAAAATAGATAGCTAGTGGGAAGCAGCCGCATAGCACAGGGAGACCAGCTTGGTGCTTTGTGACCACCTAGAGGGGTGGGATAAGGAGGATGGGAGGGAGACACAAGAGGGAGGAGATATGGGGATATATGTATATGTATAGCTGATTCACTTTGTTATAAAGCAGAAGCTAACACAACAATGTAAAGCAATTCTACTCCAATAAAGATGTTAAAAAAAAAAAAGAAAGAAAAACTGGCTGGAAAAGCCTAACAATTGGCCTCAGAAAAAGAAAACAAGATTGGAAATTCAACAATTGTTGGTTTGATAAAAAGAGAAGGCTCTGGTTTGGACCAAATAACTACCCAGTCCCACCTGAGACTCTAAAATTTCCACTCCTCACCGCTGTATATGCATTAAACCATTTGTCTACTGACAAAATGATGTCCCTCATGAATTGATATTGGTGGCGAAACATTAACAAGGCTGCAGAAAGTACCTACTTCACTTGCCCACTTGTTTGAGGTACAACCCAGGGAAGCTTGTTCATCCTGCTTCTGGACATTTTAAATTGCCTAGTGGACAATTTGAGGTCTAGCAAATGGATTTCATACAACTTCTTCTGTCTAATGGATATAAATATGCTATAATCATGGTCTGTATGTTTTCACATTGGACTGAAGCCTTTCCTTGCAGACAGGCTACTGCTTCTTCTGTGGCTAAAGTCCTTTTGGAAAAGATTATCCTCCTCTCAAACTTCACAGTGACTGAGGAACTCATTTAATGGCCAGGTGCTTTGACAAGTCTGTGCTGTTTGGCTGGTTTTACTGCACTTTCACTGTGCTTACCAGCCTCAATCCTCTGGTTTAGTTGAATGCACTAACAGCATTATTAAGACTCAATTAGTAAAATTTGTAGTGGCCCTCCAAATACCTTGACCAAAAGCACTGCAATTGGTCCTTTGAAATCTCAGCTCCACCCCTTTTGGAACTCATAATCTCTCTCCCTTTGAGATAATCACAGGATGTCCAATTCACTTGGTTCCTTCTCTTTTGTCCCACAACTGATAAAAAAAGAGAATCCAATTTTGCAAAGGCTTAATTGCCTCTACTAAAATTAACCATGTTTTGGTAGACCAATCTTTTCACAGTGTGCTCTCAAAAGACAAAGACCTTAAACATCATATCTTGCAACCTGGAGATTTTGTCTATTGGAAAAAGAAACCTCCAGAAGAACTCTCTTCAACCTTGCTGGAAAGGCTCCCATCAGATACTGCTAATCAACCCTTGTACCACCAAACTCCAAGGCATAGACTCTTGGATTCACTTGACACACATAAGGAAACCACCAAACCCTTACTGGACCTGCACATCATCTGGTGGCTTGAAAGTAAGGATTCCCTGGAAATGAAGCAGATGGCATCTGGTGAGACAGCTTTCCCAAGATATCTGGACCAGGACTGTTGCAAGTTTGTCAACAGCCTTTAATAATGATATAATGCTTCTGGTGATAACCAATGTCTATGATCTTAAATATATATGGACTTTAGATTAGAAGTGCCTGAGAGTTCTCCCTCCTACCCCTCCATGTTACTTGAGTATGACCTCAATAGGTTTTTAATCTGTGTGCTGTGAGACACAACACCCAGTAAAAAAAAAAAAATTTTGGTCCATTGAGGTACAAAAATGTCCTGAAACTGGAAAATCTCACTCTTGATCAGCAACATTTTCAGAGGTAGATCTTGATCAAAGGGGGAAATGTAAACAGTTAACAAACAGAAACCTCTATTAAATAGAGTTGGGAGACCAGAGGGTGTGCTTTCACACCCTCTGATAATAACAAAGCACAACAGGAAGAAGAAAGACTCCTTTCCTGGCAAGGACTCAGCCAATGAAAACCATGGACTGTTTGTTTGCCCTAGTCTTCCCAACTTCCTTTTCCCCTCTATAAAATTGTTCTTCTTCCCTTGTCATGTGGAAACTTGCACTGGCTCACCACAGTTGCAGACCCCAAATTGCAATTCCCTGCTGATCCTGAATAAACCCATCTTTCCTGGAGAAATATCTGGTCATCTACTTGTTTTAGGTCAACAGACCCATTTTGCAATGTGTAAATCACAGTTGACTTAGGTTAAATAATTTCCTTCAAAGGCACAGAGCTTATAAGTAGTACAGCAGGAATGTTGACATGAGAAACTGAACATTAGTTGCCTCAAGTCTCAGAGACCTTTCATATTTATTAAGGAAGTAATGGTAGCTGTTGTAACAAAAAGTCCCAAATCTCAATGGCTTAATACCTAAAACAGTATTAATTCTTCAACTCTGAGCAACAAGTCTGTGGTTGTTGGGTGGTTGCTGAATAATCTGCTCCATGTGGTCCTTCAAGGGCTGTTTTCCTTCTATTTCATGCTGCTACCATCTTCAAAATGTGGCCACCAATGTCACCCCAGAAGGAAAGAGAATAAAGTGGAGATTTATATGGGCGAGGCTAGAGGTGGTGCATACCACTTCTACCCTCATTCCCATCATCTTAGTTCAGTCATATGGCTCCAGACTAATTCCCAGGGGGCTCAGAAGTGTAGTTAAACTGTGTTCCCAAGGGAAAAATAAGATTTTTGGGAACACATATATCGTGAATTTTTTCATTATTTATGCTCAATAAGACACCATGTTGCACATAGAGCAGGCACTTTAATATGTATTTTCAGACTCAATATATGAATGGAAGGATGCATGAATGAATGATGGGTCAACCCCACAGTAACAACAAGCTAGTTATAAAAAACCCAGGAAATCAAAGCTGGATTCAGTGGAGCCATTCAAGTTAACGTTGGTTTATTTAAATCAGAGTGAAAGTGTGAGTTAATGGGGGTAGAGGGCTGGGAACAGTAATGGGCATATAGTAACTTATATGTGTTAGCTGTTATAATGACTCACCAACGGGTTTCCCCTGGTGGTCTTCAGTGAGACACCTCCAATCTCCACTGGCTCTGGTCTGTTCTTTCTGTTCCTCCTTAACCAAATTCTGGAGTTTTTAGTGATAATTGGTATTTTCTCAGTGTAGAGGAGGTGCTCCCTCAAACATTTGGGAAGCTCTGAATCAGTGATGATATTCTTAGTCAGTCAGAAAGAGATCCTGGCTTTTTAATTGATGTGTAGCAAATTTGCAAGTAGAGATCCATTGACATGCTTATTTATGTCACTCTTTGAGGCCATGAAAATTAATAAATTTTGCTAACAATGGGACAACTTACTAAGTGCTGAATTTTTTTTTCTACAAAATTCTCTCTGGTTTATGGGAAAAGCCATTTTATCTTCAGAAACACTTGTTCTTACTAGGCTTGAGTCCTCATTGTGGGATGTCTTACTTATCAGTCTCTCTATTTAGCAAATTATCCGTCTCTCTTGGTGTTGATGTTTTCCTGCCAGGACAAAGGGATATGAGTTTAGGGGTCTTGGGATAAAGGGCTGAAATGCAATTAGCCTTCCTGTGGAGATTGTATGATGAATGTGAAACAGGGTCTGAGATGCAGAAATAGAGAAAGAACCTGAGAAAATGAGGTTTCATGGAGGGGGTCACATTTGAAATAGGAATGGTGGGTCATTCCTGTCAGAGGGACTCTGCTAAGTGGGCACAATGTATCCAGCAATGAGGTCTGGGTTGGAAGAAACAGGAGATACCTCTTGGTCAGAGAGATCATATGATGGCCTTGTCAAGGAGTTTGGACTTGGCTCTGTGGACAGTGGGAGCCACTGAAGGTGTTTGAGCAGTAGAGTGAATGACCAGAGCTATGCCCTGAGAAGCATAATCTAGCAGTTGAGGAACCTGGATTTGAGCAAAACAGTGATGCGAGTGTGGCAGTGGTCCAGTGAGACAATGGGAAGTTGCACTAGTTGGCACAGTAGGTGGAATGAGGCCAAGAAGCTAAATGCCAGACCCAGGACCAGCTCTTTCTCTGCAGCACACCACACAACCCCACCACCAAAGACTCTTAGTGTAGGGCAGTGGCTCTCAGTCTTGAGTGTGTATCTGAACCATCTGGAAGGTTGTTAAACTCAGATTTCTGGATCCTATCCAAGAGTTTCTGATTCAGAAGATCTGGGGTCGGGGCTGAGAGCTTATATTTATATCAGGTTCCCAGGGAATGCTGGGTTGTTGGTCTGGGGCACATTTTGAGAAGCACTGGGAAACAGATCAGCTTTGCTGAGAACCTGAATAGTCTCACAGAGATGCAGTACCAAGCTCAGTTCTTTGCACACATGCACATTTGTCTACTCAGGTGTGGTCACATGGCAAAGTGGCCTGAATGGAAGCCTGTAGCTCCTAAAATGGTGTCCCATTCCTCTGGGTCTCCCAGGCTTTTCAATTCAGTCTCCACAAAAAGGTAACTGACCTGCCTTTGTATTGGCTCAGAATCAGTAGGTAGCAGAGCCTCTGAGAAGGGGACATGGCCAGGGGCTGAAGAAATAGTGACAGCACGAGGAGAGAGGTTGTTAATGGGGAAAAATGGTGGTATTAAGGACTGCTTTTGCTGATTTGTTACAAGCTCCTAAGATTCAAGCCCTGTGGAGTGATGGGTGAGGTGAAGAGGAGGGGGAGGGGAGGAGGGAGGAATGAGGATAAAGAAGGAATGGATTCAGCAAGAAGAGGAAACCAAGAAGAAGGGGAGCATGAGGACGAAGAAAGGAAAAGGAGAAAGTCAGAGATGAAAGGGAAAGAGAAAGCTGAGGTCTTGACTGGCTGTAGCCTTGTTCGCACAAAGTTTGAATTTTCAAATTCTAGAGTCACTTCTCTCCATAACCACAACAATATTAAAACAAGGGTGGCTACTCTTTCTTGCTGTGCGCTGGGGACTTTATATCTTTTCTTCATCAAAATCTTATACAACCCTGCAAGGCAGGTTTTTTTTTTTTATTGGAGTATAATTTCTTAACAATGGTGTGTTAGTTTCTGCTTTATAACAAATATAATCAGTTATACATATACATATGTTCCCATATCCCCTCCCTCTTGCGTCTCCCTCCCACCCTCCCTATCCCACCCCTCCAGGTGGTCACAAAGCACCGAGCGGATCTCCCTGTGCTATGTGGCTGCTTCCCACTAGCTATCTGCCTTACGTTTGGTAGTGTATATATGTCCATGCCTCTCTCTCGCTTTGTCACAGCTTACCCTTCCCCCTCCCCATATCCTCAAGTCCATTCTCTAGTAGGTCTGTGTCTTTATTCTTGTCTTACCCCTATGTTCTTCATGACATTTTTTTCTTAAATTCCATATATATGTGTCAGCATACAGTATTTGTCTTTCTCTTTCTGACTTACTTCACTCTGTATGACAGACTCGAGGTCCATCCACCTCATTATAAATAGCTCAATTTCATTTCTTTTTATGGCTGAGTAATATTCCATTGTATATATGTGCCACATCTTCTTTATCCATTCATCCGATGATGGACACTTAGGTTGTTTCCATCTCCGGGCTATTGTAAATAGGGCTGCTATGAACATTTTGGTACATGACTCTTTTTGAATTATGGTTTTCTCAGGGTATATGCCCAGTAGTGGGATTGCTGGGAAGGTAGGTTTTATTGCCTGCATTTTAATGATGGGGAAACTGAAGCTCAGAGAAGTTAAACTCTGGATTAACTGCTCCCCGCCCTGTGCACTTTTCCTTCTGTCTCACCCTCACTTGCAGGACACTAGGTCCAGAGGGAGGGTGAGGATTGCCAAGCAGCACCATGGACAGCAGCTCTGAGCCATGAGGTAGAATGAGAGGTAGTTGCCTGGAAGTGGTGGGCAAGACAAGCTCATGCAGAGCTACTTGTTCATAGCACACCTGGTTTGGTCAGGATTAGAGTCCTTCAGTTCAGAGCCTGGAGTTCACACCCTTGATCACTCAGCCATGCTCTCCTTACCACTCAGCTGTTTTTGTTGTTGTAGGGTTTTTTTTGTTTTATAGTTTAGTATCATTTCTGTCTCAGCCGAGGACCCCACTTCTCGTTTCACAAGCTGTAGGCTCCCATGATATCCTTCATCTCTACCTACAGAAGAATGTTTCTTGGGCTCTTCCTTTTTTTTTTTTTTAATTTAAATGGAAGCATAGTTGATTTACAATGTTGTGTTAGTTTCAGGTGTACAGGAAAGTGATTCAGGTATACATATATCTATATATTCTTTTCCATCATGGCTTATTACAGGATATTAAATCTAGTTCCCTGTGCTATACAATAGGACCTTGTTGTTTATCTATATATTTTTGGGCTCTCTCTAATCTGCCTTTCTATTAACTGTTGCTATTTCCTGAGGCCCCATCCTCTGTTGAGATGGACATGAAGATGCACTGCCCAGATCTTCCTTCAGGAAAGGATTTGTTGCCCAAACTTCTGAGTGCTTTTGGCATAAAGCCTTCAGATGTCTTCGGGGATTCCCTCAGCTTCAGGGACACCTTGGCTGGGCTAACAAGCAGCCAGTGGCTGATCGAGGCAGAGGTGTCAGGGTTCACCTGTGAGTGCCCCACAGTGTTGGCTGCATGACTGCCTGACATCTCCCCTGCCCACTCCTGCTTTCATTTCCTTCCTTCCACTGGTGTGGATTCCAAAGGCAATCCCCTGGTGAACAGCCTGCCCAGACTCCATCTCAGAGTTGGCTTCCTGGGGAACCCAAACTGCCATGTTCATCAATTACTTGGACCTCCCTCACTCCTTTATCTCAATCCTGTTTATTTTAGAGAATCTGAACACAAGTGCAATCTTGTTTTCCTGCCACTTGTCTTACCTTCTCTGATGACACTTATCTTATATTTTATTTATTTTTTCTGTTATTAGGAAAAAGTGCTGGCAAGTCTCTTGGGTGGTTTCTGAGAGATGGTAACACAAAGCCAGTCTTTTTGCTTCTAGGGTGTTATCTGACAGATTTTTTTTACATGTGTGAGATGACATCGGAGCATGGTTATTGCCAAAACACAGTTGGCAATAGCAAAGCAAGGGATACAGGCTGAACGTTCACCAAAAGGGACATGTCTACACAAACGATATTAATACATGATCACAGCACACCTCTAAAAAGAAGGAGAATGCTCTCTCTTTCTGATTTGAAATGATCTCCAATATATATTGTTAAAGAAAAGAATCAAGGTATAGATCAGAGTGTGCAGTCTACTGCCATTTATGTGAGAATATGTTTAAGTGTATGCTGTGTAGCTAGAAAATGCATCTGGGCCTATGAACAAGAAACTGACAACTGGTTACCTGTGGGGCAGGGAGCTGGGAAACCTGGAGGACAGTGGTGGGAAGGAAGATTTTTTCATGGTTTCCTCTTTGTATTATGTGGATTTCTTCTATGTGGTTTATCAGCTTGTTCAAGAAATAAGTTTAACACATCCATAATAAGCCATAGAGGCAATTATACATTTTTTTTGGAGAATGTCAGGGAATGAATGCTTTTAGTTGCTTGGGGCTGCTAGGAGGGATGCTGGCATGCATTTTGTGGATGGCGGATATCTGAGTGAGCTCTGACACAGTGGAGCTCTGGAGGAGAATGGCTGGGAGAGTAGGTGAGGGGTCTAGACCCAGATCTGCTGGGACTGAACTTGGCATGGAAGCAAGGGATTGTCAGGTGCACACCCCTCCCTCAGAGGATCGTGCTGACCTAGACACACAGCTTTGTTGTCATGCAGCTGCTATGCCAGCTCAACAGCCCGGAACTGAGTCTGCCCAGTGCACCTCAGGGGGATCAGTCCTCTCTGCAGCAGACCCTGCCCGCAGGGCTCCTCCTGCCTTGCCCAGAAAGTGGACTGTCCCCCTTTTGGTCTGAGTGAGCCATTGGGGCTCCTGGATGATTGAGGAAGTGTGGGCGAAGGTGGCCCAAGTGTGTGAAACTAGACTTCTTGCTGATTTGGCTGTGAGTGGTTTGGAACAACATGTACACACTTCATGCCAGTGGCTACCAGAGCTGTATTTGCAACCAGAGCTCTCTCTTCTGAGCTTTATAGTGTACATCCAATTGTGTCTACGACGCCTTTGTGTGGATGCATCACAGAAGCCACGTCATCACCGTGCCCTGAACTAAACTTATCCTCTCCCCCACTTCACCCACCCCCATCCCCTCAGCTCACAGTCTGTCTTGGTAACGGCCAGAAATCGAAGTGTCATTCCTGACACCCTTTTCCATCACCTCTCCTATATTTTTCTAAACTGTAAATCACACCTCTGCCTCGAGCTATTCTGGAGCTGTATTGCCTGTGGGACAAATTCCAAGCCGCTTAGCATTTTTTGCGAGTCCCTGCGGCCTGGCCTCAGCTGTCTCTCTCACCCCATCTCCAACACCTGCCCCTCCATGCTTCGCTTCACTTCTTCTGCTTTTTTTCTTTAAACTTTTATTTTTCTGTCTTTTTAAAAATTAATTTTTATTGGAGTATAGCTGTTTTACAATATTGTGTTACTTTCTGCTGTACAGCAAAGTGGATCAGCTATATGTATACGTATATCCCCTCTTTTTTAAATTTCCTTCTCATTTAGGTCACCACAGAGCACTGAGTAGAGTTCGCTGTGCTATACAGTAGGTTCTCACTAGTTATCTATGTTATACATAGTAGTGTATATATGCCAATCCCAATGTGCCAGTTCATCCCACCCTTCCTTCTTCCCCAGTATCCTATGCTTGTTTTCTATGTCTGTTTGAGTTCCCATCCACTCCCAACCTGGGTCGTTCCGGCTTGCCTTTAAACACTCAGCTCAGGGGCCATACCTCTGTGGGTCCTTCCCGACCTCCATTCTGGGGTTTGTGCCCCCTTTCACGTGCCCCTACAGGGCCCCCTGCCACATGGCTCTGCATAGCACTGGTCACTCTGTGGGTCATTGTCAGCTTGCCACTCCTGGGAAGCTCTGGAGTGCAGGAAGCACGGTTGGGTCATCTCTGAGCCTTCAGAGCCCAACACTGTGCTGGACACCAGATGGGACTCAGCCAATGTCAACTGAATGAAGCAAGTGACCCCTAACCTCCCATGCTGTTGGGGAGGATCCCAAGACCACACAGCTGGCTGGCGAGGAGCCTGAGTTAGACTCTCCCTCATGAGAGCCCAGGGCTCTGCACCCTGCAGGGTGGGTCTTGCCATTGATTCACAGCTCACGAGGAAGTGGAAATACCCAGTAAAAGTACTTTATCAGGTTTCTGTGGTCTATTTTTTTCCATTTCAATTGGCTTTCTCTGAATTTCCCAAGCTTCAACTGCTATGAAATTGAGGAAGAAAGTAATATGAATTTACTGGGGTCCTTACCTTGAGACAGTTTCTTCTTTTGACTTCACATTAAAAATAACAGACCTCTAGTGTGGGGACCTAGAAGCCCATTTCCTGGCCTGATAAATCCCATCATATTTCTGGGACTGATTTCGCCACTAATTAAGGATGTATTATAGCTGCGCTGCTCCCACCTACCTCTCTTGTACTGACAGGACTGGCCCCGGGAGAAAGCAAGTGAGAAACTGTCTAAAAATAAAGCATATCTGCAAGCCCGTCCTCAAGAAAGTTGTAGGTTTCCCTTTGGACTTGAGTGGGACAGAAAGAATGCAGAGGCAGAAGCTTCTGAGGGATGTAGAGGGGAGAAGACCTCCCGCGACTGTCCTCCAAAGCCATCTGGCTTCTCCAATTGACTCCAGGCTCCTATCTTCAAGGGTCACAGGCCCAAGCCCAACAGGGAAGAGGCAATCTGAAGAGATACCACATCTCTGCTGTTTCCTCCACCTCATCAGCTAAGGCCACATCTCCTCATGGGTGGGGAGGGTCCCAACCAGCCTATGGTAACTGATGTCAGGATAGAGGTTCTGTCTTAGTTTGGGGTGCCATCATAAAATACTATAGCCTGAGTAGTTTAAACAACAGAAATTTATTTCTCACAGTTCTGGAGGCTGGAAGTCTGAGATCAGGGTGCCAATAGGGTCAGGTTCTGATGAAGGCTTTCTTCCTGGCTTGTGGAGGGTTGCTTTCTTACTGTGTCCTCACGTGGCAAAGACAGAGAGGGGGAGAGGGAGTACGGCCTCTGGTGTCTCTTATAAGGGCACTAAACCCTCATAAGGCCCCACCCTGATGTGAAATAAAATTCACATTTTATGGCAAGACAAGAAAAATTTAAACATAAAATATTTTTCTGTCCATTGGCTTCCTCTCTCCCCCACTACTGTGCATTGTGTATCTGCATTTTGCATCGACCAAATGTCCCCCATCGACAAAAATACCTGCTCAACCGTAAAGAGCAACATTCTCCTAGCATCAACAGGACAACTCCTTAAAATATAACATTCCTTCTTGATCTTGTAAGGGGACATGATGACGCTTAGATCTGGATTGTGTAAACTGTCAATAATGAGTCATTTAATGTACAGCCCTCTGTCTCAAAAAACTAATATAATCGACTTCTAACGGGGTGGAACAGTATCCAGGGTGTGTACAGTATAAAAAGCCTAAGGTTTGTGCTCTTCCTTGTATGTAAATCACACCTTGATTAAAACAAAAGCATGTGAGAAAAAAGTCTTAAGTTACATTCCAAATACAAATAATTCATTACCGGTATGTCTTGTAGGCTTTTGAAGCTCTCTGGATGTCCAAAAGCCAAATGTGTATCTTAGGTTTCGCTGATGCTGAGCGGTCTTATTCCTGACAAAAGGCAATTATTTGCTCATAATCACAATGTTTAGTGATG
Source organism: Hyperoodon ampullatus (assembly GCF_949752795.1). Classification (NCBI taxonomy): domain Eukaryota; kingdom Metazoa; phylum Chordata; class Mammalia; order Artiodactyla; family Ziphiidae; genus Hyperoodon; species Hyperoodon ampullatus. The sequence continues at coordinate 102,302,711 of NC_136921.1, forward strand.
AGGAAGCAATATCTTAAGCATGTCACATTCTAACATATTATTTTGGCTACATTACTGGTTCTGGTATGTTTTAGGAAATGGGGTTTGTGTTGACATGAAACACATAATGTCCAGTTTAAGTCTCATGTTTACTTCACAGGTTTCTTGTGTGCCCTGGAATTCAATAATGTATGTAAAGAATCCAGCCCTGGGCTGGCACAGGGCAGGTGCTCAGTAAATAACAGGGTTAATTTGTAACAGAAACCCACAGTCAGATGAGGGACCCTGAGGCTGGCTGGGAAGTGGGGGAGTTAGAGGTGAGAGCAGGCAGAGCAGGACGTGCCTGGGAGTGGGCATCGGGGCCACGCTGGGCCACAGTCGGGGCCTAGATGTCAGCTCTGGGGGAGGCACCGTGTGGCGCCAGTTGTGGGCCTGGTGGTGCCCAGCATGATCCAAATACAGGATAGAGGGACCTTGGCCGGCAGTGGGTGTGAGCTCTGAGCCTGCTTGGGGCAGCTTTCCCAGCTGGATGGCTTGGTCAGTCATTTATTCATTTCTTCTTTTTTTAGTATATGTATTGTATGCCTGGGGTAGCTAGGCATCATTCTTGCAATTATGAGTGGGGGGGATACAAAGAGGATAAGACTATTTGCCTCCAGGTTTGAGTGCTACTTACAGAAATAACAACTACGGAGCGCTTCTGTACCCCAGGCCCTGGGCTGAGGGCTTGAAGTGGATCTCATCATAGCTTTATGACATCATAGAGGCTGTTATAGCTTCATTTGCAGAGGAGGAAACCAAAGCTCAGGGTGCCAACCACCTCCCCAAGTCAGAAAGTTTGACTGTAAAGTTTGCATTTTTATGGCCACTGTAGAAAACAACATGCACCGCCAGAAAGAAAATTACATGAAATTCTAATCTATAGTGATGGTGCCTGTTAGCATTATAATATGAGATTTTAGAGAATTTTCTCATATAAATACACACGAATTCCAGGCATGTGTCATGGAAGGGGTCAACTTTGCCTGTCCCAGAGAGGGGAGGGGTCAGATGTCCAGTCAATTGTCTTTCTGCAGACTCCTCCTCCAAGGTGTTTCTCCCCAGGGGTCATTCCTCTTTGCCCTCCCTTTTCTGGGACAAATCCACGTTTTCTGTTATGGGTGGAATTGTGTCCCCAAATTCCTGTGTTGAAGTCTTAACCCGCAGTGCCCTAGAATATGACTGTGTTTGGAGATAAAGCCTTTAAGGTGGTTATTAGGTTAAAATGGTTCCTCATCCAATCTGATGGGTGTCCTCATAAGAAGAGGAAATTGGGACACACAGAGACACCAGGAACATGCACCCATAGTGGAAAGGCCAAGTGAGGACACAGTGAGAAGGTGGCCGTCTGCAAGCCAAGGAGAGTAACCAAACCTCCGGGACACCTTGATCTTGGACTTCCAGCTTCCAGAATTGTGAGTAATGACTTCCTATTGTTTAAGCCTCCCCGTCTGTGGTGTTTTGTGAGGGCACCAACAGCTGACTAAGACCCTTTGCCTGGGCATGGTTGGCATTCCTCACAGGGCTGATGGGTGGACATGGAGGATTTAAGAAACCTGGCTGATTTTCCATCAGCAGGAAATTTCAGAGATTGTACATCCCACAGAGTGGAACCAGGTGTGGGGAGTTACCCAGTTTTCTCCATCACCCACCTCCGGAAAACTCAGTTGGAACAAAGCAAGTATAAGAAGGAAGGTCAGATTGGGAAGCCAGAGCTGGTGGTGTGGTTCTGTTTCTCTGGAGAAGCGTGACTGATGCAGAGGCCTTTGTGCTGCATCTGGGACAAGAGAAGAGTCTGAGCAACACTGGACAGCCAGGAGGGGTCAAATGCAGCGCCAGTGTCTCTCCAGCTCCAACCGTCTCTGACGCCAGGACAGTGGGAGCACAAAGAGAAGGACTCATGGGAGAAGAGGAAGGTCTGATTGAGACACTTTCCTCAGTCTGGGAGGCTGAGTACAGGAAAAGGTGAGACTGCCCTGGTGCTCCAAACTGCGATCCACCTGTTCCATCTCTACCACCACCAACACCATGTACAGCATTTCAGATTTGAAATGATTTCAAAGGAAATTTTCAGGGACGATGGAGATGCCATCCAGCTACAAAGAGGGCGGGAGAAGGACATCCTCTCCTTTTTCATTTCACAAAGACAATGTAGGGGAGGGGAATATTGGTTCTTTTGGCTGGTTGCATAATTAAAATGACATAAGGCAGATTAACAAGAGAAGCTCAAATTTAATACATACACATGGGAAATTCACATGAGCATGAGAAGTTCCAAGGACAGTAAGGCTAGATAGGGTATATAGTTTACATGGGCCTATATAATTTTGGGAATGGGCAACTCCGAAATCCATTGGACAGGATGGCAGGCTGAAAACTCATGCAGGAGCTGCTCTTGCAGTTTTGATTCTGAGGCACAGTTTCTTCTCTGAGAAGTTTTGTCTCAGGAAGGTGACATTTATGAGGCAGCTGTTGGTGTCACTTGACCCAGTTTCACACGGTTCCAGGGCTCTTTGGAAGCACATCACAAGGTCCTTGGAGAACGAACCTCCATCAGAATCATGAAGAGGGCCTGTTAAAAGCAGGTGGCTGGGTCTCACCCTCAGGGTTTCTTGCTCAATTCTGGGTGCAGTAGTGTTGCTAGTCATGGGCTACATGTTGAGGACCACAGCTTAGGATGCTTCTGGCTGCCAGAAAACAGAAGCCTAAGCCAAACGGGCTTCGAAGTAAAGAGGATTTGTGATCCTTACAAGAAGGGAGCCTGGAGGTAGGGCAGGTTCAGGGTTGAGTGAGCCTCCAGGTCCTCTGGGACCCAATTCCTTTTAATCTCTCCTTGCCAGCTCTTTGCGGCCTTGGCTTCATGGTAGCAATATGGCTGCATCTGCTTCAGACATCACACCCTTACTCCACAAAGTCACTGAGGAGAGAGCACTGCCGTCCCAGTATTCCAGGCCTGAGTCCTCATTCCCTCCACTCACACTCCCATCACTTGAACCTGATTAGGTCCCATGTCCACCTCTGAACTAATGACTGAAGCCCAACAGGGCACACCCCAGGACCTGCGTGTGGGAGAGGCAGGTACCCAGTGAACTCTGGGTGCTGTTGGGAAGGGCAAAGGGGGAGCAGATGCTGGTAGGGGGACCAACCTCTCCCAATTTGCCTGGTACCTTCCTGGTTTTAGCACTGAAAGTCCTGCATCCTGGGAACCCCCTCAGTCTTGGGCAAACCTGGACGGATTCCATGAAATTGGCCATTGTGAAACTCCATCAGAACAGATCAGCAGTATGTATGTATTCCTCTACAGCAGGGTGGTAGGGAGTGACAGAGGGAGTGGGGAGACCAGACAGATGTGCTTTGGAATCCCAATTGGTAACTTTGGGTAACCTCCTTAGTCTCTGTGAGCTTGGTAACTTGTCTACAAAAGTAGATGAAATCTTCAGTAGTTTTATTGCGGGGATTCAGTGAGGTTGGGGATGAGGGCCTGGAGCACATAGTCAGGAACCCAGTAAATCCTTACCTACTCAGGGCCTCAGCCCAATGCCAGACCAGAGCTCCCTAAACCTAGGCCCATCAGTCCTGGTGAAGTGTATTCAAGATGATGCAGGAAGGAGAGTATTTATTTGTATAAATGTTCATCAGGGTGTTAGTGAGGGTGGCTGGGACCACATGGAAAATGTATGTGCTGCTTCATTAAGAACTTTTCACATTAATGATTTTCTTTCTTCCTTACACTAAAGCTCAGAGTGAAGTCTGTTCCACTTGTCGGAGGGCTCCTCACTGTAATAGGTGTTAAGGATACCTGCTGTGATCTGCGCCCCAGAGAGTAAAGGAGAAAGAGGTGGTGTGTGTGTGTGTGTGTGTGTGTGTGTGTGTCTGGCGGGACACACACAGGACAGCTGCTCGTGTGTCAGGTGAGAGGGGTCTCCAGAATTATTCTGAGCTCTGAAAAATCTGCTTTCCTCCTGGATCAATGAGGCCAGGACCCTTTCTCTCCATCGAGCCGACATGGTGGGTGGAGGACACCTGGATGCCTAGGGTGAGAGGCCAGGCCTTCCAGAGCAGGACTGCCCCAGCCCAAGGATCTCACCAACATATTTAGAAGGCAGAGCTGGTAAAAAAGGAGAATGATAATGGGGCCATGGGTTCACATAAATATCCTAACAGGATCATTTTCCTGAAATGAAGATGGACTGCGAGTTGTTCTCTTCAATTACAGGAATAATAAACACTCTCTACTATTGATCCGTTTTCTTAACTACAGGCAGTGCTGTTAACTATAAAATGCCTCACACGGACTCTGTGTACTGTCCCCATTACTGTACCATAAAAGCTGCAATCAGACAGTTATTGTCAGTGTTAGCTTTTAGCGACTGAAGGGATATTAGATTTATTTTAAAAAAAATCACACACACACACACACAATGGATTTATTGGACCTCAACAAATGTTCTTTTAACAAAAATCATAATTTTAAATACTCTTCAAAAAGTGGCCTCATTAACTCTTATACCAGATCATGTATTTAAAGAAAATTCAAGTTAAGTGGGCTCATTGCCTTCTCTTTTCATGAAAGCTGATCTTTAAAATGGAATTAGCAATTGCCTTGGAAAATACATATTCCTGGGCATATACCCTGAGAAAACCATAATTCGAAAAAAGACATGTACCAAAATGTTCATTGCAGCTCTATTTACAATAGCCCGGAGATGGAAACAACCTAAGTGTCCATCATCGGATGAATGGATAAAGAAGATGTGGCACATATATACAATGGAATATTACTCAGCCATAAAAAGAAACGAAATTGAGCTATTTGTAATGAGGTGGATAGACCTAGAGTCTGTCATACAGAGTGAAGTAAGTCAGAAAAAGAAAGACAAATACCATATGCTAATACATATATATAGAATTTAAGAAAAAAAAATGTCATGAAGAACCTAGGGGTAAGACAGGAATCTTTATTCTTAGAGAATGGACTTGAGGATATGGGGAGGGGGAAGGGTAAGCTGTGACAAAGCGAGAGAGAGGCATGGACATATATACACTACCAAACGTAAGGCAGACAGCTAGTGGGAAGCATCCGCATAGCACAGGGAGATCAGCTCAGTGCTTTGTGACCTCCTGGAGGGGTGGGATAGGGAGGGTGGGAGGGAGACGCAAGAGGGAAGAGATATGGGAACAGATGTACATGTATAACTGATTCACTTTGTTATAAAGCAGAACCTAACACACCATTGTAAAGCAATTATACTCCAATAAAGATGTAAAAAAAGAAAAAAAAAGAAAAAAATACATATTCTTCATTCTTTTTCCGATCTGTCTGTCCCTCTGTGCCTGTGGTTTCTTGATGAGGTCCTCATAGTAAAAAGTTTGCTCAGATAAACTTAGTTTTATAAGTGAGACCTTTTTCGCTGTCATTGATCACATTGCGGTGTAATTTATTCTCAAGTGTGTCCCCTCTAAACTGTGAACTCTTCCATGTACGAACGTCATAGTGTCTGTGTCCCTAGAGACTCAGATGTTGTTCAGAATGAGAGGCACTCGATGGTTGCTGAGTAGAATTGAATCGCAGTGGTTAATCTACGGAGGAAGCCTGATGAATGCTTCAATTACACGTGTGCAAATTCAGGGGCAATTATTATTGATTCTCATTTGCTGCAATCAAGGGTGAGCATGAGAGTAAAACAAATTCGTGGTAAACCCTGGCAATAGAAATGCAAGCAAAGCCCTAGCTCATGAACTTGGATATTTTTCCTGCTGTGGTTGATACTTCACCTGACTGGTGAAGATCAGAACCATGGACAGAAAGACCACGTTGTCAGGGCTACAACACCAGGGCAAGGATGGAAGAGTAAGAAGATGCTTTTCTTGCATCCAGAATGCCCTCATGCTATCCACTGGCCTGGTTACTTTTCCACCCTTTGCCACCCAACTCAATTCTCAGGCTCCCTTGAAGTGGTTCATGATTATGTTGGGGCCCAGGGTAGGCTACCCCAAAATGGGCCTCAATGGCATATTGATTATTTTGAATTAAAGTTACTTAAGAAACGGCTGATGCAAGAGGGACACTCTGACCCTCTTTTCTGTCTTCCTGAAAACAGGAAATATGTCTCTTGTGTGAAAGGTGTCCCCCCGCTACCCAGATCTGGAGGTAGAAGGAAACCCTTATCACCAGAGAAGGGAATTCTGGGTGAGAAGCCTGCATTAACAAAACCTGTTATTTCTTTAATTTATTACCTCAAGCCCGAACTCTGTTTAGATTCTTCACTAATTGGACACCCAAAAACTTAGTTTCTTTGTCCTGTCAATTGCTCACAAATTTATTGTTTCTTTGTCTAAAATGTATTGTTGTTTAATGTTGTTTTAGGGGTTTTAGGAGAGTTTTGGGAGACAGCAGAGCTCAATGCTTTTTTCAGTCTCCCATTTTTAACCAGAAGTTTTGGCTGTGAAAAAACAAACGTGATTTTCACTGAGAAAACTGAGATGAAACTGGTTAACTCGGCTGGGTTTTGTTTTGTTTGTTTTTTAAGACAATAGAAATTGTCGTTGAATGGAAAATGTTTTGTGGGGAAGTGAGATTTGAGATACACTTTGAAGGATACAGAACTGGGCTTCTCAGAGCATAGTATTGACTATCAGGGTGAGGAAAATCTCACGGTTTTTCCTCACTTTGACATTTCCTAATCATAAAGGACTTACTACTAGAAACTCAGAAGCTAAGTAGTTGGTGGTTTTGTTTTTCAGATGGTGTCCTCAGATCGAAGCCGGTTCTCCTTCCTGCCCACAGAAGCTCAAGCCCAAGTGTCCCCCCGACCCCCTTACTCCACGCCCAGGAGCCCACTGCTCAGCAGCCCCAGGCAGCCCCATCGCTGCCCCAGTCAGACTTCCAGCTCTTCACGGCCCAGATGAGTCCCACCGGGAACACCAGGAGGAGGGAACGCTTAGGTCACCCCGAGTTCCAAGCTAAATGGTCCCCTCCTTCTTTCCTGAAGGGCTCATCTTTGACCAACTTCTTCCCAGATGTGAGCTTTGAGCAGCAGTCCATGAGGCCAGGCCCAGCCTTTACTCAGCAGGTGAGTGTTCGCCGGGACTGCCTCTTCCTCGGAGCAGGAACTGCCACAGTCAGGCCTCTTCCGTGCATGGAACCCACACCAAACAGACTCGGTACCGCACTTCTCTGACCTCAGGTGTGCTCAGCGGCTAGGAGAGCCTGGCACCGCCCCAGGCCCTAGAGGCTGGTGCTGGCTGCCTTAGTTAATTGTCAGGCCTCAGCAGAAGACCTGTTTGAACAAGTGGTAGAAGACTTGTGATGACACTCTAGCCATAGAATTGTGGAGTCATTGATGCTGGACGGAACCGTAGCAATTCATAGATCTATCTATCGTGTTGAGGAGACTCAGACCCAGGGAGGGGCTTTGCCTCGGCCTGAGTTGCTGTGCCCTGCACAGTGTGTGGCCTCCTGGGAGCTCGTCCTGGCTGGGGCAGGGGTCAGTCCCGAAGGTACTTTCATTCAGCCTTTTTCTTTTGCTTTTTAGTTTCTCCCTAACACAGACCATTTCTTAATATCCCTAGATTTTTTTTTTTTTTTTTTTTGCGGTACGCGGGCCTCTCACTGCTGTGGCCTCTCCCATTGCGGAGCACAGGCTCTGGACGCGCAGGCTCAGCGGCCATGGCTCACGGGCCCAGCCGCTCCGCGGCATGTGGGATCCTCCTGGACCGGGGCACGAACCCACGTCCCCTGCATTGGCAGGCGGACTCCCAACCACTGCGCCACCAGGGAAGCCCAAATATCCCTAGATTTTATAGTATTCAATAATTATGGTTTGGGCTCCAGGATATATTATGGAGAGAAGGAAGAGCACTTTCCAGAACTTAATAATAATAACAGTAAAATAAATAAAGACAGATGTTTCCTGAATAGGCCACGGGGAAGCCTTGTGGTGAGAACCAACAGTCCTTGCCTCCCCAATTTCTAAAGAAGCCATTTGAGTCTAGGTGAGTCAGTGTGTTTCTGAACAAATGATGGAAACTCCTACTTTTGAAAGAGTTTTTTAAATGGTTTAAAAATTAATTTCAGGAACGGCACCTAAAGTAGGCCCCAGAAACTGGGAACTTCATGGTGATCTGTACATATTGAAGTTTCTCTGGTACTCAAAGGTTATATAGTTGATAAATTTTCATTAACAAAAAAATAAGAATAAAAAAGATAAATAAAGTAGGCCCCAGTTGTGACCCATCCTCACAGAGGCTTTCTCGCAGAGAGGGGCTTGCCTGTGGTTCCTCCCTCTGAGTGAGAGAAGGAGATGTTTCTGCTTTCTCGTTTTTCTAGAAACCAAAGAGGAAAAGTGCCCATCACTTCCTTGGTTACAGACAGGGCCTTTGAAGGCCTCCACAGGTGGTAGTTTCCAGACGCCTTTGTGTGCTGTGGAGGGGAGGTGGCTGAGACCAGAGGGCCCGCAGAAACCATGGCCAGTGGTGTCTCCTGGGATGGCATAGAGGGCCAGGCAGTGTGCAAACAGGGACAAGTGTGGCCCTCAGGGACCCCTCCTCTACCTCAGCATCCCCCTGCCTGAGCAGAATGTTCTGTGTAGGCTGTCGCAGTGGCCGGGCACTCTGGGATCCTAGAGAGAAGGGACTGTAAGAGAGCGTTCACGTCTGGTTTTGCTCCGGGAGCACACTGCACTGTTCTATCCTTGGAAACAGAGACCGTCCCTTACAACGTGATCTTTGATGCTTCCAGGTGCCCCTGGTGCAACAAGGCCCCTGAGAACCACAGGACTCCTTTCATTTGAGACCAAACCTGTATTCCAACTGCAGGAATCTCCCAAACACCATCCTGACAGGGGAGTGCTGCTTCTTTTATTTCACTGTGTTTCTACAGATACCACTGTAAGATAGTTTAAACAACATAACATTATATAAAGCAGAAAATGAAAGTCCTGCAGCTCAACTTGACCTTTCTGAGATGCAGGTGTCCAGCCCCAGAGCCTGTGAGGCAGTGGGGAAGGGGCCTGGTGACCCAAGCCTTTTCCGAACTACTTAATTTCCCGTGATTGACAACTGTTCCAAGGGAGAAAACCTGCAAAACTGGGAATTGTGGGACTGACTGAAAAGTACATAGATTCCAGAGCAAAACCGTAGGCCCAGGAGTGGTTGGGACACAGGCGATGACTGTCCTGGTTGGGAAGATGACAGGAACGGCGTTTTGGGGGTTGTCATCAGTTGTGTCCTCTTAGTGACCTGGGCCCTCACGCCTCCTAATCCGCATCGTTTTCCCCTCCCGCTGCTCTTTCCAGAAGACTCGAGCACCAGCCTGTTCAAAGACCTCAGCAGTGCTCTGGCAGGCATGCCTGAGGTCAGCCTAAACGTGGACGCTCTGTTTCCATTGGAAGAAGAGCTCCAGATCGAACCCCTGAGCCTGGCTGGACTCAGCATGTTAAGTGATTCCAGCCTGGGCCTGCTCGACCTCTATTGAAGAGACGTTTCGAGCTGACCAACTGTGCAGAAGGGAACGGGACAGGAGGACTTAATTCTTTCTTTCTTTTTATTTTTGCGGTACGCGGGCCTCTCACTGTTGTGGCCTCTCCCGTTGCGGAGCACAGGCTCCGGACGCGCAGGCTCAGCGGCCATGGCTCACGGGCCCAGTCGCTCCGCGGCAGGTGGGATCTTCCCGGACCGGGGCATGAACCTGTGTCCCCTGCGTCGGCAGGCGGACTCTCAACGACTGTGCCACCAGGGAAGTCCCAGGAGGACTTATTTCTGAAACAGCTAAAACAGAACGGAATAGAAAGGAGCCAGCTACCCCCCTGGGCATTAGTTATCCCGAGCTTCTGACACGGAAGGAACCAATTCCTTGGCTCCCAGCTCTCAGACGAGGTCCCATCTCAGACGCCGTGGCTCATTCTAGACCACAGAGCTGGGCGCCACCCCTCAGGCCTGCGGCACAGGTCCTGTTGTGGCGGGCAGGCTGCTCTGGGGCTTCCGCTGAATTGGTCGACACCGCAGCCGTTACATCTTTTACTGGCCATCTGATCGGTCCGTGTGTAAAAGTATAACGAGAGGCCTCAGTAGCCTTGTGTAGTGCTCAGAACCACTAATCTCAATCAACACTGAAGAAAGGACCTGGAGTGGGGGCCGGTTAGGGGCCATAGGCCTTCGGAAGTTGGCTCAGCATCCAGTAACGGTACCACAGCCCCACGATGCCTTCTCTGATCTGGCCATCGTGCCTCAGTGGCGGCAGGATGTTCCAGGGCAGAGCGGAGGGCCAGGGCTCTCTCAGAGGCCTCAATTCTAGCATGAAGAAGGCTGTTTACCACAAGTCCAAGAACAGACTTGAGTTAAGCAAACTGAATTCTAATTTGTCCCCCAGCCCAGTCTGTAATCTCTTTTCTGCTGCTTCAGAACCCCTTTTCCTATGGACAAGAGGAAAAGGAAAACTATTTTATTCAGTCACTGAAAAAAAAAATCCCCTGGTAATAGATGAGCCTGAAGAGAACAGTGTTTCTTCTTGGAGGCTGGGGAAGAGAGAAAGGGGGCTGCAGGTATCTCAGAGACACACGAAGTCCTCCAGACAAGCTCCCGACCATACAGGCCTCCCTCTCTACAGACCAGCTGGAGGGAGTGGCTGGAGGTCTGGATCGGGCCCACCCAGCAGCTGCGCAGCAGCAAAGGGAAGCTGTTTCTCTGTGGAATGAGGGTGGTTCATGTAACCCCACTAGACCGTAAGCTCCTTGAGGGCAGGGACTGTGCCTTAGTCATCATCGAACCCCTAGCACCTAACAAGTGCCTGGCACTGGGCTGGTGCTGCAGAAACATGCGTCGAATGCACACGTGAATGAATGCACGAATGAATGAATCTGCTTTGCTGTGAGGCAGTCTAATCTTTCACTGTTCCTATTCCTTACCAAATCTTCTCAGAGCTTCAACTTTTCTAACACTTGTGCCTTAAGTAAAGCACACACTTTAATATGCTTTTAACACTAGGTGACCAAATCCACCGTTAGACTGCACGCCCTGTTCTCCTCCAGAGTATGCAGGTAGGTGGAAACTGTCTTCTGAGTGCATCCAGAATGGCTCAGCAAACTGAGGCCTCCCACCTGCCGGGACCTCAGGGGTCCTGGCCACCTCAAAAGATCTTCCCTCTCAGACCCAGGTTTTGCTCTCGATTGCATTAGGAAGAGATTCATTCTCTGAGGTTGAAGAAATAGTCTATAGTAAAATGAAGGCCTAATTTATGAAACCATCATTAGTCATCAGTACCTTAGCACAAAACAGTATTACTATATTTCCACCACCACCTGCCCCCTCTGACTTAGTCCAGGCCAACACCTGACCAGAAACCTGATGGGTGGGTTTGGAAGCCGTCTGGGGAGGAAGGCAGGCAACAGGGCCGAATGCGGGCATGGGTGGACAGCACAGAGAGGACAGACACACTGAAGGAGGGATGAAGATGCCGGACCTTTGCCCAGACAGCCGGTGCCCTTCCAGGAGACCCCAGGGGTGTTGCTGAAGAGTCCAGACTGCTCCCACCCAAAGAAGCAAGGCTGCACCTTGTGGGTCTGAATCTGACATGTGTGCCTGGTGGTCGGAGGGGTCTGTCACAGGGTCCTGGGCTGTTAACCTCTCCAGACCTTGTCCCATTTCTTTCTGTCTTCAGGGGGGTCCCTTCCCTCCAGTCTTTCCAGTAACCTCGATCGTGCAGTGCTCCACCTTCACTGTGGAGCCCAAGTCTTCCCGCCTCATGTTCACCCTGAACCCTGCTACTAAATTAGGAAGTCAAAACAGAGTCCTCCCTGCCTGAGTTCTGGCTCAGGGAGAGGCAGTTGGCCTCCCCTTTGAAGCCATAGTCCCAGTTAAACTTCCCGATCTCAGAGGGCAGTGACTTTTTGTTAAAGTAAAAGGGCCTTTCATCATACACAGCATCCCAGTGTGCCCAAAGAAGTCAGATCCTGGCTGCCTTTCCTGTGTCAGAGACCCCCAGATCTGATCTGGCCTTTCAGACAGTAGTTGTGGCGCACGGGCTTAGTTGCTCCGTGGCATGTGGGATCTTCCCGGACCAGGGCTCGAACCCATGTCCCCTGCATCAGCAGGTAGATTCTTAATGACTGGGCCACCAGGGAAGTCCCAGTCCCCTCTTACTTCTGCTGTCCATCTCCCCAAGTGTAACTGCTACACAGGTAAGGAAGAACATAGAAAAGAACATAGATTTCCTTTTCTCTCCTATTCACCCCAATCCCACAGGTTTATGATTAAAAAAAATTCTTCAGGAGGAGCCAAGTTAGATGAAGGTATTCAACCCTCCCTCAGAAACCGGAAGAAACTTTAGGAATTATGTTTTGTAAATACCCTCATACGTCTAATTCTTCTCTGGGGCATTCTGGAGCCACAGAACCTAAGTCACAAGGAATGTAGTACATGAATATCTTTAATTTACAGCAACTGAAATTGTTTCAGGAAGGGACCCCTTTCAGGGCCCAAGAGTGGGCCCTTGTCTAACACTGAGAAATGAATTGTCTGAGGAGACACACGTGCGGACAAAGCAAGAGATTTTCTTGGGAAGGGGTGCCCAGGTGGAGAGCAAGAGGGTAAGGGAAACCCAGGAAAACTGCTTTGCCATGTGGCTCGCAGGCCTGGGCTTTACGGTGATGGGGTTAGTTTCTGGGTTGTCTCCGGACAGTCATCCTGCTTGGCCCATAGTCTGACTCAGGGCCCTTCCTGGTGGTGTGCACATTGCTCAGCCAAGGTGGATTCCAGCGTGAGGGTTTCTGGGAGGTTGGTGGGACATATTATGGGCTGGTGTCTCCTCCCTCTTTTGGCCCCTCCCGAATTTTCCTGGTTAGGTTTCGGTGGCGGCACCATGTTTCTTATCGGGACCTCCTGTTATGTGACAACTCAGGCAAGTGGTTATCATTGAGCCTGGCCAGGGCGGGTGGTTTCACTCAGTGGTTCCCTAAGAAAACCACCCATCCATGGCTTGGTTCCTGAGGGACTTGCTCACTACACAACCCGAGAGGTGGTGAGCTGGCTTGCATGAGAGAGGGATGTCCTGGGACACAGGCCGTGTGCTCAGAACATTTTCATTGCATGTCTGGGAGAAAAGGGTGATGGTCCATCTTTCCTGGGCCTCAGGGAGCCCCACCACGCTTAGCCCTGTTTCCGTTCTCTACCACCAACCATCTAAGGCATAAGTCAGAGCATATTGTTCCCCTGTTAAAATGCTCCAGTACCTCCTCATCTCACACAAACAATCCAGTGTTCCCCCACGAACCCCACAGCTTTGCAAGACTTGGGCTCTGGCTCCCCGGTCCTCCCTCCTCCCTCTTCTCACCCAGGATGCACCTGCTGTACCTGTTTCTCCCATAGGCCAAGGTCCCTCCTGTCTCGGAGCTCCTGCTCTGCTGCGCCCCTGGCCTGGAGGGCTCTGCTCTGGCTCCTTCTTCCTGCTGGCACCCCACCCTCTGGTCTCAGGTTGAAGGCCTTCCCTGACCACTTCTCTGTCCCTTTGGGGGCTCCACATGAGGCCAAGCCTGGTCTGCGTGATGCTCTCCCAGGTAACAGCTGCTCAACTGGGAAAGGAAGCTACATCCAGATTGCAGACATTCCCATCGAGTGTGAGGGGATGCTAACGAGATCCTCACAAAGGATCCATGTATGGGCCTAGAAATATGAGGCTGGAAACAGTGGGGAGACCAGTCAAAGGCCCGGGTGTAGCTCCAGAAGGGTGTCTAGTGAAGTTGTTCAGGAGGGCAGACAGTCCTGGGCTAGAACCCAAGATCTGCTGCTTCCTTGTCATGTGACAGGGATCAAGTCATTTAACTTCTCTCAGCCTCAGTTTCCTCACCTGTGACATGGGGGTAAAAAGAGCAAGCATCTCATTGGGCCATCGCAGCAGGGATTAGGTGCCGATGCTGGTGAAGACTCTGTGGCTGCTCCTGGTACATTCTAATCCCAATACACCAGTGGTCTTTGCCCACCCCCGGCCCCAAAGCTTCCAGGCGGGCACAGGGGGTCAGCACAGATGTGTGAAGTTCTGATGTGGGGATGGGGCTTGGGGGCAGGTACGGAACGTCTGAGGGATGAGAGCTAGGAAACAGAGTTGAGCTCTGGTTTCCCGAGAAGATGGGCTCAGGAGGCCACCGGCCATCGGGACACCCAAACAGCATGTGAACACTTGTGGCCAGACAGGTTTGTTTTGTGTGTCTGTCAGTGGGACTCAATCAGAGCAGTTGCGTGTCCATCAAAACTGCTGTTTGTCAGAGCATCAGTGGCTGTGGGAGCTGGCTGGGGACCACCTGGGAGGCCCTCCCAAGGCTCTGATGCTGGAAGCAACGTGCTCAGGGTGGGCTTGGGTAAGGGGAGAAGGATGTGAGGTCGGGGAGCTCACGTGGACAGGCTGGAACCTGCGTGCATTCCACTCTCTCAAGCTTGGTGATGCCAGCGTCCTGGCAGAGAAGCTGGTGGCCTCAGGCACACCTGGATGGGAGGCAGATCCAGGGAGGTGGAGCTGCCCAGGCCTGGCCACTGATGCCCACCATATGAGTCAGCGAATCGGGGACGACACGGGTGACCTGCCAGAGTGCCTGCCCCACCCTTCTGAGTGTGAACGACAGAAAAGGCTCAGCAGCTGGGATTCTGCCCTCCTAACCTCTAGTCTCAGCCAGAGCATCTCCTGTAGCCCCTTCTAACCAGAAGCCCTGGGGTGGAAGCTCTGAGTGGCAGAGGTCAGCCCAGCCAAGCTGACGGTCACCACGCTCAGTGTGAAGCGGCCCTTCAGGTGCACGTTGATACAGTGGTATGTTGCAACCTGCCAAGGTGGGGGTCAGGTGTGAAGACCGCATGAGGCACAGGAGGCTGTCCTCCGTGGGCATGCTGGTAGTCAGCACCCAGCTCCCAGTGCTTGGCCAGTGAGAGCCTGAGCCACCGCAGTGACCAGGAGCACAGGAGAGATACCATGAGGCAGGGAGGGGCCAACACCACTCTGACTTTCAGAGAGTGAATGTTAAGGACTGGATATTTGTATCCTCCCCCACCAAATCCATGTGCTGCTGAAATCCTAACGCCCAGTGTAATGGTCTTAGGAAGTGGGGCTTTGGGGAGGTGATTAGTGCCCTTCTGAGAAGAGACAGGAGAGAACTGGCTTTCTCTCTGTTGGCTGAGGATACAAGGAGAAGACAACCATCTGCAACCCAGGACGACACCTCTCATCAGACACAGGATCTGCCAGTGTCTTCATCTTGGACTTCCAGCCTCTAGAGCTGTGAGACATAAGTGTTTTTCATTTAAGCCACCCAGACTAGGGTAATTTGTTGTAGCCACCTGAGCTGACTAAGGCAGTTTGAAAGCAAACTGACCCATGCAGAATGTGAACCTGAGTTCATCCTGCGTGAGGCTAAAATGTGGACAGCTCAAGCGTTTTGGCACATTTAGGGGGCCTGGGCAGGAAGAGGAAGTGAACCGAGATGGGTGTGAAGCCAGGGTGGAGGGGGGACTGGCTCTCTCCAGGAAGCCCCCTGCAGGGCAGTCAAGTTCAGCAGACCCAGGTTAATTGCATCCCAGGAGCTGAGCTGGAGGGAGGAGCTGACACCTCGTGCCATGAGCACTGGCTCTGTTCCCTTAGGGGTCTGGGGTCGGGGGAGGGGCGGCAGGAACTGATGAGAGGACTCAGGGTCATGCCGCTGCCATGCGGGAAGCCGGGTAGAGAGCAGGAAAAAGGACAAAATGCCTGTGATGCACAGAAAGCGCAAAGCCATGCGTTAACGAGGTCTGAGGCCGAGGGCCAATTTGCACAGGGAAGGATGGGTGTCTTTCCCAGGCTTCACCCCCACTTGACCGTGAGCTATAGGCTTGGCCCCTAACACCCAGACTTTGCTCACAGCTGACACCCCCCTCCACCCCAGCAAGGCACTGATGTGCAAGAGCTCCTGACCCACCTAAAACCAGGGTTTCAAGTTTCTGCATCAGGTATCTTCCCTGCTATTCCTCTTTTGACCCGTCTGGCTGAATTGAACAAGGAATCAACTCGTCAGTGAAAAACAGTCAGTGAGATTTATTCACATTATTCATTTGCTCAAAAAGTATTAATTGAGCATCTGTCAGGTGTGGTGCTGGGGGCTGGGGACATAAAGGGGAGATGGGCAGGAAGGTCCCATTGCACAGAGCCTGTCTGGCAGACAGACGACACCCAGGAGACCCATGCCTATTGCATTTCAGTGGTGGCAGATGCTGAAGCAGAAGGGGGCTGAAGAGGCTATGTAGAGCATGGGTCCTCCCTGGTCTGGGGTTCCTAGAGAAAAGAAGGGTTGAGGGGAGATATCCACACTGAGTAGGAATTACCCAACTGGGGGAGGCAGAGAGGAAACATGTGGTGAGGCAAATGGCACAGCTGAGGAGTTAAAGATAGCCCAGCGGAGCCAGAGCTTAGTCTAGCTCTTTGGAAACATGATAGCTGAGGTATCCAGTAACGATAATGATACTATTACCAAATTCTTACTCTTACGGGCTGAATCCAGTTCCCTCCCCCAACCCATTTGTTGAAGCCCTCGTTCCCCAGTATCTCAGAATGCAACTGTATTCAGAGATGGGGTCTTAAAAATGTCATTCAGTAAAACGAGATCACTAGCATGGACCCTAATCAAACATGACTGGTATCCTTCTAAAAAGAGGTTAGGACACAGACCCACACAGAGGGAAGACCCTGTGAAGACACAGGGAGAAGATGACCATCTACAACTCAAGGAGAAAGGCCTCAGAAGGAACGAACTATGTTGACACCTTGCGCTTGGACATCTAAGTTCCAGAACTGTGAGAAAATAAACGTCTGTGTTTTAAGACCCCCAATCTGTGGTTCTTTGTTACGGCAGCCAGGGCAGACTAATACACTTGCTAAGTGCCATGTGTTCTAACTAAGCCCTTTATACCTATGACCTTCTTTCTCATGTCAACTCTACGAAGTGGGCGCCACCACTCTCTCCATTTTGCTGCTGAGGACATCGAGGGACAGGGGTGAGAAGTGAAACCACACACACCCAGAATTTACTGTCTGCATTCAAGTGACCTTACCATTGGACAGGCAGCACGAGCATGACTCCTACTGCAGGACGTTCTTGCCCAAGAAGACAAAGTTGCAAATAACTTTAGGGTTTATTTCAGAAACTTCCTAAAAATCCATTTATCTGGGTAAGGGACTACTCAACTTTCTCTCAAAAGGGTAAGTAGCCCTTTCTAAGAAAAATGGATTGATCAGCTGGACTCATTGAGGGACCACATACACTGCAAGGACTTGTTTCACAGGCCCCCTCTAAAACCGCATTCCTTTGGATAGGACTCCAGCCCAGCTGCACCTCAGATTGGGACTTGAACCCACAATCCCTGACTTGGGAGGGGACTTGAGCTCACTGTCTTTTAATTGAAACTGCTCACCTGGTCTCAGGACTTACTGAAGCTCATGTTCTTTTGTCTTGACATGGAAATAATTTGGTATGAGGCAAAGTGATATACAAAGAGTGAGTATATTAGCATAGATCATTTGTAAGAGATACATGTGGGCAGGCAAGGGAGCGCAGCCCTGGGAACAAAGAGGGCTACATTTTTATAACCAAAGAAAAAGTGGGGAAGAGAGAAGACCAGCTTCTTCCTCATTCTTGGGTAGACAGCAAGGCTTACATCATTAGTTCCTCCTTTGACCTATATGGTTTAACTGGGACTGTCATGGTGCTATTTAAATCATATGTATGTTAGAAAAAGGGTGGTAATATGTATTAAAATATGGTAATTCGGGCTTCCCTTGTGGCGCAGTGGTTGAGAGTCCGCCTGCCGATGCAGGGGACACGGGTTCGTGCCCCGGTCCGGGAAGATCCCACATGGCACGGAGCGGCTGGGCCCGTGAGCCATGGACGCTGAGCCTGCACATCCGGAGCCTGTGCTCCGCAACGGGAGAGGCCACAACAGTGAGAGGCCCGCGTACCGCAAAAAAAAAAAAAAAGGTAATTCATCTCAGGTTTCTGTATAATGTCCCTTTTCACCTAGTTTCTTTCCCCTTTCAGCTATAATCCTGTCTTGGTTGTACGCAAAAATGCTACTCTTCAAGGACCATTAACTCCCCGACTTCATGTAACAAGATTCAGACCCCGTATCTATTGTCTTGTACTTTAACAAGACATACGTAGATTGTTGCTTGGTTACTGGATTCTTTTCTTGAGTGGTCGTTAGCTTACAACAGTCTCCCAAATGCTCTAAAAATTATTTTTCTATCTTTAATCCCCTCGTGGGATTTCTAAACTAGCTCTTTGATTATCTTACTCTATCCCTATCACCTCCTTGCTGTGTCCACCAATCCTATGGCATTGTGAATTTTGCCCAAGGCCAATTAGGCCACCAGCATTGAAAGATCTACCTTAAATCAGACCACCCTAACCTTATAAATATCCCACCTTTGCTTTTCCCCTTCTGACAGGAGTCTACAAAGGCTATAGCTCTCCTCACCACAGGAAGCAGTAGAATCTGGCTTTGCTTGATTAGCTGGTTACTTTGGTTGTCTTTTTGGGGAGCTGGCAGTCAGCAGAGGTTAAGCAACTTGTCCTGCATCATGCAGCTAGTGAGTGATGGAGCCAGGATGGGACCCACATAATCTGGCTGCAGCTTCTGTGCTTCAAACTGGGGGGTCTGAGGGTCAGAATCAGAGGGAACTTACAGTCTCCAAGTCCATCCCACTTCTGCCTGACTCTTCCCAAGTGGGCAGCTCCCATTGCTGGGGAGCCATTGGAGGCAATGTGGTACAGAAGAAGGAACAAGGGCTCTGTGTTGACACAGACCAAGCTCATTCATTAACCAGCTGTGTGACTTTCAGCAGGTGACTCAATCTCTCTGAACTTTGAATTTCCCATCATCAAAATGGTATGGGCCACAGCTCACATGATCATGGTGAAGATGAAAAAGAGCTAATGTTGATCAAGTGCCTGGCACATGGTAGTTGCCCAATAAATGATATAGTCAATCCTGCTTGCTTGGATGGAATTAACATGTTTCCCTGATTGCCTCTTCCCTCCCCCATCATTCAACTTGCTGTTTCAACAAGCATGGACTAGTCACCAGAACTTAGAAGGTTCTAGAACTTTAAGTAAATCCCTTTTCCCAGAGCCACTTCATCCCTTTCACTTTTGTCTTCAAATCAGTGGAGTTGGAGCAGTAACTCTAGAGAGATATCCCCCCACCACCACCCTGGGTTTTTCCAGACCTAGGGTTCGTTGCTTCTATAGCTTGGGGATGGAAATGGACACCCCATCACTCCTGAAGGAGGGCTCACGGCTCAGTGAGAAGGGCACTGGACAAAGATCCAGGGGCCTTATCCTGTTTGTTACCAGTCATCTGTGTCTTGACCTCCCCACATTTCTTTTGGGGGGATATTAGGAACAGAATCAACTTGCTCTTGGACAGACTCTCCTATTGCTTCTAGCCAGCCACCCAGGCTCAACCCCTACATACAGAGGTCTTATTCTCTTTGTTCAGCAAGAAGGAGATTTGACGCATCACACTGAACCCAAGAAACCAGGGGTCCCAGGAAGAAGGCAGAGCTGGGAGGTAAAGGGGAGGGAGTGATGCACATTCTCACATAAAATATGGTTGTGAGGAGGTTTATGATGTAAGGCAGGTGGGCAGCATGCAGATGCCATTCTTGTGGCCAGCAGCAGGGCTGGGAGGAAGCACACGATCTCTCTTGTGTTCCGTAGCCACTCCTTCTGGGGAGCTACCCAGACGGCTCACTTCCTTTGGCAGGAGACGTTATGTATTTGCAGAGCATGGGCTCAGCCTCCAGAAGTACCTGGCGGTCTGCACCTCCACATGGGTATTTTGACAAAGATAGTGCTCCTACTCCCAAGCCCCAAATGAAGTGAAAGACTTCTGTATTTCCTGAGGCAGAGAAAAATACTGATCCTTAACTGCAAACAAATGTGAGGATATGCCCCTATCTCTGTTTAGATATCTCTTTCATCAGGGAGATGGGGTCCTAGTCAAACAATTTCCATCAGTTAACACCATAGATTGAGAATGGCTTTCCTCTGACAGGATGGGCTTTACCTTTTCATCTCAATGATCTGCCTCATTTCTGCTAAGGTTCTATTCCCTCAAATTGTCTCTGTGTGTTTATGGTGCCCCTTCCTGACCTCCCTGCATGTAGCAGTTTTGCCAGGAAGTCAGGATAGAAAGAGGAAAGTTTGTTATAGGTTCTTTGGAGGCAGATGATTCTGGGTTCAAATCTTGATTCATGAACCAGCTGGGGGGAAGCCTTTGACTCCTTAACCTCTCTGAACATTGGCTTGAGATATGACATCTATGAATCTTGTGTATTCTGAGCATGTGTATGCCAGTGCACACCACCCACACATGCCCACATGTTATAGGGTGCTAGCTGATGGGAGCAAAACTGGGGTCTGGCATCTAAGGGGAAAATAAGCTTCTTCTTGGGGTTGAAGACCAGGGATGATTTATATAATGTAGCCAGCACAGTGCTTGGCAATTGAAGGTGCTCAATAAATGAGAGATTAAAAAGAGAAATGGGGGACTTCCCTGGTGGTCCAGTGGCTAAGGCTCCACGCTCCCAATGCAGGGGGCCCAGGTTCGATCCCTGGTCAGGGAACTAGATCCTGCATGCCGCAAATAAGATCCCACATGCCACAAGGAAGATCAAAGATATCACGTGCTACAACTAAGACCTGGCTCAGCCAAATTAAATAATAATAAAAAAAAGAGAAATGGAAAAATTGATTTAGAAGAGCAATGGACACACTCAAGTGGCATTGTCCTTGCAGAACAGGCAAAAGCAGAAGAAAGGAAGCAAATGGGATAGGGATAGATTTCATCCTTTCCGTCGATAAAAATGACCACCTGCAGACAATACAGTATGACTGCTGGGTTCAGAATGTGGGAGTGGAGGGTAAGATTTTGCCTCAGTTCCCAGGTTCCAGATCTATTTTTCAGCTTCCAGACTCCATAGAAAACTCTGGAATCTCTTTGAAAAGAAATGTACCAAGTAACAACCTCACTAGGTCTCAATATTTTCATTTGCAAAAATATTATAATGCTTATTTCATGTTGTTACAGTTAAATGAGATAAAGTGAAAAGCATATGCATATAATAGAAATTAGAAAAATGTCAGATGCTTTCCTCTTACCTAGCAGAGTCTCTGGTGGGTGTGTAGTAGAGACAGGATGAGTAAATGAGATGTGTTTCTTTGAGGGAGAGGCTTGCTGTGACCACAGATAGAAGGTAGGGGGGCATGTGGCAGATTTGGAGAATAAAGACTGGGAGATTCAGCCAGGGCTGTGGCAGCAGATGCTGCTGATGACTGGAAGGGGAGGGTGGAGGACAACCATGCTGGGAGCTTTGGGACTCTTGTCTAGGCTGCTCCTATTTGAAGAGATAGTGGTTGAGAACTTCTCAAACCTGGGGAGAGATTTGGACATTCAAGTTCATGAAGCTAACAGGTCACCCCAAAATTTCAGTCCAAAACAATCTTCCCTGAGACACATTGTAATAAAACCATCAAAGACCAAATAAAAAGAAATAATTTTAAAAGCAGCAAGAGAAAAAATTTCTTTTATACAAGGGAACTGACATAAGGCTATAACAGATTTCTCAGCAGAAACCCTGAAGGATGGAATAGAATGAAATGATACACTCAAGGTGTATTATTTCAAAAAAAGCTGCCAAACAAGAATACTTTACCCAACAAAGTTGTCCTTCATAAATGAAGGCGAGATAAAGACTTTCCCTAACAAACAAAAGCTGATGGAGATCTTCACCACTATTCCTGCCTTACAAAAATGCTGAAAGGAGTTCTTCAACCTGAAATGAAAGGATGCTATTAAGTAATACAAAAACATTTGAAAATATACAACACACTGGTAAAGGTAAATATATAGTCAAGTTCAGAATACTCTAATTTAATATGAGGATGGGTTAACCATAGCTCTAGTGTAAAGGTTAAAGGCCAAAATTATTTAAAATAGCTTTGGCTATAATAATTTGATAATGAATACATAATATAAAATATGTAAATTGTTACATCAAAAACATAAATGAGGGTGGAGTAAAAAGGTAAAGTTTTTGTATGTGATTAAAGTTAAATTGTTATCAGTGTTAAATGGATTGTTATATCTATAAGATGTTTTATGTAATATGGTAACTACAAAGCAAGAACTTACAGTAAATTCACAAAAGGTGAAGAGAAGGGAATCAAACCATATCACTACACAATATCAATTCACAAAGGAAGGCAGCATGCAAGGCACAAAGGAACAAGGGAACTACAAAACAGCCAGAAAGTAATTAATAAGCTGGCATTAGTAGATTCTTACCTATCAATAATTACTCTAAATGTAAATCAGTTGAATTCTCCAATCAAAAGACATAGAGTGTCTGGATAGGTTAAAAACCAAGATCCAACTATATGCTGACTACAAGAGACTCACTTCAGCTTTAAGGATACACACACACAGGTTCAAAGTGATGGGGTGGAAAATATATTCCATGAAAGTGGAAACCCAAAGAGAAAAGGGGTAGCTATACTAATATCAGACAAAATAGACTTTAAGCCAAAAATGGTAACAAGAAACAAAGAAGGTCACTATATATAATAAAGAGATCAATTCATCAAGAATTAGCCATTGTAAATATATATGCACTCAATATAGGACATCTAAGTATATTGGATTTGAACCAAACTTTAGAGCAATGGACCTAGCAGACATATACAGAACATTTCACCCAACAGCAGCAGAATACATGCTTCTCAAGTACACATTCTCCAGGGTAGGTCTTATGACAGTCACAAAACAAGTCTTAGCAAATTTAGGATGACTGAAGTCTTACCAAATACCTTTTCTGAACACAGTGGAATGAAAGTAGAAATCAACAACAGGAGGAAAGTTGGAAAATTCACAAATACGTGGAAATTAAACAACACACTCTTGAACAACCAATAGATCAAAGGAGAAATGAAAAGACAAGTGAAAAAATATTTTGAAATAAATGAAAGTGGAAACAGGACATACCGAAATGGGTGGGAAACTGGAAAAGCAGTTTTAAGGGGGACATTTATAACAGTAAATGCGTATATTAAGAAAAAAGAAAGATCTCAAATAAACAACCTGATTTTACACCTCAAAGAACTAGAAAAAGAACAAATGAAGCCCAAAGTTAGAAGAAGGAAGGAAATGACAAAGACCAGAGCAGAAATAAATGGAATAGGGAGGAGAAAAATAGAACAAAATTGACAAACCTTTAGCTAGACTTACCAAGAAAAAAAGTGAGAGAACTCAAGTAAATAAAATCAGAAATTAAAGAGAAGACGTTCCAACTGATATCACAGAAATACAAAGGATTATAAGTGACAGCTATGAACAATTATATGCCAACAAGTTGGATAACCTAGAAGAAATGGATAAATTTCTAGAAACACACTACCTACCAAGACTAAATCAAGAAGAAATAGAAAATCTGAACAGACCAATAATGAATAAGGAGATTGAATCAGTAATCAAAAACATTGCAACAAAGAAAAGCCCAGGGAAAGATAGTTTCATCGGTGAATTCTACCAAACATTTAAAGAAGAATTAACACCAATCCATATCAAAATTTTCTAAAAAATTGAAGAGGAGGGAACACTCCTAAACTCATTTTATGAGGCCATCATCACCCTAATACAAAGCCAGATAAGGACACTACAAGAAAAGAAAACTACAGGCCAACATCTCTGATAAACTATAGATGCAAAAATTCTCAACAAAACATTAGCAAATCAAATTCAACATCACATCAAAAGGACCATACACCATGATCAAGTGGGATTTATCTCTGCGATGCAAAGACAGTTCAACATATGAAAATCAATCAATGTGTACACCACATTAATAGAATGAAAGATACAAATCATAAGATTATCTCAATAGATGCAGAATAAGCATTTGACAAATATTCCATCCTTCCATGATAAAAAACATTTAACAAATTGTGTAGAGAAGAAACATACCCTAACAAAATAAAGACCATATATGACAAACCCACAGATAACACTGTACTAAAAGGTAAAAGACTGAAAACTTTTCCTCTAAGATCAGTACAAGACAAGGATATCCACCCACCACTTTTATTGAGCATAGTACTGGAAGTCCTAGCCGGAGAAATCTGGCAGAAAAGAAATAAAAGTTATCCATATAAGGAAGGAAAAAGTAAAATTGTTTTTGTTTGAAGATGATATGATCTTTTTTTTTTTTTTTGCGGTATGCAGGCCTCTCACTGTTGTGGCCTCTCCCGTTGCGGAGCACAGGCTCCAGACGTGCAGGCTCAGCGGCCATGGCTCACGGGCCCAGCCGCTCCGTGGCACGTGGGATCTTCCCAGACCGGGGCACGAACTCGCGTCTCCTGCATCGGCAGGTGGACTCTCAACCACTGCGCCACCAGGGAAGCCCCCGAAGATGATATGATCTTATACATAGAAAACCCCAAGATTCCACCAAAAACTTTAAAAATTTATCAATGAATTCAGTAAAGTTGCAGCATACAAATTTAACATACAGAAATATTTCATTTCTATACACTAACAACATTATATATGAAAAAGATATGAAAAAAATCCCATTCACAGTAGCATCAAAAACAATAAAATACTTAGGAATAAATTTAACTAAGGAGGTGAAAGATCTCTTCAGTGAGTACTATAATACTTTAATGACAGAGATTGAAGAAGACACAAACAAATGCAAAGAGATCTCATGTTCATGAATTGGAAGAATTAATATCATTAAAATGTCCAAACTACTCAAAGGCATCTATAGAATCAATTCCAATGACATTTTCCACAGAAATAGAATGGACAACCCTAAAGTTTGTATGGAACCACAAATGACCTGGAATAGTCAAAGCAATCTTGAGAAAAAAACAAAGCTGGAGGCATCACACTTGTTGATTTCAAACTGCGCTACAAAGCTATAGTAATCAAAACAGTATGGTGCTGGCATAAAACCACACATACTAATGGAGCAGATTGACAGCCCAGAAATAAGCCTTTGCATATATGGTCAATTAATATTTGACAAGGAAGCCAAGTGTACTCAAGGGGAAAAGATAGTCTCTTCAATAAATGATGTTGGGAAAACTAGATAACTGCATGCAGAAGAATGATACTGGCCCCAGTCTTACACCACTCACAAAAATTAGCTTGAAATGGATTAAAGACTTAAAAATAAGACCTGAAACTCTAAAACTCCTCGAAAAGAAAACAGGAAAAAAAACCCTTGATGTCGGTCTTAGCAATGATTTTTTTTTTTTTTTTTGGATCTGACACCAAAAGCAAAGGCAACAAAAACAAAAATAAACAAGTGGCACTGTGTCAAACTAAAAAGCTTCTCCACAGCAAAAGAAACCATCAATAAAATGAAAAGGCAACCTATGCAATGGGAGAAAGTACTTGCAAGACATATATCTAGTAAGGGGTCAATATCCAAAATATAAAAAAATATTCATACAACTCAATAGAAAAACAAACAAACAAACAATTCAATTAAAAAATGGGCAGAAGATATGAATAGACCTTTTCTAAAGAAGACATGCAAATGGCCAGTAAGTACATGGAAAAGGTGCTCAACATCACTAACCATTAGGGAAATGCAAATCCAAGCAATGAGATATCACCTCACACCTGTTAGAATGGCTGTTATCAAAAAGACAAGAAATAACAAGTGCTGGTGAGGATGTGGAAAAAAGGGAACGCTTGTGCACTTTTAGTGGAAGTGTGAATTTGTGTAACCACTGTGGAAAACAGCATGGAGTCTCCTAAAAAATGAAAACTGTCAATAGAACTACCAGATGATCCATCAATCCCACTTCTGGTTATATTTCCAAAGGAAGTGAAAACAACCCCTTGAAGACATATCTGCACTCACATGTTCATTGCAGCATTATTCACAATAGCCAAGATAAGGAACAAACCCACAGGTCTGTCAACAGATGAATGGATAATGGAATATGATTGAGTCATGAGAAAGAAGGAAATCTTGCCATTTGCAACAACATGGATGGATCATGAAGGCTTTATGCTAAGTGAAATAAGTCAAAGACAAATACTACATGATATCACTTATATGTGGAATCTTAGAAAACCAAAATCATAGAGTAGAATGGTGGTTGCGAGGGGCTAGGGTGTGGGAGAAATGGGCAGATTTTGGTCAAAGGATACAAACTTCTAGTTTAAAGATGCATCAGTTCTGGAGATCTAATGTACAGCAGTACAGCATGGTTACTATAGTTCATAATACTGTATTATATACTTGAAACTTGCTAAGAGAGTAGATCTTAAATGTTCTCACCACACAAAAAAGTAGTTGTGTGACTTCATGGAGATGATTGTTAATGCTATGGTGGGAACCACTTGGCAATATATAAGTATATAAAATAGACATGTTGTTCTCCTTAAACTAACACAATGTCATATGTCAATTTTATCTGGAAAGCTGGAAAGAATATTTTTAGATGCATTCATCACAGTTATTTTAAAATTTCTATCAACTCTGACATCTGGATACCTTGTAGATTTGTTTCTGTTGTCTGCTGTTTCCCTTGATCTTGTTTTTGTGTGCCTGATAATACTTGTTTGAATACTGGACACTGTAAATGAAACATAGTAATGGCTCTAGATAGTATTATTTTCCTTCTGAAAGTATTTACTCTCTCCTTCAGCAGTGATATGGAGTAAGAACAGGCCTCTTCAATTTTGTCAGCGACGGTGGGGCCTTCAGTCTGAGCTCCATCCTCTGTAAGGATCAGTCTGCTGCTGGTACACCCCCTCTTTTAAGCTATAACCTTTCTAACCAATACCCTGGGGTATTTATCAAAGTTTATCTTCCTATGTGGGCCGTGGAGGCCAACTTTTATTTCCCTAGCATACAAATCTCTGCTAAATTGCATTTCAGATCCTTTCTGTTTGATTTCTGTCTTTGGAAATCTGAAGCCTATGCTGCTTAAGTATAGGTAGGCACCTTGGAGGACGGGGAGGAAACAGATACAGTGCGTTTGTTTAATTTTTCTGCACCTCCCTCCTTTCAGGGACCTGGACCCCTCACGTTCTGTGTGGGCAACCTAGAACTCCAACTTCTGAATCCACAGTTCCATGATATTGCCAAAGCTCTCTTGGTTTCTCCAAACTTGGCGGTCATCCTTGGCACAGCCCCTCACGCCTGCCTCTCAACCTCATCTGCTGAGCTGGCCAAGCTTGGGGAAGCGCATGGCAGGACCGGGGTTCACTGCAGAGAGATCTCTTTACTTGGAGACCTTGGGCGCAGAGGACCTATTCGTCTGGTGCCCTAAACAGACTTCCTGTCTTGTCTTGCTCTTTTGATGTGCTTTATGTTTAGCTGCCCTAGGTGGGAGTGTTGGTCTGCTCCGAGCTGCCTGTCACGGCCAGAAGTCCTTCAGAGCCAATGCTTTGCCTGACTCAAAAATCCTTAATCTTTCTTCTCTAGCAGAATGCAATATCTAGTTTTCATGCAAATATGCCCACAAATAATGAAAAATCTGTTGATAAGAGATACATGCATACAAACACACAAACATACTTCATATAAATTATACTCAGGGTCTTTTGCTTTTACCGCAGGCACCAGAAAATAGTTGCCTTGGATACCTTTGAGGTAGTGGTTTAAGTCCCAATTTGAATAAAAATTGGAAGACAACATCACGGCCAAAGGAGCTTGACTTTTTCTATGTCCTGGGTGGTAACCAGCTTTCACAGACATGCAGAGAGCCACAGCCCCCTGGATGGCCAAGACCGCTGCCTAGGAGCTCTGCTCACTCATTCAGAATGGCTGTAGGTCCTCACCAGATGCTCTCTCCAAACACCTTATATCTATGGACTCCTCGCCTTGGGACATGGCCTGCTGCTGACAAAACCCTCCACTGCCTTTCCCCCAGCCTGCCCTGCCCACCTGTTTTCCCTGGAGTCTGTTGGTGGGTTCTTTTCTCAGGCTTGCTTTGGACCCACATGGGCTTGGGAGCCTCTCATTGGCCTCTTACCTGGGCCTCTCCCTCCAGCCATATTTCTTGGAGTTCCTGACCCTATCAAGGTCTCTTGCACCTCCTCTGCAATGCTGAATCCTCGATGAAAACACTTCTCTCTCCCTTCCGCCTTCCCTGGCCTCTCACAGTTGAAGACACCACCTCTGGGAGGCCTTCCTGGATTCTTGGCTGGGTGAGCTGGAGATGCCTGCAGCTGGGTACCCACAGCTGCCCTTGGCCATGGTACTCTCTGCCCAGGCTGCTGTTTATGTTCTGTTATGTCTTGCCCTGGTCTCTGTAGCACCCCCACCCCCACTCCACAGGGAGTGGTCCTCACTGCTAGATAGTGATGCTGCAGTCAGCCTGCTTCCAGCCTGGCCGCCAGCTCCAAGGAGGGAGCACCAGCAGGGCCAAAGGAGACAGGAAACCCTGTTTGAGGAGCTGGGCCATGGGCCCCAGCAGGATTTCAGTGGACTGCAGGAGGCAAAGGGAACAAGGCACTGAATTTGGACCCACAGCATGAGCAAATATAGGACGGCAAATATGAACCCAGTGGGCATACCAACCTGGCTAGAACATCTCATCCCATTCTCTGTGCTCAGATGGGGAAATAGATGCAGAGGGGGGAACCTAGAACCTCAGTGTCAGAGGCAGGATTCCAGTCCAGGGTCTGGGCTGCCCGTCCACAGCTCTGGCCTCAGACCTGCTTCCTTTCAGCCCCCAGGAGCTGACCTGCAGACCAGGGCCCTGGATCTGGGCGTGGCCTCCCATTCAGTCTCTGGGGAGAGCCTGGGCCAAAGCTCAGAGCCTGGGGAATCAGTGAGGAGGGGCACAGGGTTGAGGCAAAAGGGCAGAGCCATGCCTGAGGGTCCCTGGGGGTCCATTTAACTCGGCAACATTGGGGGCTGAGAAGGAAAGGGATCTGGAGGGAGATGGGGCAGGACAAGGCAACATTCTCCCGCAGGCAGAGCCGGTATATTTCTTTCTTTTTTTTTTTTTTTGCGGTACGCGGGCCTCTCACTGTTGTGGCCTCTCCCGTTGCGGAGCACAGGCTCCGGATGCGCAGGCTCAGTGGCCATGGCTCACGGGCCCAGCCGCTCCGCGGCATGTGGGATCTTCCCGGACCGGGGCACGAACCCGTGTCCCCTGCATCGGAAGGCAGACTCTCAACCACTGAGCCACCAGGGAAGCCCTGAGCCAGTATATTTCATGGTCAGCAGCACCAGTGATCCACCGGCGACCTGGGAGGCGCCAGGGTGGACATCCTGGCCAGGACGTGGGTGAGGTCTCCTACTGATGTGACTTGGAGCCTGTTTTCTGGTTTCTTCTGCTAGTCCCTGCTCTTGCTGGGGCCTCCGGCTGGCCCCTTACCACCTCTGTTCCACACCTAGACATGGGGACGCCTCGAGGGAGCCAGGCCGTTGCTGCCCCCATCTCTGGTGTTGGAACCAGGTGAGGCTAGTGTGATCCTGCAGAGCTGCCACTGCTGGGACCAGGAGAGGCATCTTTCTGGAAGGAAAGGGTGGTGGCCTGGAAGGAAAGGGTGGTGGCCCGGAAGGAAAGGGTGAGGACATGAGACAGTCCTCGCGGGCCCGCGTGGGGAGGATTGCAGTGTCCACTGCCACTGTACAGGACCCCGCAGGAAGCGGATGGCACAGTCCATCAGAATACGAGGAGAGTGTTTTAATAGAGGCTACTTACAAAGCATGGGCGTAGGGAAACCCCAAGTGCGGTCTCCCGGGCCTCAGAACTTCGGAACTGTACCACCCCAGGTTGGAAGGGTCGGGGGAGGGAGAGTTACCAGAACCCAGAGATAAGAGAGCTTCCTGACAGCACCTGAGACCTTTGTTCAGTTGAAGGTGACAAGCGGCCTGCTGGGTCCCTGCTGAGAAAGGAGAAGCAGGTCTGCTTCTGCCTCTGACCTCCTGCTGGCCAAACCCAGCCAGGAGCAGAGGGCAAGGAGGGCGTGTTCGGAGTCTGTGCAGTCAGGCAGCCGGGTGGCAGAGGGTGGAGGGGTCGCTGCAGAGGGATGATGACAGCTATGGGTAGGGGAAACTTTGTGGATCAGGTGGAGACTTGGGGCAAGGCTGCTGCTCTGTTCCGGGTCCCTGGCCCTGGGTGGGTCTGCTCACACTGGGGGCTGATGGTGGCCCTCCTGAGTCCCGGCCCTTGATCCTATACTCCTTTGGTTGTGAGGCCCAGGGAGCCAGACTTGGGGTCACTAGCCTTGCTGCCCCCAGGACGATACAGCTTCCCGTCCGTGGGAGTTCTGGATGGCCCAGGACCTCCTTTTCTGCTTCCTTCTCCTCCTTCTTTTTCTTCTTCTCGAGCCAGAAAATGTAACATCTGGGCCAGGAATCAGGGTGGAGATGGGTCAGTCTAGGAATAGGCGTGTCTTCCTTGGGGATGCTGGGGCTTGGAGCAGGCACTCACCCGCCTCCAGCTAGGGCCGCCAGGGGCGGAGCAATGCTGAGGTTCACAGCCCACACGAAGTTCCTCCTGGTCCCTGTGGGGGGTGGGAAAAGGGGAGTCAGTGTTTGGGCAGCAGGCAGGGCCATCTCAGCTCTGAGAGGAGACTGCGTTCTCTCCTTGTTTAATTCACTCACTCGGTCACTTGTTTGCAGACACTGAGCACCTACTGTGTGCCCACCTACATCTAAGGATGAGTGAGACAGGATCCCTGCTCTCTAGGAGGGAGACAAGCAAACGATTCTGCTGTGGTGTCCCAGGGAAGCGGGGCAGGGCAGGGAGGAAGGGAGATCTGGGGGAGCGCCCATCAGCCTGGGGAGAGGGAGCTGGTCAGGGGAAGCTTCTAGGAAAACAGGACTTCTGAGCTGGACTTTGAAAGACCAGTAAGAGTTCAGTTCAGATGGTCAAGGGGCCAAACTGTGCTCCAGGCAGAGGACCCAGAGTGTTCAAGGACAGAAGCATGAAGCCGTTTGTCCAGCGTGTCAGCAGCTCCATGTGGCTGGGGAAGTGGGGGCGGTGAGCAGGGCCTCCCGAGGAGGGGAGTGGACTTTATCTGGGGGCCCCTGGGAAAGTTATAACAGGAAGGGTCAGAGGTAGACTGGCTCCTTGGGAAAGGGTTCTTTGATTGTTGAGTAAGATGGGGCCAACAGGGTCTTGGAGGCCAGTTAGGAGATGCTGCCATAATCCACGTGAGTTGAAGCTGCCTGAGGAGTGGTAGATGCTGGAAGGACCATATGGCAATACACTGAAGAACTGCTTAACAAGACCTGGTGACTACACACACTGAGTAAGGGGGAGGGGACTCCTGGTTTAGGAGGTGGAGAGCTTGAGTGGGACATTTGCTGAGAGGAGTCCTGAGGGAAGAGCAGATTTGGGGGTGGAGATGGGTTTGGACATGTCCCCAGGCATTCTGGTTTTGAGGACCTGACGGACCCCCATGGGGCATGTCCTAGAGGCAGGTGGCTCTGAAGCTGGACACGTGGAATCCAGACATCTTGGGAGGTGCTACCTTCCCCAGGGAGGATGGAGAGCAAGAAGGGGTATCGGTATAGACAAAAAAGACAGTCCAGACAGAGACAGCAATGGACTTGGAGGTGGAGGTGGTGAGGCTGCAGGCCAAGATGGCTGGCTGGCCACTGACCTGGGCAGAGAGTGGGATCTTGGCAGGTGAGGAAGTGTGTCTTGCATTTGGCACAGCTGATGACCTCCAGTGTGGAGCGGATGTCTGAGAGAGAGAAGGGACAGGAGCCGTAGCGAGGACCAGGTGCCCCTCAGCCCTCACCCAGGTCTGGTCCCCAAAATACTCACCACAGGACTCGTTGCAGGCTGCCCGGAGGGTGAGACAGTAGAGAGACTGAGGTTCTGGGCGGACAGAGCTGGGAGAGGTTGGGGTGTGAGCAGGAAACGAAGCTGGGAGAAGGTGTGGTCAGGCGTCCTGGGTGAGGGATCGATGGGGTCTCCTGGGGAGGGACCTGGGGGCGGGGATCTGCAGATTGGATTCTGCCTCCTTAGGTCACCGGGAGGTGAAGGGCTGGGGGGCAGGCAGGGGCCAGCCCCACCTCTCACCCTTCTCCTTCAGCTCTTCAGATAGGTCCCCCAGATGCTTGGAAAACTGCTGCTTCAGGACATGAGCCTCTTCCAGAAGTGCTGGTTTCTCTGGGGGGAGCAGGAAAGAAGAAGCCGTCGACATTTCATAGGTGGAATCAATAACTTTCTCAAGGTCGGGAATTCAAACCAGGTTCTTCAGAGAGAAACTCTGTAGTGCACACAGATAGTTGCTGTCTCTGATCCCACCCTTCACAACACCTCCACACCCCCGGCTAGTGGTCTTCTGGGAATGCCTTGGAGGGCCAGGCTTTGTCAATCCAAGCCCTGGGGCCCTAAGACACTAGGCTTCCTCACCATCTCGAAACTTCTTAATGGCTTTATCTATGTGAGTGAATAATGTTCCTGCTGCTTCCTCCAAATGGTCTTGACCTGAGAATGGGATTTGGGACAAAGGGAAGTCAGGGGACTAAGATCCTGGGCCAGGTAAAGGGGTCAGCCCTGACCCCTGGTCTCCTGTTTGCACCTCACCAAGATACCAGGATTTGAGGAAAACATGACTGTACAGAAATAGGGAGTGGAGGCTGTGAGAGAGCTCCGCAGGTGGCCCTGGGATGCCCCATAGAATCTGCAGGTCATAGTCTATCAGTGCAGGCAGCTCTGGCCAGCAGTGGAAGCAGCTCTTCCCATTGGCAGTGGGCAAGAGACAGCTGAGCAGGAGAAGCAGCATCTTCTGGGATCTTCCCTCTGGCCCTTACCACACTGCCTGGAAGTTCTACATGGAATGCTGGCATGCTGTTCCCCTGGGAACCACATTCTCTTTGCAGAACAAAAGTAAATTCCACAGGGTAAGGTGAAGGCCAGCCATGGCACAAACCTGGGCTTTGACATCAGAGCCAAGTGAGGACCTTAATATCCTCCTCTGAAGGTGGGGTCACCGAATCTCATTGAGGAAGGTTCTTGTGAGGATCAGAGAGATGGCTGTGCTGCCTGTGGCTGGTCCTCAGCCCCCCTGATGGCATTTACTATGTATGGAATAGTTCAAAGGCCAGGAGAGAGCAGCACAGAGAGAAGGTTAATTGTTTAAAGAGTCTGCATCACTTTTCCACAGAGAAGTGGTCAGCCACGGGAAGTTTATGGAACATATGTCTTTTTCATGGCGCATATAAACTGGCTGCTGTCTTGTGCCTGGTCAAGCCAGAGGGACTTCAATAGCTATTCCCATCACAGTGTAGGCAGACAGTGTAGACAGAATGTAGACAGAGCATGCATGAGAGTACAGAGAGAGAAGCTGTCTCTGGGACAGCAGTTCTTATGTGCAGTGGGCCTTGAAGAAAAGCAAATTTCCTTACTGTTCAGTAAAGAAAAAGCCAGTGGGATCCTTGTCACTCCTCAGCTGATAAGCTTTCCCCTTCCATGCCGTGCTTTCAGAACCAGCTTGAGTTCCTCAGGCTGAACTATGGGTAGCTGAAAGCCACCAGACATTTGAAGAATGCTTTTAGTGTAAACAAGAGGCAAAACAATATCAAGAATTCAAAACAGAAGCAAACAAAAACCACAGGAAAAAAGAAGGGTACAAAAGATATGATGGGTGGGAAGCAGAAGAAAACTTAGAACCCCACCGTAATTAAATAGACAAAATATTGCCTTCCCCAGACGAGAAGAAGCTGTTGTGTAAAAGTCTGAAAATAAGAAAGAGTTATTAGAGATTAAAAATATAATAACAGGAATTTAAGAATTCCATAGATATGTTGGGAGATAAACTTTCAGAGGTCTCTCAGACAGAAGTACAAAAAACTAGAGATGAGAAATAGGGAAGAAAAGATAAAATTAGATAATCCATGAACTCCAGGTCTAACATTGAGCTAATGTAAGTTTCAGAAGGAAAAGACAGAGAAAATGGAGGGGAGAAAGTTATTTGCAGTAGAAGTTGGGTGGAAGGGATTAACATATACACACCACCACACATAGAACAGGTAATCAACAAGGACCTACCGTATAGCACAGGGAACTCTACTCAGTATTCTGTAATAACCTATATGAGGAAAGAATCTGAAAAAGAATGGATATATATATATATATATATATATATATATATATATATATATACACACATCTGAATCACTTTACTGTACACCTGAAATGAACACAGTATTGTAAATCAACCATACTCCAATATAACATAAAAATTAAATTTAAAAAAAGTAGTGTGGGAAGTATATACAGGGAGGAATTCTGTCTTATAGGGAGAGAGATGCAGAGGGCGGGCATCAAGGTTCGCTAGAAGAAATAGCAGCTGAATTGGTAAATTCAGGCCACACTAGTCAGATGGGCTCTGAGATGACAGGGTGATTCTGAGTACTGCAGAGCTGTTGCTTTTTCACTGGCTTTGGACATTTTTGGGGTTAGAGAATTAGCTTGCTTTTTTCTACTTAGGCAATACTTCTGGAAAGGAAGGCCCTGATTCCCTAGAACCAAAGCTGTGAAATGTGGGAACTACTTCCCCTGATACCCTGGCTGGGGCTCAGAGCTGCACAAACATGCAAGCCTGCTGCTTACAGTGTTCCTTGGCACCTCTGAGGTTGCCCCACCCAGCTTGCACGTGGGGGAGGAGAGAATAGGGAACTGACAGAAATGATACAAGAAGGAAATTTTAGAATTGAAATACATGAATTTCCAGATTGAGAGGGCCCACTGAGAAGGCATCCAGTGGTTAGGAATAAGAAAAACCACACCAGGAGAAAAGGGAACCCTCCTACTCTGCTGGTGGGAATGTAAATCAGGGCAGCCACTATGGAAAACAGGATGGAGCTTCCTTAAAAAATGAAAAATAGAGCTACCATATGATCCAGTAATCCCCACTCCTGGGCATATATCCAGAAAAGACAAAAACTCTAATTAAAAAAGATACATGCACCCCAGTGTTCATAGCAGTGCTATTTACAATAGGCAAGATGTGGAAGCAACCTAAATGTCCATCAACAGATGAAAGGATAAAGAAGATGTGATATATATATATATATATATATATATATATATATATACATATACACACAATGGAATACTACTCAGCCATAAAAAAGAATGAAATATTGCCATTTGCAGCAACATGGCTGGACCTAGAGATTATCATACTAAGTGAAGTAAGTCAGACAGAGAAAGACAAATATTGTATGCTATCACTTGGAATCTAAAAAATAATACCAATGAACTTATTTACAAAACAGAAACAGACTCACAGACATAGAAAACAAACTTATGGTTACCAAATGGAAATGGGGGGGAAGGGATAAATTAGGAGTATGGGATTAAGAGATACACACTATTATATATAAAATATCAATAGTTGAATGACAAGGATCTACTGTATAGCACAGGGAATTATATGCAATATCTTGTAATAACCTATAATGGAAAATAATCTGAAAAAAATATATATGTATTTATATAGAGAGAACTGAGTCACTTTGCTGTAAACTTGAAACTAACAAGGTATTGTAAATGAACTATAATTCAATTAAAAGAAAAGAAAGAAAAACCACACCAAAGCACAGAGAAAAAACAGACCATGTACAATGGACTAGTAATCAGAATGTTTTCAGGCTTCTCAAGAGCAATGTAGGAAAGTGGTAGAGAATGGAACAATGCTTTCACAGTCTGAGAGAAATATTTGCATCTTAGAATTCTATGCTCAATAAAACAACAGTCAAGGAGAAGAAAGACTAATGGTATTTCAGGCAGGCAAGGGTTAAAATTGACCTCTATTACCTTTTCTTAGAAAGCTGTTGGAGGATGTGCTCCAACTAAACAAGCACATCAAGCAAGAAAGATGACATGGAATTCAGAAAATGGAGACTGTAATCCTACAGAGGGGTGAAGAGAATGTCTATGGTAAGAGTCAAGGCACCCCAGGATGACAAACACAGTCCAAACTGTTTGCCTCTCCCTGGGTAGAGAAAGGCCTGGAGTGGGTGGCCTAGCTCAGCTCCCTCTGAGCATTGGGTTCCTTTCCTGGCTTGCTTTGGTCTCCTTTACTCTCTTCTGCTTTTCTCTGGCAGGAATTGCCTTTCTCAAGTTAGAAGTGGTAAGGTCCAAGACTCAGGCTTTTGTTTTGGAAGTGAAATGATAGGGTAGGTATTTAGAATGCTTTGGCATTAGAACATCAGAAAACCCTCCCAAAAGTCAAAGGAGTATTCTACAAGATGCAGTCACACTTGGTAGAATTCTACACTGATGTTTGTGCTAAAGCTCCAAAGTGTTCAAGAGCCTCCCTTTTCCTTGGTTTATGCTCTTCCTTTGGACAGCTTTCGAGCAGAGCAGGATTCAGGAGTCACTCTGTCCCTGGCACAATATCATTTCCATTCCCCCCCACATTCTTAGCTTCAATCTGTGAAAGTGGTACTGACCCTTTGAAGGGACATTTAAACGTAGAATCATAGAGACTGTGGACTGGAACAGCTTTTAACGCAACTCATGACTATGGTTCGTTTTCTAGTCTCCAGTTGTTTACCCTGATTTCTCTCCTAGTTTCCCATTTAATTCAACTGTATGTTGTGCACTTGGAATTAATTAAGAATTTGGAATGAATTAGGAGTCTAAATAATAAATGCAGTCCTTTCCATTTCTAGGCATCCTGGGTGTTAGAACTTTCTTCCTTTTTTTTTTTAACATCTTTATTGGAGTATAATTGCTTTACAATGTTGTGTTACTTTCTGTTGTATAACAAAGTGAGCCAGCTATATGTATGCCTATATCCCATATCCCCTCCCTCTTGCATCTCCCTCCCATCCCCCCATCCCACCCATCTAGGTGGTCACAAAGCACCGAGCTGATCTCCCTGTGTGATTCAGCTGCTTCCCACTAGCTATCTATTTTACGTTTGGTAGTGTATATATGTCAATGTTACTCTAGAACTTTCTTGCTTATGTTGAGATCCCATCCATCTTGTGCTTCTGGTCATTTGGGGATGTCTAATACCTCTGACGTAGGACAGCTCATTCAGTGTTTGAAGACAGAAATTAAGCCTCTTCTTTTGAGACCAAACATCTTTTCTCCAGCCCAAGAGCTCCTTGAGCCCATCTTAGAATCTGGTTTCTTGCCTCTCCCCATTCTGATTGCTTTCCTTTTGAACCACCCGCATTTGCCTTTGGCTGGACAGAATGTGCAACTGAATATTCTTTGACCTTGGGGAGATTTGTGTTTGTGTCCTCCTACTTTCCCTACTGGTACAGATTTCCCCACATGTTCATTTTGTATTGCACACTAATGGCCCCAAACTTAGTGGCCTAAAACTACCGTCATCTATCATCTCATGGTAGAAGTTTGGGCTCAGTTGAGCCAGGTGCCCTACTCAGGGTTTTACAAGGCTCAAATCGTGATGTTATATATCATTACCTAATCACAGGAGTGAAATCCTCCATATTCACAGTGCTGTGCCCTGCTCAAGTCGGGGAGGATTACTATTGGGTGTGGACACCAGGGGACAGAAATCTTGGAAACCATCTCAGAATTCTTTCTACTAAAACGGAGCAGGACCCTGTGGGGCTTCTGGGCATGGAAGCCTTTCTGTGTCCCTTATTTCTTGTTTGTAGGGATTAGACTCCAGCCTCCATAAACTTCCCTGAGTTCCAAAGGGCAGGTTCAAACAGTGGGTTATCAGGAATGGGAGGGGTGCATAGACAAGGGGAGGGCAGTAAAGAAACAGTAGTGCAGCCTCGGGGCAGGGTCCTGGTTCCTTCTCAAGGGACACACATAGCAATATCTTTGAGCTCTTCTACAGGACTAAAATCCCCAACAAATGGAAGATGTTAGCATTCTTCATTCCAGAGAAGATCACAGTTTGATAACATTGAGAAGCTCATCAGGAGACCACCTGAGGACAGATTAAAGGACACCCTGATCTTTATCAGCAACCCCACCCTTGAACCATGGCTATAAAACTTCTCATCAAATCTCCTCTGGTTGGGACACAGTTTTTGAGGCACAAACCCACTGCATCCCCCTTTGCCTGGCAAAGCAGTAAAGATATTCTTTTCTACTTCACCCAAAACTCTGTCTCTGAGATTTGATTCAGCACCAGTGCACAGAGGCCCAGTTTTCAACATCACTACCACACCCCCAAACCCAACAATCTACGCTTTGGACCTGTATTGGTGTCACCAACACCTCTCTCTGCACAATTAGTCACCAATTTGGGTTAGGAAATTGTGTCTCCCCAGAGCCCCTTAGTATGAATATAAGTTAGTTGGAGGCACAGCTGCAATGCAATCCTGACAGTAACTACTCAGAGTTAGTTCACACCTCGCAGGTTAGGGCACCATCCTTCACAAGGCTGCCCTTGCTTCAGATGGGGGAGGGGGCCTGCCAGGTCACCTTCACGTCTGACCAATTAGCTACAAATATGGGGGCTTCCACTACCTCCTCAGCTTTGATAACTCACTAGAAAAGCTCACAAAACTCAAAGTACTATAGTTATGATTATAGTTTTATTATAAAGGATACAAGTCAAGAGCAGCCAAATGGAGAGACGCTTAAGGAAAAGCCTGGGAGGGTCCCTAACCTCAAATCTTTCATGTCCTCAGGTGGGTCATCCTCCTGGTACATTGATTGATATGAATCACTAAACAGGAAACTCACCCCAGCTTCAGGAGCTAGGATTTTTATTGGGGTTTCCTTATGTGGGCATGATTGATTGAGTCATTGGCCATATGATTGAACTCAATCTCCATCTCCCTCCCCTCCCCAGAGGTTGGGCTGATCTCACCTGCCTCAAAGTCTCAACCCTCTAACCACATGGTTGGTCTCTCTGGCTGGCCAGGCCCC
This sequence comes from Hyperoodon ampullatus, assembly GCF_949752795.1. Classification (NCBI taxonomy): domain Eukaryota; kingdom Metazoa; phylum Chordata; class Mammalia; order Artiodactyla; family Ziphiidae; genus Hyperoodon; species Hyperoodon ampullatus. The sequence goes on from NC_136921.1 coordinate 102,341,611, forward strand.
ATCCTGAGTCATCTCATTAGCATAAAGCTAGCAATAAGCCCACCCTAAGTAGCAAAGGCACTCCTATCTCTCAGAAATTCCAAGGATTTAGAGGTTACCTCCCAGGAACCAGGGACAAAGGCCAGCCAGATTCTTTATAGTCTAACAAGAGCACATAAAGTCTTTATTACTCATTAATATTTCACTTGAATTTACCTGGATCCAGGCTTTGTGTAATGCTTCTGGGGTCTCTTGGAATCTTCTGAGAGGTTCTCAAATTCCAGACAGAAACTTTTGATTCCCAGATGCTGAGTTGTGGGGATATTAGGATAGTAGCAGTGAGAGATCTAGGGACAAGTAGAACATTTCAAGGGCATCTATCTTTGCAATGTATACAACCGAATTAACTCACTTGGTTGGCAAAACGGTCTTAGAGGTTATTGACCTGTAAATCCTGTCCAATTGTTACAAGGAACCTTGGTTGAAAGAACGTTCAATTGATCCGTATCTGCTTGGTCAATGCCTTTACAAGAGGTTGGATTTAGTTGTTTGATTTTTTAATGAAAAAATTAGAAAAAATTTCTCACCAGATGACCCACCATAAATGAAATATTTATTTCATTTTCTTCCTGGTTAAAATGTTTGTCTTTAAATGCTTTGTTGTGTCTACTTAGAATGATCAATGGGGTTGCCTGGGGGGATTTCTCTTGCAGAATTTGTTGGTGGAGAACATTAAAATTGCATGAAGCCACTCATGTAATTTTAATCATCATCAAAATAATTTTGACTGAAATTGGGAGGAATTTAAAGTGAAATGCTTCTTCTGGGAAAGGTTGAGGCCATGTGCCTTTGGTATTCAAGGAGGCAAGGTCACACATCTCTAGGTCACTCTCCCATTCACCCCTGCTGCTGGGCAGAGACATTCTCCATTAGTCAGGGGATATGGCCAGAAGGTCTGCAGGACAAAGAGCTCCTGGCCATCTCCTTATTGTGCTTAGAGAATCATTCAGGGCTAGCATGGGCATGGCCCTAAACAGGGCTCAGTGTAATCTGTTTGTTCCTCCCAGGAGGAGTGAGATGAGCCCAAGTGGGACCCAGTGAGGGTTCAAGTTTAGACCTGTGCCTTCCAGACCAGTGTCCACCACCCCACACCGCACACCCCCACCTCTTGAAGTTTTCATTTAATAGTCATTGAACTCAGCCCCTGCATCCATGAAGCCTACTCAGGTTTCTCCCTCCCACAGTGATTTCCACATCTTCTGATCCCTCTGACGGCCATGTTTGTGTTTTTCATTAGGTAAGTAGTTGCATGCCAAATTGTGACATTTTTCCGTTGTTGATTTTAAATGTCCTTTAAATCCACTGTAGCCTGTGCTCCTCCTAGACCTTACCAGCCTGCTTTGAAATATAGGGTCGCAATCATAATAACATTTCTTCAGGTCATCTCCTTTTTGTAAGGTCTCAGCTCTCTTCACTCTCCTGCTGTCAGAGGTTCAGGCGGTCCTCAAGGCATGTCCCCCACGTGGCTGTGAGCACAGTTCATGCAGCTGGCTGGGGATGTCTGCTCCCCTCTGTGGAGGTGACGGCCCCTCCTCCACCACTCCCCACACACCACGGTCTCAGCTTCTTCTTCCCTGTTTTGGATGCTCTAATTGCCCTTATGAGACCATGGACCCCAGCCATTGCCCTGCAGAAGAAGGGAGAATGGCTTCTCTCATTCAGCCTCAAGTCCAAAGCAGAATGTTCTAAGGCTCTGGGGTGGTTCTGATCACTTGCTCCCTCCTGATGGAGATGTGCAGCAGCCCTTGAAGCAAGTCTGCTCATCTCCCCTCTTGGCTCCTTACACTACTTTCCTTCTCATGATGTTCTTTGCACAAATGGATGGCGCCTTCCCAGAATTCTTGGAGACAGGTCTAAACTCTGAGCTCCATGTGACAGAGAGAGAGAATGGCTGCATTTACGCTGGTCAAAGGTTGTGTTTTTTTTGTTTTTTTTTTCCTTGGCTGTGCGGTGTGGCATGCGGGACCTTAGTTCCCCAACCAGGGATCGAAACTGCGCCCCCTGCAATGGAAGCGCAGAGTCTTAACCCTGGACCAGCAGGGAAGACCAAAGGTTGTCTTGATGAAACAAGGCTCCAGCTCCCAAATGGGGTGTTTATTTTCTCTGGAGAAGCAGGAAAAGAGATGGAAGACCTTCAGGCATGGGATGCATTCACCCTATGCTGGTATGTCCCTCAGTTTTTGGTGTTTTCTTGGGGCAGACTAGGGCCCTTGGCTAGGCTGGGGACTAGAGCATCTTTTCTCTGATGAACTGTCTACTGGGGCTGTTGTGATGTACACCTGAAGTTGGGAGCACTTGCTGCTGCTGGGAGCTTTGGACATCTTTGAAGGACAAAGGGGGCTCCCTGCCCAGATTGGCTCCCCCACTTCTCTGCCATAATGTGTTCAGTCCCTGAATCTTACTTATCACACTTCTTCTTTTCCAGGGTACTTCTCCAAAGAAGGTAGGACCATATCTCCTACCCACAGACTCTTGGGCAACAGGAACTGGCCACTCCCTCACCAAGACCATTGGTGAGGCTCCCCCTTCCTTTGATCTGGACTGGACTTAGTGACTTGCTGGTCATGAATGGAATGCAGTAGAGGTGGCTCTTTGTGACTTCCCTCACAAAGGGCCATGCAGCATTTGGTGGTTCTGTTGGAAAGCTCACTCTTGCTCTTGGGATGGTCCTTCTTGGAACTCAGCCACCATGCTGGGAGAATACCATGCCATATGAAGAAGCCACCTGTGGGCGCTCTGGTGGAAAGTCCCAGCTGCTACCAACGTGTGAGTGAAGACGTCCCTGGATGATGCTGGACTCTGGCCACTCGAGCCTTCCCAGTTAAGGCTCCTGGGGCAGAGGAAAGCCATCCCCTGGCCTGTGTCCTTTTATGCAACGAGATACTGGGAACATGGGCTCTATGCAAAGAGCACAAGGCACAGACTTGTTGATTAACTGGTAGGGACTCCATCCTATGGCCCAACGGTGTACATGGTTGAGGGTTCTGCAAATTGGGATTAGAAGCCTCAGTCAGGGCAGGAAACCCAGGGGGTAGTGGCCTGCTCCTGCCTGTGAGCTCCCAGTCCTGGGGACTTGTGCATGAAGTTTTGGGTCTCCAAGTGGGCTCTGATTACACACCCCCCATCAGCCACACAAAGGGTCACAGACTTAGACCCCTAGGTGCATGACGCTTTGGCCACTGTCATCTACCACCACCATGCGAGAAGCGGTGGAGATGAGGTGGAGGGCAGCCTGGATTCACTATGACACACCCTCCTTGTGGAAATGAGGAGCGGAGGAATAAATGTGCATGCAGTCTCTGCTGAGCTGGATCTGGGTTTGCAATCTTGCTCTGACATTTCTTTATTGTATGGTCTCAGGCCGGTTTCCTCTTGTCTTTGAGCCTGTTTCCTCATCTTTAAAATGGTGATAATTAGAGCGCCATTTCCTGGGAGTTTTGTGAATATAAAAGTGTCAAGTGCTTAACATAATATAGGTACTCAATTTCTCTTATGTCCTTTCCCTTCTCTTTGGAAGGACCCGGATGCGGTGGGACCCAGTTGCCAAATAATGATAGCTAAGTGTTGTGAAGTGTGTACTGTGTACGAGGCATGGTGCTCAAGGCATAGATCCCTTTAGATACTCATGATCCATGGGAATCCTCTTGCTGGAGACTGGTGTGCCAGGGTCCCAGGATATGGCTCCTCAAGGGAGCCTCTTAGCATCACCAGAAAACATGAGCTACCAGACATTAGGGCTTCTGGGCTTCCTTCTGTTGGGAGCTGCATAGCCATGTGGCTGGCACCCAGGGCACAAAAACACACACCTATATATAAATGTGTGTACATACTGTGTCTACTGGTACGTCTTACCCGAAGGCTAGCCAGCACAGATCAATAGCTGACTGCTGTTGACATTTGCATCTGGGAATCAGTCATTCAAGCACTCATGCCAGCATGGTCAGAGCCAATGGCAACCTACTTAGCACTGCAGGCTGTGAGTGGTGGGGCTGCTGTGGGTGGGGCTGGTGGAGACTTCACTGATGCCTAAGGAGAGGCCTCACGACAGAGGAGAAGCCTGAGCTGCTGGCTGCTGGGTGAGCAGCTTTCCTAGTCTCCTCCTGTGTCATGAGCAGCGTGTGACCTTTCCCACACGTCTGCAAAATGTCATTTATTGTGTGCCTGTGGCTTGCTCAGGGCCATGCTAGGTGCCTCCATAGAGGTGATAGAATCAAGAGCCTTCTTCCATGCCTGGGAGGGGCTGATCAGTTCCGTGGGACTTTTTGCATTGCTGAGGAGGTACAGAGTGGACAGTAGCAGATGTGGAATGTGGAGCATGGGGTCTAGCCTCTAGAGGATGCTCGATAGGACAGGATGTTTTTGTGAAGTCTGGATCATTGGCTTGGCAGCCAGGCTGAGGGCACACTAGGGGCTGCCTGGATGGCTCGGCCTGCCCTTGCTGGGTGCTGGGCGCTGGGCGCTGGGGGATGCTGTTGGATACCTACCAGGTCCTGTGCTCCCTCCATGCTTCTGGGCCAACTCTCACTCCTCACTCTTCAGCTTCTCTCTGCAGCTGCATCCCGGGATTCTGCAGAGCTCTGGGGTCTGTTTTCTGATGCAAAGTCTTGTGAAGTGGTGAGCAAGACCGCAGTGCTCTGGGTGTCCCATGGTGGGCGCTGTGACACTGCACGATCTCTCTGACTCTTCCCATCCTCCTCCGTGCTGCACCTGCAGCCTGCATGTTCTCACAGCCTTCCTAGCCACAGAGGCTTTTTGGGGAAAAATCTGCTCCCCCTCGTTTTTATCTCAGTAGCATGAGTGTGTGTCCTTTCTTCTGGGGACATCCGACTTTCCTGCCATGGAAGGAGAGGCCTTGTCCTTTGAATTTTAAACTTCAAGGAGACACAGCTATCATTTCAGAATCTGCTGTGAGCCAGGTGCTTTAGGCAAAAGATCACATTTAATTCTTACAGTAATTATATGAGTCCAGGTAGGCAAGGTCAGGCCCTGGTCACATACTCCCATCTCTTGGTGGCCTAAAAAAGCCCCAAAGACTTATTTGTCCTTTAAGTTACGTATCCAGATGGGCTGGCCACAGTCTCTGCTATTCAGAGCCACTCAGAGGCCTGGGCAACTGGGGAGCCGCTCTCCTGGACTTTGTGGACCTGGGCACCAAAGGGAGAGGAGAGTGTTGGCAGGGTCTTTGGTGGGCACTTATTAGCCCCAGCAGGGGGATTCCCTGGTGGCACAGTGGTTAAGAATCTGCCTACCAATGCAGGGGACACGGGTGTCACGGAGCAACTAAGCCCGTGCGCCACAACTACTGAGCCTGCGCCCTAGAGCCCGTGAGCCACAACTACTGAGCCCGCGTACCTAGAGCCTGTGCTCCACAACAAGAGAAGCCACCGCAATGAGAAGCCCTCACAATGCAAGGAAGAGTAGCCCCTGCTCGCCGCAACTAACGAAAGCCGGCACGTAGCAATGAAGACCCAAAGCAGCCAAAAAAAAAAAAAAAAAAAAAAGGCTCCAGCAGGGAAGCAGTCGACATCACCTCCACTCATGAATCATGGGCACATCTAGTCATATGGCCTCTCCCAACCTCAAACATGTGGTCACCTTACAAAGATGTGACTTTATAAAGTGGCCGGAAAGAGTGCTCCTGCCAAAGACGGGCTCAGGGGAGGAGCGGCAATGCTTGGAGATGGGTGAGGATGCTCATCACACTGGCCGGCGAGGCGGCGTGAGCATCCCCAGGTGCCGAGCGCTGGCTCTGAGTCACACCTGTGGGCAGTGTGATGGAACAGCAGATGAAAACCCAGCTCTCTCTGACTCCCAGATCCATGCTCTGGGGGAGCACTTTTATCTTTCCATTTTGTTAGTCTTGATTATCCAAAGAGATTTACAGGATTGAAAGAGGATTTTAAACCCACCCAAAGCTCCAGACTAATAAAGACACAGACCTACTAGAGAATGGACTTGAGGATATGGGGAGGGGGAAAGGTAAGCTGTGACAAAGTGAGAGAGTGGCATGGACATATATACACTGCCAAACGTAAAATAGATAGCTAGTGGGAAGCAGCCGCATAGCACAGGGAGATCAGCTCGGTGCTTTGTGTCCACCTAGAGGGGTGGGATAGGGAGGGTGGGAGGGAGGGAGAGGCAAGAGGGAAGAGATATGGGAACATATGTATATGTATAACTGATTCACTTTGTTATAAAGCAGAAACTAGCACACCATTGTAAAGCAATTATACTGCAATAAAGCTGTTAAAAAAAAAAGAAAGAAAATTGTCCTGTCCTCAGGAAACCAAAAGAGGAAACGTTTGGGAGCAACCAATGACATTGGTCACTGTCCTGTCCGCTGTCGTCCATCCTGAAGGGGTCTCTGGCTCAGGTGGAGGGCAGCTGAGACAGGAGGAAGAAGGGGGTCTGGGTGTGTACCCCATACGCGGAGCCCGCTCCACGGGCAAGGATGTGCCAGGGGCTGTGACTGTCCTGATTTCATATGTGCAGAAGGCAGGGCTCAGAGAGGGTGAGAGACCTGTCGGGGCCACAGTGAGCATCTATGAGGCGAGGCTGTATGAGCCCCACCCCGAGCCAGGTTCTGCACATAGCCCAGCACTATCCTTTAAGAGACCTTACTTGCCCAGAGTGTTAGGCTGAGCAGGAGACTTTGGCTGGGCACATTTCAGGATATATAAGAACTGCTGGCTGTGTCTGGAAGTTTCTGGTCCATGCACCGTGGGGTGAGTTCAGCTGGCCTGCAGCTTGGTGTGTCCTGGTGTTGCTGAAATCTAGGCTTCTGTACACCAGTGTCAAATAGAAATACAGAGAGAATTTAGGAGGAAAGAGAGAAAGTAGCTTTATTTCTTTGCCAGGCAATGAGGGAACACAGCAGGCTAGTGCCCCCAGAACTGTGCCCCTCTTCAAGAGGGTAGTGAGAAGTTTTATAGTAAGTGTTCAAAGAGGGAGTGATCAGCTCGTGGACATTTTTCTGATTGGTTGGTGGTGAGGTAATTGGGAGTCAACATCATCAACCTTCTGGTTCCAACTGGTCTGGGGTCTACATGCTTGTGGGCAGCATACCATCATTAATCGTTAATTTCTCCCACCTGTTTTGCTTCTGAAAAACAGCTCCAAGATATTGTTGTGTGTATCCATTGATGGGACACCAGGGCCTTGACCCAAGGCTGAACTATTGTTTCTCTTGACTTTGTTTCTCCCTTGTCTCATATCCCCTCCCTTCCCTAGTTAACAATTGCTTGAATCTGACCGTTGGAACTCAGGGAAGGTCATTGAGGCTGAATGAAGGCTGTTTCCTACAATTGAAGAAATGGGAGACACGGAAAGGCTTTATGTCCAGGAGCCCAAAGGGCTCTGCTCGGTATCACTGGGGTCCTGTAGGGCAGAGGCCAGGACCAAGAGGAAGACTCTGTAGGTTCCCTGAGGCGCTGTGGGGGTCACCAGGGAGGGGGTAGGAGGTGGCATGGGAGCCTGGTCCCTCCCCATAGGCTGTGCCACATCCCTGGAGCTGGGGGCTCCGACCTCCAGACCCCATTCGGGACACAGCAGCCATCTTGGAAGGCTCCTTCTGCAGCCAGGAGGCCCCATCAATCCAATCAGGCTCCAAGGGATGAAACATCGGCAGCTTACGTTTTCTTTCCTTCCTGTTTTTCCCCTCCTCTGGTCTTTCATCTAAGTCTCGAGCCCCAGGTGAGCTTTGTAGGGGCAAAGAGCACAGCTCCTTGGAGCAAGGACCTTTCCTCACGCACTCGCCCCCCCCTCAGCCTCTTGCACACCCTGCAAGGGGGAGGCGAAGGTTGGCAGTGGGCAGTGATCAAGCTTTAGCCCCTGTGGCTCTCGGTCTTCCTGGTAGGTGCACACATGGCAGGCAGGTCTATGTGCATTTTAAATGTGAAGAAACTGAGGTGTAGGGAGATAGAACGGTGTGTCCAAGGTTGCCCTGTTAGTGATGGGCAGAGCAAGGCATTGACCCAGGTCTCTGACCTCAAGGTCAGTGCTGCCTGCACTGCTAGGAGAAGAGGGAAAGCCTGGAGGAAAGGGGGCTGGCGCGGTGCAGGGCAGCATCCTGCCCAGATCCTGGATGGCCCTCCTGCTGTGCAGCCTTGAGGAGAGGGAGGCTCAGTGAGGGACCAGTGACTTCTTGAGAAGGGTTGGAAGAGCGGTGAACCTGCCTTTTGGGGGAGCTTGACCCTGCAGTGGGGGTGGGGGGCCCCCAAAGTGGACAGTGAGGAGAGCTGCAGTGGGGAGGAGGGGGTAGTCCCTGGCCTTGAGGGAACATGGTTCTCTGATAGGATTTCACAACACTCTCAGCTCTACAAGGAATGGCTTTCTGATGCCCGGAGTCTCCTGCTCTGGGTGGGCTCCAGGGTCAGAGAGAGTCAGACAGGATCTCAGTGCAGTCCTTAACCAGCCATGTGGCCTTGGGCAAGTCATTTACCTCTGGGGATAGTAATAATGCCTAGTTCATAGAGTTGTAGTGGGAATTATTTAAAATAGTTAATTAAGAATTAAGCACAGGGCTTCCCTGGTGGCGCAGTGGTTGAGAGTCTGCCTGCCAATGCAGGGGACACGGGTTCGTGCCCCAGTCCGGGAAGATCCCACATGCCGCAGAGCAGCTGGGCCCGTGAGCCATGGCCGCTGAGCCTGCACGTCCAGAGCCTGTACTCCGCAACGGGAGAGGCCACAACAGTGAGAGGCCTGTGTAACTCAAAAAAAAAAAAAAAAAAGAATTAAGCACAGTGCCTGGAACATAGTAAGCACTGCATATAACAACAATGAGAATAACAATAAAGCCAGCTGCTAGCATTAGTAATATTACTGCAGTGAGTACCCTAGCATCACCACTCATCAAGCTGTGATTGGTTGGGGGGTCTGGCAGGGTGCTGTGTAAGAAACTTCTGCACTGGAAGAAGATTAAACCTCATCGTGTTTAGGTCCCTTTACCTGACTTTGATGCTGGTTTTGACGAGAGCTGGGTGACCTTGGACAGGATATGTGACCTCTTGGGACCTCAGTTTCTTCTTCTGTAAGCTTTCCTCTCTTACCAGGGGGATAAGATGACATTCAATCCAACAAAAAGTCATGTCAGTGATGAAGCACCAAGTCTGAGAAGGAGAACGAAAAATGGCTTCTGCAAAGGTAAGGGGTGAGGATGACTTCGCGGGGCAGATTTCCTTTGGGGCTTTGCGCTAAGGCCCCTCTGCTGGCTTCAGTGCACGGCAGTTGGCTTGAGAACCCCGCCTTCCACGCATTCCTTTAATGGGTCCCGGTGCTCACTGAAGCAAAGTGCACAAAAACTCCCTGTAAATGCCTGGTAATATGGCCCGGAATTGGGCCCTGAAGGATTATTAGAGCCATCCATCTTAATTATGCTGAAAATCACTTATGTGCTTTACATAATAACACTGCATTTACAATTTCCAGGTCCTGAGGAGAGCCTGGCAGGCCCTCTCAGTCTCTGGTGGAGCGTTTCCCTCAGGTCACATTTCTTGTTCCCCCTCCCTGGGTGGGAAGATGGTGGGGTGTTTCTTTAACTCCCCCTTTCCTAGTGGGCTATGGGCTCAGGGCACTTCCCAGATGATTCACACCCAGTATCTTATTAGTCCGCAGCATCACCCTGTGAGGTCTGTGTGCTTAACACATTTTACAGATGAGAAGAGGCCCAGAGAGGCTAGGTAACTTGCCCAAAGCAACACAGCTAAGACATGGTGGCTCCAAGAAGAAGAGCTCCCCCTGCCATTCACAGGTGTGTCTGCAGATGCCGTCTTGCTCCCCTTTAACCCCTCCTTCCCAGTTTCGATTCTGTGGTTTCCAGGAAGCAGTGATGAGAAGAAATTATCTCCTCATCTAAGGCAGCCCACCCTATATAGCCCCAGAAACCATACACACACATACACATACCCCCACAGCACACACCCCACACATGCATATGCACACACACACTCCCCTACACATGCATATGCACACAAACACCACCACATTCATGCATATGCACACACCCACACCCACACACATGCATATGCACACACACACTCCCCTACACATGCATATGCACACACACACCACCACACACATGCATATGCATACATACACTCCCCTACATGTGCATATGCACACACACACATCACCACACACATGGATATGCATACACACACCCAACACACACATGCATACGCACATACATCATGTACACACATGCATATGTGCACACACACCCAACACACGTGCATATGCACATACACCACGTACACACATGCATATGTGCGCACACACCCAACACACGTGCATATGCACACACACCACATACACACATGCATATGTGCACACACTCAACACACGTGCATATGCACACACACCACATACACACATGCATATGTGCACACACTCAACACACGTGCATATGCACACACACCACATACACACATGCATATGTGCACACACATACACCCCACGTGCATATGCACACACCACACACATGTAGCCCCTCCCCATCTCGTACAGGCCTGGCTCTCTCCATTGGAGCCTCATCGTGCAGGGTAAAGCTGGGCCCCCCACTCCTTGTGCACATGACAGGGACCCTGAAGATAACACTCAGTTGGGCTGCATGCTAATCAGGAAGAAAATGTACTTTGGAGGTGGGCCTCCCCCACGAGAAGGAGCTGGAGGCCTCCTCCAGCACACTTGTGGGTGCTCAGGTCTGGAGGGCGGTACATGGCCGCTGAGTGTTCCGGCCTGAGGGGACCTCTCCTACAGACCTGGGACTACTAGGGACCTAAGGTAGAAGCCAAGGGCCACATACCAAGAGTCAGGAAATAATACCCTTTTGGTGTCCGCCAGCTGTGCCCAGGGCACTGAGCCCTGGAGGACTCAGGCAATGGAGGGAGGGCAGGGGAGGGAGGAGGATTGGGGCCTGCCTGCAGGGATCAGCAGGGGCCGGGTGTTCTTGAGGGTAAGGGAGGCCTGGGGGGAGGTGAGAGAGGAGAAGCCAGCCGGGGTCAGACATCGGAGCTCAGGCACCATCTACTGCTGGTGAGAGTGTCCCCCAAAGGGGAGCTCAGGGGAGAGGCGTGGGCAGGACCCGGTCTCTGCTGTGATGGGGCCAGCTGGAGACCGCTGCACCCTGGGGTCCAGACCCATCCAGGCAGGTGCCTGCGGGAGCTGGGTGCAGTCTGCCAGCTCATGACCATCAGGCTGAGGAGTTGGGAAGGGCCCGAGGGAATCCGGGTCATGGGCCGGGCAGCCCATGGGATGGGGGCCTGGGAGGGTCAGAGACTCATGGAGGACCCAGCCTGTGGAGCCTGGCTGTGCAGGCCCTTTGCTGGTGCCCAGCCGCCTACTGTGGAGCCAGGGGCAGGGCAGCCTGGTTGTCAGTGGGCTAAGGCAGGGCAGGCTACTCTGCGGCATCGGAGGTCACTCAGCCTCTCTGGACCTGGCCTGGCTCCTTGGTCCAGTGTGAGGGGTGCGCCAATGGCGAAGGCACAGACGTCCCTTCTGGCACAGACTCTGACGTCCCTGCTTGCCCACTGCATCCAGACACTCAGCAGGAGAAACTTCACTCCCTCTCCCAGCCCCTAACCACCCTTGGAAGAGCACCGGGGACAGTGGGCTGATGAATGAGCTTCTGCTCAGAGCCCAGGCAGCCCCTTCCCTGCTGACTCAGCACAGGGAGAGCTGCCCGGGAAGAAAGTCTTCTAAGAGTAGAAAAATAACGTGTGAGTCTCACGGCCCAAACTGAGAGTACGGGACATGGTTAAGGAGCCAGATACAAGGGAGGCCCTGAACCCCACACCCCACCTGGCACAGGACCCAGGAGGGGCCTGCCGCTTACAAGCCAACCCTGTCCCAGCCCAGAGCTGGCTGGAAAATCAGCAGCTGGTCAAGCCTGTGCTTCATGGGAAGTTGCAATCATTCGTAGAGGGCCCTCCAGGCATCTGGAACTCAGCCCCTGTCAGCTCTGGGTTTTAACATCCTGGCTCCCAAATCAGGAATCCGAGACTCAGCGGAAACCCATGACAGCCCTCAGGGGAGGTGGGATGGCCCTGCCAGCCCGGGTCTGCCCTTTAGCTGGTGCCCACTGTCTCCTCAGCCCCTTCCCACCTCCTCTTTTCAGCCTCTTCCCAATTTGGAAGCTGGAGGTGTGTGGTCTGGGGGCTTCCTAGAGAGACAGCGTATTAGTGTCCATTAAGGTTTTCTCTAGAGGAACAGAACAAATAGGACATGTATACACATATGCCTTTTTGTTGTTGTTGTTTGTTTTGTTTTTACTGCAAAGAATTGGCTCCTGTGATTATGGAGGCTGGCAAGTCCAAAATCTGAAGCTGAAGTCTCAGTTCAGGTCTGAAGGCTGGAAGCTGCTGTAGAACTGCAGCTTCTACAGAAGCCGCTGAAGAGCTGATGAAGAGCTGATGTTGCAGCTGAAAATCCTCAGGCAGGAAGCCTTCTCCCCTACCTGTGGGGAGGTCAGCCTTTTGTTTTACTTATGTCTTCAACTGATCAGATGAGACCCCCCCACATCAGGGAGGGCAATCTGTTTTACTCAGTCTATTGATTAAAGGTTAATCTCATCCAGAAACACCCTGAAAGAAATACCCAGAGTAATGTTTGACCAACTATCCAGGCACCTTGTGGGCCAGCCAAGTTGACACATCAAATTAACCATCACAGGGGGCGTTGGTTGTATAACCCCTGCAGGTGCCTGGGCGTGAAGCCCTGCCTTGCTGAGCCTCAGTTTTCTCATCTGTAAAGGGGGTGTTGTGAGCAGGAGAGGAGTTAACAGATTGGTGCCACTGAAGCCCCTGTGAGGTGCTTAGCCTGTGACATCTCCTTTCAGACTCATGCTGGTTGGTCTCAGCCGTCCTCCCAGAAGGAACCCACACGGGTTGTGGGATTATTATTATTTTTTTTTTTTGCGGTACGCGGGCTTCTCACTGCTGTGGCCTCTCCTGTTGCGGAGCACAGGCTCTGGACGCACAGGCCCAGCGGCCATGGCTCACAGGCCCAGCCACTCCGTGGCATGTGAGATCTTCCTGGACCGGGGCACGAACCCGTGTCCCCTGCATCAGCAGGCGGACTCTCAACCACTGCGCCACCAGGGAAGCCCAGGATTAATATTTTTAATCACTCACCCTCTTCTCCTTGGCCACAGTTACTGCACACCCCCCTAGCTGGTGTCTGTGGGACCACAGAGCCATGATTCTGTGGATGCTGTGAGGTCACCATGACTGCCAGTGTCAATCCCCCAGAGGACAGGGGAGCCAGTGAGAGCGACAAGCAGGGCTTGAAGCACCACCACATTTGCTTCATGGAGAGAGGGCTGGGAGGCGCTTCCCTCCTCTTTATTTTGATGTGTCTCAGGCTGGGCTCAGGGTCTGGCTCCCAGGCTTCTGAGCTGTAGGGGAGGGTGATTACTGTGGGATGCTAGCCCTGTATCTCCTGCCCTGATGTGCTCCTCAAACCAAATCAAGTGGGAGAACACCGGGCCTCTCCTTAATTACGTGGCAAGATTTAAAGTGATTAGAAAATCACTACATGAAGCTGTCAGAGGGGAACAGATGTCAAATTAGCAAAAGAAACAACTAATTGGGAGCAGATTTCATCTGTATCCCTGTGTCATCAAGAGGAATGACATGAGTTCCAGGGCCCAAGGGAATGTACTGGACTCTGTCATCCTGAAAAAAGAGGCTTCTTGTGCACACAGCCATCTCCAGACCGCAGTGCGCCCATCAGGTGAGGCATATACCTGTAAAAGCCACATTTCTGTCTCCAAGTGCACAGTCTGGTTGGGCAGTCCTGACATGCACATAGGAGGCAACTCTGGACAGGTCCACGTGCACAGAGCACAATTCCAACCACAGGCAGCAAGAGGCCAGTTTTGTGGGCAGCTCTGGGACATCCTGTGCCGTATTTATCTACTTCAAGGCATAGTCTCTGTGCTACCTGTTGGTCTTGTTTTTTCTCTGGGCCCCTGGCACCCAGCACAGACCCTGGCACAGGATAGATGGGAAGGAACATTTGCTGACTGATTAGATGGGATGATGGATGGATGGGAGAGTGGGTGGGGGGATAGATGGATGGATGAGCTGGCAAGCTGGTGGGTAGAGGATGGGAGGGAGAGTGATGGAGGGGAACCACATCAGTATGGGGTGGAGGGAGCTTTGCAGAGGAATTTTCCTCCTGTGGGGTGGAGGCTCTCTCCTCTAGGGCTTGTCTGGCACTGGGGATCCTTTGTTCTGTATCTCAGAAAGGCAGAAGTCAGGTAAAAGTCAGGTAGGTCTGGGCTGGGTGGGAGATGTTGAGAAATTTGGGCCAGATCCCTTTCCTGCTGTGGTGCTCAATTTACCTTCAAGTAAAATGGGAGCTCCACATCCCACACCTTGGTGCCATGGCAAGGCCAGGTACAGAACTTGGGGTCCTGGGGCTTCCAGTGAGTGCAAAGCCATGCCAGGGGAGGAAGGTTTTCAAACCTTCAAAGTGGAAGAAGCTGGAGACAACGCAGGGGAATAAACCCAGGGAGGCCATGCATTTGGACTCTGGCTCGCAGGCTGGGGAGAGCTTCCCAGACCAGTCTCCTTCCACATGAGATCTGGAGGAGGGCAGCCTGCTGAGGTGGAGGCTGCCACATCTGCCCTGCCGCCAACTGAAGGCTTCTTCAGGATCTCAACTTCCTGTGTCGAGAGAGGGGCCTCCCCTGAGAATTGAGAGGCTCTTGGGCTCCCCTGGAGGAGGGTTTGAGGTAATGCAGGCAAAGTTGCCCTGATGAGTTCTGTTTCTCAGATGTAGGTATCAATCCAATCGATGCCATCCTATGTGTCGCTGGTCAGGAATCCGGCCTGCTCTGAGCTGGCCTGGGTGTCCACTCAGTGTGCTTTGCCTTCACGTTTCCCCTGGTTGACCTGTGGCATGCAGACCATTCTGGCATTCGTTTGAACTGTTGTGACTTGCTTATTTCACTCGGCATAATGTCCTCAAAGGTCACTCATGTTGCACTGCGTGTCAGCATTTCCATCCTTTTAAGGCTGAATAATATTTCATTGTATATATGTATCAAATTTTGTTTATTTATCTGTCAGTGAACACTGGGTTCCTTCCCTTTGGCTGTTGTAAACAATGCTGCTATGAACATGGGTGTACAAATATCTCTTCAAGACTGCTTTCAATTCTTTTGGATATATACCCAGAAGTGGAATTGCTGGGTCAAATGGTAATTCTATTTTTAAGTTTTTGAGGAACCTCCACACTGTTTTCCATAGAGGCTGTACCATTTTACATTCCCAGTAGTGGTGCACGAGGGTTCTAATTTCTCCACATCCTCACCAATAGTTGTTATTTTCTCTCTCTCTCTTTTTTTTACAAAAATACAAGAAAATTATTTTATTTATATAAATCATCTACAACTTAAAACAATGGCAATTATTCTTTAGAGGCATATATGCATGTTATAAAAATATAAAGATTAACATGGAAATGATAATCATTCACTTCAGGATAGAGGCTGCCTTTGGTAGAGTGAGTGAGAGGGATTAAGAATAGGGAAGAACGCTCAGAGGGTTTTAATATTTTATTTCTTAAGCTGAGTAGGGGGTACATGGGTGCTCTTTATATTTGTAGCTTTCTTTATGTCTGTAGTATTTCATAATAAACTACTTAAAACTTCACAGTGGATTTTTTTTTTTTCGCGGTACGTGGGCCTCTCACTGTTGTGGCCTCTCCCGTTGCGGAGCACAGGCTCCGGACGCGCAGGCTCAGCAGCCACGGCTCACAGGCTCAGCTGCTCCGCGGCATGTGGGATCTTCCCGGACCGGGGCACGAATCCGTGTTCCCTGCATCGGCAGGCGGACTCTCAACCACTGCGCCACCAGGGAAGCCCTTCACAGTGCATTTTGATGCACATGCCCTTATAATCTCTAGACACCAAGAAATACTCATATTTTTTATAATTATATGAGTAAAAATGTCAAAACCCAGAATTAATTGTGTCATCATCTGTTCAAGGAGCATTTTTAAAGTCTGTTTTGGTCCTTACCCTATGGTCTACCGTAATCCATTAAGTACGTGTACTCCATGAGAGCACAGGTAGTGTTCTATTTAACCTTCTAGTCTTCTGCTCACTCTCCCTTTTTTTAACAGTAGCCATTCTAATGGGTGTGAGGTGGTATCCTGGCATAAGAGCTCCTAAAACCCTTGTAATTTCCAGAGTGGTAGAGGTTATCAGGGGTGATAGGAGCTCTTTTGTTATTCATAAAAAAACCTTTTCACATGCCTGTTGGCCATCAGTATGTCTTCTTTGGAAAACTGTCTATTTAGGTCTTCTGCCCATTTTTTGATGGGGTTATTTGTTTTTTCAATATTGGGGTGTATGATCTGTTTGTATATTTTGGATATTAACCCCTTGTCGGTTGCATCATTTGCAAATGTATTCTCCCATTTCGTAGGTTGTCTTTCCATTTTGTTGATGGTTTCCTTTGCTGGGCAAATGCTTTTAAGTTTGATTAGGTTCCATTTGTTTATTTTTGCTTTTGTTTCTTTTGCCTTGGGAGACTGATCTAAGAAAATATTGCTACGATTTATGTCAGAGAATGTTTTGCCATGTTCTCTTCTAGGAGTATTATGATATCATGTCTTATACTAGGTCTTTAAACTATTTTGAGTGTATCAACAGGCACATGAAAAGATTCTCAATATCTCTAATTATTAGAGAAATGCAAATCAAAACCAAGGTTAGGTAGCACCTCACACTGGTCAGAATGGCCATCATCAAAAAGTCTGTAAACAATAAATGCTGGAGAAGGCTTAGAGAAAAAGTTCCCTTCTACATTTTTGGTAGGAATGTAAATTGGTGAGCCACTGTGGAAAACAATATGGAGTTTCCATAAAAAACTAAAAATAGAGCTACCATATGATCCAGCAAACCCATTCCTGGGTATACATGCAAAAAAACCCAAAAAATCTAATTTGAAAAGGTACATACACCCTAATGTTCATAGCAGCACTGTTTACAGTAGCCAAGACATGGAAACAACCCAAACGATGTTTGGCTTAAGAAGATACACACACACACACACACACACACACACACACACACAATGGAATATTACTCAGCCATGGAAAGAATGAAATATTGCCATTTGCAACAACATGGATGGACCTCGAGAATATTATACTTAGTGAAGTAAGTCAGATAGAGAAGACAAATATTATATCACTTATATGTGGAGTCTAAAAAATAATACAAATGAACCTATATACAAAAGAGAAACAGACTCATAGACATAGAAAACAAACTTATGCTTATCAAAGGGGAGAGGGAGGAAAAGAGGGACAATTTAGGAGTACGGGACTAAGAGATACAAACTACTATATATAAAATATATAAATAACCAAGACTGACTGTATAGCATGGGGAACTATATTCAATATCTTCTAATAACCTATAATGGAATATAATCTGGAAAAATAGATGACTGAATTATTTTGCTTTATAGCTGAAACTAACACAATATTATCAATCAATTATACTTCAATTTAAAAAAGCCCCTTTCAAACTTACCTGAGTTTATGCGAATAAGATGACACTTGGAGGGTGGAAGCTGATGGCCAGAGGAACCAACCATGTGATTAGAGGGTTGGAATTTTCAGCCTTACCCCCTGACTTGTAGGGAGAGGGACTGGGGATCAAGATAGACACCAATGGCCAATGACCTAATCAATCATACCTGTGTAATGGAACCTCCATAAACCCCTAAAACAATGGGGTTTGGAGCACTTCCGGGTTGGTGAATGAATCCACATGCTGGGAGGGTGGCCCACCCCAAACTCCACAGGGGCAGAAGCTCCTGTGCTTAGGACCCTTCTGGTCCTCATTCTATGTACCTCTTCATCTGGCAGTTCATTTGTACCCTTTATAATAAACAGTTAATAGTAAAGAAAATGTTTCCTTGAGTTCTATGAGCTGCTATAGGAAATTATCAAACCTGAGGAGGGGGCCATGGAAACCCATGCTATGTAGCCAAGTCAGATGTGTGAGTAAACTGGGGACCCACTGCTTGTGATTGGTGCCTGGAGTGGGAGTAGTCTTGTGGGACTGAGCCCTTAACCTGCAGGGTCTGTGCTAATTCCAGGGAGTTAGTGTCAGAGGTGAATTAAATCGTAGGGCATCTAGTTGGTGTCTGCAGAGAATTAGAGAACTTATTGGCGTAGAAAACCTAGATATTTGGTGTTAGGAAGTGTTGTGAGTAAAGAAACAGATCGTAGAGTGGGTTATAGGAGTGGGTGAGGGGTTATAGGAGTGTGTGCAGGGCCTGTGTATGGTTATAGGAGTGTGTGTGGTTATAGGAGTGTGCGTGGGGGGCTTGTAGGAGTGTATGTCTGTGGGGCTTGCGAGAGTGAGAGCGTGTGTCTGTGGGGTTACAGGAGTGTGTGGGGGGTAGTAGGAGTGTGTGTTGTATGTGTGAGGCTAGGTTATGCTGCATTAACAACCTCCCATCTATCAGTGGCTTTCTTCACTCCACAGGAATTCAGTGCTCATTTCATGAAGGTTGACAGGGTCTCCACTCTTCATATTCACCCAGGACCCCAGGCTAATGGAGGCCCCATCTTGGCACGAGTTCCTTTATCATCGAGACATGGAGAGAAATGTGGTAAATTATGCACTTCTACCCAGAAGGGATACCCATGATATTATCTCACTTTTTATTCTTCAGAACAAATGATGTAGCCTCACCTAATTCAGAGGGGTTGGGTAGCACAGTCCTTTCATAGGTATTGGGGAGCGAATACTGTGAATGGCCTGGTGGATGACCGACCCCTGGGGATGTGAGTCACTGGAACCAGTTAGAGGGATCTTATTTCCTCTCAACCTCTGGGAACTGGGGCAGGTCCATGAGCCAGGGATCAGGTTGGGAAGCACAGTTTGGAAAGGCTGAATATTCCACTAGTCTTGCATATGCTGTCTATCTCTGTTAACTGGATGAAAGTTTAGATATGCTTTGAGGCACCTGGATTAAAAAAATGTCAATATGAAAAATACCAATCTTTTTTGCATATTCTAAGTGGAGAGAGTCCCTTTTTCACTTTAGTTCTGTGGATGTCTGCACAGGGCAGGCATAAGTGTGATAAGGGGGGGCAGCGTGGGTTGCGAGGGTTGGGATCCCACAGTTCTTGGGGCTCCTGGACAGGTCAGCCACTGTCTAGCCCTGTGGCTTTGGGAAGCTACGTCACCTCTCCACCTTATTTGCCCATCTGTTAACTGGGGCTGATGACCGTCCCCAGCATTCGAGGAGCTGTGAAGACTGCATGAGATTGTGCCTGGCCTGCCCTGAGCACCAGGCCTGGCCAAAACAGATGTTCACCATGACGTTAGCTGCTCTGCATCAAACTGTGCTCCGACCATCACACCATGTTAGGTCATAAACAGCCCTGCTCTGTCTTTTGCCAGCTGTGCCAGTGTGGACAGTTGCTACGTTCTTCTTTCAGTCCTCAATTTTCTCATTTGAAAAATGGAGATAATTATAACTTCATTCCAGAGTTGTGGTAGGTTTACAAGGCCTGTGTGGGTAGATGCTCAGTGGTCCAGGGAAGGTGCATGGTGTATGGGAGGAACACAGGAAGGGGTGGGTGTGGGGCAGCCCTGGGGGTGTGCCAGAGCCAAGGCAAAATCGGTTTTATACTTTTTCTTAATTGGAAATTAATTCTTTAATTTCCTTTCCTTTCATTAAAAACAAAATCCCATCGGGGAGCTGGTTGGTGCTGGCAGCAGCTTTGTGGATGGCACACCTTTCTCCTCAGGGTCCCTCCTGGGTGATGCTTTTGCTGGGGCAACCTAGCGACTGTTCACAACAAAGGCTCACAACAAAGCCATCTTCCTTTTCTGTCCCGTAGGCACGGAACTGAAGTGTGCTCACCGAAGAGGGTGGGGGAGAGAGGCCATTAATTTTAGAGTGCTGGGGAGCCAACACGGGCGCCTTCATTAGAAAGTTCAAAATTGCATTTTATTTCCATTTTGATGAGATTTTTATGAGTTAGAAGAGATGAAGTTGAATCCCATGAGTGTAATGGACCCAGAAAGATCACAGATACTGCACTGAAGTCAATGAACCATGAGGAGTTTAATAAATTAATTAAATTTAAGAAAATAACGAATTTTTTGCCATTGGATTAAAATTTCTAAAATGTCTTTAAAAGACAATGGCAATCTTCATTTATGGGAAATCACAGTTATACAACAATCTCCCTAAGCTCTTTCTCATGTTTGTTTGATGAAGCTGTATTAGTGAAAGAATATCTGTGTTGGGGTTAGGGCAGCAGTGGGGTGGAGGGAGTTCCTTCAAAATGCTCCTACTGGGTGGGGTCCTAACCCTTTGGCTCTGGAGCCCACAGATGCTGGATCACAGCTTTGCCTCTCATCATGGAGTAGGAACATTTGTTCAGAATTGCTCTTGGGGTATGTGAAGCAAAAACCCAGTTTATAGCGGAGAGATTTCTTCAAGAGCTGTGGTTCAGGAAGCAGCCCGTTCTGCCCAGAATCCTACTTTAAATTTCTGTACTTCACATCATCCATGCCTTTTAGTCCCAGGAGGAGGTAGTGCTAGCGGGGGGCTGGGGTTTTCATGTTGGACAAGTACTCACTTTGTGCTGGACACTCTACATATGATCTCATTTAATTCAACCAACAACCAAATTGTGACCTAATTAGGGGCCTGATAATTATTGCATTACAGATATGGAAAAACATACAACTACATGGATATGCCTCATTTTACATTCAGGACCACAGTCCTCAGGGGAGTGCTTACTTCTGCCCAGGAATCGTATTTTTTTCTGCTATAAAGTTTCAAATGGTAACTATTATAGGTTTAGTGGGCTGTGTGGGCTCTGCTGCAATCACTCAACTCTGCATAGTCTTGTGAAAGCAGCCACAGACAATGCCTGAATGAACAAATGTGGCTGTATTCCAATAAAACTTTATTGGAGGAAACAGAAATTTAAGTTTCATGTAATTTTCATGTACTACAAAATATTATTTTTCATTTGATTTTTATCCCTAACCATTTAAAAGTGTAAAAGCCATTCTTAGTCCTGGGGCTATATAAGCACAGGCAGTGGGCAGGTTATGGCCTGAGGGCCATTGTTGACTGACTCCTGCTGTAGGAGGTGGTTTACTTTTCTCTAGACCCTGCTTCTGGTGTTTCTTGTCATTCTCTCTCTTTAAAATGGTTTTTACTGTTTATCTTTAAATTGAGGCAGATTTCACATGGAGTAAAATAAACAGATCTTCAGTGTACAGTTCAGTAGTTCTGACAGATGTGTCCCCCTGCTAACATCCACCCAATCAGGATATAGACTATTTCCATTATTCCTGAAAGTTACCTTTAATCTTTATCAGCAAAGGTAACTGTTTTGATTTCTATCGCTAGGGTAGATTAGTTTTGCATGCTCTTGAACATCCTGTTTAGAGATGTGTCTGGTTTCTTTTGCTTAAATGATGTTTTTGAGACTGGATTCATCCATATGATTCATGCTTTTAGTGGTTGATCCTTTTCTTTTCCTGGGAATTCCCTCTTTAAATACATCCAATTTATTTATCCATTCTCCTGTTGGCAAACATTTTTCTTTTCAGTTCTGGGCTATTATCAATAAAGCTGCTATGAAGATTCTTGTGAAAGTTTTCTTGTGGACCCACAACCTAATTTCTCTTGGTTAAATTTTTAGGTGTAGGTAGGTATGTGTTTATGTTCAAAAAAACTTATCGAAGTGTTTGGTGCCATTTATCCTCGTATCACAAAGTAAAGAGTTTCAGTTGCTCCACATCCTCATCAGCACTTGGATTTGTCAGTCTTTTAAATTTTAGCCCTTTTGGCAGGTGTGTGGAGGCATCATTGCATTTCCCTAAGGATGATGTTGATCACTTGTTCATGTGCTTATTGGCTGTTTGTATGTGTTCTTTTTCTCATTTAAAATAACTGCTTGTCTGAGAGAAACAAGAAAAAACTGATTACATGGAGACTAAACAACACGCTACTAAAAACCCAGTGGGTCAACGATGAAATCAAAGAGGAAATTAAAAAATACCTTGAGAAACATGACAATGGAAACACAACCATATGAAATCTATGGGATGCAGCAAAAGCAGTCCTTAGAGGGACGTTCATAGCAATAATATAATTGCTTGTCTGTCTTTTTCTTATTGATTTGTATACGTTTTAAAATACATTTTAGAGGTAAACTTTTGTCTGATGTAGGTAGACCAATTAGTATCTCTCAGTCTATGGCTTATCTTTTCTTTTTCTGTACTAGTGTCTTTTGATGACTAGAAGATTTAACTTTTTTTTTGGGGGTGGGTACGTGGACCTCTCACTGTTGTGGCCTCTCCCCTTTCAGAGGATAGGCTCCGGACGTGCAGGCTCAGTGGCCATGGCTCACGGGCCCAGCTGCTCTGTGGCATGTGGGATCTTCCTGGACCAGGGCACAAACCCATGTCCCCTGCATCGGCAGGTGGACTCTCAACCACTGTGCCACCAGGGAAGCCCTAGAAGATTTAACTTTTGATGAAATCCAATTTATCATTGTTTTTCTTTTATGATTAATGCTTTTGTGACCTGTCTTATACATCCTAAGGTTGAGAAAATATTATCCTATTTTTCCTTTTAGAATATTCTTAGTTTTATTTTTTAGTCTATGTTTCATCTTGAATAAAGTTTTGGGAATGGTATGAAGTAAAAGCCACAGTAAATTTTTTCCAGTTAGTTTGTATAGGTCTATTTCTGAATTCTTTATTCTGTTCTTTTGATCTACTTTCTATCCTTAAGCTAAAAGCACAGTCTTAATAACTGTAGTTTTATATTAAGTCTTGAAATCAGGTACTGTAAGTTTGTCAATTTTGTTCTTCTTCTAGATTGCTTGGGCTAGTCTAGGTCCTTTGCATTTCCATGTAAATTCTAGAATCAGCTTGTCAGTTTCTATAACAAATCCTGCTGGGATTTTGACTGGGATTTTAGTGAATCTATCAATCAGTTTGTATGACAATTGGCATCTGTACAGTAGTCTTTCAATTTATGAACACAAGATGTCTTTCCATTTATTTAGGTCATCTTTAATTTCTTTTAGAAATGCTAAATACTTTTCTGTATATAAGTTTTGCATAATTTTAGGTTAAATTTATTCTCATGTATTTGATTTTTAGAATGATATTTGAAATGGTATATTTTTTAAAAACTATTTTCCATTTGTTTGTTGCTGGTATTTAGAAACAATGTTGATTATTTTATATTGACTTTTTATCCTACAACCTTGTTAAAGCCAATAAATATTCAAGTATTTTGTAGATTTCTTTGGATTTTTCTATAATCATGTCATCTGCAAATAAAGATATCCTTACTTCTTCCTTTCAAACCTTATTTTTTTTCTTTTTCTTGCTTCAGAGGACTATTAAATGTTCAGTACAATATTTTATAGCAATGATGAGACTGGATAGCTTTGTCTTGGTTACAGTATTAAGGAGCAAAATATTTAATATTTCATCATATGTATGATGTTAGCTGTTTTTTTTTATGGGTACTCTTTTTTAGACTGAGAAAATTTTCTTTTATTCCTTGTTTGCTGAGAGTTTTTATTAGGAACAACTGTTAAATTTCACCAAATCCTTTCTCTGAATCTATTGAGAATATCACATGGTTTTGCTCCTTTGTTCTATTAATATGTTGAATTACATTGATTGATTTTTGAATGCTGAGCAAACCTTGCATTACTATGATATATACCATTTGATCACAGCACCTTATTTTTTTAAATATACCTCGATTTAATTTACTAATATCTTGATAAGGGTTTTTATGTCTCTGTGAGGGGTATTGGTTTGTTATTTTCTTTTTTTTTGTAATACTATTGTTTTGTATTAGGGTTTTGCTAGTTTCATAAAATGAATTGAAGATGTTTCCTTCTTGCTTCTTTTATAGAGTTTGTGTAAATATTGTATTATTTCTTTCTGAAATGTTTGGTAGAATTCACTAATAAAGCTATTTGTGTCTGGAGTCTTGTTTGCTCACTTTTGGTTTTGTTTCTTTGTTTTTTAAGTGAGAAGATTTTTAAAGATGGTTTCCATTTAAATATTAGTAGGCTATTCAATTTTTTCTATTTCTTCTTGTGACAGTTTTGGAAAGTTGTATTTTGAAAGGAAATTTTCCATCGTCTAAGTTATTGAATTTGTTGACATAAAGTTGTTCATAACATTCTTTTTATATCCTTTTAATATCTGTAGGACATATCCAATTTCATTTCATTCCTGATATTGATAATTTGTGATTTATTTTCTTTGTTTTCTTGATAATTCATTCTATTAATATTTTCAAAGACTAAATTTTTTGCCTTGCTGATTTTCTTCATGGCTAGTCTGTTTTCTAATCTGTTGACTTTTTTTTTACTCTCTCATCTTCATTATTCCTTTATTTTTCTATTTGCTATGGACTTAAACTACTTTTCTTTGCTACCTTCTGAGGTGGTAGCTGATTTAAAACTTTCTTGTTTTCTAATATATAGAATTAAAATAATAAATTTCCTTCTAAGCACTGCTTTAGCTACTTTTCACACATTTTGTAATGTTGCATTTTCATTGTCATTTAAGTAAAAATATTTCATAATTTCCTTTTGAGTTTTTCTTTGGAACCTGGGTTATATAGAAATCAATTACTTTGTTCCAAGAGATTTGGGAGATTTGTTAATTTTTGAAATAATTGCTTATTTATTTATTTCTTTATAATTTAATTCCAGAGTATGTAAGAACATACTCCAAAACTTCAGTCCTTTGGGACATATTTTACATACCAGCACATGATCTATTTTGATGAATGTTCAATGTGCACTTAAAAGGAATGTGTATTTGAACTTCCTGAGGATAGTGTTCTGTAGATGCCTGTTTGATCAAATTGGTGAATTGTGTTGTTCTGTTCATTTATATTGTGTTGATTTTAAAAATCAGCTCTTTCTATAAATCACTGAGAGAAGAATGCTTAGATCTCCAACTCTAGTTGTGAATTTGTCTACTTCTGTGTAATCTGTTAAGTTTTGCTTCATGTATTTTGGAGCTGATTGTTATGTCCCCTTGGACAATTAATCCTTTTAACATTGTGAAATGTCCCTCTATCTCCTGCAATGTCTTGAAGTTTACTCTTTCTATTATCATTGTAGCTACACCTGCTTTCTTGTTATTAGTGTCTGCAAAGTATATATTTCTCCAACCTCTTGCTTTCAACTTATATTGATTATTAGATGTAAACTTTGTCTTTTATAGAACAGAATTCTACTCTAAAAAGCCAATTTTTTTTCTTAAATCCAGTTTGATCATTTCTACCTTTTAAGTTGAGTACTTAGTCAATTTATATTTAATGAAATTTTTGAATTTTTTAGGTTTGAGTCTATCATCTTGCTATTTTATTTTATTTTATATTGGTTCCATCTTTTTTGTTTGTTTTTTCTTTTGTTTCTATTTTCCTGCCTTCTTTTGGAGTAATCAAGCATTTAAAAATTTTTCATTTTATTTCCTCTTGGTTATTTAGCTATACCTATTTGTGTTACTATTAATTTTTTTGATCTATCATGATCTAGCTTAAATTATTATTATACTACTTAATGTATAAAGTAATTTTCCTTTCCTTCAGCCTTTTTGGCTCTTTCTGCCCTATATTTTATGTCTATATAAGTCCCACATATTTATTATTTATTTCTATTATTTTTACTATAAACATTCACAATTCAAAAAATTTATTAAGAACAATATCATTTTATATTTACACTTACATTTACCATTTCTGGTGTTTTTTTAATTCTTCCTGCAGATCTGGGTTTCATCTGGCATCATTTCTATTTAGTCTTATGGATTTCCATTAGCATTTTTTGTAGTTTATGTCTGCTAGTAAAACATTTTCTCCTTTTATTTTTTTGGCTGAAAACTGTATCATTTTAGCTTCGATATTTTTAAAAGTGTTTTTTCATTGTTACAGAAAAATATTTTTCATTGTTACTTTTTTTTTCCTTTTGGCACTTTAGAGATTATGTTCTTGTTTTCTTGTTTCCATTTTTTTTTTTCTTGAAATGTGGTTGTTCCCCTGAATGTAAAATTTCGTTTGTCTCTGGGTCTTTTAAGATTTTCTCTTTAGTTTTTATTTTCAGCACTTTGCCTATGATGTGTCCAGCTGTGGTCTTCTTTGTAGTTCTCCTATTTGGCATTCTTGGATCTCTGGTTTAGGTCTGTAATCAATTTTTGGAAAAAAAATTAGCCATTTTCTCTTCAATATATTTTCTGCTCCATTTATCTTTCTTCTTTCTTTCTGGGACCCCCATGTTAGACCATTTGATATTTTCTCACATATGTCAGACACTCTGTGTTTTTTTAAAAAATAAATTTATTTATTTATTATTTATTTATTTATTTTTGGCTGCATTGGGTCTTCGTTGCTGTGCACGGGCTTTCTCTAGTTGCAGCGAGTGGGGGCTACTCTTCGTTGTGCTGTGCGGGCTTCTCACTGTGGTGCCTTCTCTTGTTGCAGAGCACGGGCTCTAGGCATGCGGGCTTCAGTAGTTGTGGCATGTGGGCTCAATAGTTGTGGCTTGCAGACTCTAAAGTGCAGGCTCTGTAGTTGTAGCACACAGGTTTAGTTACTCCGTGGCATGTGGGATCTTCCTGGACCAGGGCTCGAACCCACGTCCCCTGCATTGGCAGGCGGATCCTTAACCACTGTGCCATTAGGGAAGTCCCAGTCTGTGTTTTTTAAAAATATTATCTTTGGGGGTTTTAGCTTGGATAATTTCTTTTAACATGCCCTGAACCCACTGACCGTTTTTCTTTCTCTTTAGTGTGATCCTAACTTATCTAATACATTTTTCATTTAGATATTGTTTTTCAGTTCTAGAATTTCAATTTCATTCTCCTTTTATAGTTTAAATTCATCTCCTGAAATTCTTCATCTCTTCACCAATTCTATTCATTTTTTCCTCTCAATGCTTTAATATACTTAAAATAAATTTCAAAAAACATCATTGCCTTCTAATTCCAAAATTTGGGTCATCTGTGGGTCTACATTATTGACATGTTTCCTCTTGATTTGGGGTACATTTTCCTGCTTCATCGAATCTGTAGTATTTTTTGTTGTTGTTGTGTGATGAATACCGTGAATGATACTTTAGAGTCTGAATTATGTTATCTTTCTCTAGAGGTCGTGGAACTTTATGTATGTGTGATATATGTGTATATGTGTATGCATGCTCACATGCACATATGTGTATCACATGTGTGCATGTATGTATGCACATATATGTGTATGGATGTATGGATGTATACATGTATAGTTGAATTACTGTTGGATCATCTTGATCCTATGTTGTTTCCTCCTCTTTGCTCCAGAACTCTTAATGTTAGAGGATCCCACTGCTCAGCTCATGGACCCCTTCTCTGCTCTATTTATGCATTCTTCCTTGGTGATTGCATTCAGTCTCATGAATTTAAATACCATACACATGCTGACAGCTCCCAAATTTATAACTCAGCTTTGACTTGTCTCTTGGATCTATTTTTGTATCTTCAACCCCTGTGTACTCCACATTTCTTCCTGGATGTTTAATAGATATCTCAAATTCAATGTGTCTAAAACTGAACTCCAATTGTTGCCTGTCCCCCAACACTCCAGATGACCTGCTTAACTCACAGCCTTCCCATTCAGTCAGTGGCAACTCCCCCTTTCCAGTTGCTTAGGTCAGAATTTTGGAATCATCCTTGACTCCATCCTTGCTTTTACATTCCTCCTCAAATCTATGAAGAAGTCTTATTGATTCTACCTTCAAAATAAATCCAGTATCCACTGTTACCCCTTGGGCCTGCCCACCATGGCTCTCATATCACTTACTGCACAGCCTCCAACTTGTCTCTGCCTCCACCTTTGTCCCTCTGCAGTCCATCTTCTCACAGCAGTTGGAGTGATATTTTAAAATACACCAGGGTCTTCCCTGGTGACACAGTGGTTAAGAGTCTGCCTGCCAATGCAGGGAACACAGGTTAGATCCCTGGTCTGGGAAGATCCCACGTGCCTTGGAACAACGAAGCCCGTGCGCCACAACTACTGAGCCTGCACTCTAGGGCCTGCGAGCCAAAACTACTGAGCCTACGTGCCACAACTACTGAAGCCCATGCACCTAGAGCTCGTGTTCTGCAACAAGAGAAGCCACCACAAGGAGAAGCCCGTGCACCGCAGCAAAGAGTAGACCCCACTCGCTGCAACTAGAGAAAGCTTGCATGAAGCAATGAAGACTCAACACAGCCAAAAATAAATAAATAAATAAATAAATAAATAAATAAATAAATAAATAAAATAAAATTGAAAAGGCAAGTCATAGGTTGGGAGAAATACACAATACACACATCTGACAGGGGTTTTATGTCCAGAATATATAACGTACTTCTATAAACCAAAAATAAAATGACAACCCAATCTAAAAAAATATATAAAAAAATAAAATGTACACCAGACCATAGGACTCTACTGATTAAGCCATGCAATGGTTTTCCCATGTTAGAGTAAAAGCAAAACCCCACAGTCTGGCTCTGTATTACCTGTCGTGACCTCAGCTCCCACTACTCTTCTCCTGGTCTCTCACTCTAGTCACAGTGCCCCTCTTTCTGTTTCTCAGATGTGTTGGGGAGCAGCTACTGTTTCCTCTACCTACAATCCTTTCCCCTGGACATCTACATGGCAGAAACTGAGATGAGAGAGATCATGGAGGACTTTCTCTGCCATATTAAGGAGTCACAAATGAAGACCCTAGGGAGCCAAACATGACCTTGTTTCCTATTTAGCAAGGCTAGTGTGGTGGGTGGCTGTGTCTGGGATTATCAATGTGGACTGGTGATGGTTGGAAAGGTGGAGAGCATTGTCAGGGAGGCCAACTGGAGCAGTGTCTCTGGAGGTGGATCTCATTTGGATGCTCTCAGGTCACCTTGTGATTATGACATTGTGGTTGAGACTGTGCTCTGGCCCATAAGAAGTGCCCAATAGTGTCAGCCTCAGGGTGGTTGCCATAGCTCCTAGGAGGCTTTCCTCCTTTTATGCCTCTTCTTGAAAAGGAAAAAGAACATTTCATTTTGCTGAGTAGAAACAGGGTCCAAGTCCCCTGCATCCTTCCTATGTTATCAGTTCTTGCTAATTACAGCACTGATTACTGCCCAGTTATGCTATTGGCCTGGCAGCTGGGCTGGGCAAATTAAAATTTCTCCTTATTAAATTTGAGCTTATGTGAAATAGCCTGAGGGGAAGAGGAATTTTTGTTTGTTTTTCCAAAGGCATATCTGTGGTGGATGGAGAAGGGAGTTTATAAATGATGACACTCAAGTCATCCTGGCATATTGAAGAGAAATCAAGCTCTGGCATCAGACAGACTTGAGTTTGAAATTTGTCTACACTTTTTAGTTGTATCTAATCTTGAGCCAGTAACTTCAACTTTTCAGGACTCAGTTTCCTCACCTGTAAAATGGAAATAATGAAGCTTCTCTTGCATGGTTGTTGTGAGGAATTAAACAACCCATGGTAACTGCTTGACACATAATTCCTGGTCCATGGGGCTATGAAGCCCTAAACGCTCCATGAAGGAGGGTTGGAAGCAGCAGAGTGACTCAAAGTGTCCCCCTGCTCATTTCCTTTAGCTTCAGATATTTTTTGGCCTTCTGAGGGTGCTCCCCTGGTTGAATCAATGATCCTGTACAAGAGCAGTCATTGTGTCTTTGTTGTATGGAGGACATGCCTGGCTTTTATAAGACACATCTCTTTTGGGGGGGGTTCTGACCTCATCTGGAACATCTCTGAACAGGTTAAACATTCCTCCTGACACTTCAGTCATACCTATTAATTTTCTTGTTAGGAAATATATTTCAATCCTATGAGTGAATATATGGTAATATCTGCACATATAATTTAAGTAGTACCAGTAATACAGTGAACAACTTTGTATCCATCACTCACCAATAGATACCTGTATATCTATTGAGAAATAGAACACTACAAATAACTCTGCAGCCTCCTGGGTACCTCTTTTTCAACTGCAATTACTACTTTGAAATTGAGTTTATTGATCCTTTACTCTTTTACTATTATTTTATTTTATTTTTAAATTAAAGTACAGTTGATGTACAATATTATGTTATCTTTTGCTCATTTTTAAAATAGTTTTATCACATGTGAATATATCTCTAAACACCATGATATTTAGTTTTGCAGGTTTTTGAGCTTTATCTTAAGTGGAATGATTCTGTACATACTTCCTTTGGCCTGCTTTTTGCATTTAATACTACATTTATGAAGTTTATCTATATTTGAAATGATATTCTTCTTATTCATTCTACTCTTGGTGTATATTTGTGTTGTTCCTCTTTTTGCGCTCTCTGAACAATGCTGTTGTATTTTTCTGTGTGTCTCCTGATCTGTGCACCTATGCACATGTTTCTCTTGGTTAACACTTCATATCTAGGAATGGAATGGCTGTGTCATACAGCTCATGGCATTCAGGTCCAGGACAGTAGCAAACTGTTTTCCACAGTCCTTCTACCAGCCTACATCTGCCCCTCTCCCTGCCCCAGCCCCCAGCAGTGAACAAAAACTCATGTTGCTCCATATTCTCAACTTCTGTATTGTCAGATTTCTTCCTTATTGCCAATCTGATATCCTGTTGGGATTTCCATACTCTTTTCTTACAGGAATCTTCAAGGACCAGCATAAAGGCCAACTCCACTCGGGAACATGTCCCTAATACTCAAAGTCCTAAATTCATGAGGCCAGTATGTCTCTACATTTCTTTTAAATTTATTATTTGTTTGTTTTTTTGTTGAAATACAGTTTACCCTTGACAGCATGGGTTTGAACTGCATGGGTCCACTTATATGTGGATGTTTTTCAATAAATTCATACTATAGTACTACGCAATCTGTGCTTGGTTGAATCTACGGATGTGGAACCATGGATATAAAGGGTGGACTGTAAAGTTATATATGGATTTTCAATTTCATGGGATAGGTACCCTAACCCTGGTGTTGTTCTAGGGTCAAACGTATAGTTGATCTACAATATTATGTTAGTTTGAGGTGCACTACATAATGATTTGACATTTGTATACATTATGAGATGATCACCATAAGTTTGGTAACCATCTGTCCCCATACAAAGTTATTACAATACAAAGTTATTGACTATATTCTTTATGCTGTATATTACATCCCTGTACTTATTTATTATATAACTGGAGGTTTGTACCTCTTAATCCTCTTCACGTGTTTTGCTAATCTCCCACCCCCTCCCTTCAGGCAACCACCCATTTGTTCTCCGTATCTCTGACCGATTTTGTTTTGCTTTGTTTGTTCATTTTTCTTTTTAAATTCCACATGTGAGATCATGCAATATTTGTCTTTCTCTGACTTATTTCACATAGCCTAATACTCTCTAGATCCATTCATGTTGTTGCAAATGGCAAGATTTCATTTTTTGTGGCTAATACACCATTGTGTTTGTGTGTGTGTGTGTGTGTGTGTGTGTGTATGCCACATCTTCTTTATTCATTCATCCGTTGATGGACACTTAGGTTGCTTCCCTATCTTAGCTATTGTAAATAATGCTGCAATGAACATTGGATTGTCTATATCTTTTCAAATTCATGCTTTTGTTTTCTTCAGGTAAAAACCCAGAAGTGAAATTGCTGGAGCCTCCACACTGTTTTCCATAGTGGCTGCATGATTTTACATTTCCACCAACAGTGCACAGGGGTCCTTTTTTCTCCACATCCTTTCCAACACTTATTGTTTTCTTTTGGATGATAGCCATTCTGTCAGGTGTGAGGTCGTATCTCATTGGGGTTTTGATTTGCATTTCCCTTATGGTTAATGATGTTGCACATCTTTTCATGTGTCTGTTGGCCATCCATATGTCTTCTTTGGAAAGTGTTTATTCAGGTCCTCTGCCCATTTTTAAGTGGGTTGTATGGGTTTTTTTTGGTATGACTTCTTTGTTTATTTTGGATATTAACTCTTATTGGATATATTGTTTGCAAATATCTTCTCCTTTTCAGTAGGCTGCCTTTTTGTTTTGTTGATAGTTTCCTTTGCTGTGCTGTTCCATTTGTTTATTTTTGCTTTTGTTTCCTTTGCCAGAGGAGACATATCCAAAATAAATTGCTAAGACTGATGTCAAAGAGAGTACGGCCTATGGTTTCTAGAAGTTTAATGATTTCAGGTCTTTTAAGTCTTTTATTCATTTTGAGTTTATTTTTGTATAGGGTCTGAGGGAGTTGTCCAATTTGATTCTTTGCACGTAGCTGTTCAGTTTTCCCAACAGCACTTATTGAAGAAGCTGTCTTCCTCCCCTTGTATATTCTTGCCTCCTTTGTCATAGATTAATTGACTGTATAAGTGTAGGTTCATTTCTGGGCTCTCTATTCTGTTCCATTGATCTATGTATCTGTTCCTGTGCCATGCTGTTTTGATTACTGTAATTCTGTAGTATAGTTCAAAGTCAGGAATCATGATACCTCCAACTTTGTTCTTTCTCAAGATTGTTTTTGCTATTTGGGCTCTTTTGTGTTTTTAGACAATAAATTTTAGAATTATTTGTTCTAGTTTTGTGAAAAAATGCCATTGGTATTTTGATAGGGATTGTGTTGAATCTGTAGATTGCCTTAGGTCGTATGGTCATTTTTAACAATATTAATTCTTCCAATCCATGAGAACAGGGTATCTTTCCATCTCTTTGTGTCATCTTCAGTTTCTTTCATCAATGTCTCATAGTTTTCCAAGTACAGATATTTCTTATTTCTGCTCAACTTGGGTAATTTCCAATACTCTCTCTTCCAGTTTGCTAATCCATTCCTCTGAATCATCTCATTTACTGTTGATTCCTTCTAGTGTATTTTTTATTGTATTCTTTATCTCTTTTTGGTTCTTTATATTTTTTAATTCTTTGTTAAAATTCTAACTGTGTTCATCCATTCTTCTCCTGAGTTCACTGAGCAACTTTATGATCATTTCCTTGAAGTCTTTATTGGGTAGATTGCTTATCTCCACTTCATTGAGTTCTCTCTCTCTCTCTCTTTTTTTTTTTTTTTGATGTTATGTCTTAGTCCTTTGTTTGGAACATACTCCTATGTCTCCTCATTTTGCTTAATTCTCTGCATTTCTTTGGATGTATTATTAGGTTGGTTATATTTCCTGGTCTTGGAGAAGGGCCTTGCATACAAGACATCCTATGGGGTGTAGCAGCACTCTTCCTCTGGCCAACAGCACTATATACTCTAGGGGCACCCCCTGTGTGGGCTGCATTGGTCCTTCTGTTGTGGTAGGGCCAACTACTGTGGGTGTACTGGTAGGGAGGGCTGGTCCTTAGCCTCATTTGCTTTCATGCCCTCCATCATGTGGTGTCTGCTGGCTTCTTGGTCAGCAGGGCCAGTCCTGGGGCAGCTGGCCTTAGCAGCCAGGAGGTCCAGGTCTGGTGCTGGCTCACTAGTGGGTGAGGCCAAGTCCCTGCTTGGTTGGCTGCACATCCTGGGTGTCCTGGGATTGGTGGGGGCCTGCTGGTGGGCAGGTAAGTCCTCGGCCCTAATAGGCTAGAGGGAGGACTCCAAAATGGTGCTTGCAAGTACCAGTTTCCTGTGATAGAATGGGCTCCCCAAAATGTTTGCCATCAGATTTCATGTCCCCAGGGGGAGCCCCAGTGACATTCTGCCTCTATGGGAGACTCTCTAAGATCAGCAAGTGGGTCTAACATAGGCTCCTTTCAAACTACTGCCTCTATGCTGGGTCTCAGAGCATGTGAGATTTTGTGTGCCACATTTAAGAGTCTGTTTCCTACAGCCCTCTCACTCTCCCATATGCAAACCCCAAGACCTTCAAAGGAGATGTTCTGGGGGTTCATCTGCCCAATGCAGAACCTTTTGGCTAGGGAGCCCAATGTGGGGCTCAAACCACTCATTCCTTGGGGAGAATCTCTGCCATTGTAATTATCCTCCTGTTTGAGGGTTGTCCACCTGGGGGTGTGGGTCTTGACTGTACTGCGTGTCTGCTCCTCCTTCCTGCCTCATTGTGGTTCCTTCTTTATATCTTTAATTGTGGAAAATCTTTTCTGCTTGTCTTCTGGTCATTCATATGGATGGTTGTTCTGCGAATAGTTGAAATTTGCTCTGCCCATGGGAGAACAAGCTCAGGGTCTTCCTACTCTACCATCTGGCTACACCTCTGTCTCTACCTTTCTTAAATGGACAGCAGCAAGCACTGGGTCATGGGAGAGGGGGCAGAGGCTGGGAACAAAATTTGATTGGCCTTGTCTCTTTGAATTCGGATATTTGTTCTCCGCACCTTACATCCTTC
The DNA here is from genome assembly GCF_949752795.1 of Hyperoodon ampullatus. Taxonomy (NCBI): domain Eukaryota; kingdom Metazoa; phylum Chordata; class Mammalia; order Artiodactyla; family Ziphiidae; genus Hyperoodon; species Hyperoodon ampullatus. The sequence goes on from NC_136921.1 coordinate 102,376,028, forward strand.
ACAATCTGTTCTTGATTGTTGTTTAATTTACTGTAAAGCCCTGGAGTGGCACAGCTGTGTGAAGGGTGAGAAGTAGGGTTGGTTTGTGGCTGTTGAGTGACAGCCCATCCATCACACTGAGGGGAAATTGCTCTTTTAAGGAGAAGTAGTGAATCGTTTCTGGTCTGGATCTAAGTTAGGCAGTCGCTTGGAACGGCGACAGAGCAGGCAGCCCTGGGCTGGATCCCTCATCGGTCATTTGTTTCTGCTGAAAGTGTCACACTTTGCAAGTATGCTATGGACAGGCCATTTGACAAGTGGAGAAGAGCAGTCATGGTGCATTCACCTTGGCTTCCTAACAAAGATGTTCCCAGGGCCTTCTGGCTGCGAGCTGACTCATCTGGGTCAGATCAGCGTCGCAGTGGGCCCACTTCTCTTTTAAGATGGCCAATAGCTGTTCACTCATTATCTCATTGTCTGATTTATTAGCACAGTGGTTCCCAGCTGGGTGATTTTGCCCTCCAGAGGACATTTGTCAATGTCTGGAGACAGTTTTGACTGTCACAGCTGGAAGGTGCTACTGACATCTAATGAGTAGAGGCCAGAGATGCTGCTAAACATCCAAACAGCCCCTCCAACAAAGAATTATCTGGCCCAGATTGTCAACAGGACAGAGATTGGGAAAATGCATTAACTCACTGAAGGGTCAACAAACATTGATTGGGTACCAGTGATGACCAGGAACTATTCAGCACAGAAGACAACTGCATCCAGCTCAAGAGTTTTGGGGACTCCCTAATCTTCAGTGTCCCTGTAGCTACTCAGACCCAGTAGATCTCATTCCAACATTGGTTCCTTGGTCAAATGGGATGGCACTTGCTTTTCAGACCCCTTCAATGACTGCTCCCTATCCTAATCAGTTCTGATCATGCATCAGACCCAGGTCTGGGAGGTAGATGAAAGGAACTCAGCACCCGAGGCCCAGGTGCTGATGGTGTCAGGCAGTGTCCAGGTGTGGAGGCTGACCATGGAGTAGTCCCATAGAATGCAGGACTGTGGTCATGATGAGGGGGCTGTGTGGTGTGGAAGCTGATAGCAGGAGTCAGGATTTAGTCCTGGCCCACCCCTTGCTGGCTGTGTGGCTCTGGGAATGTTACTTCACTCTTAGGGCCTTAGTTTTCTTACCTGTAAAATGGGAGCATTGAAAGCACCAAACGCCTGGTGTTGTTATGAGGATTACATGCACCGATCCACATGGAGATGACTCAGTGTCCCAAAGAAGTTTCCCTCTTATGAGCATAAGCTGGGGATGTGAGTATTTGGAAACATCCTGGCCTCGTCCTTTCTGGGGCTGAGTTCTTCATTAGAATGTTGCCATTTCCACCTTCCTTTGTTTCCTTTGGACTGTGTAAGTGGACATCAAATGATCTTCTGGAGGCTCAAACTTGCCTCATGTATGGTTAGGAATATGGATCCCATCTTTGTTCAAAATTTTGATATTTTGTTCATCATGGGGTTTTCTGCATTAATTTAGATAGAAATTATTGTGTTCAGATATCATTTATCTTGATTACTGAGTTTTTTCGCACCCCTAAATTATGCTCCCAGCACAAGTGGCTCACTCACCTCACCATAGTCCTGGCTGTAGTTTTGCCAAATGATTCCAGCAGGCAGGTCTTCCCTCACTGTCTCATTCCCACACCTGCCTGCCTTCCCCTACCTCCCAGCTCCACCCCCTCCCCATTTCTGTCTTCGCCTACACCTTCTCCTTCTCTATCTCCCTTACCCTCCCCATGCCCACCCCATCTCCAATCTGAATGGAATCCAAACCCAAGTGTGCAGAGTCCTGTGTGAGGGCAGGCAAGATGAAGCCTGGGAGAGCGTGTGGCTAGTGTGGCCTGGACAAAGCTGCCTCAGGACACCTGTTGGAGGATGGTGACCAACCTGGACAGCCCACTGCCATCTCATGGAAATTGTGGGGCTCATGCCTTCAGAACCTAGAGTTCTTAAGCTGGTTTGATGGCTGAAGGCTGAAGTGACCATTGGCGTGTGCCTGTCTCTGCATCCCTGACCTCTCTGTCAGCAAGGGAGCTGCAGCCTAGGGTCTCAAGACCTCACTGGGGAGAGAGCAAGCCTGCTGGAATCATGGAAGGTTTCCTTCCACTTTAGGGCAGCAGAGTCTGATGTACGGATCTCACCCCTCCTCCAATGCAGAGAGCCATTCACATACCAGGGGGTCCTATTTGTGCATTTCCACAGCACTGGCTGGTCTGGATGCTCTTAGCAGAGGAATGGCCTTCTTCTGGCATCAAGTTCTGGAGGAAAGGAAGGACAGCCAAAAGGAGATTAAAAGCCCACTCTCCACAGTGATGACCCCAGTGGAAAAATCACAGTGGATCCAGGGCTTTGTAGAGTCTTCCAATCCCAGGCACCTCATAGGAGATTACTACCTTGGGTGGGCTCCAGAGCCTTGTTGACAAAAACCTATGTGCTTAATATGATCAAGCTATTCCTTGCCAGTTGAAGGAGTTGGAGGAGTCTTGTTAAGTATAGCAGATGAATGCACCAAGGAACACATCAATGGTAGTGGAGACAAGTCTCCCACGGGAGGCTCAGTCCAGTCCTGCTTTGCTCCGTTCTTTGCTGGAGGGGGGCCAGCTGGTGCTGAGGCTCCCGCCTGTGACCTGCCCTGTGAAGAGGCCCCCATGGCAGGGCAGGAGGAGAACCAGCTTCAGCCACACCGGAGTGCTCACCTGGAATGAGTGTTATTTACTGACTGGCCCAGAATCGCGTGCCAGGACCCCCCAGGTGGAGGTATGACCCCACACCTCTCTCCTGTGCTTCTCCCCCCAGCCCACTGGACTTGGATGCCCTCTGAACCACACTCCTGCACATCTCTCTTTCCTCTCAGTGTCCACTTGTCCAGCTAGCGGTCTTGGGTCTCTCACTTTACCTGAAACACTAGTTTCCTGACCTGGCCCCACCCCCCTGCCCCCATCAACCTCGTTGGGCAATTCTGACCTTGGCTTCAAACTCTTGGCTTGATCACAAGGTGAAGTGTCTGCACGGTGGTCCAGCTCCTGACTGCCTGTCCGTCCTCATCTCTGGATGCTCTGGCAACATCCAGAGAGCCAGGTATGCTTCTCTGCACAGCTCATCCTGTGATCACCTTTGTGCCCTTGTTTCTGCTGGTCCCTCTCTATGGAATGGCCTTACCTCTCCTCCCTTACTCCACCCGCCACCTGGTTAACCCTTGTGCTTGAATTCTGTTCCAGCACCATCTCTTCCAGGAAGCCCTCTGGGTGTTCTCCTCTTCCCCCTACACCTGCTGAGGTGAGTGCTTTCACCCCCTGTGCTCGTACTTCTGTTGTGAGACTCAACCCGATGAACTACCACTGTAGATTTATCCTCTGCTTCCTCCATTAGAATGAGCACTACTTGAGGACAAGATCACTTTTCCTTTATCCCCCTGTACCCTTAGGACCTAGTGCAAGACTAGCCCAGAGTGTGCAGTCACCAAATGCCTCTCTCTGCCAACGAAGCCCTATTCTCTGCCACCCCCACAAGGGGGTTGAGGGTGGTGGTAATGCAACCCCTTCTTAGCACTACCAGTGAAATGGAAAGATCTGTTGTACCAGGGGTCCTGACAAATATCTAGGCCAACATAATGATTGGGATGGTGGCTGAATGTCATCCACCAGAGAGCTTTCCTGCTTAACATTGGGCCATTTCATCCAACCAAGCCTGGCTTCCTCTTTTAAAGTTTCCCATGGCTGATGTGTCCATGGAGTTCTGATTTGTAGAGAGGTGATCTTTGTCCTGCCTTAATGAGAGGGTGGGGAAATTTCTGGGAGCACTGATATCCTTGTTCTCTTGAGATCAGCACCAGGAAACCCCTCCAACCTTAATTGTGGTTGTTTTTTTAAAGCGTCAAGCATATCTTGAATATGTGAGAATTATAGACTATTCTCAAAGGCTACCCTATTGAAACTTGAGGCACACACTGACGCTGGGCATGCTGTTCCTTGCTCTGGCTGTGGAGGTGAAGGCTCATGGGAGGACCAGAGGCAGGGCTGATTTGTTCCATGGAGAGGAATTGTGTTGGAAAATGTGGATTTAGAAGCGGGTCTGAACCAAGGTGCACCCCTTATGAGATGTGTGACAAGGACAGGTTTCTTAACATATCCAAGCAACAATTTCCCATATATAAATGAGGGTGGTAATGATACTTACATGGCAGGGATTTTGTAAGATTTCAGTAAGAGTGTTACGGGAAACAGCTGGGAATATACTATGTGTTCAACCAAAGGAGGCCATGGGAATCATCTTTCCAGGGCCACTCTGTAGGAGAAAGTCCTCTTTCTTCCCTCTCCTCCCCAGCCCTGGGCAGCCACTAATCTACTTACTGTCATAAATTTTTCTATTCTAAACTTGTCATATAAATGGAATTACACAATATGTGCTTTTTGGTGACTGTCTTTTTAAATTTATCATGATGTTTACATGACAGAGCAGCCAAGATGGCAGGGTAGAGGGACCCTGAGCTCACCTCCTCTCACGAGCACACTGAAATCACAACTGTCTGCAGAACAACCATCGATGGAAAGGACTGGAACCTACCAGAAAATATCTTCTACTACTAAAGACATAAAGAAGGAACCACATCAAGATGGGTAGGAGAGGCGGACTCACAATATAATCAAATCCCATAACCCTCGGGTGGGTGTTCCACAAGCTGTAGAATAATTCTATTGCAGAGTTTCTCCCATAAGAGTGAGAGTTCTAAGCCCCATATCGGGATCCCCAGCCTGGGGCTCCAGCACTGGGAAGATGAACCCCCAGAGCATTTGGCTTTGAAGGGCAGTGGGGCTTAATTGCAGGAGCCCCACAGGACTGGGGGAAATAGAGACTTTGCTCTAAAAGGGCACATCAAAATCTCATGCACACTGGGATCCAGGGTAAAAGTAATAACTTGATAGGAGCCTGGGCCAGACCTGCTGGTCTTGGAGAGTCTCCTAGGAAGGCTGGAGGTGGCTGAGGCTCACCCTGGGAGCATAGACACTGTTGGCAGACATACTGGGGAACATTCAGCCATGTGAACACTGATGCTCCTGGCGGCTGATGTCTTGGCTCATTAACGCCAAGACATGGCACAACCCAGCAGACTATAGGTGCCAATGCTGGGACGCCTCAAGCTAAACAACTAACTGGGCAGGGACACATCCCCACCTATCGGTAGACAGGTTGCCTAAAGACTGAAGAGCCCATAGCCTCCTCTGGACACATGCCTAGACATGGCCCAGCCCACCAGAGGGCCAAGAACCAGCTCCACCTACCAGTGGGCAAGCACCAGGCCCCTCCTGCCAGGAAGTCTGCACAAGCCTCTAGACCAGCCTCACCCACCAGGGAGCAGACACCAGAAGCAAGAAGACTATGATCCCACAATGCTGGCCAGACCCTACCCTGGGACCAGGTAGGCACTGGCCTGACCACTAGCAGGCCAAACAACCTTCAGGACACCTCAGACCCCATACTCAACTGTGTCAGAAAGTAGCCCCCCCAAAACAATCTGAAATGAGTTCTGGGGTCCCAGGGCCCTGCAGCCACACTCAGGAACCAGCTCTGCCTGCCAGTAGTCCAGCACTAACCACAGGATCTGGCAACAGTGTGTGGACAATAGCTCCAGAGTCTATGGGACCCTGACTCTGCCCACCAGTAAGCTAGCACTAGCCCCAGCACTAGCCCCTTGTGTTTTCCTGTGCCATATCGAAAAAAACCATTGCCTAATCCAAGGTTATGAAGACTTGCACATATGTTTTTTAAAAGGGTTTTATAATTTTAACTTTTACGCTTAGGTTTATGATAGATTTTGATTTAATTTTTGTGTATGATGAACGGGTTCAAATTTATTCTTTTGCATGTACACTGTTGAAAAGACTATACTTTTCCAGTTGAACGGTCTTGGCACCCTTGTTGAAAATCACTTCACCATACCATAAATAGAGGGTTTATTTATGAACTCTTTCTATTCCATTGATCTACATGTCTGTCCTTATGTCAGTAACCCACCGTCTTGATTATTATAACATTTTAGTAAGTTTTGAAATCAAGAAGTGTGAATATTTCAACTTTGCTCTTCTTTTTCAAGATTGTTTTGCTTAATCTGGATCCTTTGTATTTTCATATGAACATTGTTATGAACTGAATTGTCCTCACCTCCACCTCTGCCCAATTCATGTGTTGCAGTCCTCACCACCCCACCCCGCCATGTGACTGTATTTGGATATAGGGCCTTTAAGGAAGTAATTAAAGTTAAATAAGGCCATACTCCAACAGCATTGGTGTTCTTATAAGAACAGAAAGGGACACCAAAGATCTCTGTCTCTCTCTCTCTGCACACAGAGGAGAGGCCATGTGAGGGCACTGTGAGAAGACAGGCATCTGAAACCAGGAAGAGAACCCGCCCTGACCAGAAACTGAATCTGCCAGCATCTTGATCATGGATTTCTAACCTCCAGAACTGTGAATAAATGCCTGTTGTTTAAGCCAGGCAGTTGTGGTATTTTGTTATGGAGTATTTAATTTTGATTAGAGTATTTAATTATTGCACATGGAAGTTATTATTGAAGTGGTTGGATTTATGTCTGCTAGTTTACTTTTTATATTCTATATGTCTCATGTCCATGGTCCAGGGCTGGTATGCTGCTTAACAATGTCAGGATCTAGACTCCTCTCTTTGTGCTCTAATATCTTCAACTTGTAGCTTTCATCATATGGTCCAAGATAACTGGTCCGGCTCCATCCCCCAGGTCCACATTCTGGCCAGTGGGAAAGGTGGGAAGGGGGAAGGATAGGACATATCCTTCTTTTTAAGACATAACCTGAAAGTTGCATTGTTACATTGGCTAGACCTTGCTTACATGACCACAGCTAACTGCAAGAAAAGCAAGGGACCAGCTAGAATGTAGGGGTTCTGTTATTCAAGAAGAAGGGAATTATGTATATTGATTTAATGCTGGTCAGTTCCACACTCAGTATGTGCCAGACTTTGTGCAGCTCCTGGAGATCCTTGACTGAGCAAAACCAGATGAGTCCTTTCCTGGAGCACCAATTAGAACTATCCATTTTAGAAATTACCCCAAGAATTCCATGTCCCTGTACGTGGGCCTGGTCAGCGTCTGCTTCTTACCTGGTACCCAGAAATGGACATTCACAAGGCTACAGTTTTGGAAAGGATGGGACAAAATCATGTCCTTCCAATAATCTCCCTTCCACTGCATTTGCCATAGCAGAAGTGAAAACACATGCCCAAGCCCACAGGACCTCTTTGCTCTTGATTCAGGGGAATAGAGAGAAAGTGTGAACTTTTGTTGAGTCTCCACTCTGTACCAGGCTCCAGGCTACTTGTTCTCTCATCCCATCCCTGCCTCTTCCTACACACACACACACACACACACACACACACACACACACACACAGCTGAGAAGCAGCTACCATTGCCCTTATTTCACTGATGAGAAGCTGGAGGTTCAAAGGTTAAACCGTGTGTGCAGAGGTGGAGAGGAACACAATGCAGACACTCTGCTTACCTGGGCTTTAGGTGTCTGCAGTGAGATGTGAGTGAGGCACTGGGTGATGTGTGTGGGGTGTGGGTGGGGAGAGGTGGGAGCTGTGGCCTCCACTGTGAGCTCTTGCTGTCCATCTTTCTAATGCTTTGAATAAATAACATGCTAATTAAATTCAGAGAGCATATTAAGTTGGGAGGGAGCATAAACACCAGCGAGAATAAAGGAAAGAATTCAGTGGACTCTCAGAGGTTATAAAAATGGGCTGAAAACAATGAAGTGAAATTCAAGCTTAAAAACAAAGAGTTGAGAGACTTACAAGGTGCCAGAGGTGATAGAAGCGGGGGGAGAATTTTATCCAAGTCTTGATTTGTGCCCACAAATGCCAGCCAGGCATTATTATGGAGTGACATTGTGGGCAGGAAGGACAGACCCCATGGCAGCCCTGGGCATGCTCTGTGCTTTCTCAGGGATGGGCACCTGGAGACCCCCATGTACCCTCTTGAGCCTGGGCAGATGAAACAGGCAGGGAGGAAGATTTCACGTGTTAGCCAAGAACTAAAGCGTGCTGGTGGGGAGGTGATTGTCCAAGGCAATGAAAATATATTCAGATTTCAGAAGTCCCAACTTATCTGTCTGCCTACATGGTCTGGGGAGAGGGGTGGATTGCCGTGCAGTAGGGATGGCTCTGGCTGACACACAGAGCCTGGTTCTGACTTTACACGGCTGTTAAATCTTTCTGTGTCTTAGTTTTCTCATCTGTCCAATGAAGGCTGCGTGACAGGAAGGAAGGCGAGTGTGGGCTGCCAGTGGGACCTCTCCATGGAGGTGGAGGCAGGGGAGAAAGGAACTCTAGAGGGCAGAGGAGGCGGTACCCACAGGTCTTCTGTTCAGGCTGGAGCAAGAGGGCGGATTGCCTTTGTTTGGGTTCCACAGAAGCAGACCCTGAGACAAAGTTTTGTTTCTTTGGGAGGTGAGTCCAAGCAACACTGGTCGGAAGTAGGGAAGTGAGACCAGGAAGGGGAGGGAGCCTTGGTTATCAAACAGGTTAGCTCTGTGGGTGGTTGGATTTGTTCTTACTCGAGAACTCTGTTCCCTGTGCAGAATGCACTCCTCAGAGTTACCCTGCGCCAGGGGCAAAGGAGCTGGAGTGTGTAGACACCAACTCCTGTCGTTGGTAGTAGGCTGACAGCTGCCCTCCAGGGGTCATTCATTCCCCAACACTCTTGTGCTCTGGCAGTGAGAGAAAGGCCCCAGACAAAGGGATGCAGATGCTGGCAGCAGGGATTGGCCAGGAGGCCCTGAAGGGGCAAGAGTGAGAACCTGTGTGTGTGTGTGTGTGTGTGTCGGGCAGGGTTGGGGAACAGGTAGAGTCTGCAACACTGGGGTCGGCATAGGGCAGGCACCTGAGAGATTTGTCCCAGAGGTCAGGGTAGCTATCTGGCCAGAGGACACATGATTGGGGACCATGATGTCCTCCTGTTCAACTGGTAAGAAATGAGAGTGTGTATGGCAGGGAATCCAGATACTGTGAGCAATGACTTGTGTGTCCACTTCACTGGGGAAATTAGACTCAGAAAAAATTGTCAAGAGTGGGAGTCTATCACCGGCCCAGCCACAGCTAGGCATTCCAGGCATCCTGGGGAACCAGTGCGGTGCTATGGTTAAGAGGATATGCCTCAGATACCTAAGTGTGCTCTGGCACATCCAAGTTGTGTGCCGCAGTCAAATCACTCCACTTGCTGGTGTCTCTGTTTCCTTATCTGCAATATGGGGCTAATGATAGTCTGCACTTTTGAGAGTTTTTGTGAGGACAAAAGAGTTAACCGTAAAGCCTTTAGAAGAGAGCTTGGTATAGGGAAGAATTTCCTCAAGTGTTCGCTGTTGTCGTTCAAGAACATGGTGGTGCCTTTGGGAGATTGAAGCCCAGTGACCTCATCCTGAGGCCTGGCCTGTGACCAGGCTGGAGCAGAGAGAAGAATGCAGGAAAAGGAGTCGGCTTCCTGCCAGTTCCCACTCTGGGGCTGGGGAAGCTAGGTGGGTGTGAGCAGCTTGGGCCAGGAGGCAGGTTCTGCTGGGGAAGGCTGTGTGAGCATCACAGGGTGGGGTCACTGTTCTTCACTTGGGCGGGGGCGACCCTGACCTGATGGGCCTACCCCTGGCCTGGAAGGAGGGAGGGAGGGGGCGGGCTTCATCATTGCACAGGGGGCTTCATGGAGAAACAGGGGTTTTCAGGGGTGCAGGAAGAGGGGCAAAAATAAACAGCTGGGGCTATCAGGGACTCTTCTAGAATATGGCTGAAAGGGCCCATGGAGGCCTCCTGGATCTCCGAGGTCTCTTTAGAAGTGAAAGCTTTGGACTGGGGCCTGATGACTGGCTGTGGATGCAACATTTTGGCTCAGAGAAGATTTCTTTCTCCTTCCATCACCACGTTTAGCCGTGCACTCCCAGACTCCTTTCTGTCCGTTAAGGACATCTCACATGGGTCTTTAGATTTCTGGTCAATTCAAAGATTCACAATCAGTGAGAGCAGTTGAAGCTCCAGTCTGAGTCTGACTGAGGTCCCCTCCTTTGCCGTCTCCCAGGAGCCAGGCCTGAGTGCCCGGGCGGAGGGAGACGCTGCGGCAGGCAGTTCTGTTCGTTTGCTCATCTTCCCCCTCCATCAGGCACAGGGATCCTGATTCTGGGATGGTTCCTCCCCTCAGGAACACCTTTGGGGGTGAGGAGGGGGAGAGTGTCAAGAATTGTGAAGGATTTCAGTTTTCGTCCTGATCACAAGTGAACATGTTAGTTTGTCAGTTAAGTGGATGTCAGTAAAAGACATGAGACTCCTGGGTCAGAGATAAAGGACAGGTTATTACTCACAGCAATGGCTATAGCCAGAGAATCAGCACTTTTGTGCCTGTTCCCTGAACCCCAGTTCTCACAGGACACTATGAAGAGGACCAGGTGGCCCCTGTGTGTATAGTGCGTTGCATTACAGAAGAGGAACCCTGGGATTAGGGCACCTAAATCTCTTATAATGGACAGTAAGCATGCCTGTCTCCTGCTCCAGAGTGAGACATTCTCTGTTTTACTGGACAATAAGAATGGCTGCCTTTGCTTTGGAGGACTGCTATCTTTATCTTTCAGGGCTGTTCTGCATCTAAACATCCTTGAAAATATAGCCTAGAACAAAAGAGCCAGAGAGCACTTCACTTTCTAGACAGGTGTAAATATGATCCACTGTGGGTTTCCTATATTGCAGCAGAGGGATGGCCAGAGAACTGTCCCAGGACGGGCCGCCTGGCCCTGGCTGGGTCTGGTTTCATCTTCTGTTTGTGGGCTGCACAGCTGTGGTGGGCTTTACGTCCATGGTGTGTGGGGTTTCCTAGGGAACGTGTCTGCCTGGCCCTGGCCCTCTCTGTCTCCAGGACTCCCTGAGAGAGGACAGCCAGGGTCCACATCCCAACCCCTCCCTGGATGGAGCGTCACCTGCCTGGCCCAGCGTCCACCTAGGATTCTTCACAGCCCTGGCCTCCTCTCCTCTAACCCCTGCTCCCCACCACATGAAGTCTGGGAGCTGCCAGAATCTTCTTTTCTGCCTCCCAAGAAACGCAGAGACCTGGGATGGAGTTTGGGGAGGAATTGTACTCTCAATGTGTTCTTTTTTTTTTTAAGCTTTTGATTTTATATTAGAGTATAGTTGATTAACCATGTAGTGATAGTTTCAGGTGTACAGCAAAGTGATTCAGTTATACATTTTCCCATTTAGATTGTTATATAATACTGAGCAGAGTTCCTGGTACTGTACAGTAGGTCCTTGTTGGTTATCCATTTAAAATATAACAGTGTGTGCATGTCAGTCCCAAATTCCCTAACTATCCCTTCCCCCCACCCTTCCCACCTGGTAACCATAAGTTCACTCTCTAAATCCATGAGTCTGTTTCTGTTTTGTAAATAAGTTCATTTGTATCATACCTGCACCCCAATGTTCACTGCAGCACTGTTTACAATAGCCAAGACATGGAGGCAACCTAAATGTCCATCAACAGAGGAATGGATAAAGAAGATGTGGTACATATATACAATGGGATAATACTCGGCCACTAAAAGGAATGAAATAATGCCATTTGCAGCAACATGGGTGGACCTAGTGATTTTCACACTGAGTGAAGTAAGTCAGACAGAGAAAGAGAAATATCGTATGATATCGCTTATATGCAGAATCTAAAAAGAAATGATACAAATGATCCAATGTGTTCTTTTCAGATCCCTTTAGCCCCCGCCATTATAAGCTTCAGTGAGTATCTTCCCTTCAGAAATCTTCAAGTGGGGACCTCCCCGGTGGTCCAGTGGTTAAGACTCAGGTGCTTCCACTGCAGGGGGCGTGGGTTCGATCACTGGGTGGTGAACTAAGGTCCCGTAAGCCATGTGGCACGGCCAAAAAAGAAAATTAAATTATATATATAAAAGAATCTTCAGGGCTTCCCTGGTGGCGCAGTGGTTGAGAGTCCACCTGCCGATGCAGGGGACAAGGGTTCATGCCCCGGTCCGGGAAGATCCCACATGCCGCGGAACGGCTGGGCCCGTGAGCCATGGCCACTGAGCCTGCACGTCCAGAGCCTGTGCTCCACAATGGGAGAGGCCACAGCAGTGAGAGGCCCGCGTACTGCAAAAAAAAAAAAAAAAAAAATCTTCAAGTGAGAAGTTAGCCTTAGTTTCCATGTCCACATTCAACCCCAAACTCTAGGGCACTCATCAAGCTCCCCCAGAACTGTTTCCTAGGACCCTGTCTTTTCAGGGCTCACTCTAGAGGGGCCCCTAAGCTTCTGCCTCACCCAGCTTCTAGCCAGGCAGTCAGGTGCCAGGCTCTCTCTCTAGGGGTGGCTTCAGTCTGGGAGGGGTTCTCTTGGAAACCCGCCTTCCCTTCTTATCTTTTCTGGGGAGGTGGGCAGTGGCTGTGGGCACTGTGTCCCTCCATGACCCCTGTTTATCTTGATTACTACAATGTACCCTACTGTCTTCTTCCATTCCTGCAGTTATCTCCTTACACACAGTCGGGGGAAGGTCAGCCCACAAAAGTGACCCATGATTGGTTAGGTGACCTGGCCTCTGTATTCAGCCAGGACAGGGCACAGGTGTGGCCCAAAGGCCAGGGACCTGAGAAGACAGACCAGTGGCGAGGTGTGCAAGTAATTGTTTTAATAAAATTGTGGGAAGAGGAGTTCTCCCAACTGAAACATCCCCATTTTGTGGGAGGGGTTGGAGGAGAAGTAGGTCAAGCGTTGGTCCCCGAACGCCAGGAAGCCACCTTCCACAGAAATTACATGCCTAGAAAATTGGGTCATGCTTGCACAGTTGGGACCTGAGGGCTCCCCAAGCTCATCTACCCTGTCCTGCCCCCCCCACCAACTCCCCTCAACAGCAGTGACTGTGTCCAAGGCTGGACTATTTTTAACCGACTCATAAGGTGGTCATGTGCAGAGTGCCCTAGAGCCGCAGGGCTCTGGCCTGGCTCTCTCCCAGGCCTTGAAGAGATGGTGGATGTGACGTTACTGTGTAAGTGGGGTCCCAGAGTGAGCTTCCTGAGGACCTGAGCACCACCCCATCCCCCAGACTTAAGCACACATCTGATCCTCATTTCCTGGGCTGGAAAACTTCAGAAGCTCCAGATCCTGAGCCGGCTGGTGATGCACTCCTTGACTTGGGTGCTCTCATGCCTGGTGTCCTCACCTCCACATGCTCCCATGATGTGTCCAATCCACTCTATCCAAACCACTCAGAGCTTCCCAAACCTGCCAGACTGTATCTAGGCACGTATTGGGATGCGCTTCCTTCTCATATCTGCCTGTCACATACTTATTTCTACTCCCAAACTCTGTTCAGGCATCTTATTTTCTGGCTATTTCACTCAAGCATCATGCACTCAAAGAATTTGTTTCAATGTCAGTCTCCTCTGTTGGGCTGGGGCTCCTCAAGGCCTTAAGTCAGAGCTTGGTATGTAGTAGGTACTCAAAACATGCGTATTGGGCAGACCTTACAATGATCATCTACAGAGTGAGTATAATAACCTCTTGGTTTCTGGTCCCAGCAGAGTTCCTGGCTGACAGCTTTTGTAAAGGGGAGAAGGGTGGGTTTACACTAAAGCTTTCTACAGCCTTAGTGTAGGGGGTTCGAGACATTTCAGGGCTGATCAAAGGAAAAGTTATGACCACGAGGTGGCAGTAGCACACGCAAGCTTGACTTGGAAGACACTTGAGGATGTCTCTCACAGCAGGAGACTCCCTACCCTCCCTGAGTGCCTATGGCTCAGGATCACCACCCAGAAGAGGACGGGGGCAAGGGACTTCCTGAGAGGGTGCTGGGAGGGAGTTTATATGTCCAGGAGATGTTGCTCAGCGGGCTGCAGATCAGAGTGCTCCAAAGGGTGGCAGGATCTTGGGGGTGGTTACAGCTTTGGGGTTTATCTTATTCATGGCTAGCAGATGGTAAGTGCAGTTTCACCTAGTGTGCAAAGGAGTCAGACTCTAAATGGCTAAAAATCTGCTCACTGGGACCATGCTTAAAACTGTTGGATGTACAAAAATGGGAGTTTGGCTCTGGTGGGCTTTTGAGCTAAGGGGTCTCAGAGTGCTGTGAAGAAGTAAGTAACACAGGGGCCAAGATACAGAAGCTGTCTTTGGCTCATTTAGATAACACGTGGGGGAGGGAAGGGCTCAGTGGGGGTCTGCATCCTTTGTTCCTGTTCCTGATTGTTCTGCAGGCTACCTTGATGTGGTCCAGGGAATCCCGACATTTATTTACTATGTATTTATTTTTTAATTGAAGTATAGTCGATTTACCACGTTATATTAGTTTCAGGGGTACCCCACAGTGATTCGATATTTTTATAGATTCTACCCCATTTAAAGTTACCATAAAATACTTGTTGGATTTCAGGACACTTCAACACATATTTACCAAGCTCCTACTATGTGCCTGGCATGAAGAAATGCAACAATGATTAAGATACAATGTCATCCCACCAAGGGCCTCACAACGGGTAGGAGTAACAAACCACAAATAACTAATTACAATTCTATGTGATGCACAATGTCCATCAGGGGGGAGTGACAGTGCTTGGGCAGCAGGGGCCACCACACTCAGGGTCATGCAGGGTCTGGGGCGTTTCAGAATTTAGAATGTAGAGCTGATGGGCTCAGACACAGTGGGCTCAGCTCAGAGGTGGGGCTGACTCTGCTGCGTTTCAGCGCCGTAGTCTGTATCTCATGCCAAGCCCCTAACATCTCATAATACAGGGGGAGGGCCTGGAACTTGCAGCTTGCTGTTTCCTGTTAGTTGCACCACAGCTATGCAGCCTTCTGCAACCCACTTGCCTTCTGTAAGTCTCAATGTCCATTTCTGTAAATTTGGGTTAAAACTCTGTACTTCTTCTGAATGACCTCTAACTGTTGGTGCATTCCAGAGCTCGTCCTTGGCCATTTCTCTATTTATAGTCTCTCCCAAGGTGAAGTCTGGTCTCAAAGCTCTGACTTATGGTCCTCCAATTTGTATCTTCAGCCCTGAGTCCCTGGCCTCGTCCTCGAGCTTTAGACTTATATTTCCAACTACATTCAGGTTCATAATTCCTTATCCTTCACTTGGCACTGGGTATGTTTTAGAATCCAGAATCTCTAAATTGTAGAAAGGTAATGTCTCCAGCAAGATCGATAGCAACATCCTGTATTCAAACAGATTGATATTTCTGCAGAGAAACATGAATATTTATCCTAAGTGGCATAAAAAATCTGTAAATCTCCTCATTTCATATCACATCAGAATTTGCTAGTAAATGAATTATGAAGCACCCTTTGGATTTTTGAGCTTTTTGAATTTCGGAATTGCAGATAAGTCTATGTGGATCTGTACTTTCTCTCCATTTAATGTTTGATAGGTGCTCCAAACTTAACATGCTCAAAATGTGACTTTTGATATTACCCACCTCCCACTCTGGGAACGGGGGTCCAAGGCTGGGGGTGCAGGTGGTGCCTGGGTGAGGGAGGGAGTTCCAAGCAAAAAGGCACAGTGTCTGGGATCTCATGTGTTGCAAGAGCAGGGCTGGGCTGGGCACCTGGGTCTGGGGTGTTTCTTGGGGTGGCCACAAGCAGATGCAGCCGGAGGGATAAATGTTGACAAGGACCTGGCTGTCTTTGGGGAAGGGCCAAGTGATGAACCAAGTGCCAGACCATGGCGTGGAGTTGAATCAAGGATCTAGAGCTTGGGAGAATAAGATCATTTGAAAAACACAAAAGCAAATATGGAGGATGTGAACAAGCTCAGGGCATGTCAGGATTGGGGCAGGATGGAAGTAGGCAGAGAGCTCTTCTTCCTGGGTGTTGCTTCATGGCATGGGAGCTCAGCAAGGCTGGATGTGCTGGTTGGGTTAAGGCTCAGGGGCAAGATGGGTTCAACAGATCAGGGTGGATGGGGAAATGGATCGCCGGGGAATGATGAGAGGGTCCTACAGTGAAACCATGAGCAGCCAGCTGGAGGAATCCTTTCTTGGAGGATGGACATGGTGGCCAGATGGGATCTGAGAGCCAGATGGGGAACTGTGGGGAAAAAGAGCCCTATAAAAAATTAAGACTCATGCTATTATGAGAACTGCATTGCAAGAAAGAGAAAAAGATGCCCACCACCTAGCCCCAAGGGCTAACACAGCCCCCAACCTAAACAAAGAAAAATTGCAGGCTTGGAATTAGCAAACTTCAAGGAAGTAATTAGAAAGAGGTGCTGTAACCTATTTTGAAATGAGTCATGGTACTTGTTTAGCAGAACACTGATGACCTGTAAACGGGGACAGTAGTGTTTCTGCCTGGAACAGAGGGCTGATGTTTCAGCTTGGAGCATGTGTGTGGAGCCCTGTCTTGCATAGTGGGTAATGTTCTCACCAGGGTTCATGACAAACGTGTGCATTTCCTCAGAGACTCCCAAGCAGAAGAGACTCTCTCAGAAGGATCCAGATGCCCAGGGCTCTCTCTGAATAACTCCACCCACTCCCTCCTGTCCAGTGAGAAGGCCCAGCACATGAGGCCTCGGGGGGCCCTGCGCCGTCTGCTGATTCTCCCAGAAGGGCCTGAGGTGACCTCGGCCCCACCCAGCAGGCCTGCCGGCTCTGCAGTCAGGGAGACCCCAGCAACACTGCCCCGGGAGCCAGCCGTGATCTCTGCTGCCTCAGCAAAGCACCAATCACCACACAAAACACAGTCCTTCCCTGGAGGCTGCCTGTCATTGGTGTATAAATGGGCTGTCACGCTTCATCAGTTCTGTGTACGGCTGTGTGCTGCGTTTACCACCCCATTCTGGAATTCTCTCTCTCTCTCTCTCTCTCTCTCTCTCTGTCTGTCTGTCTGTCTGCAACCCCATCCTTCTTGTCTTCCAAGGTGGTTCCAGGTCTGGAGCCCTTGAAATCAAGCTGCACAACCACAGCTCCAACTGTGCTGGGGCAAAATTGATTGCCTCGCACGTGTTCCCAGGCTCACAGCTCTTTCCCGCCCTTTGGGGACAATTTAGAATCTGGTCTTTGGCTGACACCTGCTCAGCCCCTCCCTCCCCTGTCCTGTGGGGAGGGGTTTCCCTTCCCCAGTTATATACTCTCGCTCCAGTGATGCAGAGTCATGAGAATGGGGAGAAGATAAGCAAACTGTGGACTCATGGACGCTGGTGGGCTTAATTTATGTGAAAACCATATTGGAGGTGGGGGGAGTAGATGGAGAAGTGGCAGCAGGCAGGGGAAGAGGGAGGGTTGCTCTGGTGGCTGGCGGAGACGGTGGGGAGAGTCATAGAGTGACACGTGTTGACTTTGGAGTCTGATATTCTGCAAGGCAGGAGATTAAAGTAACTTCTCCCTTCACTTACTTGTGGTGTCTGAGCTCTGGCTCTTGGAAGAGGTCCCTTGGGCCTCTGAGTTCCTTGGAGTCACCATCCTGTCTGGTTCTCTTAATTCCGGGCCAGCTGGACTTGTCCTTACAACCAGACTATGGGTTGCTTTGAGGGAGGGACCCATGATTCATCTTGTCCACCTCAGGGAGAGACCAAGACTTCTGAGAGTGCTTTGCAAAGCCCACTGATGTCTAGAACAGACTCTGTAACCCTTCCGTTCCCGGGCTTGACATCCCCTGACTGGTCAGTCCCCAAAGCTCCAGAGCACCAGCATTAAATGGCATAGATCCTTTGAACTGGAAATCCTCTCTTTGTTTGGCAGTTCCTGAGAGATGTGAGTGATTCCAGAAATCAGGCTCACTTACTTTGAGAACAGTCTGTCGGAGATGGTGCTATGGACTGAATGTATGTGTGTCCCCCCCAAATTCATATGTTGAAGCCCTAACCCCCAGAGGGATGGTTATTAGGAGGAGGGTCCTTTGGGAGGTAATTAGGTATAGATGAGGCCATGAGGGTGGAGTCCCCATGAGGAGATTAGTGCCCTTTTAAGAAGAGAAAAAGTTTAGAGCTCACTCTTTCTACCATGTCGGAACACAGTGAGAAGGCGGCCATCTGTAAACTGATAAGAGGGCCCTCACCAGACACTGAATCTGCTGGTGGCTTGATGTTGGACTTCCCAGCCTCCAGAACTATGAAAAATCAATGTTTGTTGTGTAGTCCACCCATTCCGTGGTGTTTTTTTCTGTAGCCACTCAGCTACAAAGACAGATGGCATGAGGCCAAGAACTGAGAAGATGGTTCCATCTTTTTCTTGTCACTGAGAGACCACCCCTCTTCTTGATCTTCCTCTGCCACCTCTCTCTCCTCTACCTTGAGACAGGCACTTGGGAGGGGTTCAGGGGGCCCAGAGGTGGATCAGTCTCAGGTCTGTCCTTTGGGATCATGAGGCAAAGAGGGGAACCAGCTAGACCTGCCTGTGGGCTCCAGCAGGGGCCCAGTGCTTGAAAACGTCTCCCCACCCTCCTCCCACCATGACATGGGCATATCTTCTATCTCAGCATCAGCTTCAAGGGACCCAGCTGGAGGGCTGCAGAATCTGCAGTACAGTGCTGTCTGAGCCTGGTGCACCTACCTCGGTGCTGCTGCCTCACTTTGCTTCTGTTACTTGAACTCTGTTTATGCTAAACAGGGTTTCTCATTTGGGGAGGATCTTTAAAGGTGTGGAGTGCAACAGAGAGATGGTTCCTGATTCCCTATCACCATTACACTAACTCAGCCTACGGAGAGGCTGTGGGGTGGAAGCTGCTCTCTGTCTGACCCTGGGGTCTGCAGGGGCCAGCGTCTGCTCCTGTATCCCTGGGGCTTTCTCTGCCCGAGGGGTCTCTGCTTTGCTACCTCTTGCCCTGGTAATAAAAACCAGACAAAACCAAAAGAAATCAGGAAGCGGCAGTCATGAAGTCTAAGCCTGAGATTTGTGAAGAAGTTAGCTGAAATCTATATTGCATCTAAGTTGTGACATTTTACATCCTGTCACACCTACATCCCAGGCTCCGCTTATGAGCTTCTGGTTCTTTCCTTTGTTTTCTGTTTTCCCCAGCCCCCTGAAAGATGGACTGTTTAACTTCTACCTCTCCAGCAGGGTCCAGTCCCACTCACTCTTCAGGGATCAGTCCCTTATGAATGCCTGGAGCACGTCCTCATGGTCTGCCCTGCCCACTGGGCACTCGCCACACTGGAATGCATCTTGGGCTTGGGTACCCAGGACCCAGAGTCATCTTCTGTTGAGCAGAAGGGCCTCTCTCAGCTCTGGACACCATGGTGGCATTGCCATCTGTGGGGATCACCTGAGTGCCCAGAGAGTTCTGGAGAGAGGAGATGGGGTGGGGAGGGCTCTCAGGGAACCCCCACAAAGCCCCAGAGAATTTTGCGTCCTATCAATTTTTTTTCTTTTTTTAATTTTTTTTATTAGTTTCTCCTTTATAACAAAGTGAATCAGTTATACATATACATCTGTTCCCATATCCCTTCCCTCTTGCGTCTCCCTCCCTCCCACCCTCCCTATCCCACCCCTCCAGGTGGTCACAAAGCACCGAGCTGATCTCCCTGTGCTATGCGGCTGCTTCCCACCATCTATCTACCTTACATTTGGTAGTGTATATATGTCCATGTCTCTCTCTCGCTTTGTCACAGCTTACCCTTCCCCCTCCCCATATCCTCAAGTCCGTTCTCAAGTAGGTCTGTGTCTTTATTCCTGTTTTATCCCTATATTCTTCATGACATTTTTTTCCTTAAATTCCATATATATGTGTTAGCATACTCCTATCAATATTTTATTTAAATCTGATGACCACTCTCTCCACATTTTAGAGATGAAATGGGGTATGGAGAAGCTGTAGGAATTTGTGGTTTGGAGCCTGATGAAACCACAATCTTATCAGTCCCTAGCTAGGAAGAAAGAAAATTAACCTCTCCATGCCTCAGTTTCCCTGTCTCTTAGCTGGGACCATAGTACAGAGCTCACAGAATGTTGGAGGACACAGTGGACGATGCCCAGTATGGTGGTACCTGGATGTAAAATCCCTGGCATGGGGCACATAGATGTTTATTCTCTGTCTTCCTCACATGTTTTCTTAAATATCAGTCCTGGAGCATCCATTGGGAAAGAGTAGAAAGGACACAAAGTTGTACACTACCCTTGCATGGTGCCTTTGTCTCTTCAGAGATTTTCTCATAAAAGCTTCAGATGTAGCCATTTTACAGATGAGAAAACTGGAGTCTAGTTTCCACAATGAATTAATAGCAGAATTGGGTCTCAGAACAAATGCTTCAGTTCTGATCCCTTCACTTTCACAGAACTTGTGCTTAACTGGTGCCTAATAGATGCTGGTTGAATGGCAATCCTGGGCAGTGATCCTTAACGTGTGGTCACTGGACCAACAACATTGGCATCCTCTGGGTATCCGTTAAAAATGCAGTCTCTTGGGCCCCATCCCAGACCTAGTGGATCAGAAACTCTAGGGGTGAGGCCCAGCCATAAGTGTTTTTAAAAGCCCTTCAAGCAACTCTGATGCAGACCCAGAGCCTATCCACCTATCACTTGACCACACACACAGCTTCACCTGTACCTGCTCCCTTATTAAGTGTAATCAGCCCCCAGGCCAGCTGCAGTCCCCAGTGCTTCTACAGGGACTAGCAAAAGCAAAGGTGGTTTCCTCCGTCTTCTTTCTCCCTGACTTCCAACCACAGAGGGGAGAAGACCCCCAAACTACCTCCTCCTTTCTCCTTTCCTTAGCAATAGTGATGCCTTCTGATCAGAGCTCCCCCTGGTTGCCCAAGCTTTTTTATTTGCATTTTTCTACTAGCTTCTCCCTCCATCCCTTGGGAGCTTGTGTTTTCATTCCCACTTTTGTGAAGATGCAGAGCTGGAGTCCAGAGACATGGAGAGATCACCCAGATGCACCACTGCAGAAGGCAGCAGAAGCCAGCACGTGGAGAACATCTAATCCACACCTTACATTTTGTACTTGATGAGACTGAGACCCAGAGAGGGCAAGGGCATTGCCAGTAGTTGCACAATGAGAGCCAGCCGAGGGGTACTGAGTCCCGGGTCTCCTGGCTTTCTCTCCAGAGCTCTTTCTATGACTGAAGAATTTAACTCAGATGCCGTAGAAAATGTATTCACAACAGAATCAAGGCAGGGTCTGCAAAGATTAGGTGCATATATTTCTGGAATATTCTCTGCACTTAAAAACATTATTATTTTTTTTAATATTATTTTACATTATGGTTTATTACTGGATATTGAATATATTTCCCTGTGCTATACAATAGGACATTCTTTATCCATTCTGTATGTAATAGTTTGTATCTGCTAGTCCCAAACTCCCAATCGATCCTTCCCCACCACCACTCCCCCTTAGCAACCACAAGTCTGTTCTCCATGTCTGTGAGTCTGTTTCTGTTTCATAGATATGTTCATTTGTGTCATATTTTAGATTCCACATATAAGTGATATCATATGGTTTTTGTCTTTCTCTTTCTGACTTCACTTAATGTGATAATCTCTAGGCCCATCCATGTTGCAGCAAGTGACATTATTTCATTCTTTTTATGGCTGAGTAGTATTCCATTATATATATATGTGTGTGTGTGTGTGTGTGTGTATATATATATATATATATATATATATATATATATATATATATGTTTTCTTTATCCATTCATCTGTTGGTGGACATTTAGGTTGTTTCCATGTCTTAGCTATTGTGAATAGTGCTGCTATGAACATAGGGGTGCATGTATCTTTCCTTTGGATATATGCCCAGGAGTGGGATTGCTAGATCATATGGCAGCTCTGTTTTAAGTTTTGTAAGGAACTTCCATACTGTTTTCCATAGTGGTTGCACTAATTTATATTCCCACCAATAGTGTAGGAGGGTCCCTTTTCTCCACACCCTCTCCAGCATTTATTATTTGTAGACTTAAAAAATTATTTTAATAAATGATTTACCCAGGAATCTGTGCTGAATCACGGGGCACTTGTGCCCATGGCTCTGCTTTCAAAGCTCTGTGCAAGCTCTGCAGGTGATGGTGAGGCATGGAGATGGACACACCGAGTGGCACTTGCCTCTCACCAGGGAGAGAAGAGCCTGAGCTGGGAGTGAGACACACGTGGCATTCCTGGACATTCTCGGCCCAGCAGGGGAACACAGAACACAGCAGAACAGTCCCAGCAAGACCTCCTGGAATGAATGCCTTCGTTGGCCATTAGCTGCTTCACCTTGCTCTGTAGGAGAATCTTCCTTGTCCATTTCTGCAGGAGAACCAATTAGATTCCTAGGGCTGCTGTAATAAAGTGACCATAAGATGAGAGGCTTAAAAGGACAGAAATCTAGTCTCTCACAGTATTGGAGTCCAGAAGCCCAAACTCAAGGTGTGGGAGGACCTCGCTCCCTCTGGAAGCTCTAGGGCAGAAGCCTTCCTTGCCTCCTCTGGCCCCTGGTGGCTGTCAGTATTCTTCAGCTTCCTTGGTTTGTGGCTGCATCACTCCAGCCTCTGCGCCAGTCTTCCTGTTGCCTTCTCCTCTGTGTCTGTCTCCTCTTCTGTCTCCCTTGTGTGTCTCTTATTAGGATACTTGTCACTGGATTTAGGGCTTTCCGAGATAATTCAAGATATGTCTTTATCTCAAGATCCTTAACTCAACTGCATTTGTAAAGGCTTTTCTCCAAATAAGGTAACACTCAGAGGTTCTGGGAATTAGAACGTGGACATATCTTTTGGGGAGTCACCATTCAGCCCATGGGCAGAGGACTTGGGGAGGACTTCCCTGTCGAGTGCTGCATTGCCTTAGACCCCTGTTTCTAACTGCTATGTGTCCTGCAACCTCCAGTTTGTCCCAAGGCTTGAGTAATCACAGGCTCCTATTTGAGGGAACTGGGGTCTCCTTGGCAATATGATCCTGTTATATGACTTTGTTTGGCTGCCAGTTTGTTACAATTATGTAAGCATGGTGGCCTGGTAATCAACACAGAGAAACTTGTTGCCATGGTCCTTGATCCTGGATCCAGCCTTAGTACTTTTGTTGTGCCCAGCCCCTTGGTCCCCAAATTATTGCTTCTATCTTGGCAATGCTGTGCCAGATGGACCCCCTTCTGGATCCTAGGCTTGCTCCTCTGGTTGGTTCTCTACAAAGGGTTCAATAGAAATGGGGAGTACAGTCTGAGGAATGGATAAAGAAGATATAGTACATATATACAATGGAATATTACTCAGCCATAAAAAGAACAAGATAATGCTATTTGCAGCAACATGGATGGACCTAGAGATTACCATACTGAGTGAAGTAAGTCAGACACAAAAAGACAAATATCATATGATATCGCTTATATGAGGAATCTAAAAAATAGTGTCCAAATTAACTTATTTACAAAATAGAAGTAGAATCAGTGATGTAGAAAACAAACTTATGGTTACCAGGGGATATGGGGGAGTGGGGGGAAGGATAAACTGGAAGACTGGGATTGACATATACACACTACTATATATAAAATAGATAGCTAATAAGAACATGCTGTATAGCACAGCGAGCTCTACTCAATACTCTGTAATGGTCTATATGGGAAAAGAGTCTAAAAAAATTAAGTGGATATATGTATACGTATAACTGACTCATTTTGCTGTACACCTGAAATTAATTGTAAATCAACTATACTCCAACAAAAATTTAAAAAAAAATCGTGAGGATGGGAAGTGGGAAGAGGCTCAAGTGGGTGCAGGGGACCCAGAAGTCAGCCTTATCCCAGTTCTCTGGCTTCTCCTGGGTCTCAATCAGCCTCATCCCCAGATCTTTTTTATCTCCTGCCTTTGGTGTTTCTAACATTAAATTAGGGGTGGAGGATTTGGCTTTTGCAAACCTGCCAGGAACATGATTAGCTGATTTTCAGCCATCTGGGATCATTCACTGTGAGCATAAAGGACTTCTTGGTAGGCTGTCTGACGTTTCCTTTCTGCTTTCAGATGGGCCAGCTGGACCAAAGTTTGTGTATGTGTGGAGGAGGACGGGGGAGACAGCACTGAAGGCAGTAAATAGTAGTCCATAGACTCCAACAGTCTGATATTTTGGAACCAGCCTGTTCTACAAAGTGGTTATACCACTGTATAGTCCCACCTACAACATGTGAAAATTTCAATTGTCTACGACCTCACCAACTTACAGTGTTGTCAGTTCTTTAATTTTAGCCATTGTAATAGATATAAAGTGGTGTCTCATTGTGGTTTTAACTTTCATTTCCTTGAATAAATGATCTTAATATTTTTATGTGTTTATTTCCATTTGAATATCTTCCTCTGTGAACTATCTGCTCAACTCTTTGGCTACTTTTTTTAGTTAGCTTTTTTATTATTGATTTATAGAGCTTTAAAAATGTATTCTGAACACAAACCCTTTGTCATATATGTCTTGTGAATATTTTTCCCAGTCTATGGCTTGCTTTTTCATTTTCTGAATAGTGTCTTTGGATAAACAAGAATTTAAACATTTTGATGAAGTCTCAACTTATTATTTTTCTTCTTTTTGTTTAGTAAAATTTGCGTCCTTTCTAAGAAATTTTTGCATATCCCAAAACTGGGAAGATATTTTCCTATTTTCTTCCTAAACATGTTGTAGTTTAAACTATTTGGTTAAGTCTGTAATCCATCTTGAATTAATGTGTGTGGGTGTATGCATGTGTGGTGTCAAGTAGAGACTGAGGTTAATTTTTTCCCATATATTTATCTAGTTCCAGCACTAACTTTTATTTATTTTTATTTTTTTAACATCTTTATGAGAGTATAATTGCTTTACAATGGTGTGTTAGTTTCTGCTGTATAACAAAATGAGTCAGCTATACATATACATATATCCCCATATCTCCTCCTTCTTGTATCTGCCTCCCACCCTCCCTATCCCACCCCTCTAGGTGGTCACAAAGCACTGAGCTGATCTCCCTGTCCAGCACTAACTTTTGAAAAGAATTTTCCATTAAGCTCTCTTGGCATCTTTGTCAAAAGTCAATCAACTATCATCGTGTAATTCTGTATCTATACTCTCTATTCTGTTCCACCGATCTATCTTTACATGAATACTATACTGTCTTAATTACTGTAGTTTTATAGTAAGTCTTGAAATCAGGTGATGTGAGTCATCCAATCTTGGTCTTTTGTTTCAAGACTGATTTGGTTACTCCAGGTCCTTTTCATTTCCAAATAAATTTTAAAATAAAGATGCCAATTTCTACAAAAAATCATGTTGAATTTTTTATTTAAATTACATTGAATCTATTGATCAGTTAAGGGGAATTAACATTTTAACAATATTGACTCTTCCAAATCATGACATGATATATTTTACCATATATTTAGTTTTAATTTTTCCCAGCAATGTTTTATAGTTTTAATTGTCAAGGTCTTGCATGTCCATTGTTATATTTATTCCTAAATATTTTATTTTTTTAATTTTCTTATAAATGTTATTTTTCTGAAACTTTATTTTTCAATTGTCTGCTGCCAATATATAGAAATGCATTGATTCTGATATTGACTTTATACCTTGTGAGTGATAAGTTTTCTTATTCAAGTATTTTGTAGATTGCTTAGGATTTCTTTCTAACAATCATGTCTTCTGAAAATACAGAGTTTTGTTTCTTCTTTTCAATTTTTGTGGTATTTAATTTCTTTTCCTTGCCTTATTGCACTGGAAAAATCATCATAAAATTATATGGATTTGGAATTATCTTTTGGGAATTTTTTGATTATGAATTAAATTCCTTTAATAAATATAAGTGTGGTTACCAGCCTCCAAGATGGCCATCAATGATCTTCACCTCCTGGTGTATAAAGCTTTGTGTAGCATTTTACTAGAATGGGTCTGTGTGACCAATAGCATACAGCAGATTTGATGGTATGTTACTTATGAAGAGATTATAAAGCACTATAGTTTCTGTCTATCATTCACCCTGGGAAAAGCCAGGAACTATGTTGTGAGGGCACTCAAGCAGTTGCGGAGAGGCCCAGGTGGCAAGGAATAGAGGTTTCCTGCCAACAGCCAGTGAAAAACAGGCCTGCCAATAGCCATGTGAATGAGTTTAGAAGCAGATTCTCCAGCATAGTCAAGTCTTCAGATGACTGCAGCCCTGCCTGACAACTTGACTGTAACCTTGTGAGAGGTCCTGAGTGAGAACCACCCAGTTAGGTTACACCTGAGTTCTTCACCCCCAGAAATTTGTGAGATAAATTTGTTTTTTGCTTTAATATCATAAATTTTGGGATAACTTTTATTATGCAGAAATAGATAGTAATACAATAGAGCTATTCAGCTTTTTCATTTTTTTGTGTCAGTTTTGATAATTTGTGTTTTTCAAGGAATTTGCCTATCTCCATAAAGTTGTCAAATTTGGCAAAAAATTGTTCATAATATTTTGTTGTTTTCCTTTTAAGGTCTGTAGGATCTGTATTGGTATCCCTCCTTTCATTTTTGACATTTAAAAACTTGTGTTTTCTCTTTTTCTGATAGCATTTAGACCTTTCTCAATTTTATTAATTTTTTTAAAAACTAGCTTTTGGTTTCATTATTAGTTTTCTGTTTTGTCTATTTTCTATTTTACTGATTTCCATTTTTACCTTTAAATCTTTTTTCTATTCACTTTGTTTTTAATTTGCTTCTCTGTTTTGAGTTTCTTAAGGTTGAAACTTAGAACACTGAAATGATACTTTTCTTATTTTCTAATATAAGCATTTAAAACTATAAATTTCTCTCTAAGCACCACTTCAGTTGTATTCCACAAATGTTAGCTCATATGTTGTTTTTATTATCATTTAATTAAATTTCACTCATGATTTTTTTACACATGGGCTGTTTATTTTCAAATCTTTGGAATTTATAGGTACTTTATTGCTATTGATTTCCAAATTAATCATGCTGTGGACATATGACATATTCTGTAAGACTTGAATATTTTGACATTTATTAAGATACACTTTATTGTCCAAGATGTGGTCCATCTTGGTGAATGTTTCTTGTGCCCTGAAAAATAATGTGGATTCTATGGTGATTGAGTATAGTCTTTAAATGTCAGTTACATCAAATTCATTGAGAGCATTGTTTAAAGTTTTTGTATCCTTATTTTTTTCCTGTTTTTTAAAAAATCAATTCCTGAAAAGCAGTATTACAACTTACAACTATGATTGTAGATTTATTTATTTTTTTCACTAGTTCTGTCAGATTTTGCTTTATGTATTTTGAAACTCTATTATTAGGAACCTACAACATTTAAGATTTTCATGTCTCCCTAATGAACTGTCTAATTAACTCCTTAATGAACTTATGAAAAGTCACTATTTATCTTTGGCAGTGATACTTATCTTGAAGTCTATTTTGTATGATATTATTATAGCCTTATCAGTTTTCTCATTCTTTGCACAGTCTATTTTTCCATCATCTTATTTTAACCTGCTTCTTATGTTAAACTACACCTTCTGTAGACAGAATGTTGTTGAGTATTGATATTATTAATCCAGTCTAATCATCTCTACCATCTAATTGGAGTATTCAGCCATTTAAGGTTAATGCAGTCTTTGGTGTGGTTGAGTTTTAGTCTGTTATTTTTCTATTTGTTTTTCATTTTTTTCTTCCTCACCAATATTCCTTTTTTCCTAACTTTTAAAAGATTAACTGGAGATACTTTTAGCATTCCACTTTATTTCCTCTTTTGGAATTTCTGCTATATCCATGTTGTATTTTTTTAGTGGTTAACCTAGGGATTATAATATGCATCTTTAATATACCACAGTCTACTTAACTTATCACATATTATTTCCAAAATAAAAGAAATTGATGATATATTTCTACTTACCCCATCTTTTGTGCTAGTTTTGTTATGAATTTTATCTCTACAGGTTTTAACCTCCACAGCAAAATATTATTTTTTTATTTAAATAGTCATAAATCTTTTAAAGAAAAAAGAGAAAAAATAAAACACTCATCACTTCTTGTGCTCTTTATTTCTTCCTGTAGATGCAAGTTTCCATCTGTTTTCCCTTCATCCTAAAGAGTATAAGTATTTCTAAAAATGAAATACTAAAGAGTTATAGTATTTCTCTGATGGCAATGTAGTCTCTCAACTTTTGTTTATCTGAAGTTAAAAAAAATCTTAGCTTTTCAAGGATAATTTTAATAAGTATAAAACACTGGTTGGAAGTTTTTTTCCCCCAACTTTATTAAAATGTCATCCCATTTCTTTATGCTTCCTTCCATTGTTTCTGGAAAGAAGGCAGTTGTCATTCATGTCACTGTTCCCTTGTATGTAATGTGGATTTTATTTTCCTTGGTAGCTTTTTAACGTTCTCTCCTAATTCTTAGTTTTCAGTTTACCTCTGATGTATCTAGGTAAAGTTTCTTTTGCCTTCATCCTTGTTAGGTTCACTAAGCTTCTTGGATACCCAGATTGATGTTCAAATTCTTCTTTTCTGCCCCATATCTCTCTCCTTTTGGGACTCTAATTGCATATATGTTAAATTGCTTGATATTTTCCCACAGGTCATGGAGGATGTGCTTATTATTATTTTTCAATATTTTTCTCTGTTATTAAGATTGGATGATTTTTATTGATCTGTCTTCAAATTTACTTATTCCTTTATTGACAGTATCCAATCATCTGTTAAGTCCATCCAATAAATTTCTGTTCTAAAATTTCCATTTGTTTCTTTTTCTTTATTTTTTTTTACAAGTTATATTTTGCCAGCATGGGATTTTATGGTACATGGTGTGTGGCTTGCTTTTTTTTCCATTCCTCAATAAATAAGCTTATGATTTCTCATGTTTTTTATTTTTTTAAAAATTATTATTATTATTATTTTTAATTTTTTTGGACTATAGCTGATTTACAATGTTCTGCTAGTTTCAGGTGTACAGCAAAGTGTATCAGTTATAAATATACATATATTCACTCTTTTTTAGATTCTTTTTCCATACAGGCCATTATAGAGTATTGAGTATAGTTCCCCATGCTATACAGTAAGTCCTTATTAGTTATCTATTTTATATATAGTAGTGTGTATATGTGCAATCTTCCATTTTATCCTTCCCTCACCTTCCCTAAGAAGAAATTACACCTTCCCTAAGGAAATTCACAGTTCAGATGGCAGACAGCCAAGTAGAGAGATATTAGAATTATAGTGTGATATATGCTATGGTACAGGCATTGTAGAAGTGCCTAAGAAATCCTGGATGGGAGTCTTGAAAGACTTTCAGGAAGAGGTAGTGCCTACAATAATTCTTGAAGGTTAAATTGGTATGTCTTAGTCAATTTAGGCTGCTATAACCAGATATGATAGAGTGGATGGCTTAAACAACAGGAATTTATTTCTCACAGTTCTGGAGGCTTGGAAGTCTGAGATCAGGGTGCCATCAGATCCTGTGTCTAGTGAGGGCCCTCTTCCTGGTTTGTTGTATCCTCACATGTTAAGGACAGTGAGCTCTAGTCTCTTTCTAGTCTTATAAGGGCACTAATCCCATCATGGGGGCTCCACCCTCATGACCTCATCTAAAACTAATTACTTCCCAAATGTCCCACATATTATGGGATTAGTGTTTCAACATATGAATTTTGAGGGGACACAAACGTGTAGTTCATAACAAGGTATTATTAGGCAGAGAAGATGGGGAAAGTATGTTCTACAAAAACAGAGTGGTACCTGCATAGCATAGAAGCAAGAGGGAGAAAGGAGTTTAGGGGGCCATGCACAAGTGTGAGAGGGGAATGTGGAGACATTTGAGACTGAAGTAGAGGATGGAGAAACCTGACCTTTATAATCAGATTGTGGTTTTTTAAAAAAAAATGTAGACACAATAGAAACAATTGGTGGGGACCAGTCTGGAAGCAGGGAGATAGGTGAGGAGGATGTTGGGGTGGGGGTACTCTGGTCTTGGGCTGAAAAGAAGGATGGATTTGAGGGAATCTGGGCAATTATAATTTAAGTATCACATGACTGACAAGAGGAGGACAAAGGTACATGAGAACAAGATGCCTCAGAAGATTCCTGGACCTCTGTGTGGGGCCTCAGGGGATCTCAGTGTCCTTCTTTAAGATCCAGGAGAAGTAAGAAGTTTAGGAGGAAAGAAATGATGCTTCCACTGTCATCATGTTGAACTGGGTGCTGGAGCCCAACCAGTTGAAGAAGCCCAGAGGACAGATGTACTCACTGGGCTGGATTTCAGAGGGATGAATTTGGGAATTCACATCATCAGTTAAAGTTTGGAATTTCAACATGACTAGCCCTGTCCAGACCCTTGGATTCAGTCAGCCAGAGAAAATGGGGAATCCTATAAATCATCATGTAGATAAAAGAGCAATTTTTCAGGCCCTTATTTACAGTGGCTTTAGTGTGCTACATTTCTAGGGAAATATATGTTCTTGTCACCCAACTGCAAGAGAAGTAAGTGAGCTTGAATCACATGAGTAAGCTTAAACGCCAGCCTGAAATTTAGTAAGCTACTTTGTACCTTCTCGTTGTCTTCTTCATTAAAAGTGTGCCATTTTCCTTGTGCCTTGGGGTATAGATTAAAATAAGGCTGGCTGTGAGTTTAAAAAAAAAGAATGACATATCAACGAAACAAGACGTTCTTCTTATAAGGTCAAGTGGATCCTTTGGTGAACCTTGCTAAGCAACACATCCTGCTGGAGACCTGGAAAAAGCCAGGTGTTGGAGAACTTGGGTCTCCAAACATCCCAGGCTAGCCCCTGACCTAGGGATTGCCAGGAGTTTAGGGGCTACAGCTATTGCCTGAGACTCTGGTCTGAAAGCTGCTTTGAGGCAGGGTCCTGTCTCTCTTGTTTTCCACTACATTCCCTGGGCTGAGTGCCATGCTCGGGGTATAATATGTCCTCAAAGAGGTGTGGGAGTGAATGAATAAATGAATGAACTAGATACCATCCTATATATAGTGATTAGGAATCTGGTTTGAGTCCTGACCTTAGGTTCCTTCTCTAAAAAACAGAGCTGCTGTGAGGAATAAATGAGATAACACATGATATGCTTGGTACCGTGCTTGGCAAATGGTAACGGTTCAATAATTCAAGCTGTTGCTATTATTATTGTTGTTGCTGTTATTTTTATTATTATTGTCTGTTCCTTGTAGGTCTCCACAATACGTTGGTTGATCAGTCAAGTGAGCTCTCCACACTTCAGCTTCTTCCTTCATGAAGTGGTGATTGTTATTGCTGGCTTGCCTCCCTCTCAGCTGGTTATTGATTATAAAGTGTTAGATGAACAGACACTGAGGTTGGATCTCACTGTCTTACCTCGAGAGAACGGTGACTCGGAGAGAGCAAGGAACTCAGAGCGAGTGGCACAGCCAGGTGGGATATGAATGCAAGAATATTCTGGAAGGTGAAATTCATCAGCAAAGTATAATAGTAAATAACTCACTATTAATACAGCTTTGTGGAGCCAAAAAGTTACTGGCTTTGGAGTCATTCTGGCTTCATTGTCAATCCCAGCTTCTCCTGTACTGGGTACATGATGGATGTTTCCTGGACCCCATGTGAAAGCCAGAGTGTGAGGCTGAGTTACAGGCTGCTGTGAAGATAAAAGAGAGGAGGGATGTGTGGAAAGGCCAAGCATAGCCCCTCATATAGCGGGTGTTCCATCTACACTGTTGCTGTTTTATGACACAGCTAACAAGGGGGCAGACTGGGCTAAGAATGTGGGTCTGCTGGAAGCAATATTAAGTCTCTCTTACATTTAGAAGGAATGTGTGTCACATGGAGAACCCTGGGGTGCCCTTTAGCACATAGGGGTCAATGGCAGGACTGTGGGCTGAGGATATAGGGATGCTGTGGTGCCCCAATAGCCACCTCGCCTCCAGTGAAGGGTGGCACATAAACTCTCCTATGAGCTAAGAGGCAACAAGCCAAAGCCACCGGGCAGGTAGGACCCTCAAGGACATTTGTCTTGGGCATCCCCACACCCTCCACATCTGACCCATCTCAACACTGCTCTGTAGCCGGTTTTGCAATGCCTAAGGGCAGCCAGTTGTCAGCCAAAGTTCTAGACTAGATTCTGAGTCTGGGTTCAAATCCCAGGTCTGCCACTTCATAGCTGTGCCTCAGTTTCCTCACCTGTAATGTGGGCTCAGCAATAGCACCTGTCTCATGGGTTAATGTTGCAAGATGCCTGTGACCTGGGAAGCAATATGCAAGTGTTCGGTATTATGACTGTCGCTGTAGCATGAGGCTGTTAGAAGAACATCATTCCTGGTCCTGGGATCTTTAAGGAGACTTTTAGCCCTGCCATTCTGTGATAGGGCCTGGTCCCTCTCCCTCTAACTGGACATTCATTAATAGTGGGCATCAGAAGGGCACAAAAGTCTTCAGTGCCCGAGGCAACTGGTTGATGAGTGATAAGCCAGGACTACGCCCCCAGGTCTGCTTTTTGGAAACTCGGTCTACTTGTGACATTTTTTTGTGTGTGCAGCCCAGAGCCAGGAGAGCTGCCACGCCTGCTGGCTGTCTCTGCGGAGAGCCTGGAGTGAGTGGTGCCCTGTCTGGTCCTCACCCTGCAGGTTTTGAGCCTCCATTTAATGGCCGCACGCAGGGAGGCTGACCCCCACTCACCAATCTTCCCAGTTTGTAGATTTCAGCTGGTTGCCAACTCTCCACTGTGGAACACAGCCCTCACACTGGCATCATAAGCAGGAAGTGGGCTGGAGAGTTGGGATGGATGGCTGTGAACACCTCCTGGGCTGGGGAGGGTCTGAATCCAGCTGGGGCCCAGAACGTCAGAGTTCAATAAGCCTTTGCTGCATGAGGATGGTCCAGTGGTGTGGTCCTCCCAGCAGCACATCTGGCCATGACCCCGTTCACCTTGAGATGGGCCTGGCCAGCCGAGAAAGACATGTGTTGTGTGCTGGGCACCCTACGCCTCCCTCCTGGAGGGAAACCCAGGCATCTCCTTCTTGTGCTCCTTAATTCACAGACTCTGTCGGGATCCTAGCGCCTCTGCTGACACCTGAGTGACAGCTCATGCACCATTCCTTACCCTCACCTCCAGGTTTGGTTGTTTTGGGGATGAAGTTTGCTCTTTGAGTTTCTCTCCATATTCCACGCAAGGTCCTGACTGCTTAGTGGGGCCCCTCTACCCATTGTGGTGAGGACCTGGTCGAGAGCTCACCGTCCATACCTTCCTGGTGAACCAGAGGCCCCAGGTCAAAGTAGAAGTATACACAAGAGCACCCCAGAACCAGCCTCAATCTGCAAACAGAGCCCCTGCTGCAGTAGAGGAGCCACTAGGCTGCAGGCAGCAACTCAGGGACATTGGAGTCAGGAGGCAGTTAATATACGGTGTGATAAGGAATAAAAGAACTATTAATAAGGTGCTTTGCCGACTTGATTCTGGCCCCATTAAACTTTTTCTTACCTTATTTCACACTCCATTTCCAAAGCACCCTCTCTTTCGCTCCCCACCTTTAATGGTTCTGGCAGAACTGGGCCTTAATGAAGTCTGGCAGCATAAATTTAAGGCAGTGTCTGGCTGAAGTGATCAGAAGCTCCCAAGTTCAGGAGGATCCTTGGGGTGGCTGGAGACATATATCTGGCTTCCATACTGTCCAATGGATTCCGTAGTCAGGCGGGGGGAGCCAAGTGTGCCTCGGGGTGGTGACAGCCATGAGTAATGGCACCTCGGCAGTTCCCAGGCAACTTGAGTGGGGGACAGCCCGTCCTGAGGGCAGAGTCATGCATTTCTTCCCTCATTCATTCATTCCACACCATGCACTGGTGCTGGACCTCCTGTGTGTTTCATATCTCTTCCAGGTGGGCCTCTTCTCCTTGCATCCTTCATTGCAGATGAAGACGCTGAATGAGGCTCGTTGGGTGTCAGTGGCTCACCTGAGCTAACACCTGAGGGAGCAGTGAAGGAATAAGAAGAAACCGGTTCTGTTCCTCTCTGAGACCATCTTTATATTTCTTGGTCAACCTCCCTCTGCTGCAGCATCATTAGGTCAATGAGTTATCTTCAGCTGGTAAGAGACATGGTCGCTCTCCCCTGGGACTCACTTTCTGGCCTGTCCTCAGGCACTTCCTGGCTCTGTGTGTGGGGCTGCACTTCACCTGTCTCACCTGTCTCACCTGTGATCATCGTCCGGCACAGTGTTGGATCAAACTTGGGTCCCCCTGGGTTCATGGCAGAGCCTTGTAGCTAGGACCTGGGTCTCTGGAGTCCCTGTCTGGGGCTCAGTGTGACATGAGGCAGGTGTGGTGCCAAACCGACTTGGTTTCAAACCGGCTGGGCTAAGCTGGGCCTGGGGTGGGAGAGTTCAGGCCTGGGAGGGAGATGGGGAGGGGGTTAGGAGAGCAAAAAAAGTGAGTGAAGTGGAAAGAGAGCTCAGGACCTTCCCACAGGTAACTCCAGGGCTACCTGGGGCTCCTCCTGGTCAAGGGGAATTGCATTCCTTAGCCTGACCTCTACTTGGCTTGGACTGACTTTGGATACTCCTGACAATGAGGCCTCAGTTTGAGGTTGGGATTTTGTTATCATGCTCTTCTTTTCAACTTAATTGCCCATTCTTCTCTCACTTTTCAATTTTCCCTTAGGCTCCCTTAGCCTTTCCACTACCCTTCAAAGTGACGTGTCCCTGTGAGGCAAATCTTAGTCTCTCTGATGCTAGTAGTGATATTAATGCTGATGTTTGTGTCATTGTTGGTAGTGGTGGTGGAGGTGGTAGCAGTGTTGGTGCAGGTGCAGGTGGTGGTGGAGTAACAGTGATGATGGTGTCACTAGTGGTGACCATGATAGTGTTAATGGTGTTGGTGGTAACGGTCATGGAGATATTGCTGTTGATGGTTGTGATGGTAGTGGTGGTTATGATGCTGGTGGTGGTGATGGTGGTATTGTTGGTGATCATGACCATGTGGACGATGGGGATGGTTATGATGATGGTGGTAGTTGTACTGATGGGCACTGATCCTCTGAAAGTAGAGAAAGAATAGGGGCTCTGGAGTCAGACAGACCTGTGTGCCAATATCGGCTCCCGTGAATTCTTTAGTGTCTCTGAGCCTCTCTTTCTGCATCTGTAAAGTGGGGATAATAATATGTGATGTCTTGAGAATAAGGGATAGTATCTATGTCCCACCCACTTCCCCCAAAGTCCCAGGGCTCTTTGTCCTTCTCCCTGGGTGTGGGGGAGATGCATGTGTGTCCTTTCCTCTGTCTGTTTTCATTTCTTTGGGGTTTTCTTTTGTCTTGCAGTCTCCTGGCAAGCAGGCAAATGAGAGAGACCCTGTCTGACACCTGTGGCTTCTCACCTCAGGACCGTGGTTCAGTAGCCCAGGTGGGCTGTTACCCTGCCTCTGCTCCCTGCCCCTGATTCCCCTTCACCTGGTCCAGCCACCTGGTCACACGGTGGAGCCAGGTGGGAAACAAGGCAGGCTCTGTGCACACAGCACCACTGCCCAAGGATGGGAGTGGGGAGTCACCATCTCTATGTCACCTGCTTAGAGAACACCCCCTGTTCCCATGATCTACTATTGTAATAGAAACTACCCCGACTTAGGGGCTTAAAGCAGCATGCATTTTACTCTGCTCATGACCTGAGGGTCAGGAGCTTGGAAAGGGCTCAGCAGGGCGATTCTTCTGCTCCATGAGGCATGGCTGGTGGGATTCAGCTAGCAGCTGAAGGTCCCGGGAAAGCTTCACTTACATGCCTGGTGCATGGGAGGGTGTGGGGTGTAGGGTGGGGGACTGGCTGGGCTTAGCTGGGCACCTCCTCCTCTCTGTGGAGTGTAAGAACCCTGATCATTTGTCCTGGAGGAAGTCCACACTCAGGATTTGGCTCATTGCTTCAGCCCTGATGTTCTCTGAGATGTTACTCCATCTCTCTTATTTCTTGTAAACATGCAGTCAGATCTAGGGGCTCCGCTGGGCTTGGGTTTCTGTCTTTGCAGGGTGGTGATGGGTCTTGGGAGACTTCCTATTGTATCACATCAGGTGGCATATACTGTCCAGTTGTTCTGTCTTTCCTGATGGTGGATTTGTGTTATCAGTCTGAACCACCTTTATAATGTTCCCTACCATATCTTTACCTAATGATTTCCGCTTCCATTCATAGCCATTACTGAGATCAATTACATCATTAGGAGTTGCAAAATGGTGCCTTTAAAATTCTCTGAAGCCTTTTGCATTTACTAGCTGGAGTTCTTTAATAAAGAGAGATTTCCCTTATGAAATATTAGTTACTCTAAAATGCGGTTTGGGGCTTCCCTGGTGGCGCAGTGGTTGAGGGTCCACCTGCCGATGCAGGGGACATGGGTTCATGCCCCGGTCTGGGAAGATCCCACATGCCGCGGAGCGGCTGGGCCCGTGAGCCATGGCCGCTGAGCCTGCACGTCCGGAGCCTGTGCTCTGCAACGGGAGAGACCACAACAGTGAAAGGCCCATGTACCGCAAAAAAAAAAAAAAAAAAAAAAAGAAAAAAAAGAGGCAGTTTGTACAGTAAGGACAGAAAAATTCTTGGTTCTTAGCCTTTATCAACTTTTAGAAAAATGAGTTGATTTCCTAGCAACCTCCTACGGGGATCGATGAGGCATCTTTGTTTTTGTAAATAT
The DNA here is from genome assembly GCF_949752795.1 of Hyperoodon ampullatus. Lineage (NCBI taxonomy): Eukaryota > Metazoa > Chordata > Mammalia > Artiodactyla > Ziphiidae > Hyperoodon > Hyperoodon ampullatus. The sequence goes on from NC_136921.1 coordinate 102,412,611, forward strand.
CCTGATGAACTCAGATTTTAAAAAAATCTTAACACCAAAATTCACTAATTATTAGGGAGAGGATACAAGGAAACAGTTGGCACAGACCCAGCATTACAGCATTGGTCTCTTCCAGGGATCTGAGTCATCAAATGCAGCTTCAAAAAACAAGTGTGGAAATATGCATAACATAAAACTTCCCATTTTAAAGTGTACGATTCAGTGACCTTTAGTGCACTCACGATGCTGTGAAACCATCGTCACTATTTAGTTCCAGCGTTTCTTTTGTCGTCTTAAATGGAAACCCCATGCGCGTTATACCATGACTCTTTACTCCCGCTCCCGCCGCCCCAAGTGACCACAACTCTGCTTTCTGTTTGTGTGATTTGTCTTTTCTGAACAGTTCCCATATATAGAATCATACAGTATGTGGTCTTTCATGCCTGACTTTTCTTTTTTAAATAAACTATTTGAGAATAGTTTTCAATTTACAGAAAAGTGACAAAGACAGTACAGAGAATTCTCATACACCTTACATTCTGTGATGGGTGTTTCAAAACTCTTGGATTTTACGTATTCCATGTATTTTAATCCATTCCAGAGTTCATCTCTTTTTGAGGACCTGATTGCCCCATCTTTGGCTAGTGGGAGCTCCCTCAAGTTGGCTTCGTGGTCTTTCTTGATGACATGTTTATGAACTTAAAGAAGACAAGTCTTTTCAGGATAAAACCTAGAAGCCAGCTGTGAATCAGCAAGTGTGTCTGTGTGGTTTAGGTGGGAAAGGAGAGTTGAGGGGAGGGGATAAAAACCTTAGAGTAGTAAAAACAATAATAATAATAATAAGATGCTAATTCAGTTTCTAGGGAAAACAGCATTTTGTACAATATGCTCCAGAGTTTTGAACTCTGCCAGTATAGCTCCCACTGGGCCTAAGATTCCATTCTTATTAACAAACCCAGGCTGGCTTCCCTCCACCCCAGTTCTGTGCAGTGAGAAACCAGGACCTGCTGGGTTTGCTCTGCCCACGATAATTAAGCTGGCTCAGTGTCACTCTCCCTCAGCTCATCAGCCTCAAGCCTTTGGAGCTGATTAGAAAGGGCTGTAGGGCGCCAGGACTCCTATGCTTCACTGGGAAGAGCCTCTGCAGTTTCCTGCATGCAGCAACCGGGGAAGGCAGACTCAAGCTCACCTGCTTGGTGAGCGTTGCCCAGCCCTGCGTGTGGAGTGGAGCTTGGCCAGAGGAGGAGGATGCCGACAGAGGAGGTGCCCACACACAGGAACATGTTTGGAGCTGCAATGTTTCAGTTACTTTCTCCTTTGATCCTCACAATAAGAACTTTCAAGTGTTTTGTATGTTCCAAGATAGGTGCTGTGGGGTAAATGGTGGGGATGGCACAGTCCTTGTCTGCAAGAAATTTGCAAGGAAAGGGTAAAGCAGCACTGCCAGGCCGTCTATGAGTGGTCGATAGAGGACAAGCCCGCATCCTGCCAGAGGGCTGGGCTGTGCGGGAGGGGGTCAGAGAGGGAGGCTGCATCACTGTTATAATCGGCATCCCCACGAGCAAGACTCGGTTAGGCTGTGGTGTGCACCCATGCCTTGTGGGTGGGGAAGCACATCTAGGCCCCTGGTGTGCACATGGGGTCCCCGATCTCTGCCCAGAACAGTAAGCAATGATACTAGTGGAGACTCATGAAGGCAGATGTCATGAATTAAAGAGAGCACCTGGATACTCATGGGATGGTGAGTGGAGCAGGGAGGTGTAACGGTCAGCACGGGCTCTGGGGTCTGACCATGACCCTAGGCAGCTCTCCATGCCCTCACTATCAGAGAGAAACTCATCTTCTCTCTCCAGTTGTTCTGAGAGCACAGTGACAGCATGTGTGAGCCTGGCTCAGGGGAGGTGCTCAGTAATGGTGGTTGCCATCAGTAGAGGTTTGCTGAACACACCCAAGAGTGACTATGTGTCATTGCCGGTTATCTTGGGTGGGATAGCCACAGTCACCATGACAACAGAGATGCACAGGGCGTCTGAGCATGCAGCTCCAGGCCCTGGGAGACACGGGGGAAGAGGAGAAGGTCTGCACCCAGTGCCAAGGTGAGTCCCTAGACCATGTTGCAGGCTCTGCACTCCAGCTTTGGCTGTTTGTTGGTGTGGGTGCTATGCTTCCACGGATTTCTGGGAACTATGGACCTTGTGCCCCCAGCTGGTGATGGTGAAGCCAAAAGGAAGATAAATCTTTGGTTGGCTTTTCCTGGACAGGGAGGAGCTCACCCATTACTTGGTGCTGATCCACCAATGATCTGATAGACCTGTGGTGGAGGGCTGGGCCAGAGGCCTTCCCATCATCCTGGTGAAGCAGGATGCAGCCATGTGAAGAGGATTCATATAAGATGATATCTAATTAGGGCTTCTTAGAAGAGGAAGTCCTGAGCTTCGCCTCGAAGGACAGGTAGGATTTTTATGGAGGCAGCAAAGAGGAAAGGCATTCCAGGTAAGTGACATGAAAATGCACTGGACTTGGAATCAGGAGATTTGGTTCGAGTCTTGGCTCCACAGCTCACTAGCTGTGTGAGCTTGCTGAAGTCACTTAACCTCTCTGAGCCTTGGTTTCTTTATCTGTACAATGGACATGATAATGCCACACTTGTCATTAGGATTAAATGAGATTGCCTTTATAAAGCATCCTAGCCAGGACCTGGGACCTAGGAAGCACCTAGGAAATGGTAAATCTGTGGGAGAGAAAGCACATGGACAAGCGGGGCTCAGCTCAGGGTCCATGGGCAGGGCCCATGAGTGGGCTTCTGAAACTACATTTATTTTCTTTCTTTTTTTTTTTTTTTTGCAGTACGCGGGCCTCTCACTGCTGTGGCCTCTCCCATTGCGGAGCACAGGCTCCGGACGCTCACAGGCTCAGCGGCCATGGCTCACGGGCCCAGCCGCTCCACGGCATGTGGGATCTTCCCGGACCGGGTCACGAACCCGTGTCCCCTACATCGGCAGGCGGACTCTCAACCACTGCACCACCAGGGAAGCCCTGAAACTACATTTAAAAGTTAGTGTATTTGTTCTCTTTTTATGGAATAAAGATTTCGTAGATTTATCAGACTCTCAGAAGAGTCCGTAACCTGAAAAAGATAAAGAACCATCAATGTAGAGCGTTAGACTTTACAAAGTGTAACTGCTCATTATCTCACTTGAACCCACATGAGCCCCACTTGATAAGTTGAGCTGTTATTATTATTATTCACATTTGACAGTTGAAATAATGGTCTTAGGGACCCAGGACCGTGATGGACTCTGGACTCTTGTGGGTAGCTTCTCCATCATCTTTCCCTTTTTCCCTTCCCAAGAGCTCCAAATTCCCATTGGAGTTCCTTGTGCTTCCGTGAAAACAGGCCCTTCCCCAGGACCAAGGGCCCAGGAAGGTTGACCAGCACATTGGATCTCAGGGGCTGCTCTGATTGGTTCAGGCATGAACATGTGACCCAACGGTCCAATCAGAGTGAATCCCCAATTTGTAACCATGAATTCTCGGACATATATTTATTTTATCTTCCTATGGACTATATGTAAGTAAAGGGATTGCTACAGCCACTTTGCTCTCATAAGCAAAGGGGTCTTGGGAGTAAAGTTGACCCAGAGGAAGCAGATAATCACAGAGAAGAGGGCCGTATCCCTGATCAAACTGTCCAAATTAACTCTGGGTTTCTTCCGAGCATGAATCATAAATTTTCTGTTATTTGCAACCCAAACCTCCTAGTCAATATAGGTGCCTCAACCAAGGTCACACAAGACATTGTTGACAGAACTGGGTCGTGAACCCTACACTCTCCGGCTCCCATTAACAACCATTTAGTTCAACCCTTCACCAGGTGGTCATGACCTTTCCCGGGTTTGCTGACAGCTCAACCTGCCTCACCTCTTGAGGGAGAGTGTCCTAGGAATTCACTTCTTGATGGGCAAACAATGTTTTTATTTTATTTATTTTATTAGTCTCTGCTTTACAACAAAGTGAATCAGTCATACATATATATCTGTTCCCACATCCCCTCCCTCCTGCATCTCCCTCCCTCCCACCCTCCCCATCCCACCCCTCCAGGCGGCCACAAAGCACCGAGCCGATCCCCCCGCGCCACGTGGCCACCCCCCACCATCCATCCACCCCACGCCCGGCAGTGTATACACGTCCATGCCTCTCCCCCGCCCCGTCACAGCCCCCCACCATATCCCCAAGCCCCCCCCCCCCAGTAGGTCTGTGTCTCTATTCCTGTTTTACCCCTAAGTTCTTCATGACATTTTTTTTTTCTTAAATTCCATATATATGTGTTAGCATACGGTATTTGTCTTTCTCTTTCTGACTTACTTCACTCTGTATGACAGACTCTAGGTCCATCCACCTCATTACAAATAGCTCAGTTTCATTCCTTTTTATGGCTGAGTAATATTCCATTGTATCTATGTGCCACATCTTCTTTATCCATTCATCCGATGATGGACACTTGGGTTGTTTCCATCTCCGGGCTATTGTGAATAGAGCTGCAATGAACATTTTGGTACATGTCTCTTTTTGAATTATGGTTTTCTCAGGGCATATGCCTAGTAGTGGGATTGCTGGGTCATATGGTAGTTCTATTTTTAGTTTTTTAAGGAACCTCCATACTGTTCTCCATAGCAGCTGTACCAATTCACATTCCGAGCAGCAGTGCAAGAGTGTTCCCTTTTCTCCACACCCTCTCCAGCATTTATTGTTTCTAGATTTCTTGATGATGGCCATTCTGACTGGTGTGAGATGATATCTCATTGTAGTTTTGATTTGCATTTCTCTAATGATTAATGACGTTGAGCATTCTTTCATGTGTTTGTTGGCAGTCTGTATATCTTCTTTGGAGAAATGCCTATTTAAGTCTTCTGCCCATTTTTGGATTGGGCTGTTTGTTTTTTTGTTATTGAGCTGCATGAGCTGCTTATAAATTTTGGAGATTAATCCTTTGTCAGTTGCTTCATTTGCAAATATTTTCTCCCATTCTGAGGGTTGTCTTTTGGTCTTGTTTATGGTTTCCTTTGCTGTGCAAAAGCTTTGAAGTTTCATTAGGTCCCATGTGTTTATCTTTGTTTTTAGTTCCATTTCTCTAGGAGGTGGGTCCAAAAGGATCTTGCTGTGATTTATGTCATAGAGTGTTCTGCCTATGTTTTCCTCTAAGAGTTTGATAGTGTCTGGCCTTACAATTAGGTCTTTAATCCATTTTGAGCTTATTTTTGTGTATGGTGTTAGGGAATGATCTAATCTCATACTTTTACATGTCCCTGTCCAGTTTTCCCAGCACCACTTATTGAAGAGGCTGTCCTTTCTCCACTGTACATTCCTGCCTCCTTTATCAAAGATAAGTTGGCCATATGTGCGTGGGTTTATCTCTGGGCTTTCTATCCTGTTCCATTGATCTATCTTTCTGTTTTTGTGCCAGTACCATACTGTCTTGATTACTGTAGCTTTGTAGTATAGTCTGAAGTCAGGGAGCCTGATTCCTCCAGCTCCATTTTTCGTTCTCAAGATTGCTTTGGCTATTTGGGGTCTTTTGTTTTTCCAAAAAAATTTTGAATTTTTTTGTTCTAGTTCTGTGAAAAATGCCAGTGTTAGTTTGATAGGGATTGCATTGAATCTGTAGATTGCTTTGGGTAGTAGAGTCATTTTCACAATATTGATTCTTCCAATCCAGGAGCATAGTATGTCTCTCCATCTATTTGTATCATCTTTAATTTCTTTCATCAGTGTCTTATAGTTTTCTGCATACAGGTCTTTTGTCTCCTTAGGTAGGTTTATTCCTAGATATTTTATTCTTTTTGTTGCAATGGTAAATGGGAGTGTTTCCTTGATTTCACTTTCAGATTTTTCATCATTAGTATATAGGAATGCCAGAGATTTCTGTGCATTAGTTTTGTATCCTGCTACTTTACCAAATTCATTGATTAGCTCTAGTAGTTTTCTGGTAGCATCTTTAGGATTCTCTATGTATAGTATCATGTCATCTGCAGACAGTGACAGCTTTACTTCTTCTTTTCCGATTTGGATTCCTTTTATTTCCTTTTCTTCTCTGATTGCTGTGGCTAAAACTTCCAAAACTAAGTTGAATAAGAGTGGTGAGTGTGGGCAGCCTTGTCTTGTTCCTGATCTTAGTGGAAATGGTTTCAGTTTTTCACCATTGAGGACAATGTTGGCTGTGGGTTTGTCATATATGGCCTTTATGATGTTGAGGAAAGTTCCCTCTATGCCTACTTTCTGGAGGGTTTTTATCATAAATGGGTGTTGAATTTTGTCAAAAGCTTTCTCTGCATCTATTGAGATGATCATATGGTTTTTCTCCTTCAATTTTTTAATATGGTGTATCACATTGATTGATTTGTGTATATTGAAGAATCCTTGCATTCCTGGAATAAACCCCACTTGATCATGGTGTATGATCCTTTTAATGTGCTGTTGGATTCTGTTTGCTAGTATTTTGTTGAGGATTTTTGCATCTATGTTCATCAGTGATATTGGCCTGTAGTTTTCTTTCTTTGTGACATCCTTGCCTGGTTTTGGTATCAAGGTGATGGTGGCCTCGTAGAATGAGTTTGGGAGTGCTCCTCCCTCTGCTATATTTTGGAAGAGTTTGAGAAGGATAGGCGTTAGCTCTTCTCTAAATGTTTGGTAGAATTCACCTGTGAAGCCATCTGGTCCTGGGCTTTTGTTTGTTGGAAGATTTTTAATCACAGTTTCAATTTCAGTGCTTGTGATTGGTCTATTCGTATTTTCTATTTCTTCCTGATTCAGTCTTGGCAGGTTGTGCATTTCTAAGAATTTGTCCATTTCTTCCAGGTTGTCCATTTTTTTGGCATAGAGTTTCTTGTAGTAATCTCTCATGATCTTTTGTATTTCTGCAGTGTCAGTTGTTACTTCTCCTTTTTCATTTCTAATTCTATTGATTTGAGTCTTCTCCCTTTTTTTCTTGATGAGTCTGGCTAATGGTTTATCAATTTTGTTTATCTTCTCAAAGAACCAGCTTTTAGTTTTATTGATCTTTGCTATCGTTTCCTTCATTTCTTTTTCATTTATTTCTGATCTGATCTTTATGATTTCTTTCCTTCTGCTAACTTTGGGGGTTTTTTGTTCTTCTTTCTCTAATTGCTTTAGGTGCAGGGTCAGGTTGTTTACTCGAGATCAAACAATGTTTTTAAAATCAGGTTCCAAAATCCTAGGTGGCTTCTCTCACAAATTCCAAGAAAGAACTTATGGAACTAAGATTTGGCAAACTGGTCCACCCCTTCCCGGAACTCCTAATCTCTCAAAGCCTAGACAGAAGGGATGAGCACATTCTGCCCACATTCTTCTCACTCCTCCATCAAATGCACATTGAATGCCTCCTATGGGCAGGCCCTGTGGTGGTTGTGGGCTGCATTGCACTGAAACATATACAGGGCCTGCCTGTGTGGCTTCTGCCAGTGGAGCTTTCTGGTGTTGGTGAGCTCAGAGGGGGCTTTGTGTGTGTAGGAGTGTGAGGGCAGGAACTGCTCATTCACACTGAAGAGGCGTGTCCTTGGGGACCTGCCAGCACCTGGTTTGCACTGTGGCTCTTCAGGGGACCCAAAGTCCATGTGCAGCTGTCAAAAGCCCTCACACGTGTTTGTTGTGTGTCCTGTGTGCTGTAGTGGATGGGCGTGGCTGTGGCTTGGGCAGGGCATTGGTCGGAGTGACTGGATCTTGGCCAAGTGCATTAAATGCTCAGAACTTTAGTTTTCCTTATGATAAATGTATACATGCCCTTTATGTTGTTCTTGTGATTCCTAAGATAATGTCGGTGAATGCATGTTCTAGTAACCAGTGTCTAGTCGATGCTCCATAGATTTAAGTATCATTTTTTATGTTACCTTTATAGCACAGTTCCTCCATCCAAATTCACGAAACAAAACAAAACAAAACAAAACAAAAAAACCTTCCCCCTAAAAGCCTAGACTGAACGTTATTAGGAAATAAAATCATCATTTCCTGAATCAACCCTGCCCTAAATCACGAAGTTTAATCCAAGGGACTTATTTGCATGCCTTGTGTCTTTGGGATCATGCTGTCATTACAGCAGTTGGTGTGGGGTCAGCTGAGGGGAGGGTTAAGGAGGAATGAGCTGACCTGCTCTAAACATGGCTCTGTGCTTATCAACAGCTGCATGACTTGGGGCAAGACTTTTTATCTCTCTAAGCCTCAGTTTCCTCTTATGTAAAGTGGAGATGATTTTTACTTACTGCTGTGAATTTTGGCAGACGTTTTGCTAGAGTTGGGTAGAGGTCAGATTTTTGCAAAAAAGCAACCTCACTGGATCAGATGTATGTTTCTTTCTCTGTGTTATCTGTTCTCTTAGAGGTAAATGCATCTTTCCCCCATCAGAACACTTTGGGATTGATTAGGAGCAAAGTAACTTGAGAAAAAAGGGCCAAAGGAATAGGTGGCGCCAGGCCATGGCAGAACTTCCGCCACATCTGTGACCCTGGATGGCCAGCACGGCTTCGAGCGCTTCACCCACTGGGTAAAAGCACAGCTTCCCCCAGGACTGGCCACTCTTCCAGGGCTGGTGGGTGGCTGCAGCCTCAAGCCAAACACAGGTCCTGAAGAAGGTGGCCATCTCTGCTTTACTTAACCCTCTATATGAGGTCTCTCTGGGGAGACTTGAGGCAGCCCAGCTTCCGGTTCCCTTTGCTAGTGCTGTTGCAGGATCACGTGGGAGATGGATGGGAATGCACTCAAAAAATGCCAGGCCTCCTGTCTTCTCAGCACTTGAGATTTGACTGCAGGTGGGAGCCTGTGGGTTCCTTCTCCCCACATCAGCCTGGAGGATAACTCACTCTCCAGAGATAGGAAAGATTTTACATCTAACTTAGAAATTAGAGTACCATGTTGTAAACAAAACAAAATGAAACAAAATGCATTTTCTTGTCATTTTGACTCATTGGGGCAGGGGTGTGTGTGTAGGTCGTGAAGGGTTGGCTCGCCTGGGAGAATGTGGTCCCCACAGGGTGGTGGTGAGCGCATCCCCTCAGTTTATGCCCGCTGCAACAAGAGCTCATTTCCAGTGGCTTTTGGAGCTTAGTGCAAGATACCAGATGAGTTGGGTTTCCCAGTCCAAGGCCAAAGCCTGTGCTTCCCCTGCAAAGTCTTGGGAGATCCCTCAGATATTTAAAGTGGACCCAGACAACAAACAGGTAATATAGTTGCACCCCCCCAAATGGTAAGTGTCCAAGTGTGGGTTTTATTTTTCTCATTTGCAGGTGGGGGTGGGAGGGCCTGCTGGTTCTTTAGAGTCTTTTTATTTCCAGAAGAGGATTTATCCCCACTTCCCTTCTTTAATTGTGGGCTAAAGGGAGGAAAAAATAGAAACACACACAGTGATGTGTCTATGTGACCAAAAGAGAAGGGGACCAGCAGAAAGCCAAGGAGGAGAGAAGAAATCTAAGAAAACAGAAAACAAAACAAGAAAAAGTCAGAGGAAACTAGAAGAAAGAGGAAAAGCTACCCTCAGTGTCAGGCTGTTGAAAGGAAGAGCTTTTTCCATCTCATCAGGGTGAGTGAGGAAGGTCAGTGTGTGTACGGGCCAGTGGGGCTGGTGGGGGTCGGGGGAGCTGGGCAGACAGAGATGGTGAGCATGGGAGAGAGAGTGGGGGAGGGAAAGCCAGCACAGGAAGCCTGCACCCGGGGCCAGGGCAGGTGAATGAGGGTGTAGGGCCAGGAGCAAAGTGAGATAGAAGAAAAGAGTCACCTTCCCTGACACTGCCACCAGAGTGGTATTAGCTTGGGTCCCGGGGGAGTGATAGGAGGGGTCCTGGCTCTGGTCTTCTGGAACCGCTTCGCCACCTGAATGCACTGGATCCTGAAAGGGGATGGAGAGCATCTTCCCCCGGTTGTAGCCACTCCCTAGAGGCTCACCAGCTATGCTTGCCCCCAGAACTAGTGAACGGAGAGTGGATGCTTGGCATTCGGTGGAAGTGAGTCCTCTTGGCTGACAGGTGGTGGACTGTCCCTGGAAAGTGGAGGGGATGCACAGGGCACCCAGCTCCACCCACCTTCTCTTCCTAATGTAGATCATTCCCAGGTCTTGGAGCATCTCCATGAGAGGTTTCCAGCTCTCTTATATTTTGGGAAATGCTTTTAGTTACAAAACAAACAGTTCTATTATTATGCAATAAAGCTTGCTGGATCCCCAATTCCATGAAGATTGAATTGTCCTGTTGTGGACATTGCCTTGGTCCCCCGTTCTGCGGCTGGTGTCCAGGATCCCGAGGCAGGTCTGCATACCCCTCCCTGGGGTGACCCTGCATCCTAAGGCATCAGGCAGCTGTTGGTAAAGCCTTCCTTCTTTTATATGTCCAGCGGGGGACTCTGCTGGCCTTAGGCAGAAATGACGAGGGCACACGGTTTCTTTGGCTTGTTTCAAACATTGGAATTTATGGCCAAGAGTAAATTCTCTATTAATCCTTTTCTATACTCTTCAGAATTCATTTTGTTCCCTCTGAAAAGCAAGTTTCTTCTGAAGGCAGAAGAAGCATCAGTGATTTAACTGAACAGACCTATGACAAGGGTCTTTAATAGAAGAAGTTCTAAATAGGAGAGTCCAGGGGTCTTGGCACTGACAAAGTGTGTCTCTTTTTCCACCTAGACATGGGCCTGAGGTGCCTCAAATTTTAATTGATTGGATGCTGTAGATGTGTTTTCCCCTGGGGTATCTGTGTGTGTGTGTGTGTGTGTGTATGTGTGTAGAGGGAGGGGCAAGTGGCAGAGACAACTAATGCTCCACAGTTTCCAGAAGACACTGCTAAATTCCATTCGCCCACCTCCATAGATGTGGGCTGTGGCCGTGTGACTGAGTTCCCAGCAATAGAAGAGATGGTGTCACCTCCAGGACTCAGCACCCCAGGCCTCCCACGCCCTTTCCCCTTCCTGGTAGGTGGAATGGAGGTGTGACCCCACAGGTGCCTTCTTAGGTCGGGTTCCCTGAAAACAGATGGAGATGGAGGTCGATGGATGGTAAGTGTCCTAGTGTGGGTTTTTTTTTTTTTTTTCTCATTTGCAGGTGGGGGTGGGAGGGACTGCTGGTTCTTTAGAGTCTTTTCATTTACAGAAGAGGATTTATCTCCACTTCCCTTCTTTAAGTGTGGGCGAAAGGGAGGAAAAAATAGAAACACACACAGTGATGTGTCTCTGTGACCAAAAGAGAAGGACACCAGCAGAAAGCCAAGGAGGGGAGAAGAAATCTAAGAAGACAAAATGTCAGAGGAAACTCAGAAAGAGGAAAAGCCTCTTTCAACTGAGTTCATCTCCAACAGAGGCCTCAGCAGATCCCCTGGGGCCACTCTGAAACTGGGCTGGCCCTTCAGAAGTGCCCCAAATTGAGGAAAGGGGGCTTTTGTACCCCAAGTCTCTGGATGTGATGTGGGCTTTCTCCAGGGAGGGTATTGGCTCAGGGGAGGCAGAACCTTTTGGCAATACCCCGAGAGCACCTTGGCTGTGAGCCCCCCTTAAGAGAAGACACTCGTCAGCACTCAGGCCCTGAGGGGGATCTGGGGGCGTCCTCAGCACCCACTGCGGTGACAGTGGAGCCTGAAATGAATGTGGCAGAGCTGTGCCGGTCAGGGTTCCTGAGTGTCTCCTGTGTACTCTCACGGGAGGTGAGGCAGAAGATGGAAGCGTGAGGGAAGGCACACACTGCTCCGGTTCCCAGTGAGAGTGTCCCTTTAATTTTGTAAATATCCAGTGAAAGGATAAATCTGTCATAAAGAAAAGCAACTGCAGTGGAAGTTGCTGGAAGAAAACTTGCTGCTATCCAGGGATTGCCGTCTTGTGGCTTCCCCCAGATGGCCAGGTTTGGGGGCCCATACGTGGATACCTCTCTTTACCTCTTGTTATTCACAAGTTAGATGTTAGCCTGTCCTTGGCAGACTCATCTCCTGAGTTTCTTCTGCTGTTGGCGTCCATAGTTCTAAATAATAGCCTGAACGCCATTGTTCTTTATTAATTTATCTAGTATTTATTTATTTCCCACTATGGAAGGTGAGCTTTTAGCACTCAAACATCAGGCCCTGCATCTATTTCCCCCCTCCCACCATCTCAATAAAGTTAAATCATTATTTTGGGTTCAGTCAGTATTCCCTTGTTTACTACTATGATTATGTAAATATTGCTCATAGGTGATCTTACTTATGTTCTATAATTACATTACACTTCTTGTGCAGTGTTTAACTTTTCTAGGAGTTAATTATTGACTTAAAAATTGATTAGTTTTCTGTGTACTTGTGCTAATTCTCCCCCTACCTGTGAGCTATCTGCAAACCCCTCTCAATGTGGTCTGGCAATTAGGTGCTCTGTTAGTTCTTGGCAACTTCCCTCTTGGAGCCCTCCACTCTCAAACATCCATCTGGACAGGTTGCTGCAGGGCACCTACACAGCTGCCTCCCAGAAACTTCCCTTCAGTATTCTTATCTGAGCTTTACAAAAGCCTGAGAAAATGTTTGAGATATGAGAAAAAACTATTGGCTCCCCAAATAAAATTGCAAATTAGAAATAAACAAACATTTAATTAAATTGCATAATATCGTGTCAGCTAGTCAACTGCAACTCAACTCATTCTTCTAAGCAGCTCTCTGACTCTGATCCAACCTGCACACATGGCTGGATCCTGAGAGGTCCCTGAAGACACCCACAATGCAGTTCTCCAGTTCCTTCATGTGGGTGGAGCTGCCGTGGCAAACAAAGATCTTCATGTGTTTGGCACTGATTCAAACCCATCCTCATAGAGAAGGGTTACCAAAGGGAAGCCCAGACTTTTTGGAGTTATCTTCTTGTTATCCCCATACCTAACTCCTTGCTTCATTTTCTCACCTGCCACTGTAACCAACATCGCTTCTCTGGTGTGATCCACCATGCAGTTTCTAAGATGGATATCCATTTCTAACTCCATCCTTTCTCTCTCCTCCTTGGACAGGGATTCTGCAAATGATCTTGTGGGTGTCAACTTTGCTGACCAAAGTGGCCTCCAACTCCTCCCTCCTCCTAGGCTTAGCTCCTCCTTCAGACAGAAGGTAAGGGCAGATCAAGAAAGCAATCTTTCCGACTGTCCTCCTCCTGGGGGTCGCCTTCTCCTTCCAGTGTGACTGTCCGCTCCTTTTCACTGGCTGGTTCTATGAACAGGTCCCATTTGCTGCTTGTGGATTAAAAATAAGGAATGGATGGGGGACCTTCAAGGTGGTGGAGGAGTAAGACGTGGAGATCACCTTCCTCCCCACAAATACATAAAAAAATACATCTACATGTGGAACAACTCCTACAGAACACCTACTGAATACTGGCAGAAGACCTCAGACTTCCCAAAAGGCAAGAAACTCCCCACGTACCTGGGTAGGGCAAAAGAAAAAAGAAAAAAACAGAGACAAAAGAATAGGGATGGGACCTGCCCCCCTGAGAGGTAGCTGAGAAGGAGGAAAAGTTTCCACACACTAGAAGCCCCTTCACTGGCCGGGACAGGGGGTGTTGTGGGGGGAAGCTTCAGAGCCACCGAGGAGAACACAGCAACAGGAGTGCAGAGGGCAAACCAGAGAGATTCCCGCACAGAGGATCGGTGCCGACCAGCACTCACTAGCCCGAGAGGCTTGTCTGCTCACTCGCCGGGGCAGGTGGGGCTGGGAGCTGAGGCTTGGGCTTCAGAAGTCAGACCCCAGGGAGAGGACTGGGGTTGGCGGCGTGAACACAGCCCGAAGGGGGATAGTGCACCACAGCTAGCCGGGAGGGAGTCCGGGAAAAAGTCTGGAGCTGCCTAAGAGGAAACAGACCATTGTTTCGGGGTGCACGAGGAGAGGGGATTCAGAGCACCGTCTAAAGGAACTCCAGAGACAGGTGTGAAATGCTAAGGCTGCTGCTGCAGCCACCAAGAAGCCTGTGTGCAAACAGGGGTCACTATCCACACCTCGCCTCCTGGGAGCCTGTGCAGCCTGCCACTGCCAGGGTCCCGTGATCCAGGGACAACCTCCCTGGGGGAACACACGGCACACCTCAGGCTGTTGCAACGTCATGCTGACCTCTGCCACCGCAGGCTCACCCCGCATTCCGTGCCCTTCCCTCCCCCCAGACTGAGTGAGCCAGAGCACCCTAATCAGCTGCTCCTTTAACTCCCTCCTGTCTGGGTGAAGAACAGACACCAGAGGGTGACTTACATGCAGAGTCAGGGCCAAATCCAAAGCTTAACTCCAGAAGCTGTGCGAACAAATAAGAGAAAGGGTAATTTCTCCCAGCAGCCTCAGGAGCAGTTGATTAAATCCCCACAGTCAACTTGATGTACCCTGCATCTGTGGAGTACATGAATAGACAATGAATCATCCCAAAATTGAGGCAGTGGGCTTTGGGAGCAACTGTAGACTTGGGGTTTGCTTTCTGCATCTAATTTGTTTCTGATTTTATGTTGATCTTAGTTTAGTATTTACAGCTTATTATCATTGGTAGATTTGTTTATTGATTTGGTTGCTCTTTCCCTCTTTTTCTTTATATATATATACATATATTTTTTCCTTTTTCCCTTTTTGTGAGTGTGTATGTGTATACTTCTTTGTGTGATTTTGTCTGTATAGGTTTGCTTTTAGCATTTGTCCTAGGGTTCAGTCTGTCCATTTTCTTTTTTTTTTTTTAGTATAGTTTTTAGCACTTGTCATCTTTGGTGGATTTCTTTATTGCTTTGGTTGCTCACTTCTTCCTTTTTTAAATTATCTTAATTTTTAAAAATAATATTTAAAAATGTTTTACTTTAATAACTTCATTTTCCTTCCTTTCTTTCTTTCTTTCTTTCTTTCTTTCTTTCTTTCTTTCTTCTTTCTCTTTCTTTCTTTTCTTCCCCTCCCTTTTCTTCTGAGCTGTGTGGTTGACAGGGTCTTGGTGCTCTGGACAGGTGTCAGGCATGAGCCTCTGAGGTGGGAGAGCTGAGTTTAGGACATTGGTCAACCAGAGACCTGAGCAAGAGCTCTTCCAGAGATCTCAATCTCAATGCTAAGACCCAGCTCCACTCAATGACCAGCCAGCTCCAGTGCTCGACACCCCATGCCAAACAACTACCAAGACAGGAACACAAACCCACCCATTAGCAGAAAGGCTGCCTAAAATCATAATAAGTTCACAGACACCACAAAACACACCACTGGATGTGGTCCTGCCCACCAGAAAGACAAGATCCCGCATCATCCACCAGAACACAGGCACCAGTCCCCTCCACCAGGAAGCCTACACAACCCACTGAACCAAAATTACCCACTGGGGGAAAACACCAAAAGAAATGGGAAGTATGAACCTGCAGCCTGTGAAAAGGAGACCCCAAACACAATAAGTTAGGCAAAATGAGAAGACAGAAATACACAGCAGATGAAGGAGCAAGGTAAAAATACACCAGACCAAACAAATGAAGAGGAACTAGGCAGTCTACATGAAAAAAAGAATTCAGAGTAATGATAGTAAAGATGATCCAAAATCTTGAAAAAAGAATGGAGAAAATACAATAAACGTTAAACAAGGACCTAGAAGGACCAAAGAGCAAATAAACAATGAGGAACAACACAATAAGTGAAATTAAAAATTCTCTAGAAGGAATCAATAACAGAATGACTGAGGCAGAAGAATGGATAAATGACCTGGAAGCTAAAATAGTGGAAATAACTACCACAGAGCAGAATAAAGAAAAAAGAATGAAAAGAATTGAGGACAGTCTCAGCGACCTCTGGGACAACATTAAATGCATCAATCTTCAAATTATAGAGGTCCAAGAAGAAGAAGAGAAAAAGAAAGGGATTGAGAAAATATTTGAGGAGATTGTAGTTGAAAACTTCCCTAATATGGGAAAAGAAATAGTCAGTCAAGTCCAGGAAGCACAGAGAGTACCATACAGGATAAATACAAGGAGAAACACAGCAAGACACATACTAATCAAACTAACAAAAATTAAATACAAAGAAAAAAATTAAAAGCAGCAAGGGAAAAGCAAGAAATAACATACAAGGGAATCCCCAGAAGGTTAACAGCTAATTTTTCAGCAGAAACTCTGCAAGCCAGAAGGGAGTGGCAAGACATATTTAAAATTATGAAAGGAAAAAACCTACGACCAAGATTACTCTACTCAGCAAGGATTGCATTCAGATTCGACAGAGAAATTAAAACCTTTACAGACAAGCAAAAGCTACAAGAAGTCAGCACCACCAAACCAGCTTTACAACAAATGCTAAAAGAACTTCTCTAGGCAGGAAACACAAGAGAAGGAAAAGACTTACAATAACAAACGCCAAACAATTAAGAAAATGGTAATAGGAACAACATATCAATAATTACCTTAAACATAAATGGATTAAATGCTGCAACCAAAAGACATAGACTGGCTGAATGGATACAAAAACAAGACCCATACATATTCTGTCTACAACAGACCCACATCAGACCTAGGGACACATACAGACTGAAAGTGAGGGGATGGAATA
The DNA here is from genome assembly GCF_949752795.1 of Hyperoodon ampullatus. Classification (NCBI taxonomy): domain Eukaryota; kingdom Metazoa; phylum Chordata; class Mammalia; order Artiodactyla; family Ziphiidae; genus Hyperoodon; species Hyperoodon ampullatus. Next base: position 102,429,110 of record NC_136921.1, read on the forward strand.
AGATATCCCATGCAAATGGAAATCAAAAGAAAGCTGGAGCAGCAATTCTCATATCAGACAAAATAGACTTTAAAATAAAGACTATCACAAGAGACAAAGAAGGGCACTACATAATGATCAAGGGATTGATCCAAGAAGAAGACATAACAATTGTAAATATTTATGCACCCAACATAGGAGCACCTCAATACATAAGGCAAATGTTAACAGCCATAAAAGGGGAAATCAACAGTAACACAATCATAGTAGGAGACTTTAACACCCCACTTTCACCAATGGGCAGACTATCCAAAATGAAAATAAATAAGGAAACACAAACTTTAAATGATACGTTAAACAAGATTGTCTTAATTGATATTTCTTGGATTGGAAGAGTCAACATTGTGAAAATGACTATACTACCCAAAACAATCTACAGATTCAATGCAATCCCTATCAAATTACCAATGACATTTTTCACAGAACTAGAACAAAAAATTTCACAATTTGTATGAAATCACAAAAGACCCCGAATAGCCAAAGCAGTCTTGAGGGAAAAAAGTGGATCTGGAGGAATCAGGCTCCCTGAGTTCAGACTATACTACAAAGCTACAGTAATCAAGACAATATGGTACTGGCACAAAAGCAGAAATATGGATTAATGGAACAAGATAGAAAGTCCAGAGATAAACCCACGTACCTATGGTCAACTAATCTATGACAAATGAGGCAAGGGTATACAATGGAGAAGACAGTCTCTTCAATAAGTGGTGTTGGGAAAACTGGACAGCTACATGTAAAAGAATGAAATTAGAACACACCCTAACACCATACACAAAAATAAACTCAAAATGGATTAGAGACCTAAATGGAAGACTGGACACTATAAAACTCTTAGAGGAAAACATAGGAAGAACATTCTGTGACATAAATCACAGCAAGCTCTTTTTTGATCCACCTCCTAGAGTAATGGAAATAAAAACAAAAATAAACAAATGGACCTAATGAAACTTCAAAGCTTTTGCACGGCAAAGGAAACCATAAACAAGACCAAAAGACAACCCTCTGAATGGGAGAAAATATTTACAAATGAATAAATGGACAAAGGATTAATCTCCAAAATATATAAACAGTTCATGCAGTTCAATATTAAAAAAACAAACAACCCAATCCAAAAATGGGCAGAAGACCTAAATAGATATTTCTCCAAAGAAGACCTACAGAATGCCAAGAAGTACATGAAAAGCTGCTCAACAACACTAATTATTAGAGAAATGCAAATCAAAACTACAATGAGGTATCACCTCACACCAGTTAGAATGGGCATCATCAGAAAATCTACAAACAACAAATGCTGGAGAGGGTGTGGGAAAAGGGAACCCTCTTGCACTGCTGGTGGAAATGTGAAGTGATACAGCCACTATGGAGAACAGTATGAAGGTTCCTTAGAAAGTAAAAATAGAATTACCATATGATCCAGGAATCCCACTACTGAGCATGTACCCAGAGAAAACCATAATTCAAAAAGACACATGCACCTCAGTGTTCATTGCAGCACTATTTGCAATAGCCAGGTCATGGAAGCAACCTAAATGCCCATTGACAGATGAATGGATAAAGAAGATGTGGTACATATATACAATGGAATATTACTCAGCCATAAAAAGGAACGAAATTGGTTCATTTGTTGAGACAAGGATGGATCTAGAGACTCTCATACAGAGTGAAGTAAGTCAGAAAGAGAAAAACAAATATTGTATATGAACACATATATGTGGAACCTAGAAAAATGGTACAGCTGAACCGGTTTGCAGGGCAGAAATTGAAACACAGATGTAGAAAGCAAATGTATGAACACCAGGTGGGGAAAGTGGCAGGCGGTGGTGGTGGTGGTGTGATGAATTGGGAGATTGGGATTGACATGTATACACTGATGTGTATAAAATTGATGAGTAATAAGAACCTGCTGTGTAAAAAAATAAATACAATAAAATTCAAAAATTCAAAAAAAAAAGAAGATATATGAACAGTCAATAAGCACATGAAAAGCTGCTCAACATCATTAGTCATTAGGGAAATGCAAATCAAAACCAGTGAGTTATCACTTCACACCCACTAGGATGTCTATGATTAAAAAAAAAAAAGGAAAACAACAATTGTTGGTGAAGATATGGAGAAACTGGAACTCTTATACACTGCTGGTGGGAATGTAAGATGGTGCAGCCACTGTGGAAAACAGTTTGGTAGTTCCTCAGAAAGCTAAATGTAGAATTACTCTATGACTCAACAATTCTACCCCTAGGTATATACCCCAAATAATTGAAAAGAGGCACTCATACAGATACTTGTACGCCAATGTTCATTGCAGCATTATTCACAATAGCCAACAGGCAGAAACAATCCACATGTCTATCAACAGAATAGATAAATTAAATGTGTATATACATAAAATGGAATATTTTTTCAGCTGTAAAAGGAATGAAGTTCTAATGTATGTGATGACATAGATGAATCTTGAAAACATTATACTAAGTGAAATGAGCCAAACAAAACCAGACAAGTAGTGTATAATTCCACTTACATGAAATACCTTGAATAGACAAGTTCATAGTGACAATCTGTAGATTAGAATTCAGCAGGTGCTTGGGGTAGGGAAGAATGGGGAGTTATGTCTGATGGTTACAGAGTTTCTCTTTGGGATGATGAAAAAATTTTGGAAATATATAGTGGTGATAATTGCACAATATTGTGAATTTAATTAATGCCACTGAACTGTATACTTAAAATTGTTAAAATGGCAAATTTTATGCTATATATATTTTACCATGATTTAAACAATTAAAAAGTTAAAAAAAATTCTGTCATGAACATTGTCAGTTGCTTCCTTCTTCCCAGTACATGCCCAGTTTGGTTCAGGAGGTTAATCCTCCTGAGCGTATCCATGTAACCAGCAGCCAGGAATAGGCAAGGGAAAGAGTGGTCCAATCACCAGGGTCCCATCCCTTTTGCCCTCTTGCCTGTGATTGGCTTAGGAAGACAGGTTTAAGCCAATCAGTGAATGGGATTCCTTGAGGACTGTTATGGGTGCAGCAGGAGTAGTCAGGTAGCCTAAACGGCCCAATCAGACTGAAGGGAAGAATATTCATTCCATTGTGAGAGGTTCATTTTCTCTCTCCTTTCCTCCTGATGAATATTGAGTGGGGTATATTTTCTAGATAAATGCTTCCTTATGGAGATATATATGTGGGGTGGGGTGGGAGTAGTTATCTGAAGAGTGAATAATCTTTTCTCTTCTATTCCTCCACAACTCACTATGAATATTCTAAAGACAGTCGAGGTCATTCATATTTGGGATTTGTATCATGTAGCTTCCACTGTATGTGCTACTGTGCACAAGCCAGGGGAACGCATAACTGAGTCTCTTGGCAGGGAGCCCTCCTGAGATGGGACCTGTTATTTCCCTGCTGCTGTAGAAGGTGCGATCACTTCTTTCTGGAGCCTTGGGGATTCTCTCCATAGCTGAAAGTCAGAGTCCCTGCAAAATAAGTCACAGGCACTTTGGGGAAATCATTTGCTTATTTGTTATGGCATTGCAGAATAAAACGCAGAGGGAGAAAACAGGGGAATACTGGCTTTGTTGTTCTAACAACCTCATATCTTAAGTACTGCAATATATGCCTCAGCTGAGCTTACTGCTGTGTGATTGATTCTACCTGACTCGTTCTCCACTGGGTCCCCTCCATCAGAGACAGGCCAGCAGGGGTCCGTCTGGGCATGCTTATCTGGATGAGTATTTGTTTCTTCTTTTGTTCTATCTTCTCTGTGGGGGAAATGGCAAGGGGGCTCACACCTTCCCCGTCTGTCCCAGCGCCTCTTACTCCGCTGATGTTACCAGTGAACAATGGGGCTGTCACTCACAGCTCTCCCTCTGACATCAGTCAGCTTTCCTGAGGGAAAGATGTATTATTGAATAACTAATGTGGGGACAACTGGGTAGCCATGTGGGAAAAAAAATAAAGTTAGAACCACAATCTCACTTTACTACAAAATAAATTCCAGATGGGTAAGAGTTTTAAACAGAACAGAATAAAACCATGAAATTACAAGAAATAATGCCAATAAACTTGAACACTCTGACAAAATGGAAACACTTTAAAAAAATTATAAAATGCTATCATTGAGAGGGAAGAAGGAATAGAAAAGCCTAACATTCCAATAGACACTAAATAAAGAGATAGGATAGTTAAATATTCTCTTCCCCCAAAAGACCAAAAGCCAGATAATTTGTGAGTTTTACTAAGCTATTAATGATAAGATATTTCTTATCTTATACGTTATTCCAGAAAGTAGAAAAGGATATCAAGTCACCCAGCTCATAGTTTAACCACAATTCCAAAACTTCATAAGTACAAAACAAGAAAACTGTAGGCTCATTTCACCTTTTAAAATAAACAGTAACCTTTATTTGATTTTGGAATCAAATTCAATATGCATTAACAAGTTCATTCAACATGCTCATGGAAGGTTTATCTTCCGTGTAAGGATGGGCCAAAATTAAAAAACAAAACAAAACCTCTCAATGATGTTATATCAATATAGGCAGGAAAAAATTGATACAGTTCAACACATCATTATTTTCTAATTTAAAAAATATATTAATGAATAATGTACTTACAAAAATGTATGCAAATCATAAGTGTACAGATCAAATAATTTTCATAACCTGCAAAGCAACCAGCACCCACAATCCTAGATGTCACCACTACACCCCTTTCTTTCAACCCTGACAAGGGCAATATTTGATGTTCATGTCTTTTTCAATTTAGCCATTCTGGTAAGTTGACAACCATCTAACAATGAGCAACATTTTAGCAAGTTATAGTATAAGGAAAGAGACTTCCTCAATTTAATAGAGTTTATAAACCAAAAACCTTCAACAAACATCACACTTAATGCAGAAATTTTAGATCCGTTTCCTTTAGAATCAAGATGAAATTAAGAATGACCTCTCTTGCTGCCAGATTTTATATAGTATTGAAGGTTCTGGAAAATACCATCAGATAAGAAAAGGAACAACAGTTATAAGAATTGGAAGGATGGGTTAAGACTCTATTTATAGATGATTTTCTACATAGAACACACAACAGAATCAACAGAAAATAATTAAATATAATACGAAAACTCATTGAGGTTGCTAGATACAAGGTCAATTTATAAAAATCCATAGCATTTACCTTCAACAACAATAACCATCCAAAATACAATATAAAATAAGATATTCACAGTAGTTATAAAGACTATACATTATCTAGGAATTGAGAGAAACTACACAAAGTATCAACAGAGGATAATGTAAAACTTAAAGGACATGAAACATCTGAATAAATACTCATGATTGAATAAATTAAGTTCATAACTATAAAGGTGTTAATATTGTCTCTTGTTAATCTAACAATTCAATACAATCTCAACAAAAATTCTAGCCTGATATTCTGAGGGCTTCAACAGAATTACTACTAAATTTATAGAGAAGAATACGTATTCATAAATAATTAAGATGATTTTCAGAAAGAAGAGCAAGGAGGGGGATTTATACTACTACTTATGAAGAGGATTACCATAGTAAAAACAGTGTGATACAGGTGTAAAACAGGCAAATAGAATGCTTGATGTCTCAGGGACAAACTCATGCATACATGATATTTGATGAAATATACATATAAATTAACAAATAGAAAATATTGGGGAAACTGGCTACTTACCTTAACTCATATACAAATGGGGAATCCAGCTGCATTAAAGACCTAACTGTGAAAGTAAAACTATAAAGCTAATGGAAGAAATAAAAGGAGAATAAGTATGATGAAGGGGGTCATACCGCTTAAAAAAGAACAGATTGTTTGCAGAAGAGGAAATACAGATGCCTCTTAAACATAGAAAAAGACTTTCAACTTCACTCAAGATTAAATTTAAACTATAATGAATACATTTTTTTTTCATTTATCACATTGGCAAAGATGCCAAAGTTCAATAAAGGTTCAGTTGCAGACAACAGAAACCACTTCGCTGGTTTAAGCAGAAATGGTTTTCATACAGAGAACTGGGTGCTGACAGAAATCTGTAGGAGGAGAATCTAGGTCAGTTTCCCAGGAGACATTCCCAGCCCCCAGAATCACGCTGCCAAGATGGAGAAGTCTGTGGCTACATGATGGAGGGTGTGGGGGGTGTGGAGGAAGGAGGTGTGGGAAGGCAGTTGAGAAGGCCAGGCAGAAGAGGTAGGAGGAGTACCATGCCTCACCCTGCATCCTGCAGGAAAAGGCGGGGTCAAGGAAGTGAAGGAATGAGAGAGTTTCAAGAAAATTCAGCTTAAATAAAGGACTAAAAGGTACTCAGATTCCACCTGGGCTATTACTTCTGCAAAGAGCATATTTCTCCTCTGGACATTCTCTGAGGGTCCTGCCTCCTCCTAGGTACCAACATTGTCTGCCTGGGGACCAAATAATCCAGCTTCTCACTGGACAAAAGTCACAACTTCCATCTCAGAACATACATAAAAACATCCCACCAGAATCTGCGATTTCACGGCAGGCACCTGTGAAAGGTGAATGCATATTTTTTCCACAATATTTTTGTGACTTTTCCAAATAGCCATCCTTTAGCCATGGACTGCATTTTTAGTTGGGAAGCTTACTCTGGACAATAGGACCTAGTGTCCTTTCTGATTCTCAGTGTACCATGAAGTAGCCCTCTGTTAGCATACAGCTAACCAAAGTGGCAGCCTCATTTTTCTTTTCAATTTTATGGTGCTTGTAGGTCACCTTTGATCTACCAGTGCCTAGAACTGAACTCCAGTCGTTCCTAGGGATCTGAGGCTGTTCTTTGAATGTGTTGATAAATGCCAAGATTTAAAACAGGCCTTGGAAAAAGATGCACAATAAATACTTAATTCAAGCTGGGACTCAGGCATCAAATGTATTTACCTGGGCAGTGAAATATTTAAGTGACATGCTGCTAAGCTGTTGGTGATCATGGAAGACATACTTATTTATGTCCATAAAGGAAAAAAAAAAGACCCCAAGCACTTCAAACTGATTGTTTATCTGAGCCTAGAAGAGTGAAGAGAGATGAGCGAAACTTCTGTGAGCTTGTGGAATTGTTTCTATAGATACATTAAAGCGATGCAGCTTGTAACATCTTTTCGAGAGCCCACCTGCTTAGGGGTGGTGGGAGGACTGATTAAGAGGAAAGTATTGCATGATGGGGAAGTCTCAGAAGCAGTCAAGTGGCTCAAATCATTAGTGCTGGAGCTTTGAACTGGTTCAAGATTGGCCTTAATTATTAACCTTCTTTAATATTTCAGAATATCTATAATAAAAGAAAGCACGGTGCATTTAATTTATAGTTATGCAGTCAGAGACTGTTAGACCTGAAAAGGACTCAGATCATCTTGGGCAGCTGCTGGCTCCTTTTATCTCCTTCAGAGTAACTGAGAGATACCATTGTTTCTCTTGGTAGTAGTTCTCTTGAAAGGCAATGGTTCTCATGGTTGAAGGGTGGGGGTGACCTAAGGGGACGGGGTTGCCCACGAGTAACAAAGTCTCCATTGTTGTGTTGAATTTGAAAAATGCCCCATTTAGGAGATCTCAAATTAAAAAGAATTCATTCAGAGTAAATTTATCATTTATTTTATTTTATTTATTTATATTTTTTATCTGTGTTGGGTCTTGCTGCTGTGAGCCGGCTTTCTCTAGTTACCGCGAGCAGGGGCTACTCTTTGTTGCAGTGCGAGGGCTTCTCATTGCGGTGGCTTCTCTTGTTGTGCCTCGCGGGCTCTAGAGCACAGGCTCCATAGTTGTGGTGCATGGGCTTAGTTGTTCCGCGGCATGTGGGATCTTCCCGGACCAGGGATCGAATCCATGTCCCCTGCATTGGCAGGTGGATTCTTAACCACTGTGCCACCAGGGAAATCCCTCATTTATTTTATTTATTTGTTTCTTAGCATACAAACAAGCAAGGGACCAATGACTCCCTGGCTGATATTTTCATCATTAACCCCTTCCCTGAATTCCAAATGCATGGTGTATGTCCAACAGGCATCTCAAAATTATTTTGGCTGAAACGGGACTCATTTTTTTTTTACAGTATCTTCCGATTTATTTTATTTTTTGGTATTTTTTTAATGTTTATTTTATACTGGAGTATAGTTGATTAACAATGATGTGTTAGTTATAGGTGTACAGCAAAGTGATTCAGTTATCCATACAAGTATTGAAACAAGACTCTTTTTTTTTTTTTTTCTTGTGGTAGGTGGGCCTCTCACTGCTGTGGCCTCTCCCGCTGCAGAGCACAGGCTCTGGACGCGCAGGCTCAGCGGCCATGGCTCATGGGCCCAGCCGCTCCGCGGCATGTGGGATCTTCCTGAACTGGGGCACGAACCCGTGTCCCCTGCATCGGCAGGCGGACTCTCAACCACTGCGCCACCAGGGAAGCCCGAAACAGGACTCTTGATTTATTCTCTCCACTCATTCAGTCTACTCCTCCATGAGTTATCACCACTGCAGGAAAGGATACCACAGTCTTTAGTGGAGACTGGAAGGATGGTGGCCCATACCATGTGCTGGCGAAATATTTGGTAATAGTACCGCCTGTGATATCTCAAAAATGGACAATTACCCAAGTAATTAAACACTCCTAGTTTAAAGGGAACAGTTCATAAAGCAGAACATTAATAGTGTGTGTTGGCTGCTATTGGCTGACAATAAAAGAGAATAGAGTCAAGAAATCTGGGGCCTTGTACACTTGGATGAGGCAATGGATTTTCAGTTCCAAACAGTAAAAATTAACTTTGAGAAATGCTTGAGCAAAAGAGGCAGTTAAAACTCAGACTCATAGCAAGGACCAAAATAAAGGTTTGCTCATCACATTCATTGTTTAAGACATCTGAATGGAATTAAGATGATGATCCATAAAACTTTTTAGGTGGCCAAAATAGCTCATGGGAAAGAGACCAAGTGTCTAGATAACTGAAGTTAAGGCGGGGTGGGGGGAAAGCATTTCTCAAGAACTCTGGTGTGACAATGGCACATGGAGTTGATTAGAATTAAATCAGTAAATCAGAATTAAATCAGAAGATGACTATGCTTTTAGGTTCTAGAGAGTGATACACTGCCGAAGAAACGAAAATCTGGACCAGAGTGGTTTGTAACTGAGACTTTATGATCTTTGGACCCCAGACCTTCTATAGAAAGGAGGTAGAGACAGATGCTCAGCCCTGAAAAAAGGCACATTCTCTAGCACCCTCTTTGGATGCAGCCAGTGAGAATAACAGACAAGGGAGGTCCTCCCCAAAGGGCAGAGCCAAGGGTCCCTGGAAACCCCACGTCTGGAACAGAGTTAGGACCTAATCAAGGAACATTTGCCTTCCTGGGTAGGGGGTTCCCCTTGAGTCTCCCCAGCAGGATTTCAGAATCCCAGTGGACTGGTGTGGCCATGTGTCTCTCACCCTTTCCTAATGGAAGCATGTGTTTTGGTTGCTTCAATCCCTGTCTCTCTACTGTGTGTCTGTGCAATGGGGGAGGGTGGACAGCTTTTATTTGGGGTTCATGGATCCTGGATCTAGAGGAGCCACATCTAGTCTGGACTCCATGAACTGATGGCCCCGCATCACTGCCTGGTATAGAGACCTCCTGCAGGAGCCTGGACTTTGTGTCTGAGGCCCTGACCTGAACGGGCCCCTGGGACATCACTTGCAGCATGTGGTCTAAATGTGATCCTTGAATAAATGAATAAAGGACTAAGGGAATTAATGATTGGATTTCTCAAAACCTGCTCCAAGGCCCTGGAGAAACAAAGATGAGTGAGGGGCCCAGGATGATGTCAGAGGAGGTGGAACGCGGGGGACAAAGTCTCAGAACACAGGGACCAGAGGAGCTGGGCGTGAGCAGGAGGTGTGGCTGGTGGGTGCTGCTTTGCATTGCCCAGAGGAAGCAGTCCAGGTGTCCTCATAGACAGAGGACCACTGTCTTTGGGCTGAAACTGGCTCACAGGTCCAACACCTTTCCTTCTCTGCAGTATGAGCTTCTTCCAAAGGCCCCAGTAACCACCCTCCAGGCCTTGACATGTGGCAGGAGGTGGGGTAAGATTAGGGGGTTGCAGGAGAGAGTAGAACCTTTTTTTTTTTTTTTTTTTTTTGCGGTACGCGGGCCTCCTCTCACTGTCATGGCCTCTCCCGTGGTGGAGCACAGGCTCCGGACGCGCAGGCTCAGCGGCCATGGCTCACAGGCCCAGCCGCTCCACGGCATGTGGGATCCTCCCGGACTGGGGCACGAACCTGCGTCCCCCGCATTGGCAGGCGGACTCTCAACCACTGTGCCACCAGGGAAGCCCAGGGTAGAACCTTTAACAATGCTCCTTAGAGCAAAGCTGTGACTTGGCCTGTGGTTTATGGACCCACCCTGCTGACTTGTGTGTGAAACTCCTCTATCCTATGGGATGACTCACTTTAGGGTGGTACATACGCGGTGACTCCCATGCTGGGTGATTCACACCAGGGTGACTCACACACAGGAGCTAACTCACCCAGGATCTCTCGGTGCAGAAGTTGTTTGAGCCCTATTTTCCTTTGTTTATTTGTTTGAATTTTATTTTTATTTTTTTCTTTTTCATCATGGTTTATCACAGGATATTGAATATAATTCCCTGTGCTATACAATAGGACCTTATTGTTTATCCATTCTCTATAATAGTTTGCATCTGCTAATCCCAAACTCTCAATCATCTGTTCCACAAACCCTCCCCCTTGGCAACCACAAGTCTGTTCTCTATGTCTGTGAGTCTATTTCTGTTTCATAGATAAGTTCATTTGTGTCTTATTTTAAATTCCACGTATATGTGGATATATGGTATTATGTGGATAGTGATATCATATAGTATTTGTCTTTCTCTTTCTGACTTACTTCACTTAGTTTGATAATCTCCAGGTTCATCCATGTTGCTGCAAATGCCATTGTTTCATTCTTTTTTATGACTGAGTAATATTCTATTGTCTGTCTATCTATCTATCTATCTATCTATCTATCTCAAATCTCCTTTATCCAATTCACTTGTTGATAGACATTTAGATTGTTTCCATGTCTTGGCTATCGTAAGTTGTGTCTGAGCCCTATTTTGATGTGGTGCCCAGCACTACCTTTTCTGGGTTTTCTTGGTGATGGACATGGTGGCCTCCACTCTCAGGCTGGTGAGTACCTGACCACAGCCTGGACAGTTCTGGACCACCCACTTCATTTTCATTTGGTCCTGGCATTACTGGTCCTGCCCAGTAAGGAGCTTTGTGAAAAATATCATCTGGGCCTGAAATATCTGCTTGAATTAAAACCCAGCCAAGAAAAGAAATGAAGGCTAATGGTTCTGAGCCACAGGCTCCACCAGTCTGGCGTGGGGTGTTTCAGAAAGTTCTGGGAGACCTGCAGTGGGAGGTCTTATGATGATTTATCGTATGAGTACTTCAGAGACCAGATCGCATGGGAAGCTCATGGGGTGCAGAGCTTATGGAAGGGTGTCAGAGAAGCCCCCTCACTCAGTCCCATGGCTTGGCCCCCACAAGTCCCGTTCTCAGGAAACCTCTGCATCAGGCAGGACAAAGCTGAGCTGTGGAGTCAGGCAGCCCTAGGCTCATGGTTCTACCCTTATGCAGCTGAGAGGAGGCCCTGCAAGGTCATGTTGGTTCTCTGACCCTCATTTTCCCCACCTCCGATTACATTTTAATTGTATGGTTGTGGAAGGATTGTATGAAAAGTGCTGGATACTGGGCTTCCCTGGTGGCGCAGTGGTTGAGAGTCTGCCTGCCGATGCAGGGGACACGGGTTCGTGCCCCGGTCTGGGAGGATCCCACATGCCGCGGAGCGGCTGGGCCCATGAGCTATGGCCGCTGGGCCTGCGCGTCCGGAGCCTGTGCTCCGCAATGGGAGAGGCCACAACAGTGAGAGGTCCGCATACCGCAAAACAAAAACAAAACAAAACAAAACAAAACAAACAAACAAAAAAAAGTGCTGGATACAGAGCAGATATTCAGTAACTGCCCTAGGAAAAAGGAGGAGGCATTAAAGGCCCTGTTCCAGGAATCAGGGGATGTGGGCCTTGAGTGGATCTTAAAAGTTCTCATTACAAGAAAAAAAAAATTGTAACTAAGTGTGGTGATGGATGTTCACTCAACTCATTGTGGTGATAATTTCACAACATGTGTAAATAGTGAATCTTGTTGTACACCTGAAACTAATACAATGTTATATGTCCATTATATATCAATTTTTCAAAAAGGAATGTATTGGATCCTAAAACTCGAAGTCCAGGGAGAGAGGGCTCAGGCATGGCCAATTCCGGAGGCTCAGAGGATGTCACCAGGAGGCTCTCCACCCCTCCTGGCTTGGCCTTCCTTTGGGTGTACTTTTCCCAGGTGGGTGGCACAGATGGTCCCCACAGCCCCAGCCCTGGTGGGTTCTGAGCACCTGTGACTCCTCCACCCAGTCACCATGGAGACCTGCCCAGAAGGTTCTGACTGGCCACATGGCAGTCCTGCCGCAGGAGTGATCACTCTGATTGGCCGGCTTGGGTCACATGTCTGCTGCATAGGTGGGAAAGGCAGCTGGGGATCCAGCTGTGCTCAGAGGCTGGGGGAGAAAGTGCTGTCAGGCAAGGGGGGCCCCATGCTTTGGAACAGGAACCTCACAACCACAGCCACATCCTCAGAGAAGGGAACAAGTGACTTGGGAAGCACATATTTCAAGGAAAACAGAGAAGCTTGATGGAGTACAGGTGTCCTTCCTATCAGCTGGACACTCAGAGAGAAGAGGAACTTAGGATTTGGGGGCAGAAGAGAAAGAGACTGGGTTGAGGAACAGAAAATTGAGATTTTTTTCTAAAACCATCTAGATGTGAACTCTGTAAAAATACTCCATGCAACCCTGAGAAATGTCCCCAGACACCAGCTATCCCAAGACCACAATTTAAAACTTTCCACCCTAGGACTGTGATTTCTAGCACTTAGAGTTAAAGACTGAGTTTGAGTTTGCATTTTGCGAACCGTTTCCTCCCTCATTTTGCTTTTTCACAGTGACTCAGGGAATTGCGCTCCTTATGTAGTATCTTATGGTGGCTGGTTTCCTTCCATCTTTTTAAAATAATGCATTTCCATTTAGCTTGGGCTGTCTTCTGGGATTAATTAGTGACTGCACAAGTACATGAGGCTTTGGTGGCCAGTGCCTCTTGACAGATGGCACCTGGAAAAAAATGGGAAATGATTGCAGAGATGGTAATTATGACTTTCTGGGTGTGAGAATTTTATGAAATACCTTCAGGGTTGAAGCTCCCACCTAAGTTCTTGGGACCCCTGAGCCCCATGGCTGGGCAGAGGCCATTCACCCTCCTTCTGAACTCTGGTTGGAAATGGTATTTCCTATTACATGGAAGGCCAGGGGGACAAAAAAGAAAAAAAAAAGGGAATTTGATTTATACACAGGACTTCTGTTCCATAATTACGGTCTAGAATTAATTGAATACCCTGTAGCTTTTTGTACTGTATATGCTAATGATGACCAAAAATGGATTCTCTTCTATATTTCTGTATTAACTTATCTTAAAGTGACATACTGTGAATAACAACCGCCTGTACTGCTGGACTAGGCAAGTTTATAATTTGCAGTTCAAGCTTTTATTCTATTCAATTTGTTTAGGTAATTTATTTTTCTAGGAAGGGAAAAAAAAGACCTAAATTACAGGAACTAACAATCCCTGTTGCCAGAAAGTGCCAAGGATTTGGAGTGAATAAATACTCCTGAAATGAGCTGATTGTGACATTGTGTAGGGAACTCGGTGAGCAGTCATGCTCGTTTTATTTTATGGACCATATTTAATTAATTTAATTATGGAATATCAGTGCTCTGCCTGGTAATTAGCACTGCAGAGATTTCTCCAAGCATGAGCTCCAGTGATGACCAGGGCTGTGCGGGCACCAGGGTGCCGTCTTGCAGAGGTGGACACTGACCTGAGGTAGCCCCTCTGAGACAGGAGGCCAGGTGGTCAGCTCCCCGGGATGACAGTTTGGGGGTTCTCACTTTATCCTCTCACTATTCCAGCTTCTCTCTTCCCTGAGAAATAGACGCAAGAGTCAGGCAGAGAGAGGTCAATACATCATCTTATTTCTTGCCTTATTATGGTTTATTGCGATGTTATTGTGTAATCTAATTGTTAGCTTTCACCTATGGGAAAACTCAACCCTTCACGTCCAGCTCAGCAGGCATCTCAGCACTTCACCCCCAAATCAGATGGTACCTGCCTGAACCACAGCTGTGCCTCTCCCACCCCTAGCCCCCACCCATGGAACCCAGTCTTTCTAAAAGCAGGATAGGAAAGACCTTCTCTGCAGGCTCTGGTCACTTCCTTCTGTCGCCACGGTGACCATTTAAAACCTTCTCATTGGGCTTCCCTGGTGGCGCAGTGGTTGAGAGTCCGCCTGCTGATGCAGGGGACACGGGTTCGTGCCCTGGTCTGGGAAGATCCCACATGCCGCAGAGCGGCTGGGCCCGTGAGCCATGGCCGCTGAGCCTGTGTGTCCGGAGCCTGTGCTCTGCAATGGGAGAGGCCACAACAGTGAGAGGCCTGCATACCGCAAAAAAAAGAAAAGAAAATTCTACTCTGACCCATCTTTCTCCAGCTCCCGCCCTCCTCCCACTTTCCCTTTCACAGCTGTGGGCTCTCTCTCCTCACATCCATCCTTTCCTGCATCCGTGAAGTTGGTACCTGGCCTCATCTCTCCCCTGAAACCCGGACCAAGGGTCATTCTCACTCCTCCTCTTACTGATGTTATAGCCTTGGTCCCTTGTAGATGGGAGTGTAGCATAGCGGTTAGGAGCTTGAGGTCATAACCTCTCTGTGCCTCAGTTTTCTCAACGGTGAAAAGGGAGTAATAATAGTGTACATGGAAGTGCTCAGAATGCTGCCAGGCATCTCACAAGCACTCAGTAAGTGCTTTTGATTATGAGTATTGACCACTCCCGCCTAAACTCCATGCTTGTGCATCCAACTGTCTACTGGGAGTGTTTCCTTCTCCATCTTAACCCTTCAGCACCGAGCCATCACCTTCCTCCCACGCCTCCTCTCCAGCCTGCCCTTTCTCCATGATTTCATCCACCAGATGCTGGCTCTTCGCCCCACATTCTCCTTTAGCACCCAGGGCTAATCAATAACCAAACCCTCTTCTAGAACTTTCTTTTATATTTGCAAATTCTGTCTGCTGTTCTTCGCCGTCACTGCCAATACCTGGGAGCACACTGCCCCTGTGTCCTGACTGCCTGTCTCCTCTTGATTTTGGATCTGTTTTTGGAGGGGCTGTTCTGTGTTTGCGTACAGCATGAACTCTTCAGTGGGTCCCCTGCTCCAGAGAGGAAATGACATTCTCCGGAGACCGTGCAGGGCGCACTGTGACCTACCCTTACTGTTCCTCCAGCCCAGGCCTCTCCGTTTGCCCCTCAGCCCTGCTCTGGGAGTAACAGCATTGAGCTGTCTGCAGTCACACGAGTATATTTGTTGTTGGAAATGTGACAATACCGCAGACTCAGCAGAGAACCACGCAAGGAAAGTAGAATCAGGGACAGTGCCTGTGTTGGCTCCCTGTGAAGGAGGCTCTTGGACGCCCCTTATGCTATTTCCACACGCGTGGAAGGGGGGAAGGCTTGCTTCTAGGAGCAGGGGAAGTGAGGACGGGTGACCGTGTGCCAGCTATGGGTCCATCTTTACGGAGGTCGAAGGAGAGTGGGTCCTGGAGAAACCAGCCGTGCAACCATGTGTGCTGTGGCCCTTCCCGGCCGGCATGGACTGTGGAAACGTGAACTGTGGAGCCTCGGTCTGGTCTACGAGTCCCGTTCAGCTGATTCTGTGGGTCTGTCCCCTGTGCCCCTGTGCATGGAGCACCAGGGCTGGGGACCTCTTTCTGCAGTGCCTGCACCCATGTCCCACTTCCCATGGCCGCTGGCTCTGAGTGTCCTCTGACACCCCTCCCCCTCTGATCTCCTTTGGGCCCTCTGGGTAGAGAAGCTTCCAGATGACCCTGCTCTGACTCCCCAGGTTCCCCGTGTGGCCTGCAGGGAGGTTCACCAACTTGCCAAAGGTCCCACTGCAGTTAGATGGAGGAGTTGGAATTGGAAATATGGCCATCTGGCTTCTTCTCTATACCTCCTATCATTTAAAGAATAAAAAAAATCTCATAAAGACAATCCTCTTTCTGGCCAAAGCACATGGGTTGTACCAGTGCTTGGTAGTTTGAGGGAGAAGAGATTTGTGCAGTTCCTGGCTTTTGGATATCTGAAAAGAGGTAACAGCCTCAAAGATGCTAAGTCTAGACCATAAAAAGTGTAGAAGGTGGAGAGGAGAGGCATAAAGCATCCTTTGTCCAGTACAAAGGGGAATGGCAGCAGGCTGAAAACTCAGGAGAGTAGCGTGGCTAGAAACCCAGCTAAATCTGGGGTGTCCCGGAGCGGAGGATATGTGGAGCTGTTGCTGCCTTGTCTCCCCCTCCGTGGACCCCTTGCTGCCCTCGGGGCATCTATTGGTGGGGCTGCAGGCCTCCAGCAGTGCGGATGGAGTCAGCAGGAGACAGGAGAGGCCTGGGCAGGGGGCCTGAGGCAGCCTCACCGACTTGTGATCAGCAACCGCTCCCCCTTACAGTGACAAGGAACAGTCCACAGACACCACCCACGATGATAGGCCGGGGGGCTGCAAAGAACCTGAGCCGGTGAAAGACCGTGGTGGGCTGGGATCAACTCAGGAGTAGCCAGTCGGGGAGGCCCCAGGGTTGACTGGAGACAGAGGAATGTCCCCTGGCCCCTGAGTGGCAGTGCGGAGAGCCCTGGGGTCCCGCCTGCCATGCCTAGATGCCCAAGGCTCCTATGGTACCCAAGCCTCATTTTCTGCCATTTTCTTTTAATGGAGATAACTTTCGGCTCTGAAGCCTCGAGCAAGGTAGGGCTCAGGGCCAGCTGGGCTGGGCAGGATGCACAGCTCGTGAAGCTGGGGAACCGGGTGAACCCAGGGGGCTCCCTGGTTACCCCACCTCCACCTTAGGCTGAGAACTCCCTGAAGAGGGAGAGAGGGAGGGAAGAGGAGAGAGCGAAAAAGAGACTGAGAATGAATTTTTTTTCTCCTTAAAGGAGCAGTCACCCGAATAATACTGGGGCCAGGTGAGGGAAGGGATGGAGGAAAACATTTCTGATGCTCATTCATCCTGAAATACCTGGGTCAGATGGTTGTGGATGCTGCCAGAATTCACCTCAGAGAGAGGCACGTGCAGAGAAATATTCCAGCTGTGCAGAGCCACAGGGAAATGGGCACCCCAGAGGTCAGGGTGCTGAGGGTGAGCATGCAGGTGAGTCCCTTCAGCGACAGGGCAGCCCTGGGTCGGGCCCATCCCCAGCCCTCCCAAGGCTCAGGCAACCCCTGGGACGAGCAGGGCAGGTGTCCAGTGCCGGGTGGAGGGGCCCACTGAACCTCTTCTCCCCCTGCAGGGTGGGTGTTGTGATCCCCACTGAAGGGTGAAGAAAGCAAGGCTCAGACAGGTGAAGGAACTCATCTGGGCAGCGGGGACTTCAGACCAGATTCTTCTGTAAAGTTCGTGTGCTTCCTACTACCTTGCACTGTCATCCCCAAGTCCCCAAAGTCAAAAACTTAAAGTTATGTCTGTACAATGCTGAGTCCGTGCAAGTGGAGAGCGTCTGTTCATTCAGATGCACAAACTACAGAAGTTGGTTTCAGTTCCCTCTGCTAAGCCAGGCCAGCAGAACGCCAGGGACGGGGCTGTGGCATCCTAGCTCTGCCGTGTGCCCTGAAGGCTGCAGTGTGTGGCTTGGTCCACAGTAGTGGCTGCCAAGAAACAGGCTGCGTTTTAAATCACCCGTGGGCATCAGGGAGGGCTGGGCTGGGGAGTGGGGTCCCCTGTGGCTCACGGGAGGCGCTGAGGCTGTGCCCCCAGCCCTTACTGGGCTGCCGGCCTCGGGGAGCGTGAAGGGCTAATTTCATGGCTGATAAAACTCTCTGTACGCGAGACTTCACAGACAAATGAGGGCACTGCTCTCCCCCTTTTATTATGACATTTATTTTCTCCTTTCCTTGAGAGTGGGACCTGTTCCAGCCTCCCTCGGTCCTGGCTCCTGTGGCTCTGTGAGAGGGATCAGGGCTTCAGGGATGAAAGCGTGACACCAGAGGGTGACGCACGGGCTCCCAGGTGCCCAGGCACGTGGGAGCAGAGTCGGGTCCTTCTCCCCACCAGGAACAGAGGGGACTGATGCGAGGGTCCCAGTGGGTCTGCCACAGACCCCATGTCATCCTGGAGGGTTTGTTCTGATGGGGTTTGAAACAACGGGGCTTAGTTTGATGGAGAGATGGTCTCATCAGCCTGTTTCTTCTTAGGGTCGCCCAGATATACCCTGCATTCCACAAAATCTCCAGAAGCCAGCTCATCCTACTAATCCAGGAGGCCCTCTCGGGTGCCCTGGCTCACAGCCATCTCTTTTCCCAGAACCCTGTCCGAGGCCGACTCTCCTAACCCCGCTGGCTTTATCCCAAGGGCCAGCTGTGCCATTTCAGTACGTTCTCCCTGAGGCCTGCATCATTTGCCCCGTAGTAGACATTCGGTCTGGTGGGTGAGCCCCCCAGCTGATAAGTGATGGAGGCTGATGAGGTCCACAGCCCGTCTGGTCCCCGAGTACAGAGTCTGATCCAGGCTGGGGTCACATGACAACTTTTCACAGGCCACTCTTTACCACCTCGGAGAGTTTGGTTTTTCTCCCTAATTACACAGGAAACTTCTTGGGAGCAGGTACCATATTTTATTTTCTCCTGTTCCCTCTCTCAAGTATGAAACACAGACACACACACACACACATAAATACACACACAAAACAAAAGCACAAAAAGCCACTGACAGATCAACACACACAGGACACATACACAATGCATGGCTGCCTAGACGTGTCTGAATCTTCATGGGAGGCTATGTGTGCATGACCTCTGCTCACAGCACACAGAGACACGGTCACTTTCATGCAATTCCCAAGCACACTGGAGTGATGAGGAAAGAGGTGTGTAAAAGGGGTTTCGGCAGAAGGCAGGACTCATGGCTGCCTTGTGTGTATTCGGCCCCTCCTGCAACCTCTGGGTCTGGCCTGAGCAATTGGAGGTGGGGGGCCTGGAATCACAGCTCACTGGCTGTTCATTGAAAAAGTGCCAGGAGCTCTCCCAGCCTCACGCTGTGTTCAGTGAAAACAGTAAAGTGTGATCAGCCTGCCTTGCTCCCAGGTTGTGTGACGATTAGATGAGAACGCGTGTCACAACGTCTGTTTCGTAAGAAAGCAGAGACCTATAATTTCTCCCTGAGCTGCAGTGCGGCAAAGCACGTATTAGGGAGTTAATTTTATGTGCCCACCCGTCCGGGCCCTGGGATGCCCAGGTATTTGGTTATTCTCTGTCTGTGAGGGTGATTCTAGATTTGAAGCCATAGGCTGAGTAAAGTAGATGGTTCTGCCCAGTCCATTGAAGCCTGAGCAGGAAGGCACTCTGTCCTCTGCCTGGCTTCCAGACGGGGCTTGGTCTTCTTCTGCCTCTGGACTCAGACTTACATGGGAACTTACACCACCAGCTGTCTCGTCCTTCGTACTCTAGATCTTGGGATTTCTCAGCCTCCATCATCATGTGAGCAGATTCTTCATAACAAATCCTTTATCTGTCTATGTATTTATGTATGTATCTACTATCTGTCTGTAAATATATAATCTATCTATCTATCTATCTATCTATCTATCTAACATCTATCATCTACCTGTCTATCTATATCTATCATCTACCTGTCTATCTATCTATCTATCCATCTCTATCATCTATCTATATATCTATTTTATTTATCTATCATCTATCTATCTATTATCGATCTATCTATCATCTATCTATCATGTATCTATCATCTATCTTTCTATCATCTATCTATCTATCATCTATCTATAATCTATCATCTATCTATAATCTATCTTTCTATTATCTATCTATCTATCTATCTATCTACCTACCTATCTTCTATTGCTTCTGCTTCCCTGGAACACCCTGACCAGTACAGGGAGGAAACTGTCTTTTCAAGGAAAAACCTTTGGGTCGCAGATGGAGGACCGGGCTGGTGAGCGGGTCCAAGGCTGTGAAGGAGGGGCTGCCTCCCTGGCCTGTGTGTCAGCAGCTGGGAGTTGTCCAAGCAATGCCTCACAGAACAGCCCTCGACAGGCTAGTGGCCCATGTGCCTGGCTGCATTACTTTTGCTCTAAGAGAGCCAAGAGGTGAGTCTTTCCCCCCCGTTTGTTTGCAGTGTGAAAAGAGATGCCCAGGGACACAGAGTGGAAGTAAACACACGTCTCTGACGTGTGGTGAACTCACTCCACGGGCACCTGGTAGTAGCTGGCTCACACTGTCCCAGGATGTCACGATGAGTTACTGGAGTTGGCGTCCCGAGAAAGGGAGCTCTGTACACTGAGTGAGGCCCAGACTGGTGGGGGTCAGCCCCCCTTTTGCTTCCCAAGGTTGGCAGTGTGGAGTGATGTACGGTGGGGAGGGGTGTCTGCAGGACTCGACAGCATTCCGGAATGTTCGATGCTTCCTTAGATGACACAGATGTGGTAAAACAAAGTAAAGAGTTCCAAACCAGGATGTGGGGAGTGGGAAGGAAGTTGAGGAGGTGCGCGGGCTGGAGACCACCCCAAGGGCTGTGGGGCGAGGGTGTGTCTCTGCCTTGGCCCGCCCAGATCACTCGGTGTTGGGCAGACAGAGCTGAGCGCCACACACTGGTATTTCCAACCCCTGTCTTGAGCCACACCCTCAGTGGACTTCATGCTCAGGGAACACAGAATCACCCTCTGTTCCCAGAAAGCATGGAGTTATCTTAAGCTTCCACCCCTTTTCCCTGTCATTCCCTCTGCCTGGAGCTCCCTCCCCATTGTCCCCACTCCTCGCCCCATCCCCTTCCTCCTGTTTTCCACGCAGTCAAATACAATAGTTTAAGGGCTTCTGTCCATGTCACATCTACACGGAAACTGTCCTGGAGCTCCAGGCTACCCTCAGCACAGCCGTGAAACCTTGTATGTTGACAGTAGCATGTAGCACTCTGTAGGGCAGTCCCCCCTCCTCAACCTTTTTGGACTTTTTTTTTTTTTTTTTTGTGGTACGCGGGCCTCTCACTGTTGTGGCCTCTCCCGTTGCGGAGCACAGTCTCCGGATCCGCAGGCTCAGTGGCCATGGCTCACGGCCCCAGCCGCTCCATGGCATGTGGGATCTTCCCGGACCGGGGCACGAACCCATGTCCCCTGCATCGGCAGGCGGACTCTCAACCACTGAGCCACCAGGGAAGCCCCCTTTTGGACTTTTTAAACTAGACTGGGAGCATCTTGAAGACAGAGGTGATTACTCCCACGAGCTGAAGAGGTGTGCAGTACACACCCAGGGATGGGCACATGGACTTCACACCTGAGAGGCCACCTCCGAGCCAGGAGACCCAGGGTCAGAGCGTTCTTGCTGAAACACAGCCTAAATGCTTGCAGCTGCCACAGACAGCACCTTGGATTTCTGTTTTGAGTGGCACCCAAGAGCAAGAACAAGTGGTGACACTAGTCAGTGGCTTTGAGAATTTTTGACAGCAATGCCACCGTACGAAAGTAGTGTTCCATGGTGAGCCAGGACGGGTGTGCACATAAATGAAAACAAAGTTTCACCAGCTCGTACTTACTTACTCTCAAACTTCTAGATAGTTTTTATTCTTTTTTTTTTTTTTTCTTCTCAGGGAACTGGTCACCACCCATTAAATCAATTTTGGAGCCAGTACTGGTGACCTGCACTGACTGGCAGATGGCTCCCCGCCCATGTACACTGTCTATGGATTGCATCTATGACTAAATCCTTCTCTCCAGAATAGTTGGGCAGTGTGTGTGTGTGTGTGTGTGCATGTACACATTCCTTTATGTGTGCAGGAATTTGTGATTATAAGGGTATGTGAGTGTCTCAAGTGAGTGTGTGCTGGTGAACATGCTTGTTGGCGTGTCAACTGAGTTGTGTGGGTTAAAGCTGCCCTTAGAGTAGAACAGGGTTGACAACTTTTCATCCACCCATCCATCCATCCACCCACCCATCCATCCATCCATCCACCCATCCATCCACTCATCCATCCACCCATCCATCCATCCATCCATCCATCCACCCATCCACCCATCCATCCATCCACCCATCCGTCCATCCGTCCATCCATCCATCTATCCACCCATCCATCCATCCATCCATCCACCCATCCATCCATCCATCCATCCACCCATCCATCCAGCCATCCATCCATCCACCCATCCATCCATCCATCCACCCATCCATCCATCCATCCATCCATCCATCCATCCCTCATCCATCCACCCATCCATCCCTCATCCATCCACCCATCCATCCAGTCCTCATCCATCCAACCATCCATTCATCCATCCATCCATCCACCCATCCATCCATCCATCCATCCATCCATCCATCCCTCATCCATCCACCCATCCATCCAGTCCTCATCCATCCAACCATCCATTCATCCATCCATCCATCCATCCATCCACCCATCCATCCATCATTAGCTGGATCCTTGCCATGTGTCTGGGGCTGTGCTGGGTGCTAGCAAAAGTGCAGTGTGCAAGACACACACCTTTTAACACACTGTTTACAATCTGGGCCTGTTCTGTTCTCAGTTTCTAAATGTGGTTGACGACACGTGGTGAGAGGTTACTAGCCTAGGTGGGATTTCAGATTCTCCAACTCAGTACTTTGCAGCCACACTCGACCCCTGGGGCCAGGAGGAAAGGGAGTGAGTGGGGCGAGGACCTCCCACCAGCACGTCAGCCACCTGGGGGCAGAGAGGCTGAGCCCCAAAGCCTCATCCAGAAGAGCCTCACCTAAAAGTCATGATCCCCCCTGCCCCCAAGGGGCTCAGCACCTGCCCAGAGCTTGTCCTAGGGACTTCCCATGGTTCACTAGTCCCTCCTCCCCACTCACTGCTGCTTCAAATGCCTCCCCACACCCCTGGGCACCTCTGGAACTGCAAACACTTCCCTCTGCTGCAAGGGAGGGCCCCGACCCTCGTGGTTCATGGCCAGACACTGCTTGTCCTTCACATACCAGCTTTTACAGACCATCCCTGTGGGAAGCCTTGCCTCCTCTCTATGCCTCCCCAGAGCTTCTCAGCCTCGTTTCTGTGGAAGAATTCAGAGTGGTGCCGGTGATAGGCAACCCCCCCTGCCGGAGCCGGAGTCAGGAGAAGCCACGTGCTTCTCCACATCCCCCTCAACCCGGCACAATGCAGGATCACGCACATCTATCTAATTGAGTTAATGCCCATCAGAGCTGCTGCTGGGCTGGTAGGTGGCTCTCAGTGGGTGAGGGGTGTCTGGGGATCAGGGCTTTATTCTAATCACACCCCCGCTGTCCTCACAGACCTCGGCTGGTCAGCCCGGCGTGAATCCAGCCTCCAGCAAACATTAGCTGCATGGCCTCACACAAGGTATTCAATTTGTTCGTGCCTCAGTTTTCTCACCTTAACAATGGGCAGTGACAGTCCTCCCACAGTGCCCTGTGTGTGAGGTCCTGCACCTGTGGCCTTCACTGTCACTCAGGAAGGCGTGAGTCCGACCCACTCCAGCCCCTGGCACGTCCAGCCCGCCCCCTCTCATAACCCACATCCATCTTTTTGCACTCAGGCCTCCCAGACAAATCATCGGCTCGCTCTTGGATTTCTGTTTCTCCTTGGGCAGAAAGGAAAAAGCTGATTTAAATGCGGGGAGCCTGTCGGTGGAGCAGAAGCGGGAATTGAGGATGGAAACAATTACAAATTCAAGCCTGTCTCTTCTGCTGCGTCTGCCCCAACTTCTCATCGTGACTGAGGTCAGCTGCCTTCTGAGAGGCCCCTGTACAGGAGTCGGGGGCGTGCCCTCCGTGGTCAGCTCTCCCCTTCCTCTGTGGGACTTGCCCGGTGGCACTCGTTCATTCATTCATTACACAAAGATTTGTGGAGGGTATAACCATGTGTCTGGTAGTGGTCCAGTGTCTGAAGGTAGCACCACCATGAACACCCATCTGATTTAGCTTGACCGGGGATAGTGACAATGAGATCTTTTCAACTCCCAGGTGTTATGAGGCGCTGGCTCTTGAGAACAGGGAGGGCTGTGCAATCCATCCACCGAGACCAGGTGCAGAGTGACGGCTGGTGGCTTGTGAAAGGCCTGGAGGCAGAGAGCTCAGGTAGGGCACGAGGGGCCCAGCGGACAGCTGGGTAGAGGGTTCTCAGGATGGAGGTGTCAGACTGATGGAGGTGGGAGGGAGAAGCCTTGGCAGAAGGGAGAGAACAGAGCAGGACAAGGTGGTGGCATCTCCAGGCCACGGTGAGATCTGACCTTGGCTCTGCCAGCCCGTGGGAGCGGGAGGGGGCGGTTCCAGAAGCACAGGGTCTGTCTCTCCAGGGTCCTGTGCTGGGGAAATGCCAAGCTCTCATTCCCTTGCAGGGGGGCAGCCTAGAGAGGAGCGTTACTTTGACTTGAAGGCTGAGAAGACCTGAAAGAGTTAGTGGGGCTGCCAGCCAACCCCACTCCGGGCGCTGAGTCCCTTCTGGAAGGGGGTTCGAGTGGTGCATCTCTGTGTCTGCCACAAAAAGAAGTGAGCTTCGATGCTTTGTGACCACCTAAAGGGGTGGGATAGGGAGAGAGGGAGGGAGACGCAAGAGGGAGGGGATATGGGGATATATGTATACGTACGGCTGACTCACTTTGTTATACGGCAGAAACTAATACACCCTTGTAAAGCAACTATACTCCAGTAAAGATGTTAAAAAAAAAAGAAGTGAGCTTTGTTGGTCAAAAAGAGGGGAAGGACCCCTGCCCCCTCCACCCTGGTCGCAGCCCCAGCAGGTTCTGAAGACAGGTCTGCCTGGAGTGGAGGGAAGACCGGCAGGAACACAGCAGCCATGCAGCCTTGGGCTTCCCAGAGGCTGGGAGACAGGACTCAGGGTCTTCACCCCACTGCGGGGCTCCCGCTGCAGGAGGAGACTGGAGTTGATGCGCTGGGGCTGGGAAAGAAGTCCTGGCTGCCTCCCAGCCTCAGGGCCTGCCACAGGGTGGTGGGGTTGGACAGGGCATCCCAAAGCTCCTATACAGGTCAGGGATGAGGGGACTGCTTTGTGCAGACTGAGGCCACCGGGGACCTCCCAGGTTGATGCACTTTGGGTTGGTATAGGTGCTGGAGTTTCTGTTCATTACATTTTTAAATAAAATAGGGAAAATGCTTGGTTCTTATTTTAGATATGGGGGGGTGGTGTGTCACCTGTCATTGTTCCTTAGAACCAGTTACCTGGGGGGGTGCTGGAGCACATGTGCTGACATGTTGAGATGTCAGAGTGTGGACAGGGAATGTGACCTGCATTCCAGTTCTACAAGGATCAGGCCATCAGCGACTATAGCAGCCCCCAAAGGAACACCCTGAGGAGAATTCAGGAAGGAGAAAAACAGGACACTGGCCCTAGATAGTTAAGATGCACATCAAAGGAATCATTTCAATGAGCCCAGACTCTTGCATCTTCCCATAGAAAAGCACGAAAATCATTAACTTGAGATGTCTGGGGGTTTTGTGTGTGTGTTGTGTGTGTGATTAGCTATCGATGCTCGACTACATTTTTTTTTTCCAACAAAAACTCCTATATATCCTGGCTCCACCCCTACTTCTTTGGAGCAGTTCCTCAGAGCTACTGAGAAGCTGTCTCCCAGGCTATAGTCCTCAGTGAGGTCCCCGAATAAAACTTAACTCACGACTTGTAGGTTATGTGTTTTCCGTCAGTCGACAAGACCCAGGGTAGATTGTGAGAAGAAAACTGAAAACTGCGGGTGTGTGTAGTTCACCTAACAGTGAGGGTGACACTCCTGCTGCACTAACTCTTCCACAAGACATAACTGTAAGCTTTGGGTACAGTATTGAAACAACTGCTTGAAGGCACAGGAGAGTCAGCAAAAGCGAGTGGACACTGCAGTGGGAGGAGAGAGGCCAACTGGAGCTTGGCAGTGGCGTGACCACTGGGACGTGAAAGCAGGGACAGAAACCCAGAGTCTCACGGGCTGCAGATCGAGGGACAGACTTGGAGCAGCCACATCTGCAGGAAAGTGTGGCGAGAAATCTCAGAGAGGAGGGAGACTGCGGGTGGGGGACAAATCCTGTGGATAAACTGCCCAGATGTCCACGCGAGCAGTCCAGTTGAGGCTTAAAGAATCCAACAGA
The DNA here is from genome assembly GCF_949752795.1 of Hyperoodon ampullatus. Lineage (NCBI taxonomy): Eukaryota > Metazoa > Chordata > Mammalia > Artiodactyla > Ziphiidae > Hyperoodon > Hyperoodon ampullatus. Next base: position 102,455,447 of record NC_136921.1, read on the forward strand.
AATTTCATGGTCCCCTATCACCACGGAGACAGCTCTCAGTATGAGGCTGGCCATACTGACCACCTGCTTGAAAAAAAAATCTGTCGTGGGAGAAGGTGGGTGCCCAGGAGGAGGGAAGTTCACCCTGAGGAGCCAGAGAGGGTCCTGGGGATGCTGAGCTTGGAGAAGAGCAGGGAGGGGAGGGGATTAGTGGCCATCACTCCTCAAGGTCACTGTGTGTGACGGGAGTAGACGTGTCGTGGGGTCTCGGGGGAGAAACGGGCTCTCTGAATGATGTTACAAGCAGACCGTTCCCAGCTCCACATAAAGAAACATTTGCTAAGAAGGAAAGGTCCAGTGACACGTCAGGGGGACTGTTGTAGGTAGCACAGTGATGGAGGAAATGCAGACGAATATTCTGGAGAGGCTCTGAGGTCAGGTGGCTCTGGGTTTGAGTCCCACTCCAGCTGTGGATACCTCAACCTTAAAAAAGAGAAGTTGACCTTCTTGGGAAGTGGATTTTCTTGGGCTTGGTACACACACACACACACACACACACACACACACACACACACACGAGATGCTTAGTGAGAAATGAGACTAAATGGGGCGGCAGCACGTTTGCAGAAGCAGCGCATTTGCAGATGCAGCGCGGCTGATCCCAAGCTGCCACCGACTCCTGGATGGGAATCCACTCTCGGGGCAGCCCTGGGATTGGTGAGGTCAGACTCTGGGTACCTAACCCCGAGAGGGGACCCAGATCTCCCACCTCCCAGCCAGGCTGCTTGCTTCACCCGCCCTGGGAGCTGCCCACCCAAGGCACCACCACTCCTGGTTAAATGAGGCGTGGAGGTTCCTCACATCCACCCTCCTGTGCACAAATTCAGAAAGGGCAAACTAACCGGAAAATTACGGTGATGCTCACAGGACAGCAGAGATGAAATGGATCTGACTGCACAGACGGGGAAGAGAAAATGAGCTCTGGGGCCTCATCATCCCACTTTGATCAGCAGAGAGGCTGTGAGGGTCACAGACAAGGAATCCTTCTGGAATCAAACACTATTTTTATCTGTTGGAGCTCCTTTGAATTGGGCCACATTGAAATCTGCCAGGCTCTCTGGATTCAAGGGAGCGGGAAGTAGATTGTGGGGATCTGGGGAGGAAGGAGGTTGTAAGCTGGAGGCTGAACGAAGCCACCCTGAGCTCTGCTCTGTGATGATCATCACGGCTAATTAACACAGCCCCTTGAACCACTCTGTCCCAGGGGAGGCTCAGCCTGGAGGGGACGAGGCCAGCAGGAGGAACGGGCTGGCGGTTAGTAACCTACGTCTCCCCTAGCTGCTGCCCCACCCCCAGGATTGAAGGGGGCAAGGCTGCCCTCCCCAGGAACCCCAGGCTGGACTCTCCCAGCTGGGATCCCCTGCCCCTGGCTCCGCCCACCCCTCCTCCTTGTCCTGGGGCCAGAGGGCTGGTGTCAGCTCCAGGGCAGGTGGATGGGTCCAAGAAAGGGAGCTCACTCCTGGGAACTTCTGTGCCAGGTCAGGTCCCCAGCAAACTGCCCTCTCACCCTCATTTGTCCTGAGTACCTACCATGGGCTGAGCACTCAGCAGACCCTGGGGACATGCCCATCAGCTGTGTCCTGGTGGTCACAGAAGAGACAGACACTGGAGGTGACCTGGCTGAGAGGGGAGCTTCCCAGTAGGGACTGCCGGGAAGAGAATGAAGCAGCTGGACTCCCAGGGCTGGGGTAGGACCAGGACCCAAGGAGGAGGAGTGACAGCCACAGGACAGGTTCCCGAAGAGGAAAAGGCTAGTGCAGAAATGAGGGGCACGGGAAACACTTGGCATGTTTGAGGCACAAAAGACAGGATGAGAATGGGCCGGGTCCATGCCCTGCACAGGCCTTGTGGGCAGGATAAGCAGTCTGACTTTTTATTCTAAGTGAAATGTTTGAAAATAGCCACAAACAGTCCATTAATTGGCTTCGCTCACTCTGTGCAGGCATTCCTTTCGCCGTCCATTCGTTCGCATGCTCACGCACTCATTATATTCACCTGTTATCTATGCATCCTGAGGTTTGTTTATCCCATTCCCTTCCCTATTGATTTTCTTTTTTTAAAAAATCAAGAAAACAATTTTATTTTTAATATTTATTTATCTATCTATTTATTTATTTATTTATCTATCATCTATCTATCTATTTATTTATTTGTATATTTATATACATCTTTATTGCAGTATAGTTGCTTCACAAGGCTGTGTTATTTTCTGTTGTACAACAAAGTGAATCAGCCATGTATCACTAAGGGCCGCTGGGGGCTTCGCTGCCTGGGCAGCGCAGCAGCGGGAAGTGGGCACTAGAGGGCGCGCACAGCACGCGCATCTCACGGGCCGCGCCCTGGCTCCGCGGCACCGGAGAGAAAAACCTTGAGCCTTCCCGCCGGCAGGGCTGTAATCCATGCCAGTTCTTGCACCCTTCGCAGCACAGATGGGGAAACTGAGGCCCGGGGAACGGGCGTGGCTTGTGCAGGGTTACCTGGCGAGGAAGGGGCTGAGCAAGAGACCAGGAAGGAGAGGTGGGGTAGTGCCGGGTGGCCTCGGGGTGAAGGACGAAGTCGCCGTGAGGCCACCAGAGCGGGCGCGGCCAGGCGCGTTGCGGGAGCCGGGCGGCACCGAGCCCAGGGGGACCCGAGGCGCCCGCGGTGGCTGTTCCAGCCGGGGTGGACCCCTCCGGGAAGGGAAGGGAATGGGGAAGCCTCGGCTGCTCGGCACCCCCCCCCCCAACCCCGCCCCACCACCACCCAGTCCATGCAGACTGTGGAGCGGGCGGTGCGGGAGGCAGACCCGGGGCGGTAAGGGCTGCAGGGCTCGCGCCGCCCGCATCCCTGCCCCTCACCCCCTACCCCGCGTGGCGCCGGGGCTCAGAGCCACTGCGCTTCCTCCTCAGTGAACAGTGCTGTCCCGGCGTAAGGAATGGTGGAGGCGCCCGAGAACCAGAGAAGTCGGGCGATTTGCCCGAGGCTGCACAGCGCGAAAGCAGCGAAAGGCCGAACTTTCTCAGCCTCGCAGCCGGAACTCATCTGGGGGGCGGGTGGAGATGCGGCACGGGGCCTGGGCCTGGGCCGGTTCCGGGGAACAGTGACCCGTAATGGTGACGACTGTCCTGAGCTTCCCCGCAGTCCCGCCCCTCCCGGGAATCCCTAAGTCGGGCGGGGTAGGGCGGGGAGAGCTGAGGGGCGGCTGCCTGCGAGGGTGTTGGGAGGCCGGGAAAAGCTGCGCGGGGGGGCTGGGAAGGCGCTGTGCGTGGCCTTTTGCCCGCATACTCCACTGTGACAGAGGCCTGGACGTGCTGACCTGTCTACTGACGGTTTTGTCCACAGTCCGGGAAACTGCACGTCGCCAGACTTGGGAATGAAAAGCGGCCCACCGCTCCTACTTGTCCGCTGGAGACTGGGCGGGGTTGGGATGCAGCGGGGTCGAGTGGCCCTGAAGCGGGGTTCTCCTTGTACCTTCAGGGGTGCTGTTGAGTCCAGGTGGGCTCTGGACCCAGCTCACCGACTGGCCACTCCAATCCCGCCCTTCTCTGAGACTCATCTTCTTCGTGAGACCCTGTGCCCCATCCACGTGGCATCCACCTGGCCCCCGTGGGGTGGATTCTCAACCCGAATTCTGCCTAGTTCCAGCCCCACCCAAAGTTTTGTGACTTCCAGCACCCACCACGCACACCGGCACCTCTGTACCCTCGCTCACCCTGTTTCCCCTCGTGGAAACGCCCCTCCCCTCCTGCCGTGGGCTGTTGATCTCCTCCCGTCCCATGGAGACGGGGTGGGTGGTCGGAGCTCTGAGGTCCTGTCCCACCACCCACTGCTCTCCGGTTGCCATAATCTCCAGTTGCCCAGTCACTGCTGTTTGTTGACACCTGATCCACGCACCTGCCTTAGGATCTTCAGCTTTCACCTGGATGAGCTGCCTGATACTCTGATACACTCTAGCCTCAGCTTCCTTGACCCCCTTGGCTCTGGGGACCATCCTTAGGGGTCCAGGTCAGCTGCCCATGCCCTGCATCTCTTTGGATCCTGGCTGTTGTTGAGAACCCACACCCCCACCCCAACTGCTCCCTCAGCTCTCTGCCCCTCAGCCACTTTGTGACCCAGAGCCCCTCCCTCTCCACTTCCTCCCAGGGCACCGCCCCTTTCTGCCTCCTGAGCCGGCTTCCAGTTCTCAGTGGATGCATCCTTTCAGTGCTTGCTTCCCTATCCCATGCCCTCACCTCTGCTTTCCTCCAGCAAGTCTGGGAAATCCTCATTCCTGGGTGAACCTTGCCTCTCCTCTGCTTTCTCCCCTCCTGCTTCTGTGCAATCAAGCACTGCTGGCAGAGGCCCAGGTGAATTCACCATCACTGACCTCAAGTGGGGACCCACCCCAGGCTGGTGAGTATGATTGTGTAGGGCACACTGGCTCGGGGGTGCCCGTTCCCCCTCTACCACTGCTAGCTCTCCAGCCCCCCCACCCATGACCCTGATGTATAATGGGCAAAACAGAGGATAGTAGCAGAAAGTGACAGATTTGCACAGGTAAGGAAAAAAACAGCCCTGCTGGAAAATCATCCGATCAGAGGGCCCTGTTTGCCAAAGATACAATGGCCCCCAGGGTAGGTCACATGAAGAAAAGCAGATTTAAAGGAATTGGTGAAGACACAGGGAAGGACAGGCCATGAGCTGCAGGTCCCTAATGGGCCAGCAGTCCGAGGCAGGCAGAGATCACGGGACTGAGGGCTAGCATCAGAAGCTCCGGGAGGAACATGAGAGAGAAGACAGCCGGAGGCAAGTGTGGATGAGATGGTCTCAGGAAAGGCTGAACAGAGAGAAGAGAAGTAAGTCTGTGAACCACCAGCGTTGAAGGAGGAGGCAGAGGTAGGACAGCCTGAGGGGTCTGTCCTGAGCAGGAGACACTGGTACCCGTAAAACCAAGGGAGAGAAGAAGTGTACCCAGCAGTTAACCATCCAACAGCCTCAGATACAAAACCACTTTCCCAGCTTCCCAGCATGTAGGGGTGGCCAAGAATACCTAAACAGCAGTCATTAGATAGGGTTTCTGAGAAAGCCTTTTGCCTCCCCTCTTCCTACTTGCTGCCACCTGGAACTCGGATGAGGTGTCTGGAGCTACTGCAGCCATCTTGGACCACTGGGCTACTAGAGGAGCAAGACACTGTGCTAAGGAGAGAAGAGCAGAAAGGTAGAGGTTGTTCTCCGCGCAGCTTTGGACGGCCCACCCCATGGACTTCATGTGTGGGACGGGGGGCCAATCCTCTGTCTTGTTGAAGCCACTGTCATGAGATGGTTTTCCCGGCAGCTGAGGGTGTGGTTTGGGGCAGCGAGGGCATCCCGGGCCTGGGGCTGTGGGGGACATGGTCAGGAGGACTTTGCGGGGCCGTTGGCAAGGGCAGGGATGGAATGAGGGGCAGACCGCAGGGGTCTGAGCAGGAGGTGAGCACAGGTGGGAAGGGGCTCGTGAGAGCTGAGCACTGTTTGACGCGGCAGGCGTAGGGCGAGGCCTGTGACAGGGGAGGCGGGAGCCCCTCCCTGCCCACACGGAGCACAGTGCACGCCGGGGCCAGTGGGCAGGCAGCCTCTTCTGTGAGCGTTTGGAAAGTTGCTCAGCAGCTGGGCCATGGGCAGGGCACTTCGTGCTGAGCTGTGTCAGGGCAACCGCTGCCAAGCTGGTTCTGTTTCCCCTTGTTCCTCACCCAGACCCAGAGATGGGGGAGGGGTGTCCGAGTGACCCTCCCTTCGTCACTTAAATGAACCGTGTCTCAATCTCTCTACCCACCACAGGTAGATGCTGTTGGGGCAAAAGAAGAAAATGCCCACGGAACATCCATCTCCACGTCTGGCACCTTCTCCATCCCTGACCGGACCCTCAGAGAGAGTGTTTTAGGTGAAAGGCCGCATGAAGGATGGTGACACCTATAAAGCTCATGGGCTTTGGGGACAGGCTGACCTGCCTCCTGGTCCTGCATTTTCTACTTACTCTCCCAGGGACCTCAGCCAGTTTCTTTACTCTCTGATGTCAGTCCTCCATCTGTAAAACAGGGCTAACCACTCAGAATATCTGTGCAGAGATTCAATGAGCATCCTATCCTGAGAACACCTCTCTTCTTGATTGTGGGGGAGGAGATCTGACATGCAGGCTGTTCAACCACCAGCCTCCCCAACCCCCCTGAGATGCCACGTAACCTGGCAGACACCTGCTTGTGATGGGCTGATGGCCCAAGCTCTGAAATGGCTGTTGAGGAGTTTTTCAAAGGAAATTTGTTTAATTCATCTTCTGGAAATATCTGAGATCTCGACATAGAGTAAGAATTGTTCCAGAAATAATCATGCTTTGTGAATTCCCCACCCTTGGAGGGTCTTTAGAATAAAGATGCCGAGGATGGTGCTGAGCCAGGCTCACCTGGTTAGGGTTAGGGTTAGGGAAGGCCTGGGGGGCTCGAAGGGAACAGAGCTGGCCATCGAGGGGGTCAGTGTGAGCATGTCCCCAGTCTCTAGGTGCCGGGCCCTTTATGACCTCCTCCTCCTCAGAACAGAAAGGCTGGGGGAGAGTGGCAGCTAGGGAGGTCCAGGTTCCCTCAGCGGCGACTCCTGGGTGGTGCTGTCCTGCTTCTCTGCCTGACCCCTGCTGGCCCTGTGAGCAGGACATGGTCAGATGGAGGCTGAGCCTTCACCAAGCTTGGCTCCCTGAGGAGACAGAGTAGATTCCTAGCTGGGCCAGATCTGAGCCCATATATCTGACGCTGAGTCTGTCCTTTGTCCCTGAATGCCACTGTGCACTGCTGCCCGGGGGAGGACGCGCCGGAGCCTCCAGGACCACCTTCCCTGTGTGTCTCCAGGGCGGCAGGCCCCTGAGGAGGGTATTTCACTTGCAGGCAGGAGCCCCCGCTACCCCCGGACCAGTTCCACCCTCGTCTAGAAGGTGAAGGCCCTCATTTACTGAGACCCAACAGAGAGAGGGGGAAAGAGAGTCATACAGGTGTAGCAACTGCTGTGAAGGAAAGGTTTTCATTTAATTTTCCATAGAAGAGTCATTCTCCGTGCAGACGTGATGCCAGGAGAGGTGGCCAATCCCTTGCCGCCGACATCTCAGGGTGGCTGGGCCTTGCTATCTCTTCATGTTAGATGTGGAGCTCGGCTGGTTGACTCAGATGCGATTTTGGTCTCTAGGGTCCAGCTGGCTCCATCTGCAGTGGAAGCTGCTGGATCTCAGGTTCTGCTTCCCAGGGGCTGCTTGCTGCCAGGCTGCCCAGGGCTCCTTACGGAAATCCACGCCAACGTCGGGACAGGGACAGGATCCCGGATGCCTAGAGCAGTGCTGGGCACTCAGCACCTAGACTCTTTCCGAAGGCTGTTGCATCAGGGAACCCAGAGCTGCGGGGAGCTTAGTTTTCCAACAGTGGGAGGGTCCATGTCAGCCAGGACAGTGAGACCTCATAGATCCTGCGGTACAGAAGCGTGTGGGCAGCAGTGTGGGAGAGTTTCCAGAAACCGAAGCGTATCCCTCTGAGCACTGAGGCGCGTCTCTGCCTGTGTGTTTCTGCCTGTGGCTGTCTGCAGGCACTGATGTTGTATGGAAGGGGGTGCCGATATTTTGACATGGTAACAAGTGTAGCTTTCATTCTTGGGAATCCTTCTTTTAACCCCACTGCTGTGAAGTTAAGAGCACTACCCGCCTCCCATCCCAGACCTTGAAGCTGAAGCGGGTTAGACCCACTCACCCCCCGGGGGAAAGGAAGTGACAGTGGACGGATGGAAAGGATGCTTGGCTGTGGGCTCCCTGGGAGGGGGGGTTGCTGTGTATCAGCCCCTTCAGATGGATGTGGCATCACAGGGTCAGGAAGACCTTGGTCCTCTTCCCAGGGGCTGGGCCATTGGAGCAGGTTTGGCAGGCAGCAAATCACTCCAAGTTCCCTCCTTCCCACCACCTCTCAGTCTGATGCATACAATAGACGTGGCTGTGAGATGCATCTCGGCTGAGAGGGCCTGGAAAAACCTTGGCATCTCCCAGAATGGGGCAGGAGAAGCCCGAGAGGGGGTACTTGCTGGAGGGAGAGAGGACCGTGCTGCAGAGGGGAGCCTGGAGCCTGGGGGGGAAAGCACCTTCTCAGTTGCGGCAGAGCAGAGACAAGCTGGGTGCTCATCAGCTCAGCAGCTGCCCGAGGCTCCGAGGGCCACAACCTGGGACCAGACACCATCCACTCAGGCCTGGGTGGGATTTATAGCCCTTTAGAGCACAAACACCCCCCTGGTAAGCAACAGAGGAAGAACATTGAACGGACCGGGGGAAAAAGGCTCATACACATAAAATGCATATGATTACTTTTTCTGTAATTGGCAGAATGGAGGCTTGAGACAGAATTATATTCAATTATAGAAAAGTTTAGAAAACGTACTTATTTTTATTTACTTATTTTTCAGTTTTATATATGTATGTATATATTTTTTCAGATTCTTTTCCATTATGGGTAATTACAAGATATTGAGTATAGTTCCCTGTGCTGTACAATAGGTCCTTGTTGGTTACATATTTTATATATAGTAGTGTGTATCTGTTAATCCCAAATTCCTAATTTATCTCCCTGCCCACCCCTTCAGCTATCCCCTTTGGTAACTGTGTTTTAGAAAACATATACTTTTTTGCACGTTCAAATTTGTGACCAAATTTGACCCCGATAAAGACATTCCACATGTTTGGAGCTACATCCCAGATGCCAGTGGAGTCTCCGTGACCCTTGGAGGTCAAGGTCAACTTGGTAAGCTTCATCCCCGCCACCCATGTCGCAGCCTAGCAACTCAGTGAGCACTGCTTAGCCTCACCACGAGTCCAGCCATCACCCTAGGTCATATGTTAAAGAGTTTCTTTAAATACAAACAGTGCTTTCTATCAAGAATTTTTGTAATGCATTTTCTACTTTGTTTTACATACCTGCACCCTCACACAGGTTAATAATACTTTTATATGGAAATATTTTTAAAAATGTATTGCATTCTTCCTGTTGACCCAAGAGGACCGACTCTTCCTTGACGCCAGGCGCACTGCCCCTATTCTGTGACGCCAGCTCTCACACGGCACTTCTTGCAGCTGTTGGACACCCGGCTCTGTTAGAAGTGACTAGGGCACAGGGTATGGAAGCCCAGTAGTGGCCTCAGAGCGATTGGCTTCTCTAGGTCTGCAGCTGCGGGTAGGGCCGTCACACCTTCAGCCTCAGCCCGCCCTCTGCTGCCTGTCATCCCTCTCCTAGGCTTACTGTGCATCTGCAGCACTGGCCGTGATGCCTGGTACAGAAGGAGCACTCAACGAATTGTACCTAGTTTACTTGTTATTTATTGTTGCCCAAGAGTAAATGAAGGCTGTCAGAGGAAACAAAATGAGCAAAATCCCTTCAAGTTTAAGAGAGATTATGGGAACCATTGAGAGGTTGAAATAGTTTTCAGCTATGTTTCTCCATTTTATACAGTATTGGTTGGCTCCATGCTAAAAAGGATGAGAATGTCAGTGTTATTTACATTTATACCCCCTTTCACCTTTCTGTGGTTACTTGTTTTTATATTGTCTGGACATACAATACCCTTATTCTGTAAGCAGAATTCCTGTAGCTGTTGAGTGTTGGTTATAGTTGTAAACAGATTCATTGCTTACCACCAGGTTTTAAGTCATTTTTCCATTCCAAATTCTTTCTTTATTTTTATTATTATTCTTTTTAAATTGAATTATAGCTGATATACATACATAAGTTGTAGATGTACACTATAGTGATTCACAATTTTTAAAGGTTATACTCCATATATTCCGTGTTGTACAATATATCCTTGTAGCTTATTTTATACACAGTAGTTTGTACGTCTTAATCCCCTACCCCTGTGTTGTCCCTCCCCCATCCCTCTCCCCACTGGTAACCACTAGTTTGTTCTCTGTATCTGTGAGTCTTCTGCTATATTCACTAGTTTGCTGTATCTTATAGATTCCACATATAAGTGACATCATACATTATTTGTTTTTCTCTGTCTGGCTTATTTCACGTAGTATAATGCCCTTCAAGACCATCCATGCTGTTGCAAATGGCAAGATTTCATTCTTTTTTATGGCTTAGTAGTATTCCATTGTGTGTGTGTGTGTGTGTATATATATATATATATATATATATATATATATATCTTCTTTATTCATTCATCTGTTGATGGACACTTGGGTTGCTTCCATATCTTGACTATTGTAAATAATACAGCTATGAACATTGGGTCCAAACTCTTTATTTTAATTCTTCCCTTAATTGTCTAGATTTTTTTGTAAAATGGATGGTTTTTGAGAAAAAACTTTTGGATTTGGTAATCTCTGAGGTTTCTCATGTTTACATATGTTAACCTATTGCCTAAGTGATTTAAAAAGACGTCTTGGTTTTTACCCTTAAGTGATATCTTGGCTGGGTATGCTACATTTTTTATCTCAGGACTTGTAGATGTTCTTGCTCTGTTAACTTGACATTGCTATTGCTATGGAGAGATTTGATACCAGATGGATATTTTTCACCTTTCTAGATTATTTATTGTCTGTCAGGATGCTTGAAGAATTCTTTTTTCATCCTTTAGTTGTAATAGTTAACTACGATATAAGATATTTCAACATTTTGTGCTTTGTTTATATCTCCTGGATTAAAATGTGCTTTTTAAATACATAGATTAAAAAAAATTATTGGAGTATAGTTTATTTACAGTGTTGTGTTAGTTTCAGGTGTACAGCAAAGTGAATCAGTTATACATATACATATATCCACTCTTTTTTAGATTCTTTTCCCATATAGGTCATTACAGAGCATTGAGTAGAATTCCCTGTGCTTTACAATAGGTCCTTATTAGTTATCTATTTTATATATAGTAGTGTATATATATTGATCCCAATCTTATTTTCCCCTTGAATTTCAGAGACTTTTTTGGAATAATTATCTGGTCCATATTTTGGGGCATGTTTTGATTGTTTTTGTCTGTTTTATTCATGATTATTTCTTCTGTACATTTCTCTTTTTTGTCTATTTTCATTATCAAGTCACTTAACCTCCCTGAGCCTCATTATAAGATCAGAATGACATGCCTTTTTCACAGGGAAGTTTCCAGAATTAAAAATCTTAATATATGTAAAGCTCTTAAAACACTGCTCATCCCATAGCAAGCCATATGTAGATGGAAGTGATTCATTATTTTTATGAATTTTTGTTTGTTGTTATTACTGTTCATCATAATGAAATTGTTAATTCCTGGAGCCAGACAGCCACATATTAGTTGTGTGACCTTGGACAAGACACTAAATCTCTGTGTGCCTTTTTTTTCCTTGTTTGTTAAATGGAGGTAATAATCATCCCTACCTCATATGACTATAATGAGGATTAAGAGTTGGTATAAGTAAAGTGCTTAGAACAGTTTTGGCACGTAAAGTGCTGTGTGTATTGTTAAATATCTTCTCAAGCTTTTCTTGCAGGAACAATTATGTTTTGTGGTTTTATTCTGTTTCTCGCTGTTTCTAATGTATTATTAGTTTTCTAATGATGCTGTTTCGTTATTAACTTGCTTCCATATGTCTACGTTCTCTTTTTTTATTTCATCCGGTCTCTGAGTCCTCTTGTTATATGCTTTAGGCCCTTTTAAGTTGTTCTTTAGTATAAAGCAGTGGCCAGGCATTTATGGTCACTCGCTGAGTAAGTTTTCTTCTGGGTTGGGTTCTTTGTTTTCGCATGCTGTGTCTCTTTCATTACTTTCATTACCACGTGTGCATGTCAGGAATGGTTATGCGTGCTCTTTGCTTGTGTATTGGAGTCTTTTCCTCTTGGCTCCTGCTCGGGCAAAGATGTCTAGACCTTCTTCCTGCTCTGCTCAAAGATGTCTAGACCTTCTTCCTGCTCTGCTGACTTTGTTCTGTGAGGCCCACTTACTTTCCCATCAGAGCTCCTGTATATTCTGAGTCTTACTGTGTTTCTGTAGCTGGAGGGCATGACAGAGAAGAGGACTGGAGGGCAGTCTCTCTGAGAAGATTTGGGCCAGTGTGCACGTCCATTGCTGAGGCACTGACATGAGACTGAATTCCTTATCCCTGTGAGGTGCCTTCAGATCTCTCCCTCCAGCAGTTGCCTTCATTTTCCACAGGGAGACTCCATCCATACGTTTGCCCACATCTCCCCAGATGCCAGCAGACACTTCCACTACTTCTCCATAAGAAAAGGAAAGACCCCCCAACTGTACTACCTCCATTTGCTTCACTCTGGGTTTGAGAGTGCTGATGAGTATCCTCGGAGCTGCAACCTGGCTGATGTGCTCCCAGCCTGGAGCAGGGTGGGCCGGTGTGGGGGGTGCCCCAGCTCCTTTGTCTCGGCTTCCTGATCGGCATGCAGTACATTGGGTTATGCCCAGTCCTCCTTTGGTTGCTGTTGGAGAGACTTCTTTTGTGGGGAGCAGGGCCTTTAATGTATGCTTTAATTTATGCTTTTTTGCTTATTTTGTTAGTTACTGGGAGGGGCAGTTCTGTGATGTAGTTTCTATCAGCCAATTCAACTGGAAACCCTGGCTTTTTTTTTTTTTTTTTTTTTTTTTTTGCGGTACGCGGGCCTCTCACTGTTGTGGCCTCTCCCGTTGCGGAGCACAGGCTCCAGACGAGCAGGCTCAGCGGTCATGGCTCACGGGCCCAGCCGCTCCGTGGCATGTGGGATCTTCCCGGACTGGGGCACGAACCCGTGTCCCCTGCATCGGCAGGCGGACTCTCAACCACTGCGCCACCAGGAGAGCCCCCTGGCTGTGTTTTGATTAATTGTTCTTCTTTTTTTTGGTCATTGGCTCTCTGGCAATCTTCAAAAGCCTACTACATTATCAAACCTATGGAGTAAGCCAGGAAAGTGCCTCTGAACTTGAATAAGGGCTTTAAAATGGGGTTAATATATGCTCTTCCCTCCTTCCCGCCTGACTGAAGGAAGCAAAACAGTCACTCTGAAACTGGGTTGATCCCAAAGCATTCCCAAGATTGCAGAGAAATATAAATTCTCTCAACTGTCTTACAGGCTTGAGGACAGCAAGGGTCAGGTTGGCTAATTTTAATTATATTCGCTTAGCATATCTTGAAGCCCATAAATCTAAATGCCAATAAATTAATATATCATGCCGAAGGCCTTCCAGCCACAGCATTAAATCAACTATGCAGGGAGTGCCATGTGGAACAAGGCAAACTCCCAGAAGCTCAAGTATTTCAATTTCACTGTATTAATCTGTCATTAAAAGGGCCCTCAAGTGCCAGTGTCCAGATGTGTGACTGTGAACAATGGTAACTTGCTGGGTATGAATTCAGCCCATTGTACTCTTGGCTTCTGTACAGCTGTCCACCCCTCACAGCCCCCAAGGATGGATGCTGAATCTTCCCTGTCCATGAGTCTCGTGTGGTTTCAGAGATGGGGTGGTCCTTTTGGTGTAGGAATATTATAGTTAGGCTGAATGAAGGGTTTGATCAGGCCTGAGATTGGGGTAAGGCAGGCAAGGAGCTGAATCTCACCTATACCACTTCCATCTGATGGTGAAATCCTGCTGTGCACACCCTACTTCACGGCTTGGTGGGTCAGACAACACCCAGATCATGATGGGCAGCTTAGGTCAAATGGTAGATTGGTGGCCCGTGGTTAAGCGTTCAGTCTCCACTAAGACCCAGTAATGGTCCAAAAGGCATTTATCAAAAGGAGAGTATTTATCCAAAGGTGATGGCAGAGCCTTGCTCCAAAATCTTAAAGGCCTGCACTGCTATTCACATATAGGGCCTGACAAAGGCTCCAAACAGCATCTCTATCCACTACTGACATTCAAACATGATTAGCTCCGCTGGGTCACATGGCCCAAATGGCAGGGCAACTTGCCTAGCAGCTGGACCTCCTTTGTTCAGAGCTCCACTCAAAACTAGCAGCTTTGGGGGTCACTCAGTAAATGAACTAGAGAAACATACCTTTGTTGCCTGCAAAATCCAAAGGGGCCCCACTAGGTATGGAGCCTCTTTTTGGTAGTAGGGGTACCAGATCAACAATGTATCCCCTCACTTTAGAAGGGACGGCCCACCATGTCCTAGATCATTGCATCACTACAACTTTTACTGAAGTGGACGGACACTGAATTTTTGTGGGATTTATTTCTCACTGTCTAGCATATAAATGTTTTACCAGTGTGTCTGGAGTGGTTGCTATTTCTTGCTCACTGGGTCCAATCAGCATAATGTCATCAGTGTAATGGACCAGCCTATGTCCTATGGAAGAGAAAGATGATCAGGATCCCTGGGACTAAATTGTAACCTAGGGCTGGAGAGTTGATATACCCTGAGGTAGGACAGAGAAGGTGTATTGCTGACCTTGCCGGCTGAAAGCAAACTGCTTCTGGTGTTTTTTATTATCAGGGATGGAGAAAAAAGCACTTTCCAGACCAGTGGTTGCATACCAGGGACCAGGAGATGTGTTCATTTGCTCAAGCAATGAAGACACATCTGGGTGGGTTCAGCAGCGTCATCACTTGGTTAAGTGTGTGATAACCCACTCTCATTCTCCGAGATCCAGCTGCCTTCTGCACAGGGCTCATAGGAGAGCTGACTGGGGATGTGATAGGAATTACCACGCACAACGTCTTTCAAGTCCTTGGTGGTGGCACTAATCTCTGCAATCCCTCGAGGAATGAGGCGTTGCTTTTGGTGTACTGTTTTCCTGGGTAGAGGCAGTTTTAGTGGCTTCCATTTGGTCTTTCCCATGATAACAGCCCTCACTCCATGGGTCAGGGAACCAATGTGGGAATTCTGTTAGACCCTGGGTATGTCTATTCCAATTTTGTATTCTGGAACTGGGGAAATAACCATAGGATAAAGTTGTAGACCCACTGTGCTCATTGTGAGATGGACCTGAGCACTACAGGGCTTGGTGCTCAGACAAGGTCCATTGTTCACTTGACCTTCATAAGTGGCTACTCTGACTGGTGAACCACAGTGACATTCTGGGTCTCCTGGAATGAGTGTTAGCTTAGAACCAGTGTCCAGTAAGTCCCCAAAAGTCTGATTATTTCCTTTCCCCAGTTCACAGTCACCCTGGTAAATGGCCATAGGTTCCCTTGGGGGAGGCTGGGGAGAGAGATGAACAATATAAATTTTTGGCAGGATAGAGGAATCCTTTCTCAAGGGCGCCCAAATTCTGCTTCGTTCAAGGAGTTCTGACTTGTCTGGGAGTTGGTTGATTGCAGTGGGGGAGGTTTTCTGTTTGGGTCATTCAAGGCAGACTTTGTTTAGTGGATCTAGAGTTCTTTCATTTTTTTTTTTCACGGACACTTTTCCTATTCTTTATTCAAGCCCATGTATTACCAAGAGTTGGTGCTGTGATAGAACTCTGAAGGGTGACAGCTGCAGAGACAATAATTCTGCCCAAGTGACAGGAGGCCCTTTAGCCATTGTCCCTCTTTGAACCCATTCACTTAAATATATATATATATATATATATATATATATATATATATATATATATATATATATATATATATGGAGTATAGTTGATTTACAGAGTTCTTATGCTTACACAGATCAAGTCAGAGCTCAGCAGTCTACTCATCTACCTCTTTTCTAGGGATGCCATGATCATAGGTGTTTGTGAGTCAGGCTCTTCTGATTGCTGCTTTGGCTTGGGTGTCCCCTGCAGTCACTAGCTTGGCATCAGAGGCTGCCCAAGATCTGGCATCTAATTTGCCTCTCAGTTTCCTCCTCTTCTCTTCCTGCCTTGAGCTCTGGGCTCCAACCACACTGCAGAGCATGTGCCCTTCCTTCTCCCCCACTCAGGTCATTCACCTCTGGGCTGTCATGGATGCCACCCCCTCTGTCCCCCACTCTCTGTGATTCCACTGTGACCCCCAGACCTCCCCTACATTCCTCTGTCCCTACACTTTACCCCGATGTTTGGTGCTTACCTATTTATTTGTCTCTTGCCCATTAGGCTGTGAAGTTCTCTAGGAGGGGGCTGTGGGTGACTCATCGCTGCATCTCCAGTACCGGGCTTGGCACTCAGCCAGCTCATGGCGAATGCTTGTTTGTGGAAGTGTGACTTTATACTCTGGTGCCCAAGTGTCTGAAAGAGGCACCTGACACCTCTCTGATTGCCCTGTCCAGGTGAGAGATGCAGACATTTGAGTGCATCCTCATGCGTTTAACTGAACACGTAAAATACGCATTCCCAAATTTCACTGAAAATTCTTTCCATTCTGTATAGCCAGTCGGCGATGCTGGGGACTTGACATACCCTGCACGATTTTTTGTTGTTGTTGTTGTTGGTTTTGACAGCCTTTCAGTCTGTCAACATGATTCCCCATAAATTGTTCTTACTTATAAGACATTTCACACTACATGAGAGCTGGCAGGAACATGGGGAGTCTGGGAGGGGTGTGGGGGAGGGATGGCGAAGCCAGCTCTGAGGCTTGTAGGGCTGTTTGTGTTTATGTAGAATACTGGGGAATGGCTACTCCCCTGACTGGGGCCTGGGATCAGCTCCGGGCAGGAGCTATAATTAAAGGCAAAATATTGGCACGTCTGGGCTTCACCACTCCCTCCCAGCTCCCAGCTCTGTGCTAACTGCAGCCCCTGGAAATTCCTGCACCAAGCAGTGAATTATTCAACAGGACAAGTCAGGTAAACAAAGAGGTGGACGTATTCACCTTAGCCCCAGTATGCAGGTGAGCAAAGAAGCTCCACAGTAGCAAGAAGCAGACACTTAGTGCAGAAACAAGAGTATTTACAGTGCAAATGTTTCTTTTTTTTAAACATTTTTTTAATTTATTTTATTTTATTTATTTAATTTTGGCTGCGTTGGGTCTTCGTTGCTTGCGTGCAGGCTTTCTCTCGTTGTGGCAAGCGGGGCCACTCTTCTTTGTGGTGCACGTGCTTTTCACTGTGGTGGCTTCTCTTTTTGTGGAGCACGGGCTCTAGGTGCGTGGGCTTCAGTAGTTGTAGCTTGTGAGTTCTAGAGTGCAGGCTCAGTAGTTGTGGCACACGGGCTTAGTTGCTCCAAGGCATGTGGGATCTTCCTGAACCAGGGCTCGAATCTGTGTTCCCTGCATTGGCAAGCAGATTCTTAACCACTGCGCCACCAGGGAAGTCCCCACAATGCAAATGCTTCTTAACCAGACATATCTAACCAGAAGCAAAAAAATCAGTGCATGCTTTTCCTATCACTTTTGTTAGTCTACTGTTTTATTTATCTGTCTGTCCTCATTGGGGGCCGCTAATGTAGCATACATATTTGTTTGTTTGTTCTTAGAGATGTCGTGATTTGTTGTTATTTTTAAGGTTATGTATCGCATGCCATTTCACAAAAACACATGGGGTTTTACTTATGTATTTGCCCAGAAATTAAACTTATAAAATGCATTTATCTTATGAAGAAGTTGTTTCAGTATTTAAAAGTTATGTCAAGGTGGCAGGAATCCGTTATCTTGGGCTTTTTGCGGGGTGATTTGACAGTCTTATTTCAGCGTTTTAAAAAAACGCAGGGGATTTTTTTCTGGGATCGTTTCTGTAAGGAGATATATTAAGGTACTGAGGGCGGGGTCTGTTTTCAGACTACACCTCCTCTCTCCATCCTAGTCTTGATCTTGAAGTCTTCTAGGAGAACTGGGGCCTTGCTGACCCAGCCATGGGGGAAGTGAGTGATGCCCCTGTCAACTGAAAAAAATGCATAACATAAAAGTTGAGAATTATGTTTTATTTGGAGGGCATTCTGAGGACTTAGGCCCAGGACACAGCCTCTCAGATGCTCTGAGGGACTGCTCTGAAGAGACAAGGGGGGAGCCGGGATATACAGGCATTTTTGCAACAGAGGCCAGGCAGTAGGAATATCAAAAGATTACTGTTAATTAAAGAAAACCAGACATATCAAGTTAATGAATGTAGCGCTTTTCTGTGTATGGGAAGATGCAAGAGTCTGGGCTCATTGAAATAATTCCTTTGATACGCACCTCAGCTCTCTGGGGCCAGCATCCTGTGCTTTCTCATCCTGAGTCTCTTCAGCGTGCATCATTGGGGGTGGCTGTTTTGTAGGCTCCCTGGTGGAGGGGCTGGTGCCTGTGTTCTGGTGGGTGGGGCTGGATATTGTCTTTCTGGTGGGCAGGGCCGTGTCCATTAATGTGTTTTGGGGTGTCTGTGAACTTATTATGATTTCAGGCAGCCTCTCTGCTAATGGGTGGGGTTGTGTTCCTGTCTTGCTCGTTGTTTGGCATGGGTCGTAGAGCACTGGAGCTTGCTGGCCGTTGAGCGGAGCTGTGTCTTATTGTTGAGACGGAGATCTCTGGGAGAGCCCTCGCCAATTGATATTACCTGCAACTGGGAGGTCTCTGCTTGTCTAATGTCGTGAACTCGGCTCTCTCACCTCAGAGGCTCAGGCCTTACACCAGGCCAGAGCATCAAGACCCTGTTAGCCGCAAGGCTCTGAAGAAAAGGGAGAAAAGAATAAGGAAATAAAAAAATAATAATAAATTTAAAAAATTATTTTAAAAAATAATAATAATAAAAAAGAGAACAATGAAAACCATAAACAAATCCACAAATGATCACCAGCTCTAAAAACTATACTAAGGTAAGCATAAAAAGCAGAAACAAATCAGTCGCAGGCGGCAAACCCCAAGTCCACCGTGTCAATTTTGGGATGATTTGTTGTCTATTCAAGTATTCCACAGTTGCAGAGTACACTAAGTTGATTGTGAGGATTTAATGTGCTGATCCTGAGGTTGCTGGGAGAGATTTCCCTTTCTCTTCTTTGTTCGCACAGCTCCTGGGGTTCAGCTTGGGTTTTGGCCCCGCCTCTGCATGTAGGTCACCCTCAGGCATCTTTTCCTGCCCAGAGAGGACAGGGTTAAAGCATCAGCTTATTCGCTGGCTCTGGCTCACTTATGCAGGGGGGTGGGGGGTAGTTATAATTGGAATTCAGGCGAGTGTGTGGCGGCAGAGCCGGGCATGATGTTGCAACAGCCTGAGGCGCACCATGTGTTCTCCCAAGGAAGTTGTCCCTGGATCATGGGACCCTGGCAGTGGTGGGTTGCACAGGCTCCTGTGGAGTGTGGATAATGACCTGTGCTTGCACACAGGATTCTTGGTGTCTGCATCAGCAGGGTTAGCGTTTCATGCCCGTCTCTGGGATCCAAGCTGATAGCCGTGGCTCGCGCCTGTCTTTGGAGATGTTTAGGCGCTGCTCTGCCTTCTGTGGGCAGACAAGGAAGGAATACCCTCCCCTCGTGCATCCCAAAACAATGGTCTCTTGCCTCTTAGGCAGGTCCAGACTTTTTCCTGGACTCCGTCCCAGCTAGATGTGGTGCACTAGCCCCCTTCAGGCTGTGTTCATGCAGCCAACCACAGTCCTCTCCTGGGATTTGAGCTCTGAAGCCCGAGCCTCAGCTCCCAGCCCCCACCTGCCCCGGCGGGTGAGCAGACAAGCCTCTCAAGCTGGTGAGTGATGGTTGGGCGATCCTCTGTGCAGGAATCTCTCTGCTTTGCCCTCTGCACCCTGTAGCTGCACTTTTCTCTGTGGCTCTGAAGCTTCCCCCCTGCCACCCCCACCATCTCTGCCAGTGAAGGGACTCCTAGTGTGTGGAAACCTTTCCTCCTTCACGGCTCCCTTCCACTGGTGCAGATCCCATCCCTATTCTTTAGTCTCTGTATTTTCTTTTTTCTTTTGCCCTACTCAGGTACGTGGATACTTTCTTGCCTTTTGGGAAGTCTGAAGTCTTATGCCAGCATTCATTAGGTGATCTGTAGGAATTGTTCCACATGTAGATGTATTTTTGATGTATTTGTGGGGAGGAAGGCGATCTCCATGCCTTACTCTTCCACCATCTTGAAGGTCCCTGCTCAAAGTAGGGGAATCCTTAAATTCTTGAGGCAGGACTGTCCAACAATATTGTTGGGCTACCTGTGTTTTTGGGTCCTGTCATTCAAAAGCAAAAGGTTGCTGTGATTAGTCTGCAGTAGGAATGCAGTAAAAAGTATCTTTCAAGTCCAGGACTAAGAACCAGCCATATGTTCCCAGAATAGTTGTGAGCAGAGTGTGTGGATTAGGCACCAAAGGGTGTAAGTCTTGGATTACTTCATTAATAGCCCTCAAATGTTGGACAAAGTGATACTCTGCTGAGTTTGACTTTTTGACTGGGAGGATAGGGTTTTTATATGAGGACCTGCAAGGTTTAATCAGTCCTGTTTTCAAAAACTTCTACAGAATTGGCTGAATTCCCTTGTGGGTCTCTTGTCTCAGAGGATATTGTTTTAGATTAGGTGTCCCACGGGATTTGTTTTGGTCTTGCGTTTCTGGCCTTCCCTGGAGTGCCATCAGCCCACACTTCTTGCCTTACCTTTTTGTAGACCTCAGGGGGAAAGAGCTCTGTCTGCTTTTCTAGGGTTTCCATGAGTGCCATTTGTAGGTTTAAAGCATGCTCCAGTGGGACCTGATGTCAAGCTGTTCTGGTGAAAATATTACTTGAGCATTTAATTTACAAAGGAGATCTTATCCCAAAAGGGGGATTGTGCACTCTGGCATATATAAGAAGCTATGTTTCAGGGTGAGGTACCCTAGTTGGCATTCTAGAGATTGTAAGAATGAACGGTTCTGTACTTCTCCAGAAACTCTGGTGACCAAACTGAGATGTTTTCTATGCCACCTTGGTTTTTACCAGAGAACATCCCCACCAGAGCCGTACCCAGTTATGGCCCCTCCAGTTCAGAGGCAGCCTTTCTGCCCTCAGGATAAGAAGCAGTTAATCTGACCTAGTCCTGCTACAGCCCTGAACCAGGAGGACATGAAGCGGTTTCCATGGGGACTCCCAGGGCCCATGCAAGCTTCACTTGCTTCCTTACCCAGGCTTCCTCCTAGCAGCTAGGAACTTGACTGCATTTGCCGCCCCTTGTCATCAAAAAAGAAAAAATGCAACACTCAGTTTTGCTAAGGTGTGAAGGTTTTGACATGTTAATACCTGGTCAAAAAGGTCTCAAATTCCTAAAAGTGAAACCCCACAACCCAGATTGGGACTTGAACCCACTGTCTTTTAATTGAGATCACACACCTGCTCTCAGGGCTTAATGAAGCTCAGGTTCTCTTGTGTCTGTACACAGAAAGAATTCAGTGAGAGACAAAGTGATAGAAGTAGAAGTAGATTTATTTAGAGAGATACACATTCCACAGACAGAATGTGGTCCAGCTCAGAAGACGAGATGGCCCCAGGGCACGGGTTTGTCTAGGAAAGTGAGAGCGGCCAAGGGAGAACCACACTCCACAGACAGAGTGTGGACCATCTCAGAAGGCTAGAGGCACCGAAATATGGGGTGGTTAGTTTTTATGAGTTGGGTAACTTGATAAACTGATGAGTGGCAGGATTATTCCAACTATTTCAGGGAAGGGGCAGGGATTTCCAGGAATGGGCCACCATCCCACTTTTTGACCTTTTATGGTCTGCCTCGGAACTGTCATGGCAACTGTGAGTATGCCATTTGGATGTTAATGTATTACAATAAGCATATAATGAGGCTCAAGGTCGACTAGAAGTTGAATCTTTCACCATCTTGGGCCTAGTTTTTTCTAACCAGTTTATGCCATATCCTCAAGGGCTGTGTCATTCTTTTAAAGGTTGTGCCCTGCCTCCTTCCCTCCTGTTTCAAAAGGGCTAGGAGACCAGTCAACTGGAGCCACAGTGTGGGCCTGTCCTCCTCCCGTCCCTCCCTCCCTCCTTTCTTCCTCTCTTTCCCCTCAAACCTACATAGCATGTTAAGTCTCCAGCAGCCTCTGTATTAATCTCTGGGGATTTAAAAGTGAATAAAAACATGTCCCTGCCCTTACATTGTGGGAGACAGACATTTATCTGAACAATAGTCTTCTGAATAATAACGCAGGATGCCTATAGTGGTAGAGTAATCCTGAGTCCTCTGGCAGCACAAAGGCAGGAGTGAGGTGGTTTGGGTGGGCCAGGGAAGTTTTCAGGGTGGGAAGGAGCTCCTGTGGGTGTCATAGGAAGAGCAGGTGTCAAGCATATGGGCCCAGAGAAGTGTGATTCCTGGTAGAGGGTCCAGCCACACAAAGGCAGCCCCGGGCTCCTATCTGTGGTATCAAGCGTTATTATGGTTGGCTTGGAAACCCTCATCCTTCACGACTCATCCCCAGGCTGCCTTTGTGTGACGTTTCCTGTGATTTCCCTCGAGGCCCCAGAGTAACAGTGCACACATCATGCACAGAATGGAACAAAACCGGAGCTCCCAGGGGAGGTGGCCACTTCCTGTTGGCCTCTGAGTTCTCAGCCCACACAGAATGCATTTCCACACGTGGTAGGTTTGCCCTGTAGGGTCAGATTACAGTGAGATCCAATAAGGAGCTCAAGTTTGGGCTTTTTCTTGTGGGAAATAGGGAGTTGCTATAGGAGATTATGTGCTAAAGGGATGTAAGCAGAGAGGGTAGGGGGTCCCTGGAGAAAGAGAACCAGGCATGGCTTCCTTGACATAAGAGAAGCCATTTTGACCTGAGCCATTTTGGGATCTAAGCCTGGAAACAACATTTGTCCTTGAACAGGTCTCAGTAATCAGTGGTCTTAAAGAAAGTGAGGGAATGCAGGAACAAAGGAAAAGCAGTCAAGAAACAATAGTTCAGTGATAAAACAGAGTCCTAGCTCCTCCTCAAGGGATATACATCACAATCTGATACAGTCTTTGAGTTCTGCAGGAACCAAGGTCCCCACCCAGGTGGAGGATGGAAAGATGATGTTGACCCTCCTGACTTCAATCAACTAAAGCTTAGACCCTGTCGACCTTGGCCCCAATTCTATGCTGAATTCTCCTCTGCTCAAGCCCCTTCATGAACATGCATGTACCCTTAGCTTAAAAGGTCCCCACTCTTGTTGTTTGGGGAGACACTGCTTTGGGAAAGATCCCTGGTGCTCTCCTTACTTGCTGCAAGTAATAAATGCTTCCTTCTGATCTTTGGCTCGGTTGTGTCTTTTGGCTCAACACCCACCAGAAGGTTACCCAGTTTTTGGGTTAACAGGGACATTGTCAGATTTTATGTTACAGTGATTTTTTTTGGGGGGGGGGCACGTTACGCTGGAGGATTGGGTCGCTGGGCTGGCTCTTACCTCCTGCTCTGATCTGACACTTTGTGTCCTGAGCCTTTGTGACGGGCAGGAAGGGACAAGTGAGCGATTGGACCTCATCTCAGGGAGGGAGGAGCAGGGAACAAAGGCCAGGAGGATGGATCTGAAGACACATATTAAAAAAAAAGAAATCTCTCAGGATGCTTTGGGCTGAAAGCAAAGAAGCTCCAGCTGCAAATGGCTTTAAGAAGAAGGACTTGTACCCTATGCTGAGGCAGAAGCAGAGCCACGAGTGGTCTCAGAGCTTGTGCACTGGCTCCAGACATCCTCGGAGACCCAGGCCTATTCCACGTTCCCCGCAGTCATCCTATCCCCACCAGGGATGTTTCCCCAGTGGTTGTGTTAGGGGAACCACTGATTGAAACAGCCCATCCTGGCCAGGCCCGATAGTGACCACTTGCATGGGTTCTCTTACAACAGGAGGTCCTGGTAAGGAATGTGGAACTAACAAGCTACCACCAACCACAAGAATTCGGCAAAGGTCAAAAGGAGAGAGGAGACGCCAGTCCATACATCCTACCAATCTCCCAGAATCCTCCTGGCTTGAATCCATCTCAGCTGAATGGTGCGTTCGCCACCAGGAAGGAGCCTGAGTCAGAATGATTGGCCAGAGACAACCCAGAAACTAACCCCATTACCATAAACCCTGAGACTGTGAGCCACGTGGCAGAGCAGTTCTCCCGGGGTCCCTTATCCTGCTGCTCTCCACCGGGGCCCCTTCCCAATAAAGTCTCTTGCTGCATCAGCACGTGTGTCTCCTCAGACAATTCATTTCCGAGTGTTAGACAAGAGCCCACTCTCAGGCCCTGGAAGGGTTCCCCCTTCCTGCAACAGTTGAGGGAAGACAGCAGAAGAGAGGGCGCCTTCTCGGCCACTCTTTATAGTAGAGAAAACCTCCTTCTCCAGGAGGCCCCAGCGGAAGTCCCAACGTACTGTCATTGGCCAAGTCTGGCTCCAGCGCCCAGAACTCCGCAGACAGCGTGGGAAGGTGGGGTGTGCCATTCTCTGCCTCTGGAGCCAAGTGGGCTGTGCACGTGGAGAGCAAGGAGGGGAGAGGTGGCCCTCAGTCACATCCCACACACCAGCAATCCTGCAGGGTTCATTTCTGTGTCTCCCCGTTGGGCTTCACAATGGAATTCTCACAACAATGGGGAGAATCCTTTTAAAGGAATAGGGGTGCCGAGGAGTCAGCATCCTCCATCACAGCTAGACTTTGTGGGTCTCAGGAACAAACCACTGAGTGTCTGGCCCACGGTCCACTGAGATGGAGAAGGCTGCTGATCCTATGGGAGGAAGAAAGGGGGCCCCCAGGGTGCTTCCCTGGGATCGTGAGTGAATCAGGGGCTTAATCAGCCATGAGGCAACGTTCTCAAGTGGCAGTGCTGAGCCATTAGGTGCAACTAATAGTTGCCTGTTTTTGAGAGATGCTAGGAGCCAGGCAGTGAGGGAGTTCTTTGCATGCATTACCGCTAATCCTGATCGTGCACACGTTACCCCTACACCTGACTTGCCAATAAGGACTAAAGGTTTCCTGTCACCTGTTGACCATAGGCCTCTTCACTGTTCTCTCTAGCCGCCACCCCCAGTCTCTCCGTGTGACTGAATTTGCACAGGTGCCTGATTTCTCAGGAGGGAGTTGCTCTTATTTTAGGCTCTCCCTGGTCTAGGAGCTCAGCCTGGAGCTGCACAGGTATCCTTGCTGGTGTTTTGTTTTGTTTTTCACTATTGTTGGTGTGTTCTGTGAGCGTTCGGGTGGTCTTTAGCAGCCGGCCCAGTACCCATGGAGTACGGGCCCCCTTCTGTGAGGAAGAGGAGGGTGTTCGAACTGCAGTCACTCTGCGGGGGTGCTGTTGAGAATCCCCAGAGACCAACCTGGCCACCTCTTGTCCCCTTGCTCTGGCACGTGGCCTTTTCTGTTGGTCACCTTTGCTGCCCTCTGGGCACTCTGACGGCCGCCCTGACCCTCCCCTCCCTGAGCACGGACATAGGCCCCTCCCTTGTGTCCCCAAAGCACAACTAAGACCATGCTGGGGCAGCTTACAAGACTCCTCTGAGGCTTGGGCGTGGCCTGGGAGATGACACACAGAGGAGGGGAGGGGCACGCTGAGTCTCAGGCACATGCGCAGAATATCTAAGGAAGAACCTCGTTGGGTCACGCGTGGACTAACGGGGGATGAGGCTGAAAGTGAGAGTTGCTTTTTGGTGTAAACTTTCTGAATTTTGCACTTAAAATTTTTAACCATGTGTATCTATTCCTTTTTCCAGCTCACTCAATCAGTTAAACAACCAATAAACAAACAGGCACTACTGTGTCCAGAAGCCCTTCCCAGGGGTCTTCTTCTATGTCAGCCTGCGACCCTGAGATCCCCTGCTGAGTCTCCAGGGCCCCAACACAACGTCAGGAAGAAAAGCCACAGCACCCTGTCCTGACCTCCTGCCCTGGCTCCTCTCGTACATGTCCTGGGTGTCCCCTAAGATGTTCTTGACCCCTGGGCAGATGGCCTCTTACACAACTATGCAGTATACCTCTCGTTGGTTCATCTCTTCTTTTCTAGGAGAAGATTTAGGCTTTATGGCAAAACTAAAAGTTCCACTGAAAAGTCTGCCTCTGTTTGGAGAGGCCCAGTGGCCAAAAGACAACAGAGAAAGTGCTGGCAGCCCCAGTACTTTTTTGCATTTCACGTGGGGTCCTGAAGCTGAGGGATCCGGCAGGTCTCAGAGTGCAGCCAGCCCACTGTACTGATGAAGACATTGAAGGTCACCGGGGAGATAGGGCTGGAACTTGAATTCCACTCCCCCCCCAAAGGAAAACCCTGGTGGCCCTGTCATGGGCAGGGCTCTGGGCCCTGACATCCCATGCGCTCTGGTTCCACCTCCAGGCTCCCCCTGGGGCCGTGTAACTGAGCCTGGAGTGGGAGGAGTATTTCCGGGGTGGGTGGGAAGGGATGAGAGATCCAAGTCTGACCTGGGCAGAGGTTTGACAACTGGAAGGTGTTGCATGCAGCCCTGCAGACCTTCCCCACAGGGAAGCTGTGGCAGTGTTTGCGGTGGGTGCCAGCTCTGAGGAGGCAGCAGCAGGAACTCTTTGAGGTGGGAGCCGGCCGGCCCTACAGGCTCGTCTGCAGCAGCCCTCAGACGGACGCTGCAGGTCTGCAAGAAACCAGGTTCAGCCAGGGAGTGTGGAAGGCACCTCGGCAGTGCTTGCTGAGGCTGAAACAGCGCACAGTCAGGCATGGGTCCAGGTGACACTCTGAAAGTCAAAGAATGCTGAGCACCGGGACTGCATCCTGCCATGTCCTCCATCTGCTTTCTTTTCGGCCTTTCCATGGTTCTTCAGGGCAGTGCTTCTTAATTATGGGTGATGTCAGCATCACTAGTGGGGTTATTTTCCCCAAAATTGACCTGCCAAAGCCCACTTCAGGGATTCTGATGCTGGAGTCCAAGGTGACAATTTTGAAATCCCCCCTGGGTGATTCAGGTGAATGAGCCCATGGTCCTCAATCTCTGCCTCTTTCACACAAGGGGGGCGGGCGGTAGGGGAAGGCGGCAGGGCACCGGCTCAGGGCTCAGGAGGTGAATCTCTGCCTTTGTCCCCGTATCTCTGCCCGGAGTGCCAGCCGCTCTCAACATCCTACCTGAGCCTGTGCAGTTCACCTGGAACACACTCTGCTCGTTTCCGTGTTCACCCCTTTGCTGCCAAGATTCTTTCAGCTGCAAAGTCTGATGCTCTTCATCCTGAGGAAACCTCCCTGCTAACTTCCCTCCAACCCCCTGACTTCCTACCACATTCACAAACTACACCCCTGGGGGGATATTCGCTACACCCACTTCACAGTTTAAAGTCAGGGGGCTCTTGCCTCTTATTAGGTCCTGTTTCCATTTCCTAGAACATCTAGCTAAGGGTTATACTTATTGAGCAAATGAAATAAGAAGAAGTGTGTCGGAAGCCATCCTGGAGCCATTGCACCATGACAAAGTCATGAGCAACGGAAGGCGAAACTGCAAGGCAGCGCCGTGACAGGAAGGTGGACTACAGCTCCGTTGTTATGTTTTATGATAATAAATTTACATACAGGGGCAATTTTGGGGGGATGTTGCTCCACGTGAAAGAAAAATTCCTCTAGGACTCCTCCTCATGAAACTACCATAGAATTGGAAGGACCCACTAAAGCCCCGGGGAAATGGGTACAGAATTAAGAGCCTGGAACTAAGGGGATGTTTTTATGAAAAACACCCTCTAGTATGGAGTTATGGCCATGGGCCGGAGTTCCTGATGACATAGGAAATTTATGGTTCTATTATAAAGGAAGATTAATTATAGAAAAGCAAATGACTAGAGCAGAATTGGTTGCCAGGATAGGGAGAAAACACTGTCTCAGTTGAAGGAAACAACGAGAAAGAGTATGCAGGTACATTGTAAATATTTTCATGGAACCATTGTAAAAGGTTGCCCATGCAAGAAGAGAAATAGGAACAAGTAGCTCCAACTTTTACAATTGAAATAATCATATAACTGCTTGGCTTGGTTACTAAGAAACAACCTGTGATTAGTGGGAACTTGGGGAAATATTTTAATAGGACATCTAGAAACTAGGGGATATTTTTTTTCAAAAAAATCTTTATAGAACATTTTGAGGTTTGATTGTGCTAGGATTGTTTGGCCACGTACCTGGTAATGTAATCAACTACAATATATAAACCTGTGATTGTAAACAATAGAGGAAGAATGAAGAATAAAGACATGAGAAAGAGAAACATGCAATGCTGATACTTTAAGAAGTGTAATAGAATTATTTCCTTCGCCGACATTATCCATCCCTCGGGTATCCCTGGACTCGCTGGAGCTGGACTCCGGCAGAAGTGAATGTCCATGGGAATGAAATGTAGGTAGAAAGAGCAAATGAATCAAGAATGAATAAGTGATTGCAGGCTCTCCCTCACTTCTGCTGAAAATAGCCCAGACCTGGTCACTCGCTCATATTCTTTCCCAAGCCTCTTCCTTCTTTGTAAGGTGGTTGAGGTTGGGGGTGACAATTTTTTTTAAATTTTATTTTAATTTTGAAGTATAGTTGATTTACAATGTTGTGTTAGTTTCTGTCATACAGCAAAGTGATTCAGTTATATATATATATATTCTTTTCATGTTCTTTTCCATTATAAGTTATTACAAGATAATGAATATATTTCCCTCTCCTATACAGTAGGTCCTTGATGTTTATGTATTTTATATATGGTAATGTGCATCTGTTAGTCCCAAACTCCTAATTTAGCCCTTCCCCCACCTTTCCCTTTTGGTAACTATGAATTTGTTTTTTATGTCTGTGAGTCTCTTTCTGTTTTGTAAATAAGTTCATTTGTATCATTTTTTAGATTCCACATATAAGTGATATCATATGATATTTGTCTTTCTCTGTCTGACTTACTTCACTTAGTATGATAATCTCTAGGTCCATCCATGTTGCTGCAAATGACATTATTTCATTCTTTTTTATGACCGAGAAAGATTCCATTATATATATGTATATATATATCTCACATGTTCTTTATCCATTCATCTGTAGATGGACCTTTAGGTTGCTCCTATGTCTTGGCTGTTGTAAATAGTGCTGCTATGAACATCGGGATGTTTTTCCGAATTAGAGTTTTTTCTGGATATATTCCTAGGAGTGGGATTGCTGGATCATATGGTAGCTCTATTTTTAGTATTTTAAGGAACCTCCATACTGTTTTCCATAGTGGTGGCTCCAATTTACATTCCCACCAACAGTGTAGGAGGGTTCCCTTTTCTTCACACCCATTTCACATTTGTTATTAGTAGACTTTTTTTTTTTTTTTTTTTTTTTTGCTGTACGTAGGCCTCTCACTGTCGTGGCCTCTCCCGTTGTGGAGCACAGGCTCTGGACGCGCAGGCTCAGCGGCCATGGCTCACGGGACCAGCCGCTCCGCGGCATGTGGGATCTTCCCGAACCGGGTTATGAACCCGTGCATCGGCAGGCGGACTCTCAACCACTGCGCCACCAGGGAAGCCCTTAGTAGACTTTTTAATGATGATTATTTTGACTGGTGTGAAGTGGTACCTCACTGTAGTTTTAATTTGAGTTTCTCTGATAATTAGCAATGTTGACCATCTCTTCACGTACCTATTAGCCATCTGTATGTCTTCTTTGGAGAAATGTCTATTTAGGTGTTCTGCCCATTTTCTTTTTTTTATTGGGTTGTTTGTTTTTCCTTATTGAGTTGTATGAGCTGTTTGTATATTTTGGAAATTAATCCCTTGTCTGTTGCATCATTTGCAAATATTTTCTCCCAGTACTTAAGTTGTCTTTCTGTTTTGTTTATGGTTTCCTTTGTTGTGCAAACTTATAAGTGTGATTAGGAACCATTGGCTTATTTTTGTTTTTATTTCTATCGCCTTGGGAGACTGACCTAAGAAAACGTTGCTATGATTTATGTCAGAGAATGTTTTACCTATGTTCTCTTCTAGGAGCTTTATGGTGTCATGTCTTATATTCAAGTTTTTAAGCCATTTGAGTTTATTGTTGGGTATGGTGTGAGGGTGTGTTCTAACTTTATTGATTTACATGTGACTGTCCAACTTTCCCAACACCACTTGCCTAAAAGACTGTCTTTTCTCCATTGTATATTCTGGTGTTCTTTGTCAAAGATTAATTGACCGTAGGTGTTGGGGGTGGCTTAATTTGATTTGATTTGATCTGCTTAGTACTTACTGATTGAATCTAACCAGCTCAGATAGGCCCCTTGAAGCCCCCCATTTTTTTTTTTTTTTTTTTTTTGCGGTACTCGGGCCTCTCACTGTTGTGGCCTCTCCCGCCGTGGAGCACAGGCTCCGGACGCGCAGGCTCAGCGGCCATGGCTCACGGGCCCAGCCGCTCCGCGGCATGCGGGATCCTCCCGGACCGGGGCGTGAACCCGCGTCCCCTGCATCGGCAGGCGGACTCTCAACCACTGCGCCACCAGGGAAGCCCGAAGCCCCCCATTTGATCATGTTTGCCCCCTTCTGTTGCTCAGCAGTTGGCCTCGTTACATATCTGGGCATCGTCTGCTCTTAGGGCATTTGGGGTGACATTCTCAGGCCTGAGATTCCACCAGCAGATTACCAACCTCTTCTGCTTGCTTATTCCAACTGGCTGTTACCAGTGCTGGCTGAGCTATTTATACTTTGTTGGTCAGCTGCTTTGGAAGAATGCACAGTGAGCAGTTTCATCCCTTGGCTGACTTCTCTATACTCTGTGTGATGGAAGGAAGATTGAGAGGAGGTGGGGTTGATGGAGCTCCAGAGTTGGCACCCAGACCTGTAATGCTGCAGATTGTCCAGCACCTCACTATCTGGAAAATCATAGGTTTTTCACAGCTAAATGCTGTGTATTCCTTGATCAATACATCCTGAGTCTTTTCAAGTGTACCAAAGGATTGAAGTGGTCACAAAAGGCCTTGGAATTGGGGATAATGCTAGGTTATCTCAATGGGGTAGTGACAGGTAGAAACCTGTGGGAGAGAACCAGGTGGCTCTTTCAGCTCAAAGACCTGAGGTTAGATGCAAGAGTCCAAAAGTGATGCCATCACCTTTATCCTTTCCATCCCCATCCCCACTGCCTCTCTGCTGCCATCAGACACCATGATCACCACTATCAGAACCCATCCTAACCCCAAGACTCTCACCATCACCACTGCCACCACCACCATCAACACCCCGTCCGAACCCCAGTACTCCCACTATCACTATTGCTTCTACCAACATCAATACCCTGTCCCAACCCCAAGACTCCCACCATCACCACTGCCATCACCATCATCAATACCCCCTCCCAATCCCAAGCTGGGCAAGTCACCACCCTGCCATCATCGGCAGCAGCAGCACTGACCCCAATACCAAGGCTATTGCCACTACCATAACCATCAGCAGCCCTGCCCGCACCTCAACCCCAAGACTACATCATCACCACCACTCCCATTTCCATGGTCACCTCAGCTGTCTTTACCATAATGCCTGTGGCTGAAGAGCTGGAGGGCCTTTCCCATACCACATACCTTCCTAGGCTTCACTTTCCTTTCTGCATTTCCCTAGAGGTGTTTGTAAAGCCAACTGCATTTGTACAGTGGGGGTGTGTGGGCGCATGAGGTAGATGGGGCTGGATGATAACACTGGTAGTTCCTACTGGCCCTAGACAGCACAGTACCTTGAATTCTGTACTCGTCAGTGTGAACTTGATGTCCAGGTTAGTTTGTTGAGTTCAGAGAGCTTCCTGAGCAGAAAGTTACATTAAAATCCCAAGAACCACAGGCGATTGAAAGTCAAGGGTTATTCAACAAATGGACACTCACAGGACACCTGTAAAGGAGTGATCTGAGGAAGGTGGGCAGGGGGAGGCCGGCACAATGAGCAGAGCAGACTGCGAGGAAATGACCTTTGAGTAGGAAGCAACCAGTCATTTGTAGATTGTGGGAAGAGTGTTCCCAAAAGAAGTGTTAGCAGGTGCAAAGACCCTGAAGTGGCTCAGAGCTTAGCTTTGTTGAGGAATAGAGAGGCACTGATGGTCACTGTGGGCTTGTGCCTTCTCATTTACTAAAGAGTGACATAAGACGTTGCAAGGGTTAAATTAGTAATATGTCCTCAGCACATGCTATCTTACTTAGCACACACTTTGTACATAGAAACACCGAGACCCGCTGTTATTACACTTCTTTGCCTTTTAGAAACCTTTACCTCTCTTCGTCCTCCGCCTTCTTCTGGCAGTTCATGGATGGTTTGGGGGGATGTAGTGACTTTTATGAAGTAGTTGAGTGGGACTGGGAAGGCACAGGATAGTAGGTGAAAAGCAAATTAAGTACATTCCATTCGTTTAGAAATGGTGAGAAGTCATATTGAGGTGGGCAGGCCAACACTGCTCAATAAATAAGACGTACGAATCTGTATTCAT
The DNA here is from genome assembly GCF_949752795.1 of Hyperoodon ampullatus. Lineage (NCBI taxonomy): Eukaryota > Metazoa > Chordata > Mammalia > Artiodactyla > Ziphiidae > Hyperoodon > Hyperoodon ampullatus. The sequence goes on from NC_136921.1 coordinate 102,487,564, forward strand.
GTCCTACCAGATCCTACTAGTGAAAACATACCTCTGGGATATTTCCTAACTGTTTCCTGAGATATTATGGCTCTACCTCTTAGAGACGTTTTTCCTGTGTTCTCAGAACAGGGAATTAGACATTCCTGGCCACACACCTCCAAGGCACACAAAGCAGGATATTTACCTTTCATAAAAAATCCTTGTGTTTTAATTCTCCATATGTAAAATATAGATCCCAGAGTCCACCTTCTGTAAAAAATACAGAATCCCCTGCTTTGGGTACTAACTGCTGACCTTGAGTTTGAATTATTGGTGGTCAGGATAATGGACATCCTAGAACAGCTCTTGCAGGACCAAACATTCAGCAGGGCCAAGCCAGCATCACATTTAGTGACCTGCGTAGAATATAAGAGCTGACAACTATTCACTTCACAATTTTCCAAGGGAATCCAAAAATCCAGATAGTTTCTGGTATGTCTCCTGATTTTTAAATATGGGCAAGTAATTCAAAGTTTTAAGAAACCCTGTGCAGGGCTGCATCAAGAGGTCCACAGTGGAATGTGGAGCTCTGTTCTGGAGGGTGAGAGGGGAAGGATTGCCAAGGGGCTCTCATCACTTTTCCGTGTGCTATCCACAAGGACAGAACCTGTGCCACCTATATTTCTGGGTCAGCTTACCCCGGTCCTCCACAGAATTTCACTTATAAAACAGATTCCATGAACTTGGTGGAGGGTCCCATGTGAATCACAGAGGAGGTGGGTGGGGCCTATCCTTGAAGAAGGGGCTGGGTGCTGGGCTGGGAGGGCCTGGAAAATCCTTGACGGCAACAAACAGAGGGACTCTGCCTGTCATGATCTGAGTGCTGCATCCTCCCAAAATTCATATGTTGAAGCCGTAACACCCTGTGTGGTGGTATTTGGAAAGGGGCTATTGGGAGGTAATTAGGGTTAGATGAAGCTGTAGGGGAAGAAGGATCTTGCCTCTATTCTCCTGGGTTTGATAGCTGGGTCTCCAAAATAAACTTACAACAGTCAGAAAAGGTATGCACATTTATTCAGTTTTAATATCATGTGCCTAGAACATCACATGGAAAAAAGTGAATGCTCAAAAGAGTGGTGAGATTTGAGAGCTTATATACTATTTTAATAGGGGAAAGGGAGGGGGGTGGAAGCCACTTAGAGGAGAGGAAGTGATTTTCAGGAAAGAAGAATTGGGCCCTAGAAGCACTGATGGGCGGTGTGATGGTTTGTGACCGTCTGTCTCGATGTGGTCTAACTTCTGGTCAATTCCCCTATAAGGAGTCAACTCTTCCTGGTTGATAAACACCCACGGAGGAGATCTGTGACAATTGTGTTCCTTTTGGAGGAGGCTTGGTCTTTAGACAGATTAAGGGAATTCAGAGAGAGCCTCTCTCTGCATTTGCTATTTTTCAAATGTCTTCAGCTTAAAATATTCAATATGCCAAAGGGGCATCTTTTGGGGTGACACGTTCTGAACACTCCTTCAAGGACATAAGGGTGAGGTCCTCATAATAGGATGAGCACCCTTATAGGACACCTTCACCCTCTCTAGCTCTCTTGCTCTCCCTCCACTGGGGGATTAACGCCAGAGACCTGGGGTTTGGGTTCTATAACTGGCAGCACTGACCATCGAAACTGACGTCTTATGCTTGCTTTGCTAACTCAGTGCTGCTCTGGAGCAAACGTGGCATTATTGGCCGTTGTGCTAACGATCCCTTTGTGGAGATGACACCAGCAGCTTCCAATAATACAGGACTTGGAGGAACCGTATCTGACAATGATGAGTGCTTTGATTGACCAGTCTCTGGTGAGGTCTTGTCCACCTTTGCTGGAGCAAAGCCCAGGCTTTCATTCAATTCCAGTTTCCTGGGATCAATCTCAACACTGAATGGGAAGAGACGCTGTTTCTTGGTCACACATCAAGACTGCAGCTCCTCATCCAGACCTCTGGGTCCTGGTAATGTGCCCCCAGCAGGTTGGTGTCCCAGGGCCTTCCACGTGCCTGGAAAAGGCAAAGGCTGAGGGAGGTGGTGAGTGCTGGGAGCCGAGCTCCCCAGTTTCTGGGAGAAGAATTCCATGCAGGTTCAGGTCACCCTGGGGAGGGGTAACCTTGTGAGGCTGAGGTTGGGACTCTGCAAACCACATTTCTGCTTAGCCAGCTACTCCTTGTTAGAATCTGTCCATCTTGGGCACTGCAGTGCAACTGCATGGCTGGAGGGGGAGAAGGGGCTGCCTCCTAATCTCCTGTGGTCTCCCGGTTCCTGGGAGCATCACTCGGCAAAGCTTCTTTGCCAGAGTGGCGACAGTTCCCTCCTGTGGCACCAGCCACAGCCAGTTTGCAGTTTCCACCCCCTGGAAACGGAGGTGGAACCCCCTAGTCTTGCCTTTAGATTCTACAGCACCATGGAGATCAGCACCCTCCTTAGGTCCCAGATGGCAGGAGCCCTCCGGGGGGCTCAGAGACCCCAGCACCAATGGCCAAGATTAGGAAGTCCCGATAAAGATCAAGATGTATGGAAAATGCATTTTTTATTTCCTCAAAAGTGCAGCTTTTCTCAAACAAGCGCAATGTTAGTTCTGTCATAAATTAGGTTCCTTGTATGTGTGGGTCTGTTACTTGGTTCCCTCTCCTTTCCATTTGTCTTTTCCCCTCCCCCTGTACCAATACCTCATGGCCTAATTACTGGAGATACAGAATAATTCTTAGTATCCTATGATCAGTTAAGTCTTCTGGCCTAATTTTGCTTCTTCAGGACTATCTTGGTTATTCTTACTCTTCCCACTTCTATGCAAATATTATTGATAGAAACAAATATTAGAAACAGATCAAGTTACACAACCAAAAACCCAACAGAACACAATAACAACAACAACGAAACACACATCTCAACCACTTCTGGGTTTTGATTGGAGTGCGTCAAAGATATACATCACTGAGGTTTTTTAATGTCTTTTGATTAAGTTTCTAATTTTGTCCATAGAGGTCATCTATTTCCTCTCTTAGATTTATTCCTATGGGCTTCACATTCTCAGGACAATTTTCAATGATACTTGTAAAAGTAAACTTTTTAAACATTTGTTGTTAGTATAAAGAAATGCAATTTTAGAAACTGACCTTTAATTCAGTAATCTTGTTAAACACTCTTATTAATTTACAGATTCATCTGTAAATTCTTTGGGTTTTCTGTATTATCAGTCATGTTGTCTGCAAGTAATGACTGTTTTGGTTCTTCTTGTCCAACGCTGACATTCTCCCCCTTGCCTTTCTCTGCCCTCTGGTACCTCCAGTACGATGTTCAGTGTACGTGAAGATAGTGAGCCTTTCTCTATTCCTAATCTTAAGGAAACACTGTTACAAGTTCGCATTATCAGGTTGAGTAAATTTCCTTCTATTTCTACCTTGCTAAGAGTTTTTATAATGAATACATGCTAAATTTTATCAAATGCTTTTTCTGCACCTCATAGATAAGCCTATGACTTTTTTCCTTTGATCTGTTAATGGATGGCTTTCATTTGTTGATTTTTTAAAGTGTTAAATGAACCTCACACTCCTAGAATAAACTCAATGTGGTCAAGATAGATAAGCTTTCATATGTTTTGCTGAATTTAGTTTGCTAATACGTTTTTAGGAATTTCTTTTTTTTTTTTTTAATAGTGATCTTGGGGTCTTCTTATTTATTTATTTTTATTTTATTTTTATTTTTGTCTGTGTTGGGTCTTCGTTTCTGTGTGAGGGCTTTCTCTAGTTGTGGCAAGCGGGGGTCACTCTTCATCGTGGTGCGAGGGCCTCTCACTATCGCGGCCTCTCTTGTTGCGGCGGAGCACAGGCTCCAGACGCACAGGCTCAGTAGTTGTGGCTCATGGACCTAGTCGCTCAGCGGCATATGGGATCCTCTCAGACCAGGGCTCGAACCCGTGTCCCCTGCATTAGTAGGCAGATTCTCAACCACTGCACCACCAGGGAAGCCCTTTAGGAATTTCTTACATCTACATTCATGAAAAACAGATTCTCTGTAATTTAATTTTCATATACTTCTGTGGTTGGATTCTGGTATTCGGTTTACACCAGCCTCATAAAATGAGTCTACTGCCTTTTCTCTGGAAGAGTCAATAAATTTAGAATTGTGTATCTCTTGGATACTTGGTATAGCTCTGGTGGTCTCTCTTTGGGAAGGTTTTAACTGTCGGTTCGGTTTCTGTAATGGTTATAAGACCACTCAGATTTTCTGTTTTCCCTTTTTCCTTGGTATTGGTAAGTTATATTTTTATGATTTTGCACATTTCATATAAGTTTTTAACTTTAGTGGTATAATGTTTCTCATAATGTCCTCGTATTGCCTTTTTAATATCTGCAGCATTTAAAGTTATGTTTTCTATTTTACTCCTAAATTACTTATTCATGTCTTTTCTCATGTGTTTCTTGATTACTTTTGCCTGAAGTTTTAAAATTGACCTTTTCAAAAGAACCAGTTTTTGACATTATTTTTCTCTCTATTGTATGTGCTTATTTTTCATTAATTTTTGCTTTTGCCTTTGTATACTCTTCTTTCCACCCTCTTTGGGTATATTTTATTGTTCTTTCAAGTCTGGTGCTCGGTTCATTAAATGATACTTTCATGTTCTTAATATTAATATTTACTATTTTATCTCTATGTCAAATTAACATTTCATTACATTTTGATATACAGCCTTTTATCTTTCAGTTTTAAATGTTTTCTAATATTCATATGATTTCTTATTTGACAGGTGTTATTCAGAAGTATGTTGTTGAATTTACATGTTTGGTATTGATTTCTAACTTAATTACATTGTGGCCAGAGAATGTAGTTTGTAAGATACCAGGATACCAATCATTTAAAAGCAGTTGAGACTTTTCTCTCTCTCTTTTTTTTGTGTCTTAATATGTGGACAATTTTTGTAAATATACCATGTGCACTTGAAGAAAATGTGCATTTCTCAATTGCTGAATGCTATGAATATTAATTGATTATCTATCTGTCAACTATCTATCATCTCCTTCCACCTACCTACCTAGTTACCTATAACTATCCATCTATCTATCTATCTCTCATCTATCTATCTATCTATTTATCTATCTATCTATCTATATTTATCATCTTCTATCTAATCTCTGTTATATCAAGATTGGTGAGTTTTTCAAATCTTTTATATCTCTGTTTTATTAAAAAATTTGTTGCTTATTTAATCTTGCTATTCCCAAAACAGTTATGTCAATATCTCCTAAAATATTGGGTTAGCCAAAAAGTTCGTTTGGGTTTTTCTGTAAGAATGAATATTTTGGCCAACCCAATAATTCTGGATTTGTCTATTTCTCCTTGCAGTTCTATTATTGCTTTATATATTTTGCAACTGTATTTTCATATGCATTCAAGTTTATAAGTGCTGTAGTAGTTTTGGGGGGAATCAATATTTGCATGATTTATTTTTTACTGTTTTATCCTCTCTGTGTCAATATGTTTTAGACTTGTTTCTTGTAAACAACATCTATTTACTTTTCTATTTTGACAATATGTTCTTTTAAATGGAGAATGTAATAAATTACATTTATTGTAGTTCTGATATAGGGTTGTTTTTTCTTTTTTTTTGACCATGTGGCTTGTGGGATCTTAGTACCCTGACCAAGAATCGAACCTGTGCCCTCAGCAGTCCTAACCACTGGACCACCAGGGAAGTCCCTATATTTCTGATACAATTGAATTGATTTCCAATAACCTACTTTGTACTTTCTGTCTGATCTTCTCTATGTTTATTTTTCTTGCTTTCTTTTGAATTGATTGAATGTTTTTCTCACTTCATTTTTGCCTCTAATGTAGAATTTATACATTTTTTTCTGTTATTTTACTACTATTTGTGTTTAACTTACCAAAATCAAAATTTAATTAATATTATTGCCATTTTCCTAAACAATACAAAACCCAAGAATATTTTAATTTAAACTCTCCTTTCTAAATATGGTGTTGGTGTCCATTATTTCAGTTTTACTCTACTTCTAAGCACATAAGAGATTATTATTATTGTTTTATAAATTTAGCTTTTGTTTAGATTTACTTATATATTTCCCACATTTTTTGCTTATCATTTCATCTTGTGTCTTACACTTCCCATTTGGATTCTTTCCTCTGCCTGACGTATTTTAAAATTTCCTTTAGTGAGAGTTTCCTGTTTGTCTGAAAATGTCTTTCTTTCTTTATATTCTTGAAAGATAGTTTTGATAAGTATGTAACTCCAGGTTGACAGTTTTCTCTTTCTCATTTAAAATATTATTTCTTTTTTCAAATTGTTTCCTTCTTTTTTCTGTTGAGTTATTTTTTGTCAAAATAATTCTTCATACTTTCAAATTTAATCTATGTTTTCTCTCTCATTGCTTCTGATTGTCTTCACTGTTAGCAATTTGACTACAATGTGCCTAGGTGTGGGTTCTTTATCCTCCTTGGGAATCTTTGGTATTCCTGTACTCTGAAGATTGGTGTCTTTTACTGATTCTGGAAAATTCCCACCTACCTATTGCCTCTTTCCATTTCTCTTCTCCCCTTTTAGAAATCTGATGAAATGTACATTAGATCTCCTTACTCAATCCTCCATTTATCTTTTGTCTCTTGACTTCTCTTTCTATCTTTTTGTTTCTGTTTGTCACTTCCTGGATAATTTTTGCTCAGCACATTGTAGATAATTCATTGCCTTCTGACTTCCTTTGCTGCTGTTAAGAAGTCAACCACTAGCCCAGTTGTTATCCCTTTGGAGACAATCTCTCTTTTCTCTGATTTTTCTGTGGTTTTGCTAGGTTATGTCAAAATGTGAACTTAATTTTGCTCATGCTTCATGGTGCTCAGAGGGCCAATGTTCTACAAAGGTCTTGCTTTCTGAACTATGGGTCTCCTTTCCCAGGTGAATACCTTTACTTTCTCTTACCTAGCCAGAGCTATTTCCTAGCAAACAAGCTAGTCCCTCTCTGAATCTCTGATTTTTTTCTGACGCCACAGAAATGTCTTCCTTGCTTTCTCCCTTTTGTGCTTTATCTCTTATTACCATATATTTAGAATAGTTTATGCATCTAAAGAGGGAAATTGTACCATCTCAACTGGAGCCATTACTTCTAAAAGTATCTATCTAAAAGTATATAAAAATGATATTAAAAATAAAATAAATGACCTTTCCTATGCTTTGTGAGCTTGGGGCCAGGATTTTCCTTGTCACCTAATCTGAGAAAGGGATGCAGGCTCACGTGCTGTAGGAGTTTTTGTGTTGGTGGGTGTTAAAGTATTAGTAGGTGAGTGTTAAGGAATTACCCAGGGAGATAAGGTGATATACCCAGGGAAGGTATTTGCATGCTGTTAACTCCTTTTCCAGAGATAGTGTATTCTTCTCAATTAGAGACTTTATAAAGTGGTGGGGATTTCCATCACTTTGGCCTGAGGAGGGGGATGATTCTATCTAGTCCATCTCCCCAAATCAGATTAGACCTGTCCCTGCTCAGAATTCTTAAGCAAGTCCCATTGGTGGCAGAGTGAAAAGCACCCTTCATAGCTTGATACTCAAAGCTATTAGTGAGGTTTCTCCTTGCATGCTCCAGGACCCTGGGCATGTCAGACCCATTTATGTCTACTCACCCATCTCTATCTCAAATTTCTTTTTCTTAATTCAATTAACTAGTAACTCGGTAATTCCTACTTACCTTTTCAGACTGACAAGCAGAATTCTTCCTCCAAGAAGCTTTACTTGACCAACCCCTCTCTTCCTTTCCACCCACCCCACCCTTTCTTTCCCTTTCCTTCTATTTTCTCTTCCTCATCCCGCTGGACATGTATAGAAACACCCTGTGGTCTCCTCTCTCTATTTAGCAATATGTCTTGCTTTTGGGTTCCTTTCTATCAATGTCTGTCTGTGTGACCTGCTTGAGAGCAGACCTTCATCTCTGTAGACCCAGTGCACACACAGGGCCAGGCACATAGGAGGTTCTCTGCACATGCTCTGTGACTTGGAATGAAGGCCATTCTCCTACCATGGTGGCAGGTGGCACTCTGCCCTCTCAGAGCCCCACAGGTCCTGCTTTGCCAAGGCCAATGAACAAAGCTCTCTGACTTGCCTCCTGGGCAACACCATCCCTCAGGCTTTCCCACTACCCTGAGAACTGAGTGGTTGCATCTAGGTAGGATGTTTCTGGAAGGCAGTACCTTCCCCTCCTCCTTTGCCTCCTCCCATACAAACACCCCTGGGAATGCAGGGAAACTGTAAAGGAAAAGATGTCTTATGGTATCTGAGAATGTACTTGCCTGGCCTCTGAGAGTTTACTTGGGAAGGCACTTACATCAGTCAGAATAAATACCAGCTCAGCAGGTAGGAAGGCTGACGTGGCTGCCTTGGGGTGCAGATGAGCTCACTCACCTCATGTTACACAGGGAAGGTCTCTGGGTACTCTTAGAGCAATTCTCCTGCATGCCCACAAACCCCAGGTTCCCAGAAACTCACTGGAGCTCTTCCATATCAGATCATCAGTTTCTAAAAAACCATGCAGTGCATGGGCTGAAGCCTGGGTTCCAATCCTAGCTCTGCCACATTATACTATGCAATCTGGATGAGGTTCCTCATGTGTCTCTGTCTCAGTTTCCTCATCCATAAAGTGGAGAGAAAATAATAACACTTACCTCAAAGGATCGTTGTGAGCATTCAGTGAGTGAATAGGTAATACCTAGTATGTAGGTATTTCTCATAAACTTAGAAATAGTCATCACTAACCCTCAGTGCATTGTGTTGTATCAGACAAGCCTTTATCCCATCTCTCTCGGTCTCCCCACCTGTTCAGTGAGAAGTTGAGCTGTGTGAATTCTCATGCCTCTAGCAGCTGGAACTCCCAGTTGTCTCCCATCTCATCAGTCCACACCCAGGTAGCGTCCAAATATAGGTGGTATGTCTTTCAAGCAATGCCGCTGGGCATAGGACTAGATCACTTTCGCCTGGTCTTGATTATAGTTTGGGTGATACTCATGTACCGTTTCTCTGCTTGGTTCTAAAGACCCCTCTTGAGTAGACAGTCTTCACTGGGGGAATTCACACAGGGATTCATAGGGAGGACTCAGCGGGAGGGGTGGGCTGTAAAATACTCTGCATCTATGAAAATGCCACTTCTTGGATGAAGTTCATTTAATTTATGCTGCTTTTTTTTCTGATTATATATGTTTGGTAGAAGACTTGGAAAGTTTATGTGATAGGAGGGAAATATCCAAAAACAGTGATTCCTACCTACTACTGTTTGTGAAGAATATCCAAAAACAGTGATTTGGAAATATCCAAAAACAGTGATTCCTACCTATTACTCTTTGTGAAGAAGCTCTGCTTCAGAAGCCGAGGTCCTTGCAGAGCTCGGGGATGGAGGGAGATGCCTGGTGTGCAGAATCCCAGGGACCATATGGGCCTTGCAGTACTGCATGTGGCCTCTTTGACAGCAGGTAGACAGCAAAGAGACAAGGGCAAAGAGACAAGAGGTCACAGTGAAGATCCACATTCCAAAGGGAGAGGAGTCTCAGAAGAGCTTCCTTGAGTCCTTTGGAAACTTCTCTCATTGATCTTAACCCTGAGCAGTTACTGTTAATATACAGGTGAGTTTTCCCATCTTTTCTGTGCCTTTTTAGTGTGCTTGTGTTTGCACTGGGTATGTTGTGTATTTTAATGTTTTTCACGTAATGTTACATCACGAACATTTCCACAACTTATTAAACATTCTCTGCAACACCATTTTATTGTTTCAGAATATCTAATTGCAAGTCTGCATCATAATTATCTTAACATTCCCCTAATGATAAACACTTAAACTGTTCTATTTTTTCCTTACTGTAAATAGAGCTATTATGGACCTTTTTAAACTGAAATCTTGGCCTGTATTTCAGGGTATTTTCTCAGAACAGACTTTTAGAGGTAGAGTTTCCGGGACAAAGAATGTGAACGTTTACAAGATTCTTGGTGCACTGCCAAAGGCATTGCCAGAGAAGTGATGGGCAGGTCTGCGCTCACCAGCGTGTGCCCATTGGACGCTTAGTGGCTTTGGGTAAGCTTCTTTTAGATAATCTCTTAATAAGAGATTTATCTCTTTATCTTACTTAATAAGATAAATAAGATAAAATGTGATATATATGCATAGATATGTAAACGTGTGTGTATATTATATATATCTTTGATTAGTAATGCAGCTGCACATTTTTTTCCCTCTTACAATCATTTTTTTAATGGCAGGTGATTAATAGTGGGTAGAATAAACAAGTTAGAGAGCTTACTTCTCCTTCCCTGGGGGGTAGCTGCTGTTAGCTGCCAAAAATTCCAACTCAGCTTGGCTGTTTAAACTCTCCAGCTTGTTTTTTTTTAAATCAAACTTGTCTGTAGGGGGAAAATCCCTCTGTAGAAGCAACCAAAAATAACTTTGTGATGGCACATTTCAACAGGCTGTTGACAGGGGTGAAAAGACCTTCTCTTCATCCTGAGCATCGCCATGTCCCAGGGTACTGGCTCATTCTAACAGTTTCATGAAGAAGGGATGGTAGGACTCTTCATCCCCTTTTAACTAATGAGGAAATCAAGGCTCCAAAAGGGGAACCTCCTGAATCTGCTCCATGTCATCTCCCAGGAACCAGCTCTTCTTCTTCAGTTAGTAACAATCAACTGAAAGACCCAACGGGTCCTTTCCATTTTCAGACCATGGCTGGATGTAGGGTGCGGGGCAGGGTGGGGAAGCCCAGCCTGGCTTCAGTGGGAGAGCGTCGTCCTCAACTGGCAATGCCTGCCAGGGACACAGGTGTGGGAGGACTTTCACAAGTACCCAGTGCCGCCTAGATGCCCAGTACCACCCAGGTGCCCAGTAGCTGCCCAGGTGCCCAGGGCCGTCCAGGTGCTGGTATTTACAACATAGGTGGAGCCTGACCCTCTGGTGTCTCTAGGATCCCGTTTTTTTTTTCTAGCAGAGAAATTAGAAGGTTGGACATAAGTATACCTATTGGTTTCTGTGACCTTATCTGGACCATGTCCGGTCATTTTGCCTGACTTCAAGCACAGCCTCTTTTCTGTATCCTAGTCCTATGTGGCCAGGATGGTGTTCTGAACTGAAAAGGGTGTAAGAGCTGAGCCTTTGCAAATTAATGAAATGAGAGACATCTCCCTTCTGTGCCCTCTTGTCTCCACCGTGCCCTCCACCACACAAATATACCTCATCACCTTGTGTTGCTTTCCTGCCTCCAGGCTCTGGTGCCCTGAGCCCTCCACACAGGGAAGAGGGGATGTGTACAGCCTCACTTTCCCCTGTTTCCCCCATGCCAGCAAGGATATGTGTGACAGAGAGCTTTGCAATGTTTCTTCCTAAAGAATAAAACTTGAATTATGGCATTTCTGACTTCCTTGGGGTTGAAAGTTTGGGTAGAAGGCCTTCTGTGGGCATCTCCAATGCTGTATAGACAGGCTTTAAGAGGTAGCCCTTCTGAATCCTTTGTTTTTATTTCCCCTCTGGGGTTCTAGCCAGGTATCTTTTGTCCCAGCGGAATTGCAGACATGTCTTTAGGAAGCTGAGGACCTTGGTTCTTTCTGTGCAGATTTTAGTGACAAAGGCGGATGAAAAGTCTTCATCCATAAACCCAACACATCTCTTTTGAATTTTTGTTCTGGGGTCCATAGTGTTCTGTACACGTGGCAACCTACAAAACAACGCAGAGACAGGTAGATTCATAGTTGTGTCCAAAGAGGATTTTGCTTCCATCCTGAGGGATCTGTTATACTGTGCTTTTCCTTATTCAAGCCTCAATAATTTCTAGACCACCTTTCTCCTCACAGTACACCTCTAATTCACCTCAACATTGGCCACCAAAGTGTTTTGCAAACCAGACCATATCCACACCCTGTTCCCTCCCGTAAGTACCTCCGAGGGCTTTCCACCACCTTTGGGGCAATAACCAGGCTCCACAGTATGGCAGCCAGGCCCCCTCATTACCTGGTTCTTTGCAGTCTCTGGGTCCAGCCTCATCCCTGGTCACTTCCACACAGGCCTCATGCTCCAAAAATAACAGCTCACTTGAACTTTCTGGAATCACTTCTATTTCTCTGCATCTTTCATCTCTGCATATGGCTGACTCTTTCAGAAGCAGGCTCAGAAGTCCTCCTTCAAGAAACCTTCTCTCAGGGACTTCCCTGGTGGTCCAGTGGTTAGGACTCTGAGCTTCCACTGTAGGGGGCATGGGTTCGATTCCTTTCGGGGAACTAAGATCATGCAAGCTGCATGGTGAGCCAAAAAAAAAAAAGAATCCTTCTCTGACCTCCCGCAGGCATTTTATTTTCTAATTGAAGTATAGTTGATTTACAATGTTTTGTTAGTTTCAGGTGTACAGTGAAGTGATATCTATATCTATATCTATATCTATATCTATATCTATATATATGTATTCTTTTTCAGATATTTTTCTCTTATAGGTTATTACAAGATACTGAATATAGTTCCCTGTGCTATACAGTAGGTCCTTGTTGTTTATCTATTTTATATATAGTAGTGTGTATATGTTAATCCCAAACTCCTAATTTATCCCATCCTCCCTTTCCCCTTTGGTAACCATAAGTTTGTTTTCTAGGTCTGTGGGTCTATTTCTTTTGGTAGCCTTCCACTGTGGGCCCGTCACAACTTGAGCCGATTCAACACGTTTCCTGTGGTGGTGGGCGTCCTCCAGAGCAGTGGAGTCCTGGTAGCCTCTAAATCTCTGGCATTGTGCCCGCAGCGTAGTATAAACTCAGAGAACATTTGTGGAATGAATGAAGCTGTTTCAGTCCCTGAATGGTGGGGTCTGGGTGCTCACCATCATTTTGTCCTAACATCTCCACTTGTCACCCTTAGAAAACAATATCTGATGAACAACAGCTGTGGACTAAATGGTCCTTCCCTGGATGACAGTGTGTTTGCCTCTGAGGCATCGAAGGGGCCCACAGGGTGCATTATCTTGACAGGGTGAATGCAGAACTCTTCCCTAAGTCCTTTTTGACTTGAGAGAAAAAGAAGAATTCCAGCTAGGTGAAAAATAAGAGTTGGCTGAAGTGTTTGGCTCGAAGTTAGAGATGGGGAGGTCTGTATATCTTAAGCATCCTTGGAGTTCTATCATGTTGGCAAGAGAGAGCTCTCCATCACAGGACGACCTCAGAAATAGAAGCTGGCAAATTTCATCCAAGCTCATTGCCAGGGCTCTGGATTTATGAATTCACCCATGAACTAAGACTTCCCACCGTGTCTGCCTCTATTTGTGAGAGCAAAGCAGCAAAAACAATCACACCCGCAGCCATCTCCCTCATACACTAACAAAGAGGGGCAGAAACGTCTTCTACTTTAAACTCCCTCATGTGTCTCAAGAAGCAGAAGATGCTTTCTGGGAATTCCCTGGTGGTCTGGTGGTTGAGACTCCATCATGCTTTCACTGCTGTGGCCCGGGTTTGATCCCTGGTGGGGGAACTAAGATCCCACCAGCCATGCAGCACGGCTTGGGGGGAAAGAAAAAGAAGCGGAAGTTGCTTTCTGATTTGCTGCTGAGAAGGCAGCGGTCCAGCGGTTATTTAGCTCGTGGCTAGGGGGTCATGGATGTGCAAACTTATTCAACAGGTGTTTACTGAGCACCCTCAGTCCCAGGCACGGGGTTAGGCAATGCTTACCATGTTGAGAGACAGTTCTCCATGGGTCTCTCTCATTCCTCACGTCGTGTCAGTGAGACACAGGCTGTCCTTTGTTCTGGACCATCTTTGCAAGGATGTTTGTGCAACAAGTGGCCTTGGAGGATGGAGACAGTGCTTCCCTCCAGAGCGGAGGGTAGGCATGCTTACTTCCCTTTATAATGGACTCAACTTCTCCTAGCCCAGCACTTGCTTCCAGAACTTAACCCACTCATGTGGACATGCAGCCATCTGGGATCATTCACATTGCCATGTGGGGCTTGGGGACAAAGAGAACTGATGAAAAGATGCTGGTATTCATGTCCCGGTTGTGCCACGAGTGATGAAGCCCTCGGTCTCTGAACAAGGACTCCTGTGCCTTGTGCCCACACCTCTGGATGTTACAGAATGACCTGTTAACTCGAAAGCAGGTAAAATCTCAGCGCCTTCACCGTTCCCGACAAGCTTATTGCCTTATTGAATTTTATATTCAAAACACTGTAAAATTAAAATATTTTTACTTCACTTTGTTCTTTCGAACTGAAACAGAGAAGTTAAGTAACTCTTCCTGGGTCGCAGAGCTAGTTTGTGTCACAGGGGAGATTTTTGTTCCACTCTCTCTGATTCCACAACCACTCTCTCTCCATAACATGTGGAGCTGTTACACTGAAAACATTAAAGTGCCTGTAGGTTCATTGTGGCCCTGGGCCAGTTAAAATCCTCTTGGTCCCTTAAAGCATCCCTGTTGCCATGATGATAAAAAATACTCAGCAAGGAACGGCAAACAGCTGAGCAGCCTCTCCTCCAAAGGAACATAAACAAGATAAAATCATCATGAATTCCTTCCACAGGGGAAGAAGTTCTCCTCTAATATTTACATAACAACTGGCTCGAAGCCCTGACCTACTGCCCTTTCTTCTGGTAAGAGGATGAGATCCATTTCCCACCCAGCAGGATGGGTGGAGTCATGTGAAATTCAGACTAAACAACAGCATAGCTGGAGGGAAGGGTGTGCTCAGGGTGAGGGATGTCTTGGCCCCTGGGCCGCGTCCAGACCTTGATGTGCCCTTAGAACCCTTGTACATTTCCACGGTGCATTGCCACATCCTTATGATGGAGACTAACCTGTTTCTTCAGTGGCTCCCTGTTACCCATGGGACCAAGGTCACAGTCCATCTCTGGTCTATTGTGCAACTGATCCAAGCCTTGCTTTCTCTCTGAAGCCTTTCCTAAGTCCATGCCATCCCACAGGTGGAACTGGCCCCTCCCCACATTATCTATATCATTTCTCTTACAGCATCAGTAATACTTTTCCATGTACACTTATGTGCTTATCTCCTCCACAAAGCCACGCACCCTTAGAGTCAGGGCCTGTTATATTCAGCTATGTCACCCTCGCACTTAGATAGGTACCTGTTTGTGGGTTGCAGCTATACACTCTGACACATACAGACATATATGATCCATCTGTTTCTGGGTCTGAAATGTTATTTTTGAATTGAATACTTTTTAAAAGCACACATCACCCAATAAGGGTGGGTATGAATGACATGATGTCATCTAGTTGGTCATTTTCCTCTTGATAAGAGTAACCTGGTGGCAAACGTTGGGGGTGCTTGAGGTGTGGGTGAGGTATGATGGACCTGAAAACACTTACTGTCTCTGTCTTGCTAATCGTCCTGCCCAGGGCCAGCTCCCATGGCTCTGAGCTGCCTCTGTCTCGGCCAGTCCTCAGTGGGAATGGGGATGCTGGCACAGGAGCCCAGGCCGTGGCTGGCCGGGCCTGCTGGACGGCAGAGAGTCGGCCTGGGTGTGCTGGCCCCCTGGCATCCCTGAGTCCTGCTGCCGCCTGCTCTGTTCCCAGGAAGAACTCCCGCCGATTCACCTCAGCCTGTGGAGGGCAGGAGGCTCCCTTCCCCAGTCTACTGGCCAGACAGGCCTGTGTTCAGATGCTCCCTTGGCCTTTAGAAGCTGTGTGACCTCCAGCAAGTCCTTCCATCTTCCTGAGCCTCAGCTTCTACAGGTCTAAAGGAAGGATGAGGCGGCCCTCCTGTGAGGTTATGGTGGGGATGAAGGAGGACCATGTGCAAAGAAGCTGGGGTTCACTTAAGAGTGTCCCCTCTTCGTCCAGCCCTCCCCCCTTCTATCACCCCTCTCTTCCTTTCCCCTCCACTTCCCTCCTTCTTCCTGAACAGCCCTGGAGACTTGGGGTGTGCACACTTGCTCTTATTTTTCCTGATTATCATCTGACGCAGGCCCGCTGCATGGAAGCTCCAGTGCACTGTCGGGGGATGGATCAAAGAGAAAGTAAGCATTCTCCCTGCCCGGTGGGAACATTATTTATCTGCACATCCGTGTGTACTGGTTGCTGCGTGCATGTGTCCGTGTCCATTCTCTCACTAAGTTTCTCTGCTCCTTGGGATGGCAGCCTCACCTATGCAGTCAGCCTGTGACCTCTCCCTCCTGGGTGGCGTCTGCACTGAGCCTCCTTGGCCAACCCAGCCTTGCAGCTTCCATGTCACTGAAACAGGAGGAAAGGGGGCGGGGCACAACCTCTAAAAGAATGACATAGCCCTTGAGGACACGACATAAACTGGTTAGAACCAATTAGGTCCGTCCAAGATGGCAGAAGATTTGACTTCCAGTGGACCTTGAGCCTCACTCTACGCTCATTGTAATACAGTAGCTAAATGACACACCCACAGGAGCCATGACAGTTCTGATGCCGACCATGAAAGGCCAAAAAGTGGGTGGTGGCCCATTTCCCGAAAATCTCCGTCCCTTCTCCAAAATAGTTGGAATAATCCTCCCACTCTTTAGCCTATGAAATTACCAAGCCTATAAAAACTAACCACCCCATATTTTGGGGCCTCTTGCCTTCTGAGACAGACTGCACTCTGTCTGTGGAGTCTGTTTCTTCCAAGGCTGTTCTCGCCTTTTGAGATGAATCACATTCTGTATGCGGAATGTATATCTCTCTAAATAAATCTACTTCTTACCTATCATTTTTTCTCTCACTGAATTCTTTCTAGGATAAGACATAAAGAACCTGAGCTTCATTAAGTCCTGAGACAAGGTGTGTGATTTCAATTAAAACACAGTGGGTGTAAGTCCCAATCTGAGCTGTGCAGTTTCATCACTGCTGCATCTTATTCTGGCTGGGCCTGGGACCTGGTGGGCTGGGGAGCAGGCTGTGCTTCCATACAGTTTTCCAGGACACTGGGTAGGCTAGGGGGATGAGTCTGAGGGGAGGGGAGGGAGGAAGTGAGGTGCCAGGGAGCTCAGCTTCCGTGGGCCAGTTCTCAGACTGCAGTCAGTACAGATGGACCTGGGGCTGTGGAGGGAGGGAGGGAGGGGTGACCAGTATTCCTCTTCCCACACAGGCACTAGCCCACAGGGAGGCCCAGGGGCTCATCCTCTCCCTGGAGCCTTTTTAAAGGAAGGCACTTCTGAAACTGAGCAGGACCCTGTGGGGCTCCTGGGCATGGAAGACTTTCTGTGTCCCCCATTTCTTGTTGGTAAGGAATAGACTCCAGCCTCCATGACCTTCCCTGAGTTCCAAAGGGCAGTTTCAAACAGTTGCTAATCAGGGAAGGGAGGGGATGCAGAGATAAGGGAGGAGCAGCCAAGAAACAACAGTGCAGCCTTGGGGCAGGGTCCTGGTTCTGCCTCATGGGATGCACATAACAATATCTTTGAGCTCTTCTGCAGAACTAAAACCTCCAGCAAATGGAAGATGCTAACGACTTGATGAAGCATTCTTCATTCCAGAGAGAAGGCCACAGTTTGATATCCTTGAGAACCACAGAAGCTCATCAGGAGACCACCTGAGGCCAGATTAAAGGAGTACAGGTTCTGCACACACCCTGATCCTGATCAGCAACCCTGGCCTTGAACCATTGCTGTAAAACTCCTCACCAAATCCTGCCCACCCCCGCCCCAGGTTGGGGCATACAATTTTTGAGGGCATGAGCCCTCTGTGTCCCCCTCTGCCTGGCAAAGCAATAAAGCTATTCTTTTCTACTTCACCCAAAACTCTGTCTCCGAGATTTGATTTGGCACCGGTGTACAGAGGCCGAGTTTCCAGCATCACTTCAGTGTGTGAGCTCTGGGTGCTCCCTCTGTGCCCACTGGACAGTGATCTGTGTTCAAACTCCTTGCAGACGAGGCCATGTGCCCACGCATTCTCAAAAACCTAAAGTGACGTCACAACAGAAAGGAATGTTAGAAGTCATTTAGTGTTTCCTAAATGTGGGGAACTCTTGGCCCACAGCTTGCAACAGGTATTCTGGGAAGAAATGGAGTCTCTGGCCAAATACATTTGGGTAGCACTGCCTGACTCTCCCTGTCCTGCCATACACACACTGGGATACCGGAGATGCTGAGGAGACTTGGCATTAGTTTAACTTCCCTTAATAGGCCATTTTCCAAACTTATCTGCACATGGAGCACCCTTTTGGTTTGGGCTGTTTATCGCCACTTTGCCAAGCATTTTGGGACTTGGATACAGCCAAACCTTTTATTTTATAGATGAGAAAGCAGACGGCCAGCAAGCTTGGTCCTCTCACCCCCACCCCAGGGAAAGGCCTCAGCTTCTGAACACGTCTCTTCCATCTCTGCCTCTTTCCTTCCCTCTGCTTCTCCCCCTGTGACTTCCAGCTCCCTTAGTTGGCAGCCACCCCTGCCTGAGCTTGGATCCCATCAGTCCTCTAAGGAGAGTCATAGGAGACCTTTTTGCTGACTCCTTGTATAGATGGCTCAGCCTCAAGAAACCTGAGCCCTGAGAAGTTCCTGGCCACCTGGGCTGCAGTCTTTAATCTTGGAACTGCTGGTCTCCAGGTGAGGGATTGCTGAGCTGCTGGGAGTCTTAGAAAGACTCTCATGCAAGAGGATGGTTAGTAAGTTCACTTTAACTCATGGTTACTCCTGAGGAGGTGTTTAAATGTGATGCACTGAGGAAATTTCATTGACTGATACATACCCTCTATACATCCAACACCAGTTATTGACATCCGAAGACAATTAGTGCTGAGCACACGACACATTTGTTCCTGCCATCAACCCTGGGAGCTGACCAGGGAGGTCAAGAGAGTTGCCCAAGATTCCAGGACCAGGACAGGGGAAATCAGGGCCCAAACCCAGGGGGCAGGGCCCTGCAGTCTGCACTCCAGCCTCTGGGAGCCATTATCACTAATGTTATCGTGGGAAGGATGGGGTGATGCTGTGATTCATAAGAAATATATATTTGGTCATTCAGATGACCAAAATATATTTCTCGTATATATTTATTTGGTCTTTGTACACTGTTCCTGGCTCACAGCTTCCAAAACGCTTGGAATTTCCTAAGTGCTGAAGAGCGATAAAGGTGTTTTTTGTTATTTAAATGAGGTGATTTTTGGAAGCCCCTAAGGTTGGGGCCTGGTTGTCAGGGGAACCAACCACCTGACTAGAGGTTTGTAACTTTCAGTCTCACCCCCCTTGATTTCCAGGCTGGAGGTTGATAGTCAGTCATCACTGACCAGTGATTTAGTTAATTATGATTATGTAATGAAGCCTCCATAAAAACCCAAAAGGACAACTTTTTGGCTCTTTTTCAGAGAGCTTCTTGTTGGGGGAGCCAGAATGCTTCTGTGCCACTGTGCTGGGGCCCTGTTCAGGACCTCACGCTACGTTATCACTTTACCTGGTTGTAGATTCCTAACCTTTAATAACCTTACATATATATATATATATATATATATATATATATATTTTTTTTTTTTTTTGTGGTACGCGGGCCTCTCACTGTTGTGGCCTCTCCCGTTGCGGAGCACAGGCTCCGGACGCGCAGGGTCAGTGGCCATGGCTCACGGGCCTAGCTGCTCCGTGGCATGTGGGATCTTCCCAGACCGGGGCACGAACCCGTGTCCCCTGCATGGGTAGGTGAACTCTCAACCACTGCACCACCAGGGAAGCCCTATATATATATATATTTTTTTTTTTAAATTGAAGTATAGTTGATTTAAAATGTTGTGTTAATTTCTGTTGTACAGCAAAGTGACTCAGTTACACACATATTCTTTTCCTCAGTTACACACACACATGCTTTGTTGTATGCTTTTACGTTATGGTTTATTGCAGGATACTGAATATAGTTCCTGTGCTATACAGTAGGACCTTATTGTTTACCCATTGTATACATAATAGTTTGAAGTTTGGGGTTCAATAACTTTTGATAATAAATCGAGAATCTGTGAGTAAACTGGTTTTCCTGAGTTCTGCAAGCCCTTCTAGCAAATGAGTTGAACCCTCGGAGGGGGTCGTTGGAACCTCCAGTTTGTAGCTGGTGGGTCTGTCACTGGCGTCTGTGGTGAGGGTGGTCCTGTAGGACTGAGCCCTCTACCTGTGGAATCTGATTCTGTCTCCGGGGAGACAGTGTCAGCATTGAGTTGAACTGCTTGTTGCTGTAGGGAAGCCTCCTCCGCACGTTAGAATTGGGCTTGGGAACCCTCTTCCGATGGGGTTCACTCGTATTTTTAACAGGTCCATTCTTTCTAATACCAGGCATTTGGGAACCAATGCTTCAGCTAGTGCCCTGGGGGCTGGGGCAACCTATTTCTAGAGGGACACTGCACTCGTGCATTTGTTTCCTGAAGCTGTGCCCAGGTGGGGAAGACACATGCAGGTCACTGGGCCCTCCCTCTCTCCCTCCCTGGTGGGGCCCAGGAGCCATCTGTACAGACTGTGTTCTCTGACAACTGCCCCGTGGAGCCTGAAGTGGCCGTCCCAGTATCAGCTGGCGGAGTCGATCAGAGAACACAAAATTGCATGGATAACAAGTAAGCCCTGGGCAGCCTTTATCTTTCCCTAAACAATCACAGTCATGTCATTGGACTCTGGATGCTCCATTACATTTCAGATTTATTTCCAATCATTCAGAGCTGCATCCATGGGAGACAGAGGTGCCTTTGAGCTCCGGCACCTGCTGTTCCCCCCACATGTCAAGGGCTGACGTTTGATGTCTTTATCCGCAGTCGGCGTGATGATGGCTCACTCCTTGCTCCCCACTCCTAGGCCCGCAGCCCCATTCACACCCAGCGAGGACTTCCATGCCCCACACGCAGGTGGCAACGTGAGCGGCCCAGGGGGAGCCGACCTCCTCCCTCTGGCAGAGCCTGCCTGGGTCCCTGGGAGAGGCCTCTGCAGCTGGGTTCCTCCTTCGCTCCCTCCCCCACTGGGCGGCACCCAGTGTCCCAGGCGAGGTGAGTGTCTTGGGGTGCAGGGGGCGCTCGCGGGCTGCCTGGTGCTGAAGGTGGGGGGGTGGTGGGGCTTTCTCTCCTGGACGGGGAGGCGTTGCGGGGAGGTGAGTCCTGGTAAAGTCCTTCAGATGAAGTACTCCTTTCTGCTGTTGTCACCGTTGTCCTGGAGGGACGGGTCGTCCTGCAGGGCCGCGTCGGCGCTCTCGGCAAACTCCGTGCCCTTGGCCTCGTTGGTGTGGTACGTGCCCTTGTGCCGGTACATGTAGTGCAGCATGAGAAAGAGGAGGCAGACCAGCACGAAGGCCACGGCCGCGATCACGCCTGCAGGGGCGGAAGCACAGGGGTGTGTGTCGGGAGGAGAGGCCGGGCCGGGATGGGGGAGGACGCAGGCAGGACCCACAGGGCTGTGCTGGGCCAGACACACTGCCGGCCAGACACCAAGCCCAGACTGGCTGGCTCCTTCCTGCCTCACTCTTGCCCTGCCCAGGGCACTTGCCCCTCACCTGTGCCCATCTAAGCTACCCCTGACCTCCCTTCTCCCTCCGTGCAGCATCCTCAGACCGAGGCTGGAATCTTATCCCAGAACTGACCCTGCTCCGAGGCGCTCCCAGTCCGCTGGGGAAGGCAGACCTAAGTGCACCATCCAGGGAACGCGGCTCGAGGGTTTGCCTAAAACTGATAGGTTCACGGGACTTGGAACTTTCAGGGATTTTTTTTTTTTTTAGAGATAAGTTTAATTCAAAGAATTAGGTATTTTATACATAGCTATTAAAAGGGTGGAAACATTATTTTATAAAGACACAATCATTTTTTAAAACCTGGCAAATACAGAGAAACGTAAATGCACGTTAACATGTCCTTAATCCTTCGGCTCAGAAATCACCGCAGTTAACAATTTGATATCTTTCCCTCCCAAGAAGCATTCATGTTTAATCAAAGTTCTCCTTCCATCTTCAAATGAATGGCCCTCTCTAAACCTTTGTAACACTTTAGTATTTAGCACTTGCAATCATTTTCAAGCTCTTCTTACTGGAGTCCCTCTGGCCGATTTACGATTCCCCAAACACTTTTTATTTGACCAATTTTCCACGTCTTTCTGCACATGCTCTCTCTGCTGAAAATATTTTCCCCTCCCCTTGTCTTCCTGGTAAACTTGGATGCTGCCTCCAGAATCCAGCCTCTGCCACCTCCTCTAAGAAGACTCCTTCGCCGAACTCTCCTGGCCCTGCAGAGCAAATCACTCCATCCCTCAGCATTTCTGCTGTACTTTGTAAATCTGATAACTCTTGAGTTTTAGAAGCAGGACAATCCCAGCTGAGGGGTTTCCTGGGCATGGGATTGAAGTGCGAAAATCAGGAAAGTGCCAGGAGCGGTCGGGGGGGAGGGCTGCCCCTGGAGAAGTGTGGTGAGTGCCCCTTAGCCCACAGCTCCCCTGTGCTCCTGGGAGGTGGGGTCTGCAGGAGGGGTTGGGAGGTGTGGCTAGAGGGCTGGTCAGAAGGAAGAGGTCACTCAGGCCTTTGGAATGATGGGGTGAGAGGGCAGGACCAAAGATTTTGGGTAGGACTAACGGGTGGCATTCTCACGTGGGGAGGTTCAAGTGCAGGTGTTTGCTTTGAAACCCCAGAACAAACCCTCTGCCGTGACTTAGAAGGTGGGTTTACTGGGGGAGGGGCCTTTGGAGACTATGTAGAGGCTACAGACGTTCCCAAGTCCCAGCTTTGTGGGACAATTTCCTCAGTTCCCCGCTGCCTTTAGGGGACACTTCTGTCTGCATGATGTTAATGGTATTGTCTAAGAAAAAGAAGGTCCAGCCGTTCAGTGAGTAGAACATCAGGGTGATTGCCTGCTTTTATTTATTTATGTTGAAACGTGAAGTTCCCTGAGCTAGGAATGAGCTAGGGAGAAGTGTGAAGCTCAGAAGGACACCGCAAGCCATAGCTCACAGACTCTGCCTGTCCTGAAACAGAGTTTGGGGTCACAGCTGTGACCAGTGGGGGCCAGGATGGGCTTCAGAGCAAGGCTAGGGCAGGGTTAGGATGGAGAGACAGGGGCGTGAGACCTACGACAAGGAGCAGTGTGGCTTGAGGGAGCCGGGAGAGAAGTCAGGGAACCCTGGTCAGCCCCCAACCCCACCCCTCCCTCACCAGAGTGGCTCTCCCTCCAGCCCCCTTTCCCTGTGGATCTAGGGTCCTGACAGGCCCTGATGCAGGTGCCTTGGCACCTCACCCACCAGGATGCTGTGTTGGACATTTTCTTACAGAGCCAGAGTCCCCCGGTCCACCTTCAAACCACCTTTGAGGGAAGGAAAGCAGGGCCATGGCAGGTCCTTCCCTGAGTGTTTCCTCTGACCCTCCTGGCTGTTTGAGGGGCCCCCGGACAGCGTACCTGCAATGACGGCGATGTCCATCTCACTCGAGGCCATCCCGGGGTCGGGCTCTGTGGACAGAACAGAAGAGCCTGAGGTGAGAGAGGACGGCTGCCCATGCCTTGCAGTGTCTCCGTCGAGCCTGCACCCTCTGCTCGCAGGTGCACTGGCCCAGGGTGCATGGGAAACCGCGTGGCACGCAGACAGGCCTCTGGCCGGGGGCGCACAGGGCTGGGCCCAGGCTCTCCATGTCTGCTGACCGTTGCTGGGAGAGCATCGTGTCACCCCCAGGGCTATCAGACACCAGTATGGCATCTCCAGGACTGAGCCAGCCATATGTGAGCGACCTCTGCTGCATCCCTGACCCAGAGCCCTGCCTGCACCTGCAGATGCTCACCAGACACCTGCGGGGGTGTGAGGGCAGGCGCGACTGTGTTCAGTGCAGTGTCACCTGCCTCTTCAGGCCTCAGCTTTTCTCATGATGATGGTAAAAACAGACAACCAGTGGGGTGTCTACACATGTCAGGTGTTGGTTTAGTTGCCATCCATCTAGTATACCAGGTACATGGTATTATTAACCCATCTCACAGATGGGACACTGAGGCTCAGAGAGTGATGTGCCCACCGTCACACAGCTGGTCTGGTGGGCGAGCTTGAGGCCGGGACTTAAGGCTGTGCTCCCTGGGGGGCACTTTCTCTCTTCTCACTTGAAGACGCCCCTCCCAGGAGGGCTCCTATCCAGAGATCTCTCCCTAAGACCCTCTGGAGGCCTCTGCATCCTTCTTCTGAGGGTAGGGCCACTCTGTGGTGCTATCCAAGTTACTAAGTGCATTTTGCAGAAGCTCAGTGGTCTAGCCAGAAGGCTACGATGTCCAGGAGAGCAGGAACCTCTCCTCTGGGATATGTGTGAGAGGAAGGATTTGCTAGAGCACGGAAATATCAGTGTTCACATGGAAATCCCATGTTCCCGTTACAAGGGCTCCACGTATTAAAACAGAGAAGGCTGCTTCATAATAGTCATTTCCGCTCAGATAATCACTTTAATTATAGCGTGATGAGGTCATTCTCCCCAGCGCAGCTGCCAGATGCCTCTTTCTGATAAGAAGCTGGCTGGTGGTGGAGGGAAGCGGGGGCTCCAGGCTTGAGGCCCGGAGGAGGAGAGCCAGGCTGGGGGCTCTAAGGCCGGCACAGAGCCTAGAGGTGGGACAGAGGAGAAAACAAGGCCTCAAGTCAGCAAAGAGACAGAGGAGGTATCAGGGCAGCGGGAGGGAAGTGCAGACAGGAGAAGGTCAAATGGATGCTGGACTTTGCAATCCAGGGTGGTCAAGTGCAGCCTGGGACTTAGTATCTAGCACACAGTAGGTACTCTAAACATTTACTGAATGCATGGTCAAGGGGATAAATGCACACAGTAAATGAATGCATGAGAGGCCAGAGTTCTAGAGCTTACTCCATCAAGGAGCACCTCCCATTTCAGCAAGAAAGAATAGCCCCTTCCTTAAGTTGGCATGGATGGTTGTAGAAGCTCAAATACCCAGGATTGCTGTTAGGAATTTTCCAGGTGAAAGCAAGCCTTTCTTAAGTCAGTGTGTCCAAGGCAGCCAGGATTAGAAAGGACAGCTATTTCTTCTTTTAAAAACAATTAGCAATTCCTTACCATGTGCCAGGTACTGTTCTTAGCACTTAATGTGCTTTAATTCAAATAGTCCCTGTGACAATGCCATTCAGTAGCAGTTATTATTGTCCCCTTTTTACAGATTTGGAAGCTGAGTTCCAGAAAAGTGTAATTGATTTCCATGGGTCAGAATCTCTCCTGTTTGAGCCTGAGCAGCCTCAAGATGACATGCCTAACCCTGCAGGGCCCTGCTCAGTGGTGAGCCTGGGTGAGCTGGGTGAGGACTAGAGGTATTCGGCTTGGATCACTTGGGGTGAATTTCTTGGCTTGGGCGTAGGGACCAGAGCTGAATTTGTTCAAGTTGTACCATGTGACTGGACTCCAGGGTAGTGACACTTCAGCCTGGCCAGACCTGCCACCTAGGTGAGAACTGGCACAGAGGAGGAAGCTTGGGCATGTCTGGAATGGTGGGGATGGTATAAGACAGTGGTTGTCAAAATGTGGTCTCTGGAACAGCAGCATTTCCTGGGAGCCTGTTAGAAATGCACATTCCTGGGTTCCACCCCAGTCCTACTGTACTAGAAGCACTGGGGCTGGGGCCCACTAATCTGTGGTAACAGGCCTGCAGGTGATTCTGATGCACGCTCAGAGTTAAGAACTGCTGGTATAAGAGAAGGCTTCCCAGAGAGGGTCTATCAGGATGGGCTCTTGAAGGATGAATAGGAGTTTGTGGCACAAACAAGAGTATAAGCATTTCAGGTAAAGAGCTTAGCCCCTACCACAGCCCCTCACCTCTCTCTAGTTCTCAGTTTTCTCCCCAAATGACTGCTTGCCATCCATGGCACATAGGGTTCTGAAATCTGGGCTTTGACCTCTTGCTTCTGGAGATGCTGCAGTGAGAGTCCTCACTGGCTACACCACCTCATGCTGTTTCAGCCAGCAGCAATGATATGGGATATTTGCAGAAGGCTAGTTGGAGTGAGCTCGAATCTCTCCCAGGAAGTTGATGGGTCACTGTGTGATTGGATTACGAGCCTGGAATGAGAGTCCACCTCTTGCTGAGTTTCAAGGGTAAGTAGGAGCTTGGGATTAAAATCACTTCGAGCTCAGGAACTGGGGTGAGGGCCGATGGGAAGCTTGAGGGGGGTGGATTTTATGGCAAAGAAAGGTGTTATTTATGGCCAAGTGTGCATCTGAGATCAGAACAGACAGCGGTCTACTCCTGAGATTGGACAAGCATGAGTGGCCTCCACCCTTTTTGTAGAGACCCAAAGTGCCCTGCACGTTTCCTTCCTAGCTCTCCTCAAGATTGCAACGCCCCCGCCAGAGAGAAAGCTCTTCGAGTCCCAGGACCGCATCTGTCTTACTCACGTGCGTGCCCGGCATGGAGTAACAGTTGTTGAGAGTGATTTGAAAGCCTAGTCCTATCTGGGGAACAGAGGGTGAAACTGCGCCCTGCACTGTCCACATCACTCTGATGACCCTTGGGTTCAAATCCTGGCTTGACTGACTTAATGGCAGCGTATTCAGTAAAATGCTTAATACCGACTGGCTTTAGTTTCTGTGTGTGTAAACAGGATAACAAACCCACTTTGTGGTAAGGGTTAGAAATGATACACACACACATGATAAATATTGTATATATGTTATATAGACAGTTACTATGTGGTACGTAGCTCAGAATAGGTGTTTTTCAGTTGTAGCCACTGTTTTGATTGTGAGTCTTATTATTACTCTGGTTTGCATGGAATTCAGTGCCATTCACTTAAGGGACAAGTTCCCAGATGCTGTGGGTCCAGGCAGATGCTGGATGCTGGTCGTGAATTCCCAGCATCGTCCGGCTGACAGTCAGACAGCACCGGATGCTCAGTGTCTCTCTTTCCCGTATCACTGCAGGGACCAGGAGAGCTTCCAAGAAACAAAAAGTGAGTCTCTGACCTCAGGATGTTTACAGTTTCCCTGGGTGGTGTGATTGTGATGGATGAATTATTTAGGGCAGTGTCTGTCATACAGGAAGCCCCAAGTCACTGGTGGGTCACAACCAGCTAGAGAGAAAAAGAGGCAAAGAGAGAGAAAGGGAAGGAGAAATAAAGAAAGAAAGCAAAACAGGAAAAGAGAGAGGAGACAGAGAAAAAAACTTAGAAACCACCAGATCCATCATCGGCAGTCGGGATACTGTTTAGGGAGCTCTGATTTCTTCTGTGCACACACACCACAAGCATATGGATCTGAGTCATAGTGTAAAGGGGGTTTCTTACTGAGGGCGGATTTTCCACGATTTTCGGAGACTGTGATTTAGACAACAACATGACAAGAGGGCATACCCGAAACCCTTTGTGTCCTACAGTGTCAGGGTCAAGTGTAGCCCGTCTAAGAGATCAAGCAAGGAGCAGGCAGATGGAGAACAAAGCACGGCCTCATGCCAGTGAAAGCTGATGTAGGTGATGGCGGCCGAAGGGCCAAACAGCCTGATACCTCTGGGCTTCTGAACACCCCCGTGTGGCCACCCAGCTGCAGGCCTTGCCACAAGGCCAGGGCCAAGGGCAGGGACAACAGATGTTTCCCGTAGCTGTGGATCCAGAGGGGGAGAGGAAGGGAAGGGCTGTTCTTGCCCCCAACTCACATGCAGGGAAGTCACCACCTCCCATGGAGCCATGGTGGGGAGCGAGGGCAGGGATCAGGGAGGGAGGCTGATGCTCTCCTACAGGCCTTGGGAAATTTCAGGGGTGGGAAGACTGTTCCAGGACTAGGGAAGTTCTGACACAAGTCCTGGGGGCTCAGCCTCAGCGGGGGAAGCAGGGGGAGGAGGACTGACTAGGCAGAAGGCTCTGGGTGAAGTTGCCACTTACGTTCCTCACAGCAAGCGAGCCAAAGGGAAGTGTTTGTCCCCAGAGAGCTTGAGCAAGTGGTCGACATCTCACAGCCAAAAGAGGCGGAGTCTGTGCTGTAACCTGGGATCCCCGGCTCTAAAATGTGTACCCTCTCCAGAGTGCAAGCTGCCATGGTTGGGAATGGCTTTTCTCCTGTGCCATCTGCAACGTGGCAGCAGCCAGAGCCCTGCTGATTCTCTAGGTCTGCAGGGTGGTCCGCTGCGTGTTTCCTGGTCAAAGGCAGCCCCCCTGGGAGGTAGCAGGGTGCAGAGGGGCTGCCCCTCCATGCAGGCGACATTTTCTGCTCCAGCTGGCAGCTTGGGCACCGCTAACAGGGTGCAGCACAAAGCACTTTAGCAGCAGCTGGATTCTCGGGGCTCCAGTGGTGCTTCGCAGAGGTCAACAGAGAGCAGTGCTCAGGCACTGGCTCCAGGGACACAAGTTGACACTCCTGTTGCCACCAAGAGCCTTGCTTCTCTTGTGTTTTCCGATGAACCTGTGCTGGGAAGTTCTTTTTCCTGCAAGGGTTTGTCTTCAGCACCTCCTGACCCACCTCTAATGTTTTTTCCTATTGCCTCAGGGGTCCTGCAGGAAGCACCCCATTCCTGTTTCCCATCACCCACCTGGTCCAGCCAAGAGGAAGAATTCAGGCACGGCGCAGAAGACTCTGGGAAGAGTAAGATTATTTAAGCCTTAGTAGCACGAAGGGAAACGCTTGTGGACCAGAAGGTTTATCATCAAGTCCTTGAAGAATTCATGGCATGACAACGGTGTCAATGCCAGCAATTAGCAGACGTGGCAACCACATCTGTTGCTTGATGGTTTGCTCTGTGCTACTTACACCGAGAGCCTTCTTTTTCAGGGGGCTTAGGGGGTGATGGCTGTGCGTGAGGCTGACTTGGGTTCAGGGAAAGGACAGGAACGTTTGTGGCCCTAGATAGTTCTCATTGGCTCACACTGGAGTTTCTCCTTCCTTTTCTAGATTCTGGCCTCAAAGGCCTGATGCAAGGGAAGTAGAAATCAGCTGACAATTGACGTTTACTAACTGACTTTCTTTTGTGGTAAGAAAAAGGTCAAAGACATTTACTTTTCTTTGATGGTCTGTTGTTATCTCGCACTGAAAGGCTGTAGCATTCAAGCTACAACAGGGGAAGAACGGGTCTCAGAATATAAGAGCCCCAAGGAAAGAAACGGATAGCTCAGTATCCACTGTCCATCTCTCTTGCAAGACAGCCAAGGTTGGCTGAGCAGTTAGCATTTGCCCAGCCCCAGGCTTCACTGGACGAAGAGAGGATGAGGTCTGTCCCCAGAAGGTTTAAGACTTGGTTGAGGAGACACGACACATTTACATGAAAAGTTAGACTCTGTGTGTTTAAGTGTCAAAATGAGCAATAAAGACGTGCCTGGGAAATAGAGTCACAGATGGAGAAACCAAACTTATGGTTACCAAGGGGGAACCGGAGTAGGGATAAATGGGAGATTGGGATTGACATATACAGACCACTATATGTAAAATAGATAACTAATAAGGACCTACTGTGTAGCACAGGGAACTCTACTCAATACTCTGTAATGGTGTATATGGGAAAAGAATCTAAAAAAGAGTGGATACATGTATATGCATAACAAATTCACTTTGCCATACACATGAAACTGACACAACACTGTAACTCAACTATACTCCAATAAAAACTAACTAAAAATAAACTTTCTTTAGCACCTACTACATCCCAGCAACGTGGTGGATAGTTAAGGCAAGGCCCCTGCCTTCAAGGAGCAGACCGTACAGCAGAGACAAGGACGTCTGTGGGTAACTTTGGAAAGGGTAGGTTTCTGGGTTCTCCCGAAGGCTTCCTGGAGGGGGTGGTCCCCAAGGCTGGCCTGCTGAGATGCTGCGTGGGTGATGCCAGCAGCAGTGGTGAGGGAAGGACGTGGAGGGAAAGCTCATGGTGGGTCATCGGGTGTCGGGGTCTGGGCTCCCGGCAGCTGCAGGTTGTATGCTGGGGAGGGGCGTTACCTGCCTGCAGCCTCCAGCAGGTCACCCTTCCTATCTGTGCAGAGAGCCTGTGTCCCCTTCTCCGGGCTTGCAGACCAAATTCCCTGGACAAAGTACCTGGCCAGGCGAGGCCAATGTGCATTTGACCTGCCTTTTATCAGAATGTACCTACCATTCTCAAGGTCAAAACTATTGCCCTCATGGTCCCTGTGTGTCACCTTATAAACAATCTCCCCAGCCCCAGGGCTGCCAAAGTACTGTGCAATGTTATTACACTGCTCTGAAACCCCATCCAATGATCCAGCCACGCTTTCCTCCTCCTGGCTGTGATGCTGCCTTCTCTGTTGCCCTGGTGCCTGATGCTGCTATATAAAAACAGGCACAGATGTCTGGCGGGTACCGGAGCCTTGCAGGCTGCAACATGCCAGCCACACCAAAACACTGGTGGGTGAAGCACTGGGGCCTGCGAGGGGGCAAGGAGAGGTAGACTCCCTGCTCTGGAGATCAGAGCCATTCCCGGCATCAGTAAACTGGGGAAGATGCAGCCTGGGGGCAGAGGCAGGAGAGGGGCTATCTTCCTGCCTCTGGATCCTTGCTCACGGAGTTTTCATACTCAGGCATTGTCGTTTGGGGGATGTGCTCAGGGGAGGGGAACTGAAAGCTGACGATGCTGTAACTCACAACCCAGAGTGTCCAGGTTTTCCTCCACCTATATTTCCCTGCTATTATCCCTGAGCTTTTTGTTTTTTTTTTAAAATAGAGCCTTATTCCAATACAACGACCAGTCTGCCTCAGTTGAGATACAGGGTCTAAGTAAAAGGAAATGCTGCTTTGTCTCTGTTCCTGGGGCCAGAGTATAAGAAATAGATCCCCTGTCTCCCCAGTCCAGGATGGTGACAGCACTGGGAGTCAGCAAGAAGCCCTAAAAGGCGGGGGAGGGCGCATCTGGGGAGACAAGGGTCTGCTGAACAAGATGAAGTCGCCACTGTCCACATGCGGTTGCTCCTCTGAGAGAGGGAACCTTGTCAGCTTGGGCTGTGTGGGGTTTGGGGTTTGTTCAGGAGGCAGCAAATATCCCCACGGCACAGAGTGAGGAAAGGGAACCACCGTTCCCTCCCCACACCCTGTGCCCACCGCCTCCTGAGGACCTGAGGGTTTCTAAGAAAATGGAATTCAAAAGAGACAGGACGAAGGGGAGGAGAAGATCCAGTCCGGCTGCTGTGCCTGGTCCTGGGGAGGATGCTGGTGCTTGGTCTCCGTCCGCTGCTCAGGCTGGGGGTTGGGGGGTGAGCTGGAGAGGTGTCTGGCTCAGCAGGCGTCAACAGAAGCTCAGACTTGAGACAATGCCAGACCACGGAAATGAGCTCAGCAGGTTTGCTCTTCCCGGGAGGAGAGAAAGCCTGCCCTGAAAAGAGCTGGTGTGGCTTCAGCTCACTGGGAGAGGAGCCCTAACTATTTAACTTCTGATGTGCACCTGTTCCTTTATCAAGCGCACTGATCTTCACGTTGAAAGG
Source organism: Hyperoodon ampullatus (assembly GCF_949752795.1). Classification (NCBI taxonomy): domain Eukaryota; kingdom Metazoa; phylum Chordata; class Mammalia; order Artiodactyla; family Ziphiidae; genus Hyperoodon; species Hyperoodon ampullatus. The sequence goes on from NC_136921.1 coordinate 102,518,838, forward strand.
AGAACAAGAGGAAAACGGAAGCTGAGGAGGAGAGGAGGTGGATGTCACCCGAGAGTGAGATAGCGTCCCTGCTCTGACCAAGGTCAGGGTCCAGGCTCCGGAGGCCCTCACACCCCACCGGGAGAGGGACGGACTGGAGCCCTCCTATCCGCGTGTGCACAGGACTGCGCTGAGCCTCTGGGGTTTGTGTGACATCCGGGTCAGTGTGTGGAGCTGGTGTCAAGGCCTTTGATGCTGTGGCCGTTCCCAGCTGATGGCCCTCTCCTTCGTCTTACTCTGTCCAGCTAGGTCGAGCGGCACCTCGGAGGTGCGATTTGTCCTCATGGGCAGTTCTGCAGCTCTGTTCCCGATCCCTACCCAGATCCAGCCCATATTCTAAGCCTCAGGCTCCCCAGGCTTGGCTGGGCTCAGAGGTCCCCAGACACAGCCCATTCCCAAGGCCCCATCTTCCTCCATCCTCCCGAGAGGGGCTGTGCCTACTCAGAGCTCACTCCTCGACTCCCCTCTGGACTCTTACATGTGCTTCAGCAGCTCACACAGGGGTGACTCTCTGACCTCTGATCCCTAGAGGAAAAGAATGCCTGATTCCAAGGGCGGCCACACGTGGCAAGCCTGGCACAGAACGAGGGTTCAGTACGGTGGGTCCTCCAGGGAAACAACATCCTTCACGTCTCTGTTTCTCTTTCAGGGCTAAAGGGAGACTGGGAGCCTGGCAGCATTTGGGAGGAATTGGCTGAATTATGGATAAAGAGGGAACAGATAAATTACTTACCGTCCACTGAGTACAAGACGCAAGGCCCTAAGGAGGGAAGGAATGAAACACCCTAGGAGTCTTACTAGTCTTCTCAAATGGCACATTACCCATCCTTCCCATCTCGAGGTAGGGTGACACCTATGGCATAGGGCAGACTTTCACAGGCAAGTTACCCCACGTCTTGGAGCCTCCTCTCCTGTCTCTGTTACACAGAGATAGTAAAACCCCAGCCTAACAGGACTGACAGCTGAGGCCCTGGTTCTCAAACTTGACTGTGCATCAGAAGTGCCTGGGGGATGGGATCTGTTACATCCCAGCTCCCTGGGTCACACTGTCCCCACCGCCCAGATTCTGAGTCAGCAGGTCTGGGTTGCACCTGAGATTCTGCATTTCTCACAGGTTCCCAGGCAGTGCTGCTGGTCCAGGAGCCTCCCTTCGAGAACCGCTGAGCTCAGGACCGTAAGTGCTGCTTACAGAGCACGAGGCTCCATTCAAACACTGTTACACACCTCCCTTTGCAAGGGTGCGATATTAGGCTTCAGCAACTAGAACTGGGGGGGCCTGGTACCCCCTCAGCAACGCAAACAAGCAGCCACCATCACAGCTGTTCTGGTCGCGGTCTGAGTTCAGCACCCTTTCTTTCAGGACCAGATGATATAGCTGGAGACCCGGCACAGTAACACACTCTGAGAATTTGTCACCTCTGCTGGCTCCCCTGCCTGGCTGGGTGAGGGGACAGGGACACTGTGGCAGGGTCTGGTAGCTGCCCGTGCCCTCTGATCAATGACCTGTCAGGAGACTGCAGCCTTGTTCTCTGGAAATTCTGAAAGGGCCCTCAGCTGCCCTGGATGCCCATGTGTGCACTGACTGCGCTGAGACCCAGGGAAGGAGAAAGAGCCACTGCTGATTCAGCGAAGTACACCTGGGCTCCCATGATGCGGCAGGAAACTGCTTCTCCAAAGGAAGGTGTCTGGGGCACCAAAATGGCAAAGGAAGGAAGCGGATTCTTGGAGATATGGGGCTGGCCCAAAAGTTTGTTCGGGGTTCCCCATAAGATGGTACAGAAAAAACCCAAACGAACTTTTGGCCAACCCAATATGTTGAGGCGCCAGAAAAGGCGCTGTGTATCTCAATCAACATTGCTTTTGGCTTCCCAGATCCCAGCTCCACCAGAACCGGCTGAAGCTCAGAGGTTCTGGACATGCTTTTTCCAGCCCCAGCTCCATCTAGGTGTGGGAAGACCGAGAGTATACAGAAAGCTCCCCCTGCCTACTGGTGAGCTGAGCATGGCGGCCAGGCACAGAGTGGACGGGGGGCGGCACAAGGGGCGGTCCTGCAGGGCGACTGAATCCCCCGCCCCACAGCTAGACCACCTCGGGAAGTGCCAACCCCAGTCTCCTCGTGTGTCCAAACGGGATGGCGCTCCTCTGTAGGGTCCTCGTGAGCTAGTACGTGGTGAGCACCTGGGACAGTGCCTGGCGTAGACTGGCCATTTGACTGTCACTATTATCCTTGTCCACAGTGTTGACACAGCTTCGGTCAAAGTGGGATTCTCACAAAAGGGCAACTTTCATTCTCTCATATGCTCTATGGCCAATGTATCACCCTGAGCATCAAACACTCCATTTCTAGTCATGGATCTAGAGAAATCATCTGAAACAGGAACAAAAATTCATTCTTGGCAAAGTGTATTGTCATTGGGTTTAAACTGGAAAATAAAAGAGGACAATCTAAATGCTCCACGTCGAGAAACTTGTTCTGTCAATTACGATACACACACAGGACAGAATCTTCTGCAGTTGCTGAAGGCATGGGTGGGAATTCTGAGCGGCAGGAGGAAATGCTTACAGTTTGATTTAATGGAAAGGAACAGGACTCTAAATATAAACTATGTTAAATATGCAAAAAAAAGTCTTAGTAAAAGGAATGAAAGGAAATATACTTTCCCGAGATGGTGGCTTTTGGGTGGGAGCTAGGTTATGGGGGTATTGTTTTCTTCTGATATATAGTTTTCACACACATATACATTCATGCACACACATGGCCTCCCATGACCCGCAGCCCTGCCAGTGACCCCCCTGGGCTGACGCAAGGGCTCCTCTAAGGCACGGTCCCCAGGCTTCACTGGCGGGCCTGTGAGCATCTCAGGTTGGTGACAGTTATGTCCCAGCCAGGGCCAAGTATGTGGCTGGTGGGTAGGATCCAGGTATGATGGAGAAGACAGTTCTGTAAGGAGAAGCTGTGCCTCCCAGTGAGATTTGGAGGCCCAGGAAATGGGCCAGCAATGCTCTTTTCAGTCCTCATTTCAGGCTGGGGGACCAGCGTGGGGACCAAGAACTTGACCTCTCCAGCTTAGGGAAGAGCAGAGGCCAGGGTTATAAAGCCTCTCCCTGGGGGCACCCTGGACATCTGGCTGCTATGAAGCTTTATCTGAAGAGAATGTCACTTCCTCCACAGCCCTGGGAAAGCAGGACCAGCCCCCTGCTAGATCTGTGTTTGTGCCTTTGTTTGTTCCATTCACACCACAAGGCTCAGCGGCTCCCCTGGCCACCACTTCTCCAGGGACTATATTGCCTGGGGCTCTCTTCCTACTGGAAACCCTCTTTTCTGGATATGGATAATGATGTAATTGCCACCATTTGGGGGCTTGCTTTATAAGTGCATGTATTGGTGCAATTTCTTACAAGAACCTCCGAGGTGGATGCTATAATGCCTATCGCTTTACAGTGGAGGAAACTGGAATTTGCCCAAGGTCACACAATGGTGACAGGAGAGACTGGGATGGGGTCTGTCTGATTCCAAAACTCATTCTAGAATCATCCCTTCAGAGAAGGTTCACTGAGGGTCCATCATGTTCCCTGTTTTATTTTTTATTTTTATTTTTATTTTTTTTGCGGTACGCAGGCCTCTCATTGTTGTGGCCTCTCCCGTTGTGGAGCACAGGCTCTGGACACGCAGGCTCAGCAGCCATGGCTCACGGGCCCAGCCGCTCCGCAGCATGTGGGATCCTCCCGGACCAGGGCACAAACCCGTGTCCCCTGCATCGGCAGGCGGACTCTCAACCACTGCGCCACCAGGGAAGCCCCCTATTTGTTTTTAAAGTACATTTTTTTTATTATATTAATGTTCCCTGTTTTAGATCCTGAGGGTCTAACAGTGAACAATGCAAAGACCCACCCTCAGGGGCCTTCCATTCTAGGGGAGGAAGCAGACAACAGGAAGTTAAAAATATGGATCCATGATATAAGGCCAGGGGGTGATAAGTCCTGAAGGAATAAAGAAGTGAGAATGGGAGAGAGTGTGATCAAAAGGGTGATCAGGGAGGCCACCCAGAGGGGGCAGCTTTGGGGCTGTGCTAGACTGAATGCTTGTGTCCCCCCCAAATTCACACGATGAAAGCTAACCCTCCATGTGATGGAATTAGGAGGCCACTGGGGGTGACTCTGTCATGAGTCCTCATGAATGGGATTAGTGAGTGTCCTTGTAAAAGAGACCCCAGACGGCTCCCTCAGCCCTTCTGCCACGTGGGGACCCAGAGAGGAGACGGCCAGCTATGAACCAGGAGGTGGGCCCCCCACCAGACACCACGTCTGCTGGTGCTTTGATCTTGGACTTCCCAGCCTCCAGAACTGTGAGAAATACACATCTGTTGTTTTAGCCCCCAGTCTGTGGTATTCATTATATCATCCAGAAAGGACTACTACGGGCTGAAATAAGGGAGCCCTGCAGACACTGGAATGAGGAGTGTCCCAAGCAGACACCAGACAGGCGATGTGTTCCTGGGTGACCCAGGGACCATGTGGCTGCTGCAGAGTGAGTCAGGGTCAGAGTGTAGAAGGGGCGGTGATGGCACGACAGGCTGGACCCTACGGGCCTCTGCGAGGGATGGGAGGCCAGGGCGGGGGTCCAGCGGGAGCTGTATGGACTGTGTGTGCTTGAGGCCCATCACTCTGGCTGCTGTGCTGAGTGAGGACAGACCCTGGGTGAGGATGGGAGAGGTTACGGCCATGGTCCAGGCAAGTGCTTGGACCAGAACCCTGGTGGTACAGGTGATGAGGGACAGGGAGATTTTGGATATATCGGGACTGTGGAGCAACTTGGGCTTGCTGACGGATTAGATGTGGAGTGTGCAAATAAAGAAAAAATATATAGAAGAGTCATAGTTTGGGCCTGAGCAGGAAGGATGGAGTTGTGGTTCACTAGGAGGGGGGCCTGGGGGCAAGGTCTGGTGGGGGGCGACATCAGTGCTGGCTGAGGGTGTGTTATGCTCAGGGAGCCTGTTAGATGTGAAATGCACAAAGGATAGTTTCGAAGACTAGTTAATAAATCTATTTTCTTTTTTTTTTTTTGCACAGAAGCTGCTAATCTAGGACCTACGTGTGAACAACTTTATATATGAATATTTTTTGTGCTTGGTTTACTTGGGTTGGTATGATACATTATAGTTAAGTTCCTTGAACACTGTGGATCCCCCTAAAGTGTATGAATGGCTGGGGCTTTGTAGATCAAGGGACGTTTCCTCCCTTGCTTGGGGAGAGCTCGGGGAGAGGTGGGGGCTGAGGGAGGGGCTGGGGGGAGCCAGTCTCCAGCATCTTGATGGTACTCACAGACCCCCGCGAGTGTGAATGAAGGAGAGGACCCAGAGCTGAGCCCTGGAGCTTGGACACGTGGAGCCCAAGACGGAGCAGGCAGCGAGCCAGGAGGAGCCCAGGGGGAGCGGTACCTGGGAAACAGGGCCACCCACCCCTGCAGCGGCTGGGCGGCCCCATCACAGCTTTCCTCCTGCTCTGTCTGCAGCTGCCCAGTGCTCCCCGGGGCCTGTGTATGTACTAGACTCCACCTCCTCACACACTATAAACATATAAACCGCTGAGACCTCCTCCCTCTCTCCTGCGTCATCAAGTCGGCCCCCTAGCAGATCCCCCCTGACAGCACGCTGTTCTCCAAACTGAAGAAGACAAACCTCCCTTCTGCACACCCTGTCTCTCTCCCACTCCTGGCCCCTTTCTCTGCCCCCCTGTACAGCAAACTCCTCAAAAGGATTTCTATACCTTCTTTGTATGTTTCAGGTACTTATTTTTTCAGTGAAATAAGCTGCCTTGATAATGCTGGTGCTTGGAGGGGTGAGTGGGGGAAGCAATTGGACAGAGAATTCAGGTTTGGGATCACACCAACAGGTGTGGACCAGTCAGCGTGAGGATGTGTGAGTGTGTGTGTGTGAGAGAGAGAGAGAGTGGGGTGTGCTCCCAGCCATGGTCAGCTGTTTGAATTCAGGTACACAAGAGGGGGAATAGCTGTATTTATTGATCCAAGCCTGGGCCAGTAGGAGAAAAGGAGAAAAGGAGAAAAGGTTAAGAGTTCATTGGACATTCAACAGAAACCATCTGGGGATACAGCAGTAAACAAAATAGCTGAAAGTTCTTGTTTCTCTGGAGTTTACATTCAAGGAGAAGGATACAGACGAGAAAAAGGAGAAATAAACAAGCTATGGAATATACTAGATAGTGCAAAGACAGAAAACAAAGCAGAAGAGAGGAGGGGGCTGTGAGTGGGAGTCACAAAGTTAAATACTGTGGCCGGGGAAGGTGGCATTTGACTTAGCCCTGAAGGGGGTGAGGGAGGGAATATCTGGAGAAGAGTGTCCCCCATGGCGGGAACAGCAGGTGCAAAGGCCCTGGGGTGGGAGCAGCCCCAGTGTATTTAAGGACCAGCCAGCAGGCCAGTGTGGCTGGAGTGAAGTGAGCCCGGGGTGAGCTGTAGAAGATGCAGTCAGAGACTTAAATGTGGCTGGATCATGGGCCTTGAGAGCACTGGACGAGCTTCAGCTTTTATTCTAAAATAGACGGGGGCCATGGAAGGATTCTGAGCAGAAGAGTGACATGAACTGACCATCATGCTGTCAGGTGCTCTGGTCGTTGTGCAGGGGAAGGGGACCAGCTGGGGGCCATGGTATCATCCAGAGGAGAGAGGATGGTGGCTCGGACTTCAGTGGGAGAGGCGAGAGGTGGTGGGTTTGGAATGGCTTTTCTAGGGACTCTGATGATGGGCTGTGGAGTCTAAGATGCTCAGGGGAAGAAGTGAGGCGATGGAGGGTGGTGGACGGCAGGCAGCGGTCAGGTACTGGATTCGCGGTGCCCACGCGGCTGAGGAATTGCCAGAGTGGAGATGTGAAGTCAGCAGGGGCCCGAGCTAGAAATGTCAGGAGCTGTCAGGGAGCAGGGTGGTGGAAGTAAAGACTTTGGAAGTCTCCGGGCATGTCTCATTCTGCTTACGACTGCAGGAGCAAGAGCTGATGCCAAAAGCGGGGAATTGAGGTAAGTGGTGTGTGTGTGTGGTGGGGGAGGATGCTGGAGGTGGTATCTGAGAGAGATGGCAGATGATTGCCTGGCGGTGGAGAGCATGATATGCACATCAGGGAGAAAGGAATAACAGTTGTCTCCAAGTGGCCCATCTCCACGCTGCACCTGGTGGCAAAGAGCGGGAGGGAAATGGTCACCACCTAAGAGGGCCAGCAGTGTCCTGAGGAGAGGGAAGGTGTGCTCAGTGGGGCTGGGGTGGGAGGCTGGGTGGTGCAGCCTGTGGTCCCCGTGGGCTGAGATGTCGGCAGGTCTGGGGATGGGGGTGACCAAAAGGCCTGGGGGTCCAGACGTCCTTGGCATCTGTGTGCCCTTCTCCCTTCCCTGGAGCTTTTCTCTTCCACATCATTCAGTCCCCAGGACGGACCCTCTGGGGATTCAAGGGCTAATAGCACTGGCGTCACGTCCATGGGGCCTGAGAATCTGGGTTGTCTGTCCTTTCCCATTGCCTCGGTGTTGGGGACCTGCAAGCCACATCGAGTCCACGTCCCACTGCCCAACATTTCAGAATCTCTGGATTCTCCCAGCCCTCATTTCAGGTAAAAATCCTCTAAATTTGTCTTTTATTGTTGTTTCTTGTGTGTAGTGAGCCAGCTGGCCAGAAGGAAGCTCCTGAGGGGTGGAGGTGCTGAACCATGCTATAGATGCTCCTGCTCGGTCATGGCTTTCAGGTCACGTCACCTCCTCTGAGAAGCCTTCCCGGATTTCTGCATGGGGCCTGTGTGCTCCTTCCTCTATTCCTGCAGGGGCAGCAATCTTTCTCATATACGTTTTAGGCTATGAAGCCCACATATGGTCTCTGTTCCACATCCTTCTTTGTTTTATCGGTTCGTTTGTTTGTCTGGGTTTTTTTACAACCCTTTAAAAATGTACAAACCCTTCTTAGCTAGTTGACTCTACTGAAATAGGCCACAGGCTGGGTTTAACCCACAGGCTGTAGTTTGCCAAACAACTCGTTCAAATCCTCATTAAAGTGCTTTGCTGTTGTCTAGCTTTGCACTAATTTTGGAGCTACTAGAGGGTGAGGATTGTATCTGACCCCTCACTGTCTGACACAATGCTAGGTGAGTGAATAAGTGATGTTGCATAAAATATCCTGTGACATTTCCCAACTGGCTCTTTTATCATTATTTTTTCTACACACCTGCCTCTCACATGTTAAATAAATAACCTCCCTAAGAGTCTCCACGTCAGCTATTAAACAGTCACTCCACAGACGTACGCAAAGCTCCCAGTAATATTAATGGCTGTCATTTATTAAGTTCTTTGTTGGCAGCAGACTGTTGCAGAGGTGAAGCCAACATTGTGTGTGTGTGTGTGCACGTACGCGAGCGTGCGTGCCTGTGCATACGCACACGTGCTCACCCATGTGATTCAAATACAGACTACTGGTCCTCTGTGCATCCCACGGTCACGCTGACGTGCCCTCCACAGTCCCAGCTCTCCAGCTGGATCAAGTACGCTAATCCTTACCACTTCTCCAAGGACTTAATTCACTTAAAAAAATCATATAATTGCATTTTCAGCATAATTAGGTACCTAATTACATGACTAAATGTCCTCAGTCAGGCTGCATGTGTAAAGAATGAGGGTGTAGTTAGCCACGTTTTGTTATTAGGTTTCCAGGAGGCTCATCAGTTGGTAAACGGGAGGCACAAAAGGTTTTTCTCTTCCCTTCATGGGGTTTGACAGGCAGGAAAATGAGCAGGACAGTGAGGATGGTGGGAGGTGGTTGGGGACTTGTGCTGCCCTGGGATCTCGGTTAAAGCCTCGGGAGAGCCTGTCAGATGAGGGCATGGAGTACTCGCAGTCTATAGACAGACACTAGCACTCCCCTCCAGGATGTGCTAACAGGAGGCCAGAGTGACCTAGAGACACAGGACCTTCAGTTCATGGTCCCAAAAGGTGAAGATGGAACAAAGGATCCTCAACGGAAGGAAAGCGTGGTCCACCTCCACTCCCTGGAATGCTTCTCCTCCCCTCAAGCCAGGGTAGGGGCTGCACTAAGCGTTGCTGCGTTCTCCCCACTCTGGGTGGAAGGGTCCTGAGCCTCACCATTCCTATGTGTGCAATGGGGCCATGAGTGAGCCTCCCTCTGGGGGCGGTTGTGAGGATGACAAGAGATGATGTGTATGATGGTGTGGGATGAGTCTGTGTGCAATACACATTAGCTGATACTGAGTGATACCACTGTGATTTCTTTTTTCTGCTGAAATAGTGTTTGAAAAGGGTGCTAGGAAAGAGAGGGTGCATTCTGATCTAAATACTGGGAGCGTGTTGCTTGGGGTTGTGGTAAAGAGAAGGGAGAATGTACATCAGCAAACTGCTCTTTACAAAAATTGTCTGAAAGTGCTTCAAGGGGGCATCTTGTTGTGGGTGAAGGGAGCATGGGTTGCAGTGCCAGAGAGATATGGCTGTGAGTCCAGGCTCCTCCACTATGATGTCCAACCCTGTTGCATGTGACCCTCTCCAACCCTCAGCTCATTGATCTGTAGAGTAGGACGCACCTGCCTGGCTCCCAGGGGGGTGGTATCCAACACATGACAGCTCTTCTTATTATCCACATTTATTTGAGAATGGCTCCTTCTCACACACACCCACACAAATACACATACACACACACTTGGCCTCTGGATGCAGGGTCCCTAGCGGGGGAAGCACAGGGGACCAGTTCCTGTGGCTTGGGGGTCAGGGAGTGCTTGTTTATCTCCTGGAAGAGTTGGGTTTCCTGAGGACTTCCTCTGTGCTGTTAGCCCTCTTCTGTCCTCTGGCTCTCAGGGCAGGAAATGGGCTTCAGGAAGTCACCAGTTCACCTCCTCATTTTGCATCAGGCAATGGAGCTAGGAAGTTGCTCAAGCCCCTGTGCTGTCTCAGTGCTCGGGGAGGAAAAGCCATTTCTCTTCACTGCTCCTGCCCTACCACCCCTCTCTCCCATCCTCCCACTGTTTTCCTGGCTGATGAAGATACTCTATAACATGTCTCAATCCATCACCCTGGAACACTCCTGCTCCATTTTCCCAGCATCGCTCTCCCCTAAAGGTCTTGTGATTTATGTTTCGCCTACATTAATCTTTTAAAAGCAAAGAAGCCATAAACTCACACATAACTCTTCCTCCTGTCAGTTGAAATCCCATGACACAAATGCAATGCCGTCTAAATTAAATGTTTCTTTCACAGAAAGTGATAAATGCCCTGGAGACTAATCAAAGAAAGCCAACAAACTTAGAGTTTGTTTCACTTCAGAATTTTGTAGGTGGTTTGTTTAAAGTCCGACAACTGGTTAACATCTAATGACCGATGGGATTGGAGAGTTGCACCCTCCTACTGTTTTAATGCAGCCAATATAAACAGGATGCATTGCCCATCTTGCCCCATCAGGGATCTTGGCACCTCAAAATTGGGCTTGAAATCTAACACGTATTATGGGGAGAAGGGTAAGTACAAACAATTTATTATTCTATTGGACTGGTGTACTAATTTCTTAAACAAACCAAGTAAGAGAGCAGAAACAGTTACCAGAAAAGACATTAGCCAGTTACAGGGTTGGATCTATTTGAGTGATCAGGACTAGGGAGGGACTCCAAGATAAGCCAGATGGTCTAAGACAATATAGATTTCAAATAACTTTATCCTTATTGCTATGGATGATTTTACATTGAAACAAATGTGATTTTTAATTTTACACCTTTCAAGTAACTATTTGGAATAGAAGAAGGAAGGAAAAATATGAATGACTAAATGCAGTACATTATTGAGTTTATTTTCCTCTTCTCCTTTTCCTTGTCTTATTACTTCTTCTACCATCACTATCCCATTCAATATCATTAATAAACTTTATCATTCATCTGCTTGGTGAGTAATGAGCAATGAACAGTCTTAAAGGTCAGGTTAGAGAAGCTGAGTCTTCTCTTGTAGGCAATGAACAGGTGAGAGATTATAAAAAGGAATCTCTAGAAATTTTGTAGCACAGGGATGGAGAGGAGGAGAACTGTCTCTCTTCTAAGTTTAGAAGAGTCATTGGGAGCTATCAAGAAAGGATCAGCATGACACAATGAGCAATCAACAGGGCTGAGAGTAGTGGACATGGAGAAGGCGGTATGGGTGTGAGGTCGGGGCTCCAGGAAGGCACACCTGACAAGGCTGGGAGTCTTGAGGGTTAGAGAGTTTGAGGTTCTGGAAGGAGTGTGGTTAGCAGTTAAAAGGAGACATCAGTGTGTTGGAGCATTATGAATAAGGATTTATTGTTTTGTATTTAAATATATCCAATTATTGAATCATTTCTACAATTACATCATTTAAAGCATTAAAAAATTAAGATGGGTTTCAGATTTTCACATTTACACAAAAAATAAGTTTTTCACTACTGTGGGTGGCATCCATGAGATAGATGGAAAGGATAAATAAAGGGGAAATCTCAAAAGGTTCCCCGAAGATGTTTTTAAGACTGGAAATGCCCCATCTACTAGAAATCTTTATAGTTAGGGACCTGGCCAGGGGCTCGAGATGGTGGGTTGCTCACAGCAGTAGGAACCTCTGACTCACTGTCCTCAGCTCTGGCTGGACATTAGCATCTCATGGGACCCTTTAAAAAACACCCATGTCCAGGCCCTGTCCTCCTGGGGTTGCCAGAAAAAAACAGGATGCCAGTTAAATTTGAGTTTTGGATAAATAACAACGCAATTTTTAGTGTAAGTATGTCCCTAATATTGCATGCCACCTCCACAGACTATTCAGTTCTTTTGTCAACTTAGCAGATGCACTGTGAGTTTCCTAACAGGGATTCATCCAGAGGAGAGCACTGGGAACTCCCAGGCCTGAGCCCAGAGCCATAGCCTCAAGCAGTCGGAATTCCCACCTTGTCATCTCACACGTTTACCATCTGCCTGTCCCTTGTCAGCCCCTTGGAGGTCACACGGACTCCAATTCTATTTTACACCCCCAGGTACTGGCTCATGCTGTGCCTTCTGCCTGGAATGTCCACTCCACCTGGCTTATCTGGTGAATGTCCACACGTCAATCCACTCTGGTCCAACTCCACCCATGGAGGGTGTCTGTTCTGACCTTCCAGGGGGAAGTGACCTCCTGTTTCTATGGACAAGCTCATCAAACACATCAAAATAACTCTGGGGTACCGGGAGGGCTGTGGCATCTTCCTATTGGTGTCTGGCATTTTGCAAGGTGACCGGCACATAGAAGGTGGTCATCAGAAGCTTACTAAGTAAAAGCTCCTCCCAGCGGTCCAGTGAAATGCAGCCGTAAAAATCATCCAGACGAGTAGTTACAAAAGCAGGAGTGTGCAGTGATTGCTAAACCAACCAAACTGAACTGAGCACCTACTAGGTGGCAGGTGCTTGCTTTTATCTCCCCACACTGCAGAGAACATTTACACATGCTGGTCCTCTGGTTCTCATGATTACCCATGGATGCTTTGACTGATTTCGGGAGAGAGATTTGAGGGGCCCCACTGCTTCTTCCCCCGACACCAGCTCACGTGAGCAGCCACCCTGGCTGGCCCTCCTGCCCTGCCATTCAGCCGGCCCTTTCTCTGGCTTTCAGCGTTTGTCAGCCTTGCTGTCTGGGAAGGCTGTTTTTTCGACATTTCAGCTCTAATCTCAGGCCTCTCAGGCCCTGTCCATCTCAGGGCCGACCACCCGCATGGTCCTGCTTTAGGGCCTAAAAAGGCAGGAGCTGCTCTGCCCAGCAATGCCGCCATTCCTTTCCATGACGTTTGCTTTGACAGCACTCCTGCAAATCATCTGAAGGCAGCTGCACCCCTCTGCACCCATCCTGTGGGCCCCCTCGGTGGCTGCACCTCCAGTCACTGGCCCATGGGGCCAGGTGGCCCTGCCTGACCACCCTGCATGGAAGGCTACTGTCTCCACCGGGTCTTGGAGGGACCTTTAGCCCTGTATGCATCCATGTGCGTAACGGCCTGGAGCAGAGGGCAGCCAGGAGACCGGCTGGGTTCCTGCCACTGCTTTTTATGGGTCTGCTCTGTGCTGGGGCTTCGCTCACGTCATCTCACACTCAAGACGCTTCTCACTCAAAACCCGCTCTCATGGGACAGCCACAAATCACAAGTACCTCTCGTGAGCTGAACTCCCCCGAACAACCGGGCATTTCCATCCTTGCTTTAAATATGAAAAGACTGAAGCTCAGTGACTTTAGCCAAGGACAGAGCCAGGATTCAAACCCAGACTAAGGCTCGACTGCTGACCCTGCTGCCAGGCCCTGGCCCTGCCTTCCAATGTAGGGCGGACCCTGGTGGCCAGTCATGGTGAGATGCCCTCCACCTGTGAAATCCTGAGTGCTCCCAGCAGGGCACTGGACACAGGGATGACCAGCCCATTTTATAGATGGGACAACTGAGGTCAGAAAGGCCAAGTCACTTTTCACAAAACAGTCAGCTAGCCCAGTCTGTCCTACTCTAAGGACAAGGAAGTTTAACAGTGACCCAAGCTTAAAGGAAAAGAAGTTAACTTTTGAGGGTAGAATTTCTGTCTTCCAGTGGTGTGTGTGGAGGGTCGGAGGAGGGGTGAGCTCCTTGATCTCCTTCAAATCAGAGTTTCCAGGAGCAGGGTGGGCAGCCTGAGCTTTGGGGGCTGCAATCCTGCTTCAAACCTGATCACACCACATTAGACCAAATGCCTTAACACCCCCCCACCCGCCACCCCTTTCCTAGTCTCAGTGTCTTATTGGGAACAACAGCGCCTCAGAGGGAAGGGCTCAAACCACACACTTGATCCCGATATGCCCCTGGGAGGAGCCGACTCCCACTGCCATGTCCAGAGCCCTAAGGCCTCCTGAGGCCCTTTCCCCCCATCAGCCTCCACGCCAAAACTTTGTCCCTATTTGCTCCCCATCAGGTCCTGTGGCCTGTGGTCACTGGAAGTCAGCTCTCATGTCTAAGAAAGCAAAGAAGCCTCCTGGGTCTCACTGCCCGCACTTCTGACGGGTTGGGCCCTGGGGGCAGGTTGAGAAAGCATCTGGGGGCAGGTTGAGAAAGCATCTGGTGAGCGCTGGGCCCAGGACCATTTTATCAGCACCAGGCCCGCCCAGTGCTGGCACCAGATCCCCTGCTGCTGCCTGATAAGAAGCTCAGCTCTGCTTTCTTGAAACCGCTGGGAGCCTTATCAGAGGCAGACCTTGGGTGAAGGAGCCGTTTCCATCAGCGTGAATAAAGGGAAGGAAAAAAAAGGCCGGAAGAAATACAACGCCTTTGCACGCAGACACAGCCAAGCTATGTGCGCTGCGCTGCTGGTACAGGGCAGCACCCCGGGCGACCCCGCTCAGGAGCGAGGTGGGACCTGAGCTGAAAGCAAAGAGGTGGGCTCCCTGAGGGTGCTGCCGGCCAGGTCTCCCCACCTGTGTGTGTTTGGGGGGGGCAGGCTTAAGCGTGAAGCATTTATCCTCTTAGATTTTATATTTTTATTGAAGCAGAGTTGACTTACAATGTTGTGTTGGTTTCAGGTGTATAGAACAGCGATTCAGTTATTATATGTATATATGTGTGTGTGTGTGTGTGTGTGTGTGTGTGTGTGTGTATATATATATATATATATATATATATATATAAATTCTTTTCCAGATTTTCCCTTATAGGTTATTACAAAATGTTGAGTAGAGTTCCCTGTGCTCTACAGTAGGTCCTTATTGATTATCGATTTTATATATACGAGTGTGTATATGTTAATCTCAGACTCCTAATTTATCCCTCCTCCCTTTCCCATTTGGTAACCATAAGTTTGTTTTCTGTCTGTGGGTCTATTTCTGTTTTGTAAATAAGTTCACTTGCATCTTTTTCTTTTTTTTAGATTCCATATATAAGCAATATCATATGATATTTGTCTTTCTCTGTCTGACTTCGCTTAGTGTGATAATCTCTAGGTCCGTCCGTGTTGCCGCAAATGGCAGTATTTCATTCCTTTTTAGGACTGGGTACAAAAGCCCCTTAGGTTTGTAGCACATAAAGCGCACGGCATCATGGGGCGAGGCTACTGCCTGCCTGTAGGTGAGCCTGTCAGGTGCAGAGTTTGGAATCGAATGACACCTGGATGTGGGCCTGCCTCTGCCAGTTGCTGTTGGTGTGGCCTCGGGACAGTCACTTTATCCCCTTTCCAGGAACACTCAGGATACTGAGTTGTGTGATACCCCGACCCCTCTTTTAAGTAGTGTATAAGAGCACTCCCCTCCCCAGTGGGCACATGGACAGCCCGCGCTGACACCTTGGCTTAGAGAGACTCAGGAGATGCTGACGCCCTCTCCACGCCCTCTCCACGCCCTCCGGCCTGTATCAGGCTGCCGTGAGGACCTGGCGAGATAAGAAATGTGCTCCTGCCTTGGTACGTGTGAGCAGTTCCGAGTACAAATGAGTGCCCGGTGGCCCGACTTCCAGCAGGGCTGTTCGTGGAGGTGAGAAGCCAGTCACTTGAGTAGCACCTGGATTCTCGTGCTGGGATCATGTTATCCGAGGACCAGAGGCGCCCAGGATGAGCTCCTGGGTCGTGTTTACGTGGCCCTGGTCACTTAACTGGATGGCTCCCGGGGCTGCTCGGAAGACTAAACACAACAGTGTGTAAATATAAAGCAGATGAGAATAATCTCTCAACCTCCGTTCCTGCCTTATGAACCTGGCTGCTGCAGGGACCTGCCTCTGCAGAGAGTTGTATTAATTTGTGCCTCTGACATAGGGGCTGCAGAGAGACAGGCAGTAGAGTCCTGGCTTCCAACCTGAGCTGTAGGAGCCTGTGCTGGCCACCTCTCCAATCTCAGGGAGAAAGAGCCTGTGTTTCTAGGCTGTTCTTTCATCCTGCTGGGGATGCAGGCACACGTGTGCACACACGGACAGAGGCCGGCTTTCAGAAGCTTCTCTGGGATTGCCAGTTGTGTCTTCTGTGGGAGGCTGAGGGGTCTGTGGGGACCTCCTTCCCCAGGCAGGTGGCAGCATGGGCCCCAGGAGCCTGGGGCTCTAGACCACCCTTGTCCACACCTTTTCCTGGTTCTCTTCTCCACCCCTGCTGGGCCAGACCCTCCACCCCTGGGAGCTGCTCCATGCCCTCTGCTGGGCTGCGTCCCCGGGGCTTACGTGGGCTCAGAGCTGCAGGGGAGGGACAAACGCACCCCCCCTCTGGCTCTGGGTGGGGCTCTGTGCCATCTCTTCATGCTCCCAGCTGGTCCCCAAGTGTCCGGAGTGCCTGTGACAGCATGTACTGGGGACCCCACATCCACACTCATTCTCTGTAGAGCTCGGCACGGTCCTGCGGAAAAGCTCTACATGAAAGATGCAACTAGCAGTTTCAGAGAGGCTCTGAAAGCCGGCCTCTGTGTGTGTGTATGTGCGTGTGTGCACACGTGTGCCTGCATCTGAGGCGTCTTTCAGGGCAGCTGAGAGCAAATGAGGCACTTGCTGAAGTCCCCCCGTCTCCCCCTGCATCTCAGGCACCCCTTGGGAGTTCTCTGCCTTCCTCTTCCCTCCCTCTCAGCTCCTACCCCATGTCACGGCTCACTCAGGGACTTGCTTGAGTGTTAGCGGAGATGCTGAGGGGCTCCTCTCTCGGGGTTAGAAGCCTTCTGGCAGGGGAGACTCAGGAAGGTGCTACAGCGGGTACTGGGACACAGTCCCATCGTCCCTCTGCTGCCTTATCTGTCTGACTTCATCTCCTAGTTACCACTTTCCACTCTCCTCTCCTCAGGGCACTGGCCTCTGTCCGTTCCTTGATCAGGCCAAGCCTGCTCCTACCGCAGGGCCTTTGCATGTGCTGTGCTCTCTGCCTCTTGTGCCTCCTCTCAGATATTCCTGCGTTTGGCTCCCTGGCTTCCTTCAGGTCTTTCCTGAACATCACCTTACCCAGTGAAGATTCTCTCTAAAATGGCACCCCCTCTCGTCCCTCCACCCTCTCTCGTTTCCTGGCTTGATCATCCTCCCTTCACTTAGCACCATCTCACCTACTGAGCATTCTACCCACTTGTCTTGTGTCCATCTGTCCATCCGCACTAGAGCATAAGCTCCCTTTTGGGATGACTGTTGGTTTGTCCACTGTCACATCCCCAGGGCCTGACACACAGTTGGTGCTCAAAACAGGCTCATGGACTGTGACTTCTGAGCTAAAAGCTTGCTGGTGCCGGTGGCAGAGGCAAAGAGTATGGGTGTAGACTCAGGGAGACTATGGTTGAACTCAGGATCCACTGTTTTATAACCGGTGAGGTGTGGACACACTTTTCCCCCCCGAGACTCCATATACAATCTGAAAAGAGGGATAATAACCTCCTGAGATGTGGAGAGATGTCAATAAGTTTGATCAAGAAGATGTGGTACATATATACAATGGAATATTAGCCATAAAAAAGAATGAAATAACGCCATCTGTAGCAATCCCACTCCTGGGCATATACCCAGAAAAGACAAAATCTCTAATTTGAAAAGATACATGCACCCCAAAGTTCATAGCAGCACTTTGCACAATAGCCAAGACATGGAAACAACCTAAATGCCCATCAACAGAGGAATGAATAAAGAAGATGTGATACACACACATACACACACACACACATTTGAATACTACTCAGCCATAAAAAGAATGAAATAATGCCATTTGCAGCAACGTGGATGGACATGGAGATTATTATACTGAGTGAAGTAAGTCAGAGAAAGACGAATATCATATGATATCACTTATATGAGGAATCTAAAAAAAAGAATGATACAAATGAACTTATTTACAAAGCTGAAACAGACTCACAGACTTAGAGAACAAACTTATGGTTATCAGGGGGTAAGGGTGGGGGGAGGGATAGATTGGGAGTTTGGGGTTGACGTGTACACACTGCTGTATTTAAAATGGATAAACGACAGGGACCTACTGTATAGTACAGGGAACTTTGCTCAATATTATGTAACAACTTAAATGGGAAAAGAATTTGAAAAAGAAGAGATACATGTATAACTGAAGCACTCTGCTGTACACCTAAAACTAACACAACATTGTTAATCAACTATACTCCAATATAAAATAAAAAGTAAAAAAAAAAAAATAAGTTCAGGACAATGCTCCTGGCCCAACACCAGTCTGGGTCCTAGTGAGAAGCCCTGTTTTCTGAATGAAGAGGGGAGAGATGGCTGGTCCAGGGAGAGCCTGTCTGGTGTGTGGCCTTTTTTCCTACACCTGCCTAGTTGGGGTGAGGATTTTCTCCAGGGCAGCAGGAAAGCCCCGGCTGCCTGTGTCTACAGAGGGGGTGACAAGAGGTCAAGAGAAGGTGAAGGCCAGGAGAGGGATCCTCCCTTTGGCAGCCTGGGTGGATCAGGTCAGGGAAATGAGACACTCCATCTGCACCCAGGTGAGAGCTGGGCCTGGTCTGATGGGCCTCCCTGGCTGCTGCCTGGTCCCTGGCCTCAGCTGCAGGTCTTTTTTCCGTGGCTTCTCATCCACCCATGAGGCTATGGTTTCCCCAGAGAGAGGTGCAATGGGGCCAGGTAGGCTCTAGGCCTAGAAGTCGAGCCATTGGAGATGTTCCTGTTGGTTCAAGACAGAGGTCAGAAAACATTTTAAATAAAGGACCACATAGTAAATAGTTTAGGCTTTGTGGGCCATGTGGTCTCTGCTACAACTCTGCCATTGTCCCATGAAAGCAGTCATGGACACGTGCAAACAAATGGGTGTAGCTGTGTTGCAATACAACTTTACTTATAAAAACAGGTGGCAAGTGGATTTGGCCTGTGGGCCTTTGTTTGCAGACCCCTGGCTTCAGTCTCTGTGTCACTGAGTCTCTCTCTTCCCTCTCAGGCTAACATTTGCATTGTGCTTGCCCCCTGCTCGGCCTGGGCCTTTACCTACATCTTCTCATTTAAGGTGCCCACGGGGATGGAGCCATTGAGTGGCCGACCTGCACCTTGAACCCAGGTCTGTCACACTCGCAGCCTATACTTTCAACCTGTGTGATCATTAGCTGTTAGAACGCAGGCCACTGTCCACTACTGTGGCCACTTTATATAGATTCCAGAGTCTGGCCACACCCAGGGCTCACTGCATCTTGAACACCCCATGCGTATGAGAGGATGCAGGCACCAGGGTAGTGGAAGCCAAAGAGGGTGAAGTCACCATCCCAAGTTCACATACACTGATTAGTGGTGGGGTTAAGACAGTGGTTGGAGAGGTGGCATGGGCTTTAAACCTTGCATGGGGTTGAGGCCATCTCTGCTGATGAGAGCTGTGGCCCGGGCCTCTCCGACTGGGCCCTGGGTACCTCCCCTGGCTGACTGCACTGACTGGCAAGGCCCCGTCATAGAGAGTCTCTCCAGGGAATCCTGAGCCCTGAGATGTCAGGTCCCAGAGCAAGACAAATGGCCTATCCAAGTGGTCACAGCCTGGCTAGACCAAGGGCTTGCTCCAGGGAGGCCAGAGGAAGTCTGGGCAGCGTCCTGCTGTGGTACAAGGGTCCCTGAGTGGAGCTAGTTGGCTCAGGAGACGTCAGAAGCCGAGTCAGAGGAGAACTCCCACCCTCTGCTCATTTCTCCTCAGGGAGGGCCCCACTCAAGGGAGCTCAAAGGAGAACCATGGGGCCCCTGGGCAGGAGGCAGGGCAGTGAGAGGTCAGCCTTTTATCTGGGTAGACAGTCAGGCCTCTTTTCCCAGAGCCCCAGGGCAAGGAGGGCAGGAACTCAGATAACTGTGCCTTCAGGGCAGTGTGACCCCATGGCTTTTACCAAAAGCACAGAGGATGGTGAAGATTTGGCCATAGGCCAGAGCCTCAGGAAATAAACAGCCCTGAAGTGCCCTTGTGCGGGAAGCACAGCCTTCCAGGGTGTCTGAACTAGGAAGGGAAATCATGGATTTCATCTGCCTTTGACTGCATTGTCCTCAAAGATGTATTCTGACTTTCTCTAGTATTGTTTGCTTTTTCAGTGAGTGACAAACATCATGTCACTCAATTGAGTTCTTTAAAAATAGCATGTTCCAGAAGATCTTTTCAGAAGCTCCAAGATTCTTAATAGGAAATGACCTAGGGGTGGTGACCAAAGCCTGATATAAGTAAGTGTAGTTTAAAAGTGCATTGGAACCAACTTTCTTTCACTCCTGTGAAAGAGAATTTTTTTCCCCTTTGAAACTCCCCATTTCCTACACATACAAATGGTGGCGGTGAGCAGGGCTTAAAAGACAGCCTCAGGGTTGGAGCATCTGGGTTCAAATAACAGCCCTGCCACTCCCAGCCTGTCCTGCATCTGGAAGATGGAGGCTCCATCCACAGACCCAACTCACAGTGGGGGATAAGGGTGACGAGGAACAAACACTTTGAACCAACATTTGCTCAGCGTGTATGACACACCAGACCATCCATGCTCACAGCAGGTACCCCGTATACTTGCAGTACTTTTTGTATTTTTACATCCTTGCAACTTGTCTTGACTTAAGTCATTTCCCAGAGTTAGAACATTCTCAACAATCAGCATTGGTCTGTGAACTAAATATTGCCTGTCTTATCAGTAAACAGAGGATGCTGCAGCCATCAAGCCATCACATTACAGACGGTGAGCCCTGAGAGAACTCAGGATGGAACAGGATGCCCGACATCCAGCATTCAGCTACTGCAGCCACCCGCAGCGATGCGCCCTGAGGAGACTCAGGATGAGAAAGCACAGGATACTGGCCCCAGAGAGCTGAGGTGCGTATCAAAGGAATGATTTCAGTGAGCCCTGACTCTTGCATCTTCCCATACATAGAAAAGCACTAAGTTCATTAACATGAGATATCTGCTTTTCTCTTATTAACAGTAACCTTTTGATGTTCTGACTACCTGGTCTTTTGTTGCAAAAACTCCTATATATCCTGGCTCCCCACCTTGTCTCTTTGGAAAAGTTTCTCAGAATTATCTGAACACTGTGTCCTGGGCTTAAGTCCTCAGATTTGTCCACTGAATAAAACATAACTCTCAAATTTTAGGTTGCGCATTTTTTTAAATTTTATTTTTTAATAAATTTATTTATTTTATTTAATCTATTTTTTTGGCTGCATTGGGCCTTTGTTGCTATGCATGGGCTTTCTCTAGTTATGGCGAGCAGGGGTTACTCTTTGTTGTGGTGCATGGGCTTCTCATCGTGGTGGCCTCTCTTGTTGCTGAGCACAGGCTCTAGGTGTGTGAGCTTCAGTAGTTGTGGTACATGAGCTCAGTAGTTGTGGCTCACAGGCTCTAGAGCACAGGCTCAGTAGTTGTGGTGCACGGGCTTAGTTGCTCCACGGCATGTGGGATCTTCCCGGACCAGGGCTCGAACCCATGTCCCCTGCATTAGCAGGCGGATTCTTAACCACTGTGCCGCCAGGGAAGTCCCGGTTGTGCATTTTTTTCAGTTGACAGGTCACTGACAACTTCTTCAAGTACAAAGTCTTAATTCAACAAGATAAACCTATATCTGGTTAAGGAGAAATTCACCATAATTTAATATCAGCTGTCAATATTAGCTAGTTTTAGATAGCAATTTATATTTGAGAAGTTATCTTACTTTAAGTTATTCTTTTTTTTTTTTTTTTTTTTTTTTTTTTCGGTACACGGTCCTCTCACTGTTGTGGCCTTTCCCGTTGTGAAGCACAGGCTCCGGACGCGCAGGCTCAGCGGCCATGGCTCACGGGCCCAGCCGCTCCGCGGCATGTGGGATCTTCCCGGACTGGAGCACGAACCCGTGTCCCCTGCATCGGCAGGCGGACTCTCAACCACTGTGCCACCAGGGAAGCCCCTAAGTTATTCTTTAAATATCTAGATATCTTCTTTAAATATCAAAAAGACACAGGCAATTTGATCTGAAACCTGAATTCCTATGATAAGTAATTTCTCACTAGGATGATGGGATGCTTTTTATTCCTGTCACGATGTGTGTCTTGCTGCCCCAAGAAGCCCAACGATGCTTTGAGGGCAGGGATCTTGTCTTAGACTTTCTTTGTCTCCTCCTGCATCCATAGGGCAGATGACAAGACGGACACATCGTAAGCCTATGAATTTCTGTTGATGAACCACGGATGTACCTGGTGGTTAGTAAACATTTGTGGATAAATCGTTTCCCTAATGGAATTATCCATCTAGTTTCTAACTTTTCAGATTTTCTTCATGGACTCTTAAAGTTTGATAAGAACCTCTCTCAGGGAATTAATTGGTAAAGTGATTGACAGCTGGATGTACACTGCAGTCTGGCTGTAGGCAAATAATTGAACCACAGTGAAGGCATTTTACGGCTTCATGTGATGGAAATGTCTAATACGGAAGGACCCTCTGAGATGCAAGCCCCAAAGCATCATCACTGACGACGAATAGTAACCGGACATCAGTTGACCGTCCTGGGAGGCACCAGCTAGGAGCCTGCAAATTGGGTTACGTGAAGCCCTCAGTGTCCAGCGATGACTTGAGAGTGACCATCACAAGGGGGCCGTGGAGTGGGGTCACCAGGCCTCTTCTCCCCCACTCCACTATAACAGATGGGTATTTATTGCTTTCATATTTCCAGACTTCATCTAAGAATTTATTTTGTAGAAATGTCATTTCTTCTGAAAAGAACTGCAGTGGAGATTTGTAGCTGTGACATCGTTTTTTAACGTGCGTGTTTTTCGGGGTGGGGACCCCAGGTGGGAAGCCACTGATTTGGGAGATTGAGGGATGGGTGGCTTTCAATCCTATTGGTGACTCTGCAGTCCCAGCATTAGCTCCTTCGCACCACCCCATCCTGTCCCCACTTAAGAACCTGCTGAGTGAGTTTCCATGGCAGAAACAGTGCACCCCCAAGGGAAGCAGAGACCCGCACTCCATGCACTACAGCTGGCTGTGTAAACTCTCCTAAATTCTCTGAGCTTTGCTTTATTCACCTATCAGAGAAGGCGAGTGGTGCCTCTTTCTTTTTCATTTTATTTTTTATTGAAGTATAGTTGATTTACAAGGTTGTGTTAATTACTGTTGTATAGCAAAGTGAATTAGTTATACATATATATATATATATTCCTTTTCTAATATTCTTTTCCATTATGGTTTACCATAGGATACTGAATATAGTTCTCTGTGGTATACAGTGGGAGAACAGACTGGTGGTTGCCAAGGGGGAGGGGGTTGGGGGAGGGATGGACTGGGAGGTTGGGGTGAGCCAATGTAAGCTTGTATATAGAGAATGGATAAACAGCCAGTAGTGACTCTTGAATGAAGAAAGGAACTAGATCTGAAAGTGCCTAGCAGAGGAGAACACACAGTGCAGGAATGGTCCCGTGACTGGTGATACTTCAACAAAAGACAATGCTGCCAGCCCAGGGGTGGGTCTGTGGTGGAGGCATTCCAGAAGTTGGCCAGGAATTGGTGGAGGCGTTATTCTCTCCTGGTGCCCTGGCAGTGACCCTGAGAGGCAGCTGCCCGCTGCCTCCCCGGGGAAGAGTGGGAACTGTGTGTGGGTTGGCCTCAGCTGGCTGCACTTGCCCGGTCACAGCCCAGCCCTTGTGGGCCTTTCATCAGCAGCTGCTGGGCTGCCAGGTGGGGGCCAGCAGAGGAGAGAGGAGCCGGCCCAAGTGGCCCGGGGTGGGGTGGATAAAGAATAGCCTTTTCTTCTGAGGCAGAAGAGTGACCTGAGGGCCACGTGGAGCTGCGCAGAGGGGCAGGGGGTCGTGGGCAAACCCCTCCCAGCACGGGGGCTGCCTCATCCCAGAGGCAGAAGGAACACCTGGCTCGAGGCTGGACAGTGACAGTGATGCCCAGTGAGGCCCTGGGGGAATAACCCCTTTGAAACCCAGTTTTCATATCTCCATGGAGCTAATAATACCTATTTCTGGAGTAATAATAGCTACATCCAGGTAACATCTTCCGGTTGAACAAGGTACCATGTGTATCCTCCCCGGGTGTGGCCAAGAGCACCCCCCACACCGCCTCTGCACCTGTGCTGAGATCCACCATCCAGAGAGATCAGTGCGACCTCAGCAGGCTCTTCGTGGCTCCCCCCGGGCCCCTCGCTGTGTGGCCTCTGTACACTGAGGTCCTCCGTCTTTATCTCTGTCTGGGTCTCTTTCTGAACTGCCTTCCAGCTGTCACCTGGCTATCCCACGGGTACCTGAAAGTCACCTCTGCTCTAGAGAGAATCTTCCTATATCCCTCTTCTTGGTCTTGTATATATAATTGTACAGTGAACAGGAATTGCTTCTTTCATAATGAAACAGGGCAAAGGAAACTTACTTTTAAACTTTGAAGTGAAGAATAGCCTAACTTCCTCGCTTAAAAACGCAAGAGGATAAGAGAAATACAGAGATAGACATAGAGATAGAGACAGAGATAGATAGAGATAGAGATAGAGATAGGAGTTCCCTGGCGGTCCAGTGGTTAAGACTCTGCCCTTCCACTGCAGGGGGCACAGGTTCGATCCCTGGTTGGGGAACTAAGATCCTGCATGCTGCGTGGCCAAGAAAAAAAGAGAGAGAGAGAGAGAGAGAGAGAGAGAGTCCTGGGTATCCTCACGCATTTCCTTTGGATTCTCGCAATCTCCTGAGGGTAAAGGCAAAGAGCAGGCACAGGGCAGACACTGCAGCTGCCCAGCCCAGGGGTCCTGCCGTGGTTGGGCTGGGCAGCACTGCTGGGGCTGGGGGAGTGTGTGGATTCGAGATGGAAGCCACGCAGAGGAGGGCCAGGGCTCTGGGCGCTGGGCAGGGAGAGCGGTCGGGCCGTGCAGAGACCAGTGGGTACCCAGCCCCGGGGCCTGGATGGGCTGAGCCAGGGCCACAGGATGGCCTTCGTGGGCCTGGGTGCTCCTCCTTCCTGGTCCCTTCTCCCCCCAGATATTAACAATTGTATTTTAGAGCGGCATTGATATAAAGACAAATGCAAGGTTTAGTCTTAAAAGTTCATTTTTTCCCGTTTGATTTTTAAAGAACCAAAGCTTTTTTGTGGTTCTCTAAAAGCTCTAAGAGTTGTGCCTGATGTGTGAGGTGGCCCCGGCTAAGCCCCTCCTAGAAACACCTGCTGTGCACGAGTGAGGGGTCTCGGCTGTCGGCAATGCACGCTGCCTCTTGAGTTTCTGAATCATCACGTGCAAAATGGAGATAAAAATACTTGCCGTAGGGCTGCTAGAGGGTGAAATGAGATAACTTAAGTAGAGCGCAGCCGACTTTCTACGCTTTGAGTCAGGGAGACAGTCGGTCAGGATACTTTACAGAATTTGTAGAAAAGGAAAAAAAAAGACTGTAAAATTAAAAAAAAAATGACAGCTTGGGATTTTCAGCCAAAGCTGAAATGAATTCATTAAAATGAGAACTTTGGCAGAAGCTGAAGGAGGGCCATTCAAATGACAAGTCAGTCCCACGGCACGATGGAAGGAGAGAAGGCCCGGCTTCCTCGCAGGAGTTCGAGCACGGGGAAGAGGCTGGAAAGGGAGAGAAGGGGCCCCTCCAAGGAGAGAGGGGAGGCCCAGCTCTGCACCCATCCAATGGCAGCATCAAGGGAAAGAGAAAAACGCTGGTGAGAGAGGACACTGAAAGATGGAGCGTCTGCGGGCCAGATGGGAGGGAAGGGGCCCCGTGTGCACACAGGTTGGGGTGCACAAGGCATGCCAGGTGGGGAAAGGTCAGTGGGCTGAGCCAGAGGCCACTGTGGGCCACCGAGGGGGCAGGGCTTACATAGGATTGGGAGAGGATGCAGGTGAATATGGGACCGACAGCACTCTCTGTGTAGACCAGGCTTGTCTACACTGGTTGGACCTTCACATCCCTCCATCCCTCCCTCCCTCCATCCCTCCCTCCCTCCATCCATCCATCCATCTATTCCTCCATCTATCCATCCATTCATTCATTTTTTTTTTTAACATCTTTATTGGCGTATAATTGCTTTACAATGGTGTGTTAGTTTCTGCTGTATAACAAAATGAATCAGCTATACATATACATATATCTCCATATCCCCTCCCTCTTGCATCTCCCTCCCACCCTCCCTATCCCACCCCTCTAGGTGGTCACAAAGCACCGAGCTGATCCATGAGTGTTTTTAAGGAGGCTATTCTTCCCCAAGACAGCTGAGACCCTTATTGTTAAGGGGCTCGTGCTCAGGTGAGGCTGGGGGAGCAAGTGTGGTCCTCCTCGGGGACTAGGTAAGGAGACTGAACTGCAGAGGGTAAAAGGTTTGCTCAAAATCACATAGCTGGTGGGAGAGGACACATGCTCTCCGCTGCTCTCCGACCACCTTGCCCACTCTGATAAATGCAGGAAGGAACAGATGCCTCGGAGGCAGCCGTCCTAGCTCAGAAGGGAACAGCATCCCAGGGCTATTGCAAAGGCAGCTCCCCTGCTGGGTCTGAGGGCCTTGCCCACGTGGAACCCAAGGACCAGGGCGGACTGTGCCTCCTGTCCTTGGTATTATTTTCAGTGGCAAATGAGCAAACAGGGACAGGAGGAGGGCATGCAGAGGGAGCTGGGCGGTGGGGAGTGAGCCCAAACTCACTGAGGACACCCTCAAGCCCTCAGGCAGGGGCAGTGGTGAACTCGGACCAGGCACTATACTAGGAGTTTTATCTATGAGCTGAGGCGCCAAGGGGCTGGCGCCATGTTCAAGGCCACGGCCAGGTCAGAGCTGGTCCACATTTGAGACCAAATCCTGAGCTCTAAAGCTGGTATTCTAACCTCCTCAACACTAGCCAATTGAGGCCAAGTGTATTTGTACTAAATGTCTTCAAAAAGTACAGCAGGGGGAACTGAGCTTGAAGCCCCTGCTTGCTAAAGGCTGTGTGTATTGTGTACGGTTCCAGTGAGAGTGCTTGGGGAGCATCTCAAGCGAAAGGGCCTTTCATAGCCAGTGGACTTTGCTGCCTGGTGAACACAGAGGTCACAGACCGGAATCCAACACAGAAGGCAGGCAGGCAGGATTGTTTACCCGGTTTTGATCTGGCAAACCACAATTCCCTTCACTTTAAGACACTGCTGAGAATACATGTGCCCATAGCTATGGGTAAAATAGGACGACTCTCCATTCCAGGGTCCAAGGGGGGAGTGCTGGGGCCCAGGGTCAGCTGGCAGCCACATACGTGAACCCTCATAAAAGTGGGCGTTGTATGAAGGAGAAGGAGGGTAGGAGGTCCCAGCTGTGCTCCCTGCAAGTGGCATGCCAGTCTGTGCATCACATGGAGCTAAAATGCCTCCTTCAGGTGTGGCGGGTGCAGTGAGATGATGGGGCAACCTTGCCGAGAGCTTGTCCCTCCCAAGGGCCCCCAGATGCGAGCCTCCTTCCCTCAGAGACCTGGCAGGGGTCACAGGTGTGTCCGTTGAGCCCCAGAGAGTATGCCGACCGCAATGTTTTGGCAATAAGAGAAGGGATATGTGGCAGATACAAGACAGGGACTATAATAAAAGCATCATAAAGAGTTACTCATCCCAGTTGCTGTAAATTCCCAGTCTGATAATTCCCACATCTCTGCCATGTCTGGTTCTGGTTCTGACAATGTCTCTTCAAACTGTGTGTTTTGCCTTCTAGTATGTCTTGTAATTTTTCTTGGCAGCCAGGTGTCCTATACTGGATAAAAGGACCTATTGTAATGGGGTGGCGAGGTGTGGGGGAGGGGAAGCACCCTATGGTCCTAGGATGAGGTCTGTAGCCCATCCCTCTGGAGTGTGGACTTCACAAGTGTTCCTCCATGTTTTTCTCTCCTTGCAGGTGGGCCCAGATGGCTACAGTGAGCTGGAGTTGGGTATTTTCCTTCCCCCAGGTCAGTTATGCTCTGATAGTATCCCATCGGGTTCGGCTCTGGTTAACTAGCTTCCCTGAGGCCAGGCTTTGGTAAGAACAGGTGCACTGGTCCCTTCCTTCCTGCCAGAAACTCAAGAAGACTTTACTCCGATATTTACCGTGGGCACCTGCTCAAACTCCAGGAGGTGGATCTCACAGTATTGTGGGGGGCTCCCAAGGACTAGGCTCCCCCTGGAGTTTTTAACTCTCAGAGGAGTCCACGCTGAGTCTCCAGCAATTTGTCCGTCCTAAAGAGTCATGAATGAGAGCTGCAGAAGATGTTGGGCCAGGAGCAAGGGCAGGGCTGCAGAGTCGGGCAGGGCTACAGAGTCAGGCAGGTGGGCAGCCAATGATGCTCTGACACCCATCCCCGGGCGAGGCAGGTGGGTGGCCGTCTGTGAGCGCAGAGAACCAGAACACAGGCTCTCCGGTGGCTGGAGGGAGGGTTGGGGGAAGCTGTGTGAGGCTGAGTCTGTGAAGGGACCTAGCATCTTGGGCTCAGGCTCTTGCTGGGGTGAGAGAGAACCGGCCCTTGACAGTATCTGCCATTGGCTAAGATGCTGCATACTAACGTTCTTTCTGAAAGGATGTACCCAAAATAAAATTTATAATGACTAAGGGCAGGAAGTGGTGTTCCTGCAGAGTTTCAGATTACATAATGATCTGAAGGAAGCCCTAAGCAAGGATGGGGGAGGGCGGGAGGGGGAGGGGAGGGAGGGAAGGAGGAAGAAGATGAAATACCCAGTCAGTGCTGAGCGGGAAGGAGAGCCAGGCGGTGACGGCTGGGGCCTATCAGCATGTTCTGAGAATCTGGTTTGGTTTGACTCTTTGTCCATTTCAATTTATTTTATACTGCCCTCCAAGTTTTGGAATAGGAGCTATTGAGCAGATGATTTTTAAAAGGGGCCTTTGGCCTTTGGAGCGGACGTGGGCCTGGAAGTGTTGGCCTTTGGGTTGTCTGTGCAGCCACCTGTTTGTGTCCAAGTTGCTGGCTGAGCACCTCTCTGAGCTAGGCCCCAGTGGCGGGGGGACAGGTGGGGTCACAGAGCTTCTTGGAAGTCAGAATTCCTGGAAGGCGACAGACTCAGAAATCTGTCGGGGCTGCAAAGTGTCCCCAGGGCCAGGGTGGGTGGTTTTCTAGTGTCAGGAGGGCCCAGGGAGGTCTTAACTGACCAGTAGGTGTATGTGTGCAGGGGGTGGTACCCAGAGAGCCCAGGGGCCTGAAGCGGGCAGGCGTGAGGGTGAAGCTGGAGGGACAGGGCGATCCAGGCACAGAGAGGGGCCCTAGGGGATGCCAAACGGAGCGAGCTGTGGAAGGCAGGGTGGAGGGCACCAGGTGGCCCAGTGTGGGTCAGGCCCGACCCCAGAGATGAGGGTGATGGTGGGCAGCCACGGGCCAAGGTTAGACCACAGGCCTGGCTGGAACACTGTGGAGTCGTTAGCGGGCTCTGAGTGTCTGTGCAAAGCCATAGCCATGCTTTCCTGGGCACAGTTCTCACGGTGTGTGGGCAGCAGAGGGCCCCACCTGGCACACAGGGCCAGCAGGCCCACATGCACCCTAACGCCCCCCCTTAGTTTGGCCTCTGTTGCTCTGGGGTCTCACAGCCTGTGTCTACAGCCTGGCTGTGCCCTCGGGACCTGGGAGCTCTGGGGAAGGTCATCATCCTCCAGCCTCCAGGGCTTCATCTGCAAAACAGGGGAGAATATGCCTGTGAGACCAGGCTGTAGAGGAGTGACCCATGCAAGGCTGGACCACAGGCCTTGGCATAGAGGTACTGACGTTGTTCTTACATCATCCAAAGCAAACCCAGCTGCCGTCTGCTAGGGAGACTCTGGAGATGACTAGCACCTGCAGGCCAGGTTTGCTTTGATGAGTTCTCTTAACAACAGCCGCAAATAACACTATCGCTGGGCGCAGTGCCAGGTCCTTAGTCTCTCGTTCATCACGTGACTCCTGCCAAGTCGCTGTTACCCTTCCCACTTACAGATGAGAAAATTGAGGCTCCGAGGTGCTGTGCACCTCCCCAAAGCCAGTAAGTTTTGGGGATGAGATCACATCTGGTCGGACTCCACAGCACAGCCCAGTGTGGGGGTCTGGTCCACCCTCTTACTCATCATGAGAGAAAGGCCACATCATTTAACTTCTGGGTCGTGTTTCCTCACTGGTTAGGGACCTGGTAGGAAGTGGGCAAAGGCCATACAAGGTATTTCCCAGCAAAACAAATACATCTTACAGAGGTACAAAAACACGTGTAATTACAGGGGCACACTCAAAGGTGACAACATGGTTTACTCATCAGATTGGCCAAGGTAAAAACCACACAATGTGAATGAGGATGTGGGGAAATAACAGTTTTCACTGGCTACCGGTAAGTGTTAGAAATTCATGTGACCTTTTGGAGGGTAATTTTTCAGCATCTACTAACATTGTAAATGTACATACTCTTGGTCCCAGAAATTAAATTCTGGGGGAATTTATCCTAAAGGTATACAAACACATGCATGCAAAACCCTACTTACAAGGGTTGTCATGGCACTGTGGTTAAAAAAAGAAATCAAAGACTGTACACAACCCAAATGTCCATTTGTGGAGGAATTGGTTAAATAAAATAACCAATTCATTTATAATATTCATGCTGTGTAGCCCCAGAAGGATGAGTCTATATATGGTGATAAGGTATAATCTGTAGGATATAGTCTTATGAACAAAAAAGATGAAGTCGAATATGTGTTTCATTTTGCCAATGAAAAATTAATTGTATTACATATAATACTTCTAGAAGGAGTCTCATAAATGAATAAAGTTACTGCCCTGGAGGAGGGAAGAAAGTTATTCTTTTCTATTATGAACTCTTCACGCATTGTTTAACTTTGTTTGGTTTGTACCTTGTGCTGACTGGGCCTGTTGTGTTTGCTCACTCTTTGATGGACTGTATATCTGCCACCCAAAGAGGCAAACTGACTTTACTTGCCAGCCTCTCTGCGCTAGTGAAGGGCCTCTCTCTCTCTCCCCATAGTGGATGGGCGGATGCGTTCTCACCAAACACAGAACACCTCTTACCCCTCACTCCTGTTTCCCAGAGGGCACTGCAAGTCCCCAGAAATAACTGCGCAACTCTGGGCACCCTTGGAAGGTCCGGCTGCTGGCTGTGCCGAGGCCATGTGACTCCCAAAGCCACGGATATCTGGAGGGGTTGCGCAATGGCTGTGATGGAATGTCATCTGGCACTGAACGAAACCCTCCCTGCTTTTCCCAGAGGTGGCACATTCTATATAAAGCTGCCAGACCTGGCCATCTCCTTGCTGAGGCTGACCGCTTCCCTCCAAGGGCAAGGCAATGGATTTCCGCACAGGACTCCTCCGCAATACCTGTGGCCTTTGGGCTTATGGGAGTTGGCTGAACCCATAAGCCCAAAGGCTAGGCTAGGGGAGGCCTGGCCGGGAGGGAACAGAGGGTCCTCTCTGTTCTAACGTCTGGTTCTGAGGGGCAGTGATGTAAACTGAGACAGGATATAGACACATCCTGCCTGAGTCAGCAGCACGAAATAGGGCCCCGTGGTTCTCCCATGGCAGAGATCCTGCCAGAAAGTAAATCCTAAGGGTAATCTGGAATGGTATGCAAGTAAGGGCTGCATCCCCATCAGTTCCGCAAGGGAAGTATTTGCAGTCATTGGTCAAGGTCTGAAACTTGAATCCTGGAGAATTGCTGTAGGGGGAGGAGGGGGCACGGGGGGTGCGGTCGGGGGCAGGGCAAGGCTCCCTGAGCAAGCCTGTCCTCTCCAGACAGGAATGGCTGTGGGCCTGCATTTCCTCGGTGCCTGAACTGGAATAATTACAGTGCCTTGTCGCCTTAACCCTGGTCCCGACACACACACACACACTCACTCACTAGCGTCTGACTCACCCTCACACACACATACACACACATAAACACTAACTCACACAAGCTCATGGATCCACAGTATGATGTAAAATGAAAATAAGGATGCCCGACATTTATCAAGCACTTAACGTGTGTTCACATCTGCACTGAACCACTGACATGCACTTAATTCTCACAACCCAAAGAGGCACACTATCCTGCTATTCCCACTTTGCGGATGATGAAACTGTAGCTAAGAGAGGTGGGCTTGCCTCCTTGTAACAAGAGGTCCCGATGCAGGCAGCAAGGCCCTGACTCCACAAGGAGCTCTGTGCACACCCAGATGGCACCGAGCACCTCAGCCACCCGTCCACACGTGGCCATGTCCACACAGAGGCGCAGAGCATGCAGATACAGACCCAGTCCCGCTCACCCAGGCTCAAGTTTGCCGCCTAAGGCCACACAACCTTGTTTTCTTTTAAAGACGTATAAACCCATATCATGATCATATTATTTACGTAACGTGATTACATTATAGACTCAGAATATCTCCTCTCTGACAGTTTCATACGATCAGACCTAACCAGGGTGGGAACAGGAGGGAATCATCCTTCTTTTTTTTTTTTTTTTTTTTTTAAATAAAATTTTACTTCTTTATTGCAAAAGCCCAGTGGCGGGGAGGCCCAGCAGTGTTTCGGAACGTTGCTTTTGAGATTCACAGAGAATCTCGCGGCGATTTCCTTTCCGCAAGAAAGCATGTGCTGGTTTTAGAAAGAAAGAAAACAGCCTCTGAAGAATTGCAACCGCTCAAACGGTCAAGGCGAGCGGATCCCTGCAACATGGGCGTGGGCGTGTGGCTGGTTCCCGCTCGGCCCGGGGAGAGAGTCGGGAAGTTGGCGGAGTTAACTCAGAGTTTCTGCGGACGCGCCTCCACCGTCCTGCCCGGGCAGCTCCGGCAAACAACTTGCGCTTTCTCTCTGCGCTGCTTACCGATCTGCCTCTCCCCCTTTATCCTCTTAGGGGAAAAGTCCTGGCCACAGGCACATCCCCAACAGCACACAAAGAAACAGAAAGCCAGCGGATGGCCGCGGGGGCGGTGGTGGCCTCTCCAGGCCCAGGGCGCGCGGAGCCCGCGCAGCAGGCTCGGGGCTCCGGACCGGGACCCCGCGATTCCCGGGGCGCTGTGATGCCCGGGACCCCGCGATGCCCGGGGACGCGGCCGGGCGGGACCCTAGTCACCCAGGAGGCCGGGCGCGGCCGGAACCCCGGGGCTCCTTGGCGCCCCCCTCCCCGGCTCGGCGCCCGCGGACCCGTCCCCCGGCGAGTACTCACCTTGGCGGGTCAGGGGCGGCGGTGTGACCTGGGGGCTGCTCATCGCCGACCAGTGCGGGGCGCGGCCCAGGGGACGGTGGTTGACCCTCAGCAGCCGGGAGGACGCGGCACCTGTGTCACACTCCTCGGCGCGGCCCGAGGGGAGGGGCTCCGGCCCCGAGATAGGCAGACTTCATTTAGTTTTTTCTGCAGACTTGGCTGGTGGGGTTTCCACCCCCTTTTTTTTTTTTTTTTTTTTAACACAGACACCCGCCCACTTCTGAACTCTTCTGTGCTCCGACTTCCCTGCGCAAGAATCACATTTTTCTAACTAGTTTCTGTTTCCATCTGAAGCTACCACATACAGAGGTTGTGGTTGAGATTTAACCCACGTGTGGGCTGAAAAACTCCCAGATGTGACATGATGGCCTGCCCCGCCACCATCCGGGACGGTGACCAAATACAGCCAGACCTGAGTTTCAGTCTTGGCTGGTCCTTATGAGGCCTCTCAGGTCCGCGGAGCTTTTGTGGCCTGGGAAGAGTTCCTGGCTTGCTGGCCCCTTCCGGCGCACTGTCCCAATCCATGGGCTAATGTCTGAAAAAGAGTCTTAGGAAAAAAATGACTGCTGGACAAAGGCCTGTGACTTATTTGGATCACCTTTGTTTGAGGCTTCCAGACAGAGTAGAGTTTGTGGAGAATTCACTTTATTAGGCAATTAAAAACTCGACATGGATTTTGACACTCTGGTTAGTTAAATACAGTCTACCCATCTCAACCAAAAAGAATGGTATGTGATATGCAGCATTAAGTTCTCCTCGCCTTGCAGAGAGAAAGGCAGGGAGCTTGAGAACATGTCACCCTTGTTTTAAATCCCAGCCCCAGGAAACACCCTGTCCTTCTCCTGTCTCATATCTGATCTTTCCCGTGGTGCTTTTCATTGCTGTTTATCTGACAGTCCTCGTCTCTGCTGCAATCCCAGGGCACCATTCCAGCTGTCTGTAAATGTGTGTGCTGTTGTGAGTACCCTCCGGATTGAACACAACTCAAGGCTGCCCCCTGGAGGTGTGCGATGCAGGTGCTCTCCCCAGTGCCTCCCAGGCTGGACCACTCCAGGCATCTTTATTAGAGCTGCCTGTTTGTCACAGTGGGAAACTGTTCCTAATTCTCTTAAATTAGATATTGCTTATAGATCTTTAATCAGACTTCCATGCTCAACATGTCCATGTTGATGTGAAGTGAACTATTCACAGAATGTCTTTGGCCAGGTGTGGAAATTTTGAGTCTCAGTTTCCTCATCTGTAAAATAGAGACAAGAACACCTACATTCCAGAGTTTTAGAGAGACAATGTCTATAAAATAACAGTGGGGCAGAAAAGGCATTTAGTAGAAGCTGGCAGTGATTACTGTAACCGTGTAACATTTTGTTTTGTAATAGATATAGGTCCATGTTGGATAATAGTATCCGCTGTATTCAGAGTTCATAAATAAAACAACTTCAATTATCTGAAATGCACCTGGGGAGCTGAAAGGAAGACAAAGACCCGCCAGGTAACTGAAGAATGAGTCCCTAGGTCATCCCACCTCACTTATGGGAGAACTTCTCAGAGGCTCACTTACAGTTAACTGGCCTTTAGACATAAGCATAAGAGGTTTGTTTAATTAATTTCTTGGGGGTAGGACAGGTTAAAAGCACCAAAAAGTAACAAGAATTCCTTATAGACAGGAAGCCAAAAACTAAGTAACTAACTAAACGACTGAACAGCAAAGGTAGAAATCCAGACAAACTATAGAGTTCAGATACAAGAACAAAGTAGCATTTGTTATACAACTAAAACATCTTCGCTCCATCCTGAAGTGAAGGATGTGACTTCACCGTGGGGTACCAAGGAGCTAAGGCTTTGGGACTCCATCTGGGTTTGATTCTTTCCTGCTTTCTAACTGAGTAGCCATCAGTATTTTACTTAAATTCTCTGAGCCTCACTTTTCTCGTCTATGAAACTGAAGCAATCTGCAAAGTTGTTGTGGGTGATACACTAGACAATTAATCATTAATGGGATAGTACGATGTCTTACTCAGCACATAGAAGTTAAAGGTATCGGTCCCCGTTCCCTTCACAGGAACACTTGGTTTACGTTAAGGACCCCAGACCATTCTGAAAAGAAGGTAAGTAGTATTTAATAGTGAGTAGTTCAGCTAACAGAGACACACTTAGTATATTTTAGAAGATTTAACCATGGAAGTGTCTAATTTTAAAGAAATGAGGGCTATTTTTAAAACGTAAAATAATTATATGAAACATTAGATTATATGGCAAGAGTCTGACATTGAATCGCAGAAACACATTACTAGTGTGTCTTCATGTGTAGGATGTTTATTAATGGAGTAAAGAACTCAGCTATATCTTGTAACAATAAAACAGTTCTTATCTCACTTAATTCCCATAAATAACTTCAAAGAGGATATTGCCACGAGCCCATTTTTAAGGTGAGAAAACTGAGATTGCGAGCAGTGACAAGAACTTGTCCAAGGCAGTGGAGCTAGGATTTAGACAGTATAGTACCTTGAAAAGTACAGTAGTACAGCACAACAGCTGGCACCCAGGGGCTGGCATCACGTGAACAGGCAGGAAGAGTTACTGACTGGAGGAGGGAGAGGAGGTGGGAGATGGTAGAGCTGAAGGACTGCCAGCAATAGGAGACAGAGGACAAGCTGCAATGTCACTCATGCCTGACGCGGATGGCACAGGTTCTCGTCCTTGCTGGATTCAATTCTATCTACCCTCTTGAAAAAATGATCCACTGATGTCTGGGTAGTAGCTCTTTTCTTCTCATCATAGATGACACAGTAGCACTGGATTGCCTTTTGAACAGCTGCTGCAAGCTTTGTGTACCATTCTAGGTTCGGGTCCTGTGCCTGAAAAACTAACAGTGCCTCCTCAAGTAAAGAAAATCCCTTTGCCATTTCCTGTGTCGTGAGTCTCTTTGATTCTTCACTTACTTCTTCCTCTGTCTCGCTTCATCCTTTCTCTGGGCACGTTCTCATCTTTGAAAGTTCGCAACTTGAAGGTTCCTACGTAGGGGACTTACTGTATTGCAAATACAGTAAGTATTTTTTTGCTTTGGGTCTTTTTCTGGTTCTTTCTCACTGGCACAGAAATAGTTTGACTTATCTGGTTGGCAAGTTGGCAGCTTTAAGAAAACTAGACTACGGCTCTGTATATTTTAAGAGGAGTGGAGAGAAGAAACAGGAGTTTGGTTCGGTCACAAACTGTGAGTAATGTGTATGGGGAGTGGAGTGGAGAAGGTGGGGTGCAGAGAAGCACAGAGAGACCTAGGGTGGCAGGATCTGCAGCCCCCCAGGAAACTCTCCCCTTTCCCAGCAGCACACAGGTCTTTCTGAGGAGAATCCGTCAGTGAGGCAGTGTGAAGGCTGAGAGGGAGGACACCTAATGTTGGTCGCTAACACTGAGCTGCTAGCCCCCTTTGGTCTAGACTTTGCTAAAGGCTGGCTCTCAGTTTGCCCGGCAGAGAGGAGTGTGCCCCATGTTCAAAGTCGATGAGGCTGCAAGACCCTGAGCTACAGCCCATGCCCCTAACTTACAGGGCGCCTCATCCAAAGGCAGATCTTTACGCATCCATAATGGCCAGTCTCTGGAAGTTTCCAAACCATACCTAGAGAAGAGGGGCAGCATAGAAACCCAGCAGGAATACCAGGTGGTCTAGGATAGTTTGAAGTGACCCTAGGCAAAATCTCATCCATCAGGGACATATCTAAAGGCAACCTGTTATGGGCTAGGATTGAGATGCTAGGAAGCTTCAGGCTGGGAACAAAAGCAAACAAACAAACAAACAAAACGACAGAAAGAAAGAGCACAGAGAAATGTGGGAGTGAGGGGCTGGCTTGAATCTTAGAAGAGTCCATGAAAAGGGCGCAGCCTGGAGGTCACCTGTGTAATTCCCACACTGTAGGGAATGTGTGAATTTCCAGGGAAACATATCCCAGCAGGCATAGGGACAGATAGGGACAATTTCCTGAGCACCTAGAAAGTGACAGTCCTGATGCTACGTGAGGACCTCTCACATGTGATTATCGCTAATGCCACAGCGTCCTTACAGGGCAGGTGGTGCTTTGTTTTTGTTTGTTTTTCCTTTTCCATCTTCTTCATTTCACAGGAGAGGAAACTGGAGACCAGAGAGGTGAAGAAACTGCTCATGCTCACACAGCTACTCAGGGACGGCTCTGCTGTGGTGGAAGGGCTTCCAGGTCACCCTCCTCAGCACCCTTCCTGCTCAACCCTGTGTCCTGGTGACTCCCTGGTTTCCTGCTCAGCTTGATGGGGCTCTTCGTATCGGAGGCCCCAAGACACAAGTAAAGAGGAAGAGAGTTGCTGGACAAGTTTCCAGTGGGTCTCATCAGAACATAGGGAAATAGAATCTTCCAGCACTTAGTGAATTACAAACTTCCAGGGAGCCCTGTTTGGGTCACAGCCCTTTCCCTCCGGATATAAGTTGTTGGTATGAAACTGAACTAAAAAATGGCTTCTCCAGTTGCTCCCAGTTGAGCTCTTGGACCCAATAAGGGAAGAGACAGCTTCCTCCTTTGACTTTTTGTTGTGGCTTTTATTGTCTTGGGCCAAGAGGAGGGAGGGATTCTGGGCATGGAGCTTTGTGACTGGGAAGAGGGAACTGGAGTGGTGACGCTACTTGGCAAACATTTGCTGTGAGCTCTGTGTAGTTTACCTCATTTAATCCCCAGAGTAATCTCACGAGTGAGGAAGGACCAGGACTGGGAATGTGGCGACATGACTTCTCATTTGTGGCTCACCACTTGCCACTTTGCTAAGTGTCTGTACCTCCAAATTTTCTCATGTGCAAAATGGGGCTAGTGATGCTTACATCTGGTGTGCTTCTAGGGAGTTGGTGCAGGTCCCCTTTGGAAGCTCACACATTCATTAAGATAATAAAGACAAAGGACTGTAGACAAAAATTTTAAATATCATGTGAAGTAAACACACACATAGACATAAATGTGCCATGATCACCGCTAGATATAACTGGTCCACCTCCAGATGGGAATGGTCATGGCAAGGCCCTGCAAACATGGGTAACTATTTATCTATTTCTCCCCTTTATAAGTTTCTTCAGGTGGATGGCTCAAGACAACAAATTTACTATATTTTATACTCTCTCACTTTTGATAGCCCATTACAATTACGTGAAAGGAATAATAAAAGAAATTAGCTTCCTTGCAAACTATTCTATATAGAATGGATAAACAACAAGGCCCTACTGTATAGCACAGGGAACTATATGCAGTATCCTGTAATAAACTATAATGTAAAAAGAATATGAAAAAGAATATATATATATAGGCATAACTGAATCACTTTGCTGCACAGCAGAAACTAACACAACATTGTAAACCAACTATACTCCAAAAAAAAAAAAAAAAAAGAAGTTAGCTTCCAAAGTGAAGAGGCTTTAAGGGGGTCCTTCAGCATGTATGAGATTTCAAGAAGCCCAGGAAGTTGGATGGGGTGTGAAGCGTGTTGAGGGGAGGAAATAGGGAGACAGAAGCTCCAGCCCAGAGAAGCTCAGGGGTAGGCTGGGGGGTGGCCATGGTGGGGTGGGTAGGATGGAGAGGGTGTGTCTAGGTCTTCCAGAGACACAGAGGTTTAGGCTCAGAGTCAGCAGGCTAGAGGGTGGGAGTTAGAAGTGGGGGTGGAGACACGGAGATTTGTGGAAGTTCTATTTGGGGTAGGGGCAGCTCCTCCCCCCTCCCGATCTCAGTCCCCCTACAGAACTTTGGCCCAGGGACAAAAAACATGTGGCTGTATTTAGGAATATTAAGAAACCATGTAAGTGAACCAAGGCTGCTAGTGTGGGAAGGAGTTTTTTTTCAGTAAAACCCTCCTCTTTCTGGGATTTGGGGGCCCATAGTCTGTCAGGAAGCTCCTTTTCCACACACCCTAAAACAGAGACCACATAATTCAGAATCACAGATCTCACAGCCAGATGTTTCCTCCCCAAAGAAAAGCTGATCAGGAAGCAGATAGATTCAGCAATAGAAGAGGAAGTTCTTAACAACCCTTTGGAATAATCAGCCTGGTCTTTCATTTTTAAATGTTGATAGACAACTGTATATGACAAACAAGTCACATACAAGAGCCAGAACGTGGAAGAAAAAGGCCAAGTTGAAAAAAAGAAAAAACTAAGCTCAGCTAAAGAAACAGAAATAAATAAGAAAATAATTTTAAACAAAGGAACAAGGCAGAATCTTAATATGTTCAGAGATTTGAGAAAATATTAAAACCATAAGATAAGAGTAGTGTGCTATGAAAAGGAAAAACAAATAATAAGCAAGAATTCTCAAAAATTAACAGTATAATGGCCAAAGTGAAAATTCAGTTAAAGAATTGAAAGTTAAAGCTAAAGAAATTCTCCTAGACTCAGGGCAAAACAAGAGAGAAAAGATGAGCCATGACTTAGGAGGTCCAACTAGTATGAATTTCTCAAAGAGAGAACAGGGAAGATGGAAGGGAGAAAATTACACATAAATTACATGAAGGAGACAAAGAAGGAGGAAATAGTCCAGAGCTAAAAAAAAGCAATATAGGCCTTCAGACTGGAAGGGCTGAATTACAAAAATGCATATATCTCTATTTTATATAATTTCAGAGCAACAATGATGAAGAGAACATTTTTAAAAGCTTTCGGGGACCAGTGGGTGTGAGGTGAGCCACAGGGGCACCTTCTACAGAAGAGTAAAATCAGACTGGCATCAGAACTCACATCATGTTGTCTTTTGCTAAAAGACAACAAAGCAGTGCTTTCAAAGTTCAGGGGGTGGAGATGCCCTTGAACCTTTAATCTTACTCCTGGCTGAAAGAGCAATTGACTATGAGAGAAGAATAAAGACATCTCTGGATATGTACAGACTCAAAACATTGAGTTCTTAAAAACAGAAGAAAGTTCTTGGAAGATAAAATTTGCCAGAAAAAGGAGAACGCCACGACAGAGGAGCCCTAGGATCCAGGTGACGGTGGGTGTGGCTGGAGGGCAGGGAGGTTCCAGGCTTTCCTCTTCTTCTGGGGGTTCATGAACTTCAGGAGGAGTAACACAGTAGGAGAAAAGACACCTGAATAGCTGGATACACCTGAAAATGTCATGAAAATGCATATATAGCTTCTCCACAAGGAAAAAAAAAATGTTGGCTGTAACCCCAGGGAAACAAATAAAAATCTGTACAAATAAGTCATGGTCCAAATATGAAGCCAACTAAAATATGGCATCATTTGGGGCCATTTATGGAAGATGAGAAAAGATCATTCATTTTGCCACAAGTCTGGGGACATTCTCTTTTGAAAAATGCTGGGACCAAGATGTTGGACCCCAAGAACAGGAGGCATAGCCCATCCACACCATAGGGCTCTGCAGTGGAAATGATTCTGTGGCTACCACACGAAGGCACTGTTAATTGGTATTCAGGTTCAGAATAAGCCTATAGGAAAAAAAAAACATAGAAAACAATTGGGGTCAGGGCACAGACTGCAGTTTTTGATAACATTTTGCAAGTGCATGTCAATCGTGATGGAGGTAGAGGGGAAGGATGCTGGTATTTTTGATTGACACAGAGGGCATGAGGGTGTGGATGGCATTTGATGACACAGGAGTGCACCCTACACATTTCCTTAAAAGTTGCAAAGACAATCAACCAAGAGAAAACCAAACATAATGATACAACGATTCGATATTTGGAGAGAAAGAGGGGAAAGGAAATGGGGGTGGTGCCACAGTGCTCACCTACCATTGTTCTCAGGACCCTGGAGTGACAATGATGAAAGGCATGGGCTCACAGAGAATTGTGAGCATGGACCGGGTTAAGGGCCTCACTCCACCTGCCTCATGTGGGTGCCTTCTTTGGCTGAACCTAAATGTACACTCTGCTGATAAGCCCTTACAAGCAGTGCCCTTCCTCTGGGCATGAGTAAGGGGAGGATGGATCTGGGGAGGACATAAATGAAGAGTAAGTGGCATGAAAAGTCAATATGCATTGTCTGAAGTTGGCGAGTTAAAAACTGAGATAATTAGTATTTTATCTAGGAAAATGAACTAACCCACTGGAGACCTCCTATTAGTGATGGTGAAAGAGCCTTTTGAGAGCAGCCCTGTGGGTGGGGGAGTATGTGGTAGGAGAGGGCTGCTTTTCAAACAAAAGCCCTCTGTAGTAGTATTTGAATTATTATTATTACACTTGGGAAAACCTAAAATATCAAAAAAACTTCAGCTGGCTGAGAAAATGGGCTTGACTTAGCAAGATGAAATTTAGCAGCAATTAATCTGAGTCTCTGAACTTGTTTCAATAAAATGCACAAGGAGGCATAACTTAGCTCAGTCTCCCAGCTTCTCCTCTGTAAGATTTAAGGGGAGGGGTCACCGGGGGGCATCACTGTGGAAGGGGAGTGCCATGGGGGTAAGTCTCAATCTCTGTGATCTCCTTGAAGGACTGGTCCTGAGCCTCCCCACCCCCCCAAGCAATTCCAGGTGAGGTTCTAAGTAGAAATGGTAACCCACCCTCTCCGAATGGACCATCCAGATGAATACCATTGTGCATTCCTGCTTTACTTGAGTCATCACCCAAAGTTCAAGCTTCCCAGTGTCTTCATCCCACCGAGCTCTTAATGCTTAATGTGAATCTGTTGCCCATTCCTTGTGATTCTCCAAAGCCTTCCACCAGTTCTCCAAAACTCACAGTCCTACCAGCCAATTTCCCTGTATTCTGTAAAATTTTTGTTAAATGTTATCTTTATGTTCTTGCTCCTTCAGGATCCAGCCTTTCTTTAAGGACATTTCTCCCTCTTTAGTCCTCTCAAGTCAAGATTTTTTTTTTTAATATTGTTTGCTTATATATCTACATGTATGTCTATGCCTATATCTGTATCTATATCATCTACATCTATATCTCTATTGATCACATCTATACTTGGGAAGATTGCTTTCCAAAGTGCCCATTTCCATTGTCACTAGCAGTGTATGGAGTTCTTGACACTCTACATTTTTAACACTTGGTATTTTGAATCTTTTAAATTTAGTTTTCCAGTTTGGTGTGTAGGACTATTTCATTGTGGTCGTCATTGACATCAGTCAATCAATCAATCAGATAAGATGATCAATAAAACTGAGCACCCTAAGAAGCTGGAAAGTACTTGTGGGCAATTAGATGGTCTGCTGGAACTGGGCTTACCATCTATCTCTGGCATGGACTTAGTGACATTGGATTAGATACTTCCTCTCTTTGATCTGTAGCTTTCTCATATATAATGTGGGCATAACAACTCTTATCTGACATATCTGTAGTGAGAATGAAAAACAATACATATATATAAAGTGACAGGGACATACTAAGTACTCAATAAATAAGGATGCTTTTTCTTATTATCTTTACTCATTGGGTGGTAAAAGCCACCCAAACATAAAAAGTCAGGAAGAGCTCCAGGGGACTGTGAGAAGGCAACAGCGGCCTTGGGAGTTAAGTTTTGAATGACCCCCTGTGATAGCTTGTACTATTATCCAACAAATATTTACTTTTCCCTTCCCCAGCATGAACCCAGTGTACTGCCCTGCCTATGGGTATTGGGCTGGCTGTGAGGTTTGTTTTGGTCAATGGAATGTAAGTGGACATGACCTCAGCCACATCCCAGCAGAGGCTTGGAATGTGTCCGCATAGTTTGACTTGGCCTCTGGGCCTCCAGCCCTCCACCATGGATGAGCATGCCCCAGGCAGCTGCTGCTTCTTTAGTCTGAACCATGCTTCTGGAAGCCTCACTGGCTCTTCCTATGCAGTTTTGATGCCTTGATTCAGCTGTGTACGATTGTTGAGAATTCCTGGAAGTGATGACAGTCTGAAATGTATCAGGATTTCATTGTCTATGGCAATAATAAAAAATAATAAACAGAATAGATTTTTTTTACAGATAGAAATTAATATGACAGTGGACAGATAATGCTCCTTGATAAGTATATTTATCCTTGAAGCTGTTAGTGCTTGTTTTCTCAGAAACACAAAACAATAGATAAAAAAGATCCGTCTGTTTTGAAAAGAGAAAAAGCAGCTAAAGTAAATGGCACCGTTTTAGCTGTAGTTTTCTCTGTACTGGTGAAGCTTAAAGAGTAGAAATAAATTCAACAAAACTGGAATTTTAAAGGGTGGAAATAAGCAAGATGAGAATATAAAAATATTTGTAGAACAGTAAACTTTAGACATCATCTAGTGCCACCTTCTCATACACATATAATAAGGAAAGGGTTAATCTTAGACCCTGCCATCCACCCATCTACTCGCCTATTCATCTATCCATCCATGGGTCCAACAATTCATGTATTCAACAGCCATTCACTGACTGTCCATTGTGTGCCAGACACTGATAGGTGTGGAGGATATAGAGATGAATCAGATAAAGAGGGGCCTCGAAGAAAAATAGAGACAAACAGTGGAGAGAAACACTTGACTGGAAATTCCCACGTGGTGCTCTAGATTCTGCCTAGATATCTGGGCAGGGCTCTTTCTTTGGGAGGCTGGAGCAGAGTGGACAGTGTTTCTACATGATGTCCAGACTCTTTGAGACTAAGTTTTGTGGTTCTTCCCCAAGCCCCACAGCAGTTGGCACTGTGGAGCCCACAGAGATGAAAGGTGATTGAAGATACTTGGTGTGAATGTAGTGGAATCTTCTCCCATAGGTAGCAAGTTTTAGGTGACTAGCACAGCCCTGTCGCTTTAGCCACCTGGCTCCATGTTATGACCCTTGACCCACCTGGGCAACACATTCTGATTTATACCTCATCTCCTTCATTCAGTCATTCTTTTTTTTAAAAAAAATTGCCTCTTCTATGTAGCATGTAAAGCAAAACAAGCACTATATTCCTTTTTTTTTTTAAGCTTTAATTTCCTACTTCAACTATCATTCAGACTCGGATATATCTATTGCCTCTATGTCATTTGGAGAATTATATGAGTTAATACACATAAAGCACTAAGAACAGAAACTTAGCTAATATATCTTTGTGTGCTTTTATGAAAATTTCTGAATGATAGAGTCTTAACCATGGGATTGCTGAATCAAAGAATAAATAAATCTGAAACACAGGGAGAGACCTGCCAATTAACAATTTTCATTCCCAAGTCTTTAGGATATGAAAGTCCCATTTTTGCCATCACAGAACAATGATGTATTAATTTGTAACTTAATGCAATGTATAAAAAATAGCATTTTATTGCTATTTTAATTTTGCATTTTCTTGACTAAAAACAAGCCTGCACATCTCCAGATATATTCTCGTATTTGTGTTCTCTTTGTGAATTGTCTTTTAGATCCTTTGTCCAGTTTTCCTTGGTGGTGATTCTCTCTATTCTTATTGATTTGTTAGAACTCTTTATATATTGTTAATAATGATTATATCTTGATATGATGGGGATTACATGAGGATATACACATGTAAACACCCATAGGGATGTACTCTTAAGGTTTGTGCACTTTACTGTATGTTAGCTATAATCCAGTTAAACACTTTAAAGATAGAAAATCAGACAATAGAAACAGACACACAGAAAATTCAAGTATTGGGCTTATTAGACATGAACTCTATAATTATATGTTCAAGGAATCAGCTAAAGTGGAGATTTTTATGAGGAAACTATAAAGAAGATTATATGAATATTACAGAAATAAAAATACAACAACCTATATTAAAGAACTCAACAGATGAGTTTCATAGCAAACTGGACAAACAACAGAATTAGTAACCTGGAAATCAGGTAAGTAGAAAATGAAGAGACTGAAGCATGGAGAGAAAACAAAGATGCAAAATACAGAAAAAGAATATGAGCCATGTGGAGCATGGTGAAAATAGGGAGCACAGAATTATAATTGGAGTCCCAGAGGAA
The DNA here is from genome assembly GCF_949752795.1 of Hyperoodon ampullatus. Taxonomy (NCBI): domain Eukaryota; kingdom Metazoa; phylum Chordata; class Mammalia; order Artiodactyla; family Ziphiidae; genus Hyperoodon; species Hyperoodon ampullatus. The sequence continues at coordinate 102,563,771 of NC_136921.1, forward strand.
GAAGAGAATTAAATGGTAAAGAAGATAAGCTTGAAAAGTCATGACTGATAATTTTCCCCAAATGACAAAAGACATCAAGTCACAATTTCAAAAAGTGCTATAAAACTTAAGTAAAGTAAGTGAATAAATAAACCTATGTCTAAATCTATCGCAGAAAGACTGGTAAGAACAAAAGACAGAGAATCCTAAAGGCAGCTAGAGGAAAAGGACACATTACCTTCAAAGGAGCAACAATTAGACTGAAAACTGACATTTTTTTTTTCTTTTGGCAGTAGGATTAAACTGGATTTTCTTTTTGTCTGTGTACATTTTAAATATCAGCAGAAAATAATATAAAGCTACTATTTAGGGGAAAATCCAGGTATAGAGGCTAGAACTATATTTCAGTGATATGGCTCTTCATGGAAATGATTTTCTACATCATCTCAACTTCGCAAATTGTCTGTAGATTAATTTATATGTCACATAAGAAAAACCATTAAGAAGTCTACAAATAGCAAATGCTGGAGAGGGTGTAGAGAAAAGGGAGCCTTCCTATACTGTTGGTGGGGATGTAAGTTGGTGCAGCCACTATGGAAACAGTATGGAGTTTCCTTAAAAAACTAAAAATAGAACTACCACATGACTCAGTAATCCCACTACTGGGCAATATCCAAAGGAAACCACACATTGAAAAGATGCATGTACCCCTGTGTTCATAGCAGCATTATTCACAATAACCAAGACATGGAATCAATCTAAATGTCCATCAACAGATGAATGGATAAAGAAGATGTGGTACCTATATACAATGGAATACTGCTCTGCCATAAAAAAGAATGAAATAATGCCATTTGCAGTAACATGGATGGATTTAGAGGTTGTCATACTAAGTGAAGTAAGGCAGAAAGAGAAAGACAAATACCCTATGATATCACTTATATGTGGAATCTAAAATATGACACAGGAAGACCTTCAAGATGGTAGAGAAGTAAGATGTGGAAATCACTTTCCTCCCCACAAATACATCAAAAATACATCTACATGTGGAAAAACTTCTACAGAACACCTACTGAACGCTGGCAGAAGACCTCAGACTTCCCAAAAGACAAGAAAATCCCCATGTACCTGGGTAGGGCAAAGGAAAAAAGGAAAAACAGAGACAGAAGAATAGGGATGGGACCTGCACCTCTGGGAGGGAGCTGTGAAGGAGGAAAAGTTTCCACATACTAGGGAACCCCTTCACTAGCAGAGAAGGGGGCTGGGTTGGGGGGAAGCTTCAGAGCCACAGAGGAGAGCGCAGCAACAAGGGTGCAGAGGGCAAAGTGGAGAGATTCCTGCACAGAGGATCGGGGCTGACAGGCACTCACCAGACTGAGAGGCTTGTCTGCTCACCTGCCGGGGCGGGTGGGGATGGGAGCCGAGGCTTGGGCTTTAGAGGTCAGATCCCAGGCAGAGGACTGGGGTTGGCTACGTGAACACAGCCTGAAGGGGGCCAGTGCAACACAGGTAGCTGGGACGGAGTCTGGGAAACAGTTTTGACCTGCCTAAGAGGCAAGAGACCATTGTTTTGGGGTGCACGAGGGGAGGGATTCAGAGTAGCACCTAAATGAGCTCCAGAGATGGGCGTGAGCTGCAGCTATCAGCTTGGATCCCAGAGACAAGCATGAAATGCTAACGCTGCTGCTGCAGCCACCAAGAATCCTGTGTGCAAGCACAGGTCACTATCCACACCCTGCGGGAGCCTGTGCAGCCCTCCACTGCCAGGGTCCCATGATCCAGGGACAAGTTCCCTGGGAGAACACATAGAATGCCTCAGGATGTTGCAATGTCACGCTGGCCTCTGCCACCGCATGCTTGCCCAGCATTCCAATTATAACTGCGGTACCCATCCCCCTGCCATGAATGAGCCAGAGCCTGCTAATCAGCTGATGATTTAACCCTGTACTGCCTGGGTAGGAACAGATGCTTGAGGGTGACCTACAAGCAGAGATGGGGCCAAAACCAAAGCTGAACACCAGGAGCTGCGTGAACAAAGAAGAGAAAGGGAAATTTCTCCATGCAGCCTAAGGAGCAGCAGATTAAATCCCCACAATCAACTTGATGTACCCTGCATCTGTGGAATACCTGAACATAAAATTAATCATCCTCAAATCGACACGGTGGACTTTAGGAGCAACTGTAGACATGGGGTTTGCTGTCTGCGACTGATTTTTTTCTGATATTTATGTTTAACTTAGTATAGTTTTTAGCACTTGTTATCATTTGTTGATTTGTTTACTGGTTTGGTTGCTCTCTTCTTTTTAAGTTATTATTATTATTTTCTATTTTTTATCTTAATAACTTTTAAAATTTATTATTGTTCTTTTTTTGCTTTCTGTTTTTCTCCCTCTTCTTCTGAGCCATGTGGCTGACAGGTTGGACAGGCCTGGTGTCAGGCCTGAGTCTCTGAGGTGGGAGAGCTGAGTTCAGGACACTGGACCACCAGAGACCTCCCAGCCCCACATAATATCAATTGCTCAGAGATCTCCCAGAGATCTCCATCTCAATGCTAAGACCCAGCTCCACCCAACAGCCAGCAAACTTCAGTGCTGGACACCCCACATCAATCAACTAACAAGACAGGAACATAACCCCACTCATTAGCAAAGAGGCTGCCTAAAATCATACTAAGTTCACAGACATCCCAAAACACACCTCCAGATGTGGCCTTTCCCACCAGAAAGACAACATCCAGCCCAACCCACCAGAACACAGGCACCAGAACCCTCCACCAGGAAACCTACACAAGCCACTGAACAAACCTCACCCACTAGGGGCAGACATGAAAAACAACAAAAATTATGAACCTGCAGCCTGTGAAAAGGAGACTCGAAACAAAGTCAGGTAAACAAAATGAGAAGACAGAGAAATATGCGGCAGATGAAGAAGCAAAGTAAAAACCCACCAGACCAAACAAATGAAGAAGAAATAGGCAATCTACCTGAAAAAGAATTCAGAATAATGATAGTAAACATGATCCAAACTCTTGGAAATACAAGGAAGAAAATACAAGAAATGTTTAACAAGGACCTAGAAAAACTAAAGAGCAAACAAACAAAAATGAATGACACAATAAATGAAATTAAAATTTTTATAGAAGGAACAAATAGCAGAATAACTGAGGCAGAAGAACGGATAAGTGATCTGGAAAATAAAATAGTGGAAATAACTACCACAGAGCAGAATAAAGAAAAAAGAATCAAAAGAATTGAGGACAGTCTCAGAGACGTGTGGGAGAACATTAAATGCACCAACATTCGAATTATACGGGTTCCAGAAGAAGAAGAGAAAAAGAAAGGGTCTGAGAAAATATTTGAAGAGTTGATAGGTGAAATTTCCCTAACAAGGAAAAGGAAATAGTCAATCAATTCCAGGAAGCACAGAGAGTCCCATACAGGATAAATCCAGGAGAAATATGCCAGGACACATATTATCCAAACTATCAAAAATTAAATACAAAAAAAAAATTAAAAGCAGCAAGGGAAAAGCAAGAAATAACATCCAAGGAAATCCACATAAAGTTAACAGCTGATCTTTCAGCAGAAGCTCTGCAAGCCAGAAGGGATTGGCAGGACATATTTAAAGTGATAAAAGGGAAAAAACCTACAATCAAGATTACTCTACCCAGGAGGTTCTCATTCAGATTCAAGAGAGAAATTAAAACTTTTACAGATAAGAAAAAGCTATGAGAATTCAGCACCACCAAACGAGCTCTACAATAAATGCTAAAGGAACTTCTCTAGGCAGGAGATACAAGAGAAGGAAAAGGCTTACAATAACAAACCCAAAACAATTAAGAAAATGGTAATAGGAACATACATATTGTTAACTACCTTAAATGTAAATGGATTATGTGCTCCAACCAAAAGACATAGACTGGCTGAATGGATACAAAAAAAAGACCTGTACACATGTTATCTACAAGAGACCCACTTCAGACATAGGCCCACATACAGACTAAAAGTGAGGGGATGGCAAAAGATATTCCATGCAAATGAAAATCAAAAGAAAGCTGGAGTAGCAATTCTCATATCAGAAAAAATAGACTTTAAAATAAAGACTATTACAAGAGACAAAGAATGACACTGCGTAATGATCAGGTGATCAATCCAAGAAGAAGATATAACAATTGTCAATATTGATGCACTCAACATAGGAGCACCTCAATACATAAGGCAAATGTTAACAGCCATTAAAGGGGAAATTGACAGTAACACAATCATAGTAGGGGACTTTAACACCCCACTTTCACCAATGGACAGACCATCCAAAATGAAAATAAATAAGGAAACACAAGCTTTAAATGATACATTAAAAAAGATGGTTATTGATATTTATAAGACATTCCATACAAAAACAGCAGATTACACTTTCTTCTCAAGTGCTCATGGAACCTTCTCACAGATAGATCATATCTTGGGTCACAAATCAAACCTTGGTAAATTTAAGAAAATTGAAATTGTATCAAGTATGTTTTCCGACCACAATACTATGAGACTAGATATCAATTACAGAAAGAAAACCTGTAAAAAATATAAACACATGGAGGCTAAACAATACACTACCAAATAACCAAGAGATCACTGAAGAAATCAATGAGGAAATCAAAAAAATGCCTAGAAATGAATGACAATGAAAACATGATGACCCAAAACCTATGGGATGCAGCAAAAGCAGTTCTAAGAGGGAAGTTTATAGCAATACAGGTCTACCTCAAGAAACAAGAAACATCTCAAGTAAACAATGTAAACTTACATCTAAAGCAATTAGAGAAAGAAGAACAAAAACCCCCCAAAGTTAGCAGAAGAAAAGAAATCATAAAGATCAGATCAGAAATAAATGAAAAAGAAATGAAGGAAGCAATTACAAAAATCAGTAAAATTAAAAGCTGGCTGTTTGAGAATATAAACAAAATTGATAAACCATTAACCAGACTCATCAAGAAAAAAAAGGGAGAAGACTCAAATCAATAGAATTATAAATGAAAAAGGAGAACTAAGAACTGACACTGCAGAAATACAAAGGATCAGGAGAGATTACTACAAGCAACTATATACCAATAAAATGGACAATCTGGAAGAAATGGACAAATTCTTAGAAAAGCACAACCTTCCAAGACTGAACCAGGAAGAAACAGAAAATATAAACAGGCACTGAAATTGAGACTGTGATTAAAAAATCTTCCAACAAACAAAAGCCCAGGACCAGATGGCTTCACGGGTGAATTCTATCAAACATTTAGAGAAGAGGTAACAACTATCCTTCTCAAACTCTTCCAAAACATAGCAGAGGGAGGAACACTTCCAACTTATTCTATGAGACCACAATCACCCTTATACCAAAACCTGACAAAGACACCACAAAAAAGAAAACTACAGGCCAATATCACTGATGAACATAGATGCAAAAATCCTCAACAAAATACTAGCAAACAGAATCCAACAGCACATTAAAAGGATCATGCACCATGATCAAGTGGGATTTATCCCCAAAATGCAAGGATTCTTCAATAAACTCAAATCAATAAATGTGATAAACCATATTAACAAATTGAAGAAGAAAAACTATATGATCATCTCAATAGTTGCAGAAAAAGCTTTTGACAAAATTCAACACACATTTATGATGAAAACCCTCCAGTAAGTAGGAATAGAGGGAACTTAACTCAACATAATAAAGGCCATATACGACAAACCCAAAGCCAACATTGTTCTCAATGGTGAAAAACTGAAACCATTTCCTCTAAGATCAGAAACAAGACAAGGTTGACCACTCTCACCACTATTATTCAACATAGTTTTGGAAGTTTTAGCCACAGCCATCAGAGAAGAAAAAGAAATAAAAGGAATCCAAATTGGAAAAGAAGTAAAACTGTCACTGTTTGCAGGTGACATGATACTATATATACAGAATCCTAAAGATGCTACCAGAAAACTACTAGAGTTAATCAATGAATTTGGTAAAGTAGCAGGATACAAAATTAATGCACAGAAATCTCCTGCATTCCTATACATTAATGATGAAAAATCTGAAAGAGAAATTAAGGACACATTCCCATTTACCACTGCAGCAAAAAGAATAAAATACTTAGGAATAAACCTACCTAAGGAGACAAAAGACCTGTATGCAGAAAACTATAAGACACTGATGAAAGAAATTAAGTATGATACAAACAGCTGGAGATATATATCATGTTCTTGGATTGGAAAAATCAACACTGGGAAAATGATTATACTACCCAAATCAATCTACAGATTCAATGCAATCCCTATCAAACTACCACTGGCATTTTTCACAGAACTAGAACAAAAAATTTCACAATTTGTATGGAATCATAAAAGACCTTGAATAGACAAAGCAATCTTGAGAAAGAAAAATGGAGCTGGAGCAATCAGACTCCCTGACTTCAGACTATACTACAAAGCTACAGTATTCAAGACAGTATGGTACTGGCAGAAAAACAGAAATATAGATCAATGGAACAGGATAGAAAGCCCAGAGATAAACCCACGCACATATGGTCACCTTATCTTTGATAAAGGAGGCAAGAATATACAATGGAGAAACGACAGCCTCTTCATTAAGAGGTGCTGGGAAAACTGGACAGCTACATGTAAAAGAAAGAAGTTTGAACACTCCCTAACACCATACACAAATTAAACTGAAATTGGATTAAAGACCTAAATGTAAGTCCAGACACTATAAAACTCTTAGAGGAAAACATAGGAAGAACACACTATGACATAAATCACAGCAAGATCCTGTTTGACCCACCTCCTAGAGAAATGGAAATAAAAAAACAATAAACAAATGGGACTTAATGAAACTTAAAAGCTGTTTCACAGCAAAGCAAACCATAAACAAGACGAAAAGAAAACCATCAGAATGGGAGAAAATATATGCAAATGAAGCAACTGACAAAGGATTAAACTCCAAAATATATAACCAGCTCATGTTGCTCAATATCAAAAAAACAAACAACCAAATCCAAAAATGGGCAGAAGAGCTAAATAAACATTTCTCCAAAGAAGATATCCAGATTGCCAGAAAACACATGAAAGGATGATCAACATCACTAATCATTAGAGAAATGCAAATCAGAACTATAACGTGGTATCACCTCACACCAGTCAGAATGGTCATCATCAAAAAATCTACAAACAATAAATGCTGGGGAGGGTGTGGAGAAAAGGGAACCCTCTTGCACAGTTGGTGGGAATGTAAATTGATACAGCCACTATGGAGAACAGTATGAAGGTTCCTTAAAAAACTAAAAATAGAACTACCATATGACCCAGCAATCTCACTGCTGGGCATATACCCTCAGAAAACCATAATTCAAAATGATACATGCACCCCAATGTTCATTGCAGCACTGTTTACAATAGCCAGGACATGGAAGTAACCTAAGTGTCCATCAGCAGATGAATGGATAAAGAAGATGTGGCACATATATACAATGGAATATTATCAGCCATAAAAATGAAATGAAATTGAACTATTGGTAGTGAGGTGGATGGACCTAGAGTCTGTCATACAGAGTGAAGTAAGTCAGAAAGAGAAAAACAATATCGTATGCTAACACATATATATGGAATCTGAAAAAAAAAAAAGGTTCTGATGAACCTAGGAGCAGGACAGGGGCAGGACAGTAATAAAGATGCAGAAGTAGAGAATGGACTTGAGGACACAGGACAGGGGAAGGGTAAGCTGGGATGAAGTGAGAGAGTGGCATGGACATATATACACTACCAAATGTAAAATAGATAGCTAGTAGGAAGCAGCTGCATAACACAGAGATATCTGCTTGGTGCTTTGTGACCACCTAGAGGGGTAGGATAGGGCGGGTGGGAGGGAGACGCAAGAGGGAGAGGATATGGAGATATAGATATATACATATAGCTGATTTACTTCGTTATACAGCAGAAACTAATACAACATTGTAAAGCAATTATACTCCAATAAAGATGTTAAAATAAAAATATGACACAAATGAACATATCTACGTAATAGAAACAGATTCACATAGAGAACAGACTTATGGTTGCCAAGGGGGGAGGGTGGTGGTGGAGGCTTTAATTGGGAGTTTGAGGTTAGCAGATGCAAACGACTTTATATATAATGGATAAACAACAAGGTCCTACTGTGTAGCACAGGGAGCTATCTTTAGTCTCCAGGGTTTAAAGCAGAATGGGAAAGAATATGAAAAAGAATATTTATGTATATGTATAACTGAATCACTTTGCTGTACAGCAGAAATTAACACATTATAAATCAACTATACTTCAATAATAAAATTAAAATTTTAAAAGGTTCCAAATGGCCTCCAAGACATTAAATTGAATAGGGACATTCAAAACTTCAAAAAAAAATTAAAAAAAAAGAAAATCAAGCCTCCTTTTTGTTTTAAAAAGCATATATATCTAATCAGCCATTCTAGTTTTGATTCAGAAGAACTGGTGGCTGATCCTCTTCCAGGAAGAGTGAAAGACACTTGTAAGTCTGACAGCAGCTCAAGGGAACACAAGGAGAATAAGTACTGAGCTTCAAAGGCAACTATTTTGAAGGAAAAAAATAACTTATTTGGCGTATATGAGATAACTTATTTTAAAAAACTAATAGACTTTGTTTTTTAGAGCAGTTATACATTTACAGAAAAATTAAGCTGATAGTACAGAGAGTTCTATAAACACTTCCCCCTACACACAGTTTCCCCTATTATTCACCTCTTGCATTAGTGTGGTACGTTTATTATAATCAAACGAATATTGACGCATTTTTATTAACTAAAGTCCATAGTTTAAGTAAGGGTTTACAATTTGTGTTGTACAGTTCTATGGGTTTTGACAAATGAATAACGTTACTTATCAATCATTATCACACTGAAAAGTTTCACTGCCCTAAAAATCCCCTGTTCTTGACCCATTCATCATCCATGAACCCCTGACAGCTATTCATCTTTTTTGTCTCAGTAGTTTTGCCTTTTACAGAATGTCATGTGCTTGGAATCACACACACAGCATTTAGCCTTTCCAGATTGGCTTATTTCTCTTAGCAATATGCATTTAAGCTTCCATCATGTCTTTTCATGGCTTGAGAGATCATATCTTCTTGTTGTTGAATAATATTTTATTGTGTAGATGTGCCAGAATATCCATTCACCTATTGAAGAATATCTTAGTTACTTCCAGTTTTCAGAAATTAAGAATAAAATTGCTATAAACATTTGTGTGCAGAGTTTGTGTGGTTATGAGTTTTTCAGCTCAAATGGCAAATACCTAGCAGAGCTAGATGATATGGTTAGACTGTATTTAGTTCTGTAAGAAACTGCTAAACTGTCTTCCATACTGCCTGTATGATTTTGCATCCCCAGAAACAGAGGATGAGAATGCCTTTGCTCCACTTTTTTTTTTTTTTTTTTTTTTTTGCGGTACGCGGGCCTCTCACTGTTGTGGCCTCTCCCGTTGTGGAGCACAGGCTCCGGACGCGCAGGCTCAGCGGCCATGGCTCACGGGCCTTGCCGCTCCACGGCATGTGGGATCTCCCCAGACCGGGGCACGAACCCGTGTCCCCTGCATCGGCAGGCGGACTCTCAACCACTGCGTCACCAGGGAAGCCCTGCTCCACTTTTTTAACAAGCACTTTTTTGGTGCTTGTCAATTTTTTTGTTTTAATTTTAGTAATCTTGAAAGGTGTGTAGTAATATTCCACTGTTGTTTTAATTTACAATTCACTAGTGACATACGATGTCGAGCATCTTTTCATATGCATATTTTCTACCTCTATATTTTCATTAATGAGATGTCATCAGCTTGTTTGCTCAGTTTTTAACTGAGTTGTTTCTTTTATTATTGCTGAGTTTTAAGAGTTCTTTGTATTTTGGATACAAGTCCTTTATCAGACATGTTTTGCAAAGATTTTTCTCCCAGTCTGTGGCTTCTTTTTTTGTTCCTAGTGTCTTTCACAGAGCATAAGTTTTTAATTTTAATAAAGTCCAACTTAGCAATTTTTTCTTTCATGAGTCATGACTTTGCTGTTGTATCTAAAAACTCATTGCCAAAACAAACTGAATTTCTCCTATGTTATCTTCCAGAAGTTTTATGGTTTTGTGTTTTAAATACATGATATGTTTTAAATAAGTCTATGATCCATTTTGACATTTTTTTTTGTTTTTTTGTTTTGTTTTGTTTTGTTTTTTGCACATGGATATCCAGTGGTTCCAGCACCACTTGTTGAATAGACTCTTTTCTCCACTGAATTGTCTTTGCTCTTTTGTCAAAGATCAATGACTATATTTGCGTGGTTCTATTTCTCTGCTCTTTATTCTGTTCCATTGATCAATCTGTCTATTTTTCACCAATGCACACTGTCTTGCTTACTGTATCGCTATTGTTAAGTCTTGAAGTTGGGCAGTGTCAGTTCTTCAGTTTGTTCTTTTCCTTCAGTATTGTGTTGGCTATCCTGAGTCTTTTGTCTCTCCTTATAAATTTTAGAATCATTTGGTCAATATCCACAAAATAACTTGCTGGGATTTTTATTGGGACTGCATTGAATTTACAGATCAAGTTGGGAAGAATTAGCATTCTAACAATATCAAGTCTTCTTATCCATGGACATGAAATATCTTTCCATTTATGTAGATTTTCTTTGATTTCTTTCATCAGAGTTTTGTAGTTTTCCTCATAAAGATTGTGTACAGTTTTTTACATGTATACGTAAATATGTTACTTTCAGAGGCTAATATAAATGGTATTGTGTTTTAAATTTCAAATTCCAACTGTTCAATACCGATATATAGGAAAGAAATTGACTTTTGTATATTGACCATGTATCTGCAAACTTACTATCTTCCCTTAGTTTTGGGAGCTTTTGGTTGATTTGGGGGATTTTCTACATAAGAAAGATGGAAAAAATTTGGATCCTTGTAGACACCTCTGAGATGGCCAATTAATCCTGAAACTTATCCTATCAATGGACTTCCTGTTTTATAAGCTAAAGTTTCTTTACTCAATAAGCTATTTTATTGGGTTTTCCCATTACTTAGCAGCAATAGCATAATCACTGATACTAGTCAAAGAGAGTAGTTTCCATTCTGTAGGACCATTTTATTTAGTAAAAGCATTTTTTCTTTCAGATATTTAGAGGGAAGACTTCCTTTATCCTGAGAAACCACTTTGAGCTGTCTTTGAAGAGAAGGTAAGGGCAGGGATTTCAACTGGCCACTTGAGCTTTGAGTCCTGACATCTTGACCCTTATTTGGGCCTTTCCTCATTTCTGCCTTCTCCATCCTGTGAAATTCTCCTCCTTTCTCAGATCCTCAGTCAGCTTCCTCGCCTCGTAAAGTTTTTCCTTATGACTCCAGAGGCCAACAAACTGTTCTTATGAAGTCACTGGCAGAATTATTGTTACAGTAGACAAGATAACCTCGATGAATAAACTTGGACACCATTTTCTTATGGTCTCGCACATATTTTTCTGTTTTCAGGGCTGGATACACTCCAAATGCTCTCAGCTGCAATTAACATAATACACAACTAAGTCATACAGAGGTTTCCTGTTTATTTAAGAAGTCTGGAGGCAGTCAAGTGACAGTAAACCTCTCAATAATGATGTGAAAGAGCCAAGCCCTTTCTTTTCTTTTTGCTCCACCATCCTTTGCATATTTGCTTTTTGTTTTTTATTTATTTTTTTAAATTAATTTTTATTGGAGTATAGTTGATTTACTATGTTGTATTAGTTTCTGCTGTACAGCAAAAATGAACTCAGTTATCCATATACCTATATCCACTCTTTTTTAGATTCTTTTCCCATATAGGCCATTACAGAGTATTGAGTAGAGTTCCTTGTGCTATACAGTAGCTTCTTATTAGTTATCTATTTTATATATAGTAGTGTGTATATGTCAATCCCAATCTCTCAGTTTATCCCTCCCCACCCTTGCTTTTTGTTTTCATGCTTGTTGCCTCATGGCAAGATGACAACGGCTGCTCTGGTTAACCTCTGTACTTCCTTTATTAGAAGTCTAGAAGAAAGGTGGTTCTGGGTTGGGTGATGTCATTACAAATGCAAGTTATGCTCTACTATCTGCTCTGCCCTTTCAGCATGTTGGCCTTTGACCTTAAGCTTGTCCCCTCATGGTTGAAAGATGGCTACAGCAGCTCCATGTTTCTCAGGTCACATACCAGAAATGTTCAAAAGCCAGGGAAAAGAATGCTCCTCCCAAATATCTCTTTTGGAATATGAAACGTTTTCCTAGAAGCCCTACATAAGGCATTTCTTGGTATATCTTTGTCTAGAAATTCTTAACTAATCACTGATAAGAGGAATGGATTTGTATGGACTGGATCAGATTAATAAAATATCACTCCTTTTTGCTGGAAAGAGACCTCACTTTCCTTGAAGTATATGTTCACCTGTTAGTAAAAGTAATAAGGAGAGGAATAGGCAAAAAAAAAAAAAAAAAGAAAAAAAATCCACCACAGAAAACTTTCCTTATCCTAGGACATATTGAGCAAGGAGGGGCAATGAAGTTGCACAGGCCTGATTTTGTAAAGTTTTTTTTTTTAAATGAAAATATTCAAATATTGAAATACAGTAAATACCTGCATATTCACCATATAGAAATCAATCTATCTTTAACATTTTATTATACTTTTATTAGGATTTTCTACATAAACATGTTGTCTATAAATAAGGGCAGTTTTACTATTTTCTTTCCAACTAAATGGCTCATTTCTTTTTATTGCCTTATAGTACTGGCTAGGATCTTCAGTAAAGTGTTAAATGATATAATGAGAACTAACATCTTTGCTTTCTTCCTGATGTTAGGCAGAAAGCACTGAGTCTTTTGCAGTTGAGTATGATGTTAGGTGTTGGTTTTTAGAAGCTCTTAAAGTTAGAAGTTCTCCTTTCATTAGTCATAGTCTTTTGAGTTTTCCTCAGCAATGGAAGTTGAGTTTTGTCAATTTTTTTCTGCACCTATTGAAATAAGCATATGGATCTTCCTCCTTTTTTCCACTACTCTTATGTTCATGGTAATTTGGGTCTCAGGTGTCTCCAGATTCCTGCTCACAGGAAGAGAAACCAATACAGGAGAGGGCGCTTGCAATGAAGTGGCAAACGCCCACTTCTGTTAGTGAGCCCCTGATCATATGCTCACACTCACCTACATAGGAGCCTGGGAAAAGTTGTCCCTTGCTAGCTAGCCATATTCCCAGCTGTAACGCAATTAGTACACAAGAAGGGAGAGCAGAATCTGGTAAATATGAGGCAAGAAGCCATCTAGCTTCTGTTTGAAACTCTCTAGTGATGGGAAACTTACTAATGAAGATAGCAGCCAACTTCCTCCCAACAAAATTCTGAAAATGAAATTTGCCCTTTGGATAGGTCTAAATCTGTCTGCTAATAGCCCTCCCTCCCCCCAATTTTTCTACATGTAGCACCACAGATAGAAGAAGGCTTATGTTATTTACATTGAATAGGCTCCATATCATTTCATTTTAAAACAAGTGAAGATACATGCACCCCGTTGTTTATAGCAGCACTATTTACAATGGCAAGACATGGGAGCAACCTAAATGTCCAGCGACAGATGAATGGATAAAGAAGATGTAGTATTTATACACAATGGAATACTACTCAGCCATAAAAACAAATGAAATAATGCCATTTACAGCAACATGGATGAACCTAGACGTTATCATACTAAGTGAAGAAAGCCAGAAAGAGAAAGACAAATATCATATGATATTGCTTACATGTGGAATCTAAAAAAAAAGATGCAAATGAACTTATTTACAAAACAGAAATAGACCCACAGACACAGAAAACAAACTTATGGTTACCCAAGGGAAAGGGGGAGAGGGATAAATTAAGAGTTTGGGATTAACATATATACACTACTATATATGAAATAGATAGCCAACAAGGACCTACTCTATAACACAGGAAACTATACTCAGTATTTTGTGATAACTATAAGGGAAAAGAATCTGAAACAGAATATATATATATATATATGTATCACTGTGTTATATACCTGAAACTAACACAACATTGTAAATCAACCATAGTTCAATAAAAAAGAGAAGACAAAATAGCATAAAACAAGTGATAATGTGAAGCCTCCACTCATAAGACCTCAAGAGCCTTCTGTTGCCTGTCTAAATTAGCCCAAACTCTTCAGCCTTGTGGGTGTGGTCTCCATATCAGAAAGAGAAGAATCTACAGAGCAAGACACACTGTGACACTGTGTGATCATCCCAAGAGCAGGTATAGCAGTGAACTTGACTACTGACCAGGGTCTAGGTCCTGAGGTTTATACCTGTCTTGGGAAGTTCTGCCTTCTTCAATCACATCAGCTTTGTCCTCTGGCTGATTTCCACTGGATCCTATGATGGATGCAGCACTTCCAGGACAAATATACAGGATACCCTCCACTCAGCAATATCCCTTTGCCATTTTGCTATGTTTCCTGAAATGCCAGCCTTCAGCTTTCATTCCTTTGGGTTAAGGTGTGGCTTCTTAACATGCAAATCAAAATTTAGATTGGACTAATACATTTTTCATATTGATTAATTAGCTGGAGAAATTACAGACAAGCACAGTAATATTAAGTAATTTTCAGTAATTATAACCTCAGTATGATTCATTTTCTTTAAATGAGGAAAGTGTAGTTTAGAGAAGTTAAGTGGTTTGACTAATGCCACTTGGCAATTTGATAACAGAGCTGCGTAATCAGTGCTTCTTAACTTTAAATACTGTGTGTGTATGTGCATATTTGTTCATTTGTATTTTCCTTTAGGTGTGTGTTTAATTTCACAGCTTGAAAAAGTGTTAAAATCAGGCCATGCAAACATATTTTTGTTGGATGCAGGGAATGCCCTGTGGTTAAAACAGTGACCTCCTAAAGTTTGCTTCTGAAGCTCTGAGGTCAGATAGACTTCAAGTTTAATCCTGCTTCCTTTATTTACTGATCTTTGGATAGTGATTTAGTCTCTCTCAGCCTGTTTCCCCATCTGGAAAACAAGGATACTTTGTAAGCCAGGTTTCCTCAATCTCAACATTCCTGACATTTTGGACTGGATCGTTCTTTGTTGTGGAGGTGGCGGTGGAGGCCGCCCTGTGTATGATGTTTATCAGCATCTCTGGTCTCTACCTATTAAATACTGGTAGCACACAACCTCACAATTGGTCACCTCAAATTGTGACAACCAAATATTGCCAGGCATTGCCACCTGTCCCCTGGGGTGTAAAATCATCTCAGTTGAGAAAGACTGCAGCAAGCATCAACTAACACGTATTCCAAGTCCTCATGCAGTGCCTGGTTCAGGGCAACTGTTCAGTGGTGTCAGCACTGCTACCTTCCTGACCCCCATGCCCTTCACCTTCAGGACCAATTCCATCTACCATCACTCCTCCATGACAAGGAGAACCTCAGTACTCATATCTGTGGAAAGAGAGATTTGCTGGGTTTGGAACAGACAATGGATCAGATTCTTGATTCTGCTTCTTAGTCACCCAAATGGGTTTAAATTGGAAAGCAAAACTGATGGTATCATTCTCAAAGCTGCCTCAAACACTGCCTTTTCCTTCACATTTTCAGAGAACTTGTTCTCAAATTGTAGGCTCAGCTGAAAAATAACATGTATTATGCTTTATAGCTGTGGTTTTACTTGTGGGGGAAGGTACTGATTTTTTTTTAACTCAGAAGCAAATGTATGTTTAAAATGTGGGTTTTGGGTGCAACCAGCAGATTTGGGATATATTGCAGAGCAAATCAGACCAGTAAAGGGCCACTGATTGCTGAGTGTGGAACAAAAAGGGCCCAGTGAAAATGGGTGGAAGACATAAATAGACATTTCTCCATAGAAGACTTACAGGTGGCCAACAAACACATGAAAAGATGCTCAACATCACTAATTATTAGAGAATTGCAAATGAAAACTACAATGACGTGTCACCTCACAATGGTCAGAATGGCCATCATCAAAAAATCCACAAGCAATAAATGCTAGAGAGGGTGTGGAGAAAAGGGAACCCTCCTACACTGTTGGTGGGAATGTAAATTGATACAGCCACTATGGAGAACAGTATGAAGAGTCCTTAAAGAACTAAAAATAGAACTACCATATGATGTAGCAATCCCACTCCTGGGCATATACCTGGAGAAAACCATAATTCAAAATTATACATATACCCCAATGTTCACTGCAGTGCTATTTACAATAGCCAGGACATGGAAGCCAGCTAAATGTCCATCAACAGAAGAATGGATAAAGAAGATATGGTACATATATACAATGGAATATTACTCAGCCATAAAAAGGAATGAAACTGTGCAATTTGCAAAGACATGGATAGACCTAGAGACTGTCACACAGAATGCAGTTAGAGCCCAGTGTGGAAGGATTTCAGAGCCTCTGCTAACAATGCAATTCCTGAGAAGTGAGAAAAATGAAAGATAAACATTCACGTGCAGGCACTGGTTTTGGTTTTTAATGGTGGGGTGGGAGAAAGGCCCATCCTCATGAGTGACTGAATGGATGTGCCCCCCAGAAGTGAGTGGTGCAGGTGGTCAGAGCTATCGTGGTTCAGTGGGCCTCTCAGGGCTTGGGACGACTGGGCCAGCCTGCCTGGAAAATGGGTCCAGGGCCTGGACAGGCATCTGGCTCTGGTCATCAAAGCAGAGGCATAGGTCCAGGCTCATCCAGAACATTCCACCCAGGCAAAGGCAGATCCAGGGTGTGAGGTTAAAACTAGAAGCCATTTGGGAGGAAAAGCTCCACACAGCAGGTGCTTGGTTCCAATGTGGACAGCTGTGTTTTTCTTCAGCTTTCCTGGAGACTCTGATGGGTGCTCTCTTTAGCTGCATGTGAATCTCAGAAGCATCATTAACTTGGGAGGTCTGTGTAGTGAACACATACTGGGCGCTGGATTCAGCCAGCAGAAACCTTTGGTGTCAACTACACCATCATGCTTCAAATATGTAATTCTAGGCTTCTTTTAAAGGTTAACATTTTAAAATTTTATTTTTATTAAAGTATAGATGATTTACAATGTGTCAGTTTCAGGTGTACAACAAAGTGATTTATATATATATATATATATATATATATTCTTCTTCAGATTCTTTTCTCTTATAGGTTATTACAATATAGTGAGTATAGTTCCCTGTGCTATATACAGTAGGGCCTTGTTGATTATCTATTTTATATATAATCGTGTGTATATGTTAATCCCAACCTCCTAATTTATCCCATCCCTCCTTTCCCCTTTGGTAACCATAAGTTTGTTTTCTATTTCTGTTGTTCTATTTCTGTTTTGTAATTCCAGCCTTAAAATGCCTAGGAGGTAGATATTTTTATACTCATATTACAGATAAGAAAAATGAGTCTCAAAAAGGTCAATGGTCATAAGCTATAAATAGTGGATTCAAACTCAGTTCTGTTTGACTCCAAAATCTATGCTTTTTTCCCTCCACCCTGCAAAGGCTGCGATCAGGCTGCCTGTTCTGGTGAGTAAGCCCAGATATAACTAGATTTCAGGGAGGGATTGGTCTGTTCCACATGGGTAACAGAAGTAGGACATAGATACACCCACACCCCCAGTGTCTCTCTATTCTGATCCTGCTCAGAATCCCCTCAGAGGGCCCCCTGAAGACCCCCAAAGCCCCAGCTTACACTTTAAGCATCAGCCATAATAAATTCCTGCAACTCTCAAACCTCAGTGCTGGCTGGCTGCACACAAATTACCTGGCGAGCCTGTTAAAATGGAGATTCTAGGACCCTCCCCTGGAGTGTTTGCCCCAGTGTGGACATGGGGACAGGGCACCTCTGGACAACCATATCTAGGAAAAGCTCTCGGATAGCTCTGATGTGCCACCAGATCCCACTTGTTAACTTTTCCCTCTGTCCGGGACTCCTTCCAACACTCTCAGCTGATTCCTTCTCATGCTCAGGACAACTCACCCCTCCAGCTGACTCACCATACTGAGCTCAGTGTCCTCACCCTGTGATTTCTCAGGCCACCACCTCAAATTCCAGTTTCCATCTCAGCAGGTGATGAACTGGACATTGAAATCATCTCTCACCGTGTCAATCTCTGCTACTTTCTAGGACAGCAGTTCTTCATGGGGGTGATTCTGCCCCTCATGGGACATTTGACAATTTCTAGAGACATTTAGTTGTCACAGCTGGGAAAGGTGTGCTACTGGCATCCAGTGGGTGGAGGTCAGGGATGCTGCAGAACTTCCCACAATGCACAGCACAACCCTTCCACAGAGAACGATCTGGACCCAAATGCCAATGGTGCTTAGGTGGAGAAGCTCTGTGATCAAATCTCTCCTCTCTGTTGACTAGCTGTGCATCCCAAGCAAGTTTCTTACATTCTTCTCTGTGGCTGGCTTCTTCTTCTGTGACATGGATTCTTAGAGAGCCCCGACTTCATGGCAGTGGGAAGGAAATGAGTTAATACAAGCGAAGTGCTTAGAACAATGCCTGGCAAGCAAGGGGTCAGTGACAGTTTGCTGGACCCACAGTGCAGGCCTCAGGTGGAGTTCAAGGCCTTCAAGTCCCTCTGGTCATACTCCATGCCGCATCCACTCTGCTGGACTCCAGACCTGCTGCCTGGCTCTGTACCACCCACCAAGTATCCTCTTTCCTCTGCCCCACAAATTTGCATTTCAAACCCACCTGGTCAGTTGGACTTGGCCTTCTGTGGGTTTAACCTTGACCCACTGGTCCCCTCCAGAAAGCCTGCCCAATGGGGGCGAGGCAGGAAGGTGCTCCATCACTTCAGAGCCTCAGCGGGTTATTTAGGTGATCTGGGCACCTCCTCCCCACCCCAGGCCTGCTTGGAGGCAGTGTTTCTGAAAACCCCTGGGTGCCGTGGCTACCCTCCAGGCTCTTCAATTATGCCCTGAGGCCTTACTGCTCAGTCCCTTTGCTATACCTGTAACTGACCCTAGGAGGTCTTCCCAGAATAGCCCCCATCCATGTCCTCCGCCTGCTTTTTGTCTGTAGAAAAACTTTAGTCAAAGAATACATTTAATCAGAGAAGTGAGAAAATGCAGAAAGAAAGGAAAACAGTCAAGCAAGACAAAATAATAATACTTTAGGCATTAAACAAAGTCAAGGACCTTTAGTTCTTCCTCAGGGACTATGGATAATATTCTGAGCCATGTACTTTGAGATGTTTTGCAGATACTGAAATCCCCACCAGGTGGGAGAAGTTAACCGCATGCTGCCCACAAGCACGCAGACCCCAGACCAGTTGGAACCAGAGGTTGATGATGCTGACTCCCAGTTACCTCACCACCAACCAATCAGAAGAATGTTCACGAACTGATCAGGCCCCCCTGCTCATTGAACCATTATTATAAGACTCTTTCCTGTTCCCTCCAAGCTGGGACACACAGTCTTGAGGGCACTAGCCCCCTGTGGCCCCATTTGCCTGGCAAAGCAATAAAGCTATTTCTTTCTACTTCACCCAAAACTCTGTCTCCGAGATTTAATCCAGTAACGGTGTACAGAGACCAAATTTCGGCAGCATACCCTGGAGATACAAGGCAAAATAAGGCATACCTGATGTTTGCCCACAGGACACTTACAGGCAAGATGAACACATTGGTCAAACAGGAGGCATCCTCAGCTGGTCAAACATCTAGGATCTGGTCCTGCAATTCTGGGGCCGAAGGTTTGGCTGGGCAGGAGGTTGCCATCTCATGGGCAATGCTACAGTAGTGGGCATAGCACCAGCCTTCCACACAAATACCTCACTCACGACAACCCCGGTGATGGTTACTGTTGTCCTCCTGAGTTTTCCCGCTGGGAAGCTGAGGCTCAGGGAGGTCAAGTCCCTTGCCCAAGGAAGTGGAACCCAGCAGAGCCTGGCTGTTTGTACATGTGACATTAATCAGTGCCCGCCCCTCACTGCCATACCCTTTCTGGCTCTTGTGCTTGGGCACCATGGTGCCCTCCCAAGGAGGAAATGATCCTGATTCTTCCCAGATCCTGCCTGTCCTGCTCTGTGCCTGGTGATAACCTGGAGCCCATCCATGTGTGTATAAGCAAGACATCTGCCCCCATCCGGCCGGCCTCAACCACGCCAGCCTGCTCGCTTTCCTCGGAAGGAGGTCTGGCCCTCATCTCCAGAATGATTCCCTCCATCCACCGACGCTGTTGACTGACTGGTTTATACACTGCTGCTCACCTTGCAGATCATTGCCTGGCATTGTCCTCAGTGCTGTCAAAACTGCTTATCCGACTAGGAAGGCTGGAGGAGCCAGGCCATAAAATTAAATGAAATTACGGCAGAAACTAGGGTGTCCGTGACAATGAGGTGGAATTATAACTGGGAAGATGGCAAGGGAGGTTTATGATGCCCCCATGCCTGCCTGCAAAGTCATTATTCAAAAGGCTCTTATTTGCCCTGATGTCCAGGCTTCACATCATCCTTGACAACTTAGGAGGGCTTGCTGGCCTCCATGCTCTTTTTCTCAGGTTAACAGAATTGGAACATTGGAACGCTCTCTGGTTCAGCTGGTTCAGTTGTTTCAGCCCTCTCATTTGTTGGGTGGGGAAGTTGAGGCTCAGAGAGGCATTGGGGTCTCAGAATATGTTAGTGATGGAACCAGTACTCAAACTCAGATCCCTTGGCTCATAGCCTGGTGCCCCCTTTCCTATAATTTTGGAATACTTTTTGATATAAAAAATTGTATCCATACATCACTGTGAATTAGTATTTAAACACTAAGTTAGGTGTCCAGACACATGGACACGAGCCAACACCTCCAGGCTTTTCTCGTCTCTCCTGTGGAAAGGCACTGGTTAACAAGTGGGCAATTTTCAGGCAATGTCACAGTTGGTTTGGAAAATGGTTAGGCCATTCCATTGCAGGAAATAAAAAGGAAACCAAAACCCCAAACGGAAAACCTAATCATTCTCCTAATTTTGGGGGCACATTTGCCTTTGGGACCTGGGATGGACGTTCTCATTCCCTTGTCCACCTCTCCTCTGCCTTCAAGAAGCCCCTTTCATGTTCATCAGTTCCCCACCCCCTCCAGGGACTCTACTAATCATTCTTTGAACCTGCTTTCCAGGGTTTTGTGGTGTCAAGAGGGAGACAGACAAGTGTGATATGAGCTGTGACAGAAGGAGACACAAGGCAGGGTCACCTCCTCCCTTTCCTTCTATGACTGTACTTCAGAGACAGGCTCAGCACCATTGAAACAGTTAGAGAATTACTAAATAATTCATTTGAGCACTTTGGAGATGCCTTTCTGTGACCTTCTGACCCAGTTTTTCAGGCAAAAAATAGTACCACAGACAGGTGGTGACCACATGAGTGAAGATAAACTACATGCTCCAAATATAGCAGCTCCTTTGCCTCAAAGGCTCACATAACACAGGTGCCATGGTCTCACAGAACTTGTCTTTACAAGGAGCTTTTTCAGATTTTAGAAAACCTCTAAAATCACCAGGTTTTCATTGCTGAAGTTATGACTATGAATAGCTTAAAAAAAACTTTTAGGAGAGAAAGAGAATCATAGCTTTTCTCTTAAGAATGGTTGTGGTTTGGAGGAGGGATAATTCTTTTTAGAATTACGTTATGTGAATGGCAGTCCCTATTCTGCCTCCTACTATCTGGGAAAACTAGACATGCTTGAACTTTTCCGGGCTTCACACTCCACACATATGAATAAGGATATTTTCCACTCAGCCATGTATCACAGAGATTTTCCTATATCAATACATTGGTGGTGGTGGGATGAATTGGGAGATTGGGATTGACGTATATACACTAATATGTATAAAATAGATAACTAATAAGAACCTGCTGTATAAAAAAATAAATAAATTTCAAAAAAAATACATTATCTACCTTATTCATTTTAATGACTAGGTACTATATTTTCAATGATTGATGCACCATAATTTACTTAACAATTCTCATATTGATAATTGTTTCTCATTTTTTCTTATCCAAAACAATTCTCTAATAAAGTAGCTTGTCTATGTAAAATTTAGAGAGAAGTTTTCTGGAATAGATTTGAAGTCATTGAATTGGGGGTTAAATGGCAGGCACATTTCATATTTTAATAGTTTCTACAAATTGTCCACCCCAAGTGCTGTATCTAATTTACACTTCCTCTGCTTATTTAATTCCCCCACAGCGTTGCAAGTTATATATTACCAAGTCCATTTTAAAGATGAGGAGCTGGGGTCAGAGAGGGTAAGTCAATTTCCTGGTGGATTATTGTTAAATAATCCAAAGGAGATTTGACTGAGGTCAGCTTGTGTTTGTTCTACTGTCCACACCATATTAGCTTCTCTCTGGGTCCATCAGCCTTCATGACCCATGGAAAGAAGGGTTCATTCATGATGGAAAGAGAGAAAACAGCAGAGATCCTTCAAAAAGCACATTAGGATTGGAAGAGTAACATCACGGGGTACGTGGAGGGCCACAACCAGAGAAGTCTTTTTTCTTTTATTAAATATTAGATACAAAATACTATTTGTGAATTATGTATAATAAATAAAAAATAATAAAATAAATGCCAGTAAATCCAAACACAGTATAAGAAAGAGAACATCACCAGGATCTTTGAAGCCCAGTGAGTACCCCTCCCTCATCCTATCTATTCTTCCGCAGAGGTAACCCCTATACAGAATTCATGTTTATCATCGGCTTGCATTTCTTCACAGTTTTAACAACTCTGGCTGAATCTATCACAAGGCTGTTCTATAACATTTCAGAGAATACTCAAGTATCTGAGCATGTCTGCAGGCCAGCGTCGCTCTGACTCGCAGCCCCAAGAATATAGTGCTAGTGTTGGGAATTTTAAACTTTATTTAATGGAATTGTACCATATGCACTCATCTGCAACTTGCTTTAGGCTGATCAACACACTCTTTTGAGAGTGAGTCACCATATACTCCTGGCTGTAGTTCATTTATTTTCACTGCTGAACAGGACTGTGTGGGACCAATGGACCAGTCTCTATGCATTTGCCTACCTTCGGGCATTTGGCTTGTTTCTGAAGTTTTGTTATTACAGAATGCTGCTGTGAACATTTTGTAGATATTCCCTGGAGCACATGTGCACAAGGGCTTCCATGCAATCCTACAAAAGGAATGTCTGTATCTTGGAAATGTACCACTTCAATTTTACTAGATAATGCCAGATTGTTACCCCACAGCAGTAGATGGATTTTTTGGAGCATCTTTGCCAAAACTTGATTTTGTTAGACTTTAAAAATTTCTACCATTCTGACTGAGTGTAAAATAGCATCTCATCGTGGCTTTAATTTGAATTTTCCTGATTAATGATGGGTTGAGCATCTTTTCATGTTTTTAATAGCCATGGATGTTTTTTGGTGAAGTATTCCCTCAAGTCTTTGTATATTTCTCTTTTGAATCATCTTTTTTTTCTATTGATTTATAGTAGTTCCTTAAGTAGTTTGTATTCTAATTCTTTGTCAGTTATATATGTTGCAGATATGCTTTCCCAACTTGTGGTTTATGTTCATTTTTTACAATGAAGTCTTATGACAAAGAGAAGTTCCTAGTTTTACTATGTCTACGTTGTTTTTTCCTTATGGTTTGCCTTTTTTAATCTTAAGAAATTTGTTCGCATCTTGCAGTCATAAAGATATTCTTCCATATGATATTCTAAAATGTTTACAGTTTCACGTTACACACTTAAATCTTTAAAGCATCTGAAATTAATTTTTAGGTATTGCATGAGGTAATCCTCCAATTTCTTTCTTTTTTTTCTCCTCAGTTGTGTAATTAACTGTCTCAGGACAGATTATTGCAAAGTTCATGCTTTCTCCTTTGCTATACAGCTTATTTCTCTTATTTAGAAGCCTGTGTGTGGACTCCCTGTTCTGCCTTGTCAGTTCACTAATGCCATATTCTCTGAGTTATTACGGCTTAAAAATTATTTATTTATTTATTTTAATTGAAGTAACATTGATTTACAATGTTATATTATTTCAGGTGTACAACAAAATTTGATATTTTTATAGATTACACTCCATTTAAATTTATAAAATATTGGCTCTATTCCCTGTGCTGTACAATATATTCTTGTATCTTACTCATTTTATAGACAGTAGTTTGTACCTCTTACTCCCCTGCCCCTCTCTTGCCCCTCCCCCCTTCCCTCTCCCCACTGGTAACCACGAGTTTGTTCTCCATATCTATGAGTCTGTTTCTCTTTCGTTATGCTTGTTTGTTTCATTTTTTAGATTCCACATGTAGTTAATAACATACAGTATTTGTCTTTCTTTGCTGAGAAGGACTCCCTACCTGGTTTCTTCTTCAGGAGTATCTTGGCTATCTTTGCTCCTTAAATCTTCCATATACATTTAGAAGTTGTTCGTCAAGTACCACATAATAGCTTTGAAGATATGGGTTGGATTTGCACTGAAGTGTGTATCATTCTGAAAATAACTGATATCTTTAAGTTGTTTAGTCTTCTTATCCATAAATATGATATATTCCTTCATTTATTTGGATCTTTATATATTTTAGTATAGTTTTAGAATTTTCTTTACAAAAAGCTTAAAATCTCGTGCTACATTTATTCCTAGGTACTTTATAATTTCAAGGCATTTAAACAGTATCTTTAATTATAATTTTAAAATGTTTGCTGCTGTTTTATATAAATAATTTTAAAATCAGACTACTTTGCTGAATATATTTTTAAATTCTAATAATTTATGTCTACTTTAACAATCACATTATTTATTTATTTCCTTCTTCTCTCCCTTCTTTCTTGTTTTTATACTTTTTATTCTATGTTTTTTCTTATTATATGGTAAATCACTGGTAAATGTTGACTAGAAACGGTCATAACAAGCATCCTTCCTTTTCCTATTCATAAAGGAAATGCTGAAAGCATTTTTCTATTTATTATGATGCCTGTTTTAAGGTGTTTGTAGATTTTTTTTTACCAGTTTAAGGAAGTCCTCTACT
This sequence comes from Hyperoodon ampullatus, assembly GCF_949752795.1. Lineage (NCBI taxonomy): Eukaryota > Metazoa > Chordata > Mammalia > Artiodactyla > Ziphiidae > Hyperoodon > Hyperoodon ampullatus. The sequence continues at coordinate 102,588,775 of NC_136921.1, forward strand.
TTTAACTTGCTAAGAATTTTTAAACATGAATGGAATTTTCTTTTCATCAAGCAAAAATTATTTGATTGCTCTCTTTTAAACTGTTAATGTAGAACTTATTTAAAATGATTTCTAATATTCAATTACCTATATCCCTATTGGCAGAATGTATTATCTTTTCCATATATTTTGGATTCAGTTGGCTAACATTTATTTGATTTTTTTTGCATTTAAGTTCATGAGATGGCCCTATAATTTTGTTTTCTCATAAAATGAGTTGTAGAGTATTTCCACTGTTTTATCCTCTATACTGTTTGTTTAAGATTGGAATTATTTGTCTCTTGCGAGTTAGAACTAATAGGGAAAACCACCTGAGACATATGTAATATTTTCTTTGTAGAAAGATTTCTAAATGTTGATTTAATTCTTTTAATATTAGTGGGATTATTTACATTTTCTATTTCTTCTGATTTTGATTTTTATGTTATATTTTAAAGTAATTTGTCCATTTGATGTAAGTTTTCAAATTTATTGGTATAAAGTTATTCATGAAATATTTTTACTTTGTGCAGCATCTGAAATTACATCCATTTATTGTTTCTAATACTGATTATTTCTTTTCATTAGTCTTACAAAGGATTTTTCAGTTTTGATTGGACTACCCTCTGCTCTATATTCCCTTCCTTTCATTTTTGTTGTGACCTCTCAAGTTACATTTTATGCTCATTAAATTTAATCCTTTTAGCTTTCTAACATAAATTGTTAGGCTATGCATTTTCCTCTAAATGCTGCTTTAAGTAAATTCTGTAATTTTGTTAAACTGTAGTTTCATTATTGCTCAACACTATGTATTTTAACATAATTATGATGTATTTGATTCTTAAATTATTTAAACTGTGATATCACCTCACACCAGTCAAAATGGCCATCATCAAAAATTCTACAAACAATAAATCCTGGAGAGGATGTAGACAAAAGGGAACCCTCTTACACTGTTGGTGTGAGTGTAAATTGGTACAGCCACTATGGAGAATAGTATGGAGGTTCCTTAAAAAACTAAAAATAGAACTAACATATGATCCAGCAATGATACTCCTGGGCATATATTTGAGAAAATCATCGTTCAAATGGGTACATACACCCCAATGTTTGTTACAATGCTGTTTACAATAACCAAGACATGGAAGCAACCTAAATGTCCATTGACAGAGGAATGGATAAAGAAGATGTGGCACATAGATACAATAGAATATTACTCAGTCATTAGAAAGAATGAAATAATGCCACTTGCAACAACATGGACGGAACTGGAGATCATCATTCTAAGTGAAGTAAGTCAGAGAGAGAAAGAGAAATATCATATGATATCGCTTATAAGTGGAATCGAAAAAGAAATGGTACAAATGAACTTACAAAACAGAAACAGACTCACAGACTGAGAGAAAAAAATTATGGTTACCAGGGAGAAGGGTGGGGGGAAGGGATAGTTAGGGAGTTTGGGACTGACATGTACACACTGCTATATTTAAAATGGATAACCAACAAGGACCTGTTGTATAGCTCAGGGAACTCTGTTCAATATTATGTAACAACCTAAATGGGAAAAGAACTTAAATAAGAATAGATACATGTATATGTATAACTGAATCACTTTGCTGTACACCTGAAACTATCACAACATTGTTAATCAACTATACTCCAATATAAAATAAAAAGTTAAAAAAAAACACTAAAGAAAAAAGAAAGAATGAAATAATGCCATTTGCAGTAACATGGATTGACCTGGAGATTATCATACTAAGTGAAGTAAGTCAGACAAAGACAAATATCATATGATATGGCTTATATGTGGAATCTAAAAAAAATGATAAAAATGAACGTATTTACAAAACAGAAACAGACTCACAGACTTAGAGAGAAAACTAATGATTACCAGGGGGGAAATGTAGGGGGCAGGAATAGATTGAGAGTTTGGGATTGACATGTACACACTGCTATATTTAAAATAGATAACCAACAAGGACCTACTGTATAGCACAGGGAACTCTGCTCAATATTCTATGATAACCTAAATGGAAAATAATTTTAAAAAGAATAGATATTAATACACATATATGTATAACTGAATCACTTTGCTGTACACCTGAAACTAACAACATTGTTAATCAACTATATAACTGATTCACTTTGTTATAAAGCAGAAACTAACATACCATCATAAAGCAATTATATTCCAATAAAGATGTTAAAAAAATAAAGTAAAAAAAACTATACTCCAATACAAAATAAAAATTACAAAAAAAGAACCCATTCTTTGAATATCTTTCTTTAGCTTATAAGACACTTAAAACAATTTAACTTGTTTTATTGATAAATTCTGAAGTGTATACCTGGTGATAAACTCAAAGATTTTACTGTTATTTTTAAACAGCTTTATTGGAGTATAATTGCTTTACAATGGTGTGTTAGTTTCTGCTGTATAACAAAATGAATCAGCTATACGTATACATATATCCCCATATCTCCTTCCTCTTGCGTCTCCCTCCCACCCTCCCTATCCCACCCCTCTAGTTGGTCACAAAACACTGGGCTGATCTCCCTGTGCTATGCAGCTGCTTCCCACTAACTATTTATTTTACATTTGGTAGTGTATATATGTCCATGCCTCTCTCTCACTTCGTCCCAGCTTACACTTCCCCCTCCCCTTGTCCTCAAGTCCATTCTCTACGTCTGCATCTTTATTCATGTCCTGCCCCTAGGTTCTTCAGAACCATATGTATATATATATATATATTCAGATTCCATATATATGTGTTAGCATATGGTATTTGTTTTTCTCTTTCTGACTTCCTTCACTCTGTATGGGATTTTTGTTTTATAAAAAATAAACTATGTTAAAAATGATTTTTGTTTACATTTCTGTTATTTATTCTAATGAATTACATTCTGTTATTCATTCATTTATAGTTTATAACAATATAAGAATATATGAGAAATTCAAATTTCTAAGAATTTTAAAATTTATATTTTGTTTATAATATCTAACCAATTACATCAGTTTTTTCATGTTTGAATTATGACCCTATTGATCAACTTTTTAAAGTGCTACATATGTGCCTAAGAAATATTTGTATTTTCTACTGGTTGTGTTAATGTCCTAGCTATGTGTGTTTAATTGTTTGCTAGTTTCATTGCTCAAATTTTATATGTGAATAGTGATGATTTTTCCTGATATATCTATCATTAGCTGTGAAAATTGTGTTAAAGTCTCCCACTATGATGTTGTTATTGTTGTTGATGATGATGATTTTTTCCTTTTAGTCCTTTTAATTTCTGCTCATTATGTTGTTATGTGCAACAACTTTAAAATTATTATACCTTCCTTGAGAACTATACCTTTAATTGTTTAACAGTGATTCTCTGTTAATGCTTTATGCTTTAAGGTCTCTTTCGTCTGTTATTAGTATAGTTATGTACTTGTGTTGGTTAGTATTGATACTTGTCTGGTAATTTCCTGTATTTGTTTACTATTATTCTAATACTATGCCTTAGAAATGTTTCTTACAAATAGCATAAGGCTAGCTTTTGTTTATTTGTCTTGTCTGACAATCTTTGTCTTTCAATTCTTGAATTTAGTTCTTTTATATTTATTCTAATTATTATTTTAATTCCATTTATTTCTATCATCTTTTTGTGTATTTATACTTTTTGTGTATTATACATTTCTTATGCTTTTCTTCTTCTCCTTTTCCCCTCTTATGTTTGATTGTTTGAGCATATTTTCTCATTGCACCTTTTCATCTCCACTATTTTGGAACTGATTAATTCTATTTTTGTTCAGTTAATGGTTAATTTAGAAAATTTAAGATGCTTAGCCATCTCCTGAAAAATATAAGTACTGCATAATAAATTAAGTGTAATCTCACTCTTCCCTTCTGATATATTATTGTGGGTGTTTTAGATCTATTTTATTTTCCACCAAGTGTTGATAAACAATATTATTTTTGTCTTATATAGTCAATATGTGAACAAATCTACCTCCATATTTACCATTTTCTTTGCTCTTCATTTATTCTTGCATCTCAGACATTCTGTGTGATTGCTTTTACTTTGCCTATAGGATAAACTGTACAATATCATAAGTGAAGGTCTTTTGGGTACAGTGTTCAGTTTTTGTTTGTATGTTTTCCTTTGTTCTTTTTTAACTTCATCTCCTTCAGAAAGATATTTTCACTAGGTCAACAGTTATTTTCTCTAGTACATTTAAGATATTATTCCATTGTCTCCTGAGTTTCATTTGCTGTTTGTCATTCCTTTGTTAATTATCTGTCTTTGTGAAGATTTTTAAGACAATCTCTCTTTCCCCTTGGTATTGTGTGGTTTTACAATGACTTTTTAGGTGTGGATTTTATTTTTAATTTTCATCCTGCTTGAGATACACTTGCTTTTATAAATAGTAATGCCTTTCATTAGTTTCAAAGTTTTTCATTCATTATTTCTTCAAATATCATATATCCCCATGTCTGACTTCACACTTTCTGGGTTTCCAATTAAACTTTTATTGGGTTGGCCAAAAAGTTCTTTCAGGATTTTCCATAAGATGTTACAGAAAAACCTGAACGAACTTTTTGGCCAATCCAATATTATAATACTCCATGTCTTCTAAGCCTCCTTTGTTATTTCTTGACTTTGTGTTTCTACACTGCATTATAGGATATCTTTAGATCTAGCTTTTGTTTTATTAAATATCTCTTCAGTTTTGGAAATTTTTCTGTGAAAATCATCCATTGGGCTCTTTATTTAAATTGCTATACAGTTTTGGCACCCTATTTTTGTCAAAATGGTTTGGATATTTTAATAGTCTTATCAATACCCTGTTTTTATTAAATTAAATCCATTAAATATACATATTTTGTATTCTTGTTGGTAACTGTGATTAAGAAGTTGATGAGACTGGATTACCTCCTGTTATTACAGCTAATTCTCACTTAGGATGTCTGTTTTCCTTGTGTGTGTGTGGTGTGTGTTTTATTTATTTATTTTTTGCATTTGTGAAATCAGAATCCTTGGAAATTCATCTGTGGGGATTCTGTGAAGCTTGTATTGAATATTTGCTTCTATTGGTTATCTGGGGTTGATACTTTAAAACTGAGTTTCAGCTTGAGATTTTTTCAGACCTCCCAGCTCATGTGAATTTATGCTGCAATTTGAGTGAGAACAGAATTTTCTTAACAATTCCCAGGATAGATATTTTCCCCTCTACTCAGTGCCATAATGCAGGACAGATGTGTTTCACTGTTTCCCCCCTAGTGGGTGTGGATGTGTGTAAGTGGGAGTGAGTTAGCATGTAGGTTTATTTCTTGTTCACTCTTACACTGAAGAATGATCGAGTTTCATAAGTTACATATGTGCCTAAGAAAGATTTGTTTGCTCTACTGATTGTGTTATTGTGTTAGCTTTGCACATTTAGTTGGGTGTGCTAGCTGCACACTCAATGCATCTCTGGCTCCAGCTTCATGGAATTAGACCTCTCACCTGGGCAGACCCTGAGCTTTGCATCTTGATCCCTGAGGCCTGTGGTGTCACAAATGAACACTGAATGTCCTCAAGGAGAAGGGTATTTTCTATGTTTGACTTAACTCTATAGATTCCAGATTTAATTTGGCTTTTAATTTGAAGTACTCTTACTTCTGTGCCAGGTAGTCAACATATTAAAAAATAAACTTTCAATGCTTTGTCCAGCATTTTTAGTGTTTTTTTTTTTCTCCCCATTTGGAGGGGTCATCAGTGGTCCTGTTCTGTCAGAGTATCTAATGTGCAAGACACTGTGAAAATCATAATGACTGAATCCAAAGAACATCTGATACCTGACCTCAGAGAGCTTATGGTCTAGCTAATAAGTAATGGGAAACATACCTGAAGCAGTTAGAGAACACTATAAGATGGGCTGAAATTAATTTCTGAGCCTGCGCAAGTGAATTTGATCACTATGAGGGTTTGGAGGAGAGGCAGGAATCTCCTCCAGAGACTAAGCTGGAGGAAATGAGCTTAAAGCATGTGGAAGATCTCTATAGACAGAATGGCAAGAAGAGGGAGAATATTCCTTGTATGGGCAATAGCACTATGGAAGTCATTAGGGTGGAAAATTCATGATACAACATGGCTTTGGTAGTGGGTTGTTCAGCAGTAGATGCTGGATGTAAGCTGCTGATGGATATAAGCCCAAATATAAGGCCAGAGTGGGATTGTGGATACAGTTGAAGTCCAGGCAGAAGAGTCTTGGAGTTGTCTTGCAGGCCACTGGGAGGGGTTCTGGAGTAGGAAAGCCACACGAAGGATGGATCAGAGCTGAGAGCATACTCTGCTGGCCCATGGATCAAATCTAGCCAGCAGGTGCCCTGCAAGTGTTGGACCATGTTCTGCTTGAAACATTGGATTGCTTGTCCAGTCAACAGGCTTCACGTTAAAAATCCAGATGTTGTCTTTTCTAGAATAGTGGAGTCAGGACTTGCAGGTTTGTGGGCAGCACCTGGCTGGTTAGACCAGCACCTGCCCCTTTGAATGTGGCAGGTGTTCCTCCAGTCTCTCTGGTCCCCACCCTCCTGATTACTGGGCAAGTGTTAGCTTTTCATGACTCTTGTTCTTACCATCAATTTGGAACTGTAAATATTTCTTATGTGCATATCCCTATGATGTAAAGATGAACGGCAGACTGAGAGGGCCAAGTGTTTCAGGAAAAGTGGGAGAGAAGATATTTCCTTACTCAAGTGAAGACTATTCCTATTCATTTAACACACACGAAGAATGTCTAGGTCTAAAGATTTCATCTTCAACACAGTTCTGGGGAGAAATCAGTATGACTTGTTACATGCACTCCTTTGTATTGGTTCCTCCTGAGTGAGAAAGTGAGGGCCTGGAAAGGTGAGCAGAAGGACTGTCGTCCCTCAGCTGTGGCCTGTCAGCCCATGGAGGAGCGGTATCTATCCTTGAGGACCAGACAGAAGGACTAGTGGCTGGTAAACACAAAAGACGATTCCCTAGCAGTTGCGATGAAATTGTCCTGTGGGGATATCTACCTTACAGGGCCCTCACCTCTGGGTAAGCCAGCAGGCCAGAGAGGGTGAGGGCTGCCCAAGGCCCAGCTGTCCACTCCTGAGTCTCCCTCTACCTCACAGCACTGGACTTCTCAGGACAGCTGATTAGAAGAAAGGGCTGTCCACTTTTGGAGGTGGGGGACCTGGGGAAGGGGGATTCTGGGAATTGTTGTGTGGATGATTCCCTTAAAGTGTAAAAGAAGACACAGTTGCAGCTGCCTTGTCTCTGGAAGGTGGCCCCAGGTTAGATATGGGATTCTTATTAGGAACATGAGGTTCAAGTGAAGTTTTTCCTCCACTTTGCCAATTTCCTGTGAGATTACTTTGAAATTAAGCATTCACAGAGAGGCTTCTCTTAATCCCAACAGGAATGGCAGCAATGACTGCTCTCTGCAAAAGGAAGGTGTTTCTAAAGGAGAGGAGAGGAAGGGGGCATCTGTTCCTTGAGTCCCACATGTTCCATTTAATCTATGCCCAGCCCTCGGGGTGGCTACTGCTGTCATCCCATTGGCCAGTCCAGGGATCTTAGAACAGGGCAGGACTCTGCATGCACAGCTCACCTAGATGGGACCTCTCTGACCCCTAACCCTTCCTCTCTTCCCTTCCACACCCTGCCTGCCAAGGGATCTGCAGACCAAACTCATGGTTTGAAAAATTGTTAGATAATTTGGCTTGCTATGATGAGGCACGACTGAGTCAATTTTTTAAACTGTGGAAGAACTGCCTGAAACTACTGAAGAATTGCCCTTTTCTTTCATTTCCCAAATGCAGTTTTTCTTGGAGCTATGTGGGCACACATTGAAATATGGATGTTTACCTTTTAGAACACTGGAGGAGAGGAGAGAGGGAGAGTGAAAGGCATGACTGAAAATGAACTATATTTGATGGAGGACTCATCACTCTCACTGGCCTTTTTTATTTGGAGACTCTTCTGATTTATAAATGTGTTATTCAGCAGCCCAGGAAAAGCCTAATGACTGGGCCACTGCAAGCTTGTGCGACACATTTCACAAAGAACAATTGTCTTTAACTGTGAATGTGAATGTCAAAGGAGCTCATAGTTAGCTGTTTGCAGTAGCCACACTCTTTATTAATGACAGTCACAGTAAATCCAAAGAAGTGAGATCTCCACCTCTGTGTTTGTTTATTTATTTTGCGGAATGAGAGGTCAATCCCAAAGGAAAATTAGTTCTTCCAGAGGCTCAGAAGACTAGTGCAAATAAAATGTCTCTTGTTTGTTTTTTAGTTTCTAATGTCACACTCTTTCTCTATTGCATATTCTCAGGTAGGACTGGAAAAACCAGTACTTCCACAATTACTGGGACTGGCTGGCTTTACCTTCGCCAGGGCCAAGTAAACATTCCCTGCCTTAGCTGGCAAGGAATGGGGTGGGGGTGGGGGGAGGAAGGGAGTTTGCATTTATTGCATTTAAGGGACTTCAAATCATTGCCCAGAGCTCTGTACAAAATTCATCTCTTTCGATTTTTTACAACAATTTCGTTAAAAGTCTGAAGCTTTTGAAAGAATCTCTCTGTGGTTTAAATTTACATTTTCCTGGGCTTCCCTGGTGGCGCAGTGGTTGAGAGTCCGCCTGCCGATGCAGGGGATACGGGTTCGTGCCCCGGTCTGGGAGGATCCCACGTGCCGCGGAGCGGCTGGGCCCGTGAGCCATGGGCGCTGAGCCTGCGCGTCCGGAGCCTGTGCTCTGCAACGGGGGTGGCCACAGCAGTGAGAGGCCCGTGTACCGCAAAAAAAAAAAAAAAAAAAAAAAAATTTACATTTTCCTGATGACTAATGATATGTGCTTATTGGATATCAGAATATCTTCTTTTTTTAAAAATTAATTTTTATTGTAGTATTGTTGCTTTACAATGTTGCGTTAGTTTCTGCTGCACAGCAAAGTGAATCAGCTATATGTATACATATATCCCGTCCTTTTTGGATTTCCTTCCCATTTAGGTCACCACAGAGCATTGAGTAAAGTTCCCTGTGCTATACAGCAGGTTCTCATTAGCTATCTATTTTATACAGAGTGGTGTATATATGTCAAAGAATGTCTTATTTTTTTAAGCATCTGTTCAACTCAGATGTTTTTGCTCATTTTTATTAGGTTGTTTCTCTTTCTATTATTGTTAAGGGCCTTCATATATTCTATATCCAAGCCCATTGTCAATTATTTGTTTTACAAATACTCCCTCCCAACTTGTGACCTGCCTTTTAATTTTCTTAACTATATCTTCTGAATAACGAATTTTTTAGTTTTAATGAAGTTCAATATATGTTTTTATTCTCTTGTGCTTTGTTTTAGTGTCATCTCTAAAAAGTCCTTGTTTGCTCCAAGAAGGTATTCTCCTATGTTTTTTAGATGCTTTAGACTTTTAACATTTGTATTTAGGTCTATGATACTTCTTGAATAAATTTTTGTGTATAGTGTGAGGTAGGGGTCAAGATTAATTTTCTGTATATGAATATATAGTTGTTCCAGTACTCTGGAAACTTTCTTGAAAATTCAATAATCATATGTGTGTGTGTGTGTATGTATGTGTGTTCTAGGTTCTCTCCTATTCCACTGATAGTATTGGCTATCCTTGTATCAATTCCACAACTGTCATATTATTGTATTTTTAAAGAAAGTTTTGAATTCAAGAAATGTGTATTGCCCTACTTTGTCCTTTTTTTCAAGATTGTTTGTCTTATAGGTCCTTTAAATGTTCATATAAGTTTTAGAATCAGCTTTTCCATTTCTATAGAATAGCCTATAAGGATTTAAATTGGTATTGCACTGAATCTATTGGTTTGTGGAGAATTGACATCTTCACAATATTCAGTCTTCTAATCCACAACCATTTTATGCCTTTCATTTATTTAGGTCTTCTTTAACATTCCTCACCAAAGCTGTGTCTTTTGCAGTGTAGAGCTCTTGTACTTCTTTAAGTAAATTTATTCATAAGTATTTTGTGTTTTTGATGCAAGTGTAAATGGCAGATTTAAAATTTTCATTTTCCATCATGTAACAGTGTAGAGCAGTCAGGGTTCAATCAAAGGAGCAGAATCACTAGATGGAAAGTAATGTAGAAAGAGATGTTAATTAAAGTTATTAGATCTTATGCAAGTACAGTAGGTTGTTAAGCAGTCTGTTGAGCTCTGAGCACTGTGTCTGGTACAGGGTTTCAGGTATTTACAAGGTAGTTGGGAAAGGAAGATACACATGAATGGGAGAAACTGAGGACAAACCAGAACCTGTAATAACAAAATGGAACTCTGTCTCTGTCTCATCACTTCTGCTATGGACTGAATTTTGTCCTCCCCAAATTCATACATTGAAACCCTCACTCCCAGTGTGAATATATTTGGAGAGAGGGCTTTTTGCAAGATAACTGAGATTAAATGAGGTCATAAATGTGAGGGTCCTAATTCAATATGATTGCTGGCCTTATAAAATCAGGAAGAAAGAGAGATGTCTTTCTCCGTGCTATGTAAGAACACAATGAGAATGTAGCTGTCTACAAACCAGAGAGTTCTCACCAGGAAATGATCATGCTGACACCCTGATCTTAAACATCCTAGCCTCTGGAACTGTGAGAAATAAAATTCTGTTGGTGAAGCCACCCAGTCTATGGTATTTTGTTACGGCATCCCCAGCAGACTAGGACAACCTCCAATCTTTATGATGCTAGTGACTTGCAAGATAACTGATGTCCTTCACCATGCAACTGCTCACCCAATTGGCCCAGGATTTTTAGAAGCTTAATAAATATATTGGGCGAGAGCTGGAGGATTTGCCCACCCAGCTGCTGCTCTCTCCAATGAGTAGGCCAAAAAATAAAGAGCAAACATGTGCAAGCTGTAACAACCCTGTCCTATGTTATAATTCTGCCTGTAAAAGTGATAACTCTTTCACTTCCATCTTTAGAATATCAGATAAAATTCTCTCATGGACACTCTAATTACCTTAGCTAGTTTGATATAGTGTGAAGTCAACACACATTGTTTGCTGCTAGTAGGTAGAAATACAATTTAGATTTTTATGTTGACCCTTTACCCTAAAACTTTTGTAAGTCGACTTACTTGAGTTTCTAGTTTATGTTGATTCTTTTGGAGTTTTACATGTACAACCATCCTGTCTGTTAATAAGGAAAGTTTCACTTCTTCTCTTCGATAAGTATGCCCTTTGTTTGTTTATCTTACTATATTTCACTAGGTAGGAACCCCAGTACAATATTGAATAGAAGTGGTGGGAACAAATGCCCTTATTTGTTCCTGAACATATAGGAGCATTATTTGGTTTTTACCATCAAGTATAATGTTAGCTGTAGGCTTTGCATTGATGTTCTTTATCGGATTAAGAAAGTTCCCTTTCATTTCTATTGTTTGTAATTGTTATCATGAAAAATTGCTGAATTTTATTAAATAATTTTTCCATTTACTAAAATAATTATATTTTCTCATTTATTCTGTTAATGTAACAAATAGCATTGATTAATTTTAGAATGTTAAATTGACCTTACGTTCCTTGGATAACACTTAATTAATCATATTATGTTATTCTTCTTATATACTGTTGGATATTTTTTGCTATTATTTTATTAGAGATTTTTGTATTTTTGTGTATGAGTCTCATTGGTAATCACTTTTTATTACTGCTGCTGGTGGTTTAATATCTGTGTCAGGTGTTGTGAGTTTATGCTCTTCTTATAGATTTGGGAAGTGTTCCTTTTTCCTTTGTTTTCTGAAAGTGTCTGTGTAAAATTGCTATTATTTCTTCCTTAAATGTTTGATCTAATTTTACCAATGAAATCACCTGGGTCTGGACATTTTCATTACGAATTTAATGTCTCAATACATATGTTTACTTACATTTTGATATATACGTTATATATCTGTACATTTGACCCTTGAACAACATGGGGGTTAAAGGCATGCTGACCTCCTGCACAGCTGAAAATCTGCATAGAATTTTTGACTCCCCAACTTGTAACTACTAATAGCCTACCATTATCTGGAAGCCTTACAAATAACATAAACAGTCGATTAACATATTGTTAATTGACTGTTCTTACAATAAAGAATATGTATTCTTACAATAAAGTAATCTTTATTGGAAAGAATAAAGAGGAAAGAAACTGTTGTTAAAAAAATCATAAGAACGAGAAAATATCAATACATTTACAGTACTGTATAGTATTTACAAATACTGATTAGTTTACACCATCATTTTACCAGATGAATTGTCTATCTGTCAGTACCTACATCAGTACTGTCTAATATGATACAAAACACTGTAGATGTTATATGTATTACTAACACTAGACATCAAAAATGAAAAGATAATATGAAAAAGAAATTCATATTTATTTACAGGTATAATAATTCATGCCATGATAACAAAGAAGCAGTAATATGATTGCTTCATGGTGGCCTAGGCTATACACTAATGAATGAATCATTATAAAATTTTTATGGCATACAGTATTACAATCATATTCATCGTGTAGTATTGGAAATATTGTTCCATTAAAAAAAAAAAAAACACTTACCTGTGATGTTAGGCCAATAAGCAGTTTCCCCAATTATGAGGGAGAGAGGCATAGAGTAGAGTAATGGAATTCTTTGAAACCAAAGTTATATAACAGTAAGAAAACTAACAATTTATTAATTTTATATTAAATATAATTCACCTTATACCTATGTAAGGATAAGCTAGTATCTACATATATTTTATGCATTCTTTTCTTAATTTTTTGATATTTCTAGGCTATGCTATTTGTCTGCAAGTTTTTTCAAATTGTTGCAAACCTCCAAAAACTTTTCCAATAGATTTATTTAAAAAAATTCTCATATACGTGAATCTATGACGTTCAAACCCATGTTGTTCAAGGGTCTACTGTATATAAATGTCATACAAGTCATATCTGTCTATGTATGTTTATGTTATAGAAGTCCTAAATATGTCTATTTAAATATATTATTTCTTCTTTTGTCAGGTAAGTTTTGCTTTTCAAAAAATGTTAAATGTACTAGAATAGAGTTAACCATAATATTCCTTTATTATGTTTTAATGTATTTGTCATATGTAGTGAAATCCTTTTTCCCTTCCTGAAATTTATAATTTGTGCTTTTTCTTTTCTTTCTTTCTGGATAATTCTTGTAAGGTTTTTATCAATTTTATTAATTATGTAAAGAACCTTTCAAAAGTTTCATTAGTTTTTCTATTATTTGCCTCTTATCTATTTGATTGATTTATTTTGTGTCCTTTTTTCAATACTTATTTATTTATTTTTGACCAATAAAAATTATATATATTTAAGGTGCACAATATATGTATATGTTGTGAAATGATTATCACAATTATACTAATTAATATATCCATGACCTCACTTAATTACCTCTTGTGTATGTGTTATGAGAACACTTGAGATCAACTTTGTAGCCAATTTCAAGTACACATTATTATTACCTATAGTCACCATGCTGTACTTTAGGTCACTAAGATTTACTTATATTATAACTGAAACTTTGTACCCTTTGATAACTACTTCTCCTTTCTCTCCAGCCTCCAACCACTATTCTACTCTCTGTCACTATAAGTTCAACTTTAAAGCAATTTTGACTGTCATCTACATACATATGGGTTTATTTGCAGTCATTATGCCTGTCATTTGCAGCATGTGTTAGATCTATAAATTGATGTATTTCACCAAATTTGGACTTAAAAAAACCCATATTATTTCATCATTTAACTTTCTTTCCCAATCTCTTCTCTCCTTCCAGAACTTAATTGTATGTGTTAGACTACTTGATGGTTTCCCAGAGTCTGTGAGGCTTTGTTCATTTTTGTTCAATTGTTGCTTCCCTCTTTTTAAATTTTTTTTGGCCACAGAGCGTGCATGTGAGACCTTAGTTCCCCCACCAGGGATGGAACCCGTGTCCCCTGCAGTGGAAGCTCGGGGCCCTAACCACTGGACAACCAGGGAATTCCCATCCTACTGTCTTAATGCAGCTTTATATGTAGCCTTCAATCAGGCACTGAGAGTCCTTCAAATTGGTTTTACTTTTTACAAATTGTTTTCACCACTCTAGTTCCTTTACTTTATCATATACATTATAGAATCACTTTTTAAAAATTTCTAAAAGAGCATGCTGGAATTTTGATTGGAGTTGGGTTGTATATGAAGCTCAGTTTGGAGAGATTTAACTTCTTAACAATATTAAGTCTTCTAATCGATGAACAAGATATATATCACCATTTAATTAAGGTAACTGATTTCTTTTATCAGAATTTTGCAGTTTTTACCACAAAGATACTACACTTCTTTTCATATATTTTTAATATCTTTTTGAATTTTATTTTTTATACATCAGGTTCTTATTATCTATTTTATACATATAAGTGTATATATGTCAATCACAATCTCCAAATTCATCCTGTCACCATCCCCCCCCCCAAACACTTTCCCCTCTTGGTGTCCATACATTTGTTCTCTACATCTGTGTCTCTATTTCTGCCTTGCAAACCGGTTCATCTGTACCATTTTTCTAGATTCCACATATATGCGTTAATATACGATATTTGTTTTCATCTTTCTGACTTACTTCACTATGTATGACAGTCTCTAGGTCAATCCACGTCTCTACAGATGACTAAATTTCATTCCTATTTATGGCTGAATAATATTCCATTGCATATATGTACCACATCTTCTTTATCCGTTTGCCTGTCAATGGGCATTTACGTTGCTTTCATGACCTAGCTATTGTAAATAGTGCCGCAGTGAACATTGGGGTGCATGTATCTTTTCGAATTATGGTTTTCTCTGCATATATGTTCAGTAGTGGGATTGATGGGTCACATGGTAATTTTATTTTTAGCTTTTTAAGGAACCTCCATACTGTTCTCCATAGTGGCTTTATCAGTTTACATTCCCACCAACAGTGCAAGAGGGTTCCCTTTTCTCCACACCCTCTCCAGGATTTATTGTTTTTAGATTTTCTAATGATGCCCATTCTAACTGGTGTGAGGTGATACCTCATTGTAGTTTTGATTTGCATTTCTCTAATAACTAGTGATGTTGAGCAGCTTTTCATGTGCCACTTGGCCACCTGAATGTCTTCTTTGGAGAAATGTCTATTTAGGTCTTTTGCCTATTTTTTGATTGGGTTGTTTGTTTTTTTAATATTGAGCTGCATGAGCTGTTTATCTATTTTGGAGATTAATCCTTTGTCCATTGATTTGTTTGCAAATATTTTCTCCCATTCTGAGGGCTGTCTTTTCATCTTGTTTATAGTTTCCATTGTTGTGATAAAGCTTTGAAATTTCATTAGGTCCCATTTGTTTATTTTTGTTTTTATTTCCATTACTCTAGGATGTGGATCAAAAAAGATCTTGCTGTGATTTATGTCAAAGAGTGTTCTTCCTATGTTTTCCTCTAAGAGTTTTATAGTGTTCGGTCTTACATTTAGGTCTCTAATACATTTTGAGTTTATTTTTGTGTATTGTGTTAGGGAGTGTTCTAATTTCATTCTTTTACGTGTAGCTGTCCAGTTTTCCCAACACCACTTATTGAAGAGACTGTCTTTTCTCCATTGTATATCCTTCCTCCTTTGTCATAGATTAGTTGACCATAGGTGTGTGGGTTTATCTCTGGGCTTTCTATCCTGTTCCATCGATCTATATTTCTGTTTTTGTGCCGGTACCATATTGTCTTGATTACTGTAGCTTTGTAGTATAGTCTGAAGTCAGAGAGTCTGCTTCCTCCAGCTCCGTTTTCTTCCTTCAAGATTACTTTGGCCATTTGGGATCTTTTGTGTCTCCATACCAATTTTAAGATTTTTTGATCTAATTCTGTCAAAAATGCCATTGGTAATTTGATTGAGATTGCATTGAATATGTAGATTGCTTTGCGTAGTATAGTCATTTTCACAATATTGATTCTTCCAATCCAAGAACATGGTATATCTCTCCATCTGTTTGCATCATCTTTGATTTCTTTCATCAGTGTCTTATTGTTTTCAGAGTACAGGTCTTTTACCTCCTTAGGTAGGTTTATTCCTAGGTATTTTATTCTTTTTTTTGCAATGGTGAATGGGATTATTTCCTTAACTTCTCTTTCTGGTATTTCATTGTTAGTGTATAGGAATGCAAGAGGTTTCTGTACATTAATTTTGTATCTTGCTGCTTTACCAAATTCATTGATTAGCTCTAGTTGTTTTCTGGTGGTATCTCTAGGATTATCTATGTATAGTATCATGTCATCTGCAAACAGTGACAGTTTTACTTCTTTTCCAATTTGTATTCATTTTATTTCTTTTTCTTCTCTGATTGCTGTGGCTAGGACTTCCAAAACTATGTTGAATAATAGTTGCGAGAGTGGACATCCTTGTCTTGTTCCTGATCTTAGAGGAAATGCTTTCAGTTTTTCACCATTGAGAATGATGTTTGCTGTGGGTTTGTTGTATGTGGCCTTTATTATGTTGAGGTAGTTTCCTTCTATGTCTACATTCTGGAGAATTTTTATCAATAATTTGTGTTGAATTTTGTCATAAGCAGTTTCTGCATCTATTGAGATGATCATATGGTCTTTTATTCTTTAATTTGTTAATATGGTGTATCACATTGATTAATTTGCATATACTGAAGAATCCTTGCATCACTGGGATAAATCCCACTTGATCATGGTGTATGATCCTTTTGATGTGTTGTTGGATTCTGTTTGCTAGTATTCTGTTGAGGATTTTTGCATCTATATTCATCAGTGATATTGGTCTGTAATTTTCTTTTTTTGTAGTATCTTTGTCTGATTTTGGTATCAGGGTGGTGGTGGCTTTGTAGAATGAGTATGGGAGTTTTCCTTCCTCTGCAAGTTTTTGGAAGAGTTTGAGAAAGATGGGTGTTAGCTCTTCTCTAAATGTTTGATAGAGTTCACCTGTGAAGCCATGTGGTCTTGGACTTTTGTTTGTTGGAATAACTTTTTTATTTTTATTTTTTATGGTACGTGGGCCTCTCACTGTTGCGGCCTCTCCCGTTGAGGAGCACAGGCTCTGGACATGCAGGCTCAGTGGCCATGGCTCATGGGCCCAGCCGCTCCATGGCATGTGGGATCTTCCCAGACTGGGGCATGAACCTGTGTCCCCTGCATCGGCAGGCGGACTCTCAAGCACTGTGCCACCAGGGAAGCCCTGTTGGAATATTTTGAATCACAATTTCAATTTCATTACTTGTAATTGGTCTGTTCATGTTTTCTGTTTCTTCCTGGTTCAGTCTTGGGAGGTTATACCTTACTAAGAATTTGTCCACTTCTTCCAAGATGTCCATTTTATTGGCATAGAGTTGCTTGTAGTAGTCTCTTATGATGCTTTGCATTTTTGTGGTGTCCATTGTAACTTTTCCTTTTTCACTTTTAATTTTATTGATTTGAGTCCTCTCCCTCTTTTTCTTGATGAGTCTGGCTAAAGGTTTATTAATTTTTTTTACCTTCTCAAAGAACCAGCTCTTAGTTTTATTGATCTTTGCTATTGTTTTCTTGTTTCTATTTATTTATTTCTGCTCTAATCTTTATGACTTCTTTCCTTCTACTGACTTTGGGTTTTGTTTGTTCTTCTTTCTCTAGTTCCTTTAGGTGTAAGTTTAGATTGTTTATTTGAGATTTTTCTTGTTTCTTGAGGTAGGATTGTATTGTTATAAACGTCACTCTTAGAACTGCTTTTGCTGCATCCCATAGATTTTGGATTGTTGTGTTTTCATTGTCATTTGTCTGTCGGTATTTTTTGATTTCCTCTTTGATTTCTTCAGTGATCTCTTTGTTATTTAGTAAAGTATTGTTTAGCCTCTATGTGTTTGTGTTTTCTACATTTTTTGCCTAAAATTTATTTCTAATTTCATAGTGTTGTGGTTGGAAAAGATGCTTGATATGATTTCAGTTTTCTTAAATTTTCCAACGCGTGATTTGTGACCCAAGTGGTGATCTATCCTGGAGAATGTTCCATGCACACTTGAGAAGAAAGTGTAATTTGCTGTTTTCTGATGGAATGTCCTATAAATATCAGTTAAATCTATTTGGTCTATTGTGTCATTTAAAGCTTCTGTTTCTTTACTAATTTTCTTCCTGGGTGATCTGTCCATTGGTGTAAGTAAGGTGTTAAAGTGCCCCACTATTATTGTATTAATGTCTATTTCCTCTTTTATTGCTGTTAGCAGTTGCCTTATGTATTGAGGTGCTCCTATGTTGGGTGCATATATATTTATCATTGTTATATCTTCTTCTTGGGTTGATACCTTGATCATCATGTAGTGTCCTTCCTTGTCTCTTGTAACATTCTTTATTTTAAAGTCTATTTTACCTGGTATGAGTATTGTTACTCCACATTTCATTTGATTTCCATTTGCATGGAATATCTTTTTCCATCCCCTCACTTTTAGTCTGTATGTGTCCCGAGGTCTGAAGTGGGTCTCTTGTAGACAACATATATACTGGTCTTGTTTTTGTATGCATTCAGCAAGCCTGTGTCTTCTGGTTGGAGCATTTAATACATTCACATTCAAGGTAATTATCGATATGTATGTTCCTATTACCATTTTCTTAATTGTTTTGGGTTTGTTTTTGTAGCTCCTTTTCTTCTCTTTTGTTTCCCACTTAGAGAATTTCCTTTAGCATTTGTTGTAGAGTTGGTTTGGTGGTGCTGAATTCTCTTAGTTTTTGTCTGTAAAGCTTTTGATTTCTCTGTTGAATCTGAGTGAGATCTTTGCTGGGTAAAGGAATCTTGGTTGTAGGTTCTTCCTTTTCATCACTTTAAATATGTACTGCCACTCCCTTCTGGCTTGTAGAGTTTCTGCTGCATAATCAACTGTTAACCTTATGGGAGTTCCCTTGTATGTTATTTGTCATTTTTCTATTGTTGCTTTTAATAATTTTTCTTTGTCTTTAATTTTTGTCAGTATGATTACTATGTGTCTCAGCATGTTTTTCCTTGGGTTTCTCTGGCCTTGGACTCTCTGCCCTTCCTGGCTTGGGTGGCTATTTCCTTTCCCATGTTAGGGAAGTTTTCAACTATAATCTCTTCAAATATTTTCTTGGGTCCTTTCTCTCTTCTCCTTATGGGACCTCTATAATGTGAATCTTGGTGCATTTAATGTTGTCCCAGAAGTCTCTTAGGCTGTCTTCATTTCTTTTCATTCTTTTTTTCTTTATTCTGTTCTGTGGCAGTGAATTCCACCATTATATCTTCCAGGTCACTTATCTGTTCTTCTGCCTCAGTTATTCTGCTATTGATTCCTTCTAGTGTATTTTTCATTTCAGTTGTTGTATTGTTTCTCTGTTTTTGTTTGTTCTTTAATTCTTCTAGATGTTTGTTCTTTAATTCTTCTATGTCTTTGTTAAACATTTCTTGCATCTTCTCCATCTTTGCCTCCATTCTTTTCCCAAGGTTCTGGATCATCTTCCCTATGAATATTCTGAATTCTTTTCCTGGAAGGTTGCCTAACTCCTCTTCATTTAATTGTTTTTCTGGGGTTTTGTCTTATTTCTTCACTTGGTATATAGTCCTGTGCCTTTTCATTTTGTCTGTCTTTCTGTGAATGTTGTTTTTGTTCCACAGGCTTTAAGATTGTAATTCTTCTACAGTTTTTTCATATTTTTGAAAGTGTTATGCTTCAAGTATTTCATATTTTTGGCAGTGTTAAAAATAACTGGTTATTCTAGGAATTACAGTATATATATCTTAATCTTCTCAAGATTAAATAACTTAAAGCTTAAAAAAATTCTGTTTCTAATTTTTCCTGGATAGGACTTAGAAATACAATCAATTTTTGTATATTGACCTTGTTTTCAAAACTTATCTAACTTCACTTATTACTTCTAGTACTATTAAGACCAACAGGGGCTGGGAGGGAACAGTTTCAAGTTAAAAGGAATGATGCAAGGATGGCAGAGGGAGGAAGCCGGGCTCATAAACCCAGGAAGATGAGACAGGTTAGGGTTAGAATCCAGGAGGGCAAGCAGGGACCAGGAAACCAGACTAGAAGCCTAGAAACCCAGGAAAATGGATCAGATGTGAAGGCAGACATGAAGAGTTCAGTAGAAAATTCACTGTCTAGACTGGTGGCTCTCAGTCCTGACCACACATGACAATCACCTGGGAAGTGATCTGCCCATCATCACCTCCCAGATTTTTTTCAGGTTTTTCCAGTAAGACTTTTATGTCCATACTCCAATGGAGTCTTTCCTGCCAAGGGCAATAATGATGTCGCTATTCCATTTCCTAAATTTAAAGAATACTTTTTTTTTCATTCAACTTATCTAACTTCCAACAGAACCCTATGCAATCAATCCTCCTCCTCTGAACTTTTTCTTCTCTTGGCTTCCATGACACCATTCTTGACACCATATATATATATATATATATATATATATATATATATATATACACACACACACATATATATGTATATATGTATATATATACACATATATATATACATATATATATACATATATATATGTATATATATATATATATATATATATATATATATAGAGAGAGAGAGAGAGAGAGAGAGAGAGGCTCATTTCTGAGCTTATCTTTTGGACTTCTCAGTGTTGGGATGTTCCAGGAGCCCATCCCTGTCCTTCTCCCTCCCTCTCTTCTCTTGTCTTCCCCATCTCACCACCCC
Organism: Hyperoodon ampullatus; assembly: GCF_949752795.1. Classification (NCBI taxonomy): domain Eukaryota; kingdom Metazoa; phylum Chordata; class Mammalia; order Artiodactyla; family Ziphiidae; genus Hyperoodon; species Hyperoodon ampullatus. The sequence continues at coordinate 102,609,514 of NC_136921.1, forward strand.
TCTCCTCTTCTCCCTTCCCTTTTCCCCCTCTTCTTTTACTTCTCTTCTCTTTATTTTTCTCCTCTTTCTAAACATCTATACTCATATCCTGTGTGACCTATCAATGCCCATGGCTTTAAATACCACCCATACACTTAGGAAATCTGAATCAGTCAGGATAGACTAGATTCTGTAGTATTAACAATTTTCAATTTCATCACTGTAACATACGTAAGGTCTGTTTCTTGCTTGTGCTACAGATCCAACTTATGTCAGCAGGAGTTTTTCCCCTTTGTAGTCCTTCTGGGTGGAGTCATTATCTTGATAGAAGCTCCCATTCTCACGGCAGCTGTGAAAGGGGTGAATTGCTCATTGTCTCCTCTGAAGTGTTCTGCCCTGAAAGTGCGATGGGTACTGTTACTATCCCATTTTCCAGATGAGAAACTGAGGCATCAAGAGGCTAAAGTGAGAGGTGAATGCGGGCTGTGTATCCAGAGGCCTATTGTGATCACTCATTTATGAATGAGCACTAAGGCTCAGTGAGGTTGGGCATTTGCACAGGGCCACATAGTTCTCAAGTGCTTATGAGGAACTCTAGTCTGCTGGGCAACAAAGCCCTCATCTGCCATCTCATCATGCCACCTGCCACTGGAAATCCATTCTCACTTGTGAAGGAATCATTGTCATCTCCTAACAATGTCAAGTTTTACTCGAAGGAGTAACTTACTAACAATAGCTAACATGCACTTGTGTCTTACAGGATTTAGCTTACTTGACAACAACTGTTTACAAACAGCACTGTGGAGTAGTTGTGACTGTTCCCATTTTAGAGTGAGGATTGAGAGCTGGAGGAGGGAGGCTTCCTCTAAGGCCACCTAACAAGGGGAGGTGGAGTGGGGGTCTGAGGCTGGGTAGGTGACCCCTCACCTTATCACATGACCTCAGGTAATTCTTTCAAAACGTGCTTTTCCACCAAGACATGGAAACGACCTCAATGTCCATTGACAGATTAATGTATAAAGAAGATATGGTATATGTATACAATGGAATACTACTCAGCCATAAAAAAGAACAGAGTAATGCCCTTTGCAGAAACATGGGTACAGCTAGAGATTATCATACTAAGTGAAGTAAGTCAGACAGAGAAAGACAAATACCATATGATATCACTTATATGTGAAATCTAAAAAGTGACACAAGGGAACCTAACTATGAAACAGAAACAGACTCATAGACATAGAGAACAGACTTGTGGTTGCCGAGAGGGAGGGAGCTGGTGGAGATATGGATTGGGAGTTTGGGGTTAGCATGTGTAAACTATTATATATGGAATTGGTAAACAACAAGGTCCTACTGTAAAGCACAGGGAACTCTATTCAATATCCTATGATAAACCATAATGGAAAAGAATATTAAAAAATGAATGTATATATGTGTACAACTGAATCACTTTGCTGTACAGCAGACATTAACACAACATTGTAAATCAACTATACTTCAATACAAAATTTAAGAAATAAATAAGATAAAACAAGAAAAAATTGTGCTTTTCCAACCAGGTACACATTAGCTGTTGAGATCCACCCCCTGCCTCAACATTAGTGGATACCTTATAGTCAGTGTGTGAGATGGACCAGTCCTGCAAGCTTGGCAGGCATAGATGTAGAGGCATGGTTCTGGGAGGGCTAGAACCCTCAGTGGTCATTTTTCACAGCCAGAGACCCCTCCCCTTACAGTAGCACATACTTCATAGGTTCAAGTCAGGGGGATTTTGTATGCTGAGGAAGCAGCTGACAACTTTCATAATCTGGAGAAATTGGGCCTCCTGGGCTTCCCATTGCCCGCGGGTTGGTTCACCTCCTGAGTGGCCTCATTCCCTGCAACCCCCCACCCAACATGTGTCCTCTGTGCTTCGTCACTCTGGGACTACCTGGCCCCTCCCCCTCCTTTCCTTAATTTCATCACCAGTCATTGCCATGGCATCCTGGTTTTGCTCATCCTAAAGTGTAACCCTGTTTCCATCTTTTTGACACAGCTATTGTCCCATTTTTTTCCCTCTACGTGGCTTTGCATTCGAATCTGCACAGCACAGGAAAAGAGGACATGTTTGGGGGTCAGAGAGATTTGGGTTGGAACCTTGACTTTGTCACCTAGCATGTGAGTGACCATATATGTGTCACTTCAATTCTCCAGTGTCAGTCTCTGCATCCATACAATCGGGTAGTCATATCTACCCTGCAGAAGTCAAGACTATATATAAAGGCAACACAGAGTCCCTGGTGCAAGTGGCTGGTTCACAAATGTAGGAATGGCAATCTTTTAGTCTGCTGTTTATTGAGAAATTACTATGTGGCAAAAACACACTCGCATATGCACATAAATGGATACGTACATACATATATATATATATATATTTTTTTTTTTGCAGTTTTTAAAAGGAAGATTTATTCAACAAGTTTCACTTAGCGCAATACACCTAAAAGGAAAATCATAATACAATGAAAAGATTTAAATCAAGGCCTCAGAATTTCATACAAACACCAAGACCAAAATCCTAAAGTATTGGTATTGCGTCTCAAATTTTCCCCATTAACTTAAAAAAAAGCTTAAACTTACGTGCCATAGAGGTTATTAAATGAAACTAGAATTAACAAACATGCCAAATGTTTCACTTTTAATTTTAGACACAGCTCCTATAGAGTTTTACAAAAAAGCATGTCTTTCAACAACGCATCCAAGCAGTGTTCAGTGTAATGTGGTGTAAGCAACATTTAACATAATTCAACTGCTTTAACCTAAATACACCTACTGCTTAAGTACATCCTACAATATAACTAACTTGAGAAAAGCTGAAAATTAACAGTAACAGATTACTCAACCTAGTTACATCCTAAATGAATGTTTGTGTTCAAAAATACTGAACCTTAAGTCTTTAAAACAATCCTGGTTTCCACTTAGAGTAAGCATAAATCACAAGTTTGTATTGTAAAACTGAAAACTTAAGTTTTGTTTTTCTTTTAAAAAATGTTGACCAAGAGTCAGTGATCAGGATCAATTACATTCCCCATCCACCACTCATACTGGACATGCTAGACATCCCTCCCATTCCGTTCACTCCCATAGATGCTCGGCTTCCACTACTGTAGTAGCTGCTGTTCACTGCTCCTTGGCTGCCTGTGCAATGTTTGATTGAAAATCACTGGAGTTTTCCTGTAAAACTTGGTCATATCCACTCATGCTGCTCTGGCCACCATAGCCGCCTCCATAACCACCACTCAGCTGCTGACTGGTTGGGCCGCCATAACTGGACTGGTTTGACAAGCCCATGCCTCCCATCATTTGGCTACCATAAGCACCACCGCTTGCTCCTGCTGTAGAATTCAAGAAGAGTTCTACATATCTGTGTTCGTAAGCACCACCGCTTGCTCCTGCTGTAGAATTCAAGAAGAGTTCTACATATCTGTGTTGCATATTTGCTTTGTCTTTTGACATAGCTGCCACAGCATCTTCATGAGTTGCAAACTCGACGTCTGCTTCACCAGTTACTCTGCCATCGGGACCAGTTTCAATATGTACTCTCACAGGGTTGAGTGGTGAAAAAAAATTATAAATGTCATTCTCAGTAGCTCTGTAAGGTAATCCCCGCATGTGTACACAGTGTCCTGTTGTGCTCTGGAAAGTAGAGCCACCATCCCTGTATCAGTGATCTGACATTCCTGAAAAACAATAATTGAGGTCTCTTCCAAATCTATCTGACCCAAATCCATAGCCATCATTATAGCCATTATAATCATCATAGCCTCCATAACCTCCACCATAAGCACCACGCCTCATCCTTTCAAAGCCAGCTCCTCTTCCAATGCTGTTATACCCTCTGCCAGCCCCAGGTATGTCATAGGGACCTGGCCGCTGCATGGCCATAAGTTTTCGTGGTGGATCATAGTGAGTTCTAACTTCAGCTCGACTGCTCTTAAAGATTTCGATATACCTGTGCCCCATTCTTTCCTTGTGTTTCTTTAGAGCCTTTTCAGCTATTTCCTGTGAAGCAAACTGCACGAAGGCCTCCCCCGTACTCCTCCCCTGGAAGTCCACTGGCAATGTTATCCCATTTGGCACGATTTCCAACCCTGAGAAGAACTGAACAATTTCTTCCTTGCTACATCCAAAGGGGAGTCCTCTAAGCCATACAAAGCCATCATTGGCCGTGTCAGGACTATTTGGACCAGTATGCTTCAACACCCAATCCATTTCAACGTTGTTTGACTTGAATACTTCAACATATCTGTGTCCCATAGTTTCTCTGTCTTTTTTCAGGGCCAATTTGACTTCATCTTCTGATTCAAGTTCAACAAAAGCCTCACCACTCGGTCTGCCTTCTCTGGTGTAGATGAAACGAATACCTTGAGCCCCATTTTGAATTTTGCAGTCAGAAAAAAACCGCTGCACTTCGTCGGCCGAGCAAGACCAAGGCAAGCCCCGGACCTTCACCACGAATCCCTCACTGCCTTCGGTGCCCAACATCATCGTCTTAGGGGGTCCTGGTGTCGAAACAGCCTGCAAGACAGGGACGAGGTTCAGAACTGAGAAATGTTAAAATTAAACAGCCCTCCGATCTCGAAACGCCCTGCCGGCAGGCGGCGCCTCTGTAAAGGTCGAGCCCGTGCGGACGTTCCGACCCAGGCGACTCCAACACCGAACGCCCAGTTGGCCACCGGCCGGGTCCCTGAAGCCGCTCTGCGCACCAGGTACCAGTGCCCCAAGCCGAGGGGGCACCCGGGCTAGCGCCAGCGTGGAGGCAAGGAAAATCCATACATACATATTAAATGCATTTAGTAAGGTTGCATATACACACATGCCACTGCCCAGATGGATGATGCATAATATGTCCCTTCTTTATCCTAGCTAAGTTTCCTTCTTGAGGTCCAAACCTGGCCGGCTAGTAAGAAAACAAACTTGCCAATTAAAAAATTACCCAAACTTCTTTTTGGTTTCATGTCCTTTTGGTTTAAATGTATTGCTTTAGGTCAGTGCTAGGACCCTCAGTATCCATTCTTCCCTTTCTCTGTCTCAAGACAGGGGTCTGTGTGTATGAAGAGCTTACTGTGAGCTCATGGTGGTGGGAGGGAGCGTGCATTTTCTTGGAGCTCTTGCTATGTTCTCTTTGTGCTAACCATTCCTTCCCCTCTGGGTCACTGATCCTACAGTGGGTATTTGCCATTGCTTGGTTGGTGACTTCAAGTCGACCTCAGTGCTCTCAGAGCCACCTATACTCCTGAGACCTGGCCGTGTCTCTCCTTGGGAACCCTTCACCCAGATAAGCTGCCTCGTGACCCACCTTCCACATCCCTGCTCCGGATGGTAACAGAATTACCATCCGATGTGGTAAAGGGGAAAAGGAATAGAAAGTAGAAAGCTTTCTGGGGAACCCTTGTTTCAGGGTGGGATGGGTTAAAAGAGTTTGAGGGCCTTATATATTTTTAAAAAGTTTATTGAGAGAAACCAGGACAACTCCCTTCAACCAAAGAGATTCTAAAAATAATAAAGGCCTTTTTATCCAATGGGGTCATGTAAATTTTTTATTCCATTTGGAATAAAGCAAGCATGTGAATTCCCAGCCCTTTTTAATCTGTCACTCGTATATAATATGTCAAAGGGCTGGCGCCAAAAATGTGGATTACATATGAGTGAGTTGGAAGGCTTTTTCTGACATAAGTATGCCTTAAATTACATACTGTTCATTTGGTTTTTAAAATGTGGAGTTCTATTTTTTTGTGGTTGTCAAATATGTCTTGGAAAGCTATAAAATTTCTCAGTAAGGATCAGAAGTTTTCTGCTGAACAAAGCCGACGCTACTCTTTTGGTGCTCCGTGTACTGCTATTTGGAGATCAGTGAGGTTTATTTGTGTTTCATTAATCATTATTGCTTGAGGTTGAATAATAATCATCACAGAGATAATAAATATCCCGTGCCACTCTGATTTCTTTGCTTAAGAGTTGCCAAGAGGTGGATGGACATCGCAAACTGGAACCTGACGTCTGGGTACACCGTGCCTTGGGTGGAGGAGGTGGAACCTACACGCTGTGATTTCAGAGGCTCATGGAGATGAGGTATGCTCACACTACAGGGATAATTGAGGTCTGAATTGTCTTTTCATGGGACACACTGAGCAGGAAGTAAGGGAAAGTAAAATCCCTCACACACGGTTAACACAGAGCTGCATTTATGTTGTACCTACTAAGAACAAGGCAATGGACCATAGGTTCTGATTCCTGTGTCCTTTTATCCCCACAGGGATGCTGTGAGGCTGCGGTGGCACTGTGGGTCCTGGACGACTGAGTCTCTGACAGTTGAGCTCAGGGACCCCGGGTCAGGCAGAGGATGAGTGGCTGAGCTGCCCTGAGTGCCCAGGTCTCTCTCAGTCCCTTCAGGCAGGGCTCACAGCACCACTCAGGAAAGCCTTACTGTTGCATTTTTACAGTGAGGTTTTCAGAAGTGAAAAAATCTGTTCTTTTTTGGCATTTCCCCAACTCAGTAAGTGACAGGGCTTAGATTTCACCTAGTTCTGCAAAGTAAAGCAAAATCAGTCTTCAGGCAAAATCTGTCCCAGACTGTCAATATGTAAAACAGCGATAAAGACAACATTAGTATATAATCATTTTGTAAATCTGTATTATAACATTTACTAGTAAAATTAATCAATGAGAACAATTAGGGTATCTTGACAATCACAAACATTTAAAAACTGTTTAAAATGTAACTAATAGTTTTACATCAACTTCAGCATCCAATTTATTTCTTAGTTTCATGGTGTTTGAAAATCTCAAATTTAAAAATATGACCAGTTGAAAATGCTAAATTCTTTCTACAAGGTCCAGGTCCTCTAGGTTACTCAGGGGAAGGTTGACAGGGGGCTCCAGATCACAGCTAGGTGTGCTGAGCTGCACATAAGCCCTGGACAGGACCCTGAGTGGTGTCTGGGCAGGAAGCCTTCCCGGTTCACCTCTGGGCCCTGGTTTTGGAGTCCCCTCCTTGGCCACACTCACCTGGAGCCTGCGCTGGCCCTCGTTGGCGGTGTGGCACACCAGCCCCCCACTTAGGGAGACAGATGGTTGTCCCCATTGACCAGCTCCTCTCTAATCTCTGGGGTGGGGCTCTGTAATGACAGTGACTGGCAGCCGGCCTAGCCTGGAGGTATCAGAGCCCTGCTTGGCCATTATTGTTTCTTCTGCCCACGTGACCTTCTGCTCCCAGATCAGGCTCAGAACTGTGTCTGCTCAGATATCCACCTGGGAAGAAAGAGATACACCTGGAGGGCTTGGGATAAACCTCGGGCAAAAGGGTACCACCTCAGCTCTCCACATCCCACCCAGCCAGCTTTGGGGTATGGACACGACTGGCTCACCAGGCTCTGACCCCTCATCAACCTGCTCTTGCTCGAAGTAGACCCACCCCACATGACCCCGCCTTCCACACAAACAGAGAGTGGACATAGGGCTACCTGCATGGGATCAGAGTGGTGGTCTGGCCTGGACTGGCCTGTACTGGGCTTCCTTGTGTCACCTTTGTGTCCCTCCAGGCAAATGGCCAAAGGAGCCTGGGGTGAGAACTGACTCAACATCTGCAGCATCAGAAAAGGCTGTCACCGTGGGCTTTCCTGAGGCCACAGGATATCAAGACACCAGGACACAGAAGCATATGTCCATTCAAGTGTCTCCACCCCAGTGAGCTGGGTAGGGGGCTTCTCTAGAATGTGCTGCATGAATGGTTACCTGGGTTCCAAGTTCTGTTGGGCTCTATTGCCAGGCAAGTGAGGTCACTTCCTGGGGTCACTTTACCCGGCTTCATCCTCACACAAAGCTCCCCAAGGGCCCCTATGGGCTGCTGACTGCTCAACCCTCACCCATGCCATGTCCATGCACAGTGACACAAGTGAGGAGTCCTGGGTTCATCTTCCCAACACACAAGAAAAGAATAGGCATGGGCCCACGCCCATCTTATCCTTCTCCACCCGACCAGCCCCATCATGTCAGAAAAATATGTCCCTCCTCCTGTCAGAAGACAAACACCAGATAAAAGACTTAAATGTAAAGCAGACCAGAATATTGTTTTGAGCTACAGACACTTTAAAAAAAAATGGCAAAAATGAAGCAAACAAAGCCTCCAAACAACAGGTGCAAAAAGGGTGTGCTCACCCTTCCCCTTTTTCTTCCTGGAAGCAAGAGATGACATATCCATCACCCACCACCCCCAGTGGAAGACGTCCTCCCTCTGCAGGAAGGAGAGTAACGTTGTTATTGTCAAGGGCAGAGAGTGAAGAATGGGAGGATTCTGTACTAACCTTGCTCAACAGCATTCTCATCCTCCTTTGCCCCCCTGCATAGTGTAGTTCCTTTTCCACATCTGCCTCTCTTTGTTCAACCCAACAGAAAAGCATTTAGGCTTTGCCACTTCTGTGGGTCTCTCTTCATTTCCTTAGGAGCATTCCCCATGTCATATAAAACTTAGGGAAAATAAATGTGGATGCTTCTCTCCTGTGAATCTGCCTCGTGTCCATTTAATTCTCATGACCAGCCATCAACTCTAAGAGGGTAAGGTTTTGTCTTGGCAATGTCTTCCTTGCTGTATACTCAATTTCTACCTCCTTCCTTGGCTTGATTCCTCAGTATGCTGACATGTTCACAGCTACCGTCTTCAGAAGCTCTGTGAACACGGGCTGTGTCTTTCAAAATGAAACACATTCTTTCCATACCGTCCAGCCCTCGAACTCCTCGGTATCAGTGGACCCAAATGAGCGGAATGCTACGTCCACACAGAAACCTGCACATAGCCATTTACTGCAGCTTTATTCATAACTGCCAGAAATTGGAAGCAACCAAGATGTCCTTCAGAAGGTGAATGGGCACATAGACTGGGCTACATCCATGCAACAGAATATTCTTTGGCACAAAAGAAATGAAGGGGATATGGAGCCATGAGGAGACAGGTGGGCCACCTTAAATGTGTATCACTGAAAGAAGCCAATCTGGAAAGGTGGCACAGCTTAGGGTACCAATGATATACGACATTCAGAAAAAGGTAAACCATTGAGAGAGTGAAAAGATCAGTGGGTTGCCCGGGGTTTTCAGTGGAGTTGAGGAGTGTGTGTGGGGGTGATAAATAGGCCGAGCACAGAGGATTTTAGTGAAACTATTCAGTATGATACATTCATGATGAGATACATTTGTCAAAACCCATAGAATATACACCACCAGGAGTGAACCCTAACGTAAACTCTGGACTCAGGTGATCATGAGGTGTCTACGTAGATTCATCAGTAGTGACCAGCACACAGAATGTTGATAGGATAGTTGGGGACTGGGGAGACCTGGGCTCCTGTGTGGTGGGTCAGGGGCTGAGAGCAACAGGAGAGCCGGGAGCATGTGGGACCTCTCGGTACTCTGCTCAGTTCTGCTGTGAACTCAAAACTGCTTTAAAAAAAAATGGTAAAGCCTATTTAAACCAAGAAACAAACAGACCTTCCAGTAGCATGCCATGGCTACTCCTCTTCGACTCCTCCACGTGTCTGGGCCACTTGAGAGCCAAACTTCAGTGGACAATGTCCTTTCAACATGCACGCTTTCAAAGTCTCATATGACACCCGCTCTTTATCTCATTTGACACTTTTCTTTTTTAAGATAGTCTTTTTTTTTCTTCTTTTTAAAAAATTGAAGTATAATTGATTGGCAATATGATATTGGTTTTCTCGTATATGACATAGTGATTCTACATTTTTATACATTACAAAGTGACCACCAAGATAAGTCTAGTTACCATGCATCACCATACAAAATTATTACAGTGTTATGGACTCTATTCCCTATGCTGTACTTTACATCCCCACAACATCTGTTTTATAACTGGAAGTTCGTACCTCTTAATCCTTCTCACCTATGGCATTCATCTCCCCAGTTCTTCCCCCCGCCGCACTCTGGAAATCAGCAGCTTGATCTCCGAATCTATAAGTCCACTTCTGTTTTGTTGTGTTTGTTCATTTGTTTTGATTTGTAGATTCTACATATAAGTGACATCATAAGGTATTTCTCTTTCTCTGTCTGACATGTCTCAGCATAATAGCCACTAGGTCCATCCATATTGTTGTAAGATTTCTTTTTCCTTTATGGCTGAGTCATATTCCATTATATATATATATATATATATATGAAAAATACATATGAAGATATATATTTATATGTATATATGAAATCTATCCATTTTTCTATCTATGGACATCAGAGTGGCTTCCATATCTTGGCTATTGTCAATAAAGTTGCCATGGACATAGGGGTGCACATATCCTTTTTAATTTGTATTTTTGTTTCCTTCAGAAAGATACCTCCAAGTCTTATACCTGCCTCATATGGTAGTTCTATTTTTATTTTTTTGAGGAACCTCCATACTGTTTTCCATAGTGGCTGTACCGATTAACATTTCCAACAAAAGTGCATGTTCCCTTTTCTCCACATCCTTGTCAATACTTATTTGTTGTCTTTTGGATGATACCCATTCTGTCAGGTGTGAGGTGATATCTCATTCTGGTTCTGATGTGAACGTCCCTGATGATAAGTGACATTGAGCATTTTTTCATGTGTTTGTTGGCCATCTGTATGTATTCTTTGGAAAAATGTCTGTTTAAGTTTTCTGCCCATTTTTTTTTTTTTTTTTTTTTTATTTATTTTTTTTTTTTATTTTTTGCTTTATCACAAATTTAATCAGTTATATTGCCACCAGGGAAGTCCTCCTCTGCCCATTTTTTAATTGGGTTGTTTGTTTTTTGGAGGCTGAGTTTTTTGAGTTCTTGTATCTATGGGTTCAATGTATCACTATCAGATACATTGTTTAGATATGAACCCCTTATCAAATATATTGGTTTCTCTTGTTTGGTAAGCTGCCTTTTTGTTTTGTGGATGTTGGTGTTGGGGAGTGGAAAGGAGAGAGTGGAAAAGTGGCAGAAGGGCTGGGACTTAAAGGGTGACTAGTACTTTTTCAAAAATGTTTATAGTGACTTTATTCATATTGCCCCAAATTGGAGAAAACACAAATGCCCTTCAACTGGTGAATAAACAAATTATAGCCTATGTATGCAATGCAACATTAGTCAGTTAATTAAGAAATAAAAGCAATTAATCAATAAAAACAAAGCAAACAAAAGACATGGAACTAAATGATAAATCTCAAATGCATTTGCTGAGTGAGAGAAGCCAGATTCAAAACTACCCTCTATGTGACTCAGTTGATAGGACATTCTGAAAAAGGCAGAAACGTATAGACAAAAATCAGATTAGTGATTACCACTGGGATAAGCATTGACTACAAAGAGGAAAAAGGGAACTTTGGGGGAGGATTTTTTGTCAATGGACCTTTTGGGTACTTATACAGGTATATATGGGAGGGCGGGGAGGAGGTTGAACCAGGGGTGGGCTGGGGACTCCTTGGGGCTCCGTGGATGATGGTGGGACCCCAGAACAGGCTGATGGAACAGAAGGAGCATGTACAGCAACGCTCGTGCTCCCCACACAGCATTCCTTCTCCTGAGCCTTCTGTGATGCTGACTTAGATTATTCCTGGGGGTAGGCACAGCCCCAAGTCCGGGGCAGGGTCTTGGGTGACTGAGTCCCAGTGCAATCTGTTGCCTCAACTGCCCCTTACGGAAGCTCCCTCACCCTGCTAATACCCTGGCAGCAGAAATGGTACAGCGTGTTCTAAACACGATGAGGAAATCCCAAGATAATTTGCGATAATGCATCTGTTGTGATCAGTTGCTCTGCACCTGGAATGGAAACACAGAGGGAGGCTGTTTGCAAATATGTAAAGTCTTATCAAAGGATGCCTTGTGCAGAAGTAAGAGAGTAGCTTCTCTGGAAATGCTGCTGTAGCAGTAACAACGATTATTGATTACCTATAACTTCAGACACTTTGTAGCATGTAATTATCACAAGACTTTGGTGGGTATTGTTATTACCATTTTACATCCCAGATATCTGAGTCCAAAGAAATTAAAGTAAAGCACAAGATCATGCACCAGTAATGGACAGAGACCATCTCAACTCATGCCCGCCTGACTCCACTATCGCTTTTAATGCTCAGTACCAGCCCCAGACCAGAGTTTCTGTGTCTTGCTTGCCTGTACATACTTTCTCTGTAGCCTTAGGGGTCCTGATACTGGAAAGAGCAGAGGAAATCAGGGGTCAGATGATCGATCTAGTGCTGTAGCAATCAGGGACAGTTTGGTCTGGAAAAACCTCACAGAGGCATGCAGAGTCCCCTTCAGTGCCGTGGAGGGACCTGGAGATGCACCTGCTGGGAACTGGCTATTGGAGGCTCAGAAAACCCCAGTGTGGCCTGTGGCCTTATCCTTGATGCTTAACACAGAGAAGGGAGGCACTGAGCAGGCTGACATACGAGACACAAAGAGAAAGGGGAGGTGCATTTAAAAGACTGAGGAAGACTCACACTGCTCACCATCCCCAATTAACTTAAGCCTTACTTCTAAAAAAACACACACACATACAGTATCTATGCCTCAATTACATCACACTTCCTACCCTGCTTTGTAGTTAATTCATTAGTGTAAGTAATGTTTATTGATCATCTACTGTGTACCAGACACTGTTCCAGGCACTAAGGGTATAACAGTGAACCAACCAAACAAAAATCCCTGAAACTATTCAACTGAACAATTAGACAGGAATAACCAGTGCCACAAGGAAAGGTAAATATAAATGACTATATAAAATGCCAAAAAGAGTTTATATTGTGATACTATGAAGAAAGGCAAATACTAACTCACAGACTGAGCAAATACAAATTGCAAACAATATACCAAGGATTTATGTGTTATATACACTTGTCAAGTTATTTCACATCACAGCACACATGGAAGTGAATAATATGAATTTAGTATCCTGGGAAAAATGAATGGGGCTGGGTGCAGCCTGAGCAATGAGGCCTGTGGGGATGATGCCTCAGTCCCCACCAGGCTACCCGAGGACCAAAGTGACACACATTTCACCATGCTTCTAATCCATGTGTAGCAAATACTACTGTGTACCATTTGGCAAGCCCTGCATAATACACCCAAAGCTCCTACAAATTGAACAACCGATATTCCAATAGAATAAGAGGAAAATATGATGAGTAGACAATTTACAGAAGCCACAGAGAAAACAGCAAGGCCTAAAAATCATATAAATAGATGCTCAGCCTCACTGACCACTAGAAAAATGCAAAAAAGGAAAGAAAGCACCTTTCCTGTTGCCTGTTCCTGTGGTGCTGGGGAAATGGGTACCCTTGACCTTCCTGGTGGAAATGCGAGTTTAATGTTCCTGGAAAACAGTCTGGTATGTTATACTGAAATGAAAAATATGCCTATTGCATACATGGACAGTCATTAGAGCCTTGTTCGTAATGTCAAAGGACTAGAAAGAATCAAAATACCCATTGATTAAAGACGGGTAGAATAAAGATGCACCCAAGCACTGTAGTGCTGTGCAGGTGTGAAATGTCATGAAGCATCACCCTTTTACTGGGGTGGAAAGTGTGAGGATATGATGCCAAGAGAAGAAAGCAAAGTTTGGACCCCTCTGTTTGTCCAACAGTTGAGCAGTCTTCATGCTCATGAAAGTGTTTGTAAAATCCTGGACATTGGAGGACCCCACAGAAGCCAAGTAGTTTGTGGTTCCATGTCCCTCGTTAGACTGAGAGCTCCCTGGAAGAAGGACTGGCCCTGATGAATGTCTGTGGAGTGGATGGGTTCATCCCGAGGGAGGGTGGATTTCTGGGGAAGTTAAATATAAGCAGAGCAAATTCTGTTTTGAAAACTGGTTTAGACCAGAAGGTCAGCACAGCACAAGGGCCACAGATATGCACAAGGACAGCAGAGGAAGGACCCTGTTTTCCATACCACCCAGGGAAGCAGGGAGGAGAGGAAGGTCTATGTGGGGCAATGGGGCAGGCTCTTTCCTCGCTCTGCTCAGCATTTCTCAGCATCAGCATGGGAGGGTCCTTCATACTGTCCTCTTCTCCTCTGCATCTATACACAGTATTTTTAAAAAAATTTATTGGACTAGATTTGATTTACAATGATGTGTTATATTTAGGTGTACAGCAAAGTGAATCAGTTATACATATACATATATCCACTCTTTTTTTAGATTCTTTCCCCATATAGGCCATTACATAGTACTGAGTAGAGTTCCCAGTTCTATACAGTAGGTCTTTATTAGTTATCTATTTTATATCTAGTAGTGTGTATATGTCAATCCCAATCTCCCAACTTATCCCTCCCCCCCTTATCCCCTGATAACCATAAGTTTGTTTTCTACATCTGTGACTCTATTTCTGTTTTGTAGATAAGTTCATTTGTATCATTTTTTTTAGATTCCACATATAAGCGATATCATATGATATTTATCTTTCTGTGTCTGACTTCACTCAATATGACAATCACACCTATGGTCACCTAATCTATGACAAAGAAGGCAAGAATATAAAATGGAGAAAAGACAGTATCTTCAGTAAGTGGTGCTGGGAAAACTGGACAGCTACATGTAAAAGAATGAAATTAGAACACTCCCTAACACCATACACAAAAATAAACTAGAAATGGATTAAAGACCTAAATGTAAGGCAGGACACTATAAAACTCTTAGAGGAAAACATAGGCAGAACACTCTGACATAAATTGCAGCAAGTTCTTTATTCATCCACCTCCTAGAGTAATGAAAATAAAAACAAAAATAAACAAATGAGATCTAATTAAACTTAAAAGTTTTGGCACAGCAAAGGAAACAATAAACAAAACAAAAAGACAACCCTCAGAACGGGAGAAAATATTTGCCAATGAAGCAACAGACAAGGAATTCATCTCCAAAATATGCACACAGCTTAATTTCAAAAATACAAACAACCCAATCAAAAAATGGGCCGAAGATCTAAATAGATATTTCTCCAAAGAAGACATACAGATGGCCAAGAGGCACATGAAAAGATGCTTAACATCACTAATTATTAGAGAAATGCATATCAAAACTACAATGAGGTATCACCTCACACCGGTCAGAATGGCCATCATTAAAAAATCTACACACAATAAATGCTGGAGAGGATGTGGAGAAAAGGGAACACTCTTGCACTGTTGGTGAGAATGTATATTGGTACAGCCACTATGGAGAATAGTATAGAGGTTCCTTAAAAAACTAAAAATAGAACTACCATATGATCCAGCAATCCCACCCCTGGGCATATACCTGGAGAAAACCATAATTCAAAGAGATACATGCACCCCAATGTTCATTGCAGCACTATTTACAATAGCCTGGACTTGGAAGTAACCTACATGCCCATCAACACAGGAATAGATAAAGAAGATATGGTACACATATGCAGTGGAATATTACTCAGCCATAAAAAAGAACAAAATAATGCCATTTATACATAGTTTTGAATGTTTGCTTTTTAACATAAGGTACATAATGATTATGTTATTACAAACACTCCATAAAAATGGGCTAGTGTTAGGGGCTTACATTGTTTATATTATTATTTTATTTATTTATTTATTTATTTTTGTGGTATGTGGGCCTCTCACTGCTGTGGCCTCTCCTGTTGCGGAGCACAGGCTCCGGACGCGCAGGCTCAGCGGCCATGGCTCACGGGCTCAGCTGCTCCGTGGCATGTGGGATCTTCCCGGACTGGGGCACGAACCCCTGTCCCCTGCATCGGCAGGCGGACTCTCAACCACTGCGCCACCAGGGAAGCCCTGCTTATATTATTTTTCTTTACAACAAATCAAACTGAATTGTACATCTTTGAACAAAAGAAACTTCTTATTTTACAGACTTTCCTTAGGGTGGATTGTAAGAGGTGGAATTAGAGCAGTATAGGACAGGTTTATTTTAAGTCTCTTTGTCTATACTTAATGAATATATTATACTGGAGACCTGAAGCTGAATTAAAAGCAGCACCAGGCATGTTTTGAAACTATTACCTCAATCTGGGCCATTTCCACAGTCCAACCTAAAGACTGTGCATCAAGTAAGAGGCACAGAAATAGAGAGGCTAGCTGGGCCGTGGAGGAGGGTGTGGCCCTGGGGCTGCTCAAGTCCTCACTGGCCCTGGAGACAGTCCTCCACAGCAGAGAGGTGCCCACCCAGGCGAGGATGAGGACAGGAGGACTAAGTGGAGAGGGATGCTGTTGAGGACCAACAGAGGTTGGAGCAGGTGGGAGAGATCGGAAGTGATGCTTGGGTGAGCAAAAAGAAAACTGACAGAAGAGAAGAAGGAAGAAGAGGGTAGTGGACACAGAGAGGAACCAAAGACCCAGATATGGGCCTTCATGTACTTAGCAGAGCTGTGGGATCACCCAGGTTTATGGCTGACATGGTTGAGAGGTCTATCTGGCCTGTGGCTTCTTAGGGGGCTACAGAGAGGGCGGGTCTCCCTTTTCCATAAGTCATGTGGAAGGGAGTGTGTGATTTGGGAATCAGGAGTAATGGGTATAAAATAAAAATCTTTGGGCTTCCCTGGTGGCGCAGTGGTTGAGAGTCCGCCTGCCGATGCAGGGGACACGGGTTCGTGCCCCGGTCTGGGAAGATCCCACATGCCGTGGAGCAGCTGGGCCCGTGAGGCATGGCCTCTGAGCCTGCGCGTCCGGAGCCTGTGTTCCACAACGGGAGAGGCCACAACAGTGAGAGGCCCGCATACCGCAAAAAAAAAAAAATAATAATAATAAAATAAATAAATAAATAAAAATCTTTAAGTTCTCAGGCTCCAAAACTCACTCAGGCCAACCCAAGCATGCTGTCTCTCTTGGAAAGTGTCAGGGTGACCCTCCTTGGGGTTGGAATTTCCACGAGGCAGTCACCTTCTAACCCTGCCCAAGTGCCTAGCATGGTCCCAGCTACGTGAGGATTAAGACATGGCCTCTGGCCATGAGGAGCTTGCAGCCTAGCAAGAGAGGCAAACCCAGGGGCACTGCGGTCCTGCAGGGATCCCTGGGAAGTCTGCACTCCATTGTGACAGCAAGAACTGGGTCCCAACGCGAAGGGTCTGCATGTCATTGTCCTTGGCGTGTGTCCTTCTCATTCGGTTCTGCAATTTTATTCACTCACCAAATATCCACGGAGCCTCTGTTCCGTGACAGATCCTGTCACAGAGTAAAAAGCGCACAGAGTGGAAAAATAGTCGTTCCAAGCACGAACCCTGTTCTCATGAGGTTCACAGTCCAGAGGGGAGGCAAAGAGATAACTACCAACAGTGTAAGATAGGCAGTGTTAAGAGAGTTTTGGAATGCGGGTTCTTATTTTCTCGTGTGGCTGGGACTGTCTGGGGGCCAATGTGGAGAGGTATCAGGGATGGCTTCTCAAAGAGAGAAGTTTACACTGAGTTGTGGGAGTACAATTAGGTTTTGGCGTCTACCAGAAGAATAAGCTAATGTACAGATGAATGAAGTAAGTGTGTTTCTGGCAGAAGACACATCCAGAAGAGCACGGCAGGGTGCATTCAGGGAGTGTGTGTGAGTGTGTGTGCACCTGTGTGTGTTCGATTCTATGTGAAACATTGAGCTCACTTGTTTATTTACATTCTTATTTACCAAGAGGAAGGTTGAAAATGTTAGCCTGCTTCATTTTGGTCTGGCTTGGACTGGACAGATAGATGGGAATCCAGCAAATTTGATGAGATATAAATGTCCACATTAAAACTCCACAAATGCTCACCTTCAAGGAAGTCTATCAATTCATATTTTTCTTATGGAAATATTTTCTTATTTATATTTACTTATGTATTACTTATATTTTCCCCACAGATGGAAAGATAGCAAATTTAACCTTCTTTTAAATAATGCATATATTCTCACAAGTTTGACAGTCACAAAGCACGTTGCATATACACAATCTTCTTCGATCCTCACCTCTTCTTTTGCTTTTCTCCTGATGGATGTGCAAAAAATTTTTAAAAATTACTTTTCTCTTTGATCAATTCTGCCAGTTGATAATTGGGCAGTCAATTCGGTGGCTAGGTAAGATACTTCCTTAAACTTTTTCAGTCAATCACGTCATACAAGAATTTCTGACCCAGAATAAATCTTTAACAAATACGATCGATATTCTAAAGTAGCAGATGTGGAAATTTACAGTATATTTTGAAGCCTAATTGATTTCTAAAACCACATGGGTGGAGTGCCAAGGACATCGATTCTTATAATTTGTTGGGATATGAGTATGGTCTGGGAATGGGCTGCGGATGACCAGGAGTTTTGTCTGGAGGGAGAAAAATACAAATAAGACCCATATTCTAGACCTGACTCTGCCACTATATGGTCCAGAAATTCAATCCTGATTCCCTGGTGCTGTGTCTGCAAGATGAGAACTTTGGTATGATTACGGGCAGCTTGGTATACATTTAGAAAGCGATTTAAATGTGTTCTAATCACTTTCACATACTTTGGTCCTGTGAAGTAGCTGGTCCGTGACGTAGCATTTATAATAATAAAAAAAGGAAAGGGACATCCAGAGAAGTGTTGAGGCAGGCTCAGAGTTGCTTGGCCAGAGCAGGGTCTCCTGGCTTCCAGGCATGCACATACACTGCTGCCATCCAGCGCTCTGGAGTCCCCTGATGGTGTTCCAAAGGGAGATCCCACATGCAAGCAGGCACCTGCTCAGTCTCCTGAC
The DNA here is from genome assembly GCF_949752795.1 of Hyperoodon ampullatus. NCBI lineage: Eukaryota > Metazoa > Chordata > Mammalia > Artiodactyla > Ziphiidae > Hyperoodon > Hyperoodon ampullatus. The sequence goes on from NC_136921.1 coordinate 102,628,201, forward strand.
CTGGCAGTTCTGCCAGCTGTATAGTGCAGACCCTCCTTAGGGCCAAAAGGAGATTGAGGCAGGCCCAGGGTGGGGAAAGGAAGCAAATGAGGACCTTAATAAGGTGAAATGTTAACTTAAAAACAGGGCTTATATGATCCAGCAATCCCACTCCTGGGCATCTATCCAGAGAAAACTCTAATTCAGAAAGACACATGCACCCTAATGTTCATAGCAGCACTATTTACAATAGCCAAGACATGGAAGCAACCTAAACGTCCATCGACAGATGAATGGATAAAGAAGATGTGGTACATATATACAATGGAGTATTACATAACCTTAAAAAAGAATGAAATAATGCCATTCGCAGCAACATGGATGGATCTACAGATTATCATACTAAGTGAAGTAAGTCAGAAAGAGAAAGACAAATACCATACGCTATCACTTATATGAGGAATCTAAAATATGACACAAATGAACTTATTTACAAAGACAGAAATAGACTGACAGACATTGAAAGCAAACTTATGGTTACCAAAGGGGAAAGGGAGTGAGGTAAGGATAAATTAGGAGTTTGGGATGAGCAGATACAAACTACTATATATAAAATAGGTAAACAACAAGGTCCTACTGTATAGCACAGGGAACTATATTCAATATCCTGTACTAAACCAAAATGGAAAAGAATATGAAAAAGAATATGTATATATATGTATAACTGAATCACTTTGCTGCAAAAAATAAAATAAAATAAAAACAAAAATAAAATAAAAACAGGGCTTATTTTCTCTAGGTTTCTAATGTTTACAATCACCAAAATTTGCAGCCCTCAAATGCAAACATTTGCTTCTGGTAGGGGAGGGGCTTTCTCAGTCAAAATCAGAGTCAGACAAACTTCAAAAAATAAAAATTAATTTAGTCAACAACTTTGGCTTTTTGTTGTTGTTGTTTTTAATATAAGTGCATTATTGAGCTATAATTACATACCTTAGCAATTGACCCATTTAAAATGTATAATTTGATAGCTTTTAGTATATTCACAGAGTTGTGTAAATATCACCACAAATCTAGAAATTTTTTTCACCCCAAAATGATACCCTGTAACCATTATCAATCACTCCCATTTCTTTTCAAACTCCATCCCTCACACAGCCCCAGGCAATTACTAATATAATTTGTCTCTATAGATTTGTATATTATGGACATTACATATGAATGGAATCATATACTGTCATCTTTTTTATCTGACTTCTTTCGCTTAGTGAAATATTTTCAAGGTTCATCAGTGTTGTAATAGGTATTAGTACTTCATTTTTTTATATTGCCAAATAATATTTCATTGTTTGGACATACCACATTTTATTTATCCATTCATCAACTATTTTCACTTTTTGGCTATTATGAATAATGCTGCTATGAACATATGTTGCACAAAGTTTTTGTGTGGACATATGTTTTCATTTCTCTTGGCTAATGCCTAGAAGTAGATTTGCTGGATCAAATAATTTTTGTTTAACTTTCTAAGGGACTGCCAAACTTTTTTTTTCTAGAGCAGCTGCACCATTTTATATTCCCACCAGCAATGTCTCAGGGTTCCAATGTCTTCACATCCTTGCCAACATATGTTATTATGTCTTTCTGATTGTAACCATCCTAATGGGTGTGAAGATGTATCTCATCATGGTTTTGATTACCATTTTCCTGATGGTTAATTATGTTGAGCATCTTTTCATGTACTTATTGGGCATTTATGTGTCTTCCTTGGAAAAATGACTATTCAAATACTTTGCACATTATTAAATTAGGTTATGTGTCTTTTTATATTAGTTGTAAGAATTCTTTGTATATTCTAGATTCAAGTCCCTTATTATATATAGTATTTGCAAATATTTTCTCCCATTCTGTGTGTTGTCTTTTCAGTTTCTTAATGGTTTCCTCTAAAGCACAAGAGCTTTAATTTTTATGAAGTCTAATTTATCTATTTTATCTTTTGACACTTGAGGTTATAGTGTCAAATCTAAGAGGAATTTGCCTAACTCAAGGTCATGAAGATCCTGTTTGATAAGTTTAGCTCTTACATGTAGGTCTATTACCCATTTTGAGTCAAATTTTGGTTATGGTGTGAAGAAATGGTTCAACTTTATTCTTTTACCTGTAGATACTCAATTATATTAGCACCTTTTGTTGAAAATACTATTCCTTACCCATTGAATTGTCTTGATACCTTTGTTGAAAATTAGTTTACTACATGTATGAAGGTTTATTTTTGGACTCTCAATTTTATTCCATTTATCTCTACATCTATTCATATGCCAGTACTATACTGTTTGGATTATTGTAGCTTTGTAGTTATTTTAAAAATTGGCCAGTTTGAGTCCTCCTCTTTTGTTCTTGTTCAAGACTACTTTGGCTAGTCTGGGTCCTTGACATTTCTGTATGAATTTTAGGATTAGCTCATCCATTTCTGCACAGAAGTCAGCTTGGATTTTTACAGAGATTGCACTGAATCTGTAGATAAATTTGGAGAGTATCAACATTTTAACAATATTAAATCTTCCAATCCATGAACATAGGATGTCTTTCCACATATAGAAATTTTTTCATTTATTTCAACAATGTTTCATAGTTTTAAGTGTACAAGTTGTGCGCTTTTGTTAAATTTATTCCTAAATATTTTATTCTGTTTTGAAGCTGTTATATATGGAATTGTTTCCTTATTTAATTTTCAAATTGTTCATTGCCAGTGTATAGAATTATAACTGCTTTATGAATGTTGATTTTGTACCCTGTGAACTTGCAGAATTTGTTATCAGTTCTTATAGTTTTTAAGTGGATTCCTTAGAATTTTCTATATACAGGATGAGGTCATCTACAAACACAGTTTTATTTCCTCCTTTCCAATCTGGATTCCATATACATATTAGACTAATTTCCCTGACTAGAACCTCTAGTACAATATTGAATAGAAGTAGTAAAATCAAACATCCTTTTCTTGTTCATGATCTTTGGGTGAAAGCATTTGATCTTTCACTATTAAGTATGTTACTTGTGGGTTTTCACACATGCCCTCTATTAGTTTGAGGAAGTTCTCTTGTATTCTTAGTTAGTTGAGTGTTTTTATTATAAAGGTGTGTTCAATTTTATAAAATGTTTTCTCTTCACGTATTGAAATGATTCTGTGATTTTAGTTCTTTATTGATATTGTGTATTTAATTAATTGATTTTTTAATGTTAAACCAAATTTGCATTCCTGGGATAAATCCCACTTGATCATGATATATAATCCCTTTCATATGTTGCTGGATTCAGTTTGCTAGTATTTTGTTGAGAATTTTTGTGTCTATATTTATAAGAGATATTAATCTGTAGATTTATTTTTTGTATCATCTTTTTTTGATTTCCTATCAGGGTCACACTAGTCTCTAAAAATGAGTTGGGACATGTTCCTTCCTAGTCTATTTTTTTGGAAAAGTTTGTGAGAATTGGTAATAATTATTTGATGTTTGGTAGAATTCACCTGAGCCTGGGATTTTTTTTGTAGATATTTTAAAAATTGTTAATTTAACCTGTCTTTTACTCAATCTATTCAAATTTTTAATTTCTTTTTGTGGATTTCAGTAGTTTATGTCTTTCTGGGCATTTGTCCATTTAACCTAAGTCATATACTCCAGCAGTCCCCAACCTTTTTGGCACCAGGGACCAGTTTCATGGAAGACAATTTTTTCCACAGATTGGGGGAGGGGATGGTTCAGGCTGTAATGCGCGTGATGGGGAGCAACAGGGAGTGGCAGATGAAGCTTCGCTCGCTTGCCCACCACTCACCTCCTGCCGTGTGTCCCAGTTCCTAACGGGCCATGGACAAGTACTGGTCTGTGGCCAGGAGGTTGGGGACCCCTGATATACACTGTTGCTGTTTTTTTGTTTTTTAATTTGCTAGATAATAAATACTTGGTCTTATTAAACATTTCACTATTAGCTTTAATACTTTCAGTATGGCTCACAGAGGAGTGTACAGTTTCTGGAATGAGACAGACCTAGGTTCAAGGTCTATCCCTGCTTCACTCTAGTCCTCAGGGGTGAAATTTAAATTCTATGGACCTTGGTTTCCTCATTGAAACAATGAAACTAGTAACAATAAATGGGTTGCCAAATTGATGGTACAAGAGGTTTGGAAGAATTCCAACAGTCCACCATGTGGCAGGTTGTATTTTCCAAAGAATTTTATGATAATTTTCTTTCTCCATATATTTTTATAGAGCTTTCCACTCACCCATCAAAAGGTAGAATCTATTTCTCCTCATCTTGAGTTTGGGTAGGCTTGTGACTCACTTCTAACCCATAGAATGTGGTAGAATTGATGCTGTATGACATTTGAGGCATTTGTCTTCTTAGCTAGAACATGAGCTAGTGTTTAGAATATTGAGCTTCTATATAAAAACTACCACTACTGCTCTGAGGCCACCTCGATATGAGAAAACAAAGGGTCCATGGAGCAGTCTATTGTAGGTGTTTTATCCCACAGCCCTAGCTGAGGCTCCCAACCAACATGAAATATCAACTGCCAGATATGTGACTAAAGATGCCACCAGATAATTCAAGTCCCATCTGCTGAGTGATCCAAGGTAAAGCCCTAAATATTGGTGTACAAAACAACATATCTGAATTCTTAATCCACAGATCCATGAGCACCACAAAATTGTTCGAAAAGATGATCAGTTTGTGGAGTAGAGTAACAATCCCTGGATGATCACTTCAAATGATTGCATTGTTGTAATGACTAAAATAACAAATGTGAAGATTAGGATATTTCATGAATTACAGGAAATAGGAGGAAATTATGGGAGGAAAGTCCTGTTCTTTGGCTTTCCTCTCCATGCACAAAGCTGTCCCTGCTGTCGTTCTTGCCTGCCTCTCCAGCCCCTCCCTCACATACTCATACTTATGGACCAGCTTCACCCACATGAACATCTTGGAGGTTCCCAAATGGAGAGGGCTGGTTCTCACCTGGGGCCTTAGGTTCCTGTGTTCCCCTTGTCTGAGATGCTTTTCTCCTCCTATTCCTCTTTGCTGGTTCCTCTTCACATCTGTGATTTCTGAAAGTTGGTCTGCTTTAGGGCTCAGTGCATAGAGATCCTCTTTTTCTACATTTACCACCCATGTGGATTCCCTTTGTGTTGGAGTTAAAAACCACCCTTCAATGGTCCCCCTGATCTTGCAGAATATCATTCAAAAGCCTTCCCTCAGGCCTTACAGCCTTCAGTGACCCAGACCAGGCTAACCTTCAGGGTTATTCTCTGGCCCTAGAAGCACACTTTGTTCCTGACTTATGGACCTGTGTATAGTCCCCCAAAGTATCATGCTCCTTCAGATCTCCATAATTTTACATGTGCTGCTGCCTCTGCCCAAATTTCTCCTCCACTTCTTTGTTTCATTAGACACTGCTGATTCTTTGAATTTTTGCTCTTCTTTTAAACTCCATCTGATGTCCTATTTTCTCAGACTCATCTGAGTGGCCCTAATGGGTGTTTCTACATTCTGTGGTTTATATCCCTATTTTTTTGTCATGCTGTTAGTGCTGTTGATTTGCTTGTCTTCCCCTCTGGATTTAGAGCTTTTAGAAGGTAGACATCAGTGTGTTCTGGGACCTAATATGCTGTGCATTCCAGTGTGGAGGCTTAGTAAGTGTTTTTACTGGAGATGGTGTGTACATTAAACAAGACACCTGGATGAGAAAGACCACTTTTCCCTTGCCTTGGAATCAGGCAGATCACTGCAAGTTGTCTTTACTGTCTTATCCAGACACCTGGCTGCAATCCATCAGACACTCTCATCCATTAAATATAATTATATGCTTTGTTAGAATAGCCAGATGTTAAGCACAGTGAAAAGATGTCATTTCATCCAATGGAAAGATTATAAACCTATTTACACTGGCAACCAACGACAAGTACTTAAATGATGGATGGAGTGGACAGGTCTTTCTGTTGGTAAACCCTGGAATAATGGGTCCTCACATGAGAGGAGAGTTGGGGGGCGGAGTTGGACTTCTGAGGAGTAGTCATGACCTGGTTAATTGTTTTACCTGCTTGAGATTTTTTTGATGATACATGAATATTTTACCCCAGGACAGCCTACCCCAGCGTTCTAGATTTTTCAAGGATTTAGGCAGGACATTATTTCTTTTTAATTCTTTTCCATTATTATTATTATTTTTTTTATTTGGCTGCACCAGGTCCTAGTTGTGGCATGCAGGATCTTCTTTGCCTTGTGCAGGATCTTCTTTGCGGCAGGTGGGCTCTTAGTTGAAGCAAGCGGGCTCTTAGTTTTGCACATGGGAGATCTAGTTCCCTGACCAGGGATCGAAGCTGGGCCCTCTGCATTGGGAGTACAGAGTCTTAACCAGTGGACCACCAGGGAAGTCTCCCAGGACATGTTTTGAATGAGATTCCATCCTTGTTTCAGTTGGTGGTGCCAGCATCTAACCAGGCACCCAGGCTAGAAATATGGAAGTAACCAGTTATCTAGTCCTGCCTATCTTATCTCCCCAATACTACTCAAATATTCTCATTTCTGGGCCTGTTACCACTGCCCAAGTATACTTACCCTCATCTTCTCTTGGATAAACTCCCTTCATAATTTAGAGTTTAACAAATTCCTTTTGTAAATCAAAGGAGATATTGATTGAAATGCAATTATGGGGAAGAATTTCAATATACACAGTAAGGAAATCAAAGAATTGACATTTTAAATTAGGTTTTTCTAATATGGACATTTTGAATTGAAATTATTTCCCAATACTTTCTGGTAGGGTTTGAATGCTCAACTTCCCTGATTCTGAGAAAGGGAGAACTAATTTGGTAAGTAGGAAATCAAATTTGAAAAAGAGGCAAACACTATAGAGGTAGAGGGAGAAAAAAAATTTTTTGAGACTAAAAAGTGAGAGCTAAGGAGTGGAGCTAAAGGAAGAAAGGAGGGTATTACCAACAAGGAGCTTGAAATATTTTCCTAGGAAAATTGATGAAGATGGGAGAAGGCCCTTTACTCAGGGAGAGCCTGGTGGTTGGAAGGATCACTGTTAATAGCGTTATTCCAAGACTCCTTGTGGTAGCTGAGTTATTACCCACAATCTGCCATCTCTCTCTTGAGTGAGGTTTTCCCATCATGGAGGTCTTCCCATGCTCATGGACTTTGATCATTATTTCTTTCTTCATCCACAGCCATCACCTTATCCATGACTACCTGGGGGAAATGGGACCTTCTTTTACTGCCAGATCCAAGACATTTGTGTGTGTGTGTTTGTGTGTGTGTGTGTGTGTGTGTGTGTGCATGTGTATTTTGGGAGATCACAGTCAACTAATTAAATTTGGGAGAAGTTTCTGAACAATTGCACTTTGGTGTGTTTAAAGACACGAGCTGGGGACCCAATGAGTGAAGAAATTGTTAATGAAATTGTCACAGCCTGCTCTTTGCCATTTACTAAGTATAACCTTAGGAGAATTTCATAAACACTTTGAATTTTCTTGTGTGTAAAATAGGGATAATAATTTCTACTTCTCGGGGTTATCATGGGAGGAATACATGGGAAAATACATATAAAGTTTCTTAGTCTGTGTGGAACCTGAGAGATGACCAATAAATTATAGACATTATTATACTCAAAGTTCTTAACAGCTCTGCTTAATCTTCATCAGATTTATCCTGATTTCTCTTTAGGTACTAAAAACAAGACTATTAAATTTATCTTTCTATAAGAATGTTCTTGTGCTTTATGGTTATTGAGGAAATCATCTATTTTGGGGGCAGATTCTCTTGAGTATCCCACCATGATATTTTTATAAACCCAGTGTCTATGTAAATGTGTTCTCCAAAACATAGCACCTCAAGATGCACCTTAGAAAAAAATGCTCTCATGGTCAATAAGTGTGGGCAATGTTTTATGCTGTATTCAACTTTCACCTTTATCCTGCTCTAATAGAGATGCACTGAACATATAAATATAGTAACACTTTGTTTAGGCCACACGTTTTAAAACTGCTTTGAATATAGAACTAATTTTTCCCCATGAAATATCTAGTAACATCCTAAGGAAAGATTGATGGTTCCACAGATCACATTTTGGGAAATGCATCACTAAGTAAAGCCCGTGTTTTCAATATGCTTAATGGCAGCATGAGAGTCAAAAAACAAGATGGGGTGCTATTGGGCAGTGGCTGCCACAAGTCAATACTTTCAGCTCCATGGGAGGGCCTGCCACTCTTGATCTACACCTGCTTTGATACTTTTCTTTTCAAGATGATTAATGCATGGAATGATTTCACATTACCCTGCATTAGCAGAATTTGTTCTGACATTTCATTGGGAGTCAATCAGAAATCCAGTTTGAAGTTAAGTCAATAAACTTCAGGTTTCCCATTCTCTCCCTTGTTTATTAATAGTATTAATGGGATCCAAAATCCTTTGTTGTCCTTTTCAAAGCCTGCCAACATAAAATAACACATCTTAGGTATAAGACTCCACTCTGTTCTAAATATACTGCATCACAAATAATACTCACATAATTCTATTATAGTATCCAACTTACTAGGCAAAGAAACAAAGGCTAAGAGAGTTTTAAAAGCTTGTTTATTGTCAAAGAGCCAGAATTCCAATATATATATTTCTCATTCAAACACAATGTATTATGTTCCACAGCAAATCATACGTCTTCAGAAAGGCTTACCTGCTCAACTTTATTGGATAACCACAAATATGCTGTGCAAAAAACTACCCAAACACTAAGTGGTTTAAAGCAAACATTCATCCTCATGGATTTGTAAGGTGGCTAATCTAAGTTGGGCTCTGCTCTATGAGTCTATTATCCTTTTTAGAGACCAGCACGTTTTTCTCATGGTGATGGCAGAGACGCAGAGAGCAAGAAAATCACAAACGTGCTTTTCAAGCCTTGGATCACTTCATGTGCACTAACGTTCTATTAGATAAAGCAAGTCACATGGCCCAAACCAAAGTCAGGGGACAAGAAATCATTCTCTGTTTCTACTGCAGAAGTAACTGCAAAGCCACGTGCCCTGTAGTGTAACATATTCACAGGTTTTAGGGATTAGGATGTGGACATCTTTGGGAGCCATTGTTCTGCTACAGTATATGGTTCTTGGACATTCTAATAGCTATTTAGTGGTATTTCACTGTGGTTTTAGTTTGCATTTTCTTTTTTGTTTGTTTGCTTTTTATTTTGGGTTTGTTTTTTTGTTTGTTTTGTTTTGTTTTGGTTTTTTTTTTGGCTGCAACGTATGGCTTGTGGGATCTTAATTCTCCAACCTGGGATCAAACCGATGGTCATGGCAGTGAAAGCGCCGAGTCTTAACCACTGGACTGCCAGGGAATTCCCTTAGTTTGCATTTCCTGAATGATTATGTTGACCATCTTTGCATGTGCTATTTGTAATCTGTATATATATATTTTTGGTGAAATGTCTGTTTAAAGTTTTGCCTATTATATATTGGGTTTATACTTTTCATTTGAATTTTGAGAATTTGTATATAGTGTTGATACCCTACATTATTGATCAGATGGGTGAAATGAAAATATTGTTTTCAAACTGTGGTTTGCTAAGTGTGTCTTTCAAACATCAGAAGTTCTTAATTTTGATGAAATTCAATTTATGATTTCTTACTCAGTCATGCTTTTGGCATGGCATCTAACAAAAATTTGCCTAACTCAAGGTCATGAAAATTATCTCCTACATTTTGTTTTAGAAGTTTTTTAGATTTAGGTTTTACATTTAGGTCTATGATCCATTTTGAGATAATTTTTGTATAGGGCATAAGATATAAATCAAGGTTTCATTCTTTTTACTTTTTTGATTTGGATATCCAGTTGTTTCAGGATCATTTGTTCAAAACATTATCCTGTCTTCATTAAAGTTTCTTTGTACCTTTGTCAAAAACCAATTAACAACAGGAGTATGAGTCAATTTCTGAGCACTCTGTTCTGTTCTATCTTTTTTCCAGTAATACTGTCTTTATCATTGTAGCTTTATATTATCAGGTAGCATGAATAGTCCAAGTTTGTTCTTTTTTAGAATAGCTTCTGGTTATTCTAGTTCCTTTGCTTGTCCATATAAATTATAGATTCAACTTGTCAATCATATACAGTATCATTATAGAATATTGGTACATTGATCCTATTTTCTGTGACCTTGATAAACTCACTGTTTACAGGTAGTTTAGTTGTAGTAACTAGATTCTTGGGAAATTTCTATACAGTAAATTATGTAATCTGTGCATAGAAACAGCTTATTTCTTCTTTTGTTTATCTGTATGCCTTTCCTTTCTTTTTCCAGCTTTGTTTCTCTGACCAAGACCATTGGTACCATGTTGAATAAAATTGGTGAGAACATACATCCTTAGGTTGTTCCTAATTTTAGGAGAAAATAATTCAATCATTCACCATTACGGATGAAGCTAAGTGTAGAGTTAATTTTTGTTTGTTTGTTTGCAGATGTCCTTTATCAGAGGCAATGGTGGGCTAGCATGTATCAGTGCCTGTCTTCCATGGGTAGATTGTTTCTTCCTGTTTCCTTCCCCTGCTGTGGTAGGTTTTCTCACAATACTGCTTTTGTTGCCCTTTCTACTACAGATTAAGTTTTTTGTTCTGTAGGAAGGATTGAAAAATGGATGTGGACAGACCTCAGATAGTGTCTACTGTCCAGTACCCCCCAAACAGCTTCATGATGGGGCATTCTCAGGATCCTCCCTGATCTAACATGTGAGCAGCTGGTGGGGTCCTGGAAGAAAAGCGTTTGAGATGTTTGGACCTCTCTATGTCTGTGCTGCAGGAGCTTCACACTCTCACACTAGAGCTCACTCAGATCTTAGTAATTCATCAAAATTTTCTTGCTGAATCTTCTTATTGGCATTCAGTAGTGTTTCATTGGGTCCTGTTTCTTTTCGTAGGTGACTCTTTCTCCAAAGTCTCATTTGTTTGCCCTATAACCTCAGTTATCTAATGAGTTCAAGGAAAGAAATTAAAGGGCTTTTTTCTTAATATAATGGTGAGAGCAACACTCTTCTAGTTTTGTACATCTGAAACTGGGTGTTTCTTCTCATATCTAGAGTTGGGGGGGAGGAAAAAATATGAAAAGGTAATGTGTTATTAAGAAACTACTTCGAGCCATACATTGTGCTAACTTGCCCATACTATCAAATTTAGACATTACACAATTACATAAGGCAGGAATCATTATTATTATTATTATTATTATTATTATTATTATTATTACCACACCAGTTTGTGCTCTTAATCATTTTGTGTACTGCTTTTGCTTTATCTTGTGTAATCATCACACTAATCATCTGAGGAAAGGGATCATGATGATCTTAGTGCTGTTACATGACCAATCCTTAGCAGAATCTTTAGCAATAGTGAATGCAGAATGAGTCCCTGTTGAATCAATTAGTGCAAATGCAGACTTCAGGCACATGTGTGATAGTCATTACATTATCTCAGCATTCCTTCCCTTCCTACATCACTGGAAGTTTGGGATGGGCTAAGATCTATGCATTCAAAAATGTATTCATTCATCTACTGGCTGTGTGAAGCTGAGTGTGGTGGGAAGGCAGTCACAAAGCATGGGGCCTGGGCAGGCGTCCTGACTCTTCCTAACGACTTGTTGGCTCCATGCTAGGAAATTTGTTCCTCCCTTTGTGATGTGGCCTTGGCGCCTGAACTATCTGACATTCTCGTAGCCAAGTCTGTAGAGTTGCATCATTTTAACCGCTGCTTCCCCCTCCCCCTATTCACTGCTTCCTTCTTTCTCAACATTCCAAAGTCCTGCTGCCTTACTTAAAGTCAGTTTTATAGCATGAACAGGATCTCCAGGTAAAGGTGTACATTTGTGATCTGCACAACAGAGCATGCATGGGGGTGAAATGCAGCCCACGCTCAGCTCACCAAGACAAGCAGTCAGAGCAGTGGCCATGTCTGCTGGGGAAAGAGCATTTTTCACAGTTTCACAAAGGCACTCTGTGGGTTGATGATGACCTTGATCTTGCATGAGACTGTGCCTAGAAGGGGAGCAAATCAGGAGAAGAACCCTTTCCCTTTGAACCGCAGATTTCTAGTGATTTCTCTGCAGTAAACTCCGACCCCTTCTGCTACTGCCCTCTTCTATTTCTTGTGTTTCTTCTCTCATGTGCTTAGATTCCCCTTAGTTTGGCTTCATCTCCCCCTTCCCCTCCCCTCCTACCTCATTCCACTCCACCACACACAAGCACAAAACACCAGTGCCACTTTCCTTCTCCATTTCCATTTATATTTTTCCCCGCTGGGATTCTAAAACCAATCCTGATACTTGCACCTGCTCAGGAAATTAAAATGTTTAATCTTTTTTGGCTGTCACATCACTGTGAGGCCAAACTGACAATCTGCTAACTACAGACTCAGAGCTAAAATAACAAAATGTTTTGCAAGCTGGGCTAGAATCATAAGGGGCGGACTTCTTTCTTAGCTCTCCAAAGCCAACAATGGGAAAGAAAATACTCCACACTTCCCTTCTGCCTTTTCCATTAAACAGTGTGGGGAGAGCCTCCCTGGGGTGTGTGTGTGGACCTCTGGTCACCTTCCCCACTCTCTCTCCATCTTCCATCTCACGCTTGCTTCTTGGGGATAATCTCCCTCCCTCCCGAGGCGTGTACCCCGGAAGGGATCCTGAGAGGCTGTGATAACCAGGAGCCCCGTCTGGCATGGGGTCTGCCTGCCCACTGCCAGTTGCTGGGCCTGGAGACATGTTAGTTCTCTGAGAGAAGCCTGCCTCTCTGAAGGAGGCCAATGCTCTGCTTGCAGATAAAGGGGATGGGTTTGGAATGCATCTCTCCAAGAGGTCTGACGGACACGGCTGATGGCACAGAAGTCGTCCTGAAGGAACAGAAGAAGAAGAAGAAGCTCTGACCACAGCTGCTTGGACACACCAAGCACACCCATCTCAGCATCTTTGCTCTCAGTGTTCTGTTGGCCTCAGATGTTCTTCCTCCAGTTCTGTGCATGGTTCTGTCCCTCATCGTTATTTGGATATTTGCTCAAATTTGATCACTTCCCATCTGTCCTACATAAACATGCTTACGTCACTTTATACTTTTATGACATTTATTGCTCCCTACCTATAACTTATTTGCTTGCCTTTTTTTTTTTTTTCTGTTATCCTCTCTCAAATATAAGCTTCACGAGGACAGGGATTTTGTTTTGCTAACTACTACCTTCTTCATGCTTAGAACATGGCCTGGTAAATAGTGGGTACTCATTAAATGCATTTTTTTTTTTTTTTTTTTTTTTTTTTTGCGGTACGCGGGCCTCTCACCGTTGTGGCCCCTCCCGTTGCAGAGCACAGGCTCCAGACGTGCAGGCTCAGCGGCCATGGCTCACGGGCCCAGCCACTCCGCGGCATGTGGGATCTTCCCGGACTGGGGCACGAACCCGTGTCCCCTGCCTCGGCAGGCAGACTCTCAACCACTGCGCCACAAGGGAAGCCCTAAATGCTTATTAAATATATGAACCTTGGGAACATCTCAAGTGGGCCAGGCACCACTCCAGTTGCTTTACATCCTTTATCTCATTTCATATTCAAATCATCTTGCTGAACAGTTTTAGTCACCCAGACTTTACAGAGAAGGTGGCCGAAGGGTCATGATGTTAGGGATGCCTGGGCTATTTCCACAGTGACTTGACCTCTGGCCTGTCTGACCTCAGAGTCGATGTCCTATACACCAGAGCTTGCTGGCTTGCGAGCCCTGGTGACCCCAAGTCTTCCTCCCCACCCTCCTTTCCCAGTCCTCCATCTGTGACAGGAAGGACTTTCAGTTGGGGCACTTGAACACTTTTGGGGATATATGAGAGTTTCTCGGGCCCTCCTCCTGACTACAGCTCCCTGGTCTGAAACTTCTCACATCAGTGTTCGTCCTGACTGGCTTCCTGCTTTTCTCAGAACATCCTGAGAGATGATACCTTTCCCTGTGTACTTCTTCAGCTTCTATCCATAATTTAGCGACATGTGAAAACAAATTTCACCTAAGGAGTTCCACTAAATGCACAAAGGAATAAAATATCAAAGCTTTTAAAATCTTTCATATTTGCTGTCTCCCTCGCCAGAGTTGCAGCTTTCTGGGTCACAGTGTATAAACGGCACAAGTGAGCTCTGAGAAGGTTGAGAAGTTTCTCTATGCATTTGTTCTACTATGGTACCCAGTTCCAGAGGCCTGCATCCCAGTGATGGGAGCCGCATCCTTCTCATGGGAAGGACACTCCAGCCCTGCACCCACATCTGCATACACGACAGTTCTCCAGGCTGCAAGCCTGCTATGCCTGTACCACGGTCACCGTGCATTGGGGCAGGCCCACCCTGCTAACTGTCATGGTCTCAGTTCTGAACCCTTGCTGATCCCATCCCCCACCTCATATCCTACACTGCTCTCAGCTTGTTAAGCTTCCAGCCTCATTCACCTGACTGTCCTGCAGACTTGAGGCTGTGCACTGCCTTCCTGTTCTTTGCACCTCTTCCTGTACCAGCCCCATTGCCTTGGGCAACCTTGTCCTCAAGTGACCTGGTCGAGAACCCCATCTTTGGCTATGTTCTCCTGTGGGAGGCCCCTCCTCTGCGTTTTCACAGGCCCTGAGCCGGGATAACCCCTGCTCTTCAGAAGTTCCTAGGTGGCCTTTAATAGATAGTTTAGGGACTTGATTTTGAGTGCCCTGGACCCCTTAGAGTGCAAAAAAAGGGAACAGGAGGTTCTAAAGCCAAAATCCTTAACTTGACAAAGGTTTTAATTCAGTTCATTCATTTATTCAACAAGAACTGACTGATAACCTGATATACACCAGAGACCGTGCCCAGTGCCGGAGATTAAGAGATACAGGAGCCTCAACTTTCCTCTCACGGAGCTCAGAGCTGTGATGCAGGTCAGACAGGGAGTAGAATGAAGCAGTGCCAGCCAGTATTTGTTGAGCCTGTATTTCCATATTCCAGGTCCTATACCAAAAGGTTAACATGCTCCTTCCCATCTAATCTGTGCTTCAGATTAGACGGAAAGGAGCAAATGTAAATGTGTATGCTGTCAGGAGAGCTCAGGGATTCCCTGTAGACCCACTCAATGGTGATCAATGGAAAAGAGTGCAGGTCCGACGTCAGACAGAACAGGCCATGTCGCTCTGCCTGTAAGTGGCATCAGGCTGCTATTAATTCCTACCCCCTCCCCCAACCAGGTATAGTCCAGCTGCCCTCTTCCTCTCCTTAACATCTGTAATGTCTTTCTAACTGATTGCCTTCTAGCCAATTCCCCTAATCTACTTTCCTGTGCAGCAGACTGAGTCATCTTTTCAGACAAGAAATCTGATTATAGTACCCTCAGCCCAAACTCCTTAAATGACTTTCTATTTCTTTAAGGTCAGGTGCAAAATCCATAGCTTGGCTGCTAAGGAATTCACCTGGCTCCTGCCTAACCCTAACCCTGACCCTTACCCTGACCTGGCTTCAGCCTCTGAGCTCACCACTGCCTTCTGGCTCACTTCATTCTAGTCCCACAGGCTGTCTGGAAGTTCCTGGAGTGCCATGTTTTTTCCTCCCCCAGGGCTTTGGCCATGCTTTCCCTCTGTGTGAAAGCCCCTTCTCCCTTCTCAGGCTAATTCCCATTATTTGACAGTTTTCAGCTTGAACTGTTTTCTCTCACTTCCTTTCCCTTCCCTAGAATAGTTCAGGCCTCCTATTATATGCTTCTGTGGTACTCCATCTCTATTCTTTTAGCCTTTATCATAGCTGTAGATGTTATATATGAGGTGAAATGGTTGGCCATCCGCTAGTCTTTGGTCAGAAGACAACCTATAATTAAAATAGCTGTTGTTGGTGTCTCTAATCTTTTGCCACAAGGACTTTGGTTGAGCAGGAGAATCTCTCAATGCATCAAACCACAATGGTGGGTCTATTATTCTTAAAAAGGCAGCTCAGTGCTACTAATAAGTGAATGACCCTATCCCCACATGAGTTATACTCTGGTGTCTCTAAGTATTTAATAATTACAAAGTAATTACTGCTTGTACCTTGTAGTTGTTACATCACAAATTACAATGTAAAGGGGACCAGTCCATCAAAGATTTTTCATTGAGGAAGGTGGGGAGCAAGATGACAGGACAGTAAATTAAAAAGGGAGCATTGGGCTTCCATGGTGGCGCAGTGGTTGAGAATCTGCCTGCCAATGCAGGGGACACGGGTTCGAACCCTGGTCTGGGAGGATCGCGCATGCCGCGGAGCAACTAGGCCCGTGAGCCACAACTGCTGAGCCTGTGCGTCTGGAGCCTGTGCTCCGCAACGGGAGAGGCCGCGACAGTGAGAGGCCCGCGCACCGCGATGAAGAGTGGCCCCCGCTCGCTGCAACTGGAGAGGGCCCTCGCACAGAGGCGAGGACCCAACACAGCCGAAAATGGATAAATGAATAAATAAGTAAAATTTAAAAAGAAATCCTGAATGCTAAAAATAACTTAAAAAAAAAAGGAAAAAAAAAAGAGAGCATTGTCCTCTTTCTTGTTCATGGACAGGGAGCCCTTTGTCTTCAAACACATGTGAGACTAAGCAGAGGAATGTAGGCCAAACCCTGAAACTTGATCCCCTTTGCAAGATGTAGGTGGTATTAAACATGATTATATAATTATAAGGAAGGTCGGGTACTTTGGGGAACAGGATGGGATGATGAGCCTAAGATCTTTGAAGAAGCATCCCCTTCTTATAGCAATTTAAGGTGTAGAGAACACCATGCAGTCAGGCTTGGGGACAAACCATCACTGGGACACTTATAGAAAGCAGCAAGTGGACCAGTTTTGAGTGTGTGATTGGGTGTTTGGCCAGGATTGTCACAGTTTTCAGTTTGTTATGCTACAATCTTCCCTTGGTCTACACTCAAAATTTAGTAAGAACAAGAGTTTCCTTGAGTGAATTAATTCTATGGTCTTTTCTGACTCCCAGGACTTGATGATAAGCTCTTTGAGGACAAAACCATGTCTTATTTTTGTTGTCCCAATACTCAGTTCAAGGCTTGGTGCAGAATGGTCACTTAATGTTGAGTTTGGATGAATGGGCATCTGAACATTTTTCAGTGAGAGGAGAGGAAGAGCCACTGAGAAGGAAGAATTAAGACAGAAAAGTCTTGATGTGGGTGGGAGGAGATGGGGTGCATTGCTCAGATGTTTGACAAGGGGTTAGTTATAGAGAGGAGAGGAATGCCTGTTCTGATGACGCAGACAAAGTGAAAGAAGCAGGGGCATTTGGGGATAAGAGTAGTGTAGACAAGGGAGGTGATATGGATAGGCTTGTACTTCTCCATAATGTTGCTTCTTAACAAAGCTGTGAAGAAGAGATGTGTGTATGTGTGTGTGTGAATGATAGAGAGAAAGAGAGAGAGAGAGAATCCTGCTTTAAGGGCATGAGGACTAAGCATCATGGCACAGAAGGAAAACCAGTGAACCTTGGACAGTGGCTCTTCCACTTATCTGTATGACATTGGATAAGAAGATGCTTTATTTCTCAGAGTTCCTTCCTCAGTAAAAGAAGATTAATTTAGCTCACTGATTTAATGTGATGATTTATTTAGCTATCACAAATGAAATCTCTTTGTCAGCTCTACATCATATTGCAAATGTATTTCTTTGAAAGATCTATTCATAGTTTAGTTTAGTTGAGGAAAGAAGTTTAACCCATCTAAACAGTATGATGAACTAAGTATAAAATGTTAAAAAAACCCTATGAGAGCACAGAAATACAGAATACCAGCTTGGTGGATTTTTGGAAATCATTGACACAATCTCCCATATTGTATAAGAGTATTTTCCTGTTGTAATTATTTCTATATACATCTCTATTTGTCTTTCCCCATCCAGTTTGCTAATTCCTCCCAAAAGAGGTAATATCTCTGTATGTCAGCATCTATTAAAATCTTATTTATAAGCTAATTGCTTAATACCTGTATATTGAATTGACCTGTTGAAAGCTCTCATTTTACAATTGGAGAAACAGGCTCAAATATCTCAGGTGACTCTGCAAATCTCACACAACTCAATCTTCTCGCTGCCAGCCTAGTGTTTTTTTACAATCTGATCTCAGGAAAGAGATGGGCCTTGAAGCTGCATAGCACAGGGAGATCAGCTCGGTGCTTTGTGACCACCTAGAGGGGTGGGATAGGGAGGGTGGGAGGGAGATGCAAGAGGGAGCAGATATGGGGATATATGTATGTGTAGAGCTGATTCACTTTGTTATAAAGCAGAAAGTAACACACCATTTTAAAGCAATTATACTCTAATAAAGGTGTTAAAACAACAACAACAACATAGGAGCAAACAGAAAACAGGACATTCCTGGCAAACACAACAGCTTGAGCAAAGGCACTGCATCAGAAATGGGGTTTGAGTGTTCAGGGGTCCTTTGGAGGACCAGCCTGGCTGCAGTGGAGGGCACACACATTTTTATGAGGCTTGCTAACCTCTCATGAATCCTGAGAAAAAGAATCAAGAAATTGTCAAAGATAATAATAAAAATCTTAATTATTTAGCAATTTGTCCAGTACTAAACTCTAAGGCGGGCAACACTAGTGTCATATAAAATGAATGCAAAATTGAACACATCAAATCAAATAAATGCTTCCTTCTTGCCAAAGTCTCCTTGAAATTACATCACAAACAACCCTCATGATAATAATGAATCAAAGAAGTCTCCTTAATTTATTTCAAAGGCAAATGCCATTGGATAAGTTTGAGGTCACTAGAGGTCCTTCATGGTGTCTGACTAATCTTAACGGAGCACCCAGTTACTCCAGAGGGAAAAGTAGACCAGTGTCTATTAGTCCCTGACTTTCCTGAATCTAGTATCCCAGGACCACACCTTAGCATTGTGTGCCACTAAATTGAATAGAATGCATTTCAGGGCTTATTGAAAAATGTACATAAAATCATGGAGGGTTTTCTGGAGGAAGGATGACTTTGGTAACATCTTAAGAATGGAAAACTACTGTTAAAGCCCTTCATTGTCTCCCTAACGGTGGTGTGCAAAGCCCTCCAAATCCACCCCTCCTTAGCCATTCAGTTTTGTCTCCCAACGTTTCTCTTTCATGTCCATACACCCCAATCATACCAAGCTGCTCATAGTTCCTTGAGCTATTTATTACAATTTCACACCTCTGAGTTCTTAAACATGCTAATTTTTCCACCTGATGCACCATTGCCCTCCTTCTGCCTGGAGAGGATGTCTTCTCTGTGTTCAAGACCTGTATGACTATTTCTTCCAACTAAGGTAGGGTTGATTACTACTCCTTGTGTCCCACTCTGTATCTTATATCACCTTCCTTATGGCACTTATCTCACTATCCTGAATCCTTTTTTATTTTAATAAGAATTTTCTGTATTTATCCCTAGACTGTGAGCTTAAAGACTAGGCTCCATGTATTACTGGGGACTCTATTCCCACTAAGTCACTGATGCAAAGTAGGTGATCTGTTTGTCAGATGAATGAATGGATGAATGAATAAATGAAAGACGCCAAGCTAATAGCTTAATGCATCCAGGAGCCAGGTGGTTGCATTAGGTAGAATGCAGCTGCATTTGGCTGCAAAAAATAGACAAGCCAACTCTATTAGCATAAATGGAAATTGATTCATGCCAAGTTTCTGCAGGGCTGTGAGGCCCAGAGTTGGGTGATTCACAGCTCAGGGATGTTAGCTGGACCTGACTTCTTTCTTTCCTTCTGCTCTCCTTCTCCTTGCTCCCCCTGGTGGTTGCAAGTTGGTTGCCAGCAGCTCCCAAGACCTACAGGCATCCAGATCCGCAACAAGAGAGATGACGTGTCTCCTTGGAAAGCCCTTTGAAGAGAAAGGACACATTTTTCCCCCAGAAGCCACTAGGTAACATTTTCCCTGTTCTAGTACCCAGTTTGGATTGGGTGGCCACTCCTGAACCAGTAACTGTGGCTGGGAGTTGAGATTTGTTGAGAAGTCACATGCTCTGCCTTAAAGCTGGGGGAAATTGTTTTTGAGGGGAAAAAAATGAGAGAGATGTGGATACCCAACAAAATAAGACTATTTTAAAGAAAGGAAGGCAGGATTTGGGGGAGGTGATGACAGTGACTAGAATGGGATGGAAAGGACATGCCCGAAAGCCATTCCTGTGGTCTGTGTTGACCTTGAACTTTTATTCCTTGTTGGGTTGGAATTTGGGGCTCTTGCTCATTGTCTTTTGCCTTATAAAGTGACAGTTTATTAAAAAGAAAAAAAAGAAAAATCTCCCAACAACAGAGTGTGTGTGTGCGCGTGTGTGTGTGTATCACATATGTACATCTCCAAAGTTTGACCTGACCTTCTGTTCATGATGTGTCTGCCAAGGTAGAGGTGAAAGCCATCTTGAGTCTCTGTCAGGCTGAGTTGCAGCAGGAAGGACCCTCCTCTCCAGAGAAGCTACTTTGCTGCTCTTGGAATGTACATAAAGGAGACACATTTCTCACTGTCAAATGCCTTCTTCTCCACTCTGCAAAAAATTACAGGTGCAAAAGTCCTGTCCAATCAAAGGAAGCTTCAGCATTTGAATTCTGGACTCATTTGCTGAGACCAGATCCAGGGAGGTCCAGCCCTGTGGAGCCCCACCCTGTGCCAGGGGTTTATTCACACTGTTTTCTTTGATCATCCCTGTGGTCACACTAGGGAAAGAGACCTGCAAGGGGATTCACAGGGAAGGCACTTCTCCTGGAAAACAGGCTTGTCCCAGACACATCACCCATCTACCCCCTTCATCTCCCTCCACCTACATGCTGAAGCTTTCTTTTGACACCTTTCTCTTCTGACCATGCATTTCTTTTTCACTTCATCACAAAAACACAAACAAACCCAAAACAAGCACGATCAACCAAACAGATAAGTTCCCTCCCACAAAAACAAAGACCAAAAAACACAAAAACAAACCAAACCACCACCACCATCAACTATTCCTGGCTTCACAGTAAGAGTATTCAGCATGAATCCAAAGTTTTAATGTTGTCTGGAACAAGTTTACATTCCTCTCACTGAATTAAAACAAAATTCAAGTCTGTTTAAAAGCAAGGAAACTTGGACACACCAGGGAATGTTTTAGTTGACATATGCTCGTCTTAGCTTCTGCCTGAGTAGAAATGTGTGCTGTCTGGTGGGCCCCTGCTCTGTTCTAGTCTTTGATTTTCTCTCCTATGAAAGGAAGAAATTCATTGAGTCAGCAAATACTCATTTTACTACATGGCAGGTACTAATATTAGCTCTAGCAATATAGCTATGGACAAGATCTCCCTGCACCTGCTCTTCCAGAGCTTAATTCTGGGTGGAAAGATGGACACTAAACCCATGAATCAAGATGTGATCAAGAGAATTTCAGCTGGTGATAATTGAAATGAAGAAAGTAACACAGGGAGATGTGGTAGGAAGTGTCTGGGGTGGAGGGCTAAGTTAGATGAGGTCAGGGAAGACCCTCTGGAAGAAGAGGACATTTGAGCAAAGGCTTACATCATGGGAAGGACCCAGCCATAGAGAGGAATGAGGTAGTGCTTTCCAGGAAGGGAGAAGCAAAGTCGGAGTTTGGAAGTCAAGAGTGAGCTTGGCTTGTTTGAAAAAACCAGAGAGAGCAAGGGAAGAGTGGTGGATGGTTTCTGGATTCTGGTCCTTTATTCTGAGGGTTACCCCTGACCCTAATGCATAATTTAACCCTTATAGAAGCCATACTTTGTACACACTATGCCTATTTTAGAGATATACAAACTGACACCCAGGGTCAGTGGGCCATTTGAGATGACATAGCCAGCCAAGAGTAGAAGAAATATGGACCCCGCGCCCCACCCACCACTAGGTCAGTGTGAGAGGGTCAGTCCATGAAAGACCATCCTTACTTCTGATACCAGTTGCAGGTTTGGAGGTTTCCCCAAACCAACTCTAGGTTCAATAATTTGCTAGGAGGAATTCACAGAACTCACTGAAAGCTGTTACACTCATGGTTATGGTTTATTACAGGGAAAGGATGCTGATGAGAAACAGCCAAGGAAATAAGCATGTAGGGCAGAGACTACAAGGGTATGAAATGTGGAGTTTTCAGTTGTCCTCCTCAAGGAGTCAAGATGACATTTCCCTCCTGGCACTACTCATGTGACAATGCACATGGAATATTGCCAATCAGGGAAGCTCACCTGAGCCTTGGTGTCCAGAATCTCTATTAAGGCTCCATCAAGTGGGCATGGTTGGTTGATTGCCCTCATGACTTCAGTCTCTAGCCCCTCCAGAGGCTGACTGATATTCCATGACCAAAAGCCTCCACCTC
This sequence comes from Hyperoodon ampullatus, assembly GCF_949752795.1. Lineage (NCBI taxonomy): Eukaryota > Metazoa > Chordata > Mammalia > Artiodactyla > Ziphiidae > Hyperoodon > Hyperoodon ampullatus. Next base: position 102,650,533 of record NC_136921.1, read on the forward strand.
AAATCACATTGTTACTATCAAGTGTGGCCAGCCCCACCCTAAATCACATTCTTAGGCTATCCAGTGTGACCCAAGGGCCCCAGGCAAACAAAGACACCACTACCAGGCATATCCCAAGGGCCTGGAGATCACTTCCCAGTAGCGAGGGCAAAGGCCACAGGCCTTTTTGTGGAAGATTAAATTTTTGATTGCCCACTCTATACACATCTTCCACAGTACATCGTTTCAGTGGTGCTCAGGCTCCTGGCACACACGTTGTTCTTCTCTTGGTCCCCTGCAGCCTTTTGGATGCATTGGGTGAGGCGGAGAGGTCCTTCCCTTCATTGGCAGGCACACAGGGCAGGAGCACCTTCCATCCACTGCAGGTGGGACATTCTCTCACCTGCCAGGTGCAGGCTCCAGAGCAGGCATTGGTGCGAGGTTACCTGGGAGGCAGCCTGGGAACGTGATGGAAATTACCCTTGACAGGTTGTCCTCACACAGCATTCTGCTCAGAAGGGGCAGCCTGCAGGGGAAGGCAACAAATTGGCCGTCACCTACTGTCTCTATGGCAACCACTGTAGTCCAGTACTCTGGGTCCTTCAGATCCATTCCTAAGCTTTATCCCTCCTCCTTACCAAAAAGTTGTCAGCTTTGTTCGAGGGCAGGTACACTGCTTGTGAATCCCCTCTGAGCCATGACAGTTCAGGCAGGTGCCTTTCCTACTGTGCTGGTAGCTGGCATCTGACAAAGAGAGGGAGGGAGCTGACTTGCCTGTGGACCCATCTGAAATTGGTCCTGTGTCTTATCATGGCTCTTCAGTCCCTATATTAGGACCTCCATCCACCCACCTCACTTTAGACTAAGCTACTTACCTGAATTGGCCCTTCCTTTTCAGCCCTGTTCTCTCCTCCTAGATCTATCCAAGTCTGACCCAATCTGAACTATCCCTCCAAGTTTCATCAATAGAGAGTCAGTGTGGTGGGCCAATGGGAATGTGAGATCACACAGTGATCACTGGAAAAACCAAGTCTGCCCGTGCTAGCTTAACTCATTTGGAAAATTACTCGGAATCTCTGAGCCTGTTTCCTCCTGTCTAAAACCTCACAGGCTTCTTCTGAAGGAGTCTGTACACACAAGTGCTGAAGGCAGTGATCAATACATTATTAGCTATTATTGTTTTCCTGGTGGCTGCTGTGAGTGTTCAATGAGGGGATACATCTCATTAGTACACAACAGTTGCTCATTGCACACACTTCCTTTCTTGCCGAGGTCTTCTTTGTCCCCTTGGCCTGAAACTGTATATAAGCCCACGTTCCTGTCCTCTGAAGTAAAAGACTCTTGCTTTAGTCTCCCAGGCCTCTCTTGAGTCTCAGAAGGCTGACTCAGGAGTTAATGATCAGGAATGTGAAGGTGTAGAAACAAAGAATAGTTAGGCTGGGAAACTGGTAACAATTTAGCCTATAAATCCACCACATAGCAGAGTCACCAAACTCCCAGTTCCCAGAAAGATATAGATGAAGGCCTGACACACATTCCTAAGTTGTTTTTATAGGAAGCTGACCCCCACCAGATGAAAACTGCTGACCACAAGAACATAGACCCTAGACCGGTTGAAACCAGAAAGTTGATGATGCTTGAAATTTCACCTTGAGGCCAACCAATCCAAGAACTGTGCATGAGCTGTTCATGCACCCCGAAGCCCCTCCCTCACATGGCCTTTAAAACCCCTTCCCTGAAAACCGTCAGGGAGTTTGGGTCTTTTGAGCATGAGCTGCCCATTCTCCTTGCTTGGAGCCCTGCAATCAATGCTGTGCTTTCCTTTACCAAAACCCAGCGTCAGTACATTGGCTTTACTGTGCGTGGGTGAGCAGACCCAAGTTTGGTTTGCTAACAAGCCTAGCTCATCATGCACAGCACTTTGGGAGCTGAATGCACACACACACACACACGCACATACAGTCTTCATTCTCTCATCTCCAACCACAGCACCCTCCTTACTCTTCCTCAAGTGCCTGAATCAAGCCCATCTCCAGACATTTGTTCTTTTATGTCTTCTGCTTGTAACACTTTTCCCAGGATAGCTGTGTGGATCAACACTTTATTTCAATTGGGCCTGTGCTCAAACACCAGCCCCTGAGAGGCCTTCCCTGTCCTCACCACTCTTCTCATTCCCATGCTTGTTTTCCCCCATGGCATGTATCACTCCTGATGTTATATTATACATCTGATTGTTTATTTTATATCTTCATCAGAACTTATGTTACATCAGAACAGGTTCTTTGCTCAGTACTCAGGCCTCTATTCCTAGAATAGTGCTAGTTACATAGGAGGTACTCATCTGATATTTTTTGAATAAACTAAAGCATATTCTCTTGCATCGTATTCTCATGGTTTTCATGTTTTGTTTACACATACAGGCCTAGAAGATGGTGTCCAGGACTTATCTGTTTTCTCTCTCCACTTAGTACACTGTAAAAGCATTGGTTTATATCCCGCACTCAATGGAGACATCTATAATTCACTTATATTTATCTACCCATCAGTCTCTTTTTACTGAAAACAGATTTACTGATGTCTGTGTTGCACCTAGTCCTATGCTTGATTTTCTAGGAATTGAAAGATGATTGAAATGTCATCCTGCCTTCAAAGAGCTCATAGTTCAGTAAATTGAAATAACACCTCAGGAGAAGAAACGTGTTTTCCATGGTGACTCAGTATATTATATATAAACACATGCACACCCGTGATGAAAACAGATATTTTAGGAAGCAATGTCCTCTGTTGCTGTCTATTCAATCTTTGGCACTTTTCAAAAATGCTGCTGGCAACTCACTATACAGATTTTATGACTCACTAATGAGTATGACCCGTAATTTAAAAACACAACTGTAATACAACTTAGTTATTTTCCCGGATTACATAGGAATTGTGTAATTATTGTTTCCCAGATATGCCATGTCTGCCTCCTCCACTATGATAATGATAATGATATATACTACTATCTTACCCTACACCAAACACTGTTTTAAACACATTTCATGGACTATCTTGTTAAATCTTAATAACAAGACTTCGAGGCTAGGCCTATTGTTAACCTCATTAAACCAACTGGAAAATAAGCTCAGAGAGATTAGAAAGTCATATATATATATATATATATATATATATATATATATATATATATATATATATATATATATATTTTTTTTTGGCCGCACCCTGTGGTATGCGGGATCCCGGACCAGACTAGGGATCAAACCCCTCTCCCCTGCAGTAGAAGCGTGGAGTCTTAACCACTGGACTGTCAGGGAAGTGCCGAGAAAGTCATCTTATCTAAAATCTTACAACTGGTGAGAGGTAGAGGGCTGGAATCTGTCTTTGGAGCTGTGCTCTTAGCCACTACACCACACTGATTCTCTAGAGCCACTGGACTTGGTCAAGGACCATACCTGTTTTCACCTGTATGTCCAGATTTGAAAGCTCCAAATTTCCCTGGGCTCTTTCCCTCTTTTAGTGATGTTATTTCTCCATCTCATAGTGTAGTATGGTAAGGTATATATCTGATCTTTGCGCCCAGTTCCTGGCACAGGGCTTCAAATGCCCTTGGAATTTCTTAAGTTACTAGACGGTTTGTTATGCTTATGAGGTGACTCATGGTGTATTCTTAGATGGCTTCAGGATGCTGGGTGCTCATCAGAAAGACCTACTTCATAATTAGAGGGTCGTGGCCACATTGCACCTGGTCTTATGCACCTTGTTCATGAGAAGCTGCCTGCTATCTCTATATGAGACTGGTCTCACTACAGGTCACTATTTTTTTTTGTCTGCTGAATTTTCTGATTTTTAAAGAGTGTTTATATCAGTCATCGACGGAGAGTACAGAGGTTAGGTTTAGCTCTCAAGTGGGCACTATGTTTTTAAAATCCAGAAAAATTTCCTTAACCTGGATTTGTGTCTTCTCTTGGGACATCAGCTCTGTCAACTCTGGGAGCACACTTCCTCAATTCCAACAATGGGCCAGATCAGAAAGTGCTTCCATGCACAGTTCACACTTACTCTCACATCCCCTGTCCCCACCACCCTTCACTGCCTCACCTCAACTCTACTCATTCACATTAACTGCCCAGCTTCACCCTTTCCCTACATCAATGTTATCTCCCACCTTTTCTGTCCAGAATGTTAAGTGGAAGTGGAATCCAGGAAGTTTCATTCTTTTCTTCCACAGTCATTCATTTGTTTATTCAACAAATAAAGAGTGAGTGCCTTCATGTGCAGAACTATTCTAGATGCATGGATGTATTTTAACACGAGTATTTAAATATGACTGCCCTCCCCAACCCCCCATGAAGGAAGGAAGGCACAGTTATTTGGGAAGATGGACAAGCTGACAAAAACAGTACAAAACAATATCTAATTAAACGTAAAGGAGTACAGGGTCCTTTGTGGATACAGAGGACAACTGATCCCATAAGGGTCAATGAGATGGTGAAGGAAGACTTCCAGCCTTTCCTGAGAGGCAGTCTTATGGTTGGTGTGAAGGGTAATTAGGACTGATCCTGGGGGAATAGAAAGAGTCCTCCAAGCTGGGGCAGGACAGATTTTGAAAGACAAGAGGTACGGTTGCATAGGCTCAGAAACAGTTCAGCCTGCTTGGAAAGGACCTGCAAGGGGATAAGGAGGGGGATGACAGTGCCAGCTACACATGAAGGAACATGGAGAATGGGAGGGTAGGATCCGTGGGGCTGCCTAGGCAGAGGTCCTAAATCCATGGGTGTTGAGGATCTGGACCACTGTCAGGGGCCAAAGAGGGATGTCAGCAATGGGAAGAGCCAGGATGTAGAAAGTCACAGACCCCAGAAGACCGTGAGTGCCATCCTAAGCATCTTCTGTAGAGCACAGGCCTCCAGTGATGGAGCTGGATGAGCCAGAGACACACCTGGTTTGTCCTTACTCCCAGCAGTGACACAGGAAGATCTAGACAGCTCTCTCTCAGTCTCCAGCAGAGGGAGAGGAGGAACAAGCAAAAAAGCTGACCATGCTCCCAGCCAATTCTATATTTCTGGAGCCAGATGCCTGGCTCAAGAGAAGCGAAAATTTGTCACTTGATATAAGATTAAAGTTTTCATCTGTGTTAGTTTACAATAACCAATAGTAACTGAGACATCCAAGTTTTGCCCAAAATGTCATCAAAGGACAAGAAGAGAGTTTGACAGGGCCTGGTTGAAAGTAATGATTGGAAAAAATAAATAAAATATTTACATGTGGGGGCGTCATTGGCTACATATCACCTCATATGCTGGTTACATAGGGCTGAACAAGATTCATGTCAATCTGAAGGATTTATCTGAGTGGCTGGTCCTGAGGTCCAGATTTAGACAAAGATGGTCTGGGAATGAGAAGGGTCAGGAACATGGGAGGCACAGGGCACATCACCCCCACAGGGTGAGGATGATGCAAAGGCAACTAAGTAGCAGGTGAGTTCACGGGCTCAGGCCAGAGGCATGGTAGCTGGCCTCATCTACTTGGGGTTTTTGAGGGCTTAGGCAATAAGTAAAAAGACAGGGAAAAACAGCACAGAGCAGGCGATTCTGGCACCTAGGGAATGGCAGGGGCAGGCACACTCGCTTTGTCCACCTTGAGGTCTGAACAGTGACAGGTAACTCCACAGGTGCATGTCCTTCGAAATGCAGGGCAGCCGCCTTCTCATGTCCACGGTGACCATGGATCCAAATGGATCAGTGTGTCTGTTATGCTTCCTTTAACTCTCAATTACTGTAAATGAATTTCTGCAGAGTCACTGAGAAGGGGGATGATTTACAACAGATTAACTTTCATTTAGTTTAAAGGAATTGTCTAAATGCATAAATCCGAGCCTGCCTCAAACTCATGAATTTTTATAGCTTCTGCTTGGTTGACCATCCTTTTCTCCCTTTCTTTCCTTCCTCCACCCCTCTTGTCCCCTCCTCCTATGCTCTGCCTTTGGATCTGCCTGGGTTCTGCACCTCTGTCAGACACTTTGCAAGCTGGAAGATGAAAGCTTCCAGCGACCTGTGTAAAATATATTTATGGTGTGTCTCTGCAAATACTCTTGTTTAGTCATAAGAGTATAAATGCAGCATGGCAAGCAATTTGTTGCATGAAAGCTGATATTAATGATTTGACATATTCATACCTACTTGTATGATCAGATTTTTTTTTGCCAGTGACATACTCTGGTCCAAAGTGTCTTATATTAAGACTACCCCTTTCCTCGTATTAAGAGGAGAACGTCTTCCCAAGTTTCCATATGATTCCTGTGGGTACCAAGGAGCTCATTTCTTTATAGTTAATGGGAACCTTACTGTGGGAAGCAGGGTGTCCAAGGGAGACAGGTTTTCCATTAATTGAATCAATAGAATTTCCTGGGCCGACTGCTTCTGTTAGATGCTGGGGTGTACAATGGGACAGGACTGCAATGGCCCCATTGCACAAGCTCACTGTCTAGTGGGGTGCCTTGGACATCTAAGTCCAGGGCTGAGTTGGGATGAACCTATTCAGTTTTCTGTCTAACGCTACCTTCCTGCAAGATTGTCATGGAAAGCTCCCATCACACTTCTAGGAGTGTTAGTGACTGTAATGACCAGATACTGGGGTAAGGCAGAGCAATCATCTGGGCAATTAAGACCTCTATCAAACCCATTTTGTTTTCTTCCATGACTTCTCTCTTTGGAGCCATTTTGCCCAGGAGGGATTTATCCAAAGCAAACCATCCCGTAAAGAAGCAACAGTCCTCAGGTTTATGAGACAAAGGTCAAGACAGTAAGACATAAAACAGAGAGGGTTTAAAAGACAATTCATGTCCATGTTCACTTCCACTGAGACTGGGAAAGCTCTGAGCTGGGGAGAGGGTGGTGAGGAAAGAGAGGGATGGGAACGGTGTGAGCCCTGCCCTGGCCTGTCCTTCCCAGTGAATCCAGTGGGGTGGGGGCATGGAGAGAAGCTGTGTTAAACCTGGCGAGATGAGAGGCGCTCTGCTGCATCAGGACCAGACTTGAGGATGGTGCTGATACCGACCAGTTTTCTTGGCCTCCTTAATCAATAGAAATTGACTAGAGGCCAGACTAGAAATTCAGGCAAGGCTTTACTGGGGCTCCTGCAGGCGCAGGAGGGAGCAAAAACTAGTAACAGGTTCCCTTGCTCACTCCCATAGGTGGGTTCCTTATATGGGGTGAGGGTAGGGGTGGGTCCAGGGGTCGGGCCGGAGGGGTGGCTGAGGTGATCTGCCCACCCCTTGGTGGTGCTGTGTGCAGGGGGCATGCACAGTACCCTTCTTTTGCTCCCGACCTCCTGTTTTTGCTCCCAGCTCTTCAGAGGTGGCAGTTGGGTTTTTTGGTCTTTTTGCATCATTTTTGTCCATAATTTGCCCCAACTGTGCATGCACACAGTTATTTTTAGTCCCATAGAGTTTCTTTTTATTTCATTGCTTGAGGAGATGTTTGTCCAGGTTCAAGCATTGCAGCAAAAGATCCCAGGTCCCAGGCTGTCTCAGTGCCAGCCTCACAACTCCACTCTGCACCACAAGGTGGTGGTTGGGGGGTGGGTTGAGGGGTGACAGTGGTTAAGGTACGGAAGCAATACAGATCAAGTTCCCCCAGGACTTTTCCCTTTTCCATCCTCAGGGCTGTTTTAAGCATTAGAAGGGGAATCATGCAGCAATCAGACACAGCGATGACTGATGACACAGAGGCCCAGTGAGGAGCTATTGGTACAACCCATTGATGAGGTGCCATGGGCCGGAATGGCGCATGGCAGTGGGAATGGCAATGACTCAACAAAATGACAGTGAGGCAGGAGGTAGATGGGCTACAGTCCGGGCATTTACAACTGGCCTCCTAGTTACATTTCTTGGGGTGAGAAAAAGATGAGCTTCAGGCCGGACACTTACAACCAGCCTCCTGTTTGCCCTCCAAAATGGAAGCAACAACAGAAACAGGGTAAATAGCCAGGGTCTGTATCCTGTGGACACCTTAAGATAACAGTCATGGCAGAGACAGAGAGGGGCTAAACCCTGTTTGAGGAAAAGATCAAGAGGTCACATATTTCCCATCCTTGGGGCAAGGGAGACACTGCACATGTGCAGAAAGGCTCCTTGGGGGTCAAAAATCAGGGGACAATGTCAGGCCATAATGAGTCTTGCTTCTCCCAGACTCCTTTGTGTTGAGATCCATCTTGGCTGAGAGGTGTGTGTGCACCTAGGGGGAGGGTCCTGAAACAAATTAGCCAGGGGGGAAAAAGCAAGATGATTGGCCAGAAGTGAGACAAAGACCCAGAAGAACTGCCCTATATAAATGACCTAATCAGGACTTTCCTGGTGACACAGTGATTAAGAATACACCTGCCAATGCAGGGGACATTGGTTAGAGCCCTGGCCCAGGAAAATCCCACATGCCACGGAGCAACTAAGCCCTTGTGCCACAACTACTGAGCTTGCACTCTAGAGCTGGCAAGACACAACTACTGAGCCTGCATGCCACAACTACTGAAGCCCGTGTGCCTAGACACTGTGCTCCACAACAAGTGAAGCCACTGCAATGAGAAGCCCGCACGCTGCAACGAAGAGTAGCTCCCACTCACTGCAACTAGAGGAAGCCCACGCACAGCAATGAAAACACAATGCAGCCAAAATTAAAAAAAAAATTAATTAAATTAAAAAAAGTTTAAAACTTATGTTTAAAAAAAAAAATAATGACCTAACCTCCTCTTTACTGCATTCCTCCTCATTAGGGGGGACGCCCACACCATTTCTCTCTGGGTGTACATCTCTGCCTTGTTTCTATCTTAACAAACTGTTTCTCTGTGTGCTCTCCCACTTGTTGTTGTGCTGTGTCTCTAATAATAAACTTTGTACCTGTTTTTACAGTTTTTACCTCCGTGAGAAATGCATTTTTCACTGGGGGCAAGAGCCAGGGAAAAATAGTTTCTAGCCTCTAGCCCTTGCCTGTCTGTGGGCTAGGATTCCTGGTTTTCATCTAGGCTACCCAGGTTCAATTCCTGGACAAGGAATTAAGACCTCGCTTCACGCCACTGCTCACAGCTGCCTCTCCGAGATCAACAGTAGAAGACGGGAAGAAACTCAGGTGATGTGAGCATTGTACCTCGGTATCACAGTGATGCAAACTCCTACTGGATTCCAAATCATCCCTGCCTCCTATCAACCCCAGGGTGTATAGTTCCTCTTCCACAATTCATTAGCTTTTGACCTGAAGCACAGATACCTTAGAGACTGAAATTTAGTGAGAATATTTGACATTTTTATAATTCCATGACCAAAGCAGACCTTGCAGGACAAAAGTCAAATTGTTAGTTTTACCCCTGAGGCCCTGAGGATTTCATAAGAACATGAAAAAAAGAATCCCATGACTTATATCCTCCTCAGAAGAAACCTTTCCCCTCCAAGCTATTTTGTGACATTCTAGGGGATGGATGGGGATAAAACAAAACTTCTCTTGAGATGGTCAAGATAAAATTAATTCCTATTCTCAGGATTAGGTTGAGAAAGCACCATGGAAATTTTTCTCACCGAGCCCAGAGGCTGCTTGGTCTCTCTGGCGATTTGTAGGAAGTTGTTACCTTCGTACACATTTACTTGTGCCCTCTTGCACAAGGGGCTGTGTCTCGTGCTGGTGCTTTGATTCTGACAGCAGTGAGCCTTGGTGGGGAGAGAAGCCTTCCCCAGCACAGCCGGACACAGGCAGCCCAGCTTCTTGGGGGAAGATGGCTCCACAGAATGTCTTGAAGTATATGGCTTTACCAGAGTGGAAAAGAGGTTACAGGGCTTTTCTGGAAGAACAGAGAAAAGGAGGGACACCAGAGCTTCTGCTTTCAGGTCGGGTGTACTTGTGACAGCTCCAACTCTGACAAGAGAACTAGACATTCTATCTACCAGCAAGACATTTTGGTGGCTTCAGAAGCCCACGAGCTACCATCTGTAGTCCTCGTGGCCAATCACAGTCACTTGAGACACAGTGTATGCTCTTGCCTGCCCTCTTTTGTAATGTGAACTTTGTAGATTTGTGTTCTTTTCTTTTTCTTTCTTTCTTTCTTTCTTTCTTTCTTTCTTTCTTTCTTTCTTTCTTTTTTGTTTTGGTTATCTAGATTTAAGTATTTTATATATTAAAAAAATACATAGTCCCTGCCTTGCAATTATTTGTGTTGGTGCTTTGTTTGCATACTAGATTGTAAACTACTAGAGGGCAAGGGTCATTGTTTATGCACCTTGCTTCCCCCGTAGCATCTGAAAGCATTATACAGAACACTGCATCTGATGGCATGGGCCAGAATACAAGATTTGAAGCAGGAAGAGCTGGGTGTGCTTCTGGTTTTATCTCCTTCTTGCAGTGTGACCTTGTGCACCTGACTTAACTTTTTTGAATTTCAGTTACGTTATCCCAAAAGTGAAGATACCAAATTCAGCCACTACAGGGCATTATTGTTAGGATGAAATGGCATAAATGATAATAAATAGATAAGTTAATATTTGGAGGTTAAAATTTGATCAAAGTCTTAGGTTTAGGCTATGTTAAACCAAAAGCCAGAATTTCCTAATTGTAGATCATTAAGTTTCACTAGGAATGAGGTGAAATAAAGACCCACCAGGCATTCAGACTGGTGTCCTATTTTTTTTCTTTTCTTTTTTTTTTTTTGCGGTATGCGGGCCTCTTACTGTTGTGGCCTCTCCCGTTGTGGAGCACAGGCTCCGTGGCCATGGCTCACGGGCTCAGCTGTTCCGCGACATGTGGGATCCTCCTGGACTGGGGCACGAACCCGTGTCCTCTGCATCGGCAGGTGGACTCTCAACCACTGTGCCACCAGGGAAGCCCTGGTGTCCTATTTTGAATCTTTCACTTTGTACTGGTAACTTAATCAAAATCACAGTATCTGTACTTACCTATCACAATATTATGTACCCAATAATGTACCTAAAGATGTTTCTGTAAAAGAAGAGATCACATAGGTAATTGCCCACTCTGGTTCCATACTCCCGTTCTGTTTCCACTTCTGTGCAATTTGTCTGCAGAGATCTAGACTTACATTTTAATTGGAATCCTGCAAATATTAATCACATATATATGATTACTGTGACACTGTATATTATATTAGGATGTAAGCTCCTTGAAGGTAGTAATTTTTGCCTGATTGTTTTATTTCTGTGTCCTCATCACTTACAATGGCTTCTGACTTATGTGTTCAATGAATATTGAATGAATGAGTGAATGAATGAGTGCCCTCCCAGTGTTTGGCCAATCATAGTGATTCCTTTGGATGCTAAGGCAGCTTGGATTCGGCATTGTCAAGAGCAGGTAAAATGAATGAAGCTTGGTTGTCCGATGTGCTTGCCTCTTACAGTTGAGTTAATTTGATACCTGAGGAGTCTCCTGGAGATTATGTCAAAACAGCTAGTTTCCTAGGCAGACAGGCAAGGCTCATAAATCTGCTCCATGCATTCTCACTCTCTTTAACAACAACAAAAATTCATTTTGAGATAAAATGTCCTGAAGGGGCCTTCAGTAATATGCATCACCAGAATGGAGAGAGTCAAATGCATCACCTCAATCCTGGGAGGCACATTTCATTGCTAGTTAGTGTCAAACATTATCTCATTTGTCAACAAAGCAGTGTGGGGAATAAATACTACGAGGCAGGCACGTGGAACAGGCTCTCTTTTTAACCAGGAGAGTATGTGTTTAGAAGGAAGATGAGTCTAGCAATGGGTGAGTTTATCACTTCCTATCAATGAAATTCGATAGGACACGTGCTCAGACCTTGACTGAGATACCATGAAGCTGACATCTAATTAGTACACTTTTTCTAGTGATAGTAAACATTTACATTTCAATTACTCTGAAAACACCAGAACAAACACAGAAAACATGTACTTTCAAAGGGGTTATATAATCTTTGTCTCACATGTAACTGAAAAAAACAACAACTGTGAATTATGCTGGGAAGTTTGTTACTGCCTTTATTCAAAGTGTTCAGTGAAGGTCAGAGAGAATCAAGACTGTACTTACAGGATGAACATTTATTTGTAAAGAAGGGGAAACGTGGGTACAAGACATGAATGGTATTTTTACGACTTGGGAGGGCGAGTTGATCTACCTTTTTTCTTCATTTAAAAGTTTCACTCCATTTCTTAAGCATGTTCTACTTTTGTAAGGATTTTAGGAGTCAATTTCCATGACAAATCTTGTTGAGTTTTTAATTACTCTTAATTTATAGACAAAGTTGGATGCTATTATTTTTAAAAATTCTCTCATATTTATTCTAGTAATTTACAATTTCTTTAACTTTGATTCATACAAAAAGTAAAGTAGGCATCTATCTTCCATTACTTTCCAGAAGGTCAGCCATTTGTCCAAACACCAGGTATCAATCAACCCATCTTTATTTAACTGGTTTGACCTAACATTATGTCTTTTACTAAATTTTATCTTATTTTTGAACTCTCTTTTCCATTTCATTGATGTATGTCTTCTATTTATGTGCCAATATTAAGCTTGTAATTACTATACTTTATAATACTTGTGATCATATTCTTTAGAATTATTTGGGATATAATTTTATGTTTGCTTTTTCATATAAAGTGTTGAATTAGTTTGCTTTTACTAACTCTCCTTCCCTTTTAAAATTTCAAAATCATATAAATATACATTTATAGATTTACAGATAGGATGTTGACAGCTTTACAGATTTATATAGATTTATTTATGAATTTATAGAGAGTCTTCATAGTTTTATAATATTGACTTTTTCTCCTCAAAAATAAAGTATGACTTTCCATTCATTAAAATAGGTTTGTTTTTTCTAATTCTCACTAGCATTCACAATTTTTTTTCATACAGTGCTAGCATACTCCTTGTTAACACATATTTTTATTCTTTGTTGCTATTATAACTGCAGTCTTTTTCTCATTATGTTTTCTAAGTGGTTAATCGTTTTAGAGTGGATCACTATTGAATTTTAAATGTTGAGTTTGTAATCAACCACTTTACTGGGTTCTTTTATAGTTCTTAATTGTCTTCAGCTAACTTTCTTGGGCCTTATAGCCATGCTCTATTATCTTTGGCAAATGACAATAATTTTGAATCCTTTCCAACTTTATGTGTCATATTTCTTTTTCTTGCCAACTTGTATTGGCTATGACCTCCAGAGTAATGATAAAAATAGTGAAGAGGATGGCCAATATTGTTTTACTCCTGATTTTAGTAGGGATACTTTCAGTGTTTCACCATTAAGCATTGTGCTGGCTTTGGCTTAATTATTGGTACTTTATTAAGAGTCTTATTTTAATTTTAAAATCAGGAATAGGTATCGAATTTTATTGAATATTATTTGTCCAGTAGGTACAAAAGTATTTATGCCTTTTCGGTTACTATGATGAATATTGTATAAGGCATTTGGGGGCTGTATATTCCTGTATTAATGTCCTGTGGGATTGCTTATTAATATATCATATAGGACATTTACAATCTTTACAATCTATTTACATTAATACAATTTATTAGTGAATTTTGTCTATGTCTTATGTCATTTTATGTCATCGTACTATTTTTGTTCGTATTTTCATATCCAGAATATTATGGTTTTGTAAAACTAATTTGGGAACTTTTGGTGTTTATGCTCTGAAAAAAATTTGAAAGCACTTGGGCAATCTGTTAGCTGAAGCATGGATAGAATTCATCTGGAACCTGTGATGCCTGATATCATTTTTCATGTCCCTTTGCACCCTGTATTTCTGTTCATTTATGCTTAACTCTAGAGACTTTATTAAATTTACATTAATTTTACTTTTACAAGACTACTTCTTAAGAGTTGCAAGGTACTTCCATTAGAATGGCCTGATTTTCTTTCTTTTTATGATATTAGTAGCCATTGATAATCATTGTCTAGACCCATTAATTAATTGGGATTTCAGTTATTGATATAATTATTCTATCATTTATTCCTTGTTTATTTGATGGAATAATTTCATAAACAGACAACTTCTTTTATCAACATTTGGTTATTGTGAGTTATAGTTCATATAGTAAATATAATAAAGATAAGATAATTCTTTTTTTTTTACCAGTTTTAAAAATAATGAATTGTTTACTTCGTGATGACAGGTGTTTTGTTTGTTTTGTTGTTGCCGCTTTTGTATCTTTATGAACTCCTGGATTTAGACTTGATATGTGCAGTTATTAACAAAACTAACACATTTTGTCACCTCTGAACAATAAAACCTTGTGAAACTTGGACCGTGAATTCTTTTCACAGAGGCTTTCTAGTATTTGATAGTTTTCTTGTTTTCTGATAGGAAAAACTGTTATATAGCTTTATTTTTTACATTTTCTTTTGCTTTAGATCTGGAATCCAGAGTCATTTTCCCATAGTCCTGGTTTATCTCAGTAAGAAGGTATTTACAGAAAGTACTCTGTGCATGAGGTGTGTTACTGTCACTGGGCAATCATTGTTTTTAGGACTTTTCAGTGTATAGAGTAACAAATTTTTTTAAAACATTATGTTGTAAGTTCATACTGAAACTTCAAGCTATAATTATTATCTGTCATAATTATCAATTTTCCTTATTTCATACACACACCAATTTCATAATGACCATATTAACACCACTAACAGAGAGCTTTACATGTATGTGGCAATTTGGGTCATCCAGAACTGTGAGAAAATAAATTTCTGTTTTTTAAGATACCAAGCCCATGATAATTTGTTACAGTAGACACAAGAAACTAGTACATGTTTTTTTCCATTTTTCAGCTATTATGAATAATGCTTCTATGAACATTTGTTTACACATTTTTTGTGTTGACATGTTTTCATTTCTCTCATGTACACACTTTCGTGTCAACATGTGTTTTCATTTTTCTTCCCATATATCTTGGAGGGTAATTCTTTATTTATTATTTCTTTTAGCTATGTGAATATATTTAAAATAACTGCTTTGAAGTCTCTGTCTACTAATTCCCAAATCTGGCTCATCTCAGGAACATTTTTTGTTGGGTACTTTTTTTCCTGAATATGCGGTATACTTTCCTATTTCTTTGCATTTCTCATAATTTTGTTGTCCTTGTTGTTGTTGAAAACTGGATATTTCAGATAATATATTGTAGTAATTTTGGTCAAATCCCTTCCCCATTCAGTTTTTAGTACTCTTATTTGTGGGTTTATTTTTTCTCTTATTTATTTTCTTGTTGCTTTTCTGTTTAAGAAATTACCTGGACCAATTCTGTAGAGTCTGTATTCTCTGCAGTTGACCCACTGAGTTCTCTGATACTTTTCTTAAGCTTTTGTTCTTATTTTTATGCTTAACTTCCTGGGATTTATCCCTAAATCAGTATAATGTAGTAGTCAGCCATTTTTAGGTCAGAAGATTTCCTTAAATGCCTTTCCTATTGGTCTTCCTCCCTTTGCTAAGGGGAGCTGTGTAAGAGGGCAAACCTTCAAACTGCAGACAGTCTACACTATAGACCTAGCTTTCACTTCCACCATGTGCAGGTCTTCAAGTTCATCCAGAGGAAAGTGTTCTTATTTTTTTGCCATGTTTTTCCTGGGCATGTGCACAGCCTCCTGCGTGTGCACCAATTTTGAGATCTGCAGGAATGTCAGAGCTTTTCAAATTCCCTATGGTCATCTTGTTTTCCATAATTCCCTTTTATATTCCTGGCTAGACTGTTGTTTACTACAGACAAAGCAAGTCATAGCCTTAGGCAGCTACAATGTTGTTAAGAGATTGATATTGCTTTGGTAGTCCGCTAAGGGTAAGTTTTTTTTTTTTTTTTTTTCCTTCTTAATGAGCTGAGCACTGAGTTGAATTGAATAGCCACAGTACCTGGGCATAGAGATTTTTCTGGTAGTTGGAAGTTCATATAACGTATTTACTGTGCTCTGAAGATGGTGCTTTTAACGGGATATCAGAAAAGTTCAGTCCTCCTGTTTTGCTGCAAGAATATTGGCTTTCCATAGCTACCACACTACTGAGCAGAGCATGATAGGTTATGGGAATAGGCCCAAGTTAAACGGAGGTTGTGTTATGAAGGTTCAGTAGTTTCTTTTAGATAAAGGATTTTCAGTTTGCTGTAGCTTTGGTTAATTTCCAGAGTTCTGAAATAGTTATTGGTTAGTTTTGTTAAAGCAGGTGGGTAGCTAGATATGAGCAGAGAAAGTGGGGCAGGGGCTAGGTGACAGGAAACCACACATCTTGTAAACAACGGGGGTCCTTGGACAGACACAGAAAAGCAGGAGCCTCCAGACTGACAGGAAACCACACATGCTGGGGAGATAAGTGTCTTGGAGGAGGACAAAGAAAGGTGGGAAAAGGGGGGGAATCTCCCGCGTCCAAATGTAATTTTTGCTCATTATGCTCTCATTACAATAAAATTAGCCTTGCAGATTGGAAGTTCCTATCGTGCACCA
Source organism: Hyperoodon ampullatus (assembly GCF_949752795.1). Classification (NCBI taxonomy): domain Eukaryota; kingdom Metazoa; phylum Chordata; class Mammalia; order Artiodactyla; family Ziphiidae; genus Hyperoodon; species Hyperoodon ampullatus. The sequence continues at coordinate 102,666,964 of NC_136921.1, forward strand.
ATGCCATGACACTTTCAATAAAGACTAAATAAGGACAAAAATCCCTCTGCTCCTTGGGAAGGTGAAGCTGGGTTGAAAATCAGGGAATACAACCCCCAAACCACCCCATCCCCAATGAATATGCCACCTCTTCATTTCTATGCCCCACATAACCTGCTTGGCAAAGAAACTCAGGGCAGCTACTCACCTGAGACTGCCCGCTCTTCCCTGGAGAGTATACTCTTGCTTAAATAAATCCTCATTTTACTTTCTTGACCTCTCTGTCTCCTCTCTGAATTATTTCTGTGATGAGACAAGAACCTACCCACCAGGAACATCTTTGTTTTGCTAGTATTTTAATTTTCATTGTTTTTGCAGGAAAGCACTCCACTGAGGTTATCACTCCACTATCCTGTCAATCACTCCCAGCTATTTTTGACAGTTAAGCTAAATCCTCCATGTCAAAGCATATTATCAGTACTAACTTTATTGTATTTCTTATAATCATATTTACTTCCATGGGAAAATACATCTTTCATGTTTACAACATTTCTTTTTTTTTTTTTTTTTTTTTTTTTTTTCCACAAATTTAATCAGTTATATGTATACATATGTTCCCATATCCCCTCCCTTTTGCGTCTCCCTCCCACCCTCCCTATCCCACCCCTCCAGGCGGTCACAAAGCACCGAGCTGATCTCCCTGTGCTATGCGGCTGCTTCCCACTAGCTATCTACCTTACGTTTGGTAGTGTATATATGTCCATGCCGCTCTTTCACTTTGTCACAGCTTACCCTTCCCCCTCCCCATATCCTCAAGTCCATTCTCTAGTAGGTCTGTGTCTTTATTCCTGTCTTACCCCTATGTTCTTCATGACCTTTTTTTTTCTTAAATTCCATATATATGTGTCAGCATACAGTATTTGTCTTTCTCTTTCTGACTTACTTCACTCTGTATGACAGACTCTAGGTCCATCCACCTCATTACAAATAGTTCAATTTCATTTCTTTTTATGGCTGAGTAATATTCCATTGTATGTATGTGCCACATCTTCTTTACCCATTCATCCAATGATGGACACTTAGGTTGTTTCCATCTCCGGGCTATTGTAAATAGGGCTGCTATGAACATTTTGGTACATGTCTCTTTTTGAATTATGGTTTTCTCAGGGTATATGCCCAGTAGTGGGATTGCAGGGTCATATGGTAGTTCTATTTGTAGTTTTTTAAGGAACCTCCATACCGTTCTCCATAGTGGCTGTACCAATTCACATTCCCACCAGCAGTGCAAGAGTGTTCCCTTTTTTCCACACCCTCTCCAGCATTTATTGTTTCTAGATTTTTTGATGATGGCCATTCTGACTGGTGTGAGATGATATCTCATTGTAGTTTTGATTTGCATTTCTCTAATTAGTAAAGATGTTGAGCATCCTTTCATGTGTTTGTTGGCAGTCTGTATATCTTCTGTGGAGAAATGTCTATTTAGGTCTTCTGCCCATTTTTGGATTGGGTTGTTTGTTTTTTTGTTATTGAGCTGCATGAGCTGCTTATAAATTTTGGAGATTAATCCTTTGTCAGTTGCTTCATTTGCAAATATTTTCTCCCATTCTGAGGGTTGTCTTTTGGTCTTGTTTATGGTTTCCTTTGCTGTGCAAAAGCTTTTAAGTTTCATTAGGTCCCATGTGTTTATTTTTGTCTTTATTTCCATTTCTCTAGGAGGTGGGTCAAAAAGGATCTTGCTGTGATTTATGTCATAGAGTGTTCTGCCTATGTTGTCCTCTAAGAGTTTGATAGTGTCTGGCCTTACATTTAGGTCTTTAATCCATTTTGAGCTTATTTTTGTGTATGGTGTTAGGGAGTGATCGAATCTCATACTTTTACATGTCCCTGTCCAGTTTTCCCAACACCACTTATTGAAGAGACTGTCCTTTCTCCACTGTACATTCCTGCCTCCTTTATCAAAGATAAGGTGACCATATGTCCGTGGGTTTATCTCTGGGCTTTCTATCCTGTTCCATTGATCTATCTTTCTGTTTCTGTGCCAGTACCATACTGTCTTGATTACTGCAGCTTTGTAGTATAGTCTGAAGTCAGGGAGCCTGATTCCTCCAGCTCCATTTTTCGTTCTCAAGATTGCTTTGGCTATTCGGGGTCTTTTGTGTTTCCATACAAATTGTGAAATTTTTTGTTCTAGTTCTGTGAAAAATGCCAGTGGTATTTTGATAGGGATTGCATTGAATCTGTAGATTGCTTTGGGTAGTAGAGTCATTTTCACAATGTTGATTCTTCCAATCCAAGAACATGGTACATCTCTCCATCTATTTGTATCATCTTTAATTTCTTTCATCAGTGTCTTATAATTTTCTGCATACAGGTCTTTTGTCTCCTTAGGTAGGTTTATTCCTAGATATTTTATTCTTTTTGTTGCAGTGGTAAATGGGAGTGTTTCCTTGATTTCACTTTCAGATTTTTCATCATTAGTATATAGGAATGCCAGAGATTTCTGTGCATTAATTTTGTATCCTGCAACTTTACCAAATTCATTGATTAGCTCTAGTAGTTTTCTGGTAGCATCTTTAGGATTCTCTATGTATAGTATCATGTCATCTGCAAACAGTGACAGCTTTACTTCTTCTTTTCCAATTTGGATTCCTTTTATTTCCTTTTCTTCTCTGATTGCTGTGGCTAAAACTTCCAAAACTATGTTGAATAAGAGTGGTGAGAGTGGGCAACCTTGTCTTGTTCCTGATCTTAGTGGAAATGGTTTCAGTTTTTCACCATTGAGGACGATGCTGGCTGTGGGTTTGTCATATATGGCCTTTATTATGTTGAGGAAAGTTCCCTCTATGCCTACTTTCTGCAGGGTTTTTATCATGAATGGGTGTTGAATTTTGTCGAAAGCTTTCTCTGCATCTATTGAGATGATCATATGGTTTTTCTCCTTCAATTTGTTAATATGGTGTATCACGTTGATTGATATGCGTATATTGAAGAATCCTTGCATTCCTGGGATAAACCCCACTTGATCATGGTGTATGATCCTTTTAATGTGCTGTTGGATTCTGTTTGCTAGTATTTTGTTGAGGATTTTTGCATCTATGTTCATCAGTGATATTGGCCTGTAGTTTTCTTTCTTTGTGACATCCTTGTCTGGTTTTGGTATCAAGGTGATGGTGGCCTCGTAGAATGAGTTTGGGAGTGTTCCTCCCTCTGCTATATTTTGGAAGAGTTTGAGAAGGATAGGCGTTAGCTCTTCTCTAAATGCTTGATAGAATTCGCCTGTGAAGCCATCTGGTCCTGGGCTTTTGTTTGTTGGAAGATTTTTTATCACAGTTTCAATTTCAGTGCTTGTGATTGGTCTGTTCATATGTTCTATTTCTTCCTGATTCAGTCTTGGCAGGTTGTGCATTTCTAAGAATTTGTCCATTTCTTCCAGGTTGTCCATTTTATTGGCATAGAGTTGCTTATAGTAATCTCTCACGATCTTTTGTATTTCTGCAGTGTCAGTTGTTACTTCTCCTTTTTCATTTCTAATTCTATTGATTTGAGTCTTCTCCCTTTTTTTCTTGATGAGTCTGGCTAATGGTTTATCAATTTTGTTTATCTTCTCAAAGAACCAGCTTTTAGTTTTATTGATCTTTGCTATTGTTTCCTTCATTTCTTTTTCATTTATTTCTGATCTGATTTTTATGATTTCTTTCCTTCTGCTAACTTTGGGATGTTTTTGTTCTTCTTTCTCTAATTGCTTTAGGTGCAAGGTTAGGTTGTTTAGTCGAGATATTTCCTGTTTCTTAAGGTGGGATTGTATTGCTATAAACTTCCCTCTTAGAACTGCTTTTGCTGCATCCCATAGGTTTTGGGTCGTCGTGTCTCCATTGTCATTTGTTTCTAGGTATTTTTTTATTTCCTCTTTGATTTCTTCAGTGATCACTTCGTTATTAAGTAATGTATTGTTTAGCCTCCATGTGTTTGTATTTTTTATAGCTCTTTTCCTGTAATTGATATCTAGTCTCATAGCATTGTGGTCGGAAAAGATACTTGATACAATTTCAATTTTCTTAAATTTACCAAGGCTTGATTTGTGACCCAAGATATGATCTATCCTGGAGAATGTTCCATGAGCACTTGAGAAAAATGTGTATTCTGTTGTTTTTGGATGGAATGTCCTATAAATATCAATTAAGTCCATCTTGTTTAATGTATCATTTAAAGCTTGTGTTTCCTTATTTATTTTCATTTTGGATGATCTGTCCATTGGTGAAAGTGGGGTGTTAAAGTCCCCTACTATGATTGTGTTACTGTCGATTTCCCCTTTTATGGCTGTTAGTGTTTGCCTTATGTATTGAGGTGCTCCTATGTTGGGTGCATAAATATTTACAATTGTTATATCTTCTTCTTGGATCGATCCCTTGATCATTATGTAGTGTCCTTCTTTGTCTCTTCTAGTAGTCTTTATTTTAAAGTCTATTTTGTCTGATATGAGAATTGCTACTCCAGCTTTCTTTTGGTTTCCATTTGCATGGAATATCTTTTTCCATCCCCTTACTTTCAGTCTGTATGTGTCTCTAGGTCTGAAGTGGGTCTCTTGTAGACAGTATATATATGGGTCTTGTTTTTGTATCCATTCAGCCAATCTGTGTCTTTTGGTGGGAGCGTTTAGTCCATTTACATTTAAGGTAATTATCGATATGTATGTTCCTATTCCCATTTTCTTAATTGTTTTGGGTTCGTTATTGTAGGTCTTTTCCTTCTGTTGTGTTTCTTGCCTAGAGAAGTTCCTTTAGCATTTGTTGTAAAGCTGGTTTGGTGGTGCTGAACTCTCTCAGCTTTTGCTTGTCTGTAAACGTTTTAATTTCTCCATCAAATCTGAATGAGATCCTTGCTGGGTAGAGTAATCTTGGTTGCAGGTTTCTCTCCTTCATCACTTTAATTATGTCCTGCCACTCCCTTCTGGCTTGTAGAGTTTCTGCTGAGAGATCAGCTGTTATCCTGATGGGGATTCCCTTGTGTGTTATTTGTTGTTTTTGCCTTGCTGCTTTTAATATGATTTCTTTGTGTTTAATTTTTGTCAGTTTGATTAATATGTGTCTTGGCGTATTTCTTCTTGGATTTATTCTGTATGGGACTCTCTGTGCCTCCTGGACTTGATTAACTATTTCCTTTCCCATATTAGGGAAGTTTTCAACTATAATCTCTTCAAATATTTTCTCAGTCCCTTTCTTTTTCTCTTCTTCTTCTGGAACCCCTATAATTCGAATGTTGGTGCGTTTAATGTTGTCCCAGAGGTCTCTGATATTGTCCTCTGTTCTTTTCATTCTTTTCTCTTTATTTTGCTCTGCATTAGTTATTTCCACTATTTTATCTTCCACCTCACTTATCCGTTCTTCTGCCTCAGTTATTCTGCTATTGATCCCATCTAGAGTATTTTTCATTTCATTTATTGTGTTTTTAATCGATGCTTGATTCATCTTTAGTTCTACTAGGTCCTTGTTAACTGTTTCTTGCATTTTGTCTATTCTATTTCCAAGATTTTGGATCATCTTTACTATCATTATTCTGAATTCTTTTTCAGATAGACTGCCTATTACCTCTTCATTTGTTAGGTCTGGTGGGTTTTTATCTTGCTCCTTCTCCTGCTGTGTGTTTTTCTGTCTTCTCATTTTGCTTATGTTACTGTGTTTGGGGTCTCCTTTTTGCCGGCTGCAGGTTCGTAGTTCCTGTTGTTTTTGGTGTCTGTCCCCAGTGGCTAAGGTTGGTTTAGTGGGTTGTGTAGGTTTCCTGGTCGAGGGGACTAGTGCCTGTGTTCTGGTGGATGAGGCTGGATCTTGTCTTTCTGGTGGGCAGGTCCACGTCTGGTGGTGTGTTTTGGGGTGTCTGCAGACTTTTTATGATTTTAGGCCACCTCTCTGCTAATGGGTGGCGTTGTGTTCCTGTCTTGCTAGTTGTTTGGCATAGGGTGTCCAGCACTGTAGCTTGCTGGTCGTTGAGTGAAGCTGGGTGCTGGTGTTGAGATGGAGATCTCTGGAAGATTTTCGCCGTTTGATATTATGTGGAGCTGGGAGGTCTCTTGTGGACCAGTGTCCTGAAGTTGGCTCTCCCACCTCAGAGGCACAGTACTGACTCCTGGCTCCTCAATTTGGGATGATTTGTTGTCTATTCATGTATTCCACAGATGCAGGGTACATCAAGTTGATTGTGGAGCTTTAATCCGCTGCTTCTGAGGCTGCTGGGAGAGGTTTCCCTTTCTCTTCTTTGTTCTCACAGCTCCCGGGTCTCAGCTTTGGATTTGGCCCCGCCTCTGCGTGTAGGTCGCCGGAGGGCGTCTGTTCTTCACTCAGACAGGAAAGGGTTAAAGGAGCAGCCTCTTCGGGAACTCTGGCTCACTCAGGCCGGGCGGGAGGGAGGGGCACGGAGTGCGGGGCGAGCCTGCAGCGGCAGAGGTCGGCGTGACGTTGCACCAGCCCGAGGCGCGCCGTGCGTTCTCCCAGGGAAGCCGCCCCTGGATCCCGGGACCCCGGCAGTGGCGGGCTGCTCAGGCTCCCGGAAGGGCGGTGTGGACAGTGACCTGCGCTCGCACACGGGCTTCTTGGCGGCGGCAGCAGCAGCCCCAGCGTCCCACGCCCGTCACTGGGCTCCGCGCTTTCAGTCGCGACTCGCGCCCGTCTGTGGAGCCCCTTTAAGCAGCGCTCTTAATCCCCTCTCCTCGCGCAGCAGGAAACCAAGAGGGAAGAACAAGTCTCTTGCCTCTTCGGCAGCTCCAGAGTTTTCCCGGACTCCCTCCCGGCTAGCTGTGGCACATTAGCCCCCTTCAGGCTGAGTTCTCGCCGCCAGCCCCAGTCCTCTCCCTGCGCTCTGACCGAAGCCCGAGCCTCAGCTTCCAGCGCCGCCCGCCCCGGCGGGCGAGCAGACAAGCCTCTCGGGCTGGTGAGTGCCGCTCGGCACCGATGCTCTGTGCGGGAATCTCTCCGCTTTGCCCTACCCAGGTATGTGGGGAGTTTCTTGCCTTTTGGGAGGTCTGGGGTCTTCTGCCAGCGTTCAGTAGGTGTTCTGTAGGAGTTGTTCCACGTGTAGCTGTATTTCTGGTGTATCCGTGAGGAGGAAGGTGATCTCCGCGTCTTACTCTTCCGCCATCTTACCCGGAAGTCCCAACATTTCTTGATAATATAGTTTAAGTCATTTAGGTTGTCCGAAGCTCATTCCTTAGATTCTTCAGGAAAGAATCATGAAAGCAAAATTCCCTGTATTTTTGTATAGAAATAAGACTGAGACTGTGACTTTTGTACTTTAATATCAGTTTGACTGGTTATAAAGTCCCTGGTTTATATTTAATTTTCTTGAATATCTTAAATGTTATGTGACATAAAATGTTGCCATCAAAAATCTGATGGCCCTATTTTTTTCCCTTATAATTTACTTGGTCATTGATGAAAGATGCTTTCTTTTATGTATTATAATAATTTTAGTTTCATATGTCTCAGTGTTGGTTGTTCTGGATAGATTTTCACAGGTATGTGGCATTCTATTTTACTATATAGAGTCAAGTAATATTTGAATTCAAAGAGTTCTCTTGAATTATGTTTTTAGTTTTTGTTTCATTCATTGCTTTTGCTTTCTTCTTTGAAAACTTCAAATCTACATATACTGAATTTCATTTGCCTCTTTTCTGTATCTTTCACTTTCTCTTGAATCCTTTTTGGGTCAACTTAATTTTTAAAAAGAATTTAAATAATGCCCTCTTTCAATCACAAATCATAACTGTTATGCTTATTTATCTTGTATTCTCTTTGTCAATTATTTATTTCTGAGATTTTTTTCTTTTTTAAAAACTTTCTTGAATTCTGTCACCTCTTTTTTTAATCATCCTTTACTTAATCACCAAATTTTTGAATGTTTTCTTTCAAATTTTTTGAGATATAATTGAAATACAGCACTGTGTAAGTTTAAGGTGGACAGCATAATGATTTGACTTACATACATCATGAAATGATTATCACAAGTTTAGTGAACATCCATCATCTCATAGAGATATAAAATTAAAGACATAGAAAAAAAAGTTTTCCTTGTAATGAGAACTCAGGATTTACTTTCTTAACTTTCATATATGACATAGAGCAGTGTTAATTATATTTATCCTGTTTTACATTGCATCCCTAGTATCTATTTATCTTAACAAATGGAAGTTTGTACCTTTTGACTGCCTTCATCCAATTCCCCCTCCCTCCACCCACCACCTTTGGTAACCAAAAATCTGATCTCTTTTTCTATGAGTTTGTTTGTTTGCTTGTTTGTTTTTGAAGTAAAATTGACCTACAACACTATGTTAGTTCCTGTTACACAATATAATGATTTGATATTTCTACACTTTTCAAAATGATCACCATGATAAATCTAGTTACCATTTGTCCCATACAATGATATTACATCATTATTGACTATATTCCCCACACTGTGCATTTCATACCTTTGACTCATTTATTTTGCAACTGGAAGTTTGTAACTTAATCCGTCTCACCTATTTCTCTCCTCCGCTGCACTCACTTCCCTTCTGGCCACCACTTATTTGTTCTCCATATCTATAACTCTGTTTCTGTGTTGTTATGCTTGCTTATGGTTTAGTTTTTTGAATTTGACATATAATTGAAATCACACAGCCTTTGTCTTTCTCTGTCTGACTATCTCACTTAGCATAATACCATCTAGGTCCATCCCTGTTGCTGCAAATGGCAAGATTTCATTCTTTTTTTATGGCTGAGTATCATTCCATTGTATATGTATATCACATCTTCTTTACCTATTCGTCTATTGGTGGACACTTGGGTTACTTCCATATCTTGGCTATTGTAAATAATGCTGCAATGAACATAGCAGTGCATATATCCTATCTAATTCATGTTTTCATTTTCTTTGGGTAAATACAGGAGTGGATTTGATGGATCGTATGGTAGTTCTATCTTTAATTTTTTTAGGTCCAAGTGTAATTTATGTTGCCTTTGTTTAATGTCTATCCTCCTCTTAATTTCTTTTGATTCATTTTCTGAGCTCATCTTTCTGGGGTGTTTTAATTAGTTGAAAGTTTCCTATACTTTTGAAGAGAGAAATGCAACAGGATAGCTTTTACAGCTTTATTTCTCTGGAAATTCCATTTCTCTTGTTTCACAAAGAGACAAAAAAAAAAAAAATGCTTCCTGAGAGCTGCCTCCTTGACTCCCATTTGTTTCTATTGGGATCTTCTTTATCATTTCCTCCTATTGTTTAATGGGTTCTGTCCCTGGAAGTTTCTTCTTATAGGAGGGATTTATCCTGGAATGGAGATTTGGTTTTTTTTTTTCCTGTACGCAGGCCTCTCACTGTTGTGGCCTCTCTCATTGCAGAGCACAGGTCCAGACGCACAGGCTCAGTGGCCATGGCTCACGGGCCCAGCTGCTCCGCAGCACGTGGGATCCTCCCAGACCGGGGCACGAACCCGTGTTCCCTGCATCGGCAGGTGGACTCTCAACCACTGAGCCACCAGGGAAGCCCGAGATTTGCTTTTTGAATTTGGAGATTTCATAAAACCTATATTGTTCCAGCATCAAGGTTCTCTGTTAGCAATCTGAATCAGACATTTCAGGGCTTCCTCAGAATTCTGACTTCTCTTCTTAGTTGATTTGTCATACTTTGCAGTGAATATTTGTTGTCAACTTTGGAGTTTGTCTGTTTTCAGGGTCATGCTAAGCCATGTTGTCTTTCTCTATGTGGTTCTTGTAGGTGTTTGTGGTTTTTCCTTGCTCCTGTTTTGGGATCTATTGGATACCTGCTTGCTGGATTTTGTCATATATGTTTTCTGTATGTTTTTATTTAGCTTATTCTCGTTTCCGTGTGTGTCTCTCTGTGTGTGTGTGTGTGTGTACTTTAAAGGAATAAGAAAAATTAAAAAAAATATTGCCATTCCCAACATTTTCCTGAAATCCTAATGATTATATTTTCACAACCTAGTTGATTTCATTTGTTGTTTTATAATTTTTTATCAAATATTTTGTATCTTTTGCTTGAGTTCTTGCATTATAGAAAACATATATTATTTCCTTCATTTTGTAGAGAAATATTAATCACAATTTTCATCATGTAATTGTGTAGTATGTCTGGTATATATTAATCAATTTTCTGGGTAGTCTTTCCCTTTCCTCCTTTTTAAATTTCAATATTTGTAATTGGTATGTTCATATTTCCTTTTCAATTCTCACTTATATCTTAAAGAAGAGAGAGGATGAAGACGGTGGAAATAAAGTCTTAATGGACTTTTTGAAAAAAAATATAGTCCTAAGACTATACTGGAAGTATTTATTGCAGAAATTCAGCAATTTGAGGGATACTTTCTTGTCCATAAGAAGTTCCTCAAGCATGAATTCCTGGGGAATAATTATAATTATAGAGTACATAGTAAAGTGATTGTATTTGTGTGATTTAACCTGTACTTCTCTTGGCTTGACAAAGATCAAATAGCTGCATAGTTTTTTGTCATCCACAATATTCCCTCCATCATTCCATGTCAACAGTGATTTTTTTCCTTGAATATTTGGTAGCTTCTTGTCTAGCACCACATTAATTGTCATTCCATGGGTGTCAAACAAGGTTCAAGAATACTTTCTGGATTGTTGGACCACTTAATTTTCTTGTTTCAATTAAAAGAGGAATGATTGGGTTTTTTTCCTTGGGGCATAAAACACTTTTTGCAGACTTTCAATTCTTTCATAGACCTGAAGAGAACAATATTTTCATTAGACAGCCCATATCATCCTGAACCAATATTTATAGTATTGGCATAATTTGTTCATACATTGTACTTTGTGATTTTAGGCATTTCCTATTTTAATTGTTATTATCTGTAATTGTTTTTCTTTCTTCCAAGTTTATTTATAAGAAGATATTTTTATTCTGCTATCTTCAACCAAGGTTATCAGAATATATTCCACAGAATATATTCTTTTACTATCAACATTATCATCAGTTTTATCAGGTGTAAGAATCATTTTGACTTTTGTCCTGCAGTGGATTTCTTTGCCAAGGATAACATATTGAACATAGAAGAACTTTATGCCCTTCTTATGAAAATTTTCTTTTCTATTCTTTTAAATAAATCTGATACATCTTTTCGTTTTTATTGTTAGGGAAAATTAGTCATATAGCTTTCATTCAGCTTTTCTTTTATTAACCCAATCAAGTTATTGACTCCTTACTATGCACAAACCACTAGACTAAGTACCAGAGAAGAAAGCTCTTGTCTTCATGGGCTTTCATTTCAGTGAAGGATGAAGACTAAACAAGTCAGCCTGCATGACTTCCACAGGTCTCCACGGTAAGTGTTTCTTAAACTGCTCACCTTAACTGCCTTCAAATTCTATTATTTTCTTTTTGAACTTTAGTCTTATCAGGGTTTTATTTACTAAGATACTACGTTTCATAATTAATTATAAATACTTTTGAACATTTTATAATGTAGCTTTCAGAAACAGATTGAACATGTCAGGGCTCCAAGGTGACATAATTTAAGCTTGTATCAGAATACAGATACAAGTATATGTACTAAATATAAGACATTTAAAAAGAGAAACACTGAAACAAAATGAAGCAGGTTGTGTGATATAGACCACTTAGCATTTAGATCAAAAGGACATTTTACAAGCTGGTTAAAGGTGAATCCTGTATCTACAGACATATTGACTGCTTCTCATATCAACCATTCATCAATATGTCCAGAGTTTTCCAACAGAGAGTTTGCAATGAATTTAACTTTCCTTCTGTTCGGATTGCTAGCACAGAATCAATGGAAACCAATTGCTCTTTGTCAGAAGTATAAGATAACGAAATAACCGAGTTATAGTGACCTTCAGTCAACTGGTTAATTATTAGTATTTCAGTTACTTTTTAATTTTGAATTTTCTCTGGAGTGAACCCTTGCTCTCTATTTTCCTCCAGTGAGATATTCTACCTTAGTGATTTCCAGAAGGTAAGAGTAAATCAAACCAATTATAATGAGTGCTCTTTTGAGTCCAGAAATCATTAAAGACAGCAAAATGGAAACTTTCACAGTTCTATCCTGAACTCCTTTCTACTCCATCCACAAGCTCTTGCATGTCTGTTTTTATAATAGGCTTATTATCAAACCTGGTAAATAGACATTTAGCTTCAATTAATCCCTGTTTTTCACTCAACTGTGTTTACTAGTAAACTCAAGAACTGAGCTGATTAAAAATTTGCTTAGGTAGGTATGTCATAATTTCCTTACCAACATTTTTTTCCTACTTTGACTCAAATTGCCCTTAAGCAGGCAGGCTACATCTAGGCAGTTGGACGTCATGGGCTTACAGTTGAAGATGACATTATAGAAAGAGACATCAAGCTGGTATGGGGACTAGGAAGTGCAGTGGTCACAGATAGTAGCAAACATTAGGTCAATGCTTTAGAGTAAGTTCCCTGCAAATAGACTATGAGATGGGAATGGCATGCAAAAAGCTTTTTTTGTGGTGTGATCACAGAAGATAAACCTCTAGTGAAGTGAGAAGTTAGAATTAGACAGAGGGAGAAGCTGACTTGCAATGTGGTCTCAACTAAGGCTCCAGTCAAGCCAAGGAAGCTCTTGAGCTGGGACAAGTCTTCACATGGACCAGACCTTTGTTTCCCTATATCAGCTTCCTTGGTGGTGGCATAATGGTCGACATGTAGTTTCCTTTAGCTAAGAGTAATGCCCAGGAATAGATATAGCTGTGAACTTTCAGTGTCCAGTATTCCCAGCAGCTAGGATGTGTGTATTTGGATTATAGAAGGCAACTGGTTGGAACACCAGAGAATCCATCACAGTCAGTAAATTAGGTGGGCTTAAAGTTAGGGAGTGTACAGTTGTGTTTTTTATACCACTAGAAGTGCAATGATTAAACAGTAGCACTGCTAAGCTCTTACAGCCGAGAGGGAAAATTTAATGGTATAATGACATCCATGTTTCTTCAAAATGAGTGTTTTTCAACCCAGACTCCAAATAGGCAATGGTACTTCCCATAAGAAAGTATGAACTATAATCCTTTGTATCATCCCAAACTGAAGATAATGGAAGTCAGAGCAACAATCACTTGGGTAAATGGGCAGGGAGAAAAATAACACAGAACCAAGACACACAGAGAAGGATGTTTTTGTCTTTCCTGGGTATTAAGTAAAGCAGGAAGCTGACTTTTCACAAAGCATTTGGAGGAATCCAACTACTTTCAGAATATTGATCATAAAACTTAGAGTCTATAAGTTATCTTTGGATTTTCCTTCTCCAGTAAGAGCAGAGAGCTGGTTATACGGCAATCCTCCTACTAAGAACAGCTACGGAATATAAACAAAACACAAAACGAATCTCTTTGAAGGTACTAGAAGACTACTAAGGCAGCCAGAACTTAAAAAACCAGGACCTGAGAGAGAAGGAAAGCACACGGAGATGGGTCCACATTCCAGAGGGATTTTCCCATTGAGGCATTGGACAGGTCATAAGTGGAGTGGGGCCCAGAGGCTCAGAAGCCAAGGAGAATGCAATGATTTCTAGTTGGGAAACTGACCAGATTCTTATGCAGTCTCGTGAGGCTGTGAAATTAAACTTGGACTCTGGACTGAAAGTCAATCATTTGAGGATAGACCAAGATACCAGAGAAAAGGGAAGTACATTGAGATGCACAAAATCATCTGCCTATTCTTCCTCTTAATATATGTGCTCATCTTTAGGCAGAGGGGTTAGGAAGGCAAGAGGACAGCACAAGAGATAAATAAATAGGGGGATCAGCAGAATTCTTAGCTGTCCCCTGGGCTAAGGAGATAAACAGGAATTCTGGACCCACTAAAGAGGTGGAACTCTGGTAAAGACCCCACTTTCAGGCATAGGAATAAGGCTGAATTCCAGTAGTAGGAGTAAAGATATAAGTCAACTCTCAGAAAACTCTGAAGCCCACATTCAAACAAACCCAAACCAGACTAGACCAAGGCTATCTCCCCAAGATTGATCCTTTGTGGGAGGAAGAGAGTATCAGCCATACCTTTAAGCTATCTGTGTAAATTTTAATGAACACTGTGTGACATTCAATTAAAATTACCAGGAAAACCATGAGTCTGGACTAAGTTTTCTAAAAATGGGGGGAAAATTCCATGTAAACAGACCCATATCATACCTCACTTATCAAAATGGTCAGAGGCAGGCTTTAAAATAACTGTAATTAATATGTTCAACAAAATAGATGAGAAGTAGGAGAATTTCTACAGAGACTTGGACTTATATGAGACAAAAAGAAATTAGAGAGATGAAAAATATAATATATGAAATTAAAAACCCATTATATGAATTAAAGGCAAATTAAAAAAAAACAGCAAAAGAGAAGATTGAGAAAACTATAAAATAGAAAATATCTGAATTGAAACATGGAGAGAAAAAAATAATAAAATGCAGAAAAGAATACAGATGACACATGGGAAACAGTGAAAATGATTAATATACATGTGGCTGGAGTCCCAGAGACGAGGAGAGTGAAAATGGAGCACAAGCAATATTTGAGGAGATACTAGTAAACAATTTGCCCAAACCATTTAAAGACATCAAACCACATATATAATAAGATTTACAAACACCAAGCAGAATAAAGGCAAAGGAACATATAACTAGGCACAGCAGAGGTTTTTGAGCATATAATAGACTCTTTACATAGTCTATTGTATTTCAGAGGGGGAGTTGTTTTTCTGGGGAGCTATGATATTTTTGTTCACCTTACAATGTTTTCAAGCAATGTACACTGTTTTTCCACCCTAACTGAGTTCTGGGTTAGACAAGCAGAGACAAACACCTAGTGTCATTCCTTCAGATAACCCCTAGACAAGTTTGAACAGACAAACAGTAAATTGTGAATAAGATCTGCACTGCTCTCTCTGGAAGCAGAGCTTAGGGTCCCACACTGTGAATGTAGGCTTTCATCTAATAGGTTGCCACTGAGTTGGGGACAGGGTGGGGCAAGGGCAACTAAAAACACCACGATTTTATACCATTTTTAACTTGCTTTTTTCTTGATTCAGTGTTCATTTGGTGTAAAACTTTCTCTGTTTTCCAGTTTTGACAAACTTGGTTCACACAATTTCTGCTGGTTTTTTGATGTTTTTGTGGAGGGTCAGGAATTTGGAGTTGCCAGCTCTGAAGTTTTTCTGACATGGGAATTTTTGAACTAAAAAAACTAACAATTTGTACTTAGATTCTCTTGTATTTTAAATGTAGATTGACTTAGACTCTTACAATAATACTTTATTCCTTCTTCATATATATAGCTATTTATAACTATATGAATATGTTATATATATATGATATTATATATATACACACATAATAACTAGCTAGTTAGCTCCCTAGTTAATTAGATATCACACAGTATTGGCTAGAACTTCTAAAATGATGCTATTCATAAACAATGCTAGAATATATGTATTTGATAGATATCTTTAAGGGTGGTCCTTGTATGCCTAATTTGCTGACAGTAATATGTTTTAACCATGAATATGTTTTAAATTTTATTTAATGAGCTTTCTACATATATTCAGACCATCCTCTTATTCAATATTTTTAATCTGTTAAATATATCAATACTTTTTCTAATGTTAAACAACCCCTGCATATTTGGGTTAAAGCAATATGGTTATTGTTTTTGTTTGTTTGTTTCTTTGTTTTTACAATAACATGCTGGTTTATGTTTGCTGTCTTTTCCTTAGCAATTTTTATTCATACTAAAAATAAAAATTTACTGTAATTATCTTTTTTTCTCTTTTCCAGTTTTATTGAAATATAGTTGACTTACAGTACTGTGTAAGTTCAAAGTGTATAGCATAATGATTTCATTACATACATCATGAAATTATTATCACAATAAGTTTAGTGAAAGTCCATCATCTCATATAGATAAAAAATCAAAGAAATACAAAAAAATTTGCCTTGTGATGAAAATTATTAGCATTTACTCTTAACAACTTTCATATATAACACACAACAGTGTTAATTATATTTCTCATGCTGTGCATTATATGCCTAGTACTTATTTAATCTTTTTTTCTTTTTAACAAATTTATTTGAGTATAACTGCTTTACAATGATGAGTTAGTTTCTGCTTTATAACAAAGTGAATCAGCTATGCATATACATATATCCGCATACCTCCTCCCTCTTGAATCTCCATCCCACATGCAATATTCCACCGCTCTAGGTGGTCAAAGCACACCAAGCTGACCTCTCTGTGCTTTGTGGCTGCTTCACACTAGTTATCAATTTTACATTTGATAGTGTATATATGTCCATGCCACCCTCTCACTTTGTCCCAGCTTACCCTTCCCCCTCCCTGTGTCCTAAAGTCCACTCTGTATATCTGTGTCTTTCTTCCTATCCTGCCTCTAGGCTCTTCAGAAGCTTTTTTTTTTAATTTTTTTTTTAGATTCCATATATATGTGTTAGCATACAGTATTTGTTTTTCTCTTTCTGACTTACTTCACTCTGTATGACAGACTCTAGGTCCATCCACCTCCCTAAAAAATAACTCAATTTCATTCCTTTATATGGCTGAGTAATATTCCATTGTATATATTTGCCACATCTTTATCTGTTCATCTTTCGATGGATACTTAGGTTGCTTCCATGTCCTGGCTATTGTAAACAGAGCTGCAGTGAATATCGTGGTACATGACTATTTTTGAATTATGGTTTTCTCAGGGTATATGGCCAGTAGTGGGATTGCTGGGTCATATGGTAGTTCTATTTTTAGTTTTTTAAGGAACCTACATACTGTTCTCCTTAGTGGCTGTATCAATTTACATTGTCACCAAAACTGTATGAGATTTTTTGATGATGGCCATTCTGACCATTATGAGGTTAAACCTCATTGCAGTTTTGATTTACATTTCTCTAATGATTAGTGATGTTGAGCATCCTTTCATGTGTTCATTGACAATCTATATATCTTCTTTGGAGAAATGTCTATTTTAGGTCTTCTGCCCATGTTTGGAGTGGGTTGTTTGTTTTTTTGATATTGAGCTGCATGTAAATTTTGGAGATGAGTCCTTTTTCAGTTGCTTTGATTGCAAATATTTTCTCCCATTCTGAGGGTTGACTTTTCATCTTGTTTATGGTTTCCTTTGCTGTGCAAAAGCTTTTAAGTTTCATTAGGTCCCATTTGTTTATTTTTGTTTTTATTTTCATTTATCTCGGAGGTGGGTCAGTAAGGATCTTGCTGGGATTTATGTCATAGAGTGTTCTGCCTATGTTTTCCTCTAAGAGTTTTATAGTGTCTGGCCTTATATTTAGGTCTTTGATCCTAAATGTGAGTTTATTTTTGTGTATGGTGTTAGGAAATGTTCTAATTTCATTCTTTTACATGTAGCTGTCCAGTTTTCCCAACACAACTTATTGAAGAGACTGTCTTTTCTCTATTGTATATTCTTGCCTCCTTTATCAAAGATAAGGTGAACATATGTGCATGGGTTTATCTTTGGGCTTTCTATCCTGTTCCATTGATCTATACTTCTGTTTTGCCAGTACAATACTGTCTTGATTACTGTAGCTTTGTAGTATAGTCTGAAGTCCGGGAACCTGATTCCTCCAGCTCCATTTTTCTTTCCCAAGATTGCTTTGGCTATTCAGGGTCTTTTGTGTTTCCATACAAATTGTGAATTTTTTTGTTCTAGTTCTGTGAAAAATGCCAGTGGTAGTTTGATAAGGATTGCATTGAATCTGTAGATTGCTTTGGGTAATATGGTCATTTTCACAATATTGATTCTTCCAACCCAAGAACATGGTATATCTCTCCATCTATTTGTATCATCTTTAATTACTTTCATTAGTGTCTTAATAATTTTCTGCATACAGGTCTTTTGTCTCCTTAGGTAGGTTTATTCCTAGGTATTTTATTCTTTTTGTTGCAGTGGTAAATGGGAGTGTTTTCTTAATTTCACTTTCAGATTTTTCATCATTACTGTATAGGAATGCAAGAGATTTCTGTGCATAAATTTTGTATCCTGCTACTTTATCAAATTCATTGATTAGCTCCAGGAATTTTCTGGTAGTGTCTTTAGGACTCTTTACGCATAGTATCATGTCATCTGCAAACAGTGACCGCTTTACTTCTTCTTTTCTGATTTACAATCATTTTATTTCTTTTCCTTCTCTGATGGCTGTGGCTAAAACTTCCAAAACTATGTTGAATAATAGTGGTGAGAGTGGGCAACCTTGTCTTGTTCCTGATCTTGGAGGAAATGCATTGAGAATGATGTTTGCTGTGGGTTTGTCATATATGGCCTTTATTATGGTGAGGTAAGTTCCCTGTATGCCTACTTTCTGGAGGATTTTTATCATAAATGGGTGTTGAATTTTGTCAAAAGTTTTATCTTCATATATTGAGATGATCATATGGTTTTTCTTCTTCAATTTTTTAATATGGTTTATTACATTGATTGATTTTTGTATATTGAAGAATTCCTGCATTCCTGGGATAAACCCCACTTGATCATGTGTATGATCATTTTAATGTGCTGTTAGATTCTGTGTGGTAGTATTTTGTTGAGGATTTTTACATCTATGTTCATCAGTGATATTGGCCTGTAGTTTTCTTTCCTTGTGACATCTTTGTTTGGTGTTTGTATCAGGGTGATGTTGCCCTCGTAGAATGAGTTTCGGAGTGTTCCTCCCTCTGATACATTTTGGAACAGTTTGAAAATGATAGGTGTTAGCTCTTCTCTAAACGTTTGATAGAATTCACTTGTGAAGCCATCTGGTCCTGGGCTTTTGTTTGTTGGAAGATTTTTAATCACAGCCTCAATTTCAGTGCTCATCATTGGTCTATTTATATTTTCTATTTCTTTCTGGTTCAGTCCCAGAAGGTTGTGCTTTTCTAAGAATTTGTCCATTTCTTCCAGGTTGTCCATTTTTATAGCATAGTGTTGTCGTAATCTCTCATGATACTTTATATTTCTGCAGTGTCAGTTGTTACTTCTCCCTTTTCGTTTCTAATTCTGTTGATTTGAGTCTTCTCCCTTTCTTTCTTGATGAGTCTGGCTAATGGTTTATTAATTTTGTTTATCTTCTCAAACAACCAGCTTTTAGTTTTATTGATCTTTACTATTGTTCCATTCATTTCTTTTTCATTTATTTCCGATCTGATCTTTATGATTTCTTTCCTACGGCTAACTTTGGGTTTTTTTTTTTTTTGTTGTTGTTGTTGTTCTTTCTCTAATTGCTTTAGGTGTAATGTTAAGTTGTTTATTTGAGATTTTTTTTTTGTTTCTTGAGGTAGGATTTTATTGCTATATACTTCCCTCTTAGAACTGCTTTTGCTGCATCTCATAGGTTTTGGGTCATCATATTTTCATTGTCATTTTTTTCCAGTTATCTTTTATTTCCTCTTTGTTTTCTTCATTGATCTCTTGGTTATTAAGTAGTACATTGCTTACCCTCCATGTGCTTGTATTTTTAAAAATTTGTTTCCTGTATTTGATATATAGTCTCATAGTGTTGTGGTTGGAAAAGATAATTGATACGATTTCAAATTTCTTAAATTTACCAAGTCTTGATTTGTGACGCATGATATAGTCCATCCTGCATAATATTCCATGAGCACTTGAGAAGAAATTGTATTCTGTGGTTTTTGGATGGAATGTCCTATAAATATCAATTAAGTCCATCTTGTTTAATGTACCATTTATAGCTTGCGTTTGCTTACTTATTTTCATATTGGATGTCCTGTCTATTGGTGTAAGTGGGGTGTTAAAGTCCTTTATTATGATTGTGTTACTGTTGATTTCCCCTTTTATGGCTGTTAGCATTTGGCTTATGTATCGAGGTGCTCTTGTGTTGGGTGCATAAATATTTACAATTGTTATATCTTCTTCTTGGATCGATCCCTTGATGATTATGTAGTGTCCTTCTTTGTCTCTTGTGATAGTCTTTATTTTAAAGTCTATTTTGTCTGATATGAGAATTGCTACTCCAGCTTTCTTTTGATTTCCATTTGCATGGAATATCTTTTTCAATCCTCTCCCTTTTAGTCTGTATGTGTCCCTAAGTCTGAAGTGTGTCAGTCATAGACAGCATATATACCAGTCCTGTTTTTGTATCCATTCAGCCAGTCTGTGTCTTTCAGCTGGAGCATTTAATCCACTTACATTTAAGATAATTATCCATATGTATGTTCTTATTACCATTTTCTTAATTGTTTTGGGTTTGTTATTGTAGGTCTGTTCCTTCTCTTGTGTTTCCTGCTTAGAGAAGTTCCTTTACCATTTGTTGTAAAGCTGGTTTGGTTGTGCTGAATTCTCTTAGCTTTTGCTTGTCTGTAAAGGTTTTAATTTGTCCTTCGAATCTGAGTGAAATCCCTGCTGGGTAGAGTAATCTTGGTTGTAGGTTTTTCCCTTTCATCACTTAAAATATGTCCTGCCACTCCTTTCTAGCTTTCAGAGTTTCTACTGAAAGATCAGCTGTTAACCTTATGGAGATTCCCTTGTATGTTATCTGTTGTTTTTTCCTTGCTGCTTTTAATATCTTTTCTTTGTGTTGAATTTTTGAGAGTTTGATTAATATGTGTCTTGTTGTGTTTCTCCTTGGATTTATCCTGTATTGGACTCTGTGCTTCCTGGAATTGCTTGACTATTTCCCTTCCACTGTTAGGGAAATTTTCACCTATCATCTCTTCAAATATTTTCTCAGACCCTTTCCTTTTCTTTTCTTCTTCTGGAACCCCTATAATTCGAATGTTGGTGCATTTAATGTTGTCCCAAGGTCTCTGAGGCCATCCTCAATTATTTTCATTCTTTTTTCTTTGTTTTGTTCTGCAGTAGTTATTTCCAGTATTTTATCTTGCAGGTCACTTACCCATTCTTCTGCCTCAGTTATTCTGCTATTGATTCCTTCTAGAGAATTTTAAATTTCATTTATTGTGGTTTTCATCATTGTTTGTTTGCTTTTTAGTTCTTCTAGGTACTTGTTAAAACTTTATTTTATTTTCTCCCTTCTATTTCCAAGATTTTGGATCATGTTTACTATCATTAGTCTGAATTCTTTTTCAGGTAGTCTGCCTATTTCCTCTTCATTTGTTCAGTCTGGTGGTTTTTTGCCTTTCTCCTTCATCTGCTGCATGTTTCTGTGTCTTCTCATTTTGTTTAACTTATTGTGTTTGCTATCTCCTTTTCGCAGGCTGCATGTTCGTAATTCCTGTTGTTTTTGGTGCTTGCTCCCAGTGGCTAAGTTTGGTTCAGTGGGTTGTGTAGGCTTCTTTGCGGAGGAGACTAGTGCCTGTGTTCTGGTGGATGAGGCTGAATCTTGTCTTTTTGGTAGGCAGGACCGCGTGCGGTGGTGTGTTTTGGGCTGTCTGTGACCTTATTATGATTTTAGGCAGCCTCTCTGTTAATGAGTGGGTTTGTGTTCCTGTCTTGCTAGTTCTTTGGCATAGGGTGTCAAACACTCTAGCTTGCTGGTTGTTGACTGGAGCTGGGTCTTAGCGTTGAGAAGGAGATCTCTTGGAGAGCTTTCACCATTTGATATTTTGTGGAGCTGGGAGATCTCTGGTGGATCAATGTCCTGAACTCGGTTCTCCCACCTCAGAGGCACAGGCCTAACACCCAGCCAGGGCATCAAGACCCTGTCAGATGCATGACTCATAAGAAAAGGGAGAAAAAAGAAGAAAGAAAAAATAAAATAAAGTAAAATAAAAAATAATGAAAAATGAAGAAAAAGTTTATAGTAATTAAAAGAAAAATAAAAAAAGAAAGAATGAAGAGAGCAAACAAAACAAAAATCAATTCCACCAATGATAACAAGTACTAAAAACTATAGTAAGAAACACCAACAAAGAAACTAAAAAAATGGACAGACAGAACCCTAGGACAAATGGTAAAAGCAAAGCTCTGAAGACAAAATCACACAAAGAAGTATACACATACACACTCACAAAAAGAGAAAAAGGAAAAGAAATATGCATATAATTGCTCTCAAAGTGCACCGCCTAAATTGTGGGAGGATTCATTGTCTATTCGGGTATTCCACAGATGCAGGGTACATCAAGTTCATTATGGAGATTTAATCCGCTGCTCCTGAAGTTGCTGGGAGAGATTTCCCTTTCTCTTCTTTGTTTGCACAGCTCCCGGGGTTCAGCTTTTGGTTTGGCCCCACCCCTGTGTGTAGGTCGCCTGAGGGTGTCTTTTCTTTGCTCAGACAGGACGGGGTTAAAGTAGTAGCTGATTAGGGGACTCTGGCTCACTCAGGCCATTGGGAGGGAGGTTTATGGAATGCAGGGTGAGCTTGTGGCGGCAGAGGCCTGTGTGACCTTGCAACAGCCTGAGGCATGCTGTGTATTCTTCCTGGGAAGTTGTCCTTGGATCATAGGACCCTGGCAATGATGGGCTGCATAGGCTCTCGGGAGGGGAGGTGTGGAGAGTAACCTGTGCTCACACACAGGCTTCTTGGTGGCGGCAGCAGCAGCCTTAACGTTTCATGCCCGTCTCTAGTGTCCGCGCTGATAGCCACAGCTCGTGCCCATCTCTGGAGCTCGTTTAGACAGTGCTCTGAATCCCCTCTCCTAACGCATCCTGAAACAATGGTCTCTTGCCTCTTAGGCAGGTCCAGACTTTTCCTGGACTCCTCCCAGCTAGCTGTGGTGCACCCGCCCCCTTCAAGCTGTGTTCATGCAGCCAATCCTAGTCTTCTCCTTGGCATCCGACCTCTGAAGCCCAAGCCTCAACTCCCAGCCCCCACCTGCCTTGGAGGGTGAACAGACAAGCCTCTTGGGCTGGTGAGTGCTGGTCGGCACTGATCTTCTATGAGAGAATCTCTCCACTTTGCCCTCTGCACCCCTGTTGCTGTGCTCTCCTCCATGGCTCCTTTGCTGCACTCTCCTCCGTGGCCCTGCCACCCCCTGTCTCTGCCTGTGAAGGGACACCTAGTGTGTGGAAACCTTTCCTCCTTCACTGCTCCCTCCCAGTGGTGCAGGTCCCATACCTATCCTTTTGTCTCTGTTTTTTCTTTTTTCTTTGGCCCTACCCAGGTACGTGGGGATTTTCTTGCCTTTTAGGAAATCTGAGGTCTTCTGCCAGCATTCAGCAGGTGTTCTGTAGGAGTTTTTCCATGTGTAGATGTATTTCTGGTGTATTTGTGGGGAGGAGGGTGATCTCCATGTCTTACTCTTCCACCATCCTGAAGGTTTCCGTCTCTCTATATTTTTAAGACAAGTCTGTATTTTTGTATGTATAATAAGTTTTGTTAAAGGCTGGACCATGTATTCGAAAAGGTTTAAAGATAATTTGAGGCTCTTAATAAAGTTATCTTTGCTCATAAGGGATCTAGATTTGCCTTGGCAAGTAGCTAGAGTAGGGACAACGTGCCATATAACTGGGCATTAAGATGATTAAAAGTTGGGATCCATTTTCTGTGAAGGCTTGTCTATTTCCAGTTCTTTCCTACTCCAAAGGTGTAATTCTTACAACACCTAATCAGAAGCCTGTTCTATTTACCAGATACTCATCTTTGGCAGTTTAGGTGTCCTCAGCCTAAACTGAGGTTGTGTGATGAATTGGGAGATTGGGATTGACATAAATACACTAATATGTATAAAA
Organism: Hyperoodon ampullatus; assembly: GCF_949752795.1. Lineage (NCBI taxonomy): Eukaryota > Metazoa > Chordata > Mammalia > Artiodactyla > Ziphiidae > Hyperoodon > Hyperoodon ampullatus. The sequence continues at coordinate 102,690,562 of NC_136921.1, forward strand.
TGGATAACTAATAAGAACATGCTGTATAAAAAATAAAATAAAATAAAATTCAAAATTTCAAAATAAATTAAAACATAAAAAAAGAATTGTATTTCTAAGACTATTTAGTAGCATAGAAAAATACATAATATAATAAATGGAAAAAGCAAAATATAAAATTATGGATACAGCATGATTTCTAAATTATATCTTAATATATACATATATACATATATATTACATATCTATATTTTTTTCTATTGGGCTCTCTACCTGTCAGGCTCTATTAGTGTATGATAAATAGATATAAATTATCTATTTTCATATTATCAAACTACATAGGGAAAGAAGCCTCCCCAAAATACACCAAAATGTTACTGACAGACAGCTTGGAATGGTGGCATGACAGGGAATTTTAATTTTTCACTATTTTCTTGTTTGGCATTTAAAAACTTTCTACAAGCAGCATGCCCTGATTATAATATTATATATTTGTATACATCTATTTATATATCTGTGTGTATGTGTATGTAGGAATAGTAGTGAGTACCAAAAAAATGTTAGTCTTGTATGACCTATTAAATAACTTCAAGTGCACATAGCCTCTAGAATGTCACATGTTGTCCTTGAAGTTCCAACCTATTTGCAGCCCATACTCCCAGAAATGTAAGTCACAGCTCTCCACCTTCCTGGACTGCCATCTGCCTGGCATCAGGAAGAAGACCCTTATGGGGTACAATCCTTTCCGTTTGTTCCCATCTAAATACACAGTTTCCTTCCCCTTCTGCCCTGCCCCTTTCTATACACTTCCTGTTTGTTCTGTCATAGTTTAACAGTTTTGTCACCACTGGCTTACCTTTCTTCACACATTTAGCACACACAGAGGATGCCTGCAGAAAAGTTTCCTGCAATATTTATAAGTAATTGATTTGTTTTATATTCCCTGAAATCCTTTGGTTATATATCTTACTGAACATCATGCTTAGATTCTCCTCATAATATCTCAAGTTGAGAATATGTGTATACATGTGAGAGAGTGTGTGTTAGAACGTGTGTGTGTGTGTGTGTGTGTGTTGCCCCAGCTATGAGTAAGCACCCATTTCCTGGAGCATCCCATCTTAGTTGGTTCCTGATGGAATTCTAGTCTGCCACTAACTAGAGAACCATGTTTTTACTTAAGAGACTAAGAAAGGGAACTAAGAAGCTAGGGGAATATACCAGCAAAACATTTTTTAGTTGAATGAACAACTTTGATTTTATTCCTTTTTTTGGATTGCTAAGCATTTCTGGCAAGTATTAAAAAAAGAAGCCTAGCTCTTTTTGCATTCAAATTGAACATTAGCTTTTCTTTTTTATTATTTTTTCAATTTATTTATTTATTTATTTTGGGCTGTGTTGGGTCTTCGTTTCTGTGCAAGGGCTTTCTCCAGTTGCAGCGAGCAGGGGCCACTCTTCATCGTGGTGTGCGGGCCTCTCACTGTCACGGCCTCTCGTTTCGGAGCATGGCTCCAGACGTGCAGGCTCAGTAGTTGTGGCTCACAGGCCCAGTTGCTCCGTGGCATGTGGGATCCTCCCAGACCAGGGCTCGAACTCGAGTCCTCTGCATCGGCAGGCAGACTCACAACCACTGCGCCACCAGGGAAGCCCGAACAGTTAGCTCTTGAATTTTGTTAATCATTTATTAGAAAATGTTTTTTCCTCTCAGATGTGCATATATCAAGAAGTTGTTTGTATGCATAAACGTGGTCTCCAGACCAAACGTTTTCCCAGAAGAATGTATCTCTGAGTTTGAGTATAGAATTTGTAGTCATAGAACTTACAGGGGAAAAAGACTTTCTTATTTAGACGGTTTTCATATGCATTCATCTCTTCTATAGACTGAGGTACTTCTCCAGAATTTGCTCTTACCCACAATGTAGCATGAAATCCCACTGAGTTAGGGTTGTGCTTCTCAAAACAAGGATGGCATTAATACTAGTGGGAACGGGGCTTCCCTGGTGGCACAGTGGTTGAGAGTCCGCCTGCCGATGCAGGGGACACGGGTTCGTGCCCCGGTTCGGGAAGATCCCACATGCCGCAGAGTGGCAAGACCCGTGAGCCATGGCCACTGAGCCTGCACGTCTGGAGCCTGTGCTCCACAATGGGAGAGGCCACAACAGTGACCGGCCTGTGTACCGCAAAAAAAAAAAAAAAAAAAAAAAAAGAAAATTCAAAACAAACAAAAGAAAACACGAGTGGGCATTAGATGTCCCTGTAATTCCATCCAGCCTGTATCCCAGCAAGTTATTTGACCGGTGTCACAGAGAATACTCTTAAAGGAATCTGGAACTCAGGTGCCCTCAATGAAAGGTTAGTTGTTCCCAGGGGTTTTCTTTCCAGCATCCCAGAAAAGCACTTTGTGACTTTAGAGTCTTGGCCTAGTGTCCTTTTACCACATCCCCTTGGAAATGTCAGCTCATATAGAAGATCTGTAACACACATGACACCAGGGATCGTCTCTTAAGTGCAAGCACTGGTGAGAGCCATGTGGGTCGTTTCCTTGAGCTGCCTTCAGTGGAGATCAGGATGGACTCTTGGTGTGTAGTATCGTGAGGGGGAAGGGAAACGTAAAGCATGGGGGATGGGTCAGTCACAAGGTTTGTTCATAAAACAGGTGGAGATTATTTATTCCAAAAATGTTTAGTAAGCTTATCTGGATCCTAATTGGGGGTGGGAGTTAGGATGGAAGGCAGGTTTTGCCTGCCCGGTGCTCAAAGAAGCTGGTGCTTGTGAAGAAATGCAGACTCAGAGAGCACGTGCTTAAGAGTCCAGATTGGTCAGCGGAAGTGCTGGGGCTAGCATCCAGAGTCCTGTTTCTCATTCCACATTGGCTTTCCAAAGAGTTAGAGGCAAACTGGTCACCGGAAAACACCAATGTGTAATATCTAATGCCCTTCTCCTTTGAGATTTATTCCTTTCTCATTCACACCGCCTAACCTCTTAGTCCAGTCAACACTCATTCATTCATTCATTGACTACTCAAATTAATATTTATCAAGCATCTATGTGTGACACAAATAATGCTCAGTCCTTTTCAAAAATTTATATTTTATGATTTTACAGTTTGTATCCTCATAAACCATCTCCAATTTTTGAGAGTGAGATATACATTAGAAAAATAGCTAAATTAAATACCTACTGATGTTTCTATCACCTCATCTCTTAATTAAAACAATTCTGTGAATTTATGATTTTCATTTACTTATTTGGAGGACTGGAAAAGCCAGCTTATCTGGGTCCCCAGAAACTTTTTCTACATTTTCCTAGGATACATTTCTATTCCTCACATCTCTGTAAAACTGAGACTTCCTCCTCAGGGGCTGCCGGAAAATGGCGAATTGGGCATTATTTTCTTTGCAAATGCTACAGCTTCTTGTTTTCTGGACCCTGTATTTGAGGAGTGCATCCTCCCCGCCTCTTTTGCTGCTCACTGACACTTCAAACTACTACTTATCTCCTGCCCTCTGACATCTGCTGGAAATATTGTAAAATGGAAAGTGCATTGTGAGAGGAGCAGTTTCTGGTGCATCAGAGGAGCTCGAAGAAGTGATTTCCTAAAAATAGGATGGTGTTAATACCAGCAGTAAAGTGGGGTTTAGAAAAATATCCACTTTCAAAAGACAAAGAGGGGGGACCTTCAAGAGGGTGGAGGAATAAGACTTGGAGATCACCTTCCTCCCCACAAATACATCAAAAATACAGCTACATGTGGAACAACTCTTACAGAACACCTGCTGAACACTGGCAGAAGACCCCAGACTTCCCAAAAGGCAAGAAAATCCCCACATACCTGGGTAGGGCAAAAGAAAAAAGAAAAAACAGAGACAAAGAATAGGGAAAGGACCTGCCCCTCTGGGAGGGAGCTGTGAAGGAGGAAAAGTTTCCACACACTAGGAAGCCCCTTCACTGTCAGAGATAGGGGGTGGCATGGGGGAAGATTCAGAGCCACAGAGGAGAGCTAAGAAACAGGGGTGCAGAGGGCAAAGCAGAGAGACGTGCACAGAGAATCAGTGCCGATCAGCACTCACCAGCCCTAGAGGCTTTTCTGCTCTCCTGTTGGGGCGGGTGGGGACAAGGAACTGAGGCTTGGGTTTGGAGGTCAGATCCCAGGGAGAGGACTGGGGTTGGCTGCGTGAACACAGACTGAAGGGGGCTAGTGCACCACAGCTAGCAGGGAGGGAGTTCAGGAAAATGTCTGGACCTGCCTAAGAGGCAAGAGACCATTGTTTTGGGGAGGGGATTCAGAGCACTGCTTAAACGAGCTCCAGAGATGGGTGCGAGCCATGGCTATTAGCACAGACACCGGAGACAGGCATGAAATGTTAAGGCTGCTGCTGCTGCCACCAAGAATCCTGTGTGCAAGCACAGGTCACTATCCACACCATCCCTCCCCACTGGGAGGCTGTGCAGCCCGCCACTGCCAGGGTACCATGATCCAGTAACAACTTCCCCTGGAGAACACACGGCATGCCTCAGGCTGTTGCACTGTCATGCTGGCCTCTGCCACCACAGGCTCACCCTGCATTCTAATTATGACTACAATTCCCCTCCATCTCCCCAGCCTGAGTGAGCCAGAGCCCCCTAATCAGCTGCTGCTTTAACCCCTCCTGTCAGGGTGGAGAATAGACTCCTACATGGAGAAGCAAGGCCAAAACCAAAGCTGAAACCCAGGAGTTGTGTGAGCAAAGAAGAGAAAGGGAAATTTCCCCCAGCAGCCTCAGGTGCAGCAGATTAAATCCCCACAATCAACTCCATGTACCCTGCATCTGTGGAATACCTGAAGAGACAACAAATCATCCCAAAATTGAGGTTGTGGACTTTAGAAGCAACAGTAGACTTGGGGTTTGCTGTCTGCGACTGATTGGTTTCTGACATTTGTTTACCTCAGTTTAGTTTTTAGCCGTTGTTATCATTTGTGGATTTGCTTATTGGTTTGGTTACTCTATTCTTTTTTTAAAAAAAATTATTATTTTTTGATGTTAATAATTAAAAATTTTATTTATTTATTTATTTTAAATTTTACTTCTTTCTTTCTTTTTCTCTCCCTTTTCTTCTGAGCTGGGCGGCTGACAGGGTCTTGGTGCTCCCGCCTGGTGTCAAGCCTGAGCTTCTGAGGTGGGAGAGCAGAGTTCAGGGCATTGGACCACCAGAGACTTCCCGGCCTCACATAACATCAGTTGGTGAGAGCTCTCCCAGAGATCTCCATCTCAATGCTAAGACCCAGCTCCACCCAACAGCCAGCAAGCTCCAGTGTTGTATGACCCATGCCAAAAAACTAGTAAGACAGGAACACAAACCCACCCATTAGCAGAGAGACTACCTAAAATCATACTAAGTTCAAAGACATGCCAAAACACACTACAAGATGTGGCCCTGCCCACCAGAAAGGCAAGATTCAGCCTCATCCACCAGAACACAGGCACCAGTCCCCTCCACCAAGAAGCCTACACAAGGCACTGAACAAACCTCACCCACTGGGGACAGACACCAAAAACAATGGGAACTATGAGCCTGCAGCCTGCGAAAAGGAGACCCCAAACACAGTAAGTTAAACAAAATGAGAAGACAGAGACATATGCAGGAGATGAAGGAGCAAGGTAAAAACCCACCAGACCAAAAAAATGAAGAGGAAATAGGCAGTCTACTTGAAAAAGAATTCAGAATAATGGTCGTAAAGATGATCCAAAATCTTGGAAATAGACAGGAGAAAATGCAAGAAATGTTTAACAAGGACCAAAAAGGACTAAAGAGAAAACAAACAATGATGAACAACACAATAAATGAAATTAAAAATTCTCTAGAAGGAATCAATAGCAGAATAACTGAGGCAGAAGAATGGGTAAGTGACCTGGAAGATAAAATAGTGGAAATAACTACTGTAGAACAAAATAAAGAAAAAAGAATGAAAAGAATTGAGGGCAGTCTCAGAGACCTCTGGGACAACATTAAATGCACAAACATTCAAGTTATAGGGGTCCAGAAGAAGAAAAGAAAAGAAAGGGTCTGAGAAAATATTTGAAGAGATGATAGGTGAAAATTTCCCTAATAATGGAAAGGAAATAGTCAATCAATTCCAGGAAGCACAGAGTCCCATACAGGTTAAATCCAGGAGAAATATACCAAGACACATATTAATCAAACTATCAAAAATTAAATACAAAGAAAAGATATTAAAAGCAGCAAGGGAAAAATAACGAATAACATACAAGGGAATCCCATAAGGTTCACAGTTGATCTTTCAGCAGAAACTCTGAAAGCCAGAAGGGAGTGACAGGACATATTTAAAGTGATGAAAGGGAAAAACCTACAACTAAGATTACTCTACCCAGCAAGGATCTCATTCAGATTCAATGGAGAAATTAAGACATTTCCAGACAAGCAAGAGCTAAGGGAATTCAGCAACAGAAAACCAGCTTTACAACAAATGCTAAAGGAAATTTTCTAGGCAGGAAACACAAGAGAAGGAAAAGACATACAATAACAAACCCAAAACAATTAAGAAAATGGTAATAGGAACATACATATCGATAATTACCTTAAATGTAAATAGACTAAATGCTCCAACTGAAAGACACAGACTGGCTGAATGGATACAAAAACAAACCCGTATATATGCTGTCTACAAGAGACCCACTTCAGACCTAGGGACACATACAGACTGAAAGTGAGGGGTTGGAAAAAGATATTCCCTGCAAATGGAAATCAAAAGAAAGCTGCAGTAGCAATTCTCATATCAGACAAAATAGACTTTAAAATAAAGACTATCACAAGAGACAAAGAAGGACACTACATAATGACCAAGGGATCAATCCAAGAAGAAGATGTAACAATTGTAAATATTTATGCCCCCAATATAGGAGCACCTCAATACATAAGCCAAATGCTAACAGCCATAAAAGGGGAAATCGACAGTAACACAATCATAGTAGGGAACTTTAATACCCCACTTTCACCAATGGACAGGTCATCAAAAGTGAAAAAAAATAAGGAAACACAAACTTTAATTGACACATTAAACAAGATGGACTTAATTGATATTTATAGGACATTCCATCCAAAAACAACAGAATATGCTTTCTTCTCAAGTGCTCATGGCACATTCACCAGGATAGATCATATCTTGGCTCACAAATCAAGCCTTGGTAAATTTAAGAAGATTGAAATCATATCAAGTATCTTTCCCTACCACAACACTATGAGACGAGATATCAATTACAGTAAAAAAAAACTGTAAAAAGTACAAACACATGGAGGTTAAACCATACGCTACTAAATAACCAAGAGATCACTGAAGAAATGAAGCAGAAAATTAAAAAAATACCTAGAAACAAATGACAATGATAAAACATTTTCAGATGACAAGATACTACATACAGAGAACCCTAAATATGCTCCCAGAAAATTACTAGAGCTAAACAATGAATTTGGTAAAGTAACAGGATACAAAATTAATGCACAGAAATCTCTGGCATTCCTATACATTAACGATGAAAATTCTGAAGGAGAAACTAAGGAAACACTCCTATTTACCATTGCAACAAAAAGAATAAAATACCTGGGGATAAACCTACCTAAGGAGACAAAAGACCTGTATACAGAACAATATAAGATACTGATGAAAGCAATTAAAGATGATACAAACAGATGGAGAGATATACCACGTTCTTGGATGGGAAGAATCAACATTGTGAAGATGACTATACTACCCAAAGCAATCTACAGATGCAGTGCAATCCCTATCAAGGTACCACTGGCATTTTTCATGGAACTAGAACAAAAAATCACACAATTTGTATGGAAACACAGAAGACCCTGAATAGCCAAAGCAATCTTGAGAAAGAAAAATGGAGCTGGAGGAATAAGGCTCCCTCACTTCAGACTATACCACAAAGCTACAGTAATCAAGATAGTATTGTACTGACACAAAACAGAAATATAGACCAATGGCATAGGATAGAAAGCCCAGAGATAAACCCATGCACATATGGTCACCTTATCTTTGATAAAGGAGGCAAGAATATACAATGGTTAAAAGACAGTCTCTTCAATAAATGGTGCTGGGAAAACTGGACAGCTACATGTAAAAGAATGAAATTAGAACACTCCCTAACACCATACACAAAGATAAACTCAAAATGGATTAAAGACCTAAATGTAAGGTCAGATGCTATAAAACTCTTAGAGGAAAACATAGGCAGAACACTCTATGACATAAATCACAGCAAGATCCTTTTTGACCCACCTCCTAGATAAATGGAAATAAAAACAAAAATAAACAAAAGGGACCTAATGAAACTTAAAAGCTTTTACATAGCAAAGGAAACCATAAACAAAATGAAAAGACAACCTTCAGAATGGGAGAAGATATTTGTAAACAATGCAACTGACAAAGGATTAGTCTCCAAAATATACAAGCAACACATGCAGCTCAATATCAAAAAACAAACAACGCAATCTAAAAATGGGCAGAAGACCTAAACAGACATTTCTCCAAACAAGATATACAGATTGCCAACAAACACATGAAAGGATGCTCAACATCACTAATCATTAGAGAAATGTAAATCAAGACTACAGTGCGGTATCACCTCACACCGGTCAGAATCACCATCATCAAAATATTTACAAATAATAAATGTTGGAGAGGGTGAGGAGAAAAGGGAATCCTCTTGTACTGTTGGTGGGAATGTAAATTGATACAGCCAGTTGGAGGACAGTATGAAGGTTCCTTAAAAAACTAAAAATAGAACTACCATATGACCCAGCAATCCCACTACTGGGCATATACCTTGAGAAAACCATAACTCAAAAAGAGTCATGTACTACATTGTTCATTGCAGCACTATTTACAATAGCCCGGACATGGAAGCAACCTGAGTGTCATCGATAGATGAATGGGGATAGAGAAGATGTGGCACATATATACAATGGAATATTACTCAGCCATAAAAAGAAACGAAATTGAGTTATTTGTAATGAGGTGGATGGACCTAGAGTCTGTCATACAGAGTGAAGTAAGTCAGAAAAAGAAATACAAATACTGTATGCTAACACATATATATGGAATAAAAAAAAATGGTTATGGTGAACCTAGGGTCAGGACAGGAATAAAGATGCAGACATAGAGAATGGACCTGAGGACACGGGGAGGTGGAAGTGTCAGCTGGGGTGAAGTGAGAAAGTAGCACTGACACATATACACTACCAAATGTAAAATAGATAGCTAGTGGGAAGCAGCTGCATAGCACAGGGAGATCAGCTCAGTGTTTTGTTACCACCTAGAGGGGTGGGATAGGAAGGGTGGGAGGGTCACTCAAGAGGGAGGGTATATGGGGATATATGTATACATATAGCTGATTCATTTTGTTATACAGCAGAAACTAACACAACATTGTAAAGCAACTATTCTCCAATATTTAACATCCAATAAAGATGTTTTAAAAAAAAAGAGACAAAGAAAGGTGAAAAAACAAATAGCAAGCTTTGGGTACACCTTGTACACAAGATAGGGTGTTCTTCTAAGGAAATTGCTCATTGTGAGTATCTGCAAATAATAGAAACTGGTAAGAGCATCATTGCTGAAGATAAAAGAAATTATATGTATAAAAGGACACGGGAAGTTGATAGCAATATTTTCTGAATTTAGGTAGGAAACTGGTGAAGCACAATGAGCTGGACATCTGAGTCTGAGTCACCTGGTCTGGGGTGTCTGCCTCAGTCACCAGTTATGTGACTGCAAGCAAGTCACAATTTTTCTGAACCTTGGGGTCACCTGCATAATGGCAGAAAAGTATGTCAAATTGAGAAAGCTTTAAATAAGATGGTACTCAGCATTGTGCCAAGTAGACTGCCAGAGAAATGTAATCGACTTTTTCCAAATTCCAGTTCCCCGGGATCCCTCTCCATTGTTGGAGTATTTGGAACAGTAAAGACCTTGGACATATGGGCAAGAAATGAGGCAAACTGGGCACTGAAAAAAGGTCAACGAAAAGTCTCTGTACAGACAAACTTCCAATGATTGGAGCATTTTACCTTGGGTACAGAAAGTTTAGCAGTTTTAATTTTATATAGAGCAGCTGGGCATTCAAAACAGGCTCATTTCAGGACTGAGAGATTTAGAAGGTACAAAATCACCAGGTATGGCCTTGAGCAAATCCGTGATATTACCAACATTTTCATTGTCCCTGTTCCTGTATCCACTAAAATTGCTTATAGGAAAGGTTACTTTGCACCCATCGACATAAGTGTAAGTCACAGACATCCTTCTATAAAGGCAAGTGAGAAAGGCATTTTAGGAATTCAGAAACAGGTAAGGAAAATAATTCTTTTTGAACATGTTTTTCTTTATTACTCAGGATAGCTCTGAAAGGGAAATGGATAGTAGAAGTTGCTTGCAATTGATTGGAAGGTATTATGATATTATGGAACAGGACAGTGGAGTTGGGACAATAGTGATTTCCACAGAGTAGGTTGACTCTTGAAGGAGCAGACGTTCACCCAGAAGTTGAGAGAGGTAGGACTCTTCCAGGTATAAAGGAAAAGAGAACAGTATGTACAGAGGCTCAAAGGCAAGATAGACTGCAGCTGAGGTGAGGGTGTGTCTGAGGATGTGCAGGTGGTTCAAGCAAACTTGTATGCACACAGGAAGGACAGTGGGTGTTGGGCACAAGAAAAGCAAAAAAGCATGTCACAAAATTATGTGATGGAGTTTGAACTTCTTCTCAATATTAAACCACTGAATCTTAGAGTGAAATAATAGAGTCTGCCTATTAGGAGAATTTTGGGGGGTATGGTTTGGAGATAAACCAGGGGAGTTGAGCCTGGAGGCAGAGAAACCAGTTGAGAGGCTGCTGAAAGATACTGAGAGTCTGAGAGATGGGACTTGGCAGTGTCATTGGCAAGGAGAGGGCATACTTAAGAACTATTTAGGAGGAGAGATTGCCATGACTCAGTGACCAATGTTATGTGATGGTGAATGAAATAGAAAGAGCCCCAGCTAGCTCTCATGGTTCTGACTTACTAGACGGTGGTACAATTAACTCAGCTCTGAAGAGCTCATTGGGGAGCAGAAGGCAGGGAGTTGAAGGAGATAATGAGTTCAGATTTGAGTGTTCAAGTTTGAGATCTCCACAAGATAAAGGTGAAGAAATTGTTCAGGGTTGAGGACATCGACTTGAGAATGGTTCCCTCGTGGACCACAGGGCTTGCTAAATAAGGTGGTGAACATGACTGTCCACTGAGCTGTGCCTCCTGAGAAGAGAGGGAAAGGGAGAACATCAAGGCAGGCTGCTGGCATGGGCAGCCGTTACAACCAGGCCAGATGGGTCAATGCAAGGGAAAGTCAGCTAGGGATTAATAAAGTTGTGGGTCCAGAGCTCAGACAGCACTTTGAGCAGAGGTAGTTGATTGCTCTGGTCAGTTTCATAGGGAAGGACAATGCCTACTTTTGTCTGTATGTTACCTTTTTAAGAGTTATAAGTTGTGACACCTTTTGCTTACTTAAAACATCCATCATCATCTTCCCATGCCATTCACTGGTTGCCCAAGAGGTGGCAAACTCAGTGCTAAGAATCAGAGGAGTGGCTATGACTAAACACATTTCATGTCATCTAGACCCCAGTCTGTGCAACCAACGGCAGAGGTCTGTCCCTCTGCCTGCCAAGAAAAGGACGCGGGCCCCTCTGAGACCTAGATCCTCACACCTCTCTTGGAAGGCCAAGAGGACGTATGATACCTACTTAAAATAATTTTGCAGTTCCCATTGCTACAGGATAAAGTGACTTGTCTTGGTAGACGTGGCACTCCATGACAACCCCTTTCCTTCCTGTGCATCTTCTACCCCTGAACCCCGCACTTGACACTTTTGCAATAATGAACAGGGCACGGGATTTCAACCTAGGAATCCTTTGCATACATTTTTCCTATCTGTAATTCCTCTTCTTTTTATATGCCTGGGAGGCTCCTATTTATTGTTTAAAACACTGTGAAAGCATCACCTCCTTTATGAAATCTCTGCTGTCTAAGCACAGGTGACCTTTGAGTATGGCTCAACATACAACCTTACCTTGTTTCAAATCCCAGTGTGACCACTGTAAGGACATGTGGCTTTGAGCAGTTACTTAATTTCTCTGAATCTGAGATCCCACTTTTTAAGACAAAAGTGATGATACCCACTTTGTAAGATGGTTATAATTAGATGTGGTACATATATATACAATGCAAAGTTACTCAGCCATAAAAAGGAATGAAATTGTGCCATTTGCAGAGACGTGGATGGACCTAGAGACTGTCATACAGAGTGAAGTAAGTCAAAAAGAGGAAAACAAATATCGTGTAATATCATTTATATGTGGAATCTAGAAAAATGATACTGATGAACTTATTTGCAAAGTACAAATGTATGGAAACCAAGGGGGGAGGGGGGTGGGATGAACAGAGAGATTGGGAGTAACATATATACAGTACTATGTATAAAATAGATAACTAATGAGAACTGACTGTAGAGCACAGGGAACTCGACTCAGTGCTCTGTGGTGACCTAAATGGGAAGGAAATCCAAAAAAGAGGGGATACAGGTATACATATGGCTGATTAACTTTGCTGTACAGCAGAAACTAACACAACATTGTAAAGTAACTATACTCCAATAAAAATTAAAAAAAGAAATGTATCATATTTTAATTATATATACAATATATGAATATGTCAATATCTGTTCCTAATGAGTTGATCCTCAGTCAGTGACAAATTTTACTTTAATCACTTGAGGACCTCATATGTTCTTCTATTATTGCAGGCTCACTGTCCTTACTCCTTACTATGGTAGCTAGTTTCCATGGTTCCCCAATGAACCAACTTCCCAGATTTATGTCTTTGGGATATAGGGCTGTTCCTCTTAAATTTGAGCTGACCTGGGATTCACTTATAACCAACACAATGAGAGAGAAATACTTTTAGGTGGCTCCCAAGGCTGGAGCTGTGCTCCCTGTGCTCTCTACAATGATATCTTGGAACACTGGTTCTGGAGACAGTCAGACACCATGTAAGATGCTTGAGCATGCCATACAGAAGGCCAGCCTAGCCATGTGGAGAGATCCCACCAAGGTAGAGATGCTCGGTCAGCCCCAGCTGTCCCACCGTACAAGATGTGAGCAAGGAAGCCATCTCAACATACAGCCTGGTCGAGACCTCAGCTGTCTCCAGCTCTGTCCAGCATCTGACAACAATGACTGGAGAAATCTCAAGTGAGAACTGCCTCCCTGGGCCCAGTGAGTCCACACAGTGGTGGGAGATAATGACCCATTGCTGTTTTAAGCTGCTAAGTTTTGGAGTCTGCAAGAGAAAGCTGGAACATTTACCTTCTGCAAAAACTCTCCCTAGGCTTGGTGGGAGACCCCTGCCCTGAGAAGTCCTCCTACAAAATGTGAGAGGGGCTACCCACCCTGTCTTTCCTGTCCCTGCTTATTTGTTGTCCTCCTGCTGACCTGCATGTGCCACAGGGGCAGAGACCACGCCCATCTTGCCTACTGTTGCTCTCCAGGACCTGGCTGAGTGCTTGTCAACTAAGTGGAACAAAGACACCCTTTTGACTAAATACTATAATATTCACACTATATCGTAGTCTGATGTCTCCTCCTCATTTATGAGTTCCTATAAGGCGGGACTCAATAAGATAGGATTAATAATTATACTTCTCTCAGAAATTTGTTATAAAAAATGAAGTGATGTGTGTAAAATATCTTGTAAGTTGTGGCATGTAGCCAGCCTTCAATAAGTATCAGGTGACATATGACCTAGTCTGCAGTGCTGGACATGGGGCAGGGCTGTGGTTGATGGTCATTAAACGTTGTTGAGCTCAGCAAAACTGCATGGACCAGAAAGAGAATCACCACCAATGGACCCAGTGAGGCCCAGAGAGAGTTGCAAAATGCAAGACCCTTTATTGCTTGGCCAGGGCCTAGGAGGTCCAGCTTGATCACTGGGACTGTCCTTTCACTCATTCCACACCCAGCGATGGAGCACAAGGGGTTACTGGACTGAACATGAGAACATCATGGACATCAGGGTGAGGGTGGGTCTGCAGACATCCCTTCCTCCCAGAACTGATAGAAGCTCACAAGGCAAAATGCAGAAAGGGACAAGAAAGGCACAGTCCATAGCAGAGAACGACAGATAAACAAATGCAAAATAATGAATGCAAATACCAGAGCGATATATTTGTTTAGGAAAGACCAGTGAGATGCTGAGCTTGCTGGGCTTCTTGCAGGAGCTGGGGTGCTCCTCCGGGGTCACCATCAGGACTGCAGGGGCTAATACTCACTCATATTATCAGCGACTTCCTTCACCTGGCCTTGCCTTTGGCCTTCCAGATAGTGAGCAGGTGGCCCACTCTCCCATTTCTGGCCTGTTGTCCCCTCTGTCTTGTGACACATAGTATGTCCTTCTTGGCTGTGATCCTACAAGCACCCCTCAGCAATGGGTCTGCACCTACACTCAGCTGTGTGCTTGTCCCCTGATCCCTCCTGAGGAGACGACCAAGCCGTGTTAATATTTTGAAAGCACAGCTCAGGAAAAGCAATGTATTAATCATGCAACAGTGGCCGGGCACAGTGAGTTAGTGGGTCACGGATGATGGTTCCCTCTTCCGCACTCACTGTGGTCCCAAAGCTGTAGGTCTTGCAGTCACTCCCGTGTTCTGTGTACGCCTTGGGAAGAACAAGACAAAACCACCAGAGGCACCATTGTAACCCAAGGATATCTCTGTTGTTTCTCCTCTATTTCCACCTTCACCCCTGGAAAGAGAAAACCTCAGACAGATGCAAGCAACTTTCTAGACCAACTTTCTGTCTTTCCTTCCTTAAGAGCCAAAGTGGATGCTGCTTTGCTTACATCCAGTGTAAACGCTTTGACACTCCCTTGAGTGGATCTGGTCGGCTCACCAATGATGTTTATAGCCCTTATGACTCCAGGTAGACAGGTTCACCTCTACTAGTGCTTGTGGGTTTGAAGCTAGGTTTTTCCTTGACCACCCCATTCAGCTCATCCATTTTTGGTCTTTAGGAGTCTAAGATAAAGGTAACAGGTGCATTCATTTGTGAAGCTTATGTCTTGACTCATCTGGCCCCAGATTTTTTTTCACAAATACATTTTTTATTTTTCTTAAACAAACATCTACATAGTACTTATGATGTGTCAGGGGCTGTTCTACTACTTCACAAATATATTAACTCATTTAATCCTCATAACAATCTTATAAAGAGGGCAGCTATTTGGGAATATTATTATCACTATTTGGGGATATTATTACCCCCATGAGACAATAAAAGCACAGTGAGATTAGAGTAATACAGCAAATAAATGGTACAATTAAGAGATGTCAGATTTTGCCATACAATTTTTCCCTTCCAGTTGTATTGAGATACAATTGACATACAGCACTGTATAAGTTTAAGGTGATCAACGTAATGATTTGACTTAGATACATCATAAAATGATTATTACAATAAGTTTAGTGAACATCCATCATCTCATGTAGATACAGAATGAAAGAAAAAATATTTTTTCCTGTGATGAGAACTCTTAGGACTTGCTCTCTTAACAGCTTTCGTATATAGCACACAACAGCATTAATTATATTTATCATGCTATACATCACATCCCTCATACTTATTTATCTTATAACTGGAAGTTTGTACCTTTTGAACACCTTCATCTCCCTCTCCCCAGTAACCACAAATCTGATCTCTTTCTCTATGAGTTTGTTTGTTTTGAAGTATAATTGACCTACAACACTATGTTAGTTCCCGATGCACAATACAGTAATTCAATATTTCTATACATTGCAAAATGATCACCATTGTAAGTCTAGTTACCATCTGTCACCATACAAAGATATTATATTATTATTGACTATATTCCCCACACTGTGCATTTCATACCTAGGACATTTATTTTGAGACTGGAAGTTTGTACCTCAATCTCCCATATAACTTTTATTTTTTAACTTTCTTTCCCATATAACTTTTATAACGACATACAACTTTTAGTATATCTCATGTTTATAGACAATAAATAAAGTATATTCATTATTAATCTGAAATTCACATTTAATTGACATTTTGCATTTTATCTGAAATCCTTACAAAAGGAGAATTGAACCCAGGTATTCTGGTTGCCAAGCCACCCCTCTCATAGTCCCATCTAACTGTGAGGTGCTGTGGATTTTACATTTTTTAACTCCCATTCAGGGAACTGTCACAGTGCTTTGTCCTGGCCCAAACCAGCCTCACTTCTGGTGCTGCTGCAGCATCCCTTGTTCTCACTTGTTCAGCATGTATGGTGTGGTTCAGTGTAGGCAGCGCTCTCATTAATGTAGGAGGTACCCTTTTGTATTTCATGAATGGACATTTATAAAGAAAACAGAGCAGCAATTCTGTCCCAAAGCTTTTTCTGATTTGAAGCTTCCTTTCCAGAGGGCAATAGGAACTCACACATAAGAGAATGGGGAAAATATTGCTCTCATCTGAACTGGTCCTTTCAAGCCCTTAGAACAGAAAGGTAAGCATTTCTTCACTGAAGAAGGACAGGTTAGTGACATTTTCTCATTTTGTTGCATGTGATATTCACACTGATTGCAATTATGTGCAGTGCAGCTTCCAGGAGTTCAGCTTTAGAGGGCCATGGGTTTTCTGCTCAATTGGATGGAGGCTTTTTAAATCATTCCCACCTCATGGCAGCCAAAGTCATTGTTTTCTTTATAGCTCACTTTCCCCTTTATTTCTCCAAGCACAGCACAAAAGGTGGGAGGTTTCTTTCAAGGAAGGCATTTATTTTTTAACAATAAACCAAGATCAGTGGAAAAGGTAGAATTCGAGAGTCCTGCAAAATGAAAAAAAAGACATTATACTAAAAAAAAGCTTCTGCAGAGGAATAAAGAGTTGTTGGCTGAAAAATACAAAATATACAAAATAAAACACAACATTGTATACTTCTGAGGTCACCTGACATTTCTAGGCTTTTAGCATTGGATTCAGTGTTAAGAAGATGCATATCTCAGCAAGAAGCATAACCTGTAGTTTGAAGAATGTAGGTTCCTCTCTCTCCCGTTTTACAGCATATGTGAAATTCTTTTTTTCTGAATGTCCCGGCAGTGTGTTACAGAAGGTTTTGGACGTCTTGAGAGAACATTAAGGATAACCCACATGCTTTGTGGTGTCTGGGGAATAACAGTTTGAGTGAAGCTTTTCATAAAGCTAATTGCCTGGGAAGAAATTGAGGAAAAAGGTCAGAAGGTTTAAAGGTGTGTGTGTGTGTGTGTGTGTGTGTGTGTGTGTGTGTGTGTGTGTGTGTGTGTCTTTGGGAGGAGGGGAGGAAAGCTTTTCTGGAATAGAGCGTCTCTTTCTTGTGTAAGAAGACAATGAACTTTAGCCCAGGAAGTGAGCTAGCTAGAACATCCACTCAGATATTCCTTTTTCTTCTTTTCTTCTATTCAACCTGCACTTGCTTAGTGCCTGAGCCAAGGATGCCCAGTGCCACCTGCTGCAGGTACCGAGGTAAGTCAGAGTTCCTCTCATGGGGGCTGCAGAGGGAGGCCTTGGTGGCTGATGAGTCTTCAGTATATTTCTGCTAATTAATGCAGCATTTGCTTGTTTCCTGCTTTTTCCTAGACTCTGAGATGCCCCTCCGGTCCACGGTGAATGAGAGGGATATTTCAAGAAGAGCCACAGTGCCACTTCCTAATTCAGGAAGACATGTTTAAGCATCCAGAAGAGTGTTTCTCAAGACGTAGTTGTACACCTACCTTTGCCAGGGTGCTTGTTAAATTTGCAGATGCCTCACTGAAGACCTACGTTACCAGAATCTCTGTGGGTGGAGCCCAGGAGTATGTAAAACACACACCTCCATAGAGATTTGTAGGCACTTCAGCATTCCCAACCACTGATCTAGACTTATCAGTGTTCTGGGTAGAGGTGATGATCCAGGGCTTGGCGCCCTCAGTCACATCCAGGCTGCTCTCCACGCTCACCTCACCAGCCCCAGAAAGCTCTGCACAGCATCCCTGGACTCTTGGTGGCTCTTCAAATTGATGGTGAGCTTCTAAGTGTTTGCATGTCTTTGGCATCTCCTGCTTGCCAAGGGCAGAATGTTACAGGCAGCAGGGACTCAGTGAGGACTGTGGATGATTACTAGACTGACAATTGAGGGAGGAACGATTCAGGAGGGCTCTGTTTTGTCTGTCCCTCTGACTTGAATCTTTGAAGGGGGTTTCTTTAAGAGTTTATTTAGAAAGCATGTAATTCAAAAGCGCCTACAGTGAACAAACTGTAGAAACAAAGGCAGTAATGGCCACGCTGGGCTCTTGCTTCCCGAACATCCCCTCTTGGTGGGCACAGAGGCACGGACACAGTGGGTGTGGTGCTGAGTTTGCAAACACTCCATTTCTGGTGTTGTTTTTGGAATACTGTTTTGGAGTTGTGTTGAGCAGAATGAGTGACATAGAAAGAAGGTGGGGTTTGGGGGGGTCACAGCAACTTTGGTTCAAATCTAAGAATTCTCTGTAGAGAAATGGCAACGTTTTGGAACCTCAGGACTCATATTTCATAGAGAATGATAATGCCAGCTTCACAGGGCTCTTGTGAGAACTGAAAATTAGATCTATTGTGTGAAAACTGTTCTACGATGATCACACAATTTCTGGCATATGGGATACTCTGAGTTAGTTGGCTACACCCTGGTCTGGAGATGCATAAACGAGTCACTTGATTGATGTGGGGCTGTGGTAAGTAGAATAATGCCCCCCCCCAAATTGTCTGTGTCTTAATCTCATAAACATGTGACTATGTTACCTTACACAGTAAAAGGGACTTCATGGATGCGATTGGGGTGGGAAGATTACCCTGCGTTAGTTGGGTGGGCCCAATGTGATCACACGGGTCCTTATAAGAGGGAGGCAGGAGGTTCCGAGTAAAAGATGGAGAAGTGATGAGAGAAACAGAGGTCAGAGGTCAGAGTCAGAGAGATGTGAAGATGCTCAACGGCTGGCTTTGAAAGTGGAGGAAAGAACCATGAGCCCAGGAATGCACGTGGCCCCTAGAAGCAGGGAAAGGCAAGGAACCAGAGTCCCCCTCCCACCTCCAGAAAGAATGCGGCCAACTCCTAGATTTTGGCCAAGTAAGACCCTGCCAGACTTCTGACTCCCAGAAACATAGTACAATAAATTTGTGTTGTTTTAAGTCACTAAGCAAAGTTTGTGGTAGTTTTTTACATCAGCAACAGGAAACTGGTACAGAGGTATTTTAATTCCTGCTCCAGAGTGTAGTGGCATTTGGAAATCTTTCAATACCTAAGAGACACTGATAGAGCTAGTGTAGTTCTCAGTGGTTCAGACCAAGTTTACACATTTGTCAAACTCAAACTGCCTCCTTTGGGTCACCAAGGAAGAGTTTCACCAAGATTTGGACATGAATGCTCACTCAGGTTGTTCTCTAGGAGTAGTAGGTGGCTTAAAATAGAGGAGTTTTAAGGAAAATAATAAAAAGTGCAAGAAAGAAGAAGTTGTGGAATTAAGTAACATGGGGAGACATTTGAACTTGCCGGATTCTACTTACTTCACTTGGGCAGGTCCAGAGACCAGACACAGAGCTGTGGGGAACAATCACAGCAGTAATGACACTCACAGCCATCCCTCTCCGAGCACTGCTGTGGGTAGTCCCTTTACATATATTGACTCTTTTTAAGTCCCCCAGCAACTTCAACAGGGACAATGGATAAGACCATCAATAGCATTTTACAGATGAGGAAAATGAGGCATAGAGAATTTGATTAATTAGGTCAAGGCAAGTTAACAAGGGATGGAGCCTGTTTTCAAGTCCAGGCAGCCTGGCTTCAGTGCCTCTGCTCATCACCCTGACTCATGCTGCGCTACTCATTTCCTCATCCCTAACCTCACTTGCATCGGGGGGTGCTTTGACCTGGACCTCAGCCCCCTCTAACGGAGTCAGCTCTCTGGCCACTGAAGATCAACTTTCCCTGTGATACCTGCTCTTCAGCCTCTTTGAGCTCATCTTTCTTGAAGAGAATGAGCCATGCTCCAGCCCCAGAGAAATTTTCCCTGCCCCCCTGCTCGGCTGGTCCCTGTTGGGATTGCCCAGACTCCTGATGCAGGGGATGACAGAAAAAGATTGTGAATGAACCCAAGGCTGGATCTAGAAAAGGGATCCAGGCTGGAAAATGGAGAGCGACTTTTTTAGGTGCTGGCCTCATGGTGCTGGAGTCTTTGACTTAGGGGGATTCGGGGTAGGGGATGAACGTGCGTTTCAGCAAAGTCTGGTGCTGAGCAAGACTGATGGTCCATAGGTTTTAGATGCTTTCCAGAGCACAGATTTCAGTGTGGAGTAGATGGCAATAAAAACACTGGGCATTGCCTATGCACAAAAGGATCAGACAGGAGGGACCAGAAAGCAAACCATAAGGCCTCATGCACAGGACCTCTTTTCCTTGGGAGTCTGAGATGAGTGTGAGTAAGTTCTCTTTGTTCAGTAAAGAAATCAGTAACTTATTAACACACTAATTGATCACCTACTATGCCATGTACTGACTGGGGCAAGTTCCTTAACCCATTTAAGTCTCTTTTCCCCTATTTCCACAGTACCTAGCTCACTGAGTTATTCTGAACATCAAGCAGGGTGACGTTTAATGCTACTGCATTTTGGGATGGCTTGCTCTGTAGCAATGTACAGTGAACCAGTGCTATACAGGAAGAAATGACTCGTGCCTCTAAGAGGCAGAGGGCAATGGCTTCAGGAAGGAAGGGGTGGGTCTAGAGACTCAGACTATGTCATTAGGGTTATGTCTCTCTCTATCCCCAAGAGTTTTTGCCTCCATCTCTTTTCATCATTAGTCAGATTCTCTGTATAAAACAACAAAAGTTTCCACACATTGTTCAGGTCTATATCCTGCCCAGTTTGGGTCCCTTAAGAAAAGAGAAAATTTCCTTCCCAATATCGGCAGAAACTTCCTGGCCTTTACTCTCCTTGGCACGAATTGGGTAACGTGCCCAGGTTTGACCAATCACTGTGGACTGGAGGGACCACTCCCGTGTCTCATGCCCACTTTGCTGCCTGGGAAAAGGTTAACCTCACCCAATAACAGGAACTGAGACAGGGAAAGGCTGATTCCCTCAAATAATATCAAAGTGTTATTATCAGGAAAACGGATAACAGATGCTGGGAAAGCAAATGAACACACGCTAGCTCCAGTCATTCTTACCAGGGTTAGGTTCTGGGTTTGGTTTTGGCCCAAGAGTTAAGTTGCATGGAAGGATTGAACATCGAAATATGCATAGCTGCATGGAGGAGACTTGCATGAAAACACATCAGTGTCACTGAGTCCTGTAGGTGCTGTGGTGCATGTGCAGGAGAAGGGAGAGCTCTGTGTGACCTGGGGCAGGAACATCCCTCTGCAATAAGGTGTTCCAATTTAGGGATGGAAAGCTAAGTGCACTGCTTTCATTGCAGAGCTCACACTCTGGCTACTGTCTCTCCAGTCTGGGTCCTGGAGGGGTCTATGCACAGCTCCTGCAACAATGAGAGTCAGGGTGACAATACTGAGAAGGATGGCTTAGAGAATCACCTCCGAGCAGGGGGAAATGAATTGTCCTTTTACAAGCTCCCCCCGTAATAAAATATATCAGCTGGATTATTCAGTGATGAAGTGTGCTGCTCTCTGCCCAGGCGTTCTCTACAAGTTATTACTGGCTAACCATAGCTTGTTAACATGCTTGGGCTCAGTAAAATCAAACTGTACAGGTCCTGGGTGAATCTGCTCATATAAAAGAGGGGATTCATTCCAAGCGTGAGCTATTAGATTTGCTCTGAATATCAACGCTATTAACTGCAGGGCTTTTGTGAAATCTCCAACCTGCCAGCATCTCAATCCTCACCAACTGCCCAAGAAAATGACTGTGACAGGTGCTAATTGGTGATTATAAGAAAGAATAGCTTTGGACTGGAAAAAGTGCCCCAGATGCTAACTAGTTGTAATGACAGCTCTCCCCTGGGTGGGAGATGATCTCTGAGTGAGTGGACTTGGCTTCGTAGGGAGAAGTCTGGATCCTTATTCTTCCTGATCTCTCCCTAACCTGTACCCTAACCCGTACCCTAACCCGTACCCTAACTCTAATCCCGAACCCTAACCCTAACCCCTAACCCTAACACTAACCCTAACCACTAACCCTAACCCCTAACCCTAACCATAACCCCTAACCCTAACCCTAACCCTAACCCTAACCCTAACCCCCTTCCCCACTCCCCATCCTCCTCCTCCTTCCACCCTCCCCAGGACTCTGTTCAAACAGACCCTGAATACAACTTCTGACTCTTCCACCCCGAGCTTCAGCTTTGGAGAAACTCAGATCTTGCTTTGGTTTCCAGCTTTACCAGCATGAGCTCTGTAACTCAGTCAGGTCACCTAGTATCTTTCTTGATTTACTTTTCTTCAACCCCAGATTGGGATAATTATTGAATGGACCTCTGAGAGTGGCTTCCATGATGTCAAATGCCAGCACAGGGCTAGGACCACAGAGGTAGGTGTTCAATCCACTCCAGCCTCCATTTAGCCCTCTCCTTTCCTTCCCTGATGTTCACACTATCATTCCCAAGTGGATTATGAATTAAAAAATGCCACACAAAGACAAGGCATTATTATTGATATCATTACTTATTATTCCCTCATTAAGTAGCATAATACCTGGCCCATACCAAATACTAATTAAATACTTATTAAATGAGTATGAATGTCCATTCCAATAATACGTGTGTTCAAGAAATTGGACCTGCCAATTTCTCTCCTTCAGGAAGTGCTCACAGATCACCACAGTCCACAGACATGTACCGTTTCCTTGGTGCGTCCCATGTGCTATCTGCAGCCACAGCATTGCTTTGTTAGCATCACTGCGTGTCCTCTCATGTTTCTTTTCCAGGCAGCTATTAGGAGGTCTCCCTCTGTGCTTCCTTGTCTCCTTCTTCGATTGTGGTTTCCTGACTGCCATCTTCCCCCTGAGGCGTTTCCTCCCCTTGTGGCTTCTCTTGGGTTTGAATGTTCATGCATTTGAAGGGTGCTTCCTATTTATTTATTTTATTAATTTTTAAAAATTATTTTATTCAAGTCTAGTTGATTTACAATGTTGTGTTAGTAGTAATTCACTCTTTTTTAAATTTTTGTTTTATATTGTAGTATCTTTGATTAACAATGTTGCGTTCATTTCAGGTGTACAGCAGTGATTCAGTTTTACATATATGTGTATCTATTCTTTTTCAAATTATTTTCCCATTTAGGTTATTACAGAATACTGAGCAGAGTTTCCTGTGCTATACTGTAGGTCCTTGTTGGGTATCCATTTTAAATACAGCAATGTGTACATGTCAGTCCCAAACTCCCCATCTATCCCTCCCCCCACCCTTCTCCCATGGTAACTGTAAGTACTTTCTCTAAGTCTGTGAGTCTGTTGAAAGGTGCTTCTTTTTTAAAATTAATTAATTAATTAATTGGCTGCATTGGGTCTTCATTGCTGTGAGCGGGCTTTCTCTATTTGAGGCGACAGGGGCTACTCTTCGTTGCGGTGCGCAGGCTTCTCATTGTGGTGGCTTCTCTTGTTGCAGTTGCAAATCATGGGCTATAGGCACGCAGCTTTCAGTAGTTGTGGCATGTGGGCTCAGTAGTCATAGCTCGTGTGCTCTAGAGTAGTTGTGGTGCACGGGCTTAGGTGCTCCGTGGCATGTGGGATCTTCTCGGACCAGGGCTTGAACTTGTGTCCCCTACATTGGCAGGTGGATTCGTAATCTCTGAGCCACCAGGGAAGCCCCTAAGGGTGCTCCCTTATGAGGTGGTTGGCAATGCAGGTGATGGAGGGAGGAGGGGTTCTGGTTTGCAAGAGGAGCAGATGGAAGCTGAGGAAACCTCTGGAGAAGGAAAACTGAGATGATGCCAGGGAAGAGTAGGATGCTGGAGAAAGGGGTGAGTTCACAGGGGACAGAACTGAATCCTGGAAAGAGCAGTGTCTGGGACCATGGGAATTATATTTACAAAGACACAGGGCATTCCTAATACAGCATGCTATTATTTATTCAGATTAGGAGACTACATTTGAAATTTAGAAAGGATATATTTACAGTCTTTAAATTTTTTTTAATCTGAAAAATGTACTTGTTTTCGTGACAGATAAGGTAACAGGAATTAAGGTCACAACCTCATGCTTGATCACAATTTGACTTATCCATCTCTAACCAGATGCATCAGTTCTATTTCTGCCAGGTATTCTCATTTGGTTTTTGAAACAACAGCAAGAGGTGGGGATTATCATCATCTTGTACAGATGAGAAAATGGAAGCTCATAAGATAATAATAGTCATTGCAATTTTTAGAGAAATCAAACTTTTGAGCAGAGCCCACACCATGTACTATATCATTAGCACAAAACAAGCTTACGAGGTATGTATTTAGTCTTACTTTATGTTTGTGAAAATTAAAAATCAGAAAGAGCAAATTAATTTTTGTCTAAAGTGACACAGTGGTGGCAGTTATTTCAGGAAACTGCAGTGCCGAAATTCAAAACTCTATCAGTTAGATTCTGCTGTATGACAAAACATCCCATAATGGCTTCAAACAATAAATTAATTTAGCTAATAATTATGTGTATGAGCTGAAAAGCTTTTGGGTCTGGGTTAGAGCTTGGTTCTGCTTCCTTGAGTAGATTCTTACTCTGGACTCTTAGTTTGCCTTCTCAGAAGGCTTTCCTTTACTGTAAAAAATGTCCATGTCACAACTGAGTAACTTTTTCAGCCTAAGTCCTGCTGATAGAGCATTAGAGGTGTTCTGGCATTTTGAGCAACATCAGTTCCTTTTGGTTCAAGTTAGTGGCCCTTTTGCTGTTACAACTTAAAAATATCCTGGACTTTCTATTCATCAGATCATACTTCAGTCCATATGTTGAATGACACACCCAGAATTGTTTGAGGGCACACTTCCCTCTTGTAGCCGTACAGCTAGTTATCTTGGGATTAGCTTTCTGTAAGAACATACCCTTAAGATGCAAAGGAACATTTTTGTTTTGCTGAAAGGGGCACCTTGATAAATCTTTCAGAAGTTAACTAAGGAACCTACAGCCACATTTTGTTTTTGATCTTTGCCCCAAGATCCTGGATCACTTGAGAATTGTTTTCCACGTGGGGACTAAGAATGAGATCAATCTTATATTCCAACCCAACAAGTGCGAGTTCCTCTATATGTTCTCCAACTTGTGTGGTGCCGTCTAAGCAGTTCTTTGTTTACCTGCTCTCTCATAAGGCTATGCTCCATTGTCAATTTACTCCGGGCAACAGCTTTGCAAACTGCCTATTATGCCAAAGGCATCAGTATTTTTCTAGCTGCTCTAATAGCTTCCTCCTCAATTTACTAGCCTCCACTGGAAATTTGCTGCCTTTGCTAAGGGTTTCCCCACTGCTTTTCCTGTCTCCATCTACTGTCCAGTTGTAAAGTCAATGCCTGTGTTTGAGGCTTTGTTTTAATGGTAGCACACCGCTTCTGGGTAAGTGCTTCTGTATCAGTTCCCTTTCACTGCATTACAAACCAACCCAGAATACATGGCTTAAAAAAATAACCATTTACTTAGCTTACACATTCTGTTGCTTCCTGGGCAGTTTTCTGGTTCTCTCATGTGTCTTTGGTGTGATGGCGGGCTGGTCAGTAGTTGGATGGTCTAGGATGACCTCATAGGTCTGACATTTGGCTGAAACAATGAGAGTGACAGAGTACCACGTCCATCATCCCCTGTAGGCTTCCCCAGACTTCTTCTTGGGGTAGCTGAAGCAATCCCCAAAAAGCAAGAGGACAAACCTCACTAGCAGTTTATTATTCATGCCTCTACTTAGATCACAATAGCTGGTGATCCATCGACCAAAGCAAGTCATATGGCCAACCCATATTCAAATGAAGGAGAAATAGACTTTGCCTCTTGATGGAATGGGAAAAACTTAGTAGTTTTTCATTGTACAGCAAAACCTTAGTTGATCTGAGTTAACAGTCTAGCATTTAATCACTGCTTGGTGTAGTCTCAAGTTAAACATCTTACTAAAATCCACATAGGCAATGCATCTCCTGAAAAAAAATGAATCTATTAAATTTTATCTACTAATATTCATATCCAATTAGAAGTAAAATATAATTCTCTATGTTAGATCATTATAATTGCATAATGATATTCTGGACAACATGAGAAGAAAGTCCTCTCATTACTATAGGGCTACTCTTCCACACTCTGCTCTAAATCAGGTATCAAGAAAAAAAGAAGGAACTTGGGATGGTGATTGCAAGTATCAGTGTGATGGGTAAAAATACAAAGAGTCTTTATTGTCAATCTCTAAGCACATGGAGATAGGTTTAAATTCCTTCAAAGTATGAGGAAGGTTCATAAGTTCAAGAAAAATGTAGTGAGTTTTCCTGCTTCATTCAATTCCAATTTAGTAAGAATATACTTCACAGCTTATTCACACTTGGGAGTTTACACAGCTCCTTCCTTCCTTTCATTAATTCACTTCACTTACAGAGTGCCTGGGAGTAATGACACATGCCATTATCTCGATTTCAAAGATTGCTGAGACTTGCCCAGGGCCCCAGAAAGTCTGTGTCAGGGCAGGGAGAAGAAGGAGAAGAAAGGTCCTTGAAGGAGGAGGTAGGGCAGAAGACCAGAGCATTACCTGGAGGGTGGGGCTATTACAGCAGTTGGAAGCTTGCCTGAGAGACCTTAACGCTTTGAATGTCTAGAACTGTGAGTATGACACAAGACTTTGGAGATCAAGGAGTTTTTGATTTTTTTTTTTCATAAAGAAATCCCCTTGGGGGCAAGAGGAAAGAAGTAGATGAGGCCAGACATGAGAATGCGGGGGTGAAGGAAGCTGTGTAATTGCAAGAGCTGTTGGATGCTCATAAGCAAGTTTCCCAAATGTGGCAAATGGTTTCATAGCCAGCATTATGAATTATTTTATTTTATTTATTTATTTTTTTTTGCGGTACGCAGGCCTCTCACTGTTGTGGCCTCTCCCGTTGCGGAGCACAGGCTCCGGAAGCGCAGGCTCAGTGGCCATGGCTCACGGGCCCAGCCACTCCGCGGCATGTGGGATCTTCCTGGACCGGGGCACGAACCTGTGTCCCCTGCATCGGCAGGCGGACTCTCAACCACTGCGCCACCAGGGAAGCCCCCTAGGTTCCTTTTTAATATCAGAAATCACCTTGCTTCTTGCCCTTCCAGTGCCCATTCCAGGCCCTGTGCGGGTACAGTGAGGTCTCCTCCCTCACCTCCTTGCCTAACTTCAGGTCCTCCTAATGAGCCTCCTGATATACCCTGGACTTCCTTAGTTTTGGCCTCCGCTTGCAGGGCTGGCCCTGATTAAGAATGGTTAAGGCACCGACTCCATGGCTTGCTTTGACCTTTGTCAAGAGTCAAAGGGCTGACCTCACAGCCCACATGCCTGAGACCCCAGTCTGTGGCTGATCTGTGCTCCTCTGCCTCCAGGACACACCTTTCCTGGGACTGTCTCCTCTTCCCCGCACTAACCCCCTGCCTGCGGTGACTTGCCCAACACAAGTAACTACCCGGAAGTTAATCCCCTTCATGGATTCTCTAGTCCTAACTCCGTTCCCTGTGTCTGTAACTTTCACTTTGTCCTGTCATCCTTTGAACTGTCAACAAACCATTTTTAGACTTCTCTCCACCTGGTCGCTGTCAGTCTCTTGCCTTTAGTTTGCTGTCTTCCAAGTCTTTGCTAGAGTCTACTGGGTCTTGCTTCTCCTGGACCTCTTCATCTCTTTCCATCATGTTGTACTGCATGTATTGTGCTATCCACTTCTAATCTTTTTGGCATGAGGTGGAAATTACATAGGAAGTGCCTTTTTTTTTCTTTCGTCTTTTTTCATACAGTAAACCTCTCTTAGGGAACAGTGCCTGACAGCCTTGTTCAGTTAGACTCAGATTTTAAGAAAATCAAGAGATAAACAAGTCCAATTATTTTTCTGTTTTGCATGCCCAACTTCATCACAAAGCAGGGTCAAAGGGCTTTTGGATCCTGGGCCTTTGGTTAGTAAAATCTATGCATCATTGCTCCAGGGATGCATCGTAAAGCGATGCCCTTTGGACGGCAATGTTATGGAAATGTGAATTGTTTAATTTACAGTCTTTCCTACATGGGCCTTGTAGATCTGAAAAATTAATTACCAAATGTCTTCTTTTATAAAACTAGGTAGAGAAAGGGAGGTAAACGAATGCAAGAGCCAGGTGCCCTGTCCACTCAGTGACATCTCAAAGTCCAGAGAGAATGAGCAGACTGGGCGGCTTCTTCCCTGCTGCTGACTCTCACTGCTCTCTCTCCTCGGAGGTGAAGCAGGGAGAGGGGGGAGATGATCTTTCAAGTCCAGCAGGAAGGCTGGTGAGGTATTCTCACTCGCTCCTTAACTAGCCACATACCATCGGCAAGGTCCTCGGGTCTTTTAGGCTCAATCTGCCCATAGGTAGCATATATGAGTATTAGCATCTATTTCATAAAATTCCTGTAGGAATTAAATATGGAGACATATAAGAAGCTCTTAGCCAAAGGGAGATCCCAAGAGATTTTCAACCAGCATTTCTTGTTCCCATCCTGCCATGCTTGTTTCACCCTGGAGCCCATTGCTGATCCCAGGGCTCCTCTCCAAGCTCCTCTCTACTGCTCCCTACCACTCCCTGTCATGCCATTAGCCACCAGGAAACCCCACTATCCACACATCCCAGCCAATCCGTGTTTTCTCCACATTTTCCCTGAAGTTTCATGACCTGTGTTGATTCACTTCTTTTGGTTAAGGCCCTTGTCACTGGAAAATGAACCCCTCTGCCCCCAACACACACACACACAAAGGTCAAATGTTCATTTCGGAACTGGAAGAGAGTTTAGAGGTAATTCTATCCACCCGCTTAGATGGATGGGGAAAATGAGGCATGGTGGGGGGAGGATGTGAGTTGCTAAAGGATTTGCATATAAAAAACTCAGGTCCCTGACTTTCTCTGTATTGTCCTCAGAGTATGGACTTTGTATTCAGAAAGTCCAAGTTCCTAAACCTAGTTCTGATGTTTACTAAGTGTGTGATGGTCACCAAGCTGCGTGTATTCCTCAGCCTGTTTTCTCATCTGTAAAACCGGAATAACCTTCACTGGCTTGAGCACAAAATATGATTATGCTCTTTGGAACACTCAGACGATTCAGAGTTCCCTACCCAGATGATTAGGAGAATGTTGTTCTCTGTCCTTATCATCCTTCCTGCTAGCATAACTTTGGGGCATCAAGGTGAATTTACTCAGTCCAAGAAGCCACTTCTGGCTATCATCACCTCCCAAGGAGGAAATGTAGTTGGCAGGCTACATACAGTCCTTTTACCTATTTTTTTTTTTTTTGAGGTACGCAGGCCTCTCACTGTTGTGGTCTCTGCCATTGCGGAGCACAGGCTCCGGACGCGCAGGCTCAGCAACCATGGCTCACGGGCCCAGCCGCTCTGCGGCATGTGGGATCTTCCCGGACCAGGGCATGAACCCACGTCCCTTGCATCAGCAGGTGGACTCTCAACCACTGTGCCACCAGGGAAGCCCCCTTTTGCCTATTTTAATGACCACACAGTGTCTGGTTACCCTCACCATCTTGTTTGTCCCTGAATCAACACCGATGCCTGATGGCCAGGTACCATCTCCATCTCTTACAGATGAGAACTGGGGAGTCTACTGCTGCTGTTGGAGCTTGGATCTGAAGAAAGCATCTCTCTTCCACAGTGTTAGGGTATTCACCCAGTGGTGTTCCACCATGGATCTTGGCTCCAAAAGTTACAGCTCTTTAGTGGCCCACTTTTCCTGATTTTTGCTCTCCTATACAATCATCTTCTTAAGGCATGGCCACAGTCTCAGGATGGCTGGGTCTGGAGGGTTTCTAGTCACAGGGACACACAGAGCCGTGAACCATTTCTAACTCCTGACCGCCTAGCCCCAAATGTTGAAAGGGTGCCAAATCCATTCTTCTTTCCCATTCCAACATAAATGGCATTTTTCCAGGTGAAGATCCCATTATCTCAGACTGAGATGGCACCTTCCTTCTAGGGATGCTGCGGGGGTTAAATGGTGCGGGCATCAGATGAATGTAGGAATTCTTCTTTCACTTCTGCCACACAAGATGAAGGAAAGCTTAGTTAAAAAGATTTATTTAGAAGAAACATAGGGGGAATAAATTTTAAAAAAATCAAGTTTGTTACCTATAAGAAGACAGTGAGGAGAGGTCTGGGCTGAAAGGGTACATGAGAAAGGAACAATTTTCTAAGTATAACTTTGTCATGTTTTGACTTTCTAAAGCCTTTCAATGGTTTGCATATTCAAAAAATCAAATCAAATCAATTAAAATGGAAAGAAGACTAAAATGGAAAGAAAATTGAAACAAATGAATTTAATTATATTTCAAATGAATACCTTAAACACACTTGAAGGTGAACAGAAAGAAAGAAAGAAAAGAACTTATTCTAATCACTAATTGTGACAGCATTTGGCTCTATGTCCATAATCTGGGGAAGGATGGGATGTGTTTTGGTGTGTGCATGGGGGAAGGGGACAATATACAATCATTATGAACTTTTGAGTAGGTCGGTTTTAGTTTTATAAGAATAATTTTGGAGCTATTTTAGATGTGATATAGGATTGAGCAAATAAGTAAATGTGTTGAAGCTGTTAGGAACCAAGATACTCCCTATAGGATAAACTAATATGGAATGGGAGGTGGATTAGAACTGAGGTATTGGTGTGAACTCAGGACTTCTAAAATATGTATATACATGTGCATATGTATGCATATGTGTGTGCATATACATATTTGTATTGTATGTTCATTTTAATGTGAAAAATGTGTAGCTATTTCCTACCTCTGTCTGCCAGAAGAGCCAAGAAGCAATGCCATCTTGGTAGCAATGAGCACACCTAATGCTCAGATCTTAGACTCTAATACCATTTCCATTAAAATACACCAGTGCCAGACAGAGAAATGGCTGATTTCAAGGCATAATTATCATACTAAGTGAAGTAAGCCAGACAGAGAAAGACAAATATCATATGATATCACTTATATTGCTTATATGTGGAATCTAAAAAAAAAGGATACAAATGAACTTATTTACAAAACAGAAATAGAGTCACAGACATAGAAAGCAAACTCATGGTTACCAAAGTGAAGGAGGGGAGAGGGATAAATTAGGAGTTTGGGACTGACATATACACACTACTATATATAAAATAGGTAACTGGGCTTCCGTGGTGGCGCAGTGGTTGAGAGTCCGCCTGCTGATGTACGGGACACGGGTTCGTGCCCCGGTCCGGGAAGATCCCACATGCCGTGGAGCGGCTGGGCCCGTGAGCCGTGGTCACTGAGCCTGCGCGTCCGGAGCCTGTCCTCCACAGCAGTGAGAGGTCCGTGTACAGCAAAAAAAAAAAAAAAAAAAAAAAAGGTAACCAACAAAGACCTACCGTATAGCACAGGAAACTATATTCAATATCTTGTAATAACTTATAATGGAAGAGAATGTAAATATATATATATATATGAATCACCTTACTGTACACTGGAAACCAACACAACATTGTAAGTCAACTATATTTTAATAACATTTTTAGAAAAGGAGCTTGGAACCAAAACATGAGCTTGGAACATCTTGCATGCCAGAGAGTAAGAACTGTGATAAAAATGATAGAGGCTTGTTACAAAATCTTAAAAGGGATTTTCAGAGACCAACTATGGGACAATGTGAGAATCAAATATTTCAATGCAGTAATGAATTATAAACCATTTCAAATAGTAATTTATGAGTCAATATTTATGATAGGCTGACAGACAGATAGATTAATGGTAGAGAGGAATTACAGTAGGGTGCTGAAGGCCATCTATTAAATGTGGAAGTAGTGCTAGGGTTGAAAAAAATGATTTTGCAACCAAGATGGTAAGGATTGCATTAGGGAAGAATCATCAATGGATGCCAAATGTAGGGAAATTATAATGAAGAGCTGGATATTTTCATGGTCTAAAAATGTCTTCCTACAGTCTGCATATTAGTTGCAAAGAGGTGAAAAACAGTAATTCTGTGGTGGAGAAATTGGGAAGCTCCTTGACTGGGTGATCAACATTAACATCACCTTTGAAGGACAGATGGACACACAGGTGTGGTACTCTGAAAGGAACACAAGGTCAACTATGCAGTGTTTCAAGAATGCACAACCTTAATCTAATCATGAAGAAACATCAGACAAATACAGAATGAGAATCATTGTATTTAATCAAAAAAGGGAGTTTGTGTTCCTCAAAAATGACAAAGTCATAAAAGTCAAAGAAAGGCTATGGGAATGTTTGGGATTAAAGGAAGGCAAAGATAATAACAACTAAATGGAATACTAAATGGAGAACTGGATCCTGAACTAGAGGGAAACAATGCTATAGGGGACATTATTGGGTCAACTGATAAAATTAGGACAGAAGAGTCGGTTAAATCAAAGTGCAGTACCAGTAAATTTACTGAGGTTTATCATTGTATGGTGGTTGCATAAAAGCATATCCCTATTATTAGAAAATACACACTGAGGTACTTAGGGGAAAAAGATTGGTGTATTTAACTTACCCTCAAATTAAGTAGGTAGATAGATAGATTAGATAGGTGGTAGATACAAAAACAGATAAATGGATGATAAAGCAAATGAAGTACAATGTTAACCTCATTCTGTGTAAATTGTACATGGGTAGTTTTCATGCTGTTTTTATTTTTGCAATTTTTCTTTATATTCAAAATTCTTTTCAAATAAAAGTAAAATAATGTTTTTGATGTGGTTGTGTGGAGAAAGCTAATGAGGATCTTGGCTCTTGTGCAGGGTTCATGAGGAAGTGGAATAGAGCTGGCAGGAACCTCCGAGGGAGGGGACTACAGACAAATTTCCAGTTTGTCACATCTGCCCCAGGTCACATCTCCCTTTCTTATATAAACATCTTGCAAAGTGATGAGTCCATATTTTCCAGGTCTGCACTCTGAGTCACACTATAAACGTCAGATAAATCCCACACTTAATAAATCAAATCTACTCCAGCACTTACTTGTATCCTTTTGTTCTCACAAATCCCTTATGCTCAGAAATACTTTAGGGCAAGAGTGACCATAGAACAACTTTCTGTTTGCTCTTGACATAAATGTAGTGTCTGACTAAATAGACCGCTCATCAGCTGGGGAGAGTGTGGCCTTGGAGGAAGCTGGAGGTGAGGTATCAAATGCCATGATCCCCAGAATGAGCTTCACAACATAAAGTTGGGGTCTTCTTGCAGTCAAGGTCATTCTTGCCAATAGAATGTTCTTCATGCCCACATGACTATCCTCTCTTGACTTACAAGAATTTCACTTTCTCTTTCCCTTTCTCTATGTGTGTATACATATCTATATAATACATACACTGTACTTGCATGCATGGCTACATACATACATGTGTGCATATATGTATATGTAAATTTCCTTGATACTTTTACAGAAATGAGCCCTCTGGTTCTTCAGGGTCAGCATTTACACCTTAGGTGAAGAGGGGTTTGTAAACTACCTTGCAGAGAATCTCATATTAACTGGGGTGAACTGAGGTGAACAAAGGACCCCCCATTTGAGCAAACACAAGAATTTTATTATATCTTTCTGATGCTATCTTGTGTCACTCACACTCCATCAACAAATCTCATGGGTAGCTAAGGAGGATTAAACTAACAGTTGGTTACTTTATGCTCAATAATTCAAAGGCAAAATTAGACTCTCTCCACATGGAATGATTTCAGTGGTGACTGGGGAAAAGCCTGCTGTCTTCCCAAATCTCCCTCTCTCCTCTGTACGGTTATCCCTAGAAGTTTTTGTCTAACAAAAAGCTAAGTTGCTCTCACCTCACAACTTGAAGAAAGCAGTGTTGGTTCCAAAAGATTCAACATATAATTAAAGTAAACCTCTCTGCCTCTTCCCTTTAAGCCAGGCACATACATTTTTGTTGAGCTATGCGATGGTAGAGGAGCTAGGGCTTCAGTTTAAAAAATCAGCTTTCCATAATCCAAACCAATCAAACTTCTGAGATTAAGGATGATTTTTGGCTTTACTAATAAATCCTATTTTTATCAGAGGACTTGCCTTCGAGTTTAAGTCCTAATGTAAAGCTAAGCAGCTTTACCTTAACATGATAATACCCTGGGAAGCTACTGAAATTCATGTGGCGGCTTGCTTCTACATGAAAGGGCTCAAGTCTGCCACACATTCAACTGATATTAGGTGTATGCCTATGAAGTCTAACCCATATATGAGTCAATGAGGAGCAAGGATGGATAAGACGGTATCTACTTATAGGACTCCCATTTTGGTGGTGGAGACACACCTGTTAACAGATAAATGACATACAACTTATTAAGTGATACATAGAACTGGGATATAATCCAAATTAAATAGAATGTGACAGAAAAGAACATGTGTGTGTACTAAAGAGAGAGGAAATTCGAGCAGGTTTTCTGAAAACCACCAGATGAGTCTGCTAGGTGAAGAATGTGAGGAAGAGAATTCCCAGCACATGGAACAATATGTGAAAAGCCACAGGAGTGGGAAGGGCATGGGTGGCTGGCTGCAGATGGAGGAGAGCTGTGTGGTGGGAACCCGGCCTGTGCTCTGGAGTAGCTGGAGAGGGGACTGGGAAAGTTGTGCAGAGGCAGAGTGTGCATGGCCTCAGAGCCGAACCGAGAAGGATTTTGTCTGTCTTAATCATGTTTTTTTATTTTCTGTATTTTATAATGCTTTGGCATCGTGGGACCTTGCTGACATGGCAGAGACCACCCTTCCCAGGGGTAGCTAATTCCTAGAGATAGTAAACTGCTTGCCTGTGGACATGCCTTTGATATGCAGTCAACCCATCTCAAGTTCAAACTCCCACCTGCTTCCTTTCATCAAGCTCCTGCAGCCCAGAACAGTATACCCCTTCCCTCTATCACTCCAGGGTCAGCTATTAGACCAGACAAGTAGGAATTGCCCACATAGCCCAGAGCTCGCTGCATTTATTCAAACAGTCCAGTTCTAAACCTGCTCAGCTGCTGACCTACCTCACCTGTTTGTCCTATGAAAACTACAATAAAGCCTTTTGCTCATGTTTTCCTCTCATTCCTTCTGCTTTCTGACCAACCTTGGTGCTTCCCCATGTGGCCTTGCATTAGTAAGACGTGACTGTCTTCTTAGGAACTGTAACTGACAAATGATTTTTTCAATGGCAGTCATTTCCTGATCTGTCACCCTCATCATACCTGAAATAAAAACAAATTTCCAGGTACATTTAAAAACAGTGTCTTGAAGGTAAAAGTGGTGCAACAGAAGCATTAAAGTAAACATAGCTTATGATTTCTTTCATAGGAAGATAACTAATAACAGTTCTGAGAATCAGTTGGAGTGAAGGAAGATTCAGGCAGGATACCAGTAAGAAGTTGTTGTAATAGAAACAAGCCCATTTGCGGCAACATGGATACAACAAGAGATTATCATACTAAGTGAAGTAAGTCAGAAAGAGAAAGACAAATACTGTAGGATATCACTTATATGTGGAGTCTAAAATATGGCACAAATGAACCTATCTGCAAAACAGAAACAGGCTCATAGACATAGAGAACAGACTTGTGGTTGCCAAGGGAGAGGGGTGGAGGGAGAGGGATGGACTGGGAGTTTGGGATTAGCAGATACAAACTATTACACTTAGAATGGATAAATAAAAAGGTCCTAATGTATAGCACAGGGAACCCTACTCAATATCCTGTGATGAACCGTATGGAAAAGAATTAAAAATAAAGAATGTCTGTATGTGTATAACTGAGTCACTTTTCTGTACAGCAGAGATGGGCAACACATTGTAAATCAACTCTATTTCTATAAAAAAATTATAAAAGAAAGAAGTTGTTGTAATCATCAAAGAGAATAATGAGGGCAGAAGGAATGGCATTAAGGTTGAAAAAGCTTCTGAACAGAATCACTGTTGCTCCTATGAATTTTGCTTTCTAGTATCTTATTTTTACAGTCATTCTGTCTTCTTACTTTCCTGTTAGCTGCCTTCTCTTGTTTTTAGAGGGCATACCTCTAAGAAGATTACTATCTTCTCCAATTTGATATTTCTAAGTGGGCATGGGCTGGAATGCCCAGAGCAGGAGCAGGCTTGCTAACTTCCTGTTCTAGCAACGCTGCAGATTTCTTACTTCCTGTGAAACCACTTGGATTGATCTGCCACATGTCGTGCAGGACCTCTTTAAGAGCCTACCAACAGAAGCCCAAGCATAATGATAAAAATTAGCCATGGACAAAAATAATAGCCTACCTGCTGAGTCCAAACAGTTCCCATTAGAGTATAGGAGAGAAATGGGACATGGAAAAATTAAAAGAGGCATGCATTTGACAGGGAGTTAACATTATAGAATGCAAACCTGAAGTCTCAGCTCACATATTTCCACCTGCTGCCTGAGCTTCAATTTCCTTCACTAAGGTAAGAATTGGAAGAAGTTTACTGTGATGTCAGATGTAACTGAAGGGTACTTAGGGACTTGCAGTGTGGACTGACTTCATTGTGAGTGATACTCTCAGGGATGTTCAAGTAGAAGCGTCCTCCTAGTGGTGGTGGGGGGTGGACTGAACCCAACTGGGAGGGAAGACCTCAGAGATGGCCCACCTAAGGATCCATTTCCAGAATAAAGAGGAAAACTGCATGAGAAATAGCCAGGAAAAAGACAAAGGTATATGTCGGATAAGGCAGGTGTATAATGAAATTAATGAGCTGTGAGGTGGATGTCTGGGAGAACAGGAGAGTTAGGATAAAATGTGAAATATGCGCTGGACTGTGCCTGTGAGGAGCCAGCTTGTAAACAAAGGGTGCATCCATATGTTGATCTTTTAATAAGGATAATAATTGTTACATTTATTTTGTCTTACTGTTTAGAAAGCTTGTTACCAGGTCTTTTGTGTACATCATGTCTGATTCTGAAAACAATCATTATCCTCCTTCCAACAGAAGAGGATGCTAAATTGCAGAGAGTCAGATTAAATTGCTCAAGATCACACAGGTAACTGAAGGAATGAAGGATTCAAGGTACAGCTGCTTCATGACTTTGCCCTTGATTTCCATGAATTTTATGTGGTGCCTCTTTTTCGCTGCAGAAATTGATGTGGCTACTGAAAGATAGTACGTTGGCTTGGCATGAAGGAAACAACTAGAAAAATGGCCCCATTGTACTCCTGGAGGAATTTGCATATAGTTTTGTTGGAGAAATCAGACTTCTCACCTTACAAACATGATGGAACAGCACAGGATTAAATACACAAAGGAGTTAGGAAAGAGTAAAATGAGATTTGAATGGAGTTGGTGGGACGGGACACAAAGCAAGCAGAATGTAAATTTGGCCATAAAGGAAAGTGAGGTCTACCTTGGAAAAATAAGGAGGTGAATCTGGAGGCAGAGCCCTTCCATAAACAAGGTGGAAAACTTATCTTTAGGGGAAGGGGATGCTCTTCTCTGCCCTGTGCTAAATCTGGTCTGCATACTTCTAACCATCACTCTGATCCACCTGCTCTCCTCCTGCACACAAAGGGATGTGAGGTATTTGATTGAGAGAGCTCCAGACTGTACTGGACAACTTTTTGTATCTGGCAAAGCTAACTGTGTCTTAGAAGGTAGAGGTATTGTGGTCCCTCATTCTTCACCCTTCTCCCTTCCACTTCCTCTGCTCTACACAACTGCATGTGACTTGTGGTCACACTTAGCAGGCTCACAGAACTCTCTGGCCCCAACTTCTTTCTTACTTGTGGCTGGATAAAATGTAGGACAAACCTAAGATTTAACAGTGTTGATGTGCAGGATTGGGTCCCAGGCCAGAGGCAGAGAGACGGCAGTAGAGGTCTTAGCCTTAAACTCTGTTCTCCAATCCCACCCTCACAGATATCTGCAGCAGGGTTTTCTGGTACTGTCCTACCTCACCCAACCAAAATGATTGCTCTGGCCTCTGACACCGTCCTCTCACACTCCAGCCTACCACTAGCCACTAAGATCCATTGGCCAGGCTAGAAAGAATGTGAACAGTAGCAGGACTTGTTGATTGCTTACCTTTACATTCACTTCCCGTTTTCATTTTCAGACAGGACACAGGCTATATACAGAGACATATCCTCCACCTTAAATCCACATGCTACCAAGGAGGAAAGCCCTGTTTCCAGCTCCAGGGAGTAAAAAATGATTGTTTAAGCTCTGGATGGACTATATCTGTGTTTTTCAAACTGTGGTGCATAGGCCAGCCGCATTAGCATTACATGGGATCCAGAAAATTTGGGGCAGAGCCTACAATCCATGTTTAAACAGTCTCTTTAGGTGATTCCGATACATGCGTGGTTTGAGAACCACTGATCTAAATGGATGATGTTGGCCCCATTGTTCTCACAAGTAATTGGATCAAATCAGTGGTTTTCAACTGGGGGTGATAAACTCCCCTGACTCCCCAGGGACATCTGGCAATGTCTGGACACTTTTGATTCTCATACCTGAAATTGTTCACCTATTTTCTGAATAATATCTGTTTTTATCCCCAGGTTGACTGCTTGGCTTCATCATGTTGATCAGTGGTTCTCAGTGTGTGGCTACTGGACCAGCAATATCAGCATTGCCTGGGACCTTGTCAGAAATGCAAATTTCCCAGCCCTGCCCACACCCACTGAAACTGAAACTCTGGGGTGGGGCCCAGCAGGTAGTGTTTTCACAATTCCTCTGAGTGAGTCTCATCAGTGGTTGAGAACCACTTATTTTGGCTGTTCTGTGACATTCTGCTATTTGGCCTCAAAGTAAAAAATCTTGATGTTTCTGCATGTTTTCGTTGTTGGAGTCAATGCCACTTTAGCTGTTAAATATTTTCATTTTCAATTCTATTTACAATGTTTATTTTTCTAACATGGTTGGTGATTTTAGTTGTCTTTTCATAAGTATAAATGAAGAGATGGGTGAATTCACGAAGGCAGCTGAGCCTATTCATCTTTGGAGTGGTGTAGGTCTGTTTTCCCCAACAGCCAACCATGGGCTGTTTATCAGGGATTGGGGCAAGTGGACAAACAGGATTCACTTCAGGGTGTGGACCAGAAGCAGGCAGAGTGGGATTGGGTGAGAAAGGAATGTGGTCATCAGTGTATTTCCTCCTGGGCAGGACATTCTTTCTTGGTTTCCCCTCTCTGTCCATCATGGAAGGCCACAAATATCATGACACTGTTCTGTTCTCTCTCAGGTTCAAACCCTATCCAGCCAGGCAGCTCACTCCCCTTGTAGAAAGTGTAGACTTTTAGGCTAGAGGCAGAGGTTGCTCTCTCCCCTTGTTCAAGTATTTGCGAGGGCTGCTGTGAGGTCTGACTTCAAATCATCTGGTTAAAATGTAGAGTCTGATTTAGGAAGTAGGGTGGGGCCCATGTTTCTGCATCTTCAACAAGCTCCCATGTGATGCAGATGCTACTGGGTCACCTGGGAGTCCATGGACCCCACTTTCAGGCAAGGCGTTTATTCAGTGCTCTGAACACTGTACCAGGACCTCTTCCTGTTCTTTGAATTTATTCATTTTTAGCTTCTAGCTCCTCCAGATCTGCTCTTAATAGCCGAGAATGTAGGTTTCCCTCTGTGTGTGCGTTGAGCTTGGGTTTCCTCTATTCTTGTCAACCCAATGACTTTTCCTTTCTCTTATCAACTGTTCCTATCTATTTCCAATATACTGAGTAAACAAAACTTTCCTGTTTCCCAGTAATGTTTTTAAACTAGTTTTAAAAGCATACACTTTATAGGATATGAAACAGACACATATGCTAGATACAATTAATTCTGACTTCTATATAATAATTACATTTCAATGCTCTCCTCACTTTATGGGTTTGATAGACACTCTTGCCTTGCTAGCTAAGGCATGCTGCAAGGCATGCTCTTGTCTTCTCAAGAATTATTCTATCGATCTACCTTAATTAAGTTGCCGTTTGACCTCTTGGGTTAACTGTATTGGTTCTGCCCTAGCCTTCAGGGCTTTGTGATATTGAGTCAGTTCTCTGTCACTCCCAACATCCTCACCTTGGCCTCTTGAATAACTTGCTACTTCCCACAATATTAATTGAGAGAAAGGTAATCAAATATAGCCAGTCATCTTAATAGTAATCGCTGAGTACCAGCCATACTGCACAAAATCTGCATCCTGTGATATGTCCCAGCTCTATCTGTTGCTGGCCTCCAAGAAAGATCCAGTCCCCAAAGGGTAGCATCGAAGTTACAGTTTGATGAAACTAGCAAAGAATGTGGATTTCTTCTTTGCACTGGAACTACTTTGATATTTTCTTCTTGATGATATTTATGAATGCATAGATGTGAATATTTTTAAAAAAGCAAAGTCTGAAGGCTGATGGTGTAAAATTAGCAAGGCTCCAAGGAAGAGACTGAAGAAAGAATTTTCAAAACTTTGTAGGCTGAGCTCTCACCGAGTAGCAAATCCCCTTGAGAAAGACCTTCATCTTCATCTTGAAGCCGTATCTAATTGCCTCTTTGGTATCTTCAGATTAAAACCAGCAGCAATTGCACCATATAGGAGCTCTTTATATAACAAGGTTAGATACTGGCTTGGCAGAGCTGCATGTTTTTTCAAAGGCTAATAAGGTTGAACTTGGCATCACTTATCACTAATCTGTGGCTTCATTTTTGGCTCCTGTTTCATGTTCTGCCACATTTAATTTACTGCTCTCTCGCTTCGGATGACACTGATGATGCTGAAAGTCGGCGAGGCAGGTGGGGGAGGGGGAGGGGAGGACTGTGGTTAATAAATGTGGTTCTAGCAGTCTGGGGTGTATCTGACCTTTATTTTTCAAATAACCTGTGTAAATTCAAACCAGTCAATGGACTCAGATAGATGACTGTGTTAAAGGAGACAATTAAATGAGGTGAGCAAATTCCACTACAAGGAAAAATTGATGTCGTGGTACAGTCCACAGCAACCAGTTCTGCAGTTTGTCTTAAGTGGCTTCCTTGGGTGATGTTGAATGACTAGAACTAGTTGCTAATGGGAATGGATGACCACTTTTCTTATAGGGAAGGATGATGAATACTGGATCTCAGAGGTTATTTTCAGAAGCAAGGAGATAAGAGTCATGGTTATGAACACCAAGAAATATGTTGTGGGCATCTCCTATCTAAAATGGGGTGAAGAAAACAAACCCACCTGTGTAGCATGTTCCTGATGGCTCATGGAGAAAAATTTAAGAGTCTGATGCCTTTTTTGTTTGTTTGTTTGTTTTCAAGGAAACTATTTAGTTCACCCCACTACCACATTCACACTTAACTTGTTCTTGTCTGTGCTCCTAGAGCTTCTTCCCCCCAGTACAAAATTATGCTTTTCTGCATAGCTTTTGACTTAGCTCTCTATTTCAGTTTTATCATCTTCTATGCATTGAATACCAATGACAAGTTCTATCTCAAGTTGTAAAGAAACCATTCCTGCCAGAGCCAGTTACCCTTTTTGTGATGGAGTTAGATTTAGACAAGGCACAAAGGGAACAGGTAGAAGACAGTACCTTTTGATTGTACCTTTGTCTACACCCATTTTCCCAGAGCCTTCTGTTGTTAACCTAACCTATTAAAACACGTCCCAAATTATTGTTTTAAAAATGTTATAGACCTTTAATAATTAAGGCAGCACTCACTGCTATGAAAGATGAATCTTTAAATCTCAGTGACAACACAACTCTTTATTTCTCATTCACACAAAGTCCAAATGGAGGGGTAGAGGAAGAGGAAGATCCTTACAATTATGCAGGGTTCGGACTAACAGAAGATCTGCAATATCAACATGTGGTTTCTAGGAACATCTGATCTTTCATAGATGCCAGCAGAGAGGAGACGAGAAAGAATAGAGCATGCTGCAGGAGGGTTTAATATGCAGGACCGAAGGACAGATGAAGTTACCTAACTTCAAGTGAAGCTAGAGGATTAGTTGAATTGTGTGCTCAGGAAGAGTTGGAAGAATGAGAAACCATTTAGTGAGCAGCTAGTTGCTGTTGGCACATGCCTGCTCAAGAAAAAGAGATCTGGACTGAAAGGCAGAAGGATTGAGCCCCATCTAGTTCTGGCTCTGCCACTAATTTAATACATAATCTTTTCATTTAGTTAACCTCCCCAGACATTGAATTTCATATCAACAATAAACTACAATGTCTGGTCACTAAAGAAAGCTTCTAGTGCTAACAGATTATAAGTTTATATTAATAATAAAAAAGGAAAGGACGATTTATAAATAGAAAGAGACCATTTATTTTTAGTTGTTGTTGGTTACTATATTTTTGTCCTATATCTTAAAATTGATCCTGGTTGATATATTTTACCTACCCAAAGCATTTCAAAACCTCCTGTATGTTTTGGGCATTTTTTCTGTATCTTTGAGTTCTGTAGAGTCTAAATGCAATTTTAGCTTATGTCAATCTATTCATCTGTTTCTTTTTCATCTTGGTTAAGTTCCTGAGCAACATATGTATAAGAACTGGGAATGTGCTTCAGAATGTGAAGATTCTGTAATCTGAGATGGGGAACACAAGTAACTACTACAGATGGTTCCTGACTTATAAAGGTTTGACTTGTGATTTTTTTGACTTGGTGATGGTGCAAAAGTGATATACATTCAGTAGAAACTGTACTTTGAATTTTGGATTTTGATCTTTTAGTGGGATGGGGATAATATGATACCCTCTCATGATGCTGGGCAACAGCAGTGAGCTATAGCTTCCAGTCAGCCATGAGATCACAAGGGTGAACCATCAATACAGTTACAATCATTCTGCACCCAAACTAGCATTGTTTTTCACTTTCAGCACATTGTTCAATAAGTTACATGAGATAGTCAACATGAATAGGCTTTGTGTTAGATGATTTTGCCCAACTGTAGGCTAATATGTTTTGAGCAAGTTTAAGGTAGAATAGGCTAAACTATGATGTTTAGTAGGTTAGGTGTATTAAATGCATTTCTGACTTAAGACATTTTCAATTTATAATGGGGTTATTGGGACGTAATCTTATCATAAGTTAAGGAAGATTTGTAATTTAACTTATTTATAATGGGGAAGTTCATATTTTCCTCCAAACTGCTACCTCCTGCAACATCAAATGCATATTCTTCTGGAAAAATTTTATAAAATTTAATTCATAAAATGTAGTTACTATTTTCTCACTTCTAACCACTCATTAACACCCAGCAACTTTTAAAATGTACCCATTGCTTGACTATGACTGTCCCCACTTCTACTCCTCTGCCCTAAATTCTCTCCATGAAAATAACTCCCCAATATACATCCTGTCCAAATCACTACCATGAGTTGTCAAATATTCAATTGCCTGATGACTATTTTCATGTGAATATCCCACAAACTTTCACATTCAATAAACTAATCACAAAATTGTCATAAATTTATTTATAGGTTAATTAATTCCAGAAATCTTCAGTATCAATGTAATTTTCTGCTTTGAGCCATGAAGCAGTAACCAGGATCAGATTTACTCTCTAGCCATAAAAAAACAGAAAACTGGCAAGTGGTCCATAACTGTGATCCCAGAAAGAAAAGAAACCAGTGAGGTCAGCCAGCCCTCAGAATGCCCCAGCTTTATATCGAAGGCATTTCTTCTGGAC
Organism: Hyperoodon ampullatus; assembly: GCF_949752795.1. Taxonomy (NCBI): domain Eukaryota; kingdom Metazoa; phylum Chordata; class Mammalia; order Artiodactyla; family Ziphiidae; genus Hyperoodon; species Hyperoodon ampullatus. Next base: position 102,734,370 of record NC_136921.1, read on the forward strand.
CGCAACCCAGGGAGAGAAACCTAAGCAGAACAGAAGAGCCTTGCTGAGTTGAGTGGACAGAGAGCTAAGTCCAGGAAATCTGAGTTGGATGACATTCGTGGAGAAGAATACCAAAGAAAAGAGATATAAGCAAGAAAGTCTTCAGAAATTTTCATAGGCGGTAGTCTTTTTTTTTTTTTTTTTTTAAATTTTTTTAATTTATTTATTTATGGCTGTGTTGGGTCTTTGTTTCTGTGTGAGGGCTTTCTCTAGTTGTGGCAAGCGGGGGCCACTCTTCATCGCGGTGCGCAGGCCTCTCACTATCGCGGCCTCTCTTGTTGCGGAACACAGGCTCCAGACGCGCAGGCTCAGTAATTGTGGCTCACGGGCCTAGTTGCTCCGTGGCATGTGGGATCTTCCCAGACCAGGGCTCGAACCCGTGTCCCCTGCATTGGCAGGCAGATTCTCAACCACTGCGCCACCAGGGAAGCCCTAGGCGGTAGTCTTGAATAGTTGGTGGAATACTAGTATGCACATGCATACGTAGAACTTCCAGAAAGTCAAAGAAATAATATTTTATGAGGAGTTACAAAGTAAACAGTTCCTGGAGTTCACATAGAGTTGGGAGATGTTTGAATTCTTTCTGTCTAGACAAGATAAACCACACTAAAGATACTGAATAATCAATAGTACTAAAAAACAAGTCACTTATTAACAGTATGGCTAAAATAACATAAACAGTAAAGGCTACACTAGATCTACCCTAATAGAGATTAAGAACAACTCTAGAATGGATGAAAGTAATCCACAAAGAATTTAACTCTCAGTTAAGCAAACTTCAGCACTCATTAACGTTGATGTGATTAATTCCAAATGCTCAACAGTATAACAACACGATGTTCAGCACCCACTCCAAAAAAGATGCAGCAAGTGGTGACTCACAACTAGGTAAAATTCAGCCACAAGAAAAATATCCATAAATGAGGGAGGGGGTGGAATTAGCAGATGAAGAACTTAAAAATTTTATTATAAGTATTTTAATATGTTTATAGATTTTGTAAGACTTTTTTTTGTTTTGTTTTAGAAAAATTTAAGGGTCATAGCAAAAGTGAAAGGAAGGTACAGAGATTTTATACTTCCTGCCCCCAAACATGTACAGCTTCCTCCATTATCAATATCCCCCACAGAGTGGTACATTTTTTACAATTGATAAACCTACACTGACACATCATAATCGCTCAGTCTGAGGTTTACGTGATGGTCAAGTTGTGCTGTTGTACATTCTATGGGTTTGCACAAATTTCTAATGTATTCATCATTATGGTATCATACAGTATATTTCACTGCCCTGAAAATCCTCTGTGCTCCACTTACTTATGCTTCTTCTCCCCCCAAACCATTGATCTTTTTTTTTTTTTTTTTTGCGGTACACGGGCCTCTCACTGTTGTGGCCTCTCCCGTTGCGGAGCACAGGCTCCGGACGCACAGGCCCAGCAGTCATGACTCACGGGCCCAGCCGCTCCACGGCATGTGGGATCCTCCCAGACCGGGGCACGAACCCATGTCCCCTGCATCGGCAGGTGGACTCTCAACCACCGCTCCACCAGGGAAGCCCACCATTGATCTTTTTACTGACTCTACAGTTTTGCCTTTTGCAGAATGTCCTACGGTTGAGACTATACAGTGTTTAGCCTTTTCACATTGGCTGCTTTCACTTAGTAATATGCAGTTAAGATTCCTCCATGTCTTTCCATGGCTTGATAGCTCATTTCTTTTTACAACTGAATAATATTCCATTATCTGGATGTACCACAATTTGTTTACGTATTTACTTACTGAAAGACTTCTTATTTTTAAGTTTTAGTGATTATGAACAAAGCTGCTCTAAACATTCATGTGCATTGTTTTGTGTGGACATAAGTGTTCACCTCCTTTGGGTAAATACCGTGGAGATTGATTGCTTGATCAAACAGTAATAGCATGTTGTATGTTTATAGGAATTTATCCATTTCTTCTAGGTTATTGAATTTGTTGGCATATATTTATTCATAATTCTCTCTTCTGGTCCTTTGTATTTCTGTGGTATCAACTGTAATATCTCCTCTTACATTTCTGATTTTATTTATTTGAGTCTTCTCTCATTTTTTCCTTGTTAGTCTAGTTAAAGTTTTGTCAATTTTGTCTATCTTTAAAAAAAAAAAAAGAAAAAAACTTAGTTATTTCCACTTATCTGTGAATATTCTAGGTTTTCTCCTGTTATTGATTTCTAATTCAATATTTGGAAGGGATATTTGATATAATTTCATTATTTTAAAATTTGTTAAGACTTGTCTTGTGGCCTAATATATAATCTCTCAGAGAGCTTTCTGTGTGTGATTGACAAATTGTGTATTTTGTTGCTATTGGATGGATTTTCTGTATATGCGTTAGGTCCATTTGTTCTAAAATGTAGTTCACATCTAATGTTTCCTTATTGACTTTCTGTCTGGATGATATATCCATTGTTGAAAGTGAGGTATTGAAATCCTCTACTGTTTTTGTATTGCTATCTTTTTTCCTCTTCAGATCTGCCTATATTAGTATATTTAGGTGCTCCAATGTTGGGTGCATATACATTTACTATTGTTATTTCCTCTTGATAAATTTATCTCTTTATCATTCTATAGTAAGCTTCATTGTGTCTTATTTCAGCTGACTTAAAGTCTATCTTGTCTTATATAAGTGTAATTACTCTTGTTCTCCTTCATTTTCCATTTGTATGAGATATCTTTTTCCATCTCTTGACTTTTGGTCTATGTCTGTCTGAAAGCTGAAGTGAATGTTTTATAGGCAGTATATAGTTGGGCCTATTTTTTTTATTGAGTCCCTCTATGTCTTTTGATTGGGTAATTTAATCCATTTACATTTAAAGTAATTATTGATAGGTAACGACTTAACGGTAGTCATTTTGCTTACTATTTTCTGAGTATTTCACAGATCTTTTGTTCCTTTCTTCCTCTTTTCCTGTCTTCCTTTGTGATTTGATGATTTTCTATATTAGTATGCTTTCAGTTTTTTCTATTTATCTTTTGTGTGTCTACTATGGATTTTTGCTTTGTGGTTACTGTGACATATGCATGTTAAATAAAATTTCTTGTATCTATAACAGTCTGTTTTAAGCTGATAACACCTTACCTTTGTTTGCATACAAAAGCTCAACTGTTTTACTCTCCCCTACATAAATTTTATGTTTCTGATGTGGCACTTTACATATTTTATATTGTATATTCATTAACAAATTAATGTACCTCTAGTTATTTTTAATCTTTTGTCTTTTAATCTTTATACTAGTGCTATAAGTGATTTACACACCACCATTACAATATTAGAATATTCTGATTTTGACTATATAGGTACCTTTACCAGTGAGTTTTGTACTTTTCATAAGATTTCTTGTTACTAGTTAGCATTCATTCTTTTTGTCTTAAATTATTCCCTTTAGCATTTCTTATAAGTCAATTCTATTTGTGTTGAACCCCTTCAGCTTTTGTTTGTCTGGGAATGTCTTTTTCTCTCCTTCAATTCCGAAGGATAGTTTTGCCAAGTAAAGTGTTTTTTGTTGGTAGTTTTTCTTCTTTCAGCATTTTGAGTACATCATTCCAGTTTCTCCTGGCCTGCAATGTTTCTGCTGAGAAATCTGTTTATAGTCTTGTATGTGATGAGGTTATTTTCTCTTGCTGGTTTAAAGATTATCTCTTTGTTTTTGACTTTTGACAGCTTTATTATAATGTGTCTTGATGGAGTTTGCTTTAGGATGATCTTGATTGGGGACTTTGGACTTCGTGTACCTGGATGTTCATATCTTTCCTAATATTTAGGAAGTTTTCAGCCATTATTTCTCAAAATAAACTTTCTGTTCTTTCTCTCTCTTCTGGGATTCCTGTAAAATGTGTATTGTTTTGTTTGATGGTGTCCCAAAAGTCTTGTAGGAAAGAAAGCTTCATTCCTTTTAATTTTCTTTTTTTTTTCTTCTTTGGTTGGATAATTTCAAGTGACTTGTTTATGAGTTCACTGATTATTTTCTGCTTGAGTCTGCTGTTGAAACTCCCTATTGCATTTTTTAGTTCAGTCCTTGTATTCTTAGCTCCAAAATTTCTATTCTTTTTTTCTGACTCTTCATGGAACTTCTCATTTTGTTCTTGTATTGTTTTCTTGATTTCGTTAAACTGATAACTGTGTTTACCTGTAGCTCTCTGAGTTTCTTTAGAACAAATATTTTGAATTTTTTATCAGGAAATTCATGGATCTTCACTACTTTGGAGTCAATTTTTAGAAGTGTATTGTGTTTATTTGGGAGTGTTATGTTTTTCTGATTCTTCAAGATCTCTGTTGCCTTGTCTAGGTGACTGCACATTTGAAGATACAGTCACCTCTTCCAGATTTTTTGCACTTTCTTTAGTTAGAAAAGATATTTACCTTCAGTGGAGACATGGGGGAGAGTGCTGTGACCCTAGGTCCAGAGGTACTGGGTACCAAGTGTAGGGTGTTGTATCTTCTGGTCCAGTGGGGGTGTGGTGTCTTGTTGACTTAGACAGTTAGAGTCCATGACTTGAACAAATGCATAATCTTTGATGGCAATAGCTATAGCGGGTCTGCAGTAGTTTCAAGGGCTGTTGGTGTCCTCATTTGCACCTCCAGGTCCAGTAGGGTGGGAGCAGGGTATGTGGTAGTGGTGTCTGGAGACCATCGTGTACATATGCTTACCTGTGGTGATGGTTGCAGATGCCTGCATGTTGGCAGGAGCTGGCTGCAGGCCTACCAAGAGTGGCAAGGGCCTGGGTTAGTGGTAGGGCTTGGAGCTGTGGGTGCATGAGCAGCTGTGTGAACCTGGGCTGTCAACATTCCCTTATGTGGCTGTAGGAACTAGCCACAGGAATATGCATGGCAGTGGGGTACGGTGATGGTAGTCAGGGCCAAATTGAAACTCAAGCAGCTATGGGGGCCTGTGCTGTCAGCATGCACTTGTGCAGCTGCATGATCTGCCTGCAGGTGCAAATGTGGCATTGGGAGACTGTGATATGATATGGGGCTAGCAGTGTGCAGCTTTAGAGGTTAGTTCTAAGTGTGCACAGCAGTGTAGGCATGTGACAAGGGCCAGGACCAACCCCCAATGTATGAGCAGTTGTGGTGGCCCTAGCCATCAGTGTGCACGCATGTGGCTGTAGAAGCTAACTGTGAATGTGTGCCAGTGGAAACCAGTGATAGAAGTCAAGGCAGGCAGCATGAATGTGCATGGTTGCAGTGGCTACCTATGTGTGCATGAATGAGTGTAGGTTAGTGACAGGAGTTGGCCTGGATCTGGGCCCACAAGGAGCTGTGGGGCTTTGGTTGTTGGTGTGCACTTGTGTGGCTGCAGGGTGTAACTGTAAGCATGCACACAGTATTACAGGCCAGTGACAGGAGTTAGGGCTGCTGATATGTAGGTGCATCATAGCAAGGGTTAACTGTGAATTTCCAGAGCACTGGATAGTGATGGGAGTTGAGGCTACTCTGAGGACTGAGCAGATGTGGGTGCCTGGGCTGTTGGTGTGCACTTGTGTGGCTTCAGGACTATGGTAGTTGCGGGGGAGCATCAGCCACAGGGTCCTGTGCTGTCATTATGCACATCCACAGTTATAGATGTAAGGACAGGCTGCCGGTGTGGATCCTGGGGCTCAAGGAATCTGAAGAAGTGCTAGTGGCTGGGGTGAATTCAGGGTGGGGGTCAGGGACCAGGAGCTACTCAGGCAGCATGAATCTGAGGTTGAGAGAATTTGTGGGGCCCTCAGTGGTGAAATCTGCAGAGTTTGTAGCAGCAGTGCTGGTTGTTGGTTCCCTCAGTGGCAAAAGCTGCTGGGGTTCTCTGCAGAAAAATCTACTGGGGTCTGTGGTGGGGTCCTCAGTGATACAGGGCTCTGCAGCATCTGAAAAAGCTGTCGAGGTTCTCAGTGAAGGCTGCTGGGATCTTCTACGGAACCGGCTGCTGAGAACCATGGTTGCTCCCACCAGAACGCTGACTCTGATAGTCCCTGCCCTTCCTCCTTGTTCTTCTCTGTCCCTAGATGTCTCAGATGTCAGGCTCAGGGTGGGGTGAAAGCAAAGCAGGTCCTTCATGCAGTGCCCCCGCCCCAAAGCTGGAGAAGCTGGTCACTCATTCTGCTCTCCTATTGCCAGTGAGGGGAACTCTCTCAGGCCAGGAAGTTCCCTCTTGGCTCTAAGCAGAGCTAGCCTGGAAGGTGGGATGATGCAGGCAAAATGGAGCTATTCTTCTTACCCTTTATCTACTGTTATTCTGAGGTGTTTTGCTCCACTGTGTTGCTGAAGCTTCTTAAATGGACTTCTGAGCACTCCCTGAGCTATTTTCATTCACTGGTAGTTGCTTAATTATTGTTCTTTGTGGGTAATAGAGGCTGGGGTCTCCTACTCTGTCATCTTAGTGACTTTACTCTCTCCTTCACTTTTGAAGGATAATTTGGCATCATACAGAATTCTAGGTTGGTGGGTTTTTTTTTCAATACTTTAATTATTTCATCCCTTTCTCTTCTTGCATGGTTTCTAAGGAGAAATCAGATGTAATTCTTATCTTTATTCCTCCATAGGTAAGTTTTTTTTGTTTTGTTTTGTTTTGTTTTTTTAATCTGGTTTCTCTCAGGATTAAAAAAAAATCTTTGATCTTCTAGAGTGAAAGTGGTATGCCTAGGTGTAGTTTTGGGGCATTTATCCTACTTGGTGTTCTCTGAATTTCCTTGACTTGTGGTTTGGTGTCTGACATAAATTTGGACAAATTATCAGTCATTATTTTTTAAAATATTTCTTCTGTTGTTTTCTCTCTTTATTCTCTTTCTGGTATTCCCATTATGTGTTTTGGTATTCCCAAAAGTACGTTATACTTTTTGTAGTCATCCTGAAGTCTTTGGATATTCTGTTCTGTTTATTTTATTTTTTCCTGTTCTCTTTGGTTTTTGATTCCTATTGATATGTCCTTAAGCTCAGATATTCTGTACTCAGCTGTACTCAGTCTACTAATAAGCTCATTGAAGGCATTCTTCACTTCTGTTACAGTGTTTGATCTCTAGCATTTCTCTTTGGTTCTTTCTTAGGATCTCTATGTGTCTGCTTACACTGCCCATGTATTCTGGCATGCTCTCTGCTTCATCCATTAGATCATTTAACATTTTAATCATAATTGTTTTAAATGCCTGGTCTGATAATTTCAACATCCTTGACATGTCTTTTTCTTATATTTGTTCTGTCTCTTCAAATTGTATGTTTTGCATTTTGGTAGGGCTTGCAACTTAGTTTTCTTGATAGCCAGGCATGATGTACTAGGTAAAAGAAACTGCTATAAATAGGCCTTTAGTAATGTAGTGTTATTACTACACTACATTGTGAGGTGTCAGGGGAGGGAAGTGTTCTTTGATTAGGTCTCAGTCTTTATTTATTTATTTATTTATTTTGGCTTCACTGAATCTTAGTTGTGGAACACAGGATCTTCACTGTGGCACATGGGATCTTTTAGTTGCAGCATGTGGACTTCTTGGTTGCAGCATGTGAACCCTCAGTTATGGCATGCATGCAGGATCTAGCTCCCCGACCAGGGATGGAACCCAGGGGCCCCTGCATTGGGTGGGTGAAGTCTTATCCACTAGACCACCAGGTAAGTCCCTGATTAGGTCTCAGTCTTTTAGTGAGCTTATGCTTCTGGACTGTGAGCTTCCTAGGAGTTTTTTATTTTTTATTTTTGTTTTTCCTTCTTTAGGTGGTACAGGATGGCAAGAGTGGGCTGAAGTTGGGTATTTTCCTTTCCCAGGTCTGTTAGGCTCTGATAATACCTCAGGCTCTGGTTAATTAGCTTCCCCTGAGTACTGGACTTATTAAGAAGAACAGTTCACTGGTTTTCCTTTTCCCCTGCCCTTGCTTAGAAGCACAAAGTGATTTTTCTCCAATATTTTATGTGGGTACATGGTAGAGCTCCTGGAGGTAAATCTCACAATTTCTGTGGGTCCTCCTGGAGTTTTTAACTATCACTTTTGTCCACACTGAGCCTCCAGAAACTTGTTGATTGTAGTTAAGTTTTCCTATCCCAGCCCTGGGGTCCATGGTGGATTCCACTCCTGAGTCTCTGCTCCACTAAACTGTAACTCATATTCAACTGTTTGTCTCTCCAATCTTGTGGACAACAGTGTTGCCCTGCATACTCCCCTCTCCTACAGATCCAACAAGAATTGTTGATCTTTCAGTTAGTTCAGCTTTTTCTTGCTATGGTGATGTGGCAACTTCCAAGTTTCTTACATGCCGAACTGGCTACTTACAGGTTTAAAACAAACATGAACATAATGTGAAGTGAAATAGAAAATAGTTAGAAAAAAATTTTGCTGAAATTCAAAGTACAAATGATTAGATAAATAGTATGTTATATGCTAAAAATCCAAATACTTGTAAATTTGAAGATGTAGCAATGCATTTTACACAAAATGTAGTATAAAGTAGAGAAATTTAAAAAAAAAAGAAAAGCCTCTACAACCATTGGATAATATCAAGCCCTGTTTTACATGTGTAACTGAAATCTTGGAAGAGGATATGGGAAAAAAGAAAAAAAAATATGAAGACATAATGATTGAAAAATTGTCTAAATTTGATGAAAACAAGAAACTCAAAAAGCTAAGAAGCTTGATAAACATCAACCAAAAGTAAATCACATCAAGACACATCATAATCAAATTACCCAAAACCCATGATAAAGAGAAAATCTTACATACACCTAGACAAAAATGTATTAGTTCAGAGGAACCAAAGCAATCATAACCACAGATTTCTCAGAAATTTCACAAACCAGAGCACAATGAAAGAATACCTTTAAAGTTCTGGAAAAATAAAAAAGAAAACCTATTACTTAGAATTTCACTGAAGTGAAATTATTGTTCAAAAATGAAAGCAAATATAAAATGTTTTTAAAGTTTTAAAGTAAGACAACTCATCACCAGCAAAGCTATAATGGAAGAAATGTTAAAGGAACCACTTTGCATGGAAGAAAAATTACACCTGGTGGAAACTTGGATATCTACACAGGAGTGAAAAACACTGAAAGTGGAATATTTACTTAAAAAAACCCCACAATTCGTTGTTTAAAGTAAAAATAATAGCACTGCTTTTTCAGTGTTTATAATGTCATAATAAATTGTATGTCAGAAAAAGCACAACAAATGATTTATGGTACACTTGAAGTTGTATAACATTGTTTGCAGGTAAACTCTGAGAAGTTCAACTTGTATATTTTAATTATGAACTAAGAAGGGAGAAAATAATTAAGGAAGGAAGAAAAGAAGAAAGTTACAATTAAACACAGGGAAAAAGAAAGGAAGTATAGCTAATAAGCCAAAGTAGAGTTAAATAGAATCAGAAAAAAATACGAAAAAAACCAAAAGAATATAAAAATGAGCAAAAAGTTATAAAAAAAGGTGTAAAAATGAAAAATAAATAACAGCAAGACAGATTATACTCATCGAAAATTATACTTATATTAAATGTAAATGATTTGTTCAGTCCAACTAAAAGGCAGAGATTGTCAGACTGGATAAAATAGACCCGGTTCTATGCTGTATACACAATAGCATTTTAAATATAAAGACAGAGATAAGTAAAAGTACATGACTGAGAGGAGGTAATACAAAAACTATAAACATAAGAAGACTGGAAGGGTTATATTAGTATAAGACTTGAGAAAAAAAGAAGTATCAGAGTTAAAAGAAATAATTCATCATCACAAAAGGGTCAATTCACAGGAAGAAACAAAAATTCTAGATACTATGCTGCTAACTACAAAGCTTCAAAATACATCAAGCAAAATGTTTCAAGATTAGAAAGTAATGGGAAACTCACAATTTTGTTTGGATGCTTCATCATCTCTTTCTCAGAAACTGAGAGAACAAATGACAAAAATATTATAAGAAATTAGAAGAATTCAATAACACTATTGACCAACCTGATCTAACTGACATTTATAGAACACTACAACACAGACCACAGAAAAGCCTTTTCAAGTGAATCTTCGGAAATTAACCGAAATAGGTAGTATACTGTTGAACAAAAGAAGAGTAAACAAATTTAAAATGATTGATATTATACAAAATATTTCACGATTACAGAAAATTGAGAAATGAAAAATGGAAATACATCTAGAAAATTCCCAAGTAAGTGGATATCAAACAATACAATCTTGGTTTTTTTTTTTGGTGTGGTTTTTATTTTTTTTTTTTAACATCTTTATTGGAGTATAATTGCTTTACAATGGTTTGTTAGTTTCTGATTTATAACAAAGTGAATCAGTCATACATATACATATGTTCCCATATCTCTACCTTCTTGCATCTCCCTCCCTCCCTCCCACCCTCCCTATCCCACCCCTCTAGGTGGTCACAAACCACCAAGCTGATCTCCCTGTGCTCTGCAGCTGCTTCCCACTAGCTGTCTATTTTACATATGGTAGTGTATATATGTCCATGTCACTCTCTCACTTTGTCACAGCTTACCCTTCCACCTCGCCATATCCTCAAGTCCATTCTCTAGTAGGTCTGTGTCTTTATTCCCGTCTTGCCCCATGTTCTTCATGAACTGTTTTTTTTTATAGACTCCATATATATATGTGTTAGCATACAGTATTTGTTTTTCCCTTTCTGACTTACTTCACTCTGTATGACAGACTCTAAGTCCATCCACCTCGTTACAAATAACTCAATTTCATTTCTTTTAATGGCTGAGTAATATTCCATTGTATATGTGTGCCACATCTTCTTTATCCATTCATCTGTTGATGGACACTTAGGTTGCTTCCATGTCCTGGCTATTTTAAATAGAGCTGCAATGAACATTTTGGTACATGACTCTTTTTTAAATTATGGTTTTCTCAGGGTATATGCCCAGTAGTGGGATTGCTGGGTCGTATGGCAGTTCTATTTTTAGGTTTTTTGAAGAACCTCCATACTGTTCTCCATAGTGGCTGTATCAATTTATATTCCCACCAACAGTGTAAGAGGGTTCCCTTTTCTCCACACCCTCTCCAGCATTTATTATTTCTAGATTTTTTGATGATGGCCATTCTGACTGGTGTGAGATGATATCTCATTGCAGTTTTGATTTGCATTTCTCTAATGATTAATGATGTTGAGCATTTTTTCATGTGTTTGTTGGTGATCTGTATATCTTCTTTGAAGAAATGTTTATTTAGGTCTTCCACCCATTTTTGGATTGGGTTTTTTTTTTTTTTATTATTGAGCTTCATAAGCTGCTTGTAAATTTTGGAGATTAATCCTTTGTTAGTTGCTTCATTTGCAAATATTTTCTCCCATTCTGAGGGTTGTCTTTTGGTCTTGTTTATGGTTTCCTTTGCTGTGCAAAAGCTTTTGTTTCATTAGGTAACATTTGTTTATTTTGGTTTTTATTTACATTACTCTAGGAGGTAGATCAAAAAAGATCTCACTGTGATTTATGTCAAAGAGTGTTCTTCCCATGTTTTCCACTAAGAGTTTTAGAATATCTGGCCTTACATGTAGGTTTAATCCATTTTGAGTGTATTTTTGTGTATGGTGTTAGGAAGTGTGTGCACTTCATTCTATTACATGTAGCTGTCCAGTTTTCCCAGAACCACTTATTGAAGAGGCTGTCTTTTCTCCATTGTATATTCTTGCCTCCTTTATCAAATATAAGGTGCCCATATGTACGTGGGCTTATCTCTGGGCTTTCTATCCTGCTCAATTTATCTATATTTCTGTTTTTGTGCCAGTACCATACTGTCTTGATTACTGTAGCTTTGTAGTATAGTCTGAAGTCAGGGAGACTGATTCCTGCAGCTCCGTTTTTCTTTCTCAAGATTGCTATAGCTAGCTATTCAGGGTCTTTTGTGTTTCCATACAAATTGTGAAATTTTTTGTTCTAGTTCTGTGAAAAATGCCATTGGTAGTTTGAGGGCTTGCACTGAATCTGTAGATTGCTTTGTGTAGTATAGTCATTTTCACAATGTTGATTCTTCCAATCCAAGAACATGGTATATCTCTCCATCTGTTTGTATTGTCTTTAATTTCTTTCATCAGTGTCTTATAGTTTTCTGCATACACATCTTTTGTCTCCTTAGGTAGGTTTATTCCTAGGTATTTTATTCTTTTTGTTGCAGTGGTAAATTGGTGTGTCTCCTTAATTTCTCTTTTAGATTTTTCATCATTAGTGCATAAGAATGCAAGAGATTTCTGTGCATTAATTTTGTATCCTGCTACTTTACCAAATTCATTGATTAGCTCTAGTAGTTTTCTGGTAGCATCTTTAGGATTCTCTATGTATAGTGTCATGTCATCTGCAAACAGTGACAGCTTTACTTCTTCTTTTCTGATTTGGATTATTTTTATTTCCTTTTCTTCTCCGATTGCTGTGGCTAAAACTTCCAAAACTATGTTGAATAAGAGTGGTGAGAGTGGGCAACCTTGTTTTGTTCCTGATCTTAGTGGAAATGGCTTCAGTTTTTCACCATTGAGGATGATGTTGGCTGTGGGTTTGTCATATATGGCCTTTATTATGTTGAGGAAAGTTCCCTCTATGCCTACTTTCTACAGGGTCTGTATCATAAATGGATGTTGAATTTTGTCAAAAGCTTTCTCTGTGTCTATTGAGATGATCATATGGTTTTTCTCCTTCAATTTGTTAATATGATGTATCAGGTTGATTGATTTGCATATATTGAAGAATCCTTGCATTCCTGAAATAAACCCCTCTTGATCATGGTGTATGATCCTTTTAATGTGTTGTTGTATTCTGTTTGCTAGTATTTTGTTGAGGATTTTTGCATCTATGTTCATCATTGATATTGGCCTGTAGTTTTCTTTCTTTGTGACATCTTTGTCTGGTTTTGGTATCAGGGTGATGGTGGCCTCGTAGAATGAGTCTGGCAGTGCTCCTCCCTCTCCTATATTTTGGAAGAGTTTGAGAAGGATAGGTGCCAGCTCTTCCCTAAATGTTTGATAGAATTTGCCTGTGAAGACATCTGGTCCTGGGCTTTTGTTTGTTGGAAGATTTTTAATCACAGTTTGAATTTCAGTGCTTGTGATTGGTCTGTTCATATTTTCTATTTCTTCCTGGTTCAGTCTCAGAAGGTTGTGCATTTCTCAGAATTTGTCCATTTCTTCCAGGTTGTCCATTTTATTGGCATAGATTTGCTTGTAGTAATCTCTTATGATCCTTTGTATTTCTGCAGTGTCAGTTTTTACTTCTCCTTTTTCTTTTCTAGTTCTATTGATTTGAATCTTCTCCCTTTTTTTCTTGATGAGTCTGGCTAATGGTTTACCAATTTTATCTTCTCAAAAAACCAGCTTTTCATTTTATTGATCTTTGCTATCGTTTCCTTCATTTCTTTTTCATTTACTTCTGATCTGATCTTTATGATTTCTTTCCTTCTGCTAACTTTGGTTTTTTTTGTTTTTGTTGTTGTTGTTCTTCTTTTGCTAATTGCTTTAGTTGCCAGGTTAGGTTGTTTATTTGAGATGTTTCCTGTTTCTTAAGGTAGGAATTTATTGCTATAAACTTCCCTCCTATAAATTCATTTGTTGCAACCCATAGGTTTTGAGTCATCGTGTCTCCATTGTCATTAGTTTCTAAGTATTTTTTTGATTTCCTCTTTGATTTCTTCATTGATCACTTGGTTATTAAATAGTGTATTGTTTAGTCTCCATGTGTTTTTATTTTTTACAGATCTTTTCCTGTAATTGATATCTGGTCTCATAGCATTGTCGTCAGAAAAGATATTCGGTATGATTTCAATATTCTTAAATTTACCAAGACTTGATTTGTGACCCAACATATGATGTATCCTGGAGAACGTTCCATCAGCACTTGAGAAGAATGTGTATTCTATTGTTTTTGGATGGAATACCCTATAAATATCAATTAAGTCCACTTGCTTAATGTATCATTTAAAGCTTGTGTTTCCTTATTTATTTTCATTTTGGATGATCTGTCGATTGGTGAAAGTGGGATGTTAAAGTCTCGTACTATGATTGTGTTACTGTCAATTTCCCCTTTTATGGCTGTTAGTATTTGCCTTATGCATTGAGGTGCTCCTATGTTGGGTGCATAAATATTTACAATTTTTATATCTTCTTCTTGGATCGATCTCTTGATCATTATGTAGTGTCATTCTTTGTCTCTTGTAATAGCCTTCTTTTAAAAATATATTTATTTTTATTTATTTATTTTGGGCTGTGTTAGGTTTTCATTTTAGTGTGCAGGCTTTCTCTAGTTGCAGTGAGTGGGGGCCACTCTTCATCGTAGTGTGCAGGCCTCTCACTGCTGTGGCCTCTCTTGTTGTGGAGCACAGTTTCCAGATGTGCAGGCTCAGTAGTTGTGGCTCATGGGCCCACTTGCCCCGTGGCATGTGGGATCTTCCCAGACCAGGGCTTGAACCCGTGTGCCCTTCATTGGCAAGCGGATTCTCAACCACTGCACCACCAGGGAAACCCAATAGTCTTTTTTTAAAGTCTATTTTGTCTGATATGAGAATTGCTACTCCAGCTTTCTTTTGATTTCCATTTGCATGGAATATCTATTTCCACCCCTCATTTTCAGTCTGTATGTGTCCCTAGTTCTGAAGTGGGTGTCTTATAGACAGCATATATACAGGTCTGGATTTTGTATCCATTCAGCGATTCTGTGTCTTTTGGTGGAAGCATTTAATCTATTTACATTTAAGGTAATTAGCAATATGTATGTTCTTTTTACCAGTTTCTTAATTGTTTTGAGTTTGTTATTGTAGATCTTTTCCTTCTCTTGTGTTTCTTGCCTAGAGAAGTTCCTTTAGCATTTGTTGTAAAGCTGGTTTGCTATTGCTGAATTCACTTAGCTTTTGCTTGTCTGTAAAGGTTTTAACTTCTCCATCAAATCTGAATGAGATCCTTGCTGGGTAGAGTAATCTAGGCTGTAGGTTTTTCTCCTTCATCACTTTAAATATGTCCCTCTACTCCCTTCTGGCTTGCAGAGTTTCTGCTGAAAGATCAGCTCTTAACCTTTTGGGGATTCCCTTGTGTATTATTTGTTGTTTTTCTCTTGCTGCTTTTAATATGTTTTCTTTGTATTTAATTTTTGATAGTTTGATTAATATGTGTCTTGGCGCGTTTCTCCTTGGATTTATCCTGTATGGGACTCTCTGTGCTTCCTGGACTTGATTAACTATTTCCTTTCCCATAGTAGGTAAGTTTTCAACTATAATCTCTTTAAATATTTTCTCAGTCCCTTTCTTTTTCTCTTCTTCTTCTGGGACCCCTATAATTCGAATGTTGGTGTGTTTAATGTTGTCCCAGAGGTCTCTGAGACTGTCCTCAGTTCTTTTCATTCTTTTTTCTTTATTCTGCTCTGCAGTAATTATTTCCACCATTTTATCTTCCAGGTCACTTATCCATACTTCTGCCTCAGTTATTCTGCTATTGATCCCTTCTAGAGTACTTTTAATTTCGTTTATTGTGTTGTTCATCATTGTTTGTTTGCATTTTAGTTCTTCTAGTTCCTTGTTAAAGTTTTCTTGTATTTTCTCTATTCTATTTCCAAGATTTTGGATCATCTTTACTGTCATTATTCTGAATTCTTTTTCAGGTACACTGCCTATTTCTTCTTCATTTGTTAGGTCTGGTGGGTTTTTACCTTGCTCCTTCATCTGCTATGTGTTTTTCTGCCTTCTCATTTTGCTTATCTGTGTTTGGGGTCTCCTTTTTGCAGGCTGTAAGTTCATAGTTCCTGTTGTTTCTGGTGTCTGTCCCCAGTGGCTAAGGTTGGTTCAGTGGGTTGTGTAGGCTTCCTGGTGGAGGGCACTAGTGCCTGTGTTCTGGTGGATGAGGCTGGATCTTGTCTTTCTGGTGGGCAGGTCCACGTCTGGTGGTGTGTTTTGGGGTGTCTGTGGCCTTATTATGATTTTAGGCAGCGTCTCTGCTAAAGGATGAGGCTGTGTTCTTGTCTTGCTAGTTGTTTGGCATAGGGTGTCCAACACTGTAGCTTGCTGGTCATTGAGTGAAGCTGGGTGTTGGTGTTGAGATGGAGATCTCTGGGTGATTTTTGCCATTTGATATTATGTGAAGCTGGGAGGTCTCTTGTGGATCAGTGTCCTGAAGTTGGCTCTCCCACCTCAGAGGCACAGCACTGACTCCTTGCTGGAGCACCAAGAGCCTTTCATCCACACGGCTCAGAGTAAAAGGGAGAAAAAATAGAAAGATAGAAAGAAAGAGGATAAAATAAAATAAAGTAAAATAAAGTAAAGTTATTAAAATAAAAAAATTATTATTAAGAAAAACATTTTAAGAAGTAAAAAAAAAAAAAAAAGAAAAAAAAGAAAACAGACGGACAGAACCCTAGGACAAATGGTGAAAGTAAAGCTATACAGACAAAATCACACACAGAAGCATACACATACACACTCACAAAAAGAGAAAAAGGGGAAAAATAATATATCTTTTGGGGAAAATATAATATATCTTTGTTCCCAAATTCCACCTCCTCATTTTGGGATGATTCATTGTCTATTCAGTTATTCCACAGATGCAGGATACATCAAGTTGATTGCAGAGCTTTAATGCACTGCTTCTGAGGCTGCTGGGAGAAATTTCCCTTTCTCTTCTTTGTTTGCACAGATCCTGGGGTTCAATTTTGGATATGGACCCGCCTCTGGGTGTAGGTCACCTGAGGGCATCTGTTCTTCACTCAGGCAAGACAGGGTTAAAGAAGCAGCTGATTCGGTGGCTCTTGCTCACTCAGGCTGGGGGGAGGGAGGGGTACGGATGCAGGGCGAGCCTGCAGCAGTAGAGGCTGGAGTGGCATTGCACCAGCCTGAGGCACACCGTGCATTCTCCCGGGGAAGTTGTCCCTGGATCACGGGACCCTGGCAGTGGCGGGCTGCACAGGCTCCCAGGAGGAGAGGTGTGGATAGTGACCTGTGCTTACTCACAGGCTTCTTGGTGGTGGCAGCAGCAGCCTTAGCATCTCATACCTATCTCGGGGGTCTGTGCTGATAGCCGTGGCTCACGCCTGTCTCTGGAGCTCCTTTAAGCAATGCTCTTAATCCCCTCTCCTCAGGCACCAGGAAACAAAGAGGGAAGAAAAAGTCTCTTCGGCAGGTCCAGACTTTTTCCCAGACTCCCTCCCAGCTAGCTGTGGAGCACTAACCCCCTTCAGGCTGTGTTCACGCCGCCAACCCCAGTCTTCTCCCTGCGCCCCGACAGAAGCCCAAGCCTCAGCTCCCAGCTCCGCCTGCCCCAGCGGGCGAGCAGACAAGCCTCTTGGGCTGGTGAGTTCCAGTCGGCACCGATCCTCTATGCGGGAATCTCTCTGCTTTGCCCTCTGCACCCCTGTTGCTGCGCTGTCCTCCACGACTCTGAAGCTTCCCCCCTCTGCCACCCACAGTCTCTGCCCGCGAAGGGTCTCCTAGTGTGTGGAAGCCTTTCTCCTTCACGGCTCCCTCCCACTGGTGCAGGTCCTGTCCCTAACCTTTTGTCTGTGTTTATACTTTTTTCTTTTGCCCTACCCAGGTACGTGGGGAGTTTCTTGCCTTTTGGGAGGTCTGAGGTCTTTTGCCAGCGTTCAGTAGGTGTTCTGTAGGAGTTGTTCCACGTGTAGATGTATTTCTGATGTATCTGTGGGGATGAAGGTGATCTCCATGTCTTATTCTTCTGCCATCTTCCAGTCTCTAGATCCAAACAATACAATCTTAAATAATTCAAGGGTGAAAGAAGAAATCACATAGGGAATTCAAAAATATTATGAACTGAATGAAAATAAAAACAAAGCATGTACAAATTTGTAGGATGCTGGTAAAGTAGTACTTAGAAATGTATAGCTTTAGATGATTGTATTTAAAAATGGTAAATTTGAAATCATTGAGTAAAACTTTACTCCTAAATAAATTTAAAATGAAAATTAAGCCAAAAATAAATAGAAGTAATGAGATACTAAAGATAAAAGAGGAAATCGGTGCAATAGAAAATGGTAAAGTATAAAGGATTTCAACACCAAAAGTCCGTTTTGAAAAAAACAAAATCAATGAAAACGATAAGGGAGACTAATGAGGAAAAAAGAGAGAAGTTTTTATTGATATCAGGAATAAAAGAGGAATCGTCACTTTTAATGATGCAAATAAGGGAATTTATGAGCAATTTAATGCAATGAAATACTATGACTTAATTTAATGGAAACATTTCTTGAAAGACAAAGTTACCAATATCAACTCAATAAGAAATAGAAACAACACAATATCTGCTAAAGAAACTGAATTATAAATAAACGTCTTTACACAAAGAGTATTTATGCTCATTTGGTTTCACTGGTCAAGTTTGTTAGACATGTCAACAAGAAATGACATGAATACTACAGAGATGAGAAGAAGACTCACAAAGGCATTACATAGGCCAATATTATTTTGATGCTGAAGCCAGACAAAGACATTCAAAGACAGTAGAAGATAAGTTATGGAAGAGTTACTGTATAGAAAAATATGTCATATTCTTATACTGGGAAGGTATATATTGTTAAGATATCAGTTCTTGTCAAATTGAACTATGTATTCAACAGAATACAAGTCAAAATCTAAGTAGGCTCATTTTTTTTTGGTGAAAATTGACAAGTGATTTCTAAAAAGACACAAAAATTCTTACACATTTTATTAGTTCCTTAGGGTTGTCATAACAAAGGATCACAGACTGTGTTGCTTAAAACAGCACAAATTAATTCTTTCACAGTTCTGAAGGCTGGAAGTCTGAGATCAAGGTGTTGGGAGGTTCATGTTTTCTCTGATAATCTGCGTAGAATCCTGTCTTGCTTCTTTCTAGCATCTCATGGTGGCCAGCAAACATTAGTGGTCCTTGCCTTGCAGCTGCATCAGTCCAGTCTCTGCCTCCATTGTCACATAGTCATTTTCATATCACCTTCCCTCTGTGCATTTGTTTGTTTGAGTCCAAATTTTCCCATTTTATAAGGATGCCAATTTTATTGGCTTAAGACCTACCCAAATGACCTCAGATTAGCTTGATCATCTGTAAAGACCCTATTTCCAAATAAGGTCAAATTTATAGACACTGGAGGCTAGGACTTCAGCACGTGTTTTTCAGAGACAATTTAACCTATAGCACACATTATTAGCAAATAGAACTTGAAAACATAAAAAGCACAATGGATCATAATCATATAGAAGTGTTTAAACTAAAGATTCAAGGTTGGTTTAATATTAAAAAATTAATCATTACAATTCACTTCATTCGCAGAATAATGGCAAAAATCAGTATTATCTTCTTAATAGCTGTATCAGAATCATCTGATGCAATTAATTACTCAATGTTTGTTTGCTTGTTTTTTTTAAGAAAACCTCTCTGAAAATAAGCTTAGGAAACTTCTTCAATCTGATAAAGGGACTGTACCCCCCCTCCCAAATCCAACTACACAGTATTAATATACCTGACTGTAGAAGACTAAATTTTTCCTCCTTAAGATCAAGAACAAAGAAACAATATCTACTCTAATCACTGCCATTCCACGTTTTCTGGAGGCCTTAGAAAGAGAAATTAGGCATGAGAAAGAAACAAAGCCATACATATTAAGGAAGTTAAATGATTTTTATTAGAAAATAACATATTGTTAATGCAATAATCTTATTAAATCTATAAAAAGCTACTAGAACTATGTTATTTGTCATGATTGCAGAATAAAATGTCAATATATAGAATTAGTTGTATTTCTATATAGTAGCAGCAAAAAATTAGAAATGCAGTTAGAAAAATCAAAATAATTTACAAGATCATAAGACATGTAAAATATGAAGGATAAATATGAAAAATAAAGCCAAACACTGAAGAAAATTCCAAGAAAAATTACAGAAAACCTAAGTGCATGGACAACTACATCATGTTCATGGTTTGAAAGATTCACTGTTGTCAATTTTTTTCCCAAATTGATCTATAGTTTCAACACAATCCTGATCAAAATTCAACTAGACTGTTTTGCAATAATTAATAAATTGATTCTAAAATACAGATGAAAATTCAAAAGACCTACAGTAGCCAAACAATTTTGAAAGAAGAACTTTAGAATATAATCTTGCCAGATTTCAAGATTTATTATAAATCTATAGTAATTAAGACAGTGGTGTGGGATTGGCATGAGAATAAGCATGGATAAATGGAACAAATTCCGACAGTACAGAGATATATATCCACACATATATAGGGTCAATAGTTCTTATAAAAAATTGCCAAGATAATCAATAATAAATAATAGACTTTTTAAAAAATGGTGGTGGAACAATTAATATCCATATGCAAAAAAAATGAAGAAAAATGAAGTTTGACCTTTTTCTCATAAAATCAGTAATAATTAACTCAAAATGGGTTATAGGTCTAGATGTAAAAGCTAAAATTATAAACACTCTAAAGGAATCATACAAGAAAGTCTTTGAAAACTTGGACAAGTGAAATATTTCTTTAGAAAGGGACACTAAAATTATAGATTATAAAATAATCAATAAATTGGACTTCATCAAAATAAAAACCATCTGCTTTTCAATATAACCCAATTATATGTTGTTTGCAATAATGTAACTTCAAATTCAATAGTTTGAGTGTAAAATAGTGGACAAAGGTAGGTAGAGTGTAAAAGAATGGACAAAGATATATCATGCAAATATTAATCAAAAAAAGTATGAGTGGCTATATTAATATTGATAAAGTGTACTTCAGAGCAAAGAAAATTACTCAAGATAAAGAGGGACATTATCTAATGATGAAAGGATTAATCTCCCAGAAAGATATAACAATTCTAACTATATACACACGAAGCAACAAGGTCTCAAAATATGTGAAACAAAAACGGGTCGAGCTGAAAGAAGACAGGAAAATCCACAATTACACTTGGGAACTTCAACCCTCTACCTTCCCTCCTTATTGCCCCTGCCCCTTGCACCAACAACTAATATAAGTACAAGACAGACAATCAGCAAGAATATAAAAGAACTCAACAACACAATCAAATCACAGGACCTAATTTACATATATGTAACACTGCACCCACCATACCAGAATGTAGTTTTCTCAAGTTTCCATGGAACATTCACCAAGATAGATCATGTCATAAAACAACCATTATTAATTAAAACTTCTAAATAATCTATGAGTCAAAGAAGTCTGAAAGGAATAAAAAAATAGTACTGAATGGAAATGGAAACAAAATTTATCAAATTTTGTAAGGTGTAGATAAACCACCACTGAGGGAAAATTTATTGCACTAAATGTCTATATTAGAATATAGGAAATTATTTAATAAATAACTTAATTTCCTGGTGCTGGAAAGCATAGAGAAAAATAAATCCAAAGAAAGCAGAAGGAGGGAAATAATAACAAAAAGAGCAGAAATCAATAACACTGAAAACAGGAAAGCCATAGAGGTGGAAGTACAGAATTTTCAACAATAAAGAGAATCTACAAAAAAATTAAAATCATACTTAATGGCAAAAGATTGAATGCTTTCTCCTTCAGATCAGAGATACACTGAGGATGTCTATTCTAACACACTATTTCAACATGGTATCAGAAGTTCTCACTGCAAGAAGGCAAGAAAAAGGAATAAAATGTACAAATTAAAAAGAAAAAAAAGATTTCTATTTGCAGATATCACTGTCTTTGTAAAAAAAAAATCCTAAGAAATTAAAAAAAAAAAACCAAACCAACAATAGTAGTAATAATTGAATTCAGCAAGGTCACAGGATACAAGGCCAACATGTACAAATCAATCATATTTCTAATACAAAAATTTGGAAACTGAAATCATCAACACAATATCATTTATATTTCCTCCAAAGAAAAGAAAATACTTAGGTATTCATTAAGAAAAATGTATGCGATCTTTATTTTGAAAACTACAAAATGGTGATAAAAGAAATGAAAGGAGACATATGCACATAGAGAATATACCACATTCATGGATTGGAATACTCAGTCTAGTAAAGCTATCAATCCTCTCTAGATTTGTGCTATATGTTTAAGACTAGTTCTGTCAAAATCCTAACAAGTTATTGTTAATAGACACAGACATGTTTATTCTAATATTTATATAGAAATGCACAGGCTTTAGAACAGATAAAACAATATGACAAAGAAAATTAAAGTGGGAGCAATTACTCTCTCCAATATTGTGGTTTATAACATTCAACAAAGTGTCGTATTGGGAGAGGGATAAACACAGAGATCAATGAAACATAAGGTCAGTAAATAAAAAAAAAATCCTCTTCTAAAGATAACATTAAGAAAATAATAAGACATGGCCCAGAATGGGAGGAAATATTCTCAATGCATATATCTGAAAAAAGATTTGTATACAGAATATATAAAGCCCTTTACAATTAAATAATGACACTAACTAACTGAAATAAAAGTCATCAAAAGACTTGATGTATGAGTGACTAATATGCACATAAAAGTTTTGCCACCATGTTTAGTCATCAGGGAGATGTAAATATAAACAATGATAGGATACCACTACACACATTCTAGAATAGATAAAACTGAAAAGTTTTGTAATAGTAGATGTTGGCAACACTATAGAGCAACTGGAACTCTTGCATATTCCTACTGGTTAGTAAAATGGTATAATCACTAACTTTGGGAAACCGTTTTGCAGATTTATAACTTATGTAATGTTTTATATATATACATATATATGTGTGTAAATATATATATATAATGTTAAATGTATAATTAACATATTACCTAGCAACAATTACAGCCCTAGGTGTTTACCCAAGGGAAATGAAATATATGCCTGTACAAAGACTTGTACTTTAATGTCTTTCACAGCTTAATTTTTAATAGACAAAAACTGGAAGCAATCCAACTGCCCATCAACCAACGAATAGATAAATTGTAGTAATTCCATACAATGAATATTCCTCAGCAATAATACAGAATAAACTCTCAATACACACAACAATGGATGAATATTACAAACTGAGTCAATGAAGATGATGTAAGGGGGTACATACAGTGTAATTCCATTTATATGAGTCCCTTGAAAATCCAAACCTGAATTTTATTGAGAGAATGCAGTTCAGCAGTTGCTTGGGGCTGGGAGGGAGTGAGATTGACTGAAAAAATGGCTTATGGATGTTTTTAGGGGTATTGAGATTGTTTTATATCTTGATTATGGTGGTGGTTACACAGGTGTGTCAAAATTCATCAAACTGCATTATTAAAATTGATGTATCTTATTGTATATAAGTTATGCCTTAATAATGTTGATTGAAAATTAAGGGTAACCATTTCAAGAATAGGAATAAAATGTGCAATTTTCTGTATTACTATAGGGGAAAAGGAAAAATAAATAAAACTAAATTTTTTCAATAGAGGGCAGAAAAAAAACTGATTATTATTAGAATGAAGTTTGGATTTGAAGAGACTTGCTCAAATTCTGTATTTACCACTTCCTAACTCAGATAAGTTATTTGCTACATACAGTTTCCTCATCTGCTTTTATGAATTTAATAATTACACTTATCTTAAGGTGCTGATTTAAAGATTAAGTGAAATTATGAACACAAAATGCTTAACAATGGATGAGATATAAAGTATTCAATCAATCCTAAACATTTTTTATCGGTATTATAATATTGAGAGTAATATTTTGTAAGTCAATCTTCTGATTCTCTCCTAGTACCATATTAATATCCTTTTCTGTATTTAACTCAGGTTGCTACTTTGCATTTATTTGCATGCTAGTTTGCTTAATTTCTCAGTCCCTCATTGTGATGTGAGTTGTCAGGCAGAAACCATGCCTGTTTTGTGCACTTTTGCACCCCAGCACTAGCACTGCCCTGGTCCATGGTAGATACTCATTGTCCCTTTGTGAATGATTAAGCCTTTCTTTGAACTACTCACAGTGTTTATCTCTGCTAAAAACTTAAAAATGTTACAGACAGAAGTTCTTATAGAATTGAATCACTCTATATAACCCTCACTTTTATGGGTAGAGAAACTGTCTTGGAAATGTTATACTGTTGCCTCACATCATACAGCTAAATGGGGACAGAGCCACAGCAAGAAGCCAAATTGTTGAACTTATGATATAAAGAACTTATTATATACGGTGAACTTTCAACTGACTCAGGAAGTATTCTTTTTGGCTCTGACAGTTCACCTCCTCCCATTTTAATATCTGAACTGTGGAGGCTGTATGTGCTGGGATAAGTCCAAATTCAATATTTTTATCTCCCAACATTTACGTTGGCCACAATGCTGAGTAAAGTGCCATTTATACAGATGTTATGTGTCTAAAGATGCTCCTCAATATTGATGAATATATAAAAGAACAATGGCCTCATCTTGCTTATATTGGCAAATGCACTTTGGGGAGTTTTGATTTGCTTTTAAAGTTTAGACCTCTATAAAATCATCTTTTATACCTCTGACAAACAAAGACTTGTTTTAAAAGGATTTAACTTTTGGTTGAATTTCATTTATCTCTCTTCCAAAAGGGATAGCGGTTGTTGCACACATGTATGTGTGACTAATTAACTGTTATTTTATCTTCCTCCAAATTCATCACATGCACCTAGCAGCAGTCTTGGCTTTCACAGAAGCCAATGTGATTGTAGGGAATTAGCTTTTATTACACTTGGACCAAACAGAACATGTTTGAAAGGGTAAAGTCTGTGGAAAGCAGAACTGTGTATTTTTTCCCCTCCCCTACAGAGGTGATCCAATAAAATGGCTTCTTCTTCTGCACAAAAGCCAGGAATTTGCAGGTCGGCAGACCCTGTCACCGTTGTTCTCTCTTCCTGGTGTAAAGAGCCAGGTCTCCTGAGAGAGTAATAATTAAGATCCTCAGGAAGGCTCAGGGGGGCAGGAGCAACAAAGGAGTTAGGAGCCGTATAATCTGGGGGGGGGGGAGACATCAAAATAAACAATGATTTTATTTAAATAAGCTGAATTACCCTAGCAAGCTGTTTTTCAATTTCAGCAGCACTTGAAATTTTATCTTCTTAACTCCATCCAAGGTATTGTCTTCCACCCCTGGAATGAAATATTAGCAAGAGAAGCACACTTCCAGTTAGTCTCCATTCAACCCCAAACTTTAATAGAAATAACCTGTCGGCTTTGATTGAGTGTGATATCACTAGAGGAGCCTTGAATTGAAACTGGGGGATAAAGAAAATTGCACAGTGTGTGAAGCCAGTTTGACTAAAATGGAAATTTTACTTCAGTCCCATCTGGCTGTCAAAAGGCCACTTCTAATACCCTCACAGAGCAATTTACCTTCACAGCAAAAAATAAAAATTAGAAACTGAAAATGCAAAAGAACCAAGCTAAACTGAAACACAAACAAACAAACAAACAAACAAAACAAAATAAAGACCCCAAAACCCTCTCTCTCCTTTTCAAAGTTTGAAGTCTTGTTCTGCATCGTCTCTCTAGGGGCTATGCATGAGCACAGTTCACTAAACTTTCCTAGTAGGCTCAGCACTCCTTTGTCATTAAGCACATGCCATTTTCTCGGATTTTAAGTCTTTGAAAAGAAGAAAAATCACCCCCAAATAGAAACTCCTAAATAATCTGTCAAATACTTGAATGAAAATGCATTCCACTCTTGCTTCAAGATTATGAGAGAAGGCAAGGTAGTGTTTGCTATGGACACATGCAGCAGAGCTGGTAGAGGACATGGATCCTTTGAAAACTTGTAGGCCATATCTCAGATCTGCTGCTGATCCCCAAAGAGCATTTTACATCCAGGATTAGCGATCTTGCTTCTTTGGGAAAAATTGGCTAAAATTGATTTGCTAAAGGAAAATGAATTTTTAGTGACAGTCACATATGAATAGGTGAATGTTGAGAACTCTGATGTACATGCAGTGGGACAAGAATGGGAGGGATGAGGACATTCTGATTGTGCCACAGAAGCATTTTTTAAAAAGACATTTGCTTTACTGTCTTACTGAACACTCTTTGATGTTCTATCTCAATGTCTGTTAAAAATCTTTGCAGAAATATGATGAAAAATGTAGATGTGATCTTAGAGACACCCTTCAGAAACAGACTCTGTTTGCCTATTAAATATAAAGTGTTTACTGAGACTAACCGAAGAATCAGAGAAAATGAATCTTATTTGGGAGGGGAAGAGCAAGTTCATGAATTCTATTTGGACAGTTTCTTGGAAGGAGTTCTCTTTGGTCAGTGAAAGAGAGCAGTCTGTATCTATATTTAGTCACGTTTGGGTGAACAGACACACACACATAAACAAAAAACAGAAACAACCTTGGGCATCCTTGTCTCTTCTTACCCTCCAGAAAAAAATACAGACCCTGAGGAACAAAATAAAGAATCATTGGAGGATTTCTCTCTCAAGTCTTTTCTCACTGTACTCCTATCAAAAATATATCAATAAATAAAAGAAAGACTTGAAAGCAGTTATTATTATATATCCATTTTATAGATTTGAAAACTGATGTTTTGATGCTTAGGAAGGTAAACAACTTTCCTAAGATCAACCAGCTGAAAAGCGATGGTGCTGAAATACAGTCCTTGATTCTTTTATTCTGTGGTCCATCCTGTTGGTCTATAGCCATCTAGCCCTCCTTCCCTTGGTCTCTCCTTCCAGTAAGCATCCTGCTGTTTTCTCATCCAGTGTCCTCCAGGAGTCAAGATGTTAACCATCAGGGTTCTTGGCCTTCCTTAATCAATAGAAATTGATCAGAAGCCAGACAAGAAATTTAGGCAAGGCTTTATTGGGACCCCCTCTGCAGCTGGGGGGAGCAAGAACAAGCGACAGGTTCCCTTGCTCACTCTCTATGGGTGGGGGGTGGCACGAGCTGGTTCCTTATATGGGGTGAGGGTAGGGGTGGGCCCACGGGTCAGGTGGGAGGGGTGGCTGAGGTGCTCTGCCCACCCCCTTGGTGGTGCTGTGTGCAGGGGGCATGCACGGTACCCTGCTTTTGCTCCCGACACCCTGTTTTTGCTCTCAGCTCTTCAGAAGTGGCAGTTGGGTTTTTGGTCTTTTTCTATCTTGTTGTCCAGAATTTGCCCCAACTGCATGTGCATGCAGTTATTTTTAGTTCCTTATAGTTTCTTTGTATTCTGTTGCTTGAGGAGACGTTTGTCCAGGTGCAAACACTGCAGCAAAGTGCCCCAGGTCTCAGCCTGTCTCAAAGGTTCTGCATAGAATTATAACAAGCCTATCCTTTCCATTTTCAGGACATTCTCTGATCACTTTTCACCTGTATGTGCAGTACCCCATCATACAAGGCCATGCTTTCCAATGTCAGACATAATTTTTATATTCACATATTTGAGCTAAAGTACCAACGCCTGATAACAATGTATCACAATTATATCCTAAATTGACTATTCAAAATACTCCTTTAATTACACCAGAACGCTTTAGCCATAGATCTCTCCACTTTCCCCTACTTCATTGGTCCTTAGGATACAATTCATATTTCTGACTTCTCCTCATACCATTGTTTTCCAGCCAACACATAGCCCTTAGCCTTCTTCACCCAACTCTTATCTCCATGTCACTCCTAGTTTCCATACCTTGCATGTGAGCTGTACCTTACATGGAACACTACACACAAGCACTCAGTCTTTTCAAAAGCTTAGCTATCCAAAGTAGTTTCATATATATTCTTTCATTTAGTTGTTAGAGAACTCAGTGCTGTACGATTTACTATTATGTATTTTACATGTAAGAATATCAAGAATTTGGAGTTCCCTGGCGGCCCAGTAGTTAGGACTTGGAGCTTTCACTGCTTGGCTCCAGGTTCAATCTATGGTCAGGGAACTAAGATCCTGCAAGCTGTGCGGTGTGGCCAAAAGAAAAAAAGAAAGAATATCAAGAATTCAAGAGGTTTAAAAAGGCAAATTCCCCAGGAAGTATAAGTTTTTTAGGTCTTCACTTGTGCAGTGTCCTGTGAATGCTTCTGGGAGTTGTTCCAGATATGGAAAGAAAGTCAGGAAGTATCTCTATAAACATTTCTAGTATCTCAAGAGAAAAAAGGAATAAGACTATGCAAGTCTCCAGTAGTATGTTATGATTTCTCTTTTCTTTCTTAGTAAATAATCATACTTACACTTCATTTTGTACTTGCATTCTTTTTACTTAAAGATGACACACCAAAATTGTATATACTTTAAGCCCACAAAATGTGGATCCAACCCTGAGTTGTTGAACTTGCCCAGAACAATGAATTGAGGATGGGGGAGGGAACTTGAGCTCAGTTCCTCCAATTCCAGGTCCTGGTGTTCTTTCTGTGCACCAGATACTGGCGTTGCAGTTACCTGTGGAGGCCCAGGTGAGTAGGGACTTCCTCCGTGAAGTCTTCTCAAGGCCAAAACAATATCAGCGTGTTTCTTTGGATCTCACACAGTACTTTTTAAGTCCCTTGATTTTTTTTTATAGCAAACTTGTTCACTACTTTGTTATTCATTTGTTTTCTCATTTCTCTAGTTAAACTGGAAGGGATCCTGGGTCAAGGAACATGCTCTGTCTCTGTTCACCTTGCTGAAAGCAGTTGCCATGGCATGAACTTAGTGAATAGCAACTAAACTTCTCAGATCATAGAAAGCCTTTCCTATACACCAGGTATCCTGCTGGAGATCTTCATAGGTTTCCAATTTTAGGCTTGTGTGGAAAGTTTATTATCTAAGATGATGGGAGAACCTAAGGACCCTGCAAGATGGTAGAAGGCAGATTCATGTGCCTGTGTCTTTGCTTTCAATGTTGACCTCCAATAAGAAGTTGGTCCTAACTCCTACCAGCCACTCATTCACTCATTCAGCAAATATGTCTCAGGCACTGTCCTAGATTCTAGGGACAAAACTGAAAAAGATTCTCTCTCTTCCTTTGAGGAACAAAGCAAAGCCAAGCCAGAATTTATGAATTCATTATCAAGGATGATATGATTTCTATAAAAAATGTAAGTAGTCTGGATTATTTTATGCTGGTCCATGAAATGAGGGTTATGCCAGGTAAATGAGCCAATTATTTTTACTTGGCAGTGTATACGTGTTTTAAGGAATAAATTTATCCAGAAAAGTTGTCTGTAGACTAAATCTTGCCTTCTTTTTCTAGTAAGTTTCCATATAAATATGACACTTTTTCTTATGGAAAAAGTCCTTTCAGTTGAAACTTTTATGGCAGCATGAACAGCAAAGGAACGTGGTGAGTTGTGTTTACGTGGTTTGTGAGGTCGAAGTGATAGGTTGATTACTTACTTTCTCAGTTAGAATGTACTTCTTCATGAGAACACTTTTCTACTCTCCTCCACACCCAGTTTTCTGCCTCTGATCAGGAATTTCTAACCCTTCTGACTTGCTCTTTCCTTGATTATCTGTGAGATATAGCACTAGGACTACAAAATCATACTGGCAGTTGACAGGTGTCCTGCTGTAGGTCTAGTATAACATTTTATAAATTGAAAATTTTTCATCCTTTTAAATAAGATTTTTTTTGGAAATTTGGAACATTAAATACCTTTACAATAATTTCTGGAACAACCCTCATTGATAGCTCTTTTGTGGAGAAGGAAGAGACTAACAGAGGCGCCATGTCTTACATTTCTTTAGTGTTTCTCCTAAAACGTGGTCTACGCTAGGCACAGAGTAAGTGATTTTTATTGCTTCCTTGTCAGTGCTCACCACACCTGGCATGAGTTACCTTTCACATTTACTGATGTACTTGTGAGTGACTCCCACATCTCAGAGTGAGCACGTTGAAGATGGGGGTTATTCTACCTCATCCCTACCCCTCCCACACTCCACACCATGCCAGGGGTTTGTGGATGGCCAGTGAATGTCAGAGGAATGAATGCATGAATTACCATTTACGTTGATTTTCATAATGACTAGATATTGACCGTTCTACTGGAACTAGTATCAACGTACACAACCTTTGTTCTCAAGGAGCAGGTAAGATGTGTGGAATCTAACCTTCTCCTCTGTTCTGTACGACTAGCTCTGACTCGTCCTGAAGAAAAATCTCAGAAGTCACTTTTTCCTGAAAGGTTTCCTGATTCTTGAATAAATGGTGGTCCTTTCCTGTTACATAAACGCTGGTCCAGTTTATTACGTTCATTCCCTTCCTGCACACACCTGGGTGTTCTTGGCACTGTGCTGGGTGAACATCTTTGCACTTAGGGAATTGTTTGCTGTTTATCAGCTCACAGTCCCTCATCCCCCACTGGATCTGTGGAGAAGGCCAAGCATGGATTCAGGGGATCCTGTTGGAACATTGTTCCCCCCTATTCCAGTTTCCAAAGCATTCCCCCCGAGCCTATATGTGTGGCTCATGGAAGGGGACTTACTATCATGTGGCCTAATTTAGCCCTTTCCTAAGTTAAAAAAAAAATGAATTATGCTTCCATATAACATCATCACTTGCATAAACTGAACTCCTCTTGCTTAAGGAAGTAAATGTTTCTAAAATAACATTGATTTTTGGAAACCTCTGGCCAGTATTCTCTAGCTGCATAATAAAGATCCCCATTCCATCTTTGACCCCTTGCCTTGTCGTAAGAGGACTGGGCCATGGCTCAGAGGGGGACTGTGTGTCCACCCTTCCTGAGTTTGGCTGCCAGGATCCTGGCATGAAGAGATGCTTCCTCATCCAGAGGCATTTTCCTGCTCCAGGCGTCACATGGCTCTATGGTCCCTGCAGACTTCCTCACACCCAACCCCTGCTGTCTCCTCACAGAATTGGAAAGTTGCTTGTTTCTGTCTTGTTGTGTCACATTTGGTCCCCTGGGCCCTGAAACAACACTGTGTGTGTTTTGTGTCCCACAGATTTCCTCATGATAAAGACTTCTTGAGTTTTCACTGACAACCCTCCATCTCAGAACTCAGACCTTGTGAATGGGGTTGAGCTGGTGGGACGGGAGCTTTGGGGTCCCCTTCACGGCCCCATCTATCTCTCAGATGCTTATGCACTCAAGTCATTTCTGCCTTGAGGCCTCTTTCTGTCATGCAAAATGATGTCTGAAGGCCAGAGGTGGCCAATTTTCTGACAGGTCCAGACCCTGAATCTCAGAGTCTCTGGATCTGGGACAAAATTTTTGCATTTCTGTGGTGGTAATCCATCAGGAATGAAGTAGAAAGATTAAAATACAACATGGTCCACTTATGGAGTGTGCATTAGACTACAGGTTACTATTCTACTGTATGACATTGTGGCAGGTGAGTCAACATTATCTGCAGAGAGAGTGAGACTACAGTGTCCAAACAGAAGGACATGGGGCTGGATACAACCCTGGGGCCAGGTCCCAGCCTCTCTTCTTTCCAGCTCTGTGAACTTGGGCAAGCATTGTAACACTTTCAGCTTCTTATCTCCTATCTAAAAATGACATTTTTCAAAGAACTAAAACAATCTTAAAATTCATATCGAATCACAAAAGACTCTGAATTGCCAAAGCAATCTTGAAAGAAAAGAACAAAGCTGGAGGTATCACCATCCCAGAATTTAGACTATGCTATAAAACAACATGGTACTGACAGAAAAAAAGACACATAGATCATTGGAAAAGAATAGAGAGCCCAGAAATAAACCCACACACTTATGGTCAATTAATCTGCAATAAAGAAAGCAAGAACATGTAATGGAGAAAAGACAGTCTCTTCAATAAGTGGTGCTGGGAAAACTGGACAGCTACATGTAAAAGAATGAGATTAGAACATTTCCTCACACCATATACAAAAAAATCTCAAACAAACAAACAACCTCAAAATGGATTAAAGCCCAAATGTAAGACCTAAAGCCATAAAATTTGTAGAGGAAAACATAGGCAGAACACTCTTTGACATAAATCGTAGCAATATTGTTTTGGATCCATCTCCCAAAACAAAGGAAATAAAAGCAAAATAAACAAATGGGAGGTAATTAAACTTAAATGCTTTTGCACAGCAAAGAAAACCATCAACAAAATGAAAAGCCAACTGATGGACTGGGAAAAAATATTTGCAAATGATATGACTGCTAAATGATTAATATCCAACATACATAAACAGCTCATACGACTCAATATCAAAAAAATATACAACCCAATCAAAAAATGGGCAGAAAACCTAAATAGACATTTTTCCAAAAAAGACATACAGACGGCCAACAGGCACATGAGAAGAGGCTCAACATCTCTAATTAGAGAAATGTATATCAAAACAGCAATGAGGTATCACCTCACACCAGTCAGAATGGCTATCATCAAAAAGTCTACAAATAGCAAATGTTGGCAAGGATGTGGAGAAAATGGAACCCTCATAAACTGTTGGTGAAAATGTAAATTGGTGCAGTCACTATGGAAAATAGAATGGAGGTTCTTTAAAAAACTAAAAATAGAGCTACCATAGGATCCAGCAATCTCACTCTTGTGTCTATATCTGGAAAAAATGAAAAAAAAAACTAATTTGAAAAGATACATGGACCTCAATGTTCATAGCAACATTATTTCCATAGCCAGATGTGGAAGCAACCCAAGTGCCCATCAACAGATGAAGGGATAAAGAAGATGTGGTATATTTACAACACAATATTACTCAGCTATAAAAAAGAGTGAAATTCTGCCATTTGCAGCAACTTGAATGGATCTAGAGAATATTATGCTTAGTGAAATGACAGAGAAAGACAAATACTAAATGATAACACCTATTTGTAAAATCTAAAATATAAAAGAAATGGATGTATATAGCAAAACAAAAACAGACTCACAGATATAGAAAACCAACTAGCAGTTACCAGCTGGGGGGGGGGCAAGACAGAGGTAAGGGAAAGAGATACAAACTGCTATATATAAAATAGATAAGCAACAATGATATATTTTATAGCACAAGGAATTATATCTATTATGTTGGAACAACTTTTAATGAAGTATAATCTGTAATAATAATGAATCACTATGCTGTACACCTGAAACCAATGTAATATTATAAATTAACTATTCTTCAATAAAAATAACTAAATAAATTGGAAACAATAAAATAAAAATGAGGATGATAATACTCAGCTTCTTGCATTGTGATGATTAGAAATATGAACATACAATGCCTAGCACGTAACAGATATTCAACTAATGTCATGACTCCTTTTTCATTCATTTTGAAGGAATTTATAATCCAATAAATGAGACCAAAACAATGCAATACCTAAATTTTACCAATTAAGATTCAATAAAGTATTAAAAAAGAGTAAACAAACTCTCTGCTTTAAAGACTCAAGTGGAAGGCAGGAGAAAGTTATCCCTTAGTTAGGGAGAGAGAGTTCTAATATCCCAAATATCCCAACTATCTAATATGTTTATTAGTAAAATTTGAGTCAGGAGAGGTTTTAGAGAGTTCCTGACATCACTCTTCATCCAAAAAGCAATTAGAAAATTATTCTATAGAGAAAGAACTTATGGTTACCGGGGGAAGGGGGGGATCGTTAGGGAGTTTGGGATTGACATGTACACACTGCTATATTTAAAATGGATAGATAACAGGGACCTACTGCACAGTACAGGGAACTCTGCTCAATATTCTGTAACAACCTAATTGGGAAAAGAATTTGAAAAAGAATAGATGTATGTACATGTATAACTGAATAATTTTGTTGTACACCTGAAACTAACACAACATCGTTAATCAACTGTATTCCAATATAAAATAAAAAGTTAAAAAAAAGAAAAAAGCTAATCTCAGAAGGCCACATACTGAATGACTGCCTTTATCTAACATTTTTGAAATGGCAAAATTATAGTGATGGAGAACAAATTAGTGGGTGCCAGGCTGGTGCAGGAGGGTGTTTGGTGCGATCATAAAGGAAGGAAGGTTTTTGTGGTGATAGAATGGCTCTTTATTGTGATTGAGGTTGTGGTTACACAAATCTACACCCATGATCAAATGACAGAAATATATACAGTGTATTAATGTCAATTTCCTGGGTTTGATATTGTATTATAGTTATCTTAAAGGTAAGTGTTGGAGGAAAATGGGTGAAGAGTTTATGGAACCCTTCTATACTATCTTCGAAACTTTTTGTGATTCAATAATTATTTCAAAATAAAAAGTAAAAAAAAAAAAAAAAAGAAAAAAAATGTGCTTCCCTGGTGGCGCAGTGGTTGAGAGTCCACCTGATGATGCAGGGGACACGGGTTCGTGCCCCGGTCCGGGAGGATCCCACATGCTGTGGAGCAGCTGGGACCGTGAGTCATGGCTGCTGAGCCTGTGCGTCCGGAGCCTGTGCTCCTCAACGGGAGAGGCCACAGCAGTGAGGGGCCCGCGTACCGCAAAAAAAAAAAAAAAAAAAAAAAAAAAAGTAAAAAAAAAAAAACTATATCCAATTGTACTAACATGAAAAAAAAAGTGTTATAATTGATGTTCAGGCCTCCTATCACAGCAAGAAGCTGTTTTAGACATTTGTTGCAAAATGTTCAAAAGCAAACAGTGCCATGAGCTATGGTTCTACTCATTATGTCCCAGCCCTGATAAGGATCCACTGAGCCCCTACATGCTATCATGACTACCTGGGTGCTCATTTATGACTCACGTGGAAAGTAGGAAAAGAGGAGTTTTTCACAGATGTGATAAAATACCTTGGGAAACCCCAAGAGGAGGCATCAGAAGGTGCTATTTGCAGGGACTAAGGACTGAGAAATAGATCCTTTTATACTTTGTGATACATCATACTATTTTTTATGTTTTGAGAACCATACAATGACTTTTCCCTTAATGAAATCCATCACTTGTTTGATCACTTGCATTCTGCTTAACAGGAAAGAAGAATCCTCTAAATGCCATAAAAATTGCTCAATTTTGCTAAATTTCCCCTAGACTGATTTATTTTCCTTGTTCTTTTAGCAGGCATTTTTGTTTTAAACTGTCAGTCTCCCATGCACCTCCTTGAGCATCCAAGAAAGATAGAATAAGGAAGCTGAGAGGTATCGATTGTTTCTGGCTGTCACTAGGCTCAACGCTGGACACTGTAGGGAAAAGGATCCATGTCAGGAAGGTTGTGGTGTGATCACTGACAGCAGTGAAGGACCAGCTTCATCTGTGAGAGAATGCAGGGCATGAGTATAATAAGGAAGGGAGAAAGACAGAGGGTAAGGAAAGAAAAATAAACTCTCCTCATAATATGTTTTCCTGAAGGTCAAGTTTCTGTTTTGCCTTGAGCAAGTCACGTAAATTTTCTCTGAATCTCATATAAAATAAGGATGATATTCTATTAGAAATATTTTATGAGTATTAGGAATACTATATGTAGGTTGTTTAAATTCTAGGTAAAAAATTTAGGACCCTTAAACTAATCATGACAATGTAAGTTTCACTGGCACATGGTGATGGCAAAAGTACTTCAATGGTGAACAGAGGGCAGGGTTGTTGAACTTGTCTGTATGGCTAGTAGACCCCATATTATATTGGAACAAATTGAATTTAAAGCCAAAGAACATTAATCACTTCTTAGCTGGGGATCTTTGGGAGAGGCAATCAACCACAGGCCCTAAGTCTTCCTGAACACTGCTATCTGAGTAGGCCCCAAATGCAAAGCACTGACTACCCTTTACTGAGCCCTTACCCTGGGTAATATTTTCAGCCATCAACTTTGAGGGATGAAGCCAAGTCTCTGTTGGAGACAAAGCAGATTTGCTTGCTGCTTGTTATAAGATGATGGATTTCCCAAGCCCAATATTTTTCAGCTGTGATACACACTTACCACATGCACAGCACTCATATGAGCCCATGATGGGACTTGGGGTTAAAGAGAAATCATTTAAATTGTACTGCTTGCTGTGTTGTGAGTCATAAAGTTCTTTGTCTCTGATCCAAGATTCTTGTGGCATCTGCCAGCAACCACAACAAAGTAATAAGCTAACTTACTAGCTCGTAAGTTGGACAAAATCAAATCACAGACCTGACAGTGTTCTAGGTCAAATTCTTTTATTTCTCAAATTCTTAGTTTGCTCATCTGTAGACTATAGATAATTGCAATACTATTGAAAGATAGATGTGAGCATTTAATAGGTTATTAAATTTTACAGGCTGGCCCGGGTCCTGAGCCACCATTAAATGATTGGACTTGCTCCAAAGATGTTGCTGGGCCATTGCTATGCACGGTCAGAACCATACCACCTATCAGAGCATTGATTTCTTCTTTTTTCCCACGTGTCAGTTTCACCTTGCCATTGGAAACTATGCAGCTTGAGAACTGGGTCTCTATTGCTCGTGTCTTCTGTAACCCTGATTGTGCTCAGCACAGTGTCACAAAGATCCTCAACAACCACAAAACAAGTATTCAGGCATACAATGGGCATATACCTCTACTCTTCATTAAGGCCCTAAGCTTCCTACACCTCATCAATAACACAGAATTGATAGATAAAACATGTGTCACCTGTCTCATTAGCTTTTGTGGGGGGGAGACAAGGATATAATCGATATATTCATAAAATTATGAATCTTTGAAATCATAAAGTAATAAGATAATAACTCATATTTATTGAATGCTCTTTGTGTATAAGCTACTAAATCCACATATCTCATTTTAGCCTCCCAATAACTTTTAAAATATTTTTCTAATTATTTTACAGATTAGGAAACCAAGGCTCAGCAAGGTTGAGTATGTTTCCCAAAGTTACAGAGCTACCAAGTGAGACAGACAGGATTTGAATCCAGGGCACTCAGACTCTACAGTTGTGTTGCCCAATAAGGTAGCTGCTAGTCATATGTGGCTACTTCAATTAAAATTCATTAAAATGAAATAAAAATAATATTATTCCTATTTCATAAACGTAGAAGCCAAGGCTATGAGAAACAAGAAATTTCTCCCAATTTAGAGTGTTAGCAGTGACAGGACTGGGATTCAAATGATGTAGGGCTGTTGATGCCAAGTTGGCATTATGGATCTCTTTGTAGGTACACGGTTTCCCTATTCCTGGGATGTTTAGCTGCTTCAGTTTGTTTTTGACACTCAGCCATATTCAGATGAACAGCTGAAGCTCTAGATCCAAGGGAGCCCCAGGGAGTCCCACTCTATGTGAATGGAAAGCGAGAACACACCGCCTTGGAAATAATTGATGGCCAACAAATGTTGGTTAAGGTGAATTATCATCTTTTTCATTAACTGCTGTTGTTACAGTTCTGAAATAGAGATGTTCCAGAGACGAAAACAAATCTGGAATCTTTGGAATGGAAAGCTCTCTTACAGCTGACACATTTACAAGTATGGGACCTAAATATTTCCCACAGGCTGTGTCAATGGCCAGTGACAGGCAGAGATAAGGAATATTACAGAAAGTCAGAAAAGCCAGAACTCGTTATGAATAGGGAGCCGACAGGTGAACCTCAGGAAGTGGGGACTGACTTGAGCCTTGAAGTTCACGGAACTAGGCATGTAGGCTTCTTAAAGGCAACACTCTGCTCCCCTTTCTAGCTTGATTTCCTGAAAACTCAGCATTTTGAAAGCCCCACAGTGCTTTAATTTCCTTACACACATTTGGCGCTTCTTGCTTACCTGTGTGTTTTTGTCCCTACATTTACCCTGCTAATAACACACTTACCACCTGGTTAATGCCTAATTCTTCCTTGACAGTTATCTCTTAAGCCATACATAATCTCCATAAGGCTGATTAGTCACTCTCTTTTGTGCTACACAAGAATCCTTTGCTCACTTCTAAAACTGCTCTTATCTGATTTGTTTATGCTTCTTTCTCCCTGGATTAGTTAACTTTCACTGCTTAAGGAACCATCTCAAAACTTAGTGGCTTAAAACCACAATCATTTATTATTGATTGTGATTCTAAGATTCAGCAGAGTAGTTCTGCTCACATGAGCTAGGTTTGGTTGACCTCAGCAGGGCACATTCCAGTATCTGTAGTCAGTTTATGTGCAACCCAGGGTCTAGCTGCCTTAAGGATGGTCTTCCTTATGGGGCTGTTGGTTGTGGGATGAAAGAACTGGGCCACAAGTCTCCCCAAATTCAGCCTGCTAGCCTGGGCTTATTTACATGGCAGTTTAGAAGCAAGAACAGAAGCCCCCGAGGCCTGTTGAGACCTGGGTTTGGAAATGCCACAGTGCCACTTCTGTCATATTACATTGGTCAAGAAAGACTGAAGACCCACCAGACACAAAGGGTGGGAGGTGCTACACATCATCTTGCCAAGGGGTGATAATTGAGGCCATTTTTGTAAAGATCTACCACACTTCCTTGGTATCTTTCTAAGGATAGAAACTAAGTTTTACTCATCCACAGAACCTATCAGGAGTTAGGGATTTGTGAATATTTTATGATGAATGTTGATGAGTGGAAAATATTAGAAAAAACACTGTAGGCAAAGGGAAATAGGGAAGTCGGACAAGCCACATATGTTGGTTGTCACTATGGAAAACAGGTATGCTAGGTGAGGACCTCTGATTCTAACACTGCCAGGTAGGCCAAACTTGCTGTTTTTCCCATGTATTCCATCTTCCCCTCACTGACATCAACTATTCCTTAGCCCCTTCCCTGACACACATACAAAGATACTTCTGAGGAGGAATATATGGCTCAAAGAATACCCCTGGTAAGTGCACTCTCTTCCTTACTACATAGATCTTTACTAGTAATTTCTTGTCTCTTCTCTCTAAATGTTACCTGGGCTGGATAGGTGTGAAATTTGAAGGTCATGTCCCCTCATGCAAACTTCTTCTTTTCATATTTCCTCTAAGCCACTTTCTTCTCCACCCTTCTCTCTGCAGTTCTCACTCGAGGTTAGAATTTTGGGACACATTTCAGGAAGTAGGATGCTGGGAACATGGAAATGGAAACAGGTAAGAGACTGGAGTCAAAAATAGGGTGAAAGGCTAATATGCCTCTGTCAAGGTCAATTTATAATCTGTTAAATTCTCTCACACACAAGACTCACCTCTAGTTGTCTCTGAGGTGAACTCTATTTTATTCTTTCACAGAGTTTACTCACCTTGGGGAGGGAGAGAGGGAGGTTACATTAAAGAATTTACCAAAGGATATTTTATGGAAGTATTAAGACAAAATGTAGGGGGGAAAGTTTCCATGGTCTAAAATTTTTGGTAAGCTGAGACAAGACATGCTTCAAATTACATCTTCTTAATGGAGATTCATGTTGTATGAATCACTATTCCCAGTGTCTTGAAAACAAATGTAAAA
The DNA here is from genome assembly GCF_949752795.1 of Hyperoodon ampullatus. Classification (NCBI taxonomy): domain Eukaryota; kingdom Metazoa; phylum Chordata; class Mammalia; order Artiodactyla; family Ziphiidae; genus Hyperoodon; species Hyperoodon ampullatus. The sequence goes on from NC_136921.1 coordinate 102,773,538, forward strand.
TCTATGAAACATACTTTAGAAAATGGTGCTCCAGTTTTCAGAGCATGTGAAGAAATGATAGAATTACCACAGATACCTAAATAAAATTACCCTAAAATTTAGTGATTTAATGACTGTGTGTTACACTCACAGATTTTCTAGATCAGGATTTCAGGCAGAGCATATCAACAATGGCTTGCTTCTGCTTCATGATATCTGGGGTCTCAGGCTGAAAGATGTCAAGCTTGGGGGCTGGAATCATCTTAAAACTCACTCACATGTCTGATCATTAATACTGGCTGTAAACTAAGACTTCAGTTGGGGCTGTTAACTAGGATACTTCCATGTAGTCACTCCATGTAGTCTGTGCCTTCTCACCAAATGATGACTGAGTTCCAAGAGAGGGTGTAATTGAGCAGGACCCTAGGGGCCTTCCCAGGACAGATCTCCCCCATGTCCTCCACTTGCCTCTGGTGTGTAGGAAATTTTAGCTTCCTAGGCCTTCCCAAAGTTCCAAAGAATAAATTTAATCAGAGAAGTGAGAAAATGCAGAAAGAAAGGAGAACAGTCAAGCAAGACCAAAGAATAATACTTTAGCCATTAAATAAAGTTAAGGACATTTAGTTCCTCCTCAAGGGCTATAGATAATATTCTGAGCCATGTCCTTTGAGCTGTTTTTCAGATACTGAAACCCCCACTGTTGGGAGAAGTTAACTGAATGATGCCCACAAGCACACAGACCCCAGACCAGTCGGAACCAGAAGGTTGATGATGTTGACTCCTGATTACATCATTACCAACTAATCAGAATAATGTCCACGAGCTGATCACATACCCACAACCTGCCTCCCTCACCCTGTCTTTAAAAACCTTTTCCTGAAAGCCTTTGGGGAGTTTGGGTCTCTTGAACGCTAGCTGCCTGGACTCCTTCCTTGGTGCCCTGCAATAAATGCTACACTTTCCTTCACCACAACCTGGTATCAGAAGATTGACTTTACTGTGAGTGGGGAAGCAAACTCAAGTTTGGTTTAGTTACAAGGGCATCCTGAGAGAGCCAAGTGTAAATCATATCACTTTTATGATCTAGTGTTAGAAGTCATGTGGTACCACTTCTGTCACATTCTACTCATCAAAGTGGTCACAAAATCTGCTGTAGTTCAAGGGGGAAAGAAATTGATGGAGAATGGCATTGTTCTAGAAGGGCATGTGTGACTAGAAATATTGTTGTAATCTTTTTTTGAAAAATACTGTCTGCTATACTAATTGTGTGTAGAGAACTGTAAGGATATGAGCTTAATAAGTGCCAGAATTTGGGCAGAAAAGAAGTAGGGGAAAATGTTCGGAAATGAAATTGGAAAACACAAGATTCTCATTGGTTCATGTAAGTCATCATGGACTACATTATGCCCTCAGACTATATGCTGCAATGAAACAGCCCAGCATTTGGAAGTTATAAAATCAGAAAAGTGAAAATATCTTTCACAATCTCCACATAAGGATTCTTTCATGCTCACTCTTAGATGTTTCACTGTATTATGTTTCACTAGAAATTAAAATAAATGGCACTTCGAGACATTAGTCAGAAACTTAAATTCATCTGATAACTGTGGTATAGCTGGGAAAGAGGGTCTGTGGCACTTCTGCTGAGTTATGAAGAGATTGATAACATATATACTATATTTAATAGAGTCTACTGAATATTTACATACAAAAACTTTAGAAATATTACATAATATAAACTTCTCCAGTTCTCAGCAACCTTTAGGAATAAATAGGCATGGTTAACACAGGACCTCCAGCTTTCAAGAACTTCTTTCTTAGGAATATCTTCACGTTTCATAGGATACTACTCAAAAGTTGGATATTACTGGGAAAATCCAGTGCCTGTGTGAGTTTTTATTTTCTACCAACTGATTCTATTTGGGGGCCAGAAGTGCCATACTGGACATCAGGGTTGCCCTGGGCATGAGCTCTTTTGGCCAGAGTCACCAACAATGAGTAGATGCACATTTAGTTTGTCAGCAAAGCTGGGGAGAAAATGCATCTCTTCTCTTTTCTGATGGGCTCTGTTAGTGGGGTGGTCCCAAGATTTGACAGGCTGTTTAGTGAAACAGCAACTCCCTAGACATTCATCTTTGGAGCTGTGTAGGGCAAGTAGTCACCTGAGAGTAAAAATGTTGCACTTAAAAATCCTTCTCAGGGGGCTTACCTGGTGGCACAGTGGTTGAGAGTCTGCCTGCCAATGCAGGGGACACAGGTTCATGCCCTGGTCCGGGAAGATCCCACATGCCACGGAGCGGCTGGGCCTGTGAGCCATGGCCGCTGAGCCTGCGCGTCCGGAGCCTGTGCTCCACAACGGGAGAGGCCACAACAGTGAGAGGCCCGCGTACCGAAAAAAAAAAAAAAAATTCTTCTCAGGAATTCCCTGGCAATCCAGTGGTTAAGATTTCGAGCTTCCACTGCAGGGGGAATGGGTTCCATCCCTGGTCGGGGAACTAAGATCCCGCATGCCATGCAGCATGGCCCCCCCCAAAAAAATTCCTTCTCACAGCCTTCTCTTTCTGCCAAGATGGAGCCACCCCATTCCTCCAAGGTTGTAACTGAAAAGCCCTAGACATAACACAATAATCCAGCCTAGAAATTCTCTGAAATGTAAAAAGAAGATGGGCTGCTTAGGACCTCTGTTAGGACTTGAGAACAACACAGTGGTGACTTCTCTGGGTTTTCTTCTTGCTTCCAGGTAAGGCGCTGAGAAAGCCTCAGATCCAGACCATGAAAAGAGGCACAAAAAAAGGCACAGAAAGAAATGAAGCTGCATGAAGTCTGTTTCCCAAGGCAAAGAACAAGCAAAGGTAGACTAGCAACAAAAAGCCTTACTTCAGTCAAATACTAATGGAAATAACATTGTCCTCAACCCTGGTGGACTCAGCAGGGATGAACAAAATGTTGAACTTCCATACCACAATCTCATGACACTTGGAAGCAAGTTCCCCTTTCTACTCTGGGTATTGTCAGGGAGGTTGAGCAAGGACCTGATCTTCCATCCCTCTTCTGCCAAAAGTAAGGGGCAGGCAATGAAGTGTCAGTAAAGCTGAGTAGGTGACTCTTCATTCCCTGCCACAGCTGGAGCAGGCAGTGCTCTGATTGCAACCCAGCAGCAGAGTCTTTATGAGTTGGAGCAAGGTGGGGCTGGTTATCAATAGGTTTCATCCCCCCCTGCTCCTGCCCTACCATGTCAGGAGGGCCCTGTAAGCTAAGAATACACAGCCACCCAGAGCTCATGCCACTTCAACAAGAGGATTGTCTACAAAGAAGATAAAATAGAGTCCAGAGTTTCATAACATAATATCTAAAATGCCCAGAATATAACTGTAAATAACTCACACCAAGAACCAGAAAATCATCCACAGTCACAAACACCAGGATGAATAATAGATTGGAATTTTCTGACAAGGATTTTAAAGCAGCCATTGTAAAACTGCTTCAACATACAATTATACATTTTTTGAAACAAAAAATATTAGAAAAGTCTCAACAAAGAAATAAAAGTTATAAAAATCAATCAAGAAAAAAAAAGCCTTTCCAAAACAAACAAACAGACAAACAAACATAACCTTAATGGATGGGCTCAACAATAGAATGGAGATGACAGATGATAAAATCAGCAATCTTGAAGACACATTAATATAATTTTCCCAATCTGGGCAACACAGAGAAAATAGACTGATAAAAAAATAAACAGAGCCTCAGGGACCTGTGGGAGAATAAATAAAGATCCAACATATGTATCATCGAATTTCAAGGAGAGGGGACAGAAATTGAGACTGAAAAAGTACTCAAAAAATAATGGCAGAAACTTCAAATTTGGGAAAAGACAAAACCATACAGATTCAAAAAGCTGAACAAATTGAAAAAAATGATCAACTCAAGGAAGTGAAGACTAAAACATACCATAATTAAACTAGGGCAATCTAAAGCCAAAGAGAAAATATTGAAAGTACCAAGAGTGAAAAGACACATTACCTATACGAAAATGACAATTTGAATGATAGTGGATTTCTCACCTGTAACAATGGAGGCCAGAAGGAAATAAAACATTTTTTTTTCAAGTACAGTTGATCCTTGAACAACACAGGTCTGAACTGAATTGGTCTACTTATACACAGTTTCTTTCTTTCTTTTTTTTTTTTTCATTAAATATGGACTACAGTACACATGATCGATGGTTAATTCACAATTGCGGAATCACAGACACAGAGGCCAACGGTAAAGTTATATGTGTTTTTGATGGTGTGAAGTGTTGGCGGCCCTAACCCCCGTGTTGTTCAAGGGTCAATTGTACTGAAGGAAAAGAATTGCAAACCATGAATTCTCCGTTTAGCAAAAAATCTTGCAGAAATGAAGGGGAAATAAACACAATCTCAAATGAAGGAAAACTGGGAGAATAAGTTGTTAGCACACCTACCTGTAAAGCATTGCTAAAGGAGGTTCTCTAGGCAAAAAGAAAATGCTAACAAAAGAAGACTTGAAATTTCAGAAAGAAAAACTTTGAAGCAGTTGAATACAGGGCTAAATATACTGGACTATTTTTATCATGACTTTATTACATCATATTTGTTGGTTGATTATAAAACCATCTGATGTGGTACTAAATGTATAAAGAGGAAATACTTAAGAGAATTTTACTTTAGTAAATAAAGAGGGTAAAAATACTTAAAAGGAAGTGAATTTTCTACACTTCACTAAAGGTGGTGAAACATTAATACCTGTGCTGAGTTGAGTATATTGTAATATACCTCAAGCAACCACTAGAAAATTATACAAAGTGATATACAAAGTGAGCAACCACTAAAGACACTATAAGTATATCAGATTGGTTCTTCAAAACAAATTGGTAAAATTGATAAACTTCTGATAAGACTGGCAAAGGTAAAAAAAAAAAAAAAAAAAAAAAGGAAGAAACAATTCACCAGTATCAGAAATTAAATAGGGGATGTAGGGGATAAGAAGGAGATAATTAGGGAATACTGTGAACAACTTTACATTCATAAATGTGACAACTTAAAAAAGTCGATCAGAAATCAAAAAAGATGAAATAGAACACGGGTAATATTTTAATAATTAAAGAAATTGAATTTGTTATTTAAAGTCTCTCCAAAAAGAAATCTCTAGGCCCAGGTGGTTTTATTATAGAATTCTACAATTCCACAATGTAGAACTCTAAAATTATACCAAATATTTAAAGAACTAACACCAATTTCATACTATTTCTTCCAGAAAAAAAGAGAAGAAAAAATTTCCACCTAATTTTATAAAATATTACCCTGATAGCAAAACCAAAGATATTTTTAAAAAGAAAACTGCAGACCAATATCTCTCATGAATTTAAACACAAAAATCATTGATAAAATATTAGCAAATCTTACCTTACACAAAATGGATCAAAACTTAAATATAAAACATAAAGTTCCAAATATTTTACCGAAAATAAATAGAAGGACATCTGCCGGATCATCAGGATCGGATTAGGCAAAGAATTCTCAGGATGATACCAAAAACTTGGAAAGCAAGGAAAATTTGATATCATCAGAATAAAAATATTTGCCCTGAGAAAAACCTTGTGAAGAAGATGAAGAGAGAAGCTATGGACTGGCAGAATGTATTTGCAACCATATATCTGAAAAAGGACCTCAGGTATCCCACGCTTTTCTTTTCTTTCTTTTCCTTTCTTTCTTTCTTTCTTTCTTTCTTTCTTTCTTTCTTTCTTTCTTTCTTTCTTTCTTTCTTTCTTCTTTCTTTCTTTCTTTCTTTCTTTCTTTCTTCCTCCTTTCTTTCTTTCTTTTTTATTTTATGAAAGTGAATACACACAATAAACAGAAAACTTTAATTTTTGTCCCAATTAGTATTTGAAATAGCAAACCTGCTTTTTTTTTATTGGAGTATAATTGCTTTACAATGTTGTGTTAGTTTCTGCTGTAGAACAAAGTAAATCAGCTATATGTATGCATATATCCCCTCCCTCGTGAGCCTCCCTCCCAATCCCTCTCACACTTTTCAAAAGTTCACTTTACACAGTACTCTTACGAAAGGTCTCTATATATTAGCATCTGTTTTTGCCAAATGAAAGAAATCCCAAGATAATTTTTGGTTTTACAAAAAAGACTAACAATGAGAACAGTGTTTAGCATTTGTTTTGCAGGGAGCTGTTATAGAGGCAGTTTGCACCCTGAGGAGCAGCAAGAGTGGCACCTCCAAGCTCCTTCTGGAAACTACACTCAGCATTTCAGTATCCAGCTGCCACAGCCTTGAGCTGTGTCTCTGAACATCTGTGTTTATCTTAATGTATTCTGTGCATCCCTTAACAAGATGTGTCCTAAAGTAATTGCTTCTTTGCTTTAAGCCATTTTGGCTTAGGAAAGTTTTCATAGGAACACTCTACTTTCATAGAGTAGGGGAAACCTGTAGTATCTTGAATATATAATAACTCATTAAAACAAAACAAACAGCAAAAGCAAACAAATAAGTTTCAACTCGACAAAAGACATGAAGAGATATTTTACTAAAAAGATTATATAGATATCATATAAGGTTAAACATCATTTGTCAGCAACAAAAATGCATATTAAAGCCACAATGAGTTATCATTACATACCTGTCAGAATGGCTTAAATGAAAAAAAAAGTGACAACACCAAGTGTTAGTGAGAATGTGGACAAACTGGATCATTCAAAAATTCCTATTGAGAATGTATAATGGAACAGCCACTCCGGAAGACAGTTTGCCAGTTTCTTATAATACTAACCATGCAATCACCACGTGATTCAGCAGCAGCTGAGTTCATCCATCCATTTGTTCATCCATGCCAGAGAAATGAAAACTCATGTTCACACAAATGAATGTTTAGAGTGACCTTATTCATAATAGCTAAAAAGCAACCCAGAGGTCCTTAACGGGTTGATGGTTAAACTGTGGAATGCTACTTAGTAATAAAAAGAACAAGCTATTAATGCATGCAACAGCCTTAATAAATCCCCAGAGAATTTCACTGAGTCACAAAATGTCAACCCTAAAAGGCTACATATTGTCTGATTCAGTTTATACAACATTCTTGAAATGAAAAAAATTATAGAAGTGTCGACTAGATTAGTGGTTGCCATGAGTTAAAGGAGGGAATGAGAATCAAAGGTAGGTAGACGTAGTTGAAAAAGGGGGACACAAGGGATTTTTGTGGTGAAGAAAATGTTCTATATCTTGACCATAACAATGTTAATATCTTGCTTGATTTTGTATTGTAATTTTTCAAGATGTTACCACTAAGGGAAATAGGAAAATGGGCGTAATGAATTTTTCTATATGATTTTCTGTAGCTATATATGCACTATCATTATCTCAAAATTCAAAGTTTAATTAGAGTAACAACTTGATCATGGAGGTGTTGTTACTATGTCTACTTGGGATATTGGCATCCTCCTTGACTTACTGTGCATTCTTTCTGAAGCCTCATAACTCCTTTGCATGTGTGCCCAGCTCACAATTTGACGTATGCGTCTCCTCCCCAGCAGTGGCACAGTTTCCTCTGCTTTCTGTGAATTGGCTCCTAAGTGACCAACTCATTTGTGGACCAGAAATGCCAACTCAGGCCTAAACTCAACAGCTATGATTGAGACTCCCTTCTTGCACAGAATGTAAGGCTTGGAGAGTGCCTGCAAGGCCATTTCCTGCAGTGACTTAATTTCCTGAAGAGGAACTTAGGTCCTGAAAGAATCAAGATTAGAATCTGACAGGACTCATGCTGAGCCCAGCACATTTTTTGACACTTGAGAACTTTTTACAACATGTAAGCCTTTCTCCACTAACAGCTCTGAGTTTTAAAAAGCTATTTAATGGGGTGTGGCCAAGATGATGGAGTAGAAAGACCCTGAGCTCACCTCCTCCAACAGGTACACCAAAATTACAACTAATTACAGAGCAACAATCTATGAAAATGACTTGGAGAGTAGCAAAATAAAGAGTCTCCGCAACTAAAGATATAATGAAGAAACCACAATGAGACAAGTAGAGTAAGAGTGGTGGAGACACGGTATGGTCAAGATCCACACCCCTGGGTTGGCGACCCACAAATGGGAGGAATATCACAACCACACAGGTTCTCCCCAAGGAGCAGGGGACCAAGGCCCATGTGGGGCTCCTCAACCTGGGGTTCTTCCTGCAACTGGAAGATGAACCCCCAGAATGTCTGGTTTTTGAAAACCAGCAAGGCTAACTTATAGGAGAGCCAGAGGACTATAGAAAATGGATCCTCTGGTCTTAAATGGCATGTTCAAAATCTCACAAACTCTGAGTCCCAGTACAAAGGCAGTAGATTGAAAGGAGCCTGGGTCAGACTCACTTGCTGATCCTGATGAGCCTTGAAGAGGGAGGAACCAGGCTCTAAGTACTGACATGCTGGCTGCAGCCATTCTGGGGAGCTTGTTCTATTGCAACTGACACCAGCACTGGCAAGCACCATTTTGGAATTGTGCTTCTTGCCTATTAGCCCGAGGGTCTTACTACCCTCCTGTGGGCTGCAGCAGCCCCATGCTCCCTGGGCCATGTTACCAGCCATGCAGGGACACAGTCCTGCCTACTGGTGGGCAGGTAACAGGTCCATGACCTCCCCCAGTCATGTAACCAGCTCCACTGGAACACAGCCCTGCCTACCAGTGGGCCAGCAGCAGCCAAACATCACTAGGCTGTACTGCCAACTGCATGAGAAGCCCACCCCAGTCTTGAGTGGAATCACAACTACCACACAAGGCAGAACCTCACAGCCAGCCTGGTTGGGAACCACCCTCAACTACCAGCACTCCCATGGTAGTTGGCCCCACAAGAGAAGGTCACATGCAGCCCATTCTACCAGAGGGGAGTGTGCTGCTAGGCCCCATACAATGTCTCTTACATAAAGCTACTTCCCCAAGATCAGGAAACAACTGATCTAATTATAGAAATTAAAAAAAAAAGAGAATTAGGCAAAATGATTGAGATAGAAGAATGTTCCAAATGAAGGGATAAGCAAAACCTCAGAAAAATAACTAAATGAAGTGCAGATAAACAGTCAAATTGACAAAGAGTCCTAGGTAATGATAATAAAGAAGCTCACTGAACACAGGAGAAAAATGGATGAACATGGTGAGTTTTTCAACAGACAGTTAAAAAATATAAAGAAAAACTGAATGGAGCTGAAAAATACAATAACTAAAATAAAAAATACACTAGAAGGTATTAGCAGTATATTAGATGATACAGAGGAGTGGATCAGTGCATGAAAAGCAGAGAAGTGAAAATCATACAAACTGAATAGAAAGGGAAAAGAAATGGGACTTCCCTGGTGATGCAGTGGTTAAGAATTCACCTGCCAATGCAGGGGACATGGGTTTGATCCCTGGCCTGGGAAGATCCCACATGCCGTGGAGCAACTGAGCCCATGTGCCACAACTACTGAGCCTGCACTCTAGAGCTTACAAGCCACAACTACTGAGCCCATGTGCCACAACTACTGAAGCCCATGTGCCTAGAGCCCATGCTCCACAACAAGAGAAGCCACTGCAATGAGAAGCCCACAGACCGCAACAAAGAATAGCCCCTGCTTGGTGCAACTAAAGAAAGCCCGTGTGCAGGAATGAAGACCCAATGCAGCCAAAAATAAATAAATAAATTAATTAATTAAGAAAAAGAAAAAAGAATTAAGAAAAATGAGAATGATTCGAGTGGTCTGGGACAACATCAAGCCTACTAACATTAGAATTATAGGGGTCCCAGAAGGAGAACAGAGAGAGAAGGTGGCAGATAATTTTTGGAAGACATAATAGCTGAACAAAGACCTAACCTGGGAAAAAAAGCAGATGAGAACCAGGAAGCACAGACAATCCTAAACAAAACGAGTTCAAAGAGGTCCACACCAAGACACATTATAATTATACTGGCAAAAATGAAAGATAAAGAGAGAAGCTCAAAAGCAGCAAGAGAAAAGCCACTATGTAAAAGGGAACTCCTGTAAGACTGCAAGCTAACTTTTCAGCAGAAACTTTGCAGTCCAGAAGAGAGTGGACTGTCAATGTGATGAAAGGGAAAAACCTACAACCAGGAATACTCTACCTGGCAAGGTTATTCAAGTTTGAAGGAGAGATAAAGAGATTTACAGAGAAGCAAAAGATAAAAGAGTTCAGCACCATAAAACTGGTTTTATAAGAAATGTTAAAGGGATTTCTCTAAGCAGAAAAGGCCACAACTAGAAACATGAAAATCATAAAAGAAAAAATCTCATTGGTAAAGGCAAATATACAGTAAGTGACTTATAAAGCTAGGAGGAAGCTTAAAAGACAAAAGTAGTAAAAATCATCTATATCCACAATAAGTAGGTAAGGGATACACAAAGCAAATATTGTAAAATATGACATGAAAAACACTAAATATGAGATGGCATTGTAAAAATTGTAGAGTCATTAGAATTCATTCAAACTTGAAGTCATCAACATCATATATATATATATAGTGCTAACCACAAACCAAAAATTGATACACACAAAAAATAAGAGAGATATCTAAACCTAAACATAAACATGCTCATTAATTTACAAGGGAAGAGGGCAAAAGTAGAAGAAAGAAACAGAAAAGAACTACCAAACAATCCCTAAACAATTAACAAAATGGAAATAAATACATAGCTATCAATATTTGCTTTAAATGTAAATAGACTAAACACTTCAATCAAAAGACATACAGTGGCTGAATGAAGAAAAAAAATAAGACCCATGTATATGCTGCCTACAGAAGACTCCCTTCATGTCTAAAAGACACACAGACTGTAGGTGTGTGTATAAGACACTGATGAAAGAAAATGAAGACAGAACAAACAGATGGAAATATATACCAGGTTCTTGGATTGGAAGAATTAATATTGTTAAAGTGACCCTACTACTCAAGGCAATCTACAGATTCAGTGCAATCCCTATCAAAATACTAAGGGCATTTTTCATGGAACTAGAGCAAATAATTTTAAAATTTGTATGGAAACACATAAGACCCTGAACATCCTAAACAATCTTGAGAAAAAAGAACAAGGCAGGAGATATCACACTCCTTGATTTCAAGCTATTGTACAAAGTTATAGTAATCAAAATAGTACGGTACTGGCACAAAAACAGACACATAGATCAATGGAACAGAATAGAGAACCTAAAAATAAACCCATGCACTTATAGTCAATTAATCTATTAAAAAGGAGGCAAGAATACACAATGGAAGAGGCGGTCCTTTCTCCATTGTATATTCTTGCCTCCTCTGTCAATTGATGAATGGATAAAGAAAATGTGGTGTGTATATATACATATATATATATATATATATATATATAATGGAATACTTCTCAGCCATGAAAAAGAATAAAATTTTGCCATTTGCAACAATAATATGGATGGACTTGGAGGGCATTATGCTAAGTGAAATAAGTCAGACTGAGTCAGATAAATATTGTATGATGTCACTTATATGTGGAATCTAAAACGTACAACAAACTAGTGAATAAAAGAAAAAAGCAGGAGACTCACAGATATAGAGAACAAACCAGTGGTTACCAGTGGAGAGAGAGAAGGGGGGAGGGACAGTGTAGGAGTGAGGGACTAAGAGATACAAACTATTAGGGAGCAAGAATATACAGTGGAGAAAAGACAGCCTCTTGCATAAATGGTGTTGGGAAAACTAGGCAGTTAGTTGCAAAAGAATCAAACTAGACTACTTTCTCACAGCATATACCAAAATAAACTAAAAATGGATTAAAAACTTAAATGCAAACCTCAAGCCATAAATCTCCTAGAAGAAAATGGAGGAAGTGTGTTCTTTGATATCAGTCTTAGCAATATTTTTTGAATCTGTCTCCTCAGGCAAGGGCAACAAAAGCAAAAATAAACAAATGAGACTACATCAAACTAAGAAGCTTTCGCACAGGGAAGGAATCTATCAACAAAATGGAAAGGCAGCCTACTGAATCAAAGAAAATATTTGCAACCTATAGATTTAATAAGAGCTTAATATCCAAAATATACCCAAAACTCATACAACTCAACACCAAAAACAAAACAAAACAAACAAACAAACAAAAAATCCAGACAAACCCACAACCAGTTAAAAAATGGGCAGAAAATGTCAGTATTCATTTTTCTAAAGAAGACATACAGGTGGCCAACAGGATGTGAAAAGAGGCTCAGCGTCACTAATTATCAGGGAAATAAAACTAAAAACCATGATGAGCTATCACCTCACACCTGTCAGAATGGCCATTATTAAAAAGACAACAAATAAGAAGTGTTGGTGAGGATGTGGAGAAAACGGAACACCCAGGCATTGTTGGTGGGAAAGTAAATTGGTGCAGCCATTGTGGAAAACAGTACAGAGGTTCCTCAAAAATTAAAAATAGGGCTTCCCTGGTGGCGCAGTGGTTGAGAGTCCGCCTGCAGATGCAGGGGACACGGGTTCATGCCCCGGTCTGGGAGGATCCCACATGCCGCGGAGCGGCTGGGCCCGTGAGCCATGGCCGCTGAGCCTGTGCGTCCGGAGCCTGCGCTCCGCAAGGGGAGAGGCCACAACAGTGAGAGGCCCGCGTAACGCAAAAAAAAAAAAAAAAAAAAAAAAAAATTAAAAATAGAATTAACATACAACCCAGCAATTACACTCCTGGGTTTTTTCTGAAGAAAACAAAAACTCTAACTTGAAAACATATATGCACCCCATGTTCCTTACAGCATTATTTACAACAGCCAAGATATGGAAGCAACCTAAGTGTCCACTGATAGATGAATGGATAAAGAAGATGTAGTATATATTTACAATAGATTGTTACTTAGCCATAAAAAAAAGGAATCTTGCCATTTATGACAACATAGATGGATCTAGATGGTATTATGCTAAGTGAAATGTCAGAGAAAGACAAATACAGTACGGTTTCATTAACATGTTGAATCTAAAAATCAAAACAAACAAAAGATAACAAAATGAAAACACTCATAGATACAGAGAACAAAAGGAGAGTTTCCAGAGGAGAAGGGTTGGAGGGGTGGTTGAAATAGGTGAAGAGAGTTAAGTGTTATGAACCTCCAGTCATAAAAGAGATAAACCACATAGAGCATAAGGAATATGGTCAATAATATTGTTATAAGTTTGCATGATGACCATTTTAGAATACATGCAAGTGTTAAATCACTACGTATTATGCCTGAAACATACATAATATTGTATGTCAACTGTATTTCAACAATAAAAAGTTAAAATGCTATTTATTAAATTATTGCCCCCACCCCTCATATTTGTACAGGATTTTTATCCTCCATTTGTCAGAAAGAGAAAAACAAATACTGTATGCTAACACACATATATGGAATCTAAAAAAAAAAAAAAATGGTTCTCATGAACCTAGGGACAGGACAGGAATAAAGACGCAGATGTAGAGAATGAACTTGAGGACACAGGGAGGGGGAAGGGTAAGCTGGGACGAAGTGAGAAAGTAGCACTGACATATAGACTACCAAATGTAAAATGGATAGCTAGTGGGAAGCCACTGCATAGCACATGGAGATCAGCTCGGTGCTTTGTGACCACCTAGAGGGGTGGGATAGGGAGGGTGGCAGGGAGAGGCAAGAGGGAGGGGATATGGGGATATATGTATACATATAGCTGATTCACTTTGTTATACAGCAGAAACTAAAGCACCATTGTAAAGCAATTATACTCCAATAAAGATGTTAAAAAAAATCCTCCATTTAAAATCCAAATGGTACTACAGTTTCTCTACATAGTAGTTTGAACTAGGCTCTGTTAATTAGCTGGATGACATGTTGGTAAATGTTTAAAAACTGGTTTCTGAACAAAAAGGAATGTGTATGTGCATGTTTATGTGTCTATGCTCATACACACATACACATATATACATATATATTTACATATGTTGATGATAAATTTTACCTGTATAAAGGATGTATATGGCACACAATTTACAAATAATAAAATTAAAATATACAGTAATCTTTATCGTAAATTCCGTATAGCAAATTGATTCTCACTGGATGGTTTGTTGGTTTCTGCTTAACTCATATCCACTGTCAACCCATGGTTGCAACTGATGAACAAATGTAGTTCCTACTTGGTATTGACTGACACGTTTTGTTTACATTAACACGCAAGATACAAAAAATGAGACAATAAAGATGTACTGGAACTTCACTCACTCATCAGTGACCTGAGGGAGTTCTTTGCTGATTCAGATAATAATGTTTTAATACTAGAAGAATGTTTCCTATATTTTTATGCTATTTGCAATGAAACTACTAGAGACACAACATAGTTTGAAATTTAATATACATTACTAACTTTTCTCCATTACTTTCTCTAGTGTAGCCAAGGGTCAGCAAAGTTTTACTTCTAGTGTCAGAACATAAATATTTTAGGCTTTGCAGGCCATGCAGTCTCTGTTGTAAATATTCAGCTCTGCCATTGCTGCAGGAAGGCAGCCATAGACAAAACATAAATGGATGGGTCTGGTTGTATTCCAGTTAAACTTAATTACAAAAACAAGTGGCAGGCTGGATTTGGTCAGTGGCATTGTCTATCAAAGTGTTCTATATTGGGGTGAGGAAACTTTCTGTAAAGAGCTAGGTAGTAAATATTTTAAGCTCTGTGGGCCATATAAGGTCTGTGTAGCATGTTCTTTGTTTATAACCCTTTGAAAATATAAAACTCATTTTTAACTTGCAGGCTAGATTTGACCCACTTGCCTTAATTTGGTGATCCCTTGTATAGATAATCAACAAAACAATCAACAAAGCTTTGATTTGTAGGATTTGTCTATTTCTCTGGTGTAATTATCTCCAGGGCTGATTTTAAACTATTAATGTGATATCACTGAATCTAGATTTGGGAAGAGATATACAATAGTACATCTTTATATATGTACTTCTACTATATACATAAATAATCTCAAGAGCGTAGAAAAGAGTCAGGGGCACTAAAATCATTATGAAATAATGAACTGTTGAACATTTTCTTGAAATATAGTTGATTTACAATGCTGTGTCTAATTTCTGCTGTACACCAAAGTGACTCAGTTATACATATATACATATAATTTTTTTCATATTCTTTTTCATTAGGGTCTATCACAGGTTATTGAATATATTTCCCTGTGCTATACAGGACCTTGTTGCTATGCAACGATGAATTTTTGTTCATTTATAGTCTTTGTTTTAAATGTTAAGTAATTATAATTAAATCTATTAGAATTATATTTATAATATATATTAATAAATATAATTAAATATAAATTTAATTCTAGTTAAGTTCATTAATAATAATATAAATTTTATACATTCAGTAGAACTTAAATTCTATTAGAATTATAAGCTGGAGATGACCTCGCTGGTGGATGGATTCTTACTCATAATCATAAGGTCCATTGTCTCAGGACTATGTCAGATAGAGTGTGCTAGAACAAAGCAGAGGAAGGGAACCATTAGAGTAGTGGGACACAAGGGCCAATTAACTGAGGTATATATCTAAAGCAGGATCAGAGATCCAGGGGAAATCAGAGCAGCAATCACCTTACCTGCACAGGTAGATGGCAAATGGTCTTGGGAAATTTTAGAAGTGGGGAACAAATCCATTGCCAGGCAATGACTCTCCAACATGTTTCCAGGTACTGGGTGGGTGATTTCACATGGATCTGGTCCTATTAAGGGCTCAGCAAATACTTTATTAGTAGTATTATTTTAAATAGGTAGAGAATGGGAGTCTGGGATTGAAGCCCACAGTGCTTGTTCCACTGAATCAGAAAGGAAACTGCAGATCCTAATGAGGCTCTCAGCTCTGGAATGCCAAAGGGCCAAGCCCACTAGGCTCCTTTGTGGGCATAAACAACCCAGCTACCCAGGGTGCAAATGAGGGATGACTGTGTGCTCATACGCAAATTAACGGGCAGGTTCATTCCACTCCAGCTCTAAGCAGAGAGCAGCCACTGTTTTTGGCAGCAGCATACATTATAGCTCCAGGCTTTCCACCCACAATAATGCCTTGTCACAACAGCATCAGGAAACTTGGCTTAGTGAATAGGAGTGAATGCCAAAGCCAAACAGGGTCTATCTCTTATTCCCTGATGTTTTTCTTTGTTCATTCTTGGACTCTGACAAGCTGCATCTGAAAGAAAAGAATTAATCCCTAGCAAATCCTGCAACACAACTGTGTATGGGGAAGAGGGCTCCTTTACTCAGCAGCCAGCGAGAATGTCATTCCAAGTGTAGGGGTTAAAGGTGAAGTGTCAGGCAGCCCTGAGGAGAAAGGGACTGCTCCTGGTAAACAATAATCTATTGCAAATCTTGACCAGGGAGGCAGCTTAGTTGTTCAGTAATAGCAAAACCTCTGGCCCAGAAAAAAGAAGTGAGCTGCAAGGGGACAGAAAATGTGATATTAGAGGTACAAAGTAAAGACAGACAGTGACAGCATGGAATGAGCTGAGATACTAAATTTAGGGTTGTTGTACATCGGTGATTGGCTTTAGAGAAACACGTGGACAGGACTGGTCCTACATGTCCCAAGGAGTGGCTAGGGTGTCCGTGAAGACTGGAAGCAGGTTTCCTTGTGTGGACAAAGAATGTCACCTGCCATACCAGTAAACACAGGATGTTGCAGCCATCAAGCCATCAGCCACTGCAGTTGCCCTGACTGTGCACACTGAGGGGATTCAGGATGAGAAAGCACAGAATACTGGCACTAGATAGTTAAGGTGCATATCAAAGGAATAATTTCAATGAGACCAGATTCTTGCATCTTCCCGTACATAGAAAAGCTCTAAATTCATTAACTTGACATGTTCGGTTTTTCTTTAATTAACAGTAATCTTTGTGCCATGTGCCAACTACTTGATATTTCTTGCAAAAATTCCTATAGATCCTGGCTCCTCTCTTACCTCTTTGGAGCAGACCCTCAGAGCTATCTAAGAGTCTGCCTCCCTGGGCTTATGTCCTCAGCAAGTCCATGGAATAAAACAAATAAAATTCTCAACTTTTAGGTTGTACGTTTTTTTTTTTTTTTCAGTGGACACTTGCCTTAAGTAACGCTAATGCAATTTTAGGAGACTGGAGCTTTCCTAGAAAAAAAAAATCCAATCTGCATAAGCAATCCAGACATTAAATAGACATCTTCATCTTTTTCTATAGCATTGTAATAGAGGTGCTTAGAAGGTGGATGGGACGGAATATTACTGCTTCAAAGCAAAACTTTCATCCAGGTGAACTCTGTAGACTAAGCCAAAAGATAGAGCATCTGTGCCTAAATATATAGGCCTGGCTCTCCCTACCTTCTTCTACAGAACCACTCCAATACTCCCAACCTCCTTCCCCATCTCAGTGCATGATGATTAAGCTGAGATCCTGGAAAACATCTCAGCAGTCTCCAGGTTAAACTCCCACAAGTGGCTGGTAACTAAAGCCTGTCCGTTCTACCACCTACATTTTATTCCTACTTGTAGCCTTTGAGTCAACCAGATTCCACTTTCCTCTCAAGGACTTGCTTCTCAGCTGAATCGTTGCTGACTGACCTTCTGGAGTCTCACCTACTCTTCATCTTCCCAACTATTGCCAGAGTGAACTCACATGAACCTTTGATCACTTGCTAGTCATCTTTAAGTATAAACTTAAATTCATGGTAGGGTTCACAAGGCACTTTGTTATCTGGTTTCTGCCAAGGTGGCTCCCCAGTTGCATCCACCTTCCCCATTTTCCTTTTTCCCACCCCACCTCCAGGCCAGTTTGCATTTCTTTTTTTTTAAATTTCATTTTAATTGGAGTATAATTGCTTTACAAGGTTTTGTTAGTTTCTGCTGTACATATAGTCAGCTATATGTATACGTATATCCTCTCCCTCTTGGACCTCCTTCCCACCACCCCCATCCCACCCATCTAGGTCATCACAGAACACTGAGCTGAGCTTCCTGTGCTTTATAGCATATTCCCACTAGCTATCTCTTTTATGCATGGTAGTGTATATATGTCAATCCAAATCTCCCAGCACGTCCCACCCTCTCCTTCCCACTCAGTGTCCATATGTTCTCTACATCTGCGATTCTATTCCTGCACTGCAAATAGGTTCATCTGTACTACTTTTCTAGATCCCACATATATGTGCTAATATCCGATATTTGTTTTTCTCTTTCTGGCTTACTTCACTCTGTATGACAGATTCTAGGTCCATCCACATCTCTACAAATGACTCAATTTCATTCCTTTTTATGACTGAGTAATATTCTGTTGTCTATATGTACCACTTCATCTTTATCCATTCATCTGTCAGTGGACATTTAAGTTGCTTCCATGTCCTGGCTATTGTAAATAGTGCTGCAATGAACATTGGAGTGCACGTATCTTTTTGAATTATGGTTTTCTCAGCATATATGCCCAGGAGTGGGATTGCTGGGTCATACGATAGTTCTGATTTTAGTTTTTTAAGGAACATCCATACTGTTCTCTACAGTGGCTGTATCAATTTACATTTCCACTAACAGTGCAAGAAGGTTCACTTTTCTCCACACCTTCTCCAGCATTTATTTTTTGTAGATTTTTTGATGATGGCCATCCTGACTGGTGTGAGGTGATACCTCACTGTAGTTTTGATTTGAATTTCTCTAATAATTAGTGATGTTGAACATCCTTTCATGTGCCCCATGGCCATTTGTATGTCCTCCTTGGAGAGATGTCTATTTAGGTCTTCTGCTCATTTTTTTTTTTATTGGGTTGTTTGTTTTTTGATATTGAGCTCCATGAGCTCTCTGTATATTTTGGAGATTAATCCTTTGTCTGTTGCTTCATTTGCAAATATTTTTTCCCATTCTGAGGGTTGTCTTTTCATTTTGTTTATGGTTTCATTTGCTGTGTAAAAGCTTTTAAGTTTCATTAGGTCCTATTTGTTTATTTTTGTTTTTATTTTCATTACTCCAGGAGGTGTGTCAAAAAGTATCTTGCTGTAATTTATGTCAAAGAGTTTTTTCCTATGTTTTCCTCTAAAAGTTTTATAGTGTCTGGTCTTAAATTTAGGCCTTTAATCCATTTTGAGTTTATTTTTGTGTATGGTGTTAGGGAGTGTTCTAATTTCATTTTGTTACATGTAGCTGTCCAGTTTTCCCAGCACCTCTTATTGAAGATGCTGTCTTTTCTCCATTGTAAATTCTTGCCTCCTTTGTCATAAATTAGTCGACCACATCTGCATGTGTTTATCTTTGGGCTTTCTATCCTGTACCATTGATCTATATTTCTGTTTCTGTGCCACTACTATACTGTCTTGATTACTGTAGCTTTGTAATATAGTTTGAAGTTGGGGAGCCTGATTCCTCCAGCTCTGTTTTCCTTTCTCAGGATTGCTTTGGCTATTCAGGGTCTTTTTTGTTTCCATAAAAATTGTAAAATTTTTTGTTTTAATTCTGTGAAGAATGCCATTGGTAATTTGATAGGGATTGCACTGAATCTCTAGATTGCTCTGGGTAGTATAGTCATTTTCACAATTTTGTTTCTTCCAATACAGGAACATGGTATATCTCTCCATCTGTTTGTGTCATCTTTGATTTCTTTCATCAGTGTTTTATAGTTTGCTGAGTACAAGTCTTTCACCTCCTTAGGTAGATTTATTCCTAGGTATTTTATTATTTTTGTTGTGATGGTAAATGGGATTGTTTCCTTAATTTCCCTATCTGATCTTTTGTTGTTAGTGTATAGGAATGTGGGAGATTTCTCTGCATTAATTTTGTATCCTGCAGCTTTACCAAATTCATTGGTTAGCTCTAGTAGTTTTCTGGTGCATCTTTAGGATTTTCTATATATAGTATCATGTCATCTGCAAACAGTGACAGTTTTACTTCTTCTTTTCCAATTTGGATTCCGTTTATTTCTTTTTCTTCTCTGATTGCCATGACTAGGACTTCCAATTAAAGTTTGTGAGAGTGGACATCCTTGTCTTGTTCCTGATCTTAGAGGTAATGCTTTCAGTTTTTCACCATTGAGAATGATGTTGGCTGTGGGTTTGTCATATATGGCCTTTATTATGTTGAGATAGTTTCCCTCTATACCCATTTCCTGGAGAGTTCTTTTACCATAAATCATTGCTGAATTTTGTCAAAAGTTTTTTCTGCATTTATTGAGATGATCATATGGTTTTTATTCCTTAATTTGTTAATATGGTGTATCACATTGATTGATTTGCATATGTTGAAGAATTCTTGCATTCCTGGGACGAATCCCACTTGATTGTGGTGTATGATACTTTTAATGTGTTGTTGTATTCTGTTTACCAATAGTTTGTTGAGGATTTTTGCATCTATTTTCATCAGTGATATTGGTCTGTAATTTTCTTTGTGATATCTTTGTCTGGTTTTGGTTTCAGGGTGATGGTGGCCTCACAGAATGCATTTGGGAGTGTTCCTCTCTCTGCAATTTTTTGGAAGAGTTTGAGAATGATAAGTGTTATCTCTTCTGTAAATGTTTAATAGAATTCACCTGGGAAGCCATCTGGTCCTGGACTTTTGTTTGTTGGAATATATATATATATTTTTTGGTACGCCACACTCTCACTGCTGTGGCCTCTTCTGTTGCAGAGCACAGGCTCCGGATGCACAGACTCAGCGTCCATGGCCCACGGGCCGAGCTGCTCCGTGGCATGTGGGATCTTCCCGGACTGGGGCATGAACCCGTGTCCCCTGCATCGGCAGGTGGACTCTCAACCACTGAATCACCAGGGAAGCCCTGTTGGAAGATTTTTAATTCAGTTTCAATTTCAATACCTGTAATTGGTCCGTTTATATTTTCTAATTCTTCCTGGTTCAGTCTTGGAAGGTTGTACTTTTCCAAGAATTTGTCCATTTCTTTCAGGTTGTCCATTTTATTGCCATGTAGTTGCTTGTATTAGTCTCTTATTTCCTTTTGTATTTCTGTGGTGTCTGTTGTAATCTCTCCTTTTTCATTTCTAATTTTATTGATTTGAATCCACTCCCTTTGTTTCTTGATGAGTCTGGCTAAAGTTTTATCAATTTTGTTTATCTTCTCAAAAAAAACAGCTTTCAGTTTTATTGATTTTTGCTACTGTTTTTTTTTTGTTTGTTTCTATTTCATTTATTTCTGCTCTGCTTTTATGATTTCTTTCCTCCTACTAATTTTGGGTTTTCTTTTTTCTTCTTTTTCTAGTTGCTTTAGGTGTAAGGTTAGATTGTTTATTTGAAATTTTTCTTGTTTCTTGAGGTGAGCTTGAATTGCTATGAACTTCACTCTTAGAACTGCTTTTGCTGAGTCCCATAAGTTTTGGATCATTGTGTTTTCATTGACATTTGTTTCTAGGTATTTTTTGATTTCCTCTTTGATTTCTTCAGTGATCTCTTGGTTATTTAGCAGCACACTATTTAGCCTCCATATGTTTGTGTTTTTCTAAAGTTTTTTCCAGTAATTGATTTCTAATCTTATAGCACTGTGGTCAGAAAAGATGTTTGATAAAATTTCAATTTTCTTAAATTATCTGAGGCTTGATTTGTGACCCAAGATGTGATCTACCCTGGAGAATGTTTCACGTACACCTGAGAAGAAAGTGTAATCTGCTGCTTTTCAGTGAACTGTCCTACAAATAGCAATTAAATCTATCTGATCTATTGTGTCATTCAAACTTGTGTTTCCTTATTTATTTTCTGTTTGGATGATCTGCGCATTGGTGTAAGTGGGGTGTTAAATTCCTCCACTATTATTGTGTTACTGTTGATGTCCCCTTTTATGATTGTTAGTGTTTTCCTTATGTTTTGAGGTTCAGTCTTGGAAAAAATATTTATAATTATTATATCTTCTTCTTGGATTGATCCCTTGATCATTATGTATTGTCCTTCCTTATCTCATGTAACAGTCTTAATTTATTTATTTTTAATTATTCTTATTTTTTGAATAAATTTATTTCTTTATTTTTGCCTGTATCTTCTTTGTTGGGTCTTTGTTGCTGTGATCGGCTTTCTCTAGTTGCAGTGAGCAGAGGCTACACTTCATTGCGTTCCATGGACTTCTCAATGTGGTGGCTTCTCTTGTTGTGGAACTTGGGCTCTAGGCACGTGGGCTTCAGTAGTTGTGGCCCACAGGCTCAGTTGTTGTGGCACATGGGCTTAGTTTCTCCATGGCATGTGGGATCTTTCCAGACCAAGGATCAAACCCATGTCCCCTGCAATGGTAGGTGGATTCTTAACAAGTGTGCCACCAGGGAAGTCTTATAACAGTATCTATTTTAAAGTCTATTTTATCTGATATGAGTATTGTTACTGATTGCTGAGTATCAGCATTCTTCTGATTTCCATTTGCATGGAGTATCTTTTTCCATTCCTTCACTTTCAGTCTATATGTGTCCCTAGGTCTGAAATGGGTCTCTTTGTAGACAGCATATATACAGATCTTGTTTTTGTATCCATTCAGCCAGTCTGTGTTTTTTGCTTGGGGCATTTAATCTATTTACATTTAAGGTAATTATTGATATGTATGTGCCTATTACCATTTTCTTAATATTTTAGGTTTGTTTTTGTGGGTCTTTTTCTTCTCTTGTGTTTCCTTCTCAGAGAAGTTCCTTTAGCATTTGTTGTAAAGCTGGTTTAGTGGTGCTGAATTCTCTTTGCTTTTGCTTGTCTATCAAGCTTTTGATTTCTCTGTTGAATCTGAATTAGATCCTGGATGGATAGAGTAATCTTTGTTACAGGTTTTTTTCTTTCATCACTTTAAATAGATCCTGTCACTCCCTTCTGTCCTGCAGAATTTCTGCTGAAAGATTAGCTGATAATTTTCTGGAGATTCCCTTGCATATTATTTGTTGCTTTTCCCTTGCTGCTTTTAATATTTTTCTTTGACTTTAATTTTTGTTAATTTGATTAATATGTGTCTTATTGTGTTTCTCCTAGGGTTTATCCTGTATGGGACTCTCTGTGCTTCCTGGATTTGAGTGGCTATTTCCTTTCCCATGTTAGGGAAGTTTTTGACTATAATCTCTTTAAATACTTTCTCAGACCCTTTCTTTTTCTCTTCTTCTTCGGGGACCCCTATAATTCGAATATTGGTGCATTTAGTGTTGTCCCAGAGGTCTCTGAGATTGTCTTCAGTTCTTTTCATTCTTTTTTCTTTATTCTGCCCCTTGGCAGTTATTTCCACCATTCTGTTTTCCAACTCACTTATTCGTTCTTCTGCTTCAATTATTCTACTATTGATTCCTTCTAGTGTATTTTTTTATTTCAGTTATTGTGTTTTTCATCTCTGTCTGTTTGGTTTTTAGTTCTTCTAGGTCTTTGCTAAACATTTCTTGTATTGTCTCGATCCATGCCTCCATTTGGTTTCTGAGATTTTGGATCATCTTTACTGTCATTACTCTGAATCTTTTTCATGTTGGTTTTCTGTTTCCTCTTCATTTATTTAATCTTGTAGGTTTTTACCTTGCTCCTTCATCTGTAACATATTTTTTGTTGCCCCACTTTTTTTCTTTTGGTGGGTGGAACTATGTTCCTGTCTTACTGGTTGTTTGGCCTGAGGGTTCCAGCACTGGTGTTTGTAGGCTGTTGGGTAGAGCTGGGTCTTGGTACTGAGATGAGGACCTCTGGAAGGTGTCACTTCAATGGATATTCCCTGGGGTCTGAGGTTCTCTGGTAGTCCAGTGGTTCAGACTCTGTGCTCCCACAACAGGAGCTCAGGTCCAACCCCTGGAGTGTGAACCAAGATACTGGAACCTGTGAGGAGTGGCAAAAATCAAAACGAAACAAAACACAAAGAGCAGAACAATAACATGAAAAAACTAAATAAGATTAGAAAACTAACAGATATGTTCGAAAAAATAAAATATAAATGAAACAATGATGGAAAGTAAAAGGAAACACAATAGCAAAAAAGAGAGAAAAAAAAAAAAAAGGCCAGAAAAGGCCTTGGCTGTGGAGGTTGGGGCTCAGGCAGGGGCAGGGTTTCTGGGGGGGTGTGGTCTAGGCTTAGGATGCACGTTGCTGGAAAAGGCCCTGTGGGGATGTCAGCGGTCCTTAGGCTCAGCAAGGCTGGAGGGACCCTGGAGTGCCTCCAGCATCGGAGTTTGGATAATCAGGCCCAGAACCTCAGTACATTCCCCATTTGCCTCTCCTTTTCTTCTCCTCCCCAACCATGCCCCCAGGACCCATGCAGCTGGAGGGAACCCCGGGGAGTGGAAGATCCAGCCTGGGACCCCAGCAGGCTTCCTGGGCCCAAGTGGGCAGAGGAAATGCCAGCCACGTTCTCCCCCAATCCTCTGAACCCCTGAGGGCCACTCAAGACATGGAAACCCCTCCCTTACCCCATCTACCCCTCAGGGGTGCCAGTTCTGTCCGACCTCCACTTCTCCTCCCCTCTCGTTACCTCCTCACATCCTACCCAGTTGCTCCAGTGTTCCTCCTGTTCCCTTGGGTGTTGAGGTCCCCCCATCAGGGTCTGGTAGGTGCCCTAGTTGTGGGGAGATGTGAACTCCATATCCTCCTACTCCACCATCTTGACTCTGCCCCCAACATGCAGTTTGCATTTCAACAATACTGAATTGCCAGTAGATTTAGGTGGCTTGGCACATGCTGTTCTTTTTCTTTGAATGTCCTTCCTTTGTTTTTCCCTCTCATCTTGAATTGGATTCCTGTGCTGTAGAACTGAACAGTAACAATCTTTCACTCTCTAACCCAGGCAGAGATTCTTAAAACAGGTCATGCCTCTTTTCTATAAAAAGAAGTACTGCCTCAATACACATAAATCCTAGTCTGGAAAGATAATTAAAAATGATGCTTTGCTAGGGAGAAGTTGTGCAATTTTTAAAGGCAAAACCAATACATTTCTTAAGGAAATGACAAAAAGATATTTTCATTTTTAAAGATGTAAAGTCTGAGGCATGAATCACACAAATATATATTAACTGCCTGTAAATGATTATATCCTGAGAAGTTGCAAAAGATGAAAAAGAACAGGTTGTTAGAAGATTTTATTCAGTATAAAGTGAAAAATTAAAAAAAAACTTCTTGAATAATGGAATGACAAATAGTATATATATATATATATATTTTTTTTAATATTTTTTCTTTTTTTCCTAAACCTAACCCTAACCCTAACCCTAACCCTAACTCTAACCCCTAACCCTAACCCTAACCCTCTATAGTATATTTTTTAATGTTTTATTTATATATTTTTCACATAGTAAAATTGCTTTTTAAAAATTTGGGGGTTTTCTTTTGAGATATTTTGGATATTATCAATATATTATCAGATATATGATTTGCCAATATTTTCTCCTATTCCTTAGGCTGCATTCACTCTGTTGACAGTGTCCTTTGATATACAATACTTTTTAATTTTGATGAAGTCCAACATCTATTTTTTCTTTTATTGTCTCTGCCTTTGTTATGAAGATTTTCCCTTATATTTTCTTCTCAGAGTTCTATAGTTTTAGCTCTTACATTTAGGTCTTTAACCCATTTTGGGTTAATTTTTCTTTATACTGTAAGATAAGGGTCCAACTTCATTCCTTTGCATGTGAATATCAAGTTTTCCCAACATAAGTTGTGGAAAAGACTGTTCTTCCCCCATTGAATTGTCTTGGAACCATTGTAGAAAACCATCTGACCATACACACAAGGGTGTACATCTGGGCTCTTTATTCTATTCCATTGGTCTATGTGTTTGTCTTTATGCCAGTATCACATTGTTTTGATTACCATCACTTTGTTCTGTTTTAAAGGTTTTATTGCTTAAAGGAGGGGTATTTGTGATCTTATATCTGGGATAACCAACTTGGACAAATCATCTTGGTCAGCTACATGAATGCCATTATTCTAAACCCAGAGACTAGAGGTCCAGATAGAGGAAATGGGTGAGTTCACAAAAGGAAATAGTCAGTCTACTGACATGGAAGGAAGCCAGACTGGAGCTGTGTAGGCTGCTCCTTGGCCTTGCTGCCATTAAATGAATGAGACCTTTTGTTATCAGCCCTGGATCTGACCATCAGTCAGGAGACTTGTATTTTCTGGGACAACATGTGTGCTGATTTATGTATGGTACACCATAATAAGTCAGAGACATTGAAGGCATTGCACCAAACTAAAGCTAGAGATTGATAGTGTTGCCCTGAAGAGGGGAGGTATCAATCACCCAAATAGTCTTTGTCACCAGAGTGGCATGGTTTGCCTGGTGAGAGGGGCAGAGATCAAGACCAGCCTGTAACTCAAAGCCAAGCTGCAGGAAAATTCCTCAAGAAGCTAAAGGTGAAGTGACCTTTCATATCAACTTCCCTCAAGGTGAGATTTCCAGGTGAAATTCAGTTATAAATCCTAATCAGGTCTACAATCCCATCACAACATTCTTTGGCACATTTGGGATACAAAAGGACAAATTATAAAAAAAAGGGAGCTCATAAGGGACTCTGTCCTATGTTCCCCTATATGTCTTTGTTATAAGAAGATGTTCAGAGTCCTTTGTTGGATAATTTCCTGTCCAGCAATGGTTTGTATCTAGAAATACAACCTGATTCCCTGAGGTGAGGTGTGTGTGGGGGGGTGGGAAATCATTACATGGTTGTTAGAATTTTCAGGGATCTTTTGGTGATCTTTCCTGAGGATCTTCCAAGCAACGTCAATCAATGTAATGTTTTAATATTCTTGACTTTCTAAATGTCTGAGCACATTGTCAGAGTCTGGAAATGTCAGTAATGGCAGGATCTAATTTGATATATGTATATGTTGTTGATACCAGAAGACCAGTGATCAGAGATAGGAGGCAATTTCCTCCAAGTCACGCGCCTTGGTATGGGGGTAATGAAGCCACTTAATTACACTCTTAAATGACTAAGCAACATAATTAAATATGTTGGTGTTATTGGAATTCTACCCCTCTCCCAAGACTCCTATATCCCCTAATAATAGGAAGGGTTATATGTGTATGGCCTATACACTGTAGAAGGCATAAAAAATGTAGCTACTGTGTACATATACTGCATACAGTACACATGCACTGTACATGTAACTACAGTGTAAAGCCACTCTTTTGTTCTTGGATCCTTTGTCGCTTCCATTCTGAACTCTTTTTTCTCAATTCCATCCTTCTCACCTTTCCTTCCTTATCCCTCCTATCTTCCTTTCAAAGTCAATGCCCTAGGACATCTTCTGTACCAGCTTTCACAAAGTCACACCCATCTAAGTTTACTGTCTCTGACTCCAACACTTTTGACGGTAGTCCTCCCAGCCTGTCCCAATTTAGTTAGTCTGGTCTCTGCCCTCTGGATCTCTCACTTTCCCTGAAAAACTGTGTCATGAGTATGTCTGGATGGTGTATTTGACATTATGTGAATAAGTACCCCAACCCAACAAAACATAACAAAGCCAACACAGATCTTAGCAAGATCTTGTAATGCTTCACTAAAAAATGTGCTTGATTAGATGTATTTGGGTATCTAAGTGGGCTTGGGAGAGGCTGTTCTAGAGAAAAGCCTTAAGGAGCTCTTCAGAGACCACTCTACTGGGTCAACCCTATTCTTCCTGTGCATTGACCACCTAAGATTGGGTTGAAAGGGGAAGGTCATTGAGAAGGCTCATGTGGTCATCATAATTTACAAAGTTTTACATTGATTCTCAACTTTATCTGTACGTTAGAATTAGCTGGAGGATTTAACCAATGCAAAAGCCCAGATCACATTCCAGGCCAATTAAATCAGAAGCTCTGAGGGCAAAGTGAAAGTGTCAGTACTTTTAAAGCTTTCCTAGGTGACTGCATGTCAACTATAGACAGAAGCTACTGTTTGTAATTCACAATAGCAGAAAAAAAGAGGAAGCAAATGAGAGAAATACCAATAATGTAATTGCCATACACTGATCAAAATCTGGGCTATGGGCTAAGCACTTTATAAGATGATAAAACTTTATTTTCTTTAATATTTGTAACAATGCTATGAGATTGGTAATAATAGCCTCATTTTAGAGGTGAGGAAAGTGAGGATCAAAAAAAAAAAAAAGGAAGTTAAATAAGTTAGTCAGGGTCATACAACTGTCCAGAGGCAGAGCTCAGTAAACAACAACAACCATAACTAATGGGTCTATTTGATTCCAAAGATGATGCAATCTTGGGAATCCCCTGGTGGTCCAGTGATTAGGACTCCATGCTTCCACTGCCGGGAGGCCCTGTTTTGATCCCTGGTTGGGAAACTAAGATACCACAAGCCATATAGTGTGGCAAAAAAAAAAAAAAAAAAAAAAAAAAGAGATACTAAATAATTTTTAAAGAAAGATGATGTAACCTTAACTCCTGTCTCCATACCTTGTTCTTTCTCTCTTCTTGTCAGTCTGCTGCTCTTGAAGGGTACTGAAGAAATGACCACAGGGGTAGGAAGCAGGCTGATAAAACTATCCAGCTGCAGACAATGTGCGACCATTCATAACAAAAAAAGACAACTCAGAGGACAAAACGAAAAGCACACAGGACAGATCTGAAGACCACGGAGGTTTATTCCAGGTTGGAATCTAATCAAGGATTCCCTCTTATTTTGCCAGGCTGGATATCAAAACTGCTTGTATTGTCAACTCCTTCAATTTCCCCCTTATTTGGGTTGGAATGTCCATATCTATTTTCCTAACCATTGTATGCTAGGAGTATTTAGAGATGATAACAGGTCTCTTTAGTTTCACAGGCCCATGGATGGAGAGAAATGACATTTAATGGGGTACATTTAGAAGCCTTATCCATACCCAATTTAGGTGATGAGATTTTGGACAGTTGAGCTGATGAGGTTTCGATGAGATTTTGAACTTTGATACTTTAATGGCATGAGATCCTTGGAAACCTTGGGAGGCTGTAAATGTATTTTTCATATTGGGTAGGCAGAAGTTATGAGGACCATAGGGAAGAATGTGATAGGCAGAATTCTATGATGCTGTCATGATTCCTGTCCCCTGGTGTTTCTCCCATGATTATATCACATGGCAAAGGCAGTTTTTGTATGTAATTAAGGTACTAATCAGTTAAAATTAAAATAAGGACATTATCTGGGTCAGACCAACCTAATCACATGAACCCTTTAAAAGAGCAAAGTTCTTTCCAGTGAGAGAGGCTCTCTGTTGCTGAGGTAGAGGGGGCTATGGGGTAGGACCCAAGGGTGACCTAAAGGAACAGAGAACAGTCCCCAGTCAGACAGATTATGCAAATGATCATACCTAAATTAATACAGCAGAAAGTACATTACAGCTTTTAAAAAAGTCACTGTAGCAGCTGTACAGGGAGGCTGACTTGAGGGTGGTAAAAGAAAAACCATCTGACAACCCAACTGCACCTTAAGCACAGGAGACCCTAGAGGAATCTGGAGCTGGTGGTAAACTGAAGCTAATAAGAGCAACAACACATCCCAATCTTAGATCAACTCTTAACCAGCTTCATATTCTCCACATTACCAACGTAGTAGAAGAGGCATGTTCATTTCTAGACCTCAGTCCTCTTTACCTCAGGCCCCTCTGTTCTACACATGATGCTCAGAAAACAGTGAGATATCATGAGACCAACAAAGATCAAGGAAAAATAATTCACTCTCAAGATACAAAGCATTCAACAGACTAAATTCAGAAATGCCCTGAGAAGGAAGCAGAGAAGGAATTTTAAATAACTATGATTAAAATGTTAAAAGCTCATGAACAGGACAGGAAATATGAATGAAAAGAAACTGTAGACTCTTTCTGTCCTCTTTGTCTCCATGAGGGTCAGCAAAGCAATCTCTAAAAACTCATCCCATTCTCAACTTTTCAGTTGAACTATTTTATACGCTTGAGTGGGATAATGTTCTAATGATAGTTGATTTAGTATTTTAATTTCTTAGAACGTCTTGTATATCTGGTCTATTACCTAGATCACTATTGAAGTTTTACACATTTCAACATCCTGTTACTCAAAGATACCTTGTCTACTCTGTGGCAATGATTCTCAAATGTTCATTTGCTAAAGAATCACCCCTTGGTAGATTGAATAATAGCACTGCCCCCTGCAAAGATGTCCATGTCCTTAGCCCTGGAACCTGGGAATGTCACCTTATATGATAAAAGGGACTTTGCAAATGTAATTAAAGTCAGAATCTTGAGATGGGGAGATTATTTTGCATTCTCCAGGTTGGGACTTTGTAATCACAGGGTCCTTATAAGAAGGAAACAAGAGATCAGAGAGGAAGTAGGAGATGGGACAAGAGAAGCAAGGGGTTGGAGGGATGGAAGGAAGGGATAATGAATGAGGGAATGGAGGTGGTCTCCAGAAGCTAGGAGAAAATTCATTCTCTGATAGAGCCCACAAAACCTCTGATACCTTGATTTTAGCCCAGTGAAACTCATTTCCAGAACAGTAAGAGAATGAATTCGAGTTGTTTTTAGCACTAAATTTGCAGTAACTTGTGTTACAGTAGCAATAGGAAACTAATTCATATCCAGAGCTTGGTAAAATAGAAACTGCAAAGTAGCACTTCTAAAGATTCTGAATGAGTTGTTCAGGAATCTGAGTTTTCAATAAGCACCTTGGTGCTTGTGATGTTGTTGATCTGTAAAATAAGTTTAAGAAACATCACACAGTTCTATACAAATGCCAGGTATTTTTATTATGAGGTAAGAGAATTCAGGCATTTTTTTTCATTTAGTAATTTCTTTGTACATCAACTTGAAACATGGTGAAATAATTTATCTTTTGAGATGCTATTTTATGTATTCTCCCCAAAGAAAGGAAATTATAGAACTCAAAACTATTATTAGTTCTGCTCTTAACATTAACAAATTTAACAAGGAAAATCTTTTTTCCCTCTAGATGAACATTTTTTAATCTGATAATGTTAACTTTTTAAACAGTCTGATTCATCTTCTCCATCTCATTCAAGAACATGTAGAAGGGGCCAACTATAGACACTTTTAGTGTTTCCTAAGATTAATTTCATGCTAATGTATAACACCAGGTACTGTTAAATTTCTATCTGTTTTGCTGTTGGTTTGTTTGTTTTGTTCTGTTCTGTTTTTCTTCACGAACTTCCCCATATGTTCCTCCAAATGACTTTGCCTTTTTTACTAGCCTTTTGTCAAATATAGATACATTTTTAGAAGTTTCTAGTTCAACAATGACAGCTTGTAGCAATCCTGTGGACCAGTCCAGAACGGCCCAGTGGGTTCAGGCAACTTTCAGAAACTCCTGATGGGCTTGCTGGGGCTCTCCTAGGGCTTCAAAATGCTTTATTCTGAACAGTAGGACTTCATAAAAATGTTTCATATTTGTGTGGCAAAGACAAAGTACAGAGGAGCAAGGATAAAATGGGCAGTTACATTGGAGGAGGAAGGTTTGAGCCTTCTTAAAAAGGTTTTTTTTTTTTTTTTTTTTTTTTTTTTTGCTACTTTTATTTCCATGGACATTGAGACAGACAGTCTCACATATCCACTCAGTGGCCTGTCACCTTGTCCTCTTGGAAAGATTTCCCTTATACACTCTCACCATTCAATGCATATGTAAAAAAAAAAAAAATAGAGTCAAAATACAGATTATTCCTGAAAAGAGTAAAGTATTGGCTTCCATAGCTTGGATTCTGGATCAGCCTCTCTCACCAGAACCCATATCTATATTTTCCAAAACAACTGCTTTGGAGAAATTTAGACTGGAGACTT
This sequence comes from Hyperoodon ampullatus, assembly GCF_949752795.1. NCBI lineage: Eukaryota > Metazoa > Chordata > Mammalia > Artiodactyla > Ziphiidae > Hyperoodon > Hyperoodon ampullatus. The sequence continues at coordinate 102,805,231 of NC_136921.1, forward strand.
ATAACTGGGCTTCAAGAAATTTTCTATCCTTTATACACAAAGAAAGGGCTAGATAGATGAATAGTCACCACCTGAGGTACAGGAATTACAGAAATCTGATGACTGTTCTGAATACTCAGGATCTATCTCTCCTGCAGCCTCTTCTCTACTTTGTTCAAAGCTCTGATTCACACTATATCACACTTACCTGTGTGTGACTCTCCTTAGACTAAGATCTTGGAAAAGCAATTGAAATTCATTTCCAACTTTGCATCATCAGTACCTAAGGGCCAGAGTGGCCTGCAGTGATTAATTGTTAATGTCCCCTTTACTTTTGGGGGCCTAGGAGATGATGCTAAATGGTGTCACACAGGATGTTATCATGGTACTCAAGGAGAGTACATATTAAATTTCTGCTCAGACATCAACCAGAAGTATGTTTTTCAAAACAAAGGAGTTCTTTGTAATTTGCATCACTAACCTCAAATATTCTTCATTGATGCAGGGATTCAACACACAGACCCAAAACTCAGACTAGAGAGAAAATTAAAGAGCCAAGCAGGCAGTCCGAAGACAGCTCTGGCACCATGAAATAAATGCAAGCAGTCAACAATTTTTAGAGTATGATGAAAGATGCAAGGCCTCATAAGAATCAATGGATAGACACTTGATTTGAAAACGAATTTTGAGCATTTGCTTATGCAAAGAACAGGCACTTTCTTTAGCGAGCAGTAACTGCTAATTCACGAATGTCTTTTTTTCTAAATTAAATGAGGTGAGGCGAAAGAGAAAGTTGCACACAGAGGAGAATCAGCAGAACTCACTAACACTTGACACCAGTCAATCAAAAATTAATTCCAGGCAAGAATACTAATATGGTGGGGGTAGGGGGAGAATGTTTTCTTCTCTTTCTCTTCCCAACCTTCCAGACCCTTCATCCCTTGATCAACATCTCTCCTGGAAAAAAACATTAACTATTCTGATTGGTCAGAATCAAAACCATTCCTAGGACCCCACTGGGAGTCCATGCCCTCATGACAAGATCTGAACTTCTAATTTTCACATCCAATACTTAGTTATAAAGGGTACTTTTGTGTTTTCTGTTACTTGTTGAAAAGCACATCTGGGAAAGTTCTCCAAATTGACAAGGGGAGACCCTCCTGCTGTGTCTCTGATCTGTCTGTAATCTGTAGGTAAACCAAACCAGTGAGGCCCTCTCTGTAGACAGTAACTTGTTAATTTGTAATTGTTCTCACAGTCTGACTCTTGTATTCATAAGAATTCTGGCTTCTAGATTTAGATTTGAGAAGAAGTAGAAAGGGCCACATGAACCTAAGACCTATAATATTTGACAGAGATTCTTAGGCTACCAAAACCATTTTCCTCTACATTAACTGTATTTTCTGTATTTTCCCCAGCTTTATAGAGATATAATTGATATACAACATTGTGTAAATTTAAGGTATACAAAGTGGTGATTTGATATATGTACATATTACAACATTATTCCTTCAATAACACATCCATCACCTCACATTTTTACAGTGTGTGTCTGTATGCGTGTGGTGAGATCTACTCTTAGCAAATTTCAATTATATAATAAATATTGTTAACTTTAGTCACCATGCTGAATATTAGATTCCCCAGATCTAACATCCAAGTTGCAAATGGAAGGATTTCCTTTTTATTAGGCTGAATAATATTCCATTATTTATACACACACATATATATATATATCACCTTTTCTTTATTCAGTCATCCATCAATGGACATTTAGCTGGTTTCCATGTAATGGTTATGGTGAATAATGTTTCAATGAACATGGGATGCATATATCTTTTCAAGATAGTGATCTTTATATCCTTTAGATATATACTCAGAAGTGGGATTTCTGGATCATATAGTAGCCATATTTTTCATTTTTTAAAGGAAATTCTATACTGTTTTCCATAATGTTTGACCAATTTACCTTTCCACCAAGAGTACACCAAGGTTCAGTTTTCTCCACATCCTTTTTTATCTCTTCTCTTTTTCATAATAACCATTCTAACAGGTATGAAGTGATATCTCATTGTGGTTTTGATTTGCATTTCTCTGATGATTAGTGATGTTGAGCACCTTTTCATGTACCTGTTGGCCATCTGTATATCTTCTTTAGAAAAATGTCTATTCAGATTCTCTGCCCATTTTAAAAATCATATTATTATTATTATTTTGCTATTGAGTTGTATGAAGTACTTATATATTTTTAATATTAACCCCTTACTGATATATGATTTGTAAATATTTTCCCATTCCATAGGTTGAAGTTTCTGTTGCTGTGCAGAAATCTTTTAGCTTGGTGTAGTCCTGTTTGTTTATTTTTGCATTGTTTCTTCTTGCCAAGACCAATGTCAAGGAACACTTCCTCTGTGTTTTCCTCTAGGAACATTATGGTTTCAGGTCTTATGTTTAAGTCTTTAATCCATTTTAAATTAATTTTTGTGAGTGGCATAAAATGGGGTCTTGTTTCATCCAGTTTTCCCAACACCATTTATTGAAAAGACTATCTTTTCCTCAATGAATATTCTTGACTCCCTTGTCAAATATTAGTTGACTGTATATGCATGGATGTATTTCTGGGCTCTCTATTCTATTTCATTGGTTTGTGTGTCTGTTTATATCCTTGTGTGTGTTTTGATTACTATAACTTTGTAGTATAGATTGAAATCAGAAAATGTGATGCCTCCAGCTTTATTCTTCTTTCTCAAAATTGCTTTGACCATTCAGGATCTTTCGTGGTTTTATATTAATTTTAGGATACTTTTTTCTACTCCTGTGGACAATGCCATTGGAGTTTTGGTAGGGACTGCACTGAATATGTAGATATCTTTGGGTAGAATCAACATTTCAACAATATTACTTCTGGTCCATGAACACGGAATATCCTCCCATTTATTTGTGTCTTCTTAAATCTCTTTCATCAAAGTGTTGTAGTTTTCAGTATACAGATCTTTCATTTCCTTGGTTAAATTTATTCCTAAGTATTTTGTTCTTTTTGATGGTATTGTTAATGGGGTATTGTCTTTCAGATATTTCATTGTTAGTGGGTTGAAATGCAACTTATTTTCATGTTGATTTTGTATCCTGTGACTTTACTGAATTCATTTATTAGTTCTAATAGTTTTTTGGTGGGGCCTTTAGGGTTTACTATATATTAGGTCATGTCATCTGCAGAGACAGTTTTTCTTTTTCCTTTCTAATTTGGTTGTCTTTTGTTTCTTTTTCTTGCCTAATTGCTCTGGCTGGGACTTCTAGTAATATGTTGAATAGGAGTGGTGAGAATGAAAACCTGTATATTGTTCTTGACCTTCAAAGAGAAACTTTCAGCTTTTCACCATTGAGTATGATATTAGTTGTGGGTTTGTCATATACGCCTTTATTTTACTGAGATTTGTTCCTTCTATACCCATTAAATTGAGAACTTTTATCATGTAAGAGTGTTGAATTTTGTCAAATGTATTTTTCTGTATCTATTGAGGGGATCATATGTTTTTTTTTTAATTGAAGTATAGTCGATTTACAATATTGTGTTACTTTCAAGGGTACAGCAAAGTGACATATATACATATATATTCACATTCTTTTCCATTATAGGTTATTACAAGATACTGAATATAGTGCCCTGTGCTATACAGTCAATCCTTGTTGCTTATCTATTTTATGTATAATAGCTTGTATCTGTTAATCCCATAATCCTAATTTATCACTACTAATCTCCCTAGAGGATCATATGATTTTTATCCTTCATTCTATTATTGTGGTGGTGTATCATATTTATTGATTTCCATACATTGAAACATGCTTGCATTCCAGGGATACATACCACTTTATCATGGTATATAATCCTTTTAATGTGGTGTTGAGTTTAATTTGCTAGAATCTTGTGGAGGATTTTTGTGTCAGTATTCATCTGGGATATTGGCTTGTACTTTTCCTTTCTCATAGTGTCCTCATCTGGCTTGGGTATCAGGGTAATACTACCTTCATAAAATGAGTGTAGACATGTTCCTGCCTCTTCAATGTTTTGGAAGAGTTTGAAAAGAATTTGTATTGATTTTTCTTTAAATGTTTGGTTGAATTCGCCAGTGAAATCATTTGGTCCTTGTCTTTTCTTTGTTGGGAAGTTTTATTTTCTGTATTCTTTTTTTTTTTTTTTTAATTTTGCTTTATAACAAATTTAATCAGTTATACATATACATATGTTCCTATATCCCCTCCCTTTTGCGTCTCCCTCCCACCCTCCCTATCCCACCCCTCCAGGCGGTCACAAAGCACCGAGCTGATCTCCCTGTGCTATGCGGCTTATTTTCTGTATTCTTAATGCTCTGGCATCTGGGGCTTCACTAACTGAAGAGGGACTGCCCCTCCCAGGTTAGCTAAATTCCCAAAGATAGCAAGTGATTCACCCAGTAGTACACTGTTCATATGTAAATTAACCAATCTAAAGCTTATATTTTCTCCCTCCCCACCTCCTTTATTGGGCTCCCACATTCTGGGGCAATATTCCCTTGCACTAATCACCTCAGGACTAAGTATCACACAACTAGGGACTGCCTATGTGCCCCAGAGCCTGATGTAATTATTCAAACTAGCCAATCCTACGCCTGCTTAACCTGTTTTACCTATTCCGTGGAAATCACAGAAAACTTCTTGCTCATATTTTCCTCTTACACCCTATGATTCTTGACCAACCCTGCTGCTTTCCCACATGGCCTTAAGTGGTATAGCCTGCCTTCTTCTCTTGGGCACAATGAGTAACAAACTGTCTTTTCAATGGCGATCATCTCCTGATCCGTTGGCTTCATCATATCTGAGTGATACTAAAACCTACATTTTAAAACATCCTCATATTTCTTCTTACTGGCAGAGTCTTCCTCCTATTATAGAAGCTGATAATGCCATTTATTCTCTTTTTCCATTTCCTTGCAGTTAGTGTAGCCAAGGGATCCTGTTCTGGTCAATGAAACAAAAGAAGTCTTTGACAAGGCTTCTGGAAATTATATTCCTTCTAAATAAAGGTCAAGAGATTCCCGAAGAAAGCTCCTTTCTGCTCTCTTTAGGCTTAGATTTTGGACACAATTGTGTTCGGACGTGATGCTTGGAGGTGAAGCTGTCCCCTTGCAACCAGGAAACAACACATCTCCAGATGAAAGCCAACACATTGTGGACTGTGCCAGAGGCAGGAAGGAAAGAGTGTTGTTGCCAGAAGTCAGTATCAAGTCTTTACACATTTGTACCAAGTACAACCTAGCTCTAGATGACTTTTATGTAAGACAGTACATTCCTTACCATTTAAGTCAGTTTTAGTAGTATGTTCTGCAACTTGTATCCAATAACAGCCTAAATGGTAACAACAGCTTTCAGGATGATTATAAGGCTCTCCACAAGATTATTAAAATAGTATTTATTTCTCAGTTGGCTTTTAATCTTTATGTGTTTTCCCTCATGAAATAGAGCCATGGAATGTCTAGAAGGGAAAAGCTATGAAAGGACACTGAACACCTAATACAATATTTAGTTGTTAGGGTAAGCTGTGACAAAGTGAGATGGTGGCATGGACATATATACACTACCAAAAGTAAAATAGATAGCTAGTGGGAAGCAGCTGCATAGCACAGGGAGACTAGCTTGGTGCTTTGTGACCACCTAGAGGGGTGGGATAGAGAGGGTGAGATGGAGGGAGACGCAAGAGGGAAGAGATATGGGAACATATGTATATGTATAACTGATTCACTTTATTATAAAGCAGAAACTAACACACCATTGTAAAGCAATTATACTCCAATAAAGATGTTAAAAAAAATTAGTTGTCCACAACAAAACTTCCTTACAAGTTCCTTGCTTAGGAAGAATTAGAAATTTTAAGAGAATACAAAGAAAAACATTTATGGCTTATTGTAGATGACTATGTAGTTATCTATATCATATTATATAAAGTTCTGTTTATATCGCATGCTTTAATAAGTATCAATAAATACTTTTCTTGTCTTCATAAATGTACAAGTTAAAAATACCTCAAGCCAAAAGTAAACTTAGATGTATGGAATAGAGAGGTAGCTATTGTATGGTGGTAAAAACCAAGGTCCATGGAGGCATGCTGTCTCAATTTATAATCGTGGTTTAGCATCTTACTATGTATATAATAATGGGAAAGGAATAACTCAAATTGCCTCAGTTTTCTAATTTTTAAATGGGATGATAACAATAGTACATGTAGTAGTTGTGGTTATATATACATTTTATATATATATATATATATATATATATATATATTATATATAATCTCCTATAGACAATCAGTTATATTTTCACCTGCTATAATTTCATCTGTTTTTTGCCCAGTTCATCAAACCAAGATCAGACCCTTCAAGAAATGTCGGTAAAGTTCATATATTCCAGAAATATAGTTCTATTAGTCTAATCCTTATATTTTGTACATACTAACTTGATCTTTTACCTCACAGCTTAATTTTTTCAAGCAAGAGTATTTCTATCACCCCAAAAGCTCAATAATTTGGGTGGATAATGTTTTCCCTTTTTGTCTTATTTAATGTCAAAAATATACTCTGCACTGAATTCCAGCTCAGGGAGAAATAAAAGATGAAAACTTAGTGGACTAGTATGAACACACCAGTCTCCTGGGAATCACTGCTGCACATTTTCAGCAAATTTCCTTACAATAAAGTCAACCTGTAAATCATTGTCTTTTTACCTATTATATCACCTTAGAGAATCCATGACTATGTGGCCATTACTATTACTAAGCACCTACTATACATCAAATACTCTACAAAGTGTTTGATCTGCATTAGCTGATCCTACAAAAAGCTCATGTCATACATGAGGTTCAGGGGAATCAAGCCAGTTGTCCAAGGTCATATAACTAGTAAGTGGTAGAGCTAGGATTAGAACTAGAGACTATTTTTGTGCCCAATCGTTTTCCATCCATGAAACCCTGCTAACTTCCAGAGGATAAAATAGTCCTAAAATGATTTTCTTGTGATTTTTTTGGGTGGTAATATACATATAACATAAAATTTACCATTAGTGACATTTAGTACATTTACTATGTTGTACAACTATAATCACATCTAGTTCAAGAATGTTTTCATTACCCCAAAAGGAAGCCTGACACTCATTAAGCAGCCTCTCCCCATTTCCCCTTCCCCCCCTACCACTGATAACCACTAATCTTCCTTCTGTTACTAGGAGTGTTCCTATTTTAGATATTCCATATAAATGGAATCATACAATTATTTAATGGCCTTTAAAATTTTTAAATATAGAAAGTATATAAAACCAAATTATTGAAAATTTATCTTATAATTGGAAAATTTGTAGATTAATTAATACAATAATTTTGGTCTTAATAAAATAATTTTGATCTTGGGATCTTTGCTTCATTTATATCATGGGAACTATTGCCAAAAGAGTCCAGGGTTTAGAGTAAAGAGGTTTGGATCTATGGCCTATCTCAGTGATTTCCTGACTTTGTGATGCTAGGGAATTAATTCAAGATAACATTCTGGGTCTACAGAGTGGTCAGTCTACACCATCTTGAGTTCCAGTCTTAGAAAGTTCCTCCCTTGCAGGCTGTGTTTTCGGAACAAGTCTTAACTCAGGCAGCAGCAGCTGGGTAGCACAATCCCTACTGTCCTAAGAATCAGGTCTATTTCTATAAATAATATTCAAAGTAAAAATAAAGAGGTGACTAATTACATCATACGACTTTAAAGCCATCATCACACCTAGCGCCACCCCAAATATAGTCTCAGTCAGATTTTCCATTTGACTATTAAACTCAACTTTTGAATAAATGTGTAGTTTCCAGGAGGTCACTGCTGAACTGAACACATCTCATCTAGTTGCTAAGATGCTCTTACACTTTGTGTGCTGTGAAAACACCATTTTGAGCTGAGTGTTTGTATCAGAGCACCATGTTCTGCTTTTCCCAGGAGGAATCAGCATGACTTTCCTACTGACTTACCAAGCATCTCTAGTAAACATTCCGGCTGCTACTGGATCAAGTCAGTTTGTGATGCCCATTAGACCTGGTTTGCATTGCTCTTCTTCACGGCGGCCAGTTACAATGCCAGGGTCTCAGCTTCTCACAACTCTGGTGTCATCCATTCTGGTTTCCTTTCTTTGCCTACTGGTGTCTGATACTGGAGAAACTGTAGCAAGACATTTAAGTGTTGAGGCTGTGGCACCTGTGGCTGCTCTACTCTCTGACCCTCCACATACAAGCTGAGGGAGCGTGGACAAGTTTCCTGACATCACTTCTCTAAACTTCTGTTTCCTTACTTGTACACTGTAAAAAGAAAAATGTTTGTTGTCACGCGGATCTGGAAATATGCAGCACATCCCATGAAGATGTGCATCAAAATGGCCAATGTAACATGGGTTTTGGTGTTTAAACTGACATCCAGGGTAGATTGGGCTGGAAAAAGTTTTGTACATCGTATTCTACAAGGAATGTTTGAGAACATGAAAAAGAAATAGGATGCAGTAATAACTAACATTCACAGCACATGGAAGAGACAGGAGTTATCATCTACATTTAATGATGAGAAAACCAAAGGATAGCAAGGTTAACCAGTCCAAGTTCACAGAGCAAGTCAATGATAGGGCGGGGATTTGGTCTGAGGCAGCTTATCTCCAAAGTCTGCTAAACATATCTCTATATTTCCTGAACAATTCATCCAGAAACGAATTTCAATAAAGTTTATTTTATTGTCAATGGTAAAACTAGGTCCGATGAGAGTCAATAAGGAGGTTAATTTCTGCATGTTCTAACAATATTAGCAATGAAGCTCTGATACCCCATGAGGAAATAAATTCTGAAGCAATACACATGTTCAAGCAGAGGTTGCAGCATAATCTTTGGGGACTTACAGTTAAAAGAGTTTCTGCACTGAAAATGGCTCTTGAGGCCTGATGAATCCTGGGTTTCTTCCTAAGATTCCATGAATGTAGACCACAGTATTCTAGAATAGATCTGCCACTTTCTGCATGACTCCAGCTTGTCCAACACATGGCTGGATCACTCATACACATCAATTCTAATCTTCAATATAGTCCTGAAAATAGCTGTTCTTATCCCCATTTTACAGAGGGAGACACTGGTCTCAGATACATACTCAATTAGTAAAGGATTGGTATTTTCCCAGGCTTTCTAATTCCAAACCTTCTGTCCTTTAAAAGCCACTTTTGTGTAATAGTGAATCCCTCAACAATAGCCAAAAAATGAGGTATCGGTGCAGGAGTACTTACCTGATTCATTCCTGACTGTGTTCTCTTTAATTGTTATAATATTAATGTAGATGAGGGTGGTGACAGCATTTATAATCATAATCTGAATGCCACTTTAATTGGCTTTTATTGCTGCTTGGGAATGGGTCAGGGCTGTAAATGGAATATTTAAGTTGAAATGTCGTTTTCAATACTTAATAGAATCCAATTAGGATTTTATTGATTAATTAGTGTCTACATGAAGCATTTTATTTTTCTAAAGGCCAGTAATGCTCCTGACTGTTTCTTAAATGTTAACATATTCAGATAATTATAACTGCATCATGCTTGCTTCTTAGACTGTTTGAATTATTTGCTGTTATCAAGGTTTCAGATTCAAGTAAAGCAATCTTTTAAAATAAAAATGATCTTTAAATAAAGTAATCATCATAGAAAATATCTCTTAAACACCCATTAATTTATGACTATAAACATGCTAGCACCCTTCTACAAAGAAGTTCATCTGCAAATGCTTTAGAGGTAACAAAGAGGGGCTGGATAAAAAGGGAGACCCTACAGCCAATGGAGATCCCTGAAACGTAGCAGTGTTTTAAGGTCAAATGTATTGCTTAAGGAATTTCAAATCTCAAAGTATAGTATAGCAACATGAATGAGAAACCCAGGTTTAAAACTCAGTCCAAGTATATCCAACAAGTGGTGTTTGATGAAATCCTCTTTCAAGTGTCACTTAACAACTATTTGCGATCACCTCCGATTTCTCTGAAACAAGCTGACCTGAGATTTGAAGATACTCAGACACTTGGTGCCTGAAGAAATGTGATTAAATGGAAGAAATTGGGAACAGGAAAAAATGTGTTTAGCAATTTCTGTTTGTTGGGCCGATGCCTATCTGTACTAGGTCGATGATTTTATCATGAATGGAAAGACCAGCAAAAAATAGGTATGTATTTTTATCAAGTGAATTAAAAGAATCATGTACCTGTGACACACATATAAGTCTCAAACTATATTCTTTTTTTATCATTAGTTTCTGCTTTATAACAATGTGAATCAGTCATACATATACATCTGTTCCCACATCCCTTCCGTCTTACGTCTCCCTCCATCCCACCCTCCATATCCCACCCCTCCAGGTGGTCACAAAGCACCAAGCTGATCTCCCTGTGCTATGCAGCTGCTTCCCACTATCTATCTAACTTACATTTGATACTGTATATATGTCCATACCTCTCTCTCGCTTTGTCACAGCTTATCCTTCCCCCATCCCATATCTTCAAGTCCATTCTCACCTAGGTCTGTGTCTTTATTCCTGTTTTACCCCTAGGTTCTTCATGACATTATTTTTTCTTAAATTCCATATATATGTGTTAGCATACGGTATTTGTCTTTCCCTTTATGACTTACTTCATTCTGTATGACAGACTCTAGGTCTATCCACCTCATTACAAATAGCTCAGTTTCATTTCTTTTTATGGCTGAGTAATATTCCATTGTATATATGTGCTACATCGTCTTTATCTATTCATCCGATGATGGACACTTAGGTTGTTTCCATCTCTGGGCTATTGTGAATATAGATGAAATGAACATTTTGGTACATGTCTTTTTTTGAATTATGGTTTTCTCAGGGTATATGCCTAGTAGTGGGATTGCTGGGTCATATGGTAGTTCTATTTGTAGTCTTTTAAAGAACCTCCATACCGTTCTGCATAGTGGCTGTACCAATTCACATTCCCACCAGCAGTGCAAGAGTGTTCCCTTTTCTCCAAACCCTCTCCAGCATTTATTGTTTCTAGATTTTTTGATGATGGCCATTCTGACTGGTGTGAGATGATGTCTCATTGTAGTTTTAATTTGCATTTCTCTAATGATTAATGATGTTGAGCATACTTTCATGTGTTTGTTGGCAGTCTGTATATCTTCTTTGGAGAAATGCCTATTTAAGTCTTCTGCCCATTTTTGGATTGGGTTGTTTGTTTTTTTGCTATTGAGCTGCATGAGCTGCTTATAAATTTTGTAGATTAATCCTTTGTCAGTTGCTTCATTTGCAAATATTTTCTCCCATTCTGAGGGTTGCCTTTTGGTCTTGTTTATGGTTTCCTTTGCTGTGCAAAAGCTTTGAAGTTTCATTAGATCCCATTTGTTTATCTTTGTTTTTATTTCCATTTATATAGGAGGTGGGTCCAAAAGGATCTTGCTGTGATTTATGTCATAGAGTGTTCTGCCTATGTTTTCCTCTAAGAGTTTGATAGTTTCTGGCCTTACATTTAGGTCTTTAACCCATTTTGAGCTTATTTTTGTGTATGGTGTTAGGGAATGATCTAATCTCATACTTTTACATGTCCCTGTCCAGTTTTCCCAGCACCACTTATTGAAGAGGCTGTCCTTTCTCCACTGTACATTCCTGCCTCCTTTATCAAAGATAAGTTGGCCATATGTGCGTGGGTTTATCTCTGGGCTTTCTATCCTGTTCCATTGATCTATCTTTCTGTTTTTGTGCCAGTACCACAGTGTCTTGGTTACTGTAGCTTTGTAGTATAGTCTGAAGTCAGGGAGCCTGATTCCTCCAGCTCCATTTTTCGTTCTCAAGATTGCTTTGGCTATTCGGGGTCTTTTGTTTCTCCAAACAAATTTTGAAATTTTTTGTTCTAGTTCTGTGAAAAATGCCAGTGGTAATTTGACAGGGATTGCATTGAATCTGTAGATTGCTTTGGGTAGTACAGTCATTTTCACAGTATTGATTCTTCCAATCCAGGAACATGGTATATCTCTCCATCTATTTGTATCTTCGTTAATTTCTTTCATCAGTGTCTTATAATTTTCTGCATACAGGTCTTTTGTCTCCTTAGGTAGGTTTATTCCTAGATATTTTATTCTTTTTGTTGCAATGGTAAATGGGAGTGTTTTCTTGATTTCACTTTCAGATTTTTCATCATTAGTGTACAGGAATGCCAGAGATTTCTGTGCATTAATTTTGTATCCTGCTACTTTACCAAATTCATTGATTAGCTCTAGTAGTTTTCTGGTAGCATCATTAGGATTCTCTATGTATAGTATCATGTCATCTGCAGACAGTGACAGCTTTACTTCTTCTTTTCCAATTTGGATTCCTTTTATTTCCTTTTCTTCTCTGATTGCTGTGGCTAAAACTTCCAAAACTATGTTTAATAAGACTGGTGAGAGTGGGCAGCCTTATCTTGTTCCTGATCTTAGTGGAAATGGTTTCAGTTTTTCACCATTGAGGACGATGTTGGCTGTGGGTTTGTCATATATGGTCTTTATTATGTTGAGGAAAGTTCCCTCTATGCCTACTTTCTGCAGGGTTTTTATCATAAATGGGTGTTGAATTTTGTCGAAAGCTTTCTCTGCATCTATTGAGATGATCATATGGTATTTCTTCTTCAATTTGTTAATATGGTGTATCACATTGATTGATTTACGTATATTGAAGAATCCTTGCATTCCTGGAATAAACCCCACTTGATCATGGTGTATGATCCTTCTAATGTGCTGTTGGATTCTGTTTGCTAGTATTTTGTTGAGGATTTTTGCACCTATGTTCATCAGTGATATTGGCCTGTAGTTTTCTTTCTTTGTGACATCCTTGCCTGCTTTTGGTGTCAAGGTGATGGTGGCCTCGTAGAATGAGTTTGGGAGTGTTCCTCCCTCTGTTATACTTTGGAAGAGTTTGAGAAGGATAGGTGTTAGCTCTTCTCTAAATGATTGATAGAATTCACCTGTGAAACCATCTGGTCCTGGGCTTTTTTTTTGTTGGAATATTTTTAATCACAGTTTGAATTTCAGTGCTTGTGATTTGTCTATTCATATTTTCTATTTCTTCCTGATTCAGTCTTGGCAGGTTGTGCATTTCTAAGAATTTGTCCATTTCTTCCAGGTTGTCCATTTTATTGGCACAGAGTTGCTTGTAGTAATCTCTCATGATCTTTTGTATTTCTGCAGTGTCAGTTGTTACTTCTCCTTTTTCATTTCTAATTCTATTGATTTGAGTCTTCTCCCTTTTTTTCTTGATGAGTCTGGCTAATGGTTTATCAATTTTGTTTATCTTCTCAAAGAACCAGCTTTTAGCTTTATTGATCTTTGCTATCGTTTCCTTCATTTCTTTTTCATTTATTTCTGATCTGATCTTTATGATTTCTTTCCTTCTGCTCACTTTGGGGTGTTTTTGTTCTTCTTTCTGTAATTGCTATAGGTGCAGGGTTGGGTTGTTTACTCGAGATGTTTCCCGTTTCTTAAGGTGGGATTGTATTGCTATAATCTTCCCCCTTAGAACTGCTTTTGCTGCGTCCCATAGGTTTTGGGTCGTCGTGTATCCATTGTCATTTGTTTCTAGGTATTTTTTAATTTCCTCTTTGATTTCTTCAGTGATCACTTCATTACTAAGTTGTGTATTGTTTAGCTTCCACGTGTTTGTATTTTTTACTGATCTTTTCCTGTAATTGATGTCTAGTCTCATAGCATTGTTGTCGAAAAAGATACTTGATACAATTTCAATTTTCTTACATTTACCAAGGCTTAATTTGTGACCCAAGATATGATCTATCCTGGAGAATGTTACATGAGCACTTGAGAAGAATGTGTATTCTGTTGTTTTTGGATGGACTGTCCTATAAATATCAATTAAGTCCATCTTGTTTAATGTATCATTTAAAGCTTGTGTTTCCTTATTTATTTTCATTTTGGATGATCTGTCCATTGGTGAAAGTGGGGTGTTAAAGTCCCCTACTATGAGAGTGTTACTTTCGATTTCCCCTTTTATGGCTCTTAGTATTTGCCTTATGTATTGAGGTGCTCCTATGTTGGGTGCATAAATATTTACAATTGTTATATCTTCTTCTTGGATCGATCCCTTTATCATTATGTAGTATTCTTCTTTGTCTCTTCTAATAGTCTTTATTTTAAAGTCCATTTTGTCTGATATAAGAATTGCTACTCCAGCTTCCTTTTTATTTCCATTTGCATGGAATATCTTTTTCCATCCCCTTACTTTCAATCTGTATGTGTCTCTCGGTCTGAAGTGGGTCTCTTGTAGACAGCATATATATGGGTCTTGTTTTTGTATCCATTCAGCCAATCTGTGTCTTTTGGTGGGAGCATTTAGTCCATTTACATTTAAGGTAATTATCAATATGTATGTTCCTATTCCCATTTCCTTAATTGTTTTGGGTTCGTTATTGTAGGTCTTTTCCTTCTGTTGTGTTTCTTGCCTAGAGAAGTTCCTTTAGCATTTGTTGTAAAGCTGGTTTGGTGGTGCTGAACTCTCTCAGCTTTTGCTTGTCTGTAAATGTTTTAATTTCTCCATCAAATCTGAATGAGATCCTTGCTGGGTAGAGTAATCTTGGTTGCAGGTTTTTCTCCTTCATCACTTTAAATATGTCCTGCCACTCCCTTCTGGCTTGTAGAGTTTCTGCTGAGAGATCAGCTGTTAACCTTATGTGGATTCCCTTGTTTGTTATTTTTCCCTTGCTGCTTTTAATGTGTTTTCTTTGTGTTTAATTTTTGACAGTTTGATTAATATGTGTCTTGGCATATTTCTCCTTGGATTTATTCTGTATGGGACTCTCTGTGCCTCCTGGACTTGAGTAACTATTTCCTTTCCCATATTAGGGAAGTTTTCAACTATAATCTCTTCAAATATTTTCTCAGTCCCTTTCTTTTTCTCTTCTTCTTCTGGAATCCCTATAATTCGAATGTTGGTGCGTTTAATGTTGTCCCAGAGGTCTCTGGGACTGTCCTCAATTCTTTTCACTCTTTTTTCTTTATTCTGCTCTGCAGCAGTTATTTCCACTATTTTATCTTCCACGTCACTTATCTGTTCTTCTGCCTCAGTTATTCTGCTATTGATCCCATCTAGAGTATTTTCCATTTCATTTATTTTGTTTTTAATCGATGCTTGATTCATCTTTAGTTCTTCTAAGTCCTTGTTAACTGTTTCTTGCATTTTGTCTATTCTATTTCCAAGATTTTGGATCATTTTACTATCATTATTCTGAATTCTTTTTCAGGTAGACTGCCTATTACGTCTTCATTTGTTAGGTCTGCTGGGTTTTTATCTTGCTCCTTCATCTGCTGTGTGTTTTTCTGTCTTCTCATTTTGCTTATCTTACTGTGTTTGGGGTCTCCTTTTTGCAGGCTGCAGATTCATAGTTCCCGTTGTTTTTGGTGTCTGTCCCCAGTGGCTAAGGTTGTTTCACTGGGTTGTGTAGGCTTCCTTGTGGAGGGCACTATTGCCTGTGTTCTGGTGGATGAGTCTTGATCTTGTCATTCTGGGGGACAAGTCCACGTCTGGTGGTGTGTTTTGGGGTGCCTGTGGCCTTATTATGTTTTTAGGCAACCTCTCTTTTAATGGGTGGTGTTGTGTTACTGTCTTGCTAGTTGCTTGGCATAGGGTGACCAGCACTGAAGCTTGCTGGTCGTTGAGTGAAGCTGGGTGCTGGTGTTGAGATGGAGATCTCTGGGAGATTTTTGCCACTTGATATTATGTGGAGCTGGGAGGTCTCTTGTGGACCCATGTCCTGAAGTTGGCTCTCCCACTTCAGAGGCACAGCACTGACTCCTGGATTCAGCACCAAGAGCCTTTCATCTACCCGGCTCAGAATAAAAGGGAGAAAAAGTAGAAAGAAAGAATTAGTAGAAGAAAGAAAGAGAGAAAGAAAGAAAGAAAGGAAGGAAGGAAGGAAGAAAGAAAGAAAGAAAGGAGGGAGGGAGGGAGGAAAGAAAGAAAGAAGACCGGAGGAGGGAGGTAGGAAGGAAGGAAAGAAAGAAAGAAAGACAGGAGGGAGGGAGGGAGAGAGG
Organism: Hyperoodon ampullatus; assembly: GCF_949752795.1. Classification (NCBI taxonomy): domain Eukaryota; kingdom Metazoa; phylum Chordata; class Mammalia; order Artiodactyla; family Ziphiidae; genus Hyperoodon; species Hyperoodon ampullatus. The sequence continues at coordinate 102,821,317 of NC_136921.1, forward strand.
GAGGGAGGAAGGAAAGAAAAAGATAGAAATGAGTGGGGAGGGAGTGAGGGAGGAAGGGAAGGTAGGAAAAAGAGAAAGAGAGAAGGTAAAGTAAAATAGAATAAAGTATGATAAAATATAGTAGCGTTATTAAAATAAAAAAGTAATTATTAAAAAAAAAACAAAAAACAGATGGATAGAACCCTGGGACAAATAGTGGAAGCAAAGCTATACATAGAAAATCTCACATGGAAGCATACACATACACATTGACAAAAAGAGATCAAGGGGAAAAAAATCGTAAATCTTGCTCTCAAAGTCCACCTCCTCAATTTGGGATGATTCGCTGTCCACTCATGTATTCCACAGATGCAGGGTACATCAAGTTGATTGTGGAGCTTCAATCCGCTGCTTCCGAGGCTGCACAGAGTGTTTTCCCTGTCTCTTCTTTGTTCTCACAGCTCCCGGGTCTCAGCTTTGGACTCGGCCCCGCCTCTCTGTGTAGGTCGCCGGAGGGCGTCTGTTCTTCGCTCAGACCTGACGGGTTTAAAGGAGCGGCTGATTGAGGTGCTCTGGCTCACTGAGGCCGAGGGGAGGGAGGGGCACAGTGTGTGGCGCGAGCCTGTGGCGGCAGAGGCCGGCGTGACGTTGCACCAGCCCTAGGTGTGCCATGCGTTCTCCCAGGGAAGCCGTCCCTGGATCCCAGGACCCCAGCTGTGACGGGCTGCACAGGCTCCCCGGAAGGGGGGTGTGGACAGTGACCTGCGCTCGCACACAGGCCTCTTGGCGGTGGCAACAGCAGCCCCAGTGTCCCACTCCCGTCTCCGGGGTCTGCGCCTTTAGCCGCAGCTTGCGCCCGGCTCTGGAGCTCCTTTAAGCAGTGCTCTTAATTCCCTCTCCTTGCGCACCAGGAAACAAAGAGGGAAGAAAACGTCTCTTGCCTCTTCGGCAGCTCCAGACTTTTTCCCGGACTCCCTCCCAGCCAGCCGTGGTGCACTAACCCCTTCAGGCTCTCTTCCCGCCGCCAGCCCCAGTCCTCTCCGTGCGCTCCGACTGAAAGCCGATACCCGAGCCTCAGCTCCCAGCCCCGCCCGTCCCGGCGGGTGAGCAGACAAGCCACTCGGGCTGATGAGCGCCGGTAGGCACCGATCTTCTGTGTGGGAATCTCTCCGCTTTGCCCTCCGCACCCCTGTTGCTGCACTCTCCTCCGTGACTCCGAAGCTTCCCCCTCCGCCAACCGCAGTCTCCGCCCATGAAGGGGCTTCCTAGTGTGTGGAAACCTTTCCTCCTTCACAGCTCCCTCCCACTGGTGCAGGTCCCATCCCTATCCTTTTGTCTCTGCTTATTCTTTTTTCCTTTGGGTATGTGGGGAGTTTCTTGCCTTTTGGGGGGTCTGAGGTCTTCTGCCAGTGTTCAGTAGGTGTTCTGTAGGAGTTGTTCCACGTGTAGATGAATTTCTGGTGTATCTGTTGGGAGGAAGGTGATCTCCGTGTCTTACTCTTCTGCCATCTTCCCCGATCTCTCTCAAATTATATTCTGAAGGGACTTAAATTACTGATGATTTGGAAATATTTTCTAGCTGTATTAAAAATAAATACTGAGCATTTATCTATGGGAAAATATTTTGCTGATTTCACCCATATTTGTGAAAATGAATATCTCCCTGTTATCTATATGCCAGGGACTGTATCACATGTTATTCAGATTTCACAAATTACTGCATAAAGTAGTATAATTATCCTCATTTTACATACAAAGATGATAACTAACTTAGACAAGGTTAAGTAACTTGCTTGAAATCATTCATTTATGTCTAAAGAGCAAAGTCTGGTCTTATTAGAACTACCTAGTAATAATAATAATAATAATAATAATAATAATAATAATAATAATAGCAAATGTCCTGGGCCATGCCTTTCCAGTTGAAACTGAGTCTTTGAGAGTGGGACCAAAACATCTGCAGTGTATTAGTCAGAACCATGCACCTGATTTTGTCTCACCCCCAAAGATTCTGATATAAATATAAAATATTCCTGTATATATATATATATATACACACACACATACACACACACCTATATATGAGTCATATATTAATAAAATCCCTGCATATACATAAAAATTCTGCCTATATATATAAAAAGATTTCTGTACGTACATAAAAGATTCTGATCTCCTGAAAATGAATAGCCAAAGCAGTCTTGAGGGAATAAAACAGAGCTGGAGGAATCAGACTCCCTGACTTCAGACTGTACTACAAAGCTACAGTAATCTAGACAATATGGTACTGACACAAAAACAGAAATGTAGATCAATGGAACAGGATAGAAAGCCCAGAAATAAACTCATGCACCTATGGTCAACTAATCTATGACAAAGAAGGCAAGGATACACAATGGAGAAAAGACAGTCTCTTTGATAAGTGGTGCTGGGAAAACTGGACAGCTACATGTAAAAGAATGAAATTATAACACTCCCTAACACCATGCAAAAATAAACTCAAAATGGATTAGAGACCTAAATGTAAGACCAGACACTATAAAACTCTTATAGGAAAACATAGGGAGAACACTCTTTGACATAAATCACAGCGAGATCTTTTTTGATCTACCTCCTAGAGTAATGGAAATAAAAACCAAAATAAACAAATGGGACCTAATGAAACAAAAGGTTTTGCACAGCAAAGGAAACCATAAAAAAGACAAAAAGACAATCCTCAGAATGGGAGTAAATATTTGCAAATGAATCAATGGACAAAGGATTAATCTCCAAAATATATAAACAGCTCATGCAGCTCCATATTAAAAAAAACAAACAACCCAATCAAAATGGGTAGAAGACCTAAATACTCATTTCTCCAAAGAAGACATACAGATGGTCAAGAAGCACCTGAAAAGCTGCTCTACATCGTTAATTATTAGAGAAATGCAAATCAAAACTATAATGAGGTATCACTTCACATCAGTTAGAATGGGCATCATCAGAAAATATACAAACAACAAATGCTGGAGAGGGTGTGGGAAAAGGGAACCCTCTTGCACTGCTGGTGGAAATGTGAAGTGATACAGCCACTATGGATAACAGTATGGAGGTTTCTTAAAAAACTAAAAGTAGAATTACCATATGACCCAGCAATCCCACTACTGGGCATATACCCTGAGAAAACCATAATTCAAAAAGACACATGTACCCCAATATTCATTGCAGCACATTTACAATAGCCAGGTCGTGGAAGCAACCTAAATGTCCATTGACAGATGAATGGATAAAGAAGATGTGGTACATATATACAATGGGATGTTACTCAGACATAAAAAGGAACAAAATTGGGGCATTTGTAGAGAGGTGGATGGATCTAGAGACTGTTATACAGAGTGAAGTGAATCAGAAAGAGAAAAACAAATAATGCATAGTAAGGCTTATATGTAGATACTAGAAAAATGGTACAGATGAACCGGTTTGCAGGGCAGAATAGAGACACAGTTGTAGAGAACAAACGTATGGACACCAAGGGAGGAAAGTGGCAGGTGGCGGTGGTGGTGGTGGAATGAATTGGGAGATTGGGATTGACATGTATACACTAATATGTGTAAAATAGATAACTAATAAGAACCTGCTGTGTAAAAATAAAATTAAATTAAATTAAAAAAAAAGTTCCTTTAAGATCTTAAGAACTACAATGCAGGAAACACAGATTTAGTTAAACCAAAAGAGTGTTCTGAGAAAAAGGGAGAGTCAGGGGCTTATAAAGACAAAAGGCCACAAGGTTGTTAAAGTTGCCTGTCAAGAATTGTGGTTGACTCTGATGCAAGCCAGGAAATATCTGTCCTTAAGGAATCATGAGTTGTTTTAGGGTAGGGGACTGATCAGCAGATAGGCTGTCACAAGTTGTTTAGGGTAAGGATATGATAAGTATTTTGAGTTTCTGGCAGATGTTCTGAATGATTTCATTATGACAATAAGTGGTCAAAACGTCAGATTCTATCGAGGCTGAGATGTGCATAAGTCACCCGTACTTAATGGCCTCCCTGTTGCGTTTTAGAGGCTCTCTTAGCAATACCAACTCCATTCTGATTTTCCTTTCACACATGTGAACACTTAAGTGACAGCATCAACTGGTTAGGGGAGACTTACAGACTCAACTTTTCTCCAGTTTCTGCTCAGTCAAGCAGCCTAGCCAAATAAATCTCAGTGATTTATGAGAAGACCAGTGTTTCAGCAGCTCAACTACCCCTCCTTCCACTGGCCAGTGTGGATACTCAAGTTTCATGTTTTTTAGTCTTCCCTAAATGTGGAATTCTAAGGAAAATCCTGTCCTCATTATGGCTTAGGACCCAAGCAAAGACTGGTCTCTGAGCACGTGCTACCTTCATTCTCCACCCTGAACAAGCACATAGAGGAGGAAAGGTTGAGCAGGAGAGAATTAGTCTTTACTGACTTCTACAGCATTCCAGGCTCTGTGCTTAATGCTGAGCAACCTATCTGTCTATCAGTCTATCTATCTATCATCTAGCTAGCTAGCTATCATCTCTCTCTCTCTATCTATCTATCTATCTATCTATCTATATCTATCTATCTATCTACTTATCTATCTAGTCTAACTACCCATCCATTACACTGAACAATTGGGACACTGTTGCAGGCTGTAAGCAGAAAAAAATATTTTTTCTCTGCTACATATTTAAATATATTAAATGTACTCTCTTTTTCTCATCCCTTGAATGACATGTTTGACAGTTCTTATAACTTAGGTTGATCTTATTAAAGAAACACATTGTGAGATGGCTTCATAACTAATTAAAATATTCAATCCAATATAAAATCAGAATTATGAACTTCATTTAAATTTGAACCTTATTCCTTCCTCAGTTCAGGTCTTCTGGGAACTGGCACTCTGTAATAAAGAAGAGTGTCAGTCTCTTTGTTTCTCAGCTCCTCCAGGGTTTAGAAGGAAGGATTTGAGGGTAGGAGGGAGAAGGAAGCAAGAGACAGGGGGTGAGAACGGCCATGAATTTCCAAAACTGGTGTTGTCTGGTTTTGGTGGGAATTTACAGCTAATTCCTGCTCTTATGTGGTGCTTCAGGGGTTCTTCAGAGATTTCTCAGTTTCACATACATTTTGCCTGTAGTTCCCTTAAATCAAGCAATACCTCCCTCATCTACTCACCCATTATTTTCTTCTCAGTCTTTGTTCCTGGTGGCCCATCCCACTCATGGAATCACCTCATCTTCTCCAACTGCTCACTCAAGACTCCATATCAGCTCTTTTCTGCTGGAATTCTCATAAGGACCCAATAGGCACAGTACTATTTTTATTCCTATTTTCTAGATGAGGAAGCTGAAGTTGCAGAAGTTCAAGTAGCTTGCCCTAGTTCACACAGATGAATGGCAGTATGATTCTTAATCTCCAATCTGTATGCATACAGTTTCCATTCTTACCTATGTGCTTCCTTTCCTCCTATTCACAGCCATCATACTTTCCTAAACACCTCAGCAATTATACAATAAAGCTTAAGGGTTGATAAATAGTTGAAAGATGTCAGAGAAGAACATCTTAAGATAGGAGCCACAACTCTAGAACAGGTAACACAACCAGAAAAAGACAACAAAAATGAAATTGCTGGAATAAATTGATCACATCATTGTAACCAGAAGGACTGTGAATAATAACACATCCTAACCACATTTCTGGGCCTTTTTCCTCTAGTCTTCAATATGTTGATACTGATTGGATGCAAGGCATGCTTTATACTTTCATTAATACCACAGACACTCAAGTGTTATACTTTCCCTAAAGCTTTGAAAGTTTCTTTCCTCCCTCCCTCCCAACCTCCTTCCTTCCTTCCTTCCTTCCTTCCTTCCTTCCTTCCTTCCTTCCAACAGCTTAACTTATATATATATATTTCACATGCTACACAATTTATTCCTTTAAATTATACAATTTAGTGGTTTTTAGTGTATTCACTGAGTTATGGAGCCATCACTATAATCAATTTTAGAACATTTTCATCACCCAAAAATGAAAACCAGTAATCATTAGTATTTATTGCCCATTACTATTTCCCCCAGCCCCTGGCAACAACTAGTTTACTTTCTTTTTATGGATTTGTCTACTTAGGACATTATATATAAATAAAATCATACAATATGTTGCCTTTTGTGTGTGACGTCCTTCACTTAGCATAATTATTTCTAGGTTAATCCAAATTCTAGCATGTATAAGTATTTATTGCTTTTTATTGCCTAGTAATATTTCATTGGATGGATATATTACATTTATTCATCCATTCAATTGACAGACATATGACTTTTAGCCAATTTTTGTCTACTATAAATAATGATATGAACATTTATGTACTAGTTTTAATGTAGATACATCGTTTCTTTTGTCTTGGGTACAAACCTAGGAGTGGAATTGCTGAGTCATGTGGTAATTCTATGTTTATAATTTTTAGATATTTCCAGATTGTTTTCCAAGGTTGTTGCATTGTTATACATTTCCATAGTGTATGAGGATTCCAATTTCTCTTTATGTTTGTCAACACTTTCTATTTTCTGTCTTTTTGACTATACTTATCCTAGTATGTATGAAGTGATATCTCAAGGGTTTTTATTTGCAATTTTCTAGTGTCTAGATGTTGAAAATCTTTTCATGTGCTTTATGAGACATTTGTATATCTTCTTCGAAGAAATGTCTTTGTAGATCCTTTGCCCATTTTTCACTGGATTGTTTGTCATTTTGTCATTGGCTTATAAAAATAATTTATATATTCTGGATAGAAGTCCCTTGTCAGATACTGATTTGCAAATATTTTCTCCTAAATTGTAGGCTGTCTTTCACTTTCTTGATGGTATCTTTGGAAGAACACATGTTTTAAATTTTGATAATGTACAATTTATCTACTTCTTTTTTCTTTTTCTGTTTGTGCTTTTGGTGCCATATCTAAGAAATTATTGCTTAATATAAGGTCTGAAGATTTACAGCTATGTTTTCTTCTAAGAGTTTCATAATTTTAGTTCTTATATTTAGGATCTTGTATTTACCTCTTAGATCCATTTTGAGCTAATTTTTGTACATGGTGTGAAGAAGGAGTGCAACTTTTCTTTTGCATGAAGATATCCAGCTGTCCTAGCACCATTTAATGAAAAGACTAGTCTTTTCTCACTGAATTGTCTTGTGATCTTTGTCAAAAATTGTGACCATACATGTGAGTATTTTTAAAATGGATTTTCAATTCTAATCTGATCTATATGTCTGTCCTTATGCCAGTACCATACTGTTATTTTTAATTGAATGGAAAATTCTTTAAATTCTATAGTGCATTACAATTTTCAAAAGTTTCACACACATGATTTCATATAATACCATAATAACCACTTTGTTTTCCTCTACCCTTATGTTGCCCCTCCCCCTTACCTCTCCCCACTGGTAATCACTAGTTTGTGCTCTGTATCTGTGAGTCTGATTCTTTTTTGTTTTATTCACTAGTCTGTTATATTTTTTAGATTCCACATATAAGTGATATTGAGTATTTGTCTTTCTCTGTCTGACTTATTTCACTTAGCATAATGCCCTCCAAGTACATTCATGTTGATACAAATGGCAAAATTTCATTCTTTTTTATGGCTGAGTAGTGTTCCATTGTGTGTGTGTGTATGTACCACATCTTCTTTGTCCATTTATCTGTTGATGGACACTTAGTTTGCTTCCATACCTTTGCAATTGTAAATAATGCTGCTATGAATATTGGGGTGCATGTATCTTTTCAAATTAGTGGGGTTTTGGGGATTTTTTTTTTTTTTTGGATATATACCCAGGAGTGGAATTGTGAAATTGCTGGGTCATATGGTAGTACTATTTAGTTTTGTGAGAATCTTCCATGTGTTTTCCACAGTGGCTTCACCAATTTACATTCCCACCAACAGTGTAGGAGGGTTCCCTTTTTTCCACATCCTCACCAACATTTGTTATTTGTATTCTTTTTGATGAAAGCCAGTCTGACATGTGTGATGTGACATTTCATTGGGTTTTTTTATTTTCCTGATGATTAGGCACATCTCTTCATGTGCCTGTTGGCCATCTGCATTTCCATCTGAATGTCTTGTATTGCTTTTTGTTAAAAACTGGATATTTTAAATGATATAATTTGGCACTCTGGAAATCAGATTTCCTTCTTTTCCTCAGGGCTTGTTGTTGTTACTGTTTATTTTTGTTATTGTTATTTGTTTGTCTATGCTCTGTGGTGTGTGTGTTCACTGAAGCCTATATCAGCTTTGTGGTTGGTTAATAACTATATAGATATTCATAAGTGCATGGAACTAATAATTTTGAAATTATTTAAGAAATATTTTAAAAGTATTTTCCAAGGAACTCTGTGTACATGTTGAAGCGTGACTTCAACACTCAGCCTGGCATTTGAGAACATTGATTTAACCTTCAAGCTTGCACAGAGCCTCAAGGTTAATCCAAGGTCAGAGTTTAGAGCATTCCAAGTCTTTTCTTAGTATGTGCACAACCCTGGGCATGCACACAACCCTATTCGTTGGTGCTGGCCTAGTGGGATTTTGAAACATCACAGTGTGATATGAATTGAACATCAAAACATAAGATTAATACTGGTTTTAATTTTTACCAGCTGTCTCATCTGGAGTAAGTAAGTTAACCCCTCAGTGTCAGGAAACTTCTGTATTCCTAGAAATATGTCAGAGCTTTTCAAAGTCCCTATGGACATCACACTCCCTAGATTTTCCTTTTGACCTTTTTAAATTAGCTTATTGTTTGCCCCAACTGTTATCCATTACCCTCATGTTAGGTACTCAATAAATGTTATCTTCATTCCTCTCCATTTTTACAGACTTTTATCACCCTTATTTTCTTTTATAATACTTGGAAATGGAAGTTTTCTATTCCTGATAACATGGAATATTAATCTCTCTCCATGCAAGCAGGTATTGTTAATGTAGCAAAGTTAAATTTCCTCTGAATGTTTTTGATAAATGAGCTTGGGAAAGTTTTACACACTGGGCAAGCTCTGAGTCAGGTCAAATAAAGACAATCTTGCAAGAGGGGTCTTCTAGTGACCTACCAGACAGGATAATTAATGACAGTTCTCTGGGAATTAGGCTTTGAAGGAGCTTCTACACCATTCTGCCTCCTAGGGTGCCTGCCAAGCTGCTTATTTTCACTGTGATTTCATGCTATAGAATTTCAAGGCCTCTTTGGAGCTGGAGAGGTATTGGTAGAAATAGGACAAGTGAAAACACCACAAAGCTCACTGTTCTTACTGAGATTCAGCTGTTTTCTTGAATAAATTACATTGCTGCAAATCCTTCGCTAATTCTAGAGTTCTGAACAAGTTGATTCTCACAATTTTTGCTTGTTACATTATTGCTTTTATGGAAGAGATAATTTTCAGGAGTCTTTACTTCACTGTTTGTGCTGAGGTCTAAGGATTGCATTTTGAAAAATAAACAGGATTTGGAGAGAAACAGTGATGACAGACTGAGGAGGAAAATGGGAGTTTAAAGAAAATTCTTTACAATTTTCACTAAGGAAAAACTGTGTTGCACTCCCATTGAGTAGCAGTAGCATAGACCTTTACAGCCCCATAGAGTAGCCGCTAGACAATTTTGTCTATTTAAATTTAAAGTAATCAAAATTAAATGAAATTTAATATTCATTTTCTCATTCACAGTAGCAAATTATCAAGGGTTTAATAGCCACATGAGGTTAGTTGCTACCATTTTAAACAGTGCAGATATAAAATATTTCCATCATAGTAAAATGTTCCATTGGAGAGGCTAGTCTAGTGCATATGTGAGGTAGCATGGTGTGATGTGATTGGAACACCAAGATATAAGTTTGAGATTGGTGTTAATATTTATCAGCTATCTCAACTAAAGCAAGTGACCTAATTTATCAGTACTAAGAATCTTTAAACAGTAGAGAGTATGATTGTTTAGTCAAGAAAACACATATGAAAGCATCTTAGCCTGCATTTCAGCATATGGTAGGTACTCAATAAATGTTACCTTCATTCCTCTCCATGTTTACACGTTCTTTCCACCCTTATTTTCTTTCGGAGTATTTGCAAATGGAAGTTTTCTATTCTTGATAACATGGAATGTTAATCTCTCTCCACGCAAGCAGGTATTTTTATTTTGTTTTTTATTAATAATTTTAACACCTTTATTGGAGTATAATTGCTTTACTATGGTGTTTTAGTTTCTGCTGTGTAACAAAGTGAATTAGCTTTACGTATACATATATCCCCACATTCCATCCCTCTTGCCTTTTCCTCACACCCTCCCTACCCCACTCCTCCAGGTGGTCACAAAGCACCGAGCCTTTCTCCTTGTGCTATGTGGCTGCTTCCCACTAGCTATCTATTTTACATTTGGTAGAGTATATATGTCCATGCCACTCTTTCGCTTCATCCCAGCTTAACCTTCCTCCTCCCTGTGTCCTCAAGTCCATTCTCTATATCTGCATCTTTATTCCTATCTTGCCCCTAGATTCTTCAGAACATTTTTTTTTTAGATTCCATATATATGTGTTAGCATACAGTATTGATTTCTCTCTCTGACTTACTTCACTCTGTATGACAGACACTAGGTCCATCCACCTCACTACAAGTAACTCACTTTCACTTCTTTTTATGGCTGAGTAATATTCCATTGTACATATGTGCCACATCTTTATCCATTCATCTGTCGATGGACATTTAGGTTGCTTCCACATCCTGGCTATTGTAAATAGTGCTGCAATGAACATTGTGGTACATGACTCTTTTTGAATTATGGTTTTCTTAGGGTATATGCCTAGTAGTGGGATTGCTGGGTCATATGGTAGTTCTATATTTAGTTTTTTAAGGAACCTCCATACTGTTCTCCATAGTGGCTATATCAATTCATATTTCCATCAACAGTGCAAGAGGGTTCGCTTTTCTCCATGCCCTCTCCAGGATTTATTGTTTCTAGATTTTTTTGATGATAGCCATTCTGACTTGTGTGAGGTGATACGTCATTGTAGTTTTGATTTGCATTTCTCTAACGATTAGTGATGTTGATTAGTGATGTTGAGCATCTTTTCATGTGTTTGTTGGCAATCTCTTCTTTGGAGAAATATCTATTTATGTCTTCTGTCCAATTTTGGATTTTTTTTTTTTTATTGAGCTGTATGAGCTAGCTGTTTGTATATTTTGAAGGTTAATCCTTTGTCATTTGCTTTGTTTGCAAATATTTTCTCCCATTCTCAGGGTTGTCTTTTCATCTGGATTATGGTTTCCTTTGCTGTGCAAAAGCTTTTAAGTTTCATTAGGTCCAATTTGTTTATTTTTGTTTTTATTTCCATTTCTCTAGGTGGTGGGTCAAAAAGGATCTTGTTGTGATTTATGTCATAGAGTTTTCTGCCTATGTTTTCCTCTAAGAATTTTATAGTGTCTGGCCTTATATTTAGGTCTTTAATCCATTTGAGTTAATTTTTGTGTCTGGTGTTAGCGACTGTTCTAATTTCATTCTTACATGTAGCTGTCCAGTTTTCCCAGCACCACATATTGAAGAGGTTGTCTTTTCTCCACTGTATATTCTTGCCTCTTTTACCAAAGATAATGTGACCACATCTGCATGGGTTTATCTCTGGGCTTTCTATCCTGTTCCATTGATCTATATTTCTGGTTTTGTGCCAGTACCATACTGTCTGGAATTACTGTAGCTTTGTATATAGTCTGAAACCAGGTTGCTTGATTCCACCAGCTCCATTTTCTTTCTCAGGATTGCCTTGGATAATCAGAGTCTTTTTTATTTCCAGACAAATTGTGAATTTTTTTGTTCTAGTTCTCTGAAAAATTGCTTTGGTAGTGTTATAGCGATTGTACTGGATCCATAGGTTCCTTTGGGCAGCATAGTCATTTTCACAGTGTTGACTCTTCCAATCCAAGAACATGGTATATCTCTCAATCTGTTTGTATCATGTTAAATTTTTTTTTTTCATCAGTGTCTTATAGTTTTCTGCATACAGGTCTTTAGTCTCCTTCTGTAGGTTTATTCCTAGGTATTTTATTCTTTATTTTGTAATGGTAAATGGGAGTGTTTCCTTAATTTTTCTTTCAGATTTTTAATCATTACTGTATAGGAATGCAATAGATTTCTATGCATTAATTTTGTATCCTGTTACTTTACCAAATTCATTGATTAGCTCTAGTAGTTTTCTGGTGGCATCTTTAGGATTCTCTACGTATAGTATCATGTCATCTGCAAACAGTGACATCTTTACTTCTTCTTTTCTGATTTGGATTCTTTTATTTCTTTTTCTTCTCTGATTGCTAAGGCTAAAATTTCCAAAACTACATTGAATAATAGTGGTGAGAGTGGACAACTTTGTCTTGTTCCTAATCTTAGTGGAAATGGTAAAACTATGTTGAATAATAAGTGTAAGAGTGGACCACCTTGTCTTCTTCCTTATCTTAGTGGAAATGGTTTTAGTTTTTCACCATTGAGAACAATGTTGGCTGTGGATTTGTCAAATATGGCCTTTATTTTGTTGAGGTAAGTTCTCTCTATGCCTATTGTCTGGAGGGTTTTTATCATTAATGTATGTTGAATTTTGTCAAAAGCTTTTTCTGCATCTATTGAGATGATCATATGGTTTTTATCCTTCAATTTGTAGTATGGTGTATCACATTTATTAATTTACATATATTGATGAATCCTTGCATTCCTGGAATAAACCCTACTTGATCATGGTGTATGATCCTTTTAATGTGCTGTTGGATTCTATTGCTAGTATTTTGTTGAGGATTTTTACATCTATGTTCATCAGTGATATTGGTCTGTAGTTTTCTTTTTTTGTGACATCATTGTCTGGTTTTGGTATCAGGGTGATGGTGGCCTCATAGAATTAGTTGGGGAGTTTTCCTCCCTCCGCTATATTTTGGAAGAGTTTGAGAAGGAAAGGTGTAAGCTCTTCTCTAAATATTTGATAGAATTTGCCCGTGAAGCCATCTGGTCCTGGGCTTTTTTTGTTGGAAGATTTTCAATCACACTTTCAGTTTCAGTGCTTGTTATTGGTCTGTTTATATTTTCTGTTTCTTCTTGGTTCAGCCTTGGAAGATTGCGCTTTTCTAAGAATTTGTCCATTTGTTCCATGTTGTCCATTTTATTGGCATATAGTTGCTTGTAGTAATTTCTCATGATCCTTTGTATCTCTGCAGTGTCAGTTGTAACTTGTCCTTTTTTGTTTCTAATTCTGTTGATCTGAGTCTTCTCCCTTATTTTCTTGATGAGTCTGGCTAGTGGTTATCATTTCTTTTTATCTTCTCAAAGAACCAGCTTTTCATTTTATTGATCTTTGCTATTGTTTCCTTCATTTCTTTTTCATTTATTTCTGATCTGATCTATATGATTTCTTTCCTTCTGCTAATTTTGGGCTTTTTTGTTGTTCTTCTTCTTTCTCTAATTGCTTTATGTGTAAGGTTAAGTTTTTTATTTGAGATTTTTCTTGTTTCTTGATGTAGGGTTGTATTGCTATAAATTTCCCTCTTAGAACTGCTTTTGCTGCATCCCATAGGTTTTGGGTCCTCATGTTTTCATTATCACTTGTTTCTAGTATTTTCTTTTATTTCCTTATTGACTTCTTCAGTGGTCTCTTGGTTATTTAGTAGTGCATTCTTTAACCTCCATGTGTTTGTATTTTTTACAGTGTTTTCTCCTGTAATTGATACGTAGTCTCATAGCATTTTGGTTGGAAAAGATACTTGATACAATTTCATTTTTCTTAAATTTACTAAAACTTGATTTGTTTCCAAAGATATGTTCTATCCTGGTGAATGTTCTATGAGCACTTGTGACAAAAGTGTATTCTGTTGTTTTTTCATGGAATGTTCTACAAATATCAAATAAGTCCATCTTGTTTAATGTGTCATTTAAAGCTTGTGCTTTCTTATTTATTTTCTGTTTGGATGATCTGTCCATTGGTGAAATTTGGGTGTTAAGGGCCCCTACGATTATTGTGTTAATGTTGATCTTCCCTTTTATGGCTGTTAGCATTTGCCTTATGTATTGGGGTGCTCCTTTATTGGGTGCATAAATATTTGCAATTGTTATATCTTCTTCTTGCATTGATCCCTTGATCATTATGTAGTGTCTTTCTTTGTCCTTGTAACAGTCTTTATTTTAAAGTCTATTTTGTCTGATATGAGAATTGCTACTCCAGATTTCCTTTGATTTCCATTTTCATAGAATAATTTTTTTCCATCCCCTCACTTTCAGTCTGTATGTGTCCCTAGGTCTGAAGTGGGTCTCTTTAGACAGCATATATATGGTTCTTATTTTTGTATCCATTCAGCCAGTCTATATCTTGGTTGGAGCATTTAATCCATTTACATTTAAGGTTATTTCTATATGTATGTTCCTATTACCTTTTTCTTAATTGTTTTGTGTTTTTTTTTTTTTTTTGTACATCTTTTCCTTCACTTGTGTTTCTTGCTTAGAGAGGTCCTTTAACATTTGTTGTAAAACTGGCTTGGTCATGTTGATTTCTCTTAGCTTTTGCTTGTCTGTAAAGATTTTAATTTCTCTGTCAAATCTGAATGAGATCCGAGCTTGGTAGAGTAATCTTGTTTTAGGTTTTTTGCTTTTGTCACTTTAAATATTTCCTGCTACTCCCTTCTGGTTTGCAGAGTTTCTGGTGAAAGATCAGCTGTTAACCTTATGGGGACTCCTTTGTATGTTATTTGTTGCTTTTCCCTTGCTGATTTTAATACTTTTTTTTTGTATTTAATTTTTGATAGTTTGATTAGTATGTGTCTTTGTGTGTTTCTCCTTGGATTTATCCTATATGGGACTCTCTGTGCTTCCTGGACTTGATTGCCTATTTCCTTTCCCATATTAGGGAAGTTTTTAACTATAGTCTCTTCAAATATTTTCTCAGTCACTTTCGTTTTCTCGTCTTCTTCTGCGACTCCTATAATTCAAATATTGGTGAGTTTAATGTTGTCCCAGAAGTCTCTGAGACTGTCTTCAATTATTTTCATCCTTTTTTCTTTATTCAGCTCTGCAGTAGTAATTTCCACTGTTTTATCTTCCAGGTCACTGGAAGATATTATCCATTCTTCTGCTTCAGTTATTCTGCTGTTGATTCCTTCTAGAGCATTTTAAATTTCATTTATTGTGTTGTTCATCATTGTTTGTTTGCTTTTAAGTTCTTCTAGGTCCTTGTTAAATGTTTCTTGTATTTCCTCTATTCTCTTTCTAAGATTTTGGATCATCTTTACTCTCATTACTCTGAATTCTTTTTCAGGTAGACTGCCTATTTCCTCTTAATTTTTTGGTCTGGTGGGTTTTTACTTTGCTTCTTCATCTGCTGTGTATTTCCCTCTCTTCTCATTTTGCTTAACTTCCTGTGTTTGGGGTCTCCTTTTTGCAGGCTGCTGGTTCATAATTCCCGTTGTTTTTGGTGTCTGCCCCCAGTAAGGTTTGTTCAGTAGGTTATGTAGGCTTCCTGGTCGAGGGGACTGGTGCCTGTGTTCTGGTGGATGGGGCTGGATCTTGTCTTTCTGGTGGGGATGACTGCGTCCTGTGGTGTGTTTTGGGGTGTCTGTGAACTTATAATTTTACACAGCCTCTCTGCTAATGGGTAGGGTTGTGTTCCTGCCTTGGTAGTAGTTTGGCATGGGGTGTCCAGCACTGAAGCTTGCTGGTAGTTGAGTGGAGTTGTGTCTTAGCCATGATACAAAGATCTCTGGGAGAGCTCTCACCAACTGATATTACATGGGGCCAGAAGGTCTCTGTTTGTCCAATGTCCTGAACTCAGCTCTCCCACTTCAGAAGCTCAGGCCTGACACCCAGCAGGAGCACCAAGACCCTGTGAGCCACATGGCCAGGTACTTGGGGAGTTTCTTGCCTTTTTGAAAGTCTGAGTTCTTCTACCAGCATTCAATAGGTGTTCTGTAGGGGTTGTTCCACACGTAGATGTATTTTTGATGAATTTGTGGGGAGGAAGGTTTACTTGAGAAGGGTAAGATTTGACCTCACTGTGGGTCCCCTCTGTGGTTACTTCAGCTATTATGGATCTAGAAAGAACCATAGAATCGGACAAAACAGCTCCTCTTTTGGACTGAACCATTTACCATTTTGTGGTATTACTCTCTGCTTATAAGAAAATCCCATCACGCCCAAGCCATCTTGGATGACAATCTGCAAACCTGTTCCCATTTACAGAGACATTTTTCTATAAATAAATAATGTTTTATCTTTTATACTTAAACAGTCATCATTTATTTAAAATTTCAATTTAAGAAAATACTAATCCTGGCCATTTGAACAGTTTTTACACCTCCCATTTGTTAAGAAATGAGAAATGTTTCTGCCTTGTTGATAATAAAAATATACTCTTTTATTGTAATAGTTCTTCCTTAAAATCCTTAAAGTAGAAGAAATAGAGCCAGACACTAAAAGCAATGGATTCTTTACTAGTTGTTCTTAATGGTCATTTCATGTCTGAAGGAAAATGAATATTTCTTATAGGAGAATTCTCTGGATTTATTAAGAAAGAAAAAGGCTGTCAACAGTGACATAACTTCCCTATTAATCTAGAATTGCATAGTGAAGATGGACATCAGCTTTTCTATAAACTAAACTCTCAAAGGATGTAGCAATAATGTGGAACCCTCTCTCAACTCTCTTCTGAAAAAATAAAAGAGGCCATGCTTATTATAGCTTCATGTAAAGTTGAGAGCTCTTGAGTGAAGTTTTTTTTTTTTTTTAAGTTTAGGACTAGGAGATTCCAAAGAGTAATGAAATCTATACACTTATCTTGAAGGAAAAATTGTGTAGAAAGTTTTTTCAGTGAATCAAAACTACAATTTTCAATATGCTGGAAAACTGCTACATTTTTGTTCAATTACATAATAAAGTATGACTTTATTCTACATTAATTCAAGATTCTCAACATTTAAAATGACTTTTTTGACCATCATCTCTCTTCTTCATCATGCTTTGAAAGAGGATTAAAATGTCTACTAGTTATCTCAATTTAACAAATATAGAGACTGCACAGCAATAGCCAAGTACTTGAGCTGAGGAAAAAAGGCAGTTTCCCTGGGAAAGGAAAGGGGAGTTAGCATCATAATTAAGATTCTGAAAAGTCACATAGGGATTGCTGGTCATCTAACTGACTCTGTCTGGTGTACTGGTTGCTGTTTCACAAATTAAAAGCAAGAGGGGATAACAGGGAGGGAGGAAGGAGAAATCAGATTAAAAATCAAATGATAACTCAGAAGAAGTGTAATAGGGTCCATTGGGTCTGTCACAAGGGGAGAGTCACATTTCGAATCTGTGCTAGTGCATATGGACCTCACCGTCTCTTTGTCTTTGTAGAATTCAAAGTGAGAAGAAAAAAAATTAACGATAAGAGATAATGTCGGAAAAAAGGTCCAGAAGGGTTTTTGTTGAGCTAACTTCAATTAGAATTAGGGTAGTCATTAGGGATTCCCCATTGAATTGATGAGACTCTGGAGTTAAAGATTACTGGTCAGTATTTTACTCTTTGCTCTCTAGAATTAGGTACAAGTATAACCCTATATGATTGTGCATTAGCTTAGCTTAAAAAAAAAAAGCCATCTGAGGATAACTTAACAATCTTTGGTTTGAAACTTTTGATTTCTCTTTTTACCCAGGTACTTTGCCATATTTATGGACTTTTGGTATTCTTCTGATTCACTGATGGTGGATTTAGGGTGTAATTCAATGATTACCTTGTACAGAATGCAGAATGAAACCTGGCCCTAATGTAAAACATATATTTATGATGGGTGGTATAGCTGTAGGCTACTGAGAGCTCACTGAGAGCTCATGTTGCAAACTTAGTGGCTAAACTGGGACAGAAGTTAGACTTCTTCCTTTATAATATATCCACTACTTTTTTTAAAGAATCATATGCTACTATGGAGAAATAAATAAGAACCAAGGTAGGAGGATTATTATGAAACTTTGTAATAAAAGGAGTTTTGAAATTTCTGAAAGTCTTGGTCAAAAATATATGCTTTTGAATTGAGGTGCAGACATCTCTACCTTTGACCCTGATTTAGTAGATAGTATAATATCAAAAATATCATAAATTTCTGTCATCCAGATTAATATCTATATTCTCTACATCCTTGCTACACAAAATGTGGTCTTAAAAATCTTTATCATTGTCATCACCCAAGAATTTATGAGAAATGCAGTCTTCACTCTAGACCTACTGTATTAGAAACTGCATTTTAAAATGATCTCCAGGTCATTTGAATGCACGTTTGACAATGCTGGTATATATTAACATAGCCCTCTGAGGGACCATAGTTACTTAGTAAGGAGTTAGTCCTGGTATCCAGGCCTGAACAGATCGGAGAAAGGTTTCATCAACAAAGGAGAAATGATGGTTAAGCTAGATGACTCTGAGAAGATTTTCCTGCCCATAACCCAGACAGTGTGAATGCTGAAATGAGGAACAGCCTTGGGGAAGAACAGAACTTCCTGCTTCAGTGAAGATACATTTAGAGCAGGTGTTAAATGAGAACTAAATTCATCAGCGTTCATGAAGGTCTGAGAAAGTTGTAGGGTCCCAGGGTTAGTACCGACAAGAACTATGCTATTTAAGATTTTCCACATGGCCCAGTAAAGAACCCCTGGGATAACAACTATTCATGTGCCAAGTGGCCTAAGAATTATTCATGTCTGTACATGCACGGTGTTTGAAGAAAATAACCCATTTTCCATCTTTTGAGTATCTGCTTATATTTCAGATATGATGTTACTGAAAAATATACAACAGCGATTTTGCTTGGTACTGCTAACATAGCCTCCTATATTTCTGTGTCATAAATTTTGTATGCTTCTAATGATTGAATTATGACTGGTAAGTCTCCATGCCTCTTTTGACTTTAAGTTCTGTGAGGTCAAGGGCTCTCTTGGTTGTGTTAACCACTACATTTCCAATGGAGTTTTTGGAACGTGGGTGTAATTGATATTTGTTGATGTGCAGGAGATAAGTGATTGTTATGGATGATGGAAGAAGAGCAGAGACTTGAAAACGTATAGGGAGGAGGACATCTGAGGGATGAGCAGGACAAGTGAGGGAGCACACGAGTACTTGAAGAGAAAGCTGCAGTGGAGGTGTTAGAGTAGAGTGAAGAGGTAGTGATGGGAAGAAAATCAGTAGAAGACTGGGTTGGGCTTACATGCTTGGGAGTAGCGAGAAGAGAGATGTTTCTCCTGCAGTCTCTACTTAAGGGAAAAAAATTAATTTTGCAAACCAAGGATAGCTTAAAAAAAAGAGGCATGTCCTGCCTCACTCACCAGTCATACCATATATATAATGTGTTTAATTATTTCACTGACTCACATGAAAATTTGATGGTCTTTCACTGGACTTACTAAATGTGATTTACAGTAGTTTGGGTTATCATTTGATTATATTTTGTTTAAAATATTATTGAACAAAATCAATAGCAGTATGATAAGGAAAAAGAAATCCTTAAGCAGAATAAATAAATTACCAGGCAGGTGAATTAACACCAATTTCAAGCAAAGAAACGCAGCATTAATTATTCTATATCATTACAGATTGCTTGGGAAATGGGTACATTTATTTACCATTATTAACAGTTTTCATTACTAAACAGCAACACAATGAATTCTTAAAAATGTTCAGCATTAGATACTACTCTTTGCTGCATTTAAAACCCTTGATCTGTACGAAGTTATCTGCACTCAGTCTGTAAACAAATTACTTGGTTTTTAGGGTGGAGAAGTGAATGCATGGAGGGGCATTGAAAGAAGTCCCAGAGGCATTTGTTCAAGAATGAGGATCTGAGCTCCACTTGTATATACATATATATGTTCGTAAAAACTTTACTCTGAACTTCACACTGTAACTCAACATCAGAAGTTTGATCTGATGGAAAGATAACACATGGGTTGGAATTAGGGGGTCTAGATTTTGGGTTTCTCTCTGCCACAAAGAGGCTGTGAAGCCTTGGACAGGTAAGTCCCCAATCTGGGCATGAGTCTCCCCATTTGTAAAATTTTTGCATTTAACAAGGAAATTTCTCAAATCTCTTTTTGCTCTGACTTATTATGTTACCAATTGTGGAAAAGGTATAGATTCCTAATGTTTTTTTCATAATTATCTGGCACTCTGCATTTATAGATATTGTGAGATGTTGCCTCATTTAGCTTTTATGTCAATGTTTTCTTTAGGATGGTGGATTGAGAGAACTGTTTCTTTTTCCTTTTCTAGTAAATTTTGTTTTTGAAAATAAGGACACACAGAAACATATATAGTACTACTAAACTTTAGAGAACTAGAACGCATTTAATCCTCATCATTTTCTAATTATAATTGTAGGTAATAACTCTATTGACTTGGACATACATTGTTAGAGAAGTATTTGATTTGTGATTCAAAATGTTTTGGGCACCTTGAAACATAGTTGCTAGGAAGCGTCACAAGGATGAAAATATGGCTATGCAATGTGTGTTCATTTCTGCAAGTTTTCAACGCTTTAGTGATCAAAGTTCTGGCTATCATGCTCTTCTCTGGAGCAACTGACTTTCAAAAGACATCAGAAAGAACTCTTGTGAGTTTTAAACTTCTTGTAAAACTCACCTGCTCCTGATATATGTCATCTTTCTGTATTACAAACAAAGCCCAAATTTCCTCCACTACTATATTTCTGATTATTGTGCACTATAATGTTGTTGTTGCCGTTATAAGCTTGATATTGCTGTACCTAGCTTAGCATAAGCATCTCATAAATGTAAATTTCCATTACCCAAGGTTTTGATAAGCTCTTATTCCACTTAATATTACAACATCAATCCCTGTTTTAATAATCAGCATTCATGATGTTAATTAACATGCAATTACCATTGCAATTAGATAGCTCTTCGATTTGAAGGACAATTTCCTTTTATCTTAATGTTAAGAAAAACATATTGATAATTGTGATCATCCAGCATTTACGTGCTATTAGTTTCTATACAATCAGGTTTTTTTTGAAGGGCTATTTAACATAAGAAATAATCTGGAATTGAACTAGTAAATTATTTTCTGGTGTATGTGAAAATTTTACAAAGAACTGCAGTTATGCATATGGCAATGGTAGCTAACTTAAGACAAAATATTTTTAGGCTATAAATCCTGCCTCCCAAAATATCTCTCTTCTGTTTAAAGTCTTCTTTTATTGTATCCAATGTAAGTTGATTACTGACCTTCTTGCTGTAACTCTTCTGTCACTAAATTCTACCTGTAAATGTTTATATTCTCTTCTGTCATTAAATGTCATTATTTGATATGTGTATCTTCACTTTTATTGTTATTTTACAAAATTCTCCCCAACTTGACTGTAAGACTCAAGAAGATAGGGAATGCATCACATATGGAATTTTATTGTTGTCACAGACCCTAAAAAAAAGAAAATACACAGAGATAGGCTATTAATTAACCTTTGTTAGTGATGATCATCATTCCTGCATTTAGAGCTCATCTACACATGAGCTCTGAGGCAAAACAGACTTTTAAGGGAGAGACTATAAGATATGGAGCCAGAAAGATACCGTTATTTCTTTTAGTTAAGATTTTAATGATGTATAGCATACACATTGTAATGCACACAATCACAAGTGTTCAATTCAATGCAGTTTCACAAAGTGAACATAACTGTGTACCCATGTTCTGGGCCAAAAAATATAATTTTACTTCTTCAGAAGCCTGCCTTGAACCCCTCCCCGTCACTACCCTCTCCTCCCCAAAGGTAATCATTATGCTCTTTTCTATCAACACTGAGTAGTTTTCTTGTGAACTTGGTATTCACTGAGTCATAAAGTATAGTTGCTTTTACTTTTTTTTCACTTAATACTTTGTTTGTGTGATGTATTCATGTTTGTATGTGTTGTTGCATATAACAAAAGTACCTTATTTTTATAAGTAGACCACAATATATTTATCTAATCTACAGTTGATAGAAATATAGATATTTTCCAGTCTTTAACATTTACCAGTGCTGCTAATAAACATTTCAGTATACGTTTTTGTTGAACATATTTACACATTTAGGTCAGATGTATATTTGAGATAGATTTGCAGGATCAGGGAGTATGTATATTTTCAAACTTAGGAGGTAATGCCAAGTTTTAAGAGGGGTTGTAACAATTTACACTCCACTAGCAATGAATGACAGACCTATATGCTCACCAACCTTAACCTTAACAGATATTTTTATTTTAGCTATATTAGTTGGGGGGCTGTAGTCAGAACACATCTAGTTTTAATTTACATTTCCCTCATGGCTGATAAATGTGAATACATTTTCATGTTTACTAGATATTTGGTTATCCTGGTTTGTGTAGTATTTTGCTCACTTTTTTATTGAGATTTTTACTTCCCATATATCTGTATTATCTCTTCATATATTTTAATACAAAACCTTCATATGTTATATATTTTGAAAATATACCCTCAAACTGAGTTATTTATAAGTATATTGTTTAATTTCCAAATAGTTGGGAATTTTCTACTTATCCATTTTGAATATTTATTTTTAGCTCAGTTCCACTGTTAACACAAAATATGCTCTGTATGGTTTCAGTGCTTTGAAATTTGTTGGGAATTTCTTTATAGATCAATATATGATCAATTTTGGTGAATATTCTAAGAGCAAACATAAATTCTGATGCTTTTGTGTGCACTGTTTTAAATCAATTTTTAATCATAAATGTATATACATATTACACCTATCATAGTATATGCATATTAATGTCCTAATATACAGATATTAACCAAATATATACCTATATACAGAAACATATAAATGTATATGTGTGTGTACACACGCTTACTGTTTTTGTTTATATTTGCAGTTCTTTTCATTTAGAATTTTAATTAATATATTTCATTGTTCTGGCTTCCATCATTTCTGTTGGGAAGTCTTATTTTAGTTTTATTATTGTTCCTTTGAATGTAACATGTCTTTTTTTTCTCTTTTTAAAGACTTTTTCTCATCTTGTTTTTTGCTAGTGTTACTCTGATGTACATACATTTTATTTTCTTTTGATTCATCCTACTTATTTTGTAACATTTTTTTAATGTGCCTTAACTGATTTTTTTCAATTTCACAGAATTTTCAGCCACTATCTCTTTTAAACCCAATCTCACTCTTCCTACTCTTTCAGTGCTTCAATTATAAATAATTAAATTATTAATCATTAGTTAATTGATATTTAATTAATTTGCATATGTTAAAACTTTTTATCATGTATCATAGGTTTCTTACTCTTTTTTAAATTTTTCATCCTTTTATTATTCATGCCTCCATTTATTTTCTTCTGACATCTTTTAACTAACGGTATTTTCTTCTATGGCTGAGTTTAAACCCATCTATTGTTTTAATTTTCAGTTGTCATACCTTTTAATTCCATAGCTTCCTTTTTTAAATTTAGTTTTAAATCTCTATTGATAGTTGACATAAAATAATTTGCACATATTTAAAGTGTAAAATTTGATGTTTTGCTCTATGTGTAACTTGTAGCATTGCCAAAATCAAGACAATGAACATACATATACTTTACACTCTAATTTCCTTGTGCATCTTTATAATCACTTTCTTGTGTCTTGTTTTCTCCATCATCAAGCAACCACTGACCTGCTTTACATCACAATAGAACAATTTTCAATTTCTAGATTTTTTTTTGTGTGTGTGTGTGTTATGCGGGCCTCTCACTGCTGTGGCCTCTCCTGTTGTGGAGCACAGGCTCTGGATGCACAGGCTCAGTGGCCATGGCTCATGGGCCCACCTGCTCAGCAGCATGTGGGATCCTCCCAGATTGGGACACGAACCTGTGTCCCCTGCATTGGCAGGTGGATTCTCAACCACTGTGCCACCAGGGAAGCGCCTAGATTTTCTTTTTAATTAGCTATATGATACATATTTTTTTTTGTCTTTTAACTATTTTTGTTGTGGTTAAAAAAAGTTCAGCATAAAACTTACCCTTTTAACTATTTTTAAGTGTACAGTTCTCTGACATTAAGTACATTCACATTCCTGTACAGCCATCACCACCATCCATCTCCAGAACTTTTTCATCATCCTAAACTAAAATCTCTGTACCTCTTAAATAGTAACTCCCTAATCCGTGGCGACCACTATTCTACTCTCTGTTTCTATGAATTTGACTATTCTAGGTAACTCATATATGATACTTTGTATATTTGTCCTTTTTTGTCTGGCTTATTTTACTTAGTATAATGTTCTCGAGGTTAATCTGGATTGTAACACGAATTAGAACTCCATTGCTTTTCTTTCCTTCCAGTTTTATTGAGATATAATTGACATATAGCACTGTATATGTTTAAGTTGTACAGCCTTATGATTTGACTTACATACATCATGAAATGATTATCACAATAAGTTTGGTGAATAGTCATCATCTCAGAGAGATACAAAATTAGAGAAATAGAAAAAAAATTCCTTATGATAAGAACTCTTAGGGTTTACTCTCTTACCTTTCATATATAGCACACAGCTCTGTTAATTATATTCATCATGTTGTACACTGCATCTCTAGTACTTGTTTATCTTATAAGTGAGAGTTTGTTCATTTTGACAGCCTTCACCTAATTCCTCATCCCTCCACCCCACCGCTAACTCTGGTAACCACATAACTGATCTCATTTTCTATGAGTTTGTTTTTAAAGTATAAATAACTTACAACACTATGTTAGTTCCTAATATACAACATAGTGATTCAATATTTCTATACATTTCTAAATGATCACCACGATAAGTCTAGTAACCATGTGTCATCATAAAAAGATATTACATAATTATTGACTATATTCCCCATACTATGCATTTCATACCTGTGACTCCTTCATTTTGAAACTGGAAGTTTGTACTTCTTAATCTCCCTCACGTATTTCTCTTCTCCTCCCAACCTCCTCTCTTGAATTGAAGTGAGTAAGAGCAGTCATTTTTGCTTCACCCGGATTTTAGGAAGAACTCATTTGCCTTCCACTGCTAAGTAAGATGTTGGTTGTAAGGGCTTTGTTGTTGTTGTTTTTATAGATGTTATTTATCGTTAAAGTTGTTATCTTCTATTCCTACTTTGTTGACTTTTTATGAAGAATAGCTGTTGGATTTTTTTCAAGTGATTTTTCACTCTATTGAGATTATCAATTTTTTTCCCCCTTTGGTTTTTTGATATAGTGAATTTTATGCACTGGTTTTTAAATGTTAAAACAATTTTCTATTCCTAGAATCAATCCCACTTGGTCATGATATGTTATGTTTATTATGTATTGAAGAATTCCTTTTATATACTTTTGTTACGAATTTTTGCTCTGATGACCATGAGGGATATTGGTCGGTGATTTTATTTTTGTGTATGTTTTTGTATATTTCTGTTGTTAGAGTACTGCTTATATCATATGAGTTGAGAAGTATTCCATTCTCTTCAGATTTTTGTAAGAGTTTGTGTAGAATTGGATAGTATTTTTTAAATCCTTGGTATATTTTATCTGTGAAATCCTCTGTGTATTCTGCTGCTATAACATATTTTTCTATAATAGTCAATTCTAACAAATTCATGGATAGTGCTGTTCAAGTCTTCTATCTTTACTGATTTTTGTCTATTTTTGTTGATGTCTCCAATTAAAATTTAGATTTGTGCATTTCAACTTTCAGTTTTATCACTTTATGCCATATGTATTTTGAAGTTCTGTTATTAGGTCCACAAACATTTAGGTTTGTTTTAAGGAACTCATTTCTCTATCATTATGAAATGACCTTCTTTACCTCTGATAATATTCTTTGCAGTGAAATCTACTTCTGATATTAATAAAACCATTCCAGCTTTATTTTAATTAGTGTTAAGATAATATGTCTTCTTTCTCATTCCTTTACTTTTAAACTGTTCATTTCTTTATATTTAAAATGGGCTTATTGCAATCATCATGTAGTTAGATGTTCCTCTTCCATTCAATCTGACAATTTCTCTTTTCTGTTTGGGTCTTTGATACCATGTGAAGATTAATACAGTTAGTTTTCAGTGAACCATTTCAGTATATGTTTTACTATTGCTCCATTAGTCTTTTATATCTTTTTAATCATTTTTTCTGTATTAATTAGGATTAATTGAGTGATTTTATGATTTATTTCCATCACTAATTTTTAGATATGAATTTTTGTTTTGTTATTTTAGTGATTTCTTTGGAGTTTAGTATCTAACTAAATACTAATAAATAATATCTAACTAAGTTTAGTATTTAGTCCTTAGTATCTCTTTAATTTCACCTTCAAGTGATATTATAGCAATTCATATACTGTTAAAGAATTTTACAACTGTATACTTCCAATTATCTCATTCCAGACTTTGTAATTATTGTTGCTACAAGTTTTGCTTTTGCATGTGTTATAAATGTCACATTATGATGCTATTATCTTTGTTTGAACAATAAAATATCTTTTAAAGATATTTAAATGTTATGAAAAATATCATATATACATACCCACATAGTTGCCAAGTGTAATGCTTTTAATTCCACTTACTATAGTCAATTTTCATCCTATACTATTATTTTTCCTTCCTGACAGGTTTTCAAAAAATTATTTTGTAGGGCTTCACTGGTGGCACAGTGGTTGAGAGTCTGCCTGGCAATTCAGGGGACATGGGTTCGTGCCCCAGTCCGGGAAGATCCCACATGCCGCGGAGCGGCTAGGCCCGTGAGCCTATGCATCCGGAGCCTGTGCTCTGCAATGGGAGAGGCCACAACAGTTAGAGAACAATGTACCGCAAAAAAAAAAAAAAAAAAAAAAAATTATTTTGTAGTATATGTCTGCTGATGATGAATTCATTATTAACCTTTTGTACATCTGAAAAATTATTGTGTTTTACTTTAAGGTGTTTTTAAGATTCTGATTTTTAACAATTTTATTATGTCTCAGTGTAGTTTTCTTCATGTTTATTGTGATTGGAGCGTGTTAGGATTCTTATATCTGTGGGTTAAAAATTTTCATTAAATTTGGAAAAGAAGTTGGCCATTGTTATTTCAAATATTTTCCCTTTTTTTCAGACACTCCAGTTATACATAATGTAGGATGATTGAAGTTGTATTCTTGACTACTTAGGTTGATGGTACCCTTATTTTGGTTTGTTGTTTGAAATCTTTTACTCTTTGTGTTTCATTTGGAAAGTATCTCTTGCTTTGTCTTCAAACCACTGTTTCTTCTCAATATCTAAGCTGTCATTAATCTCATCCAGGCTATTATATTTTATCTCAGACATTATGTTTTTAATTTCTACACATACACTTGGATTTTAGTATCTTGTTCTCCATTTAACACGTTCAATTTGACTTCCAGCTTCTTGATGTATGGAGCACAGTGGTAATAACAATTGGGGATTTTTTTTTCTCTGCTAACTCTAACATCTGTGTTAATTCTAGATATGTCTGGATTGGCTGAATTTATTCCTCATTTTGGATCACAGTTTCTTGTTTCTTTGTGTGCTAATGTTTTTAGTTGAGTGTGAAACACTGTGAATTTTATCTTGTTCAGGTGCTGTATATTTTGTGTTCCGAAAAATACTCTTGATCTTTTTCTGGGATAGTTACAATATTTGGAGATAGTTTGATTCTTTTCATATTGCTTTAAATATTTGTTAAAAGTATCATAACTTTATACCCTAAATATCCTCTGTGTTCTGCCTATCCATCCCTTTATTCCCACTTAATCCTTGGTAACCATTGATGTTTTTACTGTCTCTGTAGTTTTGCCTATTTCAGGATATCATGTAGCTGGAATCATACAGTATGTAGCATTTTCAGATTGTTTTCTTAAGCTTAGTAACATTTATTTATAGTTCCTCCATGTCTTTTTACAGCTTGATAGCTCATTTCTTTTAGTACTGAATAATATTGTATTGTCTGGATATACCAGTTTTTTTTACACATTCATCTACTGAAGGATATGTTATTTATTTTCAAGTTTTGGCAGTTATAAATAAAACTGCTATGAACATCTACATGCAGGTTTTGTGCAGACATAAGTTTTAAACTCCTTTGTGAAAATATCCAGAAGCACATTACTTGATCATATGGCAAGAGTATGTTTAATTTTATATGAAACTGGCAAACATTTTTCCAAAGTGGCTGTACCATATTGAATTCCAACAAGCAATAAATAAGAATTCTTATTGCTTTATATTCTCACCAGAATTTGATGTTGTCAGTGTTCCAGATGTTGGCCATTCTAATAGGTGTGTAGTGGAAACTCACTGTTGTATCTCATTGGCATTTTTCTGATGACATATGATGTTGAGCATCTTTTCATGTATTTATTTGTCATTCGTATATCTTTTTTGGTAAGGTATCAGTTCAGGTCTTTTTTTTATTTGAAACTGAGTCATTTGTTTTCTTATTTTTGAATAAGAAGGGTTCTTTTTATATTTTGAATAAGACTTTGAACAGTTATGCCTTTTGCAAATATGTTCTCCCAGTCTGTGGCTTATCTTTTTTGTCTTCATTTTATTTCACTTTCAATTTTAATTGTATTCAAGACAGTGTCTCCTTTTCTATTTACAGAGAAGAAAATTTTAATTTTAATGAAGCCCAGATTATCAATTCTGTCTTTCATAAATTGTTGCTTTGTTGTTGTATCTAAAAAGTCTTAGCCAAACTCAAGGTCATAGAGAATTTCTTTACTGCTATCTTCTAAAAGCTTTATAGTTTTTTGCTCTACATTTGGATCTGTGATCCATTTTGGGTTAATTTTTGTATAGCCATAAGTTCTGTGTCTAGATTACTTTTTCTACACGTCAACATTCACTTGTTCTAGCATTATTTTTCTGAAAAGACTATCTTTTCTCCATTGTATTGCCTTTGCCACTTTGTTAAAGATTAGATGACTATATTTATGTATATCAATTTATGGGCTCAATTCTGTTCTATTAATTTATTTATCTGTTCTTTGGCCAGTACCATGCTGTTTTGATTACTGTAGCCTTATAGTAAGTCTTGAAATTGGGTAGTATCTGTACTCCAATTTTGTTCTTCTCTTTCAACAATATTGTTTTTGCTATTCTAGGTCTTTTGTGTCTCCAAAAACTTTAAAATCATTTTGTCAATATTCACAAAATAACTTTCTGGGGTTTTGATTTGGATTGCATTGAATTTATAGACCAAGTGGAAAGGACTGACATCTTGATAATGTTGAGTCTTTCTACCCATGTACATGGATTATCTCCCCATTTATCTCTTTGGTATCTTTCATCAGAGTTTTGAATTTTTCCTCATATGGATCTTGTACTTATGTTGTTAGATTTATACGTAAGTATTTTATTTTGGGAGGTGCCACTGTAGATGTTATTGTGCTTTTAATTTCAAATTGTGCATTGCTTGTATATAGAAAAGCAATTGACTTTTGTAAGTTAATCTTGTCTCCTGTAACCTTGGTATAATCACTTGTTAATTACAGGGTTTTTTTGTTGTTGTTGTTGCTGTTGTTGACTTTTTCAGATTTTTATTTCTTTTAGATGATCATATCTTCTGTGAAAAAAGACAGTTTTATGTCTTCCTTCCTGTTCTGTATACCTTTTATCATCTTATTATATTAGGTAAGACAACGTGATGGAAAAATCAGTGTGAAAGCTAACATCCTTGCCTTGTTCCAGATGTTAAAGGGAAATCTTTGTGTTTCTCATCATTAATTAGGATTTTTTTTGTAGGATAGTCTTTATCACCTTGACAAAGTTTCCCTCTATTTGCAGCTTACTGAGAATGTTTGTCATTAGTGGGTGTTGGGTTTTGCCAAATGCCTTTTCTACATCTATTGTTATGACCAAGTGTTTTTTTTTTTTTTTTCCTTAGCCTGTTGATGTGATCAATTATATTAGCTGACTTTGAATGTTGAAGCAGCCTTGTATACCTGGGGTAAATCCCACTTGATTGTGGTGTATAATTATTTTTAACATTGTAAGATTTGATTTGCAATATTTTATTGAGTATTTTTGCATCTATGTTCATGAGAGATATTGGTCTGTAGTTTTCTTTCCTTCTGATTTCTTTGCCTGGTTTTAGTATTAGGGTAACACTCACCTCACAAAATGAGTTAGAAAGTATTCCTTCCACTTCTCTAGTTTCTTCCTTAAACGTTTGGCATGATTCATCAGTGAACTCATTTGGGCCTGATGCTTTCTGTTTTGGAAGGTTATTAATTATTGATTCAGTTTCTTTAATAGATATATTTATTCAGATTTTCTATTTCCTCTTGTGTGAATTTTGGCAAATTGTGTCATTCAAGGAATTGGTCCATTTTACTTAGGTTACCAACTCTGTGGGCATAGAGTTGTTCATAGTATTCCTTGATTATCCTTTTAATGTTCATGGGCTCTCAAGTGATGTCTCTGCTTTCATTTTTGATAGTAATGATTTGTGTCCTCTCTTTTTTTCTTAGCCTGTCTAGAGGCTTATCAAATTTATTGTTCTTTTCAATGAACCATTTTTTTGTTTCATTGATTTTCTCTATTGATTTCCTGTTTTCAGTTTCATTTACTTCTGCTCTAATTCTTATTGTTTCTTTTCCTGCTTATTTTGATTTTAATATTTCTACTTTAATTTAATTAAAGTTTTATGGGAGACATAGTATAAATCTGTTAAGGTGTGTTTTATGGTCTAGAATGACGCGCATCTGGGTGAATGTTTCATGTGAGCCTGAGAAGAATATGTATTCAGTTGGTGGATGAATTTTAGTCTGTAGATGCCCATTAAGTTCAGTTATTGATGATGTTGTTAAATTCAATTATGTCTTTACTGATTTTATGTCTGCTGGATCTGACATTTCTGATAAGAGGGATTTTGAAGTAGCCAAGTATAATAATGAATTCATCTATTTCTCCTTGTAGTTTTTGCCTCATGTATTTGTATACACTCTTGCTAAGCACATGGATATTGAGGATTATTATATCTTGGAGAATTGACTCCTTTATCATTATACAATGCTCCTCTTTATCTCTGATAACTTTCCTGGCTCTCAAGTCTACTCTACCTGAAATTAATATAGGTTTCCTGATTACTGTTAGAATGGTATATTTTTCAATCCATTGACTTTAATTTTTATTTTTTCATAAGCATTATTTTTTTCTAATTCTTTCAGGTTATTTCTTTTTAGACATTGGGCAGTTTCCTTACAAGCGTGTATTGATCAGTACACTGTTGAATACTCAAGGGGAGCTGGGCTTCTGTAGACAGCTGGAGTCCCATGTATAATCCCCTCTCTGTGTAGCTCAATCTTTTCTAGTACTCTGCCCTGAAAACTCTAGTCTCCTTGGCCTCCCCTGACTTTCAGCCCTAAATGCAGTGTGTCTCCTAGTTTCTTCCCAGGCTCCTCTTTCTTGTGCTGCAGCCTAGAATCTCTGTCAAGGAAGCAATATGGGCAATTGTAGGCATTCCCTTGTTTTATTCCTGACTCTTAGGAATCACTGTCCTTCATTATTGATGTCCAATGTCATAAACTTCATGTTTTCTCTGACATTTTGTTCCTTTTTAAAATTGTTTCCAGTGGGATGTCATATGTGATTCATGTTTCTTCAATTTGGTCTGAAGTAGAAGCCATGAGCTGTGTAATTGTTATTCACTTCTTTTAAATTTCTCCTTTCTGGTAGATTTTTACATCTTGTCATCTACTTTCTTTAACACATAAATCATAGTAATTTTTAAGTTCAGTTCTAGTAACTCACATATCTGGATCACCTATGAGTTTATGTTTATTGACATTTTCTCTTCCTTTCTTTTTTTTTCTCTCAGTAATATTTCAGTGTTGGAATGATAATGTATAACTGAATTCTAGTCATTGTGTATAGGTAAGTGATAGAGATGCTGCATGATGCTGTATACTTTCACAAAAGATTTACTGTTTGTCAGGCAAACATTATAAAGATATAAACATATCTGCAACCCAGGTGCATAGAGACTGGGTTTCTATGTTTTAATGTATGGTCTATTCTGATTTGCTCCTCTTCTCAGTGTGAAGTTCTTCAAAGTCCGAATTGTGAGCCTGCGTGTTTATGTCAGGTCTTTACTTCGTGTTTGGGTGGTATTTCTTAGTATACCTGTAGTGTGAGGCTCTCAAAAGCTCTGTTTAGCTCCACAGTTTCTTAGAAGCTGCTTTATTCTTGTTATTTAGTCTCTTGTTAGGCTATGCTTAAAAGTCTAGCAAATGCCTTCAGGGAGTAGTGTATTGAGCTCACTCCTATGTTCTTCACTGATGTGATGAAACAGTTGTATTTGTGTGTGCTTCTGTGTGTGTGCATGCATGTGTGTGTGTGTTACACAGTTGTCCTATTTGCTCTTGGTGGGAGGATTGGCTTGATAAAAACTGTTGAATCATAACTGCAAGTGGAGAACCATGACACTGTTTTGAATTTTATTTTTATTGTCCACTAAGTCTATGATTTTTTAAGGTATTAAACCTGAAGACATTTTTGTTTCCTTATCTTTAAACTAGAGAAAGCTTACTTTGTTAAGCTGGTGTAAATATAATATAAGATAATTTTTTGAAACCACCAAGAAAGCTAAACATTTCTATAAAACAGCATCACAAGTTATGTATAATATTATTTTAATAATAATAAACTACTATTAAAAACAATGGCTACAACATGTTAAATATAAATTAAACTATATGTCAAGTATTATGTTTTTTATTTGTATTATTTATGCACTCACTATATATATTTATATATACAGTTATTTATGTCTTTATTATAAACACCATTGAATGTAACCTTTTTATT
This sequence comes from Hyperoodon ampullatus, assembly GCF_949752795.1. Taxonomy (NCBI): domain Eukaryota; kingdom Metazoa; phylum Chordata; class Mammalia; order Artiodactyla; family Ziphiidae; genus Hyperoodon; species Hyperoodon ampullatus. Next base: position 102,854,121 of record NC_136921.1, read on the forward strand.
TTAAATTTATTTTGATTGAGCATTTTTCAGAAATCTTAGCTTATTACTTTAAAAATAAGACTGAGAGTAGAAAAAAATATAGATGTTTCCACTTTCTACTTTTAAAAATGTTTATTATTTTTTTTGAATTCTTAAGAGGTGTGACCTTAAGTACTTTACCTCTCTGAGCCTAATTTATCTCACCTGAAGAATAAAGATGATACTGCTTTCCTTAGAGGATTATTGAATAAAATAATATATATATGTAAATACTCCTAACATCATGCCTAGATATAGATGTCATTCAAAATTGTTACCTATGCTTAGTGTTTGATTTTTTTTTTGCAGTACGTGGGCCTCTCACTGTTGTGGCCTCTGCCGTTTCAGAGCACAGGCTCTGGACACGCACGCTCAGCGGCCATGGCTCACGGGTCCAGCCACTCCGTAGCATGTGAGATCATCCCGGACTGGGACATGAACCCGTGTCTCCTGCATCGGCAGGCGGACTCTCAACCACTGCACCACCAAGGAAGCCCAGTGTTTGATTTTATATAAAGATTTTCATAGACATTTGAATTCATGTAGAATAGCAGGTATTTTATTTTTAGAATTCTGTACACCTTTTTAATATAAGTAATACGAATGATATACTAATACTTTGTTTTTAATTTGTGTGACATGACTTTTGAACATGAATTGGTACTCCTTGTAGTATCTCAATAAAATATGGTATTTTTGTCCTCTGAATTCATTTCCTCTACTGCAAATATCTTTTTGGTCTTTCTGAATAATTCCTGTGATTCTTTCAGGATAATTTTACTCTAACCTGCTCAAGAAAGCTCTCTATAACCCAGTAGTATGGGTTTAAAAACTTACCACTCATTGCACAAACTTATATCAAGCATTACATTTGGATTGTTTTTCTAAATGTCCTTAGCCTGGCCCACTCCCCACTAGAAATTACTCAAAATGGAAGACTGCATGTTTTTCATTTATGAATTCCTAAGGCTTAGCTCAATGCTTGACACATGATGAGGGCTTTGGGAATGTTTGTTTCAGGAATAAACTTTTGAAGAAATGAATAAAGAAGAAATGAATCAACGAATGCTACAGTCTTATCAGCTATTACATACTTTAAAAGAAGCTAATCTATGTATAAATGAAGCCAATTGCACTAAACCAGTGGTTTGTAATCCTAACTTCACTTTAAGATCTTTTGGTGAGACTTTAAAATATAAAATGTCTAGAGCCTTTCCCCAGAGATTTTGATTTACTTGGCTTGATAGGAGAGAGTTCTGGGATTTGTGTTTTTGAAAAGCTTCCTAGGATACTTAAAAGTGTTTCTATGTTTCAGAAGCATTGATCTAAACTGTTCTGCCAGTAAGGAACACTAGACAATAATGGTTGATTAACACATGCATTGATTTTTTTTTATCTCGACAGTAAATCACAAATAGGAAAAGAAAAGTAAAAGTAAGCATAGAATTGGTTGAAAATATAAATATTGGGTTCTACATATGAATGATGGTTATTATATTTTCTGAAGCAAACTTTCAAACACCTGGAATTAAAAGAGCTTTATATCATTTGAAAATGCATTTCAGTCTAAATGCTTACAAGTATGAAAGCATAAAATATCATGTAGTTATTGCAGAAATCCAATTATATTAAAGCAAAACTGTCTTGGAAGACCTAGAATATTCTCCATGAATATTGAAATGAGTGTGGGGCTTACAGTTAAGCAATAGCAGTTTGAACAATGAATTTACTACTTTCTGCCTTATCATAGGGGAAAGCCTCCTCTCATTGTTAAACCCAAATTGTTTCATGTGTGAAAATGGGGGTACTGTAAAATACGTACTTTTCCCCTTCCTTGGAAAATCCATCTTTATTAGACCCAGGTGACAAGTTGCTCTAGGTTGGGTTTTCTGAGAAGCTGATTCTGAGATGGAATATACAGAATATTTATTAGGAAATATTCTTGGAGAGGGGGAAAAAAGCAAGATTTGGTAGAGGCCAAAGTCAAGATGCAGTGCCTTATGACAGCCCCGTCCAACTCCAAGGGGAGCTCTCTAGTTAAAATGGCCATCATTGTTATCACCATGTTGAATTGAAATAGGCTGTCTGTCTTTACATTCATGGCTAGACCACACACACACACACACACAATCTCTTTATTTCATGTGCCTGTCACAGGGCCTGGCACATTAAAAGAAGTCAACATATAATTAATAAATGAGTACACGGGTACTTAAATTCTCATCTCAAATACTGCCATTTTAGGAATTTTTTTTTAGCACATCTTTTCTCCATCCTGGAGGTAGTAATCTGCCTCATATGACTTCTTTTTATTACTGCTCTTAAATGATAAATAACATTTACCTAGACTGTGCTATATGCCCAAAATTCTTCTTAGAATATGCTCTTTTATTCTTTATAATAATTATATATATAATAAAATATCATTATTACCCCCATTTCATACATGGGGAAATTGAACGAGCTAAAATTACACAGCTAGCTTGATGTAAATTTGAATACATGCAGTGTAACTGCAAGTGCTGTGCCTTTAACCACTGTGTTATCCTGCCACCTAACAGCAGATGCAATCATTGGAGATAGTCTAATCTCCTAGGCAAGGTAGTAAGTTCCTGGAGGAAAGGACGAATATTGTGTACTATTCTCTTTGTACTCACATAATATAGTGGATATATAATACATAATCAATCATTATAATATATAATTAATCTTTAAGGTTAATTATATAATACTATAAATTTTAGGGTTGTATAGAGAGAAGGAGAGAAAGAAAGAGGGAGAGGAAGAAAGGATTAAAATATAATATATAGGGAGAAAGAGAAAGTTCTGGAAAGGAAACGTTTTCTCAAACTCTACAAGGTTAAGATGTAATCAAGATGAGGGCAACTTTATTGAGACTGAAAGATCAATAGGTCCATTTGAATAGCTAGAAACTAGAGTATGTAATTTAAATATCTAAATGGCTTTTCTTAGTGATAATGTCATATGTCTATTGCCTCTCCAGCATCCATTGTTAATTTCCTCTGCTTATATGTTTCCAGACCAGAGTACAGCTTTGCTGAGATAATGTTTCTCACTTAGCCTTGGTGTGGGCATTCCATCCGGTTTGAATGACCTCCTGCTGACCACAAGCACCTTGGGAAGAAGCAGTATCACTGAATTCACCAGGGCATATTAACTGATAAGCTAAATTCTAGTTGTGGCAATTAATACTATCACTCATTTAGAGAAATCATTTATTTAAAATTCCTTTGAGTCCTTTAGTTCTAAGATACGATTATCAAACCTATGCTTATTTTATTACCTACCAAGTTACGTGTTCCTAGCCAAATAGCTTTTGACATTTTGCCAGGGGAAATGATGAAGTTTTTAAAAATGCACTGGGAATAGCTTACTTGTACTGCAAAGACTCTTTCTCCCTAAGGGAGCAGTTTGGGGAGATGTGTGGGTATTGAGCAATGGAAACTATGACGTTTATCCTCCTTTTGGTACTAGTAATTTACCCTTATAAGAATTGTAAGAAAATAGGCTCTGTTGAAAATAAATTGTAAGACTGATTATGAGAAGTGAAGGGCAAAGTAGAAAAATGACAATCAAGAGAGACATGAATCATGTTTATTCAATCAGCACATATTGAATGCCTATGTTCCAAGCACTGTCCTAGGAGTTCGGAGTATAACAGTGAAAAGAGACTCGTTAAGTCACTAACCTTCATGACTATGATTATCCTTGAGAGGACTGGATAAATTGTAGGGAAGGGATCTGTTTTTCAAGGTTCATTGACTATTTATGACTCTTGGCTGAAGAACCTTCAAAGCATTTTTAAGGAAGCTGTGTAGAAAAGAATTGTCACCAGCTTTCAAATGTGTTCATACATTAGATTCACCCTGTAGTCTTGTTAAATAAAACACCAGTTGCTAAGTCCAATGCTAACATTTCTGACTCAGTAGAACTAGGATGGGGCTGGAGAAGTTGAACTTCTAACAAATTCACCAGTGATGATGATGTTGCTGGTCTGAGGTTTACTGTATAAGAATCACTGAACCATATAGTAGAATTTGAGGCAAGAAACCCAGTTAGAAGACCATTGCATAAAGACACAATGTAGGATATTATTTCAGAAGAGTCAAGACTTTTAATTAAGGCAGAACTAGATTTAAACTTGGCTCCATTTTTTACTAAGATTTTGCTTTTATACAAATCCCTTAAACTGAGAAACCTCTTCAAAACAAACATGATACTATTAAGGGTGATAGATGCATTAGTTAAGTAGGAAAATAGTGACCATTCTTAATGTCTGGGCCTGATAACCTAGTTAAGAATTCTGGAAACCAGAGTTGAAGCACAGGGTTTCAGATCAGTCCTAAAATAGGTCTTTCTCTTCTCCTTTCTGTTACTCTCAGATTCTTCTAATTTTTTCCCCATCTGTTCTGCCACACCTTGCTCATATCATTCACCCTGCTCACAGGATTGATGCCATTGCAACCTATTTAATGTATTGTATGCTTTCTTGCTTTACCCCAATCTACTTTTTTATGATGGGGTCAGAATGACGTATCTCAAAACACAAAGATGATCACACCAGCCCCTTTGGAATGATTTATTGGCTTCTCATAACACTTGGATTCTGGCTTCCTGTTCTCAGCGTGAGCTGTATATTCATACATCGTTTGGGTCCTGCCTGTCTCTCTGGCTTCATCCAGTCCACACACCCAGTTTGACTCTTTGTGTCAACTACTCTGGTCCCCCTTAAGGTCCCTAAATGCACTGTGTTCTTTCTACCACTGGATACTTGTAGTTGTGGCTTACTCCTTTGGGAAGTTTCTTTTCTCTCTCTCCACTCTCTGCTCATATTTACTTAGTTAACTCCTACATTTTCTTTATATCTCAGTTTTGCAAAAGAATCTCTTCTGTCCACACCCTCTTGCCCAGCCCATGTCCAGAGTTCCAATCCCTTTAATTTATGCTCCTTTAGCTCCATGTACCTTCCCTTGATTGTTTTTATGTCAGTTGTAATTTCATTTACTTGTGTAAATATTTGTTGTGTTTTCTCTCTCCAACTATATTCTAAGCTCTACCTGGGAGAAATGGTCAGTGTTGTTCATCACCTAGCAGTGAGCACAGTACCTGGCACAGTAATTGCTCAATAATTAACCAATGAATGAGTGAATGGATGAACAAACCCAAAGCAATGGCCACAATACATGAGTCTGTGTATAGGGAAAGGAACACACACCTATAAAAAGTGGAAGGGAGAACCACACATCAATACATTTCTTTTAAGCACCTGATGAGTGAGTTCTGACTTAGAAACACAGTCCAATCAATATTCTAGTCCAGTGATTTCCCAACAGAGGCATAGTTGTTTGTTTGTTTGTTTGAGGCAGTTCTTCATTGTATGGGACTATTTTGTGTGTTGTAGGGATTTTAATACTCCTTACAACGCACAAAATTTTCACATCTTTGACCAAAAATCCCAGTAGTGCTCTTCCCCTAATTATTTCTAAACGTCCCCAAACATTTACCTTTGTTTATTAAGAGTAATGCTGTTGCTTTTTGAGAACTACCATCTAAATTATATTAGCAGTGACTTTTGCTTTACAGAGGGGCAGAAAAGGAATGAACAGAGAAGCAAGCAAATGGTCATTTTCCTCCTCCCACAAATATAATGTCTAAGGTTGGCATAAAGATTACTTGAGAAAACATATATTAAGTTCTAACTAGAGGTCTGGCACATAAACGCTTAATAAATAGTGGTTATAAGTAATAGGAAGTAATGTGGAGTACCTGAATATGAGGTGAAATTGGAGAAAATAAGAAAGATTCAAGAAATATTTAGGAGATAAACTGATTTTGTCCTGGTAACATTGTTTGGGGTCAGAAGGAGAAAAATTATTCTGCAACTTATGCTTGGACAATGGGTACCATTCACTGAGCTATAGAACATATGAAGAAGGATAAACTTTCAAAGGGGGAGGTAATGGATTTGGTATTGGACACCCTAGATTTGAAATGTTGGTAAAATAATTTGCAAGAGCTGTTCAGTAACAGTTGAGCATTAGGAAATGGGTCATTTTGGAATTCATGCTGTAAGAGGTGAAAATTGAAACTGCAAAACTGATGAAAACTCTCCAGAAGAGGGTGTAGAGTGGAAGCCAGGGGGGAAACCAATCCATAAACAATGGATGAATAGAAGAGAAGAAGACATTCAGGGGCAACTGAAAAGGGCTGGAGGACCATAAGTCATATGTACATTTCTTTGAACACAAAGGAAAAGTGTGTTTTAGTAGTAAGGGAGCATCATCTGAATTTGAGTTTGTAGAGAGGTTTATCCACATCTTAAGAGTATATTGCTCAAAACAATAATTTACTAATTGTTTAGTATACTGTATTTGGAAGTCTGTGCCTATAGAATGAACTACTTTATTCTGTCTTGCTTCTTTTCCCCCTTTATTTCAGTAAAAACAAAATTTGGGGGGAAACTCTGGATCCTCTACTTCATGTGATTCTGATGGATCTGCTAATATCAGGATCTCACTCCTTCTCCATTGGTGGGCATAGGACCTATATTTGATCATTCTCCTACTTAATACTCTATTTCTTTAGCCACAGAGTTTATTTCAGGAATGAATATATGCACTAAGCTGAGCTAATCAGAGTTCTTTTCTGAAATTTGTATAGGGACCCAAGGATAGGGGACCCACGGTTCCTACAGATGTCTCCAATATGAGATGAGGTAAGCTTGGGGTTGCTGACAGCCCAGCCAAACCTATCCACCATCATTCTCCCCAACTCCCACCACTACAAAGATAAAACATGCTTATGATAGGAGAACACAGGGCCAGAAAGAGCGGGAGAAGCTGAGACAGTGTCAAAACAAGCGATGGAGAGAGAATGATGACACTCCATAGAGATTGAAAACAACCTGAAAGAAATAGACAAATTCTTGGAAAAGTACAACCTTCCAAGATTGAACCAGGAAGAATTAAAAAATATAAATGGACCAATCACAGGTAATGAAATTGAAACTGTAATTAAAAATCTTCCAACAAACAAAAGTCTAGGACCAGATGGCTTCATAAGTGAATTCTATCAAACATTTAGAGAAAAGCTAACACCTACCCTTCTCAAACACTTCCAAAAAACTGGGGAAGGAGGAACATTCCCAAACACGTTCTATGAGGCCATCACCACCCTGATACCAAAACCAGGCAAAGATATCTATCTATCTATATCTATCTATATCTATCTATCTATATATACCAATATCACTGATGAACATAGATTGCAAAACTCCTCAACAAAATACTAGCAAGCCAAATCCAACAGCACATTAAAAGGATCATACACCATGATCAAATGGGATTTAACCCAGGGATGCAAGGATTCTTCAATATACACATATCAACCAATATGATACACCATATTAACAAATTAAAGAATATAAACCATATGATCATCTCAATAGATGCAGAAAAATATTTTGACAAAATTCAACACCCATTTATGATAAAAACTCTCCAGAAAGTGGGCATAGAGGGAACCTACGTCAACATAATAAAGGCCATATACGACAAACCCACAGCAAACATCATTCTCAATGGTGAAAAACTGAAAGCATTTCCTCTAAGATCAGGAACAAGACAAGGATGTCCACTCTCACCACTATTATTCAACACAGTATTGGAAGTCCTAGCCACAGCAATTAGAGAAGAAAAAGAAACAAAAGGAATACAAATTGGAAAAGAAGAAGTAAAGCTCTCACTGTTTGCTGATAACATGATACTATACATAGAAAATCCTAAAAATGCCACCAGAAAATTACTAGAACTAATCAATGAACTTGGTAAGGTTGCAGGATACAAAATTAATGCACAAAAATCTCTTGAATTCCTATATGCTAATGATGAAAATTTTGAAAGAGAAATTAAGGAAACACTCCCATTTACCATTACAACAAAAAGAATAAAATACCTAGGAATAAACCTACCTAAGGAAGCAAAAAACCTGTACTCAGAAAGCTATAAAACACTGATGAAAGAGATTGAAGACAACATAAACAGATGAGATATACCATGCTCCTTGATTGGAAGAATCAATATTGTGAAAATAACTATACTACCCAAAGCCATCTACAGGTTCAATGCAATCCTTATCAAATTACCAATGGCATTTTTCACAGGACTAGAGCAATAAATTTTACAATTTGTATGGAAACACAAAGGACTCCAAATAGCCAAAGCAGTCTGGAGAAAGAAAAACGGAGCTGGCGGAATCAGGTTCCCTGACTTCAGACTATTCTACAAAGCTACAGTAATCAAGACAGTATGGTAGAGGCACAAAAACAGAAATATAGTTCAATGGAACAAGATAGAAAACCCAGAGATAAATCCACACACATATGGTCACCTTATCTTTGACAAAGGAGGCAAGAATATACAATGGAGAAAAGACAGCCTCTTCAGTAAGTGGTGCTGGGAAAAATGGACAACTACATGTAAAAGTATGAGATTAGATCACTCCCTAACACCATATACAAAAATAAGTTCAAAATGGATTAAAGACCTAAATGTAAGGCCAGAAACTATCAAACTCTTAGAGGAAAACATAGGCAGAACACTCTATGACATAAATCACAGCAAGATCCTTTTTGATCCATCTCCTAGAGTAAGAGATATAAAAACAAAAAATAAACAAATGGGACCTAATGAAAATTAACAGCTTTTGCACAGCAAAGGAAACCATAAACAAGACGAAATGACAACCCTGAGAATGGGAGAAAATATTTGCAAACGAAGCAACTGACAAAGGATTAATCTCCACAATATACAAGCAGCTCATGCAGCTCAGAATCACAAAAACAAAGAACCCGATCCATAAATTGGCAGAAGACCTAAATAGACATTTCTCTGAAGAAGACATGCAGATGGCCAACAAACACATGAAAAGTTGCTCAGCATCACTAATCATTAGAGAAATGCAAATCAAAACCACAATGAGGTATCAGCTCACACTGATCAGAATGGCCATCAGCCAAAAATCTACAAACAATAAATTCTAGACAGAGTGTGGAGAAAAGGGAACCCACTGCACTGTTGGGGGGAATGTTAATTGATACAGCCACTATGGATAACAGTATGGAGGTTCCTTAAAAACCTAAATATAGAACTACCATATGACCCAGCAATCCCACTACTGGGCATATACCTTGAGAAAACCATAATTCAAAAAGAACTATGTACCACAATGTTCATTGCAACACTATTTACAATAACCATGACAAGGAAGCAACCTAAATGCCCATCAAGAGATTACTGGATAAAGAAGATGTGACACATATATACAGTGGAATATTACTCAGCCATAAAAAGAAATGAAATTGAGTTATTTGTAATGAGGTGGATGGACCTAGAATCTGTCATACAGAGTGAAGTAAGCCAGAAGGAGAAAAACAAGTATTGTATGCTAAAGCATATATATGGAATTTTAAAAAGAGGTACTGATTAACCTAGTGACAGGGCAAGAATAAAGACGCAGACCTAGAGAATTGACTTGAGGGCATGGAGGGGAGGGGTAAGTTGGAACGAAGTGAGAGAGTAACATTGACATATATACACTACCAAATATATAATGGATGGCTAGTGGGAAGTGGCAGCATAGCACAGGGAGATCAGCTTGGTGCTTTGTGGCGACCTAGAGAGATGGGATAGGGAGGATGGGAGGAAGAAGCAAGAGGGAGGAGATATGAGGATATATGTATATGTATAGCTGATTCACTTTTTTTGTACAGCAGAAACTAACACAACATTATAAAGCATTTATACTCCAATAAAAATGTGAAAAATAAAAAAGTCATTGTTGTTCCCAGGGACAGGGGCCATGCCAAGCATCAGAGGGGCAGGGTCTAACATCAGAAGTGGAAGGGATAATGCTCTCAGACTGATTTAAAGCAATTGCTCCCATAGAGCCTCAGAATAGTTATTCATAATTGACAGTTGCTCCCCTGGGACACATACAGGTGCATAGAGAGTACTTGTCAGGACCACTGACTAGACAGAGAAGCTTCCTGAGGAAAGTGACTTTGAGAACTGATATCATACAGATGAGTATGTGTTGTATATGTGAAGAAAGGTAAGATGCTCCTGACAAAGACAGAGGGACAGAGTGCTTGGGGTCCATCTGCCAGAAGAGAGAGGATGTAAACAGAGAAGGAGGCAGAGAATGAGCATGAGAGACAGAGACACAAAGAGACAGAGAGACAGAGGGAGAGAGAGCAAAGAAGCCTGTTTGACTCAGGCTGGAATTCACTAGGTTCATTTGATTGAGCATTTCTGTGCTCGATGAGGCATTTTGAGAGCAGCTACGCTGGAACAAATAGGAGACATCCGAATTTATGGAGGAAACAGATTCATTGAAGAGAGAGACATGATGATTGGAGGAAAGGTGAATATACTGGCGATGGTGGAGAGTTGGCTGGATTTTCATTATGCCTTTCCTTTTGTAATTTTTATCTGGTCTTTAGTGAAATTTCAAAGACCTGACTAGTCCAAAATCCCTTACCTTGGCTGAAGAATTTCTCTAGGCTGTCATAGGGTTATTTTATGCAGTATTTGCCTTCCAATTTTGGAGAATATAAAAATAATTCAGGCTAAAGGAAACATCTTCCAATGTGTTGTAATGTGTTGAAGACCAACTTTTAACTGCGGTTCAAACCTGAATCAGCAACATGGTGAGAAATGTAGAGGCCTGGGTGGAATATTTACAAGATACTGTTAGTGCCAGTAGAAAGGCAGAACGAAATCTCATCTCATTCCACAATGTAAATATAGTACACTAGGATTAAAGACCTAATTATGAAGAGTACACACACACACACACACACACACACACACACACACACACACACTTTTTCTTCTTTAATGGAAAAAATAAATATACAGGAGAACATCACTTTGAATGAAGGGGGAAAGACTTTTTAGAGAAAACTTGAAAAGTACAAGGTGCTGGTAAAATAATTATGAATTCAGGTACATTGAAATTAAAAAGTTTGGTTAAGGAATGTACTAGCAATAGATACACATGCACAGCTATACACAAAAACATTTTGGAATTCAGCTGTAAAAGTTCAAATAAACATTATTTTTCAACTCACTGTAAATTATCTTATTGGTAAATTCAAGGTCCCTTTATTTATTCATGTATGTATTTGTTTGTTTGCTTGTCTTCTACGCTTTTTCCTCACTTTGTACTCCTATATGCCTTTCCCCCATCTTCAAAAACAACAATTCTAAAGTGTTGGTGGGTATATTTTTGCATGTAACTGTCCAAGATTTGATACAATTTTCTATAAATTATTAAAATTTTATATAAATATTAAAATATTATACATTTTACATTCTTTTTTTTTTACCTTACTTTTTTTCCTTTCAGCTATGTGGCTTCAAGTTTCATCTGTGTTTCTTTGTGTAGAATTAATCTCTCTTTTTATGATGTTCCATCATGTTCTATATTCCACTTTATTCATTCCACTAAACTCTGATTCAGGAAATCCAATGAATAACAAACAAGAAAATAAAATTAAAAACATTACTCTCAGACATATCATGGTAAAGTTACAGAACACCAAAGAAGCTGAAAACTTGAAAGCATCTATAGAGAAGGATGAATCAACCACAAAAGAACATTAGAGTGATCTGATTTATTAAAAGAAGCTATTAAAACTGGAGAATATTGAAATATTATCTCTAATGTGCTGAAATTAAATACATCTTTCCCCAGAATTCTATATTCAGCATAGTTTTCAAGAATGAGGATGAATGAAAATAATTTGGTGGTGGAGGGGAACTTTCAACAGATTTTTATGAGAATTGTAAAAGACATATATTGGGCAGAAATAAAAGAATTCCATGTAAAATCTATGAAATGGAATTTGAAAGGAATTATAAATATTTATATTAGTTAATATATATTAATATATAGCTAATATGTAATCTAAGCATTCATTGGTTAATAAAATAGTAATGCCTAATTTGTGTGTGTATGGTTGTGGAGGTGAAGCTGGGTAAAAAAAAAAAAAAAAATCCTGGGAAACCATATAACTTCGGGTGAAAAGGGATAATTAAAGTTAAAATATTTTATGGTTCTCTTGGGAAAAGAATAAGGATTTGATTAACTTTATATTGTATCATATATGTAGTTTTGAAAATTCAGGCTATATGTTTAAAGAATAAATAAAGATCATGTAACTTCCAAACCAGTAGAGAAAAAAATAATAATAATGAGAATAAGGTTGAAGAAAAAGAAGCTTGTAATAACCAGGTGGATATAAAGCATTTAAGATGTTAGAGGTAAATACAAATACATTTGTAAATGTAAAAAAGTTTAAGACAAGGCTTCAGTTTAAAAAAACAAAACAAGATATTTGTCATTTACAAGAGACAAAGCAAAAACAAAAATAAAGGGTTAAAGAATAGGAAAACCTATCCTAGGAAATACTAATCAGAAGAAAACTGGTGCAGCTAGATAAAATAGATTTGAAAATATTAATACCATTAAAAAGAAGAATTCTATAATGACCCATATTCAATTTATCAGGAAAATATAACAGTTCTAACCTTGATATATCTAAGAGAAAGGATTGGGATATAAAGAATAATAAGTGGCTGAACTACAAGGAATAATTTTAAAATTTACAAACTCAGCAGGAAATTCTTAAACACATCCATCAGTAAGTTAGTCTTCAAGGAGACCCAGAAAAAGTAAAAGAAAAAAAATGGACCAAAATAATTTGAGGTTTTTTAATAGGACAATAATCTTGATAAAACATATATAAAAATTGCACACAGCAACTGGAAAATGCACTTTTTTTATAAATAAACACATTTTTGAAAATTTTCCATATGCTAGATAGAATTTACTGACTTTCAATACATTTCAAATATTGGTATCATATGAGCCACATTCTCTGACTCTAACACAATAAATTATAAATAAATGACTGAAAAAAGGATAAGCCATATATTTGGAAATTTAAATGCAAACTTCTAAAAACTTACAGACCAAAAGGGAAATTAGAAACTATTCTGAACTAAATGAAAATGGAAATACTGTAATCAAAACTTGTGAAAAAAGTGAGAAGCTCTGCTTAGAGAGAATTAATAGCTTTCATTATAAAATGGGAAATGTTGAAAATTGAAAGCTAAGACAAACCAACTCTAACAAAATAGGAAGAAGCAAATATTAAAGATGAGAGTGAAATTAGTATGGGAAAAATTACAAGGAGATGATTAACAAGGTAAAAATTGACCTTTAGAAAAGACAAATGAATGGTATAAATTCATGGCAAGATTGAACAAGGAAGAAAAGATTGAAGGCACAAACAGCCAGTATTAAGAATGAAAAGAGGGACTTTACTACAGATCACTTATTACAAAGAGTATCAGAGGATATTGCAATAAATCTGAAAATGTCATGCAATAAATTCCAAGAAATACAATCTCTCAGAAGTAACACTAAAATAATAGGAAATATATTTTAAAAACTATTTAAAATTTGAATCCATAAGTTAAAACCTTCTCACAAAGGAATTCTAGGACGAGAATTTTATAATTTACTGGTAAGTTCTATAAAACATTTAAGAAGGAATGATGTCAAGCTTACATAAATTCCTCTGAAGGATGGGAAAAGAGAAAACATTTCCAACTCATTTATAGGGTGTGCACTATGTTGATCTCAAAACCAGGAAGAAAATGATAGTTGATCCACTTAGGAGTATATATGAAAAAAAAAAAATACATCACGTAGAATATGAGCAGATGGCTAAGCCAAGCTGGATGTATCCAGAAAATCTCAGATTACTATTAGAAAAGTAATTGTTATGTGAACTAAAAACGTTGCCTGCCATATCAGTAAACAAAGGATGTTGCAGCCATCAAGCCATCACATTACAGCCATCCCGAAGGTACACCTTGAGGAGTCTCAGGATGAGAAAGCACAGGACACTGGCCCCAGAGAGCAGAGGTGCATATCAAATGACTGATTTCAGTGAGCCCAGACTCTTTCATCTTCCCATACATAGAAAAGCGATAAATTCCTTAACTTGAGATGTCTGTTTTTCTTTGATTCGCAGTAATCTTTTGATGTTCTTACTACTTGTTCTTTGTTACAAAAACTCCTATAGATCCTGGTTCCCCTCCTTGCCTCTTTGGGGGCAAAGAGTTATCTGAGGGGTTGTATCCCCAGGCTTAAGTCCTCAGTTTTGTCTGCTGAATAAAGCACAACTCTCAACTTTAAGGTTGTGCATTTTTTTTTCAGTTAACAGTTAAAATTTAACATATTAACTTGTTAAAGGAGAAAACTATATGTTCATTTTGACAAATACAGAACAGATGTCTTATGAAACATAATTATTATTCATGATTTTCAAAAAATAATCCTCTAACAAACTAGGAATAGAAAAAAAACTTCCTTAAATAGTTACTTATCAACAGTACTAAACAAACAAAAACTTACAGCAAGTGATGTACGTAACAGTGAAATGTGGAAACATTTTCCTAATGATCAAGGGCATTATCACTTTTATTTGTTCTTTTCAATAGAGTTCCCAGACAGTACAGTAAATCAAGGAAAAAACAAAGTTATAAAAAATGTAAAGGAATTGTGATGCTCACTTTTATGTGCCAACTTGACTGGGCCTTAGGGTGCCAAAACATTTGGTTACACATTGTTCTGGTTGTGTGTGTTGGAAAACCCAGAGCTGGTGTGTTAAGAGCATACAAGTGATGCCCTGCTGAATGAAGAGGCGCAAGCCTCTCACACGAGCTGGGCAGGGAGTTCCCTCAGCATCCGATTTCCAGCTTTGGGGAAGTGAAAACCCCAGGGACCGTTCTGATTGAAGGTGCATTTTTAGTACACCCACACAAAGGAAGTCCCAAAGTTTACTACTAAGGGATCCCAGAAGGGGGGTGCATAGTGAGCCAGGGGGAGGGCAGTCCTTTGTCCCAGGTCACAAGGAGCAGAGTTGCAAGCATCTATTACTCATAAGCTGGTTTTGGGGGAGGGTCACTACCTTTTCTCAGGCTCAACTCTAAGTGGTTATTTTAAAAGCTTCCCTGGGCGAAACAAGGTGGGAACTTGAGTTGGAAATCCTAAGTCTTGGAATCCTAAACTCGGTCCTTATCTAAACGTCCAGATTTGGGTGTGAGCAGGATTGTCATACTGTTCAATGCCTAGGCAGCCACTCAAAATGCCTATTTTCTCCTCACAGCATGTCTGTGAGGGTGTTTTTGGATTATAGTAAAGACTAAATCAGTAGACTGAGTATAACAGAATATCCTCTCTAATGTGGGTGGGCCTCATCCAATCAACTAAAGATCTGAATAGAACAAAGAGGCCAATAAGACGGAACTCCTGCCGGATTGCTTGAGATGGGACATGGATTTCTCCTGCTCTTGGGATGGAATTTACACCCTCAGTTCACCTGGTTCTCGGGTCTTCCGACTCAAACTGGAACCATGCAACCATTGCAATCTCTGGTCCTCCAGCATGCTGACTACAGATCTTGGGACTTCTCAGCCTCCAAAGTTGTGTGAGCCAGTTCCTTCTGGTAAATCCCTTTATATACATATTATATATATGATCTCTCTATATACCTACTTTTTAATTTTTATTCATTTTTTAGATGCTTAATAAATTATAATTTGCCTATTTCTCCAGCCCTTCCTCTCTCCTGTGCTCCAGATCACGATATGCAGTGTCTGCTCATCGGAGGCTTCAACATGTCCAAAGTTCATGTTCTTCCCCAAACATATTCTTACCTCCTGTAGTTGCAATTATGACACATGGTGATACCACATTTTCAGTTATTAAAGCTAGAACCTCCTTCTTTTCCTTTCTTTGAAAAAATGTTTTAAAAACAGCTTTATTGAGATTTAATACACATACCATAGAGTTCACCCATTTAAAGGATACAATTCAGAGAAAAACAAATATTATATGATATCACTTCTATGTGGAATCAGAAAAATAATACAAATGAACTTATCCACAAAACGGAAGCACACCCATAGAAACAGAAAACAGACTTATGGTTATCAACATTCCCTGTGCTATACAGTAGATCTTTGTTGTTTGTCTATTTTGTATATACATATTTTTAAATTAAATTAGAATTTTAAATTTAAATTAAACTTTTAAAGTATGTACCTATACTATTATTTCTGTTTCTTTGGAGAACTTCTATTAACACAGGAAGAAACAGAATTTTTATTATTTGTAGAAGACAACAGTTTCTATGTATAAAACCCTAAAGAATCTATTAATGAATTATTAGCATTTATAAGGAAATTTATCTAGGTTACTGAATTTAAAGTCAATATGCAGAAGTACTTGCGTTCTATATACCAGCGAAAAAGCTGTTAGAAAAATGTGACAAAAAACAAAGACACTGTTATGAGTTGAATTGTGTCCCCTGCCCCCAGAACATATGTGAAAATCCTAATTCCTGGCAACAGTGAATGTCACATTATTTGGACACAGGGTCATTACAGATGTAATCAAGTAAGATGAGGTCATTAGGATGTACTCTAATCCAATATGACTGGTGTCCTTATAAGAAGAAGAGAAGAAACACAGGGACAGACACAGGGAGAACCCCATGTGATGACAAACACGGAGAATAGAGCCATGTAGCTCCAAGTCAAAGACTGCAAAGGGTCTACGGCCATCACTGAATGTCGGAAGAGACAAGAAGCTTTCTGACCCGAGTCTCAGAGGAAGCATGGCCTTGCTCACAGCTTGAATTTGGACTTCTAGCCTCCAAGACTGTGAGCGAATAAATTTCTGTTGCACTTTGTTATGGCAGACTTAGGAAATGAACACAGACACCATTAACAGTAATCATTAAAAAATTACTTCAGAGAATCTAGCAAATGTTATGCACAATCTCTATGCAGAAAATATAATATGATATTGAAAGACATTAAAGGAGGCATAAATAAATAGAAATAATACTATCATAAAAATATCACTTCTAAATTGACTCAGATTGAGTGGAATTCCAATCAAATTTCCAATGTACTTTTCCTTAGAACTTCATAAGCTAATTCTAAAATGTATTAGAATGAGCAAAATAAGTGTGGGAGCAAGTCTGTGACAGCTTTTAAATAATAATAAAATAAATAAACACAATCCCCCAGTGTCTTTCAACAGTAGGAAGAACACGTGAATTGTGGTTTATTCCAAGAGTGGACTGCTATGAAACAGTAAACGTGAGTGACAAGGTCACATGCATAATGTGAGTGAATCTGAAAAAAAAAAAAAGATTTTGAAACAAAGGAGAAACTAGTGGAAGACAAATAATATTGATCGCATTTACAAAACACTAGAAAACACAAAACTTAAAGCAATATAGTCTTTTTAAAAAAATTTTATTATAGTAGAGTTGATTTACAATGTTGTGTTAGTTTCAGGTGTACAGCAAAGTGATTTAGTTATACATATACATATATCTATTCTTTTTCAGATTCTTTTTCCATATAGGTTTTTACAGAGTATTGAGTATCTATCCCCTGTGCTATACAGTAGGTCCTTGTTGATTATCTATTTTATATATAGATATATATGTGTATATGTTAATCCCAAACTCCTAATTTATCCCTTAGTATATTCTTAATGGATCCATCTACAAGTGATAAAATAAAATGAAAATAAAGGGAATTATTATCACAAAAATATGACTTGGAGTTACATCCAAGAGTGAGGGAAGGGGCTTTAGTGGAGACCAGGCATAGGGAGAGAGGGAGTGGATGCTTTGAGATACTGGAAATGTTCCATTTCTTAAGTTGGTGGTAGGTAAATAGATGTTCAGGTCTATTCTCTAAAATTTACATATGTGCTCTGTATGGCCTTTTATTATATATTTTGCAACTGGATAGGGACCTCTTCTATGAGGAAACATTATGTTCTATTCACAAAAATTTAGCATTCTGTCTGGTCCAGCTGGAAATGCATTTTATTAAGAAAATTATTTGAACCTGATACTTGCAGCTAATGCTCATTGCCTGTAGAACTCCAGGTCAAGTTTTAACTTTCCAAGGCTGCTTCTTGATCAATATCTCCCCAACCCTATTGCCTCTGACTGCCTATTCATCATTTACTTTAAAGCCAGGCCCCACTGTAATGATCGCTGATTACAGGAGGCCGCCTCGCCCACAACTTCATTATCACCCAGTTCACAGGGGGAGTGTTTGGTCCGGCAATGAACTGAAAGCCAGCCAAGCAAATTTATGACATTGCATACGGTATCGATCTGGATGGGAACAAAAGCAGAGAAGGTCAGTAGGATGGCATCCAAAGTCATTACTGGGCAGAAGAGAAGACTACATCAAGATGAGCGATTAATTTTTTATTTTTTTTTAGCCATTTTATGCTATCCTGCAGCCCCATAAATGATCCCGTATCTTGGTGTCAGAACTTTATCATAAAATGGCAATGGGATTATGATGGAAAATTCAGATCTGAGGACAAGAACAAAGGAATTAATTCTTAAATGTTTTTTTTCTCTATGAGAATGATTCAAAGAGTTATATTTTAGCAAATAGTCATGTTGTTTGAAAGATGCTTTATTTGTGCTCCAAATCTGGCTTTCCTTGCCTAAATGCCCTACCTCCTCTGCCTGGCTCTCAGTGTGTGCACCACTATGGACCTAAAACTTGTGCCTTAAAGCTGTAGGACAGTGGCTTGTTAAACTAACCACAGAGAAGTGTTGACACCCTCATAACTATAGCTTCTGGATATTTCTCCAGGCTGACAGCAGAATACTAAATATCCTGCTGCTTCCTAGAGGACACTCCTGAACTGCTGAGTCACATGGTTTGAGCCTCTCAGCATCTAGGTGACTGAGGTCACCCAGGGGACTTCTAGCATGTGTGACTCTAAATGGCAGCTGGCAGCTGGGAGAGAGCGCAGGCCTGTGTTCTCATTCTAGACTCTGTTACTTGAGGTTACTGCATACTGATGATCAGATTCAGAAATCCCCCTTTGAGAGGTCCCCTTGCATCGAGGACTACAGATCCTACAACTGGACAAAAAGCATCTTTGCTTTCTGACTGTGGAATTACCTCAGGACACACCGCCCCTTGCTCACTCCTTGCAGCTTTGCTAGCATCAGCAGCCTCCATCTCTAATCAATCTCCTTTGTAGCTAGCCTTTGACTTTTGCCTTTTCCTTTACAGTTAATGATGTGTGACTTTCTTTTTTTTTTTTTTTGCGGTACGCGGGCCTCTCACTGTTGTGGCCTCTCCCGTTGCAGAGCACAGGCTCCGGACGCACAGGTTCAGCGGCCATGGCTCACGGGCCTAGCTGCTCCGCGGCATGTGGGATATTCCCGGACCGGGGCACGAACCCGTGTCCCCTGCATCGGCAGGCGGACTCTCAACCACTGCGCCACTAGGGAAGCCCAGATGTGTGACTTTCTTGAAACCCTGCTTCTCAGATTATTGTTGCTTTGGTCCTAACCCTGATGCTTCTCAGATTATTGTTGCTTTGGTCCTAACCCTGATGCCTGTGCACCATGCTGTCACATACTCCATCAGGACCTGGTCTGGAATGAGGCTCCATAGTACACTTTCCCTCTCCTTGCCTGTGTGTGTGTGTGTGTGTGTTTGTGTGTGTGTGTGCAGAATCAGCGTTCCTCCCTGCATTCCTTTCTCAGCATCCACCACGTGGGATTGGTGAGGAGATGATTGCAGGACACATTTCTGAGCAGGAAATCCTAGTCATAACTTGGTTGTTGGAGTCCCAGCTTTCTCTGAGCACAGCTCTGTGCTATCACTTTCCCTTCAATTATTCCTTATGTCTTATCTCCTATTTTTCCTCTGCTGGGAAGCCTTCCTGCTCACCCTGACTTCCAGCAGAATCTTCCTTCATAATCTTTAAAGCTGGTATCCTGTATTCTCATTTAACACTTCATATGAGCCAGACACCATGCAAAGCATTCTGTACATACAGGGCAGTATTCCTATCAATATCCCTCTAAGGAATTCCCTCCAATTTTCATTTTATAGACAAAGAAAACTAAGGATTTAAGTAATTTGCCTAAGGCTCCACAGGTCCTAGTGGTGAATTGAATAAGAATGCTGACTGCGAACGTGGGGAAGCAGAGGTCTTTCCCCTCCCAAGGGGTTTATAAACCCAGGGGTACTTCAGAATAATGATGGATGCTCAAAGAGCACAGATCCCTGGGATCCAGCAAAACTGGATGATCAGCATCCATGAGGGCAGAGGCAGCCCCTCCGTGTGATCAGAATGGAGATTTGGCCCCTTCCTGACCCTGCATTAAGAACCACTGCTCATTCTATCATAGTCCCTTCCTCATTCTTATACTCACTGGATCGTTCTTAATATGTTGTTTTTTATTCACAGTGGTAGGGCGGTAACCTGTGTTTATATCTACACACACATCATATATATACGGGGGGGTAATCTGAGAAGAAGTTGCAGAACTCACGGGGGCTAAATGGGGTTAATAAGGTTACATATGGCTGTGAACACACATACACACATACTCACACACACACACATACACACGGATATATGACTTTATTTGGCTCTTTGAATTTCTGAAAACTCTCAAAGTCTCAGTTTTATTATCTGTAAATTGGGACTGGAAATTGGCATTGCATTTTGTGTAAACCCTTCCACTTCGTACTCTGCAGGAGTTATTCAAGAGCTTTCTTAAAACTTGGTTCCTCCTCACAAGCCAACAGCTTTATGCGCAGTAACCTCAACCCTTTGCAATGCTGGAGGAAAAACCTGGCTTTCTCAGATTCATGAAAGGATAGTGAATACAAAATCATATACATTCTGCATTATTGGTGACATATATCTGATTCTGACCCTACGATCTGACTTTAGAAAGGACCTACTAGGTAAGAGGTAATAATGTCTCAGCTGTAGAAATTACACAATATGCAATGCTAAATACAGGTGCATGACATGTGCATTAAAAATTTCCAGGTCATTTATATCTGAGGTGACTTAACGCTTCAGAAGAAAATATTCATATATAAAGATGGACATACACATACATGCATACTCATGCAGAAGAATTACCTTCTAGGTATGTTTAGAGAAACAAAACAAACAAACAGAAACATTAAAAGAGGTTATATTGGTGCAATAAATCTCCTAACCTCCCTCTTTGCTCCTTTCTTCTGTATCAAAAAGAAAAATCTTTGGACTGAAAATGGCAGAGTGAGCATTTCTTAGAATGAACTAAATAAACTCATGATGGGTAAAACGATTGTAAGAGTGTACCAATTTGCTTTACATGAGTTCAAACCTCCTGCCCCATCTAAATTACACAACAGTGTCTCAAGGGAATCTCTAAATGACATAACTGTCATTGATCTTTCACATTCATGTAAGGCCAAAAGAGCCTCTAAAAGACTGGAGATGGGAAATTCTATCAATATTTAAAAAGAGGAATAAGGTTTATTTCATAAACCACTCACTAGTAAGCTCCCATCGTGACCTGGCAAAAACATAAAAATCCCTTTAGACTAAAATTTCCACAGTCTTAGATGTAAGTGTTTTACCATGGTAAGGTTTCTCCCCTTCTCCCTCCCTCCCTCCCTTCTTTCTTTCTAATAAAACCTTCCTTTTAGAACAGTTTTTGCAAAGATACTACAGATTAGATAGTAAAAAAAGATAGTACAGAATTTCCATATACCTTACAACGGGTTTCCTTTATTAGTAATATTTTATATTAGTATGGCATATTTATTACAACTAATGAACCACTGCTGGTATATTATTATTAACTAAAGTCCATATTACATTCAAATTTCTTTAGTTTTACCTAATGTCTCTTTTCTGTTACAGGATCCCCATAAAGGATAGCACATCGCAACTAGTTGTCATGGGTCCTTACACTGGGACAGTTTCTCGGACATTCCGTGTTTTTGACGATTTTGACCATTTTGAGGCGTTATGGTAAGAATAAGGAATTTGTAGAATGTCTCCCAGTTGCAATTTGTCTGATTAGACTGGGATTATGAATTTGGGGGAGGAAGACCAGAGAGGTAGAGTGCCATTTTCATGACATCATAGCAGGAGTTCATACTATCTAGATGACTTACCAATGTTGACTTTGACTTTGATCACCTGGCTGAGGTGGTGCTTATCAGGTTCCTCCATTGTAAAGTAATTCTTTTAACCCCTTCTGTACTGCACTCCTTGGAAGGGAGTCACCATATGCAGTCCACAGTGAGGGGTTGGGGGTTATGCTCCTCTTTCTTAAAGGCAGAGCATGTACATAAATTATCTGAAAGTTTTCAACAGGGAAGATTTGTCTCTTCTTTCCTGCTACTTCTTATCCCATCATTTATTTGTAATATCATGGACCCTTAGGTATTTATTTATACCTGGAGTTATAATCCAATAATACTTTATTATTTCATTGCTCAAATTGTTCCAGCTTGGCCAGTGAGAGGTCTTTCATTTGCTTTCTATGTCTCCATGATATAGCTCCACTGTGGGGAGTGAGGGGTGTGTGTGCGTGTATGTGTGTGTGTGTGTTTCTTTGTTTGTTTTGAGTATTTCCTTACTTTCTGATATTTCAAGATTCTACAGGCTTATCTTGCATACTTCCTGCCCCAAACCTAAAATCATTTCTCCAAAGAACCTTGTTTCCTTTACTGAAGAATAGTCTTAGAAACCAAGGTCTGGGTTCTAGGTACTTTTGATACATGGGTATAGATTTTTCCAGGATTTTTTCAGCCGTCAAAGCAAAGGAATATATGCATGTAAACTAACTCATATCCTGCATGTAAGCAATTGTGTTTATATTAAAAATATATATACATATATGTGCACACATATATATAAAGGTTATGTATATACATACATATATATAAAGCTAAACATGAGTCCATAAAGTCTCCGACTATATTCCATTAGCACATGGATTATTCTAGCTTTATTACCTTGTTTGTCTATGGTCTCCCACTCCAACAGTGGGAGAAACCTGGCTCCTGGTTTCACCACCATTCATTTACTTAATTGTTCAAATTCAGCATATGCGTAGAGCAGTATCAGAATTATTAACCCGAACCTTCATGGTAAACAGCTTTACCAACTAGAGTATTGTGTTCTTATAGATCTTTTTGCTTTTAGACTTACAGGCTTTACTCATTTCAAAAATTAGTTATACAGGCATCTTTCATCCAGCTCCCTTTAACCAGGTTGCTTTGTATGTTAGTGACATGTTTAGATACTTATGTCATATTCTACATTCCATCCTGGAATCCTCTGACTTCTTAAATGATTTATTTTTAATTTACATGCATTCACGTTCACTCTTTCTGCTTTATAGCAGATAAAACTTTATAGTTTTATTGGTTTTGCGAAATGCAGTGTGTCATTTGTTCACCATTACAGTACTACACAGAATAGGTTCAATGCCTTAAAAATACCCCCATTCTGGGGCTTCCCTGGTGGCGCAGTGGTTGAGAGTCTGCCTGCCGATGCAGGGGACACGGGTTCGTGCCCTGGTTCGGGAGGATTCCACATGCCACCGAGCGGCTGGGCCCATGAGCCATGGCCACTGATCCTGCACGCCCGGAGCCTGTGCTCCGCAACGGGAGAGGCCACAACAGTGAGAGGCCCGCGTACCGAAAAAAAAAAAAAAAGAAAAAAATTCCCCCATTCTGAAATATGCTTCACCTGTTTCATTATGAAATGTGCTCCTTTTATTCAACCCTCTCTCCCTACCTCCAAGCCCCTGCCAGCTACTGATCATTTTATCCTCCTAAGTTTCTATCATTTTTCCTTTCCCAGGGTGTCTTACTAATTAGAATCATAGGACTCACACAGTGTGTAGTGTTTGCCGATTGACCCTTTTTGCTTAGCAGTATGCATTTAAGATCCATCCATGTAACTTTGTGAGTTCATAGCTCATTTATTGTTATTACTAATGAGAGTCCACTGCATGAATGTGCTACAGTTTGCTTATCCATACATCTATGAAAGGATTTTTGGGTTTGCTTTTGCTGATTATGAATAAGGGTGCTATTAGCATTTGTGTTAAGTTTTCCCGTGGACAGAACTTTGCAAATTCGTAAGGTAAAGACCTAGGAATAAGAGTGCTGAATCATAGGGTAAGAAGATGTTTTGTGTTACAAGAAACTAATAGGCTACATTTCAAAGTGGTTGTGTCATTTTACATTCCCATGGGCAAAAGAACTAGCTTTTGTTTCATGATAGTTCATATTATTTTTCTGGTTTACAACTTTATTGATTTCTGCTCTAATTTTTATTATTTATTTTCTTCTGATTGATTTAGGCTAAACTTGCTTTTTTTTCCCCTAGCTTCCTAAAGTAGAGGCTTAGATTATTGATATTAGATCTTTCTTCACTATTTTTGTAACTTTATTGAGATACAATCTCATGCCATACTATCTACTCAGTGTACAATTCAATATTTTTTAATATATTCACAGAGTTTTGCAACTACCAACACAATCAACTTTAGAACATTTTTCTCACCTGAAAAAGAAATCCCATGCCCTTGAGCAATCTTCCACCAAGCTCCCCATATTCTCCAACCTTAAAAAACCACTAATATTCTTTCTGTCTCTGTACATTTGCCTATTTTGGACATTACATATAAAATGAGTCATGACATGTGGTCTTTTGTGACTACCTTCATCTGCTGAGTGTAATTTTTTCAAGGTTCATACATGTTGTAGTATGTGTCAGTACTCCATTACTTTTATGGACAAATAATATTTCACTGTATGGATATACCACATTTTGTTTATCTGTTCATCAGTTAATGGGCATTTGAATTGTTTCAATCTTTTTGTTATTATGACTAATGCTTCTGTACAGATTTGTGTTCAAGTTTTTATGTATATGTTTTTTTTTTTCTCTTGACTATATACCTAGGAGTTGAATTGTTGGGTTGAATGGTAACTCTACAATTCACTTGTAGAGGAGGCACAGTGCTTGCTTATGTGAGTGGGCTTCAGTTCCATGCCAGCTCACAGAATTATTCAAACAAGCCAAACAAGTCAATCACATCTTCCCAGGGGAACCAGGGTCACCACACCCACACTTTTTTTTTTTTTTTTTTTTTCTTGCGGTACGCAGGCCTCTCACTGTTGCGGCCTCTCCCGTTGTGGAGCACAGGCTCCAGACGCACAGGCTCAGCGGCCATGTCTCACGGGGTTAGCCGCTCCATGACACGTGGGATCTTCCAGGACCAGGGCACGAACCTGTGTCCCCTGCATCGGCAGGCGGACTCTCAACCACTGCGCCACCAGGGAAGCCCCACACCCACTCTTCTGATACTATAAAGCCTGTCTTCCACAGACCCTGGTTATTCACTCTGTACCTGACTTTACTCTGGCACTGTATATAGCATTCAACATGTCCTCTCAACTTCTTCTCTCTCATGTGTGGGACTAATAAACCAATGTTGATATTACTCATCCAATGTTGGGTGTCATCTGTTTGGTTATCTTCTTAACCCCAGGGTGGGAGTCCTCCCTCACTAACACAGTGAAAAGGAAGTGATTAAAACAGAGTATTCTACAATCTCATGATTGACTCTCAGTATTTTAGTTGGCCTGTGTCTGTGCACTGTGGACTTCGCACATTGTTTTTCTTGCAGTGGTATTGTGACCTACCTTAGATGAGACAAGAAAGCCAGAAGGGACTGGAATGGGCATAATTACTTTCTACCAGCTGGAATAAGGCTCTGGAAAAAAGTCTTTTCCCCCCAAAGTATAGGCTTTTATTATATAGCCCACTCTGGGCATATTTTACAATTATTACACTTTTCCATCCTCTGTGAGAGACACGAGTGACTCTTTATCTGCTCGGATTACTGGAGGTAAAAGCCACACAACTATAGGGGGCACCATAGAACTGAGGCCTGCAGGAGTTTCTGTCTCTAACATTATGTGTCAAAATGACCATTTAAGTGTCCCTACCAGTTTATAGCTCCAGCATCTTCTACTCCCGGTAAGAATATCTCAGCTGTGACTCTGGATTTACCTGTCTCTCCCAGTTGCAGTTTGTACTCAAATTTTTGTTCTCTGATGGGTCCAAGAATAGACATTGATTTTTCAGTTTGTTCAGCTTTTTCTCTTTGTAAGAATGTGAGTGACTTGTAAGGGTGACTTCTAAACTCTGTATGTCATAACTGAAGCCAGAAGTGCTGTACTTTTTTTCTTTTTTAACTTTCTGACTCATATACTCTTTAATTACTCAAATGCAAATGTACATGTGATCAGTGTCATTTAAGCAAGAGCAGATCTGTAATCTGTCTGTATTTTCCTTCTTCTTCTCTTTGAACAAGCTGTGGAGTCTTAATTTAAGTCTCAATTCATGCATAATTCAGCTTCTGATGATACAGAGATGGCAACTAATTCAAGAGATTAATTTAGCTTTATACACATCCTCTAAGAAACCCATTTATATAGTAGTATCATGAGGTGAGCCTCCTGCTTGTTTTAGAGAAACAGAAATCCTAACTTGCAAACTTGCTTATTTGCTCTACAACAAACTCTTCAAGAGATAATTTTCATGCCTTTCTAGGAAAACACACATGGAAGTTTGTTAGTCTGTCTAGGAAAACACACATGGAAGTTTGTTACTGTTGTTGTTTTAGTTTGTTTTTTTTTTTGTTTTAATTCTTAATAGAGATACTCCCTAGAGGCTATGGCTCGAGATGTTCTAAACACTTTTATTCTTCTTAAAAAATATTTATTTATATTATCTTAATTGAAGTATAGTTGATTTACAGTGTTCTGTTAGTTTCTGGTGTACAGCAAAGTGGTTCTGTTATATATGTATTTATATATGTATTATTTTTCATATTCTTTACCATTATCGTTTATTACAGGATATTGAGTATAGTTCCTTGTGCTCTACATTGGACTTTTTCATTCTTACTTCCTCTTTTTGATATTCAAATATATAGACAAGTATACAAAACACAAATATTCCACTCAATGAATCAACAGAAAGTTAAGCCCTTTTTAATTATGATTATGACCCAGATTAAAAATAAAATTAGGGGCTTCCCTGGTGGCGCAGTGGTTGAGAGTCCGCCTGCTGATGCAGGGGACACGGGTTCATGCCCCGGTCCGGGAAGATCCCACATGCCATGGAGCGGCTGGGCACGTGAGCCATGGCCCCTAAGCCTGCGCATCCAGAACGTGTGCTCCGCAATGGGAGGGGCCACAATAGTGAGAGGTCCACATACCGCAAAAATAAATAAATAAATAAATTAATTAATTAAAAAGTAAAATTAAATAATCATGCAAAAATCCCCTTCACACCCCAAATTCCCATTACCCCAAAAATGCCCATTGTGGATATTGTTCCTTTAACAATTTAATGATTGTCTCAAGATTCAATTCAAGACAATACTTCCATGAACTCTCCACCAAAAAGTAAGCCCAAAGGAGGAGGAGCTTCCCAGAATGTAAATGACTGGATGTCAAAGACTCATGCTGTCTTTCTCTGAGTAGTGCCAAAAGTCAGTTCTTATATGAAAGGTTTGCTCTTATTTTCTAAAAATCACGAAAACACTTTTCTTAAGGAAAAAAGACACAGATTACCTCAATATTCTGAATGAGAGAGCATTACCATCAACTCTTTCAGAAGACACCTTAGTAACAGAGAACTGCCTATTTCAAACTGAATTCACAGTCCATTCTCAAAAGGAACATCTGAAGTGGATCTACTGAGGTGCTGAAAGAAAATGGTAAAATTTCCATTTATATAAAACTTTATAAAGTTCTATTTTTGTATATAATATACACTCTATATTGTGCATTAACACTACTGTGTATAAGATTTATGGATCACAACATCAATATATGAAGGACACAGAATATTCATGTAATAAAACTTTGGAGAACACTAATGCCCATTTTTTGGGGCAGATGTTTTCTTTTGAGTTTCATATAATTTAAGATCCCTCTTATTAAAGAATACAGAGGTCCTGGGGGGCTGTGGGCTCAGGGGCTTTTAAGGCAGCAGCCCTGCTGGTCCATGAGGCTCTGTCTCTGCTAGCCTAGTTCATCGGACTAAGGTGTGTCCCAGTACTGGTGCTGACAAGCTGGTGGGTGGGTACAAGTCCCAGGGTTAATGAGCTAGAGGGAGGGTTCCACAATGGCACTTGTCAGCCCAGTGCCCACGTGATAGATCCGGCTTCCACAAATGGCTGCTGCCAGTGTTTCTGTCCCCAGGGTGAGCCCCAGCTGCCTTCTGCTTCTCCAGGAAACTCTCCCAGATCGCAGGTGCATCTGACCCAGGCTCCTTTCAAACTACTGCTTCTGCCCTGGGTCCCAGAGCATGTGAGATTTTGTGTGTGCCCTTTAGGAATGGAGTCTCTATTTCCCACAGCCTTCTGGCTCCTCTGAGAATAAGCCCCGCTGGCCTTCAAAGCCAAATGTTCTGAGAGCTCATTTTCCTGGTGCAGGACCCTTTGTCCAGGGAGCCTGGTGTGGGGGCTTGGACCACTCACTCCTTGGGGAGAACCTCTGCAATTGTAATTTTTGCTGTTGGGTCACCCACCTGGGGGTGTGGATCTTGACTGTACAGCATCTTTGTTCTTCCTATCCATCCTGTTGTGGTTCCTTCTTTGTATCTTTAGTTATAGAAGATATTTTCGTCTATTATTCAGTTTTTTGTCATCAATAGTTTCTCTGTAAATAGTTGTAATTTTGAATTGCCTATAGAGAATGTGAGCTCAGGGTCTTCCTACTCTGCCAGCTTGGCCACTCCCATGGTTTTTATATATATTTTAAATTGGTGTATCAAATATACAGACAAGTGCACAGCACATATGTGTTCCATTCAATGAATTTTCAGAAAGCAGCCCTCTTTTTAATAATCACCAATTTAACTAATTAAATTAACACTTAAATCTCTCATTAACCCCCTCATATGGCCAGCTCACATCCATTCCCTCTCACTGTTTCCATCTGTCTCTCTAAGACAATGATTATTTAGTGTTCTAATAATACAATAATATGGCCAGTTTTGACTTGTACAAGTGTCATATAATATGCATTAGTATTCGCCTTCTTTGGCTTAACCTTGTCTGTGATATTATGCATGCTATTAAGTTTAGATATCAATTGTTATTTTTCATTGTTCTATGATATTCCATTGATAGATGAATATACCACAATTTATTTATTTACTCATTCTGCTATGGGCGGACATATGTATTATCTCCAGTTTGGGGCTCTTATGAATACTGCTGTTCTGAATTATCTACACATGCACATGAACAAGGATTTCTTTTTTAAACATGCCAAAGTCTGGAATGGTTAAATCATAGGGCATATGAACAATCATCTTTTCTGGATAATGTCAAACTGATTTCCAGAGTGGATGTACTGATTTAAACTTCCCCAACAATGCAAACAAAGAAAACATAGACATAATTATGAGAAGAATAAGACCTATACAATATAAGTGGAGATATTTTAATATAATTTTCTCAGTAACTAATATAATAAGTAAACAAAATTAACGAAGATATAGACAATCTTATAAAACACCCAGCTGACTGGTTCCAATTGAAAAGAAAGACAATAACAAGTGCTGACAACAATGAAGACTTTCATAAAAAATACAACTTCAAATTTCTATTCATTTCTTCCATGAAGACTTTTCTGTTCCTTCCTTCCTCAGCAGAATGAGCACTTTCTCCTTTGTGCCCTAACTGTATCTTACAAAACGTTTTAATTTACATGCATGTTTTGTCCACTTTTCTGAGCTTCATGAGGACAGATATCTCAAATATTTAGTAAAGCCCTAAATAAGTAATAGGAATACAATAAATGATTAGTGAGGCAAAAGAAAACTTTTCAGCCATATATTATCAGCTTAGAATTAATGGATTGACACTGCACAGCGTGAGTGTACTGAAACCTGTACACAGTATCAACAGTTGTTTAAGAGAAGAAAGATAAGAAAAATTGGTGAATTGTTGTCCTTCCAATAGAAATTGGCTAACTGTGCAAAGGATTTTAGTCCTTTGGTACAAAATCTCAATCTTCTTAGGTACCAGGCTTGTGTCGGTTTATTGATTCCCATTTCTCATGTATTATTCTTTCTGGGCCTCAGACAGTAAGGACTTCTTAGTATATATATAAGGAAGTTACATCACAGGTATGCTTGGATATATTCATTATTAAGTTTTCCACCATAAAACGAAAGAAAGAAAGAAAGAAAAACTCAAAGCGAGGCAATTACAGTGTAAAGCAATCAAAAGAAATTTGCGGGAGAAAGAAGTTTGTGGTACATACTACAATGGAGAGGTCCCTTTATTTTATAAATTACATATCTCAAAGGTATTTGAAAGAGAGCTGTGTGTTCCAGGAAGTCCTTCTGATCACATTGACTACAATGTGAGAAATTAAGAACAAACAGCCCAGAATTCTAGAGGCTGATGAATGATCTAATTCAGTCTTGATATTTATGTGATAGATTGCTTTTATCTCACCCCATGAGCAGAGGAGCTTCAGATAAGTAAGGAACACTTTTAAAGAGAGAAAATTAAAGAACCAGGTAACTATATAATCAATGCCTCATTTTGATTCATTAGTTAAGAGATGTCTCGCATAGAGCAGACTAGTCAAGGTGCATCCTTCTGAGTCACTGCATCTTTCTGAGGGATATGACCACTCCCACCAACCCTGCTCTGATGAGGTATCCCATGTCTGCTTTTTAGTACAACACCTGTTCTTGCCCTTGGGGGCCACAGCCAATTGGTTGAAAAACCAACATCAAATTCACGAATCACTAATCTATGCAAAATGATTGATGACATGTGAGGGGCTTTTCTTTGAAAGTTTAATGCATGCAAGGACAATGATAATCAACTGAATAATTATTTCCCTGAGAAATTTGAACCAGAGGTATTAGGCTTGTTAATTAATTGGGGAAAATTGAAAGCTAAAGAACACATAGAGAAGTCAGCAAGTGGGGACAATGAGTAAAGTGGAGTAAAGTGGAGTCAAGAGCTGTGACTATATCAGAATCTCCAAAGATGGCATCTTCAATCCTTCCTTCCTTGTAAATATATGCCTCTCTTACCCATTAGGAAATGGCGTTTATTCCCGGCTTTCCTCTTGTATCTAGGTTTGCCACATGACTTTCTTTGATGAATAGAATGGAATGAAGCCTGGGAATCTCTGCTTTTGCTCTTTAAGTGATTTGCCAAGCAAGAAGTCTGAGTACTCAAAGACGCCATGATGTGAGGGAGTTACAAAGGTACAAGAGGTCATATGGAGGAGTGCCATGATACAAATATGTGAGTGAAAACGTCTTAGACCCCACAACATAACCCAGCTGAGGGCAGCCTCAGGCAATGCCACGTGGGGCAGAGGGAGTCATGTGTCAGCATTTGGTCAACCCAAAGAATCATGAAAAATAATAAATGGTGGTTGTTTTATGTTACTGAGTTTTGGGGTTGTTACTCAGCATTAAATAAATGCAAGCAATGAGTAAGAAGACATGATTAAGCAGGAACCAAAACCAGAGAAAATATGTCCTCAGGAGAGATTGATTGACATGGGTAGAGGCAGAAACAGTACAGAATGAGATAGAGATGACCCAAGCATATTAAATGGCTGAGCCTTCACAGGGACACAAGGTCTTTGCTAGATAAGGATGTCAGCAGTAGGTGCAAAGACCTCCAGTCTTCATCTGTTGGTTATTTAAAAGGTTTCTGTTTAAAATAATCATTCTTCCTCTCTTCCCTCCTTACCCTTATTCTCCACCTAAATAAAATAGAGATGGTTAGACATCACTGTTTCATGACGGGTAAATGAAAAATTAACATTCTCAACAGTGTTGCAAAAATTAATTTGGGGGAAGGACGTTGTTAAATTAAGACTGCAGTTGAAGTGGTTTAGATGGTCTAGTGGGGTCTGGACACTCCTTTTCCTTCTGTGCTGGATTTTTGGCTTCATGGAGGGTCAGCTCCCCTAACCCTCCATTGTTCAAGGGACAAATGTATTTAATTTTTCATCAAACAGCTTTCATTCTTTTGACCTCATTATGATGGAAAACTATTACAAGATAAGAAAAAAGGTGTCACCAAACAGTAAACAAATAGTTGTTTATGCACCGTATAACAAATGACCAAACCTCTGCAGCAAGACTGCTTGGATTCACCTCTGTACATCTATCTCTAAACCAGGATGCTCAGTCCTGTATTTTCCCCACCACATTCTATCTATAACTAATAAACTCCCATCATTTCCCACTGACACCACTTACTGCAGGCCTGGTGGCTTTGTGCATCTTGCTGATTTTGACAGGGGCCATGGCAACACATCAAGTGGCCATCAGGGACAACTAAAAAGAATACTTCCTCTCATACATCCTGAGAAGCTGGCCATGGCCAGCTGCTCCTGCCTGAGGGCACTTTGTCTTAAGGTGTGTCCCCTGAATATACCCCTTGTGCCTGGAAAGGATATGGCAAAGAAAGATGTATTATGTCTGATAATCTTTCACATTAAATCACACATAAGGTCAGAACTATTTTCTTCAAGCATCTTGTACATTATTTGAAGAGACCAGGAAAGAAGCTTAAAGTACAAAGCAGAGATGTAACAAACTTCTCCTGGCTGATTTTCTTGTAACTTTAACAATAATACTTGGTTATGACTCCATTAACATCAAGTTCAAAATCAGGCAAAACTAATCTCTAGTGTTAGAGGTCAGAATATTGATTTCTTCCAGGGAGACGCCAACCGAATGTGCCAGGAGAGTCTAGGTTGCTGGAAATATTTTCTGTGTCTTGATTTTGTCAGCAGTTACACAGGTGTGTACATTGCAAAAGACATTAAGCTGTACCTTTAAGGCTTTTAGACTTTCCTGTATGTAAGCTATACCTTAATTTTAAAATATAATAAAATGAAAAAATAATACTGGACTAAATATGTAAAGTCAATGGAGAATTGCAAAGCCAGATGGAAACCCAGAATAACAGGCATGAATACAGACTATTTCAAATAAAGACTAAACCAAGATTTATACTCATCTTTCCTATAAGCCAAGAGTCAGAGAGCTCCAAAAGTTGTTTTTTCTCAATGATTTTTTTCAAGTCTTCAGTACCCTCTCCCAAAAAAGAAATTTCTCCAATCTCACATTCAAAAATAAATAAATAAATAATAAATGTCATTCTAACCAAACACACAGTAATAAAACTTTATGTATACAGGTGTGTTTCATGTTAGAAACCCTGGAATTGCCAAAAATAAAGTAACAAATTTACAAAGCAAGAATGTCGGTAATAATGAGGGATGTGCATGTAGCATTACATGAGCATAGGAATCCACAGCCAAGATCCTTGGTCTTTAAAGCAGTATTTAATGGTTAATAATGAACTTATACATAAAATTTCCACTATATATATGTATTTTTTTATTGAAGAACTATAGTTGATTTACAATGTTATGTTAGTTTCAGGTGTACAGCAAAGTAATTCAGTTATACATATAAATATATCCATATTTTTCAGATTCTTTTTCCTTCTAGGTTATTACAAATTATTGAGCATAGTTCCCTGTGCTATACAGTAGGTCCTTGTTGGTTATCTATTTTACATACAGTACTATGTATATGTTAATCGCAACAATCTCAATATGTTGTCCATTATATATTTAATGTCTAAAGTAAGATACATTTACATGTCAAATTTGAAGTATCACTTACTAATTCCAAAGACTTGTATATTCTAATTCCATAGTTGTTGGAAAACAATGAAAGGAATTTAACATTGCACTGTGGTTACACTCAGTCATCTTGCCTCTCCAAGATGTGGCATGGTGACAGGAGCAGAGAAGAGTGACTAGCAAACTTAGTAATGAGTATTTAATTTACATTTGTGTCTTAAAAGAAAATAATTTATGAGTAAAAGTATTATGTCATCTGCATTGAACTTTGATAAAACCATGATCAGTTAATTTTGGAATGAGCAAATGAAAGCCATGATACCCATGGCACAGAAATCTAATGTTAGATGGAAATTAACACAACCAGGTATTACCAAATATTATTTAGATTGATCTAGCTCTTTACACTTCTCAAAGTATCTGCATTTCACACTCATTCATTGATCCTCAAAATAGCTATGTGAGAAATAGGAGAACACTTTCATCTCTACTTGTTGGAGGAAAACCTGAAGTAAACAGCAAAGGTTGAGCCTGATGTACCTTAAGGAGCTTCACCTCCAGGTGACCTCTATCTTGTCACTTATACTATACCACTGCCTTTATGCTATTGGCTTTAAAAATTACAAATTAAGAAGAATGTCTTAAATGAAATAAGAGTTATCAAATTAGACAACAAAGGCATAAATAGGCTCTTTTGCAAATTTATATCCCCATGTTTGTATAGCACACAAGATTAAGATGAAAGTCACAAACTATTTTGGCTTTAAAGGAATTTGTATATTTTCTATAACTAGAAGGTAATCTTGATTCAAGTTTTTTCTGCACTGTTTAACCTCAATCCTGATTCATTCTTTTGCTGGCGTCCCATCAACTTGAAAATTTACCCCCACTATTCATAGTGAAGACGGTCTATCTACTAATTGCCCAAACTCCAGAAACAAAGAATTCTGGGCCTTGTGTGATGTCTTTTGAAATCTATGGGAATCAAAGCTGCTTGATTCCCCTTAAACTATCACAGGTCAATGAACAAACAAGAAACAAGGTACAGAGTTAATAACTCTGGAAACATGTATTCAATTAGGGGTGCAATAAAGAGGTAAAAGAGGGAGATTTAAGATGAAGGTTGGACTCCAAAGTCCAGAGGCTGAGTTTTGAATTCTGATTCCATCTGGGGAGACCCCACGGGTTACCAGTCTCTCTCAGCCATCTGTAAAATGAAGAATATTAATAATTACTTATATTATTATATTATTCCCAGAGTAACTGGGAAGATTAAGTGTGGAAAATATATGCAAAATGCCTAGAACACTCTAGAAATGACATCTATTATAACCGGTGGAATAGAAGCATTAACCATAGGAGGTATAAAATAAAATTATGTCAGGTAATAAAGAGCAGAAACTGTTGTTCAAGGGCAAAAGGGAGATAGACCACTTCCCTGGCCTCTCTTGCTACCCCGTAATGACTGAATAATCTTTGTTTTCATAATGCCATGTTTGCATAGCTCTCTGATTGCCAGCACAACATAATTACAAAATGACTATGTTAATGGAAGTTTTAGATCATTTATTAAAAGTAAAGTTTTCACATTTTGCATCCAAATTCATTGATTATGCATAAAGAAGTCAGGAAAGCCTTGTAGCTTTATTAAATTGATCGACATCTAATAACTTAATTATCTACAGAAACAGATGTTACCTCAACTGAAAACAAATTATCTTATACACAGGGAAGAAAATTAAAGCATCAAACACTATGGAGATCTTTAGAATGACCATATTGTGGCTAAGAGGAGAGAGAAAAACCACAAAACATCAGGACTCCTGATTTGGGCTCAATTCTTTAATGTTTTCCAAATGGTTTTCATCATGGATATTTTTTACATCTCATTTGACTCCAGTTTAGGAGTCTGTGCAAACACACACACACACACACACACACACACACACAGACTTTGGTGATGTTCAAATCCAAAAGGTGATATTGAGGTATTTCCTTCTTTCAGATCACGGTGAACTGTGATCTTATTTGTCCTGAAAAAGGAAATGGCATTGCCCACCTTCGTTCAGTCCTCTGAAAATAAAATCTCTGCCAAAGAGTAACTACTAACACAAAGAGTCCCCAGAGTTTTTTGTTTTGTTTTGTTTTGCTTTTCTTTCCTGGTGTTCCCAGCCTTTTTCTTAGAACACTTGCTTCCAGGTTATTTCTTCTGTTGACTATCCTAGCCTCTGGTTCATTGTTAACTTTTACCTTCCAAAAAGAGGATCAGGTCAAGTGGCCACTTTCCTCAGTATATCCTTGGCTTTCCTTTGACACTGAGTAAGTTTTATCCCTTGTTAGTAACACGTCAGTTTGCCAGGGATAAACATCTCTTCCATTATGACCTGTGTCCAG
Source organism: Hyperoodon ampullatus (assembly GCF_949752795.1). Taxonomy (NCBI): domain Eukaryota; kingdom Metazoa; phylum Chordata; class Mammalia; order Artiodactyla; family Ziphiidae; genus Hyperoodon; species Hyperoodon ampullatus. The sequence continues at coordinate 102,890,249 of NC_136921.1, forward strand.
AGCTCTTTACCTTGATAATACTGAACCTCACTTCCATCTTGGGGAACATCTACTGTGTCTCTTAGATCCATAAGGTGGAACTGGATTATTTGTTTAATAACCCACAGTTTGTAGTCATAAAATCACAGAAAATTAAAGTGGAAAATAACCTTAGAGGTAATGTATTTCTAGCTCCTATATCATGGATGGAGAACTGAGGCCAAATTATATTAAAGGATGTGTCTGATTTTATAGACAGGAAAGGTGGCATTATCAGAATTATCACCTGAAGATGCTGCATCTAAGTGGATTGAGGGGCGGGGGCTGGGTTTGAGAGGACTGCTCAAGATGAGATACTGAGGAGCATGTGATGCAGGACATGAAGACAGCTACAGCACACATGTAATGCAAGGTCATTGATGATGGCAAAGATTGACAGGCGCATCAAACGGCACACCTGAGGAGGGAGGCATTTAGGGGCTCTGGGCAGGAGGGTGGTGTCTGGAGTTCTGCTGGAAGTTAGAGGGAGCAGAATAGAATGACTGTGTCTATCCTTCTCTTCATTAATAGTTATAATAGCAACCACTTATTGGGAAGTTACTGAAGCATTCTTCTAAACCCCTCATTTGTATTAACTCATTTATCCTTACAACAATCCTGTGGGCAAGTATTCTTAACTTCATCTTACAGGTGAAGAACCTGGGGCCCAGAAGAGGAGGTGGTGGCCCAAGCCTTACAGTGTGCTCCTTCCCAGGGAGACTGACTCCAGAATACCAGTCTTAACCAAACCATTGCATTGCCTCTCTATGCCCCATTGCCAGAACTGGTGACTGGCAATACATACATATTTAGGGTCAGTTGTATCTGACATCAGAATGAGCCAGAATTTAGCGGCTGTGAACCTGGAAATTTTACTAACTACTCAAGGCTCATTTCAAATTCCTCTCCATATGTTCTCTTTCCCTCCCCCAAATCCCTGTGCTGTAAATCTGGAAAGTCTTCCATCTAGATTGCTGGCCTGGGAGCCAATTGCTAAAGGCAAGAGGAGACAGGCTCATCTACAGCTCATGGATTATCTGAGTTGTTCGTCATCCATCATCGTTCTAACTGGTTGATGTGGCTGAAAAGAATCAAGTGCCAGAGGGAGATTCTTTTTATTACTCCTTTACTTTTGATTTGTCTTCTGATTGACACTGGTACCCATGGCATGGCAGGATAGCACTTATATTATTCCATGTGTGTTTTTTTACAGATGCATTGGAAAGATTTCCTGTACTCCATACATAGCCCATGAGAGCTAAGGGAGCCCAGATTTCTTACAACTTGGGGCTCAGCAGTGAGGGAGAAACCTTATCTCTCTAGAGGTTTGGAGATTAGCTCTGGGCTTCTGAGTTGTTGCTGTTATTCCCTTCATACCCATAGATCAATACTCAGAGGGAAACCACAAAGATTCAAGACACATAAGTAAGTCTGTTTTCAAGAGGAAAATATTTCTTAAATGCAAGTGATTGCAGCTGGAGACAGTCCTCCAAACACCTCTGCCCATCTTAGGAAGGAGTTCTGTCATGTTGATAATGCCTGCTCTGCAAGAGTTTAAACTTACCAAGGCCAGGAACTCTAATCTAAATATGAGTGGTCATATAACAGAGCTGTTCCTGGGCAGGATTAGAAACTAAGTAAAATTGTCTTCTACCGTCTGCCATCAGACAGATAGAAGGCATTCAATGATGGTCATATTGCTTGTGCCCACAATCCTAAACATATTTCCAACCCTCACCACAAAGGATAAAAAACATTCATCATATTACTAGGAATTAAGTATCATTATCCTCATTTTCACATGAGCATAACGAGCCTCAGAGCCCAATTGCCTAACTCTAGAGTGAAGCTCCTTCTCCTTTGTCCACTTCTGTTCCTGAATTGCCAACTCTAACCCATTGCATTGATGTTCTCCCCCTTTCTTTGGCTTTAGGACCAGCTTCTGAGTATATGCTCACCTTCTGAGCTTACACATACAAGTCATTTCTTGGGTGTTGCTCCCCATTGCTTTCTCAAACTCAAGAGCATCTTGATACCGAACTTGTATAGGACGTGAAATTTGAATGATTATTTGAATGAACTAATTTTAGCATCTGTCCAGGGAGAAGGTTACATACACACTGCCACTATAAGTATATCTGTGGGGACAGTAGTTTTACTTGTGGACACATGTTTTTGATCACCCTGCAGGCAAAAATAGCACATGCTTACTGTCTTCCTCCTTTCTTGGGACTTGGGCTGCAAGATTATTGGGCAGGCAGATATACAGAAAACTAGTCCAGCTCCTCTTGGTTTGGAATCATGTCAAAGGGTTTTCACTTCTCAAATATTAATGGTAACAGGAGGGGAAAAATCTAGAAAGATGACTAAACTGACACTCTGAAAAAAGCATCATCTATTCATTAGTTCACTTGCTCATTCATCCAGTCTTTCCACAAATGATTCTGAATGCTTAACAAACCCAGGACCCTGTGCTAGGAATTGCAGCTATGGAGATGAGTGTGCCTTTCCCTGTCAGCACCATTCCCATTATGAGTTTATCGACTAATGGGAAATATACCTAAAAATGTACAGTCTATCATAGCACAATTGTTACATGCAAGAGGAAGCCCAGGGCTTCCCTGGTGGCGCAGTGGTTGCGAGTCCGCCTGCCGATGCAGGGGACGCAGGTTCGTGCCCCGGTCTGGGAAGATCCCACATGCCGCGGAGTGGCTGGGCCCGTGAGCCATGGCCGCTGAGCCTGCCTGTCCGGAGCCTGTGCTCCACAACGGGAGAGGCCACAGCAGTGAGAAGCCCGCGTACCGCAAAAAAAAAAAAAAAAAAAAAAAAAAAGAAAGAGGAAGCCCAGAGTGCCAAGGAACACCATACACAAACTAAGGGACCCAAGATGATTTCTCAAGGAAGCTGAAGAGAGAACTAAATCTTCAAGGAGACAGAGGAATTATGGCATTTTGAGGGAAGAGGACATGTCCCATAGAACAAAGAAATGTGAGAGACTATTGGAGGTGCCCTAAGTCGTTCCATGTTTATGTTGTTGGTGACAGTGGATGTGTGGGAGAGAGTGTTTGGGGAATGGACAACTATAAGGCCAGGGAATTTTGCAGTGATATTAGCTTAAAGGATCTTATCAGAGGAGCAACAGAGGATAATTCAGAAAGAGGGATGATCAGGGAACCAGGAAGGCTGGGTTTTCTGTCCTTGGAGGAAGAGATAAAGACTCAATTATAAGATTAGTGTGTAACAAGTTCCTTGCAGGTTTTATTCTCTGGCATCAGGTGGTGGGGCAGAATTTGGCAGCAGGGTACAATTCAGGGATCAACATCAGTGGAAGAGAGGGTGAGAATCTAATATTGGGCGCAAGGAAAACCTGAAAGGACAATCAGAGATTTATTGCTTTGGATTGAAATTGATTGACAGTTAGTCATTAGATGCGGGCTGCTCTGGGACAGATGTGTCCTTGGGCAGACAGTTCTTTGCAGCTGAGGCAAACCCCACAGTGGCTGGGGGATGTCTGCTGACCACATTCTCAGTATCTGGGGAAACAAAGCCTTCCTTGGAGAGGTCTGGTCTGCACAGCTCTATGTCAACCCAAACACCTTGTATAGGGAACACCAAGGTTTCTTATTTCTTCCTTACAACGACTCCATGGAACTTTACAGATTAAGAGATTGTGATTCAGAGAATCCATTTCTCATGGCCACACAGGCTGTTCCTGATGCCTCTGTGTCCCCCACTTCTTCCACACTTTCCCCTGGTTTCTGCACTGTGCAACATGAAAAGTGTTGGAGACCTGTAAGATTTTCCTGAAAATTGAGATCTAGTTGGGAGGAAAAGATTGAAAAATACAAAAGTGTGCAAAAGAGTCCTTAGTCTTGACATCTAGAGTGGTCAAAATTCTAACTATTTCCAAGAAGGAGTGAACTCAAGGTGGGTTGAGATGATTTGGGAGTTTTAAATGAGGCCAGAGTTTCATTGGGCTGGGAGGATTTATTTGGATTGCTATAAACAAAATGATTCCAAAGGTAGTAATGTCATATTATGGGATAAAAATCATTTAGTCACTCCTTTGGGATCAGTATCAGAGCTTGGTAATTCCTACCAGGGTCAGAAATTTAGAAACCCCAGAGAATCTTGCCCAAAGGAACTTTAAATTTGTTGTTAAATTAATTTTAAAATCACATTTTAAAATTGCAAGAATAAATCCGAAATGCTATCTGTTTATATTTTACTCTGAATGGTTAAAACTGCAGTGAAATGTAGACTACAATGACATTTGCTTTTTAGCATACAATTTCCACATAGGTATTTTCCCTCACATTATCTGCACACATTTTTTTTAACAATTTATATGTTACACCACAGAAGACAGGGTCAAATGGATCACAGATTCACTGTAAGAAAAACAGGAATCCCCCAGAGAGCAGAATGATTTGTTCCAGTGAGACGGAGTGGAGCAGGGAGAGGGAAGAGGTGTTATGGTGTATTAGCTAATGCTGCTCAATAATTTACCAATCAATTAAAATGCCATTATTATTCTCCTTTGTCACTTAGAGTCTGTGGTATTTAAAGGTCACATGGGTGCTGTTGGGGAGGACAGCTATTAACAAATACATGAAAATAGCATTTCCAATCTCTCTACTAGGGTGTCAAGGTAATTTGTGTCCAGCTCAACTTACACTCATCAGCACACAAGGGCAGATGTTGACAAATCTAGTCTACTAAGATAAATGAGAAGGAGAGAAAGTACTCAAAGTTCTGACAAGGGTGTAGATAATCAGAGAGGCAAATGGAATTTGATACTCCATGATCTTTTGATCATTCCAACTGGGGTCAGAAGATATCTGCCTGGGAGGAATTTTTAGGATCCTCTGCCTAATTTGATTTCCACATTTACATTGACTAGACTCTAACCAAAGATGAATGACTTGTTTGAAATCATAAACAATTTAGTTGTAATTATAATTTATTAATTACTAAATAATAATTAGCTTTTATTGAGCATTTAATGTTTGTCAGGGGCTGCATTTCACACTTTGCATGCATGTCATTTATCATAATAACAACATAGGCAATAAAACATATTATATCCATTTTTTATTATCTCCATTTTACAGACAAGAAAACTGAGACACATGCTAAGTAACATGTTTGAAGTCTCATGACTAGTAAGTGGTAAAACCCTTTTCTATTATTCTTGAAATTTCACATCTCCCTTAATTATTTACTTTGAATCGGTCTGTTATTTCTTATGTGCTGAATTATGCTAACTGGTTATATTATAAATGGCTTGTAGAGGTGAGCTGGACCTTGGATGTATCTATTTCACAAAATAATCTAATTCATAGCTGAATATGCAACATATGTTGAGGAAATATTCATAGAGAGCATGAATGGCTATTTCAATTTCTACTTTGAAAGACTGAACCTTGAAAGAAATGGTGTCATGTCCACACATTCATATACTTCTCCCCTACTGACACACTGTGGATAGAAACACATACTAAACTATTACTGAAGTGATGGTTCAGTTTGAACGTCTGGGGCTGCCTGTGCGTGAACATCCATCTCAACTCTGGTTGGCAGTAGAGACCGATTATTCAACAAATATCAAGTCAGCATAGCATAGTCACCAGTCATTGCCTGGAATCTCCTTTTGACTAAAGAGTTCATTTGTTGGGATTATCCATCTTTACAGAAACACAACCTGAAATTTCCCTTTTAGCTCAGCAAGGTTTCACAAGAATGGCTTCTGTGAGTCAGGCAAAGTGGTCTTGGGCATAGTTATTGGGGATGAATGAGATGCATATCCCTTCAGTGCCCCTTTTTTTCAAGTTTCTATTCATTTTCCACCTCACTTGACCCTACGCCATTTTCTCCACAGCAGTAACAATGAGAAAGGCAGCTGGGATAAAGGCAAAAACTTACAGAAGAATTACAAAAATGAGTTTGAGGCTCAGGTCTGCTTTTTCAAGACTTGGTGAGTTGATGTAAGACCCTTAACAGAGGTTGAGTCATAATTTCCTCCTGTGTATAGCACTAACTTTACAGATTTGTTTTTAGAGGACTAAATGAGATAAATGGAAAGGTTCTTGTTGCCTTTCCTCATATGTCATGGACTCCAACGATCTTAAACCAATCGAGTTCTCTGAAGGTAACATGCTTGCCTTCCTTGTCCTCAGCCCTCTCACACTTATTGTTCCTATGGGACCTCAAAGTCCTTTCCTGCTTCACCTGCTAATGACATAGGGTCCAAGCAGATTATAAATGAATTAACAGCTCTTGGAGCATAGAAGGAGATGACTAAAACCTTTAAGGGATTTTTTAAAAACTCTATTCTGCTTCTTCCACACATTAATGAAATGCTAAAAATGTTTAATGGAGATTTTCAAGAAATAATTAGATATTTATCATCTTATATTTCATTAATGAATTTGGTTTTCTTATCACAATACTTTAATTGACATTTAAACATATCCTCATTACACAATATTTTAAAATATAATTGAAATAATCTATGTGGAGTGCCTCTGTCACTTAAAGATGAAGATAGAAACTTTAAAAATCATTTGAATTTCTAATTGAAAAATAATTGGGTTTAAAAGAAGGGAATTATGATAATCATTAAGTGTGATAAAATAAGGATTTGTGCTGAATTTTCAATTAATATAAAAGTATAATCTCATGAATATTCTTGAGGACAATATTTATGCTAAATGCTTGTGTTTTACAGACCCTAAAAATGACTTGGGGAGTAATGTGAGAGAATAGGTAAAAAGGGGGCCATGTGGATTACTGTAAAATTTTATAATCTAGAAAAATCTAAAGGGTGAGTATATAGATGTTTAACTGATCAAAATCTTTTTTTTTTTTTTTTTTTTTTTTTTTTTTTTGCGGTACACAGGCCTCTCACTGTTGTGGCCTCTCCCGTTGTGGAGCACAGGCTCTGGACGCCCAGGCTCGGTGGCCATGGCTCGCGGGCCCAGCTGCTCTGCGGCATGTGGGATCTTCCCGGACCGGGGCACGAACCCGTGTCCCGTGCATTGGCAGGCAGACTCTCAACCACTGAGCCACCAGGGAAGCCCCAAAATCTATTTTTAAGCCCAGCAATTATTGTGGTAATTCCTAATGTTGAACAGATTTGAGGTGATGCTCCTGAGGATATGCCTACCACCACCCTATTCCCATTTCACTGTGACAGAACAGGACATTGCAAAGACCAGTGTCTTCATCTCCTTCCCTGATCCAGAGAATCTCTCTCTCTCCTTTATTTTCTCCCAGTCACAGCTTTATTAAAGTGTAATTCATATACTCTGAAATTCTCACTTTGAAGTGTACAATTCAGTGTTTTTTGTATATTCACAGACTTGTGCAACCATCCCCACTATCTAATTTCAGAATGTCCTTGTCACCCTCAAAAACACTCTGTACACATCAGCAGTCAATTCTGATTTGACCCTCCCCATCCCCTAAAACCCACCAATCTAATTTGTCTTCTTCTTCTTTTTTTTTTTTTTTGTAGTATGTAGGCCTCTCACTGTTGTGGCCTCTCCCGTTGCGGAGCACAGGCTCTGGACGCCCAGGCTCGGTGGCCATGGCTAGCGGGCCCAGCCACTCTGTGGCATGTGGGATCTTCCCGGACCGGGGCACGAACCCGTGTCCCGTGCATTGGCAGGCGGACTCTCAACCACTGCTCCACCAGGGAAGTCTACTTTGTCTTTATGGATTTACCAAGTCTGGCCATTTAACACAAATGGAATCATGGTCTTTTGTATCTGGCTTCTTTCTTTTTGCATAATGTTTTCAAAGTTCATCTACATTGTAGCATGTGTCATTTTTCATTCCTTTTTATTACCAAATCATATCACACTCTATGAATAGAACACATTTTGTTTATCTATTCATCAGTTGATGGATATTTGGGTCGTTTCCATTTTGGGCTATTATGAAGAATACTACCAGGAATATTTGCACAGAGGGCTTTGTGTAGACATATACTTTCAATTATCTTAGGTAAATTCCTAGGAGTGAAATTGCTGGGTCATATGGTAACTCTAAGTATAACATCTACAGAAATTGTGTAACTGTTTTCCAAAGTGTCTGTATAATTTTACAATTTCAAAAGGAGTGTATGAGAATTCAACTTTTCCACATCTTTAATGTGACATTGTGTTGCCTTTCTTTTTGACTTTAGTGACTGTGAAGAAATATCTTATTGCGATTTAGATCTGCATTTCCCTAAAGACTAATGATATTAAGCATTTTTCTTGAGATTATTGATCATTTGTATATCTTCTTTTGAAAACTATCTATTAAGTCCTTTGCCCATTTTAAAATTAGATTATTTGCAAAAGCTCTTCAGTCTGGATGTCATCCCTTACTAGTTATGTGATTTGCAAGCATTTTCTCCCATTATGTAGATTGACTTTTCAATTTGAGTTTTTAGATGACACATAACAGAAATTTTTATTTTTAATAAAGTTCAATCTATCTATATTTTGTTTGGTAAGTACACTTTTGGTGTTGTATCTTAAGAGCCCATAGGCTAATCCAATGTCACATTTTTTTTTCTAAAACGTTTTTAGTTTTACACTTACATTTTATGTCTATGAACAATGTTGAGTTATTTTTGTGTATAAGATGAGGTAGAAATCTCGCTTTATTCATTTACACACAGATATCCAATTGTCCCAGTACCATTTCTTAAAAAGACATTTGTCTTGAGACCTTTAGTGAAAGTCATTTGCCATAAACTTGAGTTTACTTACTTTTGGCCTCTCAATCATATTTTATTGATCTATGTATCTAGTCTTATGCCAGTACCACACAGCTTTTGTTACTGTAGCTTTGTAAGTTTTAAAATTGGGAGGTATACAGTATGCATCATCTAAATTTTGTCCTTCTTTTTCAAGATTGTTCTGACTATGTGGGGGTCCATTGCGTTTTCATACGAATTTTTGTATGAATATGTTACTCTCTGCAAAAATATCAACCAAGACTTTGATAAGGAACATGTTGAATCTGTTTTGGAGAACTGGAGAATGTTAATTCTTCTCATCCAGAAAACATGGATGTCTTTCCATTTATTTAGGTTCTTTTAAATGTATTTCAACAATACCTTGTAGTTTTCATTGTACAAGTCTTATACTTCTCTTGTTCAATGTATTCCTTAGTATTTTATCCTTTTGTATATCTTGTAAATGTAACTGTCTCCTTAATTTATTTTTGGATTGTTCCTTGCTTGAGTATAGAAACACAATTGAGTTTTGCATTTCATCTTTTATTCTGCAATCTCGCTCCACTCATATATTTGTTCTAAAAGTTTGTTTTGAGGATTCATATATACTTTCTGTATACAAAATCATGTCTTTACATAGACATATCTACAGGTAAGGATAGTTTTAGACCTGTTTTTTCAATTTGTGTTCCTTTTATTGTTACTTTTTTATTTAACCTAATTGCTCTGCCTAGAACTTCCAGTATAATGTTAAATAGAAATAGTGAGAGTTGACAGCCTGGTTGTGCCTGGTATTAGTATTAGTTGATGGGCCAACATTTCCTATTTATTTGCATGTCACATAATTTTGTTGAAAAATAGACATTTAAACAATATAATTTGGCAAGTCCAGAAGTCACATTTTCTTCCTTCCTCCAGAGTTTGTTGTTGCTGCTTTTTCTTTAGTGACTTTTGAATTAATCCTGTAAAGTTTGTATTTGTTTTTCATGTGTGGCCACTCTAGTATCTGTTCAGTTAACTTAGGGTCAGTAAATTGTTGCACAGAGATTTCATTAAATGCCTTGGACCAACAAATCTCTCAGTCTTTGCTAAGGACCTTTGTGCATATATTAAGGCACATCTTCAACAGTCTGGTGGTTTACAACTCTGCCTTAGTTTTCACTTCCTGCTCACATAGAACCTCACCATCATTCAATGGTGAGAGCTGGGTCCTCTCCCATGCATGTCACAGCCCTGGGCATGCATCCAGTCCTATGAAAGTGCCTGGCCGTCTAGATTTTCAGGAATATTTCAGAGCTTTTCAAAGTCTACTATGGACATCTCATTCCCCATCTTTCCTTTTAAGTTTTTTCTTGTCATCCTTTTGTCTGCCCCAAGTTTTATCATCACTCATGCAGTTCTAATGTTAAACAGTTGAAGCTTGCATTTTCCAAAAATTGTCCTGGGGAAATAGCTGTTCTCACTGAGCAAGTTCTGAGTCATGTCAGATGGAGACAAACCTTGTGAATGGGGAGTATCCAGGGAGCTGCCAGATGGGTTATATAATGACAGTTCTCTGGGAAATGAACTTTTTTGGAGATCTGAATCCTCTCTGCCTATTCCAGTTGCTCTTAGACTGCTAATTTTCAAAACTACTGTGACTGGGAGGCTGTTGGTTTTCCAGGTGATGATGGAGCTGGGAATAGGATGGGTTAAAGCATCACAAAGATTGCTGTTCTGATATTCAGTCACTTTCCACAGATTGTTTTAAACCTTTTGTTAATTTTGAAAGTTCTGAAAAAATTGATTTTGACAATATTTTCTTTTTGCTCTTACGAATGATCAGAATGTTGGACGTCCTCACTCCACCATTCTGGAGCTGCATCTCTCCCAACATGGTTTTTAACATAATATTATCTACATTATCCTTTTGCTTTTCTTTGCCTTCCATCTCCCTCCAGTGTGGATTTATGTGAGATTGAGTTTTTGTGTAAAATGCTGTATATGAGAGAAGAAGTATGCATGGCCCTAATACTGGGAGACTAAAACCATATGTGGGAGGGCTGAAGAACTGGTTTTGAAGACAGTCTTGAAAAGTCACATATCTTAATGAAAGTGTTCAGTTTTGAACAGAACTTTTAAAATGCAATCATAAAAATACTCACTCTCTGTCTCTTTCAATAATAATACCAGGTATTCACCATAGGATAGGACTTGTAATGTTGATATAGACTTAATGTTGAGAACATTTTGGGGAACATTGTAATGATATTCACAAAAATCTTACTGAAAGATTTTCTCTTTATTTATTATTTGATTCTTTGTGCAGTCACCTTTCATGTATCAAGGTTGTCAAGAGATCAATAAAAGCTGCTAAGATCTGAAAAGCAAAGTTTTATCTTAAGGGTCCCATGGGGTTACTGAAGGGTTATGTCATGAATAGGGAGGGGAAACCTGTTGGTTATTGAAGTTGCATGACAGAGGTAAGCATAGGCTTCTGCTTTTCACCAACCATGTGATCCTGAAGCTCGTGCTTGCGCCTTCCCGGACCTCAGTTTCCTTATTTGCTCAATGACTCTGGCCAAGTCTCCAAAACTTTTCATCATATTTCTGTGTTTTTTAATTGAATTATAGCTGATTTACAATATTGTGTTAGTTTCGGGTGTACAACAAAGCGACTCAGCTTTATTTTTATTTTTTTCAGATTTTTCCCATTATAGGTTATTATAAGATAGTGAATATAGTTCCCTGTGCTATACAGTAAATCCTTGTTGTTTATTTTATTTATAGTATTTTCTATCTGTCATCCCATACTCCTACTTTATCCCAACCCCCTTCCCTCTCTGCTTAGATAACCATAAGTTTGTTTTCTATGTCTGTGAGTCTGTTTCTATTTTATATATAGATTCATTTGTATTACTTTTTTAGGTTCCACATATAAGTGATATCATATGATATTTGTCTTTCTCTGATTTACTTCTCTAAGTAAATCCACTTTGCTGCAAATGGCACTATTTCATCATTTTTTTATGGCTGAGTGATATTCCATTGTATATATGTACCACATCTTCTTAAGCCAATGGTCTGTTGATGGGCACTTGGGCTGTTTCCAAGTTTCGGCTATTGTAAATAGTGCTGGTATGAACATTGTGGGTGCATGTATCTTTTTGAATTAGAGTTTTTGTCTTCTATGGATATATGCCCAGGAGTGGGATTGCTGGATCATATGGTAATTCTATTTCTAATTTTTTAAGGAACCTCCATAGTGTTCTCCATAGTGGCTGCACCAATTTATATTTCCACCAATAGTATAGGAGGGTTCCTTTTTCTCCACACCCTCTCCAGAATTTATTATTTGTAGACTTTTATGATGGCCATTCTGACCAGTATGAAGTGACACATATTGCTGTTTTCATCATAACAATCTTGTTATAACGCAAGTATATATCAACAAGATGACAATTAGAGCTTCTGATAACCATAGGACAACTACTAAAGAAAAGATATTCAGTGACACTTGTTAAAGATAGTAAGGCAGCTTTATTTAGTATAGAGACCAGGGCAATGGAATTTTACAGTGGGAGAGAGAGGTTGGGCAAGTGGGAATTTGTAGCCAAGAAGTAGAGTGGGGGTCAGTTGATGGAAAATCACTGAGAGGAAACATCAGGGATAAGGGAGGTTCTGGCTAAACTGACTGAACAGGATTCTTGAGTGGACAAGCCAAGGGGATCAAACATTACCCGGGGATGGTGGCAGTTGAAGAATCTGATCAGATATTGAAGTGGGGGGTTGTTCTGGTTACACTGATTTAGCGAGGTTCTTGAAAACTATTCTCAGCAGTATATTCCTTATCTGAGGATTACATTCAATTGTTTCACTGAATCATTCTCTTTCCTGAGTTACTGTTTGCCCCTGATCTTGATCCTTCTTGAAAATCCTTTAATAGCCCTGGCAACATGTACTTTGGAGACCCTTGAGCCTTCTTCCTGTCTTTATCTCTGTTACTGGCCAGTTTTCTATTCTCTACCTTTGTCTTAATGCTCACATTTTTTTTCTGGTCGAGTTCTGAATAACCATGATGTAAACAACACTACAAGTTGTGTTGATGGCTTTCACATGTCTATATCCAACCCTCACACCCCAGTTGGATGCTTTGCAGGAATTCAGACTCAGCCTATTTTGGACAGAATTGTCCTTCCTCCTGCTTCCATCCATCCTAATCTACATCATCTCTTCTTGTGTCAACACCTCACAACTTACCCCGCCAGTCACCCAGCCAGAAACCCACAGGATGCCCCAGGCTCTTTCCTCTCCCTTTATACATATCAAGCCAATCATCCCATCTTATTCACCAATTTTACTCCTGAATGTTCCTAAAATCAATGTTATTTTATCAACTATTTTGCTGACAGTGTTATTCATTTAAAACATAACCTGATCATGTTACCCATACATCCCTACCCCTGGTGAAAATCACTAACAAGAGATAAAATTCTATGTGTTCAAGGCTCTCCTAGTCATTCTTTTTCCACCCCGCCCCATGATCTGATGAATAACTGTGTGTGGCTGAGACAAGCACTGTTTTTGGAGAGATTTTAGTGCTGTGGACCAAACAGTGATGGACAGAAAGGAAGGGTTTCCTGAAAACATCACATCTGAGTTTAAATCTGTGGGCTGAGTAGAAGTTAATTAAGGAAAGTGTAGAAAATGCCATGCAAAGCTGGAGTCACATTCTGAGTAAAGGAACAAAGATCCTATGGCAGGAGGGAATTTGGCTTCTTCAAAGAACCATGGGAAGACTGGTGTGACTTGCATAAAAAGCAAAAAGCAAAAAAAAAAAAAAAAAAAAGAGAGAGAAAAGAAAATACCATCAGGGAAAGTTGCTTAAAAACTCAGAAGCTTATTACTGTTGCTATACATTCAAGCCCATGAAAAATTAAAGAAAACACTACACAAACACTGGAATTCAATCCAGTTCTTCTAGTTCAAGCTGAAGACATTGCAATAATATCCCAACTCTCATACACACACACACATATATATATTTTTCTATATTCTGTCATTTATGTGGATAATATGTCACATGCAGTCCTTATAAGAGCATAGATACATCAATTACACATGAGAGAAGAGAAAAATAATTGCATTTGAAGTGCTCAGGAAAACATTGGGTTTTGACAAACACATGTATACAAATAAAAATAATTAATCAATGCAATGTACCTTAGTAGCCAACTGATTCAGACCTTCACACCAAAGTCATACTAGATGATTCTAGAAAAGCTATTATGCTTCCATTTAGGGTGCTTTTCAAAGTGGAGAGAACATTGATTCACATGCTACAGTATGGTCTTCTGTCAAAGCTTGAACAGAGTGGGGCAATCCCAATCTACATTCGTTTTCATAAAAACGTCAACAGAAAATAAGCATCAGTGATAAAACTGGGTTCATGTCCTGTTATAAGTGGAAAACAGCCAGTTTCACATATTGTACAAAGACTTTCAATCACCTTTTATGAACATAGAGCTACCGTGTTTGGCAATTAACAATAAAAACATGTAGATATCGATACCAATACGTATTGGCGTCAAGATTGTCTGTGATGCCATATTTCATTCAGGGCTGAGACAAGAAAAGTGGTTGTTGTTTAAAGGTCATGGAAAGCTGCATCTCCATAAGAGGCACTTTAAAGACATTACTGAAAATGTATTCTATTTAAATAGCTATTTGGATAATTAGGTATGTCCAATCAGTGGGAGAAAACCGTAAAAGCAATCATTAGATGAGAAAATGTTTACATTTAAAATGCACTGGTGTCAGAAAGAAAGAAAATGATTTTATTTTCGAAGCAACCAGAGTTTGGGGAAGAGTGCTGAAAAATCAATTTATTTTCAAAGGAATGGGCTAGACTGATTATGCATTTGTTAGTTCCATCAGCACGGTTGGAATACAATATAGGTGCACTTATTTTCATGCATATGCGATATGTCTTTTTCTTACAAAGAAAATATGGTGTTCACAAAAAAGAGATGAGATTTTTGGCGGTTAAAATAATAAATTCAACTTTCTATCTTCATCTTCTTCTTTTCCTTCTGAGCTTAATAAATTATTTGTGATTTATTATGGAGAATATTTGCCCAAGAAAATTAATTCCAGCAGAGGGTCAGATCTAAAACCCTCATTTTACAAGTTTATCTTTAGAGGCAGTTTTGGAAATGGAAGCAAGGAAAACCAGAGTCACAGACAGGGTCTCCCTTTAGTGATGGACAGACCAGTAGATGTTAAACATTATGATTCTACACGGCAGGGGAAGATGCTTTTGGTCCTTTCTATATTATCTCTTGAGGGATTCCAGTAAGACCCCAATGTGCTCCTTCTACTTACCTCCAGATTTCCACATACCTGAGTGTCATCTCCACCCAAAGCAACACTCGAACTGCCTGGTGACATGTGGGGGACCCTAAAGTTGGCTTGGTTAGTCACTCCCAAGTGTGCCTGGGAATTAGTTTTAAATAAGATCTCACTGCAACATTCAATATCTAACAAGTCAGAATCTCACAGAAGTAAGGGAGTGGAAAATGTATCAAGTGGGGTCTCAGAAATTGCTTTTTGAAAACATCCTGTTGATTATGACAGAATTTGCCTCTGGATTTCAGGATATGAGTGGGTTGATTAGATTTTAAAAGGTCACTAAAATAAACTTACCTTTGCTAAAATCTTTTATAGACATTATAGTATCTTAGTCCAGTTTAATATCTATTTAAAAGGCCACTAAGAAGTGGGATAAATTATGCTCTTTTGATTCAATGCAGGCTTTCTTTTTTCTTTTGTTATGTTGATTTATCCCCTCCTCAAACACTACCACATATGCCTATAAATTTGAAGATAACAAAGTTTTTTTGGAGATTCTTATATATTAAGAAATGCTTTTGTTTGGTTACCACTTAGAGAATCTGAAAGATCCTGGTGTTTCCAGTCACGCAGGAAAGACCCCCACTCTCTTGTGTCCTGCAGTGGAGAATGTAGGGGATTGAGAATTTGCAAATTCATGGCTGGCCACAATCACTAACAGCTGTTGAAGAATTTATAATGTGCAAAGAGCTCTCATATACTTTTTGTCATTTGTCATTCACAGTAAATCTGTAAGGTGGACTTCTTTTTTATTTCTATTTTTGAAATGTCAGGATTTTTAAAATACTATTTAAATATCAAACTGACTATAGATAACACTGCCTACTTGAGATGGAAATGTTCTATGTATGTGATGTAATACATACAGTGGAAAAATAAATCTGGACTACTCTCCTCCATGGACAGGGATTAATGAGATGGAGTTTTGAAAGTTTCTGCCAGTTCCTACCTGCTGCTCATGTGTGAGCCTAGGGAAGGAAGCACAGATTGAAATCTGGAGTATGAATAGATAGAACTGCATGTGAGAAAGAGGTAGAAAACATAGTTTTCTCAGCAGTCACCCTATTTGCAGCTGATATGATTGTCTATGTAGAAAATCCCAAAGAATCTACAGAAAGCTCTTAGAACTAGTAAGTGAGTTCAGCAAAGTCACAGGATACAAGATCAACAGAAAATAATACATTTTACTTCTATATAGTACTAACAACGAACATGGGGAAACCAAAATTAAAAATCTGTTGGAGGGCTTCCCTGGTGGCACAGTGGTTGGGAGTCCACCTGCCGATGCAGGGGACACAGGTTCGTGACCCAGTCTGGGAGGGTCCCACATGCCGCGGAGCGGCTGGGCCCGTGGGCCATGGCTGCTGAGCCTGCGAGTCTGGAGCCTGTGCTCCGCAGCGGGGGAGGCCACAGTGGTGGGAGGCCTGCGTGCCGCAGGGAAAAAAATAATCTGTTGGAGCATTTTCAGTGGCTCCAATGAAGATGAAACACCTAAGTATATACTTACCAAAACATATGCATAATCAGTATACTGAAAATGACAAAATGCTGTTGAAAAAAATCAAAGAAGATTTAAATAAATGGAGAGTTATACTTGTTTATGGGTTGGGGGACTTAACATAGTAAAAGTGTCAATTCTTTCTAAATTGATCTGTATGTTTACTCCAGTTCCTATTAAAATCCAGAAGGTTTTTTGTAGACATAAAGAAGTTTATCCTAAAATTTATATGGAAACACAAAAACCTTAGATAGCTAAAAAAATTTTTGTAAACCAATAATAAAGTGGAAGGAATCACTCTACCCAATAATAAGGCTCACCCTACAGCTGCAATGATCAATAGTATGGTATTGGTGGAGAGAGAGACCTAGATCAATGGAACAGAACAAAGAACAGGAAACAGGCCCACACAAATATACTCAACTAATTTTTGAAAAAGGTGCAACAGTAACATAATCGTTCTGAAACAATTGGCTCTCTGTAGGTCAAAAGTAAACCTCAACTTAAATATCACATTTTATACAAAAATTAAACATATGGACTTAAACATAAAATGAAATACGATGTAACTTTTAGACAAAAAAAAAGGGGGAAATCTTCAGTATTCAGGCTTAAGCAAAGATACACCAAATACATAATAATACCTAAAAGAAAAATTAATAAATTGGAAAACATGCAGCTAAAACCTTTTGCTCTGTGAAAGACCCTGATATGAAGATGAAAAGACAAGCTTCAGACTGGAGGGAAATTTTTGCAAATGATGCATCTAACTCAGGACCGATATAGAATTTAGAATATAAATCTCAAACTAAGCAGTAAAAATACACTTAGAAAATGGGTGAAAGACATTAACAGACATTTTGTCAAAGAGACTATAAAGATAGCAGATACGCAAATAAGAAAGTGTTCAACCTTTGTAGCCATTAGGAAAAATGCATGATAAAACCAAAATGAGATATTACACCCTTACCAGAATGGTCCATGGCTCAGCAGCACTGAGTCACTTACCCAAGTTCACAGAGTGGTAAATGCCATATGGACAATGAGCCCTGGTCTGTCTGACTCTGAGACACATCACCTGATCCTTCCAGGTCAGCCTGACCTCAGAGCCAGCACAGATGTGGGATCAGTGCTCTCATGCTAGACCACTCATCCCCTTACAGGCATCAGCCATGTGGCCGATTAGGAAGACGCTGGTGTGACTTTCAAGGTAGATGAACTCATAAAGCATCGGCATGACAGGCTGGAGTTTCCGCCTTGTTTGGAAAGAATTAGATAAATTTTAGCAGTCCATGGTTTGTTTGAGGATGCTGGGAATAATTTAATTTTCTATTTCAAATATAATTTAGATTTAAGAGGTGTTTTACTGTTCTATTTCTAGAGTGCCTGAGGATCCAGCTGAGTGTATTACACATCACATTAGATTAAGGTCAATTAACAATATTGCAAGGGACTTTTTCTCCTTTGTAATGACACATAGAGCTGCAAATTTGTGATTAAAATCCTATATGTTAGTACAGATGAATGGAGGGCTCTTATACAAGCTCCAATTACGATTAAGGCTGCGGCAAGGGGTCCGGTGGGTCATGCCATATCATAATGCCTGGAACTTTCTAATTGGCATTTATTGAACAGTGGTGACAGTTGTGCTGAGTGGCACACATTTCGATTTGGGGCTTTGGACTTAAATGTGTTGAAACCAGCAGAGTTCACATGGAAGAGAAGGCTTTGCCCACAGTGCTGTATGTTGTGCACTTGAACTACAGTCAGGAGGGAAGGAGGTAGCTGTAAGGGCGTGCTCAGGGGTGGGGGCTGACAGAAGACAAGGGATGAGGGAGGGTATCTCATCAAGAAGGGTGAGTGTAGAGTCCGACACTGGGCAGAAGTGGGGTGAATATTGACTCTGTCACCTATATGTTGTATGGATTTGGACAAGTCATTTCACCTGTCTGATCTTCTCTTTCTCAGCCGTGTGGTGAGGATGAGACTTGGTTTCTTTTAAGATTCTCCTGCAGATGAAGTGAGATGAAATATCTAAAATAGCTTGTACTTGGGGAAATTCTCTGGCATTCCAGGGGTTAGGACTCACTAACCATTGACTTTCACTGCCAGAGCCGGGTTCAATTCCTAGTTGGGGAACTAAGATCCCTCAAGCTGCAAGGTGTGGCCAAATAAATAAATAAATAAATAAATAAAATAGCTTGTACATGGAAGGGGCTTAATAAACGACAGACATTATAAGAATTTACACTTTCAACATTAAAAGGAGCAGTAATTAGGGCTTCCCTGGTGGCACAGTGGTTGGGAGTCTGCCTGCCGATGCAGGGGACGCGGGTTCGTGCCCCGGTCCGGGAAGATCCCACATGCCGTGGAGCGGCTAGTCCCGTGAGCCATGGCCGCTGAGCCTGCGCGTCCAGAGCTTGTGCTCCGCAACGGGAGAGGCCACAACAGTGAGAGGCCCGCGTACTGCAAAAAAAAAAAAAAAAAAAAAAAAAAAAAAATTACCATTTAAGTGTTCCTACCAGTTTATAGCTCCAGCATCTTCTACTCCCGGTAAGAATATCTCAGCTGTGACTCTGGATTTACCTGTCTCTCCCAGTTGCAGTTCGTACTCAAATTTTTGTTCTCTGATGGGTCCAAGAATAGACATTGATTTTTCAGTTTGTTCAGCTTTTTCTTGTTGTAAGAATGTGAGTGACTTGTAAGGGTGACTTCTAAACTCTGTATGTCATAACTGAAACCAGAAGTGCTGTACTTTTTTCTTTTTGTACCGCCAAAAAAAAAAAAAAAAAAGGAGCAGTAATTGGACAAGACATGGAAGCAAGTTAAGTGTTCATCAACAGATGAATGGATAAAGAAGACATGATACATATATACAATGAAATATTACTCAGCCATAAAAAGAATGAAATAATGCCATTTGCTGCAACATGGATGCAGCTAGAGATGATCATACTAAGTGAAGTAAGTCAGAAAGAGAAAGACAAATATCATATGATATCACTTATATGTGGAATCTAAAAAGTGACACAAATGAACCTATATATGAAACAGAAACAGACTCATAGACATAGAGAACAGACTTGTGGTTGTCAAGAAGGAGGGAGTTGGTGGAGATATGGATTGGGAGTTTGGGGTTAGCATATGTAAACTTTTATCTATTTACAAAACAGAAATATACTCACAGACATAGACAACAAACGCATGATTCCCAAAGGGGAAAGGTGTTGGGGGAAGCAATAAATTAGGAGTTTAGGATTAACAGATACACACTACTATATATAAAATAGATAAACAACAAGGTCCTACTGTATAGGACAAGGAACTATAGTCAATACCTCGTAATAAGCTATAATGGAAAATAATCTAAAAAAGAATATATATATATATACACACACACACACCAGTTTTCTTTATACCTGAAATTAACACATTTAAAATCAACTATATTTTAATATATATATATTTAAAAGGAACACTGGGGCTTCCCTGGTGGCGCAGTGGTTGAGAGTCCGCCTGCTGATGCAGGGGACACGGGTTCGTGTCCCGGTCCGGGAAGATCCCACATGCCGTGGAGCAGCTGGGCCCGTGAGCCATGGCTGATGAGCCTGCGCATCCGCAGCCTGTGCTCCGCAACGGGAGAGGCCACAACAGTGAGAGGCCCACGCACTGCAAAAAAAAAAAAAAAAAAAAAAAAAAGAACACTGATGGTCACCCTGCTCACCCAGCTGTCATCTTTATTCAGGAGGAAAGTGGGAGTGATTTTTACTGTCAGGTGGCTATTCCTTGTTGTGCTGTTGAAAATGTTATATAAAGTTAATTCATTCAGAAAATATGGATTGAATAGAGATTTGTGTAAAATGGACAACCGTCATTTCAAGGTCCAAATAGCTTATAACCTACAGATGGAAACAGTCCCATGAAGGATGCACAGGAATCCAGATGTCCTAACACAAGGTGTTGGTAAACATGGGTGCTACAGAAAGTTACTTGAGTTCCCTGAGCCTCGGATCCATTGCCTACAAAGTGGAAAAACAATTTCTGTATTCCAGAGTTATGAGAATTGGCAGAGATGAGGTATTTAATACACCCATATTAGAAAGCCAATCAGAGAGGCACAACCCAGTAGCCTGTGGCCTGGAAGTGCTGATGGGAGAGCCCATGGCATCGGTAACCTCCCGGCTACATGTGGGGTGTCTGCAGGGTCTCTTTTCATATGCCTAGAGTTTGTCCCATAAAAGATCACATCTCTCCCTTCCTCACAGATACACTCCTCCTATGCTTCTCACATATTGGGCTGGTTTTGGCTCCAGTCTTTCTTGGTCTGTGCTTATTTCTTTCTTTATTTAATCTCACAGTTACCAACTAAGATTATCAGAAGACTGTTGTGTCTGTCCCAGGAGTGGCTGGTTTTTCAGTGTGGCTGTCTTGTTGCTGGCTCATACTGGTTTGAAAGGACTGATTTTTAAATCATCAGGAATTTTGAGAGCCGTGATAAAAAAAAAAAACAAAAAAAAACGGTAGCTTGAAATTGGCCGTAATAGGGGTATTTACACCATGGAAATCTTCTGATGCCACAACATCAGGGGTCCCCTCTCTGAGAGCCCATTGTTTGCCTTTGCCAGCACACCACTGATTTAGGCTCTGACTTCATCAGTTTAGCCACGGTTTGTAACTTCCACCCACCTGGGCACACCCTCCTGCATGTGGATTCACATTGGTGGATTTGGGGTTGACAGTTGCTTTGTTCACTAAGACTCATGGGCTGTAAACACCCACTGAGACTCACTGTCAGTCCCAAGAACAGCATTTTAAGAGACAAAGGGAGTTGGTAGGGCTGGAGCTTGCTCTGAGGAAAAAAGAAAATAAAAGATAAGTGTTAAAAAAGAAGCTTTCTCCCTCTTTCTGCAGGTTTCTCATGATTAGGCACTTGCCGTGCATGTCCATTTCCACATTGCCTTGATCAATGTGCTTGGTATGGTCCAGCCTCCCTCCAGGTCATGCACCTGTAGGCCAGGTGCAGCCGTAGCCCTGAAGTCCAAATCCCAGCCTCTGAAGCTGACCAGAGCCCCCATGCCATCATCACTGATGAATGATGTGTGTGTGTTTACAGGGGCGTCTTACAGGGCCAGGCTGGTACTCTCTGGGCACTGCTGGTGACAGGCCACCTCCCCAGCTTTATACTTCAATAAAATAAATTAAAAAAAATAAAAAAAAATTCTTGCTTTGATGAAAGCACAGAGATCAGGCTGTATCCAGGAGAGACAGAAGGTAGGGACTTATGTCAGCAGCCTATGAAACAGAAAATGAGGGCCTGAAATTACAACTTAGAGCTGCGAGAATGCGGAAGAAATGGTTTTGAGAGGTGTTTTGTTTTTGTTTTTGTTTTTGACAGAGTATTCAACTCAGTCTTGGGATTTAAGTTGCTTTCTCTAAGTCTTAACTGCCTAGTTGCAAAATGGCTGATTATCAGTCTATAACTAAGTGAATTTACTTTGATTTCTCTTAATTTTCCAGTGTTTTACCTTCCGCTTAATTATAGCAGATCTGGTGCACTGTTTCCTTTCAAGCAATTTATACAAAAGTGAAAGGCACATGAAGTAGCAGAGTTAAAAAACTGTGAACAAAAATAAGTTGTATTTACATGGTACATCTTTACTAGGAGCTGATATCCAGTTAATTATCTTAATTTTCACCACATCCCTTTGAGACAGGGACAAAGAAGGTATCATTATCCTCATTTCACAGATGAAAAAACTAAGGCCGAGGAAGGCTAAATGATTTCTACTTTCTTGGTATTTCTGAAGTGGATGCAAATAATTCTAATACTGGGCAAACCCAAGGGAAAGAGAAAAGTAATTGACTAAGCCTTAGAGTAATCACTTAGGAAAACCACAAACTAAAATAAATGATGAAGATAACCAGTGTCATACATCCTAATTAATCCCATAGCCCATTTAGAAAGAGCCATGTGAACTGCAGAAATAGGTTCTCCGAATAAACTCTGTCCACATGCGCAGCAAAAAGCCACTGTTGGCACCAGCCATAAGGCATGGGTGCTGTGCAGACCTTCAGACACTCAGATCTCAGCAGGAAAGAAAGTGCTTGAGCTGAGCTGCTTATTCATCAATTTTTTTTGTCTTTGTGAGCAAATGTATATATGTGTGTATATATATACATATATATGCATTTATGTGCATTCATGTGTATGTATACACATAAAATTTCATGTAACTATATTAACATGATCATATCATACACAGAGATGGGGATCTGTATGGCTTTGTCTTCCTCATACTTTATGCTTGCCTCCTTGCTGTCTCCACCAAAAGACCTTGCTTATCAGTAAACCAAATTCATAGCCTAAATATAATCAAATTTATATGTTCTTCTATATTTTCTATGTACATATGTAACCTTTTATAGTTTTATATATGATTTTTTTCTGCTCAATATCATTGTCTCTCCCACAAAAGTTCAATCTTATGTGTACTATTTTTCTTAATTTTATAGAAAGCCGTCCAAGTCAGTTGGTATGATTCCAATTTATTTTTTCATGATTCCTTAATATTCCTTGCAATAGATGGACCATATTTTATTCAAACATTCTCTATTTATGGTAGTCCTTTTGTGAACTGTAGTTTTTATTTTTATAGGACAGATTCCCTGAGCTGTATTTTGTCGATGGGTATATGAGTTTTTGTTTTTGTTTTTGTTTTTTTGGCCATGCCGTGCAGTTTGCGGGATCTTACTTCCCCAACCAGGAATTGAACCCAGGCCGCTGCACTGAAAGTGCCGAGTCCTAACCACTGGACCACCAGGGAATTCCAGGGAATATGCGTTTTTAATTTTTAATCTTACAAACCATTTCTTAAAAGAGGTAACATTGGGACTTCCCTGGTGGCACAGTGGTTAATAATCCGCCTGCCAATGCAGGGGACACGGGTTCGAACCCTGGTCCGGGAAGATCCCACATGCTATGGAGCAACTAAGCCCACATGCCACAACTACTGAAGCTCGCATGCCTAGAACCCATGCTCTGCAACAAGAGAAGCCATCGCAAGGAGAAGCTCTTGCACCGCAACAAAGAGTTGCCCCTGCTCGCTGCAACTAGAGAAAGCCCATGTGCAGCAATGAAGACCCAGCACAGCCAAAAATAAAATAAATTTATTTTAAAAAAGAGGTAACATTACTCTAGCAATGTGAGGGTTCCC
Source organism: Hyperoodon ampullatus (assembly GCF_949752795.1). Taxonomy (NCBI): domain Eukaryota; kingdom Metazoa; phylum Chordata; class Mammalia; order Artiodactyla; family Ziphiidae; genus Hyperoodon; species Hyperoodon ampullatus. The sequence continues at coordinate 102,914,103 of NC_136921.1, forward strand.
TATTCTTCGTATGTCTGCCTTCAGAAAGTATAATCACTCTTTTTAAAAAGAAATAATTTATTGCTATTTTAATTTGCGTCTCGCTCATAGTTACTGTGTTTGAGCATCTGCTGGCCATTTGGATTTGTTCCTGTGTAAACAGCCTCTTCTAATCCTTTGCCCACTTTTTTCCACTGCCATTATTTGTTCTCTTCTTGTAAACTTGTAAAATATCTTTGTATTTTATTGATAATGGGCATCTGTTGTTTTATTCATTGCAAAAATTTCCCCAAGCATTTCTGTTTTCTTCTGTGTTTTGATTTATCTCATCATAGATACTTTTAACTTTTTTATAAATCAAGTAGGTTCACACTCACTTTGCCCTGAGGATGTCCATAAACTCTCCCAGAATTTCTTGCGTTTTTCACATTTAAGTCTTTAATCCATTTGGAATTTATTTTTAACATGATGTAAAAAGGAGTCCCGCTTTATATTCTTCAAGATGGATAGCCAGTTTTGCCTGTACCATTTACTAAACAATCCATCATTTTACTGCTGAGTTAAAGCACCATCATTGCCATTTATCACATTCTTACATACAAGGTGGTCTGCTGCCTTATTCTCTCTTATATTGCAATGATCTATTTGTGCATTCCTAAACTAATCCTCAGCCACATAATTCCAGTAGCTCTGTAGTCCAATTTGCTGTACCAGCAATTCAAAATTCAAAAATAAAAATTCAAGATGACCTCATTTATTCTCAAAACTTTATACTTTCATATATTCTTTCAAGTACTTTTATTCAATCTCAATCTCTTCAGATAGCATTGAAGTTCTAACTGAAATTTCATTGTATTTATTTAAAAAGCATTGATAATTTGATATACATTGTATATCAATATCTATCTATTTAATATGATGAATCTTATAATCCACTTTTTTGGGGTCTTATTTAATAGCTTGTCTTTGGCCATCTGTGTCCTCAGCAGCTGGGAAATGCAGACAGAGAATAGTAAGCAGCAGAGGAGACAGTGAATCAAGGTCATGGTCTTCCAAGACTCTCCTGTGGGCCTTCTTTTCACAGACCTCCTTACTCCTCTGAGACCTTTGCCTGTTTTCTCTCATTTTATTTCCTCATCCTTCTGTTCCTGTAAACTTCACTTCCTAGAATCTCTTGCCCTCTGGCTTCCTGCTATGTTCATTCAATAGGAGACACTAACAGAAGTTTTGAAGACAGAGGAAGTGAGGAGAGAGGGCATTCCTTTGTAATTTTTTCTCTGTTTCCCCCAGCATCCCCAGAGGTATGTTTACAGGAGGATTCCAACTCTGCTAATAAGCTTCTACCATGATTTTAGCTCCTGTGAGCAGCCTGGGTTTTTAACCCTGTGGATGCTATCTTTTTTTCTAAGTCCCTCCAGCCCTAGCATGTTAGGGGGTGCCTCCTCTTTCTAAATCCGAGATTGCCTCATTGCTCTCTATTTATCGTTCCAATTCTACCATCCCTCAGTAACTAATTCTCTGTATTAAATTCTTTGTTTGAAACACCTGAGTCACATTCATTTTCCTGTCTGAATTGTAACTAACACACACTCCAGATGTATTTCTCATCACTCTCTACCTGACACCTTGCACTTTCTTGGAACACACACAAAAATGAGAGTTTTGTCTTTTTGCACTTTTCCCTTTGTGTCGTAGATCCTTTCTGACTGGCTTATGCAGTTACATATATGCCTTCCTCTCTATACCAATCATATCTCATGCTGCCTCTGGAAGTTGGTTCAACGATTCACTGTCTCTAAACTAGCTGTTGAGAGCTTGAGGGTAGCTGGAATGCCTTTCATTAATTCCCAGTTCCTGATTCACTGTGTGGTCACAGCCAATGCTCTGTACACATGACTGGGGATAGGAGAAGAAAGTGAGAAGAAAGGAGATGGGGAAAGAAAAATCCTGGGAGAGAGCAAATGTAGAGATAAGGGGGCACTTTTACAGGGGAGAAAGGATAACTCATAGGTCGCCAGGAATAACTAAATTTGGGGTGTGGTAGGATCATTTAGAATAGAATTTTAATGGTAAGATAGTCTTTAATTAAAAATGTGGATTAATACTACAGTAAACTGAAGTCTCTGGACCTCAGTTTCTTTATTTTTACAATGGTAACAATAATATCTATTTATATAGTGTTGTGAATTTAAAACAATTATATATGTAAAAAAATCTAATATTCTATAAATATGTGTTTAAAAGTCTCTTGCTTGGAGTCATTAAATGAGCACAATAAGGCTAATAATAATAATAATAGTAATAATAATAATAAAAGGCATATAGTTTGGAAAGCAAGTGGTAAAAGTGTCTATTTGCAGTCTACAGGAAAAATCCCATTATCTGTAAAAAGTTACCAGGAATAGTAAGTGACCTTAGCAAGGTTGCAAGATAAAAGGCAAGAATACAAAATAAATTGAAATTCTACATAGGGGCAGTGAATGGTTGGAAACAGAATTTAAAACAGTAATGTAATTCATAATAGCAACAAAATTGAGATACTTACAGATGAATATAATAAATAATGTTCAAGAACAATACACTGAAAATTATAAAACATTGCTAAGAAAAGTCCTGGATGATCTAAATCAATGAGGATACATATATTCTATGCTGATGAATTAGAAGATTCAATGTTATTAATAAATAATTGATGTATAGATTCAACACATCCTAATCAAAATCCCAGGAGGATATTTGCAGAAATTGATAAGCTACTTCTAACATTTATATATAGATGTAAAGGACTTTTAATAGCAAAAACAAGAAACAGAAGAGCAAAGTTGGAGAACTTATAATACCTCATTTAATGATTCACTCTGAAAATTATATTAATCAGGACCTTCTGGTACTGTTTTAAGGGCAGACATTTGGAGTAATGGAAAAGAAAGCAGAGTACAGAAATAGACTCACATACATATGGTTAGTTGATTGCCAGCATAGGTACCAAGACACTTCAATGTGTCAATATCATTGACAGCAGTATTTTTAACAAATGATTAGGAACAATTAACTACCATATTCAAAATACAAAATAAACTTCAACTCTTACCTCACACCATATACAGAAACTAACATAAAATAGATCATAGTTATAAATGTGAAACCTATAACCTATAAAAGTTTTGTAAATTTTAGGTGAGGAAAAAGGAGAGAATCTTTCTGACCATGGATTAGGTGAAGATTTCTTGAAAAAACACAAAAAGCATGTATCATAAAAGAAAAATAATGATAACTTGTACATTGTCAAAAGTACTAAACAGGGCTTCCCTGGTGGCGCAGTGGTTGAGAGTCTGCCTGCCGATGCAGGGGACACGGGTTCGTGCCCCAGTCGGGGAAGATCCCACATGCCGTGGAGCAGCTAGGCCCGTGAGCCATGGCCGCTGAACCTGCGCGTCCGGAGCCTGTGCTCCGCAACAGGAGAGGCCACAACAGTGAGAGGCCGGTGTACTGCAAAAAAAAAAAAAAAAAAAAAAAAGTTAAGAGAAATACAAGCTATACATGAGAGAAAATATTTACCAAACATACCCTTTGACAAAGGGCTTGTAGCCAGAAATAGATAAGAAATTTTACAAATCAGTAAAAAGACAAACATCTCAATTAAAAAAAAAAAAACAGTCAAAAGATTTGAACAGACACTGTATTAAATAGTTTGGATCAACTGAAACTCTCACTTTGGAAAACATTTAGGCAATTTCTACTAAAGTTAAATACACACTTACCATACTACCCAGCAATCCAGGCTTTTATCCATGAACAATGAAAACATATGTTCACACAAAGACCTGGATAAATGTCCATAGCTTTATTATTAATAGACTCAACTGAGTACAACTCAAATCCCCATAAGCTAGTGAGTGAATAAATAAGTTGTGTTGCATCCATACAATGGAATATTCCTCAACAATAAGAGAGAATGAACTACTTACACTTTCAACAACACAGATGAGTTTCAAAAGTATTATATTAAATTAAAGAAACCAAACCCAATGACTACATATAGAAGATACCATTCATGTGTTACTCTAGAAAAGACAAAACTGAGAGACAGAAAACAGGTCAGTAGTTGCCAGGGGTGGGAGTGGAAAGAGCTTGAGGGACTTTTTGGAATAATGGAAATGTTCCATTGCTAGATCATAATTGTGGTAACACTACTGTATTCACTTGATAGAACCCATTCAATTGCATCATTTTTGCTAGATCCAAATTTGAGGATTGTAACCTGGGAAGAGCATCTCAGAAAGCTCTGTGAACTGTTCCTACTCTTTAGAAGTCGAGGCAGTTATACGTTTTTTGAGACAGAGGGCTATACACTAAATGACTTATTATTGACAGTTTACACAGTCCAGGTCTGAGCACCATGTGATCCCTTATCAAGAAGGAATATTATCTTTTAAGAAGTTGTCTTGTTGATGCTAGGAGAATGGTGCTGTTTATGGTTAAGCAGGTATTTCTGCTGATGGGAAAGTTTTGGTCAATGCAAAATGTAGATATAAAATGCACAATGGAGGAGAGAAGAGGCCAAAGGGCAGAGAAAATTTTTTACATTTAAATTTTCCTTGTCTTCTTAACATAAAATATGAATTTTATTTTATTTTTATTTTTTAGCTTAATTTTTCTTTTATATTGGAGTATAGTTTATTTACAATATTGTGTTAGTTTCAGGTGTACAGCAAAGTGATTCAGTTATACATATACGTATATCCATTCTTTTTCAGATTCTTTTTCCATATAGGTTATCACAGAATATTGAGTAGTGTTCCCTTTCCTATGCGGTAGATCTTGTTGATTATTTACTTTACATATAGTCGTGTGTATATGCTAATCCCAAACTCCTAATTTATCCCCCACCCTCTTTCCCCTTTGGTAACCATAAGTTTGTTTTCTATGTCTGTGAGTCAATTTCTGCTTTATAAATAAGTTCATTTATATCCTTTTTAAAAATTCCACATATAAGTGATATCATATACTTGTCTTTTTCTTTCTGACTTACTTCACTTAGTGTGATAATCTCTAGGTCCACCCATGTTGCTGTAAATGACAGTGTTTCATGTCACAATGTTGAATGAGAATTTATGAAATCTATGACTTCGCAGTCACACATAAACATGTACTCAAAATAATATAGATTGGGTTCTGATATTAACACTCATTTCCTCTTTAAAAAAAGTCTAGGGGGACAGTTCCGATTTTTAATATTCAATCTTTTCCTTTATCACATGATTACACAGAGATTATAGCACCTTATTTTAAGGTAGACCTTTGTCATGGACTCAGGTTTATTTTTATTCCCCACTAAAACACCTGTTTAAAATTCAGTTTCAGAACTATTATTTCAGTTGATTCTGAAAGATTCTTTCAGTGTGCTCTGTGAAATAGCCATTTGCTTTACATACCATACAGGAAAGCTTTCTCTCTTGTATCTGGTCATTCAGTCCAATGTGTGCTCTCTATTACACTGCAGTGCAGATATTTCACTCCATTCTCTTTGATGGGAAAATCCACTTCTGGAATGGAATCTGAGCTACAAAGACATTCCATCAATGGGCAGAAAGAGGTATGCATGCCATGCCCTACTTATCATCATTGAGCATCTCCTCTCAAAGTTATAGGTCAACATGGCTTAGGCTACAAGGAAAATAAAATCTATATTTGTGAATCCTTCTGAGAGCAGTAACATGCGTTTGGAATGTGAACTCTCTCCTGGGCCTCCATACCAGAAATGATTTTTAAAATATTTATATTTGCAAAAGTTTTATTTTTTAATGTAAAAAAACATAACATATGCCACTAAAAAATGTAATGCAAAATTAAATAATGTCAAATAGATCTGTGTCTTCACACTGACTTCTGTTTTTTTTTTTTTTCCCCAGCTTTGTTGTTTCAGTTAAAAGTCAATCAACTGCCTCATTCCTTTGTCTATAACAGCACTTTCCAATCTGTATTTTGAGGAATATCGCTATCTGTATGTGTTGTCAATTGATGGTCTGAAAGGATTTCAAGGTCAGATCATTTCTAGCAAGGTTACATAGTACTCACAGAGCTCATTAGCTTGAAAATGCCTCTGAGAGTTCCCGGAGTCAAGAGATGTGGTTAACATTTTCTAACCCCGTTTTTTACCTTATTTGAGTCAGGAATTTGTCTACACATTCTTGCCACTAAAAACATATCAATATTATTTGTTGCTGCTGGCAATGGTGGGGGTTGCTTATGTCTAAAAATACAGTATGGTGGACTTAAAAAGATGGATTGTCTGCATGCCTTATTATATGGATGAGATCTAGATCTACAGTTATAGAAGATGAAAAAATACATTTGAATATTTGGAATCAATATTGTAGTTTACCAAACAAGTGGTCTCAGATTTCTCCACATTACATTATGACTTATGATTCTTATGGCATTTTGCAAATATTAAGTGAGAAAATTGTTGTTCAACACGCAATATATACACATAGTAAGGGTTCAATAACTGATCATTATTACTATCACTAGTTTTAATATTATTCATTCCTGAATCCATTCTCTTAAGCAAGATACATGTTCCCTTTTATTATAGATGGAATGAATATCTTATGAACTATTTTGAATGGCTGACCTTTGGGGATAGCTAGTCTTTTTTGATTGCATTTATTATGTGTGAATACGAGTCCATTCCAAAAATATCACTGATGTTTTATAGTGTAACATTAGTCTACAGAGAATGATATTAATACTACAACTTGATGGGCACCAAATTCAAATTTCCTATCTTTTAGCTATCTTTTAGCTATCTTTTTCTATGTAACAAATCACTCCCAAACTAGTGGCTTAAAAAAATGACTTTTATTCCTCAGAATAGTGTTGATCCACTGGTCTCAGTTGTATCTATGTGGCATGAGCAGAGGTTACTCATCTGTATAAAGTTGGCATCTCTTCTGGCCCAGAGAGTCAAAGAAAGCTTCACCCTCACATCAACATCCAAATTTATATGAAGGTATATATCTCACATTAAGTGTACATAAATCAGAGCCTCTATACTGACATATTGAAATTTACTTTCTGTTTAGCCTTTTCTGTTATGTAAACGATTGTACATTTATTTGCCATTCTAAAACTTCAGGATCAATTTTACATAATTTTGCTAAATTTCTGTGTTTGCTCAGAAGCAGTTTAGAGTACTAAAAACAAGCAGCCAAAGAACCGCTTTAACAGGAACTTATGTCCAAAGAGGGAAGGGGGAAAGGAAAAAAGGAAAATGGTAAGAAAAATGCTAACAAAGGTAAAACGGATGATGGTGGGGAATGTTTCTTCCCATGGCCTCACCACAGAGGTATCTTGGGCTTCCTCACAACATGGAAGGCTCAGGGTAGTTGGGTTTCTTACATGGCATCTGATTTCACAGACTAAAAGCAGAAGCTGCAAAGCCTCTAGAAGACTAGGCCTGGAACTAGCTTGATGCCACTTCTGTCACATGTCCCTGACCAAGGCAAGTCACAAGGCCAGCTCAGATTCAGAAAGAAGGAAGTGGACACCAGCACTTGAGCAAAAGCAGCGCACACATACAAAGAGAGAGGCAAATCTCTGCCTCACCTTCAGTCACTAATTTAACCGCACCTTCCAAGTAGACTCTTCCTGACATGTATTTACAAATAGATCTTGGGCCCAGATCTTCCCACACCTTAACTTCTCAACATATGCTTGTTGAATTTATCTCTCTTCCCTCTGGTACACATCTCTGCATGAATAAACCCTGTTCTGTGTCAAGAATTGTGCCAGACTGGGCTGAGTGTCAAGGAAATCTACCTCTGCCCTCTCACCACTCAAGAACACAGATTCGGGCTTCCCTGGTGGCACAGTGGTTGAGAGTCCACCTGCCGACACAGGGGACACAGGTTTGTGCCCCGCTCCGGGAAGATCCCACGTGCCACAGAGCAGCTGGGCCCGTGAGCCATGGCCGCTGAGCCTGCGCGTCCGGAGCCTGTGCTCCGCAACGGGAGAGGCCACAACAGTGAGAGGCCCGCGTACCGCAAAAAAAAAAAAAAAAAAAAAAAGAACACAGATTCAATGATGCAGTACTGAACATCAATGATGCAGAACTGAATACCATGACAGGGAAAGTCCAGACATCAGTGGGACACCAAGGATGTGTCCCTTGGAGGTGCTGAAGGACGTCAAGGGGGCTTCCCCAAAGAGCCACCTGTGCTCATTTTAAGAGGGTAGGTCACAGGTTCAGATTAGTAGTAGTTGAGTCATGAGTGGAAGCAGGAAAATACTGCTTTTCCAGTGTTTTTCAAAATGCATGCCCCAGATCGACAGCATCAGCATCGCCCGGGAACTCAGAAAAGCAAATTCTCAGGCCCCACCAGGACCTGCTGTATCAGAGACTCTCTGGGTGGAGTCCAGTGTTCAGATGAATACTGAAGTTTGAGGAATATTGCTTTAGGCAGTCAGTGTAGTGTGTGAAAGTGGAGAGCCTGGGAAAGTAAGATTTACTCTAAATCCCCTGAGGGGTGAAATAAACACATCCATAATCACATCCGGGTGAGGACTTGCACGGCTGCACTCACAACTCTTTCTGGAGATTGTCAGGATGGTCGGTTTTACTGCTTTAGGTTCTAGTGAGAATGAGCTGCAAAATGATAAGACCAAAAGAGGAATTCAATATAAGGAACAATTATCCCACAAGGTGAAATGAAACCACGAGCTAATAGGTCTGTATGAACTTTGAAAACTATACAGCTCTAGGTACGTACTGGCAATTTGAATTTTGATATTAGTATAAATTATTTGTAAATTGAAGCTGTGTAATTTTGGGTCTTTGTAGTTGTTAGGTGACTGCATGCATTTCAAGGACAGGGTCCTGTATGAGCTGCCTCAGGTCTCCAGTTAGACTTTAATTCTAGTTTGTGGTGGTTAATCAACAAATGTTAGCTAAATGGACTCTTGAAAGGTTGGAACGAGGATTCAACTGGGAGTTATGATATCCCGGTATAATCTTAAATTTGTAACAACTTGCTGTGTGAGCTTAGGTAAATTACTTAATCTCTCTGAATCATGGCTTCCTTATCTAATAGGGTCCTGGATTCTTTGATATTTCAGTTATATTTCAGTTCTAAAATTATATTATAAATCTCAATTTTCTTTCCAAACAGAAAAAACAAACTTTCTCTCTCTCTGCATCCTTCTGTTTATAAAAGCAGGGCATCTATTATAAAGTCAGCCAGAAAAATATTGTTTGAACCTTCAGATGAGATTGGATTGGGATACTTTCTAAGGGCTATACCAGAGAGAAAGGAAGATAGACAGGGGAACCACAGCAGAGGACGGGGCTAAAAGAGAGGGGCAAATGTTTGATTAGGTTTTTAGATTGAAGTTTGGAAGGAGTAAGAGGACAGGGAAGATAAGCTATATTTTTCTTTAGGTTTCTGAGGTCTATTAAAACTTAAATGATGCAGTTTGGTGAAGATATAGAAACAAAAATATCAGATGAACACAGGGTTGAGGGCAGGTGATCAGTAGCTGGGATGCACGTAGAACAGAATTATCTGACAAACGTTATAAAGATGCAGGAAATTCATAGTACTGGGGAGATTCAAAGATACAAAATAAGAATAAAGAAGTGGCTGATGATTAACCCAATGGCTAAGTAATTGGCATACTAGGAGTAGTATTTCTCACAACTTGACTCACCACAGAAATTTATAGTTTTGATTCCTATAAATGCAATGGAACATATATTTTATTACAGCATTAAAATCTCCTGCAAAAGGGCATTTGATCATTCTTTTTCTTAAGTTTTCTAAAGGTGGTCTTCAAGGCAGGCAAACTTTAAAATTAATTCCAAAATTACTAAATTAATTACTAAAATTAATTCCTGCCTCCTGATATTTTGGGCATTCTCAACCACATTCATTGGGTGTCATTAAGATTGTGAACATTCTATGAACAACTGCTACCTGCCAGGACCTGGTGTGGGTGCCAGAGACACAAAGCCTCGTAAATTACAGACCCTGCCCTCAAAGAACCCACAGTGCCTTCTCCTAGGAGTTACTTTGAGCGCTATTTGTAAGATGTCAGGGAAATGAGACTAGAAATATGAGGTATTTAAGAGATAAGGCACTAAAGGGTCAGTGAGCCAAGTGTCTCTAAGGGTCCACACTGACCTCTCCCTGCCCCAATGCCCCTGAAATATAAAGCTGGTGATGAGGAAGGTCAAGAGAGAAAATGCAATCACCATTCCTCTGAGAACTACAGTATGGGCTTTCCATTCCTGTTCCAAGCTCTTCTATCTGCTTGCTGCTATCTAAGATGGTTGGGGACCCTAGGTCCCTGCCCCCCCACCATCCAGCTAACCAGGATAACGTTGCAGAGCCTCTCACATTTCCCCAAAGCAGATTCCATCTGTGAAGCATATTGAGGAAGATGGTGGGAATGTCTCTACTTCCATAATGTCAATGGGAGATTCTTTCTGGGAGGGACCTAGGCCAACCCCACATGCTGATTTCAGGCATATCTGCCCTGGGAGATCAATGCAGAAGCAGGGGCTCTGAGGAATCCCTGTGGATTCACAACAGGAAGCTCAGGTTCCTAGGTCTAAGATGGGATTCCCAACACACTTCTTGACAACATTCCTAACTGGTTGAGAAGAGATGGCAAGGAATGTTTCCCAGGGTGACCCACCCTTGGCTTCCAGACAAAGAAGTGTCAGGGGGAAAGGAACAATGATGTTTCTAGTTCTAGCTGTGTTCTTTTGTTAGAAAGTTCTCCCCTTCATGCTCACTCCTTTTCAGCCAGAGACCTGGTTCTATGCTTAAAATGCTGTATGCTTTGGGAAAGTCTACTTCCTTCTCTGGACCTTTATTTGCACAGTGTTAATGGTGAGCATAGGAAGAGACTAGAAAGCATTCCCTTTCTTTTTTCTTATTTTATTAATTAATTAACTAATTTTTGGCTGCATTGGGTCTTTGTTGCTGTGCACGGGCTTTCTCTAGTGGTGGCAAGTGGGGGCTACTCTTCACTGTGGTGCACAAGCTTCTCATTGCTGTGGCTTCTCTTGTTGTGGAGCACAGGCTCTAGGCGTGCAGGCTTCAGTAGTTGTGGCACGCAGACTCAGTAGTTGTGACTCGTGGGCTTAGTTGCTCCACGGCAGGTGGGCTTTTCCCGGACCAGGGCTCGAACCCGTGTCCCCTGCACTGACAGGCGGATTCTTAACCACTGCACCACCAGGGAAGTCCTGAAAGCATTTCCTTTCTATATTTCTCTGGAGATCATCAGTAAAGGGTTGAGGGTTGAGGGAGGTGACTGGGCAAGTTTATGGTTAGAGAATGAGATAGTTACAGAGTTTGTATCTGCCAGAGTCCCAGAAGGAATAGATGGCATGATCAACACTGTTTAAATGAATAGATTTTTAAGGAAACACCTATTTACAAAGATGCAGGCAGAGCTAAGGGAAAAAATAAGACTTGGCAACTCACCCAGGTACAGTGGGAATTCATTAACACTCTTGGTTTGAAGGTGGATGGGAAGGCTCTGTGCCTCCAGCATTCAGTGATAGTTATAGGTGCCTTAGAGTAGCTGCCTGAATAAAACCAAGAGGGAGCATGAGGATAAACACCTTCCTCCTCTGTTATCCTCTTTTCTCATCTCCCACTGGGTTCTCTCATGTTCTAAGTTGCTGCCAGTGTATCTTGTTGGCTTCAGTCAACCAAAAGCAGGAGAGCAAAGGAGTCCAGGGTGTATAGTCTATGGAGATAGCCTCTCTGGGTGGACAGCAGGGCACAGAAGGTCCCAGTGTGGATCTGAGAGGCAATCAAAGAATTGCCAGGATGGTAGGATGGCTGTCAGAAATCAACCCCCAATGTGTGCTTGCTCAGATACAATAGAAGCCTGTTTCTTCCTCAGATAATGGTCCAGAATGGATTTTCCTGCTTGGCAGGTGCCTCTACTCCACTCAGCGATTTAGGGACTGAAGGTCTCTCCAGTTTATGACTCCATCTTCTCCTCAGGTGTGTTGGTATTGGCATCCTACCTCCAGAAGGAAAGACCATAGACATGCACCTGTGGAAGGTTTCTTCTGGGCCATGCCTGGAATTGGCAAGTATCATACATGCATTTCTCTGGAGACATTTTGGTTACATTTCCACACCAAACTACAAGGGATGCAACTCAATAGGGAGTACTTTGTGCCTCCGAAAATGGAGGATAGAATTCTGTAAGCAGCTAGTATTGGGGAGGGGATTCTATAACATCCAGTATTCTAATTTCTCTAAAAGATCGTTTTTCAACATGTTGGTCTAAGAACTTTGAGAGTGGGATGATGTTGAGTTAAAATCACTAAACCCCGACTCTCACTCCAGTGTAGCAAGATAAAATCCTACACTGGGTTTCAGCCCCTGAACACACGTAAGCAAAATTCAGAGTGATGACTACTTCACTCTACATTCTAAATCAACACACACACCCATACTTCTCTCCTCCTTGTTTCTGTCAGTGTTCAACGTCTTTTCTTTTCTTCTCACCCTTGTCTTGTGGATTACCTCTGTATTGTCAAGTTAACTTCAAACTTAACTCCACCCACAATCTCTCAGCCTCAGGGACCCCAGGTGCCACAATATAATGACCTCCTAGATTGGCCTTAAACCTTGGGACTGGAAGCCAGTTGCAATCCCCTCAGTGCCCAGTAGGAAAAATAACTGCAGATGTAAATGTTAGGTAGCTAGTCAAACACGAGGAGGTCCTGCTCCGTCCTGGACGGGGTCATCTTTCCCTCCTCCACCTTGACACCTGTGACCAGAACATGCCCAGAGATCCTCCCTTTTGTGGTTAAGGACCGCTAAGTTTCCAGTCTTATCAGGGCCAAATGAGATTTCAAAAACCGAAAGGGCTTTCCAGAGTACCAGCACCTGCACCAGTCATGCAGGCTGGGGTTAATTATGACATATTTATAATGAATTACCGCTGTGGCCCCCCACCTCCACCACCACCCCACCGACCTTCCATGGGTTTTGTTTGAGTGCTTATGGGTAAGCGCCTGTGCCCAGGAGAAAAGTTATATAACCTCAAGGAGAAAAGTGCCTGTGCCCAGGAGAAAAGTTATATAACCTCAAGCTATCAATCAACTTGTCAATCAAATGCCACAGGATACAGGGAGGGGCTGCCACTGTTCTGATAAAACCAACCCTACCCTCTCTGTGGGGCTGCTTCTGGCCCCCAGACAGCCCACTGTCCTCCATTCTTGAGAGTGTGTTTTCACTTTGTTTAATAGAACTCCTGCTGCTTGAAACTGTACTATGTCTTTCCATTGAATTTTTTCCTTCAAGGGGACAAGAGCTGATGAATCGCTGTTCTGCTGGTAACATAGAGATTTCTGCACAAGGGCCTCATCCTGTATCATCTATCAAGCAAGTCACGAGTCTCATTAAATAGCCAACCTTGAGAGACCAACAAGAATTAGCATGATGACACATTAAACTTTGAAATCAAGGTGGATGTTTTTGATAAGTTTTTTGTTCAATAACTCATTTGAATAAGTCTCAATTTATCTTCAGAAAATTAGTTGTGGTTTCATTCAAGAGGTATAAATGTGAAGGACAACAAAAAGCCATCCTGGTGTGTGCCTGTGAGCCTGACTGTGTTTCCCTGTGTTCTCCACCATGAGCCTCCAGCTATCACAGAAGCTGTGATATTAGTGGGGAAATAATACATCAGAACAAGCTGCACTGATTGAAGTTGAGCTTCAGGGCATGATTTTCTTTATACTTTAGCCATAATGATCAGAACTAGAGCAGACCCTGGTCATTTACAAGAAATGTTCTATGATATTCTAAATTCTCCCAATCTGCATACACTGTAGCATGTAATTCCAACTCTAGGTGCCCTAACTATAAGTGGAAAATGTAGCTGAACCCTATAGGCCCTGAATTGTTCTATAAATATAAAACCAAAGTAATTTATAAAGCTATTTTCTGGCTAAGAATCACCCCTTTCTCTTCATTGCTACTGCAAACATTAGCAGCTTGCTTTCTTTTCAGGGTCGTTTTCTGCAAAGAAATAAAGTCTTCATGTTTTCACCACAGTTTGTACTTAAGCAATAAGGAGAATAAAGCTTCACAGTCCCATGGAAAAACTAAATCAGCAACTCCTGCCTGCTAAGTCTCCCAGCCCTGAGCAAAATTTTATATTGTTCCAAGGATCCAGATTTTGGGGTGTCTGCATTTGAAGCACAAACTGCCCAGAAAGCCCTGTCCTGACCTTTGCTCTGCTAAGTCTGGGTGAGTGTTATCATTCTCTGAAAAACCTTGCTTTGTCCTGGTGAAAGACAAGTGCCTTGTATGGGTCCACGAAAGATATTTCACTTTTCTGTATCTGGCACTTTACCACAAGTGCTTGTCTATTTATCAGAGTCTTGCATTAGACTTAGAGCTCCTTTACCAGGCACCATGACTCAAGAATCACACAACTATTGGGTATTTCCCTTGAAGAATTTCCTGGAGAATTGTGTGAAAATAGTTTATCAACTATCATAATATCAACTAGTCACGGTCAGAGCTGAGATTTGCCTTTAGACTGACTCCAAAACCCAGGACTGTGTAGGGAATCTTCAAAGTGATGGAGATATGGCTTTCATGAATCTCTGAAGATGGACCAGTAGCCTCCACTTAGACACATCTGGTTGTAGGAAGTCATTTCTCTCAGGGGCTGTGTAAATTCAGCTTCAAGAAATTGTTGCAATCCTCTTAGGATACAAACAGGAAAATGGTACCCCATTGCCATGGAGTGTCTAGACCTAACACAAACCCTATTTTATATTTAGGCAAAATAATGTCAACATTATTTACCCTATTTTCTTTTCCTGACATCTGCTATTGTCTTCATTGCCCTAGCTATGTTTCTGGGTTCCATTCCAAAATTTGCACTTCTTCCTCTTGCAATATTACATGCTCTTAAATATTTATCATCCAGAATGGAGCAAGCGAAGGGAAAGCCCCTCGACTGGCAGTGTTTTCCAGTTTCACCTAAAATATTTGTCCAAGCATTTCAAGGAGGAGGGCAAGATAGTGGAAAGTGGATCCAAATTATATAAAGAGGGAAACATCAGGATTGCATTAGGTGTAAATAATAACTCCAGCTACAACAGTTTGGAATAGGAGATGGGATTAAGATATTTTAAGAAGGCTTTGATGGTGTATTAGGAGTGTTATTGCCAGAGCAAGTAAGGAGGGGTCCATAACTAGACACTGCACTTCTATTCCTGGGGCCCAAGTTTCTGTTGCCTTCTGTTCGTGGTCATCTCACCCTGTTACTTCACATGCGGTGAAGCTGCTGTTGAGAAAAGCCAATGCAATGAAGCGTATCCAAGGTGGTGAGATGAACAAACCTTGGAAGAAGTTTGCTTTTATTTAATAAAACAAAACACAGCACAACAATAACTACTCTCTGCATGTTGCACCAGGGAGAAAAAAATCCCATACAATTCTCTGAAACTTACACTTCATGAAAGCTTCAAGATGTTCTTTTCTCAAGAAAATAAACATTAAAGCTTCAGTGAAACTGAATATCAGCAAATCACCAGAAACAGCAATTTTGAAGAAAATACCTTTAGGTAATTTGTGAATGTGAAGCAAGTAATTATTTTTCCCCTCTGGACAAACACTTTCTAATAGGACAGAAAAAATGGCCAAATGCTATGTGGAAATACCTATAAATAACCTGAGATTTCACAAACCCTGTGACTCTAGAGGTTCATTACCATGTGTGATGATGTGTTCCCATCCAACAGATGTGTAATCAGGTGGGAGAAGGTGAGGGCTGGGAGTCTATTCATGATGGCGACCTAAAGATTGTCACAGGATATTATGGCCTAAAATCTCACTATTGTATATACATTTGTGAAAGTTTGTTAAGGACTTTTCTTTGCCAACAACCTCCCTTTAAATGCCCCTAAAAGGCATCTTCTTCAGTGATACTATTATCAACAAATACCCTCCCAAACTGGTTCTTTGCTTTGGCTGCATATTTTTTAAAATAATTTCATATGTATGTATGCATGTGTGTATATATATATATATATATATATATATATATATATATATATATATATATATAATATTACCACCTCAACATGTAACCAATATGTAAAAATTATTACTGAGATATTTTACATTTTTTTTTTGTTGAAGTCTTTAGATATAGCATGTATTTTACACTTACAGCACATAGTTTGATTATCTATTTTAAGTACTCTGTAGCTACATATGACTAGGGCCTATCATATTGGATGGAGCAGGAAAATTCAGTCAAATTAAATGAATGTTTTCTTGTCCCTTTAATTTACATTATTATCCTTTTCATAGAGGAAGCTACAGGGACTAGAGATGTGCCTGAAAATTTTTATAAATTTACTTTATAAACAGAAGATGTCACTTTTTTGGCATAGAGTTCTATATATTTTTTTTCTAATTTACAATTCTTTTTTTTCTTGAGTTTTTTAAAATTGAAGTATAGTTGATGTACAATATTATATAAGTTACAGGTGTACAATATAGTGATTCACAATTTATACTCCTTTTATAGTTATTATAAAATTTTTATAAGATTATAAAAATTTTTTAAGATTATAAAAATTTTTTAAGATTATACTCCTTTTATAGTTATTATAAAATATATAATATTTTGACTAGCACATTTAAAATCACCTGGGGAGCTATTTTTAAAAGACCAGTATCTGGACTCCTTTCTTGGAATTTATGATTAAATTGGGCAGACTTAACAGATTTGGGGAAGAGCTTGAGCATGGACAGTGTGTAAAAGCCTGAAGGATGAAGAGCAGAGTGTCACAGACTAAGTTCATCTTGGGTCACTTCTGAACAAATTACCCAAATTACTGCAAATTACTCCAGCACTGCTGTAATTTTTTATTTTTAAATTTATTTTTAAAATATAATGTCAATATAATTTTAGTTTATTTAATAACAATGTGGAAAGCACAAATAGAAATGATCATGCTTAACAGGTATATAGAACTTCAGAATTTTAACAGTAATATTTGCTCCTTGAGCTAACTCAAACTCAACATATGGCATATCCAATTTTTTTTTTAATTGAAGTAACACTGATTTACAATGTTGTATACGTTTTCACTAGTACAATATTACAGTTGACCTTCTATATACACTACAGCATGCTCACCACCAAAAGTCTAGTTTCTATCTGTCACGACACAATCGACCCCCTTTACCTATTTCACCCTCCCCTATTTCCCTTCCCTTCTGGTAACCACCAATCTGCTCCTTGTGTCTATGTGCTTTTGTTTTGTTTGTTTACTTATTTATTTATTTTCTAAAATATTCCACATATGAGTGAAACCTTATGGTATTTGTCTTTCTCCATCTGATTTTTCCTGCCAAGGTCCATCCATGGTGTCACACTGATGTAATTTTTAAATCAGGGCTAGTGTTACTGGAGCTGAATAAAGAGAATGTTTGTATTGTGGCCACTTGGGAGACCCCCAGGTCACAAATCTCTGCTGACCACCTTTTAGTTCAATAATTCCTCTTCCTAAATGCTCTGCATTCTCCAGTTTCAAAACCACAGGTAAACGAGACAAGAGATGTCAAACTGACTTCATTCTATATGTCACCCTGAATAGATTGGTAGTGATTGCTACAAGGCTATATTTCAAAACCGTCGGCATCTGCGTCTGACCCCAGCAGTAAAAACTCCACGATCAACTAGTAATGTCTGCCATGGGTGCTAGGGTTGTGGAGTGACAGCACATGGACAGGCTTTGCCATCTCTGAATAACCCAGTAAAAGCAGAGAACAATTTTCAGATGACCTTTATTCATCTATACACATGTATTACACAGAATACCTTATTCTACTAGCATATTAGGATGTTATCAGGTTTAGGTATGTAACTAACCATTATCTCAGAAGGCCTTTAAAACCCAGTCACAGAAAATAAACATTTATTAAGTACCTATAGGTTGGTTTTTGTTTTTGTTCTTATATTTTGTTTCCTCTGCATTTTATAAGACACCATGGATACTGAGAACTCAGGACACAATTCCTGATTGTAAGAAGCTCATAGTTTCACTAGGGAGTGAAAGTATATATGTAAGTAATAATTAATGAACACAGCAGTATTCATTGTGACAGAATTATGTACTGATATAATAAAGATGGTGAAGAGAGTAAATTGTTAGTTACATGGTCTGAGGAAGAAATGTTAATTCTACAGTACACCAGATGCTACTCTGGCCAAAAGGGCATTGGAGGCAAACAGGTTTGTCTACACACTGAACAGAGCTGGGTCCTCTCACAAACCATCACAGAACACAACCAACGCAACACAACAAACAAAAAACAAGCAAACACACAAACATCTACCTTCTCAGCATTGTATATAGAGGAAGGGCCCAGGCATTCCACAGACCTGGTTGCAGATCTCAGCTCTGCCATCTGATTCACTGTGTGGCCTTCAGAGAGTTTATTGTGTCTGCAAATCCCTGCTCCCACCAATAAGTGGGAGATACTAAAACCTCCCTTGCAGAACTGATTTAAGATTTATGAAGATGTGTCTACAATCTGGTGCTTAATGGGTTCTCATTAAATGGCAAGACTTATGACATTATTTCTTCAATTCTAAAATGACATTGATTTTAAGATGCACCCATGAAATAGAAAGTTTTCAGAAGAAAAAAAAACTTCATCTTGATGTACATCTCATTGTAATGTGAGATGCATTTCAGAAATTTTAAAATGTGAACAAGAAGTGCATTTTAGACTGAGTGAAGTGCCATATCATCAAGTCCAGTACAAACAGCCAGAACAATGCTTCTCTGGAGCTTACCATATGCCAGACATTGTCATTAAATGTTTAATCCTCATAGGAAACCTACCAGACCTTGAGTCTTGCTACTTGCTTCTTCTCAGACCATGTATACTTCAAGAGCAGGAGAACAGTTGGGGTATGTTATCAGTTGAACTGTGTCCCTTTAAATTCATATGTTGAAGTCCTAATCCTTAGTGCCTGAGAACGTGACCTTATTTGGAGATAGGGTCTTTTCAGAGGTTAATCAAGTTGAAATAAAGCCATGGGGTGGGGCCCTAATGCCAGATAACTGAAAGTAGCTCTTCTACCCCTTTCCCGTTTGCCCATTTCTGCCCCCTTCTAACCTTAAAAGAGTCTAATTATAGGAATGCGATCACTAGGCAGTTTAACCTAACTCCTGACTTACACTCTCCTGAATAAAAAGAAGTAAGAATGAAGCAGTTAAACAAAAAAATGACTAACACTCTACCCCCACCAGCCCCCTTAGTAATCCTGTGGGCAGATCACATAGGAAAGATAACATCTGAAGAGAGAGTCAGCCAGTCTGCACTCAGTGCAGAAGGATGAAGAACCCAACCTCCTTCCTCAATGAGTCACTGAGATTCTCCCCCCTTTTATCCTTTTAAAAACTGTCATGGCTGAGCAGAATCTTCAGAGTTGGTCTCTGGACACAAGTCCACCATCTCTCCTGATTGCTGGCTTTTCTGAATAAAGCACCTTTCATTTCTACTGACACTTGCCTCTCGAATAATTGGCTTTAGAGTGGAGAACAGCCAAACTTGAGTTCAGTAACATAGTATTATAAACAGGGGAAATTTGAAACAGATAGGCATTCAGCGAGAATGCTATGTGAACATGAAGACAGACATCTACCAGGCAAGGAGAGAGACCTGGATCAGATCCTTCCCTCACAGCCTTGGAGGGAACCAACCCCGACAGCACCTTGATGTCAGACTTGTAGCCTCCAAAACTGTGAGACATATATGTATATTGTTTAAGTCTCATTGTTTGTTGTATTTTGTTACAGTAACCCCAGGAAACTAATACAGAGTATGTTATGAACACTTATTTGTCAACAAGCTTTTGTGCTGTTTCACATATGTGAAGGAGAAGTGTGTCTTCATGATTCTATGTCTTTCATACATGATCATTTGAAAAGAAAAGCACATTTCAAAAATATATGTATAGCTGAATTGCTGTGCTATTCACCTGAAACTAACATGATATTGTAAATCAACTATACTTCAATAAAATGTTTTTAAAATAACCTGGAAAAATAAATATATAAATAAATTTCAATTGTATTATTTAGAAGAAAATACGTATTGGGATATTCTTATATTTTCTGTGTGATAATTCTAAAAGGACACTCCTCTTTCTGCCTTTTCTCATTCATAGATGTACCCCTACACCAAAAACTGGGGATATGACTGTGGACATTGATATTGGCAAAGGAATATTGTGTACACTCATTCATTCAACAAATACCCATACCCACTGTGCTCTGTGAACTGTACTAGCGTTAAGACTACAAAAGTTAGTCAGGATGGTCTGTTATGGAAGTCAGAGCATATAATTAAGGAGTCTAACCCCCTGAAGTTGGATGACAAGGGGCTATGGGAGTACCAGGAGGGAACAACTAACCTAGCTAGCAAGCTGGTCACAAGCAGGGGGATCCAGAGAGAGCTTTCCAGAAGAGCTGGTTCCTGAGGAATATTAAGGCATGCATTTCAAAATCTAATTTGACTATCATTTACCCACTCCATTTCCTTCTTACCTTTTTCTTCCTTTTAGTAAACCAGTGTTCTCACACCTGAGCATTCATCAGCATCACCTGGAGGACTCATTCAAACACAGAACTCTGGGCTTCACTTAACATTTCTTTTTATTTATAAATTTCTATTTTATATTGGAATATAGTTGATTAACAATGTTATGTTAGTTTCCAGTGTACAGCAAAGTGATTCAGTTATATATACACATGCATCTATTCTTTTGTAAATTCTTTTCCCATTTAGGTTATTACAGAATATTGAGCAGAGTTCCCTGTGCTATACAGTAAGTCCTTGTTGGTTATCTATTTTAAATATAGCAGTGTGTACATGTCAATCCCAAACTCCCAATCTAAAATATCATCTCACACCAGTCAAAATGGCCATCATCAAAAAGTCCACTTAGCATTTCTGATTCAGCATATCTGGAGAGGGCCCAGGAAACTGCATTTCTAGTCATGCTGATGCTGCGGATCTAAGACCCACAGCCTGAGGTCCACTTAGTAAATGTTAATGAGCATCAACCTGGAAGCAGGTATCTATCCTTACTGGATCTCAGGTTTACAGCACAGAATAAAATATAGTCCCACATTCAGGAAAATAACAGGTATCAAATCAATCAGCTCCTTATAGTGCAATTGTATTCTTGAATCTCTACTTCTTCGTGAAATAAATAAATAAATAAATAAATAAAATAGAGTGAGAGCTGCTTCTCTAACAGCATAGTCCATGCTAATAGAAGACGGGTGTTTCCAAAAAGATGAATGTCCCATGTCTATTCTCTTTCCCTCTATTTTAACACATGAATAGTGGGGTCTTGTGAAATGGGCTCTGGTGAAATGGAATCTGATCTGCAAATGTAAGGATTTGTAGGTGTGGACATTTGTATTGACAACATTGCTAACATAAACAGGCTGGAACTTTCCTTTTTTTTCTTTATCTTTACTCCCTTTTCTTAGAGGGTGACATTTTGAATCAGCAGCAGCAGCATGGGGTTGCCTCTTTGATACTGCAAGGGGACAAAGAATGATCTGATGTGCTTTATTTAAGGCTGTCAGGATTGGTTAATCATATGTTTATTCTCTGTGATGCATGGTGAAAGGAAATAAGAAGCAGCTGGGCTCCAAAGTGAGCTCTGTCTATTAGGAAGAAACCATGCCAATGAAAGAAGAAAAGCAATTGTCTGACAGGACGATGTTCCCTGTTTTTCTCTAGCTTATGAGCTGGGCTGGCAAGTATTTGTATTTGTGCTGATTGTATCTTGAAATGGTCTTGGGTCCAGCTGTGCAAGAATGCATACACTTGACCAAAAGGAAACACAACAAGTGAACAAAAGTTTATCTTCTTCTTACTTCAAAAGCCAAACACTGGGCTTTAGAGGGAAAAAAAAAGATTCTTGTGAAATGTTACCCTGTGAGCACTGTTCAACAATTTCCCATAAGATGCTATGTTCCTCAAGAGTGGGCCTGTCTACTGTCTGTCTTCAGGAAATCAGCCTGATTTTTAAGAGAATGGCAAGGAGGATGTAAGCAAGATCTCAAAACCTAAGTGACTAGTCACTTTCTAGTGATCAGATGATCTGTTTAGTAATCCATAAGGATGCACTGACAGTCTCTTGTAGGTATTTAAGATGTTCAGTGCTGTGGGAATAAAGAAAAACAATAGCATTCTCTAATTCCCATGCCTGATACATTCGAGATTATTTTATTGTTAACAGAACTAAGCCCTGTTGTCTGCAAGGCCAGTTTGAATTAACACAGTGATTGGTTTTTTCAATGAATTTTGTATTGAACATTCAAGAAAACAGATTTACTTAAAAATACATGCACATGGATGTACCTAAATTAACACTGTTAATGTTTTTACTCCACGGTTGTGACTGTTCCTTATTCCATTTTAGATCCAATTCATTGTCTTCTGAAAATATTGATGGAACATTTTCCAGGTACTAGACTTGTAGGCACTGCAATGATGAATGACTGGGTCCTTGATTTTAAGTTGTGCACATCATCTGTTTTCCATTTTAATGATCTAATTTCCATTACTATCATTCACAAACTGTTTTCATGCATAGAGTGCTACCTTTGGTTAACACTCTTCTAACATACTAAAGACCTCATTTGCACAAGCCTGTTCATCCTTCCATCCTTAAGCCCAGGAGGGATACTTGCTCTAAGACCTCATTCCCTTACCTGAATGTCTGCTTCTGCTGTCTCTAGGGCTCTCTGGTGCAAAACTGAATGCCTCAGATTTAGGGATCCACTTAGATTACTTGAATGCAATTAATAGTCTGGAATTCCTGTGAAATAGTTTTAATAATCTGATAAATTTGGCTATGTAGAAAAGTTTCTGTGTGTATGTGTGTGTGTACGTATAAACATAAGCAAAGTCAAAAAGATAAATGGCATATGGGGGAAAATTTTTCAACTTACACTAAATATAAAAAGCTAGCTCTCAAATATATAAAGAGCTGTTAAAATAACAAAGGAGACCAATCATGTAAAAAAAAAAGTGGGGAAAATATTAACAGACAATTTACAAGAAAAGATATACAAATGCTTTAAATATGAAAAAGTATTCAATTTCACTCATATATTCACCTGAGAATGATGGCTACACTGTGAGGCGCGATCTCTTACCTATCAGATGACAAATGTTCAAAGGCTTGACACACTCTGTTGGGGATTTGGTGTAGAAATCGTCATTCTCCTACACTGCCAATGCAAGTGCAAGGTAACACCAGGCTAAGGAAGATAATTTGGCTGTCTTTTAAAACACTACAAATTAATTGATCCTTTGGCCAAGCACTGTCATTTCCAGGAATTTACCTTGAACATACACCTTCAGTAATATGAAGTGTCAGATGCACAAGGTTATTCATTGTGGCATATGTCAAATAGTAAAATATTACAAAACCCAAAATTTCCATCAGTAGGAAATTGGTTAAATAAACTATGTAACATTTGCACTGTTAAAAGAACAAGGAATGAGGAATATTTCTATTAACTGATAGGTAGTGATTTAAAGGATACACTATTAAATTTAAAAAAAAACAAGATACACATACACATGTGCATGCAGACATATACACATGCAGATTTTGTGTAAGAAAAAGGGAGACTTTTTTATTTTTCAAAAATAAACACAAAAGGATAAGAGAGAAAATATTGAAATGGTTCCCCAAGCTAGGTGAGTGGGGGTAGAGTAAAGGTGATAGGGATAAACTTCTCCCACTGTACATTTCTACAGCTTTGACTTTTGAACCATATTAATGTTAAACTATTTTGTTAAAAAGTCAAATAAAAAAAGATCAATATAGAAATTTGTAATATTGAAAACAAACAAAATTGTAATTGTGTATCTAACTGATAGCATTGGTACAAATAAAAGGAATTAATCTGTGTTAATTTTTGAGCAGAGTCTCCCTGTTGCCCACCATCAGTGGGCTATAATCAAAGGACACAAAATAACTGCTGAATCATAGAGAACTTTACTTTAGTAGGTTTGATGTTAGTAGAGGTCAGGATGTCATAATTCTTGAACTATTTATTTTTTGGTGTATTGTAGGAGATGGATAGTTGATATATATATATATATATAGATAGGGTGAGAGAGACTGATAGACAGATCCATGTTGCCATCCACCATGACCTCCTGGAGGAAGGAAGGAGATTCAAATACAGAGCAAGGTTGGAATTGGAAGTGTCAGTAGGAAGTCACTGAAAAGAGCCTAGAAGGAATTCCAGTGGCAGTGAGTACACTTAATGCTCAGATCTTGATTTAAATGACACACTAATAAGAAGCAGGGTTCTTTGGAGAAAATGATG
This sequence comes from Hyperoodon ampullatus, assembly GCF_949752795.1. Lineage (NCBI taxonomy): Eukaryota > Metazoa > Chordata > Mammalia > Artiodactyla > Ziphiidae > Hyperoodon > Hyperoodon ampullatus. The sequence goes on from NC_136921.1 coordinate 102,938,536, forward strand.
TTTCTGGGTGGAAGTTGGGGAAAATACAGTGGCTTTGGAAAATGTTGCTGTGCCTAACAGTCAGAGACCCTCAGGATATGACAGATGCATGAACAAAAATCATGAGAATCACTGGAAGGGGCTCCAAGTCATCAAAATTCAGACAGCATAAGAATTTAAAAGGATAAGGATATTAATGAATTATAAAAATATGAAACAAAATTACAAATCCATAGAGATAGCAAAGAGACAGGAAAAAGGATGGAATGTTACTCCTTACAGAAGAATGCTACTACTTAATATAAAAGGAATGATGGAATTATATAATCACCATTCTAAACCTCTGCTATAATCATTCATTTAAAAAAGGATTATCAACTGACACTAAATGATTGGGCGAAAGATTTTTGGACCAAATAATTTTCATAGAGGTTCAAGTTATCACCTCAAATTTCGTTTATTGATTAGAAAGGAAAGAGGTACATCTTTAATGGTGATGTCTAGTGGATACTACTTTATCCAAGGGCACTAAGTTAACATCACCAATGATGGGACAAACTAAGGTGTGTGCCTTCTGATGTGTTCTGGTTTGCGAAGCATACAACGTGGCACCAATAAAGTATAAGTAGAATTTAATCATGAGACAAATCCAGAATATGAAATCCTCCACAAGAAAATCAGCAGACTCACAAATGTTAATACTAGGACAGTTGCACATTAAATAAGCCTAAATGAACGCGGAGAGCAAATTCAGGTGAGATTCTCTTGGTTGGAGTTTAAGCACCCCTTCCCCAGTAAAGACTGCTATAAAGCAAGTCATTGCAATAACTGGTGAAATGATAACAGATTGTCTCTCAGGTAATATTATTTACCAAAGTTCATCTCCTTTGATACTGTGCATTGTCATTATGCAGGAGAATGTCTTTGTTCTCAGCAGTTATATGTTGATGCATTTAGTGTGAAGATGTTTAAAATTTAAATTTGAAAGGTGCACCCATAATTAAAGGAGGAGAAGGCAAGAGCAGGAGAGTGAGAGAGGATATGGTGAGTGATTTAAAAAGCAGCAAAAATGGCAAGAATTTTTGGGTGTTCATTGTATTTTCCATTCATCTTTCCTGTAGATTTGAGATTTAAAAAAATAGGCTGGAAGAAAAAGAAAAAGGAGAATAACATTTTAAAAGAGTATATTACTTTTATAAAGGAAAGAGGGGGCTTCCCTGGTGGCGCAGTGGTTGAGAATCTTCCTGCTAATGCAGGGGACACAGGTTCGAGCCCTGGTCTGGGAGGATCCCACAAGCCGCGGAGCAACTAGGCCCGTGAGCCACAACTACTGAGCCTGCGCGTCTGGAGCCTGTGCTCCGCAACAAGAGAGGCCGTGAGAGTGAGAGGTCCGCGCACCATGATGAAGAGTGACCACTGCTTGCCACAACTAGAGAAAGTCCTCACACAGAAACGAAGACCCAACACAGCAAAAATAAATAAATTAATAAATTCCTACCCCCAACATCTTCAAAAAAAGAAAAAGAAAAGAAAAGAGGAGAATGAGGAAGAGAAGAAGAAACCAAGGAAGAAAAAAAGAAGGAAGGGAAGGGGGAGAAGCAGGAGGAGAGGGAGGGGAGAAGGAGGGGGAGGGGAGGAGGAGGAGGAAGAGAAGGGGAGGGGAAGGGAAAGAGGAAGAGAGGCGGATGGGGAAGTGAGGAGAATGGACAATGAGAAATCTCAGCAAGACCCAGCTCCAGGACACCGCTCAGGATCTTTCTCCATATATTTTTCCATGGCCATGTGTATTGATGAGTAATATTTTCCACTAAAATAATCTCTGTATTACATATAGTAGCATATATAAGGAGAAACTAGAATGTGAGTAGGACAGATCATAACCAAGTTGCTGAAAAGAGTTAAAAGGTCTTTTAGTCTTTGCTGCTTCACTCTACACAAATCCCTTGACGTGAGCATAATGCTACAAGTCTTACCACAAGAATAGTATTTCTTCAGCTGGTCTCCTACCAAAAGTACATGAGCCTGCAGTGGGTGTCACTTTTACTATAAGCAGTGATCATCACCTCAGCAGCAAGTGGATCTAACCATATATATTTTTTTTCTCATCTATATATCTATATCACTTTCTTAAAGAATTTCAACAAGACCACAAAACTCTTAAGGACCAGTGAGGATATACTTTACCTCTTCCATCCCCAAAATCTATCATGGTGCTGGCACATAATAGGTACCTAAGAAATGTTAACTGAACAACTGGATGACTGAATGCCACATATATCTAAAATAATTTTGTAAGGATTTTAAATTATTTTGTATTGATCTCCTCTTCAACATTCTGGCAAACATATGTTCTAGGAATGAAAATGAATATGGAAAGTGTGGATGACCATGATAAAGCCGTGTGCATGTATCAGTCATCTAGGTTAATATTTATAAACCATTGATTTTTTTTCCCTTCTAATATTGAAAAATGACTTTTTCACATAGAAAAAGTCATACAATATGATTTTATGAAAACTTTAATGTTTTCCTATCTTCTCTTAAACTCCTGACATTTATCTATCTGTAAATCCACAATAAGATACCATCTCATTCAGTCAATATTTTGTGCTCTCCTATAAAATGCTACACATTCCACATACACATTTTCCCCAAGCTAGAAACATTTAAGTACTACTGCTCTTAGTGACTGCAATAGAAAGCAGTAAAAAGGACAGGAAGTTTTCATGTAAGGAGGTAAAAGTGAATTTAGTTACCTGCTGGGTCAGAATTGTGCATTTTTGAAGGTCATTTAACATTTCAGAGTCTCAGTTTTCTTGACTTAGAATGAAGATACACATAATGCAATAGCTGAAGAAAAAAGTAAAAGCAGATGAAGAAAAGAAATAGTTATCATGGCCTTCTACATGGTTTGTGGATGGGTTTCAGGGCATGTAAGAACCTCCAAAACTGCATGTGACATATTTGTGTGTATGTGTGTTTGTGTGCACATAAGTGCACTTTTCTGGAGACAAATTAATCTCTTTGGATTCTCAAAAATATCTATGGCCATAGAAGATTAAAAATTATTGTAAAATGTGCACAAAGGAAGTTGTTATTCAGACACAATTAAATTGATATGTTCACTCCACTGTTTGTCCACAAACTTCTTCTATTTGCTACAGTTCCAACAGGGGACAGTAAACAAGGAATGAACACTGAGGTCTGGAAAATGAGTTGCCCATTTTGGTCCCAGTGTTCATTGGCTGCAGAATCTTGGGCAAGTTATTTGGTCTTTCTGAATCTCAGTTTCATTTTTCATAAAATCAGAAGAGAAACTCCATATTCCAGGAATGGTTTTGCTGTGAGGATGATAGGCAAGGAAAAGAGAAAATAGTCCTATAGTGTCTGACATAAGACACTCCCACTCTTAAGTTTATCTCTTGAATTTCTCCTTAGTCTTTTTCTCTCCAAAATAAGTCATCCCCATTTTCTGTGTTTTCTCACTGATAATACTTTATAAACTCCATCTCTTTTTCTTCATTATAAGATGTATATTTCCTTTTCTCCCAGTTACTTTCTGTTGAACAGATACTAGAACACTGTCCTCTTTTAATGAGTCCCATGGGCTCCAATCAACCCTTGTTAGCCATGGGTGACAAAATTGCAAGAGGTATCATCTGCCCACTCAGTCTGTCCAGCTGGGAGAATCTTATCCTTTTACCAGTCATTGAGTTTCCACGGACTCTTTCACATTTGTCCAGGCCACATAAGTACATATATGAAGAACAACACTATCTAATATTGTTTTTTACTTCCTGGGTGCTTGTTCTGCTTCCTTACACATTCCTTGAAGAAGTATCATTGTTAACAAAATCTTACTTCTATCCATCTCCCAGCTGAATGGACAAGGGCAATGATGCAGGGAGTATCTTTCTACAGTGGGATACTGGGTACTGAATTTTGGAAACACAAGGTTACTAGAGGGACCAAAATAAGAAAGATTATAAGCTTTACTGTAATGGAGCAGGACCCTATGGGGCCTTCCAAGGAGATAACCCTCCTCTCGCCACATGTCTTCTGCCTGCCTCTTACCTGTAGAAAAACTTTAGCCAAAGAATAAATTTAATCAGAGAAATGAGAAAATACAGAAACAAAGGAAAATAGGCAAACAAGTCAAAATAATAATAGTTTTACCATTAAAGTCAAAGGACCTTTAGTTCCTCCTCGAAGGCTATAGAAAGTTATTCTGAGCCATATTCTTTGAGCTGTTTTGCAGAAACTAAAACCCATATCAGGTGGAAGAAATTAGCAAATCATGCAGACTGCAGCCATGACATAAGTTGCTCCATCTTACACAATTCTGAGAACTGGCCTCAAGGAAATAGGAACAAACCAACCCCGGAACTGAAGATTAATTGTACTTAAAGCAATCAAGATGACACTTACCAGACACCACATGACCAATTTCAAGATGACGGTCAGAGCTGACTGTGCTGCTCTGCACACAGCCCCCTCCCTCTGCCTATATGCCCCCTGAAACTCCCCTTTATAAGCTCTGGCCTCCTGATTGACAGTGGGGAGCTGGCTTTTGGACACGAGTCCACCTTCTCCTCAGGTAACCAGCCTCCTGAATAAGGCAAATTTTACTTTATTACCAATACTTGTCTCTTGAGTATCTGCTTTTGAGTGATGAGCAGCTGAATCTGAGTTTGGTAACAGTAGCTTTAGGAGAACTAAAAAATAAATTAGATGCCAAAATCTTTTGCAAACTGAAAGTAAAGGAAGCTCTAGGAAGAGAAGACATCTGGTTGACATTAAGGGGGATTAACGAATAAGGGTGAGTACAAAATAGCAAGACCAAGAATGACTTGGAAGGCACTGAAGTAAAAATGATCATTTGTATTGACTATCAGACATGTAGGAAATGCATGGATTAGTTTCATTTAAAGAGTATCAGCCCAGCTAAGAATGAAGTATACTAAGCCCTCTTTAAATGGGTTTGGATGGAATTATGTCATTATAAGCACAATAAGCCTGCTTCTAAGAGGACATCTCAGCTTTGGCCCGTGCTGTGTCAGTGCACATCCAGTATGTTAGTGAGAAAGACGAAGCAGAAATTTTGGTCCATGGAAACTGAGGATCCTCCCCAGAGATTCTCAGAACAACACGTTCATCTTCTCTCTGATCATTCTAGATTTACTGTGTGTGTGTGCGTTTGTGTGTGTGTGTGATAAAAGAGGAAAACAAGAGAGAGGGAGAGAAATACAAAATCAAAGGGAGATAGATTTAAATAAATAAAAGAGATATTAACTCTGAAAGGCATTTGATTTAGAATATTGTTTTGGGATGACTTGAACAGAATATGATACAAAAATAAGTAAGCCATAGACTTCTAATGCATTTCTCACTTTCTCATCCCCATAAATGTGATTTACTACTGGTCCTCTAAAATTTTAGCACCCTGGGAATTAATGGTACCTCCCATCAGATCAGTGACAATTTTATGGTAGGAATTCACCAGCAGCACATGGGAGGCACCTCCAAGAAGCACACTGAGGAGGAACACTTAACAGAGGAGATGAGGTCCTGCATGAACAGTGGAGAACAACAATCAGTCAATTCTGAGTTAGTGAATTAATGTGATCTTCTTTTCACCCTGAGAATAGACAGACTCAATGCAAATATCAGGCTCTGGTTTGGGAGGCGGTTTATCTTATATTTTAGGTAATGTTCTAAATCTATGTTTTCCAGTATGGTAGCCACTAGTCCCATGAGCCTACTGAGCTCTTGAAATGTGGCCATTGTAACTAAAAACTGACTTTTAATTTTACTTAAATTTAACTTCAAATTAAAATAGTCACTTTTACCAGTGCCTTTTGTAGTGGATTCATATATTTAGAACACAGCAGGTTAAGAACATAGGCTCTGGAGCTAGATCCCAAACCATAAATCTGAGCTCTATCATTTACTAGCTTTACATATTTGGGCAATTTATTATTTTCATACCTAAATTTTATCATTTGAAATATGGTGAAATGTTCATAACTACTTTGTAGAACTGTTGTGAGGATTAAATGATGGTGCTTATGCAAAGTGCTTAGAAAATAATTTGTATTTATGAATTACTCAATAAAAGTTAGCTATCAATAATGTTATTACCTTTATGATTCTTTTTCCTTCTCTATATTGGCTGCTATAGAGTTCTACAGACTAATAGTCAATAAATAACTGTAGACACTAGATATTATTCTTTCTATCATTTTCTTTTACCTCACTATTGAGTAAAATACATTTCTGGAGGAGTGGTGGAGCAGGATGCGGCTGCATCTAGAAGCCTTTGTTGGTTGTGATGCTGAGACAGGGGTGGGGAATGAAACACAGAATGAATGGAAAAGAGAGACTAGAACCCTAAATGAATGGACTATTTGGAAAAGAATGTAGAAGCTCTGAATTATGGGAATTCCAAAAGACTGTTTGCAGTCAGTAACTCTGCATCAACTAGACGTTTGTTTTCTTGGAACTAGTAGGGCACTATGATCAAACATTTCCATCAACTATGTTGCCTTATGCCCGTTTTTGGAAAATCCCAGCCACCCATGGTCAGCCAGTTTTTGGTCTTGATCATCACAGTCCTTTAAGTCTCACTTATTTTCTATTGACCTTGTGATGCAATGCTTCTGAGATTCATCCATAGAGCTATGTTATATTAGTAGCTCATTTTTTCAGTTATTGAGTGATGTTTCACTGTATACTGAAATTCGTTTATCCATTATCCTTTATTGATAAATAATTCATTTGTTTCCACTTTGGATTTATAAATAGAATTGCTATTAACATTCTTGCAAATATCTTTTTGTAGACATGTATTGCTATTTTTCTTAGGTAAATATCTAACAGTGGAATTGCAAGGTCATAAGATGGGTGGGTGTTTATTGTTATTAAAAAATTGCCAAATAGATTTCAAAAGTGGTTGCACTATTATACATTCCTGCCATCAATGTTATGAGAGTTCTTATTTCTTCCTATTCTCACCCACATTTGATAATGTCAATTGTTTTCATTTAAATTATACTAGTGACTTTAAATAGTATCTGATTGCAGTTTAATATTGCATTTCCCTGAATAGTGATTATGTTAAGATGTAAACTTAGTTAATTGGTTTTAAAACATTTTTCTATTATAACCACTTCAAGGTATCATTTTATTCTCAGCTGTGCTTTGGCTGTATCTCACAAAATTTGATATGTTATGCTTTCATTAATATTAGTTTAGGATATTTTGCAATTTTCCCCTTGTGATTCTTATTTAAACCAGGGCTACTTAGTGATGTATTACTTAATATTCAATATTTATAGATATCTTATAATTCTATGTTTAATTTAATTTAATTGTGCTCAAATGCATGCTTTGTAAGATTTCAATTTTCTTTTTTAGTTTATTGAGACTTGTTTTATGGCTCAGCATATGTCCATCTTGGTGAACATCTCATGTGCACTTGAAAAAAATGTGTATTCTGAAGCCATGGAATGTAGTACTCTGTAATTGCCAGTTAGGTTTTATTGGGTTGCGATGTTGTTTAAATCTTTTATATATTTACTGATTTTTGGACAATTGTAGGTGCATATGGTTTTAGTGCCTTCCAGAAGAATTGATAATTGGTTTGCTGATGATAGGGTCTCTCAGTTTTTGCTTATGTGAACATATTTTATTTTGCCCTAATTTTTTGATATTTTCACTGGACATAGACTTCTATGAATTTTTTCTTTCTTTCAGAACTTTAAAGGTGCCATTTTATTTTATTTTATTTTATTTATTTATTTATTTATTTTTTTGCTGTATGCGGGCTTCTCACTGTTGTGGCCTCTTCCGTTGTGGAGCACAGGCTCTGGACACGCAGGCTCAGTGGCCATGGCTCATGGGCCCAGCCGCTCCGCGGAATGTGGGATCCTCCCGGATGGGCCACGAACCCGTGTCCCCTGCATCGGCAGGCAGACTCTCAACCACTGCGTCACCAGGGAAGCCTTAAAGGTGCCATTTTATTAGTGGTCGAACACTTTGAACTTGTAGAGGCTTGGTTTTACACTCTGATGAGGCATGTCAGGGGAATGCTCAAAGTACTTATCAAGACCCTTTAACTTGGCAGAATTCTGACTCAAAGCTCTTGTTACTTTGTATGGAAACTTTTGCTTTCCTCTGGGCTCCTTGAAGTTTTGCCTGCATGTTTTCTCCTTCTGTGGTTCCCTCCCTTAGAAGAATTTCCCCTCCATTTCCAGCTGTTCCAGTAGCCTTGAACTCTGCCTTCTGACACCACAAAACTTCAAGACTGTGGTTTTCTTCATGAGCTCCGATTGTGCCATCCATGGGTACTGCAATATGCATGTAGGGGAAAAACCCATAAATATGGGTGAATGTCGTTCCCTTGTTTCAAAAGTGGACTGCCCTCCAGCTTTCCCAGATTTTGGGTCCATAGTGCCTTTCTTACCTTTGTGAGCTCACCTTTAAAAAATTGTCATAGAAGATATCTTGAAGAAGCAAACATCTGAAAATTAAACAGCACAGCTTTCAATAACCCATGGAGAGAATATCAACACTGGTTGTAAGTATCCCATAAAAGGAATAGAAAAAAGTCAGTGTTACCCTCTCCCCTAAGGTTGAAAGATTTAATAAATAAAAACAGGATGCCCAGTAAGATTTGGATTTCAGATACACAAGTTATATTTTTTAGTGTATGTCCAGTGTAATATTTTTGATATACTTATCCTAAAAAAATTATCTGTTGTTTACCTGAAATTCAAATTTAACTAGATTAAATCGGTCGACCCTCCCCCTTTACCTGCTGCTTCTCTGAATGTAAAAATACCAAGCCATGAGACCCTGGGCACTGTGGGAGATTTGGCTCTTGAATGGAAGAAACACTTGTGTAGACCTCCTGTTAACTTGCTTTACAGAATCTCTACTTTCTGATCACTAAGGTGGGGTGAGATGTAGGGACAGAGTGTAGAGCCCACAGCTGGGCTTAGAATTCCCCCATGAAACTCAGCTTCCTGCTTGGCACGACCACAAGAGCCATGGTTGGAATGGGGCCAGGTAGAATCTTGAAAATGCCAAAGTTTCTTCTCTTTTCAAAGAAACAAATTACAATTTCTAAGGCAAATTTGTAAAAAGGAAAAAAAAAAGTCACATGTCTTATTGGGCTGCAATTACCACAGAACTCTCCTCCTTTAGCTAATTTTCATTGTATAGATTTATCACAACTTATTTACTAATTACTCTATCAACTAATGCATTTCCAAATGTTACTTATATGGAAATAAGCAAAGACCAACCAGATGAGAACAGGCGAATGCTATGTATTCAGAGTTTTCTATCTCAAGTGAGTCAGCCACCATCACTTGCATTTTGACAGAGGCTCAAAGGCAGGCAGAGGAGTGGGAGAGGTTTGCAGTGGAAAAGAGGGAAGGCTTCAGGTGTGCACTAACTGGCGGCTGTTGCTGAGATACTAGAAGCAGGGTATCCTATGTAATTTGTTACGGGGGACACATATTTGACTTTCTCTGGTTGGGCCCAAGTTGCAAGCAGGAAAACAAATTAAGGAAGCTGTAAGTTATCAATCAAGTCCTGGCCATTTGGGGCTGAATGTTACGGGAGTTATCATTAGGCTTCCTGGACTGGCTGCTAAAGGTAATTATTTAATTTCTTACAACTCTGGCTCATAGATAGCAGGTTGGCTTCTGGGCTGGTTGTTGCAGATTGTGGGTCAGAGTTCTCTTTTTGTACACAAACTGGCCATTATCCGTGTGTATATTCAGTCTCAATTCTTAGAAATTATGCTTACTTATTATCATTGTGCATGTTTCCTTATCCTTTTCACTCAAGATTGGGTTGTCTACTCTTCGCCCTATGATTTCATATGAATTTTAGAATCAGTTCATCAAGTATGGGAGAGGGAGAGAGAGAGTTGTTTTGAGTTTCTAAAAACAAAATAAAACAAAATTTTTGTTATGAGTGTAATTAGGAAATGTAATAAGAATTTTAAGGTGGATTATGGGATTCATAACAATTTTTATTAAACTCTTATTTCTACTTGTTTACCTTTAGATGCTCTATTCTGATTCTATATAAACATAACTGAAACAGGAGGGAAGGGGGCAGGACACGACCTTTGAAAGAATGACATAGCCTGATGACATAAACTGATTAGAACTAAATGAGTCCAAGATGGCAGACAAGTCGACTCCACTAGACCTTGAGCCTCAGTATATGCTCACTGTAACACAACAGCAAGCTAAATGACACACCCACCAGTACCATGACAGTTCCAAGGCCAACCATAAGGATCAAAAAGTGGGCAGTGGCCCAATTCCTGGAAATCCCCGCCTTTTCCCAAAATAGCTGGAATACTCCTCCCACTCATTAGCCTATGAAATTACCCAGCCCTATAAAAACTGACAACCCCATACCCTGGTGACTTTTTCAACTTCTGAGATGGCCAACACTCTGTCTGTGGAGTGTGTTTTTCTCTAAATAAATCCATATCTTACCTATCATTTTGTCTCTCACTGAATTCTTTCTGTGATGAGACTTCAAGAACCTGAGCTTCATCAAGTCCTGAAACCAGGTGTGTGATCTCAGTTGGAAGATGATGAGTTTTGGCAGGGCTCGAGTCCCTGTTGTGTGGGTTCAAGTCCCAGTTAGTGTTTAGGCTGGGTTCAAGTTCTGGCATGTGGGTTCAAATACCAATCTGCAGTGCCATAATCAGTAGCTTTTAATGTGCTCCCACTGGAGCATCTGATGTGTCACACAGGCGGGTCCAAGTGTCAGTTTACTCCTGCATATTGTTCTGGACCCTCAGTGGGCCCTTAGAAGTAGACCAAGTGTTGGGAAACTACGTGTAATGGGCCAAATCTATCCTGACCCATGACTTTCTAGGTCCAACAGTGTGATTTCATTTTAACTGGGTAGAAAAAGGAAGAAGATTTCATAACAAGTGAAAATTGCATAAAATTCAAATGTCTAGGTCCATAAATAAAGTTTTATTGGAATAGAGTCAGGCTCATTTGTTCATGGATTGTCAATAGGTGATAATATAGCATTGAGTAGTCGCAAGCGAGTGTGGCCCATAAAACCTATAATATTTGCTGTCTGGTCCTTTACAGAAAATTTGCTGATCCCTAGACCAGACTTTCATACTCTCCATGACTGAGTCATATTCTTGAAATTTTTTCTTCAATAATTTTCTCCCTTTCATATTTTGTTCTCCTTTTCTAAAATTCATATGTGTAAACATTATGGCTTCTGTGCCGATTGTTTTAATTTTCTAATTTTTTTCACCAGTTTTGCCTCTCTCTTATTCAGAAGTTTAAATGGCTCTACAAGCTCTGTGACCAGTTTCCTCATTAATTACAATTATAAAAAATCAAGCAACCATTTGAGGTCATATTTATATGTGTCATTATGGAAAAGGATACATATTGCATATATTTGTGAAATTCAGCAAAACTGTTGAAATCATCTTTAAGTCAGATGCTGCTTGATGGTAAGTAAATAAAATACTGACATTAAGAAATGGTCATGAAAATAGATTTCTTAAGACTACCTTGCTTGGATAATAATTATGAATATAGTATAGCAAAATGAAATACTTAAAAATATTGAAAATATTTTTCCCATGTATTTTTCTCAATTAATATCTAGAAACTAAGAAAATATGCTTAATTGTATCTTTGTATTGAGGTTCAAATTGTTTTGCTCATAAGGTAACAAAACTCTGTCAAAATAATATTCCATCATTTTGATGCCCTTGTGTTCTTTAATTAAGGAAATAATAGGTTTTAAAAATGCACTATCACAGAAGGTAAAAGTAAAACTTTCTGTGTATATCACAGCTAAAGAGCTACCTGCTCTAAAGAATTGACATTAAAAAATTAAATGTTACTTCCCGTTTAACAGCCCAGGAAACCTCAGTCATACACAAATGAGGCTGGCATATATGTCTTTAATGCCACTAATTTAGTGATGTCCATAATAAACATTCCTGGTTAAACATTTTCCAGCTCTAAAAATAATATGACTTTGCATCCATGGGGTCCTTTCACTCACCCAAAGTGTTGACAGAGTGTGGATTCTGACTGCCTTATGTCTACAGCCTTTGTCTCAAGCTAGCATGTGAAAGACACCGGTCTCCATGCCAGCACAGAGACACAAATGATCCACCACTTCAGAATCACGGGGCCCTTACTTACTGAGGTGGATATGACTCTCCAGTGTTGAGTCAACCAGAAGACACACATTTTGACACACACCACACACACATACACACCCTCCCCTGTGGGGCACAGACACATACTCCCACGCCCAGCTCCCACTCCGTGCTCAGGGAGGTGGTCCACTTTGCTGATAGTCCTGGTACGTGTGCTTGGAAGCAGCAAGAGACCAAGAGAGAAAGGAAAGGAAGATCAGAAAGGATGAAAAAACAAATGCATTATTCCCTTAACTCCCATTTCTGTTGTCTTTCAAGCAATTCCAAATCACCTAGGATCTTTTGACTCAGTTCCTTACTTCTTCATTCATTTATTCAATTATCCATTTGTAACCTAGATTATTTCATTTTTTCAAGAATTACTGACACAGGATCCTCTACTTACCAGGAACTTATCTAATAGAATCCAGGCATGCTGTGGGAAACAAGAGAGAAAAGTCCCTGTCATCATAGAGTATGTTGTACATAACACAGGAGGAAACAAATACATAAAATAGATAATGTCAGATATCAATGCATTAAAAGCAACAGAACAGGGTAAGATGAAAAAGCACGATTTGGGATACAAGGACACTATTTTAAAACACGGTGATTAAGTTGACCTGTGGCCAGAGTGATGAGGAACCGACCCTTAGGAGTTCTCTGGGAAGAACATTTCAGGCAGAGAGAATGGTATGTGGGGCCCTGAAGTGGGCAAAGTGAGTAAGGAGGGGTGAGAGGTCACCAGGTCAGAGGAAGAGAGAGAAGGGGACAAATCATGTTGGGCTTTGAAAGAGGTATCATCAGGGTCTCTCTACCCTTTAATATTTAGATATGATTGGTTCATGCTCCCATTTCACAGTTTCTGGAAATGCCATACCCTCTCCCCTCTAAGATGTCAGTGAATTTCCAGGGGTGTTACATCACCTAATATACCAAGTCCTTGCTTCCACTGATGTAGAAGTAGGTCAGTCGTGGGTCATCAACACATCTGAGCATCCTGCTCCAGTCTGTACTGGCCTAGGCTGGGCACGATGGGACATGGGCCCATTCTTTGATTACTGGGTCTGCTACCACACCCACACCACTGCACCAAGGCATAAGCTGGACATTCCAGTGTAAGCATCAGTTTGAAGAGGTGGAGAGTATCCAAAAGAAAGAATGAGGAGGGGGAGGATGGATGGGAGGAGAAGGAGAAGGAAAAGGAGAAGGAGGAGGAGGAGAAATAAAAGAAAATATTTATTAGACAGTCTTGTTCTTTGGACAAATCTGCTATCTTCTGCTTCCCAGACTCTCCACATCTCCTTCCCATGTCCTCCCCATTTCTGTTCTATCTGCACACTCATCTCTGCTATCATAACTCAGAACAGTTTACTCACCGCCACTGTTTCTTAGTTTTAAAGTACTTATGCCTTTAGAGATTCACTTTCTATTTCAGGCACTTATTTTTCCTACAGAATTTTCTTAAAGATATTTTCTTAAAAAGTTAATTCCTTAAAATAAATTCCAGTGACATCTGTTTAAATAAGTCCCCCTTCCCATTTATTCACTACGTGTTTTTAAAGAATCCACTGTGTACTCTTTTCTATGGTAGATTCTGAAGCAGATATTTCATGAAACTCAATTTATTGAGAGAAACAGACTATGACAAATATGCAAATAATTAACCAAGTATAATTGTTAATAGAGGCTTGGGTTATGATTCAATACTACATTATTTTTTTCCCTCAAATAGTTCCAGCATTGGCCATTTGGAACTCTTTCATTTGGGATCTACATCCCTTTGACATATTCCCAGCAGTTTGTTTTTTGAGTACTTTCTTACTTTCTGGTTTAAAAAATAAAAGTTGGATTATTTCACATAATAAAAAGTGGAGAGGTAGAACAGACTGTTATTGATATCAAGAGAACCCAGACTCCTTCCACTGCCCTGCTTGGGGTCATTTTCAACCAGAGGCTGGTTTTCTTCCTAGTCATAAGGTGAATGCCAGGGGCAACTGGAGCTTTGCAATTAGAAGAGAGTGAGAAAATCCTCCCTTGAGCCAATAGATTAGCCTTCACCCTGCCACTGAAGAGAAATAGGTGGCAGTGGATGCTGGATTGGAGACAAAACAGTATGTGTTCCAGTCCACATTTGCACTAACTTCAACAGTTAATTCCCACGTCTGTGAGCATCTAGTCCAAGACAAAATATATTGAAAAGAAGACCAAAAAATGATATGAAATAAGGATTACATGGAATCCCTCATCTATGAGTCCAGAGATACTGAGCTTTAAAAATTAAGAACAATTAGGAGATCTTAGAAAAGAAACAGCAAAATTCAATTTATGATTGAATTGTGCAATGTCTATAAAGACACAAATCTGAAAATAAAGAAGTCAGGATGATGTGTATATGAATATGAAAGGAAATGGGAGGAAAATCAGAACAATATTAAACAATCTAGGAGGAGGTATACATTAATAAAGAAAACCATAAGTCATTATTATAAAATTAACTATAGTTGAGAGAAAATCTACAAAATAAAATGCAATGGCCCATAGTGGTTCAGGGTGCACAATAATAGAAAGTAGAGAGAAATTCCTATTTAGCTTCAATTTGACTGCAATTTGAAAACACTCATAAGCATACACCAACGTTTGATTCCCTGGCTAGAGGTATGTAAACTATTTATTCATTCATTCAACACATATTTAATGACTTCCAACAATATGCCAGAAAATATACCAGATACTGTGTCTCAAAGCCAAACATGAACATTGATAAGAATTTAAAGTTGGCATGAAATAAATGAACATTTTCTTCTTGGACTCTAACCTTGTCTGTATTATCATGGTTTATGGAGAAATTCCTCAAAGATCTACTACACATTTTTCACCTTTTCTTGAATTTTTGGCATGTCTTCCGAGATTTATTTTTCCAGATCCTTGACCCTGTTTGTGCTTTCAACCTGCAACAATTTACATGGTAGTGAATAGTGGTGATGTTTGCACAACTCTGTGAATATCCTAAAAACTACTGAACTGTACACTTTATTATTTCTTTCAGTTTTATTGAGATGTAATTGACATACATCACTATATAAGTTTAGAGTGTACAGCATAATTATTTGATTTACATACAACATGAAGTGATTATCACAATAAGTTTAGTGACCATTCATCATCTCATGTAGGTAGAAAATTAAAGAAATAGAAAAACATTTTTTTTGTGATGAGAACTCAGAATTTAGTCTCTTATCAACTTTCATATATAACACACAACAGTTTTAATTGTATTTATCATGTTGTACATTACATCCTTAATATTTATCCTATAACTGGAAATTTGCACCTTTTGACCACCTTCATCCAATTTCCCCTCCTCCATCCCACTTTCACCTCTGGTATCCACAAATCTGATCTCTTTCTCTATACTTGTTTTTGTTTTTTTTAAATATAATTGACCTACAACGCTACCTGTTACACAACATAGTGATTCAGTATTCTTATGCATTGCAAACTGATCACCATGATAGGTCTAATTATGTCACCATACAAAGGTAACACATAGTTATTGACTATATTCCCCACATTGTAAATTTCATACATGTAACTCATTTGTTTTGTAAATGGAAATTTGTCCCTCTTAATATTTCTCACCTATTTCATTTCTTTACTCTTCCACCCTCCTCCCCTATGGCAAACACCCGTTTATTCTCTTTATCTATAACAGTGTTTATGTTTTGTTATGTTTGGTCATTTGTTGCTTTTTTTTAGATTCCACATATAAGTGAAATCATACAGTATTTGTCTTTCTCTGTCTTACTTATTTCACTTAGCATAATACCCTCTAGGTCCATCCATGTTGTCACAAATAACAAGATTTCATTCTTTTCTTATGTCTAAGTTGTCTAAGTAGTATTCCATTATGTTTGTCTCTGTGTGTGTGTATATATATATATATATATATATATATATATATATATATATGCCACATTTTCTTTATCCATTCATCTGTCAATGGACATTTAGGTTACTTTCATGGCTTGGTTGTTGTAAATAATGCTGCAATGAACATAAGGGTGCATGTATCTTTTCTAATTAGTGTTTTCGTTTTTTTGGATAAATACCAAGGAGTGGAATTGCTGGATTATATAGTAGTTCTATTTTAAAAATTTCAAGGAATCTCCATACTGTTTTCCTGTAGCTGCAATAACTTACATTCCCATCAACAGCACACGAGTGTTCTCTTTTCTCCACATCCTCACCAACACTTGTTATCTGAATTGTACACTTTAAAAGGGTGAATTTTATGAAGGGTGAATTTTATGATATGTAAATTATATCTCAATAAAACTACTAAGAAAAAAAATTCACAAGATAGAAAATTCCACATACCAACTCACTCCCTATAAGCCTGTGCACAGACATGCCTCAGCCTACACTGTCAGTATCATCTATTTACACGGAATTTCCCAGAGAGACTTCTGGATGTACTATTGCATTAGAGTACTTTGTGTGCCTATCCCAAGCTTTTGTTCACACTGTTCTCTGCATACATTATTACCTTTCCTTTGGTGTATGTAGAGTCTTCCTAATAAATTAATGAGCTCTTTCTCCAAGGAAGGTAGTGGAGAGAGCATTTCCATATTGCAAGGACAGCCAGAATTTGCAGTCCCAAATTTACCTCCCCATTATGATTTCATGTTTCAGCCCCTACAGAGATGAACAAACAACCCCAGGGAATAATCAGAGGGGAATGCTGTATTGCAATTTCCAGACATGAGATAATGGACTGTAGGGAGGATGTGGGTAGGGATATGTTTTCTTCTAATGTCTTTTCAGGCTGAACTCAAATTTTAGCTTTTTTGTGGAGCCTTTATTTTCCATAGGAATGACAGCCTTCTCTAACTATAAATTATGTTTATCATTCGTTTTTGTTTACTTTCTATATTATTAGCCATTTATTTTTCCATCAGTAAGTCTTACCTTTCCGATTGCTGTGTAAATCCCCTCAATTCAGGGGTCTCATAACAGACCTTGTGGAAAAGTAGAAGGGTCACGGTTTTAGAAGTGAATTTGAATTCTAAATGTATTGTTTTATGATTCCATGTAAATTATCAAACTTGAGAGCCTTATCTCAACCTATTTGTTTCTAAGGAAGATTAATAAATATGATGTTAGATGAAGAATAAATATAAATAAATTTCCTGGCATAGTAAGGGCTCAATAGATGAAGCTATTCATTTTATCAAATGTTTTTTGTACTTTACTGACTCATAGCTTCCTACCTGTATTATATATTTGATAATACTGTTGATCAATTGATTCCTTAATTCCTTTTAAAAATAATCCCATAGGACTCTGTTCTGACATTTTTTAAATGAAGCTTTTGCTCATCCACTCAGCCATCTACTCAGGCATCCTCCTCTGCCATCCTCCCAGATTCCTTTATCCCATTCCTCTGTAGCTCTTTTAACACTTTCTCTCCATGATGAGACAAGGACTTCCTTCAGAGCAATAACTTTTGCTTTATTTATCTCTATGTCAAATATGTAGTTTACAAGGCTATGTGTTTGATGAATGAATAAAGCAATAAATCATTCAATCAAAAGTGATTGCAAAATTGTTGAAGCAAAAGGTATTTCAATTTTAATAGGCTTGCCAGAAGAATAGATGTTAATTATTTCAGCCTGAAAAAAAAGAAGAACTTGAGTTTTTGATGGATGGAAGTTGCTGATGTAGTATGAGGATGATTCTTGGTGACAATATTGGCTCATGCATCTTTCCTAACTTTTTCATTTGGTGGAAGAAATATCTCAAGCCAAATCCCAGTTCTTTCCCTCATTATTTGCAATAGTTATGTCAAACTGGACAAGTCATCTATGCTCTAGATGCCCAGTTCCCTCATTTTCATAAATGAATATGATTGTTTCCTTCCAATAACTTGGACTCTTTAAGATAGGACATGCATAAAGGGCTAACACACAGTAGGTTTCCACACCTACTCACCCTTTCCCTCCATACATCCCCTTGTTCTTTCTACACACATATTCCAAGGTTACCTGCCAATGTCACAGACAGACATGATTCTTATCATCAATAAAGCATGAAGTTATCACTCTCTACTGCTAACTGACTCCCAGTTCATAAGGCTGGCATTCTCAACTTTTCTGAATCTATTTTTCATGTTTCCCACCTCTATGTTACCATAGGCAATCACTTCCTTTCTGTAAGCCTGACTTTCTAACCCATGAAATGATGATTAGACCTGCATGGGGCTTTTGTGAGGTTCAGTGTGGTCATATGTAATCTGGGGTTAATATTTTGAGGTAAGACACTTGAGTGAGAAATGTGAGCTCCTCCAGAATCCTCATAAAATATCACTGCAACATTGCAGCCATTTCTTACAAGGTGGGGATTGAGGGAAGGGTTCCTTAACATTTATGATCTATGTGTTGTGCCTAAAAGATATACAAGGTGCCATGCTGATGAAATGGGGTCCAATCCTGGGATTTTAGAATTCAGAGCCACATGGCTTCATTTCTAGTATAAAAATGACAAGAATTGCCTGCCACTTAAGGAAAAACCTATTTGTATCTTATAAACGTATACAAACTACCTAAAAATGAATGTGTAGCCTTTCCCCATTATGGAAAGGATAAATGCATCCCATTTAGATGAGATAAAAGAAAATTGGCTATTTCTCTTCAAATGAAATGGTGGGGAAAGAGACTTGAAGTATTTGCAATTTAAGAAACCATCTGTAGGAAAAAAACTAACTGGTGACAAAGAAAGAAAGAAAGAAGGAAGGAAGGAAGGAAGGAAGGAAGGAAGGAAGGAAGGAAGGAAGGGAGAAAGAAAAGACGAAGGTTAATTAAACAAAGAAGTTCTGAAAGCAGGAGTAGTTTTCTTGCACATTCTCTGAGCTTACCGAGTTCTCTCTCCCTCCCCCAGAAGGAGTTAGATTTCTACCCAATGATCCCATAGTGATCTCTGCTGACTTTCTCCAACACTGCAGCTGAGTGGGACACCACGCATGATTTCAATCAACATTTTGATTATAAAAGTAACCTTTTGGTTCCTGAGTTCTCACTGTGATTATTTATTCCCATATCATGATTACTCTTGGGAGCAAAAGCACTGAAAAGATGTTGACAAAGACATAAAGTTAGTTTTCCAAACTGCCCAGTGGGTACTATTTCCAGGTATCTGTAAGTCCATCATAGGGGAGAGGACAGGTTTTTAAGCATTGTATCCTATAACTTAAAAAAAATATATATTTATTTATTTATTTGGCTGTGTCGGGTCTTAGTTGCAGCATGAGGGATTATATGAATCAAGTCAGTTTTGTTTCCTTAAGATAAATTAAGTTTCCCATGTAGGTCATCTAAAATATCTAATCAATATAAACCCAAAGTAGATATTCCTAAACAGGCTCTCTCCCTTCTTCAAGGCTCATGAATTTGAAGTGCTATTCGTAGAAAAATTCAAAGGAAAAAATTAGAAGCCAAAACAATGTAGGAAGTAACACAATCTGGGTCTAAGCTCTACCTGCTTTAGAAAAATCATGCAAACAACTTTCTCTTCGTGAGCTAGAGGAAGGGCCATGTGTACTTCTGCTTTTTTCCTTTTTTTCCCCCCTTTCTTTACCACCACCTATAGGAACAGGGATATTTTACCCCTTCGCTCTATGTCAAGAAGTGTTGGAAGGACCTTTCCTTTCTTCCTTATCTTTCTCCTACTTGTCCCAGTCCACAAGGAGAGACCTGCCCTACTGATCTAAAACCTCCTAACTTCCCTCTGTGTCATATTTGTGATGTGCGTTGCCCCTTGACTTTACAGTCAGGGACCTAGGCTGCTATTTGTGTTTCTGCAGCTTGTCTTCAAGTGGTAAGTCGTTCCTACAAGTCCTGATTACAGGGGAGTAATGGGCACAGACTTGGTTTCTCTGAGCTGGAAGCTGTCCTCCTCTCTTGTGATCCACTTATGATCAGCTCAGCATTCCTCTTGGCTCCTGTCATACCTCTTATTTTTTTGGTATGTGTTTGTCCTGAAGTTTAGATTGATGGATGGGGAGTTGAGGTGGGGAGGAGACAGCAAATAATCATCTTCCCTTAGTTTTCTCTTTGTCTTCAGAACAACTTCAGAGCCTTCCAGGAGGTCACTTCTCTACTATGAATAAATCTGGAATTTTTGTTTGTTTTCTCTCTCTGTTATTTTTTCTACTTACTATACTTTTTCTGATTGAGAACCTAAGGGATAGAAATCAGTTAGGAAAAAGCTGCCTTAAACCCCAACAATGTGTATTTCTAAAATTCTATAAGGTATTATTTAGCTTGACCCACATAACTCCCTGCATAGTTGTTAAAGTAAAAGCCAGTACCCCATTTTAAAGATGATGTAGTTGAGATCCATAGAGGCTAAGAGAATTAAATAGTCATTGTCAAAGTCAAGATTTAAATATGCCTCTAAATCCAGGTTTAGCAAGTTCCTTGCAATGTAGCAAGTAAATTGAAATTGTTCCAACTAGCATCACTCCAAGTTTCTATTCAAGTTAAGCCCAGATTTCATGCACCACAACATTGTGAGATTAAGGTTCCCAGATGCACAGAGGAAGTAAACTCTTCAGATGAGATAAGACACATGACCTTGGACTTTGTAGAAACCTAGAAAAACAGGGCTGAAGAATTTGCTTTAGTCTGAAGCAATTACACATAGAAATCAGAGGGCAAGGGGCTCTCTGGAAGCCATTTGGGTCAAGTTTCAAAATCCCTTACATCAAGGCCTGAGACTCAGTAGTGCTCAGTAAATGTGATTACTTTTATTTACTTCCTAATCCAACGCTAAAAGATTTTCAAATTCGGAGTTTATCTTAGCCAATTCTCAGTAATCAGCGGCTTTCCTGCTATCCCTTTATCCAATCCTCTTTTAAAGAAGGGTGTAAAAGACTGATCACATCATCAAATATTATCTCTCCCTAAGGGATACAACTTGTAACAGGAATAAACATCTTATAGGAAAGAAGTTCCACTATAAAGGTGCAATTCAATTCAACAGGCTATATACAGAAACAATGGTAAGAGACAAAAATACTTATTGGTAGGGATAAATCTATGGAAATACAGAGTATTCTAGCTGAGCTATTAGCTAACAACTGGGTGCTTTAAATATGCCATCATCACGTTAGGCAATGGTAGGAAATAAAAAAGGTAAACATTGTCCTCTCTTGAAATTGAGGATGAATATGAACATTCCACATACTTCAGTTCTACAAATATTTACTAAAACTTTATTATGCACCAAATCCTATGTTAGGAAAAAAAGATATAAAAATTAATAAGATGCTCTTACCCTCTCTCTATCAGGATTATCAGGAGGGTAGGGAAGATTTCTCTGGATTCATTCCTATCCTCCCTGTGAGATCTTGGTGAGGTTCCTGGAGGGAAAACCTGTAAAAGTGGAGCTCCCTCTATGACTGTGGCCCCCAGAAATTTCCCTCTCTCCATGTAGCCCACACTTGGCTTCTAGCAATTCACAAAAATTCCTAGGTTAATATTCCTTAGGCTTATGGTGTCCTTCAGTTTCTGCTCCAGAAAAGAGAAAGAGAAAGGGCTAGCAGACGTGCAACACATCCTGGAGAGCCACTCCACCCCACAACCAGTCCAGGTACCTTCCAGGTCTCTTATATCAGCACCTCCCCACCCCCCATGTCTCCAGTCTCTTCAGCATCCATAAAAACCAACACCACTTCATCAATATGGGTGCCAGTTGACATCAGGACTCCATGACAATCAGATGCTAGCTGGACTACAGTGCCCTAGACCAGTCACTACTCATGTCCAAAAACACTAGATCATCTTTAAAACTGTAACTATAATAACTTATAGTTATTATAAAATACTTGCTATATTTCCCATGTTGTACAATATATCCTTGTAGCTTATTTTATACCTAATAGTTTGTATCTCTTAGTCCCTTACCCCTATATTGTCCCTCCCCCCTTCTCTCTCTCCACTGGTAACCACTGGTTTGTTCTCTATATCTGTGAGTCTCCTTCTTTTTTGTTTTATTCACTAGTTTGTTGTATCTTTTAGATTCCACATATAAGTGACATCATACAATATTTATCTTACTCTGTCTGACTTATTTCAATTAGCATAATGCCTTCCAAGCCCATCCATGTTGTTGCAAATGGCAAAATTTTATTATTTCTTATGGCTGAGTAGTATTCCATTATACATATATACCACATCTTCTTTATCCATTCATCTATTGACAGAGGAGCAAGAATATACAATGGGGAAAGGACAGCTTCTTCCACTGTATATTCTTGCCTCCTTTGTCATAGATTAATTGACTATAAGTGCATGGGTTTATTTTTAGGCTTTCTATTCTGTTCCATTGATCTATGTGTCTATTTTTGTGTTAGTTCCATGTTACTTTGATTATTGCAGCTTTGTAATATAGTCTGAAGTCAGGGAGCATAATTCCTCCAGCTCTGTTCTTCTTCCTCAAGACTGTTTGGCTATTTGGAGTCTTTTGTGTTTCCATGCAAATTTATAATTATTTGGTCAAGTTCTGTGAAAAATGTCATTGGTATTTTGATAGGGATTGTTTTAAATCTGTAGATTGTCTTGGGTAGTATGGTCATTTTGATTTTGAAATAATTGTAGATCCAAAAGGAGGTGCGAATATGGGAGAGAGAGTTCCCATTTGTACAGTTATATTGTTTTATCACAGGCATAGCTTGGTAACCCCTACCCCAGTCAAGAAACGAGGTACAGAAGTGTTCCATCACCATAAATATCTCCCTTATTCTAGCTTTTTATCATCTCAGTCACCTCTGTCCCCTCTACTATCCTTAAAATCTGGCAATCATTAGTTCGATCTCCATTTCTAAAATTTAGTCATTTCCAAAATGTTGTATAGGTGAGATCATATAGCATGCAATATTTTGAGGTTGGCTCTTCTCACTCAGCCAGATGTCCTTGAGATCCATCCAAATATAACAACAGCTTCTTCTTTCTAATTGCTGAGTGGTGTTCCATTGTAAGAGGTGCCACAATTTTTTTAGCTATTCACATATTTTGGTTGTTTCCAAATTTTGGTTATTATATATAAAACAGTTATGAGCACTCAAAATTTATCAATAAGAGAAAAGGCTTCTCCTTAAGAATGACACAGTTTAGCTAGAGATACAGCAATTACAAATGTTAAAATTGTTAAAGCATTCCTTCTTATCATATTAAATAGATATGAAATGAGTTATGGTGGAGTGATGGGTAGTTTTATGTGACCCCAGGTATTCAATCAAACATGAATTTAGGTGTGACTGTGTAGGTACTTTGCACGTGTGATTGAAGTTCATCATCAGTTGACTTTAAGTAAGGGATATTATCATAAGTAATCTAGTAGGGTCTGATTTAACCAGCTGAGAGTCTCTAAGAATAGAGTTGCGGCTTCCCAAAAAAGAAGTTCTACTTGTGGCCAGCAGCTGCTGCTCATGCCAGACAGCAGTTCCAGTCTGCCCTTCCTGAAGTCCCACCCTATGGGTTTTGGACTTCCGCAGCCATACCCCACAACTGTGTAAGTGAGGCCCTTGCAATAGATGTCTTAATATATATCTCCTGCTAATCTCTTTTTTGTTGTTGTTGTTGAACCCTGACTAATACAGGCAGGGTAGATTTCAGTGATCATTTAGTACAGCAAATTTTCCAAACATTCAATAACCTTATAGCTTTAGGGTTAATTTAAAGTCATATCTGGAAGCCCATTTTGAAATCCAGACACATATGAATTTTTTATTGAAGTATAGTTGATTTACAATGTTGTGTTAATTTCTGCTGAATAGCAAAGTGATTCAATTATATATATATATATATATATATATATATATATATATATATATATATACACATTCTTTTTCATATTCTTTTCCATTATGGTTTATCATAGGATTTTGAACATTGTTCCCTGTGCTATACAGTAGAACCTTGTTGTTTATCCATTCTATGTATACTAGCTTGCATCTGCCAATCCCAAACTCCCATTCCATCTTTCCCCCACCCCCTCTCCCTTGGCAACCACAACTCTACTTTCTATGTCTATGAGTCTGTTTCTGTTTCCCAGATAGGTTCATTTGTGTAATATTTTAGATTCCACATATCAGTGACATCATATGGTATTTGTCTTTCTCTTTCTGACATACTTCACTGAGTATGATCATCTCTAGTTCCATCTATGTTACTGCAAATGGAATTATTTTGTTCTTTTTTTATGGTTGAGCTGTATTCCATTGTATATATGTACCGCATCTTCTTTATCCATTCATCCAGACACATGATTTTAAGGGTAGTTTTTAAGTTGTTCTTGCTCAAATCACCTCTCCACTTCCAGGTTAACCACAGGCTTCAAGGAAACTCCACCTGGTCCCCTTAGAAAACGTCTGAGTGAATGACATTTAAACCAGGACAGATTAAAAAGAATTACTCCTTTCATCCATCAAAATGGAAAAAAATGCCAAAAAGACAAACAAAAAATACCTTTTTTTTTTTTTTTTTAAGCCCAGAATTGACAGTGGGGTAGAAAAACGGACATTCTATACACTTTAATTTGACACTGAATTGGTGATTTCTATAAAGTATTTTTCAAAGATCTAAAACTTTTTCTTCTCTCCTCAGATATACTGAGGCATGAATATAGAAATGTATGGGTAAATGTGTTGGATATAAAATTGCTTACAATGACAGAAAATTGGAAATGAAACAAAAACATGTCAGCAGAGGACTGTACAACTATTTTACAGCATTCTTTCAGACTGTTAAATAGAGTGAATTAGACTGACAAATGATGGTTAAATTAATATTGACCCTTATGTTTTTTTGCCCACATCCTGGCTTCTTTTTAAGAACCACCTTATTTAGCGAGGGTCTTGTAGTTGTCAGGACTGGCTTACTTATACAGTTTTCTCCTCAAGCAAAAGTCAAAGAAGGAATAGAGAGTGATGCTTGCAGGATGCAAAAATGTCTTCTCATTTCCCCTCAAATCATCTCTCTTTTGTCTGTGGTAAATAGAAAAGGACAGAAAGAGAGTTTAGGATGAGAGAGGAAGTGGTTGCCTTTCTCACTGTGTTACTACATTGTTGCTGCTGCTCTTGTTGTCTGTGCATACACTCTACACAGTAGTCCCTCCTTATCTGTGGTTTCACCTTCCTCAGTTTCAGTTAAGCTCTATCAACTGCAGTGTGAAAATATTAAATGGAAAATTCCAGAAATAAGCAATTCATAAGTGTTAAGATATAAGCAGTGTATAGGTTTTAAATCGTGCACCTTTCTGAATAGCATGGTGAAATCTTGTGTCTTCCTGCCCCAGGCATGATTCATAATCATCCTTTTGCCCAGTGTATTCTGCCTGTTAGTCACTTAGTAACCATCTACATTATCAGATTGACTGTCACTTATAGCAGTGCTTGTGTTCAAGTACGCTTGTTTACCTAATAATGGCCACAAAGCACAAGAGTAGTGATGCTGGCAATTCGGATTTACAGCCAAAAAGAAGCTTTAAATAGCTTCCTTGAAGTAAAAAGATGGAAGTTGTAGACTTAATAACAAAAGAATAAAATATCTTATGCTGAGCTAATATGTACAGTAAGAACAATTATTCTATTCATAAAATTGTGAAGAAGGAAAAAGAATTTTTTTGCTGGTTTTGCTGTTGC
The DNA here is from genome assembly GCF_949752795.1 of Hyperoodon ampullatus. Lineage (NCBI taxonomy): Eukaryota > Metazoa > Chordata > Mammalia > Artiodactyla > Ziphiidae > Hyperoodon > Hyperoodon ampullatus. Next base: position 102,964,437 of record NC_136921.1, read on the forward strand.
ACTAATACTGAGAAGGACCCTGTGGGGTACCTGGGCACAAAAACCTTTCTGCATTCCCCATTTCTTGATTACAGAAAATAGGCTTCATTCATCCTCCATGACCTTCCCTGAATTCCAAGGGGCAGGTTCAAACAGTTGTTAATTAGGGAAGAGAGGGGATACAGAGACAACAGAGGAACAGTCAAAAGAAACAATAGGGGCTTACCTGGTGACACAGTGGTTGAGAGTCTGCCTGCCAATGCAGGGGACATGGGTTTGTACCCCGGTCTGGGAAGATCCCACATGCTGCGGAGCGGTTGGGCCCATGAGCCATGGCCATTGGGCCTGCGTGTCCAGAGCCTCTGCTCTGCAACAGGAGAGGCCACAACAGTGAAAGGCCCACGTACTGCAAAAAAAAAAAAAAAAAAAAAAAAAAGAAAGAAAAGAAAGAAAGAAAGAAAAAGAAAACAAAGAAAAAATAGTGCAGCTTTGGGGCAGGGTCCTGGTTCCCCATCAATGGATATCCATAACAATATCTTTGAGCTGTTTTGCTGATACTGAAACCCCCACCAGGTGGGAAAAGTTAACTCTGAGTTGCCCACAAGCACCTAGATCCCAGACCAGTTGGAACCAAAAGTTTGAGGTTGCTGACTCCCATTTACCTTACCACCAACTAATCAGAAGAAAGTCCACGAGCCAATCACACCCTCCTCAACTCCTCACTGCCCTCCCAAGGTTGGGACACATAGTTTTGAGGGCATTAGTCCCCTGTGGCCACCTTTTCTTGGCAAAGCAAAGCTATTCTTTTCTCCTTCACCCAAAACTCTGTCTTCAAGATTTAATTTGATGTTAGGGTACAGAGTCTGGATTCAACTTCAACACCTCAGACTACAAACATACAGCCATAGTGCTTGATAAATGCTTAGTGAAGATGGGCAGAAGAACTGAATAGACATTTTGCCAAAGAGGAAATGAAGATGACCAATAGGCACATAAAAAGATGCTCAATATCACTAATCACCAGAGAAATGCAAATCAAAACAATAATGGGGTATCACCTCACACCTGTTAGAATGGCTATAATCAAAAAGAACACAAATAACAAATGTTGGTGAGGATGTAGAGAAAAAGGAACCCTCCTACACTGTTGGTGGGAATGTAAATTGGTGAATCCACTATGGAAAACAAAATGGAGGTTTCTCAAAAAACTAAAACTGGAACTACCATATGACTGACCCATCAATTCCAAACCTGGGTATATTTTTGAAAAAAAATAAAAACAATAATTCAAAAAGATACATGCACCCCAATGTTCATAGCAGCATTATTTACAATTGCCAAGGTATGAAGCAACCTAGGTGTCCATCTACAGATGAATGGAAAAAGAAGATGTGGTATATGTATACAATGAACTCAACCATATAAAAGAATGGAACAATGTCATTTGAAGCACAAGGGTGGGCTTGGAGGGCCTTATGCTAAGTAAAATAAATCAGACAGAGAAAGACAAATATTGTATGATATCACTTATATGTGGAATCTAAAAAATACAACAAACCAGTGAATGGAACAACAAAGAAGTAGACTCACAGATATAGAGAATAAACTAGTGGTTACCAGTGGGGGAGCAAGAGGGAGGGGCAGTATACAAGTATCAGAAAAAAGGTTTATTATGGGATTATATAAAATCATGTGTATGAAACATTTGAAAATTACAAAGCACTATATAATTTTAAAATTCTTTCATTAAATAAAAAATGGAAAAGGCATTAAATTTGTACAAAATATTTTAAGAGAGACTACATTCACATAACTTTATTACAGTATATTTTTATAATTGTATTTTATTATCAGTTACTTTGTTAATCTCTTACTGCATCTAATTTATAAATTAAACTCTATCGTAGGTATGTATGTATAGGAAATACATAGTATATATCGGGTTAGGTACTATCCATGGTTTTGGGCATCTACTGGGGGTCTTGGAACTTATCCCCTAAGAAAGAAAGACACTGTATGCTTAATAGTACATACTCCCATTCAGGTGACAGGAACTGTGTTGTTCTGTTGTGCTTTATAATTTAAGGGGAAATTTCTGGATATTGACATTGTCTCAAAATAAATATAATTGTGACATATCTCACAAGTTGTATAATGAGCACAACTTCTATCATATTGTGAGTTCGGTTCTATTTCTGATACTTGAAACACCCCTGACAACAGAAATAAGACATAAAATTGAGACAGTGGGGCATGAACATTCTCTCAGCCTGTGTTTTCCCTCCTGTTCTCAATACTTTCAGTATTGTAATGAAACTGCATGCTGTAAGCCATAGATAACTAAGACATAGAGCCAAAAGTAATCTACTTCTAAATTCTATTGGGCTCTGCCAAGAATTTTTCAGTGTCTGCTGTACCCTTTTGTTTTAAGGAAAAGATGCTGAGAAACATCTTTCATTGTTACTGGATGTTTCTTCTTAGCTAGTCACTGTGACTGCATCCTCTAGAAACAGAGACTGAGGCAAGAATTAAAGTGCTGGCTCTTTATTTGTAAGGTGCAAGTCCAGGGTTGTAATGGTGAGGAAAGAGGGAGACAGGGCCAGGAAAACTGCAAAGCACTCAATGTAGTGTGTTACTGTTTGTACCTCTTGCTTTACAGAAAGACAGAAGGGACTTCAAGGGTGGAACTGGGAATCACAAATGACAGTTCAGTTTCCTGACACTGGAAGATGCCTTTAGCAACACTATCTCCTCCCAGGATGGGAAATCGTGTCAGTTATGGAAGTATGATCTCAGGAAACCTCAACAAAGTGCCTGGAGCCGAGGGTAGCATAGAACTGAATTGAATTGCCTCAGATATAATGGAACTGGGGGGGTCTGCTCTGATATGCATTTTAATCACACTTTGCCAGGATAAAGTGAGTAGGGGGCCAGCAGTGTAATTAGTTTCATATGCTCCAGCCCCACCCAGATCTTGATCTCTGAGCAGAATGCAAATATCACTATCCTCATGTGACCCCAACGGCCAGCCAGCTTAGCTAAGTCAAAGGGAAGAGTGAGATTTATCTGATTCTGGGGTAGTATTTCTGTGTCTTCTACTGTTTGGTGGCTGACTGCAGGTGACCTTGGGTTGAAGTTCCTAAAACTCTTCCATCTGTAAAATATGAAATATGATGCTTTTGACCTACCTCCGTGTGATAGATGGCTCTGGACCATATGAGATCTAATGATTTAACATTTAGAAAATGCTAGGAGCTACTTTAGAAAATAGCATTCTCTAAACACAAAGGATCATTTTTCATTACCCAGAATGCCTGCAAATAAAAATAAGAGTGTTTCAGAATAAGAAGACTGATGCAAGGAGCTGTTTCTTCACTGTGTGAAAGACGGGTTGGAGATTAATTCAATGAATAAACTGGTTTAAAACCCGGCAGTTTCAAGCTAATGAAAAAGGGGCCTGCAGACTATATTTTGGTCTGGCGGTCACAGCAGAGCTGGAAATGTCAAACTGGTATGATTCATTTCTAGTATTCCCTCTCAGTTTTATTGAATACCTTCAGGCTATGCAGCCTAGGATTTCTGGAAGGAAAATGATGCTGTATGTAAGTGTAATGATATGAGGAATACAGTTTTCAGCATCTGTATCACTCATAATAGATACAATATAGAGGCTGCCTTCAGCAGAAATCAGACGTTTGATTATACATCTTTGATGCATCTCAACTTTTCTTCCTCATCAAACAGGTTTAACTCTTCCCCCACTCTACCCTGCCAACCAGATAGTGTAATATATAACATTCTCTGAGTGTAGCCTGTGGATGATAGAACTGTAGACTTATTACTTTAAAATAGTCTTTCTCTCATTAAATAAATATACATATATAGATATAGATAAATATATCTACCTAGGAGCTTCTCACTTTTGCATCTTCTTATTTTACAAAAAAAAATTTAGCACATTACATTTTACTTGTTTGTTATAATAATCACATCATTGAACATAATTTCAAGTTTTTAAACTTCATTCTTTGTACAAGCATATCTCATTTTGTTACCAAACCAAACTTGGGACCACTTGCCCACCTGCAGTAAAGCCAATCTATAGACACCAAGTTGTGGTGAAAGAAAGCTCAGTGTTTATTTCAGGGCACCAAGCTAGGAGTCTGGGTAGCTTGTGCTCAAAACACTGGAACTCCTGGATGGATTTCAGGAAATTATTTTTAAAGGCCAGGGGAGGGAGGGGAATAGCAAGGTATGTGATCAGCTCTTGCACAATTCTCTGACTGGCTGATGGTGAGGTAACAAGGCAGTATCACAGGGGTTAACATTATCAATCCTCAGGATCCAGTAGGCCTGGGGTCTATGTGCTCATGGTCATCAAGTAGTTAACATCTTCTATTTAGTGGGGGTTTTAGCACCTGTAAAACAACTCAGGTAATGTGCATCAGATACTATTATATGGGTATTTCAAAGAGGAGCTAAAGCAGAGGATATGGGAGAGGGCCCTGTCCTGGGGAGGCCCTATAGGGTCCCACTTGGTTACAATTCTATTTTGCTTCACTTTATTGTGCTTCCCAGATATTGTGTTTTTTACAAACTGAAGGTTTGTGGCAACCCTGTGTCAAGGAAGTCTATCAGTGTCATTTTTCCAACACCATTTGCTCACTTTGTGTCTCTGTGTCACATTTTGGTAATTCTTGCAATATTTCAAATTTTTCATTATTATTATCTATGTTGTGGTGATCTGTAATCTGTGATTTTTTTATGTTACTATTGTAATTTTTTATATTTTTTAGTTAAGGTATGCACACTTTTTGTTTTCTATTTGTTTTGG